>NC_045605.1:1260000-4249061 GCF_009762305.2 Zalophus californianus
ATGGATGGATGGATGGATGACGGATGGATGGATGGATGGATGGAAGGATGGATGGATGGATGGAAGGATGGATGGATGGATGGATGGATGGATGGAAGGATGGATGGATGGATGGAAGGATGGATGGATGGATGGAAGGATGGATGGATGGAAGGATGGAAGGATGGATGGAAGGATGGATGGAAGGAAGGATGGATGGAAGGATGGATGGATGGATGGAAGGATGGATGGATGGATGGATGGATGGAAGGATGGATGGATGGATGGAAGGATGGATGGATGGATGGAAGGATGGATGGATGGATGGATGGATGGATGGAAGGATGGATGGATGGATGGAAGGATGGATGGATGGATGGAAGGATGGATGGATGGAAGGATGGAAGGATGGATGGAAGGATGGATGGATGGATGGATGGAAGGATGGATGGAAGGATGGATGGATGGATGGAAGGATGGATGGATGGATGGATGGATGGATGGAAGGATGGATGGATGGATGGAAGGATGGATGGATGGATGGAAGGATGGATGGATGGATGGATGGATGGATGGAAGGATGGATGGATGGAAGGATGGATGGATGGATGGAAGGATGGATGGATGGAAGGATGGAAGGATGGATGGAAGGATGGATGGATGGAAGGATGGATGGAAGGATGGATGGATGGATGGAAGGATGGATGGATGGATGGATGGATGGAAGGATGGATGGATGGAAGGATGGATGGATGGATGGAAGGATGGATGGATGGAAGGATGGAAGGATGGATGGAAGGATGGATGGATGGATGGAAGGATGGATGGATGGAAGGATGGAAGGATGGATGGAAGGATGGATGGATGGAAGGATGGATGGATGGAAGGATGGATGGATGGAAGGATGGATGGAAGGATGGATGGGTGGATGGATGGGTGGGTGGAAGGATGGATGGATGGAAGGATGGATGGATGGAAGGATGATGGATGGATGGAAGGATGGATGGATGATGGAAGGATGGATGGATGGAAGGATGGATGGATGGATGGATGGAAGGATGGATGGAAGGATGGATGGATGGATGGAAGGATGGATGGAGGATGGATGGATGGAAGGATGGATGGATGGATGGAAGGATGGATGGATGGATGGAAGGGATGGATGGATGGATGGATGGATGGAAGGTGGATGGATGGCTGGAAGGATGGGATGGATGGGAGGATGGATGGATGCTGGATGGATGGATGGATGGAAGGATGGATGGAAGGATGGGAGGGTGGGATGGAATGGGTGGGTTGGATGGATGGATGGAAGGATGGATGGATGGATGATGGAAGGATGCTGGATGGGTGGGGATGGATGGGTGGGTGGGTGGATGGATGGATGATGGAAGGTGATGGATGGATGGAAGGATGGATGGATGGAAGGGATGGAAGGATGATGGAAGATGTGGAGGATGGATGGATGGAAGGATGGATGCATGGAAGGATGGATGAAGGCTGGATGGGTGGATGGATGGTGGTGGATGGCGGATGGAGGATGGAAGGATGGATGAGGATGGAAGGATGGATGATTGGGTGGGTGGCGATGGATTGGGTTGGTTGTGGGTGGATGGATGGATGGATGGAAGGATGATGGATGGATGGATGGATGGATGTGTTCATGGATGGGTGGATGGATGGGTGGATGGATGGGTGGATGGGCATTTCTACTCCAATAGCAAGCCTAGAAGAATCTTATGACACATTCCAGGAAGGTGAACAGTGCAGAGACTGACTTTGAGGGGTGCCCTGGGAGGAAACAATCAGCAGCCCTCCTTGCACCTACAGTAACCAGTCATTCTCCTGTCAAAATCACTTAACTTACTAAATTTTAATCATTTTGCCTCCATTGTAGGATATACGTTCTTAGGGGGTAGAGAGCAAGTTTTTCTAGTTCATCTCAACATCTTAGCCGCCTGACCTTTAACAGACACTTACTAAATGTCTGGGGATGGACAGTCTTTAGGAAAACAGAAGGAACCTAGTCTTACGCTCAGGAGACCCTGAGGTTCCCAGAGAGTGTTTGCTTTCCTCATGACAGTTCCCTGCCTCCCCGTATTTCCCAACTTCATCAATGTGCAATACTCTCGTTTTAAACCTCAAGAGAGTCGGGCCCCAAGAGCTTCAAGGTACACATTAGAACCCAGTCTTCCTCGCTCCCAATCTAGTGTTCTTCCCACCTCATTTCCAAATAGTGCTCCCAGCGGGGCAGAGTCTGAGGAACTGTGAGCTACGCCTGGGGAAGTGGGCCCATCAGCCCGAAGCCGACCAAACCCTGGCAGAGCTCCTGTTAACATGACCTGGGACAGTTACTTCTTAATTCTGAATGTAGTCTTTCTACAAACAAAGCAAAACAGTGAGTGAATTACATTCACCAAGAAATATGGGCAAGAAAAAGGAATAATTTAAATGGATCCTCTTTGTGTGAGGAAAGCCTAAAATTACACCAAAAGACAAAATGTACTATATAATAATGTCTGTTGAAAATATCCTTTTTATTATAAACAGTATAAACGCTTCCTGACACATCTTGCAAATATGATACACTTTATCTTCTTCGCCTGAATTTCTGTGAACAACAGGTCCCAGCACATCCGAGATCACCTGTGGCCGATCCCCCACTCAGTGAGCACCCCACGCCGGGCAGGGTAAGCTGCGCCGGGGGTGAGAGAAGAACAAGAAGAGAGGGAGAAGCACATTTCCACATCTTCAGGAGGACTGTAGTCCAGCGGGATGTTTTCTTTACTTTGGATGTCTCCGTTTTAGCATGCTTCCAATTTATAAGATACACTTTATATTTTCAGAAAAGAGCCTCTTTATCCATGCTGAACTGGACAATTAAAGCAATTATCTAGGTGAGACAGGGCTAGAATACTACCTTTCATCTTAAAGAATCAGTTGCTTTATGAAAGAATGATGCCGTGGCCTCTGATTGGTGTGATAGCCATATTAATTCTTTGATGTTTTTGGAAGACCGGAAGTGTTTGAATACAAAGAGAGATGGGCTCTCTTTATCTTGTAGAACATGCAAAAAAAAAAAAAAAAAAAAAAGTCTCCTTTGAGAGTAGGCCTGGAATCACGGTCAACAGTGAGAATTAAACCGAACCCACAGGCCACATCTACTGTCCTCGGCATTGGGCCCTCTCTCTCATCTGGAGTGACTGATCCTAGTGTCAGGAGGAAGGGGGGCATGTACATTCAAATATTCTCAGTGCAAAACCAAAATTACTTCTTTGGAAAGTTGTCCACAATAGCTTTATTACAGATATTTCCCTTTGGTTTCTGTCTGTTCGTGGTACCACATGATCCCTGCAAATTCCATTCTCATACTATTTTACACTTTTTAATAAAGATGATTCATTAATTACATAACTGTGACTTGCTTCTATGCCTTTGCAAAGTTTCCTTATAAATATATTTAAACATTATGCTAACTCTCTTTGACACACCACGTCCCATTTCTGTTGTGGGAAATACCGTCGACTGCTGCTTCTGTGTAGTGCGCAAGAATTAGGTGATCTTTACAGTCTCTGAATATTCCATTACTTTAAAATTCATTGTGGTTCCAGCCACATGTCACTGTCCAGATACCATCTAGTCAAAGATAAGTTACAAAAGCTTGTTCACAGAACTAAGCTTTTCCCCCAACATCCCCGTCCCCCGCACCCAGTATCGCTGGAAGTATTCTCTCAAATGCTCTCCAGGATTTAAATAACAATATTTAAAAGACACTTAACACCACAACAGGGAATTTGCTGGCATGACGCGCACAATGCGCTTACTCCAGATGCTGTATTCAAACTGTATGGGCCCATTGAAGAAATAGATATAACCTATAAGGAAAAGACCAAAAAGAAAATTTCAGAGTCTGAAATCAGTAAGAGTTTACGCCAGCTCACGTTAAAAGTACAACCTGTTAGATTCCATTGTTTTTTAAGATGCCAACATTTATGTTTAAAACCCTACGAATGCCTTACTATATTGCTTATGGTTTAAGGGAGGAAAAAATGTACAAGGTTCCCAGGTCTCCCGAATTATCACCCTGAAATCGTGGTCATCTTGCCATGAGTTCCAGTTTTGATGCTTGACATACTGATACTAGTTATTTGAATTTGGAAAAATGCCCCTTTTCATAATTAAAGCAAAAATAACTATATAGTTACGGTAGTCGTTTGTCTTTCTATATAAATGACTCCCCACTCTACCCCTGATTTAAATTATGGCAATAATTTTTGACTGTTGGCATCACTAAGCATAACTTGTTTAAGATTTTATTTATTTATTTGAGAGAGAGAGAAAGAGAGAAAGCACATGAGAGGGGGGGAGAGTCAGAGGGAGAAGCAGATTCCCCGCTGAGCAGGGAGCCCGATGCGGGGCTCAATCCCGGGACTCCAGGATCATGACCTGAGCCAAAGACAGTCATTTAACCAACTGAGCCAGCCAGATGCCCTCATTAAGCATAATTTAAGATAGTGTTGGGGCACCTGGGTGGCTCACTCGGTTAAGCATCTGACTCTTGGTTTTGATTCCGGTCATGATCTCAGGGTCATGAGATCAAGCCCCACGTCCGGCTCCATGCTTAGCGGGGAGTCTTCTTGAGGTTCTCTCTCTCCCTCTGACCCCCACTTTCTCTTCCTCTCCCTCTCTCAAATAAATAAATAAATAAAATCTTTAAAAATAAGATAGTGTTTAAAGTTTAAAGAATTAGCAATCATTTGAGCAACACTTTCATTTATTCTAAGTGTGTTATGTTTTGTTTGCTGCCTACATAACTATTCCTTAACTGCCATAAGTTTCTTAGCACCTTTAAGTCCTGTATAAAACTGCTCTCTAAGGGAAATACTTTGAGGGGCTACAGAAAACCCCCATTGAGATCAGCATGATGGAACTAGTTACCGTTTTTCTGATAGACGGCATCCACTTTATCACCAATGCCCGGGAAGTCCTCTTCTATTAACCTGGGGTAGTCTTTATCCATGACCTGGTTATTTTCATCATAGCTACGTAGTAAGAAAAAGAAACTCTTAAGTAGGCCGTATTTCTTAGAAATTGTTTCAGAAATGATACAGTGGATATCATGACACCTTTCAAAATGGACAAGAGTTGGGGCACCTGGGTGGTTCAGTCGTTAAGTGTCTGCCTTCGGCTCAGGTCATGATCCCAGGGTCCTGGGATCGAGCCCCACATCAGGCTCCCCGCTCAGCGGGAAGCCTGCTTCTCCCTCTCCCACCCACCCTGCTTGTGTTCCCTCTCTCACTGTGTCTCTGTCAAATGTATAAGTAAAATCTTTAAAAAAATTTTTTAAATAAAAAAAAAACAAAATTGATAAGAGTTGTAAAAGTTAAGTCTGTTTAGAACATCTGGTAGCTTTTGTAAATTAGGAATTATGATATTGGGTGCATTGTGGATGCTTGCTGAGCATTTGTTACCTTGTCTAAAGGCCACCTTTGAAAAGATAATCACAAGATCATTTCCACTTCACAAACTGCATATCTGTTATAAACGTGTGTTATTAGGAAAGTGTTCTTAGACCAAAATAAATACGTGTTTGTGCATTGAACAACTATGTACTGATCTCCCACCATGGGTGAGACAGCTCGCTAAGTGCAATAACGGATGCCAGAATATTGGATGTATAACTCCTGGACTAAAAAGTTATCAGGGCATCTGGTGGTTTTGAAGCTAGGCGGGGGAGCATGGCTTGCCCCTACCATTGCTACAGTTCCATAATCCACCTCCCCTGCACACAGGCACACCCTAGCAAAGCACACACATCCTGAAATTAGCCTAGAACAGCCTCCCTTCATGCACCACTGTTACTGTTACTGATGAGAGTTTCCTATCCTCGAGATATGTTCTAATAGGTGAAAGACAAGAACCACTGAACTGTGGAGAGAGGTGGGACATGTCTACAAGGCAACACTAAGCAATGGAAGCCAAGCATCATGACAAGGAGACATCCAGGGCCATGAGAGGGTATGAGAAGAGACAGCCTGTGAAGGGGTGCTCCAAAAGACTTTGAGGTTAAATGGTATTTCCAGTTAACTTTGACCAGAGGGTAGAATTTCAAGAGGGAGAGATGCAAGGGAAAGACCTTCCAGCCAAATGGGGGGATAAAAGCACAGCGTGTTTGCAGTCTGGTAAGTCACACGCCCTCATTGCACCACAGACCTTATCTAGGGCATAGGGCCTGGAACAGCAGTACTGGGGAGAACTTGGTCATAGTATTTAGACAGTAGTGAATGTCATTGTCAGAAATAAGGAAGCCAAACAGCAAAGATGACACAGATGGGAATGTGTGCATGTGTGTGTACACATAAAGTAAAGCTACTGATTTAAATCTTTCAAGTGTGGGATTCCTATGAGATATTCTCATTCCCAAATATATATATATGGCTCTAAGCTCTTAAATGTTGCCAGTGTCAGGGCTGCCTTCATATCGACATATGTTCTAAATATTCCAACTCCCCCTGTCCTTCAAAAAGGGGCTGACTTTAAAAACCGTGGGCCCAGCAGCTTCCTGGCCAACCTCTCCACTGGATGAGCATGACAGAATTATTTAAACTAGTGAGAGCAGTGTAGGACTCACTTGGCCCGTGTGACACAGGGTCATGGGTCAGTAAACATGGTGGCCGTACCTCCAGACCTGGTTTCCCGAGAAGAAGAGTGTCTTCCCTGTGTCCTCAAAGTGGACAGCTGCGCTTATCTTCTTAACCTCTTTTGGAAATCCCAGTTCGGATATTTTTTGGGGATAACCTTCCAGAATGTCATAACCATTAAGAGCCCAAAATTTTCTGCCTAGAATAAGTGAAAGAATGGTTTTATTATCCAAGGTAATCTATTAGGACTCACATTATGTAGATATTTACTTTAACAAAGAAAGACTCATTTTATATATTTTATACATTTAGAAATCAGTTAGGGTCTGTGGTCACCATGTTTATGAAACACAGAAATATGAGCGTTCTTCAAACAAAAAAAATAAGACTTAAAATGCTAACTTCCTGAGTATAATTACCAACCAAATATAATTAATTTGGCAACATATTACCTCTGATTGTTAATCTGGAGCTGTGTGGAAAATGTATTAAAATTTCTTCACGAATAAGCAGAGCAGAGGGAACATTGAATTAGATTGAAAACTCAGATTTTTATACCAGATAGAAAGTGACTTTATTATAGCATTAATTGTAATAGTCAAACAACAGAAACAATGTCAGTAGAGTGCTATGTAGCCATTATGAATGATGATCATGAAGACGGAATAGCAGTTTGGAAAACTGTCTGTGATTTTGTGTCAAGAGAACAAGTAAAATATGAAAACGTATATATACTATGAATACAAATATTCAAAAATACATATTACATATGGTGAAGGACTACCCAAAAAAGGTGAGAAAATGAAATAAATCAACTTTTCAGAAGAGGGAATTATGGATAATATTTTTTTCAATGTTTCAAGAGGTATATTGTCATAATGTCTGCTCAGCAAATAATTTTTAAGAGGAAGTAAGAAAAAACTGACATGACTGCTCTACAACAAATAGTACATTTGTAAGGATAAGTACTAATGCAGATTTTTACTTGTCAAATTTGGGGACATTTGGTAGAAAGGTTCCAAGTATGTTCTGCTTAATATTTTGTTATGCTTGGCTCTTAACTTGGGTATTTTTTCAGGAGTGGTCATTGTGCTAAGACTCCAGGAGCATCAAGTTCATCACTGCCTGCCCTGGACATGTGGGGAGAGGCTTACCTCTAAAGATGAAGATAAGGTCCCGGGAGGGGTGCTCATATGCAGCATCGATACGGTTGGGAAGTTCTGGCCAAAAGGATTTTGTTAAGAACAGCTCCACATCAACCAGTTGAGGATGCAAGCGCCAGAAGAATCTAGCACCGAAGTGAAAATACAGAGTTTGCTGTGAGCAACTGATGAATGAATAAGTGAACAAATGAACAAACAATACTAGAACAAGGTAGAAGTGAGAAATTCATATCTCATTTTTTGCTACCCCTAGGTTCAGGTTGTAAACACTCTCTCAAATTTCCACATGTGTCACCAGAACAAAAGTCTTTCCAGACCCAAAGGAACTCAAGTGGACGTTGTCACGGTTTACTGATATGGTAACTGATTTCAATACTTGTGTTTTCAAATAAATAAATTGGGTTTCTATATTTACTTGGTTATCTTTATGAGGAAGAGTGCCACCAGCATTGCAAAGAGAAGCTGCATCATGCCAAGATTAGCCATGGAAAAGTAAAGTGTTTATCCATTAGTCATTTATTTCATCTGAAACATGTAAAAAAAAAAAAAAACCCAAACTACCAAAAATCTATGATTTTTGCTGTTAACGTCTCCTTTGGAAATGTGACTGAATGTTTGGCTATTTGCAGACACAGCCTCACAAATGTCCATGACATGCAGATTGTGTAAAATAAGATCAAGAGTACCTGTCTTTAAATATCATCATTTCTCCTCGGAGACTGGTGATGGCGTCAAGGGATAAGGAGGGATCACATTTGTCTGGTGTTTTGGGGTGTTTAGGGTTGGGGTCTTCATCTCCTGGGCCTGCAGACATGAAGCAAAGAAGGTGGTGAGGCCAGACTTCCTGATGCCCCGCCCCTGCTAGTGGAGAGTCGCAGGGTCCCCTCCAGGGAGGGTAGGAAGTCCTCAGCTTCTACAACCAGGATCCAAACACCGGGCAATTCTACTTCCTTCCTGCGGGGTCACCAAGCTCTTGTGCGTGGGCCTGCTCCTCCTGCTTCCATCCTCAAGACCCCTTGAGGTTCTTCTCAACTACATCTTTGGGTTTCTTGAGGTTGGTGATAGAAATGGGTGGATGGGGAAGGGAACGAAACTCAGAGGAAACCTTCCCCATCCTTGGCACAAGCTATGAACAGGCTGCTCTTGAGATACACATTTCTCTTCAAGCCACTCCTGGGGGCACACCGTCCCTGTGGGAGTCCTCACCTCTGCTCTATCTCTTGCCTCTTTTACCAACTAGCAACGTCTGACACCATCACTTCACCAGTTAACCCCAGTACCGCTTCTGTGAGGGAGCAGCCAGGCCTTCAGCAGCCCTGATGTGCCACGAGTTTGTAGCTTTCCCCCAGCTCAGGTGAGTGCAAAACAGGTGCCATGCATGCACAGTAACAATTCTGAGCTGCTGCTTCTCCACCTGGTTCATATTAGTTCTATCATCAAGTCCCTTGGTCACAATATTGTAGAAATAGTAAGAAACACAAAGCACTTGCCCACACCTACACAAGCTGCTGTAGTAGATTTCAGTCCAGAGGGGGAATGATGGGCCAGGTGCCATGAGCAAGGTTTCTGAGCTCGCTGTTCTAGAAGTGTTTACATTGATAACTTTAACTCTATTAATAGAGGCAATTTTGCTGGTTTGAGGTGAGGTTTAATTATTTTATAAATATTATTGAAAATTTGGAAGAAAAAAGAAGGAAGAGTTTCTTACAATGGTCATTGTAGATGTTGATTAAAAGTCACCACAGTCCACCTGAACAGATCCTACGTTGGCAAACTGACATGGTTGAAGGAATACCCAGAATTTATAAAAGCTGGTTAAGACCACACTTTCACCCTCAGCCATGGTACTAGAGATATACTATTTAAGTACTACAGGGTGTGGTTTCTTCATTGGTTAAATGGGGAATAAAATATTTTCCTTCCTTATGTCAGAGGTGTTTTGTGGGACTCAAACATACCTTGCAAGGTATAAAATACAAATAGGAATCTGCAAAATCTTTGGAGAATAGAGTATTTTCTACTTGAGCAGATGGTCTGATTCAGAAAGGAAAACTGCACGTCTTCCCAGGTTTTAATAACAGAACCAGGACAGCAATATTGGTAATGATAAATTCACTGATAATTTTGCAAGTAAATGTATGCATCTATTCTGTTTCTAGACTGATAAATTAAGAGTTACCATAGAGAGACTGGATCCCTTGTACATCGTCATCGGGAAGTGTAAAGTGGCTCTTGCCAGTGTAGGTGTAGATGGGGAACATGAGTGCTCCCGGGTCCTTGGAGTGGTCGAGACCTAAGGAGTGGCCAAACTCATGGGCAGCAACAAGGAACAAGTTGTAGCCTGTAAGAAAACAAAGCAATGATGAGAAAGCAAGGCAGTGACCAGTTAATGGATGGAATGCTATTTTCTTTGCCTCTTTCTCTTTCTTGGCTATTTCACTCTTTTTAATATTCAATATTTGGTTGCTCAAAGGAAGATTCAAAATATTGAATTAATCCTTATAATTTAATGTTCTCTTTGATTATAGCTGCCTACCTAATTAGAATATCAACAGATTGCTCTCAAATAATTGGGAATCAGTGAGGATTTACTGGGAAGGCACTAGGAATCTTGATGCGCTCTTTGTTTTCTCAGGGCAGGTGAGGAAAGTGGACAATGGAGGCTTTGAAGAAGGAGTCATGGGAAGTCACATAGGGAGCTAGCTATCAGGGCGTTTCTAGAACATTGTCTAAACAAGAGGCATCATGCAAATGGATGATGACCAATTATGGAGCATGCACTAAATAGGGTCTCTGGGAATCTACTTGGGAATAAATTCCAACCAAGTGATCCTTTCCAGAATATCTCTAGACTCTAAAGTTTAAAGGAATAGAAACTCTGGAAATGATTGGCCAACTTTCCTCGATTTTAGAAGACTACCGTGTCACTGTATTTACATTATTTCCTCTAGTCATTCTTTCTACCAATTTCTGAGCCTCCTAATACTGATATTTTAAATTGAAAAAAAAAAAAAAGATAAAAAGTTGAAAAAAAACCACATGGAATCTGGAGTCAGTGGTTTCAGTTTGACCTTAAATACCATTTGCTGTCAGAGCCTATGCCTGAAGAAAATGTATAACCAACTTAGTAAATCATGCAGACCATAAGAGCGATCAAAGTTCACACAATCTGAGTAAAAAGCAATTCTTCATTGAAATGACTAGTGATAGATCCCATTCCTGGCCTTTAGCTGAAAAATCAATCATGGTTTGTTTATGAATATTTTCATTCATTTCCGTTAATATTTCAAATACAGAACTTATGCAGGAGCCTAAAACTGAGGTTTACTGGGGCTCTATCTTAACAATACTAGATGTTAATCTTTCTTCCTAAAATCATTCTTACCTGTGTAATATTCAGAACATAAATACGTAAATTCTCACCTCTCCTTCCAAAGATATGTTGGAGGCATTGAAGCAGAGGCACTGGTCAGCCAAGGCCCAGTTTTACTCTTTGGAATAACAATTCTTCTGATTTAAATGAATAATAACAATTAGCTATCTATGAAGACTACCTCTAACTGTCACAACCAAGGGTCAATATAGTTCCATAGGTAAGTCCTAGTTGGAACAATCTTGCTTTTCTTAAACTAATATTCCCAATTCTTTTGAGCTTTGAAGATTCATCTACTGACTGAATTCATTCAACACTGAGTTTCATTTTGCTCTTATAAGTATAACTTTTATCTGGTCTGTCTCATGCTGTTTGGAGTAAGACACCATCTTGATTTGTTGGAATAGTATTTATAAAATCAGTGATATAGATATGTCTGAAACAAGTAACTCATATAACAGAGAACAGAAAACAGATTACACTTTTGTGCCATTAATGTTTCTGTCAAGGAAAAAAAAAAAACTACTTCAACTCACATCCAACTCATCTGTGACCTGCCTAACCAGCCCCAATAGTTTTTAGGTATGTATTTGTAATAAACTGTACTTCCTAAACACACTGAAAGGTAATCCACAGTAACAACACCTTGATTGACAGAAAGACATTTTGGTCCTAATTCAAAGTTAGCTAGTATCCCTCAAGTCGCTAAACTAAACTGTTCACTTTTAGTGTTTCACAAAGGTCTGTAGAAATGTCACTTGTAGAGACAAATAAGTATAAGATAAACTTTTAATTTTTTGAAAAATATAACCAACTATCAAATATAATTTACAGTATGCTTCTTAACTTCTTATCAATGTGATCACTGTCTAACCCTAATCTAGTAATCATGAATCATACCTTTATAAGAAATATTACCTTTGGAACTACTTGTCCAAGTTTCGTCATCATCAAAATGGGCATCTCCTCCATAGTTTGGCCCAGGAGGAAAAGCATGAGCCAGCAGACCAGAGGGTCCATCAAATGGGTAGAAGTCGCCATGCTCTACACACAAAAAGCAAGAGTTAAGAATCTAATTATATCCAGCAGTGCCTGGCACAAATGCTTGGTGAATTCTGTAGAAAGTAATGAATGACTGAAAGAAGGAATAAAAGAATGGAGACAATTAGGGAGCAGAATGTAAAAATGTCTCTCAAAAATGATTCTGCATCATTACCTTTAATTCCAAAAGAGATCATGATATCAGCAGTGCCATCATGAAGTCTGGTAAAATTCAGAGGCGTCACATCTGACCAAACTTTGAAGGCTTTTCTGAATGCCTTTTCAACTTCAGAATGAGTGAGATCAGGGGTATAATTCACAATCCTATTCAACAAAGAAAGTTTCAATTACATTTTTGGAAGGAGAAATATTTGAGAATATATTTTCTTGGAATACTGCTTTTCAACTCAAAATGCAGTGGCTTCTTTAAAAGTTCTACTAGAGGTCCAAAGTTTCAAAGAACTTATCAATTATGATGCCATACAAAGATAACAAAATGAATTCAATCAGATATTTGAGTATCTCCAAATATCTGACCACTTGGAATCTTACATTTAAAGTATTCAGATATGTAATGAAACTTGTATTGTATGATACAGATTTGGAATTGTATTACTGTGATCTAAATAAATGAAATAACTTTGTCAAGTTCCTAGAGAGAGTAGGAGTCTCCATTTTTAAGCTCTCTTTAATAAATATGCCTCATGTAGTACATTTGCAAATTTTATTACACCTACTTTTACTTCTAATTTGATTTCTTTTCTAAAAACAAAAAATACCTTGAGATTTCCAATGAAAAATAATGCTAGGCTAATGTAACAATAATAGATGTCATGACACATTCTCACCGATAGTATTAAAGTTATTGCTGGAATTATTTAACTTCTAGTTAAATATTTAAAGCCTACTTAAAAAAAAAATGGGACCAAACATGTTCTGTCATTTATAGCTTGTGCTGAAAAATAGGCATTTAATACTATTTTAAAAACTAACAAAGATTAAAGAAAGATAGCCTCTGATTTACCTGTAGGTTAGATTCGTCTTGGACCACTTGAGAGTTCGGGGGAAAACATTGTACTCGCCCACATCGGGGACCCCACATCTTGGTTTCTTCATGATGTCCAAGGTGTTATCATCAAGTTTGCCGGTGACCTCTAAGCCGAAGAAAGACTGCATTTCTCGGAGCCTGTCAACCACGGAGCTTGCTGCAGACTTCTTCAGGATTCCAGCGGGATTCAGGGGATAGTAGTAGGATTTCAAGTAGCGCTGGAAAAGAGACCAGAATGGCCTGCTTTTAAAAGAGAAGGGCACTTGTGAGATGTAACACCCCACTGGGACTGGCAAGATACTCTACCTCTGCAAGCTGGAAGTCTTCCTCGGACAGATCGTCCTCACCATTGCTGGGAAGAGGCAGGGACCAACACTGAGTCCAGCTCCAGAAGAGGAAGGCAGCCAGGATGCCTGGGAGCATCATGATGGTTGTGCCTGGAGGCTCTGCCTTCTCCCAGACAAGCACCTTTACTTTTATAGACCTGCAGTGGTGACTCATCATTTATGGACAAGTTCCCGCTTCCTAGTCTGTTGAAGGTAAACATGCTTACATGGCGACTTTTTTTTTTCTCCCAAGAAGTGTGGTTTGTGGTAGAATTTGAGGGAAATATAAAATGAGGGCATCTCTCATTTCAGCAGGGTCTCAGAAACCATCTGGCAAAATAAATGGCCTCAGCATATTTATGGATACTGTGGGAAGAAGCAGAAAGTAGTAAAATTTTCACTTTACTGAGCAAAAATGTTTTTCCCTCTGGAGGAAAGAGCTACTTTTAATTTTTTTCAGATGAGAGTATCAAGATGATGCTCTTAACTTCCTTAGAGACACTTAATCCTGCTTCTAGAAGATCTATAACCTGGTGACTTCTAAACATCATTTTCCCTAGAGCGATTCCAGAGGGAGACATTGTGTGTACCTGAGGGCCACAGAATTGGACCAGACCCCAGCTTGGAGGCTCAGAAGGACTAGGGCACATCCACAGGACTAAATGCTACATTTGAAATTTAAAGGCACTGGTGTGACTCTCAATGAACACGGAATCCTCCATGAATTCCCTACAGGTCCAGGAAGAGGTAGAAGACGATATGGGAATATAATATAATGGCTAACCCATACTGAGGGATTACTACCTGCTAGGCTTAAAAGGCATGATCTCATTTAATCTGTACAACAGCCTTAGAAGCACATCTGAAACAAGAAGCCTTGTTTTCACTTTACATATGAATAATCTGAGACACAGAGACGTTAAATACTTGTTTGAGGTCATAGAGTTACTAAATGGTACTGTCAGCATTTGAATCCAAGCCAATAGACTTAAGACTCCATGTTTTTAAACACCATCTGGTATGGCTTATACCTCATTAACTCTCAGAAATTTTCTCAGAAATGGAGCTGCTTTGTTTCCACACCTCTGGGAGTACCCAGGAAAACTAGGGCTCTAGGTAAGCTTATGGCCAATTTCAAGTTTCTTAATTTTGATTTTTAAGTTTAAGTAGTGGAAGTACCTGAGGTCCAAAACCTCAGGAAAATCGTCCATTAGGGGCCTTCAGAACATCCCACCTTTAGTACCATGATGTCAGAATGCCATCCTTGGTGCCCAAGAGATGTAAATGGATAGAAAAATACGAGTCATGATATTCTGATTGAATGACTGAAAATGCAAGTTAATTTATGTGATTAGGAGTCAGAGAGGAGCTCAGGTCCAGAACACGTGAAAACAAAGACAAGGAGCATTGAGTACAGATGAGGATGGGCAGGGAAGTTGTACCCCACACGTGAGTGACATGCTGTCATCTGGATTGGCCAGCACCTCAGACGTGACCAGAAAAACCTAAAACCTATGACATGGAAGCAATCAGTAGAGGGCAATTTATTATGCTTTTTCCAAAACAGAGCCAAATAGATCCCTACAATAAATAATTCCAATGAGTTCAAGATTAGATTTAGGCTCAACCAGCAATGCAAAACTATCATTTGTTTTAAGCTTCTTCCATGAACAGCAGTTAATTTTAGATTAAGTGATAATTGTTGAAAAGTTTGATTCATCTACTGAGCTTATAGGAAATTAATTCATTTGAAATCATTTATTTTTACCAATAAAATTTCATAACCTTTTAAAGTCTCATTCGATTTTAAAAAAGAAGTCCTGAAAAAGTTAAGGAACAGATGACATTAATGTTTGGAAGTAGGATAGATGAATCGAATAGTTGACTGTACTTGTAGGTTCTCACATATTTGTAGATGTTACCACTTTAAGCTAGAATTTTTTAAAGAGCCACTTTAGACGATGGACTCTGAGAAACAAACAGGGTTTTAGAGGGGAGGGGGGAGGGGGGATGGGTTAGCCTGGTGATGGGTATTAAGGAGGGCACGTACCGCATGGAGCACTGGGTGTTATACAAAAACAATGGATCGTGGATCACCACATCAAAAACTGATGATGTATTGTATGGTGACTAACATAACATAATAAAATTTTAAAAAAAGAGCCACTTTAGTTATTAAGTCAATGAATATTGATCAGACATCAACTATGGGGGATACCGTGCTGGTCACTAAGAAGATAGAATGAAGGATAAGAGCCTTTTTCTTGGGATGATTTTACAATATTATCTCCCTGCAAAGAACACATTTTCAATGAACAATGAAAACAAATAAATGTTTATTTATTAACCAAATAACTGTTTTTATCAACTTCAAAAATGATGCTTATTATCAGACAGCATTAGTGTTTTATTAGTTTCTCATTTCACCTAAGAACATACACAGTGCAAAATAAAAAACACACACAGGTCAGAGAGAACATGCTATTCACATTCGGTAGTGTTCTGAGTAAGGTAAATAAAAGTCGTCCGGAAGATTAAAATAGAAATTGATTCCTTCAGGAAAGAATCGGACTGCTTGTCTGTCGCTACTGTTCTCAGAGGAGTGAGCTTATCTGGTGATCAGGATGTGTCATCACCTGGAAATGTGTTGGTAAGTCTCTTGTCAACACAAGTGCTTATCTCAGGCTGTTAATTGTGAGAATGAAAGCCAGGCCTTCTGGCTAGGACTGGTGAAGTGGTTTGTGGTTTCAAGGGACACCTTTAACATAATGAGGCTGAGCTGGTATTTACAAATGCTTCTCACAAGCCTACTGGATCCCTGGAAATGTGAAAACCTGTAGAATGAGCAAACAAAACTGGACTGAATAAGAAATGTGTATCTCCTGCTGATTCAGACATAAGCAATATGGGACTTTTTAAAACAGACGTCATCATCTAAGTCCAAAACATCACTCAAGAGAGAATCAGAAATGTCCATGACCAACCCCTGAGTAAAGCATGGGGGGTGGTTCCAGACCAAGAAAAATAGGAACAAAGGCCACTGGAGTTGGATAAAAATTATGAAAATTCTGTAAGCCAAAGAACATTTAGGATAAAAGTTTTGGCTTCAGTTTAGAGTGTTGTACATTAACAATGTTGACAATGACACTTGGTATCTTTATTTTTCTGAAAGCCCAGTGATCTGACTGTGCAAGTGCAGGTAGTAATGGTTTTTGTAAATACCCTTTGATGGTTGCTTTGTTCTAGTTTCTGAATTTCCGCACCACACCCCCCCTGCCCCAGGGAATGGGTTCCATGCCCAGAAACAGAAGCACGAACCTAGAACGTAAAGACTCGATCACGGACACGAGCACCCCACTGACCGGCTAATGCACAGCCGTGGCGTCCTCCCCGGGTCAGGTGCTGAGGGCAGAAGGCCTCAGGTCAGAAGCTGCAGCTGCCAAGCAGAAGCCCAGCAGTTTACGGGCGCACGGACTGCCCACGTCTGAACCACACACTCCACAGAGATGGCTGGGTTCATCCTGCGTGGATCCCCTAAAGAAAGAAATAGAATCTGCAAGGAAAAAGGAAATCCTTTTTAATTCTTACTTGAGGATGACATCTGAAGGTCAAGACTTAATTTTCTGGGCTCACTTTCCTTTTTTTTTCTAATTTTTAAAAAAGATTTTATTTATTTTAGAGAGAGCAAGAGTGGGATGGAGGGAGAGAGAGAGGGAAGCTCGAGCAGGTTCCGCTGAGAGCGTGGCACTCAGCGGGGGGCTCGGTCTTACAACCCTGAGATCACAACCCGAGCCCAAACCAAGAGTTGGATGCTTGACCAATGGAGCCACCCAGGTGGCCCCCTGGGTTCACTTTCTAATGAATTATAATTTTATTGTGCTTTGTTAAAAAGAGTGGTTACTGGGATGTCCACCTCCGCCTGATTTAACCAGAACTGCAAGAGAAAACAACCAGGAATAGAACACCCATTCTAGCCCATCCCTGCCCAAACGTCTTTGAAAAGGGAAAAATCTGGATTGCTTGGCAATGAATAATGGAAATGAAAACAAACTAGAGAAAATGGGACCTTCGTGGTTTTAACAACAAGAAATTGCAATATATTTAAAGATCCCTAATATTTAAACAAGTGGAGTCAAAAGTCTATTTTTAAAGCAGCCTGGCCTCACCTTGTTACCCTCAAACACTAAAGTATAAGTTATTATATATTCTTAAACAATATATTTTCTGATTTAAAAAGTAATATACAAAAAAGTAATAAATTTATTGCATAATGACTGGAAAATGAGAAACCTAGAAGGAAAAATTACCATAATACCCCAAGATTTTTTAGATAATTCCCACATATATATTTTTTTTAAAAAAAGATTGATTGATTTATTTTACAGAGAGAGAGAATGAGAGAGAGAGAGAGAGAGAGTGCACGCACAAGTGCACATGCAGGCATGTGCGGAGAGAAGCAGAGGGAGAGAGAGAATCTCAAGCAGACTCCCTGCTAAGTGCAGAGCCTGATGAAGGGCTCAATCTCAGGACCCTGAGATCATGACCTGAGCAGAAATGAAGAGTCAGACACTCAGGATGCCTGGGTGGCTCAGTCGTTAAGCATCTGCCTTTGGCTCAGGTCACGATCCCAGCGTCCTGGGATCGAGCCCAGCATCAGGCTCCCTGCTCCGCGGGAAGCCTGCTTCTCCCTCCCCCACTCCCCCTGCTTGTGTTCCCTCTCTGGCTGTCTCTCTCTCTCTGTCAAATAAATAAATAAAATCTTTTAAAAAAGTTAAAAAAAAAAGAGTCAGACACTTAACCGACTGAGCCACGCAGGCGCGCTGCCCCCATATATATTTTTTAAGTTTTATTTAGACGATAGGCAATCAAGGTTTTTTAAGCAGTACTTTCTAGAATAGAAAAACTTGCCATATTGTTGGTATGTTGCATCAGCTTTATTTTCAATTCCAGGAAAGCGTCTTGAATGAATTTGGGGTGCCATGATCCATAGTTTGCCCCTCTTCATGAATCTATCATAAAATTAAGAATGAACTCAAAACTGCACAAAATACATCTTAATAATACTATGTGTTAAAGAGGTTAATTTTTAAAATTTTTCTATAAGCTCCAGTTAGATACTTTCAGAATATTGTAGACAGGAGTTCACTGCAGCCATGAACGGCCAACAAAGACTCCTTTAGGTCCGTCTGGCTACAGATGGGATCATCAGTGTACCTGTCTTATAGGTCATATGATGATTACAGGACATAATGATCGAAAAGCTACCGTGCCTGGCACGTGGTGAGCACTTAATTCCCGCTAAGTCACCTACACAGAACCACTGTGCTTGGCACCCTGGCAGGTGCAGGGGCTGCTGCAGCAACCATGTTGGCGGGGAGATAGTTCAGAGGACATATGTTTGGATCCAAGACGGGAAGGACGGGAGGGACTCAGCCATGTGCATATCGGGGAGCAGAGCACTAGCCCAGGCAAAAGGGCGAGCAGGTACAGAGGCCCTGGGGTGGAAGCAAGCTTGTGCTTGGGGACAGAGAGAAGTGCATGCTGGGTCACAGTGGACAGAGAGTGAGGGGAAGGCCAAGCCGGGGACCTCACAGAGGGTCACGCTGCTGCTTTTCCCAGCCTGTTCCGCTATGTCTGAGAGAGGCGCTGGGCCCAAACCTTGACTTTCATGTCCATTCCTCGGGGCAGCCCCACTGCGGGTCCAGCCCCTGGCCCCTCACCTGGGGGTCACTCAGGCTCCCGGGTTGGTCAGGTCACCTGCTCCCCAGGTCGCTCCCGCCCCAGGGGCTAATTTCCAGGTTGGCTCACTCTTCTCTGTTTATCTTCCATCACCTGTGAAACTCAATCCTCTGTTTAGTATGTAACGTGGCTTCTGGTTTCTGGTTGGATCCTGACTAATACAGGTGACAAGATGAGGATTAAAATGGGAAAACAGAATAATGAATCAATGAACACGACATCAAAAACTAATGATGTACTATATGTTGACTAACTGAATTTAAATTAAAAAAAATAAAAAGGGAAAACAAGTACATTTTCTACTTCTAATTAGCACTGATTTACTGTATCTTCTTGTGTCACTTAACGTGTATCTTCATGTACGAATTATAGATATATTTTCAGATATGAATAAGGGTAATAATTGCTCCCTGCTCGTACATCTCACAGAGAGTGAGAAAATAAATGAAATAAAACTTTTATTTTGAAGGCAAATGTAATTATTATTTACCCTAGTCCCAAAGTCTATGGACAGGTAAGGAACATTCCATCCTAGGTGTGGCCAAAGACTGACGCTGATTAGATTACACATGAATTATGCTGTTAGCTAACCAGAACTTATTCATTCATTAAAAAAAAAGAAAATTTGTTTATTAGAGAAGATCATATGACAATGCTGAAATGATAAGCTCCTTTAAAAATGGTCAAACTTCAATGGAAAACTATGGACATGTATGTTCTTCCCATAAATGTCCAACGATCAATATGTTTTTACCTGAAAACATGCTGATGAAGTCATTCACTCTCTGCTCCTGAGATCCTGCACCTCAGAATAAAATCTTTTGCTCTATAATCTTACCCCTGGCGACATGCATTTGATTGTTGCAGGGGCACCCGATTAGGGGTAGACAGTCTCTTTTCACGTGCTCCTCTATGATCTTTAACACCCGGGTGGAAACTTTGTCTCCTGATACTCTCCTCTGACCCCGATGTGGACAACTTCTCTTGTCTCCCTTTTCTTCCCCACTGGAAAGCTTCTTTTGATTCCTTTTCTTTCTTTCATTTCTTCTCTCTTGAGCACTGTTAGAGCTCAGTGTGGATGTTTTACTTTATTTTTTTTTTTAATTTTATTATGTTATGTTAGTCACCATACGTTACATCATTAGTTTTTGATGTAATGTTCCATGATTCACTGTTTGCGTATAACACCCAGTGCTCCATGCAGTTCGTGCCAGAGGAACTCTCAGAGAAGCCCATCATTCTGCTTCTCCCAATACTTGTGTATTCAGCTGTTGTCATTGCAGTGGCCTGTTGGACCAGCTCATTTCCAACATCTGGGGAGCCCTATGCTGGGGCACCTCTCTGCCATGAGTATAATTACACTATGCATATAATCATGTTCCTTGTACATGAAGTGATGCCATTTTCTTTGCACTATGACCAGAGAGCCTACAAAGCATGTATTTGTGGCTTCTCTTGCATTATAATAAAGTCCCATTTTACTTTGGAATTAAACTATCACTATACTTACAGTAAAACAATTTAAAATAGTATATATGAAGGTTTTACTAGGTAATTTTGGAACATAAAACTCACATAAACCATACAATAAGAAAATGTGTACATCTTATTAAGGTAATTAACTCAATATTATCGGTAGAGTCAGGCACTCAGTTTAATGAAGACTGAATTGTCTGAAAATGAAAATGAATTATTATAAAATACATCTCAAGAAACTGAGAGAATTCTAAGTGTTTCCTGGAAAATTCCTGGGATGACCTAGTGTTAACCTTTATTAAAAAAAATTGTTTTTACTATTAAAACAATCCCTGTAAAAATTTTGAAAAATAAGGATATTGTGAATAAATGATAAAAATCACTCATAATCTTATGTCCTGGAAATAATTGGTGTTAATATTTCTTCTAATCTTTATATATAATTTTTAAATTGTTTGCATATTATGCTCAATTTTGTACCCTCCTACTTTAATATATTATATTAACACTTTTCATTGTCACAATATTCTTTTTTTCCATTTTTTAAATTTGAATTCAATTAATTAACATATAGTGTACTATTAGTTTCAGAGGTGGAGTTCAGGGATTCATCCATCGCGTACAACACCCAGTGCTCATCACATCTCACTGCGCTCCTTCATGCCCATCACCCAGGTACCCATCCCCCCACCCACCTCCCCTCCAGCAGCCCTCCGTTGGTTTCCTAGAGTTAAGAGTGTCTTATGGTTTGTCTTGCAGGTGCCCCTGGACTTCAATTAGCTTTGTTGCTACTTAAACTATTACTATCCAAAGCACCTGGCAAATACTAAATGCTCAGGGTAAAGTAGCTACAAAGATTAAAATCCGAATTTAATGATTATGGAGTTTATCTGAAGTTTGTGTTTTTGGCACTTATGAAAACAACTGCTGAGCTGCAAGTAATAATGGGCGCAGGAGGGAAATTCACATCTGAGGCATTAGGTTGTTCTAAAGAATTCAGTGACATTTGCATAAAATGATAAACACGCCAATTACAAGAATTTTTGTTGATTCAGGAAAGCCTTCTGGCACAAAGTACTTGGCAAATATAAATATTAGTATGTGGTTGATACAACACACACACACCTTCCTAGTTCCACCTTTGCCCCAGTTAGGGACGTTTTTACATCAGATGTTTCCTAGTGCTCCTTAGGTTACTCAGAGGGACATATCTTTTGTGCTAGCTGGGAGCCAGAATAACCCATTCTTTCTATAATAAAAACAGAGAAATTGTAGGAAGACATTTAATGCCTCTATTGCCTAACTCTTAATAATACGATATGTAGGGGCACCTGGGTGGCTCAGTTGGTTAAGCATCTGCCTTCGGCTCAGGTCATGATCCCAGGGTCCTGGGATTGAGTCCGGCATCGGGCTCCCTGCTCAGCGGGGAGTCTGCTTCTCCCTCTCCCACTCCCCCTGCTTGTGTTCTCTTGCTCTCTCTGAAATAAAGAAATAAAATCTTTAAAAAAACATATAATATTTAGTCAATATTCAGTGAAGAGAAGGAATGTAATATAAAGCAGCAAAATATGCAATAAAGATCAGTGTTTTATATCTGAATGACAACGTTTTGTGAATCACTATAAATTATTTTCACCATGTGAAGTTTAAATGATCAAAAATTGGTAAACTCTGTTACACTTTCTTCAACCACAGGGGGTGAAAAACTGGTCAAGTCAAGCTTTATAGTGTGACCACGCAATCCCTGTGGTGTTAGTGTGACCCTCCGAGACCTCAGAAAGCATTTGGGCTGATTCTGTTTTATTGCTTCAGTTGCTGTGTGGGGATATGAGATGGAAACCTCAGGGTTTCAACCATTTATGTACATGAAAGGAACAAAGCGATGTTCTCCCAAATGGGAGATTTCTGTAACTTCGACCACTTTCCAAGGTCAATGACTACACAAGGCCAGTGACTAGGATTACACCAGTCCTAACTGGAAAATATTCACCCTCACCTTTGTAATCACTTGCCCAGAGTTCATTGTCATCCAAGTGAACCCTGCCTCCTAGACAGTCACCAGGAGGAAAGGCATGAGCCCTCTGTCCAGAGGACCCATCAGCTGGGGAAGAAAACTCCACGTTCTAACAGGGAAATGACTTAGAAAGTAACTGGGAAAATGGTCAAAACAAGAACAAAACCAATCACTTTGAGTAGAAGGTATTAAAAAATGGGAAGTTTTCAATAAAGACAATCTGTTCATCATTATTCTCTGTTTCCAAAGAAGATTCTTATGCCAGCAGGGTCCCAGAAAACTCTAGTGAAATTGAATTGGGTCTCATCTCCCCAACCTTGAATGATGCTCAGATGGCATGGTCCACAGTTCCAGGGGAAAGATCTGGAATGTAATTCACTGTTCTAACACACGTATGCACAGAGGCATTTTGGGAAGCTCCCAAATGTGACATTTTAAAGACTGTTGTACTTTGAGAATCTATCCTTTTGATGGATTTGAAGATGATTCCTTTAATTTCCTTATAGAATCAAAAATCTTAGATACACCATGGTATAATAAAGTTTCTCTAGAGATACCCTTAATTTTTCTCTATTTGCAAGTATTCTTCATTAAAAAAAAAATCTGAACTGCACTATAATCACTCAAGATTTAAAAACTACTGCGGGCGTCGGGGTGGCTCAGTCGGTTATGTGTCCGACGCTTGATTTTGGCTCAGGTCATGATCTCAGGGCCATGAGATTGAGCCCGGCATTGAGCTCTCAGCTCAGCTTGGAGTTTGCTTGAGATTCTCTCTCCCTCTGCCCCTCCCCCTGCTCACACTCTCTAAATAAATACATACATAAATACATGCATGCATATATATATACATAAAATCTTTTTAAAAATTTAAAAAAACTACTGTAAGACATGAATGTTAAATAAGGATGCAAAAATTCCACTTACGATAAAACATTGGAGTATTGTTTTAATTTCATCAGAGCGTAAGGCCAGAGATAACTGAGAACAACTCAAAAATCAATGTTCAACCTATGCTATGTATCAGTAAGTGACGCACTGAAAGACTGAATTGGTGGTCCCAGAGTTCTGAGGCACAGCCTTACAGAAATATTGTTTTAAAAAACTGAAAATCTTTACATTTATGGATTCTTGCAAAGAATTACCTACTGCACCCTAAACTGCTTTCTCTTTCAAACACAGCTAAACATTAGCACAGAAAGACAATAAAGTGTTTCTCCAACATTTTGCTAAATGAGATTTATATACACTATGTAAAATACTTAATTCTATCAGCAGCCATGAAATCAGTGAGGGTTTACTGTAAAAGGCATTCACCAGTAGACACATATCATTCTGAGGTACTTGAAATTGAGTGCAAAATGTCTCATACTCATCTTTTTTTTTTTAAAAAAAAAGATTTTATTTATTTGACAGAGAGAGACACAGCGAGAGAGGGAACACAAGCAGGGGGAGTGGGAGAGGGAGAGGCAGGCTTCCCGCCGAGCAGGGAGCCCGATGCGGGGCTCGATCCCAGGACCCTGGGATCATGACCCGAGCCGAAGGCAGACGCTTAACAACTGAGCCACCCAGGTGCCCCTATCTTGTACTCATCTTTATGTCCTTAAATATTTGACCCATGCTTGTCACATGTTAGGAACTCGATTAAAATGTGTTGAACGGATGGACAGAAATAAAGGATAGGCTCAAGATGATTATCTACAGATTTCTTGCTGAAATTATCTCATGTCCTAATTGTTTGCTTCCCTTGAGAAAGAATCAGATCCACCCAAGAACATGGGTTCAAGAGTTATTGTTTTTGAACTTTCTAAATTTGCAAGAAAAGTCTAATTATACTACTGTTAAGAGAAAAATGATTTTAACTTTCACTTAAAATTCAGTTCTTACTGAAAATTATTATGTAAGGATAAAAAACGAAACCATTAGTTCTCAATAATATTTTTTAATTGAAAAAAATATTTCTAAAGGTATTTTAAGCCACATAGACAAGATTTACTGACTCATTATTCAAGTGAGAGAGACAAAGCCTGGTATGGAACACAGAAGAATGTGATGTGGGGATAACATACGTAGGCTTATAGACCCCAGAAGGACCTCCAGAGATCATCTAGCCTAATCCCTTTATGTTCCATTGGGAAACAAATTGAGAAACTTCCTCAAAACCACACAATAAAATAAAGTTGATGCTAGGATTAGAATCCCAGCCTCCCAACTAGGATAGTCCAGGAAACTATGTGTTACCCCAAACTACTTAACCCATAAGTATATGATCTGCCAAAACTCATCCTGCCCGCTGATGTAACATCACACATGGTGGAGAGGAAAAATCACGAGCCATCTTTTTACCTGTGGGTCAAGTGATTCGTTAGTCACTTCATTTTCTTAGAGAAAAAAATTATACTCCACTGAACCAGGAACCCTTAGTGGCTTCACCGGGTTTAAAGTTTCAGCATCCAGTTGGCGACCTGCTGATAGACCAAGTAAATCCCCTGGGAGCTCAGATTTCTCTTTTGCCCATGTGTTGATCTCAAGGGAAGTTGAGGAAAGGCCTTCAAATGGTACTAGAAAGCAAGCACACAACAATGCCCTTTAAATGGGAAAACTACCTGCTAAGTTAGAAGAACGGTCAGTGGAGGAGCCTGTCACCTCCGTAAGAAGCAGTTCTAGCCAGGTGAGGGAATCTCGTTCTCTAGAAGTAGCTGACAGCCTGGTAGGGGCCGGCAGATGGCGGGATGCCCGAGCGGCAAGGCTGTTGGCGTGTGGTGGCTCTGCTCCCATGGGGTCTGCAGAGACCTTCATTTGGGGCCGAGGGTTTGGAGGGAGATCATTTGAACCTCTGCCTCCTTGAGTTGCCTTTACAGGTCAGAACATTAGCAGAGGATTCATTGCTTGTCCCGATTTTGTTTCTGTTACTTTCCATTCAAGGACAGAGAACATTTAGCATTTTTTTTTTTTTTTGTCCAAAGGAAAAGTTTATGGATAAAAAAAGCTTCACTCCTTGTTTCATGACCGTAAAGGCAGAACGTCAGTTTTGCTTTTTTTGAGGATGTTCTCTCTAAAATTGGTTGAGCAGCAGGGAACTTGTAATTTGCTCTCTGACCCAGGAAGAGAGGGAAAGAGAAGACGAAGGAAGGAGAGGAAACGGAGAAAGGGGGAAGGAGAAGCGGGCGGAGGAAGGGAAGTAGGTCATAGGGAAGACAGGGCATTTATCCCGGAGTGACAGGGGGCCGGGCACTGCCCTGGGGCTTTCCCACTTGTGTCCTAGTGAGCGGCCAGGATGTGAGCAAGTCTGTCCCAGCGCCCACAGGACGGTACGAACACAGCTAGCCAAGCCTGCAGGGTGAGCAAGAACTGTCCCCCCAGCCAGGACCAAGGACACTCGCACCCTGTGCCTTAGCATGAAACCCATCTCGTCCCCCGTTGCCGGGACCACTGTAACCATGGGTCCAACCCTAAATGGGATAACTTAATCCAGATGTAGGAAATGAGCCATCTGCCCAGGAAAGCATCGTTAAGAATGTGTCAATTTTTTCCAAAACCAAAATTCTTTCCATAATTTCCAAAACACTGACAAACACAAGTGATTAAGATCTGACCCCTTCTTGTACGAATGTGCAGCTGATGAAAATGATCGAGCAAGAGGTTAAGTATGGCATTTGATCCATTGTTCTTCCAATGATACACAGTTTACACATGTTGAAAGGCCTATACCTGCCGGCTTCCAGCTGACCTCACAGTGCCGTCAGCTCAAAGGGACAAGTACGTTGCATAACTAGCAAAAAACAGAAACCATCATCCTGATACTTCATTTGCCCCCAGGGTATTTTTCCATATCCAGATTAAATACGTGATTTGAACCAGGGTGCTCCATCACTAGCCACGATATTATTATAGGCCCCAAGTTGATAGGGATGGAGGCAGGTCACAGTCCCCCAAATTAAGATGACCCACCCTCCAAGCTGAGGCATTACATCGGGAAGGGGGTTCTCAGAAGCCATGGGTGGTCAAAGAGGACTTGCTGATGAGATCTAAGTGAGCTCACCCACTCTCCACCTGTCTCCTTCATCCCAGGTGACAGCGGACAGTCATAAGCACTGCACATTTCCTGGACCAGCACAGGACATCACCTGTAACCCTCCCTTTCTCTCCACTGCAAAACAACATACTAGAAACCAGTCAGAGTGACATTGTCACACGTGGCAACCCAGAACACAATACAACAAATTTTAAAAGATCCATCATTTGAAAAATTCAGCACTTTATTATTATTCCTCATGACTGACATGAGGACACAAATGATTAAATTATAACCAGCAGCAAAATGGAGGATTTCCCCAAAACATAGGATATGAAGATGCGAATATTGAAAATCGATATAGGGAAACTTCATCTATAAATGATGAAACTAAAGACTATGAAAACAACTTGTCTTTTATTTCAATAATACCCTTTTTAACAATTTATTTTGATAATTTATTTTAGAAAGATAACACATATTTAAATGTTAATATATTTTAGGTTGTATAATAGGTTTATAAATTTTTAAATTAAAATGTTAGAATTGGGGAGCCTGGGTGGCTCAGATGGTTAAGCGTCTGCCTTCAGCTCAGGTCATGACCTCAGGGTCCTGGGATGGAGCCCCACATTGGGCTCCAGGCCCACGTTGGGCTCCCTGCTCAACAGGGTGTCTGGTTCTCCCTCTCCCTCTGCCCCTCCCCCTGCTTGTGCTCTCTCTCTCTCTCAAGTGAACAAAAAAAAGTCTTTAAAAAATGCTAGAATTACCGAATTTCAATGATTTTTTAAATGTTATAAATTTTGAACATGGTTGAAAAAACATGAGTGTTTTTTTTAAAGATCTATTTATTTATTTGAGAGAGAGAGCACAAGCAGGGGGAGGGGCAGAGGGAGAGGGAGAAGCAGACTCCCCGCTGAGCAGGGAGCCCGACATGGGGCTCGATCCCAGGACCATGGGATCAAAACCTGAGCTGAAAGCAGATGCTTAACTGACTGAGCCACCCAAGCTTCCTTAAAAAATGTGAGGATTAAAATTTTATGAAACAAGTATTCTCATTTTGTTCATTTCAGAAATTTATTGAAATCTCTCAAGTGCTAATGAATCTTCCCATTCTCTTGGGTTTTGTTGGGCTTTACGAATGTTATTTCTTCTATATAATTTTAACAGTAAGGATTTACATATAGGCAAATTTGTCTTCTGCCTGGAGTATCCAGTCTATGAGGGAGAAGAGAGTTAACGGGCCAGGTCTGAAGGAAGCATCCATTATGGTCACCCAGAACCCTTTGCTCTGCCTCCAAATAAACTATGAAAACTCTGCTCTTGATTATGTTTATTATATATATATGTATCTCATATATATCTGTCAGCGGAAAAGAATATATAGGCTATTGGATACGATTCTCTTTTAATCATATGTTTACCTAGCAGTTGTGTTCCTTGGTCTAAATTAACATTGGAGCACCGATTCGTCAGTCTCTTGTGAATAGCTCTGGTCCATATTGAATTGCTATGATCTAAAGATGATTTTTTGGGTAAAGGATGTTAGAGCAGAGGAAATATAAGAAAACAAATGGTGGTAACCTGGTTGAGCTGTGTGACTACCCTTCCATCCACAGCAGCCTGACCTAGCTTACCTGTTAACAAATGTATTTACCTACTCTTTGCTCTGCAGTCGAAATGCAATGACCCTTTTTAGCACACGCACATGTAAGCTCAGGAAAACAGAGACAACAGAATGGACACAAACAGCTCAGGATATAATGAACCAAGAGTTCTAGAGATTGTTTTTGTTGGGTTTTGGGGTTTTTCTAAGATTGTTTTTAGTTGTCTGAAGAGCGTTCCCTGTGAACCTAACATCCTTCTAATTCATAATTGTTTTCCTCTGAGCTGTATACTATTTGCAATTATTTTTTAATTCTTGAATTTCTGAAGTCAGGGCTCAAAAATAACTTGGTTGATAGGTAGATTAAGCACAAAAATCGCCTAGGCCCAATTTCAACTTAAATTGCAAGTAACCTAATATTCAAAATATATAAAGAACTAATATAACTCAACACCAAAAAAAAAACCCAATTGGATTAAAAAATGGGCAGAGGGACTGAAAAGACACTTTTTTTCCAAAGAAGACCTACAGATGGCCAACAGACACATGAAGAGACGCTCATCATCACTCATCGTCAGGGAAATGCGGAGCAAAACCACAATGAAATACCTCCTCACACCTGTCAGAAAGACAAGAAATAACAAGTGCTGGCAAGAATCTGGAGAAAATGAAACCTTCATGCACTCTTGGTGGGAGTGCAAACTGGTGCTGCTACTGCAGAAAAGAGTAGGGAGATTCCTAAAAAAATTAAAACTAGAATTACCATGTGATCCAGTAATTCCACTGAATACTTACCCAAAGAAAATAAAACACTAATTTGAAAAGATAGATACATCCCTATGTTTATTGCAGCATTATTTACAGTAGCCAAGATATGGAAGCAACCCAAGTGTCCATCAATAGATGAATGGATAATGTACACACACACACACACACACACACACACACACACACACAGAAATATTATGAGGCCATAAAGAAGGATGAGATTGTGACATTGGATGAATTTAGAGGGTATTATGTTCAGTGAAGTAAGTCAATCAGAGAAAGACAAATACCATGTGATTTCACTCATTTGTGGGGAAAAAATGAATAAGCAAACAAAAAAGCAGAAACAGACCTATAAACACAGAGAACAGACTGATGGTTGCCAGACAGAAGGGAGTGGGGGGATGGGTGAAATGGGTGAGGGGAGGTGGCAGGTCCGGGCCTTCCGCGATGGAATGAATAAGTCACAGTAGGGAAAGGCACATCACAGAAAACAGAGTTAATGATATTGTGATAGCACTGTGTGGGGACAGATGGTATGCATGCTTGTGGTGAGCACAGCCTAACCTACAGACATGGGGGGACTCACTCTGTTTTACACCTGAAACTAATGTAACGCTGTCAACCAGACTCAAATAAAAAGAATTTTCATCCAAAAATAAATAAATCATAAGTAACCTTATTCTATTAGAATGTTAGCGACCTAAATATTATTATTCTATGATTGGCATGAATACATACAGTTTGAAGAGGCTGTTTATAATCTTTTGCACATTGATAAGACTTAAGGTACAAAGAGTCACTAAATAATATGAGTCATGTTGTCTGACTTCAGCTCTAGACAATATTTGTGGCTTAAAATGAATGAAAATTTAAATGATATGAGGAGTTTGTGAACCATGCCCTTGGGACAGGAAGGAGGGTGCTGCATACCTTTAGTAAAAACTTTGAAATTGATTTTATGTGTATGAATCACCACTGGATTTTCCACAACCACAGAAAGAGAGAGAGAACTATAGATAACACATAAAAGACTTTTTATTTCCTTAAGCGCCATTTAAGGAAGAGAAATCTTAGTTCAGAAATGCAGAATGTTTTCAAAATAAAGCAGAAAACGGTAAAAACTCACATTTCAGGCTACAGATGACAGTAGCAACTGAGACCTAGAGTCCCCTCAGTTCACACTGAAAACATGATCCATTCGTGTATAATAAACAGGCATGCAGTTTAATCTTGATGGGGTGACTTAAGGGCTGTGTGACTTTGGCAAAATTATTTAAACTTTCTGAGTTTCCTTTTCCTCACCTGAAAACCAGGAGTGGAAAGTGTCCTTCTTTCATCTCTCTGTGAGGCAGAGCGGCCACGTGGGTGAAGGGACACACGCAGCAGTCTGTCCACACTCACCACTCATGCTGGGACTGCTGGCATTCCAGATCAGTGAAGGTTCGTCAGCGTACGCAGAGCGTCCACCATGCATGATGCACAGCACCTGAAGTTTTAGAAGACGTGCACGACATAGAAGATGCAACCTTTCAGACACAAAACAAGGGGACACACATACTGACCAGATCCACGTTCTCTCCTGTAGAATGGCAGAGAGATGCAGGAGCTAGGGCAGAGAGGTGGTCTGTCAGCTGGAGGCTGTGAATTCTCACGGGGTTCTGCAGGGGTTGGGTGAGGGGCTTGGACTGGCAGAGACAAGGGCAAAGAGAATTGTGGGTGGACAAAATAGCACACATGGCTATGCACAGGTAAGCAGGATGTTTTCTGGTTGACAAATCACATTCTTTCTGGCTTTCATGCATTCACAGGAGTCTTCCCCTTGACCTTTCTCCTCACCAGTCTTGGCTTTGAGTATGGGGTGCAGGGGTTTTCACAGTCAAGGCCAATCTGAAAGGTGGCTGAAGGTACGCGGTTAGCTAGATGTGCTGCCAGATGCTTGGGCAGAGGCCCAGATGTGTTGGCAGTCTGTCTGCTGGCCAAAGAAAGGAAGTAAAGGGACAGAAAGAAGTCAGAACATGGTCATCTGTAAGGGCCGGCACCACCCAGAGATTGGTGGTCTCCCTCCCTCCCTCTCTTTCCCCTCTTCCTTCTCTCTCCCCATCTCTCCCTCTCTCCCCCATCCCTCCCCCTTCCCTGCTTCCTTCCCTCTCCCCCTTCCCATTCCCCCCTCTCCCTCTCTCCCCCCTCCATCCCTCTCTCTATCTCTCTCCCCCCTTCCCTCTCTCTCCCTGTCCCTTCCCTCTCTCTCTCTCTGCCCTCCTCCCTCTTCCCCTCCCCATCTCTCTCTCTCTCCCTCTCCCCCTCCCACTCTGATATACTCTAAGAGAAAGAATCTGATTAGTTCATTTAGAGAACTCTCCAACATAGAATTGCTCCTCCTGCATAAAGTTTTCCAGCAAGCCTAGAAACAGCTCCCTTTGGGTCAAGGGTCCCACTAAATTAGGTGGCCAAGATGATGCTATGGTGGCCAACATAAAGTATGGCATAAAGAGTCAGTCCTGGGAAGGTGGCTGTGAGCATGGTGCCATGGAGCACAATATTAACTCCTCTAAGATTCTGGGCTCTGTCAAGTCTCACCTGTCAGAGCCAACAAATAGTAGGTATAAGATTTGAGCCTTTCTGGCACCAAAGCCCATGGGCTTAATCACTTACCACTTTTCAACTAAAAGGAATAATATGGGGTGGGGGGGAAGAACCAGATCTCACAGAAGAAACCAGAGACTAGAGATCAACATGGGGGGATATATGAAGAGGTCAACACTCAAGACTGAAAGATTCAAAAGATCTCTATATAACACTTGGTCAGTGCCATCGATCCGGTAGGGGACAAACACCAGCCCAATGGCTTTCTGCTGGTGGTGACTCAGGAACTTGTTTGCTTTGAGAGTCCTGGGGCAGCAAACAAAAACCGGCCTCAATGGCCAAGCTGGGAGAAAATGAGAATTGTCCCAGACTCGTAATTTCCTAGTGAGGTGCTGATACACGCTGATACACGTATCACCTGCTGCTACACGCTAAAGCATTTTACAATAATCACCAACAGGCATCTTGAAAACTAAGTATATGCTTAGTTGTACTGCATAATCCTGAACTTGATCATGTCTTCACTACGACATATTTTGTCTTATATAACATAAGCCAAATTTGCCCAGATCAAAATTAACATCCCAAAGTGCATATTGGCTTATATTAGACAAGTGGTAATTACACACAATGCTACTAGTCAGCCTTTGGGTAAACCTGCCCTAAATAATTACTGGGTAAGAGCTCTTCAAACTTTGGGCAGAACAAAATGCCAAGTCAAAATAAAGAGGACTTGTCACCCAGATCTCCATTCTCTATAAAATCACCAACAATAAACCAACCAGGAGAAAAACAAGAGACTCAAAACAAGCAAAAATAATTAAAGGTTTGTCAAGATCCCGTTATAAGGTCTAGAATATTGTTATCAAGGCAAACGTTTCACTGTTTCTGTTTTGAAGAAAGTGTCACATTAGGAAAACAGTCTAACATAATATTTTTCTTTAGGTTACTGGAAGCCACTGTGGGGCTACCAACAGAAAGTTGGCACCACTCTACTGTGGGATGAAATGCCCTCCACTTATGGCTTTTTCTCTTTTACATAGACCACAGCATATAATTTTCACTATACAGACATTGAGCAACGCATTGGGCCTATGTTTGTCTGGTAAGAAGCCTGATAAAATTTCTGTATTTGCTAAACCATTGGAGGGTTTCCCTGAACTCCTAATTCCAGAGAACTCATGAAGGGAATGGAAATTGGGGTATTGGTATTGGAATCGGAGAGCATGCCAGAGCTCTCCTTGACCACTCCCCTCTGGCCCCAGCCCCTGCAAAGCCGCATTTCTTGGGCTTTTCTTTTTTTTAAGCCCAAAGAGTAAGAATTCAATACAGACACTAAACTGATCTCCGGACCTCATTCTATCCCTGCTGGCTGCGAAAAACAAAACACTCCTGACCTGACTCTTCACCATTTTGACCCAATTCCTGTTAGTGGTCAACTGTCTCCTCACTGGACAAAGCCACAGGGACCCATCCAGCCACTGGGTAGGAAAGTCCCCTAGTTGAATAGTCAAGATCTGAACCATTAATCAGGAGACAAAAGCTGGGGTGGCAAGTCATTTCCAGGAGGCTGAACAAGGGGGTGGTGAATTGATAGAACATTGCTCATTGCAGGTCTGAGAAGCTGAAAAACAATGTAATCGTGCCTGTCTTGGGGCTGGCCCATTCCATTGTGATAGCCAATAAAGGCTACAGAGAAAAATATTATGACTCACATCCTGGCATCAACATGAGACAACACCTCAAGGTTAATTAAGGAAATAAAAAACAAATATCAAGGCAATGCCAAGATGTATTTTTAATTTGCCTTGGAAAGTTGGGCATATTCTCCTTTTTGTCTTACAGATGACTTTTTTTGAAGAGTTGAGATTCACACAACATCCAGATGCCAAAATGGCAGTCATGCCTGGTTCAGTTCTCTTCGCTCTTTGTCAGACATGTCCCAGGGACAGACATGTGTGTACTGCTCTGCTTTTCTGTCCTCTCTTCGCCCACTGATCCATCTGTGTGTCCCACTGGGGCAGGAACCATTCACCATGCCCTGAAGTATGGGTGTGTGCTTTCTGTATCCCAACGAGCATCCTTCTGACTTTTCTGCCACTGCCCATCCTTCCTTATACACATATTAGATCAAAACAGACGAAACTGCCATTTTTGTACATAAACATGGCCAATACAGTTGCTTTTAAGAGGTTTGACCTGATGTTGATGTGTGAGTATGTATATGTATTATATAATGTGTCTTTGCATGCGTACGCGTGTGTGAGGCAGAAGCACTGTGCATGCTTTACTCCAATTAAATTTACAATATCCTGTAAGGCAGGTCCATTTCTTTAAGGTACACACCTGAAAACAAGAGCTAAGAAAATACAATAACTTGTTTCCCTGAGGTCTTCCAAGATTTCAATTCCGATTTCTAGCCCTGGGTCACATGCTCCCCAGTACAGGGCCTACTTCACGGTCTACTTGATTCAGACCACCGAATCCTCTGGACTTCAGAGGCTCCTTGAGAAGAAAGCTGGCTGAGTGCTCCCAAGCTTGCAAATGTCTCTCCTCTCACATCCTTTCCCAGGACGTGGTACCGCACAAGGGAAGAAGTCAGCATGTCCCATGTGTGCTCGGCCCCTTAGCAAACATTGCAACAGTTAATGTGGAACATTTCAATGACTGAATGCTTCTTTCTCAAAGAAACTTTGAATAAATTCTTCAAGTCATTTCTTGGGGGGGAGGGAGGGAAGAACCAGGCTTGGGCAAAATCTTGCATTTATTTTAGAGAAATGCTAGTTTTCCCAGAAATTTGAAGGGAAAATGTGCTTATAATATAGTTGAGCAAAGGTGTCCAAACACTGTGAAATCTAGTTTCTCTCCTCTCCCAAATTACAGAGTGTGAGAAGTGGTTTCCCAGCTTTCTGCTTCCTGCTCCGTGCATTTTGGGAAGTGAGACCACAGGAGTCTAGATTTACATTGTTGGGATTTTTTTTTTTTTCAGTAAATGCTTATACAAATCCATCCTTTCCTGTTGGTTTTTGACTAGTTTGTTTACAACTGAGATTCTTTGCTGAAGTGAAGCTATTAAAAAAACAACAAAAAAAAGCTTTGACTCGATTATGAAACATTGTGTTAAACCCTATTCACAGCTCACATGTTTTATGACCACTGGGAGCAAGAGAGCCGGCTTTGCCTGAGAATCACCGCATCCTCAGGATCGTCTGAGCACAGAATAGGACATGAAGAAGTCAGTGTAACACAGACCAGCAAACCAGAGCAAGGCACTAGGACGACGTCTGTGCCAACGACCTCGTTCATTAACTGAAAAAGCAGGAGAGGGAGAGTCACCTTGCCAATGAGAGAACCCTTCAGGATCACGGTTTTCTCAAACTGAGTTCATCGCAGGCTTGCTAGTTTGTTCTCAGGGGGTCTGCAAGTTTCCTGAGAGATTTTTTTTTTAATATTCTGTTTTCATTTTTACGGTCGCCTAAAAGTAATCAGCGTAAGATTATGTGGATGACCACCTTGTAACCAAGAACTAGGCATGATCTCGGGGTCCATGTTTGTAATTGTCCCTACAAATGGCTGAGAATTATTGGAAAAAAAAAAAAAACAGGGAGAACTGAACGGGCCTGGTAAAAGCTAACTGATGTAATGAGCATTATAGGGGGGCTTCTGGTGCGGCAGAAAGGTGGGAGAAACGACGCGTTCCACCTGTACATGAATGAAGGCAATCAGGACTGTTTTCACTTGGCAAGTCATGACACGGTTGCAGTCAAGTGATACCAACTGTTGCATTAATTTAATGTAGTGGATTTAAAACTTGTTGGGTTTATGGTGTTAAACGTGTGTGTTTTGTAAACTTGTCTTGCTTGGGCAGCCATAAAAAAGCTGCCGCTGTATGGACGTATGAGTGGTGTCGTTAACGTACTGGTTTGCTAGAGCACCTATAACAACAGAAACCATTATCTCACAGTTATGCCAAATCCAGATGTTGACAGGGCCATGTTTCCCCTAAAGGCACTAGGGGAGGATCTGTTCCAGGTCTTGCTTTGGGTAGTTCCTTGGCATGTGACTGTGACTCCGGGCTTCACATGACGCTCTCCCTGTGTGCACGTCTGCACCCAAACTCCCCCTTTCTGTAAGGACACCAGTCATATTGGATGAGGGACCTACCCTACTCCATCCAGTATGACCTCATCTTCAGTAATAACACCAGCCACAACCCTATATCCAAATAAGGTCACATTTAGATGTCCTAGGGGTTAGGACTTCAACATATGAATTTGGTAGGGAGGGGACAGAATTTAATCCAAAACAGGAAATTACATAATAAAAATAATTTAAAACATCATTAAAGAGCCCAAATATTTTTTCCCCTTTAAAAGTGGTCTGCATATTGCTTAATTTTGAGAAACCATGCTCAGGATTATATCATCTGGTAAGAACAATAATTTATAACTTCTTATTCGCCCATAAGAAACCTTATAATAAATCTTTAACTCTTAAAAATAAACTCCTGATGGGTCAAACCATAGAAAATCTGGAGAGAAAAGTAGAACTGAATATTTAGTCAGACCTCTTGAAAAGGATGAATCTCTCAACCTAGAGGTAAAAGAAGAAATTAAAATGGAAAAAGACAAATAAGCTTAATGGTGTAAAGATGGGGAAAATTTGGACACTTTAAAAAGACAGACAGACTGGGGAAAAATATGTACAACACACAGAACAGAAAAGGGGATATGTTTATTTGAGAAGCACAGACTGCAATAGACAAGTAAGTGAAAAAAAGAAAATTTTTAGATGAGGAAATGTGAGAAATAGTCAAAGAAATGGGACTTTTTCACTGAAGTATTATTTGCGAACATAGGGGCAGGAGTACAGAGAGAAACCTGGATCCTTCACCTTGCTGCCACCTGCTTAGAGAACACTCTAAGGTTTCTCAAAGTTCAGAAATGTACAGATAACTTAAAAACATGTTTTATTGAGATAAAATTCATATACAACAAAATTAACCCCTGTAAAGTGTGCAGTTCTGTGACATCTAGTGTGTTCGCAGGGTTTTGCACGAGCAGCACTTAGACACCGAGTTCCTAAACCTTTTTGTCTTCCCCAAGGAGAAGCCTGGGTGCATTAAACCATCACACTGCATGGTCGCCCGGCCCCTCAGCCCCTGACAACCACCAGTCTGCTTTTTGTCTCTTTGGATTTGCCCCTTCTGGATATTTCATATAAATGAATTCATATGCTACATCATCTTTTGCGTCTGGCTGCTTTCATGCAGCACTGTGTGTACACACCAGAGTCTGCTCACCTATTCCTCCGCTGGTGGGCATGTGGACTGTGTCCATCCCTTGGCTATTGTGAAGAGTGCTGGTACAGACCACCTTCAGGAAAGAAAGAAATCCTATCTTTTATTCAGTCATTCGAATTCAGGAATTCCCCCCAAGGAGAATAACCTAAAGTCTGGAAAAATCTATACCCTTCTGTTTTTGGCAGGGTAGTATAACTGGGAAAAAATATGGTTGTAATAAAACCCAAGCTGACCGGTGGCTCTTGGATCCTGCTACCTGGTCCCCACGGACTCCACTCTTTCCCCCTAAAATTTATTCTTCCAATAAGAGCCTGAGCAAATGTCTTCTGACAGGTGGTCAGGATATCTCACTTCCTGGCTAAAATCTTTCAATTATTTTCCATCTCATTCAAAATAAGCCCGAGCCCGCTCTCACTGCTTACAAAGTCCTGAGCGGTCCTACCCTAGCCCCATCCACACACGCCCTGTGGTCCCCTCCGCGCACGACTCGGGCTTCCCTTCTGTTCCCGAATGACTGTGGACGTTTGCTGTTCTCCCAGGTCTGGCCTGTTCCTCTTGGTTTCGCTCCCTCTGCTCCTCCTCACTCACTCACTATAGTCTGACCTTTGTCCTGCCACTTGAGCAGAAGTGCAGCTGGAAGTGACTCATATAAATAATGTTGAAATAAACACCCATATGTTAAATCTTTATAAGGATCTCCGACGATGATGATATCCTTAAAAATAAATTGCTAAAAAAATAGTTTAAGACATGTTTGAGCTTTTCTGTCAAGCCACCTCTGGAAACTGTTATGCTTAGTCTCTCTCACCAGTTACCTTCTTCCCTCTTCCTCCACCCCTTGGGAGGGGTAACCAGTCTCCAAGGTGTAGGCAATCTTCTGGCCTCAGCTCTTCTCTCCGTATTGTTTCCCTGGTGACAAAAGGCGGTACATGTCCCAGCTCTGCTCTGGCAACTCAAGGTTGGGGACGTTGAGTGCACCAGGAGCCAGCATCCTCAACACCGAGGCATGGGTTTTCATGCAAGGAAGTGGCGGCACGGGAAGTGGTTAAAGTACCTCTGGGATAGCTCGATCAACAGAGCATAGAGTTGACTTATCCCCAGTCTGATGATGTTTACCACCCGGAGAAGACACAAAATCATGTGAGGAGGCTGGATCCCTAATGACAGGTGGGGACCAGGTGCTGGGCAAATTCAAATAACCCGAGCAATCTTGAGAAAGAATGAGAACGCTGGAGGAATCAGTGTGTCTGATTTCAAACTATATTACAAAGCTAGAGTAAGTAAAACAGTGTGGCATTGGGACAAACAGCTGCAGAGATCAACGGGACAGAACAGGGAGTCCAGAAGTCACACTTACATGGTCAGCTGATTCACAGCAAAGAAGCCAACAATAACGACAGGGAAGGGACAGTCCCTTCAATACTTGGTGTTAGAGGAGCTGGATGACCACAAACAAAAGAATGGAACTCAAACACCATCTCGTAGAAATCAATTCAAAATGGATTGAAGACTTAAATGGAAGACTTGAAGCCATAAAACACCTACAAGGAAACATAGGCCACAAACTCCTTGACATGGGTCTTAGTGATGATTTTTTGAATCTGACAACCAAATGCAAACACAACAAAAGCAAAAATAATTAAGTGGGACCACATCATTAAAAACTTCTGCACAGCAAAGGAAACCATCAACAAAATGAAATGGCAACCTATAGAATGGGAGAAAATATTTGCCAATCATATCCCTGAGAAGGGGCTAATATCCAAAATATATTTTAAAAATCATACCACCCAATAGCAAAAAAAAATCTGATTTTAAAATGGGCAGAGGACCTGAATAGACATTTTTCCAAAGAAGACAGAGATTTAGCCAACATGTACATGAAAAAATGCTCAACATCACTCATCACCAGGAAATGCAGATCAAAACCACAATGAGATATCACCTCACACCTGTCAGAATGGGTAAAATCAAACAACCCAAGAAATAACAGGTGTCGGTGAGGATGTGGAGAAAGGGGAACCCTCATGCTCTGTTGGTGGGACTGCAAACTGGTGCAGCAGCTCTGGAAAACAGTATGGAGTTTCCTCAAAAAAATGAAAAATAAACTACTGCATAATCCAGCAATTCCACTTTTGGGCATTTATCTAAAGGCAACAAAAACACTAACCTGAAAAGATGTATGCCTTCCCATCTTATTGCAGCATTATCTACAATAGCCAAGATATGGAAATAACTTAAGTGTCCATCAAGGGGTGAGTGAATAAAGAAATATATATGTATAATGGAATATTATATATATATATATATATATATAATGGAATATTATTCAATCATAAAAAATAATGAAATCTTGCCCTTTGGAACAACATGGATGGACCTCTAGGGCATTATGCTAAGCAAAATAGACAGAGAAACACCAATACCATGTGATCTCTCTTATATGTGGAATCTAAAAACAAACACAACCGAGCTCATAAATACAGAGAGCAGATTGGTGGTTGTCAGAGGCAGGGAGTGGGACATAAGAGAAATGGTGAAGGGGGTCAAAAAGTAAAAAGAAAAAAAAAGAAAAAGGTCTAAAAACATGTGATGATTAAAGCAATATATATATTCCCTTAAAGTTACATATGCATCTATTTTATATAGATGCACATATATATACTGTCAATATAAATCATGCATGTCATATATACGTAGTCATTATATATGTGTGTGTGTGTAGTTACGATAGACTGCATATTATAAAACATACCCCAAATTGAATTTTTTAATGTAGTAAATGAAAACATTTGAAGATACAAAGAGTAAATTGAGAGAGTATAGGACTATTATTCTTGATTTTTCAGCACAGTTTTAAGGTGAAAGGTGCTCATTTGCTTAACTAAATCCAAAAAACACATGTTCGTCCCTGAGCCAGAGGCATCAGACACAAGATGATTCTGACAGGGTCTCAGTTCTTTTTTTTTTTTTTAAGATTTTATTTATTTATTTGAGAGAGAGAATGAGAGAGAGAGAGAGCACGTGAGAGGGGGGAGGGTCAGAGGGAGAAGCAGACTCCCCGCTGAGCAGGGAGCCCAATGTGGGACTTGATCCCGGGACTCCAGGATCATGACCTGAGCCGAAGGCAGTCGCTTAACCAACTGAGCCACCCAGGTGCCCAACAGGGTCTCAGTTCTAAAAGCTTAATAAATAATGTTGAGAAGACAGGAATGAAGGAAGCCCAATAAATAGCATCTTCTTCCCCACCAGGCTTCAGAACAAACTGAGAAATAAGATTAAAAAAAAAAAACAATAAAAAGTAGACAACTAATACATCAACTTTATTAACAACAAAGACTAGGTTGAAGGACAAAGCTTAGTGTGAAAGCCAAACTGGATTTGGTGCACTTTTTTGTCACTATTTTTTACTGTTCTTTCATCCTGTAGGTTAGACCTTGGAACAGCCCAACAGAGGGAAAGTTTGGGTCTGCAAAGTAGACACACTTACTTCAGGTCTTTCCTCCCACTGGTCAAAGTGGAGATGAGATGAGAAAAGGGACCAAACACACAACCTCAGGACCATTAGTGGGTTAACTCCATCCAGTTAAGATACATGGACCAAGCTGTCACCCACTGAGCAGGCACTTTCTCCGAGAGGAAAAGTCAGTGAGGAGCAAGATGCCAGGAATGTTAAGGGAAAAATCCTTCTTCATTGAAATGAGTAGAAAAGAGACCTTCACCCCCAAGAAGACATACACACAACTCTCTGTGCCTCAAGTCTGACTACGATACCTGTTCTAAAAGTGGTTGAACAATGCCTTTTGGAGACACAAAAAAGAAAGGAATTGATGCAGATAGAGAGGAGCAGTACCATATGTGGAGAGGTAGTTGTCTAATTGTATCAGAAAGGTGAGTAGCGTTTGGACAAGTCCACCCAGGAAAAGAATAGTGGGGTGAGGGGCGGACTGAGGGGCAGAGGGAACAACATGACCAAGGTACAAACTTGAACATTCATGGAGAGCTGAAGAAACAAGTATCCAGCAGGATGGGGACAGGGTCATTGCAGGAGGCCAATTTCATCTGGACGGTTTTGGGCTTGGCATAAAAAACAAACAGCTTTCAACTTTTTAAATTATTGAGCAATGTGCAAATGTATTTCATCATCACTCAGGATGGGGTTAAGTTTGAGGGTAGGGGAAATTCAATTAGTGGGTGCCAAAAATGGGGACAGGAATATCTGTTGTCCAGGTTACTTGATGATTTATAAAACAAAAACAAAACAGTGATGGACGTTCTGATGTGCCATTTTGAAAGCAGATTTGTCAAAATGTCTCATATCCCAGAATAGCCTGCTTCATATGTATAGAAGGAAGAAAGCAGGAGATAGGGATTTTTTTTTAAAAGATTGGGTGAAATTGCAGAGGACTGGAATAACCTTCAAGTGGGTTTATATTTCATTCCATAGAAAATGGGCAGCAAGAAGAGGGTTTTGAACAGAATTATTATATGATGAGTGCCATATTAGTATGGGCATAAAGTGACACTAGCCTTCCAAGAGTTTGTATTCCCATCAGGATCAACACATACGTGAGTAATTCACATACAAGAGCAAAGAGGCATAGGGTGACACATCAGAGTCTCGTGTCAGAAATATCCCCCTGCAGGGACTCTGCTCAGAAAGTAGACACAATGGGCCAGGCCAGGGATCCAAAGGATCACAGAGTGGTCAGGGAGAAATGAAACCAAATAATAACCAAACGTTGTATTGCCTTTCCGATTTGTGTGACTTAAAAAATCATTTTCACATTTTGATTCCACATGCTCTTTTTCAAAGGTTGTGATGGGAAGTATTCAGACCAATTGCCCAGATGCCAGGCAAACAGCATACTCTTTTGTTGATTTAACTCCAGGATGACCCAGCTGTGAAAAAGTAATTGCGTTGACCGGGCTGTTTGTACACTTAGAAAACTATAGGTTAGACTCCCAGAGGTTTTTATTTTGCCAGGAATCTGAACCACAGTCAATGTAAAATTATGAAACTTGATAGTCAGGAGAGAAAGATGGTAAGCTCTTCTTGAGAGGATGGGGGAGAAGAAGTGCACACAACAGAGTGGATTAGAGGCAGCAGACCCGCGGATACTTGTAAAGAACTCACTGTCTATAGGTAACTATTCAGCGACCCGTGAAGAGCTCATAATATCAACTGCCCACAGTGACACTCATTCATTCAATTCTCAAATTTTTTATTGAGTGCCTCCAGTGAGCCAGGCGTTCTTCTAGGAGCTGGGGATAAATAGAGTAGTAAATATAATAAACAAAGAACACTTACTCCCAAGGAACGTACATTTTAGTGAGAGAAGGCAGACAACTAACCTTTGAGAACTGGAAAAGTAACAAGCTTGGTAGAGGGTGGTAATTATTATGGAGCAAACAGCTTGGAAGGCTGGAGGGGATGGTCATTGCTGGGGTGTGTAGAGCACAGAGAATCTTCCCTGAGAAGTTGACATTTGCATAAAGACCTGAAGGTTGTGAAAGAGTGGGCCCCTGGCTTAGAAGGCTGTGCCGGCTCTCCGTTACCTCTTCACATCTCCTAGCATATTCGGGGCTAAGGCTCAAGGGTACAGGAAGTGCTTACATTTTAGACCAAAGTGGGATGCTTTTCTTGACTTGTAACTCAATCCACAAAACAATAACATCAGGGGGTTGCAGAATGGTTTGTTCTTCCCAATGCAGGAAGGAGGAGAACATGTTGTTCAGAACTTTCCTCTTGGGGTCAAAACAGAGGCCACTTTGCGGCCTGCATGTGGGCTGGTCTGTGCAGGACAAGGGGGAGAATTTCCTTACTGATTCCAGAATGAAGTTTGGAGTAGTTGAACACTTAAGGTTGACATGGGAAAGAGAGCAAACGGAAGCCAGTTGGCAGAAGGCTACAGGCATTCACTGGAAAACTTTTAGGAACAATTCAAATCTTACTACGTCTATAAAACATGTGGCGCACAAGTAGACGGTGTGTGTGCACGCTTGCATGTATAGCTGGGGTGCAGGTCGGGAGAGGGCCGGGGGCTTGTGTCCAGTGATGAGGGGCACGAGGGAGACAGCATGCAGGGGTGCAGGATTGGAGAGGCAGGGGACCACTATTTGCAGCGTTGGCTTTATTTGACGTAGTGCAGGCCATGTGGTTTGGGTGATGTGTGGACCTTCGCCTCAGAAGGAGGTGGTTTCAATTCTCTGCACAGCTTCCATCAGCTGTGTGCCTCTGGCCAGCCCTGTAACCTCTCTGAGTCTCTCCCTACACGAAGGGGATAAGAAGACCGCCCTGGGCTGCCAGAGCGAGGCAGGAGGCACTGAGTGCACGGCAGCTGTTGTGGGAAGATGTATCGGGCATGGTGCCGGAGCAGACGGGAGCCGGGACAAGCTCAGACCACCTGGCAGGAGGACAGTGAGCAGGTCTTGGAGAGAGAGGGGACTGAGTGTCCGAAGGCAGGACAGGGCGGGGCACAGCAAAAGGAGACCCGTGGATTCAGGCAGGATTCAGCCGATCACATGAGCCCGGCCGAGAGGAAGGAGGGTCTGAGAGGGGCCACCGCTTGCCGGTCGGCGGGAGGCCACGAACGCTGGTCCTGCGTCTCCAGGCTGGCGCTCCCCTCCGTGCGCACCGGGCTGGCCACCCCGAGCCTGCTGCCCTCCCGTCCCCACGCTCCTGGACACCCCGGCCTGGTCTCAGAAGTCCTCCCTGGCCACTCCAGGCTTAGCTGTGCCTCCTCCAGCCAGGTCTGCCCGCAGGCCCGTTAAGGACCGGGTACTTAACTATGCTGCGTTCCGGGGTTTTAGATCTGATGTCCCCGCGGTGAGAACCAAGGCTTACCCATTTTTCTGTCATTAGCTCAGCTGGACGGTTCACACCTACTCACGGCTTCTGTGACCTCACGTTCATGGCTTCCTTCGCTCCAGACCTTCCCGCAATACTCGAGAATAAGGATATAAATCGCCATGACAGCCTCATAAAGAAGAGAGGACGTTTAGGAAAAGGTAGGAGAGCCAGGACACAGCGCCCACCGAGCAAACAAGGTCAGCTCAGCACGACTGTCCTCATCACTGTGGTCACCACCATCGCCGCCCCTCGAACACTCACTGAACACTGCCCTTTCTCAGGTACATGGATCATCCTGTTCAGACCTCACAACAACCCTGTAAGGTAGGTACTAACACTTCTCATTCCACAGACAAAGAAATTAACAATGAGCAGCTAGTAAGTGATGGGAGATAGAAGATATCACCCGACTCGTTAAGCTGTGCTAGTAACCATATTAAAATAAGTATATTGAGGGAGGGAGGTGAGTATAAAACAGAACTCGGGGTGGTAGAAAGAACCGGACCAGGAGTCAGGGGCCTGGAGCTGTGTTCAGAGAAAGGCAAGCTCCCTAGACCTCAGCTTCCTCCACTTGGGAAATTAAGAGGTGACACTAGATAACCCTCTAAGATGCATCCCAGCCCCAAAGTTCTGTCTAGAAACTTCACCTACTCCTCGATGTGATAAGAGGCTTACTCACACCACTCTTTAAGAGAGATGTGTATATTCAAGGCGGTAATGGAATTATGAGGAGCAGGCTAATCTGGGAAGGTCACATGAAGTTTTGAGAAGTGTTTTGAAACCAGAAAGGAAATGGCATGAAGTGGAGACATAACAGGAGGTCAGGCAAAGGCATGGTCAGAAAAATGACTAAAAGGAAGGAGGCGATGAGTCACATCCAGGATCACCCGCAGATCTGCCTGGCTGCAGTGGGACATACCATCTCAGTAGGAAATGGGTGCGATTAGTCAAGGAAGGACCAGGTGGTGAACAATCACAAAAGCAAGGCATCGAGGTCCAAAATTAGCACTGGGGCAAAATCTCTACCCAACAAAGTTTTTGAGTTTGTACAGACAAATGATTATTAGATGAATTAATGTCTTCATCCATGAACTTATTATCTGGGTGTAATAGGAACATAGCTTTCTAACAGGGGCTTTTGAAAATGAAAGGTAGGGAATAGAACATCGTTCTGGCGTGACATTCTAAAAGCCACCTGAGCCAAGTAAAATGTTTTGGGATACGAGAGTGAGCTTTCCTCAGGGCATGCTTAGGAACGTGTGCATATTGTGGGGGCAGGGTACAGAGTGTTATCTGAATGTGGTATGTTCACAAATGCAGGAGGAAATTGTTGAGGTCTGCGTGTTCATGGGTTGGCTTTTCTTAAATGATGGTAGGCATATTTCTTAATTTATTCCCAGAATGTAAAATGAACTAGCCTAATTTCCCCAATGCACCACAAATCCCTTACACTTTGCTTTACCTTTCTGAAATCTTAGGATTCAGTAAGAGGATCTTTATTCAAAAGGAATAAAATTAATGAAACTTTGTGAATTTTTTCTTGGAAGACAGCTCCACTTCTGAATTACTAGAAAATAGCAGGACTATTTCAATTTCAAATCCTAATATAAATGATTGGTTTTGATAATAAATTTGATAGACTAATTCTTATCAGACTCAAACATTTTTCCTAGAAAAGGACATCATAAAATATTTTCTATTCTCCTGTTTCTGAAATACATTTTCTTAATTTATAAAAGTGACAAAGGCACATTTAAGATTTGGATTTTCACTCATATGTGCAGTTTAAGAAACAAATGAACAAAGAGAGAAAAAAAAGAGAGGCAAACCAAGATACAGACTCTGAACTACAAAGAACACACTGATAGTCACCAGAGGGGAGATGGGCACGGGATGGAGGAACAGGCGCTGGGGACGAAGGAGTGCACCTGTTGTGATGAACACTAGATGATGTATGAAGTGTTGAATCACTGTATTGTACACCAGAAAGTAATACTACACTGTGTGTTAACTAACTGGAATTTAAATTAAAAAGAAAAAAAAAGATCTAGATCCAGTGGGTTTATGGAAAAGGTTCCTGGGCAGAGCTGGAGAGCTATGTTGGAACGGAAACAGGAAAAGGTACGAGTATGAGTGTGTATTTACTACGTGCCAGGCACTGTGCCACACACTTACACATGCTATTTCACGGAATCACTGATGCCCCTACACATGACAGCAAAGCCTTTGAGGTGCTAGCCTGACTCGCACACCTTGTAAGTGAAGGCGTAAGGATGCAAGCAAGCCCTGGTCGACCCGACTTCAAAGCCCATGACCCTTCGAACAGCAATAGATTCATATTACCGACTACTCAGGTCAAGAAAAGGGAGTTCCTGCCTGTGAACAAGATTCTTTGGTGTTAAAAATAATATATAAGAATATATAATATACATCGGGGCGCCTGGGTGGCTCAGTCATTAAGCGTCTGCCTTCAGCTCAGGTCATGATCCCAGGGTCCTGGGATCGAGCCCCACGTCTGGCTCTCTGCTCGGCGGAGAGCCTGCTTCTCCCTCTCCCTCTGCCTGCCTCTCTGCCTACTTGAGCTCTCTCTCTGTCAAATAAATAAATAAAATTAAAAAAAAACAGGCTTAATGATAAAAAAAGAATATATAATATATATCATATTAAATATATATAATACACATTTATTTTACAACAGCTATTTAGAATCAATTCCACTGAACTTTCTAATTTGCTCATTTGTTCCCCAAGGGTTGGGAATTTAGGGAATTAATATGAGCAGATGATTCATTCTGCTCCATGGTAACACTCACATCCAGACTCAGCCCACCTCTGGCCACTGCAGGCTCCTGCCTGGACCCAGCCCTCTCCCCAAAGTACCACAGTTAGCCTTTGTCTCCGACTCAATTCATTTGCTCAGTAGAGCATCCCAGAGGGACCCTTAAAAGTTCCCAACACAAACTCATCTACTCAGACTCCATGGCTTTCCATCTCAGTAGAATACAAGACAAAGTAATTAAAGGGGCTGAAAGATCCTAGCTGGTGTGGCCCTGGGGGCACCCCTTTGATCTCTTCTCCTGCAGATTTCCCCACCATAATTTCTCCTCTCTGCCAGGCGGGTCTTCCCTGTGCTAGAATACAGCAGGAAAGACCCTGCCTCAGGGCCTTTTCTCTTGGTTTCCCTTTCCCTCCGCCCAGAACACTCTTCCTCAAGATGGGAGCATGGCTTCACAAGACCTCAATGTGAGACAGGAATCCATCAAAATCCTAGAGGAAAACATAGGCAATAACCTCTTTGACATCGGCCACAGCAACTTCTTTCAAGATACATCTCCAAAAGCTAGTGAAACAAAAGCAAAAATGAACTTTTGGGACTTCATCAAGATAAAAAGCTTCTGCACAGCAAAGGAAACAGTCAACAAAACAAAGAGGCAACCCACAGAATGGGAGAAGATATTTGCAAATGACACTACAGATAAAGGGCTGGTATCCAAGATCCATAAAGAACTTCTCAAACTCAACACCCAAAAAACAAATAATCAAGTCAAAAAACGGGCAGAAGATATGAAAAGACACTTCTCTGAAGAAGACATACAAAGGGCTAACAGACACATGAAAAAATGTTCATCATCATTAGCCATCAGGGAAATTCAAACCAAAACCACATTGAGATACCACCTCACACCAGTTAGAATGGCAAAAATGGACAGGGAAAGAAACAAATGTTGGAGAGGTTGTGGAGAAAGGGGAACCCTCTTACACTGTTGGTGGGAATGCAAGCTGGTACAGCTGCTTCGGAAAACAGTGTGGAGGTGCCTCAAAAAATTAAAAATAGAGCTACCTTATGACCCAGCAATCGCACTCCTGGGTATTTACCCCAAAGACACAGATGTAGTGAAAAGAAGGGCCATATGCTCCCCAATGTTCATAGCAGCAATGTCCGCAATAGCCAAACTGTGGAAAGAGCTGAGATGCCTTCAACAGATGAATGGATAAAGAAGATGTGGTCCATATATACAACGGAATATTACTCAGCTGTCAGAAAGGATGAATACCCCACTTTTACATCAACATGGATGGGACTGGAGGAGATGATGCTAAGTGAAATAAGTCAAGCAGAGAAAGTCAATTATCATATGGTTTCACTTATTTGTGGAACATAATGAATAGCATGGAGGACATTAGGAGAAGGAAGGGAAAAATGAAGGGGGGGGAATCGGAGGGGGAGATGAACCATGAGAGACGATGGACTCTGAGAAACAAACTGAGGGTTCTAGTGGGGGGATGGGTTAGCCCGGTGATGGGTATTAAGGAGGGCGTGTACTGCATGGAGCACTGGGTATTATATGAAAACAATGAGTTGTGGATCACCACATCAAAAACTAATTATGTACTGTATGGTGACTAACATAATAAAATAAAATTTAAAAAAAAGATGGAAGCATGGCTTGCTTCTTTAACTCTTTCAGGTCTTACTGAGATGTTAGCAGCTAAAGTAAGGTTTTCTCTGAGGACCCTATTTTAAAATTGCAACTCCATCCCCACCCCTGCCACACACACACACACACACACACACACACACATCCCATCCATCCATCTACCCTGCTTTATTTTTCTCCACAGAACTATGTTCTTTTATTTGCTGTATTTCAGCTAATTGCCTTCATTTGTACTGTTCTATTTTTGCATTTAAACGTATTTTATTTTTGCATTTAAAAATATTCCATGAAGGGATCCAACACTAGGTTGCCAATGGAGTTCGTAGCACAAAATCGCCAAGAATCCCTGACCTACAGCTTCTACTTTTCTGAAAAACAGCCTTATTGAGCTATAATTCACATACCATAAAATACACTCATTTAGAGTGTAAAATTCAGTGGTATCTAGTATACTGACAGAGTATGCAAACATCAAACTCAAATTTTAGAACATTTCATCACCCATAAAAGAAACCCCATGCTCATTAGTCACTTCCCCCTCTCCTGTCCCCACTGCTTGGCAATCACAAATCCACTTTTGGTCTCTATAGATTTGCCTATTCTGGACATTTCATATAAAAGAAGTCAAACAATACATGATCTTTTATGACTGCCTTTTTAGTATAGTATTTTCAAGGTTCACTCACCTTGTAGAATGTATTAGTAGTTCATTCATTTTTCTGGCCAAATAATATTCTATTTAATGAGTATATTATATTTATTCATCCATTCATCAGTTGATTGACATCTGGGTTGTTTACATTTTTTTGGCCATAATGAATAATGCAGGTATGAACATTGAGGTACAAGCTCTTGTGTGGACATATGTTTCCATTTTTCTGGGGCACATACCTAGGAGTGGACTTGCTGGGTCATAGGGTCACTGTATGCTTGAGTTTCTAAGGAACTGCCAGATTGTCTTCCAAAGTGGCTGCCCCACTTTACAATCCCAATATCGATGTAGGAGGGCTCCAACTTCTGCACCACCTCTCCAACCCTGGCCATTCTCTGTCTTTTTTATTATAGCTATTCTAGTGGGTGTGAAGTGGTAATTTGTAATTCTGATTTACATTTCCCTAGTGACTAGGGATTTTTGAGCATATTTGCATGTGCTTATTGACCATCTATATATTCTTTCAGGAGAAATGTCTATTCAAATCCTTTGCCCATTTTAATTGGCAATTTATTGTCTATTTATCTATTTATTACTGAGTTGCAGGTGTTCTTTGTATAACTGGAATACAAGTCCCTTGCCAAATACGTGATTTGCAAATATTTTTCCCAATCTGTGGCTTGTCTTTTTATTTTTATTGACTTTTCTTGGTTGTAAAATTCACTTGAGCTAGCACAAATTAATATAACATTAGACTGCATTAATAGAAGTGGAGAGTCTAGATCAAAATGTAACTATTGGCTGCTAACCTGACTACTGATGAAATCAGTTTAGAGCACCACAGTGTACAAGGCATACCTAAAAAAAATGAGATAAGAACTTCCTGGTTGAGCATCATTCCATATTTCATATGAGGAACGGAATAGGAAGCAGATGCATTTAGCACAGAATGAGGGTTCTCCAGCTGGTAAAGGACACCCAGGTAATCCTCTGAAAAACAAAAGTAAAATAAATGGATGCTAAAGAAAGAAACACATTTGGGGTGTACATAAGGAGAGAATGACAACAAGCACACAGTGCCGAGTACTTACTAGGTGCTTCATCAATATTAGTTAAACTAATCCATAAACAGATTAAGGAGACCTACCCAGAGGTAGGACAAGCAGTTTCAACAAGGAGCAGGCTCCCATTGATGAAATGTTCAAGAAAGTAGAGACGACGTGCTGCTCTTGTGCTGGAAAAGGCTTCCTGCCCTGGGAACAAAGACGGAACGAGATTACCTCCAAAGTCCCTCCCACATCTAGGATTCTGTTACTTAAAAAACCCCAATCAAATGGCTATTGATGGAGATTGTAATTTCTAATTAATTTTAAATTAGCAACATAGAAGGACAAATTTAAGGTGCAAAGGGAGTACAGTGAAATATTAGTTCTTAGATCTCTCTCCCGCTCGCCAGATCGCCGTCACTGTGTCCCTCTTCCGGGGTGCCAGAGATAGTCTATATATATGTACCTTTACATAAATGGTAGCTTGTTATCCACGATGTTTTGCATTGTGCATTTTCCACGTTAATATCTACTTTGCAGATTGTAGATCATATAAACACAGAAAGACAATTCTATTCTTATTAAAAGGCCTACAGTGTCCCATAGTATGGAACTGCTATAAATTTAACCAGACCTCTGCTGGTGGATGTTGAAGCCGTTGCCCATTTTTACAGACAATGCTGCAGTGAATACACTTGTGCATTCTTCATTTTGCCTCTGTGAAAATAACTGTCTTTAAGATAAATTACTGATAGAGTTGCTTGAATCATATGGTCTGCATTCTTGGTTTTGGTAGAGATTACAAAATTGCTTTCCATTGGTGTTCCACCAGTTTACTCTTTCACCCAAAATATTTGAGACTATCCACTTCCCCTCACTTTCAACCCCCAACTCAACACAGTGTTTTCAGTTTTTAAATCTCTGCCAATATGATGGTTGAAAAATGGTCTTCCTTTTCACTTAATTTTCATTTCTCTTATTATGAATGAAGTTGAATATTTATATTAATCCTTAACATTTTATGTTAAAGAGCCACCTGTATAATTTAAAAAATATATAAACATAGCTAGTTTGTGACTGGGTTATTGACCTTTTCCTTAGTGATTAATTTGCATTCTTTATATATTAAGGAAATTAGCCATTTGTCTATGATGTGGGTTGCAAATTTCCCCCCCTAGTTATATTTGCATTTTGACTTTATGTTTTTCCCTCATGGATTTATTTTTTAACTTTATGCAGTTGAATTAAATATCAGTGTTTTCTTTCATGGCTTCTGAGTTTTTTTCTGACTTAGAAAGACCTTCCCTATTCCCGAATCATATTAAAAATTATCCTATAAATGTTTTATTACTTTTATGATTTTGTATTTCACATTCAAATCTTTGTACCATCTGGAAGTTATTTTAAGTAAAGGTAGAGGTTCAAGCTGCTATTTTTTTTCCAGATGGCTACCTAAGATGTCTTATTCAATACAGATAATAGATGCTTTTCATTGTTCTGAGTATAATGCTCATAAATTGTCACATAAATTATTGCCTACAAAAGTAGCAAATAAACAGTGGTATAATCATGATAACAACAAAATAAACAATAACAATAATTCTAGCTATATCTACACGGTTCTTCCTATGCGCCAAGCACAGTTCTAAGCATTTTACACAAATATTACTGGGTAATTATCCTGAATCCTTAGAAAGGGCCAGATCCACTAAAATGATGGATGCAAGAAGCCAGATCCCTCCTGCAAGCCAGGATGACCTGGTGAGAATATGAATAAAAACAGAGAGAACAAAGCTCCTCATCTTTACAATGGATTGGCGAGAGCTCCTGGAATTAAAATAATGTATTCACTTAGGTAAATGAATAAATAGTTCAGTTGGCATTTGTTTGCACGGGGGAAATGGGATAAAGACCCACAATCACAGTCCATGTGCCAAACACAGCAGACAGTCTCCCGGTCCACATTGGAAGTGCAGCACCAGCTGGCTCCACTTTGGTGGCCGATGCCAGCACCACACTGGTGGAAAATAGTCGGAACACCACCATAGTGCCAAGGGCTATGGTCATTCTTTACATGTGCTAATATCTCCCTGTACATTTTCTTCACAGCGCTCACTACAATTATACACTTTTGTACGATTAGATTGTCTCTCTGCCACATTAGACTCTAAATTCCCCGAAAGCTGGAACACATCCGTTTTGTTCCATATTTTACCTCAGTATCTAGCATCTAGTAGGTGCTCAATAAATGTGTGTCTAATGAATGGCTTCATAAACAATTCTAGAGGGACACACACCCAATTTTTAATTGACTCCTCCTGTTTGACCTTGGTCGTGTTTCATAGTTCCCTATACTTGTTTCCTCACTTGAAAATGGACATCATAATAAATATTACCTAATAGGGCTGCTAGGGGAATTACGTGAAGTAATACATCATCACCACCACACGGAGTTCTCATTCTACACCCAGGGCCTCTCGGCCCTAGGAAGATCTCCTTGGAGAATGCGGTCCATATATTCACTCATGTCTGGAAAGTCAGCCCTGAGATTGCACATCAGAATGTTGAGGCTTCCCCTTAATCCTCTGACTCAAACTCTGGCATAAAATCCACCCAGCACAGAGTCAGAGGAGGGTGAGGGACCATGTATTTCTTTTACATATGTGTTCTGATTTTGCCAGTGGTGTTTGTCTGAGACTTTTAAAACCACGGAGACAGACACATACTTTATATAGTAAACAGACAAGGTAGCAGAACTCCTGTCAAGCAAGTATAAGCAATTTTGATGACAAATGGTATGTATGCTTTTCCATGAAGTTTTGTCATTTGGTATTCTGCAAAACTAGATGAGCAGTTCATGGGCTTTCTCTTGCATCCACGCTGTAAGTGCCCTAGGATTTATCGTGCTGCTTTGGCAGTCAGCTTACCTTTTCTATTACGAACTTGATACTATCTCAAAGGGCTTTAAAATCTATATGGAACCTACCTACTCTCATAATGAGAATTAAACAGTAGACTTTAAAATGTCTTTGGACAAAGCTATAAAGTACCTTTTGAGGCAAAAATGCTCAATGGAGATCATAAAACAACTGAACTCATGTTGTTTCTCTCCAGCTGTTGTCACTATCCAAAGAACTACCTTCTAGAATAAAGCACCTTAAGAGTGCTATTCAGATTTCCCACCTAAATGCATTCTGAAAAGTAATCAGGGAAGATTTCACATATCTAAACTCACTTAAATGCCTTCCTGAACTGTGTCTGTCCAGGGTGCTCTTTGTCACATCTTCTGACCAAATTCTATTTGTTCATTCATTCAACATATACTTTTTAAATGGACATTTCTATTAAAAGGTGATCTAGTCAGTGAAGATTTGATGAATAAGACATGATCCATTCCCTTAAGGGGTGTATAATCTAATGGAGAAGATAGACAAGAAAATTCAATGATAATAATGGAGTTGCTATTTCTTAAAGTTTTTAAGTACTCAGATGAGTCAAATTGCCAATTTGATCCTTTTATCACTTAGCCATTCATTGAGTCTACCATATATCAAAGCACTACAAGGAGATCCTAGGGAATCTCCTAGAAGCAGTGACAGGACTCCTGACCTCAGGAAGCTTCTTCACTTCTCATCTGTATCTCGGTAACTTGTGCGTGTGTGTGTGTGTGTGTGCCTGTGTGTGTGTGTCTCTCTGTGTGTGTATGTGTGTGTGTGTCTGTGTGTGTGTGTGTGTGCCTGTGTGTGTGTCTGTGTGTGTGTGTGTATGTGTGTGTCCAATCCAGTTCTCCCTCAGTTTCAGACTATTTTATTCAACAACCTACTGGACATCTCCACGTACTATTCCAGAGGCTCATCTACCTCGCACATTTCAAATGAAATCCATTATCCTTTGCCCTGGTTAATGTCCCCTTCACTGCCCAGGTATCTTGTCCGAAACCTAGAATGGGGCTTGGTTTCTCCCTCCCCTTAATTCCCCACATGCAATCATTCAGAACACCTGTCAATTTTTTCATCTGCACATTTCCTTTTTCTTTCTTTCCTTACGCCCTCCACTACCACTGCCTTAATTCCCGTCCTCATCGTCTCCAACCTGGACAACCACCAGTCTCCTCAGCGGGTCTCCCTGGCTCCCGTCAATGCTTCCTCTAACCCATTCTCTTCACTGCTGTTCGAGTGATGACTCCAAATGCAAATGTTATCATGACCGTTCACTGTCCCAAACCTTCCAATGACCCCCAACTCCATAGGATAAAGGCCAAACAAGGCCCTTTGATATGCACGTGAATCCTTATCCACACATTTTTGTCAGCACCACCCCTACCACAGCATCTTAAGGTCAGCCAAATTCAAATAGTTAGAGTTTCCTGAACACCCCATGATGTTTCATCTCTCTTCCTCTGCAAGTGCTATTCCCTCTGCCTGGAGTATTCTTTCCCTTCCTGTTCTCTGTCTAATGCCTAACCATCTTCAAAGGCTCTGTTCAGGAGTTCAGGTGCCTCCTCCTCTGTGAGACCTTCTCTGACTTCTCTGAAATCTAGTTGATGACACCCTCCCTTATCACACTGATGAAGTTCACATGTCTCTTTCTGCAGTTTCTCACCGTAGGGCTGTTTTATATGTCTGTACCACTTTCTAAACTCTAAGTGCCTTGAAACTGTATCTTTTATATAATTCTCAAATCCATCGAGCTCTCTCTCATCATGACCCATGCTAAGCCACCATGACCTCTCCTCAGAACTGTTGCAATAGATTCCTGACTAACTAGGTTCTCTGCTTCCAGGGTCTCCTTACAACCTGTTCTTCACCCTGCATTTGGGGTGCTTTTTTTAGCAAACTGATCCTGATATATATATATATATATATATAGATATATATATATATCTCAAGAAGCAAAGGAGATAGATATATATGTAATATATATTATATATATATGTAAGTATATATTGTGTGTATGTAATGTATACATAATATATATTATATAGATGTTATATAGATATTAAGAAGCAAAGAAGATAGATATATCTCCTTTGCTTCTTAATATATGTTAGTGGCTCCACATTTTCCTTAGGATAAAGATCAGAATCTTTGGCATGGTCCTCATGCCCCTCGAGACCGCTTGGGCCTTACTTGCGCTTTTGCTCCTTCCCTCTTCCTCTCTCTACTCCTGCCAAACCAGCTGCATTCCATCCCTGTATCTTACCATTAATCACAAAGAGGGGTTTATCTTTTCTACTGAAGGAAATAAAGTCAGTGCAGACATCTGATCATGTGGGTACCATGATGCAACAATACCAGAAAGAAGAAATCCATACCTATATTAATCAATTGGATGAATCCTGTGTGACCAACCATAAAACTGGCCCATTAATCTGGGTGTGACTTGTCTGACAGTGGCACACACAAAAGAGGCCATAAGAGATAGGAGACATTTCGGAGAAAATATCTGTAGGATCAGGTGCCTGGCAGGTTGTGAAAAATGAAGGGAGAGGAAGAATGAGCCACATGAGAATGGTTCTCCTGACTAAGAGGGAACATTGGAAGGGGGGCTCCTTGGTTAAGAGGTTAAGACAGAGTCCTGCTGGACACTTGTTAGGTCAAACTGAAGGACACCTGAGCAAAGGAAATGTTCCTCTGGAGGCATTGACTGTATAGGAATACAGATATGGAAGCATTCACATAGCACAGTGGGAAAGGCAGAGGCTGAGTGGATCCGCTGTCCTGGGATAAAGCATAGAGAAGAATCCCGAAGTACCCAGAGCAATGAGTCAAGAAGAACATGAGAAACTATAAAGAAAACACTAGCAAAGAGGTAGGCAGAGACGGATGTGGGATGTCTTAAAAATCAGAACAGAGGAAGTTTCAAGAAGGAGCAGGTGGTCAGTGATATCAAGTGGAGGTCATCCAAGGTCAAAGAAAACCCAAGACCAAGAGTATGCTTCTAGGTTTAGTAAAAAAGAATATCATTCTTGACTTTTGAGGGAACTTCATCAGAAGACAAATAAGAATAAAAACCAGAGAAGAGAGTGCTAAGGAATAGGTTCTTACTAACTCTTGAAAACAAAAATGGTTTTGTGATCAGTTTAATTTACATATCTTGAGAAGTTAAGAAGGTGGACCACTGTTCATTCAGCAGGCATCCTGAAACAACTCTTTGTGTTCAAGAATAGGCTGCCATGTTTTGCAAGCAGACACCAAAGACCACATAAAACAATTCTCTCAAGACCTCTAAGGCTGGGAAAGCCATGAAAAATCCCAGTATGAAATGTTTTCCAATGCTTTCCCCCGCTTCCGTTCCTGCTTATTCAGGAGAATATGTGCAGTCCATTGTTTTTCTAAATGATGTCTGTGTTCTGACATGGCAACATACAACAAGGCAGCCAGCTGCATTCTTCCTGTTTATGTCTTGCTCTTAAGTAACTCAGACCTGAAATAGTCCATGTCTCCAGCTATGTCTTCATAGGTTGAAGTTTTAGAAAACACCTAAACTCTTATCCCTTCAATTCTAAACCTCAGTATAAACAGTTTTGCTCAGAAATACCTATCTTTGGGGGCCCCTGGGTGGTTCAGTCAGCTAAGCATCTTCCTTTGGCTCAGGTCATGATCCCGGGGTCCTGGGATCAAGCCCCATGTGGGGCTCCCTGCCCAGTGGGGAGCCTGCTTCTCCATCTACCTCTGCTGCTCCCCCCTGCTCATGTGCACTCTCTCTCAAATAAGTAAAATCTCTAAAATAAAATAAAATAAAATAAAATATACCTATCTCTCAGCTTTCATTCAAGGAAATCAAGTGGCTGTGTCCAAAAGGTCTTTAAATAGTCACTTTTATTTTATTTATTTGAGAGAGAGAGAGGGAGAGAGTAGCAGAGGGAGAGGGAGAAACAGCCTCCCCACTGAGCAGGGAGCCTGATGTGGGACTAGATCCCAGAACCCCAGGATCATGACCTGAGCCAAAGGCAGATGCTTAATCGACTGAGTCATCCAGGCTCCCCAAATAATCACTTTTAATTCACCATTTAGTGAATTTCAAAGTGCCAAACATGCTAGTTTCTGAAAAGCAAATGAGCTCCTCGCCTCAAAGAGTTCACACTTTTCCCCCTGTAGAAGGTGTGAATTCCAAGAAGAGCAAATAGGAAGATGTCGAGGAGTGCCAACCCAGAAGGGAAGCACCACACACCATTGCTCTTCCCTGAAAATTACTGTCATTACAGTCGGTCAGTGGGGTAGGAACCAGGGCAGAATGCCAAGGGCTCCGTGATGACAGATTATTTCACTTGAATGGGAACATGGCTTATACTTTGATCTTTTTACTTTGGAGTAGATGTTAGTGGTCATTTTCTTCTGCTTACTGGGAACCTAATTATGATGTGCTCTGAACTCTGCAGAGAATAAAGATTATTAGAGGCATTGTAGGCACTGACAGGCCTTCGCCTAAACGAGCAAATGCATTCCTTCCTTTAAGTGGAAGAGCTCAGCTCAGTCACAGCAATGACTTCATTTTCCCTGCCTTCGGGGGAGAAATGTCAAGCTAAGGAAACCTGCCAAATCAACAAAATGTTTCTTCAGGATGTTTGATGTTTCCAACAGCAAGTCAAAAAGGTTTCCAGGAGGTTCGTTCAGAATCTGAATTGACTGTGCATCCCACTTTATTCTATAATATTTAGAGCTGGTCGTTGTGAGATGTCTCTACAGACAACTTTGCTTCTGGCTGTATCCCTTCCTCCCCAAAATATGAACTCAGCCCTTTGGTATTTGAATATCAATGACCCTGATGACGCCATGGTGAATTTCTAAATCTGTGCATTTTTTGGTATTGGTAATGCTTTCTAAAGGTTAAATTTCATTTATCCAGTAATCATTTTTAATGTATTAGCATTTTGTATCCTCATGCCTCGAAATTTCTCTTGTTTTTCTGCTCTGAGTTTGAAGGTACCATATACGCCACAAGCTTTAGATAATGGTGGCCAGGAGAGAAGTTATATCCCACCTTCTTGGTAGAATTCTTGAAAATTCAAGGTCCATTAGGAATTCCCTAGAATGAAATATTGAGTTCACCTGGGGCTGCCTTGCTTTTCTTTACATCCTATTAAACAGATCCAAGCTAATTGCTCTCTAATTGCTCCATGTGTATTGAGCCACGTATTAGAGTAGGTGTTAGAGCAGGTGTTAATGATTCCAACACCAGTTCAAGATCTCGTCTTTAACGTTTAAGTTTAGCCTTTATAGTGAGATTTTGAGCTTCTCAAAAGCAAGAATTACTTTAAATTCTCTCTGCATCCTTTCTCCTGAGTAACTAGTAGGAATCAAAACATTTAGGGTCATGGAACTGGGGAGCAAAGAGGGATATTATATACCATCTAGGGCAGTGCTGGCCAATAGAAATACAGTGTGAACCATCATGTTGGCCACATATGTCATTCTAAGTTTCCTAGTTTTCACATTAAAAAAGTAAAAAAAAAAGTGACATTAATCTTGATTACATTTTATTCAAGTCAATATATCTAAAATATTGTCATTTCAACATATATTCAGTAAAAAAATATGAATAAGATATTTTACATTTCTTCATACTAATCTTCAAGGTCCAGCTTGTATGTATTTTACACCTGCAGCACACCTTGACTTCAACTGGCCACATTTCAAGTGCTCGGTAGTCACGTGTGGCTAGCATAGTTGGGCAGTGCAGGTCTAGGGTCTAGATGAGAACATAGATGCAGAGAGGTGAAGCACCCAGCCAGCTGAGGAAGCAAAGAGAGACACTTGAAAGAGAGAGAGAGATTGCATAAGCTGAAATTGCAGGATTTCCCTCCTGGGAAAGTTGTGATGACTTTTCCTACTTACTAAGCTCATGTAATGCCTCTCTTTCCTCCAGACACCTTGACCCAGGGGTCTGGGTAATGCAGATGAAATCACTGCCTTCAAGTATGGACAAATGACGTGCTCCCAGGGGCTGATGGTGTGTTCCCTGCTCCACCACAAGTGAGACAGCACCACTTCTGGGGTGGCTGCTCTGACCGTCCTCCGGACGTGCATTCTCAGATACACTGACTAACTGCTTTCCAAGGGAAGAACAATTTCAAAGAACTCTCCATATGATGGTCTCTCTTGCCCTTTGCACACAAGATTTCATCTCTTTCTGTTCATGTTCTTGCTTTTTTGGCCAGGCAAAATGAGTAAAACCAGTAGTTAGAAAGGGAACCGGGTAGGTCTCCAAAAGGTCCAACGAGAAGGAGCAAGGTGGAGGTGTGAGGTGAGGTCTGGCAATTTAGAACGTATTCCTCAAAGGGCTGTGAACAGGGATGTGATGAGCACTGGGTGTTAGACACAACTAATGAATCATTGAACACTACATCAGAAACTAATGATGTACTATATGTTGGCCAATTGAATTTAAACTTAAAAAAGTAAATTTAACTGAGAGACTATGAATTCAAAAATATCAATAGACCATAAAGAATGATTTGGTGGGGGGTGATGCCTGGGTGGCGCAGTCGGTTAAACATCTGACTCTTGATTTTGGCTCAGATCGTGATCTCAGGGTCATGAAATCCAGTCCCAAGTCGGGCTCCACGCTCAGTGGGATGTCTGCTTGGGATTGTCTCTCTCTCAAATAAGTAAATAAATCTTTTTAAAAAATGATTTGGGGAATTTTAAGTACAGATTGTTCTGATGAATGATTGAGGGAGCTGAAGAGTAAGAATCTGTCCACATTATTAATGTTTCTCCAGCAGCACTGCTTTGATTAGAGAGAGTCCCTCAAGCCAAAGACACAACAAATCAGGTTATCCATCCTTGATGGCAACACCACACCACCACTGCAGGTACATGCATAATGTATCCACACCTCCAGCTACCTTTCCTCAAAGTTTCACTTTAAATTCGCAAAGTGAGCCCAGCTCAAAGGCGACTTTTTCTCAGAAGCCTCCCTGACTCCCCCAGGACACAAGTAAGGACTCAGTCTTTTGTGGCCCCGTATCCTCCTCTTGTAGCTTCTTGACCACAGTGGGCTTTCCCCCCTCTTGACTGGTGAGATTTTAAGAATTATTAAGTCAAAGTCTCCTAGAACAATTAAAATACAACCTCCGTGGGTAGAGCCTGCCTTGTCATTGATATTTTGCTGAAGACAGAGAGATTAAGTCAAACTTGCATCCTGAACAGTGAGACATATGGGCTCCTCTCTCCACCCACTCCCCAGTGTCACCCTTAGCCCTAGGAACCCTGGCAATTGGGCTCATTCCCTCAAGGCAGCCCAGAGAAAAGGCCTATAGATACTGATACTTGAAGGGGAGGAGGGCAGGAAGGGTCAGCCTTCTGCTTCCACCAATCAACCTTGTTCACACACACAGCTTTCACTCAGCTTCTAAATGCCTCCCTGTTAAAAATAAAGGCAGAGCCAAGAATTGCCCAATACTTAAGTGAAGGGTGTAGTGTGAGAGGTAGGGACCAAAACTGACAAACAAGAAAAAAATCTGAGGAAAGAGACAACGCAGAAGAAAACTTGAAAAAAAAATTACAATGAATAAAAATCCGCAGCAATCTAGAAGTAGTTACTCATGCATCCATGAAATAAGGAGTGGATGCTAAGGGAAGAAAAAGAGCATTCATCAAAAAACAAAACAAAACAAAAAACCCAGGAGATAAAAATATTCTAAAGTAGAAATTAAAAAGTCAGTAGAAGTATTTAGAGAGGAAATTTCAGGATATTTCCTAGGACAGAGAAAAACAGACCATCATAAAGATAACAAGATCACAAGATCAATCCAAATAATAGTAATTATAAATAATAGCAGTTCTTTTTTTTTTAAGATTTTATTTATTTGATGGGACGCCTGGGTGGCTCAGTAAGTTAGGCATCTTCCTTCAGCTCAGGTCATGATCTCAGGGTCCTGGGACCGAGCCCCACGCCAGGCTCCCTGCTCAGCCGGGGGTCTGCTTCTCCCTCCGCCTCTGCCCCTCCCCTGGCTCATGCACTCTTGTGCTCTCTCTCAAATAAATAAATGTAAGAGAGAGACAGAGAGAGCAGAGGCAGGGGCAGAGGGAAAGGGAGAAGCAGACTCCCTACCAAGCAGAAAGCCAGCGGAGGGGCTCGATCCCAGGACCCTGAGATCACGATCTGAGCCGAAGGCAGATGCTTAACTGACGGAGCCACCCAGGAGCCCCAACAATAGCAGTTCCAGGGATAAAAAAAAAAAAAAAGTAGAGGAGCAAAATCATCAGAGAAATAATACAGAGAAATGTTCTGGAAAGAAGGGTATGAACAAACCAAGCATAGAGATGGCATGGGACCCAGGAAACAGGGGATCTAACATGGGGGCTGCATAGCTGACCACAGTGGACCATGAGAGTGACTCTGGGTGGGGTGTCCCCAAGAAAGAATATGCCCCTGAGAGGTTACCTGATGTGTTTGATCTAGAAACATTTCAGAGTTCTGCCAGATGGTTCTGGATTAGTTAGTGATTAGTACATAAAAAGTTAATTAAGCAAATATAAAAATGAAGCAATTATTTTGCCTGTAAGGATAAAACTTGTACAATATGAAAACATAAACCTAGTATATTACAGGCCTCAGCTGTGAACACTTTGTACATGGTCCAAATGGAAGCACTCCACAGGGATGCCCCCAAAATGGCAGCATCACCCGAGGGCTGTGGCTCCTGGTGTGGGCTGCTCGCTGGAACCATGCAGGAACTTTCACAGGAATGCTGACACCTGCAGCTCAACCCCAGACATCCTGATCTCACTGGATGGAGATACGGCTGAGGCCTTGACAATTTATAAAGGCCTCCAGTGATTCCAAGGTGCTGCATTAGGTGAACTGAGCTGGGGGAGGAAGAAGAGGAGAGCCAGAGCTTGGTGTGAGAGGGCTACATTCTACTTTGTAGAGTAGGAATTCCTACGATCCAACGTAAGTTTCCATACAGACAGAATCCAACCCTACCCTCGTACAGCTTGGCTCCACTCACTTCCCCCTAATCCCAGCCCTGTCGGATCCTGCCTTCATCGAAAATTTGGTATTTTGCTTATCATGGATTTTTGGCTTAATTTTAATTTTTAAAATATTTCATTAAAATGTTATTTATTTTGATGATGGAGTCTTATCTTCATAAGCATTGGCCTGAAGCAAGTGCCTCCCTTGCCTCACCTGAATTCTGGCGCTTGTAGGATGTAATTCTGGCACATTATAGAGTAAATTCATTACTTAGGAAAAATGATAGGACTACCAGGAGAAAGTGCTCAGGGAATTAAACATTGTTGACTTGTGGAAGCAGGACTCAAAGGTGGGAAGGGGTAAAGCAGGTGACCACTTTTTTCTGACTTTACTAGCCTTGATCTATTACTTGAGCTTTGAGACTGAATGTAATTTTCTTCTGCAAACAGTGACACAGCCAAAAACCGTCTCCAGCCTCTCACGTGACCACTTGTAGCTCCTACCTATGTCTCCTTAATTCATGCTTCTGTCACTCCTCTCCTGGAGATCAGGGCCGTTCTAAGACCTTGGAAGTCCTGGGCATTCTGACTTTCAGGGGTCTGTCCACATCATGTGAAACACATAAAAATGCACCCACAGCTCCATAAAATCATATTTATTTTCATGTATAAAGGGTTTTTTGAAATTTTCTTTTGAAATTATCTGGCTTGGAGTCACACATTTTGGTTGGCGAAGATCTCTCAGCAGTCATTTTGCATTCTTTGCAACTCTTGTAAAGTGAGAAAACCCGCCCATCAACTGTCTTTGAAAGCAATGAAGTTCTCATCACTCTTCATTAAGTAATTCATCAAATGGACACAATGGGCATTTTGGAGTGATTTTAACTGTGCAGATTGATTTTTAGTTTTGCAATTTTCCATATTTTGGAGAACACCCTTTTCTTTCCAGTTCTCAGAACTTTTCTCAGCTCTTAGAACAGATCCCAGCTGCTCCGCATTTTCCATGCTGTCAAAGAGGTGGAGTCATCCTGTGGGTCATTGCAACAGCCTCCTCTCAGCCCCTGCCTTTGGGGGCTTTCCATGTCTCTCCCAGCTGGTCGGAGTAATCGAATCCCACCTTGGCTTCACATCCTTTAATGGCACATACCACACAAGTAATTTCCTTAAATACGTAGCTTCGGTGGGCTCTTCATCGTCAGCATTTCCTTCTCCCTGTGGCAGTCCCACTGAAATGATTTCTTTCTCTGCTAAAATCCAGGCTCTATGTTGCCTGCCTGCCTGTCTCTGTCTACGAGCTTTCTGCTGTTTGCGTTGCATCCCCTCCTCCCCATGTATTGCTTCCCCTCACCCCAATGTCATCTATAAAACTGGCAGGTTTTTAAAAAAAAAAACTTTAAATATTTGGGTTTTCTTTGCATAATTTCTTTGCTATGGTACTTAAGGTATCATACTGTCGTGGTCCTTCGTGGGCATGTCTATTTGGTCTAATGATGCCAGCAGGCAGGCAAACATCGTATCCATTTCATTTCTCCAGCGCCTAGAGAAACGCTTGGCCCATAGTAAGTACAGAATCAGTTTGTCTAACGAAATGTGTGTAGCGACACTGCAGCTGTCTGATCAGTTGTAGGAACTGCCTATTACTCTGTCCAGAACATATTGCAAGTTTACTGCAGTGGAAATAAACACTGAAGCCAGAGTGAAAGCCTCTTTGTTTTGCCATCCTCTAGTTAAATGACTCTGAGAAACTTAAATGAATCCCAAATGTTAGTTTTCTCACCATTTCTGTAAAATTAAGATATTACCAACTCTATTTCAGACAGGCGCCAGGGAAAGCAAATGGTTCTTAGGTAAACACACCTGTACAGTCTCACGTGCTCCACAAATCCAAGGTCATCTCACGATGAAACTTGTTGTCATGTGCTATCCCGGTTAACGACAACCCGATGCAGGAGGGGGGCCCCCTCCGGCCCCTCGGCAGACTGAACTTGTATGTCTCCCTTGGCAGCATGGACAGCGCTGCCCCCCACCCCTGGCAGGTGAGGGTCTGAGGACCAGGGCACAGGAAACCCAAAAACCCTTCAAGCATATCCTTCATTCCAGACTCATTAAAACCTGACCATAGGAGTAATAATACCTCAGGGGAAACAGGTTTTGTTTTTATAACCTGCAATGGGAGATTAGAAATTAAGTTTCCAGTTTGAAAAGAGATTTCATCATTATTTCAGAAGAAAAAAGGTATAAATGTGGTCATTAACAGCAAACTTTACTAGCGGAAACTTCCCTGCCCATCCAGTGAGGAGCTCTGTGTGTTCTTGCCTCCCGGCCCCCAGGCTTCAAGTCCTCTGCTGTAAACCGAGGCTGGCTTGGGCGAACCCCTCTTCTCCTTCCAACTTGGCAGTTCCCTGATCTCCAGTGACCCAGGATCTAACAGTCCTGCCCGGCATTGCCTAAATGTTCCCAGGAATGAGCAGGGCATGAAGTGGTTTCATGCTCAGTTAAGAAATAGAAAGACGGGTCTGTTCACAGTGGCCAAGAAAGCATATCACTTGAGACACAGAGAGAAGGCGTGGGTGAGAAATCCAGCCAGAGCAGTGGGTCTGAGTCGCCAAACCCAAACCGATTTTCCTCTGTGAGGTTAGAAGCCAAGCACTTTGAGGAAGAGTTATATAACAATTTGTCACTCCCTCCCTCACTGACGTTCGCTGTTACAATGACTGCCTCTCCCAGACCACCTGGAAGGTAGATGTAAAAAGGCTCAATCCTCTCAAACCCCCAGGTAAGTCCCTTAACTCCCCAAGGCCTTGCTTTAGAATTGAGGTGAACAATGGGGTCCATTCGTTCGTCAACAAGGGGAAAAGCAGGGGATGAACATCATGAACAGCACCAGTATGCTATGGGCCATGTCATCAGGATGTAATCTTTATTCACTCACTGAACAAACATGTATGTATTGTGCCAGGCCTTATTCTAGGTGCTGTGCATATGGGAATTTTAAAGAAAAAGAAAAAGAAAACACCAGGCAGATAACACTGCCTCCTTGGAGCTTCACTTCCTGTTAGGATGACAGTGAAGCATATAGCAAGACAGACGGTGACAAGAGGAATTGGCGGCCTGAAGGAGAAGGGCCCAGCCAGGGTGTCAGGGGAGAGCTTCCCAGCAGAGAGAGGGCAGGCACCAGTGCGGCTGGGCACCTTGGGGACACCAGGGACACTGGGGTGTCTGGAGCCAGTGGGCTGGGCAGAGGGTAGTAGGTACTGAGGTCAGAGCCTTAACAGAGGGCAGGCTGTTTAGGGCTGGGCAGGGCTTTGGTTTTGACTCAGGGGGCTGATGGGGTTGGAGATGTTGGATACACAAATAGAGATGTTGAAAAGGCAGCTTGATATACATTTCTGGAGTTCAGAACTAATGAAATATACATCTGGGACTAATTCGTGCACAGATGGTTTTAATGTGATGAGGCTGGGGGGTATGGTGAAGGGAGGGGAAGGAGTAGAGTTCTGAGGGTGGGCATATGGGGCATGCAGATGTTTGGTGAGCGGCAAGGTAGGAAGGAATGGGCAAGGGAACCTGAGAGTAAGAGATGGATGAGGGAGGAGAGAAATCAAGAGATCATACTGTCCAGGAAGCCAAGTGAAAGAACATGTCTTTCAAAGAAGAGAGATTAGTCAACTGGGTCAAATGTGGTTGATAAGCCAAGATGAGGAGAGAAAAGTGATCACTGGATTCATTAGTAATGCAGACAAGAGCTGCTTTAATGATAACCTGATTAATGAGGCTTCAAGAAAGACTTGGAGGAGGAGAAGTGGAGACAACTGGTATAGGTCACTGGGGGAATTCTCCAGAACAGAGAACTGGGGCAGCAGCAGGAGAGGAAATGGTTGAGAGAGGGTTTTATTTTTAAGGTGGGAGACTCTATAGCCTGTTTGCCTTCTAATCTGAATAATAAAGGAGGAGGAGAAGAAAGGGGGAAAGAAAGAGAGAGAGATAGGGAGAGATGGCGGGAGGAAGGAGGAGAGGGGAGGGAGGAAGGGAGGAAGGGGGAAGGAAGGGAGGGGAGACTAGCACAGGAAGAAGAAAGAGAATGGGAGGGCAGGGGATGCAGAGGGAGACAGGGAAGGACTACACAGTAATGTCGCATGGAAAAGGCAAAAAAAGAGAAAAGATGCAAATATCCAAAATCAGAAATGAAAGTGGGGACATTACGACCAATCATCAGAAATAAAAAGGATTGAAAGAGAATCTATGAACAACCCTAAATCAACAAATTAGATAGCCTGGATGAAGTGAGTAGATCCCTAGAAACACACAAATTACCTAAATGGATTCAAGAAGAAATGGGAAATCTTAACAGACCTATAACAAGTCAGGAGACTGAATCAGTAATCAAAAGCTCCCAACAAGGGGCGCCTGGGTGGCTCAGTCAGTTAAGTGTCCGGCTCTTGATTTCAGCTCAGGTTATGATCTCAGGGCTGTGAGACTGAGCCCCATGTTGGGCTCTGCACTCAGCGGGGAGTCTGCTTGAGATTCTCTCTCTCTCCCTCTGCTCCTCCCACTATTCCTCTCTCTAAAAAAAAGAAAATACAAAACAAACAAACAAACACACAAAACCTCCTAAGAAATAAATAGAAGTCCAAATCCAGACAGCTCCACTGGTGAATTCTACCAAACATTTAAAGAAGAGTTCACAGCAATCCTTCTCAAACTCTTCCAAAAAGTAGAAGAGGGGAGAACACTTCCTAACTCCTTCTATGAAGTCAGCATTACCCTGGTACCAAAGCCAGACAATGATATCACAAGGAAAGAAAATTACAGATCAATACCCTTGTGAAGATAGTTGCAAAGATATTCCACAAAATACTAGGAAACTGAACCCAATAGCATATGAAAAAGATAATATATCATGGGTAAGTGAAAATTATCCCAGAAATGCAAAGCGGTTCAATTTAAGAAAATTAATGTAATATATCACATTAATAAAGGGGGGAAAAAACACATGATCATCTCAATTGACACAAAATAGCATTTGACGAAATCCAACACTTTTCATGCTAAAAACTCTCAGAAAACTTAAGAGTAGAAGTGAACTAGGAATAGAACAGATCTTCTTTGGGGCACCTGGGGGGTGGCTCAATTGGTTAAGCATCTGCCTTCAGCTCAGATCATGATTTCAGGGTCCTGGGACTGAGTCCAGCATCGGACTCCCTGCTCAGCAGGGAGTCTGCTTCTCTCTTTTCCTCTGCCCCTCTCCCCACTCATGCTCTTTATCTCTCTCTCAAATATATTAATAAAATCTTTAAATAAAAAAAAACAGACCTTCCTCAACATGATAAAGTGTAATTATGAAAAGCCCACAGCTAACGTCATACTCAATGGTGAATGACTAAAAGCTTTTCCTCTTTACATTTGGGAACAAAACAAGGAAGCTCACTTTCACCATTGCTAGTCAACATTGTACAGGAAGTTGTAGCCAGGGCAAGTAAGGAAGAAGTAAAATTATCTCTATTTACAGATAAAATGATCTCATATACAGAAAATCCCAAAGAATCCACAAGAAGCCTCTTTGAAAATCCCAAAGAATCCACAAGAAAGCTATTGAGCTAAATGAAATCAGCGGTTTCTGGGTACAAGTTCAACACACAGAAATCAGTCATGTTTCTATACGCCATCAGTGAAGAATCTGCAAAAGAATTAAGAAAGCAGTTCCATTTACAATCACATCTAAAAAAATAAAATATCCAGTAATAAATTTAACCCAACAGATAAAAGAATTATACTTTGAAAACTAGGCTGAAAGAAATTAAGGAAGATCTAAATAAATGAAAAGTCTTCCTGTGTTCATGGATCCTGTGTTCAACTTAATGTTGTTAAATTCATGTCAGTACTACCCAAAGTGGTCCATAGATGCAATGCAATCTCTATCAAAATTCCAACAGCTGGTTTTGCAGAAATGGAAAAGTCAATCTTTAAATTCATATGGAATTTTAAAGAACCCCAAGTGGCCAAACAACCTTGAAAAAGAAAAAATTGGAGTGTTTAAACTTCCCAATCTCAAAACTTGTTACAAAGCTACAGTAATCAAAACAGTGTGGTCCTGGCATTGGGATAGACATGAGGTCAGTGAAGTAGACTTGAGAGTCCAGAATTAAACCCATATATCTATGGTCAACTGACTTGTGATGAGACTGCCAAATTTCTTCAATGGGGAAAGAATAGTCTCTTCAACAGACAGTGCTAGGACAACTAGATGTCCATGTGCAAAAGAATAAAGTTGGAACTATACCTAACATTATATACAAAAATTAACTTGACATAGATCAATGACCTAAAAATTCCTAAAACTCAGAAGAGAGCTTAGGGGTGAATCTTCAAGACCTAGAATTCAGCAATGGATTCTTAGATATGCCACCAAAAGCAGCAGCAACAAAAGAAAAACAGATAAATTGAACTACAACAAAATTTAAAACATTGCACACCCAAGGCATTATCAAGAAAGTGAAAAGACAACCTCTGGAATAGGAGAAAATATTTACAAGTCACATATCTGATAAGGGCTTCATGTCTCAAATATATAAATAGGTATGTAACTCATTCCAAAGACAATTCAACTTAAAAATGGGCATCAAATTCAAACAGACATTTCTCTAAAGAAGATATGCAAATGGGAAATAAGCACATGAAGAAATCTTCAATATCATTAGTCATCACGGAAATACAATCCAAACCACAATGAGATATCACTTCATACCTATGAAAATGGCTGTAATCAATAAAGCAGTAAGTGTTCATGAGGATGTAGGGAAATTGGACCTGCATACACTGCTGGTGGGAATGTAAAATGGTGCAGCCACTGTGGAAAATGGTTTGGTGATTCCTCAAAAAGCTAAACATGGAATAACCACATGATCTAGCAATTCCACTCTTGGGTATGTACACAGTTGCATTGAAAACAGGGACTCAGACAGATATTTGTACAAGAAGGTTCACTGCAGCACTGTTCACAATAGCCAAAAGGGAGAAACAACCAAGATGTCCACAAACAAATGAATGGATAAACAAAGCTTGGCATGTATGTACAAAAGAATATCGTTCCACCATAAAAAGGAATGGAGTTCTGATATACGCTATAACATGAATGAACATTGAAGACATTAGGTTAAGTGAAATAAGCAAGGCACAAAAGACCAGATCCATACAATTTATTTTCTGTGAAACATCTGGAATAGATGTCAAGTTCACAGAGACAGAAAATGGGTTGAGGAGTGAGGAGAATGGAGAGTTATTGCTTCATGGTTATAGAGTGATAATAAATCTGTTTGGGGTGATAATAAAATTACGGAACAAGATAATAGTGATGGTTGAACAACCTTGTGGGTTTTGTTAATGCCACTGAGATGAATGGTTTAATCAAATGTCAGTTTTAAAAATTAATAACATAACATGCCAGAACAATTGAATCATGCACTTTAAATGGGTCCATTGTATGGCATGTGGATTATATCTCAGTAAAGCTGTTTAAAAAAATCACTGATGCAGAAGACAGAGGGGAGAAATTGCTAGCGTCTTATCCTTGAGTAGCAGGAGAAGATAAGATCAACCACTTACCCACAGGGGCTTGGCTAAGATAGGGACGTGGATAATTCATCCACAGTGACAAGGATGTAAGTCAAAGTCAAACGCAGGGAGCAGGTTTGTCCATTATGCCTTAAAGTCACCATTCTTATAGTGCTTATTTCATTCTGCCGAGTGAATCCTTAGCTGCTCCCCCACTACCCATCAGCACTCAAATGCAGGTTTCTTAAAGGTGAAGACAAGGCTTTATTCATTTTGAGTTTCCATAGAACCTGGGAGAGCATGCTGTTAAAATCTTCTGAATGAGTAAATTATGGATATAATAGATGGTTGGCTTCAAAGAGTTCAGGTGGTTTTCACTCTCCATGTTCAATTTAGTCCACACTCTGCTTGTGTGTCACACATAAGTCAAATGGGCTTGGTGAGAAACCTCTGTAGCATCCATCTAACTGTAGTCATGATACTCTTCTCCCATTCTTGTCTAAAACTGTTTGTTTGTTTGTTTTTGCAGAATCTTTTCATCTTAAGTGGAATCTTATCAAGGGTTGTCCATTGCAAAGAGCAGTGTGGAAAATCCCAGGGAAAAATGACCTAACCATTGGAGAACTGGTTCTCTAGTTGCAGAGACAGAATACGTGAGATAGAATTAAAATATTTATGAGTAGTATCATGAACAAATTCTAAATAATGTTGACACCTGGTACAAGCTGCAAAGGGTTTCTACCCTTTAGGCTTTCAGAGTCAGTTGGAATCAGTCAGAGAAGACTTTTTGGAGCAGCAAAGTTTGAATAGGTTGTTAAAAAGGTGATAAACAGATTGAAGCAAAGGAAGTAAAGATCATCTCACCAGGGGAAAAACAGCTAAACCAAAGAGATGTGATGAGAAAGCCAAGTAAGGGAGAGGGGCTAATGGGGGATAAGGAAAAGTTTTGTTTTAATAAAGCTGAAAGTTAGGGGCGCCTGCGTGGCTCAGTTGGTTGAGGGTCAGCTCAGGTCATGATCTCAGGGTTGTGGGATTAAGCCCCGTGCAGGACTCTGCGCTGTGTGGAGCCTGCTTGAGATTCCCTCTCTCCCTCTCCCTCTGCCCCTCTGACACACTCTCTCTCTCTCAAAAAAATAAAAAATAAATAAAGCTAAAAGTTAATGACTTCACATTTCAAACTTTGAGTCATAATTCTTGTATAACACTTCATTTAAAGCATAACATATTGAGAAATATTTAAATAAAAATGAGAAAACGAATCCGAAAATTACTCACTAATAGAATGATGCAATCCAGGAAATGTTTTGATACACTCAAAGGAACCCACAGAGTCATTATTATTCTGCCTCGCATTCTTATAAAATCTAAACACCATCAAGCATTGTTTTGGAAATGGTATTAGAGCTATAAGATTTATTGGGTGCTTACTATATTCCTCACACTATTTGATGTGGTCCACATACCTTTTGCTAATTCCTGCAACCATCCTATGAGGAAAGCCTTATTAACCACCCTTGTTATAGCTGAGGGAATGAGGCACAGAGAAGATAATTTAGCCATCTCAAGGTCATACCACAGGTCAGGATGAGATGATATGCAGCAGATTTCTTCAAAGCAACAATGACAGGACAATTTTCCCTCTCAACAGGTTCACCTGATGGGGACAGATTTATACGCCAACACTGGAGGAGATAGGGGGCAGGAGAAGAATGAGCTTGGGTCCCATCCACCCAGGGAGTTGGTTATGGCCTCACATGGTTTCTAACTGAATCGAGTGTGTTTTTGCTGACACAGCAGATGCTGCCTCTGATTCACATTATGCTGGGTGTATAAAAACCCTCCTCTGTCATCATCATGTGAGAGCTTGGCTCTCCTCTGAAAGGACAGTCTCAGAGAGGAGAGGGCTTGATATCTCTGCATGAAAAAAAAGAAGAAGAAGAAGAAGGTAGGAGAAATAGTTTATGCTTCTAAAGCATATAATTGCTAGGAAAGTACTATTAAATAGAAGGACACTGTGTATGATAATACCAGATAATTCCATATGAATATCACATATCTATTGTTTGCTCTATAGTCTCAGCCAACAGGAGATTTACTGAGCTTTCCCATGTAAAACAGCAGAGAGGGAATAAAAAGACATATGAGTCAGTTATTGCCCTAGAGGTGTCTATAATCTGATTGGAGAGCAGCAGTGATAATGAACATTTATCTCACGCAACTGAAATTAATCCTATTCTTGAGGCCTAAGTGCTATGAGAGTACAGGGAGGAAAATGATTAATTCTGAGTGGGTGGTGGGGAGAACTTCAAAGTGGAGCGGGCCTTTGAGCTGAGCTTGGGAGGATAAGCAGGATTTTCATTCGGTAAAGCAGCAGGGGAAGCACAGTGTGGGCATGAGCAAAGGGTGGACACATGGAAGGTCACAGGAGAGTAAGATGTAAATGCTGCACCAGTGGAATACAGTGCAGAACAGGAGGCTGGAGAGACCTAGAGTCCTGATGATGGACAGCCCTGAACGCACCACACTGAGCATAGGACTTAATCTTTAAGGCAATGGGATCTGGCTTGTGTTCTGAGTTATAATGTAAGCTCTTTGAAAGCAAAAACAAGATCCATGTCTCAGTCATCTCTGAATTCCCTGCACCTTCTACAACATCTAGAACACAATACATACACAAGATGGAGAGATGGATGGATGGATGGATGGATAGATGGGTATATGAATAGATGGATGGATGGGTGCATGGATGGACAAATGGATGGATGGATGGGCAGATGGATGTATGAATAGATGGATGGATGGATACGTGGATGGATGGATACATGGATGGATGGATGGGTGGATGGGTAGATGGATGGATAGATGGATACATGGATGGATGGATGGATACGTGGATGGATGGATGGATGGATGGGTAGATGGATGGATAGATGGATACATGGATGGATGGATGGATACGTGGATGGATGGATGGATGGATGGGTGGATGGATGGGTGCATGGACAGATGGATGGATGATGGATGGATGGGTGGATGGATGGGGCAGATTCAATACCAGCCTTAGAAGTATAAATGACAAAATTTAATGACTAATTGGATATAGTACAGATTATGAGGAGTACAAAAGACAAGCTTGTTTGAGGAGGTGAGAAATATTTAAATAAATCTGCATCCTTCACATGAGAATATGGAGTGGGGTGAGTGGGAGAAACACACCGCACAGAGGAAACAGGAAGGCATCAAAGCGGGTAAGCACAATTTCAAAGTCCCTGTGTCTATGGGTGGGAGAGAAGACACTCATCACTCTTCTGGGCCTGGGTAAGCTTCTTCCAGGGTTTGTTCAGGTAAGATGAATACAGTGCCCTTGGGCATAGGGGGAGGGCAGGAAGGGTGTGGATTATGCCCTTGGGCATGGGGGGAGGGTAAGGAATTTCCCTCAAAGCTTCTTCTTCTCCCGTCTTCAGCTTTACCTGAGATAGCCACCCCATCTCTGCCTCTACTCACCTCCTTACTTCCCTAATGATACTGCTATCCCTAGGGGACAACCCACCCGGGGAAAGATTGAGATGGGCTAGAAATGTCACTTTTAGATTACCAACTTCTCATAAATCTTTTCATATTCCATCTGGATTTCTCTGGCATTTTAAAAAGTATGCATAGATCACTGTACTCTTAGAAGGAAAAGGACCGAGTTTCTACACGTATGGATAAAAAGGGGAGGAGGCTTTACTCAAGAGAAAAGCTATTAGCAAAACCAGTGGGAAGTGTACAGCCACAGTAACAGTCTGCTAGATGTACGAGCACACACTTAACAAAGGGAGGCTTGCACATAGCACAGGGTCCATAGATAGCCCCAAACTGCAAGGAACTGGGGTGCTGCTCTGGCAGAACAGGTTTGAATCTTGCATCTGCCACATAGTATCTAACCGTAGCAGTTTAGTGGCCTTTTCTGAGCCTGGATCTCCTCATCCCTCAGATGGGTTTCATGACCCCTCCTCTCCAGAGCTACTGGGAGGATGAACCAGAGGACCCGCACACAGTGCTCGGTGCAACGACTTGCATAAAGATGTGTCCAGGGATGTTAGTCGGCCTTATCCCATTGTGAATGGATTGCAGGACGTTGGGTCACATCCACAGGCAGAGAGGAAGACGCTAACCGCAGGCCTGCATTTGCGGGAAGCTGTGGACAACAGGGGAATGAGAGGGATTAGGGCCTTGAGACAACCAAGTGAGACACAGGCTGTGATGAGTGCACAGATTTCAAGGACCCTGCACCTTGTCCTTGCCACCCCCTCGTCCTCTGGCTCTCCCCGCTGCCTTGTGATGACTACCCACACTCTTAGACCTTCCCAAAGAGGGAAGAAAGAAGGGAAGCCCAACCAACAGGCAGTGACCTAATGCTGGATTGCTTGGTCTTAACTGGAATTTGATATGATTGAGGTCACCTAAGGACTTCGACATTTCTTTCCCCGTTTTGAGACTACGATAATTATGTAAAATCAATGCTGATTAAGTGCATTTTAACCTCTACAACTGTATTTTTGCTAATGGGGCCTTGGCTGCATTTGAATAGGGAGAATGCTTTCATCCATTTAGAGTTTATCTTTGCATACGGTGTTAGAGAATGGTCGAGTTTCATTCTTCTGTACATAGCTGTCCAATTTTCCCAACACCATTTATTGAAGAGACTGTCTTTTTTCTATTGGATATTTTTTCTTGCTTTGTCGAAATTAACTGACCATAGAGTTGAGGGTCCATATCTGGGCTCTCTATTCTGTTCCATTGGTCTATATGTCTGATTTTGTGCCAGTACCATGCTGTCTTGGTGACCACAGCTTTGTAATATAGCTTGAAATCGGGCAACGTGATGCCCCCAGCTTTGTTTTTCTTTTTCAACATTTCCTTGGTGATTTGGGGTCTTTTCTGGTTCCATACAAATTTTAGGATTGTTTGTTCCAGCACTTTGAAAAATGCCATTGGTATTTTGATTGGAGTGGGGTTGAAAGTATAGATTGCTCTGGGCAGCATAGACATTTTAACAATGCTTATTCTTCCGATCCATGAGCATGGAATGTTTTTCCATCTTTTTGTGTCTTCTTCAATTTCTTTCATGAATACCTCAATGTGAGACAGGAATCCATCAAAATCCTAGAGGAGAACATAGGCAGTAACCTCTTCAACATCAGGCACAGCAACTTCTTTCAAGATACATCTCCAAAGGCAAGGGAAACAAAAGCAAAAATGAAATTTTGGGACTTCATCAAGATAAAAAGCTTCTGCACAGCAAAGGAAACAGTCAACAAAACAAAGAGGCAAACCATGGAATGGGAGAAGATATTTACAAATGACACTACAAACAAAGGGCTGATATCCAAGATTTATAAAGAACTTCTCAAACTCAACACCCAAAAAACAAATAATCAAGTCAAAAAACGGGCAGAAGACATGAACAGACACTTCTCTGAAGAAGACATACAAATGGCTAACAGACACATGAAAAAATGTTCATCATCATTAGCCATCAGGGAAATTCAAATCAAAACCATATTGAGATACCACCTTACACCAGTTAGAATGGCAAAAATGGACAGGGAAAGAAACAACAAATGTTGGAGAGGTTGTGGAGAAAGGGGAACCCTCTTACACTGTTGGTGGGAATGCAAGTTGGTACAGCCACTTTGGAAAACAGTGTGGAGGTGCCTCAAAAAATTAAAAATAGAGCTACCCTATGACCCAGCAATTGCACTCCTGGGTATTTACCCCAAAGACACAGATGTAGTGAAAAGAAGGGCCATATGCACCCCAATGTTCATAGCAGCAATGTCTGCAATAGCCCAACTGTGGAAAGAGCCGAGATGCCCTTCAACAGATGAATGGATAAAGAAGATGTGGTCCATATATACAATGGAATATTACTCAGCCATCAGAAAGGATGAATACCCAACTTTTACATCCACATGGATGGGACTGGAGGAGATGATGCTAAGTGAAATAAGCCAAGCAGAGAAAGTCGATTATCATATGGTTTCACTTATTTGTGGAACAAGGAATAGCATGGAGGACATTAGGAGAAGGAAGGGAAAAATGGGGGGGGGAATCGGAGGGAGAGATGAACCATGAGAGACTATGGACTCTGAGAAACAAACTGAGGGTTTTAGAGGGGAGGGGGGTGGGGGGATGGGTTAGCCCGGTGATGGGTATTAAGGAGGGCACGTACTGCATGGAGCACTGGATGTTATACGCAAACAATGGATCGTGGATCACTTCATCAAAAAGTAGGGGCACCTGGGTGGCTCAGTCGTTAAGCATCTGCCGTCGGCTCAGGTCATGATCTCAGGGTCCTGGGATTGAGCCCCGCATCGGGCTCCCTGCTCTGCGGGAGGCTTGCTTCTCTCTCTCCCCCTCCCCCTGCTTGTGTTCCCTCTCTCGCTGCCTCTCTCCATCAAATAAATTTAAAAAATCTTTAAAAAAAAAACCAACAGGCACGTTCTGCATGGAGCACTGGGTGTTATACGAAAACAGTGAATCGTGGAACACTACATCAAAAACTAATGATGAACTGTATGGTAACTAACATAACATAATAAATTAAATTTAAAAAATAGGGAGAATGCAATAGAATCTAGTTCATGGCAGAGAAGCCATTTGGGGGAAAGCTTTCATTTTAACCCATTCTCCACAACCTTCCAACTTAGTCTTTCTGCCCCCACAACCTTCTTATCTTTTCTCTGTGTCTTTCAGCTAGTAAGTCCTGGTTCTTTTATGCATTCGTTCATTAACAAATGCTAAGTGCCTGCTATATTCCAGGCACTCTTCTAGGTACCCAGGACCCAGTACCGAGTCCCACTGGGCTCCTGCGTTGTAGAGACAAAGAGAGGGACAGAGCATAAACAAATAAGCATGAAAATATAATTACTGGTAGCAAGTGCTAGAGTGCTGGGAGGCAGCTACTTGCTTTAGGGTCCCTTTTAGGGACTCCCATACGCTCAGGGCTGCAAGACTGCCCCAAGTCTCACTGCCCTGTCCCTGTGTCTGCTCACCAGAGACCAGGTATGAGAATGCACAGTGTGATGTTCCCATGCCCCAGGGCCACCCGTTTCAGTTAATCCCATAAACTGATATGAGGGCTGGAAACTTTTCAACAAATGATCACATACTAGACTTATAATAAGAAAATAATTCAAGCGTACGTAAGAAAAAAAAATCAGGATCCAGTACATCAAGATCTAAGAGAAAGATCGTGTTTTCATGGCTCTGAGGCTAGCATGCTCTCAGTGATTGATGATAAAAGGAGAAAAGGGAACAACCTGGATGCAAAAATGAATGGACAACCCAGACCCTCGATACAAAGTTTTGACATGTATCTGCATCAAATCTCTCACAGGATCATCACACAGAGAACAAACTTTTCACACCAGGCAGAGCAAAGACTTGGAAAAGGTAGCAGAGAGGAATAAAGAGGTCTGGACCCAATTAAGTACCTGGCAACCAAACAGCCCTTTTTAAATTGACTGGTACCTGCTTACCTGAGAATCGAGGCAGTCTGAAATCAAGGCCTGATTCTCAGACAAATCAGAGTCCAAACCCTGTCTCCACCCTTTATGAACAAGTTGAGCCTCATTTGCCACATTTTCAAAGTTAGAATATAATGATGCTTCCTCTATAGGGTCTAGAATTGGCAAGGTCTAGGACATAGCAACTGTTAAATGAATAGCAGCAATTATTATCACTGTTAAAAGTTTTCAGGGGCACCTGGCGGGCTCAGTCAGTGGAGCATGAGATGCTTGATCTAGGGATTGTGAGTTTGAGCGCCACATTGGGCACAGAGATTACTTAAAAATAAAAATCTTAAAAAAAAAAAGTTTTCAGACTCATGACCAGTTCGGCTCTATAATATTTTTAAATGACGTTAACATTAATAGGCTACATTTCTATGATTCCTCATACTGTTTAAATTAAATATATTTTTAACAAAAGCAATGCCAGTTCATTGATGAGATATAATATCCAGGAAAGCCATAAGAAGGAAATCTTAAAAATCATAATCATCTCACTACTTAGAAACAACTAGGGGAATACACACACACACACACACACACACATACACACACACACATATAAAACACATATATATTTTATATCTTTATATAAATCTATAAAAATTGAGTCATACTACTCATACTGTATTATAATCCATTTTTAAATGTAATAATGTAGAATGAAGATCTTATCATAAGTATTCATCTAAAACATTACTTTTAATGGCTGAGTTATCTTCCACTGTATCAATAAATAACATATATATTCACTGCCCCTTTTGATCAGCATTTAGATTTTTACTGATTATTAGATGTGATGAAAAGTCTTGTAGGTAATCTTGGTGCACATCCTTAATAATTTTTATTTAATTTAATATTTATTTTAATATTTTTTAAAAAATTTGATGATATTTCTTGCAAAAAATGGTTGTAAAATGTTAAGGTCTTAAAAACATATTGCTAAATTACCTTTCAAAAGCAGGTATCGGGCTCCTGGGTGGCTCAGTTGGTTGGGCGACTGCCTTCAGCTCAGGTCATGATCCTGGAGTCCCGAGATCGAGTCCCGCATCGGGTTCCCTGCTCAGCGGGGAGTCTGCTTCTCCCTCTGACCCTCCTCCCTCTCATGTGCTCTCTCATTCTCTCTCTCTCTCAAATAAATAAATAAAATCTTTAATAAAAAACAAGCAGGTATCAGTTTATACCTTCATCAGCTGTGTGTAAGAAAGGCCTTTCCCTGCACCTTCAGTCATGAATTATTTCTTTCCATAGTCTCTGTCAGTCTTGATAAGTAAAAATTATGTTGTTTGAATTCATAGTCTTTTGTATTAATAAGGCTAAATTTTTATGTTGATTGGCTACTTGATTTTCTCTTCTATAAATTGTTAGTTTAAATCCTTTATAAATTGGTATGTTCGTCTTTGTCTTATAAATTTATAAAAGTTTCATTTTCTTTAAAATATTTTTTAATTTTTTGAAAAAAATTTTAAGTAGGCTTCACGCCCAGTGTGGGGCTTGAACTCACAACCCCAAGATCAAGAGTCGCATGCTCCACACACTGAGACAGCCAGATACTCTGATAAAAGTTTTTACATATCAGATAACCTTTTGTCTGTGTCACATGTTACAAATATTTTTGCCCAGTTTGTCACTTGCTTTTAAGAAAATTATTTTGTTATATTTTAAAGTTAGGTTACTTGAGATATAATTTAGAAAGAGTGAAATTTTCCCTTTTATATGAATTCTTTTTAACAAAAGCATACACTCAGGTAACCGCAATCAAAATATAGGATAGTTTCATCACCCTCCAAAAGTTCTCTCTTGTTCCCTCCTCCCCGAACCCTTCTCCTCAGGACTCACTAATGTGTTTTCTGTCCCCATTATCGGCCTTGCCCAAAAAGTCACATAAATGAAAGTGTACTATATACTGCCTTTGAAATCCGGCTTCATTCACTTAGCATGATACATTTAAGATTTATCCATGATCAAGAAGCTTTCCATTTCTGTTGCTGTGTAGTGTCCACTCTGTGCATGTCCAGTGTCTTTATTGATTCACTAGCTAATGGACATGGGTTTTAGTGATTATGAATTAAAAAATAAAGTCCCATGGTGCTTTAAAGTCTCTTGGCTTCCCTCGGGGTGGTGGGATCGAGCCCTGCCTGGGGTTCCACACTCAGCGCAGAGTCTGCTTCAGATTCTCTCTCCTCCCTCTGGCCCTCCCCCCACCACCCACATGCACACACACTCTCTCTCTAAAACAAATAAATAAATAAATCTTTAAAAAAACTAATGTCTCCATGAGCACTTCTATAGATATTTTTGTATAGACCTATGTTTTCATTTTCTGTGGTTAAATACCTAGGAGCATGGAAGAGGTATGTTGAACTTTGTAAGAAATTGCCCAATGGTTTTCCAAAGCGGCTGTACCATTTTGCACTCCCACCAGCAAGGAGTGAGAATTCCAGTTTTCTGTACCTTTGGCAGTGCTTCATACTATCAGGTTTGTTTCCTTCTTCCTGCTCTTCTTTCTTTTTTTTTCTCATTTTAGCCATTCTAATGAATGTACGATGGTATGTTAGTGTGGTTTTAATTTGCATTTCCCTAATTATAATGATGTTGAACATTTTCCCATGTGTTTATTTGCCATTCTTACATCTTCTTTGGTAGAGTGTTTAAATCTTTTGCCAATTTAAAAATGAGGTTGGTTGTTTTCTTATTTTGAGTTATGAGTGTCTCTACGTACTCTAGATGCTAGTTCTGTATCAGACATGTGTTCTGCAAATATTTTTTCCCTAGTCTGTGGCTTTTCTTTTCATTTTCCAACAGCATCCTCTCCAAAGACCTTAAGACTTTAATTTTCATTAGGTCAAATTTATCAAGTGTTTCTTTTATGATTCCTACATTTTTGTCTTGTCTAAGAAATATTTGCCTATCCCAACACTGCAAAGATTCTCCTCTATGTTTTATAAGAGAAGTTTTATGGCTTTGGGCTTCATATTTAGGTCTATACTCCCTTTTGTCTATGGTATAACACATGGGTTATATATATATATATATATATATATATATATATATATGTGTGTGTGTGTGTATATATATATATTTTTTTGTATATGGATGTCCAGTTATTCCAGCACCATTTATTTAAAAACGCTATCTTTTTTTCATTGAAATGTTTCAACGCCTTTCTAAAAAAACAGTTGAGTATATATGCGTATATCTATTTCTGAACTGTACTTCTCCACTTACTTGTGATCGATCCTTTGCCATTTCCATACTGGTTTGATTACTCTCAATTTACAATAAATCTTAACATCGAGAAGTGGGAATTCTTCAACCTTGTTCTTTTTCAAAATTGTTTTGACTATTCAAGTGTTTTTGATTTTCATGTAAATTTTAGAATCAAGTTGTAGATTTCTACCAAAATAGCATGCTGGGATTTTTTTGGAATTGAATCAAATCTGTCACTCAATCTGGGAGGAACATTCATCTTAACAAAATTGTCTTCCAATCTGTCAACATCTCTCCACTCACTACACATCCCCATTTATGTAGGTCTTTTTTGTTTCTCTCTCGCATCAGTGTTTTATAGTTTTCAGCACACATATTAGATTTTTATGTAGGTATTTCAAATTTGTTGGTGCAATTGTAAATGATACTTTAAATGTTTCCCATATTTATAGCATTTTCATATTTATATATTTATAGCAATTTTTTTTACTTTGTATATTTAACAAAATTCATCTGTCCTAGATGTTACCAACATTTCTCTCTGCCTTTTAATTTTGTTTATAGCCTAATATTTAAGGCTTTTCATGCACAGTTCCTTCTTTTGTGTAGATTTTTTGTATTTCAAATTATTTTAATGATTTTATCTATATTATTTCATTTTACTTTTACGATAACTATAGTAACTACAAAAAGACCACACTGTTTATTCCTCCTCTATGGTTTATTACACTGATATCAAAAGATTAATTTCTCAAGGCTATAGTTTGTTAAAGGCATTGTTTAAACCAGACTCTTAGGTACTGTGATTCTCTTATAAATACTTTTCACAGACCCTACACTCAAGAAGCACATGGTCTAATAGGAAAACAGGTTAAAAAAGGGAAATTGATAGGGGGTCAGCTGTGAAGATGGTGGGGCAGGAGGACCCTAAGCTTACCTCATCCCACAGTACAACTAGATAGCATTCATATCAGTGTAAATAACCCAGAAAACAACCTGAAGACTGGCAGAACAACTCCACAACTCAAGGTAGAGAAGAGGCCACATCAAATAAGATAGGAAGGATGAAGCTGTGGTCTGGGAGCAGAATGGACTGTGGCCATCCTTGATGGAGAGGGAGCTGGTGTACAGAGAAGGGTGAAAAACAGACTTTCATATTAGGAAGCCCATGAAATAGGAGAGCGAATCTCTGTAATATTTGCCTTTGAAAGCGAGAGGGGCCGAATTTTGTGAATTCTTACAATCGGTAGGATTTACAGCCTAGAATTTAAAAAATCAGCGGATTTGTCTCTGGGAGAGCCTGGAGGGCATTAAGAAGTGGAGTCCCTGCCCTTAAAAAGGCAGCACAAGGGGCGCCTGGGTGGCTCAGTCGTTAAGCGTCTGCCTTTGGCTCAGGTCATGATCCCAGGGTCCTGGGATCGAGCCCTGCGTCGGGCTCCCTGCTCAGCGGGAAGCCTGCTTCTCCCTCTCCCACTCCCCCTGCTTGTGTTCCCTCTCTCGCTGTATCTCTCTCTGTCAAATAAATAAATAAAATCTTTAAAAAAAAAAAAAAAGGCAGCACAATATGAGTCCTTGCAGATACAGTTTAGAACCAGCAGTTTGAAAAATGTCTGGGGCAGACAGGAGTGAGAAAGATTTGCTCTTTTCAGAGCATGGTCATACACACAGGGATGCAAGGAGACCACGGCAGGAAGTAAGGAGCTGGCAGATGCCATTTCCTCTCCCCTTCCCAGCATAAACAAAGTCACCTGTGGGAACAAGTATTGTGCCCACACTGGCTACCTACCTGGCTTGTACCAAGCCTTGCCACCCCCTCCCTGCACTGCAGTGCATCTGCCCTTGCCAGCCACACTGGCCTTAGTCCCGGTGCTGTGGGCCCCTTCTCCAGTAGACCAGCCTAAACCCCTGCCAACACCACATCTCCTGACCTGTGCGGGCATCTTGCCAGACCTCAGTTCTGGTGGCAGTGGGGGCAGGTCTCATTTTGTGAGCAGACCACTGCACACCTTGTTAAAATGTGCTTCACCCCAGCTGGGGACCAAACACTGCCCACAACAGGCAAAGCAAGCCTCTGCAGACAACTGGACTCCGAAGGAAAAGAGGCACATAAGAGCACACACAACAAATATAGGAGCTACTCCCTGAAGCACCAAGCCCTGGGAAACAGGGAACACAGCACTGCAGGCCACTACAGGGCCTCTCCTTCATAAGGCTATTATTGTTAAGAGCAAGAGAAGTAGCTGACTTTCCTACCACATAGAAACAAATACAGAAAGTGACACAAAATGAGGAGAGAATCACTTCCCAAATGAAAGAATATGATGAACCACAGCAAAAGACCAAAGAGAAACAGATATAAGTAATATGCCTGATAGAGAATTTAAAGTAATGATCATAGAGATACTCACTGGACCAGAGAAAAGAGTTGAGGACATCACAGAGATCCTTAATACAGAGATAAAAAAGAAGCAATCAGAGATTAAGAATATAATAAATGAAATAAAAAATACACTTATAGAACAAATGGCAGGCTAGAGGAAGCAGAGGGATGAATTAATGTCCTGGAAGGCAGAGTAATGGAAAGTAACCAAGCTGAGCAAAGGAGAGGAAAGAAAATTATGTAAACTGAGAATAGACAGGGAACTCAGTGATTCCATCAAGCATAATAACATCTGCATCACAGGGATCTCAGAAAAAGAGAGGTAAGGGAGCAGGGAACTTATGTGAAGAAATGATAGCTAGAAACTTTCCTAATCTGGGGAAGGAAAAAGATATCTAGATCCAGAAGGCACAGAGATTCTCCCCCAAAATTCAACCCAAGGAAGTCTACACCAAGAAACATAGTAATTAAGATGGCAAAAAGTAGTGATAAAGAAAAAATTTAAAAGCAGCAAGAGAAGACAGTTGTACACAAGGGAAACCCCATGAGGCTATAAGCAGATTTTTCAGCAGAAACTTTGCAGGCCAGAGAAGAGAAGCCTAATATATTCAAAGTACTGAGTGGGAAAAATCTGCAGCCAAGAATACTCTATCCAGCAAGGCTATCATTCAGAATAGGAGAGAGAAAGAATTTCCCAGGCAAACAAAAACTAAAGGAGTTCATGACCACTAAATTAGCCCTACAAGAAATATTTAAGGGGACTCTGAATGGAAAAGAAAGACCATAAGTGAGATTGTGAAAAGTAAAAAATACAAAAGCAGTAAAAATAAATATTTCTGTAAAAATTAGTCAAGGGATCCATAAAATAAAAGCATAAAATATGATACCATGTACCTAAAATGTGGCATGGAGAGGACTAGAGCATGGATTTAAACATAAGTGACCATTAACTTAATATAGACTGCTATATGCAGAAGAAGTTATATAGAAAACCAATGGTAACCACAAATTAGAAACTAGTAATAGATATGCAAAGAATAAAGAGAAAGGAATCCAAGTATATAACTAAAGAAAGCCAGCAAGCTATGAAAAAGAGCAAAGAGAATAAGGACAGAGAAAATATAGAAACAACCACAAAACAAGTAATAAAATGGCAATAAATACATATCTATCAATAATCACTTTGAATGTAAATGGACTAAATAATCAAAAGACATAGGGTGACAGAGCAGATAAAAAAATAAGACCCATCTATATGCTGCCTACAAGAGACTCATTTCAGACCTAAAGACACCTGCAGACTGAAAGTAAAGGGATGGAGAAACATTTATCATGCAAATGGATGCCAAAAGAAAGCCAGGGTAGCAATACTTATATAAGACAAAATAATCTTCAAAACAAAGACTGTAACAAGAGACAAAGGAGGACATTATATAATAATAAAGGGGACAATCCAACAGGAGGATATAACAATTGTAAATATTTATGCACCCAAAACTGGAGTACCCAAATACATAAAATAGTTAATAATGAACATAAGAGATGTAATTGATGATAATACAATAATAGTAGGGGACTTTAACATCCCACTTCCATCAATGGACAGATCATCCAAACAGAGAATCAACAAGGAAACAGATTGGACCAGATAGATTTAACAGATATATTCAGAACATTCCATCCTAAAACAGCAGAATACACATTCTTTTCAACTGCACACAGAACATTGTCCAGATCACGTATTAGATCACAAAACAAGCCTCAACAAATTCAAACAAATCGAAGTTATACTATGCATCTTTTCTGATCCCATCCCTGTGAGATTAGAAATCAGCCACAAGAAGACATCTGTGAAAAACCACAAATACATGGAAATTAAATAACATGCTACTCTACAATGAATGGTCAACCAGGAAATAAAAGAGAAATAAAAAATTATATTAAAACAAATGAAAATGAAAACACAACAGTCCCAAATCTCTGAGACACAGCAAAAGTGGTTCTAAGAGGAAAGTTTATAGCAATACAAGCTTATCTCAAGAAGCAAGAAAAATCTCAAATAAATAATGTAATCTTACACCTAAAGGAGCTAGAAAGAGAAGAACAAACAAAACCCAAACCCAGCAAAAGGAAGGAAATAATAAAGATCAAAGCAGAAATAAATGATATAGAAACTAAAAGAACAATAGAATAGATCAATGAAACCAGGAGTTGGTTCTTTGAAAAGATCAACAAAATTGATAAACATCTAGCAAGACATATTTAAAAGAGAGAGAGAACCCAAATAAACAAAATTACTAATAAAAGAGAGGAAATAACCAATACCCCAGAAATACAAACAATTGTAATAGAATATTATGAAAAATTATATGCCAACAAATTGAACAGTCTAGAAGAAATGGCTAAATTCCTAGAAACTATAACCTACCAAAACTAAAGCAGGAAGAAATAGAAAATTTGAACAGACAAATTATCAGCAATGTAATTGAGTCAGTAATCAAAAAACTCCCAAAAAACAAAAGTTCAGGACCAGATGGCTCCACAGGTTAATTCTACCAAACATTAAAAGAAGAGTTAATGCATATTCTTCTCAAACTATTCCAAAAAATACAAAAGGAAGGAAAACTTCCAAATACATTCTATGAGGCCAGTATCACACTGATACCAAAACCAGATAGACACCACAAAAAAGAGAACTACAGGCCAGTATCTCTCATGAGTATAGATGCAAAAATCCTCAACAAAATATTAGCAAACCAAATCTAACAATAAATTTTAAAAAACCATTCACTATAATCAAGTGGGATTTATTTCCAGGATGCAAAAGTGGTTCAATATTCACAAAACAATCAACATGCTACATCACAACAATAAGAGAAAGGATAAAAACCATATGATCATTCAATAGATGCAGAAAAAGCATTTGACAAAGTACAACGTCCATTCATGATAAAAAACCCTCAGCAAAGAAGGTTTAGAGGGAACATACCTCAACATAATAAAGGCCATGTGTGAAAAACCCACAGCCAACATCATACTCAATGGTGAAAAACAGAGCTTTTCCCCTAAGGTCGGGAACAAGACAAGGATTTCGGCTCTCACCACTTTTATTCAACACAGTACTGGAAGTCCTAGCCACAGCAATCAGACAACAGAAAGAAACAGAAAGCATCAAAATTGTACAGAAGAAGTAAAACTCCCTATTTGCAGAGGACATGATACTACATTTAGGAAACACTAAAGACTCCACCAAAAAAACTACAGAGCTGATAAATGAATGCAGTAAAATCACAGGATACAAAATCAACATACAGAAATCTGTTGCATTTCTATATACCAATAATGAAACAGCAGAAAGTGAAATTAAGAAAACAATCCCATTTATAATTGCACTGAAAATAATAAAATATCCAGGAATAAACTTAACCAAAGAGGTGAAAGACCTGTACTCTGAAAACTATAAAATTCTGATGAAAGAAATTCAGGACAATGCAAAGAAATGGAAAGTCATTCCATGCTCATGGATTGGAAGAAAAAATATTGTTAAAATGTCTGTGCTACCCAAAGCACTCTACAGATTTAATGCAATCCCTATCAAAATATCAATAGCGTTTTTCACAGAGCTGGGGCAAACAATCCTAAAATTTTATGGAACCACAAAAGACCCCAGATAGCCAAAGCAGTTTTGAAAAAGAAAAACAAAACTGGAGGCATCACAATTGCAGATTTCAAGTTATATTACAAAGTGGTAATAATTAAGACAGTATGGCACTGACATAAAAATAGACACATGGATCAATGGAATAGAACAGAAACCCAGAAATAAACTCACAATTACATATAGGTCAATTAATCTATGTACAGGAGGCAAGAATGGGAGAAAAGACAGTCTTTTCAACAAAAGGTGTTGGGAAAACTGGATAGCAACATGCAGAAGGATGAGAATGGACCAGTTCCTTTCACCACACACACAAAAACCCCCTCAAAATGTAAGACCTAAATGTGAGACCTGAAACCATAAAAATCCTTGAAGAGCACACAGGCAGTAAAATCTGTAACAGTGGCTGTAGCAACATTTTTCTAGATACGTCTTCTAAGGCAAAGGAAATAAAAGCAAAAATAAACTATTGGGACTACATCAAAATAAAAATCTTCTGCACAGTGAGGGAAACAATCAACAAAACTAAAAGACAACTTACTGGATGGGAAAAGATATTTGCGAATGACATTTCCAGTGAAGGGTTAGCATCCAAAATATATAAAAACTGATACAACTCAATACCCAAAAAACAAATAAGCCAATTAAATAATGGGCAGAAGATATGAATAGACATTTCTCCAAAGAAGACATACAAATGGCCAATAGACACAGGAAAAGATGCTCATCATCACTCACCATCAAGGAAATGCAAATCAAAACTACAGTGGGATATCACCTCACATTGTCAAAATGACTGAAATAAAAAACACAAGAAATAACAAGTGTTGGTGAGGATGTGGAGAAAGGGAACCCTCTTATACTGGTGGTGGGAGTGCAAGCTGGTGCAACCAGTCTGGAAAACAGTATGGAAGTTCCTCAAAAAGTTAAAAATAGAACTATCCTACAATCCCGCAATTGCACTACTAGGTATTTATCTCAAAAATACAAAAACACTAATTCAAAGGGATACGTGCACCCCAATGTTTATAGCAGCATTATCAGTAATAGCCAAACTATGGAGAGCACCCAGATATCCACTGACAAATGAATGGATAAAGAAGTTGTGGTATATATACACAATGGAGTATTACTCAGCCATCAAAAGGATGATATTTTGCCATTTGCAAGGACGTGGACAGAGCTAGAGTGTATTATGCTATGTGAAATAAGTCAGTCAGAGAAAAACAAATACCATATGATTTCACTCATATGTGCAACTTAAGAAACAAAACAATTAAGTCAAGGGGAAAAGAGAGAGGTAAACTGAGAAACAGACTCTTAACTACAGAGAAAGCCAAAGATGGTCACCAGAGCGGAGGTTGGTGAGGAGATGGAGGAAATAGGGGATGGGAATTAAAGAGCACACTTACTATGGTGAAAAAAAAAAGTGGAATTAATAAAACTTCAGTAGTGGTCTAGAGGAAGGACCATAACTTAACATCTGAGGTGTAGTCAGGCCGGTATTGGCTGAGACCCTAAGTGTGTGTAGTAACAGATGCAGGTCCTATATCATATGATAAGTTAGCTCCTGACTGAAGCAGAACTTACAGGACTGAATTTTAAGACTTCCTTTACATCACTTTTTGGACTTTCTGACTTGTGTATTTTTTCTACTAATTGAAAACTTAGAGATTAATCTTGTCACATGACAGCTCCCAGATGGGGTAAACCAATATTCTAAGTGTAAACTCTTGTATTACTTAAGTGAAAAATAAAAAGCAGCACTCAAATAACCCAAATTTAGGACATATTATCATCATGGATAAGCCTTTGAAAATCTTGCATGCTAAAATGTAACATAATATTAATGGTACCCCTGGCCTTTGCCTGTGAAAAAACTATTGGTAAAATGTATGAATATATATAAAAAAATGAACTGCTAATTACTTTCAGATTAAGATCACATTAAGCCTGTAAGAGAATGACACATATTTTCCACCCTGGAAAATATTACTAATTATCAAAATACAGGAAATAGCAGAGGACTGTGTACATGATTTCAGCAAATAAGAGGATATTTCCTTAAGCTAAACACAAACGTTGATCAATGGCCTCATTTCACTCTATTCCCAGAAAACCTGCCCAAGCCAAGACTGCCCTTACTTAAGACAAAACCCAAACAGACTCAAGAGCTAAAGCTTATGGTAAATAAGATAGAGTTCACAATGATTTAATAGAATATTCTTAGTCTTCTGAGGGAAATAGAACTAACCTTATAACATATTAGAAATCATAATTATTCAGGGGAGCTCCTGTTTGGGTCTTTATCCATCACCCAAATTGTAATAAATCCTCTGGAAGGAAAACGATTTCCATCTGAGGACCACTGACCCACTTACCTGTCTACACAATTCAAACAAATTGTAACTGGTATTGGTCACAGGAATTTTAGTTTAGGTAGAGAAAATCAGCTTTTTTTTTTATGAGATGTTGGGACACAAAATTTTATTCAGCACACTTATAAATATACTTTTATTCAACTTTGTTCCAAAGAAGAGAAGAATCCAGGTAGGGAAAGAGAGGGGTAACAATAGGAGAACTAAAGATAAAGAGAAGCCTATTTTTGAGAATGCATTTAAGGAAAACTGTTTAACTTGAAAAGACTGACTGAACACAGTAAGCAGCAGAAATGGGGAAGGAGGGGGGGGAGGAGGGGGATGGACGAGAGAGTACAGGTGTACCTCGCACAGGTACACAAGGTAATTAGGTAAGGAGATCATGAAGCAGAAGCAGGAGAAAGTACTTAAACGGAAGGTGTGTTAATACTTAGAGAAGAAATACACATTATCTACAAATAAATATGGATGAGTTCACCAAAATCAAGTCACATTAGCAGATCTACTTTCCTTCTGTAACAGGCTTATTCCATCTTTAGCTAAAGGGGATACTTCCATTGATTTAGGATATATCTGATAAACTCTCTTTTTTAGTACTCTTATAAATAAAAAAAGGGAAATGTAATTTAGATGTTGGCCAAATAAGATGGGTAGATGTCTAGGTGGATCACCATACTCAAGCATGTGACTGAGCACCTCTCTATGAATCCATCCGTTCATTCTCCAAGGATAGACTTTTATGAAGCATCTACTATCTACCAGCCATGACCTGAGCCTGAGGGATCCTAAGAAGACCAAGCTCACAATCTACAGCCTCACAGTCTATGAGGGAGATGCAATTCTATCAGAAAGAACTGTAGTAAGCGGTTCAGTAACTATGAGAGTCATCAAGATTAGTAGAAAATCATTAATGAGAAGACACTCACAGGGTCCTCCCAGGCCACATCTTCTTCAATATTTTTTATCAGTAATGTAGATAACGATATCATTTTTGCAGATATCATAAAACCTGTAGACGTAGCTACTCACTGGGAGGTAAAAATAAGAGGTCCAAAAAATTGCAGTGACTGGCATGACGGGCTAAAACCACGATGAATTAAATCAACTATAAATAAGTGCAGGGATCTACATTTAGGTTAAAAACCACAACTGCACAAACACAGGCCCCGGAAGACAGAGCATGACAGTGACGAGGACCTGACCCTTCACAACACACAATCTGGACCTCGCTTAGCTCCTGCTGTCATGGAGGTAAACGTGGATGCAGCCCGAGGCTGCGTTATCCCAGCAGGTGCGTCCAGGCCGGGGGCCGCCATGACACTGCATCCTGTGCTGGGATGTCAGAGTGACCCTGCAGCGTGAGGGGCCAGTGCCGTGCACACATCACGGAAACATCTGATGTATCAGAGAGGGTCAGGCAAGAGGCAGCCAGGACGAGTTTTTACATGAAACACATCGCTTTTATATTTGTAAAGATATGTAAGGAATCAGAGCTCTCTAGTGTAAAGAAAACAAGATATAATGAAACGCGCCATTGTTTTCTTTAACAAGGAGTAGAATTATTCCATGAAGCCCAGGAGGTGAGAGAGGAACACCAACTTTTCTATTTGGATTTATTCTTTGCAAAGGACCGTCTGCTGCGTTATTTTGGTTCTCATGATGCCCCTGTGGGTTAGGTAATGCAGGCCTTTTCACACCTGTTACCAATTAAGGAAACTTTACAGGTGAGGAGCCAGGCTCAGAAAAGTTGGAACTTGCCTCATGTGAAAACATCAGAGGCCAGATTCCAATTTTCTGACACCAAGCCTAAGCCCACAATTCCATCCATCCTTCCACCTAGAAGCAGCTTTTATCTCTGTATAAGGAAAGCCTTTCTAATTGTAAGGACCGCACAAGAATGAAACGGACCACCTCACCAATTAACGACCTAGCTTTTCCAGAAGACCAACAGGGCTGGCTGACTTTGTGTCAAAGACAGTGTGGAGGTGACTTCTACTCACAGAAGAACTTGGGTCAAGTGATCCCTAAGAGTCCACTTGAACCAGTGTTTACCATGGGGAAAAGAATTCTGAGATAGGTTTAAGGTGATATTCATGAGTCACTCATAGAATTCACTTGTTCACTCAGCAAAGATTCACTGACCGTTTTGTATATGACACTAGATCCTGGAACAGTGATGAGCATTCCAGACTTGAAAATAGAAACCTTAGTATTAAGTACTCCCTGACTCAGTTATCAACCGTGTGCCTCTTTGAGGATAGAATTTTCCACATGTTAACTGTGAACTGTAAAATCCATCTTGGGAATTGTAAGGATTGGATGAGGTAACATTTTTAAAGTACTAAGCACATAGTAGGAGCTCAATAAACATTAGTTCACTTCTCTTTAATTATGCGAGGTACCAGGAATTTCCGAGGACATAGTTTGTATGCATTGAATATGACAAGACAGGACCTGGCTATCGAGAAAGGAAAACATCTCTCAGCGTTCACATTATTGAGCTGGTCTCAGATTGAATTTTGTAGGGATAGGACAGCGTGTTAATTCGCAAGCCTAGGGTATAACATGCTCTGAAATGTTATTTGAACTTGAATTCTCAATCTAACATGTCTTTTCATCGATTCTTGTACTCTGTTGAAGCAAACTGTACTAGTTTTATCCTTGGAACCGGAGAAAAGAAGAAAAGAAGGTATTTGTTGGTTGCTCTTACAGATGAAATGCACATATGGACATTATTTCACAGTGATTTATACATCTAAAACAATATCCATCTAAATAGACTTTTAATCAAAGAAAAATCATTTGCCTGCAAATAAGGAATGTTCCACTCAATACATCCACCAGTTACATGTCTCTATTTTGACAATCGAGCTTCTTGGCTGTATCTAGAGTGGCTTAGCACATAATATTTTAGATAATTTTGCCAACTTCATGTTCTGGCCAAAAATAAGCAAACATCGGGGACAATGGCTCAGTTGACTGGTACATAAGCTCACCCAGCTGTGGAAACCAAGCCTGTAAACAAAACTTGCTCAGCCCTGCTGAGCTATTCTTCCAGAAATAAGACTGGGCAAAAACTCATTTATTTTTTCCTGTTTTTCTTCAACATATAAATAAAATATTTGTTCAGTTCTCACTTAAATTGTTAATGAAAACTGTGAATTCTTTCTGAATACAGACTGGTTTGCCCACATTCATCTCCGCTATGTACACAGAAGGGTAAAAGATACCACAGAAATGTAAGTTAAATCTACACTTAGGTGTTTTCCCATGCTGAGAATATATAGTTAATACACAGGAAGTGATTAAATAGCAATATAAAATGTATTTGATACTTAGAACAACAAATACATACTTTGTATCTAACCTCTTGTGTGCCATGCACCCATCCTTGAGAAACATACAGTCTGGCGAAGGTGGAGGGTATCTGCATGCTAAATGCAGACTCTCAGCTTCACACCAAGACGTTCGGTTTGGTAGGTCTGGGATGGGCCACTGGGTGCCTCCGTTTAAAAACACCAGGTGGTTGTGATATAGATACTAAGCAGATCTCATTTTGAATTATTCTACCAAGGGGATAAAAATTAGGAAGAATGGAATAAACTTTTTCAAATCACAGATTCCAAAGACTTAAAACGCCTTGAACAACAACAAAAAAGATATCAATTCCTTAAAAAAAGAACTCTATGAAAGAAAGAACTGTTTTTAAAAATCAAAATAATTAACCATGATCATAACCACATTTCCTCCCTTCATTTCATCCAGATGGTAACATCGACTGCCAAGGGGGTGAATTAGGATCACCTCCAGGGGAAATCTTCTGACACGAAGAGTATAATTTGGATGGCAGAAGGAATTATTAAAGAAGAGGAGAGAAACTTTTTTCCCTGGTATAATTAGGTAATGACTCCATGACATCAAGCCATCGAGGAACCTAAACTATTGATTAAAAGAAAATGCAAAAACACATGAAACACACACATAAAATGCAGTAAGTATATGGTATGGGCAGTAAGCACTGGATTAGTCAACGTGCTGTGGATTGATCTAGGAAGAAAGGACTGGCAGCCTGAAGGAGAGATGGCATTGGGACTGTACCAGAGAAGAGGAAACAGTGCTAAAAAGCACAGCACCCTACTTCATCTCCCAAGCTGCTAAACACGTGGCACGGTTGAATCGACCAGTTGTTTTGAGGTCACCGAACCACACCTTTAGTTTTTCAACGATAAAAACCAGTAACACGAGGTGACAAGAGCAAAGAGCAAGAGACAGACACAAATAAAGGGGAAAAAGTTGCAACATAGAAAGAATATTTCTGCTGTTGGGCAGAAGACACATTTCCTCACTGAATACTCCTGGGTTGATTTAAAAGAACAATCAGAAGACATAGCTAACATTTATTGCACACTGATCGTGCATCAGACACTGTTCAGTCCAAGCACTGACATTATTAATTCCTTTATTCCTCCAATAAGCACCATGAGATGGGAACTCTTCCCATGGTATCATCGGGGTTCCTAACAGCCCAGGAACCCCAATGCGGGTCCTCTCAAACAAGGAGCTTTCAACCAGAGATTAATGTCATTTGGTCATTTTCAATCCTTCCTGTTTTTCTGCATCAGAGAAGTTTGCTTTACGAAAATATCCTTTATTTTCCATGAACAGTATATTCAATCAGGTGAAAGGTGAGTTTTAAAAGTTACAATCAGGAAATTCCTACTGAATGTTTAACACAAACTTTACTTGTATGTGCTTTCTGTATACATTTTCAAATTATCCATGTTGAGAGAAACAAAGTATATAAACTGATGCTTCAGTCTAAGAGAATGGGAGGTCAATGTGGGACCGAGGAAGCAGAGGGCAGTATCAGAAGAAAGCCAAGTAAGAATTTAGGAAGCAAGGCCAAGCAGAGTAACCCCGTGACCTAACTGGAGAATGTATCTGCTGTAATCTTGCATTTATGCTAATAGACCAGTTCTATCCTAATAAGTCATGGAGGGTTAAAAATTACAGCTTCTACTACTTGAACTTCCCAGTAGTTCAGAAAAATTAAAAAAAAATTTTTTTTTTTTTGCAACTGGGTTTTAGGGTGACTCTTTTGGATAATATTCACAATTCCAAGCATCTCTGATCTCCTCCCAAATTCACTGAGCAAAAATTAACTGCTTAAATGCAAATTCCCCCTTGCTTAGTGATTGCAAGTTTCCCTCTGACGCTAGCAAGCAGGTCTTCCTGGAAAATCAGTTTCCCCACATATACCAAGCAAGTTGTCTCTTCATTTTTTTTTTAAAGATTTTATTTATTTGAGAAAGAGAGACAGAGAACAAGTAGGGGGGGGCAGATCAGGGGGAGAGGAAGAAGCAGACTCCCCGCTGAGCAGGGAACCCAAGGCGGGGCTCCATCCCAGGACTCCGGGATCATGACCTGAGCCGAAGGCAGACGCTTCACCGACTGAGCCACCCAGGTGCCCCAGTCTCTTTATTGACTGAATAGGTTCACACCACTAAGTGGCTTTAAAAGTTAGTGAAATGGTCAGTGATGTGTTAATCATAGTTGTAGTGACATTTATTGGACTAGTTTCCTAATCATGGAATTCTGTCACAGTTACATGCACTTCACATTGTTAATTGTTGCATATTGATGTTATTCATACCATCTGAAATTGCTGAACAGCATTTTAGAGTCTATAAAGTGCTTTGCCGTGCCTTATCTTATTAGAATCTTATGACAAACCCTGGAAATGATCCAGGCAAATCATCTGGCTTCTAATCCAGAGCTCTGTCGACTGGTAATAACTAACGGTTATGAAAATACAAAAAGAATGGTGAACTCCCAGCTGTTAATGGTTAGATTTTCTAGTTTTCTTCAGCCTAACTTTTAAAAGGATCAGACCAACCCCACAAAGTGAATGTGCTAATTCCCTTGACATATTTATCTCATTCACCATAAAAACATGGACAAACCACTCTCCCTGAAGTGCACGAGCTTTATATCTAAAAGAAGTAGTTGTTGATTGAAATAATCACTTTTTTAAAGATTTTTTATTTATTTATTAGAGAGAAACAGTGTGAGAGAGGGAGAGAGAGCACGAGCAGAGAGAGAAGCAGACTCCCCACTGAGGAAGGAGCCTGATGTGGGACTCGATCTCAAGACCCTGGGATCATGATCTGAGCAGAAGGCAGATGCTTAACCAACTGAGTCACCCAGGCACCCCTGAAATAATTGATTTCTGTTGATCTCGTTTACTTTTAGATATTATTGGGCTTTTTCTCAACCATTTCTACTTTTTAAGTACTTGAATAATTTTCTAAATTCACATGTTAAATAGTTGGAGTCTGTAGCATGGCCAGAATCTGGTTCGTGTGATTTTCTTTTCCTACTTGTCCTTCTTTCCATTTAGTTACCCTCCGGAAATTGGACTGTCCCATAAAGAAATACAATAAGGATCTGTTTATACTTCTGAAGTATCTCCTTCCTGTTTTGTTTTTCTCCCATTCTGTTTACATACATGTGTCAGAAGTCCAAACAATTTAGTTGTCTTCCGTGAGCCCCGCTGGCTTCTTTTCATGTCTTCTTCTGATCAAAGGAACAGGATGGACAACTCACGGCACTCACTGCAATAGTTGGTGTCATTTGGCTTTGCCCTTTCCCATCCCTTACCACACACACACACTATACTCTGTACTCCTGTTTCCCCCATATTATGATCCACTCAGTGACCACCACCTGTACCTGTAGGCATTTGCCTTCACAGAGAAGATGTGGAAGGCACTCATATTTCAATATTGGAAGGGAACAAGTAGTTCTGGGCAGACTGCACATAAGTCTATACATTAAATCACAGCTTTTATTTCTAAGAAAGCTTGTATCACTTTAAAACATAACAGGGTTGCTAATCATCACATTTTTTAAGTCTTACATTAACTTTTTTTAAAGATTTATTATTTATTTATTTATTTATTTATTATTTAATTTGACAGACAGAGAGACAGAGCGAGCACAAGCACAGAGAGAAGCAAAGGGAGAGAGGGAGAAGCAGACTCCCCGCGGAGAAGGGAGCCTGACATGGGGCTCGATCCCAGGACCCCAGGATCATGACTCTAGCCGAAGGCAGATGCTTAACCAACTGAGCCGCCCAGGAGGCCCGATAAATAACTTTTTTTATGTTAAGAAAGATGTTTCATGAGTTTAGCAGGATCTTAAAAATGCAATTACTAAACTATGAGCACAGTTAATTACAATAAAAGGAGAAAGCACAGAAGTGAAAAATAAAAGCAAGAATGTCTCAATATAGCTAAGAGTAGCATCAGAAGGCAAATGCTCAGAGAACTCAGCAGAATGTGGGTACTGCTGTGGACTCCCTCGGTTACACTCAGGGTGGGACAGTGGAGAAAGGCACCAGGGCCAGGGTGTGCCATGGCTATCACAGAGAGGAAGGACCATGTAGTTGCTGGTTGAGTTTCCCTCTTCTCTGTTAATGTGCAAGTGAATCTGAAATGAAGCTAAAAATTGAACTGCCCAATGATCCTGCAATTGTACTACTGGTATTTACCCCCAAAATACAAAAACACTAACTCAGAGGGGTACACACACTCTGATATTTATAGCAGCATTATCTACAATAACCAAGATATGGAAGCAGCCCAAGTGTCCATGGACTGATGAATGAATAAAGATGTGGTATGTGTGTGTACACACACACACACACACAAACACACATCTCTACACACATATATATACACATATACACACACATATACACATATATACACATACACACATATACACACACATATACATATATACACACACACAAATATATATATACATAGATACACACATATATATACACACACAAATATATATATACATATATACACACATATATATACACACAGACATGTACACACACATATACACACACATATATACACACACATACACACACATATATACACACACATACGCACACACACATATATACATATACACACACATATACATATATACACACACATACATATAGACATATATATACACACACATGTATATACACACATATATACCGATATATACACATATATACACACATATATACACACACACATACATATACACATATATACGCACACACATATATATACACACACATACGCACACACACATATATACACATATACACACATATACATATACACATATACACACACACATATATACACATAGACACACATATATATACACATACACACATATACATATACACATATATACACACATATATACATATTTACACACACATATATACACACATACACACATATACAAACATATATACAAACACACACATATATACACACACATTATATATACATATATATACACACATACACACACATATATACACACATATATACACACATACACACATATACACACACACATATATATACACACATACACACACATATATACACACATACACACACACACACACACAAAGGAATATTACTCAGCCATCAAAAAAGAATGAAATCTTGTCATTTGCAACGACATGGATGGAGCTAGAGAGTATGATTAAAGTGAAATAAGTCAGTCAGAGAAAGAAAAATAACATATGATATCACCCATGTGTGGAATTTAAGAAGCAAAACAAATGAGCAAAGGGGGGAAAAAAAAGAGACAAACCATAAAGCAGACTCTTAACTACAGAGGACACACTGATGGTGAGCAGAGGAGAGGTGGGAGTGGGGAGATGGAGGAAACAGGTGATGGGGCTGAAGGAGTGCACCTGTTGTGATGAGCACCAGGTGTTGTATGGAAGGAAGTACTGAATCACTATACTGTATACCTGAAACTAATATTACACTGCATGTTAACTATACTGGAACTTTCCACATAAAGTATCATGTCATCCGCAAAGAGACACTCCACCCCTAAATTATTAGAATTCATAACAGCAATTCAGTAATGTGGCAGGATACAAAATCAATGCACAGAAATCAATTGCTTTCCTATACACTAACAATATAACCGTAGAAAGAGAAATTAGGGAATTAATTCCATTCACAATAGCACCAAAAACCATAAGATACCTTGGAATAAACCTAACCAAAGAGGTGAAGGATCTATACCCTAGAAACTACAGAACACTTATGAAAGAAATTGAAGACACAGAAAGATGGAAAAACATTCCATGCTCAAGGATTGGAAGAATAAACATTGTTAAAATGTCTATGCTACCCAGAGCAATCTATACCTTCAACGCCATCCCGATCAAAATACCAATGGCATTTTTCAAAGTGCTGGAACAAACAATCCTAAAATTTGTATGGAACCAGAAAAGACCCCGAAATGCCCAGGAAATGTTGAAAAAGAAAAACAAAGCTGGGGGCACCACGTTGCCCGATTTCAAGCTCTATTACAAAGCTTACCCTACACTGTAAGGTCTCCCAGCAAATCTGTGGCTCCATGCGGACTAGAATCACCTCCTCTACACCCTGTGAGGTGATTACCCCACCCTATCACAAGGAGATGGCTGTGTGAATAGCTGTTGGTGGGTCTCCCACTGAACTAAGCACATCAGGAAAATAAAAGATCACAGCTGAGGTTTCAAGGAGCTCAGAATAAGACAACGCAACATGACAAATGCCACGGAAGGTAAGAGAGTGTGTTGGGGAGTGGGCGTGGGCGAGCAAAGCCTTCCCAGAAGACGTAGGATCTTCGCTGGAATGAGGGGTTTTGAAGGATGAGTGGGAGTTAGCCAGGTCAGGGCTGTGCTGGAGAAGGTAGCACGCAAAGGAACCGTGAATTTGCTAAGTTGCTGGTAGCGCAGTGCCAAGCTGTAATGAGTTTCTGCATTTCAGCGGTTGACAAAATCTACACAATAATCTTTTCGCAGAATATACTCAATAAATGGGTTACTGACTGAATGGCCCCTCTCCACAAGTAAAAAGCAAGAAGTTGATATAGAAGGGGAAAGGTTTTCATCAGCTTGGTCTAGTTGTATTTATGAGGTTAAATACAAAGCAAAACTCTAATGTGAGGGACAAATAGCATAATAATGGCTAAAATAGAAATTTCATAGATATGAAGCTTTAGCTAGCTACAAATTCCTGAGACAAAGTGAAGCCAGTTAAGGCATCTAAAGATATGAGAGAAGAGATGCAAGCATCAGGTACAAGATTTCCTTTCACTTTGCGGACCTGCTATTGTACAGATAGATGGGTGTTTTACGATCCAGGAAGCCCAGGTGACCAGACAGAATTTCCCAGTTCCAGTCTAGAGGTGCTATTTACGATCCATTCAATCTTGGGCAAATCTCTTTGGGATCCATTTCCGACTCCAAAGAGAGAGGGTTGTCCTCAATAGTCTTTATTTAAACTCCGGTTGAAATGGTTGAAACGATACATGGCAGAAGTAGATGGAGGGGATGCAGAGGCACGCACTCCCAGGCACAGAGTGCGTGTGTCACGGGGATGCAGTGCTCAGCATACGGGCACGGTCGGTGATACCCCAGTAAGTCCGTGTGCTGACAGATGCTGCCAGACTTACCGTGAAGATCGTGTCGTGATGCATCAGATGCCCAATCACTATGTGTGCCCAAAACTAGTAAGATATCATGTCAATTACACCTCAATAAAAACAAACAAAACCCCCAAACACAAGCCTTCAAGAATTTGACACGTATCCTTATACCACAAGTTCTGAGGCCACCGTAGGACCTCTACAAATATTTCCTGAATGAGTGAGTGAGTGAGTGAATGAATGAGCGTTACTTCCAGGTAGGCCTCAGGTGCGTCCTATGAGGCCGTGGGCAACAGGAAGACAGGCAGGGAACATGGTCTGCTGCACTGGGTCCAGAACACTGTTTTCAGCTTGGTCCCTCCTCCTTCACTGGGAGGGTGCGTGTCATCTGCAAAGGGGAAAGCGTGCTTCTTTATCTCAGCTTATTTACTTTTTTAAATTACAGAAGTGATGCATCCTCATGGTTAGTAGAGAAAATGGAGAGAATGAAGTAAACATGAAAACTGGTGATGCTATGACCAAGTGGTTACCATTTTCCCGTTCTGGAATGCACTTTCAGGCTTTTCCCTGTCTGCTCACACACTGTGGAACAACCAGGGTGCATACTGTTTTCAAACTGGTTCCTCCCCACTCCCACAATACAGTGTGGATTTTTCTCGGCAGAGTACTCCAAAGTAGGATTATAATTTATATAACCAGTGTTTGTATGGTTAAACATTTAGGTGATTTCCTCCCCCCACCCCAACTATAAACTAGGTTATGGTAAATAATATTGCAAATCTGTTACTTATTCTTTAGAATAAATTCATAGGCATAGAATTGGTAGGTGAGAGGAGATAAGCATTATTAAGGCCTTTGAATATATCTCCCCCTAAATGCTTTCCAGAAAAGGTTCTGCCAGTTTATATTCCCTTCAGCAAAATATAAAAATCCTTGATTTCCTGTACCTTTATCAGCAATGGGTATGACCAGTTTTAAAAATCTGCCAATTCGGGAGGCAAAACTGTCCTAATTGTTTTAATATGCTTTTCTCATTTGGATTTACACTTGATTCTGACTTTCATAGGTCAACATTAAAAACAGGGCTGTAATGGAATGCCTACCACACAGTGAAAAAAATACACAGAAGATAATTAAACATCTTACAGAAGCAAAATTGTTTATTTATTTGTTCATCTTCGTTTGTTCCATGTATTGAGTGCTTTCCCTGGACTGTGGGTAGCTGTGAAGAGCGGACAAACGAAAGGCAAATACACCATCCCTGCTCTCAAGGAGATCGCAGTCGAGGTAAGAAAACAAATATGTAAATTATACATTGTGATACAGTGTTGTCAACGCTCTAAAGGGAAAGGAGGTTTCTTAGGATGAGGGGGAACCCACAGTGACTGAAGGAGGCAACAGAGAGAAAGGTGCTGTGGCTTAGGGCCCGAAGGGAGCAGTTACAACAAACCCAATCTTGTATCATAAAGACCAATTCATACATTCCCAGTTAAAAAAGAATCGTCTTTTCCCCTTTTCGGCAGGTGGCCTGCCACCAATTACGTTTCAGTGATCGTGTAACATGAGTCCAGTCGATGTAACCATCTCTCGGCCAAAAGTCAAAACCAGTTACCAGTGAAGGAATAAAGATGACCCCTTGGTAAGGAAAGAGACGAGCAGTTAGAGCCAATGAAGCATCCATCCCTCGGGAAGTATGGTTTATTTTGTGGTTTTCCTCTTTTAGTAAGGCATCCTTAGAAATCATGTCAGCACGAAGAGCTCATGACTTATTCACCCCTGACATAACTTCAGAGTCTCAAAGGAGTTTCCAAATGATCCCAAAAGCCCTTCTTCTGATCATGAGATTTGGTGGCTTCGCCTGTGTACTTTCCTTCCCGTCCGGTGACAGGTTTACTGGCAGATGCCAGAGCCGACATTCCAGAGCGTCCTGCTTTCCGTTAGTCAGGATCATTCGTTCTGTGTCATTCCACAGACGTGCGTCTGGGGGCCAGTGCATAGCAGGCTTCACTTAGTGTCTCACCGGCGTTCGAAGGACAGTCTCAGTCTGAGCATCGAGCTTACCTCTGCTTCCGGGAACAGGCAGAGGGGAGCCACGCAAATCTCAAGGCCACGGAGCCGAGAAGCCGCAAAGCTAGGACTCCCCACAGATCCTGCTGCTCGGAGGCCAGGGCTCTGTCCACGCCATGCCTCCCTTCTCCAGCCGTCTAACTCACGGCTTCAAACACACCTTCATCAAGTCTCATGGGCTCTGAGAATCCGTCTTGACCACCTCAGTCCACTCACCTCTCCCTCTCTGAACTCCTATAGCTTATTGCCCAGCTCAGAAAATGCCCCGTGGGTATCCCTCTCTCTGGTCGGAAATCACTTCAGGGCTGGCTTGTAGGGGACAACTCTGGTTCCACTCAAACTGAAGCTCTGTTCAGTTCTACAGACATAGCTGACAGCCTCCTCTAAGTCAGGCAAACTATGCCAAGAGCTGCAGACATGGTCTCCCTCCTCAAGAATCTTATTCAAACCAGAATGCAGACATACAAATGTTTAGGTCCAAATGTGTCCACTTGTTCATTCATTCACTCACTGATGACCTCTGTAAGTAAACTCTTTAATTTACTGGCCATGTGCTGCCACGGGGCACAAGAAGATCAATGCAACAGGGCCCCTGTCTTCCCAGGGATTTGCAGTTTAAGAGAGAAGACAGACGTAAATGTTTTCGTTCATTCAATAAGCATCGATTAAGCCCTTATTATTGAGTGAACACGGGGGGGTGGGGAACACATGTGACTTATAGGGTCTCTGCTCGCAGAGGTGTCTCGCCACCGGGGGACTGGAATCCTCAAAGGCAGAGACTGGGAATAATGCTCTTGCTTATCCTATGTGGTACGGGGCCATAGGGAAGCCTCAGTCCACAGACATTCATTCACTCATTCATCCCTGTTTCTATTCCAAACCTCTCTTGGCAGTTCTTACAGATCTCGCTGCCCTTCTAGACCAACTCTAGGTAATGAAACTGAGACAGAATGGTCACAAAGTCTATCGTTCTAGCATAAACATTTCCAGTGGTGCTTGAAATATATCTCACCTTGTTCCATGCTAAAACAATGCCGGCCACTTTCTGGCTTTTATACAGAGAATGAAATAGAAGTTTCTAAATAGAGTCACATGCTCTATTTATGTCCGACAGGGCAAGGTGCAAATGTGGAAGGAGTGATTTTCAAAATGCGCTCGTCAGAAAGCCAGGAGCTCCTGTGAGGCCTCTCAGAAGCAATCTGAATCTTCCACTCCAACCAGAGCATGTTATTTGAATTTCTTTTACATACTGTGCTTCTAAGTAAAATTTCATTTACAAAACAGTCCTGCTACTTAAAAAAATTTTTAAACAACTGGTTTAAGAGAATCAAACAGTATAATAAGATATTCCAGTATTATGGCTTTGTAATTTTTTATCTTAAAAAAAAAAGTCCCCACTATGAGGTCAAATCAATCCACGTCTAAAGACAGCTAAAACAGCCAATGTTACCCAGCACTCAGTACGTGGTGCCAAGTACACTCTAGACTGACCACCTCATTTAGCCATATTTATTATCCCTCTGAAAACCATTTCACTACACTGCCCCACAGTAACAGAACAAATAAAACAAATTAGTTTATATCATTGACATTAAAGACTAATCTCCTAAGAGATTTGCATTTTTTAATCTATCTGATTTTAGTAGATCAATTCCCCCCCCAATTATTTGATTCTATTAGAGTAACACTCAATGAACACAAACCCATCCTACGCAGTCCAACTGATGTTTTTCCAGAGGGCAATAAACCTAATATCTACTGCACACTATTTCATTTCATCCGCAGAACAATCCTATGAAGTCATTATAAGATCCTCATTTTACAAGTAAATAAAGAACTAGCATGTACAAGTGGGACCCTAAAAGAACGGAGGGAGGTCTATGTGTGCACCAATTTCTGGGTGAAAAGTGAGAAAAAAGAGAAGAGGACCCTTATTTCAGCAAGCTCCTTTCACCTCAAACTTCTTGACCTGATACAAGCCAGACAGGAAGATGTGTCCACCTTCCACATCGATCCTTTGTCCCGTCCAGTAACAATGAAAAGCCTAGACCTCCTTCTCTATGGGTAGCAACAAGTAATCTCTACCAGCTGCTCTCGATCATGGGGGGAGATGAACACTATTTGGAAGAGGAGTAGGGGCAAAGATGGAGAGCTGGAGCCCTTCCACAACCACTCTTACACGTTAATAGGAGAACTTCTTGCAGGGGAATTTTGTGAAGGAACCAATCCCCTCACTGTTTCCCCGCCCCTTAGTTCCGTCTCTTTTCATACACTCTAAGTTAGCCTAAGTACCAAGCCCTGTGATGGGCACTTGGAGGTGCCAGAGATAAGTGAGTCAGGATTTCTAACACTGGGGGAAAAAGACATTGAAATAGAGCACAAGATATTAACTGCTGTTAAGATGCTACCCCAAAGCTTATTTAGGCAGGGACGGTATTCTACTCATCTTTGTAGCCCCAACTCTTACCACAATTGACTGCACAAAGTTAACAGCTCACTACATTTCCTGAATAAATCATGTCCAGAACTCCTTAGGACTGGTTTCAAACTCTCTTATGTACCTCTGTGGGTGGGGGCTCCACATCAGGTTTTAACTGCAGTAAGCTACACCTGTTTCCTTGTACTTTATGTGCAAATATTTATCTAAACTCCCAGTCCTAGATGCACGGAAACCAGCCATTAGCCTTATCTGATGCTTTCCCAGCAAAACAGATAATACACAGCAGATAGGGAACTTGTCACTTGAGAAGCAAGTGCATTCATAGATTGGGGCTGAATACAGATGCTCTTTGACTAAATTAATCCCAATTACAGCTCTGCAGAAACTAGAAGCAAGGCTGCCCCCTAGTGCCAAAATTACAAAACTGAATCAAGAGCAATTCCCAATTAGAAGAAAGGAGCGCTTGACAGATTCTTAAAATGCAGAGCTGTACCGTCTCAAAACAAAAAGCTTTGTTCCAGGAATAGAGTGGAATTCGTCCTTTAAGTGCCACGTGCATATATATGCTTTCAATCTTGACTGTTAAATCTCTGTGCTTCCATAACATGATAGAAAGTAAGAATTGATTCCTGTGTGTAGAAAACAGGAACATTACATTTCTTCCTGAAAAACTGCAAGTCAGCCCTAAATTTCACTAATCATGTGTCTTCAGTTTGGTTTTATTCTCTGCTACACTTACTGTTATCTCATCACGTCCTGATTTAGAAGGTTATACACCGATGACTTCCAAATATGGTTAACCCTCCAAGAACATGGCCACGAGGGGCGCACCACCCCCCCACACCGTCAACCACCCGTGACTTCTGACTCCCCCAAACCTTACCTATAAGAGCCTGTTAACCAGAAGCCTTAGTGATAACATGAACAGCCAATTCATACACATTTTGTACACTGTACGTATTATACAGTGTATTCTTACAATGAAGTCAGGTAGGGAAATGTTTTTAAATCATAAGGAAAATGCATTTACAGTAGTACTGTATTTATCAACAAAAAAAATCCACATATGAAGTGGATCCGCACAGTTCAAACATGTGCTGTTCAAGGTCAACCGTGTATGTATGTATCCAGCTCAGACCTCCCCCTCCAACTCCGGACTCAAGTATCCCTTGGTCTGTCCTACATGCCCCTGGGGACATCTAATAGGTCTATCTACCAGAATATGTCCCAAACCAAGCTCCCCAACCTGCTCTTCTGAGTCTTCCCTCTATCAGTAAATGGCTGCTTCATTCAACTGTTTCAAGCCAAAAATCTGAGTCTTCCCTGGTTCTTCCTTCTCATACCCCTCATCCAAGTCATCTGCATAAACTATCTGCTCTACTATCAAAATATATTCTGAATCTATTATTTTCATTGCCCTTGGCCTCACCCACATGACGCCATTTTTCATCTGGGTTATCCCTCCCACCTAAAGTGTCACCTTCCATCCTTGCTTTGATCAGAACCCTGCTCCCCACCTCACTCTATGAAAGCCTGTCCTTAGAAAGGCCTACAACGCCCTCTGTGATCACCTGCCATCAGGCATGATGACTACCCCCGATCTCTCTAACCTCAACTTCCTAGTCCTGGCCACTCCTCTGGTCTTGCTCTCTACAGTCACAGTGATCTTGCTAGTTCTTGAAGACACTATGCGCACTACCAGCTCAGGACTGTAATATTCCTTCTGCCTGGTAAGCTCTTCCCCAGATATGCAAATGGAGCAACAGTTCACTTCTTTAGATCTCTGTTCAGTATCACTCTGTCAGTGCATACTGCTTAAAATAGCGATCCTATACTCACACACTCCCCAGACCACTTCCTTGACTTACTTTCCTTTAATTACCTTGTCATCACATGATAAACTATACACACACACACACACACACACACACTCACGCCTAGAATACTTGCTGCCACACAGCAGATGTTTGGGATTTACTGAGATATTTTGTCCCAGAGGTAATATGAATAAGCCTGATTATAAAAACAAATAGCATAAAACAAGAAATCCCAAGTTTCAGTTTATACAAGATCAAAAACCTTGTTTAGAAAAACTATTACAACGAATTGTTTTCTGTTCAAATATCAAGGTGTATTCATTTAACACTTACTGATAAATGTTATGGACAAGGCCCTGCTTGGACTTCGGCTATTTCACATAAGGTGAAACTGAAGAGAACACAGGTCAAGTGACGTCTCTGAAAGTGATGTGACAAAATGTGGCAAAGAGAAAAAAACCCACCCAGATTTCTCTGGTATTACTTCCATAAAGTCCAAAACAAGTCGGGTTTCTGCACCTAGGAGTCTGAATTCATTTGCATGACAGAATAATACAGCTAAAATACTCAAGGTAAACTAACAACACTCACAAAAATTAGTTTTGCTAAGCTTGACGAATCAATGATACTAAGTCTCACAAGACAAGCTGTTCAAGCAAAGTATTCAAGTCCTTCATCTTTTGTGGTTCAAATGCAACTGGTGGCAATCACACATGAAAGCAAAATTCTCCTTTCACCTTCAGACATGGAAAGAGCTGCTATGCACAATCTTGTTTTCTACACGGAAAAATAAATTACAGGTAATAGTTCGCACACATTAAGTCTCTCTCACACACACACACACACACACACACACACACACACACACACACACACACACACACACACACACACACACACACACACACACACCGAGTTTGGGGTAAATCTGGCTTTCTACACATCCATTTTGCTTACCGCTGCTAGCTTCTAAGTATGCTATTTGATTATTTCATAATATCCATAATTTTAACTTAATACTTGAAACAATCCATGGAAGGATTTTCATTAATACTTAAAGCTGAGAAAGCCAAAATACAGAAGGATAAAACTTCTTCAAAATGGCAGAATTTGGGAGGAACTAAGAAAATTTTAATGAAACTATTTTACTCTAACTCTTGCATTGACAGACCATAGATCCATTACATAAATACAAAAAAGCTCCAATAAAATTGGCACTGTAAGTTAAGATTCTATACTCAGATTAAAGTCTAACTTTATTATTTATTTTAAAGGATATTTAACACATGGTACACTAGAACTCATGCAAAAACGAGTCATATTACAAAAGGCCCTAATAAATGACAAAGCACACAAAATAAAGACAAAATGTTTTAGTAACAAGTGGTCTAGGAAAAAATCAAGAGAAGCACTATCTGTATAGGAGTCAAAGGACTGTAAGGTGGATTTAACAAATTTAAGATGTTTTACTAAGACTGGTGTTTGGGAAAAGGAAAATAAATTGTGCATTAAAACCTCTAAAGATGTGCTCCAAAGAAATAGAAGTTCACTAGAAAGATCTTTGTAGCGACAATTTGCCTAAACTGTGGGGCTGAAACTCATCTTCCCAAAATCTTTAATCTACATAAATTTACCATACAAGGGAGACTGCTTTTGGGGTTTTCAAAGTACCACTCATGGGTAACTGGGACTGTCAACAAGATAGACCAAGTCTTAAGCAATCTCTTTTTCTGGTTGTTACGAAGCATTTATGAAACTAATAAAACTACATTCATTAAAAAATTATATGATCCAGAATATTTAATAATTCAGATTAGCATTTCCTATTGAGGAAATCAATGAGATTTTGTTGTTTTTCTTTTCTGAAGGGAAAATGAACTCTTCTTTGAACGTTTCCTTGTAACGGTTTCCAGTACGACTCAAGAATAGTTCCTCAGGAATTCTCTAGGAATAAGGTTAAGAGATTACTGTGCCTTCTTAGCTTAACAAAGAAATGCATTTAAATTGTAGTGGCTCCGTTGGTTAAGCGACTGCCTTTGGCTCAGGTCAAGATCCTGGAGTCGCGGGAACGAGTCCCGCATCGGGCTCCCTGCTCGGCAGGGAGTCTGCTTCTCCCTCTGACCCTCTTCCCTCTCGTGCTTTCTATCTCTTTCTCTCTCGCAAATAAATAAATAAAATCTTTAAAAAAATGTATTAACATATCCCTAATTTATTTGACACTTTGGTTATCTGATAAACATACGAGATATGCCACAAAACTTCAGGCCACAGGAGCCTGCAAAGCCCAAACAAAACTTTACCCAACTGTGAATTATCACAGTTTTAAGTACACTTCTTCACAAAAGCAGTAAAACAAATCAGCATTCTTGCTACCTGCTTCTCAAGCTGACCACAAAATATATTTCAATAAATCCATGCCTAAGTTCACATAAGCAATTAGAAAGGACGTGTTTTGTTGAAAGAACACTTAGTTCACAGTGAAATGTTTCATCGCAAATACACTTCCCATGTTCGGAATCTAAGCTCCTCTACACAACCTGTATGCCTTAAATTCTACTCTTTCCCCTCCACTCCCTGCACAAAGTGATGGCATTCAACACCGTTCATGATACATCTGTGGTTTTCTAGATGTAAAGGCATTTGCTGTAAGAGAAACAGCCCTCAGGGGTCAATCTCACATCCCACAGAAGGCTCTCACATTCCAGTTTAAGAAACACTCATCTAGAGGGCTTCCAACAGAGTAAAACCCAAATCAACACAACCTATGCATTATACATAAAAATACTATTACTGTCAAAAATGTATTGTCAAGAATTTTACTGGCAGCATTTAAAAAAAACAAGAAATCATTAGGCCACAGAAGACACTGTCATGCAGATCAGCACATGACAAAACATCACTTTTTATCTCCCATTCAGGTAAAACTGTGGTAGCTGTTTGGGGACACCACCTTGTGACTTGAATCCCTGGCAATTTCCTGCGGAAACCAGGTCTTGTCAAAAAGCACTGGCTTCAAGGGGGCAGGGGTCGAGCTCTGAACCTGACAGTTGAGGACGCACACCTGGTTCTATTCCCTCCCAGTAGTGTTACGCTGGCACGCTACCTAGAAGCACATTGTTTCCAACCATAAAGCACCAGTGAGATTTCATCCCATACAAAGTAATTCAGAAAATGGTACAACAGGATTCCTGGGAAGGCACTTGAAGCTAACTAATAAAAAGAAGAGCCTCAGCAGTTAGAAGACTTTTTAAATATACTGCAGGCTCCTTATTACTGTCCTATTTGCTTACACCATTTAACCTCTTATACTTTTCCCAGTACATTAAATGCTGTTCAAACACAAATTAAGAGATGAAAGATGAGGAACAAGCCCACATCCTGACTGATGAATTAGGGAGAGTAAATCTGCCTCCAAAGTTAAGGTTGAGAGAAATAGAAGGAACAACAGAGTAAAGCGAGAGTGGCCCAGGCAGGATTGGGCTGTTGACTTTAAGGAAAAAAGTTTCATTTTAATTTTCAGATTTCAAAAGTCTAAAAGTACTTTGGATAAGTACAAAGTAAATGGTTTCCTTTATTTTTTCTTAAAGTCATCTATAAGTTCTGAGTGTTATTTTACTTAATGAAGACAAGGACATTACTATTACTTCAGGCTATAAACTGACAACTTTTAAGATGTGAATTATAGGTTTTGAAGTTAAACAAAAGTGGGCAATATTCTTCAAGTTTAGAAGTTATGCCTTGGAGGGAAGAGTCAATTAAATTATAAAGATCCAAACATCTAAAAATCTAAATGCTTTACCTATAATAAATTTGATATTAAAACACCATTCATGTTGTTGAGTCGTAGCACTGTCAGCATATGCTCAGTTCTAATAATTCAGTCATTCTAATACTTAGAAGGGACATTTCAGGAAAAATATCCCTATTGATAAGACATTTAGGAAAGACAAGTTTTTGCACTGTTATATCAGTGTTTTACAAAGTTGTACAAAGTGATTTCATTAAAAGGCAAGCAAGAGAGTAATCACTTTCTCCCAGCTCATTAACCAAATAAACCATAAAAATCTTTAAAATGCTATTTTCCCTTATGCAGTCAATACTGACAGTCACTCATTAAATAAATTCACTATTCAAAAATCAGCCTTTACCTTAAATCCCAATAGAAATGTTCTTATTGTGGAAAAATAATCTATTTACTTCCTTCCACTCATACACTGAAATTAGCAATGCTGTTGAGGTTGTGGCTGGACCATGAATGGGATGCTGGATGGTTTGGAAAAGCAATGTCCAAACAGCCCTGCTCCTCGTCCAAAAGATGACTTTTACGTGAATTAGAAAAGGCTGTCCTTTCCTCAAGATACTTTATTGCCAACATTTAGAAAGTTGTGACAATTAGCAATTCTGTGATTGCACCATCAACGGTACCCTTGAGCTGTGCACCATTTTACCCAGAGCTCTCTCAAGTCTTATTTTATTTTCTTCTTTACCTGTATGTATCTTAACTGAAGCCACAACATCAGAGCTAAGGTTCCCTTGTAAGACCAGAAAAGGTCCCTCAACAAAACTCTCCATATCACAGAATGAGTTAAAGAGATCGTATACACGCTACTCGTAATGACAACAGTGATGATCACACAAGTTCAATACTGCTCTTGATTCTGTCCTCAGCCTAATTTTGAGACCATTAATGCAGGAATGGTCTCTGTAACTGACACAATACAGAAACCTTGCAAGTCATACTAAGAATATACATTCAGTGCTGATGAACACTTACCGACGATACTATTTAACGGTTAGGAAGCAAAATACCAGGACATAATCATTCCAATCTCAACCTTCCAGATAAAGCATGTGCGTAAGACCATGGCTGGTTTCAGAGAACACCAGAGCTGAGCGCCAGAGAACTCCCGATATCCAGAAATGGTTTGTATTATAGCTGTATCAGAACATCATTATCCCAGAAGCCAAGGCCAATATTCTTCCTAACTGTTCACGAACGATTATAATGAGCCATACCATCAGCCGACTACATTGCCAAATATTGTTTAAGATCTTTGAAACTCCAAATTCATGGTGAGAAACATCCTCTAAAATTCAAGAATTAAAATGTACAAAAATAAATACCACTCTGACACTCAAGGGACATCTTCACTTTAAGGCCTTTGTCACAAATCTGAATCTTTATTGTTCTGAAATAAATGTTAGAAACATAACTCAAAACAAAAGCTTCAATATTCAGTCTCAGAAGAGGTGTGGCTCAATGCCCATCACATGTAACAAGAAAACTTCCTTTAAAAAAAAGGAAAAAAAAGTACTACGAGAAGTCTTTCATATGAATGAAAATGCACCCTTTGGATTTTTTCCTTGTTTCGTTAGCCTGTATACACGTGGGCGTCAAAAGGTGTGCATTTTCTTCACATTAGTTCTTGCTATGATGTTTGACGGATCTTTTGCCACTCAACAAATTCATCGAGAAGAACGGGCCCTAGAATAAAGAAGAAATTTTCGTTAGGATTCAGTGAACTCAACCATCCAACTACAGAACACACTGTCCACAAGCTCTGCATCAGCACTGAGGATGGACCCTCCGCTGCCCCAGGGGTTTTGCTCCCCGTCCCACCGCTGGACTCACCAGTGCTTGCTTCCCTAGTCTTTTCTCTTCAGACAGAAGGGACTTCCCACAATGGGTATTTGCTGCAACTTCCTTCGCAAGGTGAACTCTCTAATAACTAAGTCAAGATTAACCTCTCCATTTTTCTAAACGTTCACAACATTCTGTTATTTAATTATTAAGGAATATGCAAAGTGTTCAGTGTAGTATTTCCAGGTTCCCTCACCAAGAAGTCTGTAAGCTTGTTGAAGGTGTGGCCGGTAACAGGACCCAGTAGGAGTCTAAACATGCAGCAGGTGTCTACTCAATAGCCGACCTAAGAACTATTCTACAAAGACATCTGTAAAAAGCGGGGTGGTCCAAACTCATTTCCTGACAGAAGCCAGGTAGGCAGTTTAAATGAACTCACTGTTCTCTCTCTCTCTTTTTAAATAGAGGAAAACTCACTGCCAGAAAAAAATATGCTTGCTCTATTTTTCTTAAAACACACAACGTTCTGGTGGTCTTTCTTTTTCTCTCGATTTCACAGACATACCTCCCTACTCTAAATCAAGCAGCAGATAAGCCCGGTAATAAACGGCAGCTGAAAAGCAAGCGAGCTGTTGGCATAAACTGTGGGCCAGCAAAGTGGGAGGCAAGTCCCAACATGAGCTACTGCTCAGCCTCAGTCACTAATTCCAGGTACAGTTTTGTCAGATTTTCTGATTTTTCAAACCAATCTGGAAGCTTTATTTTTATGCAAAAACTCTTAATTTAAAGGTTGACTCAAAACACACATGAATATATACATCTGCAGGCCACATATAGTCGTTAGGCTCCCAGCTTACTGCTGCAGGTACTGTTTCTAAAAGTATTATTAAATGGTTTACCATTCTGTAGGGAGAGAGAGATATATATAGGGAGAAATAAAGTTAGCCCTTCTTTAAATAAGTCCACATTTCAATTCATGTTTATAGGAATGTGTCTTACCACGTAACCCTTCCCAACACTAACACAACACATGCAACCAAACTGGAGGTGGAAATGGAAAACTTCTTGTACTGTTTTAGAGAATGTGGCTTACCTAACTTATCATTACTTCACAGATCTGTTTTAAGACATTCTGCCCTTTCCACTGAAGAATACTGACTGATAACTTGAATGACTGAGAAATTATATTTTAAGAGATTTTATTTAAGAGAGAGGGAGAGAATTTCAAGCAGACTCCATGCTGAACATGGAGCCCAACATGGGGCTTGATCCCACAACCCCCAGATCATGACCTAAGCCAAAATCAGGAGTTGGACACTTTAACTGACTGAGGCGCCCAGGCACCCCTGCAGCAAGATTTTATAATATACTGCTCAATCTAAGCTCTTGGTCTACATTCTACACCTGCCTTCCCCACACTTTCCACATTATCAAATAATAAAAGTTACTGCTAGGAAGTCTAAATCCTTTATGGCAACGCTATACAAATGTATATTCTCATCTAAGAGTTATAAGAATTTTATTTTCATAGGAAAACATACTTACAAGCACCATCTTCATCATAGTTACTAAGATCAGCATGGACAGTCCTGCTGAATTCTAATACGTTGTACCACTGATCTTTGTTCATAACACGATACTTTGATTGCTGTAGAAAATGATATAAATATTTTGAATACAGAATAAGCATTATTTATTAGGAATTGACTTCGATAAATCTAGTTATATAACATTTTTTGTGATTTGGTCTTAAAACATGTATCCCTCTTTAAATTACTTGTGCTTCTAAGAGAAGTCTCAGGGACATTTACATGTTAACATTATCCAAGTTACGTTTTCCTTTATCTTTCCTTCATTTTAGAGAGCATGGAAGGTACTAAGAGTAAGGGTAAAACTCGATGTCTACCTATGTATATACTTGTGGAACCACCACTGAACTCAAGATTGACAGCCTACCCTGTACACACTGCGTCCCCTCCTGTTGCCTCTCAGAACACCCCTTCTTCACTGAGCTTTACTGTTCAGCCACATTTTGAAGTTGGCATCTTTGTAGGCAGTACAAAGAGTACTGGCTTGGGTTCAAACCCCACTTTTCCACTTACTTGGGTGACCCTGGGAGCATTATTTAACAACAGAGCCCATTTCTTCATTTGCTGAAGGGGGATAAAACATAATTCAAAAAGTGTTACAAAGATTTAAAGAAACACTGTAGGTCGAACACCCTCTACATAACAAGCACTGAAAATATTTAGTTCTCTCAGCTCCCTTTAGCAGTGAATATTTTTACACTCAGTTCTATTTATTTTTGCCCAAAACTACTAATAAGAGGAAGACTGATAACATCCATCAAAAACATCTACTTTACTAGCCTTCATTATGCCCATTTTATTAAGCTTAAAGATTTAAGTGTACATGAAACCCACTTACTTAAGTCCTTTCCATGACATTGCTTCTTTCTTCCTTTTTCTTGTTTTAAAGATTTTATTTATTTATTTGTCAGAGAGAGAGAGAGGGAACACAAGGAGTCCGATGTGGGACTCGATCCCAGGACCCTGGGATCATGACCTGAGCCGAAGGCAGACGCTTAACCATCCGAGCCACTCAGGCGCCCCATATCATTGCTTCTTATCAGAAGCTTTAATCAAAATTAGTCCAAGGAATTTGCTATGATAATCAGCTTTACGAGAAATTATTTTCAAAGCAAAAAGAAAAGGTATATATACTCCAGAAATGGTGAGTGCCATACTAAAAAAAACTAAAACTGAAAAGGCACAAAAACAGGTAGAAAACCAGAGAAAGCAATGGAAAGAAGAAAAGTTATCTCAGAACCACTGCTGGTGGTAGTTGCTATGTTAAGTCTTCTAAAAGAATACTTTCTCCGTGAATTCAGCATACATTCTTTACTCATCAGTACATTGAAGTACAGGATTATAGCCATTCTCATCTCTGTGGACATAAAATATTTTAATTCTAATTATTTAGATTGAACCTAAGTGAAAAGTAAAGTTTTGTTATTACTACAACTGGTTCCCTTATGTAGATTTCAGCCTAAGATCTTGTATTAAAGAAACCTGATAGGATCGCCTGGGTGGGCTCCGTTGGTTAAACGTCTGCATTCGGCTCAGATCATGATCCCAGGGTACTGGGATCAAGCCCCACATCGGGCTCCTTGCTCAGGGGGGAGTCTGCTTCTCCCTCTGCCTGCCGCTCCCCCTGCTTGTGCTCTCTCTCTGACAAATAAATAAATAAAATCTTAAAAAAAAAGAAACCTGATTTAGAAGCTTGATATTTATATACGAGCATCAAATCTCTTCTGCCAAAAGTCCAAGAAACTAATTCTGCATGAAGAACGTCTTTGCTAAAACGTATTTCTTGAAGGTTACTTTTTTTATGGGAGGGATGCAGGGCTGGAATCCAAGTATCTCATGTACAGAATGTATTAATGAACATGAACCTGTGTCTAAAAATGACAACATACATGTACACACTTTAACAGAAACTTTTTACTACTTAAGCAGATTTTTTTAAAAGCACAGTATTTAAAAATCTATTTGTCTTTCCTCAACTAAAGGTATATTTTCAATCAGAGTAAGCTTTAAAATCAAAATTTAAATTTAATATTCATCAGATTAATATTTTCAGAAAATGTAAGAACCTACACACCTCCAGGTACTGGTAAAATACTGAAAACAATGGCCATGTCCTTCCAAGCAGAAGAGCCAGCATAGACTTAGCAGTATCAATGTCAAGGCTTCTCTGATCTTTATCCTAAAACATAAGGAAAAATTCTCCTGAGTGTGGTTTCAAGATTAAAAAAAAATGTTAAAATTACAGAACATGGAAATTCCACCTACCCTTGCAAAATCAAAGGCATATCTGTAGATATTCTTAAACGAAGAAATATCATTCAACTGTGAGCGCAAAAAGTCAAATTTGTTCTGTAACTTTTCTGTGCAGTCACACCTTAAATTAAAAAAGCCAAATACATTATATAATCCAGAAAATTAAATAAAAGCACCTTTAAGGGGTTAGAAGAAATGCATTAAGAGAAAAGTGAGTGCATTTATGAAATTAACCTAGGTTTAAAATTCTGATTCACAAATGTAGAGTTACTAACAAACTTGTTGCCTTGTATGTACCAGTGGAAAAAAGAAAAAGGAAAAAAAGAGAAAACCTGGCTATCAGTGAAAGTTCATTCAGTTCAATGACTTTCCTTTTAAAAAATACAACTCAATCAAAAACTCCAGTAAAATCACAAATATCTCTTAAGAAGAGGTATATTAAAATGTGCTTTCACCACATGTGAAGTTAAAAAGATGGCAGAACAAAGGAAATGAATCAGGCCTCTGTCATCTATATCATTGAAAAGTTCTCAGGCACCAGCTTGGTGAAAAGAGATGACCATGAGTGGTTTTAAAAGCTTGGGATATAACTCAGAGAAAATAAACACATTATACTAGTGCTTCGGTCATGAATTCAGATTCCTACATTTTTAGTGACAAAAATCAAGGTAAATAGTGGCAGTACCTGACCTCAAATAAGGTACACATGCAGAAGAGTGCAAACAAGTTATCCATGTTATTTCTAAAGATCAGACATGAAACATAAAAAGGCAAACAGAATGCTCAAGATCTTCACCGGCGTCCTGACTCCCTGGGCTGATATCCGCTACACTGCCGAGCATGATTAATGCAGACGGTGCCTTTCACAAATGGTGCACAGCACATCTCCCCTCCTGCCGCGCTCTAGCTGTATTTCACCGACCCTTCCCAAGTGCCACAGCTCTGCTCTAGCACATGGTACTGCCTCTACTCTACTCGAAAGGCGTTCCCTCCAACAGTTTCACAAAATATCCCTCACCAACACCTAACTCACATTTTGCTACTGCTGACAGATCATCGGACTCCCTTCCATTAAATCAGGGTCTACCGTCTACTGTGACCCACAGTCTCCCACTCAAAACTGAGTTTTAGTACTCATCATGTCGCAGACATCTAGCATTCTCAGATTTAACAAAGACCTTCACTATTCTAAATCAACAATGTGACATGTGACTCATAATTTTATTAAGGTGTAAATATTTTGGATACATTTCTAACACTGATTAAACCTTGCATTCCAGGAATAAGCCAAACTGGGTAATGTTACCTGTTTCATACATTGCTAGATTTTTTGGCTATGTTCATACAAGAGACAGGCTTGTCAATTTCATTCTTTCACACTCTTTACTAATTTTGATAACAAGCTCATAGCATAAGCCTCAGAAAAACTAAATGACAATTATTACCCTTTTTTCTGTTTTCTGAAAAAGAAAAAGAATTAGCATTTGTCCAAAATCAGCTGAAAAATCACCTGGGTCTTTTCACCGAGGGAAAGAATTTTTAACTATTCAATCACCATTTTTAATGGTTATAGGATCATTCAGATTTTCTACTTCTTTTTGAATCAACTGATCATTGACAATTTTTGATAATTTATTTCACATATAATCTTACTTAAAGATAATTAAATTTGTAACAGTTCTGATGGATATTACTGCTTGGATTACCCACTTGTAAATGGTGCCTCGACAAGATGGTTTGAGAAGACGGCAAGGGTAAGCTTACTAGGTTGAAGAGAGACTGAGAGGAGAGGCTTTGGAGAAAACAAGTAAAGGTGACCCTTGAACAACACGGGTCTGAACCGTGCGGGTCCACTTACATCTTCTTTTCTCTAGTTTACTTTATTGCAAAACTGTAGTATGTAAGGCCTTTAACATAAAAAGTATGTGCTATCTGACTGCTCATGTTATGGGTGAGGCTTCCAATCAACAGTAGGCTATTAGTAAATTAAGTTTCGGGGAAGTCGGAAGTTACACACGGATGTCTGACTACAGGAACTCCCGCTCCTGCTAACAGTGATGAGGACTTCCCTCAGACTCCTGCTAAGGTGGTGTCGGAGGCAGCTAGCTAAAACAGAATGTTTACATAAGATCCAGAGTTTTAGAACATTATACTCAAAATTTCCAGGTTTCAGTAAAAAATCCCCCATTGTTCAAGGGTCAACTGTATAGACAAATGCTGCCAAAGAATTTGGTTCTAAAAGGGAGCAGAGAAAAGCGACACTTAACTAGTGTGGGATGGAGGGGGACAGAAGGATTGTTTTTCTTTTTTTATTAGACAAATAACTTCTGCTTTCAGGAAGATGAAGTAAGTGTATTTTTTCCCTGTGTCTCCTGCTAATTCAACTAAAAGCCCTGGACATTAGCTATAAAACAAACATAAGACTGGAAGAATCTGAAAGACTCTGAGGAACAACACAGTGGTGAGTTTCCCGGGTTTTCTTTTGCGCCTTATCTATCCTAGACCTGGATATGAAGGAGTCAGCAAACCAGAATGCCAACGGGGTAGACAAAAACAAACAAAAAAACAACAAAAACCTGCTCCCCCTCCTGCAAATATCAAGCGGCCAAGCAAGAAAGAAAACTTTGAGAAAAAACACTCCTCTATTCAACCACCACAGAAAAAACTGGCTCCATGCCACGCCCACCTACATCAGCAAAGATTGGAAGGAGGACTTCAACAGTCCACCCTCACCAGGATGTGGGAAGGCCCTCCCTTTCACCTCCCGCACTATCAGTGGAAACCACAGAAAAGCATGAATTTCCACTCCAGCAGGTAGTAAGGAGCAGTGTCCTGGGGCAGTGTCTGCAGAGACCCCGTGGGGTGTGGAACTCTCACGCCTGCCAACAGCAATGAAGGAGTCCCTCCTCCTGCTGAGATGGTGGTAGAGAAAGGTAGCTAAAATAGAAGGTTTAAATAAAATCCAGAGTTTCGTAACATAATCCTCAGTATTTTCAGGTTCCAGTAAAAAAAAAAGCACTTGTCATACCAACAACCAAGATGTCAAGCAGAATGTAAAAAGAGCCAATATGTGCAAATACTGAAATGACAAGAAATATTTAAAATGTTTAAAATGATTTGCAGATATTAAAGCGGCTATTATGAAACTGCTTCAATAAGCAATTATGGACAAAGTAAAACAAATGAAAAGATAGAAAGTCTCAGCAAAGAAACAGAAAGTCTAAGAAAAGAAATGTAACATAAAAAAGAACCAAATGGAAATTTCTGAACTATAAAATACAGGGCAGACTTAAACCTTAGTGTATCAATAATTATATCAAATGTAAGTTGTCTAAATGAACCAATTAGAAGACAGAGATTGAAAGAATGGATCAAAAAGACCCACAAAACCAAAATTACCCAACGATATGCTATCTAGAAGAAAAAAATTTCAAATATAATATAGGCAGATTGAAAGTAAAAGAACGAAAAGTAACACATCATGGAAACATTAACCAAAAGAAAGGAGGGGTAGCTTTATTAATAACAGCTAATGTAGATTTCAGAGCAAAGAAAATGATCAGACCAGAGAGGAACAATGATAAAAAGGTTGATCCAGCGGCGCCTAGGAGGCTCAGTGGGTTAAGCGTCTGCCTTTGGCTCAGGTCATGATCCCAGGGTCCTAGGATTGAGCCCCACCAGCTTCTCCCTCTCCTCCTCTCCCTGCCGCTCCCCCTGCTTGTGCTCTGTCAAATAAATAAGTAAAATCTTAAAAAAAAAAAGTCAATCCATCAAGGAGACGTAACAATTCTAAACGTGTGCGCACCAAGCAAAAGAACTGCAAAATATGTGAAGCATAAACTTATAGAAAAGAACAAATATACAATTATTGTTAGAAATTTCAACACTCCTCTGCCAACAACAGATAGAACTAGACACAACATCAGCAAACATAAAGAATTCAACACCATCAACTAACAAGATCTAATGGACACTAATTGAACATGCCAATGAATGACAATAAAATATGTGTTCAAGTGTCCACACAACTTAAACCATAAGAGACCACAGCCTGAGCCATTAAGAAAACCCTGACAAATATGTAAGAACTGAAATCACACAGGGTATGTTCTCTGACTACAATGAAACCAAACTAGAAATAGCAGGAAGATAACAGCAAAATCTCCTTAGAAACTAAACAGACTCCTAAATTATCTGTGGGTGAGAGCAAGTCTCAACGGAAACCAAAAAATATGCTGACCTGAATGAATATAAGAACACAAGTCAAATTTCCTGAGACACAAAGCAGTACTGAGGGAGAAATTCATACAACTAAATGTAAATGTTAGAAAAGAGGAAAAATATTCTCAATTCATAATCTACCTATCTTCAGAATCTAGAAAAAGAAGAGCAAAATAAACCTAAAGCAAGCAGGAGAAAGTAAATTAAGAGCAGAAATCAGTAAGATTAAAAACAGACAAACAAGAGAAAAATCAATGAAACAAAGAGCGGATTCTTTGGAAAAAAGTCAATAAAACAGACAACTCTCCAGCAAGAATGACAAAGAAAAAGAGAGAATACAAAAATCCCCACTGTCAGGAATGAAACAAAAGATGCCATTATAGTCCTGTAGATATTAAAAGGATATAAATTTGACCACTTAAGACGAAATGGACCAGTTCTTTGAAAAACAAAACACAACACACTAACAACACAAAATAAATAATCTGATAAAATGATCTGAAATAAATAGTAATTTGAGTGGCCTTTTTATTAAAAAAAAATTCAAAATTTCAAAACTTCTAAAAAAGAAATCTGTAGGTTCCAGCAGTTTCACTGGAAAATGCTGCCAATCTCTGAAGCCCAATTCTATGCTGTATCTTTCAAAAAAATAAAATATAAGGAAAAACTCTCTAATTCCTTTTATAAAGCCAGATTTACCTTGACATCAAAACCAATTAAGGCAGTATAAAAAAAAAAAAAGAAAATCACAAGAAAAATTTTAACCATGTATGATGATGGTTAACTAGAGTTACTGTTAACTAGACTTACTGTTGTGATCATTTCCCAAAACACACAAATATTGAATACGTTATGTTATACACCCGAAATGAACAATGTTATGTCAATTATACCCCAAGAAATAAGAAAAAGAAAATAAAGACCAATATCTCATGAATCCTTAACAAAATATTAACGAAAAGAATTCAGCAGTAAATAAAAATAATTATACACCACAACCAAGTGGGATTCATTCCAGGTATGCAAACTGACCAGTATTCAAAAACCAATCATTGTAATCACAACATTAACAGTCTAAAAAAAGAAAAGCTACATGATTAGACGATTTAATGCAGAAAAAGCATTTAAAATATTTCATGTGCATTCATGTGAAAACTCACAGGAAGATATGAGGAGGAGAACTCCCTCAGCTTGATAAAGAGCAACAACCTATAGGTAATATACTTTACATAGGGGACTGAGTGCAGTCCCTGAGATGGTGAGCCAGGAGGGTGTCCACTCTCTCCGTGCTTATTCAGTTATATAGGGGACTGAGTGCAGTCCCTGAGATGGTGAGCCAGGAGGGTGTCCACTCTCTCCGTGCTTATTCAGTTATATAGGGGACTGAGTGCAGTCCCTGAGATGGTGAGCCCAGAGGGGTGTCCACTCTCTCCGTGCTTATTCAGTTATATAGGGGACTGAGTGCAGTCCCTGAGATGGTGAGCCAGGAGGGTGTCCACTCTGTCTGTGCTTATTCAGCACCGTGGCAGAAGTTCCAGCCAATGCAATATGTCAAGGAAAAGAAATAAAAGACATACAAGACTGGAAAAGAAATAAAACTGTCCCCATTTCTCTATTTTATGTTATAATCATATGACACGACTACGGAGACAACACAAGAAGACAAGCACACACAAAGCCTTAGAGTGAGTGAGGTCAGCAAGGTCACAGGATACAAGACAACCACACAAAAATGAAATGTATTAGTAATGAATATATGGATGCTGGAATTAAAAATACAATGCTATTTACAGTGGCTCCAAATAACAACTGAAACATTTACATGTAATTCTAACAAAACGTACACAATTTGTATGCTGAAATCTACACACAAATGATGAAAGAAATCAAACACCAAAAAGAGACATATCTATCTTGCATATATTCAAAGACCCAAAATAGTACAGATGTCAACTTGACCCATATTCATTATGCAGTTTAACCAAAATCACAGTGAGATTTTTTTGTAGGTAAAAGGAAGATCGTTCTAAAATTTCGGGAAAAGCTAAAACAATCTTGAAAAATGATCGATCCTCTCCGGTTGCTGGGATGGAGCCCCTCATCGAGCTCTGCACTCAGTGGGGAGTCTGACTGAGATTCTCTCTGTCCCTCTCCCTCCGACCCTCCCTCTGCTTGTGCTCTCTCTAAACAAATACATAAAATCTTTAAAAAAAAAAAAAAAGAGGAAACAAAATCAGTGATGTGATTCCAGACTTAGCACACAGCAGCTGTCATCTAGACTGTGTGGTGCTACCAGAAGGTTAAGACACAGATCAGCAGAACAGAGAACCCAGAGACAGACCCACGTACAAGTATGTCCAACTGATACAGGACAAAGGTGCGAAAGTAATTTAAGAAAGACCTTTTTCAACAAATGGAAATGTGGAGTAAGTGGAGTTCTGTGGGCAAAGAACAAACCAAAACCCGTCTCACACCTATTAAAGAGATGAACTCAAAATGCATCACTAAGTTAAAAGTAAAATATAAAAGATTTAGGGGAAGAATTCTTGAACTTGACACCAAAAGCACAGTTCATAAAAGGAAAAACTGATCAACTGAATTTCATCAAAATTAAAAACTTTTGCTCTGCCAAAGTCCTTGTAAGAGGACGAAAACATAAACTACAGAGTGGGAGAAAATATCTACAGACCACATATTCAATGAAGGACTTCTATCTAAAACATACAGAAAACTCACAGTGAAAAAAATTTATCCATTCATGTCTCTTAAACTCTCCTATTTTCCTCAGATATTATAGGTCACTGATTCCTACTTTATCTACATCTACCTCCCTTGTAATTCATCCATTGAGTTTTAAATCTTGAGTATTTTTCACTTTCAGAGATTTAATTATGCATTTAAAATCTGATCATCTGATACCATTCTTTTTTCTTTAAATACATTTAATGTTATTTATTTTATGCTGAAATTACAATTCAAAATACTAGCCTTTAAGAGTCTAATTCTGAAGTTTAAGATGTTTCCCAATATGCTTAGTCATTTTTGATTGATAATTAATGAAAACCGAAGCTTTCTCTGCAGAAATTGATGCTTCTGCTTAAAATGTATTCCTATACAGAAGAATCGCTTCCACTATATGCATGAGAATACTACTTACACCTGGGACATTTGTAAAATAGATTTCTGGCTTGTTATCCAAATAATGAATTCCAGTTTTCATCAGCATGATAAAGAATTTTTTATAAGAATTCTCTTGGGGATATGCCCTTCACTGTACGTAGAAGCAAGCCCAGGCAATCACACCTCCATCTACTGGGTAGGTGTGATATCAATGACTTCATATGAGAGTTTTGATCTGATTCTCACCCTACTCAAGTCCTGCAATTTTGTCTCTTATTTGCTATGTGCACCACAGGTTAATGGCCAGACCCTAGGTGACTAGGAATAGGTAGGTAACCTTAAGGTAAATGCCAGCTCCACAGATCCCTATGGTATCTATCACCAGCTCTTGTCATTTCTGGTCTCTAATTATCTTCCTTAATTTATAGTCAAGTCCAAGCATGCTTTTCAAAAAGATGCTTTCATATTTTATCCAGCATTTAAGTGTTTTATATGATAAATGGTTTCTCTGCACATTTAGTCTGCCATATGGCCAGAAAAAGAAATCAAAATTTGAGTAAGTTAACTGTCCAATTTGTCTGGGGCCTAGTTCCTATATATGAATGAGTGTATAATATATTTCATGCAGAAACAAGAGAAGTTTATTCTTACTGTTTATTAAAAATACATTACTATTTCATTAAGTGGCTTTTATCAGCACAAAAATTCTTCATTATGTGAAAAATAAAGCTTAAATAGCATCAAAAATTTAGTTAACTTCTACCGGCGGGATATACAAAAGAAACAAATTATCAGACTATATGCTCCTATAATGCTGTTGAAAATGTGGATGTCTTCAGCATCCCCAGAGTGACCAGCTGATAATGGTCAGGGTACTACATTTCAAGGAGCCTCTCACGTGTAATACCTTCCTTGTTTGTCTCAAGTGGAGGCCTCACCTTCTAAATCTTTGTAGCTTTCTGAAGCAGTGCTTTTCACATATTTCTTAGTAATGTGAGTCACATTTTCACACAAAATCTCATTCAGAATCTTAATATACTTGAGACTCAGGAAGGCAAATACGAGAGAGGATGCTTCCCTACATTCAGAAGTTCTTCCTCTGACCACCACCAGAGTTTGAAATCATTCTTCAGGGCCTGGCATATAGAAGCATTCCAAACTTATTTGTTAAACAAAAGTATGAATACCAAAAAAAAAGCCACAAAGTATGTCTTTATTTAATTATAAAAAGTTTCAAAATCCCTACCTGGGGAAAGGTTAGTGGGAAACTGTAGTTCCAACAAAATTATAAAGTGTGTAAGTGGTGACTTACAAGTTACCAAGGAGCTAAGAATCCAAGAAATCACAATCTTTTCCAAATATTTTACATTCCACAGGTACACAGAGCAACAATATTATTTAGGCTATGGTCTGAATAAGCTTAAGACAGAAAGTGAAGAACCAAGTTTCCAAACAGAGAGAGACCAGGTGAAATTCCAACTTCTCCATCTGCAGCCGTGTGGCTTCAGGCGCGTCACTGATTCTCTCCTCATTTTAACATGCAGGAGCAGAAACAGACAACCATGAAGCTAAAGGAGAATACACGAATTACATGATTACAACAGTTCTTAGCTTGAGATGCTCCTTCTGAGGCAAATGGCTTAAAAATCACCCGCACCCTGCTGTCTCTGTCCAAACTACTTCATACCATTCCTAATGGTCTACCTCAATCTCAAGCAGAGAAAGAATCTAACAGAACAACGAACAATCAATGAAAGAAACAAGAGAAAAAACTTCCATATTTAGTACCCATATCATAAACACCGTGAAGAGACCCAGCAAACCCAATGAGCACACCCAAGCAGTCACTAACGCTTCACAATTCTTTTAGCTAACCTACCCCAAAACAGACGCAGAGGTTAGTAATATCCATACCTCGTAACTTGGGAAGTTTAGAAAGAACACTTCCCTTGAAGTAAAAAGAAATGCATTACTTCACTAGTACATCACGGAAAGCTAGACAGAGTTTCTACGTAACAACTAAATAAAACCCCACAGATTTTAGGGACACTGGCACCACAGGATACCACTCTCCAAGGCCACTGTGGTTAGAATGAGTAGAAACGGGTTTAAATTTCAACATTAGGACCTGGACATTCATTTCCCAAGTATTGCTAAATATCTGATTAGCAAGGCAGGCTTTTAAATTTCTGCTTCTTTAAAGACCTCTAAAATGAGAAGAAATTACTATTTGTGTATTAGATCTACATGAGATTTTCTTCCTTAATTAGAGAAGTCCCAACAAGTATGCTGTGATATGCTGATATACAACAGAGGAATTTTACTCACAAAGTTCTGTACCTAGAAATTTCTTTGAGTAAGGTCTACTGACCAAAACAAAACAGCACATCCCTGGGGGTACTTGGAAATGTGGAAAGAGGCATCTGAAATTGTCACGGAGAGCAGAGTGGAAGAATGTTAATGGCAATTAGTAGTTGGGCCCCAAATGCTAAATGAATGACAGTCACACACTACACACATCACAGCACCCTGTCCACCTTACTCTTGCACCCTCACCGAAAAGTCAGATAACTGCTCCCATTCCTCTCTCACCTAAATCCAGTCAGGCCAGACCGCTGCCGTGACTCTTGACGGGCCGGGGCTCATGACAGAGACCAGAGGGTGTGCAACTGGTAGTGGAGCGACACTGCCATCCCTGGCACGTGCTACCCTCCTGCCTCGTCTTCTCCTGATCATAAGCAAGTACAGGCTTTCCAGAGCTCTATGCTGACGCTTTTCTCCACCAACATGGTATTTCACCCTTGCTCCGACACCACCGTCAGCTGGCACACGTGAGAAAAGTTCTCCGCTCCGGCCAGTAAGCACCCTGGAGTCCTGCACCCATGGATGCAAGGAAGAGGAAGATCCATATGGAATGTGCTGTGCACCGCGGCGCAGGTGCGTCGTCATGGGGATGAGGTCCGCAGTTTTCATAAGGTTCTCACAAGAGTCTATGACCAGTAGCGTTAAAACAACTGCTCTACTGCAAACTATCTGCTACCTGATGGTTTCCCACTGCCTGTAACAGGGTTTAAGCTGTTTCCACGTTAGCCTAGGCCCTCTGTAACGTAGCTCTTATCCCCACTATCTGGAATTCTGTCAATTTTCTTTACGTACCTTTGGATTAGAACCAAGCAGACTACTTTCTTCACACACACATTTTCCTTTCCCAAGGCTCTGCTCACGATTTCTCTTCAGAAATAACATTTCCTATATCCTTAACCATCAAAATCCTAATCATACTTCAAGGCCCAGTTCAAATGATCTACGTCTACAGACTTTCCTGTCTACTCAGCCTCAATTAATCTCATTAGCAGCTGTGCTTCCTGTCGCATTCCACCTAGATGTCTGGTGACAGCATCACAGGGTCCTCCCTGCCCTCTCAGCACGTTCGGCAGAGGGCAGAGCCAGCCCTCTGCTTCACTGCGGTCACAGGTAAGTGGCACAGCACCTGACAGAACACAGGTGTTCACCTATGTGTTTACAGATCAAATCCCATCCGAGGGGCAATCTGGCGGTTACTGAACAACGATGGAAACTAGAGAGTAAAATCCCTAAGAAAGGATGTGCCAACTGCATCCTCTGAAATCTACAAAATGGCCATTCCAGTCTAATTATACACAAACTCACACCACAAATTCTTCCACAAAAAACAGAAAGACAATTCAGATACAAAAAGTCTTTATCAGTAAACAGCTTTAAAGTAAATGAACGTACAGAAGTATTCTATACAGTTATAGATTTTAATGAGTCATGGTTGTTAAAGTCTACTACCCTTGAGCAAAGTCAATGTTTTTAACTACCAGGCTGTTTCTATTCCTTAACAGAGCCCTACTAAAGTTTTCTAAGGGTTCAAATTAATTAATTTGAAACAATTGATAACTACACATTAAGACAATTTAGGGACCATCAAGTAACTATGCACAGGTTAAATCAAATCCTAGAAATATGAAAAAATCTATGAATGGAAACGAGTCTGTGAAGTTTTACATTTTATAACTATATGTATTAAATAAAAACAAGTATACCAGGCAACTATAAAATAAAAAATTAAGACTTCTATAGCTTCTTTTGTCTCTCCTGCTTTAAATTTTAAACTACTGTAGTCTTTGCAAGTTTTTTACAAGAAAATTCAGGGAGTAATAAGACTTAGCTAACTGATAAGAAATACTCTGTACTTCACATAGCAATTTATATCGTGGGGAAAAAAACAACTTTTTTCCCAATCAAGAGCGCTTGCCTAATTTGAGCAGTGACACAGTTCTACATCACAGAGTAAAGCAGAGGGGAAGGGGATAATAAATGAGGGAAACAGATCCCTCGGGGTCACTTTTAAGTGTTCAAGTACTGCTTTTATGCTGTGTAGCTTGTGAACTTCCTACAGAAAAGATGTGCTAGTAAAAAAATAGGTTCAAGGGTTAAGTCAATTTCTAGTCTTGTACCCAAATTCATATGCTAATTATTCTAATTATTAGAAATGTTTTGTGTTTACACGTTTCTGTTATACAAAGGCTCTTTCTATGACGTCAAATTATGCAAAAACAAATAATGAGAAACTTTTTGGTTTAAAAATACATGAACACTTGTTAGCTGGGATATTAAAAAAAAAACAATATACAAAAAATTCAGGAGCAGTACAAAAAGCAGTTATAAGTGCCAAATAAAATGTCTTACAATCAATAAGCGATGTAACAACTGATATAAATTTCAATAAAACAGACAAAAACTATGAAAACTAGTTTATATTCTTTGCATACTTGTCTGTATATTTTATCTTTCTCTAAAAAGCTAATTGAAGGTTGGATGTTTCCAAAGAATTTCAAAATCAACATCATTTTAATTTGGCATGTTATGACACCTAGACGAATGACATAATTCAAGCCTGGTTGTAAATACTATGATTCCAAACATTAATAATAGTCCTTTATTTTATAAAGAATGATAACATAAATACAGAAAGATAATGCAATAGGAAGTACAGTATGCTAGACTGGTAATCTGGAAATTTAAATTCTAGGTCCTACCCGGGCCATTAAATAGGTGCATAAACCTTGGCAAACGTTTTGTTCACCTTTCCAAGTCTGACTCCTTATCTCACCTATAAATAATTGAAATTACAGGATTGATTTTATGTTCTATTCTAGAAATTGTAATTTGGCTCATATAAGCAAAGGTTTATACCTAAATATGTAAGAAATATCTGCATGTTAATACTGGTTAAAAAGGAGAATTACAAAGCACTGCATGTTGAAAATTCAAATATAAAAGTTCAAGTTCCGTTTGAACAGATACACTTAAAAAAATAACTGCGGTATTCTGAAATTTAAGGACACACAAACAAGTAATAAAGAATAGTAAATGTGTTAAAAAAAAAAAAAAAGCATAACCCACAACAGGAAACCACATGGCTAATTAATCTCCAGTTTTTGGCTCAAAAGTATTATAAATTAATGCTTCCTCTATTTTAGAATGTTGGTAATTAGTAACATCCTGCATGAACATTAGGAACATGACATAATTTAAAAATAACACATAATTACTGATTCTGAAACTAAGCACACTTTACTCTGGAAGGTCAAAATCACATGATTTTCATACAGAAGCAATTCTGAAACCTCATGAAAGAGTTCCAAGGCAGCATCAGAGAGTGTGTAACGGGAACGTGGCTAGGGGCTGCACGGGAGCCTCACAACCTTTCTACTTTTCTTCTTTGTCAGATTAATTTGGCAGAAAAGAAGTAATAAAAGTGCCATGTAACTCTATCTTCAAATATTTTTTCAAAATCAAGCATAAAACTGCAGAGGAGAAGAGGCCCCAGAGCTTAGGACTGCCCTGAGAACAGACTCCTTACAAGCAAAACTCTATATTCAGAGAGGAAAGCCCTTATTCCTCAATCTATCTGTGGGTAAATAACTTTGATCACAGACCTCTAGTTTACCCACTAAGAGTCAATGATTTTAGTAAAACTGTGATGAGGTTCTCAGAGAATATGAAAAATGGGGTAACTGTTCATTTTGCAAAGACCACAATATAAATTTTGTCAATCCCTGATTGTTACAGATTAAACCAATTTGATTACTTTAAGGTGAAACCTTACTCCTAAAAATTATGAAGCACAAAATATCAATTAAGATCTTCAAATAGGCCATCAAATTTGTTTTTTAAAAAAATATCTTACTGTAGTGAAGTCATCCCCTTTAACCATTCTTCCTTGGTAAAAAATCCCATGCTTTCAGCCTCCAATTTCCACGCTAAAACTAACATAATAATCTGGAAAGAACAGAACATAAAGGATAAGGGAAAGTCAGCACAGAGGCGGCCACGTCCGTGTCCATCACGGAGAGCACCCTGTACAAGCATTCCCACCCCACCACCAGGGCACGTGCGACCTCGGGCAGTGTTCCCACCCCACCACCAGGGCACGTGCGACCTCGGGGAGTGTTCCCACCCCACCACCAGGGCACGTGCGACCTCGGGGAGTGTTAACTCCAAAGAAATTCAGATGGGCCAATTCCTTAAAAGTACAAGTTCTAGCCAGCGTCTGAAGGTAGAATCTCTCTCACTCTATTACAATGACACAACTGTATCAAGAAAGAGAACACGTGCCCAACTTAAATTGATTAAAAATACTAATGACAACCCATAGTATTAAACATGAAGAAACAAAACCCTGATACAAGATTAAAGTGTCCCGAATTTTAGAAATTTATAAATATGCTATACCCCACTTGTATTCCATTCTACTTAGAAATAAAACATACATTTTCAGGTTCAACACCAATGTCTTCACAAAATTTTTCCATTCCTTCTGGCCCTACAACTTCATCAGGACCTTCAAAGACAAAAATAATTTATATATTTTATTGTTATAATTTAATATCAACATAAAACATAAGTCAATGTACTAAAGGCAACCATGAATATACCATAGCATTTTTTGTAAATAACAAAATTTGAATTTTGAACAGATCTTTGATAAAGTATAAATATTTGCTATACGATTTAAAATGTAAAATTTTTGAAATACTCTTTTAAACAGATTACAAAATGAAATTAAGGGGAAAAGTGGGGAAGTAGCATTAATATCAGTCATTTGTTTGTACAGTAACTTGAACCTATGCATTAAAAAAAAATTTACCGAGAGCCTTCCTGAAGAAAATTTTTCGCAATGCGTAAATATAAAGAACCATAAGAAATTTTGCTAGAATGTGTAGGACCAGCCTACAACTCAAGACAGTAATCAGAGAATACCTGCTTTCTTACTAAAACATAAGGTCATTTATTACCCTTTTGAAATACAACCAAATAAAATTTAATACTTTAAAAATATACACTCTTTTGAAAATAGTAACTTAGAAAAATTATTACTTTCCTTATCATCTTGGATCTAAAATAGACATCAAAGCATTAATTATGCCACCTTAATATAGAAACAAAAGTTTAATCCCTCAATTAGCTTATGTTTATCATTTGTCCAAAAATTAATGACACTTAGCTTGTTTCTTATTTTTCTCCCTTAGTAGCACTAAATAATCAATACACCAATTCTCCTATTTCTTTATTTCATCAGTTTCTGAAAAGACAGTGATTACATCACTGCTAGGTCTCTTTTGTAACTCGCTAAGATTACAACAAACCTGTGACAACATGGATGGACCCAGAGAGCATTATGCTAAGTGAAACAAGTCGGAGAGGGACAGATAATATATGATGTAACTTATATGTGGAATCTACAAACAAACAAGCAAAAAAACCCCAGACTCATAAATACAGAGAACAGGTTGGTGGCTGCCAGAGGCAGGAATGGGGGGTGGGAAAAACGGGTGAAGGTGGTCAAAAGTACAAACTTCTAATTCTAAAATAAATAAATCCTGGGATGTAATGTACAGAATGATGACTACAGTTAATAATACTATATTACAAGTTGCTGAGAGTAGATCTTAAAAATTCTCATCACCAAGAAAAAAATTTGCAACTATGTATGGTGATAGATGTCAACTAGACTTATGGTGATCACTTTGCAATGTATACATATGTTGAATTATGATGCTGTATATCTGAAACTAATGTCGTATCTCAATTAAAAAAGACTGAGTTAGTTAAAATAATTATAAAACATGACAGAAATATGTTATCGAATTTGATTTTTGAAAACATAGTCTTGAAATATTAAGGTAGCCAAAAAAAACCCTGTTTTCTTTTTTAAGGACTTATAAAAATCCTGCAGCTTTATTAATCACAGACAAGACCATGGCTACTCATTGGTGATGGCATTGTACATCATCATTAGTTCACAAGTACAACACGAAGCTAACGCCCAATGGTTTTTTGTTCACAGAAGAGTAGAGCCATCCAGTATGTGGGCCAATATATTCTTGCTGCTTCAGATGAGATCTAGGCTGCTAAGATGAGGTAAAAATATGGTCCGAAACCAAAAGCCTTATTTAATTTTCTGGTTTAAATAAGTACTGCAGTTATTTATGCAGTGAGGTGTTAAAAGGTGAGAGGGGTGGTAATTACAGGACACTTTCACCTCCTAATATATATTTGGAGGATTTTTTATGAGAATGTGTTAATTATGTAATTTTAAAAGCATACATATACAATAAAGCTGGTAAAAATATAACTGAGTATGTATCCTTATATATGGTTTCGTTGAAAGTAAAAATTAGATAAAAAATTTAATGGAAGGGCATAGTTTTTCTTTAAGCCATGACAAAAACGTATTATAAATTTTTCCTATGAAAAAGAAAACTGACTTGCCCTCAAAGCTGCCATCATTAGTAATGAGAAGAGAGAGCTGAAGAGTCATGTCAAGAAGTATCAGTTACTATCATAAAATACAGCCTTCCTAGAAACTGCGGGACTAGTTAGTGGTTAACATTTGATGAGAATCAAATTATATTTTGTTATATGTATATATAAGACATACACAAGACCTTTCTGTAAATGTTAAGTAACTTTCCCAAAGCAATGAAAATAATTACAAATCTAACTCTAAAACAAGGTCAATACCAATGTTCTTTTCCTGGACCGCATCTTTCCAGAACTAACGTTCTACTTATTGAAATACTCTTCCAATAAATCTACTCTGCAGCTGAATTTTACTCTTCAGGCTTTCCACTCAATTTAAGAAACTACGGGAATGATTTAGTTCACTCTACCAGCTGGTAGAACTTTATTAGAAGTTAGCCATTCTATCCTGTTTTCCGGGTTCTTTCTAAGATTTTAAAAGTGCCTTTTCACTTTCCATGCTTTGGTGCAGTAATATGACCCCGGTATTACTGAGTCCTTGCTAATGTAAATATCACTCAAGATGAGAGGTCTTGTGAAACAGCAAAATCATCAGGCTTAACACACATCACCTATGATATATTAACAAAATTAGTGGTAAAATATTTTTAAAAGTAAAAAAAAAAATCAATTTTCTTTTTTTTATAACCATAGATTGTTTGCAGCGGTGTCTGCAGAGTCTAAAACCATGCCAGCCATAGCAGATGATCAGCAAACAAAAACTGTGCTCAGTGAATGACACAGCACCTTCAACATGAGCTACACAGGAGCTATCCTGTTAATCCTGAGACCGAACTGTCAAAATCCACAACCAGGAAATCTAATGCCGTAATGCTATTACTCTGTTAATAAGAACTTACATTTATTGAGTTCTGACTACATTCCAGGTACTGAGCTAAGTGCTTTACCTGTATTATTCTCAGTAGGCCCAAAGACTGTCTCCATTTTAATAAGGGATATCCCCATTTTAGACAGAACAGTGACTGATTATTTGCTAAATAACTGGTTCTTCCTTGTCAGTTAGGTCTCTGCCCAAAGTAATGTCTAGAGAAGCCTTCTCTAATCACCCTACTTGAAAGTCCATCCAAACTTTCTACTTTCTATCCCTACACCTCACCATATTTTTACTTTTACAATGCTCCACGGACTAGAATTGTCTTGCCTACTTATCTATTTACTGTCTGTCTTCCCCACCAGAAGGCAAGTCCCTTGAAGGCAGGCATCTTGTCTAACTTGTTCACTACGATATCCCTGGCACTTACCAGTGCCTGACGCACGTCCAATGCTCAATAAATATTTACTGAATGACTCATTCAATAAATGACATAATGTAAATTACCCTCAAGTGCATTTACTAATTTTTTTTGTATAAGGAAAATTAGTTGCCATGTACATATTTAAAAAAAGAAATTATAAGACAGTAGTAATTAAAAGCATAGGCTCTGCAATCAGAATGACCAAACTTCGAATCCTGGCTCTTGTCACTGTATGATCTTGGGCAAATTACTCAATCTAAACCTCGGTTTCCTCATCTATAAAAAGGGATAACATCACCTACTTAACAGAATGATTGTTAGGAAACCTTATATAATTAAGTATGATTTTTGAAATAAAGAGCAATTATTATGCTGGCTACTACAAAAATGCTAGTATAGGAAATAAATGTTGAGCTAATTAGATTATACAACCCACGAAAGTCCCAAGGAGAGGAAATTCAAATAAGCATGAAAGAAAAAAAATGGACTAAATTATGGTATCTAAGTGAAATAAGGTGAGTGACCTTTTGATTCTATATCATGAATTCCAGTAAAACTGGCATTTTGAATAATGGGTCAACATTTAAATGGAGGTCAGCAAGAAATGAATTCCCTTCATTTAATTTGGGTTAGACACTGTCTTGGGATGCCAGTAATAGCAGTTTTTTTGGTCTAGAAAGAATCTGTTCTGTTACTAAACAATTTTTAAATTATACTTTGGGGATCCCTCAGCTGGTTCAACAGTGAAGTTGCTGTCCCCCATCAATAGTCTTACTTTCCATAGTTAGCCTAAACTTATACCTCAAGTTCAGAGTATACTTTAGACCTTAACTGATCAGCACTAAATATGAGTGTGATGGCATATACACCGCTTTATTTTAAATGCTGAGAATGATAGTGATAAAAGGAGGAGGGAGAAGCTATAAAATCATTAATTCCATAAGACCGAAACTATTCTGAGGGAAAAAAAATGTTTTCATACATGCTTATGAGAAAGTAATAAATGGGAAACAAATATTCTATTTCATATGTGTGCTTAACGGTGATGTCTCCTCCCTGGCTCTGACTTTCACCCCCAGGCTACAGCTCCACCCCAACCCAGAGCTTCCAGCGCTTACAGGATTTAGCTTCAGTTAGCTCCTTCTGGAAGCCCTTCCCTGACACTCCCAAGGCTGGGTGACATGTTCCTCCTCTCAACTATCACAGGACTTCTAATACAGCATTTATCACACTGTAGTAGTATAGTTGGTTTACTTTCTGATTCATTACTGCATTTCTAGTAGAACTGAAGGGGGCTAACCAACAATGATTAAGGGGCAAATGTGTTGTGTAATGACAGATCTGAATCTTAAATCTTTTACTATGCCTCCCCCAAAGTTTCAGAAAATGTCAGTTTAGGTTCAGAAAATTTTCAATAGAATATGGAAAAGAAAAATAAAAACTATATAAAGCATAAAATGTTTTATTATATACTTTGTTTTCAGACTATTAAGTCTACGTTAGCTAATAGACATAGACCAATAAATGTATGTTTACAAATTGTATCAATAGTAAATGAGTTTCACCCCTCCCACTAAATATATACTGAATTACATATTTAAAGAAATATCATCCTGACATGGCACCAAATTCTTAGTCTACCTATAATCCTCAGTCTTGACCCTGATCCCAGGACACAGCACTAACACAAAGCAGGCCTGCAATAAATGATTTGTTAAATGAATGAACCAAAAAAAATGTTAAAGCATGTGACTGATATCTTCTTATATTAATTTCATTACCTGCATACTCATAAAACCAAGCCAGGCACTTCTTGCTTGAAAAATGTTCCTCTCCACTTATTAGTCTAGCAGGGGGTTGGGATCTGCAATAGCTTAGAAAACACACAAATGCCTAAGAATTTTATCAAGTCTCAACTTTCAGTGAAAAGCTAAGTTCAATATGAGCTACTTCAATTCAAAGTAAACAAAGTACTTTTTTTTTTTTTACAGCTGGTATTATAGGAAAAAATCGGAGTTGTTTAGTATTTGCAATTTGAAACAGTAGTGTATATGTAAAATTTTCTTGCTAACAAAACCCAAATGCTACTTTGCTCACTATCAAAATCCAAAAATATCACCTAAAATCATTTCCCCAGATTTCAAATGACCACATGGAAGTTCAACCTAATGGTCTCAAGACAAGACGAGTCGTTGGGAATGTATTAATCTTTATAGTGATTCTTCTGCTGACTTGTATGGAAATTATATTTGTGTATAATACGCATACATTTGAAAACAAAATCTTATAAAATATATTTTGATATTTAATGAGCCAATATTTTTTAAGAATCATATATTAACAGCTGTTTACTTATCATCTGTCAAACTTAAATAGGTATTTAAAGACAGAAGATGATTTAGGACCCAAGAGTATAATGAAATCCCACAGATTAAAAACAAAAGGTAACTGTAAATATGAAAATAATTGTACAAATAACTGGGCCAAACCTATTTAATCCCAAAGCCTATCTCTTCCACAAAATCACTAAAGGTTGGGAAGTTCATAAATGGCCTTTAGGATTTAATGAACTTCAAGGAGCTCAGAGAGTTACACCACCACAATGACCTAGAAAGGCTACAACTCTAGCTACTGAGTAATGTCATAAATAAGGGTACCATATTTAACATTTTAAGTTGATAGAGCAAAGTATCACCTGAGTTTTAACAACACTGACTGCTTGTCTATTTTAATGTGCTTCATTTAAGTAATTTTGATACGTTATGCACTTAAGATGGCCACAAGTTAGAGTAATAAAAAACTAACTTCTATGTTTCATAAAACTATGAGCAGGTGGAATAGCGCTGTCACATTCTAGTGTGTCACCAAGAGGTATAAGAAAACCTTATCATCTTTCACACTAATAGCCCCAAAATATCCTTAGTGAAAAAGTAAAAAAATTCCGTCAACTAGGAAGGGAAGGAAGATGCAGACTAAGGAAGTTGGCTCCCTCACTGTTGAAGCCGCTCTCTGTAAGGAGAGCTCTGTCATTACCTGTCCATAACGCTGACTACGGTCCTCTGTAAATGGCAGCATCTGAAGCTGTTACATCAAGTGCCAACCGGTGATACAGACACCCAATGAGATTTAGAAAAGAGCCACTTCTCACACCTAAATTGCAATGATTTTGTGCAGCACACAACGTTGCTACAGTGGGATCAAAGAGCTCGAATTACAGCTCTGCTCTAGCTTCTTTTTCTCCAAGAGGATACTGAGCAAAATAAGTCCCAGTTTGTTAATATTTATACCGAGAGCTAACAGCATCTTGAATGCTAGAAAATAAAACCGCAAGCAGGGCCTTTCCAACTCTGCACGTAGGGACTTGGCGCAGGTGGAGGCACTATCCTTCCAGAAAAGGGGCCTTCTGCTGGGATCTTCTGGCTTTGACCCCTCCAAAGACTCCATCTGGGGGCCAATTACAGCACAGGGAGCTTTGCTGCCTACCCCCGGCAGTTGTCAGGTAGACATTACCCAAGCTCCGCTCCCTTCCTCGCACGCTACAAAGAGATTCTAGAAGTGACCCTTCCGCGGACCTGGACTCACTTGCAGGTCTGGACGAACGTCGGGGCGGGGGTGCAGAGGGAGTAGGGGACGAGCAGCGAGGGGCGAGGGCGCAGCTGCCGTGCGCAGTCCCGTCTCCCCACCCTCCAGGGCACGCAGAGCCGAAGGTGAGGCGACTCCCGCAGCCCCTCCCCGGGCGCACAGGCCGAGCACGAGGTGCAGTCGGGCGCAGAGCGTCGCGGGGTCCCGCGCCCAGCAGCCGGCTTTCTCGGCGGGGGCTCGCCTCCCCAGCCCGAGCCCCGGAGCCCCGGAGCCCCGGAGCCCCGGCCCGCCTGCTGCTCCTCTCGCCGCCCAGCCAAGGAGGGAAGACGGAAGGGGGGGGAGGCGATACCTGGAGATTTTACACTTTTTGAGGCCTCCGTCTTCCGCCACTGCCGCTGCCACCCCAGGGGATTTTCTCTTCTTCTTCACCGGCATCTTCCGCCCTCCCCGGCAGGGCGGCCAGAGGAGCCGGGGCAGGCGGTCGCTGTCCGCCGGGGACGCCTCAGTGCTGGCAGCCGGCTCCCAGACACAGCAGCAAGCGGAGGAGCAGAGCCGCCAGCCCGCGGCAGAGCGGCCCAGCCCGGCCGCCGCCCGCGCCCGGGTCTCCGCCCCGTCCTCCTCTGCTCGCGGCCGGGGGCACTCCTCGCCGGTGGACACCGCGGCTCGCTCGCACCGGGAAGAGAGAAGGCGGACAGCGCAGCACCTCCACCACTCACACACTCCGCGAGCGAGAGGCTCGCTCTGACCCGGATGCGGACCGCCCCGGGCCGGAAGTGACGCCAGCGCGGCGCTGGCCGCCGGCAGGGGCGTGGCCGTGCGTGGCCGTGCGTGGCCGGGGCCGGCGCTGCGCTGGGACCGAGTGGGCTGGTGTGGCCGCTGCGCGGTAGGGTCGGCCTTGGCAGACCCAGCGGCCGCGGTGGGTGGCCCGGGTACCCCGGCCTTTCTCACGGAGCCTCCCCCTGTCCCTCGCGCTGGGGGGAACCCCTAGTCCTCTGCGGCGCAGAGCGGGCCGCGGGGCCCCTGCCGCGCGGGGCTGCCCGCCGCTCCGGGCGTGTTTCTTCCGAGGGCGGCCTGGAGCCCGGCTGTCGCTCTCCCGGCTTCCGCCGCGCTCGCCGTCCCGGGGAGGGGCCCCCGCTGGCGGCCGACCTGAGTCGGCTCGCTTTGCCCGGTGTGGTTTTTCCTGTTTAGCCCCCACACAGCAGGGTGATGGGACACTGTGGTCATCTGTCTCACTGCTCTTAGCCTCGTGTCTTCACGATCCATCCGTGTGGTCCCAAATGGTAGGATTTCTCCGTATTTTTTTGGCTGAGTAATACTGTGTTGTGATGCGCACACACGTATCTCACCTTTATCCACTCGTGTATTGGCGGACGTTTAGGTTGTTACTCGCAGATTTGCGTGCTTTCCTTAGGTTTTCTTCATAACTTTTTCTTTGCTCGAGCTGACTTGATTGTAAATACAGTGTGTAGTACGTATGACCTGTGAAATCTGTGTTCAGCGACTGTTCATGGGATGGGTAAGGTCATTAGTAGGCTGTTGGCAGTAATGTTTCTGGGAGTCAAAAGTTTTAAGGAGATTTTCAACTAAGCACGGGAGTGTTGGTGTTTCTAACGCCCATGTTGTTCAAGGGTCACCGGTATTCCCACAAGTGGAATTGCTGGATCATACGGTAGTTTTATTTTTTAATTTTTTAAGGATCCTCTATACTCTTTTCCGGAGCGACTGCACCAGTCTGCATTCCCACCAACAGTGCCCGAGGGTCCCCTTCATCCATGCCCTTGCTGTCTCATCTTTGTGACAAAAGCCTTTCTAACAGACATGGGGTAGTAACTCATTGTGGTTTTAATATGCATGCCCATAATGACTAGTGATATAAAACATCATTTCATGTACCTGTTGACTTTTCATACATATTCTTTGGAGAAGTGTCTATTCAGTCCTTTGTCCATTTTTTAATTGGGTTATTTGTTTCCGTGTTGTTTGTTGAGTTGTATGAGTTCTTTATATATTTTGGATATTAACCCCTTATCAGGCGTATGGTTTGCAATTTTTATCCCCATTCCATAGGTTGTCTTTTCACTTTATTTTGATATGCACAAGCTTTTTAGTGTGATGTACTCCCACTTATTTTTGATTTTGTTGCTTATGCTTTCAGTGTTAGAGCCAAAAATCATCATGAAGACCTTGTCAGGGAGTTTTATTCCTGTTTTCTTTTAGGAATTTCATGACTTCAGGTCTTACACTTAAGTTGTTAATCAATTTTGAGGTAATTTTTGTGAGTGGGGTACGGTCAGGGTCCAGTTTCATTCTTTTCCATGTGAATATCCAGTTATCCCAGCACCATTTATTGAAGAGACTGTCTTTTCTCCATTGAGTGTTCTTTGAAGAAGAAGAAGAACTTCTCTCACACAACTACAACTGCTTCTTGTAGGCCTAAGGAAGAGGAGCCCACCACACCTGCACATTTGACCGGATAGGATCTCACTACATCTATGGAATTCTCTGGGGGAACAAAAAATGGAAGACCGTATGGTATTCACTCATTAAGTTTATTACTCACACAATATTTAATGATCACTTAAAATAAGCCAGGAACTGTGCTGGGTTTAGGGATATAAAAGGCAGGCGTGACTCCTTTATTCATGAATCTTACAGAAGGGGGGGAAGGATACACGGGGCACACTTGCATTTAAGCGAATTTTAGGAACAAAGGGCCAATAATCTATGCTTATCAGTGATATTAAAGAGATGATTTCCAGGGTCATGGAGACCGTTTTCTTCACTGTCTTTTTGATCAGTACCTACTGCCACCACCGTACCTCTATGGTCAGCGTGAACCATTCCAGTTACTCACAGAAGGGGCATCACTGCCCACGAGCAGTACATAAGCATCGAGTTAGGTGGTTTTAGTCTTTTCTGTTGCTAACACATGGACAATACATTAGTTTCCATCAAGAAGGCACCTACCATGGAGAAGCAAAGTACGACACAGTATTGTGGTTCTTTTTGTGTAGAATTTTAATGAGAATAATGAGAAGGAAGGGGAGGCATGAAGCATTTACCTTAAGCAAAAACTCATATATTCTGGTTTCAAATCCAAAGACACCCAATAACTTTAGGTAAGACAATTTCCTTTATCCTTCATTTTATCCTACTGTTATATAGAAGGATATAGAAAGGGGCGCCTGGGTGGCTCAGTCGGTTAAGCGACTGCCTTCGGCTCAGGTCATGATCCTGGAGTCCTGGGATCGAGCCCCGCATCGGGCTCCCTGCTCGGCAGGGAGTCTGCTTCTCCCTCTGACCCTCCCCGCTCTCATGTGTTCTCTTTCCATTTCTCATTGTCGCTCTCTCAAATAAATAAATAAATAAAAATCTTTAAAAAAAAAAAGATATAGAAAAAAACAACTAAATATCCATCTAACACAGCAGTGGACGTGTATTCGTACCAGACAGGGCACTAAGCAAAAGGACTGAGCCAAAGCTCTGCCCTCTACTTAACATCTTGATTACACACGTATCCCTTAGCTTTTGAAGGTTATAGGATGAAGTGATGAAAAAGATATTTTAAAATATTGCATCTGAATCAAGGCAGCCAAAAATGGTCCTTTAAAATGTGTTAATTTATATATTCTGTACACAGTTTATTTTTTCTTAACACCTCTTTAAAATAGGGCATTGGCACTTGCCAGAAAAAGAAGCAACACAAAAATTAAACGATTTATGGGATGCCACATAGAATTTTGGTCCCGGATCTACATAAATACTCCTTTCCATACATTTATGTTCAAAACAACCTTGCAGGCCAACATTTTATGAAATATCTCCATACACATAAAACAGAGAAAGAAAACTCTTAAGGGAACAGTAGAAATGAGATGCTAGAACATGACTTTCTTTCACACAAGCCCACAATGCTCCTAGTGTTTGAGAGAGGCCCGGCAGCGCAGAACTATGTAACACATGCCATGTGTCCCTACATCCTAAAGCAGCGTGCTAGAGCACATCACCTGCAGCCCGACTGTGGCTGTGGTTCACTCTGGGACCCCAACACGGAGTAGCCACCATCTGGGGCACTGCCTCCCGTTATGGTGGAGGGAACAGAAAACATGAATCCCATGCTGGCTGTTCAAGGTCCTGCTCTGAAGTGACACCACTTCTGTTTAAGTCCTATGGCTACACCTGAGTTTATCAACACCTGAATGTACAACCCTGCAGAGAGAGGCTCCAAATAATACAGTCTACAACAATACGGGGTTGGAATGAGATTTTATTCAGGATCCAGGGAAGAATGAGTTTACATAGTTTTGAAGGAGCAGTAGAGAAAAGCAAACCCCCAGCCTCAGAGAACCCCTCCAAGTCTGAGCCTTCTTCAGCTCTGGAACCCCATTCCTAGCCAAGATGACCTCCAACTGTTACAGCATATTTTTAAAGTAAAAAACCCAAATCAACTGTTCTTTGCATTTCTGATTTTATAGTCCTTAATTCTCCTTGAGGCAGTGAGAATGACACTGACTATATATATGGTCGTGAGCAAGAATGTGCAAAAAAGAAAAGCACACAAAAAATTTTTTCACAATATTTTCTCTCCACAGGCTAAAAAACAGGCAATTCTCAGACAAACTTCAGTGAGTTCTTCAACATTCCATCTGTAGCCCAGGCTTCCATCCGCACAGGTTCCAGGTAGAACCCACATGCAGGCCCAGCTACATAACCTGTGGGGCCCAGAGCAGTATGAAAATGTGGAGTCCCTTGTTCAAAACTCCCTGAATGCCCTGTGAGAGCCGACCACTGAACCCTTCCAAGCACAAGGCTGTGTGCAAGCCACCACAGGGACCACGCGCCCAGGAGGCCAGCGCTGCGCACACCTGAGAAGCAAGTCAGAGCATCCAGTGGAGCTCAAAGTCTGCACATCACGGAGTGCCCCGTGCTCACGACAAGTCATTCTCTCCTATCCCAGAGACACAGCGAGGTCTTCCCACTGTCTTAGGCAGTCGGGAATTGCCACCACAGTCTCCTGCACCAGGCTTCACTCTTGATCTCTCAGCCAGGTTCAAACAACTTTGGAGAGAAGTCTGTCGTCTGGGGAATACTGAAGCCACAACACGGAAGAGAATGCCTGAGCCATCACATAGAAGACTGCCTGCCAAATATCACAATCAACTGTCAAACGAAGGATAAATACAACTCTGTTACGTTAAGCCAGTTGCCATACCTTGAGTGCGTATGTCAGGACAGGGCAATGTACAGTAACATACCACACCAAAAACTCATTATCTTATAACACAAATGTATTTCTTGTTTATGATTTACCATCAAGATCACTACACTCATCATAGCCAGCTACTCAGGGAGCTAGGCTGATCAAACCCCCATCTTGACTTCCACTTCCATGATCACCACAGCACTGGAAAAGAACCGTGGTAAATTATACACTGGCTTTTACAGTTTCTGTGTATATGTGATATATCACATTACATTTCAGAGGATAGCAAGTCAAATGGTCATGCCCATCTTCAAAGACAGGCCATACTGTTGCGTCCAACGTGTAAAGAAGTTGTCAGCAGAGGAGGTGACTATTAAACTTAGTCCAAAGCCCCCTCAACATCTTTTCTAAGCTTTGTTGGAATACATTATACCAGAAGTAATTTGCAACATGTTGCCTGTTTAACTGTGGACCTATGTAATGCTTTTATCCATGTTTAAAAAGGAAGGAATCTGATCAAAGGCAAATCATCTCATGTAATTAGCCAAGGAAAAAGTTTTCAGGACTTTCAAATGTTAACTGTTTTTCTCATCTAGGAAATGCTATAAAGCTCAAATTAGTTAGGAATGACTTATACATTTTTTTGTTTTAAACACCTAAGAGATGCTTTTCATGTATGTATATTGCCATATTCTTAATGCTTTGAATGACAACATCCAATTCTGCACCTATACCCTCTGGTACTGCTTTTTAACCTTCCTGGAATCCATTTTCTAAAAAATAAAGACATTTTCAGATCTGAAAAAAGAGTGAATAACTTCAGTCCAACTATGTGCCAAGAATGGGGAAATCCAGACATATTTGGCAAATGAGAACAAGGACTCCCATGTGAATACAGATGTTGGTGCTTGGAAGAAGGATGCTGCCATATAGAAAGTACAGTTTGTACAGAACAAGTAGGCAGCAGACAGCAAAGCAGCAGATTGGCAGGCTCGTGAGCTGGAGAGCCCTAGTTCACCTTGGTAACATATCCAGTAAAACTGTCCCCAGTGAGAAGTAGAAGGTAGACCATGAGCCTAGTGAGACCCCAACTCTATGGGAAGTAGATGGAGACAGAGTGATATGTGCTGGATACAGTTATCTACCTTTAGCAAGATCTTATAACAAAGAGGGGAGCTCAGATGAGAACTGGCTGCTGTTCTGGAAGAGGTAGAGGGTACTAAGGAATTCTACAGATCAAGGTCCTTTTAAAGTTAGAAAAACTGACTGCTCCTAGACCCAAGGTCTAGGTAATAACTTTTCCTAAAAGTTTTAAGTGACAAAGGCACTAAAAGGTCTCTCGGTTCAAAAAAAGTGATACAACCTTTCTGCAGAGATCAGATTAAGGGTTTTAACCTTGCATCCAAACTTACTGTTTCAGAGAGCTTTCAGATAGCCATCATTCACTGAGAGAGAGGGGCATGTACATGAGGGAGCAAAGATGAATCATTCTTGAGAATTATATATGGGAAAGAGCTGTGGGATTCACAATACAGGAACTAGAAGCACATATCAGCCAAATTTTTAAGGTAATTATATTGTTAAAGAAACCATACATCCCAATTTAAAAAAGACTTTGAGCCTTAAAATAAGCAAGCTCTCAGAGTGTCCCCAGCAGGAAGCCCAGATAAGCTATCTTTCTGGTTTACACGTTGCTGGACCATGAGGAGCCACATTTGAACCCGAAGGCAAGGACTGCATCACATGGAGATCTTAAATCCCTCTCCTTTCTCTAATAAAGGACTGCCCCCACATGTGCATTCATTGACTTCACGGCCCCGTTCCAGGCAAGAACATGAGACACATGATGGGGTAACTTCCATTAGTTTCAGGGAATAAGGGTCTCAATTTCACATTTCATATTTGTTAAGACATCTTTAGGGACTAAAGGTGCCAAGCTGAAAAGATATATTAAAAACTTGGTCTCTTTTTCTTTAAATCTGTCCTGAGCTACCCTCTTGAGTAAGTTGATGCTACCAAATTTTTGATGCTCTATTCTCATAGCAACAGGCTGTGATGTCAGAGGGTTATTTTATCACAGAAGTCATCCAAAAAAAGATGCTGGGCTGTGAAGCAGAAAGCTGTGGCTTAATTGCATGTTACTCAACTATCACTTCACATAAATAAAAATGGAAATAGAAAATAAAAGACTCATACTAACAGTTTATGTGGACATTTTTATTAATAGTTGCCATGGTATGAAGAAGTTTTCCTTTTAGCACTTTACATCAATGGTTATGTGTTTTTAAAAATAATATTACAGGGCATCCAGTTACAAGTCTCAGCAAGACTATCTCCTGCAAATAAAGGTAAGCTACGTCAGGCACACAGGAAAGAAAGCCGCATCAAAGCATTTAAAAGAACAATCAGCATCATTATAGAGGAAAATACTACCTATTACTATGTTTGGAATTTTTTTTTATAGTAAGAACCTTAAAACAGTAGTTTCACTAGTATAGTTGATCACACTGAAAGGCAAAATTAAAAGCACTAGCTTTATCAGACAAATGATCATCCCTTAACTTGGTTGGTGTAGGGAAGACAGCACTCTATAAAGCCACCAAAACTCACGTGGCCACATAAATTCGTGGAGTGGCCTCCGTGTGAGACAGGGCGGGTCCGTCTGGAGGGGCTCGATTAGGCCACAGCAACAAAGAAGCCAAGAGCTCAGTCGTTGAAGACATGTGTTTGCTTGCTCATACTGCACGCCGGTCAGGGTCAGCTGGGGGCTCTGTTCTTTGTCATCAAGGGCAGCCACTACAGAGAACTGTGCTTATTACTACTACGGCGGAACAAGGAAACAGGGCAGGTGATTTTGTGTAGCCCGAGCAGTACTCTTTCTCTTAACTGGAAAGACGTCTGGAAGGTGTGCTCGTCATTAGGACTGCTCTCAAACTTCTGCTCTCTCTCCTTTCATGCACAAGGCCCAGCTGTGCTTACCTGACCCCTGCCGTTAGATGTGACCCTGTGACTTGCTTGGCTAATACAATGTGAATGGAAGTGACAGGCAGAAGCTTCCAGAGCCCGTGAGTGCTCTGCCACATGGTTTCTTCTCCCTCAATACCAAGATGTTTGTCAATTAAACCTGTATATAAGCAAATACAAACCAAAGCTCAATAAATACAATTTTTACCAAGAAGTATAAAAACATCCATACTTTAAAAAAAAAATTCTCCCCTGGTGCTTGGCTGGCTCATTCAGTTAAGCATCTGTCTTTGGCTCAGGTCATGATCCCAGAGTCCTGGGGTCGAGTCCCGCATCCGGGCTCCCTGCTCAGTGGGGAGTCTGCTTCTCTGTCTTCCTCTGCCTCTCCACCCCCTGTTCGTATTCTCTCTCTCTCTCCCTCTCAAATAAATAAAATCTTTAAAAAAAATAACTTCTCCCAAGACTGGTGTTCATCTTTAAAGAGAATAGGTTTAGGGTACTGTCTCTGACATACCTCCCATAATTCTTGCCATTAATATTATGTTTAAAAAGAAAAACACCAGCATTCAAATAAATACTACTTAAAATTTGATAGAAGATTCAAAATATTTAAATTATTTAATCATAATGTCTTTTTTTTTTTTTTAAATGAAACACAAGGATTACCTGCAAGGAACTCCACACTTTTTGCTCTCCTCTAATGTCTGTTTCTGAGTCTCTTTGTGACTGGAGACTGGGGAAAATCATACCCACGTTATCACATTTCTGGTCTCTTCCCCCACCTCCTCTACTCTGCCCAGGATTCATGGGGGCAAGAGGGGCACTGAAGTGCAGACCGAAGAATTATCTTCGGCTGTGTGTTATAAACCGAGAAACACTAACTTCCCCGCTTACAAAGCTCCTTCTCTCTCCCTATAATTTTCAGTGCAACTGACTGCAGAAGGACTGGCTCCGTGTGCCAGGAGTAATGGTTAGTGACCATTCACTACTTATGAACGGTCAGAAGAAATAGAATTCCTTTTGTCCTATTGGCATAAATATATGTAAGTATTAAATGTCCTATTAGGATATATCTTTCATTGTGCTGGTGGCTGAACTCTGTAAATGCCATGCTTTGGCAAGTCTGAAGAAGGGGCTCTGAAAACACCTGTCATGCACAGCCCCCCACTGTCTAAGAAGAGTAACTAGAGGATTACTGCTTTACTATGAAAAATTCTATAACAGTCCTGTGGCATTTTTCCCTTAAACTGAGTCAGTGTAAGGAGTATATTTAATAAGGGGAACAATTTTTATAACCAACATGATAATGTAATTTGCCCAATCTTGGTCAAACATAATGGATCGAACAGAACAAACTTTTTTCCTCTAGTCACTTTCATGGAACAGACGCAGATCTGTTAGAGATCACCTGGAACAGTGGATCCCTGCGGACACTGAAGCCCTTTTCAGAGGTTTGGGAGGTCACAGTATTTTCACAGGCTAACACATTTTCACTGATCATGCAAAAGCACTGGCGTCTGTGGAAGGCAGAATTCTCAACTGGCGCAAGGTTTCCACACGCCGTGTAACCCTCTAACCTTGAGTGGGGGTGACACCTGTGAACAGGGAGAGAGGAAGGAGCTATATTAGCAGGGAAGTTAGTGTTTGTCGGTTTGTCACTCCCATACTGAATTTACCACTCAGTTGACTTAATAAAGAAGGTTATCCACCAGGCCTGGTCGAATCAGGTGAACCCCGAGAGGGAATAGGGCCTTTCCTGTTGCAAGAGGTTGGAGACCCAAGGTTGAACTGGTGTGTGGGGGAGTGTACCACCGGTGCTGCAACAGAGAGGTGAGGAACGTGGGGGCCTTGACCTGCTCAAGGTCACTGCAGTTGACAGCCTGCAAAGAAATGGGGACTGCAGTCTTGTACCTGCAAGGAATTTAATTCTGCATCCACGATAGGAGCTGGGAAGGGGAGCCTAAGCTCCCGACGACTCAGCCCACCAGCATCCTGACCTAAGTCACACAAGACCCTTGGCGGACAACCCGGCATGCGGTTTCCCATGACTGATGGGCAGGACCTCACGCTGATGGCGGGGTGTCGCTTTCAGGCAATAAGTTTGTAGAACTCTGTGATGAACGCTAGCACAGATCCAGGCCAGGGCACAACACTGTTCCAGTGCTCACCTGTTCTTTACCTCCGTGTGCGCACAGGACAGTGTCCATAAAGGAGTAGATACTATCGACTTTCCCAAATCCCAGAGCTTGAGAGCAAGTCATTTCACCGTTCTGAGGGATGCAATGCAAGGCACACAAAGCACTTGGGCGGCATGTGGAGGCACAATGGCTGCCTTCCAGGAAAGACCCGTGTGACTGGAGTCGTGGTCTAAACTAGCAGCTTGTTTCATACAAGACCACGTTCACCTGGAAGGACAAAAACTATGATTATGCAGACACGGGGTATGTGGCAGACATTTTTTCTCAAAAATGAATGAAATAAGGCTATCATTTCAGGGAAAATAACTGACACTCTTTGTTGCCAAACTTGCATGCAAGAATTAGAATTTTGGAAAATTTAAATTCTCTGATGTAAGTTTGACAACCTCTTCAGGCATAAAGACTTATGAGATCAGTGGTATACTGATGAATGTGATTTTTAAAATATTGCATAATGAAATGTATCCACATTTGGAAGATCCTCATAGCTCAGTGAACCAGTATTTTCCAAAGGACCAATGCGTGATGTTAGGAAACTGTGCATGGGTCAAAGATCCATTCAGGGTGCAAGATAACCAATGGTTTTTAATGTAGCTGAGTATGAAATGTTGAATCACTAATATGGTTCCAGATTCCAAACTGCAACTAGCCTTTAAGAAACTACCACTTGTGGAATTTTAGTAACAACGGGTAATATTCACAATGATCTGAAAAGGCTGTTAAAGTTCTTTCCCATTTTCTAACTGCACGTCTGTGTGAGGCCAGGTTTTTCCAGGTACTTCAGTGGGTCAACTGATTGCAAGAGACAGGATGAAGAATGTGAAACGTCAGTCTTCTGACCAAATTTGTGTTTGTGTTGGGAATTATAATTATTTTTTAAAACTATTTTATTTATTTTGAGAGGGAATGGGTGCAAGGGGGGAGGGGCAGAGGGGAAAGGAGAGGGACAAGAGAACTACATGCTGGGCTGTGGAGCCGGACATGGGGCTCGATCTCGTGACCCTGGGCTCAAGACCTGAGTAGAAACCAACAGTCAGGGCTTAGCTGCCTGAGCCACCCAGGAGCCTAGGATTTATTAATTACCTTTATAAAAACATGTCATTTATGTTAATAAGTCATGGACTTATCATTTTTAAATACATGAATATGTTTTAAAAGGTCTCATGACTACTACAGCAAATATTGATAGAAATAATGCACAAAAAAATCTTTTTGGAATCTTCAATAATTTTTTAAAGCATAAAGAAGGCCCGACTCCAAAAGGTTTGAGATATGCCAATATAGATCAAAATCAGGAAAGTTTGGCTCAGAAAGGTTTTGTCCCTTGTTCTCCAGCTTATATTTCCTATTTTCATGCCACCTGCTAACCAACCTCTAAGCCAACATCCTACATTAAATTAAGAAACAAAACAAAACAAACAGCCACCCTACTGCTGATAACAATTACTCTATTGGTTAGACTGGCTTAATTTACTATAAAAAACAAACCCACATACATATGCTGTAAAATGGCCCAAACACCATAAAGGTTATTTCTTGCTTATTTAACAGCTGCTGGCCCTGCTCCACACTGAGTCGGGAGCCCCGCGTTCCTACACATTTATGGTTGTCATCTCTTCTTGTTTTGTATCCAGCTTGCAAAAGATGAAGGTACACTCACTTCCTTCAAACCCTGTCTTCTAAGTGGGACACATTACTTCTGCTTACATCCTACTGGGGAGAATGAGTTAATGGCCACACCTGGAGAGTAGCCACTGAGATACTGGTGGATGTCTGGCTGTCTACCACTGTGATATAGTGCCTAGAGATCAGTTTGCAATTGGGTTTGGATATCAATCTTGGTTCTACAACTAATTATCTCTGTGGCTCTGCATAAGTTAGTTATATCTGAGATTCCTTCTGATTGAAGCTTCATGAATACAGAGACCTAATCTGTCTTCTTTCCACTCTATGCCTAATTTTAGGTACCCAGCAGTGACATACAAAATTCCTACCCTCATTAAGTTTACGTGTCAACTGGAGTTTCTATGTTTCTTTTTCTTTTTTAAAGACTTTATTTATTTATTTGAGAGAGAGAATGAGATAGAGAGAGAGCATGAGAGGGGGGAGGGTCTGAGGGAGAAGCAGACAACCGGCCGAGCAGGGAGCCGGATGCAGGACTCGATCCCGGGACTCCAGGATCATGACCTGAGCCGAAGGCAGTCACTTAACCAACCGAGCCACCCAGGCGCCCGGAGTTTCTATGTTTCTTAATGTCTGACTTACACTATATTTGGACACTCAAATGTCATATCTTGAGGAAGTCCAAAGCCCACCTAAGGGTTCCTAAAAATTCCTGGGAGGATAACATTCACAGGATCTCATCTGCTCCCAGACTCCTGTTCCTACCTGTGCCGCCTTCATACTTATCACATTGTTCTGGACGCTAAAAACAACCATTTCACACATTTCCACCAAAACAACTCACCTAGACCAAGCATTTGTGAGTATAGGTGGCTTTCCTGAAGACTTTGTTAAGGGTCATAATGCCCACTGCAGAGCAAAAATCTCTGTATCCATATTTAGCCATCTTTGCTTTCAAAATCCATCTTGGCTACCCAGTCATCTTGGGTTCCTGTTTGGATTTTTTTCCCATCCAGGGGCCAGCATCCCAATTTATGCACTCCTCTCTCCCACTTCGTGGATTATTGCAAATTTAAATGAATTTAAATTCATTTCCCTTTACAATTCACAGCGGTTCCACTTTTAGTTCACCCCCAAATCTTACTCAAGATGCTCAGCAGATAAAAAGACCCTCTTTCCACTGATAAGAGAATATAATTTTACGAGGAAGTTGTGGTTACTGAATGCAAATTAAAAAAAATCTATGTTTGAGTTCCTTAGGATGAAGGCTCAAACCAGAGGCAAGATGACGCCCGACTACACTACAAAATCCTTTAAGGGCAGGGCCTATGTCTCCAGGGCCTAGTCCATTACTGGGCACCCAGCAGCACGCAGCAAATTTTAGATGATTTTTGAATTCAGAATATCAGAATGAATGGCCAGCAGTTTAGTAGTTTACGGTGATGCCACGGCGAAGAAAATGAAAGAGCCCGATTTCATTCCTGTACTTCTTCAGTACTGGGTATTGGGTTGTGCTTGTTATAAAACAAGCTAACAGGTATCACTGTACGTTTTGGTTATTTCACAAGTGTGGCTGCGTGTTCGGGTAACAGTCGTGATGAAAAACTGCCGGTTGCATTTTTAGTAGTAAAGTAACAAGGGAAAGGGATTGGCGGGAAATGAAGCACCACAGAAAGGGGCGGGGGAAGACGGAGCCGGAGAATTAACACTGTGCTCAACTCCTGCTCTTCAGAGAGCCATCTCTCGAGGTCCGCCCGGCAACCTGGCCGGCACCGGTCCATTTCGCAGATGCGGAGCCTGGCGCCGCCGGCTGCAGGTGCAGCGGGAGCCCCAGGGCCCAGCCGTCCGGACTCCGGGGCACGCGGCTCCACTGCCTGGATCGCTCCCCACAACCCGCTACGAGAAATCCGCAGAAAGAATAAACGGCAGGCTTTGCGACTGACAAACACCTGCCCGAAGCCCTTGGGAACGACCGCGGCGGCGGCAGCAGGCCACCGGCCTCCCGCCGGCCGCCGGCCTCCGAGGACTGTGCGTGCGCGTGCCCGAGCGCTAACGTCCGCGGCGCGCGCGCGGCCGCGCCGACGTCGGGCTCCGTCGCCAGGGCGACGGCGCTGGCAACCGCGAAGGCTTGCGGGCCGGCCGGCGGGCTGCGCGTGAGCGCCGAGGTGGGCTCCGGCGTTGGCGGCCGCGGGCCGCTGTCTTGCTCCGTCCTGGCCGCCGCCATGGCCGGCGGCAGCGGCGACGTGCGGAAGGCCTTCCTCTTCACCACGACCCAGAATTACTTCGGACTGGTGTCGGAGCCCCGGGACCAGACGCTGACGTACGGCTGCCCTGAAATCAACAACTTCCTGGACGACGGCAACCAGATGCTCCTCCGGGTGCAGTGCACCGACGCCGGCGTCTCCTTCTCCAACGCGGTACGGGCGCCACACGCCGCCACCTCCACCCCCGGCGCCGCCCGGCCCCCCGCGGCCCCCCTCAGGGACCCCCCAGGCCTCCCCGCTGGGGACCCCCCCGCTCGGCCCCCCCCGGAGCGGGACCCCCTCAGTCCCCTGTCAGCCTCCCCCCCGGGGCCCCCCCAGCGGGCCCTCCCCTCCTCCGGTCCCTCCCCTCCTCCCGGCCTCCCCTCCTCCGGTCCTCCCCTCCTCCGGTCCTCCCCTCCTCCGGGCCTCCCCTCCTCCGGTCCCTCCCCTCCTCCGGTCCCTCCCCTCCGGTCCCTCCCCTCCTCCGATCCTCCCCTCCTCCGGGCCTCCCCTCCTCCGGGCCTCCCCTCCTCCGGTCCCTCCCCGCCTCCGATCCTCCCCTCCTCCGGGCCTCCCCTCCTCCGGGCCTCCCCTCCTCCGGTCCCTCCCCTCCTCCGGTCCTCCCCTCCTCCGGTCCCTCCCCTCCTCCCCTCCTCCGGTCCTCCCCTCCTCCGGTCCTCCCCTCCTCCGGTCCCTCCCCTCCTCCGGTCCCTCCCCTCCTCCGGTCCCCCCCCTCCTCCGGTCCTCCCCTCCTCCGGTCCCTCCCCTCCTCCGGTCCCTCCCTTTCGGGGTCCTCCCCTCCTCCGGTCCCTCCCCTCCTCCCCTCCTCCGGTCCTCCCCTCCTCCGGTCCCTCCCCTCCTCCGGTCCCTCCCCTCCTCCGGTCCCTCCCTTTCGGGGTCCTCCCCTCCTCCGGTCCCTCCCCTCCTCCCCTCCTCCGGTCCTCCCCTCCTCCGGTCCCTCCCCTCCTCCGGTCCCTCCCCTCCTCCGGTCCCTCCCCTCCGGTCCCTCCCCTCCTCCGGGCCTCCCCTCCTCCGGGCCTCCCCTCCTCCGGGCCTCCCCTCCTCCGGTCCCTCCCCTCCTCCGATCCTCCCCTCCTCCGGGCCTCCCCTCCTCCGGGCCTCCCCTCCTCCGGTCCCTCCCCTCCGGTCCCTCCCCTCCTCCGATCCTCCCCTCCTCCGGGCCTCCCCTCCTCCGGGCCTCCCCTCCTCCGGTCCCTCCCCTCCTCCGGTCCCTCCCCTCCTCCGGGCCTCCCCTCCTCCGGGCCTCCCCTCCTCCGAGCCTCCCCTCCTCCGGTCCCTCCCCTCCTCCGGTCCTCCCCTCCTCCGGTCCCTCCCCTCCGGTCCCTCCCCTCCTCCGATCCTCCCCTCCTCCGATCCTCCCCTCCTCCGGGCCTCCCCTCCTCCGGGCCTCCCCTCCTCCGGTCCCTCCCCTCCTCCGGTCCTCCCCTCCTCCGGTCCCTCCCCTCCTCCGGTCCCTCCCCTCCTCCGGGCCTCCCCTCCTCCGGTCCCTCCCCTCCTCCGGTCCCTCCCCTCCTCCGATCCTCCCCTCCTCCGGGCCTCCCCTCCTCCGGGCCTCCCCTCCTCCGGGCCTCCCCTCCTCCGGTCCCTCCCCTCCTCCGGTCCCTCCCCTCCTCCGGTCCCTCCCTTTCGGGGTCCTCCCCGGGCTGAATCCCCTCGGGTGCTCCCCCGCGGGCCCCCCCAGCCGGCCCTCCCTCGTCCCCAAGCCCCCGGGCGTGGGCCCCCTCCCCGGTACGCCCCCCGCAGCGCTGATCTGCACCCGCGCACCTGAGCAGAGCACCTCTGTGCTCTCCTAGTTTTGCTTTGCTCTTGAAACACTACAACTAAAAAGATCTCTGTCTTATCAAGAAAGTTTTTCTCGTCCCTCTGAGGTTCTTTGAGGCAAATTGTCGTGTATCTTTTTTGGGGTGTGCGCTGAGCCTAAATGGCCTCGAGGGAAAGGTTGGTTAGGACTTCGGATCTTTTAGGAGATGATAGAATACAGTTTGGATTCTTTGTGGAGGGGGCAGTGTGATTGACTCCCTGACGCTGGGCGCTGCTGCCTGCACGGGCGGGAGGGCTGAAGAAGCGGTTCCGTTTCCAGCCCCCGCTTTTACGCGAGGAAGCCTGCGGGTGATCCGCGGAGGAGTGGCCTCAGGCATTGCAGGGCCCAGGAAATGCAGGAAAGACCAGCTCTAAAACGTCTTCCTCTCCCGTTGGCCAGGATCCGAGGGTCCGGCAGAGGCTTCACACACAGCAAACCTGGAGTGCATTCTTGTTCCACGATCCCTTCACCCCCTTCACTAGGAACCTGTAGTCTTGGATGTCATTTGATTCTCTTCAATAAACTTTGATTTTGAACTCAACACGTGCAGGGCATTGCTAGTAGGCTCCGTGCGTTTAGAAGACAGTGTCAGGCACTGCTGTGCGCCCCTCGTGCGCATGGGCTCATGCATCATTACCCACAACACTGTAGAGAGGGATTGTCTTTATTTCCATTTTATGACAAAAGAAGGAAGTAAGGCACAAAGGTCCCTCCCAAGTGCTAGCCACTCCACTGCTCTAACTGTGCTAGAATTCAGAGTGGGGGTCTCTGCCTCTGCCTTCCAGAGCTGCCTCCAGTGGCCTGAGGTGACCTACACCACTCAACAAACTACAAAATCAAGGTACACTGTGGTAAATGCCGCTGAAAGTTTAAATAGAGTGTAGTCCAGGGAAAACAGGATGAGGAAGGGTTTGGATTGCTGAAAATGTATCTTGGGTTGGGTACTGAAAATGGAAGTGCTAACTTTTTTTTTTTTTTGAGAGTGAGAGAGAGCATGAGAACAGGGTGAAGGGCAGAGGGAGCGGGAGACTCCCCACTGAGCAGGGACCCCCCGATGTGGGGCTCAGTCCCAGAACCCTGAGATCATCACCTGAGCCAAAGGCTTAACCGGCTGAGCCACCTGACTTCACCCATGCTTCAGGTGTCCTGAAGCAGTAACTCTTTCAAGCTAATGCTGTTGCTACTAGAGCCCAGCAAAATATATAGTCATATGCCACACTACGGACTTTGAGTTATGCTTGAAGTGTTTTGTTGTGTACTGTAGATGTCTGACGGTCAACATGATTTAATAAGTTCATAAATATTGAGTACTTATGATGGGCCTGGCACTGTACAGGGTGCTTGCAATAAAGCTATGAGTACGGCAGAAATTGTCTTCAAGGAGTAGAGTTTGAGTGCACAAAGATTGGCTACACGTGTGCATGCAGATACATAAATGTAACATAATTTTGGACATTGATAAGTGCGGTTAGGATCCAAATAGAAGGGAGCCTGGGTGTCTCAGTCTGTTGGGTGACTGACTTCGGCTCAGGTCATGATCCCAGAATCCTGGGATCAAGTCCAGCATCAGGCTCCCTGCTCAGTAGGGAGGAGTCTGCCTCTCCCTCTGCTGCTCCCCCTGCTTGTGCTCTCTCTCTCTTAAATAAAAATCTTAAAAAAAAAAAATCAAAATAGAGTAATATTAAAGTACTGATGGGGGTGGGCTGGGGAAGTGCATTAAAATGGAAGGGGAGGGACTACCTGTCTGGATTAGTGAGCTTTGAAGTGAGATTTGGTTGATGAGCTGTAGGCAGACAGAAGATTTAGAGGAAGAGTGTTCTAAGCAGAAGATAAGCACCAAGGCCCTGAGCTGGTCTCACTTAGATTTCAAGGGCCAGGCAAAAAAAATCAGCGATTGCAGAAGTTTAATGGATGACTGGAGAGTGTGGAAGATGACAACATGGACTAATCATCTAGAACCTTGGACCCCATTTAGGTTGAAACAGAAAGTCCATTGGTGATCTTAAACAAGACAGATGCGATCTGGTTTATGCTTTAGGAAAGAGGTTGGCAAACCTTTCCTGTGATGGGCCAGATGATACATATTTTAGGCTTTGTAGGCGGTAAGGTCTCTGTTGAAGCTACAGCTCTGCTGTTGTGTTATGGAAGCAGTCCTAGATAATGTTTAAATGAATATGATTGTGTTCTAATAAACTTTATTTATGGGGGTGCCTGGGTGGCTCAGTCAGTTAAGCGTCTGCCTTCGGCTCAGGTCATGATCCCCGGGTCCTGGGGTCGAGTCCCACATCGGGCTCCCTCCTCGGCGGGAAGCCTGCTTCTCCCTCTCCCACTCCCACTGCTTGTGTTCCTGCTCTTGCTGTCTCTGTCAAATAAATAAATAAAAAAATCTTTAAAAAAACCCAAACTTTATTTATGGGCACTGATAATTGAATTTCATGTAATTTTTATTTGTCACGAAATGTTATTTTGATTTTTTTTTAAAGATTTTATTTTTAAGTAATCTCTACACCCAACGTGGGGCTCGAACCCACAACCCCCAGATCAAGAATAGCAAGCTCTCTCGACTGAGCCAGCCAGGCGCCCCTCTTTCATTTTTTAAAAACCTAGCTTGTGGGCTGTACAAAAACAGGCAGCAGGTTGTGGTAGGCTGATGCCTGATGGATCCCAGTAGGTGTTAGAGTTATTTTACAGCCTCAAAAAATAAAATCTTTGTACTCTGAATTAATAGCTATCAAAATTGCGTCAGTTAAGGGAAAATCGTAGTTGTCACTGATAGGGAAACTGGCAGGAGAGGCAGCTGGGAGTGCTGGTTCTGTTTCCCTTTTCTTGGGAATGAGGAGCAGCTGTAGTCAACCGATCCTTTGCTTTAGCTCTGACTTTGCTTAGGACAAAACTCATCATCCTGACTGATGGCCAGGGAGCCTTTGCCAGTGACTGTGGTTACTGTTTTCAAATGATAAAATGTATATTTTCTGAATATTCTTTCTTCAGGTAGGTGGGAGGAAGAGAGTACAGGGGTATGTACTATTTAACATCTAAAGAGTGAATTTTTCAAATCTACGTATCTGTAGCTTGTTTTTCTCGCTTGTAATTGGAATAAAATGATCATACTAGCGATAGAATTTTAGTGTATGCAAATGACAGTTTGAGAAATGCAGAGTTTGAGTAAATGCCAGTTCCCTCCTTGTGCCTAAAAAATATAATGATTAGGGTAAAAGAAAAGTAGCATGAAATCTCACTCATCTATAAGGGGTTTTCATGCACAGCAGTGAACTTGTTTGAAAGCTTTTTAATACATATACTTCTCTTTCTGGAAAAAGAGAGCAACTGTGAAAATGCATACATAATGCAAAAACTTCTTTTGGGTAATACATTTTTCAGCTAATGAACTAATTACTGTGAACTGACCTATTTTACACATGGTTGCTTTAGTGACTTCCAATTTAGCTCATCCAGTTCCAACTTTAAATATTCTAGTTATACAACTTAAATGAAAAAGTTTGATGCTCAAATACTTTAAAGAAAAATTTTTTTACTCAGATAAATAAAGATAAACCTAAGAGATAGGCAACTTAAGTCTGTTTTGGTAGCTTTGAGTTTAAATATGACTTAAACACCTTTTAAAATGCTAGTTTCAGGTAAGAGGGTAATCAACGTCCTTGATTTAGACTTTTTGGAATAGAGTGGCGACCTATACTACTAATCAATTTGTACCTGGGGCACACAACTTTGATCTGTAGTATTAAGTCTGGTTGGAGTGGAGTGGTTAGCAGTATATGTCCACAATATGTATATAGTACTTTCTGTTTATAAGCTACTTGTCACAGTAGCTTTAGGATACAGTCACTTATAAGTGGGGATACATTTTAAAACCCAGATGCTCTTAGGGAGCAGAGATAGATTGGTTGTAATATACTGTGATTATTTTAAAGTAACTATTTTTTCCAAGGGATAAAAAATACAGTAATAGAACAGTTTTAGGGGAACATTTCTTTCAAATAGTTTCATGAAAGTAACATAAAAATCATTTGTTTATCACTTAGATTGATTTTGCTGACACAAAAGATAAAGTGCTGGTGTTTTTCAAGCTGCGACCTGAAGTAATTACTGATCAGAATCTACATAATAACATTCTTGTTTCATCTATGTTAGAATCACCTATAAATTCTCTTTACCAAGCAGTACGGCAAATATTTGCACCAATGTTGTTAAAGGTAGGTAAATTAAAGGAGCTGTATGGTCATTTTTTTTTAAGCTAGGTATTTGTATAAATGTCTTTATAAACAAAGATAAATATTTGCTGTTAATATCATTAGTATTTGTTTTTTAAATGTTATAAAAATTATAAAAAAATTAAAGTCAGCTTTGTGGACAAATAGAGAAATGGGAGAAAGAGATAAATGTAATCCACATCAGCTCTTAAGTTGCTATATAGTAAATTATTTTATAAAGTTTTAACTGTTGAAAGGCCTTTTTTTCCTCCCTTATGAGACAGAGGGCAGTGGCAGGCTTTGAGTGACACAGGTGTATTTCGACTTCTTTCTCTCAACAGTATTTTAAGGAAGCCAGTTTGATTGGAAAACTTTTGATCAATGTTTGCTCTTGTCTGTTTTTCTTTAGGATCAGGAATGGAGCAGAAACTTTGATCCCAAACTTCAGAATCTTTTGAGTGAACTAGAAACTGGTTTGGGTATAGTTCTACGAAGATCAGACATTAACTCATCAAAATTGAAATTTAAGGAAGATGATACACGAGGTATAGAACCGTAGCTTAATGAAAGAAAGTCAAAACAGTTTTCTTATTAGTACCTTAGTAAATTAATATATTTTTTCACAGATTTATTTCCACACTTTTGGATCTTCTCTGAGCTTCAGCCTTTTAAATGAATAGATGTACATGGATTTTGAGAGGAAGAAAATGTAATCTTTAACAATGTGCAATTCATGGACATAGAATATAGTTGTCTCTCATTATTTGCAGTAGTTATGTTCTGTAAACTCACTGTGAATATTGAATTAGTAAATACTAAACTCTTGGTCCTAGGGGAAAAACAGTTAGGTTCCTGTGAGCCTCTGGTTGTAACATTTTTATCGACTTCTCAACATGTAACCCTATTTTATGTATGTTTCTGTTTTAATATAATATTTTACATGTGTTTCTGTTTTAATATAATTAATACTTTTTTAATATAGATTGTTGATTACTTAACATAGGCCTCATGGCCAGCAGCACTGTAACTCATGCATGAAGGAAACATCCCTGATACAAGTATCCTCTCTGTGGAGGTCACATCACAGTGTTCTTGTCCTTGGCAACACTGGAAGCACTTCAGCACTATGCTTGGGAGCCATTTTAAACAGAGAAATGACCAATAAAAAGCACAAAAAATGAGGAAAACATCCAGCTGAATGGGTTACAGAAAGGATACTTGTTTATGGTAGGAGATAGGAAACAGAAAGGCAGTGTTACCTTGTTCAGCCTGGGAACGTGTGTGCGGGGCAACTCCCAATTTTTCATTGCTCTGTGCATGTCTGTGAATGACCATGAAAGCATTGCAAGCATTGATTTTAGATTACAAAATAAATGTTAGGAAATGGATGAATTCATAAATCCGCATCCATGAATAAGGAGGACTGACCCTAATTGTCTACTTTGCAAAGATAATTGATTTTTATTTTAAAAATGCATTTTATCTGAAGCTAATTATAATTTTATTCTAGCTATAAATATTATTTATGTGAACAATTAATATGAAGTGAATGACCTACACTAATCATTATTTTACAATATTGGATACAGTTTTATACTTTTTTGAACAGTAAATCAGATGCTTTTTGAATACCATAGACCCAGAAAGAACAGTGCACTTTTCCAGCATGTGATTAAGCAACTAGAAATTGTCCAATTCACTGGGAAATATAAAAACAAATTGAAACAAAAAATTATTTTAATTTGCTTATATTTTGAAATTAAATTGGGGGCATTGATTGATTAAATTGTCATCATTTCTAATTTGGATGGTATTCCCGAACATGAATCGTGATGGAAAGCCTTGTGTTGGAGAAGCAACCTTCCAGGTAGAAGGTGTAGACTGACCGTGTAGAGACGGATGATATACAAAAACATACGGGAAACATACTGAGCGACAAACCTGTGAAGTATACATTTGGTGTACTGTTAGTTGTTCTTAGTGGATTTAAGGAAGAACTTTCTGTTGATAGAAATTGTAAGGCTGATTTTCCGTACATCTTCATGAGCACAGGAAATAGGCAAAATCAAATGAACCAGATAATTTTCTGGCTTTTCATTTTGTACTGATATTTCTTTTTTTCCTTCTCGCCTTTTCAGGTATTCTAACACCAAGTGATGAGTTCCAGTTTTGGGTAGAACAAGCTCATCGTGGAAATAAACAGATTAATAAAGAAAGAGCCAGTTATTTTAAAGAATTATTTGAAACAATTGCAAGAGTATGTGATTCCTATATAGTTATGTTTTAGACTTTTGATAAAAGTACTTTAGGATTCAGTTTTCATTAGATTTACCTTTGTTTTGACATTATTACTTGATGGTTGTAAACAAAAAATATTCTTAATACATAACAGGGTTTCCTTGAAGTGTGCACTTAATGTGCATACAACTTAAAAACCGAAACTTTTAAGAAAGTTAGATTCTAATCTCTAGTAAATATTTTTCTCAAAAACATAATTGCTTTTCTGCAGGTACATAGGGAAAAGCAAAAGCCTAATGTACTAACAGAGGTTTATCTACACGGAGGTAATATGTTCTTTTGAAGGAATGTTCAGTTTATTCAAGTTAGCATTTCGAAGTAATCCCAAATATGAAAAGTCTTAGTTTTATACTTGATTGATTATTCTTTGAAATATTCCTAGAGGTTAAATATGTAACCACTTTGAATATGGTTACAAAAAAGTCTATTCTTTTCAAAATAAATAAATAGTAATTTTTTATTTGTTCCCAGTATTATTTCAATAGTATCATTTTAATGAAATGTTTGAAAAGTTTTAAACTTTTTTTGGTCATAATGATGGAATGTAAAATCACAAACCTTGAGCTGTGATTGCATTACGGGTAACATGCAGTGCAGTCCATGAGTGACAACATACGGGAGCTAGTGTGGGTAATGTCTGTCTGGCATTAGAACCGCCTCCTTTCAGGAGCTGCGAGAAATGAATCCAGACTTCAAGAAAATTAGGTCAAGGGCAAACATGAATGGACTTTGCAATTCTTATGTTTTCTTCTGGCTTTCCTGAAATTTATGTTTGTAAAGGAACTTGTAGGGTATTTGCATAAAGAAGTAACACATTCTCTGGTAGAAAAAGGAAGAGGAAATGATATCGCAGGTGTTAGAATTGTAGCAATTGAAAAGTCTGGAAACAAGTTGACTCTATTGACGAAAGTACAGTTATCATTATGTTTAAAAATGAATGCCTTTTGGTTTTAGGAATTTTATAACTTGGATGGTCTTTCCTTATTGGAGGTGGTTGACTTGGTGGAGACCACTCGGGATGTTGTAGATGATGTGTGGAGACAAACAGAACATGATCACTATCCTGAGTCACGAATGTTACATCTCTTAGATATCATAGGTACTGTTAAAGAAGCAAACTTTTGAAACTTTGGAAGCCTGTTCTACTTTGTTTTTCTAGTTTTTCCTTCAAGCCCTTACTGAAAATGCTCCTTAATGTAATAATTGTTGCTTAGAGTAATGCTTAGAGCAAATCATACCGGATTATTTAAATATAAATTTGTATATAGTTGGTTAATTTAAATCATATGTGTCAAATTCTTTGACCATTAATGCAAGTAAATTTGCATAGATTTTTAGTCCCTATACATGTATTAATTTAAACTTTATTTTGTAACGGTCTCAAAAGTCTTTAGTATGTATTGGTTTACTTGTTAGTATTAAAGTGCATATACTTTTTGACCTAGAAAATACCATTCTCTTTATTATTCTTGGGAAATATTAGACAAGTACATAAAGGTATATGTATAAGGATAGTTATTGCTGCATTGTTTGTAATGTAGGAGTAGAGACAAATAGCGATTGAGAATTGGTTATATAATGCTACCTCCATACAGTAGTGTAGCCTTTTGAAAAAATTATATGTATTTTTGCACTTGAGAGATGCACATAATACCTTGAAAGATGTGAAAATACAAAGAAATTATGTGCATGTGTTTTGAAAAATATGTTTTGAGCCTAAGGATATGCATATAGTATTTCATAGATCCTTAGTTTGCTAATTTGTATATTTTTATCATAAGCATGTATTCTGTAATTATTCAGTAAAAACACATTTCCATTAAAAAATTTGCTTTCTCTTTGATTAGGTGGTTCATTTGGAAGATTTGTTCAGAAAAAGTTGGGAACTTTGAATCTGTGGGAAGATCCTTATCATCTCGTGAAAGACAATCTGAAAGCTGGTATTTCAATTTGTGAACAGTGGGTGGCCGCCTGTAATCACCTAACAGGTCAGGCGTGGCAGCGCTATGTCCCTCATCCATGGAAAAATGAGAAATACTTCCCTGAAACACTTGACAAACTTGGCACACGCCTCGAAGAGGTATCATTTGATTACTTGGGTCTTTGACATAAGTATGAAGGAGGTTCAAACCTGTTTGTGAATATATTTTATAATTAGTAAGTAGTACACATCTGATAGGAGTTATTTATGTTTTGGGGAAAGAATAAGAATTAAAGTTCATGTGAGATAATTTTTGGCAGTCATGTGACTGGTGCCCAACTAGCTGCTAGTTTCCACCTGCTTGCTTTTTCTTCGGTGTATGACTGTTCACCTTGTAAGTTGTGAACTTCTGTTTTGTACTCCTCTGTTGTGAAAAAGATAATCAGCTCCCCGTCCTGGTATAGAAGTTCTCAGACATTCCCTTGGCTATTGAAATTGTTATGAAGCAGGGACAGCTTTTCAGGGAGTACTCAGTGGAAATACTGATGGAAGAACTGTTTAATTTACATAGGTTACAAGTTTCAGTATAGAACTTAAGCATTTAGCTTGAGGGGCTAGCAAGATGAGAATATGCAAAGATTGCAAAGCTGACTTTTCCCCCTTTGTGCTCATAGTTCCTTGGGGATTTTTTTTAAAACCTTTTTCATTATGAAAAATTTGAAACATGCACAAAAGTGAAATAGTGTAACAAATGCCCGTGTATATGCCACTTGATCTCAACAGCCACTGGCATTACTCAGTTTCTGTTCCATCTTTGTCTCCCACCTTCCCTTTTTTTGGAGTATTTTTAAAGCCAAGGCAAGAAATCGTATACTTACACCCTGAAAACAACCACAGTACCACCATCACACTCAACAAAATGACAATATTTTCCTAGTATCATTTTGTATTTAACCAATGTTCAGTTGTCCTGATTGTTTCAGAAAATCTTTATAGTTAGTTTACTTGAATCCAGCTGCTTCACAGGTGCTGCTGTGTGATTCCTACCCAATACATCAGGAGACACACAGCCTCAGTTTCCTACTGGCAGGGAGGTCAGTTTGCTCTTGGCTCTCCTTATGATGCTCTTCCTTCAACTCTTCTAAGTGACTTACCAGCCACTGATGATCGTGAGCAGTTGTGACATAGATTCTCCAGTTCTGTTGTTCTTTCTGTGTTTCTCTTAATGACGGAAGAACTTTTTGTCATCAGTTTTTTAGTTACTGTGAATGGCAGTAGACACAATTACCTTTTTTCTTTGATTTATCACTTGTTAGAACAGTGAACAATAAGTTAGTTTCATTGTAAGTTCCATAGGCAATTAATAAAATGTTTTCTCGTTAGTATCATTACGAAGCCATGAGTTTTTATATTTTATGAGTTTCAGTCTATTATGGTTATTGTTATTATCCTCAAATTATTCCATCTTTGGGCAGTGAACGCCCATTTAAGTTGGCTCTTGTGTTATTTTGACATGAATCCAGTATTTTTTGACAACTTCCTTACTTTTAGCCCCCCACCCCCCAAAATGTACCAGCCCATCTTGGACATTTTCTGCCTCACTCCTGGAACTAGTCATTTCTCTCAAGAGCCTGGTTCCTTTTAGTGGAAAATGGTATTTAGCAGCAACAATCTGGTTGGGAAAATATTGCCATTGATAACTTAGTTATCAATGCTTTTAGGCCTTCTCAGTAGACAGGGTTGTTACATTGGTATTTTTGTTTTTAGCAAGAAAAGAATCAATAGTATATACTCCTCTTTCCATCTCAAATGAAAGGTTAGAGTGTTTTTACTTAACCTTTTTGATTGCCTTTTAATTGTTGGAAATTTTATTTATTTTTAAATTGAAATACCACACATTTTATTCATTTAAACTATACACATTTTTTTTTTAAAGTAGGCTGTACACCCAACATGGGGCTTGAACTCACGACCCTGATATTAAGTGTCGCCTGCTCTACCAACTGTGTCAGGCAGGTGCCACTCTTGGTGGAAGTTTTAAATACAAAATACAACAGTTTGTTTCCCAGCTATTTGTAAGTTATACATAATAGGGTTGTTAACATATTATTTCATTGTTAGAGGTGCAATTTAATGCAGAATAATGAAAATCAGAAGTTCTTTTTACTGAATTAAGGACTCTAAAACGTTACTTAAATGAACTTTAAACATAGCTTAACTGTATTTAGATTTTGTGTGTTTTCACCAGGTTTGAACACATTAGTTGACAGTAGTGTTGTGATGTAATGACGTCTTTGAGCACCACTTTGACTATTGATGAGTAGTAATTCTCAAGATTACGGTTTGTTGTATTCATTTCAGTGAACCTAGTTTAAAGAAACTCTTGCCAAATACATGTAGACTCTAGACCTATTTGTGCAGATTTATCAATTTAAATAAATTTGTTTTAATATTTTATGTTTTAGGTTTTGGCTGTTAGAACAATTCATGAGAAGCTTCTTTATTTTTTACCTACCAGTGAAGAGAAGATCATATGCCTGACTCGAGTATTTGAACCTTTTACTGGCCTGAATCCTGTGCAGTATAATCCATATACTGAGGTTGAATATATATGTTTTTGTCTTTATAACTTCCTGTTTGTATTGTTCTTCTCAAAGGCAAGTATTGAAAATATTAAAAGTCTAATAATATTAATTTGTTTAGCCTTTATGGAAAGCTGCAGTGTCTCAATATGAAAAAATTATTGCACCTGCGGAACAAAAAATAGCAGGAAAGTTGAAAAATTATATTTCAGAAATTCAGGATAGTCCACAGCAGGTAAAATATTGACATATTTTATTTTTACTATTTCCCTTAAGCTGTTTTGGGAGATATTTATGTATTTACCAAGTTGATCGATTTAGGATGAACATGTACTTTTTTATTTTATGTTAGCTTCTTCAAGCATTTCTGAAATATAAAGAGTTGGTGAAGCGTCCAATTATAAGTAAAGAATTGATGTTAGAAAGAGAAACTTTACTGGCAAGACTTGTGGACTCAGTTAAAGGTAAAAGTTTATGAGACATTATAGTGTTTGCTTGAGAAAATATTTTTGTAGGTTACTTTTTCTTGTATAACATTTAGGATTAGGACTATATAACATTATATGCTGAAGATTAATTTACTATATTTGGTATAAATTACAGATTTTAAAAATTAGTTATTTTCTTCTGTCTCATTTGATACATGGTAAAGTCCCTGAAGGTAAACAACCAAGCCTTAGAATTTGTCTGTCCACAACCTTTCACTTAGTACTTGGTGCACAGAAGGCACTTAGGAAATCTTGACTGAATGTGTATAATCATTTATTTGATTTATTTAAATTTTACAGATTTTCGGTTAGACTTTGAGAATCGATGCCGAGGAGTTCCTGGTGAAGCATCTGGACCGCTTTCTGGCAAAAACCTTTCGGAAGTTGTTAATAATATAGTTTGGGTTCGCCAGTTGGAACTGAAGGTATTAGTTTTAATAGATGTTGAAGAACACTAATTGTAAAATGTGCTAAATTAATATGGAAGGCACTCTAGAACTCTAGTGAAAAAATGAAAAAAAAATTCTCTGCTTTCTTTGGCATTTCCATCTAATTTTCATGTGAAGTGTAGAATTCTAAAAAAGCGTACAGAGGAGGTTTGAATGGTCCACTCATTTTTTATGTAGAGATAACTAGCACATCCTTTATCATTCAGGTGCAGTTCCACGTAAAGTGCCTTCTTAAGAAAATATTGAAGAGGAAATCATCTTTTATATATTTTCAAAGGGTTTTTTTTAATCCTTTGAGATTATCACTGCAAAATCTTTGTAGTTGCAAACTCTATCAGCAAGTATGTTTATGTAGGTAAATCATTCTAGGTTGAAAGGAAATTAAAGGAAAGGTGAAATGTAATTATGACACTGCCTAAGATTAGGGTCAGCAATTTATGGATTTAACAGCTACTCTTTTAATATTTTGGTATTATCAAAATTGATCTAAGATTCTTATGTACAGTGTCTTCTATCTGACTCACATAATGGATGTTCATTGGTTATGGTCTGTGATTAAGAGCAAGCAGACATAGAGTGTCTATGTTGGAGAGTTCTACTTATTCAAGGTTGTGTTTTTGATGTTCTGTTTTCTGAAATATTCTACCCAATTTTGTCAGTCAGCTTTCCAAAGTGCTAGATCATGTTCTGTGTACAGTTGTGGAAGAAAGACATTTCTTTCCCCTAATTGCCCTTCAGATTGGCAGATATGTGTGAGCTCTTCACCAGAGCACTAAGCAAAGGACCACATTATTGCTGCACATGTGTAGGAGCGTCGCTGAGTTCGTGGGGGTCTTACCCTTCCGATTAGGCCTCGTATGCGTTACATCTGTGTTTGGCTATTCTGAGTTGTACAAGTCAGAAGCAAAGTGGGGGTTGATCTTCTCACCTTTGCTGGCAAATCTTCTCTCCTACTGTTTATAGGTGGATGGGAAAGTAATTTCTGAATCACACATCAGAGAAGGTGGTTCATTTTATGCCAATTTTGTAGTAAGTATTAATATATTCTTGTAATATTCTTGTGATGTGGCTTTTTAAGGTGGATGATACTATCAAGATTGCAGAGGCTCTTTTATCTGACTTGTCAGGATTCCGATCTTTCCATCGAAGTGCTGAAGATCTCTTAGACCAGTTTAAACTGTATGAACAAGAACAATTTGATGATTGGTCCCGAGACATTCAGTCTGGTTTGTCTGATTCCAGATCTGGTTTGTGGTAAGTACAGATACACTAAACAGTGACATCTGGGCAAGAATCTTGTTTCTTATGCTATTAACCGAGTTTTCTCTGTTCTCTCCTTTGTCCAAACTTACTGCCACCTGGGTGGCTCAGTCGTTAGGCGTCTGCCTTCGGCTCAGGTCATGATCCCAGAGTCCTGGGATCGAGCCCCGCGTCGGGCTCCCTGCTCAGTGGGGAGCCTGCGTCTCTCTCTCCCACTCCCCCTGCTTGTGTTCCCTCTCTCGCTGTCTCTCCCTGTCATATAAATAAATTAAATTAAATTAAAAAAAAATTTTTTTTTGGTTAGTTTTTTATTATCAACTTTTAAGTCATTAAGGTTGGGAACTTGGAAGATAGAGTTAGTCGACTGCCCACCTTGCTTCTCATGCGTGTTTGTCAGGTCTGCAGATTCTCCTTTTAGAATGAGGCTTTCCTCTCCTGTGGTGTGTTGCTGTTGGTATTCATATATGTTTTTCTACCTTTTTACATTAATATTATTTACAGGGATACACACACACTGTAAGCTATAAAATTTCATTATTTTAAGCTCCTTGAGGTGGGAAGTAATCTCTTCATGAAATACTACTTTGGTGCCCACCGTAGGGTAAGGGTTTGCTAAACACTGAGCGATATTGAACCTAATTTAATTGGTTAACCTAGTTATTTTAATGCACATTTAAAATGGATGATCTGGAAAAACCATTGTTTCTTTGGTCAGGTAAACTTTCCTTAGTATATTACTGTATTTTCAGAAACTAGTCATGTTGTAGTTTTTAGAAACTTGTTACTTTTCAAAAAAGTAACTTTTGTTGCTTTGTCCATAATATGAAATTCTGTTTATTTTGCCTATACTGCTACAAAGAATAATTAGGCCTTAAGGGGTAGCTTCTTAAACTGAATAAATAGTTTTTTTCCCTTACCTTGCATTTTGGATGTGGAGGAAGAAGAGAAGAACCGAAAGGTGCTGGGGTGTAATGATTCTAACCTTATGCCATTGAACTCTTTCCCCTCCTACTGTCAACCTAAAATATGATAGATACGCCAGACCTAAAAGAAGAGTTCTTTAGTCAACTAATTTTGGGAAATGTTGACACTTCTATCACTGCAGCTCTGGTGGAGATCCACTCTGTGACAGCATGCCAAGGGATTGAGACCTTCTCTAAAGAAGTCTGTTGAATGCTGTTCAACCCAGTGTTTCCCAGTTGGCAATGAAATACTTGGACTCCTGCTTTTTTTTCCTGGGCAAAACCCTTTATTGTTCCATAGAATCAGCATGTTTTAAAATATATTTCAGGGTATGCTGGTATGTAGAAAGTAGTTTTGAAGATTAGTTTCAAATAAAGGCAAAGAAAATCACCATTAAAATTTTCTGCAGGGAGTCTGCTTCTCCCTCTGACCCAACCCCCTCTCATGCTCGCTCGTGCACTCTCTCTCTCTCTCATTCTCTCTCTCAAATAAATAAATAAAATCTTTAAAAAAATTTTTTTCTGACAGGCTATCTGTTCTGTTATAGGAACGTTGAGGCTACATCATTATTCTAAGCCACTTTGAAGTACCTGTTTTTTATTCTGCTTTATTATATGTGTTGATAGATGGGTGGGATAGTTTTGTTCTTTGCTTTTCAGGAGCTTACTTTCTAAGACCTACGTTTTCTTAATTGTGAAAGTGATTTGAAGGAATAAGCATTATGTAAACATGACCCTGAAAGGGAAGTCATGAAACTATAATACTCTTGACTGATTAATTAATTAATTAATTAATTTTTTAAAAAAGATTTTATTTATTTGACAGAGAGAGAAACAGCGAGAGAGGGAACACAAGCAGGGGGAGGGGGAGAGGGAGAGGGAGAAGCAGGCTTCCCGCGGAGCAGGGAGCCCAATGCGGGGCTCGATCCCAGGACCCCGGGATCGTGACCTGAGCCGAAGGCAGACGCCTAACGACTGAGCCACCCAGGCGCCCCACTTCTTGATTAATTTAGCTCAGTATTTTCACAATCATGCTGACTCGAGTGCCCTGATTTAAAAATTGCTATTGTAACATTTGCAAGAAACACGAAGGACAGCTCTTAGAGAAACAAAAGTAGAGGAATGAAACATTTGAATATATCTCCTCCTACCATTTTGATGTTCTTTATCATTGATCCTTTAATAAACACATTAAATAACCAAGTAGGCTGACTCAAGAAATACCTAAGGTACCCTTTGGAAAATGAACCGAAACCTTTTCTCTTTATGGTGAATATGATGCCAGTTTTGAGTCTGAGTGGAAGGCTAAGAGATTGATTTTACTGATTTCAAAAACTGCTTGGTTGAAATATTAATGTGATGGTGTATTTTGGATATTGCAGTTTATTACCAAGATCTGAATTGTGTGATACTATGTGAAAATAAGATTGCTTGAAAACTATAATTAAAATTTTTTTTACTTTGAGTTAATTTTATATTTACAGAAAAGTTGTAAAAACTGTTGCGTTTTTCGTCTGTCAAAAGAGTGAGAACATGAATTTTAAAAAGTTATTTTATCTTGTAGTATCGAGGCTAATAGTCGAATTATGGAATTGGATCCTAACGACGGATCATTAAGAGTGCATTATTCAGATCGGTTGGTGATTCTTCTTAGAGAAGTTCGTCAGCTCTCTGCACTTGGCTTTGTTATTCCTGCCAAAATACAGCAAGTTGCAAACATTGCACAGAAATTCTGCAAGCAAGCAATTATTCTTAAACAAGTATGACATTATATTTTTGAATATATGACTGTTCTGAGTTCATTACATTACAATATTTTAAGGGGTTCGTCTTCTAAATTTTGAGTTTTTTAGGCTAATAGAATAGCACAAGTCTTTGGAAATTAAGGTTTGCTAAATGACTACATTACAAAATTTGCTTTGCAAATCTATATAGGAATTCATTAATTTGTGATATGATTGTTATTGTTGTTCATTCTAAAAGCATTTGGAAAAATAGACTGTTATTTCTCCTTTTTTCCTTTTTCTTTCGTGTTGTATGCATGGATCTTCAGGGACCTTCTAGTCAAAGGGCCCTCTGTCCTTTGCTTGCCTTCGAGGGGCAGATTCTTAGAGAATTACCAGGCTGATGGGCTGGTCACTATTTTTCGCCATTTCATGGGTCTAGCTGTTTACCATTTTGCCATCATGTCATTTTTCTATTTAGAACCAACTATTATGGCCACATTGTCTGTCTCCTTAGGGCAGAACACAAGGCCCTTCTTAATCATGCTCTAAGTAACCTAACCAGCTATGGCTTCCACTCCCTACCCTCTGAATGTGTCTCCATGCACGGATCTCTGTCCCCTCTTATTAGAAAACTCAAAGTCGTCCTTTAATTCCCCACTCATAAGTCATTTCTTGTGTGTCTTTCTTTAGTTGATTGTTCCCTATTCTGTATGCAGTGTGCACATCACTCTTGAACGCTTTATGGAGTATTGGATTTTTTTCATCTTTTCTTTTCACTTGATTAATAGATTGTGGTGAGCAGGAATAGTATCTTAGAGGCAGGGGCAGTGTCTTGTGTATCTCGGTCTCTCATTTATTCTTTCAGCAAAGATTCCTTGAGCACCTGCACTGTCAAGCACAGCGTAGTGGGGATATAAAAATGAATATACTGCTATCATATTCTGGCACAGGGTTCTCAGCCTTGGCACTGTTGACATTTTGGACCAGTTTTTCCTGGGGACTGTCCTGTGCGTTGTAGGATGTTTAGCAGCATCCCTGGCCAGTAGCACCTGTCTGCTCCTGACAATCCGAAGTATCTCCAGTCGTTGCCAAATGTCCCCGTAGGTGCAAATCAGCCATGGTTGAGAACCACTGGTCTAGCAGGGAGAGCAAAGTAAACATTGAGTTCTCATTAAATATCAGGGCTTCTGGAAGATAGATTATTTATATTATTTCCATTCAACCCCCCACCCCCTATTTTTCAGTGATCTAATTGGGGATCAGATTCGTAACATAGCTTTTCTGATGCCACACAGCTAATAAGTTATGTAGCTAGGGTTTGATACCAAATCTGACCCCAAAGCCCATATTTATTCCATTATAGTTATATACTGGTGACAGATATTTGAAAAATTGGTAAAATATTTAATTTATTATGAGTATTTTATTAGAGATTTTTGTAAGTGCTATGAAAGCATAGAGGTGGGAATTTTCAGTTATTTGCTGGGTGAGGGTAGAGGGAGTATCAGCTAAATCCTTCCAGGGGAATGCTGTTTGGTGTGAGACTGGAAGGGTATATGTATATTGTCTCAGGAGCACAAAGGGGAGGGTGGGTGAGCATTTCACATAGAGGGACTGCATCCTTAAAAGCAGAGAGGCTCACTTTTGTATCCTCTGTATTTAGTGTGATGCAACAGGAACTCAAACGGTGAAGGAATGACCATATAGTATTTGTCTTTCCCCAGGGAAATCTATTTACGTAAACCTTTACTGATGAGCAGGTATGCAGCTGGCGTAGGGAGGGCGAAGTAGGAGTTGGTTAGATTGTAGTGCGGCCAGATTGCTGTAAGGGTATGTATTCTTTTGCTTCTAGTTTTTCTGATTAGGCTTCTTCTTGGACTACTGTTGTGCTGCAAAATAGTACAGTGGATGTTCTCCACCAAATAAGCAGATTTTCATATGTACTAGTGGAAAGAAGAGGACTCTATAAAATCAGTTAGGATTTTTTTTTTTTTCCTGAGCGAGAGAGAGATGGGTGGGAGGGGCAGAGGGAGAGGGAGAGGGAGGATCTGAATTAGGCTCCACACCCAGCACCTGAGCCTGCTGTGGAGCTCGATCTCACGACCCTGAGACTGTGACTTGAGCTGGAATGAAGAGTGGGATGCTAAGCCGACTGAGACACCCAGGCGCCCCCATGAGGACATATTTTTTAAGTACATACTCTGGGCTAAGAATTTTGTGAGATTACAAAGATTACAAAGATACAAAGATTAAAAGACGGTCTTTGTAAACTCCTTAGACTCACGCCATGGTGTCCACTTGATCCACTTACCTGAACTTCTCCTTTTCCTCTGACAGAGTTGACAGTGGTCTCTTTTGTTCATCACGGTACCTTGTAGCTACTTCTGTTCTTTGATTCACTGATTAATTCACGCGTTCTCTTGCTAGACACTGTTCCTGAAGCTGTCATTCTAATTTGGGAGGTGGCAAACACACAGGGAGGTAGTTTTAGGTAGTGGTGAGTACTCTGAAGAAAAAGAAAACACAGGGAAGATACAGAGTGGTCAGGGTAGGCCCTGGTGAAGGCTATAACATCGAGAAGAGGAGCGACAGAGTGGCAGCAGAACCACACAGGCGTCTGGGGGAAGACGTGTGTGCAGGGAGCAGATGCCATGCCGAGTTCCTGAGGCAAGACTCGGTGGCTTAGAGACGCAGCAGGGAGGCCCGCATGGCTGCCCTGCACTGAAGGTTTGTGGTGTGGCTGACGGCCAGTCGATGTGAGATGTTGGTGCTGGGGGAGGGCCGTGGGTCTTGGATTTGGATTTTATTCCTGACTGTATTGGGAAGCCATTGGGAGATTTTAGGTAACAGTTTTGGGATTTTGGATTTTATTCTCAAATGCACTGCGGAGTCATTGGAAGTTTTTGAGTGGGCACAGGTATGGTATGATTTCTGTTTAAGGAAGGACCATTCTGGCTTCTTTGAATGCTTTGAGAAGACAGTAGGAAGCCATGACTGGAAACAGGCACTGGTCTTGTCAAGAGACGAGGCTGCTTGGACTGGTGTGGGACCCATGGAGGCGGGCGACATGGCTGGGTTTAATACATGTTTAAGAGTGTAGTCAGTAGACACCATTGATGTGGGATGTGAAAGAAAAGTGAAGGACGACTCAAAGTTGTTTTGGTCTGAGAAATAAATAAATTACGTGTTATGTACTGAGAAAGGAAGGAGCAGGTTTGGAGAGTTGTAAGAATGAAGGGTTCAGTTTTTAGCATGCTTTACTGGTTTCCTCTGTATTTCCCTTGATATTGTGAACTTCTTGATTGCAGGGACTGGGTTTTATGGTCTTTGTTTAATCAGCCCCGGGACATGATTTGGCAAATTATAGGAACTCAACACATAATTGTTGACTGCGTATATTAATACATGCATAATGCTATATTAGAGATGAAAAATATTTTTTTAATCTTAGCATGAGAAGAGTTAATATTTCCACTCAATTAAAAATGAAAACAAATGAAAAATTAAGTGTTATTTATTATTGATTATTGCTAATTGGACTTTTACTTTGTAGGTGGCACATTTTTACAATTCTGTTGATCAACAAATGATTCAAAGTCAGAGACCAATGATGCTACAGTCTGCGTTAGCATTTGAACAGATAATTAAGGTAAATGGACTTTCTGTGTTGTTAGAATTAGAATTTACATGTGAGGTGCTCCTTTTTTTGGTTTTTTAGTATACCCTTCCACTTAACATTGATCTAAGGCTTTGTTTTGTTTCCCAATGACTTCCTTCACTCTTAACAAGTAACGTTTTTCCAACTGTAGATTTGAATGGTTACAGTGTTTCACATTGTAGGTGCTGAGTTTGATCGTTTGATTTCATATTTATAGTATACAGTTGTTGTGCTATTATATTTACTTATTCACTGAAGTGTGAGGTCCTTATATACCAGAGTCTTAAGTGCTTTTCCATCATCTCCTGATTTTATAATTTGATATTCATTTTTTTGTCTGTGTGGTGTATCTAACCCATTCGGCATTAGAAAAACCTACAATAGTTTTTAAACTGTTACTATGTGACTGGTGGCTTTTTGAAATCTACATTTTTAGTCTTAAACATAAAATTTAAAAAAAAATTAGAAGAGGAATATACCCTTTTCTTCTTGTTTTATTTAAAGTGGATTGCTAGTTGTGATCTTCCTTAAGACTACCCCCAGGTTCTGTGATTTTCTAGGAGGACTGATAGGACTCAGGGTATAGTTGCCCCCACAGCTAATTTATTATCTGTCCCAGCAAGAGGATGCAGCGCATAGTCAGCTCAGGGAAAGGTACATGAGGGTGAGGTCCTGGGGAAATCAGGCGCAAGCTCTCAAGAGTCCCTCCCAGTGGAGTCACACAGGGCATTCTTCACCACCCCTCCTCCAACCCCCCCCCCCCCCAGCAACAAGCTGTAATAAGTGTGAAGTGGTGTCTTCCTGGGAAGACCATTAGCGACTCGGTGCCCAGGCGTTTACTGGGAACTGGACATGGAGGCATCTTCTACCTAACATGTACTAAAATCCCAGGTTCCCAAGAGGGGATCTCAACATGGTGTTCAGTGTAAACCATGTTGTTTCGGTGCAGTGAGCCGGTGGTAAACGTGAGCGGGGCCGGGGAGGTGTGCTCCTAGGTGCCAGCTGAGGGTCTGTCTTGGAAGCAGGCCTTTGGAGGGAGAGCGTGCAGACCTGCTCCGCTGACTTTGTTCCGCACACTGGATCTCAGGCTGAACATTTACTACAAGGCACATAACTCATAAATTTTATTAAAAACATGTTTTTATTGCCAAAGCTCAATATGACTTTATAATGGAAAGTAAAAAAAAAAAAACACTGACAGAAAAAAAAATTGTTTTAAAATTGTACCACCAAGGGATGGCCATTGTTAATAGTCTGGTATATATCCTTTAAACTTTTTTTCTGGGCGTATTTACAAGTGTACTTTTGGAAATGGGGTAAGATTTTATTTTTCACCTAATAGATAATGTTTAATTATATACCTTTAGAACTTTTTCTTCTCTAATCAGTATATTCAAAGTAGCATCTGTTGATATTTCTATGAGAAATTGAGTTGTGAGAAGTAAATAATTGCATTTAGCATCTGTTAAATGAGACTGAAGAGTAGATAGAAACTAAGAAGGACAAAGAACATGGAGGTTCTTTCTGATCCCCTGGCCGCTCACTGGATTGGAGAGCAGGGCCTCTAGTTTAACTAACTTCATAATCTCTAGTACTACAGCAGGAAGTCGTGTGTGGTAATTACTAGGCAAATGCTTTTTCAGCTGTTCCACAGAGGATTCTGTTGGATTTATTATCCTTGTTAGTTTCATTCATTTTTCAGCTATTGATTGAGGGTCTCCTGCATCCAGCCCTAGTTTTTAGTATTTGTCCTAAGTGTGTAGTATCCTCTACACTCACATGGGGTTGTAGTTTTTGCTTCAGTCATCAAATAGGATTTAAGAAATTGATGAGAAGAAGGACAGTTTATTTTCCTCATCCCCGTGTTTTCCTTTGCTTTTTGAAGTTCTGAGAGGACCGCCTTTGGCCAGGCTTTAAGAGCAGGTTTGCTGGAGACAAATTCTCCTGGTTTTCCTTTTCTGAGAATGTTTTTATTCCCCCTCTTTCCTGAAGGATGTTTTACCAGGTACAAAATTCATGGTTGGCAGGTCCTTCAGCACTTGAAGAATGTGGTTCCATGTGTTCCTGGCTGCGTGGTCTTAGCTGGGGATTCACTGCGGGTTGAGTTGGTGGGTCCCTTCTGTGTAGCACATTGTTTCTCTCTGAAAAAGTGAACTGTAGCGTGAGGACTGGATGAGTGTGTGTGCTCGGTGTTCTGCTGGGCCCTGCAGATACCATGCCGATGATGGTGAAGCATGGCCTTGCGCTGCCTCTGACGAGGGGAGCAGGAGCTCAGTGTCCCCTCTGGCCTCGCCGGCAGCTCGCAGTGCCCTGTCGCCCCTCAGTTCCTTCCTGAACCCTGTAAATATGGCTGCGAGGAAGCACGGGGCTAGCTCGCGGCTCTGTTGCAGCAGAGTGGGGGCGGCGGGGGGAGGCCCCACTGGCTCTTCAGCCCCACCAGCGTTACCTTGGCAGGGGACTTGGAGCACGGCCTGCTTTGGACAAGGGATGGATGGAAGGTTGGCTCTCTGCAGAGCGGTGGTTTTTCTATCCATGTTTGGCCAGAGTAGGGCAGGTTTGCTAAAAATGTTGTCTTTTGTTAGGCCACTGTTTTCCTAGTCCACTGGCTAGAGGGAACAGGCTTCTTCTGGAGCTGTGTGTGTGTGTGTGTGTGTGTGTGTGTGTGTGTGTGTGTGTGTGTGAACAGGCTTCTTCTGGAGGTGTGTGTGTGTGTGTGTGTGTGTGTGTGTGTGTGTGTGTGTGTGTGTGTGTGTTCATTCCTGGAGGTAGCTCCAGGGTGGAGGCTTGTCCCCTGGCCCGTCCTGCATATTTGGGAGACAGTAAAGAAGCGTGCGGCTGTGTTTGCTCAGTTCCCCAGGCCTCCAGGTTGTCTGTCTTCCTCGGCTCCTTCTGTGTGTGTGTGTGTGTGTGTAGTGTCATCTAGGGTTGTTTCGCTATAAGAGGAGAACTTGGAAAGGATGGAGCTATTCAATTTTGCTAGACTGCCTTACCATTTATAAAAAGGAAAAATTACTATATGCTTTTTTATTGCAGATCTGTGTTAGGGATAACTGGACTTAAGATGTCTGTGGAGTCTTTAGGAAAAGAGAAATGCATTTAAATGCTAAATGATGTTTGTTGTACTTTAGAATTCAAAAGCAGGAAGTGGGGGAAAGTCACAGATTACTTGGGATAATCCTAAAGAATTAGAAGGCTACATCCAAAAACTCCAAAATGCTGCTCAGCGACTTGCCACTGAAAATAGAAAACTGAGAAAATGGCACACTACGTTTTGTGAGAAGGTATGTTTTATAGTGTTGGATAGGCTCTGACTAGTATTATTTAAGTGACAATTGGGATATGATCTTAAATACTTTTTATTTGGAAGTCTAATTACCTAACAGACTTAAAGTTGCAGAAATAGTATAAAGTTCACACTTACCATTCGACTTCCTCTGTTGTTAGCAACTTGTATCACCATAGTGCGTTTATCAAAACTGGGGAAGACGGCTTTGAATTTTCCAGCTTCCTCGCCCATGTCCTTTTCAGGATCCTACCTTGCATTGAGTCCCGGACGCTCTGCAGGCCCCTCCTCCTCAGGCTTTCCTTTGTTTCATGACCTTGATATTGGTAGTTGTTTATGGACTGCCTCTCCATGTTTTCTCATCAGATTGGGGTGATGCAGTTTTGACAGAAATCCAATGGTGTTGCTGTTTTGTCTTTGTGGGGGCGTCAGTCAGGTCTTCGTGTGTCTTATTATAGGTTGAGTTAATTTGATCACTTGGTTAAGGTGCTGTCTGTCAGGTTTTTCCACTGAAAAGTTACTGTTTTTCCAGGGATAATTTGAGACTATTATGCTTTAATTTTTAACAGGTGGTAGTTCTTATGAATATAGATCTGCTTCGGCAGCAACAGCGTTGGAAAGATGGATTACAAGAATTGAGAACTGGCTTAGCCAGTGTAGAAGCTCAGGTGAAGTATGCTTTACTTGGTGTCTACACTTCGAATATCACCTTTTCAGAATGTGAATCTGTAAATTGATGAAAAATCTTTAATGAATTCCTAATTTAGAATTCTGCTGAATTACATGCAAAGACCACAAACTGGCAATAAATAAAAAAGGAGTTTCCATGTGTCTTATGAAATGTCAAATTTCTCCGTGCAGACTCTGTATTTTCTCTGACTTGGTGCTTAAATTTTATCATTCCTTAGTTTGCTTTTAGGTGATCGTGACATCCATAGAACACAAAGCTGAGTTTAGGCAGAAGCCTGATAATTGAAATAGCTCTTTCAGTATGTTTTCCCTTTTTTTGGGTAAAATTTCAGTTCTGTGCACATCTTGATAGGAGATGATGTATATGAGAGTGGTTAGCACAGGGCCCGCTGCATGGTCGGTGGTACTGGGATCTTAGCTGAGTATGAGTTTGGTGTCCCGCACAAGTACATGCATTTCTCAGTTCCTCAGATCTTGAAGAAAAAACAGAAAGTATTAGGATCAAGTTATTTATGGTTATGTGGATGCAAAAGAGTGTATAAACTGTCCTGAGCATCCTTATATTTTAAATTTATCATTTTCTTAAAAATGTGCAATGGAGTATTTAGGGAGTGGAAAGGGAAGAGAAGAGCTGTACTTGATGGGAATTTTAGAAAGAGGACCAAGTTCATAAAATAAACCAGCTTCTGTTACTGTATTTTTTTTAGCATCATAAAATACAGTCCACATGTAAAATCCATTTGGCATTAATTCGATGTTTCAAGTTTTGCCGAGCTTTAGTGTAGTGTCGAGGAGCCTAGAGACGTCCATGTCTGATCTGTGAGCTGCTCCGTCACACGTAGCAGCCACGGAGTTGCGTGCTGGAAGACGTTGAGAATGAGGGGTTTGGTTTTGGTTTTTGCTTATAATTTTATTTTGTGATATAAACTTTAAATGGAAACCGCCCCTTCTACTACCTGGTTTTTAAGTAAAGCTGTGACTAACCCGTGTTGTCAGGGGTTCCAGGCGAGTGACATGTGTGCTTGGAAGCAGCACTGGAACCACCAGCTGTACAAAGCCCTGGAGCATCAGTACCAGATGGGCCTGGAGGCCCTCAGTGAGAACCTGCCGGAGATCAGCGTGGACCTGACCTACAAGTAAGAGGGGAGGCCTGGGTTCATGCACAGTCTGCGGTTTTCTGACACCTCCACTTTAAAGTTATTTACTTGTTTTTAGACAGGGACGGTTACAGTTCAGGCCTCCTTTTGAAGAAATCCGGGCTAAATATTACAGAGAAATGAAGAGGTTCATCGGCATTCCCAATCAGTTTAAGGGAGTGGGTGAGGCCGGCGATGAGTCTATTTTTTCTGTTATGATTGATAGAAATGCAAGTGGATTTTTGACTATTTTCAGCAAAGCTGAAGATCTATTTAGGAGATTATCAGCTGTTTTACAGCAACATAAGGTATGGAACATGTAATTTTCTGTTATTATAACATTTCATCTGGTTGGTTGAATTAGTACTAAGTGTGCAATCTACAGCTTATCTTGTGTGTCATAATATAAAAATATGGCAAGGCAGAGAGTCAAGAGTTGAGGATTCTTACACAACCTACATTTATACCATAGATGAGAAAAAAGTTATACTAAGATTTTTTTTGTCTTTGACTATTTGAAAATTGAGAAACTAGTTGTTGCATCAACATGGAATGGGACAGGATTCTGTCATGTCAATTTTAATTCCTCTTAGGAAAATATATCCTTTTCTTTGGTTGGGGAGCAAAGCTTGGAGTAAAGCAACGTCATTAAGATGATGTAACTTTTGACTGTTGTTTGAGTGAATCCTACCAGCCCTCCGGGGATACTCCCCAGCTGCATTCCTTGGTCATTCACCGTTTGTGTTGCTCCGGAGATGGATGACTGAGAATTCAGCCAGTTTCTTAACTGCCTTTGTGATGCTTCTTCTGTAGTTTAGGTTTCTAGAATTGACTGGATCTGGATACTTTCAGATTTTGGAGTGTTTGCCTTTCCCAACTGAGTCTGTGTATACATCAGATTTGAGAAGAGAATCTTAAAAAACGGTTTTTGCGATCTCTTAAGAAAAGTTTTATGATGACAGTACTTTTTTATATTAATAGTTTTTTTCCTCTGTTCATTCTTTAGGCTCTGCAGTAATGGCTTTATTTGCATACTTAAGTTAAAAATTTACATGAATACCTTACATTTGTCCGTTTTTAACAGTGTTATAGTTGGACCCTAAGCTTTTAATGTTAATACAATTAGTACTGTTTCTTTACTAGTAATGTTTTCATTCTTTAAATAGGAATGGATCGTAATTGGGCAAGTTGATATGGAAGCTCTAGTGGAAAAGCATCTTCTACTGTCCATGATTGGGAGAGAATTTTAAAAGCACTGAAAATAAAAGGAAAGAAGCAGAGCGACTTCCAAGGTATTGGAAGTTAGAGTCGTATTTATGTACCGTAGCAGTTTCCGCCGCGAGACGGGAAGGGTACTCCTCCTTGGTGTGTCGAACGTCCGGTCACCTTCTTACCTCTTTTAAAGCTCAGCTATGGCACTTGGTATCATCAGAGTTGGACGTTGCTGAGACTAAAGAAAGGTTTTCTCTAGAGGTTCTGCTGGCTGGGACCTAGCTGGACAGAGTAGACTGGGGAGAGGCCTTGTACACAGACTTGGCACGTGGCTCACACATCTGACTCGGTTTTGTGTTGCTCTGCTTCCTTTCGGTATATGCCCTGGCAGTCCCCCAACACGGTGCTGCATCTGGGTGTTGCCCTTAACTGTGCCGGAGGCCCTCTGCGGGGCACGTCCTACCCAGCTGCTCAAGAAGGTAGCTCTCCCATCATGTTAGTTACTATTAATTGTTATTATTAGTACCAGGTGGAATAGTCTGTTCAATCCATTTTATTTTTTTATTTTTTTTAAAGATTTTATTTATTTATTTGATAGAGACACAGTGAGAGAGGGAACACCAGCAGGGGGAGTGGGAGAGGGAGAAGCAGGCTTCCCGCAGAGCAGGGAGCCCCATGCGGGGCCCAATCCCAGGACCCTGGGATCATGACCTGAGCCGAAGGCAGATGCTCACTGACTGAGCCACCCAGGCGCCCCTTGAACTAGAATTTTGACAGCTAGAAATGAGAATTGAAGGTTCAAGCAGAGATTTCCAGGAGAGGGATTTATATGCTGAAAATAAGAATTTGGTTAATTGAGAATTTGATGAATAAATGTTTTATTAGGAACTAGAGGGAATGTTCCTGAAAAGGGGTAATTAAGGAACAGATTTGGGAGAGTTTTCCATTCTAAGATAGGGAATTTGGATTTCCTTCATATTAGAGTGGTTAGCTATTGAAGATTTCTAGACAAAACTGTTGTCAGTACCTGTACATTAGGGATGTTAATCTGGAATTTATGAGTTGTATGGTGGAAGAAATAGATCACGGAGGAAGAGAGGTTAGTCTGTCATCACCCAGAAGACCGCAATAATTAACTGAATTAAGTTGTTGGTACTCAAAATGGGGAGGAGGAAATACTATGAAATATTGTCAAATACCTTGAGGTATTATGAGGTCTTATCTTTGGGGAAGATGAGGGATGAGGAATGGAGAAGGGATTAATGACTTGTGAGTTTGAGCTGAGATGATTTAGATAATGCTATGCCATTAATATGGGTGTGTAATGTTTGTGTTTGAGGTTTCTCTTCTCTGTCGGGTACTCTCTGAATCCAGGCTTGCTCATTCTGTTTGCCTGCTCACAGACCTCTGCTGTTGTCAGTACAATTTGTCTGTCCTTCAGTGTAGACAGCTTTCCTAGTTTGCCCGCCAAAGCTAAATAAAACAAAAAGAATGCCTGTCCTTCATTCCTTTTTTCCAGTTTGCTATTTCTTGCTAATAAATTAACATGAGTTCATGTAGGCTCAAATACGCATTTACACACACACAGATAGTAATTCATGGGGACTTCTTAGAAATATGCTATGAGATTAGAAAAGTGATATTTTCATGTTGTATTTTGGATGCAATAGGAAGGATATGGTTTTGGGCTAGGCTGTCTAGGGCCATGCCATCCTATCTACGGCTGAAGGGACCCTCATTTTCATGTCACCAATATTTTTGAGTGAAAGGTAAATTCAGTCTGTCCACAGGATTCTGTAGTCCATGGGTACAATTCTGCTGCACTTAGACCACTTTATGTTAATTCATTAGCAAACTATGGTATAATTAATTTCTCAGGTTTACTAAAACCATCTCTTCTTATCAGGTATTAGAAATCTTGACATTTTATGTGTCACAGTTTCAATAATTATATAAAATTTCATGTATTAAGCAAATTGGCTCTTCTCTTTTGCTGGTGAAGACCTGGAGTTTAAACTTTTGCCAGTTAGTGGGCTGACAGAGAATAAATAAAGCTTTAAGGGAAAATTATGTTTTTAGAATAGAAGTGAGTATTTAGCTCATGTAATTTGCTGTCTAAAATGTCACCTGGCTCTGTGCTTCAAAAAGAATGAGTAGCTTTCTAAGTAATCTCTGTGACATAATTTCCAGCCCTCTCTTAACTTTGCGTAGTTTAAGATAAATATGAAATTTCCTCAGATGAACAAGTCTGGTTCAACTTCTCTTTACTTAGAACATTACAATTTGCATGAAGGATACCGTGCAAACAGTTAGTGTTCTTAAAAAAATGAATGCCTTTTTTCCAATCATTAAAACAGTACATTTGCTTTATAAATTTTTTAAAAATATAGAAATTGCTCTGAATACTTGATGTTTTAGATATATTAGTACATAAAATTTGGGTTTTACTGTATCTTGTTATTAATCTTTAGTATTTTGTCTTGTTATTACCTAGTCCTCAAAAAACTTGATTTTTAATTGTATGGATATATAATAATTTATTTAGCCATTTTTGTATTTAACTTGTTTCTAATTTTTCACTATTATAATTGATGCTCTGAAGAAGATACTTGTATATAAATCTTGGAATATGCTCTGGAAATTTCCTTAGGATAAATTCTACAGGTGAAGTTAATAAGACCAAAGATATGCCTATTTTAAATTACTTGATTATATGGCTAAATTGCTTCTCACAAAAGTTCATGGTTTTATACTCTGACCAGCGGTTCTGAGAGTTCTGTTTCCCCACACAATTGAAGATATGAATTAACAATTCATTACATTTTTGTTAATTTGATCGGTATAAAGTGATATCTTACTGTTTTATTATCTTAGTGCCTTAATAATCTATATTCCCCTGTCTTTGTTTTCTTTCCCTTATCATTATTGTTTGTATATGACTGCAGAATAGTGAATTCATGTTATATTCAGATAAGTACATTGCACACTGTGACAAGTAAAGGGCTTGTAAATATTTAAATATATTCATGTGAGACTCTAAAAAACTGTAGTATTATAACAAAATCATTGTTTAATGAAAACTTCGTAATAGTACGTGGAAAGCATTTTTACTAAATGAAGTCTAAATGTTCTTAAAGATCACAGTAATACTTTCTGATTTACATTTTGAAATGTGTGCTAAAATCGTTACAAGACTCTTTTCCTCTAATAAGTCTTTTTCATGTCAAAGTATGTCCATTGGCCTTTTTCAGTGCGGTCAAGGTAGATTGTTTAAATATTAATTGTAACCCTGTGAAGACTGTGATTGATGATCTCATCCAGAAGCTATTTGATACGCTTGTTCTTTCTTTGAAGAAGTCCATCCAGGGTAAAGATACTCTTTAATTTTTATTTTAATTTAATTTTATACATAAAGGCATACACTTTGATAATTAGAAATGTAAATCCCACGTGATGATTAAAATCAACCAACTAGAAAGTATATTGTAATGAAGTGTTCTTAAGATGATAATTTTTGTAAAGTAGAAAGTCCATATCCAACTCTTAGAGGTCTAAAAATGGAAGGCATTTTTACTATTTACCGTATGAGCAAGTATCAGTTTGTTGTATCTGTTACTGAGAAGGGTAGGTAATTCTGCTAGAACGTATTCCTTCTTTACAATTACTACTGTTTTCCAAAAATTCCACATTGTTTCTTTTTCCATCAAACTGAGATGTGTTAACATATTATCTAAAAGACTGGAAAAGTTACCAATTTTGAGCAAAATTTACTAATAATGAGTACATTTTAACTTCCTCAAAATTTTGAGGTATAATGTGGAAACAGCCTAAACTTCCATGACGAGAAATTACTTTGCTTATTCTGTATTTTAAAATTTCGTTGTATGAGCAAATAAAAATTTAAGATTTAATGTATGCTATGTAGTGATGACTTCTAACACTCCTTATTTTTAAAATGATGCAATGGAATCTTTTTGGTGATAATAACACTCTGTTTCAATATCACTTAATTCAGCTCACCTACATGAAATTGATACATTTGTTACTGAGGCTATGGAAGTTTTAACAGTTATTCTCCAGTCTGTGGAGGAGATAGGCGATGCAAATTTACAATATAGTAAGCTACAAGAACGGAAACCAGAGGTGAGGATTGCAAAGTAAAGTTATCAATTTATTTGTACTGTACTGAAGATGTTTCTTTTTTTTAAATTTTATTTTATTATGTTATGTTAGTCACCATACATTACATCATTAGTTTTTGATGTAGTGTTCCATGATCATTGTTGAGATGTTTCAGTTAGGTAATATTATGTGACTATTTAGAAATATCAGGGCACCTGGGTGGCTCAGTTGGTTAAGCGACTGCCTTCGGCTCAGGTCATGATCCTGGAGTCCCGGGCTCGAGCCCCACATCGGGCTCCCTGCTCAGCGGGGAGTCTGCTTCTCCCTCTGACCCTCTTCCCTCTCGTGCTCTCTATCTCTCATTCTCTCTCTCTCAAATAAATAAATAAAATCTTTAAAAAAAAGAGAAATATCATATGATTTCAGTATTGTAAGAGAGTATGTATTATCTGGTCCAGTTGGTCAGCTCATGATTGGACTCTTGGTGTTACGTTGGTGCAGTGAGACAGTAACAGTCCTATTTATTACTGTCTTCAGGAGTACTTACAGTCTGTTTTATGATGTACCGTGTTAGAGTAAGACTTTACTTAAATAATTCATGCTGTTACTTCCAGGGTTGTAACTTTAGGATGCTGAAGTGTGAGGTTAGAGCTGAATTTAGGACTACACACCCCCTCCCCCCACACACAGTACACATACACACACACATATAGAGTGGTTATATTATGGATGATTTTAACTGTTTAGAAGAAGGAAGAGAAATAATCAAGTACAGGAACTTTTATGTGTCCCTCCTGTGTGATAGACTTGAAATTATAAAGATAGTTCAGAGGTAAGTGAAATAATATACTTTCACGGTGTAACACAGAGGGGCGTTAGAGAAAGAGGAATGAGTGTGTTTCCTAGAAGTTTGGCTTGAGCAGCTGGGAAGCTACTGGTATCATTTACTATGAATGGGAATGACTGGAAGAGGAAGATGTTGGGATTTTGGAGATGGTGGGGATTGAGATATGAGATGGAAGTTGAATGAGGAATAGGGAACGTAGAATAAAGACTAGAGATGAAAACTTGAACGCCATCTTTATATGCATGAAGTGTGAAGCCATGGGATGGACTAGACCATGGGTTGATAGCAGACAAAGGAGGCTGTGGGAGCAGGGTAGAACATCCCAAAATTTAGAGTTGAAGTGTAAGAGGAAGTACAGAGGAGAACTGAGAGTGAAGTGGGAGGGAAGACACAGAAATGAGGAGAAAAGACGTGGATGTCACATGCTAGGGCACCACATGAGGCAGGAAGAGCTAGACAAGATCTCTGGCACATGAGCCACGTCAGGACTTCAGGGTTGATCCTGTTGATGCTGGGCAGTCTTTGCTGGGCTCTAAGCAGCAGGATGTTACAGAATTGTGTTTTATGTCTCTCTGTTGCCGTGCGGATTGGTTGGAGGAGGAGTGGGGGCAGGCTGACTAGGAGACTGTCATCCTGTCTTTTCAGGCTCATCTAAGTCCTGTTCACATGTGGGAAATTAGAGCCTTACTTTCTTCTTTCTCTTCTACCGAGTGTCCTAGTGCAGAATGGCTCGATTCCATGTTTTCAGTTGTCTTTTTCTTAAGGATCTTCATGACTTTTCCTCTCTGTTGAGTAGAATAATGTAGTTTATTTCTGCTTTTAGATAATCCCTAATCTTAGTTCTTTTAGAAGCCCTTTTAGTATTTTCTTATGAGTAGAACTGCTATAGTGAGAACTCTGCCTTGAATAGCACCGTAGCATTGTCCTTATTGATTCACGGTGTCAGTAGAGCACCTTTATGATCCTTTTTTACCCTCATGTTAGACGGCCTTAGCTGGGTTTGCGTATAATAATAAGTTAGTATTAGGAGCTTCATATCCAGGAATTTAACAAACCATTTCAAAGCAGAAATCTTGATTTTAAAAGAGCTAGTCATGGAACAAATAAGAATAAATGAACCTTAAGAAATTTGATAAAATTGGTTTTTTACGTGTTATTTTTTCAACCTTTAGATTTTGCCCTTATTCCAAGAAGCTGAAGATAAAAACAGACTTTTACGAACTGTGGCAGGTGGAGGTTTGGAAACAATTAGCAATCTGAAAGCTAAGTGGGATAAATTTGAGTTGATGATGGAAAGTCACCAACTTATGATTAAAGATCAGGTAAGAACCTGTTAGTCATTTTCTTAAAATGGAAACTTGATTTTTTTCTCACTTAAGATCTCTTGCTTATCTTTATTCCGTTGCAGTTCAGGTAGATAAGAATTTTATATTGCTGATGAAATTGGCCTCCTCAGCACTTCCATGTAGTAAAACATTTCACATAGTTGATTTGCTTCCTGCCATACAAAGAATGTATGTCGTATTATTTTCAGTTTTTCTTATGAGCGAATTTGTTTGCCTACTACGTATGGCGTCTTTTAAGGGACAACCTGGTAGCTATACACAGCTCTTATACTTACGTCCCATTGACTGAACTTACTGTTTGGCGTGGGTGACCGGGACACGCCCCCTTAATTAAGCAGCTGTATGCTCGTGTGGGACAGCTCTAGTCATTGGTCAAATCTTTTATCGCATCAACTTTGTTGAGAGTTGTGGTGGAAGCTGCTAATAACATGAATGATTTTTTAATGATGATGCTTGCAGTATATCTCCTATTGCTGAATATTTATGGTCTAATTTTGAAATCAAAATTTTATTGTACTTGAAATCAATAATTGAAAACAATATTTTGAAAAATTGGTATTGGTGTTTATTCACCTCTAAATAGAAAATGTTAGAAATAAAATATGAAAGGAAAGTGAGATTTTACAATGAATTGAATTATATAAACTCTTGACTCTTATAGATTGAAGTAATGAAAGGAAACGTGAAGTCACGTCTTCAGATCTATTATCAAGAACTGGAAAAATTTAAAGCTCGTTGGGACCAACTAAAGCCTGGTGATGATATTATTGAAACTGGCCAGCAAAATGCTCTTGATACAAGTGCCAAATCAATAAAAGAGAAAAAAAATTGAGTTTGATGATCTTGAAGTCATAAGGAAAAAGCTGGTGTATGTTTTCTCTTTAAAATTGATAGTAGTCATTTTGGTTTATATTTGTATATGTTAAGCCAGTAACATTCTTACATTTGTTTATCTTAATGTTTTTCTTTATAAAATTCTGTAGTTTTAAAGACAGAACTAAGAAGGGCTCATGCTGTTGCTTTCTTAGGAGTCGTGGCTGGGCTCTGTCAGGAGATGAAAAAAAAAGCGAATTTCCATTTAGGCCTAGAAGTAGAACAGAAAACTAAATTGACTTAAAAGTTAAATTAGGGAGTTGGAATACTTACTTGCTTTCTGTGATTTCGTTGTATTTAAAGATGGGATATGTAAAATTAATGGCAAATTGCTTTCAGAGACTCTGAGAAAAAAAAATGAACCTAGCAAAATAATAAGACAATTTCAAGAAAAAATTGTTTTGTGTTACAATAATACAAGGTATTAAATTTATTTTATTTTAAAGATTTTATTTATTTGAGAGAGAGAGAGCATACAGGAGCAGTGGGGGTTGAGGGGGTGGATGGAGGGGGAGAAGCAGACTCCCCCCTGAGCAGGGAGCCCGACTCGGGACTCGATCCCACGATCCTGGGATCATGACCTGAGCTGAAGGCAGACACTTAACCGACTGAGCCACCCAGGCACCCACAAGGTATTAAGTTTAAATGTGGTTTTAGGTTTGGTCTCTTTTTACGCAAATGCATCCATAAGATAGTTGTCTTCATGGGGGAGTGGAGGATTCAGTACCACACTTACTAAATGGCATTATACCTTTTATCTAAAAGGGTATCTTATATTCCAGAATTTAACTCTTGGGTATTAATATTAATCTCTTCTCAGTTAATCCGTGAATATAAATAATTCTGAATATTTCTATTTTTATGATGTATATGACGTACATAATATGTGTTACCAGCTCCACTTTGACTCCTTTAGAAAAACGCACATTTATGAATTTAAAAGAGGTTATACTTAAAAGTTACAGTAAAATTCTCACGCAGTCCCCCACTGTCTGGCTCACTGTCAGATATGCAGGTGTGCGCACATGCATGCACACACAGGGAACGCAGTTCAGTAATAGTGAGATGTAACAGTTTTTTAAGAATCTAATGATATTTCACTCTTTCTTTCTATAGTGATGATTGCCGTCATTTTGGACTAGAAGAGCCCAGCTTCTCCTTGGCGTGTAGCATCTCCAAGGACATTGAGAGCTCTGCGCAGATTTGGGCGCTTTATGAAGAGTTCCAGCAGGGGCTTCAGGAAATGGCCAGCGAAGACTGGATCACGTTTCAGTGTGGCTCATAAGCGCTGTTTAGATTCTTATAACTTGGTGGTGTGTTGGGGGATGTGCATTTTAAGGTGTCCTGATGTTTTCCAGGACTAAGACGTATCTGTTGGAGGAGTTCTTGATGACTTGGCACGACAGGTTACGGAAAGGGGAGGAACATTCGGCCATGACAGTGAAGTTGCAGTCAGAAGTCGACAGATACAAAGTAAGAGCTGGTGCTCCTGCTGTGCCAGAGTCACCTTGGGGTCGTTGTGCAGCTGAGGGAGCTGGGATTCCAGTTTCTGGTTTTAGTGATTCCATCACATGAAGAAAATAGGAAGGATAGAATAAACCATAGAAGTTACTGATATTTCTCCTAAGCTTTTGGAAAAGCTTTAACTAAGAAATTTATGCTTTCCATAAATTGGAATACCTCCTACTGCAATTTAGGATATGGGTCATTTAGCATATTTAGGATATAGGTCGTATCCTAAATAATAAAATAGAAATATTTTAGGTCATGTTTTAAAATACATCATGCTACAAAGGGATACTTGCATGTATCCACAGCAATGTTTAATAAAAAATTTTGTGCAATTCTGTTTGAGAATTTGATTTCTAGATTATTAAATAAGATAGCAGTAATTAAAATTTTTATAGCTAATCATAAAAGGAAATAATTTGCATTTTGATAATATATATGTGTGTACATATGTTTTTTTAACAGACTGTGATACCTATTTTGAAATATGTGAGAGGAGAGCATCTATCTCCAGATCACTGGCTTGACCTTTTTCGTCTACTTGGTCTTCCTCGGGGGACCAGCCTGGAGAAGTTACTGTTTGGTGATCTCCTCAGAGTAGCTGATACGGTTGTTGCCAAAGCTTCAGACCTTAAAGTAGGATTCACTTTTATAAATATCTCATAGATACGACCTTTGTTAACATATGGTTTTGCTTTGTATTTTATTTAAATAAAGCAACAAGTTGAATTTTTTTTCTCTTAGTATAGTGACTATTCCCCTATTCCATTATTCTTTAGTAATGCACCTGAATATGTGTGGGGGTATAGAAGCATTATAAACCCCTTCCTTAAGAGAGAGAAAAAATATGAAATGAAGAAATGTCTTGGTTTAAGAAGGGAGTCAGCTTTAATTAAAAAAAAAGCAAACAAATACAAATCATTTTACATAAAATATATTTAAAATCATGGGATATATTGTAAATAAAAGCGAAGAGAAGCCAAGATCCAGAGAGCTAAACCAAGAACCAATTTGCTAATCAGGTTTAGAAAAGGTCTCAGGTAAAAGTAAAACTTGCACAGCTCTCAGTTTTAACATTTGACTTTCTGTATTGCATTCTGCCCATTCAGTGTAAAAATGAAAGAATTTGCTCTCTTCTAAAGATTTTATTTATTTATTTATTTATTTATTTATTTATTTATTTATTTATTTATTTATTTGAGAGAGAGCGTGTGCACACACGGGGGGAGGGGCAGAGGCAGAGGGAGAGAATCTCAAGCAGACACCCCACTGAGCGAGGAGCCCGACACACCACATGGGGCTCGATCTCATGACCCCGATATCTCGACCTGAGCTGAAACCAAGAGTCAGTTGCTTAACCGACTGAGCCACCCAGGCGCCCCAAAAAGAAAAGTACTCTTGATGTCAGATTGTCGTATTTCATACTTAAAATATGTACCTTTGTGTGTGTTCATAATCTTGGAGCCTATTTAGATAATTGTGAGGTTATAAAGCATGGCTTGTGTAGAAGATGGTTATTAATCACTTTAGGCATATCAGAACTTAAAATTAAATTACAATAAAATTCCTGAGGTGTGCAAAATTTTAAATATGCCAGACTATTTTTTTTTTTCAGAGAGGGGGAGGGAGCGAGGGGCAGAGGGAGAGGAAGACAGAGAATCTTAGACAGACTCCATGCCCAGCACAGACCCTAATTTGGCACTGGATCCCACAACCCCGAGGTCATGACCTGAGCCGATATCAGGAGTTGGTCATGTAACCTACTGAGCCACGCAGGCGCCCCGAAGCCAGCCTATTTTTGTGTTTTGTGATAGATTCTTGAATTCTTTTTCTTTTTTAGAAGTAAAAAGTATATGGCAGAACTTTATATATACTTTGACCATGTGAACCTGGATACTTAGTTATCTGGTATCTCTTTGATAAATTAGCAATTCTCTTGGATTGCATGTAAAATATATTCACTTATTATTATTATTATTATTATTTGCTTTATTGTGAAAAACCAAATAAAAATATATCTTCTTTTGAAATGTTTTATGATTTATGTCTATGGTAATTAATGTTGAAATAATAAATATGGATATTTTGTGTTAATTACGATTTAAATAGTCGGGCACAAGGTGAAGTTACAATCAGAGAAGCTTTACGTGAACTTGATCTTTGGGGAGTTGGAGCAGTATTTACTTTGACTGATTATGAAGACAGCCAACGTCGAACTATCAAGCTAATTAAAGACTGGAAAGACATAGTAAATCAAGTTGGAGATAACAGGTGCATTCTTCAATCCTTAAAGGATTCTCCTTATTATAAAGGATTTGAAGATAAAGTGTCAATTTGGGAAAGAAAACTTCCAGAATTAGATGAATACCTACAGAGTTTAAACCATATTCAGAGGAAGTGGGTATATCTGGAACCCATTTTTGGCCGTGGAGCGTTGCCAAAAGAACAGACACGCTTCAACAGAGTTGATGAGGATTTTCGGTAAGTATGGCAGCATAAAACATCGACGTGTGTGGCAGTTTTTTCATTCATATCATGAGGTGCTCAACACAAGCTAAGTACCTTTATGTTATGAGTACCGTCTGTGTCTTCAACCTCTTTCTCTGTTGGATCCTCCAAGGAGCTGTTTGCTCTCATTCAGCCATTTACTTCTTTTTTTTTTTAAAGAATTTTTATTTATTGGAGAGAGAGCACAAGATGGGGGAGGGTCAGAGGGAGAAGCAGACTCCCCACTGAGAAGGGAGTCCGATGCGGGACTCGATCCCGGGACTCCAAGATCATGACCTGAGCCGAAGGCAGTCGCTTAACCAACTGAGCCACCCAGGCGCCCTCAGCCATTTACTTCTTGAACCACGTGGATCTGATTGCTGTCCCTACCACACTACCTGATATTAACAATAATAGTACTGGAGCACAAGGGTAATGATAAGAGTACTGATCTATACCTGTTATTTCCTAGGGTTACCCATTCCTTTCCTGTTGTAGTTTGCTGGGCATTTTTCATGCCTCGTTTTACTTCATCTCTGACTAGTATTTACAGAGGTGAGCATCTCTTGTTGGAGAGTTCCTTCCCTCGGCTTCTGGGATATTGTCGTCTGGTTTTCTGGTCGTCTGGGTCCGCTCGAGTTCCTGGTGCTCAGGCCTCTCTCAGCATGTAGGTGTGGGCACTCCCCCGGTTTCAGCCTCCGGTTCTTCTCTCTCTCTCTCTCTCTGTGCCCTCTGTGGGCACTCATGGCCACCCCCTCATTCTCTTCTACCTCCTGCGGCCTCTCAGGGTATTTATCGAGCCCATCTTTCTCCTCTGAGCTCCAATATACTGAACATCCTCAGCACTTCAAAACTAGATTCACAAGTTCATCCCTTTAGCCCAAATCTTCCCCATTCCTTTCTCAGTAACTGGTACCGCCTAACTAATTGCTCAGAGCGGAAGCGTAATGGATATTTGACCTCCCCAAACACCTCCAAATGCATTAAGTTAGCACGTTTGTTGATTCTAACCTACTTGATCTATTGGAGCATATCTTTTCTGTCTCTCCTTTCTCCGGACCTTCGGCTTGTGCTTGTCTTCTCCATTAAGCTGCTTGCCCAGCGGCCAGAGTAGTCTGTGACAAGGGAAGTTTCATTGCTGCTTTTCTTTCTCTTTGCTCCGAGGGTAAAGCCTAATCTCCGTGTCCACTTCTGCAGCCTCCCTTGCACTGCTCTGTTTGCTTCAGAGATGCTTTTGCTCCTTTCCTGCTCACCGTTTTCTTTTAGTCGCCGTGCAGATCTCCACCTCAGTGACTTTCTCAAGCATTTGTCATAATTTTATTTAAATATTTTTAGAAAATATTTAATATCTTTCTCTGTCACTGGGCCGTTATCTCTACGAGGTAGGGCTTAGTAGGTGTTTCGTGAATGAATGAAATTGGAGAATTTGCAATAAGGTAGGTTGAAAATGGTAATGGAGGGGCACATGGCTTGCTTGGTCAGTATAACATAGGATTCCAGATCTCGGGGTCATGAGCTTAAGCCCCACGCTGGGTGTAAAGCTCACTTAAAGAAGAAGAAATAAAGTATTTAAAAACAGTAATGGGCTATTCTTAATTTTTAGCATTATTTCTTAGAAGCATAATGATGTGTTGCTGTTAAAATAGTGTTACTTTTAGTTTGTTCTAAGCAGGCAAAAAATAAATGTCTCAGTATTTTCAGCCAAAAACTACTAAAATAAAGGTAAAAATAACTGTTTTTTCTTCTGTAGGTCGATAATGGCTGACATCAAGACAGACAATAGAGTCACAACGTTAACTACTCACGTGGGAATCAGAAATTCTCTGCTGACGATACTTGATCAGCTTCAGAGATGTCAGAAATCATTAAATGAGTTTCTGGAGGCATGTTTTTTAGAAGTACTTCTATAATAAATTTTAAAGTCCTTTATTGCATGACTCATTTGAAAATCTAAGGCTCTTGTTCTTGTTTGTGTTTGTGTCAGGAGAAACGCTCAGCGTTCCCCAGATTTTATTTCCTCGGTGACGATGACCTGCTGGAGGTGCTGGGCCAGTCGACTAGCCCCTCAGTGATCCAGTCTCACCTCAAAAAGCTGTTTGCTGGTAAGAGTCAACAGGTCTCCAACACGTAGTTACTGTGTTTCAGGATCTGCCAGGCATAGTATTAGGCTCCGAGGTAGACTGTTGAATGGAATGCGTGTCCCACTCAAGAAGAGTTTATAGTTTAGTGGAAGGACAGCCTGCTGCGTGGACAGACCCACGGCACCTCCTGTGGTTGCCACAGCCGCGGCTGAGGAGCAGTTCGCGTCCTCCTGGGGCATCTCGAAGGGGACATCTAAGCTGTGGTCTGCAGAGCGTGCCGGTCATTGCTAGCAGCAGGATGGGAAGGCGGCAGGCACTAGCTGCAGAGAGAAGGAGAACGCACCCCTTTATTGCCGAGTGGACACCCTCTGAAGGCGTTGCCACTGGGGAGGTCTGGGGCGGGGGAGGGCCGTCGGGGGCCGGCTGTGGGCCGAGGCGAGGTCACCTGGTGAACAGTGTGGTGATGGTGCCGTGCATGTCCCTCCTGCTGAGTTGCTGTCAACGGGTCAGGGACCATGCACTCCGTCTGCTATAAAAATAATGATGACTGTTGTCTCAGAATGTTTCATTTGTTGGAGAACAGCTATATTTTTCAAATGAGGTGAAACACCGTCACCATCTTCACTTATGGTCAGGTGTCAGCCACCGACAGGCCCCCAGGCCGCCTGGCTTGGTGCTGCGCTTCCTGCCATGCGGTTTTGTTGGAGTGCAGCCATGCCTGTTGGGGTCGGGGGCGGCTCTGGTGCGGCAGTGCCCAGTGGGGGAGGTGACCGAGGCCATATGGCCTGTGGAGCCCTCCTGTCTTAGCTCCCGGTGCCCTACACCGGTGTTGCCTGGCCCTGGGGGTGAGGCCCTCGGGCGCTCCATCCGCAGCTCTGGTTTGGGCTGGGGGAGGTGGTGGCAAGAGCTCTTGGAATCAGCAGGCTTGCTTTCAACTCGGCCTCTACCCTGGATTAGCCAGCTCCCCGTTCACCTCTCTGAAGTTTACTTTCCTCCTCTAAATTGGAAATAACAACTTACGGGGTTTTTGTGAAGATTAAAATTGGGTGTATGTGTATATCAGTATATTGAAGTATTTTTGTCTACCATAAAATAAAATACAAATCTGGAGGAAGGGAGGTCCCGTTTGCCCTCCCCCTTCCTTCTTCTCTTTTGTCTTATATCATGTTAGTGGAATCATCAGTGCGTGTTTTTATGCGCTCATTTGTGTCTGGCCTTTTTTTGCTCATCATCATGTTTTTGAGATACCTGCACCTACATTTTACTTCTTTTTATTGCTGAGTAGTATTGTGTTGTTTGAATATAGATAGTTTATTCATTCACCTATTGGTGGGCGTTTTGGTTGTTTTCAATTTTTGGTTAGGAAAAACTATTCTATTACATGGGAGAATTAACATAATTCCAATAATTAAACATATTATGAGGTACACATTATACACTGTGGTAATGATGTATCTTGTTTAATTATTAGGCCTTTAATCCTTTTACATTTCAATTGTTCTTTTATATTATAGGTATTAACAGTGTGTGCTTCGATGAAGAATCTAAACATATAACTGCAATGAAATCTTTAGAGGGAGAAGTTGTACCTTTTAAAAATAAAGTTCTTCTGTCAAACAATGTAGAGGCAAGTAATTCTTCAAGTATGAAAATAAAAAGAAACTATGAACTTTGTATCAAAAATAATTTAGTCTATTTGTAGGGTGATCTTAGGCCTTTTAGGAAACTCATCTTGTATCTTAAAAGAATTATTTGTTAGGTTGAGAATGATTTGATATTGAAGAAAATATAGATTTTTAGTCTTTGGAAGGCATTGGGTAATTATGAAAAGAATCTTTGGAGTCGGAAAGACTGGATATTAATCTTAACTCCTCGACTTACTAGCTGTGTGACTTACTAGCTGCGTGACGTACTAGTTGTGTGACTTGGGATCACAGCTCTGTCGTCTGTAAAATACCCATCTTACTGTCTGCTGCAAAGACCGTCTGCTGAAGTACACTAGATAGTGTTAGGAGCCTAAATACTCACTAGGTACTTGAAAAAGATGATTTACTTCAGGAGGTGGAATTATGATTTATTATTGACTCTCACCCACCCAAAATGTGTTGTATGAGGTGATGACTGTATAAGATGATTTTACATGAGATGATTTGGGTGAACAAGTAAGTTTAAAACGAATGCATGCACATCCACAACTGTGGATTAATGGACCCTGGAGCCTTGGAAGTGAATGGTCAAAGACGTACGACAGGGGTACGGCTGAAACCAGACAGCAGGAGGTCGCAGCACATTGAACTGTAATTTTCACAGACCAGGATTATCTTCCAGCTAGTGGCTGGGGCCTGTGCCTGATCACGCACATATCTGTCTCTACAGTTGAGCAGAATTTCTGTTCCTGAGTGGGCCTCAACGTTTGATTGGATGTTGATGACATCAGTCAGGTGATTGGAAGCACAGGTGTGTTAGGAGCTCCCATGTTTGTGTTTGGTGAAGGGTTTTGTTGCTGTGTTGTTGTTTGCCTGTCTTGCGGTTTTGTTGGGAGCGGACGAAGAGGGAGGAGGAGCGTGCGTCTGAGCAGTAGGTCCGCAGCAGCTTTCCTGGCAGAGGGCACGGGAAGTCTGCAGGCTGAGGCCGTGATCAGCAGAGCGGGTGTGCGCGGCCTCGCACAGAGTCATTCTCATGCTGGAGCCCCCGCGGCGTCTGAGCTGCAGTGAAGTTCAGGCTGCTGCATACTGGAAAGGGCTCCAGAGTTGGAGAAGTCCAGAACTTAAGAGTTTAATGATGATGAAAAGCTATTTGCATTGTAGGTTTTGCACTTACATTGTATTGCAAATATACAGTCTTTTAGAGTCATGATTAATAAATATTCATTGCTATTTTTATCAGTTACTGTTCTGTTAATACCAGTTAACTTTATTATTTTATCTATCTTCAAATGAAAAATGTATTATTTTGACCCTGAAACAAAATTAGTTCTGTTTAAAGAAGTAGCTTAGCTCCCCACATAATAGAGCTCACCCTAATAAAGCAGTCCCTTCTTCCACTGCAGCTTTCTGAATATGAGCTCACAGGATAGCATGAGCCCCGAGGTGAGCCAGTCACCGCGACTCTGCTTTATTGGCCCGGCTCTCTAGTTTGATTTCTTGTAACGTTGAAATGAAGGGGTTAGTTTGCTCGTATTGTCATTTGTAGAGATGATGACGGTGACAGCTAACTATACATTTATGAGTTTTCACACTTAACCATTATCCCAAGAGTAAGAAAATTGTTTTCCTCGAATTATTTAACTTCTTTACTAATAAATTACTATGTCATAGAACACATTTTGGGAGTGTGAGAGTCAATAAGAAATTATAATCCTGCCTCTTGAAATAAATGAATAGGGTCAGTCAATAGAGTGTATATTTGTTTCATGACTTGTGTATATTATTACTTTTTTGAAAGGTTTATTCATTTATTTTGAGAGAGAGAGAGCACATGAGCAGGCGGGAAGGGCAGAGGGAGAGAATCTCACCACCATGAGATCATGGCCTGAGCCAAAACCAAGAGTTGGATGCTTAACTGATTGAGCCACTCAGGAGCTCCTTGTATATATTATTCTTAATTTTATTTTCAGACCTGGTTAAATGATTTAGCCTTGGAAATGAAGCAGACTTTGAAGCAGTTGTTGATAGAATGTGTTACTGCTGGACGAAGTTGTAAAGGTTCAATTGACCCATCCTTGTTCCCTTCACAGGTAAGGGGGCTCATGTCTTGTCTGGAAGGTAGGCAGGCCTGGCTTCATGGGAAGATCCCTGACACGGAGGCCGGGGGGCCCGACAACTGGCATCATCTTGTTCTCTCTTTCTTTAGCAGTTACTTCTGACAGATTGCTTAACTTCCGAGTCTTTGTTCCTTCCCCCGTAGACTGTGACAGAAGAAGTGCATGGTAGTGATTGAGAGGCTTGCGGGTCAAAGGCACTCGAGGCCAGCCACAGGGGTCAGCGATGCAGCAGCTTCCTGGTTAGGTGGTTAGTGCATCACTGAGGCAGAGGCACGGGATCCATGCCACTGGGCCTCCATCTCCCGTGCAGTCACCCAAGAGGCTGGCGCTGGCGGGAGGTTAGCGGGGTGTTCGTGCATGTCTGAAATAGGGCCATGGTGCCGAACTGGGATGTTGGCAGGGGAGCCGAGAGCTAGTCTGCATGGTGGGTCGTGGACCTGAAGCACGCCCGTGGATCTGGATCTTACAGGACGTGGTCCAGGTGTTACCCAGTGTGGTACATACAGTGTAGTGCTGAGACTTGTGTTAAATATCCTGCCTTGTTCAGGATTTGTTTCACTGAGGATGAGACTAATACCACGGGTAAGGAACATCAGGGGCTTTGGTTCTTGGGAACTGTAAAAAAGTAGGCATTGGAGATACTCGGTGATTTCTCACAGGAAAATCTACCCAACTGCTCAAGGTTATGTGCTTTCCAGACTAAACCGTTTAGTAGCTATTGGAACAAGTTTTATGTTGGTTCTTTTAAAGCTTGAGAAGTTAGATGGGAAACTTGAATATTTTAGATTCTTAGCCATTGTCTCATTCCTATCATTTGCATCTTCTGGTATGTCGAGACAAACTGAAGTATGTTTTAACAGTTCTTGTTAAGCTCTTAGAGAAAATTAAGGGTAATCATCAGCAAACAATAATGCCATTGCAGAGTCAGAGGTAAGCTGCTCTGTTGCTTCTGGAAATGTATTCTACTCCTTTCAACTTCCAGGTAGGATTCAAATGAACTTGGAGTAAAAGACAGAGTATTAAAACATTTCCAGAAGGAAGGATTTCATAGCGATTGATTGGGGAAATGACAGCGGTGTCAGGAGATGCGTGGGGTGCTGTAGGCACGGGAGGGAAGCTGCTGGTCCGAGCCTGCAGCCCACCTCAGGGCTCGCAAGCACCTGGCTGAGAATGGGGACTACAGAAAGTGTCAGTAGTTCACTGTCGCCGTAAAAACATGAACTATTGAAAATAGCAATAGTTCACTGTCAACCAAAACAAAGAATTCACTGTCAACCAAAACAAAGTCTTAGCAGTTAGTGCGAAGAAAAATTTCTCTCAAGAGTACGGGGATTGAATAGTATAACTGCATGAGTATCTGGTATGAGTTATTACTGCTAGTTCAGCTTTCTAGAGGCTTTTTGTAAGAACCTGAAATAATGTAGAGAAGGAACGTTCTCATCTGGGAAGGAGACAGCATGCTGAGTGGAAGGGATTGGACAGGCCTTGGGTCTAATCCTGCTTTTGCCCGTGTTCTCGGAGTGACTCTTGTAGGCACTCAGTTCAGAGGGCATGATGATATGTACGGTGCCAACTTGTTTTGAAGGTTACAGTGTAAAATGTTTGCAAAGCACTGTTAGTGAGTGCTGGATTTTAGGTTATTAATAATATTAGTGACTGCCCAGATACCATAATGGTAGTGTGGCCTGAGAAGTAGCCAGGACTGTATTTCGACTACCATTTCTCTTAGCCTCTCACAGAAGTTGTGTAGTGGACTGTTAAAAATTGAGATTATCAATGTGCATTTATAATGCAGAAATTCGGTAGTATTGCCTGAAAGGGAATCCACAGATAGGAGTATTAGTTTGGAGGTAGCAAGTGAACATTTTTGTATGAAGATTAAAGAGCAAAGGTCTTTTCTCAAAAAGCGGATTTGGATCTGCTTAAAGGCTTCCTCATACATTTGATGAAAGAGACTGGTGAGTTTGTCCCGCAAATTAGGGGAGACAACTTTGCCCTGGAAAGAGTCATTCCTCCTTTAAAGAATGGTATGTAATGCTATTTATATAATGGTATTTATATAATATTTTTGATAGTATGTTAATACATTGTCTTAAGTTAGAACAAGACAGCAGCTTAGCCTGCTGTGTGAAGTTATAAAATGTATATGTAGATAACTAAATGAGTTAATCTGATAAGTAGAGGCATTTGATGATATTCATCTAGATGCTGAAAAGTATCTATCAGAAAAAACTGTTCCATAGTAATTGGTCAGTAGGTTTAGTCATTTTGAATGATTGGTTTTCTGCATCCATCTCAGAACTCTGCTAAACTATTTTAATGTAAGTTTTCAAAGGCTAGTATAATGTATAATGTATAGTTAATGTATAATGTATAGTTAAATGTATAATGGCTGTATCAGTACCAGTGCTAGGTTGGTTCAATTACAGAAAGCCTTTCAAGCAGTGTTAGCATTTCATGTTTTATGTAAATATAAGGATATCTCTCTTGATCTATAGCTAGTTTCTGTTTATGGGTATTAGACTGAAAGATGAAGACAGAACTTAATGTAAGATAAAATTGGAATTTCGAAAGTTTAGACTTCTGTAGTAGCCTGAGATTATTTTGGAAGGCACTGATACCTTTGCATCCTTTTTCTGAAGAGAAGCCGTTCATAAAGAGGAGAGTCGGGAGAAGAAAATACAGAGCCTCTTAGGTTACAGTGAGCCTGGTGGGGTCTAGGACCAGGAACTAGGCACGTGGGAGAGTAGCGTGAGGCGAGTTCTTGGTGAGCTTTCCCGTGAAATACTCTGTTGGAAACCCAGTACACAGCTGGGAATCTGGAAAAAGGTATCTTTCTTTAAGTTGGTGAAATTTTCTAAGTAAATTTACCTTTTAAAAATTACTTTTCTTTTTATTCATTAGATACTATGTTTGGCAGAGCAGATTAAATTCACTGAAGATGTAGAAAATGCTTTCAAAGATCATAGTCTTCATCAGATTGAAACACAGCTGGTGACCAAGCTAGAGCACTATACTGGCATTGATACCCGTTCTGAGGATCCACGGAACACTGGTATGAAAACTGGTCCGTTTTCTGCCTGCTTTGGGGTTATTTGAACTTTTTCTTGTTATTCTATCTTAATTTATGTCTTGTGTTTTTGACTGTATCTTTCAACCCATCACCTCTTTCAGAGGTTTAGTTTAGGAATTAGAATATACATGCTTTTATATTGTATTTAGAATCAGTAATTCATTACTTTAAACAAATGTAGGAACCTCCCCCACACAGGTTTCTTTATCCTCTTCTGTGTAGCTGTGGTCTTGTGCCGCACCCCTGCGTGCCCTGAAAACTCAGACTGCGTGACAGTGTTGGCCTTTAGCGTCAAACATTTTAAAGACTCGAGAAGAGTGTCCTGCTGTGTTTACCTGGGTGCTTACCGTTTCTGTTGCCCTTCCTTGATCCTGACACTCTCACTTTCCTGCCGATGGAGTAACTTCCTTCGGCGCTTCTTGTAGGTGGAGTTGCTGGCTCTGATTTCCTTCCTACAAGTTTCCTGCATCTGAGAGTGTCTTTATTTCACCTTCACTCTCTTTCCTTAAAGAAGTATTGTTTTGGTTCTTTGCATGTGGAATGATGTGGGATTGTATCCTGGACATTGTGAATATTGTGTTACAAGTGTCTGGGTCTTGTTTACATCCTTTGGGTAATATTGACGGTTTCTGTTAGTGGTTGATCGTGTTGGGTTCAGGCCCCACGTTCCAGCCAGCCTTCCCTGGGCTGTGGTTCTGATGCCAGCTCTTTTTTAGAAGTCCTTCACTCGTGTGTAGCATCGTCAGGCACCATGCTGTGCTCCTGAAACAGTTACCATCTTGCACGTCAACTACACTTCAGTAATTCAAACAAAATAGTCTTTGCAACACTACTCACACGCCCTCACGTGTGTGCCATCTAATGGCCGGCTCTCGGAGGCTTTGGTTTGATGGCGAGGAAGAGATCCGCCCAGCTGAGGGTGAGCCCAGGAATCATAAATCCAGTTTCTAGAGTCATTTTCCCAATCTCCTCCATCTCCATGCTCCACCCAGTGTTTTCTGGTTTTCTTGGGCTCCCATTCTGCTCTCTGACTGCCGGCCTTCCCTCGTCCCCAAGCTCACCCCGACTGCCGGCCTTCATCCCGGAGCTCACCCGGACCACTGGCCTCCCCCACCCCCAGGCTCACCCTGACCGCCGGCCTCCCCCCATCCCTGAGCTCACCCCAACTGCTGGCCTTACTCCTGGAGCTTGCCCCAACTGCACCTGTCGGGCTTCTGGCTGCAGTGGGTCCAGGCCTGGGGACACCAGAGAGACAAAGAAAAAGGGACGATTGGCTTGGTGGCACTTCTCGTTCAGATCTTCCCCAATTTGCCTGACACTTTGTGTTTTTCAGACTCCGGAATAGCCATTGAGGGCACGTTGTGCATGTTTTATACTTGGGCTCAGAGGGAGACATAGGCTGCAGTGTGCTTGCTCCCTTGCGTAAGGAACCCGACCCTCTCTCCCTGAAGTTTGGTGCCTTCATTTTCATATGCAAAATTCTTATTTTTTACTGGTGGATTTGACATATGTTTGACTTCTGTGACTCGTATGACTGTATCTTTCAAATGTATCACAAAATTACCATTTAAATTCATTTAAAAAATCTGTGTATATATGTAATAAATACATAAGTCACAGGCTGACATTTTCTCCAAATATTTTAATTTGCATACAGAATCTGGCATTCTGGAGCTTAAACTTAAAGCACTGATTCTTGATATTATTCATAATATTGATGTGGTAAAGCATCAAAAGTGAAAAGTGATCATACATGTTATGTGCAAATAGTGGATTCTGAACTTCAGTATACTTACGAGTATCAGGTATGACTGGTGGCAAAGTATTTTATTTTTCCAGTTGAAACTGTTTTAAAGGAAATTTGCTGTTGGATGACAGAATTATATTTATTTTGGTCATAACCTTTAAGAATTTTTTTGTGTGCGACTGTCTTTTCTGTTTCATCGTAACTAAGAAGATGTTATATCAGAGAAATATTTACAGAAAAGTGAAAATAATGGTGGTGTTGTACTGAATTCTGTGAATGTGCCTTTTCTTAGAGTAGCATTTATATAGAAATGGAGCTGTCTCTTTAATCCAGGGACACTGGAGTCCAGCAACGTTGACGGAAGGAGTCTGGCGCGCGCCCCCCCCCCCCCCACACTTGGTGCTGTCGCAGCCACGCCAAAATACACTTGCTGAATGCTCTCGGTTTGTGAGATAGACAGTTTTCAAACCAATAACCTAGCTCATGGAACCTGTTTTCAGTAAATCCAGCTGTATCCTCTCTGCCTTGTCCCATGATAATGAGTCAGTCATCAGACTATGTCAGACAATTATGTTAGTAAGTGTATGTCAGGAGAGTCACCTGCTGACTCTTTCAGAAAAGAAATGTGTGTTGAGACCCAAATCTGTTTACCTAAGTTAAGGAAAAACTCTATAACTGCAGCTGGAATTGGAATCTGTTTACCCTATAACTTAGACATTTTGAGAATTATTTGATGAGTTGATATTATTAACTTCATAAGGAAGTTTTCAAAATAATTACATTTGAGTCTCCAAAGTGGTCCTGATTTATGAAGATCATAAGATTCAGGGAATTAATTTACATGAATTTTAAAATACAAGATAGAGTGATTATTATTGTATGATAGAGTTTTGGATTTCTTTGCCTTAGCAGTACGTCTTTTTACCACTATCAAGAACTTGAGAGACTATTTGGAAAACCTTCCAATATGTTAATTGACGATGGAATAAACTACATGCTTGGGATTAAATAAGTTTAATTTCAGTTTGTGCTTTAAAAAGTTTCTTCTAGTAAGAAAATATTTTGGATATTTTTCTGTGTTAGCAGCTTTAACTTTTTTGTTGCCTTTTAAGCTTTTTAACTAGTCCCACAACTTCATGTTTGTAAGGTTCAATAAAACATGAATATTCAAACTTTCTGTTTCCCTTGCATAGGGCAATGCTCCCAAGCTGGTTTATACGCCGCTGACAGACAAGTGCTACCTCACTCTCACTCAAGCCATGAAGATGGGTCTCGGAGGAAACCCTTACAGGCCCGCTGGGACTGGAAAAACTGAATCCATCAAGGCCTTGGGTGCACTTCTTGGGAGACAAGTTTTAGTTTTTAATTGTGATGAGGTAGAATGCATAATTACAAACTAGATAATAGTGTGTGAGTTATAAGAGTTTGGATTAGTATTCATGTACTTATATAGGAAATGCCCTATTTCAAAATCACTTTACTTTTGAGTATAACTTGAAAACAGAATTTGTTTTATTTGAACAATAAAATGGAGAGAGGTTGCAGAGAGTATAGTCTCATAACTTTTCTAAAGGGAACTAGTGCAAATAAATAATTTTAAATACAGAATGAAGGGTTATGTTAGAGGGTAGGAAAATGTTTTTGTTTTTGTTTTTGTTTTTTTAAAGATTTTATTTATTTATTTGACAGAGAGAGACACAGGGAGAGAGGGAACACAAGCAGGGGGAGTGAGAGAGGGAGAAGCAGGCTTCCTGCTGAGCAGGGAGCCCGATGCGGGGCTCGATCCCAGGACCCTGGGACCGTGACCTGAGCCGAAGGCAGACGCTTAACGACTGAGCCACCCAGTCGCCCTGTTTTTGTTTTTTTAAAATTAGTGATTCATCAGTTGCTTATAACACTCTGTGCAGGGGCGCCTGGTGGCTCAGTCATTAGGCGCCTGCCTTCAGCTCAGGTCACGATCTCAGGGTCCTGGGATCGAGCCCCGCATCGGCCTCCCTGCTGTCTGGGAGCCTACTTCTCCCTCTCCTTCTGCTGTTCCCCCTGCTCTCTCTCTCTCTCTCTCTGTCAAATAAATAAAATCTAAAACAAAAACCCACAAAACACCCCGTGCTGATTACATTATGTGCCCTCCTTCCATCCCCCATTTACCCCCCCCCCCCCCCCCCCAGCAACCCTCACTTTATTTCCTCGAGTTCACTCGTGTGAAATTTAAGAAACAAAACAAATGAATATAGGGGAAGGGAAGGAGAAATGTTTTTAGTAAGGAGAATAGTGAACAGAAAGTAAAAGAGATTCATTTTGAAAATACCATTTTCAAAACATTTTGTGTAGGATTTATATTTCAACTTAAAGAACAACTAAAAATCTTGTATCTGTTTAGTTATGTGTATTTTCCAGAACACTTTCACATGAATTATTTTGTTTATTGTTTGAAACCACCCTGCAAAGTGTAGCTATTTAATCTGTACTTAAGAGCAAAAGAGGCAGAGGTAGGTGAAATGGTCACCTTGCCCATAAATATCAAAGTATTAAATTATTATTAGAGATCCTAATTATTTTTTCACGGATATAATTTTTGCTGTTATTTTTTAGGGCATCGATGTGAAGTCCATGGGATGAATTTTTGTTGGTTTGGTAAAGTGTGGGGCCTGGGGCTGTCTTGATGAATTCAATAGACTGGAAGAGTCTGTGCTTTCGGCAGTGTCTATGCAGATCCAGGCAATTCAAGATGCTCTGAAGAATCACAGGACTGTGTGCGAACTGCTTGCCAAGAAGGTATAGAGACACTGGGGATTTAAAACTTCAGATATTTCTTACGACTTCTCGTTACTCCTACTTAGGCACATATTCTGTCTTTATTTCTCCTGGCGCCCCCGTTAAACCTTTTACCTGTGAATTGTCTGAGGTTTCTCACCGCTTTTCGGTCTCCCTTTTCCATTCACCTTCAAAATTTGGGTCCTGAGTACTTCCGTTACAATTGTATCTGCTACTGTTTCCTGGGCACGCACTCCGTGCCGGCCCTGTTTGCAGTGCCCCCGGTGCCGTCTCACCTAGCACCCGTCAGAATCCTCCCAGGGAGGGACTGCTGTACATTTTCCGCTTGATGGATGGGGAAAGCATGGTTGGTGAGTTAGGGGTAAGTCTTGGGGCTGGGAACTGACCCCGAGTCTGTCTCAGTCTGAGGCTTGTGTTTTTGATCCCTATTCTGCATGGATCTTACAACAGTTAAGTGTTTAGCTGTTTTTCCCTTCCTCACTTTTCCCCATCACAGATACATATTCACGTCATGACAGTGTGAACTTATTTGTGTACAAAGTGTGAGCTTCTCTATATAGTGTATAATGTTGAAAACATGGAAAGTTCAAAGACCTGTGAAATTATCCTCTAATCCATAATAACATTTTCACAGGACGGGTTTTTCAGGCCAGGGCAGGGAAGTAAGACCGGTTCTAAATTATTAATATGTTATTTCTGTGCTGCTTCAGCTCTTCATAAAGAAGAAAGAAACTGTTACGTTTTTACCTCTGTGCTGTCAGAATTTCCTTTTTACACCCTGAGTTTTTTTCCTCCTGTAATGAGCTGAAGGAATTGTCCTTTCTCCAGTCAGCACTGGTCTTTCCACTGATGCTCTGGCATCTCCTTCCGAGGGACCGTGTCTTTGTCATTCCCACCCTGATAGAAGTAGCCCTCCCTCTTCTCCCCATTCCTCATGGGCTTTGAAACATAACCAACTCTTGTCCTTTTTAGTAACATACAGTGTGATGTGTAATCAAATTATAATATTTGATCTAATTAAAACATAAGCAACCTTCCTTTCACTCATCTTTCCAACCACTTCTCTTTCTCCTTTCTTTCCTTTAGAGCCAGATTTTTTTTCCTCTAGGTGTTTCTGCTTGCTTCCCATTCATTGTTTGCACACTCTGATTTGGCTTGAAGTGTGCTGTTGCAGATGCTCCTGCCAGGTACTGTCATGGTACCCTGCTCTCCCCTGTTACAACACGAATCACATGGTGCTTGCTTATAGCCTGTAAGCTCCTGGAGGGCATAAACTGGTACTGACTTCTGCTCAGAGTTGTGTTGTCTCTGTGTACCCAGCAAAGGGCCTGGAACAAGGAGGCTTTCAGGAAGCATAGACACCTCACAGAACTGATTATAAGGGACCTCTGTAAATAGTGTTGCTCCTAAGGAGGTTATCGTATGTTTTTGCCAGGGTATAAGATTTGTGTGTAGAAATATGTACAATAAAATTTCTGTTAGCAACCCATTTTATATTTATAGTTACAAATATTTAATGCCCATATTTTAAATTAACATTTCAGGTAGAAATAAATTCTAATTCTGGAATTTTTATCACAATGAATCCTGCTGGAAAGGGTTATGGAGGAAGACAAAAGCTACCTGACAATCTTAAACAGCTTTTCAGGCCAGTAGCCATGTCTCGTCCAGACAATGAACTTATTGCAGAAGTTATTCTGTATTCAGAAGGCTTCAAGGATGCCAAAGTCTTGGGCAGAAAATTGGTCGCTATCTTCGATCTCTCCAGGTGAGTTTTCCTCTCAAATATTTTTATATTTTTTGGTTCCAGTGATTGATTATGGATTAGTGATCATTATTCACATTTGTCCAATGTACCTATTCAGTGATTTTCATATTGGTGATTATATTGTACTTAAGGTATCGATAGGGGAGATTCTAGTTTAACATCTGACTCCAAACTATTTGTTTTCCTTAAATGCTATTAATTTGATCTCACTTCTTTTCAGCAAAATATTTTTATTGGGGTGCTCCAGCTAAATGATCTTGATCGAACGAATTTATCAGCAGACCCTTCAAAGCCTACTGTTCTTTGGAGGGAATCTTCCACAATTTTTCGTCTGTCTTATTTCTAGTAATAGCAATGGACTTTTAGCTTCTTTGGGTGACCTAGAATTCTGGTTCATGTTACTAAAGAGCTGGTGAGAACTGGAGTGACAGAAACTGAGAGCCAGATGGGTGGATTGAACAGTTGAGGGATAATAGTCACAGGTGCTTGTCCTTTAGTGTCTTCAGGAAGGTAATTAGCCAGGTCACGACAGCTTTACCCTGATCCTTGGGAATCGGCCATCTTCAGTGTTTCACTGGAATGATCATGTCCTATGACTGGGTTCTTTATGTAAATTGATGGAATATCAGTACTCGTTTCTATGTGTCCGTAGTTACAGTCTGTATTTCTTTAAATACAGCGATAGAAATAATTTCTTATAGCTATCTGATGCTTTGTGATTTCTATGTCTATTTAAGGGAACTTTTGACACCTCAGCAACATTACGACTGGGGTCTGAGAGCCTTGAAGACCGTTCTTAGAGGAAGTGGAGGCCTTCTTAGGCAGCTGAAGAAAAGTGGCATTGAACAGAATGGTAGGACTTGTTAATCAGATACAGTTTTATTTAAAAAAAGCAACTACTTTAATTTAGAACGCTTTTAGATTTATAGAAAAGTAATAAAGATGGTTTTTAAATACTTGGCCCCCAGTTTCTGTTGTTAACATCTTACATTAGCATGCTATATTTTATCACAATAGTAGACCAATATTGATGTTATTTTTTAACTGAAGTCCATACTTCATTCACATTTTCCCTAATTCTTACCTAATGTCCTATCATAACTTTAAAATGTGCATTAAATACTAAATAGTAGTGCTATATAGAGGAACAGTCTAGTCCGCTTCTCCTCAATCTTTGCTGTACATTTAGAATCACCTAGAGGCTTGTTAAAACACTAGTGTGGGGTCCCTATGCCCAGCTTCCTGATTCAGTAGGTCTGGGGCAGAGCCTGAGAATTTCTCTCATCTGAAAACAACAACCGTAGAAACTTACAGGGATTTTTTTCTTTCAAAGAGATAGTATACCAAGCAAAATTACCCTTTAAAAAAAAAAAAAAACTTGATTACAAAAAATACCTTTTAACTGTAGAATAGTTTTCAAGTTACAGTAAAGTTACAAAGATAGCATTCCCATTGTCTCCTCTCATTTATTATGGTACATTTGCCAAAACTAGGAACCTGAGGCTGGCATATTACTGCTAACTGACGTCCGGACTTCGTTTGGACTTCACCTGTTCTATCGTTAATGCCCTCTTTCTGCTCCAGGATCGAGGCTAAGGCTCCTCATTGCCTCCAGTTGTTATGTCTCCTCAGTCTCCTTGGCGCTGTGACACTTTCTCAGTTACTTTGGTTTTGTTTCCTGGCTACAGGTCCTGTGTCATGTAGACTCTTCCTCAGTCTGGGTTTTGTCGTGGTGTTTCTGTCATGATGAGACCAGGTTCTGAACGTTTGGAAAGAACACCAGAGAGGTGAAGGGCCCATCTTAACCACATTGTATCAGTGTGTGCATGATGACTGCATGACGTCACGGCTGATGTTCACCTTCCTGGATTATTTTAGAATTTGCCAGGTGTCTCCGCTGGAATAGTAACTGTGAAATTACTGTTCTCCCCCTTCCCTACTATACTTTTCGGAAGCTAGTTACTAAATGTGGCTCACCTTCAGACAGGCAGGCAAGGATTAAGCTCCATCTCTTAGAGGGGGGAGTATCTGCAAATATTATTTGAAACTCTTTTGTAAATAAGATTTGTTTCTTCTTTCCTACTTAATGTATTTATCAAATCATTTATTCAGATCAGACTCATGACATTTTATTGTACTTTACCACCTTTTTCCCCCGATTTGTATAAGATAAATGATGCCCCCACCCATGGTTGTGTGCCTTTATGAAAGGCCAAATATTCAGCTCTGTAGATTGCTGTTAAAAACTAAGTTGGGGGGGCCGATGGCTCAGTTGGTTAAGTGTCCAACTCTTGATTTCGGCTTAGGTCATGATCTCAGGGTCCTGGGATCGAGCCCCGAGTTGGGCTCCATGCTCAGCACAGAGTCTGCTTGAGTTTCTTTCCCTCTTGCCTGCCCTTTCTTTCTCTCTTCATTAAATAAATAAAATCTTTTTTTTTTAAACTAAGTTGAAACACTGAAAATAAGTCAGCATAGAAAAACACACCATGTAAAATGATTTATTCAGGCTTTAAGTGATTTAAGTATACATCTTAAAAAAAGGAAGCTGCTTTAGCTCTATTAATGGGTTGGCCTGTGCCAGGGAAGATAAATCATTTGATGAGCTACTTCAATTACTATTTTTCTGTTGTCTCTCTCTGATTTTTAAGAGACACTGAAACCATACCTGTAGTGATTACAGATGGCTTACTGCTGCTTGGGGTAGGCTCTGCTGTGCCCACGCCTCTCCGCACGCACTTAGACATGGAAACACTCAGCAGCTACAGAGGAACGCCAGCCTGCAGAGGGTTTCCTGCCTTCATTGGTATATCTTACCTAATTAATATCCTGGAAAAAATAAGAATCTTGCAATGATGGTAGCATTTACATTGGGTTTAGGGATGGGTTTATGAACCACTTTTGAGCAAGTCTGATTAAAGACTGTTGCTCAGTGTGTTGGTTTTCAGTCTCAGGACTGAAACTTCTGGGAGGCATCCTGGCGTATTTGGAGATACCTGAGTCTGCACTTCGCTGATTTGGATGCGAGTCCCAGCTGTTAGACTGCTCTGCTGTCTCCGGTAAATCACTTAAACCCTTAGAGATTTAATACCCTCATCTAGAAAACCAGGATAATGTCATACTTTCTTACTTTATACAATTGTTGAAGGATCACATAAAAGCAGTAAAGTTCTATAAAATTATAAGTGCTGGCAACTTCTATTTTATTTTATTTTTTTAAGATTCTTTTTTTTGAGAGAGAGAGAGAACGCACATGAGTGGAGTAGGGACAGAGGGAGAGGGAGAGAGAATCTCAAGCAGACTACCTGCTGAGGCTGGAGCCCAACACGGGGCTTGATCCCAGGACCCTGACATCATGATCTGAGCTGGAAGCAAGAGTCAGACACTTAACCAACTGAGCTGCCTGGGCGCCCCGAGGATTTTTATTATTAATTAAAGTCTGGGAACCCTGGGACTCAAATTCTATGGAAGAGAGTCCAGAACTGTACTTAGGGATCCTTATTTCTCAGTGGTCAAAAGATAGTAAGGTAAGCTTGTCAATTCACTTGGTATCAGAGGGCTTTAACTGTCACTAAATTCTAGCACATCATTTAATTACTGGTAACGAATATCATGGTATTTGAAAATTGTGTTTACAGTCATTAAAACTTTCTAAATTCAGTAACTAATAATTTTAAAATCAAACTTTTTCTCCAGTTGAGGAAAGTCATATTGTGGTACAAGCGTTGAGACTTAATACAATGTCAAAGTTTACGTTTGCTGATTGCTCACGGTTTGATGCGCTGATTAAAGATGTGTTTCCTGGGATTGACTTTAAAGAAGTGGAATATGGTGAACTGAGTTCTGCACTACAGCAAGTGTTTGAGGAGGCCAATTATGAAATCATACCTAATCAGGTAACCATCAAGAATACTTTGTAATAGGAGCACCTGTGTGGCTCAGTTGGTTAAGCATCTGACTCTTGATTTTGGCTCAGGTCATAATCTCGGGGTCATGAGATCGAGTCCCACATCGGGCTCCATGCTCAGTGTGGAGTCTGCTTCTCCCTCTCCCTCTGCTCCTCCCCCCGCTTGCACTCTCTTTCTCTCTCAAATTAAAATTTTAAAAAAAGAGTATAATATATTGATCCTTTCTCCTAGTTAATTCCTTATTAACTGTTTTATCTTTTATCTTTCCATTTAAATCTCACTTACTCAGGGATGCCTTCCCTGATCTTTGAGTCCAGATGAAGTTTCCTTGCTGTGTGTTTCATTATTTTTCTTTCTCATGTACTTATTAATGCTTAATTGTATATTTGACTAATATTGATTTTCCCCCACCAGATACAGTGTTCCTGGAATGTGGGATCCATGTCTATTTTTGTTCATCATTTTATTCCTAGTGCCTCTTACAGAGCCTGGCCCATAATAGATCCATCATATATATTTTTGATAATTGATTACATACGATTTAGTTTCACTTTGACAATTTCTTAGGAGAAATTCTTTTTAGTAGCTTTTTTTATGTAGCACAAGTACATGTTCAAAATGAACATTTTTCCCTCTTTTTTTTTGAGAGATACAGGATATAAATGCATGAATCAACTAATGAATAAAATAATGCATATATTATATTTGAATGAGTGAGTAAAATAATGAACATATTGTCGAATGACTTGGAAAGTATACTTGTTTCTTTTAAAGAAATACTGGATTTAAAGATCATGGTGTAAACATGCTCAGATTTATTTAAGTGTCATTTTGTTTAAGGCTGTATCTTCCACTGAAGAAATCAAAGGCTTTAATTTTATATGTATGGAATAGAACGACTGTTATAGAATGAGAACAGAACTATGGTTGTGTACTATAAATCATATACAAACATGTTTCTTTTCTACTAGATCAAGAAGGCTTTAGAATTGTATGAACAGTTACGCCAAAGAATGGGAGTTGTCATTGTTGGTCCAAGTGGTGCTGGGAAATCAACGCTGTGGAGGATGTTAAGGGCAGCGCTGTGTAGAATTGGCAGAGTGGTCAAACAGTATACCATGAATCCCAAAGCTATGCCTCGACATCAGCTGTTAGGCCATATTGACATGGATACCAGGGAATGGTCTGATGGCATTTTGACAAACAGCGCTCGCCAAGTGGTCCGAGAACCTCAAGGTTGGTCTGTGTTTTGTGATTCCTTGCTTTCCTTAGTACTTTTTAGAAGATGACAGAACTTGTCTTTAATGCTGTTCTTATTAAAGTCTTACACATAACCATAAACTGCCTTGTAAATGGTGTACGTTGACCATTTACTTCAGAGGGGCCCAAGATGTGCTGTCGTGTTGATCTAGACTGAATAGGAACTTCTGTTATAATAGAAACTTGGAGTAATCTGGGTGAGTTGCAATTCACAACTAGATTAATTTACTGAAAAAACAAAATCTATTTTTGCCTCACGAATAAGATGACAAATTTTATTTGGGGTTAAAATTGGTGTGTGTGTGTGTGTGTGTGTGTAAACACTTTTAACTCATGAGTTGGAATACAGTGTTTTGAATCATTTTGAAAATTTAAGTCGTAAAATGGTAATCATCTTGCTCTCAGCTTTTTGGTTTGGTGTTTAAAGGGATTTTTGGCCAGAATCTGAGAAGACTTCCTACTTTTTATTAGGTCATAATTAAAAGTTGTTTTTCTAAGCCAGTGAGGGAAGGGTTTAGAACTGAGACATTGGAAGAGATTTTCCATGTAGTTTTTCATTTTCAATGTGGTTAATAATATCACACTCAGTAAAAAGCAAATATTGCCTGTATTGACTTGTCACATTTTTATGGGTGATATTATCCTGTTTGAATTGTCTCAAAGTACACTGGAAACCATTCTCATCTTAGGGAGGATGGATTTGAAAAAATGGTTTGTCTCCAAAAAGACTTGTGTACACAGCACTACTTCTCCCCTTTGAAGTCAACTTTTTATATATCAAAGAGATTTGATGGGCGAATTTTGTATTTCTCAAGTAGGATGCCAAAAATGGGTTTCCTGTCTTTTCTACAAGAGATACTACATTCTTATGACCTGGTAGAAGACAAAGGTGTGGAGAATATCTCACAAGGTCATGGGACTGGAAATAGCCCAGTCTTGCAAACCATCTTTTCCTTTAGTTCTGTATGTTTGGGGACAGGTAGAGCATTATCATAGGGCATGTGGCTGAGGGACAGGTAGGGTGTTATTACATGAGTCCTCGAGCTCGGCTGCAATGCGGAGTCACGGGGAAAATCTCAGCTTGTTCTACTTTAGCTCTTCATAATATAAAATAACACTTGGTGGAAGTTACTTCTGAAGAGTAAGAGATGGTTATTTGATTCCTTATTTTTAGTTGTTATCACTGCGTATAGTTTTGTTTTACTTCCACTTCTTTGTTTTGAAAATAGATGTCAGCTCATGGATAATATGTGATGTTGATATTGACCCCGAATGGATAGAGTCCCTGAATTCTGTTCTGGATGACAATCGACTCCTCACCGTGCCCAGTGGAGAAAGGATTCAGTTCGGCCCAAATGTTAACTTTATATTTGAAACTCATGATTTAAGTTGTGCCTCGCCAGCCACAATATCTAGAATGGGAATGATCTTTCTTAGCTAAACCATCAGAGCACTTGCCTATGTGATGTGAGAATATTCTTCAGTTATTGGTATGGTTTCGTAGCTAAGTGGAATAAGTGTTGTATGAATGATGTATAAATATGTGTTTCCTCGTTTTTTACTAACTTCTTCCGTTAGGTTTTACTTCATTCAGAGAGTAACTTTTATTGCAGTTCAGTTGTTTCAGTGTTTAGTGTATTACAGTTACTAAGGATTGTGTTTGCTTCAGTGAGACAGCAAGTATTTCATTGTTTCTTTTTTTCTCTTACTTTTGTTTAAATGTTACAAGTGCAGAGAAGTGAAGAAGCTGGTTATGAACGAGAGGCTGATAATCCAGAACTAAATAGCAATATTTGAATTATAGAATCTTAGATTCATAGAATTTTAGGCCCAACCTAGGCCAACCTAGGGAAGTGACCTTTCACTGTTCAAATTGGAAACCTCCTGACTTAATTTTTACTTTCTTCCTCAGTGTATTTGCTTCAGGGGTAAAAATGAAGAATAAACTAATTTTAGATATCATGTATAGTAGTTTCATGCCAGAACATAGACATTACAGCCGGTTTCATTTTCCAAAATGAGTAATTAGAAAGCTTTCTTTCGTTTTTTGAATTGCTGTTTTAGAACTTGACACTTAGGGGTCTATATAAATGCTAAATGCCCTACTCTCTTAGCACCGTTTGAAGCCATTTTTGGTGTTACCAAGTTGGTTCAGATTGTTTCTAAAATTAATTGCTTACTTCTTTGCTAGTATTTTAGGGAACATTTAAATTAAATAGTCATGAACTCCAATTAAAATTTTTAGGTATTATTAAAAGATACACCATTGTGTTTATAACTTTCATAGCTGTCTCACACAGTTTGTCTACTTGTTCAACATACTCTTATAATCTGGTGAGAAAAGTGGCATAAAGGGGAAGTTTATAACTAAATGTTGAAATCTTTATTGAATGCCTGTTATGTATGTGACTTTAAGTCAGGCATTTTAGGAGAGACAGAACAAGAAAGGGATAAGACTAATACAGAGGGCTTGTCTTTGTGGAGCATCCCTTCAAGTAGAGGAGATAAAATAAATGGAACAATTATATCACAAGGTAGAATATAAGTGACGTAAGTGGTAAATAGAGTGCCATAGATATTTAGCAGAAAGAAAGACCATGTATTGCTGCACGGGATTTAAAAATTGTTGGTGAACCCGATATTGTTTGTGAGAGGCATGATGAATGTATATGATTGCATGAAAAATACAAATACGTGGTAACATTTTTGCTGCTTTTGATTAGCTTGTACCTTGGTTTTAGGTTTCATTCATTTCTTCATTTGTTGAGCACTTGCTATGTTATAGGCCAAAAGAGGACCTTCTGATAGTGAAAGAGAATGCTGTTAATTATGCTGGGACAGTAAACCAGATCGTCCTGGACAAACCAAGATGTGTAGTTGCCATAGGCACTGGGGAGACACCGTTGACCACAAAGTCTTTATTCTGCAGGGGCTCCGAGAGTCTTTGGTTTTCAGACTTGAGCTGATCTAATGTAACTTATGTATTTACTTTTTTTTTTAAGTTTTTTTTTTTAAGATTTTATTTATTTATGTGACAGAGAAAGAGAGAGAGTGAGCGCTAGCACAAACAGGGGAAGCAGCAGAGGCAGAGGAAGAAGCAAGCCTCCCGCTGAGCAGGGAGCCCAATGCGGGGCTCGATCCCAGGACCCCTGGGATCATGACCTGAGCCGAAGGCAGACGCTTAACGACTGAGCCACCCAGGTGCCCCACGTATTTACTTTTGATCATCCCATTTTCCTTTTTACCTGGATAGAAATGTGAGAGGAGAAATTCAAGGGCTCAGTAGTTATAGTGGTAGAGTAGGAAAGAAGTGGCAAAATCATGAACCCTTGTCTATTCTAAAATTGTTTATGAATTGTTTTTACCATAATTTTTTATAATTAAGATATAATTTTGAATAAGATGTCAGTATTATATTTAATTTCAGTCACTGAATGTTACTCATGTAATGAGGTGTTTTGCTAAAGGAATTGTATTTTACTTGACAGATCTTTGAGGTTTTGTTTTTTCTTTTTTTAGATCTTTGAGTTTTAATAGTGGCATGAGAATTTAGGTAGTTGGCTTTTTTTGAGAGCGAGAGAAGAAGAAAAAAATATTTTTAAAGATCTGTATTAAGTTGCAGCTGTCCTTGAACTCTACTGTGTTTTTGAATCACCCAGAGATTTTGTTAAAGTGAAGATTTTGTTTCAGTAAGTCTGAGATGGGATTTGGGATTGTCTATTTCTCTATTCCTAAGGATTTAGACAACTTTTTGGCTAATCTGTATATAATTCCTCTTTGTGTTTATAATATAGATAAAATTTATTTGCTTTATTTTACAGAAAATGGCATATACGTATATATGTGTGTGTGTGTGTGTGTGTGTATACGTTACTAACATGTACATGTACATAGAGAAATAACTAAAGTTAACTCTTATACTAGCAGATACAATACCAGTGTAGAATAATGTTTATCGGAGCAGAAATTCATTTTGAGAGAAAATTGACAGTGTCTTCCTTTTTTTTTTTTTAAGATTTTATTCATTTATTTGAGAGAGAGAAAGCTGGAGACTGAGAAGGAGCAGAGGGGGAGGGGCAGAGGGAGGAGAAGGCTCCTCGCTGAGCAGTGAGCCCAAAGGACGTGGGGCTCAGACACGGGGCTTGAGCCCAGCACCCTGGGATCATGACCTGAGCCAAAGACAGACGCTTCACTGACTGAGCCATCTAGGCGCCCCTAACAGTATCTCCCTACGTAATTTCTTCCATGCTTATTAATCTGTTTCAGTGATGAAGAGACAGATGTTAATTCTCTGATAAAATCTTGGTTGAAGAATCAGCCTCCTAATTATAGGAATAATCTTGAAAACTGGATTGGAGATTACTTTGAAAAGGCTTTACAGTGGGTTCTGAAGCAGGTAAGTTAGCCATAATATTTCATAATTAATCATTTAGGCCAGAAGTACAGTGATTAAGAGTGTTGCTTAGAGATAGCTGCCTTCTAGTGGATCTCAGCCAGAATCTGGGGGCAGAGTGAGAAGTAGGGGTCTTCCCTGCTATCCCGCTCTTTGTCTTGGCTTAACTTTCTTTATGGTGTCTTAAAACACTTCAGTTCTCTCACCTACAATATCCTGCACTGCTTACCTAAAAATCTTGAATAGTGGAATCTCCCATTGTTTACTAGCAAAATGATGTTACTGTCACATTTCACTGTCAGTAAATGCCTGCTTGTATTTGCTTGTATTTCATGCTAAAAACAACGTCAAGGTAATACTAAAGTAGAAGAGGGATGGCGAGTTATTTACAATATTATTAAGAACTGCTTGTGCCGACATTATTGCATATCTAACATACGTATCAAGCATATCACTAGACAAGGCAGGACAGACTCCTTCCTTGGGAGGGTTTGCCTAATGGAGAAAAATGAGGTGTGAAAAGATCATCAAAATCAGATGAAGAGAGTATTGCTGTCTTCCAGGAGAGTTTAAAAAGGTGATCACACTTGATTTTGAATTTGAATCCCTGAATAGCAGTTTCACATGCACAGAGACAGGGAGGACTTTTACAGGTTCTACACAATTTTTCAGCTATTTCCGGTTTTTGTGTCATTGCTTTTCTGAGAAATGTGAACATAGAAAAGTAGAGGAAATAAATAGCAGTGGAAGTACTTTTTGGAAGCATCTGATTGCTAATCTGAACTGGATTTAGTGGTTGCTACTTGGGGATTGAATAAGATTTACCAAGAAATGGAGATCTCCCTTCAGTTTTCTTACCTTTTTCCTTTCCTGACTGTAAGGATGAGAGATGGTGGGACAGGGATTGGTGAGGAGTGGGGTGTGAATGACGGAGGTTCCCTGGAGGCCTCAGGGGACGAAGCACTCCCTCCAGCCTGACGAGCTGTCTTCTTCTTTCTGGTATAACTGCATGCATTCAGCTCGAAGCACCTTGAGGGCAAGGACCAAGCTGTAGTGTATCTACAGACCCAGGTGTGGTGCTGAGACATGCATGAATGAGCATGTATGTGCTTTAGTAAATACCTGCTGCCTCTGGCCTCGCTCCTTTTCAGTGGATATGTGGGGATTTCAGGAACATGAAATATGCAGAGCTAGCAAGGCACTCCAGGACAGGTTCCTTGAGGTCATCTGCGTGGATGCTGTTTTTGTTAGAAAGAGAAATATAACACTGGGTGGGATATATTGATATACAGGGGTTTCTGAGTGTAGGCATGAGGACGGGATAAGATGATCAAGCCATAGAGTGGATATAATCAGTTAGAAAATAAACTGATTCTGTTTTGAGGTCAGGTCCCTGTGATTATTTGACATTTTTTTAATGTATTGATGCTTCCTTCCTTCTTATTTTGTACTTTGTTCACTGTGTTCAGATTCTGAGAAATATACCATAATGGTTACTGTAACCACATGCTGATTTTATTTATAACTGGAGCTTTGCCTTCTTGTATCATTTTAGCAAATTAGACAATGTAGAAGAAAATGCGAGGGTTTCCTTTATCTTGCCTTTAAAGCCTGGAACTCTTAGCATGACCCAAACAGCTGGATTTCTGTTCATCTCCTCCTTTTTTCCTGCTCTTTCTCCCATTTCTCCAACCCTCTAAAAATATTTTTTTTATGCAGAGTGATTTTTAAAAATATGTAAATTGGATCATTTTACTCTCTTAAAAACACTTTAAAAGTAGTGAAGATAAATGTTACAGTCCTTACCACGGCCTACGCAATTCTGCATACTCTGGCCCTTGCCTCCCTCTCTGCATTTCTGAACCACCCCAGTGGCTTACCTTTGCCTATTCTGTGTTCTCTGCATGCCAGAAAGATGTCACCCTTCAGATGCTGGCTTAACTGTCGCTGTTTTCAAAGAGACGGGCTCTCCATCTGCGTTATTCTGAGAGCACTCTCTTCTCCTTCTCTGGAGCTTTTTTTTTTTTTTTTTAATTCATTTGAGACTCAGAGATAGAGAGCGGCGGACAGAGGGAGAAGCAGGCTCCCCACGGAGCAGGGAGCCCAATGCGGGACTCGATCCCAGGACCCTGGGATCATGACATGAGCCGAAGGCAGACGCTAAACCATCTGAGCCACCCAGGCTTCGCTTCTCTGGAGCTTTTACTGGGACTTGTTGACCGTCTCCGCTATGAGACTGGAGTTACACAAGTGGAAGTTTCTGTTTAGTTCACCTTTTTTTTCCCCCATACTAAGCACCACAGGGACATGTGACTGATGCATAAATGGTTCTCTGTAAATACTTAGAGATTGAGTGGATGAGAACCTTTTTCCCTTTTAACCCCCCAGCAGTTTGTGCACGGGTTCCAGAGGCCCACAGATCGAAATCATCTACACCATTGCAACCCACAGGTTTCATTTTAAATTGTGCGTAGAGAGCCAGCTCCACATGGTTTTTTGTGTTAAGTCTGCTTTTAGCAGCCATACTTGTCCAGTGTCCTCTAGTTTCCTTTTTATCAGCAGGAGGAAATGGGGGACTGTTCTTTTTAGATCAGTGCTCAGTGATGTACTTTTTCTTTTATTTTCTTCAAGTTTAGGAAGTAAACACATCTACTTAAGGACTCTAGCACTTACTGCTAGAAATGCACAATTGTATTTTTATGATCACTTTATTTTCAAAGTTTATACATGTAAACTGGATGAAATGTAAACTTTCTACATCTTTAGCAGAGGGATGCATTTAACGATCATACTTGAAAAGATATGTGAGTGTAAATCTGTATGTTTCTGTGTTTACCAATTAATGTTTGTTTTTTGTCTATACAATGGATTTTAATCAACAGAATGACTATGTGGTTGAAACAAGTTTGGTTGGGACTGTGATGAACGGTCTGTCACATCTACGTGGATGCCAAAATCATAACCAATTTATTATTAATCTCATACGGGGACTTGGCGGAAATCTGAACATGAAATCACGTCTGGAACTCACCAAAGAGGTGGTGCACATTTAAAATCTATATTCAGTCAACATTTTTCTTTAATTTTCATGGACTCTTAATTGCTAAAATCGTGATTTGTAATTGTAAGGTATAGAACCTTTTAATTTTGAAATTAATGCTTTCAGTGGAAGAGTTATGCGTTTGAATATGTGTACTTATTTTTTCCTTTGAACAAGTTTATGGTGTTTTATGATATTAAAATTTTATAAAATGTTTAATAGGCTATAGTGTGGACCGTATCTTTTGTTAGACATTTTTGAAACTAATTAGCCACATGAATATATATAATTATTCATTTTTAATTTTAGAATTATACTTTTTTTTAAAGATTTTATTTATTTACTTGACAGACACAGCGAGAGCAGGAACACAAGCAGGGGGAGTGGGAGAGGGAGAAGCAGGCTCCCCGTTGAGCAGGGAGCCCGATGCGGGGCTCGATCCCAGGACCCCGGGATCATGACCTGAGCTGAAGGCAGACGCTTAACTGACTGAGCCACCCAGGCGCCCCAGAATAATACATATTTTTAATCATTTATTTAACCAGAACAGTTTTAGCAGTTAGGAATGCTAGGATGGATTAATCATTATCAACATTTTCTTTAATAAATGTAAGGGTATATTTCAGTCAAGTTGTTTATAAAACTGAATCGTATACTTAAGGGATATCATCCTCTTGGCTTTTGTTGAAAACATTGAACATGCATTTCTCTGGGTTGGCTCCAACATCGTGTTTCTGCATTTGCATCATCTGTTTCTTCTTCGGTGCCATCATTTACTACTTCTCTGTGCTCCTCCCCTTCCTGTGGCCGTTCTGTGTCCTTATTGCCAAATGCTTCTCATTTTACCACTCGATCCCAGATCGTATGCTGCTTTGGAGCAGACTTCTCATGCTACAGTTTGGAGGCAAGGTATTAAAGGTTAGCGTCAGGTGAACTCTGATTATGTCTGTGCAGGTAGCAAGTTTTCAGTGTTAGAAGAAGAGCAGCTTGAGAGCAGAGCTAGAACCACCAAAATGGGCGGGACTAGATTCCTATGCTGAGAAATTGGTGGCTCAGCGTTCATTCAAACCCCTTTAAATAGGTTGAATGTATTTATACCTTGGTGCATGTGCAAACTAGAAGACTTTTATTTATTTACTTGAATTATCATTTAGAGAATAATATTTGACATAGCACGTTGCTTTAATTATAAAAGATATTTGGTGGTAGGTTTAGCACAGGAGAATTTTCTTTGAACTAAGATGATTGACTTTGGGACATGGACTTTGAAGAACCACGAGAGATGATGGAGAAACAAACCGAGGGTTCTAGAGGGGAGGGGGTGGGGGGATGGGTTAGCCTGGTGATGGGTATTAAAGAGGGCACGTTCTGCGTGGAGCGCTGGGTGTTATGCACAAACAATGAATCATGGAACACGACATCAAAAACTAATGATGTAATGTATGGTGATTAACATAACAAAAAATTTAAAGAAAAAAAATAAAATTTCATACACTCTTGTTTGGAGTATGTGAAAACCTATCACAACTTCTTCCTCTGCAGGTTTTTAACTGGGCACGAGAATCTCCTCCAGACCCTCACAAACCAATGGATACTTACTACGACCCGAGTAGAGGACGATTAGCATCTTACGTGCTGAAGAAGCCAGAAAGCTTGACGGCCGATGATTTCAGGAATGGCCAGACTCTCCCCGTCGTTCAGACTCCTGATGTGCAGCGACAGCTGGGTTATTTCGAACCGTGGTTAAGTTCTGATACTAAACAGCCCTTTCTTCTTGTAGGACCAGAAGGCTGTGGCAAAGGGTAAGAGCAGCAGATTGCTGACTGAGGCACACAGTGTGGATTTGTATCCCTGTCTTCTTTTAAAGTAATTTAACAGCTCTCTTACCTTCCTTTTGCTGAAAGTAGCACTTACCTTTCCATGAAGGACTCTTCCCATTGTCACTACTTGTAAAAACGATACGACTGTAGAGAATTATAGAGAAGAATATGTCCTTTTTTCCTGCCAGCTTATGTGTTTTCTGATGGAAAGAGAACAGTCTGAGAAAATACGTGCATACAATCCCAACAAAAACCGAATACCTTAGATACGCTCACAAATTATTACCTGCTTTAGTTATAAAAAATGCATCTTGAAGTTAGCTCTCTATTGAAAAATAACTTTTATTTCAGTGTCATTCAGCCTACTTTTAGTGCCTACTGAATGTAGGATCTGGAAATAAAGGAGACATGATTATTAGTTTCACATTTGTAGTAATAATTTAAAAATTCTGTAAAATCATAGTAAATATTTGTTTAACTTGGAGTACTTAATATCTTAAAATCTTTCCTTCAACTGTGAGGAAACAGTTGGTATCTTTTATATGTACTTTATCAGGTTAAATTATTTCTGTAAACTTTGATTTTTTTTTTTTGTTCAGTGAGTCCCAAGAATGCCTTCAAATATGAATTTATTTTTTTATATTGTAAATATTAGAAAGCTACTTGTTAAGCCATATCCATGTTTACCATTTTCCCCTTAAACATTATATTACATAATTTAGAAACTGAAATATTTATAAAATAGAAATTTTATATTGACTATACACAGTGTTTAATTGGTTGTATTTTCGAAGTCCAATGTCCTCCATCTCTTGTAGGCTGCTGCTAAGGTATGCCTTTTCCCAGCTCCGGTCCACTCAGATTGCTGTAGTTCACTGTAGTGCCCAGACAACATCCCGGCATCTCCTGCAGAAGCTGAGCCAGACCTGCATGGTGATCAGTACTAACACAGGTCGCGTGTACAGACCGAAGGACTGCGAGAGACTTGTTCTGTACTTGAAAGATATCAACCTGCCCAAGCTTGACAAATGGGGCACTAGCACTTTGGTTGCTTTCCTGCAACAGGTGAGTCTTAACTCCTTGAAGTGTTAGGATGTAATGGGAAAGGGTTAGAAAATCTGCTTTCCTTCTCAGGGTCAGTTTTATCCAGCATGTGTTGTGGACATTAAACTCCCAAAGCTTGTAGTAATCTGGTTCCAGGGCTACTTTCTTCCTGCCTTTTCTTCTTTTTTTTTTTTTTTTTTTAAGAGATTTTATTTTTAAGTAATCTCTACACCTAGCATGGGGCTCGAACTCACGACCCCGAGATCCAGAGTTGCAGGCTTTACTGACTGAGCCAGCCAGGTGCCCCCACAAGGCACCCTTCTTTGACGTTCTTCCCTGTAGAAGTTAGCATTACAGCAGGATGATGTATGACAGGAAGAGTAAGAACAACCTTCACCTATACTTACTTCCTGTCCTTTATTTCTAAAACAGAGGGAAAGCAGGAGCTGGGGATGATGTGGGATTTGGGGAGATTTCTGTTTCATTTTTCTAGGGATGCATTCTTCAGAGAGCAGGTACATGTCCTTGGTCCTGGCCCTTTATGGGCTTCCTTAGCTCAGTACTCTCCCTCTTAGCCCAAGTAAAGGCGAAGGTCAGAGACCATACGTTCTGTCAGTGTGGAAGGCGTTATATATGTGGTTTGCTTCACATTAGAAACCCTGCATTCTAAATTAGAGTTTATTATGTTTATATGGGTTCAAACTTAGCTTTACTATGGAACTGTAGAATATGATAAAATATTTATAAAGAAAACCAAAATAGTTTCCTTATATTTTTCCTGGTTCTTCCACTTTTTTTCCCCTAATTGCTGGTAGATTTATTTGTCATCTGGATTTTAATGTTTATTAGAGAGAAAAGCACTTTAAAAATGAGCATAATTCAGCTAACATTAATTGAACGTAGAGTCTTGAAGAGTATTATTTTTCAGTGTTATAAGAATTTAAAGTATATTTCAATCTTAAATTTTTGAGTTAGGTAGAGGAGGATGATTGCATTTGGAAAAAATTGAATTTTATGCAAAAATATTAGAAAATCCTAAGCCTAAAACATTTAAAATACATTTATTTTCAAAAAGGTACTGACATATCAAGGATTTTATGATGAAAATTTGGAATGGGTTGGTTTAGAAAATATTCAGATTGTGGCTTCTATGTCAGCCGGAGGAAGACTGGGAAGACATGAGCTGACCACCAGGTTTACCTCCATTGTTCGTCTTTGTGCTGTGGAGTATGTATCATAGTGTTCGTAAATTTTTTTTTTTTTTTTAAATTTGGGGAGACGTCTTCTGTATTTGAATTTTATTAAAGGCATCCATTAATGATAATTTTTTAAAATGAAGAATATAAAAATAGTTAAACTTGAGTTCTGTTATTTTTTTCCCTGTCTTTTCTAAACTTTAGGCAGTAATTTAGGGTGATAAATGCATTAATCAGTGCTTCTTTTTTTTTTTTTTTTTTTTGTGCATGACATTGATGGCAAGATTTCTAAGTAATCATCCCTTTATTTAGTTTCGATAAGGACTTCCAGCACAGAACACTGTTAGAAATTAACCATTAGGAACTACATAAAAGAGATGTAAGGCAAGTACTATATAAAGACCAAATAGATAAACACAGGTTTTATTTTTCTACAGAATTTACTGCAGGTTATCATGTAATGAAGACAAAAGCAGATCACTCTTAATGTATCAAATTTGTTTAGTATTTAAATAAAAACATAGAACTCCCATCACTCAGATAATTCTAAATCTATTTTGGAAAATCAAATCATCAGGAAGTATCTCTCAGGAGACTAGGTACCTACCTATCACATTATGCCAAAAATAAGGCTGCTCTCTTCACAGAATATACGGATAATGAAGGGGGAGAAATCGGAGGGGGAGACGAACCATGAGAGACTATGGACTCTGAGAAACAAACTGAGGGTTCTAGAGGGGATGGGTTAGCCTGGTGATGGGTATTAAAGAGGGCATGTTCTGCATGGAGCACTGGGTGTTATACACAAACAATGAATCATGGAACACTACAGCAAAAACTAATGATGTAATGTATGGTGATTAACATAATAAAATAAAATTTAAAAAAAGGTGGCACTAAATGTACAATTAAAAAAAAGAATATGTGGATAATGAGTAATCAACCATCAACACAGTGGATGTTCTAATATTGGGGAAATAGTGGAAAACTATTTGTTAAAAAACACATTTCTCTGGACATTGTTTATCTTGCCCTTGCAAGAGACTTGTAGATCCAGATGAGATTAGTTTAGAAAAGGGATCTTATTTAGTCCAGAAAATCTTCAGAGTCCAATACAGTTCTGAGCTAATCAGGTATTAAAGAACCTTTACAAGGACAAGTAGGTTTGGAAATCACACAGTCTTATTTTGAATTAGCTTCTTTTAGTCAAAGGTATGGAATTAATGATCAAGCACCAGGAATTTCTGTAACGCACCCAATGCCAAATGACTACTGACATTTTATTTCCTACTATGACTCCTTGATTAGAGGCAGGTGGGAGGCATAAAGAATATTGTGAGCTATAAAATAAATTCTACTCCAATGCTCAGATCTCTAAAGGCAAATCTTGTTTTTTAATATAAGAAACTCACTGAATCAAATGAATGCTGATTAGAGCAAAGGTAGTGTAAGTAAAACTGGGACAGGAAACTTCTAATTGCATAGGAAATACATGAAAGAATTAATCATTCTAAGAGAAGAATCATTTTCCCACGAGCCCCACTGCTATGGATGATATTTTCGTGAGCCTGGGCCACCTTCTCCAGTGAATACTGAGAACCTATTACAGGTCTCAACCAACCAATTTCCATTCCGGCTTGAAGGGCAGCTGCAAACTGCCTAAATTCCTCCTTAGTTGATGAATAGAGAGCAACTCCAATTATACTAGATTCCTTTGCCATGGTGTCCCGTGGGTTTATTTCAATAGGACCTCTGCTGCCAACAACTATTACTCGTCCTCCATATGACAGAAGATTCAAATCATTACTAAGATTTACATTAGCTAACATTTCAATGATCACATCAATTCCCTTTTCACCAACAGATTTCTTAATTTTATCAATATAATTAAGTTCTCTGTGATTGAACACTTCATGGGCTCCATTTTGCAAAACAATGTTTTGTCCTTCCTCAGTACCAGCTGTGCCCAAAACCTTTAAGCCATAAGCTCTGGCAATTTGGCATGCTGCTAGTCCAACTCCTCCGCTAGCCCCATGAACCAGCACACTTTCTCCAGCTTTCACACGGGCACTGTGGAGCAGAGCTCGATAAGCAGTAAAATAGGGAATACCGATGGCAGCTCCTTGCTCAAAGTCCAGTTTTTCTGGCAGTGTGTAAACACTGTCATCTGCTGCGAGAGCATACTCGGCGTAGCCCCCAGAGATGGTGCTGGTAGTGAAAACTCTGTCACCTTTCTTGAAAGTGGATACATTATCTCCAACGGCTTCTATTACACCAGCCACATCTGAACCAGGAGTATAGGGTAAGAGTGGTTTTCTGCTGTAAGTACCAGAACGAATATATGTTTCCACTGGGTTTACACCACATGCGTGGACTTTGATCAGAACCTGATGGTCTTTTGGAATTGGTACTGCAATATCCGACTGGAGTTTCAGCACTTCTGGTCCACCAAATTCAAAAACTCGAATCGCTCTCATCAACTTCTGTCCAGTCGCCATGGTGATCCGGTTCTAGAGTGGGGAGGCAAAACCTGCGAGGGCTCACTCAGACTCCTAATCAGTGCTTCTTAAATATTAGAAATAAAACCCAAAATGTTTTGTATCATCTCTGTTCTAAAATGTCAGTATCAGGAATCTGAATGATGGATTTTAGATTTTAATATGGGTTTCATAAAACAAAAATACTATCAAATTTTATGAAGATAAATAAACATAATGTAAACAGGCACAAGGTGGAGTCAGGTCAGGTGTGTGGGTGACAGCATTAATCCTGATGCATGCATCCATCTCCACGGTCCATAATTGTTGCAAGAACTTGTAAATTTTATGGATATGGAGCTTGTCCTCTGTTCCGTTTTGCCTTAAACAATCTTGTTTTGATGCTTTCATGCTCATTGCACCCATCTATTAAATTGTACTTTCAGAAATGTTATAGCTACCAATTAAGCTGTATTGAAATAGATTTAGCTTTGAGAGAAACAGGTTGATTTCATCTGTTGTATTCTACTTTTACAGTTCTGAGATGATTGCTGCTTTATGGGTCGGCTATACTGAAAATAATTTTTCTGAAGCAAAATTTACCTTTTGGTCCTTTCTAAAAATCAGTGATTTCCAAACAATGTTTTTAAGTAATTTCACTGGAAACTTCTATTAGGGCCCTCAGTATTTGAGAGCAGATAAGTAGGGGTCAGAATAGGGACCTAGAGCCTGGCTTTAGTCCCTGGGTAAAGTGGGGGGGTATCTGAACCTCAGGGCAGCGCAGCTGGAAAACTGCTACAAATGAACATTAATGTAATAATCTAGAACATTGTATTTTCAGCTATTTTCTTATGTGCCTTCTTTCAGTTACCCAGAAAGAGAGCAATTACAGACAATTTATGGAGCATATTTGGAACCGGTTCTCCATAAAAATCTGAAGAATCACTCTGTTTGGGGCTCTTCATCAAAAATCTACCTCTTAGCGGGATCTATGGTCCAAGTGTATGAACAGGTGTGTACTTACTCATTTATACTGTAATTGTCGTGTTTCTTGGTTTCACTCCCAGAGGGACTACCTTTAACGCTGACCTGTGTTGACACTGTGGCTTTCTTTTCGTCTTGTTGATTAGGCTTTTCTACCAGAGAGTGAACTCTCTGAGTGCAGATGCTCTAATAGACACTCAGTGAATATGGAATGAATGAATTAATGCTGGATGGTTTTTCCGTTTTCAGCTAAAATTTAGTGTATTCAGAATGTTCCTCTTCTTTCCAAAACTGGATCTTTCTCCTGACTTCGATCAGCTTTTGTCTTGGAGACTTCAAACCAGGGAGTGGTCTTTGAGGTTTCTTCTTTCTTGTTGCCTGGGAGGAAATGCTTCCAGTTCCTTCCTTGGTGAAGCAGGATGGTGCTTGAAAACAGGCAGTAAAGGGCACAGAAGACATTCATTCAATACCTTCTTTTCTAGTGCTGGTCCTAGGGATGCAGAGAGGCCTGAGTCTGTTTTCTGGAAGCTTACAGACCAGTCAGGAACTTGGTCCCGTAAATACATTATTACCACAGCCTGATGAGTAGTGGAACTGTGACAGTAGGCACAAGTTACAAATACTGTGGAAGAGGAAGGAAGTGACTCTGCTGTGGTAGTTGTTAAGAGGAGGTGAAATGTGACCTGACTTTGTTTGAAAGATGTATTTATTTATTAGAGTGTGCACCGTGGTGGGGGGAGGGGTGGAGGGAGAGAGGATCTGAAGCCGACTCCACGCTCAGCACAGAGCCCAACTCGGGCCTCAGTCTCACAACCCTGAGATCACGACCTGAGCCAAAATCAAGAAATCAAGGGCTGACTGAGCCCCCTAGGCGCCCCGAAATGTGATGTGAGTTTTGAACAATTAATAGAAATTCCCAAAGTGGCTGGAGATGAAAGAAGATCTTCTGAGGTAAAGGGGACAGCTTGCGAAAGTTAGGGAAGTGTTTGTGGAAGATGCTTTTGGCAGTGTTGGAGTAGACGCGGGGCAAGAGAAGTTAGAAAGCATTGATTACTTTCTGAATGAATTCGGAAGCTCAGTGATCAAGGCCGGAACGAGAGCAGTGGTTCCTGTCCATGAGGAGGAAGGCACAGGCTCTCACGGGTCATGCATCAGGAGTCACACTTTGATCCTTCCTGGATCGGTGACTGTTTGAACAGAGACAGCTCTCTGGCTCCTGCCATTAGCAAACATGTCTGTCCCGGACCCGGGAGCGCCTTGGAATTGCAACCGCTGTGTGGAAAGCTTAGCTTCACCTTCCTTGAGTTCCTTTGCTCAGCAGGACTTTTTAACCTTTTATTTTTTCTTGGACAACGTTTGGCAGTTTGTTGAAGCCTATGAATAACCCCTCTTAGAGAATGTTTTTAAATGGGTAAAATATAATGTATGAGGTAACTAAGGAAATCAGTTCTAATAAAATACAGTTTCTACTCACTAGTAGAAATTGGGCATTCCTGTGAGTGTGGTGACTGAAAAATTTATAGCATTATATATTTGGAAATACATTGTAAATAAAATATATATTATGTATTGAGAAAACAGTTGACTTTATTTTCTTTTCCAGGTGCGGGCCAAATTTACAGTTGATGATCATAGTCACTATTTCTTTACTCCTTGCATCCTTACCCAGTGGGTTCTTGGCTTATTAAGATATGATTTAGAAGGAGGTAAGTTTTACTTTTATGATTTCAAATTGCTTTTCTTTCTTTGGAATGCCACAGTGTATCTGTGTGTGTACGCATGAGCGTGCGTGCGTGTGTGTGTGTGTGTGTGTGTGTGTGTGTTAAACTGTTTATGATTGTTGCTGGTAAAATTTGATTTGGGGAAAAGTAAAATTGTAGTGATGTTTAATATGCATTTTGGAATTAGTATTTTTATTGAACAACTAGAGATAATGTTGCTTAATATATTCTTTAAATAATCAAAACTTATCAATAACACATTGAATTTTACCTTTTTTCCCATTCCTTATATTTATCTGACGCCAACCTGACGGTATGCAGATTTTTATTCTCTATTTCTTTCTAGTATTATGTTGAGATAGACCACCTGCAAGTCATTTGAATTTTATTACAACTAAAGAAAATGTTGTCTTTTTTAGGATCCTCAAATCACCCACTAGATTATGTATTAGAAATCGTAGCTTATGAAGCACGGCGCTTATTTCGTGACAAAATTGTTGGTGCCAAGGAACTTCATTTATTTGACAGCATTTTAATGTCTGTGTTTCAAGGAGATTGGGGCTCGGATATATTAGACAATATGGCAGGTAATATAGTTATGGAGTTTATGTAATATATAAATGTTATAAGAATTGTAAACTTAGTTTTCTTGCTAATAGCATGATTTCGTATTTCTGTGTAAATAAGACGTTTGGGTAGTCTTAATGTAAGGGGCCGTTTTTTCCTTTTGCTAGATTTCTAAATATAAATAAAATATAGTGACAATAATTGTTTTCTTGGATTCAGGCCATAGTGTTTTATATCTGCAATTCAAAATTAGGTTTCCTGAGGGATTTTTATTAATAAAGGTTTTATTTAAAGCCGTATGTGTATGAGACTTAAAGATCATTGGGAAAATCCATATTTGATTATAATTAACTTTTGCTTAAAAGTAAATCATGTCATCAGCACAGAACTTCTTATGTACTCTTGTCTACAGCTTCACCCACAGTTAGGATAAATAAAGCGTAGCTCCACTCACTCAAAGCAGCTCTGTTGCATTTGCAACTGTTATCACTTAACAACCAGCTTGCGTTTTGCAAACTGCTGTGGGAGTAGTGCGTGTGATCTGAAAACCGTCATGGCGAAAGGACCTTTGATACAAGACCATATCATGGAAGTATTTCTTAACCGCTTTCAAGCTACACAATGAGTTTCTGTTCGGTTAGACTGTAAAGCTAGGCTTCACAAATACTTCATGTAGCACATTCTGTGTACTGCCAGATTCGATATTGCCCCACGGCCATGATTGCATAGGCCGAAGGGGATTTTGAAGATGAGGAAGATGTGGAGATTGGCAGAGAGATTTTCGAGGTGCGGCTTGAGTTTCAGAATCAGGAGATGAGTTGGAGAAGCCGGGGCAGGATGAAATGCTGAGAGAGAGCCCTGGTCGCAGCTCAAGAGTTGGCTCATTCTCAGTGAGGCTTTGTTAGTGTGACCTGTAGCTCTCCTTGCTTAGTGTGGGCAGGTTTCGTTTCTTAAATGGCACCATCTTTCTCAGACTGAGAGTTGCCTGAATGGTATCTCTTCTTGCAAAGAAAGTAGCATGTTCTTTGGGCATTAGACAGTAGCAGTGTCTCCTTGGGTATCTGAATTCTCTAGAATTTGTTATCTTTCAGGGTCTCCTTTGTAGGACTCAATAAATAATAAATGCTTTTTTCCCCCTCACCGTTTTACTTTTCAAGGAAAGGTTGCATTTTTTAAAAATACAGGCTTGATAAATGTCGTATCTGGGCAAACAGTATTTTCACATAGTGGAATAATATTAATTTGTTAAGAAAAATGTAATCTTGGGGCGCCTGGGTGGCTCAGTTGGTTAAGCGACTGCCTTCGGCTCAGGTCATGATCCTGGAGTCCCGGGATCGAGTCCCGCATCGGGCTCCCTGCTCAGCAGGGAGTCTGCTTCTCCCTCTGACCCTCTTCCCTCTCGTGCTCTCTCTCTCTCATTCTCTCTCTCTCAAATAAATAAAATCTTTAAAAAAAAAAAAAAAAAAGAAAAATGTAATCTTGGAAGACTTGGAAATAAGCTAGATAACATTCTTGTGCTCAAGAAACGTGTAATCCAGGGGCAGATACAGATATGAAAGCCCTCACTTACAGTGATAACTATTGTTAGTGTGTTTAGATGCCACGAAATTTGTGCAAGTAGATGGTTAAACTGATAATTATAATAGAACATAAAGTGTTTTACAATTAATACAACTTTTCTGAATATATTTGGGATAAATGTTAGATAGTAGTGTGTAGAAGGGTTAATTTTTTTTGAGGGAGTTACTTTGAAACCTTGAAATAAAAAAATGAATTTTTTATTTTGTGATAATTGCACATTAACATACAATTGTAAGAATTCATACAGAGTATGTGTAGCTTTTACTTGGTTTCTCTTGATGGTAACATGTGGCAAAATTATGGTAGAGCATCACAACCAGGGTATTGACATTGATACAGTTAATACTCAGAATATCTATCCTGCTGCCCTGCTGTAGCCATGTCCACGCCTCTGGAAACCGCCAGGCTGTTCTGTATTTAATTTGCCATTTCAAGAATCTTATTTTCACTCATTAATTCTCTGGAGACACACAGGTTGCTGTGAGTCTCAGTACTTTGTTCCTTTCTATTGACGAGTGGGTATTCAGATGTACTACCATTTCTTGAACCATTTACCTGTTGAAGGGCATCTGGGTTATTTTCTGGTTTTGACTATTAGGAGGAAAGCTGCTATAAGCATTTCCTGTAGAGATGTTTGTGTGAACATGCACTTTTGTTTTTCTGGGATAAATGCTCAGGAGTGCAGTTGCAGGGATGTATGGTGCTCTTGTGCTTGGTTTGTAAAACACACCGCCCTGCTCTTTTCCAGAATGACTATATCATTTTACACTCCTGTCAGCAATATGTGAGTAATCTAGTTGCTCCGCACACTTGCCTTTGCTTTTGTCACGCTGTTGTATTTTAGCCCCTCGGTAAGTGCGTGTGGGTATATCACTGTGGCTTTAATTTGCATTCTGCCAACAGCAAATGCGCTTGAGCATCTTTCATGTGCTCAGTGCTGTCTGTGAATCCTTTGAAGTGAGGTATCTCTTTCTGTGACTTGCTCATTTTCTAATTGGATGGTTTATCTTTTTTTATTAATGAGTTTTGAGAGTTCTTTATGTATTATGGATATTAGTTTTTTTGTTGTTGTTGTTAAATATGAGGTTTGCAAACATACTCTCCCGCTCTTTTGCTTGTCTTTCCATCCTTTTCTCTCCCACAGCTAAATATTTTAATTTTATCAAGTACAACTTAGTAATTTTTTTTTTTCAGGATCTTTTGGTGTCAAGTTTAAGAACTCTGTTTGGTCCTAGTTCTTAGAGATTTTCTCCTGTGTTTTTTTCTGAAAAGTTTTATGGTTTTATGTTTTAAGTCAGTGGTCCACTGTGAGTTAATGTCTGTATGGAGTGAGGCCTCGGGTCACCTTCTTTGCCGACGGATGACCACTTGCTCCAGCACTGTTTTTTGAAAAGGGAACTTTTCTTCCTCGAGCTGCTTTGCACTTTGTCAGAATAGTTGTGTGAACATATCTCTTGGTTCTCCATCAATCACATGTCTGTCCTCCCACCAGCACCACCTGTTTTCATTACTTTAGAAATCTTGAAATTGGGTAGACTGACTTCTCCTGCTGTCTTCTTTTTTACAGTTGTTTTCACTATTTAAGTTCCTTTACCTTTCTCTATATATTTTAGAATAATCTTATCTATAAGTAATGTTGCTAAGCTTTGGATGGAAATTGCATTAACTCTGTATATTGGTTTTGGGGAGAATTGACATCTTCATTATGTTGAGTCCTCCAGTCTGTGAACATGATATGTCTGTCCATTTATTTAGATATTCTTTGCTTTCTTTCATCAGTGTTGTGTAGTTTTCAGCACATAAGTTTTGTACATATTTTGTTAGATGAACAACTAAGATTTAAAATTTTTTGAGCGACACAGAGAGTCAGATCATGTTAAAGAATGACTGTACTGTGTGGCGAGGGGGAAGACTCTGCATAGGTTCAGAGGCGTGAGGCGTGAGGAAGCTGGTGTGCACAGTGCGGGGCAGTGAAGGAGAATCACGCAGTCAGTGGAGCCAGGTCTGGGGGCCTCGATGGGTTTGGCTGTTTTTCCCGGCCCCATGGGAGCGGTATGGCGCTGTGCAGTTCTTCCGTGTACTCCTCCGGGACAGCTAGTGAGGACGTACTGGACGGCCAGAGACATATCGCAGGACACAAGCCGGGAGGCCGTGCAGTAGCTGAGGTGATGACACCTGATGACGTGGGAAGACAGTGAGTTCAGTTGTCTACGTGTTTCAATGTTTGCAGGCTCTTGGAGTGTCTTTTGGGGACGTGCGTGAAGTTTATCAGCTCTGTGAGGGGAGCAGTCTTGTCTGTCTTAACTACTTCTCTCTAACAGGAAGTGCGGGGCTTAAACACAGGTGTTTAATGATGAACATTGTATGTTCATTACATGTCTGTTAAGCAATTGGAAGTATGGGACCAGACTAGAGCTCGGGAGACTTGCCAATAGGTGACTGGGTTTTGGTATATCTGTAGTTGATAATTTAATCCACAGAATAAGGTTAAATAATTCAAGGGGAGCGTTTAGGATTAAAGAATAATGGACTGAATTTAGATCCCAGGGAAAATAAGAGTAGAAGGGATACACAGAGAACGGAGAGGGCTGGTGGTTGTGCCTTGTTGAGTATGGTCCTACAGATCTAAGGAAAAAGCTTCCAAAGCACACCAGGTCACGACGGGGATAGTGACTGCGACGGGGATGTGGACTTGGCAGTTATGGCAGCATTCTTCCCAAGGAAGAGTTTGATTGTAGAGATTTCTGCAGAGAGAGGGTAGTATAGGACAAGCAGTGATGAGGGAAAGGAGAAGAACGTGAAGAAGCTGGTCCAGGGAGCTCAAACTGCCTTTGAGCGGAGCACGTGAGAGGGAGGGCACTTTATGGAGTGTGCTTTCCCAAACGATCAGGATGGAAAGGTTCAGCAGAACGGTCAGCAGATTTTCCTTGTGTGGTCACAGGATGCTGCTGGAGATAAATATAAGGGAAGTGGTGCGGTTTTTGTTTTCTAACTAAAATTCAGTTACTTTTTCCTTTATTTTAGACTTAGGGCTCTTGATGGTATTTATAAATCTGTGTTCTTTCTCAAGGAGAGTTTTGAGTTTGTTTTAGTTGCCAATTGTATACGGAAATTGTGGAGAAGGGGAGGGAAGTAGGGAGAAAGCACAAGGGAGAGTAGTGAGGAGCATTCGGAGGAGGACCCTTCATTTGAGGAGAGAGGCGGGGGTCGGGCTGGAGCGGGGCCCGTCAGCTACTCTTCAGGGACAGTTTGACATGGCAGCATAAGGTCTTTGTTGGCTCACCAGGCACACTGTGCATACTTTCACGTTTCTGGGGATGGTCTTATTTGGAGGACTAACTGAAAAATAATGTAACGAACAGTGTATTTCCTGGTGCTGCCATTACCAATACACATATAAAACCAAAAATACCTTTCATTTCTGCAGACAGTTTCTATGTTACATGGGGAGCCCGACACAACGCAGGAACAAGGGTGGCCCCAGGACAGCCGTTGCCGCCCCATGGAAAACCACTCGGAAAACTGAATTCCGCGGATCTCAAGGATGTTATTAGAAAGGTATAACTTTGGGGCGCCTGGGTGTCTGCCTTTGGCTCAGGGTCCCGGGATCGAGTCCCGCGTCGGGCTCCCTTCTCGGTGCGGAGTCTGCTTCTCCCTCTGACTCCCCTCGTCCCCTCCCCCTTCGCACGTGCGCACGTGTGTGATTTCACGTGTGTGCACGCTCTCTCAAATAAATAAATCTTTAAAAAAAAGAGAAAGGTATAATCTGAATCATGAGTTTGAATTGGGATTTGGTTGTGATTGTAGTCATTTAAGAAATATTTGTTGTAAGCTTTCCGAGGCAGACAAAGATTATACGATAGACCGAGCTGGTTCTTGTGGAGTGTAGTCTGTTGTGGTAGATCTGACTAAGTGCTCCCGTACTCACACAGGTATGGGCGAGGTGGCCAAGGTACATGTCGGCAGAGTGTATCTGGTGTTGGAATTACTAATGAGGTTTAATATTAACTGGAAAATCATCCTAGAGCAGTGGTGTCCAAGTTCAGCGAGCATTAGAATCCCTTTGAGAACCAGGAAATACGCCACCTCCTGGGTCCCAGACTGACCAAGTTTCATTCCACATTTCTCCAGGGCTCCCAGGTGGTTGTTGATACCGCTGGTTCACTGAAACTGAGGCGCACTCTCCTAGAGACGTGTTTTGTTCTTTCTTCTTTGTGAAATTAGACAATAAAGAAGGAGAAACAGTGTTATATGTATGATGATTTGCTTTGGAAGTGAGTGTGGATTTTATATCCAGAAAAGCTGGTGCTGTGCGTGGGATGGACGCTACAGAGTCTGGGTCTGTTGGAAGTTGTTAAGGCTGCAACATCTGGTGTCCCTCACGCTGACACACAGTTGCTGGTGGGGCAGCCCGCGCGAGGGCTTTGGGTTCATTCCCCTGCAGTGCGTACCTACAAGAATTCACAAGATTAGGTTTTATGGTGTGCACACACTGATCTGAGTTGAAACAACTCGTAAAATTTGAGAGTTTTTAAAGTTTTTGTAATTAAGCTGTTGTGTCTCCCTACGTTTTACCCGCCGTATCAGCAGTGTCCTGCAGGTGTCTGATGACCGTGAGCTCTTGAACGTGTTTGGTATCACACAAGGTTTTTCGTAGAAGAGCTGGATTGCTGGTAGACTGTGGAGTGTAAGATGACACACTGCCACTTAGCCCCTTTTCCAGAGTGCATCAGAAGTATAAGCTTTACTCTAGATAACATTTTTGTTATGTAATGGGGCATATATTAATGATAAAATATTCGTTGTGGTTTTTTAAAAGGGCCTCATTCATTATGGACGAGATAACCAGAATTTGGATATTTTACTTTTCCAAGAAGTGCTGGAGTATGTGTCTCGGATCGACAGGGTGCTGAGCTTCCCTGGAGGCTCCCTCCTCCTGGCAGGGCGGAGTGGCGTCGGCCGGCGGACCATTACTTCCCTGGTCAGCCATATGCATGGAGCCGTGCTGTTTTCTCCAAAGATTTCCAGAGCCTATGAACTGAAGCAGTTCAAAAATGATCTCAAACACGTGAGTTACTCAAACCCTTTGCTTTATTTGGTTTTAAATCACAATTACTTGTTATTCTAAAAGCCTTCAGAGACCATTATGTCTCTGATATACGTCATAGTCTTTAATATGAATGATGGTTTTCCCCATGGTTATTAGAAAATTATATTTTTATGTACAGAGAGGCTATAGGTGGACCTGGAAGATAAAAGGACAGAATTTATATAGGACACAGGTGAGTGTATTTAGAAATGATCGTCTGTCTTAGCTGTGAAATCATATTAACATTTCCCCAACTGTTTGTTCATGGACTGGATTTACCTTCCAAACTATATGGCTGACGTTTGATTTTTAATTTTGATTACAAAGAAAGAAAGAGAGAAAAAGGAGAAAAGAAAGACATTATTTGCGTGAAGAATGGCGGGTTTTAACTGGGCCCCACACCTGTAATGGGTGCGAAGACCTGTGTTGTCACTTTCCGCGCAGGTGCTGCATCTTGCAGGGATTGAAGCCCAGCAGGTGGTTCTGCTTCTCGAGGATTACCAGTTCGTGCATCCTGCGTTTCTGGAGATGATCAATAGCCTTTTGTCTTCAGGCAAGTGAATGATTTCTATTCAAAGAAAAGAAAAGTAATAATGTTACTTTGTGTAAAATTGTGTTTCAGAGCATGTGTGGTATGGGTTTTACTCAGGGGTCCTGCGGTTAAACATGCTTGGAGCTGGAGAATTGAGAAAGCCCATTTTTATAAAATCAGGAGATTGAAGAATTACATAAGCGTGATTATTATTATTATTTTTTAAAGATTTTATTTATTTATTTGAGAGGGGGAGAGAGAGCACAAGCAGGGGGAGTGGCAGAGGGAGAGGGAGACAAGCAGGCTTCCCGATGATCAGGGAGCCCGACATGGGGCTCAACCCCAGGACCCTGGGATCATGACCTGAGCCGAAGGCAGATGCTTGACTGACTGAGCCACCCAGGCGTTCCCCCAAAATGATTAATGTTGGTGAATGTCCTGAAAAACTGGCCCTCCCATATGCTTTTGGTGGGACCATTATCTGTTACAGTCTTTTGGGAAAGTTATCAGCCAGTGTTGTTTAAAAAAAAATGTGCCATACCCTTTAATATAGCAGCTCTATTACGTGTAGGAATTTCACCTACAGAAATAATAGATTTAGTATGCAGGGAAATGCATAGTATAATTCATAATAAAAATGTGATGGAACCTCACTGTCCATCGTTAGTGGAATGGCTGAATCATGGCCTTAACACAGATATGTAAATACAGATATATTCTCAGTATCTGAGGTCCATGTTTCCAAGATCGCAGTATGCTCTTGTTGTCTCTTGAGTCACCTGTTTTCATGGTTTTCTCGAGAGGATACCTGCAATTTCCTATATGTCTTCCTTTTCTGAAGAATTTGTGACATTTATTCGAATCTCTTTATGAGTCGTCACTGTTAGAATTGGTAAGAGGTAGCTTAGTTTTAAACTTGGACCAAGATTGTTTTGTTATTTAAGTACAAAATAAACCTTGTTAAAAGCTAGTTTCCGTGATGCGCCTGTCAGACCCCGTGTTTAGTAAATGCTTGTTTTGTGTCATGTTAGGTGGGCTCTGAAATGAAATAGTCTTCTCTTCAGAATGTTACAGCTCTGGTCGAGGAACACGTGTGATTTAGAATGGGAAGTGTCTACATTTCATGTTCACGTGACTGCAGGCCGGGATGCTGGTTAGGCAGTCAGCAGGCCAGTCTCTGGCCCAAGTCCTGCCGAGGCAGGTGCTGGAGTGGGGCTGCTGGGGCTTGGGGCCTGCTCACAGGACCACTCCTGTCCATGTGTACGGTGTGTGTCCCTGCATATTGCTTCCGTCGTCACTAGGTGGAGGCCTGTTCCTTATGGCTGAACCTAGTCAAGCAGAGAGACAGCTTTGTGCTAGGATTTTCGTTTTGTTTTGTTTGTGAAAGCAAACATCCACATAAGCATTAATGCAGTAATTATTGTTTTTACCTTTTTACCTTAAGATAAATTGGTCTTTATTATCAAGTTGTAACTGCAAAAATCGTAAGTTAAATTTTACCATTTTTAGCAAAAAAGTATTTGAAAAATGCTTTCAGAGAAAACAGGCCTTTGTCTCTTTTTTCTATTTCAAATTCTTATTTGCTGTAGTGGATAGTATGTACGTAGAGCTAGGTTTCTTTGCTACATTTAAGGAATCGAAAGTGTCTTGTTGGGGCACCTGGGTGGCTCAGTCGTTAAGCGTCTGCCTTCGGCTCGGGTCATGATCCCAGTGTCCTGGGATCGAGCCCCGCATCGGGCTCCCTGCTCGGCGGGAAGCCTGCTTCTCCCTCTCCCACTCCCCCTGCTTGTGTTCCCTCTCTCACTGTGTCTCTCTTTGTCAAATAAATAAATAAATGAAAATCTTAAAAAAAAAAAAAAAGAAGTGTCTTGTTATGGCTGAAATGGAAAGACATAGAGCAGATTTGTGTGTGCATGTGTTTGGGTATGTACAAGCTTGGCAGACGAGATGTGGTCTGGCACCTCTGAGTTGGGCCTGAAGGAAGGTAGGGATGAGGCTGTGATGGGCCCTGTGTGAATGCACTGCCTTGGATGCATAGCAAAAGGGTTTTTGCTTAATCTTACTGTTTTTTGCAAACTTTAAATATATTGGCTTAATAAATGTTTATTAAACACCTGTTATGTGCCAGGCCCAGTTCTAAATACTGGACTCGTAGTTGTGAATAAGACCTAGTTCAGTGCCCCTATCAATGCTTGTGGTCTTAATCCAGTGTGAATTGCCTTTCATCATTCTGTTGCCTTGTAACAGGCCCTGGACTAGTTCTGATTTCTACTACAGGTTCATTCATTCATTCATTCATCTAATAAATATTTATGTTCCAGATACTTTGCTAAGGATGGTCTAAGGTTAATATTAAACATGATCAAATATTTGACCTTTGGGAATTCAGAATCTAATTGAGCAGGAAAGGAAAATACTTCATTCATGGTTCTGTGATGTGATACATGCTGAACAGCGACATGTTTAGATGTGGGAGAGAGAAGGGGTGCTCTCCCCGGCACCTGGGAAGTCAGCACAGCAGTGTCTCCTAGGACACATGGTAATTTGGGGGGAAGGTAAAGGCCAGAGGAAGACTGTGCATATAAATTCCAGGAAGAGGGAGTATGTCATTATATTTATGGGACACAAAGACGTTCACTGAGGCTAGAATACAAGGTCTCATATGGGAGGGGTGGAGAAGAACCCGCAAGGATAGGTGGCCAGCTAGATGGTCCACTGTCTTGAACGGCTTGCCCAGGAGTTTGAGTTTTATCGAATGAAGGTAACAGAGGGAGATTTGTGAGTAATAGAGAGGTGATAGGGTTATGTATTTTTGGAAACAGCCTGAATAAGAGCAGACTGATACAAAAATAGAACAAGTGTTGTGGATGTAAAGTGTGTTTCAACTGGGGTAATGCAGCTAAAATTCATGAGAAGTGCTGTGTCCCGTAGGTGAAGTTCCTGGACTCTATACCCAGGAAGAATTAGAGCCTTTGCTGTTGCCCCTCAGGATGAGGCTTCGCAGGATGGTTTTTTCGGACCAGTCGTCAATTACTTTACATATAGTAAGTGACTGTATTGAATTCATCAATTCAAACTCTGGTTCATGTGAAATAAGTACCATTTAATTTGCCATATTTTCTAATTAGGTTGCAAAGGTGTCTTAAATCTTGGGTCTATTTGGTAATTTATACTTTTTTCTTTTTTACGGTGCTTTTAGAAAAGCCAACCTGTAGTAAAAGCATGTTAGCAAAATTTTAGCAGAAGGGGAAGATGAAAGTGTTTTCATGTTCCTTGGAATATTTACTTCACTGCTTTTGTTTCTGTGTGGTAAAACTAGTGTTCAGAACTTCCTATCTTAGAAAATTATTGAACTGGTTAGATTTTGCCAGACTCTCTAGTTTTTTCTAGCTCAGCAGCTTTCTGATCACAGAAGCGGTTTTATGTGCACTGCGGATATCTCACATTGAAGAAGTCGTTACAAGGCACTAATAATACCAGACATCACTACTACACTTAGCTCCTTTCTTTCCCTAAAAGAACATTTGTTATTGAAACAGAGAAACTGGTTAAAGAGCTACCGTCCCCTCCCTCTCCTTCCAGTTCACAAGGAAACTCTACCAGGCCTCTGGGAAACTGATCATCCCAGTGCTATTCAAAACAGTTTCAGAACATGGATAATGACGCAAACTTTCCAAACTCCCTTTCATGAAGGGAAAATAACATTGGTGAAACAGGAAAAATATATTTCTCCTAAAAGAAAATTGGAGATCAATTTGCTTGTGAATACTGAAATCAAAATCCTTGAAAGAAAAATTGTAAAGTAGAATCCAGTTTCACATTTGAAAAGTAACATACAAAACAGCAATCTGGTATATGGACACTTGCCTTCCTCCTGAATTCCTTCTGGATCTTTTCTCTTAGCATGCACGCACACGCGCGCGCGCGCACACACACACACACACACACACAAGTATTTCTGAACAAAAATAAAAATCATAACTGTAATATTGCTTAATGGCTCCTACCATTTCATTTTAGAAAATTTTAAACTCATAAAAGCAGACCATATATAGATTTCCCCAATTATTATTGTTGTAATTTCCATGATAATTTTCTTATATTTTTTTAGGAATTCAACAAAACTTGCATATTGTCTTGATAATGGATTCTGCAAATTTAAACTTCATAATAAACTGTGAGAGTAATCCAGCTTTGCATAAGAAATGCCAGGTGTTGCGGATGGAGGGTTGGTCAGATAGCAGCATGAGGAAAGTAAGTTTAACATTTAAGTATGGAAATGAAAGACAGCATATTTTCTTTTTGAAGTTACAGATTTTCCTGACTTTGCTTTGGTGTCTGTTATTATATTACCTTAATTGTGGCACTGATTATACATGTTTGAAAACCTCTCTCTTTTCTTTATGTTCTTATATGACATTTTAGTTGAGTGTACAACTTCATGTGCTTAAGGACTACAGAGGTACTTATTGTACTTTAAAAATTTTATTCATGTTGTTAGCTAGCCTATGATAAAAACATCGTAGCAATAATTTTAGCCATTTTTTTGAATTAAAAAAATTAAATCTTAAAAAATATCTATCATTGTGGTGCTAAGTGTTGGGAGGGGGATGTGTTTGAAGTGTGAATTCATTGAACCATCTTAACTGGAAGCCTCTGCCATTGTTTTGTTTGATAAATAATATTTTTCAGGATTATTTCTTTGAATAATATTTATATTCTCGATCATTCATGTCTTCATTTTTGTGTAAAGAAGTACGGACTATTGCCTATCATGAGTCAGAGGGAGGACTGTAATTTGAGATGAGAGTTAAAGTTTTACAGATGAGGTGATATTTTAGTTAGATTTCAGGAAGTAGATAAAGGACAGGAAAATTATTCCAGTCTTAAGAGGCCACGTGAACGAGAGGCTTCATTAAGAAGTAATTATCGGGTCTCTAATATGTGCCACTGTTCTATCTGTTGGGGTTATAGCAAAGAAAAAGCAGATGAAAGTCCCTGCCCTCATGGAGTTTACAAGGTTTTGGGGGGTCGCGGGGGGGAATGTCTTCTTCAGGGAGACCCTGAGCTGACAGCTTGCCTGGTGACTCTGAGAGTCAGCCGGAAGCCCAGTCAGCGGTTAGAGTGACTCAGAGGGAGAGCAGTTGGGGGTGTGGCGTCAGGGAAGTAAGAGGAGAGCAGTTAGGGTGGGGGTTTGTGAGCCACGCTGCGGAGTTTAGCTTTTCCTGGAAACAGGTGAGGGAGGCTTCGGAGGCTTTTGACACACCGTTCTAATGTTTCAGCGGGATTACTTTGGCTTCTGTGCTGGGAATAGACTCTCAAAGGCCAGGGTAGAATTAGTTACAAAGCTGTTGCAGGAGTCGGTGAGAGAGAAGGATGGTGTGCACTAGGGATGGAGGAGGAGAGGTGGTGGGAAGTGGCTGGATTCTGAATACGTTTTACTGTAGAAATAACCGAATTTGCTGACAGATTGTACTAAGATGTAAAAGGAGGTGAGGCTGGAAGGATACAGCCAAGGATGTTGGCTGAAGTCCCTGGAAGGGTGGAGTACCCGTCCACGGGGAACGGGGACCGAGAAGAGCACTTGCAGGGGAGGATGTGAGGCTTGCAGTTGTAGATGTGTTCTTGACGAGACGTCAGACCTCCGAGCTGCAGGACGCAGAAGGCATCGGGGTGTAGGAGTCTGGAGTTCAGGGGAAAGAAGGGTCAGGCATCCAGGATAAAACACAGGGAATTGTCAGGGTATGGGTGGTATTTACAGCTCTGAGAATGAATGATGCCACCAAGGAATGAGCGTTGACTACCAGAGAGTGACCGTCAAGGACTGAAGTCTTGGGCTCTTGTTCAACATGAAAAGGTTGACGTGAAGATGAGGGATCCGCAAAGGATACTGAGAAGGAGCTGCTGTGGGGAAATGGGAGGGAAACCGGCAGAGTGTGAAGACGAGCAAAGACTGCATTTCAGGGCCGTGGTGCAGGCAGGTGGACGGGGCCTGTGAGCTGACTGTCGGCTCTGGCAGCAGGGAGGCCAGCGTGAGGCTAAGAAAGCAGTTTTGAGTTAGCGGCTGCCAACTGGAACGTGCTCCAGAAACAGTGAGAAGGAGATTGGAGAGAGTGAATGTGGTCACCTCTTGTGAGGGGTTTTGTTGTAAAGTGGAACAGAGAAATGGATCCGTGTGGAAGGAAGTAGGTAAAAATAATACTTTTTTTTGAAGTTTTAAGGTAGGACATACTATTACACGTTTGTATGCCGTCGGGAATGCAAACAAGGAAGTAAGAACATATGAAAGGCAGGGGAACATTGTGCAGCCATGTCACGGCCTGGTGCACAAATGAGAGGACTAGGGACTGGCCTCTGCAGCAAAGCAAGCAGGGCGCAGGGGCCCAGCTCCAGGTAAGCGGGCAGGTGTGGTACCAGGGAGTGGTGGACAGGCTTCTGATTGTTTCTGTTTTCTCAGAGACAGCAAGGTGATGAGCTGAGAGAAAAGCCGAGGGGAGAGTTTGTGGGGTCCTGAAGGGATGTAAGAAGATACGCGGAAAGAGGGGAAGGCTGAGGAGAAGGGGTATGAGGGCTGGGTGGCATAGGGTTGGCATGAGCTGGCGATGGGAGAGTTGAGCGGAGGCCGTCAGCGTGCTGTGTGTTTCCCTCAGTCACTGTGCCCTCGCAAGGGCACACCTGCAGTGAGTGCTCACTTGCACTTGGCCAGGACTGGGGCTTTGTTACTCGAGTACAGCCGAGTCAGTGAGGGCTGAGGGAGTTGCGAGCTCATGATAAGGAAGATGGTGAACGACAGTGTGGCGATTTTCAAATTCATAGATCGCAGGTCTTAGTGGAGCATGAGGCTTATTGGCCCTACGAAGGGAATGGGCTGGGGCTGCCTGGGATATTTGCAGGTGACATGATGGAATGATTTCAGTTCTTGTTAGTGACGCGGTCTCAGGGTCTGACCATGGCAGGTAGGGCATGATTAGCTGAGGAAAAGGTGGTGGAGAAGACACCAGAAGGACAGGAGTTGAAGGAATTGAGAGGTGAAGGTATTAATCGGAATTAATAGAGTTAATACGCATTTTTATCTCTGAGGGGGAGAATGGAGATGAAGGGGAGCGTGGGCCCATCCAGCCAGGAACGCTTTGCAGATGGAGGGTGTTGTTTTGTCAGCCAGCTTTATTGAGATACACAAACTGATAAATAAAAGTTGTCTATACTTAATGTGTACAGTGTGATGTTTGGACATATGTATATCTTGTGCGATGTTTACACAATCAAGCTAATTCACATAAGGGATAGACTATTTTAAAGAAAGCAAGTTTCCTAAGAAAAAAATTTCAGTTTATTTGAAAGGATAAATTTGAAATATTCTCCCAGAGGCTCCAGGGTTTTGGCAGAAATCAGTGAAGATGTTTGAGGGGAAAAACAGTATTCTCTGGTCACGAACCATGGCACTTTCAAATTCTTCGTCAGTAAAGGGGTCTTTTGTGTGACATTTTGTTTAGTCTGGGAGATTCAGAAAGTGAGACTTTGACCCGCATACCTGGACACCTTGGGCTTCCTGTTGCAAAAATGTCCGTGTTCTGCTACTTTAATTTTCTTCCCGGGAAACTAAGAATATTTTACTTCTGTTTTTTTTTTTTTTTTTTTTGTATATTTTAAATGAGTACTCTTATTAGATTATCATATTTTCCCTTATAATAATGATCTGTTTATGAAACTTGATCTTATTTGTGATAGTGGCAAAATCCTAGTGGTAGCTCAACAACAGTTTTTGAGATTATCAATTATAAAACTGTTAATTACCAATTGTGGGATTCTTTTCATTTACTTTTCGTTTCTTCTTATTCAGGAAACCTCAGAACCCTTACTATCCCTTTATGCCCTGATGCCAAATAAAGCTTTTCATTTTTCTTATTGTGTGATTTTCAGTGGCATTTGTGATTATTTTCTAATTCAATCCAAACTGTGATCTGTGATCTCCTTCATTTCATATGGTCTAATCATTTTTCAAGTGAGGTGTTGTCAGTAATTTGCAATCAATTAATGGTTGATGTGTGTCAAAAATCTTGTCTAGGAAATACTCTAGAATATTAGAATTCTAAAAATTCTGAAGATGGATATATTCGTTATTTCTCTTACTCTGGTAAGAAATCTAGAAGAAAAGTGTTCTTTTTATTTTTAACCTTTGATATTGGATTTATTTAAACTTTTTGCTATTGAGTTGAGGTTTGAAGACATGCTCTTCCTCTTTTAGACACCTGAAATGTTATTCAGTGAAACAGATGGTGAAGAAAAATACAGTGACAAAAAAAGGAAAGAAGAAAAGAAAAAAAACTCAGGTAGTATTTTGATGAAATTGACTTTGTGAAATAATTGCCATTTTTTGGTGTCATAGATTCCTTAAAGATTCACAGTGATTATGAATTTGAATAATGACAAACTAGCACAAAGTCTTTTTTTTTTTTTTAAAGATTTATTTATTTGTTTGCGGGGGGAGGGGCAGAGGGAGAGGGAGAGAGAATCCCAAGCAGACTCTGCGCTGAGTGTGGAGCCTGATGCGGGGCTCGATCCCAGGACCCTGAGATCATGACCTGAGCTGAGACCAAGAGTTGGGCGCTTTTAACTGACTGTGCCACGCAGGTGCCTCCTAACAAAGATTTCTTTGGATGAAAACTAAACTAAAGCTCTCTGTATTTATAAACTCATGTTTATGTCATTTTCTACAGGACCTAACTCATTATCTATTGTTTACATTTAAGAAGTTGAACAATTATATTCTTGACCCGGATGATCAGATGTTCTACTTACATTGTCTGGGGTCTTTGGCTAGAAGGCTAAGCTTCTCTATTAGTTTTCACTTTTCACTTAGCTACGTGACAGCATGCAACTCACACATGAAAAAGTTTTATGGTGTTCTTTGAGTGTGGACACAATATTTTCTTAATTATACTCTCATTATTTTTTCCAGTTCCAAATTAATTTTGAATGTGGTCTTTTTTTTTTTTTTAGTATCATAGCACATTCATTCATTTATTTATCTAACCATCTAGTCACCAAATAGTTGTTGAACTTGTTTTACCTTAGGTACTGGGCTGGATACTAGAGATGACTTAGGAGCTCCTACTGCACTAAAGAATAGCAAGAATTATGTTCTATATAAACATAAACTCTGATACAGTGAGATAAATGATGGTAGGAGTTGATGTGGAGAGCCTTTGAAAGTGAGACAGCTTTTACTAGCAGATGTTACAGCAAACGGACAGGGGCAGATGGGCAGTTTGGGGAAGAGTGGCTACATGCAAAAGGCTCCGAGAAATAAACCAGCTATTTTATTGGATCTGTGAACAGCCCAATGGCTGAGACATGGACATGTGAGCAGTAGAGTACTAGGTGAAGAGAAGGCAGGCGGCTTCAGTAATGACAAGCCTCCCGTGTCGTGCTAAGGAATTTGGATTCTGACTCGTGGGTGATCTGCGGTCATGGAGCGATTTTAGCAGAGACGTAACCAGGGTCTTGCTGTAGAAACAAAAGTGTCTGGGTCCATCCTTTTCCTCAATTACGGGCAACTGGGGGGGTGTAAGAAGAAACTGAAGGCGATCAGAGCCCTGTGGAAGGCCACTGCAGTAAACCAAGAGGAAGGAATGGACTTGGGGGTACCAGGAGGCACTCTAAGGGGACCCCTTAGAGGAAGGAGGACGCAAGGACATTTCTCGGGGTTCTGGCTTAGAACAATGATGAGAAGTTGTCTTTACTAACCGAGGTAGAGAATATGGAAGAACATAGATTGAGGTGATGAGAGGAAGATAACACGTTTAGTAATGGATGTGTTCAATCCTGTGTGAACTGCCTCCTCATTTTTTGGCTTTTGAGGTCCTGTTTCACCCTGTGTCAAATGACAGTGGATCTGTGTTGCTTGGTTTGGTATCTCTTTTCCATTCAAGGAGCTTTTATTGTGTTTGCTTCTGGATTACAAGTTCTGTAGTTCCAACTAATTTATATGCTATGACAACCTGTAGATTTCTCTCTCTTGCAGCAGTAAAAGTGTTCAGAGCAAATATGTCACAGTGGACAGATAGAGACCACTGAAATTAAGTAATTCAAAGTCATAAGGAACATGGGAGCTGTGAATAGATGTACCTTTATGCAGAGATGATACCTCGTATTTCTAGTTCTGTAGGTGGAAATATTTAGTATGAAATAAATGTAGTTAAGATGATTTTCTCTAATTCACAATAGATCATGTATATATTAAATCATTTTGTTTTCTCTTTCTAGTTGATCCTGATTTTCTAAAATCATTTTTATTAATCCGTGAATCTTGTAAAGCATATGGTGCTACCCCAAGCCGATATATGACCTTTTTACGTGTGTATTCTGCCATCAGTAGCACCAGAAAAACGAACTATTAAAAAGACAAAGTCATTTGCAGGTACAATATTGGTAATCTCCAATTATTTTACTTATCTCTGGGGTACAAGGATTATGTATATTACAAACCGTTGCCTGTGGCATGTATTTGGTGTAAATGAGTACTGTATTACATGCCTTAAAACAGTTTCACCTACCCGTATTGCTCATAGGTATACTAACGGTTTTGTAATTTTTATTTAGATTCAGTAATTGTTTTTTTTCTCTACTGGATGGTATTTATGTGCTTTTGATAGTTTATGGTGATCTTTAAAAGCTTCTTTAAAATCAAAGTGTTTTTAGAAATTCAGAAATGTCTATTATTAATTAAAACATAATATCTGAGATTAAGCTTTATAATAACCTTTAAAATTAAAATTATACCTTATAAAATATTACTTTTATCTATGTCAGTACATTCTGAACAGTTGTCTTTCTCCATTTCTGCAACTACAGAGCTTCAACTTAAATGTGGCATTAAAATGCCAGCCTTGGAAGTTGTCTGAGAGCATTTCCTCTCCAAAATCGTAGTGTCATAAAGTAGGATCCGTCCTAATTGACAAAGTTATCTTTATCCCTCTTTCATTCAGAGCAAGCCACTAACTGTACATGCTTTGGGAAGGTCATTTTCTTGATTTAGTTCTCTGGGGTGCTTTGGGTAAATTATGCAGACTTGTTGACCTGCAACTTAATTGGGTGAGTTAGATAAAGAACCAGCATGATGCTGTCCTCTCTGTTGGGTGCTCGGTAAATATTGGTTATATTGCTTTTTGCCATTACTATCTCCCGAAATCTTCTCATTTGTTAGGTGACAAAAACCCAACTCATATTATAGAAGAGGGGGAATATTTCTGTGTTCATTCCTTGGATTACTCACGGGTAGTGGGATGGGGTGCAGTAATGGCCAGCCCAGGGTCAGATGTCCACCCAAGAGTAGGCCTTGAGTCGTTTTACATAGTCAGGGAGACTGAGAAGTGGAAAAGCTTTGCTGAGTTTTTCCTTGCTTTCTGTTTTCTTTCTCACAGAATTCAGTGGGTAAAAATCCTGGTCTTGAAGCTCCCAAGTATGTGTTGATCTCTTCGGCTTTACTGTGACAGTTTTAAAGTCTGTTTTTCTTTTATGTCTCTGTGGAGTCTTGTACCACACCTTAATGGGTATACGGTTGAATAAGTCATTATAATTAGCAGCAAGGAGCTACCCAAGTCCACTTGCAAGCGTTTGATGTGTACACAGTTAGGTTTTTCCTTGATTCTTTCTTTCTTGAAGATTTCCTTGATTCTTTCTTAAAGATACCCCATTGTATATATATCCCACATCTTCTTTATCCATTCATCAGGATAAAGAGTATAAAATTCCTTTTTTTTAAATGTTAGTTAATTTTATTGATACAGGCTGGTGTGTCTAAACTGAATGAAGCTAAAGCTCTTGTGGACGAGCTAAACAGAAAAGCTGGAGAACAAAGTGTGTTACTTAAAACTAAGCAAGACAAAGCAGATGCTGCTCTCCAAGAGATCACAGTGTCAATGCAGGTAATGTTTCGAGGGAGCATGAAAATGCAGACCGTAGGGAGACCACATCTGCCTGATTATTACTGTGAAAACTTAGATTTTTACTTATGTGGATTTGAAAAATATTGCTTGTCTGTGCTGAGTCAGGCTGATGGTATTAAGTACTAGAGCTTTTGTGGAAAAGCATAGTATTTTCCCATGTTATTTTAAAATCATAGCTATAGTCTTCTCAGTTCACCATATACTAATATATCTAAACCCTGTAAATATATAACATTTTACGTTGGTATAGATTTGTAAGCGATTTTATTTGTTTACCCTCTGCTAGTTAAGTTGATATTTCCTTTTATTTTTTAAAAAATTATCTCCTTCAGGCTTCAAGGTTTTTTTTCTCCTGCCTTATTAAAGGCAGAATATTAATTCTCAAGATTTACAAAATAAGTCTTTATTCATTTTACTTATACTTTCATGATATTTTAATATTTTGATTCTGTCCACTTTTTGCCATTGCCTTGCCTTTGTCAAACCTTTCAGAGGAGACGTCTTTGACGTTCTTGTCCGCACAGGCGCTGCGTCCGTGTGCCCTCCCAGGCTGCTCTGTGCTGACCCCCGCCACATCCATCTCCCTCGTCCTTCAGCCCTACTCTCTCATTTGAGCTTCAGACCCAAATCCCCAATAATCTGCTAGACATGTCTTCTGAGAAGTCTCTCAGCTTTATGGCTGGGTCATATTCCAGGGTGTATGTGTATTCTATCCCACATCTTCTTTATCAGTGCGCACTTGGGCTTCTTCCATAATTTGGCGATTGTAGATAATGCTGCTGTACACATTGGGGTGCATGTGCCCCTTCGAATTAGTGTTTTTATATCCTTTGGGTAAATACCCAGTAGTGCGATTGCTGGGTCATGTGGTAGCTCTATTTTCAATGTGGTTCTCAACCACATTCTAATCATAGTCTAATCTGTCGATGGACATCTGGGCTCTTTCCACAGTTTGGCTATTGTGGACATTGCTGCTATAAGCATAGGGTGCACGGACCCCTTCGGATCCCTACATTTGTGTCTTTGGGGTAAATACCCAGTAGTTCAATTGCTGGATCCTAGGGTAGCTCTATTTTCAACTGTTTGAGGAACCTCCATACTGTTTTCCAGAGTGGCTGCACCAGGTTGCATTCCCACCAACAGTGTAGGAGGGTTCCCGTTTCTCCACATCCCCGCCAACATCTGTTGTTTCTTGCGTTGTTGACAGTATAGCTAATTGTTCAAGACAGAACTTATAAATTATATTAGACATATGTTCTCTCAGTCCCTACCTTTCATGAATCACTAAGTTCTGTAAGTTTACCTTCTTGATTAAATCTCATATGTTTCTCCATCTTCATGTTGGTGACTATTAACCTTACTGCAAGTCTAATGCCTCTTTTAATTAAAATTAACTTCAAAATTTAATAGACTAATGTATAAATCTCAATAAAAGGAACTGGCACAAAAACTCATAAAATAATAAGGTTGGACGAATTATGATTTAAAGACTTACTATTGAGGGGCGCCTGGGTGGCTCATTTGGTTGAGCATCTGCCTTCGGCTCAGGTCATGATCTCAGGGTCCTTGGATCGAGCCCCGCATCTGGCTCCCTGCTCAGTGGGGAGTCTGCTTCTTCCTCTCCCTCTGCCTGTCACTCCCCCTGCTCATGCTCTCTCTCTTGCTTGCTCTCTAACTAAATAAAGAAAATATTAAAAAAAAAAAAGACTTACTATTGAGCTATAGTGATCAAGGCAGTGTGGTACTGGTGTAGTGATAATCAAACAGATCATTGGAACATTATGAAGTTCAGAAAAAAACTAACACGTGCATAGTTAATTGGTTTTATACAAAATGCCAATTAAATGGGGAAAGGATGGTCTTTTTAAAAAATGGTATTTAAATATCCATGTAGAGAAAAATAAACAAGACCTCTACCTTAAACTTGTACAAAAATTAACTGAATATGGGTCATAGATCTAAATGTACAGCATAAAATTATAAAACTTTGGAAGAAAACAGCAGAAAATGTTAATGATGTTGGGTGAGATAAAGATTTTTTTAGATGTGATACCAAAATAGAAAAAGAAGAAAAATTGATGAAATTGGACCCTATCGAAATTAAAAACTTTTCCTCTGTGAAATACGTTCTGAAGAAAATTAAAGAGCAAATCACAGACTGGGAGAAATTATTTACAGAACATAAATCTGCTAAATGACTTGTATCCAGAATATACAGAAACCATTAGAACACAATAATAAAACAAAAAGTCTAATTTAAAAATGAGGAAAAAATCTGAAGGTGCCCTGCATGGTAGAAGACATAGGAAGGGCCAGTAAATGCACAGAGAGATGCTCGGCATGATTAGTCATCAAGAAATGTAATCCCCTTGTTTCCAGACATTTTCTTCCAACTTCTGTTGTCGTGACCGAAACACTCCCAAGTTCTGTTAAGTCTGATCCTTTGCAGGTGATCTTTTTCTTTTTTCCTCTCTTGAGACTTTGTGGAAGTCATTGTTCTGAAGGTGACACCATCTGCCTTGGCTTAGGTCTCCTTTCGTTCCCTGTGTTGGACACCGTGTGGACTCTGCCCCAGGACACTTCTCTCCGCGGTCCCGGGAAGTGTCCTTACTGCGTGTGGCCGTGCTCCCCTCCCTCCATGTCTCCGTCTTCCCTTCCTGGGTGCTTGTTACTTGGACTGTGGGCTTCCCCGACTGCTTCCCTAATTCTCTTATGTTTTCTCACCTTTTTCCTTCTCTTTTTGCTCTACTTCCTTTAAAAATTCTTCATTTTCTAATTCGCCTCTTGAGCTTTTCATTCCTGCTCTGATGTTATCTCTCAGGAGATTCTTTAGCCTGTAAATCCTTCCTTTTGGCAGCATCCCCATTTTTTTTTTTATTTTTTATTTTTTTTATTTTTATTTTTTAAATTTTATTTATTTATTTGTCAGAGAGAGAGAGAGAGAAAGCACAAGCAGGGGGAGCGGCAGACAGAGGGAGAAGCAGGCTTCCTGCGAGCAGGGAGCCCGATGCGGGGCTCAATCCCAGGACCCTGGGATCATGACCTGAGCCAAAGGCAGACGCTTAACGACTGAGCCACCCAGGCGCCCGCCCCCGCCTTTTTTAAAGATTTTATTTATTTATTAGAGAGAGAGAGATAGCAAGGGCAGGAACACAAGCAGGGGGAGTGGGAGAGGGAGAAGCAGGCTTCCTGCCGAGCAGGGAGCCCGATGTGGGGCTCAATCTCAGGACCCTGGGATCATGACCTGCGCCAAAGGCAGACGCTTAACCCACTGAGCCACCCAGGCGCCCCTGCAGCGTCCCTTTTTATTGGTCTCTTTCATTGTTGCCTCATCTCCACTTAGCCCTCGGAGGGTACTTTATGAAATCTTCTGTTTCCCACTATATTTTCTTATGTACTTTTTCATACTTGGTTGTTTTATTCTTATTCACAAAAGAAGCTTTCTTTGTGAGTTTGGTCATCTTCATTGGAAATCTGAGTGTGGGTAGGGTTCTTAAGGACTGTGAGCTTCACAGGAGGATTATCTAGACTGACTCGAATGACATAATCAAGATTTCCCTTGATACGCCAAAATAATTCCATTGGCATTTGGGAAACTTTCAAAAGCAATAACATTTCCAGATATATGATGGTTATGTACACATTCAGTGTTTCCAGGATAATTTTATTGAGTACCTGACCTGGTAAGTAATGTAATAGAAAATCAAATGTAATTTTCATACTATAAAACTTTAGCATCACTTTTTCCTCAAGGTATTTTGGAAACAAATTACTATAAAGATTTATGTAAAGCAGACAGCCATTTTTATTATTAAAAAATACCTGTCACCTCCTTACCTTTGAAGAGTAATTTGAAATATGAAACAAGTGAAGGCTGTGTGAAGGATAATGCTGTTGATGAAAGGAGACCGTTGAGCGAGCAGTATGTGTGCCCGTGTGCCGTCAGGCCGGCGAGCTGCAGTCAGACTCGGACGGCTTGTGCTGTCCTGTGGTCGGCCCTCTGCAGAAGGGTTTTCTACAATGGTAGCTAGTTGTCTTGCCTATCTGAGACACAGAAGAGTCGCTGTGTATCTTGTACGCTAATAATTTTGCTTGACTATAAATAGCAGACGTTTCTGTTCATAATTTTATAACAAAGTAGAGTCTGGAGAGACAGCTAAATATCAAATTGTGTAAACTTGCAAAGCTTGCAGCTCCAGGTCTGTGACTTGAGAAAAATACAGATTAAATACTGTAAAATCCTGGAGTAGGGCTCACTTCCAGGTGGCAGAACAACACACGTGCTGGGCCTTGGAGGGTGTTTGTGTGTGTGATGGAGCACGTGAGTTCCCTTCTGAGGAGCACACAGTTCCAGTTGCACTGACGTGTGAGGGAGCTCAGGGTGAGACTGCGGAGGAGTTGGCCGGTGCCTGAGTCTCAGCTTCGGCTCCAGATTGGAGCCACCTGGCGCGTCCTTAGATCTTTCTGCGCCCTGCCTGCACCCAGATGAAGTATTTCGATATACTTGGCAACAGAACACCAGGTATTAGTTCTTAAGCTCCCTGGGTGACTAGAATGTGGTTGAGAACCACTGATGTAAGGACTCTTGAAAGATTTCTTGACAAATTTTCTCCTTCCATATGTGGGATCCTTGATACTTGCATGCATGAACAGAGAGTTCACGTGTTATTAGTAAATAATTTACTGTTCTTTGAATCTGTACTGATTTTTGTTTATATAGTTACCATCATATTGTTGTATCATGATTTCAATTTTTGTCTAAAATAAAGTGTAGAAACACAAACTTCTAATGCACTGTAGTCTCTAAGAGTTGTTAGTCTTTACTGTTAGAATTATAGGAGACTTTAGTTTGTTCATTTATGAGATGAGCATAGTAGTTCCAACCTCTCTGAATTATTTATTCCAAGTGTTAAATGTATATTATAATTTTCTAAGTTTTGCAATTCTGAGTTGCTTGGTTTTTATATAATAAGCATTTATTGCTTTGCTATTTGGAAACATTAAAACAAATAAAGCATAGAAACTTCCTGATAGTAAATACGTAGTAAATTATAACATTCATTTCCCAGGCATCTTAGAAACTTTCATGTCAATTAACATTAGGAAAACATTTAATAGAAAATGTTATTTTAGGGCGCCTGGGTGGCTCAGATGGTTAAGCGTCTGCCTTCGGCTCAGGTCACGATCCCAGGGTCCTGGGATCGAGTCCCACATCGGGCTCCCTGCTCCTTGGGAGCCTGCTTCTCTCTCTGCTTCTCTCTCTCTCTCTCTCTCTCTCCTCCTCTGTCTCTCATGAATAAATAAATAAAATCTTAAAAAAAAAAAAAAAGAAAATGTTATTTTAAAATAATTTATATTTTTGATATCATGCTTTAAAATATCGAGTGCATGAAAATTAATTGGAATATCATTTAAAATATTCCTCTAGGATGCTAGTGAGCAAAAGACAGAACTTGAAAGACTGAAGCACAAAATAGCAGAAGAAGTTGTTAAAATTGAAGAAAGAAAAAACAAAATTGACGATGAATTAAAGGAAGTGCAGGTAGGCTACAGTGGATGCGTTGTCTGACTACTGACTGTGTCTGGGAGTTCTAGCAGTATTAGCAAGCGTGGCTTCCAACACCATGGTCTTTATGGAAGAGATGCAGGAAGGAAGGTCGGCCGGGAGAAGGAAGGTCATCAGAAACCATCTGCGTTTCCCGTGAGCCGTGTTGTTTGAGTGTCGAGGAGAAAAATGTGTTGTAGGGAAATTAAGTCAAACTCTTAGGCTCTTTTTTTGGCTCCTCACTAGGTTATTAGCCAGCTAGTCATAGAATATAAGGAGCCTCTTGAAAATGGCAAATTGTCTCAAAACAAATGGGATTTTTTCTAAATTAGACTCCTGTAGTTATGGTGGTAAGAATTTGAAGATTTTGTATTTTGTGTGTTTCAAAGCATTTTGATATTTGAAGAGAAAGGATATTAATAATGAGTTATTTTTAATGAAATGACAAATATTCAATAACTTCTAGAGTTATTGATTTTTACATATATATTTTTTGAAAGTAAAAATGCTCTTTGTCTTTTTAGCCTCTAGTCAATGAAGCTAAACTAGCAGTTGGAAACATTAAGCCAGAATCTCTTTCAGAAATTCGCTCACTGCGTATGCCACCTGATATCATCAGAGATATTCTTGAGGGCGTTTTAAGGTTGATGGGTATCTTTGATACATCTTGGGTGAGCATGAAAAGGTACATTTTTTAATTTGTGAAAAATGTTATTATTTCACCAGTGAAGTACACATTGATTGATTGATTCATTTATTTAGATTTTATTTTTAAGTAATCTCTACAACCAGCATGGGGCTTGAACCCACAACCCCACGATCAAGAGTCCCATGCTGTACTGACTGAGCCAACCAGGCGTGCCTCTTTCATATTTTTACTTCTTACATTGTTTCTCAAACTGTGCTTCATTAATTACCTAGTTACACATTTTGCTGTAATATTTCAAGATACTCTGTATGGGGGCGCCTGGGTGGCTCAGTCGGTTAAGCGTCTGCCTTCGGCTCAGGTCATGATCCCAGGGTCCTGGGCTCGAGCCCCGCATCGGGCTCCCTGCTCTGCGGGAAGCCTGCTTCTCCCTCTCGCACTCCTCCTAGCTTGTGTTCCCTCTCTCGCTGTCTCTCTCTCTCTCTCTCTCTCTGTCAAATAAATAAATAAAATCTTTAAAAAAAAAGATACTCTGTGTGATCCTATACCAAGATCTATATTTTCCTTTCTCCATAATATGTGATCTAAGTATCCACAGAGAGAAAAAAAGAATGCCTAAAATCTTGAAGAACATTTCAATAAATGCCATCATTTATTTGGCCCACCCACAGTACAGAGCATTGTGTTTCCTGTGATTTACTGATGAAGAAAATAGTGTCGGTCTTCTCAGTGTCTTGCACTCTTGGCGGAGTCAGACAAGGGCCGGAGGAGCGAGGGCAGGAGCCCCATAAATAATACAAGATGCACACTGGAAGAGAAAAGGCCGGGCGTTAATGAAACACGCAGCTGCGTGGCTTCGGCTTTCACGTTCTGGTGACTGTGTTGTGGTTTGTGCCCACACTCAGATCCACACTGGGACTGGGGGTCATGGTGGAGTCCTTTCATATCCAGAGGTGGGAAGGGAGGTGCAGGTCGAGGAACACTTGGAAGTCCCTTTCTTAGAACGGAGTCAGGAAATTTTCTGACCTATCCTAGAACAGACAAGCAGAGCAGTTCACGGAAAGGGATGTAGGTAGAATCCGAGGACTGTGATCCCTGCCCTTCACCGCTGCACGTTATTGACAGGAGGCGAGGAACCGTGGGGCCTCTCTGTGGAGTTCTCTCTTGTGGTCTTTACAAAGTGACGGGCAGCACATGAGAAGCTGGGATACTTCAGGACCCTATGTTTCGTTAACTAGTGGATGAAAAGTACTGCATACAGCATTTTGTTAAATCGATGTTATTGTCAGAAATGGCAAATTTTATTTACCCTTATTTGAAGTAATGTTTTAATTTTAGTTTCCTTGCAAAAAGAGGCGTAAGAGAAGACATAGCAACTTTTGATGCACGAAATATTCCCAAGGAAATAAGAGAGAGCGTTGAAGAACTTCTTTATAAAAATAAGGGATCTTTTGATTCAAAGGTAATTTTTAACAGCTATGCCATCGATCCCCTTCCTATATGGTCTGTAATATTCTGCTTGTTAAAATGTGATGGCTTTTCATTGTCGATTCTTTACACTGCCTAAAAACTAAAAGTAAAAGATAAGAGTGAGCCGTAGGGCTTGTGTGTCAGAAGCCTTGAGCGGCAGACAGGTGGGCGGGAATCCAGGCTGGGTCTGGAGAGCACAGTCAGTGTCATACGTGCAACATGTTTGCATCTTACTATCAGTCTGGCATTTCTGAACTTCCAGCCTGCCTGGTCTGCTTTTCTTCCTTCCTGTATATTTGTCATATAACAACAGAAACCTGCCTTAGGATACTTGTATCTTATTTCAGTGAACAGTTTAAATTCCATGATGCTGGTATTTTTTTTTAGATCTCTTATACAAAATGTTATGTGCATCATCTCTGATGTTGGTAACATGGTTTCAGGGTTGCTTTTATCCAATAAGGATGTGTCCCATGGACAGAAGAGAAGAACTGATGCCTGAACATCATTGTGGACAGACATATTCATTATAAATGTAGCTGATGGAGTGCTTATGTCAATAAAATATAATTTTATTAAAGATTTCTGTGGCTCAAAAACATTTATTTGGAAGCAGAAGTTCAGGGTTATTTTAATGAAAATAACAATTCATGTTATTGTTATTTAACTATCAACCAAAAACTTCATTTGAGGGGATAAATTATTAAATGCTTAAGCAAAATAGACTAGGATTACCTTTGCTTTTATTTGAAATGAAGTTAGGGTGCTGGCTAACTTGTGATGGATTTTTCAGAATGCGAAGCGAGCCAGCACGGCGGCCGCCCCTCTGGCTGCGTGGGTTAGAGCAAACGTCCAGTACTCCCACGTCCTGGAGCGCATTCAGCCTCTGGAAACTGAGCAGGCGGGATTAGAATCGTGAGTTCCGGGATATCGAATATAAAGAAGTCTAACCTTTGTTTATTTGCATCAATTTAATGACTCAGTTATTGGGGTTTATTTATGTTATATTTCTTGTTTATACCTAAAAAGGCAGCTGACAGCATTAAAACATATAACATGAGTCAGTTAAATAAAATTAAACAGATCAAAAGAAAACACAATTAAAAGAAGTTGGAGAGCAGAACCAACTCATTTTTTCCCCCTACCATTATTATGTTGTTGGAAGGATAAATTGGTAGAAGTTCTTTTATAAGGGGTTAAATTTTGTGAATGAGTAATATTAAGGTACAAAAAGTAGGTTTTGGAAAGTTAGGGCTTTTAAATTTGTTTTCTCCTTCTAAGTTCTAGGAAATGTGTTGTATATATTTTATAACACATGGTCTGGGCAGGAAGGTGGACAATTTAACATTTACTTTTAATTGGTGGTTGTTCATAAGTTGGCATTGGTTCTATGCGCAGAACGAGAAGCATGTTATGTTCTCGACTGATCTCTGTGTGACCTCATCTCTTCTTACCCTGGACAAGGAGACTGTTAGCTGCCCATACTTCTTTTTCTCAATATACTTATGTGAAATTTTTGTGTTAATTTGCCACATATTTTTGTGTAATGAATAATGTTAAATATTTATATTATTTTGAGTATATAAGTATTTTCCACAGCTGAGACATACTGTATCTTATGGGTATACTTCCTTTCTTGTACATCTTTTTGTTTTTTCTTAATATCAGTAATTTCCTCATTTTTAAAATCGATTATTTTTTTTCTGTTGACATATCACGTATTTATGCACAGCCTTAGAACAGACCCTAACCCACGTTCAGAATCTGTGTGTTTATGTATGTTCTTTCTTACTGTTACCCCTTCTGGAGCCTTCTGTCCTGTTCTCACGTGGTCTGTCTGCCCCAGGCTGCTGCTGACTGCTGTTCTCTTCAGACTTCTCTTCACCATGGTTCCGGAGACCGTCTTCATCTCTTTCTCTTTTCTGATTGTATTCTTTTGTTTCGGGCCCTTCTCTTTCTTAGTTTAGTCCTTCATTTTTCTAGAACACATCCTGCACATTAGAAAGGGTATATAGGATGAAAAATGTTCTGACATCTTGCCCGTCTAAAATTACCTGTATTATGCTGTTATATCCGGTCAATAATTGGCCTGGGTGTACAACACTAGGCGAGAAGTAGTTTAATCTCACAATTTTGAAGGCCTTATTCTATTGCAGTAGTTCTCGAAGTGGGATCCCCAGGCTGGCAACATTAGCATCCCCTGGGAACTTGGGAAGAGCCCCCATTTTTGAGCTCTGTCCATGCTTTCTGAGTCAGAGATGCTGGGAGTGCCGGGGTGCGAGGCCTTGCAGTCTGTGTTTTGACAAATCCTTTAGTCAGTTTGTGCAAAGACAGATTCGCAGCAGTGGGAACCGGTCATTTGATGGCAGTCTCTTGGATGTTGTGGGTAATTTTGTGGGGAGGAGGTAAGTCTAGTCTTCTCTAGAAGAATCTTCCTACTTTCTGCCTAGGGTATGGGTGGGAGGGCTGACGGTTCTGAGCTTGACCTTCAGGATGTGTTAAGAGGATAGTCCATTCTCAGCGTGGGAGGGAATCTGAGGTTGATGGATTGATTATATCAACTATTGGAAAACTTTCTGTATTCAGCTGTGTTATCTTCAGAGGACCTGTTGTCCTCAGTTCCTGAGCGTTTGGAATTCTTTGGCTTTTCTTCCTGCAGCCCCTCAACTTTTGGCTTTTTGCATTCCATTATGTCACTTACCACCTTTCAAAATTTTATTAAAGTTACTCCAGTGCAGCCCTTTTCTCTTTCATTCTCTTTATCTTTGTGCATGAATATCTTTTTTTTTTTTTTAATTCCCTTGGTTTCATTTGGTAGGGCTTTAGAAGGGATAGAAAGGGTTGTTTCTGCTATTGTTGATATATAAAATAGAATAACTTTTATAAAATGGAATTATATTTTAGAAATTTGAAGAAAACTGAAGACAGAAAAAGGAAACTAGAGGAGCTTCTAAATTCTGTTGGCCAGAAAGTATCAGAACTCAAAGAGAAGTAAGTTAACTTTAAAATGTATTTTGAAAAAAAAAATGTATTTTGGATATTTGAAAACTAATGTTTCAGTTTTGAAAATCTTATAATCGTTATTTTCACTTCCTTTAGTGATTTATCACTCTAAAATAGGGAAACATAAGAAATAATATAGAAGGTATTCCTTTTTTTAAATAGTGATTTTGGTAGGAACAAACACAGTTGAAGTCTCCCTTGTGGAGCTGTCCCTGTGTCTATTCCTGAGCACTGGGGACTTGAGCAAGAGGGAGAGAATGTAGTAGATTCATGCCCAGAGTCCTTACATTTGGCGTCTGCATTTCCGTGTTATCCAGACTTACTTCACGTGACCTGTTCTGTAATCTGCCTGAGGCGCAGGATCACATTAGAAACTATTGTGTCCTTTTAATTTTGTACTTTGAATGTTTAAAAACGTATTCCTTTATGTAATATCATACTTAAATTTCAGGACCATTTATGAATATTACTAATCATAAAACCTTTCCTTAACCTCTGGCTTCATGTGATTGCTGTAGAGTATAGGATGGAAAATATTGGTGTGGGAATCATAGCAAATGTGGGACTGTTTCCCTTTAAAAATTGTGAAAATTGGAAAGCTGGAGCATATGTGATTAAATACTGTGTTATGTTATCATTTGCTTTTAGTTTTGTAAGACTCAAACTTTTCTAAATACATACCTTTTTTCAAGTGGTGTGTTCCATTTTCTATCATTTTTTTTATGGAAGAAATATAAATTACTGTACCAAGAAATAAATTCATCAGACTTAAAACTATTATTTTTTTCTCCAAACAGGAAATAATGATCTTGTTTATACTTATATATGTTTACTTACAGAGAAAAAAATTAAAAAGAAGTCTCAAGCCCATAAATCCAGTCATTTCAATATTTCTGAATTTTTTTGTATGTTATAGATACAGGAAAGAAACTTCATCATTTTCTTCTAGATATAATTATAGAGAAGCATGGAAAGTATTCATTGCTTTCAGTGTCCTATGCCGAGAATTGGTGCTTACTATTCAGCCAAGTGTTCGGTATTTATTGGGTGGTTCGCATATGGTAGCACACGTGTGATCTGTTGTGCTGGGCACTTTACATATGTGTCATTTTTAGTACTTCACATAAACCCAGAGGTGGGTATTTTCATCCTGCACATTAGGAAGGTTTATTTTCCTACATTGAACAGTTAGTAAGTGACAAAGCTAGCATTAGGTCATAGATTTGTCTCACTCCATAAAGTTCCTGTTCTTTAATCACTACGCCATACTGTCAATATTGTGGAAGGATTATTTAAAAAAACCTTCAGAATTAACTTTGAATTTTAAGTAAAACAGAATAGCATTTTCCAGTTTAGAGTGATTATCAATAATGAATCAATGCTGGTTAATAGCCATTTACTTGATTCTTAATTAAGGTTTAATTGACCCTAGATTGTGAGTGACAGTCTTATTTTCTTGTACAGGTACAAAGAAAAAAGTAGTTGAAAAATAAGTATGATCTATCAGTATTTAAATTCTAACTTGACAGAATTGAGACATTTGCCATTTTAGTATAATTTATACAGAAACATTCAAGTTAGCTTGATTCAGCAAATACTTATGGCAGAACAATGTACATAGTATGACTTGCTGGGGTGAGTAAGTATGGTCTCTACTTCCAGGTCTCGAGCGGAGCTATTGACATGATGGGAGGTTCTGTAGTCTGCACCGTCCATTGTGGTAGCCACTAGCCCTTGAAATGTGGGTAATATGACTGAGGAATTGAATTTCAGATTTTGTTTACTTTTAGTTAATTTAAATTTAAATCGCCACTTGTGGCTGGTGGCTACCATACTGGAAAACTGAGTTTTACTCCCATGTGTAGGAGAAGATATTGGGTGCTTAGAGAGGCAATAAGATGCACTGTAAATTGCATGGAACATAGTGTCAGATGTACCCATACGTGGGTGGATTTTAGATCCTCTACTGATTACTGGTGAAACCTATAAGAGAATCTGTTTGGAAAGTGAGAATCATAACACTTATTTTGAGCTGTTGTTCTGAGGATTACATGACATGCTTTTTTGTTGCTGTTTGTTTTGTTTTTGATGCTTAGCACAATCCTGGGCATTTTATAAGTACTTACATATTTATTGAAGGACTAGGTAATCAGCTGGAGTGTTACTGTTTTATTTAATAAAATAATAAATTTGTACAAGTATTTTTTAAGGAAAATAATTTAAAAGGATGGTTATAAATTTGGGCAAGTGGGCACATGGGGAAAGAATATATGTAATGGATTGGATATTTGAAGTGAGTTTTAAAATTTTCTTTATATTTTTGATAGGTAGGTATTTGAAGGAGTTAGAATGCTGGGGGGTGGGGGTAAGGAAGGGGCTGGAAGGTATTCCAGGCACGTGGGACGTCCCGAAGGAGCAGGCTATCCAGAAGAGGACAGCATGTTTATCCTTCAGAGGTTGATGTGGGAGGCTTGAATGAGGGAAAACTGAGGAGGCGGCGGGGTCGGGGTGGGGGGGGCGGTCAGCCCTCCCACAGGGCCCTGAACGTCACAGGGAGGAGTCTGTGCTCGAGCAGCCCTGCCTTTCACATCTGCACGCTGCTGTGTCTGCTGCGTTGGTGCTATCTTGAACGCAAATATTATCAGTATTACCGTTAACTTAGAGAAAAGCTCACTTTACTAAGGCTCATTCAGCCAAATCTTTCTGAAATCCCTTTGCCTTTAATTGCTGTTAACGTTTTTACAGATTCCAGAGCAGGACGTCAGAAGCTGCCAAACTGGAAGCTGAAGTGAGCAGAGCGCAGGAGACAATCCAAGCCGCGGAGGTCCTGATCCGTCAGCTTGATAGAGAGCACAAGCGCTGGAATGCGCAGGTTGGCTGGGAGCTCGGGGGGCACGGCCGTCAGAAAGGGGCTTCCTTTAAAACACAGAAAATCTGCAGTGTACTGTATGTGTTAGAAAAAGACAGCAGGAGGGCAGTAGCCGTGCACTTTGAGCTGGCTGAGGGTCAGTGATGTAGACGATCAGGGCCATGATGTGAGTTCATCTTCAAGCAGAATGTTTCTGTATGTGTGCATTTGAGTGCAGCCTGTTCCTCCCGTAGGTTAGGAACAGGCTGCCAGGGTAGGTTACCAGGGGGACAGCAGGAACGAAAATGACTCGAGGGAAAGTGTGGCACTCTCTAGAAATCCCGTTGGACGAGGCCTTCTGGGACGACCAGCTTAGGATTTGACACTGTTGGCCGCTTACTCCTTCTAGAAATACTCTGTTATGTTGACTTTGTTAAAATGCTGTCTCTTGTTTTGTTTTATTTTTTTTCGGTTGGTTGGTGGGTTTTTCTTGAACTAGTTCGATTCCCCCCGCCTTCCCACCTCCCCCCCAGAGAGAGAGGCAGGCTCCCTGTGGAGCGGGGAGCCCGATGCGGGACTCGATCCCAGGATCCGGGGATCACGACCTGAGCTGAAGGCAGGCGCTTCACCGACTGAGCCACCCAGGCGCCCATAGCCTCTGATACGCTTTCAACAAGAACATTTTTTACTTAAAAGCATACTTCAGAACACATCGTTCTAAAAGATCTATAAAAAACATTCCATCCAAGAAAAATTTTTTAAGTACACACAGAAGAATCCCCTGTTAAATCACATAAAAAGAGACTTAACAAATATTACAAATTTAAGAAGACTGAAATTATACCAAGTATATCTTCCAACCTCAGTGGTATAAAACTAAAGATCAATAATAAAAAAGCTGGAAAATCTACAATGTAAATATTAAATATTTAATATATAAATATTAAACAACATACTACTGCACAAGCAGTAGGCCAAATAAGAAATCAAACAGCAAATCAAAATATATCTCAAAGCAAAAGAAAAAGAAAACAATATTCCAGAACCTGTGGGATATAGCAAAAGCATATGTTAGAGTGAAATTTATGCTATAAATGCTTGTATGAAGAGAAAAATTCCAAATAAACAACTTAACATCATACCACAAAGAACTAGAAAAAGAAGGAACTTAGCTGAAATTTGTACAGGAAAGAGATAACAAAGAAAAATCAGAAATAATGAAATAGTGACCAAAATAATAATATAACATTGAAAGTAATGACCAGTTTTTCCAAAAAAATAAACAAAATTGACAGTGCTTTAACTACATTAAGAAAAAGAGAGAAGACTGAAAGTCAAAATGAGAAACGCGAGAGAAAAGAGTACAACAGATAACTACAGAAATATGTAGTGTGATAACAGATTATAAACAATTATATACCAACAAATCAGATAACTTAGGAAATGCACAAGTTACCATGATTGAATCATGAATTGTGAATCCAAGAAATAGGAAATTTTCTTAGACCAGTAAGAAGAATGAAAGATGAATTAGGAATTGGGAATCTCCCAGTACAGAAAATCCCAAGACCACCTGGTTACATTGGTGAATTCTACCAAACATATAAAAGAAATAAGGTCAATGTCTATCAAAATCTTACAAATAATGGAATAGAAGGAACACATTCAGAATCATTCCGTGAGGCCAGTATTACCCTGATACCAAAGCAGGACACAAACAATACAAGAACAAAAAAGTCTGGATTGTCTGATGTAAATATTGCCAGTCTGACTTTGTTTTGATGTCCATTAGCATGAGAGGTGGTTCTCCATCCCCTCACTTTCAGTTTGCTGGTGTCTTTAATTCTAAAATGAGTCCCTTGTGGGCAGCACATAGATGGTTCTTACGTTTTTATCCATCCTGATACCCTCTGTCTTTTGATTACAGTGTTTAGTCCATTTACATTCAAAATAATTATTTACAGATGTGTATTTATTGCACTTTTATTACTTGTTTTGTCCTTGTTTCTGGAGATTTTCTCTGGTCCTTTGTCTTTGTTACTTTTGGTCTCTCCTTTCCACTCACAGAGTCCCTTTTACTATTTCTTGTAGGGCTGATTTAGTGGTCATGAACTCCTTTAGTTTTATTTGTTTGGGAAACTCTTCATCTCTCCTTCTATTCTGAATGATAGCCTTACTGGGTAGAGTATTCTTGGCTGCAGATTTTTGCCATTCAGCACGTTGAATAATACATCATGCCACTCCCTTCTGGCCCGCCCAGTGTCTGCGGGGAGATCTGCAGCTAGTCTTATGGGTCTTCCCTTGTAAGTTAAGGACTTCTTTTGTTGCTTTTAAGACTCTTTCTTTGTCACTGTGGTTTGCAAATTTTCCTCCAGTATGTCTTGGTGTTGGCCTGCTTTTGTTGATTTTGATGGGCATTCTCTGTGCCTTCTGGATCTGGATGTCCGTTTCCTTCCCCAGATGAGGAAAGTTTTCTGCTGTTATTTCCTCACATAAACCTTCTGCCCCCTTTCCTCCTCTTCTCCTGGGACTTCTGTCATACCAGCGTTACGATGTTTGACGGAGTCGCTGAGCTCCCCAAGTGTGTTCTCGCGTTCCATGATTCTTCTTTCTCCTTTGTTCAGCATCATTATGTTCCATCACTTTGTCTTCTGGATCACTAATTCGTTCCTCTGCTTCTTCTAGCCTGCTGTTCTTTGCATCAAGCCTGTCTCCATGATCAGTTGGTGCATTCTTCATCTCTGACTAATTCTGTTTTATTCTCTTATCTCTGCGGTAAGGGCCTCCCTGAAGTCTCCCATTCATTTCTCAAGCCCAGCGAGTATCCTCACAGTCGTTGCTTTAAATTCTCCATCGGGCATGTTACTTATATCAGTTTGGCTTAGATCTCTGGCCGTGGCCTTATCTTGTTCTTTCATTTGGGAGAAATTCCTCTGTCTTGGCATTTTGTCTATGTCTCTTCCTTCTCTCTGTGTTAGAAAAGCCTGTTATATGACCCGTTCTGAGAGTATGAAGAAGAAGTCCTGCAGTGCCCAGGGCCCGGTGCTTCAGGGAGTGTCTCAGATGTGTGCTTCATGCACTCTCCTGCTGTGGTTTGGCCACTCTGTCCTTCGGGCCAGCGGTCTGCAGAGGCTCTCCTTGCCCGCTGTGGACAGTGTTTGGTCCCTGGCCTGAGTGTGGCGAGTTTTAATGAGGTGTGCGCTGGTCTGCTTGTGAAATGAGACCTGACACCATCTCCACCAGAACTGAGGGCTTGCAGAAGTCCCTGGTTGGGAGATGTGGTATGGGCAGGGGTTTCCGTTTGTCTTCTGGGGAGGGGCCTGCTGCTCTGGGACTGAGCAAGACTGCCGGAGGAGGGCCTTCCCGGCAGAGCACAGGGGTGTGGGACCTGGTGTAAGCAGGTTAGGCGGCCAGTGTGGGCGCTGCGCTGTTTACTGCAGGTGGCTCCATGTTTATGCTGAGGGGCGGGGAGGGAAGGGGGGCCATCGGGCTCCTTTGCTCCCAGAGAGGCGGCTCTGTGAACGCTGCCTCTCCAAGAAGAGCGAATAATCTCCCTGCTGCGTGCCCCCGGCGTTTTCCAGTTTTCCAGATCACTGTTTCCACGCTGTCCGTCTCTGGGTTGTTTGCCTGCCTCCTCTCCAGCGGTAGGGCAGTGCCCTCCAGGCTCTAGCCCAGCCAAGCCCGCTGACCTTGAAAACTCCAGGCTTTAATCCTGGCTGGTTGCGAGAACTCAAGAAATTCAGCCCCTGTCGTTTTCCCAGACAGTAGCTTTGGGGAAACGTTCTCCTTGTGCGTTCCCCGGTGTGCCCCTGTCTCTCCCGCTTCTTTGCAACCAGGGCTCGCTGCCCTCTGCAGCCCCTGCAGTCCCTTTCTCCCCCAGACCACGTCTCCACACTTCACACCTTCTTCGATGTGGCTTCTTTTCCCCCTTTAGTTGTGGAGTGTGTTCTGTCAGTCTTCAGGGTGACTTCTGGGGTATTTAGGATGTTTTAATAGTTATCCAGCTGAGTTCGAGGGATGAAGTGAGCCTGAGGTCCTCGTACTCCACTGCTGTCTTTGATTGCTTCTTTATCCTTTCATCTTCTTTATCCATCTGTTGATGGACACTTGGGTTGCTCACATATCTTAGCTATTGTAAATAATACCGCAGTGAGCATAGGGATGCATTTATCTTTTGAATTAGTGTTTTCATTTTCAGGAGTGGGATTACTAGATTGTATGGTATTTCTCTTTTTAATTTTTTGAAGAACCTCTGTAAGGTTCCCCATAGTGTCTGCACCAATTCACATTCCTACCAGCAGTGCATGAGGGTTCCCTTTTCTTTATATCATCACCAACAGTTGTTATTTCTTGTCTTTTTGATGTTAGTCATTTTAAGTGATGTGAGGTTAGGTCTCATGTGCTTTTGATTTGTATTTCCCTGATGATGAGTGATGTTGAGCATCTTTTCATGTGTTTATTGGCCATCTGTGTGTCTTCTTTGGAAAAATGTCTGTTCAGGTCCTCTGCCCATTTTTAAATTGGATTATTGGGGGTTTTTAGTGTTGAGTTGTATGAATTCTTTAGGTATTTTGGTTACTAACCCCGTATTGGATACATCATTTGTAAATATCTTCTCCCATTCAGTAGTTTGCCTTTTTTGTTTTGTTGATAGTTTCCTTTGCTGTGTAAAAGCAGTTTAGTTTGATGTAGTCCCATTAGTTTGTGTTTGCTGTGGTTTCCCTCACCCGAGGAAAAATATCTAGAAAAATGTTGCTGTGGGCGACATCTCAGTGTTTAGTGCCTGTTTTCTTCTAGGAGTTTTATGCTTTTAGATCTTAAATGTGCTTTGAGTTTGTTTTTGTATATAGTATTAGGAAGTGGTCAAGTTTTATTCTTTTGCGTGTAGCTTTCCAGCTTCGCCAACACAATTTCTTGAAGAGACTGTCTTTTTCCAGTTGTATATTCTTGCCTCCTTTGTCATAAATTAATTGATGATATAAATATGGGTTTCTGGGCTCTGTCTTCTATTCCATTGATGTATTATTGTGCCAGTACCATACTGTTTTGATTACTATAGCTTAATGGTGTACAACAAAATCTGGGATTGTGATAGCCCTATTTCCCCCCCGCCCAAGATTATTTTGGCTATTGAAGGTCTTTTGTGGGTCCCTAGAAATTTTAGGATTATTTGTTCTAGTTCTCTGAAAGATGCTCTTGGTATTTTGATAGGGATTGCACTGAATCTGTAGATTGCTTTGGGTGGTATAGACATTTTAATATTAATTTTTCCAGTTCATGAGTATGGTGTATCTTTTCATTTGTTTGTATTGCTTTCAGTTTCTTTCATCAGTGCCTTACAGTTTTCAGAGTACAGGTCTTTCAATTCCTAGGTTAAATTTATTCCTAGATATTTTTTTTTAGTATAATTGTAAATGGGATTGTTTTCTTAATTTCTCTTTGTGTTACTTCATTATTAATACATAGAAATGCAATAGATTTCTGTATATTAATATTGTATCCTGCAACATTACTGAATTCATTTATCAGATCTAATAATTTTTTGGTGGAGCCTTTAGGGTTTTCTATGTATAGTATCAAGTTATCTGCAAATAGTGACAGTTTTACTTCTTAGCATCTTGGATGCCTTTCGTATTTTTTCTTGTCTCATTGCCATGGCTAGGACTTCCAGTACTATGTTGAATAAAAGTGGTGAAAGTGGGCATTCCTGATCCTAGATGAAAAGCTTTTATCACCATTGCGTATGATGTTAGCTGTGTGCTGTTCATATATGACTTTAATTATATTGAGGTATGTTCTCTCTAAACCCACTTTGTTGAGAGTTTTTATTATGAATGGGTGTTTTATTTTGTCAAATGGTTTTTCCATATCTCTTGAGATGATCATAGAGCTTTTACCCTTCTTATTAATGTGATATAGTACTTTGATTTTCAAATATTAAAGCACTCTTGCATTCCTGGAGTAAATCCCATTTGATTGTGGTGTTTGTTTTTTTTTTTTAATATACTGTTGAATTTGATTTGGTAATATTTTGTTGAGAACTTTTACATCTTTGTTCATCAAAAATATTGGCCTTTAGTTTTTTGGGTTTTTTTGGTAGTGTTTTTTCTGGTTTTGGTATCAGGGTAGTGCTGTAATGCTGGCCTCATAGAATGAATTTAGATGTTTTTCTTCCTCTTCTATTTTTTTGGAATACTTTGAGATGAGCAGGTATTTTTGTTTGTTTTTTCTTTAAAAAATTTTTTTTATTTGAGTACAGTTGACCCACCATTTTACATTAGTTTCAGGTGTACAACATAGTAACACAACAAGTCTATATGTTACACTGTGCTCACAAAGTGTAGCTGGCATCTGTCACCATCCAACATTATCACATTATCATTGTCTGTATTCCCTGTGCTGTGCCCTTTATTCCTGTGACTTACTCCTTCCTCAGCTGGAAGCCTGTGTCTCCTCCCCTTCACGCATTCGGTCCATCTCCTAAACCATCAGTTTGTTCTCTGTTTTTGTGGGTCTCATTGTGCCTTTTGTTTGTTTACTCATTCATTTTGTTTTTCAGATCTTCAGATAAGTGAAATCATATGGTATTTCTGTTACTGATTTATTTCACTTAGTGTAATATGAGAAGAATGGGTAATAACTCTTCTTTATATTATTTGGTAGGATTTACCTGTGAAGCCATACAGTCCTCGACTTTTGTTTATTGGGAGTTTCTTGATTGCTGATTGGATTTCACTACTAAAAACCTGTCTGTTCAGATTTCCTTATTTACCTGTCTTATCCATTTGCAAATATCCCTCATATTTGTCTTCTGTCTTTAATGCCAATTATTTTATTTTATTTTATTTTATTTTATTTTATTTATTTTATTTTATTTTATTTTTTTGCCTAAATTCTCCTAACTTGTTTCCATCCTATCTGACCCTTAAATTGGTCCACTCCTCATTTGTCAGCTGAATAATCTTTCTAAGCCCAGTCTCATTACATCCCTCCCTGCCCTGTTTAAACACTGAGTGGTTTGTTACCAGCACGGCTTACAACAGAAGCTCCGTTGCGTGCAGGGAAAACCATTCACAGCCTTCCTCCTGCACACCGCCTCTGCCTCTCCCTTTTCATTACTTCTGGGTTTCTACTCTTTCTGCAGCCACACTACTCTTTTAACTGCTGAGTCTCCATGCTTGCTTACGATTTTGCTTTGTACCTTTGCTCACACTCTCTGTACTTAATAGTTTACAAAGTGATGCTAATTCATAGTATTTAACTATCATTGGGATAAAAGTTCTGCTTCGTTAGGAATGTTTAATGACAAAATATGTTCATCTTTACAAATAATAGTGGTATTTCATACATTTTTATACATTCATACATTTCATACATTTAATTCAATGACAAAATATGTTCATCTTTACAAATAATAGTGGTATTGCACACATTTTTAAAAATTTCAGCAGGGTCTGAGAAATCTTGTTGATATTTTTACATTTTCACAATTGTATTCAGGACAGGGTTTATAACTTTAAACCGATACATGATTTTTTTTCTACAGTCAAAACTCTAGTTTATAAAGCTGTTGTATTTTTCACATTTAGAACATATCTGTACCCTCCTCCCTCACCTGCTTTCTCTCTTCTTGTCCAGGTTGCAGAGATAACAGAGGAATTAGCTTCTCTTCCTAAGAGAGCTCAGCTTGCTGCTGCATTTATTACATATCTTTCTGCTGCTCCTGAAGGTCTGAGAAAAACCTGTTTGGAAGAATGGACCAAATCAGCTTGTCTTGAAAGTTTGTATTTAGTCATTCACGTTTTGAAATTTCAGTATCCTAAAAATGCCTCTTTTAATTCTTGCCATTTTACTTTTTCTAAATGAGAAAAATTTTCTGTAAGCTAAAAGAAACCAAATCTACTTTAGATTTGCTCAATTCTGTAATTGTTTTCTGAATTGTTTTGTTGCAGTGATTCTTCTATTCCTAAAATCACTCTGTGAAACTGAGACCACGGAGTATTTTTGATAATGGATGAATGCAGTTAAATATTTTAATACATTGATTTTTACAGTAATTTTATATCATAAAATAAGATGTAAGAACTCCAAAATTCCTTGTGAATTTTGTGGCTTTTTCAAGTTATTATAGTTGTGAAATATGTATTAAATATACAAGAAATATAATTTCACTGAGTTCCATTCCTTTGCACTTTTTATTTTAAACTTTTCTCCCCCTTCTCGTGCTAAAGGGGGAAGAACGGATTGAATATTAAGAATGGTCATGGGACTATTGTTTGAGTATATTTTAAATAGTTTTGTTCCCTTCCCTTTGTCAAGTGCACGATCACTGTAGTGAAATATTAATATCTTAAACTTTTCAGAATTTGATCTAAGGAGATTTCTTTGTACTGAAAGTGAGCAGTTAATTTGGAAAAGTGAAGGCCTACCATCCGATGACCTTTCCATAGAAAACGCTCTTGTTATCTTGCAGGTAATTAATCAGTTTTAATTTCTCATTGGAAGTATTCTTGTGGAAGCTTGTCCCAGGAAGCACCTTTCTCAAATTCTTAGGCTTTCACAGTTACTCTTTTCATTACATGAAAGTGAAGATATTTTGGGAATGAAAATCCATTTGTGATTCAGTTGGTGAATCTACAATTTTCATTATAATTTTTTTACCTTAATATAAAAGCGTAAACTAAAGTGACATTATTTTGATGACAAAAAATTCTAAATTGAACTCCCTAATAGTAATGGAGATATTTTAGTGATACCTGATTTACCTGGTTATATAGTTTCTGCATCTACAGTATATGATATTATCATCTTTTTTTAAATTTTTTTAACAAAACAAAAGTTCTACAAAGTGAAGATAAGTTTTGGTTTGTAGGTTAGGGATAACGACATGCATTTTTTTGAAAATTTTTCTTTCCCATAATGTATATTTCTCCAAAGTCATTGTTTAAATGTGAAACTGTTACAGCGTGTTAGCAGTGATGAATATGAAAATCAAATTGTGACTCAGGTATACAAACCGTGATAATTCTTCTAGTGAAGTATGATTTTTACCTTTAGCTTGGTGAACCGTTATGGATGTAACAGATAATGGGAAGGCAGCTCTTCCCTGTGCTGATAGGGTTTTCCTGTTGGCTCTGCCTCGGTGGCTTGTGCTCCATACACCAGTTTCCTCTTTGCTCCCCACAGCCCCTTTCTCTGCCCGCACACTGTCTCCTCCTTCAGTGACTCCACAGCTCCAACAGAAGCGTGAACGTTGAATGCTCCTTTTTAGGTAACACGAGCCATAGTACGACAAGATTTGTATTGTGGGCCCTGCATTCCTGGATAAAATGGGTTTCTTTGATGAGGCCTACCAGTCGGCTGACATGCTTTGGCTCGTTACATTGCTGCCTCCCCAGCAGAGGAGCTGCCGACCAAAGAACAAGCAGCCTTGACTGCTTAAAACTTGATTTGGCTTGTTCTCTTTTAAAGCATTTCCATCATTACTTTTCACAGTAGAATCACAAATCTGGAACTCTAAATGTGTAGGTAAATAAGTTCATTACATTATATACAAAAGTATGGCTTTTTATCCTATTTGTTATTCTTTCCCCAAAGTTTCATACTCACCTCCTCTTCCTTTTTTAGCAAATCCAAGAAAACAGTCATTTGCAGATTTAAAAACACACAGTTTAAGTAGCGTTCTTTTTTTATTCCATGAGAAGTCAGGGGGGTGAGCTTTTAGAAAAAATGTATTTATCACAGTATTTTTTTTCCTGATGATACTAATTGAAAATGTTTACTTTTGTGTTCTGAATTATCTTTCGTGATGAATGTAGTTCATGAAATTGTTTCTGAAATTAATTTTAATAAGCTTAAATTTACTTTGTATTTAATATTGCCATGTTTATTATAGATATTTATATGACAAAACAAAAACCATTTGGAAAAATTTGTTAGGGTAATTAGTTATTTTGTTGGGATAAATTTGCCACTAAAGTTAACCCTGTCTCAGTTGTCAAGTATTCTAGATTTAGAGTAAGCTCTTGCACGTAAGGCTGTGATTGGATAGCCCATGTCTATAAAAACCTTCTCCAGTGATGTATGTGAAATTAGATTTCTAAATAGATACAAATTGGGTTTCTGGGAAGTCTTCCCTGAGAAAAAAATGACTAGGCATAATGAGTAAAATGTAATTTTGATTGAGAGATATAGCTCATCTCATTAACCCCGCTAGAGTTTTCCTGAGGTTCTCCCTCTCCCTGGAGCCTTTCCCACATTCAAGGTCTGTAGTTGCTGTCTCCTTTAGTGGTCCTAAGTAAAGCCTTTTTGTCCATTATTATTCCTTTGTTTGTCTTAAAAGATGCTTGAACTTCTCGTATCTGTGTTAAACTAACTGTTGAAATGCAGTGTTGTCTGGAAGAGGAAATAGTCAACTAATCTACCAATGACCTCGTAACAGGAGTTAGTTTAACTACATCAGTAAGAGGTTCCTGTGATCTCTGTCCTTGTGGGTTGGGAAGAAGGTGGCCACTGGGGACCCTGTGTCCTGGATTGCTTGTCCTGTGATTTACACCTGTGGTCCTGATGGAATTATTGTTAGCTTTCCTTTTACTCTCCAAGGTGTCCTGGCCTGGGTAATAATTTCTGTGTTCTTTCTTATATTGAGGGTGGGACCCAGTGGTAATGCAGAGCTATAAGGCTGTTAGAAACCAGGGGGAAGGTGTGAGTGAAAAGTATCCAAAAAGGAGATGGGAAAGGTGATTAATTTAAATTTTACAGCATTGTAAATTTTTCTTGGTTTAAATTTCACAAATTTTTTCTTGTGAAGACATGTATTGAATGTTTTTTATTGTTTGTAGACAATTCAGTGTCAAATTAGATTTTTTTTAAACCACACAGAATTCCTGAGATTATTTTTCTTCCTGACATTCAGTGTGTGTTGAGGAGATGCAAATTAATTGGATCTTAATGTAAATAGCACAAAATTTTAAAGGTAAATCACGTAGGGAAAGTTCTGTTTTCAGATAAACCCCAAATAAATAATAGTAACACTGAAGCAGTCACACCATGTTGTCCATATGTTACTATCTGAGAATTCGTACAGGTGAAGCACTTAAATAACTCACTGAATTTTCCGGTCAACCTGTCTAGTCCATGTGTTACCCTTTTAATGGGTAAGGACATTGCAGCACGGAAGGGTGAAGTCACTTGTCTCCGTCTCTAAATTAATCATTGTTTATTTTTGTTTAGTCCAGGATCTTTTACTGGCCAAGCATAGTACATTTAAGAAGGAAAGAAAGGAACTTGTGCTTTTAAATATAACTAAGATGTGAAAACACTGAGATCAGCTCTAGGATTCAAATGATGTCACGAGGATGTTGTTTTCTCAACCCATCTTAAGAGAGAGATTTGTCCGGTTCCGTCCACCCTGTGTTAAGGATGGACATTGGTGGCTCCGGGCTTACTGTCACCAGAGTTCATGCTCAAAGACTAGAGATGTGTCTGCACACCCCTCTGCCCCAACAGCATTTGTGCCATTTCCCCAGAGGATTCTGATTACTTAGCTTGGGTCACGTGCTCGTCCGTTTGGGCAGTGCTCGATGACTGATGGTCCCGTCAGAGACGCATGGAGTGGGCGTGCAGGGTGGGCAAGGGCAGCTTTCTACCCTGAGAATCTTTTCTCAGCCTCCCCTCCTCCCTGTGACTCGCTTTCCCTTACTCCTAACCCGAGGAGACGTCAGTCCTGGCCCAGGAGTGGAGGCCGCATATCGTGGAGTCCCTGTATGTCTCTAATTTTACATGCAGCTGGTTACTCAACTAGTCTTATTACATCTCTGTCCCGGAAGTGTCACGGATTTCTCCTGCTCTAAGCACGTCCGCTGCGAGTGGATCCATTTCGGCTGAGTGACGCACCTGGATGAACACAGTATCACACTGTTGGTCCCTTGCCGCCAGTATCACTGCCTTCACTGCCATAGGAGTGCTCTTTCCACCTTATTAACCTGATCAAGACGGTCCTTTGATCAGTAGATTTCAGTGACTTTCCATTGCTTGAAGTATAAGCATGGCCTTATTAAGCACGGCATAAAAAGAGCTGAAGGACCTTGACTGCTCTTGCCGTACCCTCTGCGTCATTCCTGCCGGTACTTTCTCACTCCAGGTTGGCCGAGCTTCGCTAGTTTTCCAAATTGTGCTGGGCTTTTTATCCCTCTGTCTTTCATGCTCTTGTCTTGGCTTGACATGCTTTTTCCACGTCTTTTCCAGGCTAAGTCCAATTTATCTTTCCTCACTTAATTTGACTTGAAGTGCTTTCTAGCGGCTTGCCCCTAACTCCACCTGTGCTCCACCCATAGACTCTTGCGTGCTCTTTGTAGAGTTGTCAGTTTTTGCTTCTTTCGTGGGTGTGAACCCTTTGAGGGTAAGCGTATGTGTCATTAATTTCTGTATCCCTCATACTGTCTTACTTAGTCGTTGTTCCACGTATGGTAGGTGAATGAACTCAAGAATGAATGAAAGCTCAATATTTTTGGATCTATTATAATATGTTACAAGTAGAATTTAACTTCATTTAATCATGGATCACAGACTTAAAATATACCTCAGAAATTTTGTCTAAATCTCTATGGAGGAGTATAAATAATGTGAAATCAAACTTGTTAGTACTCTTGGAAATTCTAAAGCATATTTTTGGTCCTACTGAAATATATTATCTTTCTTTCTTCTTTTTTTTAACTGCATCAGATCATTGGTTTGAAATTATGGGCAAGAACTTTTTTTAAAATTTAAAGTAATTGTTTTTGTGGTTGGGCAAAATCGTGTAGTCTTGTGAAATGTTTGCTCCTGAATACTAGCATAAAATTAGGTCTCAAACATAGGTGTAGTACATAGGAAGTACGTACAAGGCTACTTACTGACCACCTTATTTAGTAGGAGAGGCATGTTTTATTATTGTTTTATCATCATTGTTATTGTTTATGATGGAGCAGTAAGTGAAAATAGCTGGAAAGAGATGCCGGGTGAGGATCCTACTGCATTGTGCCACCGTGGGAGCTATAGTGGATGTGAACAGTCCATTCCAGGTGCAAGCAAAAAGGGGGTGTGTGGTTCGGAGGGAATTTTAAAACAATAATAAAGCTGGTTTACAGTCAGTCAACTCTTTATTACCACCAGCTGTGGGTACTTTTAAACAACGTTGCTGACAAAATGCTCTCTGTCCCTAGGGCAGATGGCCCCCACCGTCTGCCTCCTTGGTGTGTCCTTGAAATAGCCTCTGTGCTCCTATTAGACGCTCCTTGGGGCTAAGTCTTCATGTCACGGGCACTTCCGTGTGTTTTCTTATCCCTGTTGCACAACCGTATCACATTTTTTCTAGTAAGTGTCAACATTTAAGAAAAATTAGGCCAGTTATTATTTAATTCTGACTTACTGGGTAACAATTCTTGTAATATTAGACTTTTAAGTTTACCAAATATATTTACTTATATATTTACATATATTTTTTCTTATATATTTTATTAGTATTAGTATTCTTTTTTTTCTATTTATTTACCTTTTTTTATTATGTTATGTTAACACCATACATTACATCATTAGTTTTGGATGTAGTGTTCCATGATTCATTGTTTGCTTATAACACCCAGTGCTCCACGCAGAACGTGCCCTCTTTAACACCCATCACCAGGCTAACCCATCCCCCCACCCCCCTCCCCTCTAGAACCCTCAGTTTGTTTCTCAGAGTCCATTGTCTCTCATGGTTCGTCTCCCCCTCCAATTTCACCCCCTTCATTCTTCCCTTCCTGCTATCTTCTATATTTTTATTAATCGTATCTTTATAATTGGCTTCCTTTCACCTGCTAAGTGACATTGTGTGTTTAGTGCATTTTCACTGGTTTCTAACTCGCTATTTGTTTCAGTGTATCCTGTAATGAATTTAGTTCCTAATTCATTAGATCTTAATCTATAAGCTATTTCTTTTCTAGGGTGCTCCTTTTATAATATTAGCTATATACTGCTTTATAAGAATTAATGTCTGAAACAGATACATTGATAATTATTTGAACAGTGCTTTTATGATGAGTTCATACTTCTCTTCTAAGGTCTTTATGGTTTATTCAACCAAAGAATATATAAAGTTTAGAATAATTTGTGTCTTTTAAAAGCCAGAAGACAGGTGTGAACGATGTCAGATTGGGACTGGAGCATTTGCTCACTGTAGTGTTAATATACATTCTCTGAGTTACCATGTAGCAAGGGGGACTATCCTCACTTTACTGTGGTTGAATTTAATTTTCTAATATGAATTTCTGATAGCTATGAAATGGATTGATGTAGCCTCTGGGTGCAGTTAAAAACTGCACCTTTACTCCCTCCTTATGGTTGTGTGTTTATGTTCTCCAAAGCCTGAGAGAAAACTCACTCAGTACCTGATTTCATCTTTTTTTAGGAAATTATTTCCATTTGATGGAAGCTTATAATTTTTTTCTTTTTTGGAACTAGAGTCAAGTATGCCCATTCCTTATAGACCCTTCTTCTCAAGCTACAGAGTGGTTAAAGACACATTTGAAAGACTCACGTTTGGAAGTTATTAACCAGCAGGTTTGTATGACTTATCATTGAGATACCAACTGGTAGTAGCGTGGTAGGGTGGACACTATTCTGGGTCTGTATTCAGAAGGCACAAACTCAGTCCTGTGACTTACCTGGCATGGGACCCGGGGAAGGAATTGTAACTTTTAGCTTTACTACAAAAGGGATGAGAATATTTATTTGATTGCTCATGTGTGCTATAGGCATTAATCTAAGCCCTGGGAATTCACTAGCGAGTAAAGTAGTCACACTTCCTGTCCTATGGTGATGCCGGTCCAGTCGGTTGGAGAGACAATTAAATAAGCATTTATACTACATTATGATTAAAGACGTAAGTATAGGATCCTAGAGAAGTAAGAGTTCCCGACTCTGCTCAGAGACAGCCTCCCAGACTTGCAGCATATATGGTCATTCCCTGTCCCTGCATCTCACCAACGAGCATCTCTTATGTGTCCCAACATTAGACATGTTGGTTTGCAAAATGTAATCGTTGTCTTCTGGGGTAGTGACCTCTCACTGCCATATTTATCTTGCTAAGAAAATTCTTTGGGATCAGCTTTTTTTGTTTGTTTGTTGTTTTCCTTTGAGGAAGGCCTAGTGTATTTTGTATTTTGTATTCATTTTCATAGATATTCTTCTGGTGCTTGAATAATTACCTCTTTCAAACATATTTCATTTATAAAATAGGGGTATTTACTTCATTTGTGTGTTAAGAATAACTATAAATTAGATAATACATAAAATACTTTAATGCCATTTATGGTTTACAGGTTGAGATTTTAATAATTATTATTCCAAATATTTAATTTTTGTAACCATAGTTGGAGGCTTGAAGCGATGTTTAAAACCTTTTTGCTAGCTAGAAAGTCTTAAAATTCTTGCCCAGTTACAGAATTTTGTCCAGAGGTTTTTCCCACAGTGGTTAGACCTATCACATTTCACACCAAGGAAAGTTGGCTAGAATTCATCCTTTGTCTTTCTTCTTCTGTTCAGCATTTGATTTTGAACATAACCAAAATAGTTCTTATTAATACTTGAGTAACTTATATAAAGAATTTGAAAATTTGTTTCCGCATCAAGTAGAAATTTGAAATCATAGTAAAGGATTGAAAAAAGCTTTTTTATTGTTGTAAAAATCTTTATTTTTTGTATTTCTATTTAAATTATTTATGAAATCTATTTGATAATTTATTCAACTAAAATGATTCATCAGCAAGTACTTATAACTAGAAAAGCAATCATGAGTAATTTGAATTATTAACATGCATATTAAATTTTAAAATATTCATATTATTCCTATTAATAGGTTCCTTCATTTTCTGTAAGGACCTTTGTAGATACTAAGGTAATAAAGGAATTAATGTGTATTCTTTTTTATTTTCTCAGGATAGTAACTTTATTACAGCTCTTGAGTTGGCAGTACGTTTTGGGAAAACCCTTATTATACAAGAGATGGATGGTGTAGAACCTGTTCTTTATCCATTATTGAGACGAGATTTGGTTGCTCAAGGTAAATATTTGACGTTTTCCAGAGAGTAACTGTTTTTAAAATTTCCAAAGTAATTAACTTCATAACTAACTTTGACCCTTTTGGTCTTGCCACTGAATCTGATTTTTCTCGTTGAATGTTGGGAATGCCATCATGGTCTAACAGGAACAGTCGACAAGCTCTTGCCTTTACAGAGGCGGCCTTGCATCAGGTTCTCCAGCACTGCTCCCAGGGACAGTATGTGACCAGAAGACACAGGACTTGAAACAGTCTCACTGGTGGCTAAGATGTTTCGCAGGGACAAGATAGAAAGTCAAGTCAGCAAAGAGAAAAAGCGTGTAGCGTGAAGTCAGGAGTCAAGAAACAAGGTGTAAGCTTCTGAGCCTCTTCCATTGGAGTCCCACCGGATGTGCTTCTTCTCCCAGGACCAGCTTGTGACAACACCTGTGAAATGTCATGTCCCAGGGAAGCTTATTAGACTCTCCGTCACACACTGTTTACTGGGGGCTGTGCTTACATTAGCACATTCCGCCTAGCATGAGACAGGATTCCAGACTCCTCACACAAAAGCAGGTGTTCTGCATAAGCCACATTATTTGTACAAACAGTTTACGCACAGTGAGCACTTTTACATGAGAACCCAGCCCACATCCAAATTTCCAGAAGCCTATTATGGGCCTGTCTCACAAGCAGGCCTTTCTAAGGATAGAGTCTCAGGACTGCTGTGTTTCCTCTTTCCTGCACAGCTACCTAACCCAGCCTTTGGTGATTAGAACGTAATGCTTTTCATCTCAAGACCATGTCATGCAAAGTGTGTACAAAGACATGTACACGCATGTATTTACACCATGCATGGTGCTAGCACCACAAGATTATGCTAACTCTGCAAGCTTGAAATAGAAATTGGAGTTATTGGGGCAAATCAGAAGCAGAGCAAAAAATGCATTCATGGATCGCTTGTTAACTCACAGGTGAGCACGTGTGGCCTGGCAGTGGCTGATGTGTTGTGAAGAGACCTCTAGTAGTGGGACTTTTGCCTTTGCAACCTGGAGCTACCTTCCAGACTGCATTCTCTGCTCTCAGTCATTCTGTTCCTTACCGGTACTAACTCAGATCTGTGGAGCTAGCTCTTGCTATCTTTTTTTTCCCTTTTAATTTTTTATTTAAACTCTAATTAGTTAATATACAAGGCAATACTGGTTTCTGAGGTAGAATTCAGTGATTCCTCACTTACATACAACACCCAGTGCTCATCACAACAACTGCCTCCTTGATGCCCACCCCCTGTCTAGCCCATCCCCCGCCCACTGCCCTCTATCAACCCTCGGTTTGTTCTCAGTCGTTAAGAGGGTCTTACTGTTTATTTCCCTATCCCCTTCCTCCCCTCCCCATATGTTCACCTGGTTTGTTTCTTAAATTCTATGTATGAGTGAAAACAGATGATATTTGTTTTTCTCTAACAGACTTATTTCGCTCAGCATAACACCCTCCAGTTCCATCCACGTCGTTGCAAATGGCAAGATCTCATTCCTTTTGATGGCTGCATAATGTTCCATTGTGTATATATACCACATCTTCTTTATCCATTCATCTGTCGATGGGCATCTTGGCTCTTTCCACAGTTTGGCTATTGTGGACATTGCTGCTATAAACATCGGGGTGCACGGACCCCTTCGGATCCCTACATTTGTATCTTTGGGGTAAATACCCAGTAGTGCAATTGCTGGGTCGTATGGTAGCTCTATTTTCAACTTCTTGAGGAACCTCCATACTGTGTTCCAGAGTGGCTGCACCAGCTTGCATTCCCACCAACAGTGTAGGAGGGTTCCCCTTTCTCCACATCCCCGCCAGCATCTGTCGTTTCCTGACCTGTTAATTTTAGCCATTCTGATGGGTGTGAGGTGGTATCTCATGGAGGTTTTGATTTGGATTTCCCTGATGCCGAGCAATGTTGAGCATCTTTTCATGTGTCTGTTGGCCATTTGTATGTTTTTGGGAAATGTCTGATCATGTCTTCTGCCTATTTCTTAACTGGATTATTTGTTTTTGGGGGCTGTGCTCTCTCACAGGGGAGGTGGAAATGAAGCTTGAGGGCCATCTGGATTTGACTTCCTTCAGTCTATATTTGGCCCTTGATGGCTCATTAAATACGAGTCCCTATCAGTTGTGATTGGTGTCAGGTTTTAGCAGTATCTTTGGCAGTAATTAGTGGCCATCTGTCTGAGAATGGGTGTTGACAAGGTAAGGTCCCTTGAAGTTGGATCTGGTGCCAAGTTATATATTTCACATCCTGATTGGTTCACATTATGAACCACTATTCCAGATGGTTGTGTAGGGCTGTTTGGGTTAATTTGTTTATTTCAGAATTAGGAAAAGAGCGTCAATCTCTGCCCTTACCTTATTTTTCCTCCCTACCCCCCAGGGTTGGACATATCTGTATCACAGTAGTGGAAGTTCTTTGCCATCTTTGAGTATACTTCTGATTGTCCTTTTCCAGAGTGTTGAGTTGCTCATGAATTGCCATTTTGTCATCATGCATTTCCTTTGGGGACAAAGGATGGTCATCCTAGAACCACGTCAGACAGAGTCTGTGTCCAGTCTCATTTACATCCCCGTGTCCCTAATCTGAGCAATATGAACTGCCTTTCTTCATACTGAGGTCAAAGTCGGCACAAATAACAGGGTTAGAATAGACTTTTCCTCCTCACATTTATGCTGTTCAACAATCGCCTCACATGTGTCCTGATCGAAAGGAATGGCAAGGCACAGTTCTTTTTCAAGTTCTCGTTGTTGTTTTACTTCCTGATTCATGTGTGCTAGTCACTCAGCCATGCAGAAGGTCGATGTGGTGTTGGTACGTAATTGAAGATGCGGGATCAGCTAGCTACTTAGAAGTCGTCTAGGGAGAGGCTCGTGTAGTTGGCAAATAGTTCAAGTTTCACTAACAGTGTCGTTAATCATTCCAATCCTTTATGGTTATTTCATTTCCACGTTGGGCTTGAGTATGGATCAGCGATTAGAGTAGAGATGATGGCTGAACATTGTGGTTGGCTTTTTAGTCCAGATGCTTCCTTTTAGTCATGGTTGCTTCATCCGGGCTTATGTATGTGCGACATAGAGATTAAGTTTGTGATTCATTGTTGTATGTCTTTCTAATGGGTTGTTCTCCATATAGGTATGTCTGTGGAGCCAAGTTGGATCTGGATGGTCCCATGGCCTGAATACAGCCATTCCAGTGTTTCTCTAACAGGAGTGATTTTGTCCCCCTGGGGTTATCACAGTTGGGAGGTCTATGCCAGGGCCACCCTAAAATGCACAGGGCATCTCCTCACAAGAAATAATTTTCCAGCACAAGTTGCCAGTAGTGCTGAGGTCAGGCTCCTCTAGTTCCAACCTATCAATCCCTGTACTGATCTGTTTCAGTAAGCCTCTCTGTGACATGCTCTGTTGCCGGAAACACTACCCGAGGTCAGCTCATTGTACGGAATACTCAATGCTATGGATTGCCAGAAATTTTACCTATGGATAGTGGATGGCTGTAGCATTCCTTAGGATTTTGGTACCTGCGATTATTTGCAGACATCAGTAATTCTGTGCACCTGGAGAGTAGAGGGGTCACAGGCAATGATTGAGTTATAATTGCTTGGATTCCTTCCAAGGTTGCCCTTTGCAACCTTGCAAGAGTTGCCATTCAAACCTGGGCACACGTTTGTTGACCAGATGAATAGGCAATAGTAAAAATTCCAGGTATGGAATATGCTGCTTCTGATGGGCCAAGAAGGTAATCATTACTCTTTCTGGTTGTGTACAGTGACTGTAAAGACAGCAGTTTATTCTTAATGGGCTGTGTGTGCTGTCTCCTTGGGCAGTGTCAGTTTGGTTATTTGGTTGGTAGGGTTTTGTATTTGTCCTCACTTAGATCCTATTCGTCTTTAGCTAGTCAGCCTGGAATGGTATTCAATAGAGTGTGAGCAGTTTTGTCAGGAGAGACCATTACCAAAATGTTATCCATGTAATGGAATGTTTGGACCTAGGTGGCAGTTCACATGGTACTTGGATTTATCTAGAGCAGATGATAATATAGTTCCAAAGAGTTTGGACCTGGAAACAGATACAATGTCTGTATCTATTATAAACATTGACCAAACCAAACCGAACCCAATTCTCAAACCTGATCCAGGTTCAGAACCAAGATAATAAACATGTCAGTTCGGACTTTCGCTGGAAAGAGAGCAGGAGACCAAATCTTGTACTTGTATCCAATCATTGTGTCTCTGGGGTTCCCAAAAGTACACTGACAGTTTGGTGTCCCAAAGAGAAAATGGTCAAAATGAACTTCTCCATGAACTCTGTAGGTTAAGTCCGGTGTAAATCGAGGCCTGATGCCATTTGGACCATGTAGGCCTTCATAGTTCCTTGTCTGATCGTTTCTAACGGTAAGACGTCGGATTAAGTCCAAGGGTCCTGTTTAGACAATGAACGATTTACTTTGAAATTTTTTAAAATTATAGGTCAAAATAAAACATGCACAGTTTACAAAACCAAGTAGTGCAGAGGGCAGTAGTGTTCTGTTCCTCCCTCCTCCTGACTAGTCCTGTTCACCCGAGAAAACCAGGTATTTTTCAGTTGTAAGATTTTATTGAAGTATGTGTGTGTGCAGTTTATGAGTTTTTACAAACAATACACCTGTGTAGGTACCAGGTCAAGATCTAGAACTTGATGTGCACTCCAGAAGCCCCTGTTTACCACGCTCCCCCATAGGGGTAACCGTGTTTCCAACTTACAACACCATAGATAGGTTTTGCTTGTATTGTCTGTTGCGTAAATGCGAAACGGAAGAGGTGCCTGAGTCCTGTGGGCTGGACTGGCTCCCACAGCCTGGCTTCGGTGTTCCCCTGTTGAACGTGAGTCATTTCTCAGCACCAGCACCCCAAAGGCTGCGCCGTGGCCGTACTCGAGTCGCAGCCCCAAACAAGAGTGCATCCCGTATCACATTAGCATTCCAGCTAATTGGAGTGACTGCTGCTTTAGTTTTTTTTTTAAATCAATTATGTAGTTCTCCTCCCCTTCTTTCCCCTCCTAGATAAACATTATTAGGGTACCAGTCACAGGATTGTCTGTACCCATTCCCCAGCAAAACCACAGTGTCCTTGAACCATTTTCCCATCACCTGCCCTTAGCCCTGTCTTGTGATAAGCCCCGGTGTCTCTGTACCGTCTTCCTGTGACCATGCAGAGTCTCGGGAAGATCTGTCATTGAGAACTGCCAGCCAGCAGCATTTGTTCTGTTTGTCTTCTACAATTTGTGTGTATGTCAGGTTTGCTAAAGTTACGTATTTTTAAAGCATTTGTTCGTTTCATCCAAATTGCCAAATGTATTGGTGTGTTTTTTATATAATGTTCTCATAACTTTTTGATTTCAGTTGGGTTTGTAATGATGTCTCCCTTTTTCTTGACATTGATAATTTTTCTTTTTATCCTCCATCCATCTTCAGGGAGGGCTTATCAGTTTTACTAATTTTTCAAAAATACCAACTTTTAATTTTGTTTGCCGGGAATGGCCAGCAACCTCTGTACCGAAGGATGAAAGAGGACTCCGAACTTTGCCATGAAAGAGAGGGAAAGGCGGGGGGGGTTCATCGCTCAGAGACGAAGACCCTTTGCTCTTCTTTGCTCCCGCTTTTATTGTTCCTTCAGGATAATCACAAATCCTTAACACTGTTTCTCAAGCATGTGATGTGTGTCAGGGGGTCTTAACTGGAACTAGGAGGATCTGTTTATGGGAAAGCTATGACATGCTAATCTGCATGTTCTATGAGTTCTGCTAAACGTAGCCTAGGGGACAACTACATACATATCTTAGATCCCAGGGCGGCTGTTTGGCCTAGAGAGTTTTGGGGAAGGCAACTCCCCGCGACATTCCTACGGCAGAGTGGTCACTCGGGCCTTGTCATTCCAGAGGCCCACACCCTCCTCCGAAACCTTCCCTCGCCCCCCGCAGCGGCCTCTGTGTTACATTTTAGCAGGCCAGGTATTATGGCTGATTTCATGCTCTACATGAACCCCAACATTTGTTGATTTCCTTTTTTTTTAAATTTTTAAATTTTAATTTTTGTTTTGTTTCAAGTTTTTATTTGGATTCTAGTTAGTTAATATACAGTACAATATTGGTTTCAGGAGTAGAATTCAGCGATTCATCACTTACATACGACACCCACACAAGTGCCCTCCTAAATGCCCATCACCCTCTTTATTGTATTGTTGAACGGGTTTTTGCTCTTTATTATTTCATTCCTGTTATTTTTCCTTAGGTTTCCTTTGGTGTTCTTTTTTCTAGATTCTTAAGGTGGAAATTCAAGATAATGATATTTAATCATCTTTTTTTTAATATATGCATTTATGTCTATAAATTTCCCTCTCAGCCCTTCTCCAGCTTCATACCAGAGTCCTGATTTCTTCTTCAATTCATTGAATTACATAGCTTTATTGTTATTTAATTTCCAGGTAGTTGGAAATTTTCTAGTTCCCATTTTTGTTGCTGATTTTCAGCATAACTGCATTATGGCCAGAGAACTTACTGTGCAGTATTCAGTTGTTTGAACCCTGTTGTGCTTTCTTCATAATTGGACATTTCATTACATTTCATTTTTCCATGTACACTTGAAAATTATGTGAAATTTGCTGTTGTTTTAATTTTTTCTAAAGTCAGTCAGGTCAGGCTTGTTCATTGCAGTGTTTTCCGTGTCTTTACTCCTTTTTGCTTTGTTTTTCTCAATCATATGTTGACAATTTCTTAAAGGTTCTATGATTTTTTAATTTGTTTTTCTTTTAGTTCTTTTCGTTTTTGCTTTAAATATTCTGAAGCTGTGTTTTGGGGTGCATACATATTTGAAAATGTGATTTTTCCTGTTTGGGTTATTTTCTTTATCATTATGGAATGTCCTCCTTTTTCTCCAGAAATGTATCAAGTTTTAGGGTCTGATATTAGAACGGTTACACTACTTTGGGGGGCTAGTGTTTGCATGGTAATAATTTTTATTCTTTTACTTTCAAGTTTCTGTTGGTCTTGTTTCTCAAGGGCACCTCTCTTCAGTTTATCACTTGGTTTTCATTTTCACTCACCATGCGGTTTTCCTCTTTGTCGCATAATTTAACGCAGATAACCAGGTCATGTGATACCTGATCCAGTTTTGTAATTAACTTGATTTTATTTTTTGATAAAACATTTCCTATTTTTTTAATGGTCACCCTACATATAACAATATATATCTTTGGCTTCTTATTTTACTACAAATAAATACTTTGCCACTTCTCCAGTGCACTTTACTCTGTAGACCCCTGCCTGCCTTTGCGTTATTGTTGTGATACGTTGTCATGGTCACATGATGTTATAATGACTGCTTTTAAAATCTGTGTTTACACAGATTGATCCTTCCTATGGTTCTCAAATTCTCCCATCATTTCCATCATCTTCTGATTTACATCTAGGTTATTTTTCTTTTTTTAAATGTTAGTTCTTGTTTAGTTCACAGGCAGGGTTCTGTTAGTGTCAAGTGTGTGATCCTGTGACTGAGCACTTGTGTACCCAACTCAGTGCTCAGCATGGTGACTGTGCTCTTCATCCCTGTCCACATTACTTTTCTTCTGTCTGAAGCATTTCCTTTTCTGTTTCATTTAGTGAAGGCCCACTGGAAACAGACTTCTTATTCTTGTGTTTTTGAAGGACATTTGTTTTTCTGCCTGACATGGAATTCTGGGTTGGTATTTATTTTCTTTAGCACTTTAAAGTTTTTATTCCTTCATCCTCTAGCTTATGTCATTCCTGTTGAGAAATCATCTGCTGGTTTTATTAATTGCTCTTTAGTAAGTGATGTGTCATTTTTCTCTGGATGCTTTAAAACTTTTCTTTGTCATTGGTTTTTCAGTGGTTTGATTATGATGTCCTTAGGATTGGTTTTCTTTGCATTTATCCTGCTTAAGTTTTCTTGAAACATTCCAGTTGATGTAGAAGTATTTCATTGGGCTTTTAAATTTGTGTTTTTATAATAGTGATTGTAGTTTTGCTACAAAAGATTCCTTTTTGGACATTTATATGTCCTTTTTCATAAAGTGCTTTTGAATTATTTTCATACTAACTTTATAAAGTTTTTAACTAAAATTTAAAAATCTATTCTGGGGTTCTCAAAAATTCCTTACGATACTTTTCTTAGTCTTTGAAAGTAATATTTGAAAGTGTGTATTTTGTACTTAAAAAATAAATCATTTATGTCAGTTTAAAATTGTAAGTTGTGGGTATAATCGCTGATTTATTTCTCTGTATGTGTTGTATAATGGATATCATTGTTTTTTTTTAAATTTTGGAATATACTCCTTTATGAGGCAAAACTTTATTTTTTCTTAGTTTAATTTCTCATCTCAAATCACTTGTATGTGGCAGTCTGAATAAATCCTTTTGAAGTTAATGGGCATCGTTGCAATTATTCATATTATTGATAATATTAGGTTTTTGCCAGCTCATTCTGTCTTTAAGTAGTACGTCTTAAAAACTAGTACAATGTACATCAAGAACTAATGATGTAATGTATGGTAATTAACATAACAATAAAAATAAAAAAAAACTAGTACAATGAACACTTTAAAAAAAAAATTATGTATTTTAGAGAGAGTGAGAGAGAGGAGGGATGGAGGGAGAAGGAGAGAAAATCTCAAGCAGACTCCCCGCGGAGCAGGGAGCCCGATGCGGGGCTCAATCCCAGGACCCCGGGACCATGACCTGAGCCGAAGTCACACACTTAACTGACTGAGCTACCAAGGCCCTCCCAATGAACACTTTTTAACTAATGAATTCTGTAGAGAATAGTATATAATTGAGTTATTTTTTGTGTCATCTATAATCAGTCATTTCAGAAAAATTTGGAATGAAATGTAATATACGTATATATTTCTTTGATGCTTCAGTATCCTGGGATCATATTAATGACTAGTGTTTAGCCCTGTTTGTATATGTGCTGATTAATAGGGCATTCTGGTTAATAGTCTCTTGGCTAGCTAACTGTTGCTATTCTGTACTCTACTGAAAAGCCTATGCTACCAACTATTTAGAAATACTAGGAAATATAAATTATATTTTTTAATGTCATGAAGCAAAAGACAAAATATTGAAGCCAACTAATTGTGTCATTCTAAACAAATAGGACCGCGTTATGTGGTACAAATAGGTGACAAAATTATTGACTACAATGAAGAATTCCGCCTTTTCTTGTCAACAAGAAACCCGAATCCCTTCATCCCGCCAGATGCAGCCTCCATCATTACGGAGGTTAACTTCACTACAACAAGAAGTGGGTTGCGAGGACAGGTATGTATAGGCAATAAGAAGTGACCTCACAAATCTCCTGTAGCTTTGTGTGCTCAGGAGATACTCTGAATTGGAATCGACTTTGTGGAAGCGATTAGCATTGAAACTTTTGAAACCACCTTGAAAATACATTTGTGAGTTTGAGTCAAACATTCGGGTTTACGTTATCATTTGTGTTAGACTTGTGCACTTGTTAACATCGAATCACTGCTTCTCCCACTATCACGTTAATTTTAGGGTCGATTTCTGTCATGTGTGGTAGAGTTTGAGAGAGAGAAGGCTCATAGATTAAGATCAGCTACGTTTTCTGTTTTAATTGTGAAAACTGAAGTTGAAATGTGAGAATTGCATTTAATTGACCTGTTTGGCTGGTTGAGGGCGGGTGTTGGATTCCCCATCTGACATTTTTTTTTTCCACTAGAACATATGTGTCTTTGAATTTTCATATCTGTGTATGACTTTTTATAATTTAGAACATTATGTGACTCTCAAAGTGAGTTTTTATATCTAGGCTTTTACTTATGTAGTTCCTCACCTATTTTCCTTTTAAGGCTGTCATGCCTGTTGACTTTGAGTCATTCCATTTTTTACTCACCTAACAATTGTAGACTGTTCCTGTTTTGATTTAATATGATAGTATGTATATTTGTTACAATTTTTGCTTAATTATAATTTTTAAGAATTTCCTTTAAAGTATTTTTTCTTATAATAACATACAGCTCACAGCATGTATTTTTATGGACAGTATCTTTTGACTTGATGATACTTCTTATGAATAAAACTATGAAGGGATTACTTAAAGCATGGCAGAATTCATTGACAGAATTGCTCATTCTCTCTAGAACCTGTCCATCCCCTCGCTGAAAGGGGCCGTTGAGATCCGTAAGAAGTGCTCAGTGGGGATGCTTGTCCAGCAGATTTGTATTTACATGTTTTATGACCTGCCAATGTCATCCCCTAATTTAAAGTTTCAAAATGAAGAATTTGACATAGCATTTTAAAAATAGCTTTATTAAGATTCAATTAATTCACCCATTTAAAGTGTACAAGTCAGTGGTTTTTTTAGTGGACTTGCGGGGTCTTATGGTAACTCTGTTTAACATTTTGAAGAACAGACAGACTTTTCCGAAGTGACTGTGCTTTACTTTCCTGCCAACAACGTTTAAGGATTCCACTCTCTCCCCATCTTGCCAACACATGTTGTTATTTGTGTTTTTAATTGTAGCCATCCTAATGGGGATGAAATGATCTCTTGCTGAGATTGTGATGTTATAGTATTTTAAGTAAGATATCTCTTTATTTCTTTATATGAATATTTGCCACTAAAAAAACTAGTTTTCATAGTTTTTATATATTTTATCTAATTTTAGAAAAATATTACATATTGGTATGTTAATGCAATTTCTTGCAGATGTCCTATAATATTTAATATTTTATTGATCAGTTTATTTTGCTTCTTCTTTTGTCAGAAATAATTGTGAAGTGTCTCATGTTTAACTAGAAAGAATCAAATGAGGCACATAAAATCATAATAATTGTAGTATTTGGTCAAGCACAAGGCCTGTTTGTGGGAAGTTTATGTTTTGTCTTGTTTGAACTTTACCGCTAAAATAACTTTGACCTAAAAAAATTTTTTTTTAAGCTTTTGGCTTTAACTATTCAGCATGAGAAACCTGACTTAGAGGAGCAGAAAACAAAACTATTACAACAGGAAGAAGATAAGAAAATACAGTTAGCCAAGCTTGAGGAATCTCTTTTAGAGGTAAAATTTAGTTATTCAGGATGCTTTCTTATATTACATTTTTTTAGTGAATATAATTAATAGGTTTTTTTAAATTTAGTAGTACCTTCCACATGTTTTTGGTTGTGCCAAAGACATGGCAATATATATCTTAAAATCAGAATTCAAAGAGAAAAAAGTAGATGTCTTAGAATACAAGATCTTAAGAAGTAATGGTAATTAACGTCTAAGACAAGTGATTTTTAAGTAATACTGTCTTTATACTGTATTACTTCACTAATATTTAGTTATCTGTTATTTCAAGCAGCATTAAAATGTAACAAAATTATGATTTAATCTGTAACTTTAAGTAGTTTTTATTTTTATTAGATTGATAAAATTCATACATATGCAATGCTTTGATGATATAGTATATCATAATTTACTCTGTCATTCTCATAAGCTAGAAAATGTTGAAATTCTTTTAAAATAATACAAGTTTTCATAAACATCAAATTAATGATAGTGAATATGGGCTTCTTTTAATTGGTTATTTTAATATGTATGATAATGTTCACATTATTTTATTAATTTTTGCTGCAGACACTTGCCACATCCCAAGGGAATATTTTGGAAAATAAGGATTTGATTGAATCTTTGAATCAGACGAAAGCAAGCAGTGCACTTATTCAAGAGTCACTGAAAGAATCTTACAAACTCCAGATTTCCCTTGACCAAGTAATTATTTCCTTTTTGGTGATCTATATCATGTTTTCTTAAACTTTTATGTTAATATGATTAGTCAGTGTAGAGTCAGGACTTGGGGGGGTGGGGAATGACAATTACAAAAAAAGAGAGCTCTTCAGAAACCCCAGAGCCGTGGGTCTGATCGATCCTGCTGTAGAGAGGGGGTGAGAGGCTCAGGGCGCCGAGAATAAGGTCTCCCGGCCTCTGCTGACTTCTGGTGTAACGTGATCTCAAGTTCTGGAGCGACAGTTTTATACTGAAATTGAAAATGAGAGTATTGGAACTGACTGTTAAAAGCGTCTGTGTCATTCCTGGAGATTTTTAAAATTAAGGCCTGTTTAGTGTATTAAGTAAGAGTTGTAAGGGTGTCTTTTCCATTAAAAAGTTTTCTTCCCTTAAAATGCTTTTTGCCTTTCTTTTGATAATCCCTTTTGCAAAATTCTAACCCAAGTTCAAAACAGTCTATCTTTTCTTCTCCTACATTCTAATGATTGAGCTTTGCTTGAAGGCAAACAGACGCCCAAACAGATGAGTGTTAACTCTGCATTTCCAGGCTCCAGCCTGACCTGGGCCCTCACTGACGATGTCCTTTCATTCTTTGCCAGGTCGTCTCGGTGACCCTGTCACGTTTTCCTTTCAGTATTTTTCAGCCCTTGTCCAAATTGTACGCTTACATATCATTACTGTTTTACTTGGGAAAGTGCTCTGTTGAAGCAGAGTAGGAACAGATTTATAGCCCGCTTCTAACCCAGCCGCCTCGGTTTCTCTAGCATGGTGTTGCTGCACCTCTCATTTTCTGTTTCACAGCACGGGGATGTCGAACTTCCTGGCCTTCTCCTTCTGAACAGGTGTCATTGAGTCAGCCCTGTAACGTTCCCAGCATCACGTTTGTCATCTTGGCGCTCAGATCACAGTGACTCCTCACAGTCCTGTTGGGAACCTGAGGCCGTTCGCTTCTAGGATCCCTTCCCTTCTGCCATAGAGGAAGTTCCTGTGTGCACGCGGAACAGTGCCAGGGCCTTTCTTACTGGGTGCAGACACCTGTTCCAGTCTCTGCTCCCGTCAGCGTTCCTGTGGGCCCCAGCCCCCCACACACTCTAGACTCAGGGTTGTGATTCTCCTGTCCTGCAGGGGGGTAGTGGAGCCAGGCCCTGGCATCACCTAAACCGCTTCTCTCTTGAAATACAAAGATGGCATCATTCATTCTCGGATCATAATTGCGTACCTTTTCCCCTTACCTTCTCCGTCATACAAGTGCTCTTGGTGCTCCGTACGGTTACCCGTGAACCACTTCTACCTCAGTCATCCGGGCGCTAGAGAATTCTTTAAATACATTGCCCTCAGTTTTATAAGAATAAGGAAACTAGATGGTATTATTCCCTTTAGTTATACAGTTCTGTGATTGGTCATGGTATTTGGTGCACGTTCTGTAGGACTTGTAAGAGTGGCTAGCTAGGAGCGGAGTGGCCTGTAGGTGGCAGGAGACCACTAGCACTAAGATGTTTTTCCCACCCAACCTCTGATCCACAGGAGCGGGACGCCTACCTGCCTCTGGCCGAGAATGCCAGCAAGATGTACTTCATTATCTCTGACTTGTCCAAAATTAATAACATGTACCGTTTTAGTTTGGCTGCATTTCTCCGACTTTTCCAGCGAGCTCTGCAGAGCAAACAGGTATGCTCTCTGTTACCCCACAGCTGATGCTGAGTAACAGAGATCCTTGACTGGGTACTTAGAGAAAGAATTTCCTGAGAAAACTTTAGAATTCTATTTCAGAAGACCACATCCAACAATTTTAAAGTGTATCTAAAGAAACTGGCTCCTTAATTGTATTTTATGTTCTTAACAAACTATCCCAGTGCGACAGTCTTCTTAATGGAAATGATTTCAATTCTGAGCACAAATTAATAAATAATAGATTACCATTAAAATGGTATAAAGAAATTATCTACATAATCTCATTCCTTGGGGGAAAACAGCATTGAAAATTTCATGTTCATGTGTGTCGTTTGAGGCTGTGCTACGTGCCAGGTGTTGTAGTTAAGGAGGGTAGAGGAGTACCCTCTGCGTGATCAAGTTTGTGTGCTGATAGAGGGAAGGGTATCTTAATGGATATAAATGGTCTTAACCCAAAGGTAGCACGCTGTCTTTACATTAAGTATTAATATTGATATATTGCGGACAACTTTCATGCCATAAGTAGAAACCTGCACGGTGTTTTTGAAGATTGAGAGGCTGTGCAATGTGAGCCCTGTAAGCACGTGCCATGTGGACGTTTTCCTGATTGTGCTGAATGTCATTGTACCCCTAACTTGGCAGATCAGACAGTGTTTTTCTTCAGCTCATGGGTTCTGTGGGGAATTGGGTCAGGGCCGAGCAGAGATGGCTTACCCTCTCTTTCACGGTGTTGGGACCTCAGCTGGGACAGGAGGGGAGGGGAGGGAGTGGGGGGTGGGGATTGGCTGGGGCCTGGAGCCCGAGGGCTTGGTGAGGAGGACCCTGTGCTGGGCTTCCTGGCGGCACAGAGTAGTGGATTTCTGATAGGACATCTTGGGGCCACATGTGTATTTCAGTCCGTGAGGCGGAAGCTGTGATAAGTCAGCCTGGGGTCGGTGTCACCCGTGCTGTCTGTTGTTTGGCGGAAGCAGTCGACAGGGTGGGGGAGGAGGCCTCATCTCCTGACAGAAGGATGTCACAGAACGTGCTTATGTATTAAGACAGCAACAGACATTATTAATGGTTTCTCCTTTTTTCAGTGGGTTGCTCCTCTAGTTTTCTTCTTAGTTACATCCCCAGACTTGGATGACTGGGACCAAAGTGCCCATGTGTAAACTTTCAGACAAATGTGTCTCTTTACCTTTGGAAACATGTGCTGTTGGCCTATGAAACTGAGGCGGCGAGACCACCTTGTCCATCTGTAGCTCCTATATATATCTCCGATAATTTTTGCATGAAAAATTTCTCATAAATTACTTAGAAAGTACACAATTATAAGTTCATTTTAAATTCTTTCTTGTCCTTTCGTCAAAAAATATTTCTGTGAAAAGTCAGTGACTCTGAAGGATTATGAGAACCGACGAACAGGTCCGACGAACAGGTTAGCAGTTCTGCCCGAACTCAGTGAGAACATTGGTTATTCTGTGCTCTTTACAAAAATGTGTAGCTCAGTGTCTCCTCAGGAGCCTTCGGTCGTCGGTAGTGTGGCTACTGAATTAACATTGACCTTTGTGTGTGTGCGCGTGTGTATGTTTATGCATGTGCACATTTGTGCGTGTGTATGTGCGTGTGCATGTTTGTGTGTGCGTGTGTATGTGCAATGCGTGTTTGTGTGCATCTGTGAGTGTGCGAGTTTGTGCGTGTGCACGTTTGTGCGTGTACATGTGCATGTTTGTGTGCGTGTGTGTGTGTATGTGCGTGTCCATGTGTATGCGTGTATGTGCAATGCATCTTTGTGCGTGCATGTTTGTGCGAGCTTGTGTTTGTGCATGTTCATGTTTGTGCGTGTGTATGTGCGTTTGTGCATGTACATGTGCATGTTTGTGCATGTTTGCGTGTGTTTGCATGTGCACGTGGGTACATTTGCATGTGCATGTTTGTGCACGTGTGTGCGTGTGCGTGCACGTGTGTCCGTGTTCATGTGTATGCACATGTGTGTGCGTGTATGCGTGTGCATGTGTGTGCGTGTTTGCATGTGCATGTTTGTGTGTGTGCGCGTGCGTGTTTGCATGTGCACGTGTATGCATGTGTGTGCGTGTTTGCATGTGCACGTGTGTGCGTGTTCATGTGTATGCTCATGTGTATGTGTGTGTGTGTGTGTGTGCATGTGCTTGAATTCATTTTTAAAAGCAATATAATTTTAAATATGTAGAGTACAAAACTTTCTCTCCAGTGTGCTGGAGATCCATTAGATCTTGCAGCAGTGCACTCTTTCTCATGATAGAGTGTCTCTTAGTGGATCCAGGGTTCCGTGTCCCATGTGGTCTTTGTGAAGGAGTAGTGAAAGGGAGAGGGTGTTTTCCATGTGAGCTCTCAGGTAGGGCAGGTACTACCAGGGCCAGGCCGAGGTCTGCTACATCTGAGCGACACCCCGTGAGGTTTTGTGCTAGTGTCACACATTGCCCTGCTTATCCTGGATGTATTTCTCTAAACTGTTAAATTGTCTTATGAGGTTTTTATTGTCAGTTTTAATCATAAGGAAACAAAATTTAGCCTAAATAGTATACCAGGATTGAACTTTTCAAGGCCTGTATCCTCCAAGTGCTCCCTGAGGTGAGAGGTAAACCTATCACACTTGGGGGACAGACCAGTCTTGACAATCTCCTCTGCCCTCTTCAGTAAGCAGAGGAAATAGCCATTAGTGGTATTTTCCAAACCATGGCAGTTCTGTATGATACAGAAGTGCAAAACAGATGAAAAACTAAAGGTGCTATGATTTCTTAAACAGCATCAGCATCAAAGTTATTGTTCATCCTTAGTTAACATGGAAGGCATGGTTTAACCTTGTTTAGGTTTTTATATTGAGGATGAGAAAATTCCATGTTGGGTGCAGTTCTGGTCACCCTGTTTTCAGGCTGGATTGATCATTATAATACAAGGAATGAAATGGGTTTAACCCATACTCATAGAGTATTCTTAATGCCATTAGGTATCAAAGTGGTATCATCAAATTCAATTCATATTGTATTATTATTGGAAGTTGACTGTAATTTTCATTCATTGAAAGCCTTAACTTTGTGAATTAAAGAAAAATACATCAAGTATTTTTATCATATTAGTGTACAAATTTAATGCCCTTGTTTGTTTGGTCCCTTGAGTTGGCAAAGATAGTTGTTCCAGAATCAACTTTGAGTCTGGAGGAACAGTTTATAAGTGTGATTACGCTATGGGGTATCATTTAAATGTTTATAAATTTCCTAATGGTTTTTCAGTTTTCAAATTGTAATCTACAGGATTCTGAAAATACAGAAGAGAGAATCCAGTCTCTTATCAGCTCATTAAAACATATGGTCTATGAATATATATGCCGTTGTCTATTTAAGGTAAGAAATACTGCTTTTTCATGTATAAGATACTACTTGTACTTTGATTTAATACAGTGTTACAGTTAAGTTGTATAACTTTATCTACTGGAAAGGTGTTGAAATTGGCATTTCTGATACTTTCCCAGAATGATGTTCATTGCTAAGTGGAAGGTCTCACAGCCTTGCAGGGTGTGGTTGGGATGGAGGAGAGAGACGAGCGAGGAAGGGAGGGCAGACATGTCGTAGGTCAGCCGCCGTGGCTCTGGATGCCCAGTAGCCCAGGAGGAGGACATGGTGACGGGTCGTTTTCTAGCTGCACTCGGTGACCCTGCCTCAGCACTGTTGCCCGTTTGTACCACATTAGTATTTGTTGTGGGGTCTGTTTGGGAGCACTTCCTCTACACACTTGTTAAAATAAAAACTATCTCTTGACATTGCCAGTGTCCCCTAGGTTGGGGATGAAAACTGGTTCCATTCCTGGCATTAGGCAGTAAACTAATGCTTGAGTTATGAAATTTGTCGCAGATGTCTTCGTATTACAAGGGGCTCTGAGGAATACAAAATGAAATGTATTTTAGAAATTTTTGAATATTGTAGAAACAGAGGATTTTCTCTTAGGATTTTTTTTTTTAAGTACCAATCTTTGGGGCTAGGTTGAGGAAGAGCTTTGTAAAGGCAATTAACTGCATGAGAGAAATAGAGTTATTATGGTACAGTTATGTAGGGTTCTTAGAGAATATTGGAAAAGATAGAGTTAATACGTTCTTTAGAAAGGGACAGTAACTTTTCTGAGTAGAGTCAAAATGTTGACGATCTTTACTTGAGACAAGGGGTATTATTGGAAGCTCACAGACCTGTAGTTGGGTATTTCTGCAGAATGTTTCTTTAATGAGAACTCTGGCGATACCTATATAGGTCTATAGACAGTATATATGTGTATTTTGGAGGGCTTTCCCTCTAAAAATCACCTATTTGGCCCCCAGTTTTAAATTATACATATGTCTGGAATTACAAGCAGATGATCTCAAAGCCCATTTTGTCCCTAAAACGTTATGACCTTAGATAGATATGGGGATGGCATCTGTAACGTTTGTATAATGTATTATTGCACATAGTACTTAAACACTTTTATTACACAGACACAACTTAAAAATATTTTCTGAAAGACTTTCAAACTTTATGGGACTATATAGTGGCGCCTGGGTGGCTCAGTCAGTTAAGTGGCTATGATCCCAGGGTCCTGGGATCGAGCCCCACATCGGGCTCCCTGCTCAGTGGGGGCTCTGCTTCTCCCTCTCCCTCTGCCTCTGCCACTTTGCCTACTTGTGCTCTCTATCTCTCTGTCAAATACATAAATAAAATCTTTAAAAGAAAAACTTTATGGGACTATATACATACATAGAAAAACTATATAGAAGAACCTTTCGTCATTTCTCCCCATTCCGATGCTTCACTCCATTAGATTAGAGTAAACCAGTCCAAGGATCAGTTGGCTCTTTATTGTCTATTTCCTTTCTCTTCATGTGCACGTGTGCAAATACATAATTTTTTTTCTTTTCCTTATTATATATTTTGTTCTCTTGCATTTCTCTTATTGTGACAGGTCCTGAAGATCTTTCCAAAAGTAGAACTATGTTAACCTCATTATTTTTAGTGATTGTGTGGTATTCCGTAATATGGTCATATGTTGTTTTATCTACTACTCTGTTGGTGGATATTATTTATATATATTTTTTGCTATTATGAGTGAACACAGTGAAATTCTGTAAATCTATCTTTATGTACATATGTAAGTATTTCTATTCATTAGATTTCTTCATGGAAGTATAATTGCTGGTCCAAGAAAAGATACCTTTCAAATTTTGTTGAATATTATCAAATTGCCTTCTACAAGTTTTTTATCAGTTAATAATTTTACCCACAGAGTAATTAAGGTATCTCCTTCCTTGTATCCTTGTCAAGCCTGGATATATTATTAGTGTTTCTATTTTTTATCAAGTTATGGTTTACAAATTTTTTTTCTCTCCTCTGCATTTTTATTAAAACTTTATTTTTACCTTCCTCCCTTATGTTTGTTGATTTTCTTGTTATTTTAAAGAATAAGCTTTACTTTACAGAACAAGTCTACTTTATTGTAATTATTTTTATATTTTATTTTTAATTTATTTTTAATTGCTTTATTGGATTTATTTTTTGATTGCTATGTTATGAATTTTTATAATTAGTTTTTGAATGTAGCTTTAATCTTTCTTGTTTTTCTGGTGAATATGTTAGAGCTGCAAAGTTTCATTTTGATCACTCTCCTAATAATATGTTTGATGCTTTTTTACTTTCCTTTCAAGGCCTGTGAACTAAAATAGGCTGTGATTTGTGAAAATATCACAGACCTGCACTTATTTTAAGGTGCCACCAAAATCCTTATGAAAGTAGATACGTTATAAATAAGTATTATTCCTGAAAAATGTTTAGTGGAAAGATAATATAAACTTTCATATTCATTCCAGAGATTTGTAACTTATTAGGAATTTCTTGTTTTTGACCCATATATCTGTGCCTCTGCTTATATATTCTTATTTTACTTTTAGCAATACAATATATTTACTGATGAGATTTAAATCCTTATGTCATACATTTTGTAATGTAATTAGGGAAAGATATAATATATGTTCAGCATCAAGATGATTTAATGTATCAGTGCAGTTTAGTTAGGGTTACTTCTTGTAAAAATACATTGAAGTGAGGCTCCAGCCAGCGTTTTATCGCACGAGCGGAGAGCTTGGAAGGTTGAACATCCCGACGGTGTAGTGCCCAGGTGGAATTTTTTATTGCCCGTCTTGAGAAATACTTTTCTGTTGTGAACAGTTACACTCACTTTTAAAAAAGCTATCATGTATAATTCTTAAGACATTTTAATTGGTGATGGAATATGTGGTTTCTAATATTCATATTTCTCTATCAGTAATATTAAATTTGTTTGAATAATAATTCAGAAAGCACATTAATTGTGAAGCAATGAGGTACATTTCTCAAGATTTAGCATTATATCTGACTTGGGTTGGAACTGATTCATATTTTAGTGAGAGGTGTCTGGAGTTCCAGCACCAGTTTCTAACATTAAAGCTCCTGCCAGTCTGTTGCTGATGTTGCTGTCGTGTTGGAGACGGCAAGAGACCCTGAAACAGAGGCTGCGATTAGTGTTCACATCCTGAGGGAAGGCAGCTTGACCTGCAACAGAGAATGATTGACTTGTTTTGTAGCAGAAAATTTAGACTCTTAGTAAACTAAACCAAATGGAGAAAGCTGTTGCGCAGTTTCACTTGAGGTTATTGGGTCTGCCATTCTTTCTTTCTTTCCAAGAAATAAAAAGTGTTTGTTTCAGTAAACTAAGTATCTTGGACAAGTATAGGATAAGTAGCATATTTAGTTCCCCAAAATTTGGGATTATGATGGAACTGTGTACAAATTAGTGCCACTCCATATCATTCTTCATCCCAGTGTATCATTTGGAACAGATACAAAACAGTGGAAGTTGCTGTTGGAAGGTTAAACAATTTCCCCATGTATTGGATGAAAGTACAGAAAAGGGTTGGAAAGAGTGTTTGGAGATCATCTACTCTTGTGTTTGCCCTTCCTCATGGGAGGATTCCCCGAGAGAGCTCGGCTCTGGGGCAGGAGGACTGCCTGGTGGGGGGCGGGTCGCTCACCCCACTTCCCTCTTCGAATGAATTTGCTGGTTGAGTAAAATATGGATGAATCAATCATACATTTTAAAAATGTCCCATGATTGTATTTATCTGACAAGTCATTTAATTTGGATTCTGGTATTTTTTTTCTGTCAAAATGTGTTTTCTTTTAACAGAGAAGTGGAAGTTCTCTGGGTGTTTATAAATTTTATAACTTGTTGCTATTAAAGTGAATCCTGGTAATTTAGATCATCTCTTCTGCTTAGAAAATTTTGAAACCTAGCATCTAACCCATTAGATTTTCTATGAGTAGAGTTGGATTGTGTAGAACTGTTCATTAAAACGTGGGACCTAACTTCAAGCACAGATGTGAGTGCTCAAGTTCTATGCTATCTCGGTGTTCTTTAGATTAGAGCAGGGCTTCATATGGTAACATCTATTTTATACTTTTCCTTGAATGTATTTGAAAGCGATGAATAGTGTAGAGTACCCATAAAAGGAATAGATTTATTATTCTTTCTGCTGATGCTTAATCTCTGAGAAACATGAGGTTTATAGAATTTTTTTTAAAGATAAATTTCCTCTTCAACACAGTATTATGTAGTACATCAGGCTACTATAAAGTGGGTAGTTTTTGTCTGTCACATTACAATGTTCCAGGCACTGCACAAGTATCTTACATACATTGTTATTTAATTCCTACAACAATACCATTCTAGAAAGGAGGAAATCAAGATCTAGAGCTAGCACCTTTCTGTAGGTTTTTCAGATGTCGAGGAGGTTGGAACTGGAATTTAAACCCACTCTGCTTGATGCTGGAGACTTAGGCTGATAGGATGTGGGGGAAACAAAATCGTCGCGTCTGGAAGTGTGAACTGTATCCCAGCTAAGAAGTGGACTTTAGGATTCCTGTATCTCATATGACTCGATGCTACTGGTTTTACCCTTTATGAACATCGACGAGTGTGTGTGATGCTGGAGGATGAAATGTGTGGCTGATTTAGACTGTGCAGGCGTCTCTTAGGATTTTCCTTCATTCAGCTCCTTTTGTCGATGATCAGTTGAGTTTCTGCTTATTATATATCCCCTTGAGAGTAAAGAATTTTGTAACAGAACCCAAGTGTAATGAGATAAATTGACATTGAACTGAAACACCTAAATTTTCTGATCTGATGAGCAGTGTAGATCCAAGGACATTTGAGGTACAAAATATTTTCTGAACTGGATACTGACAGGTTTTTTTATTGTTGTTGTTTGAAGGAAGTATGCAGAAAATCTGTAGGCTTGGTTTATTCGTTCTTAACTTGACTCCAGTTTATTTGGAAATTGTGTTGTCTTGTCTCTCAGTAAATTGTATTTTTAGGAGTATTTCTGAGTCATAATTGTTCTTTATTATACTGTTATTCTTAAATACTTATGGCTAAAGATGGCTGCCAGCAACAGCCTCTTCGGCTGGGATCCCAGTGAGCCTGGTGTAGGTCATGGGTACATATGCCATTATCTGTGGAGGAGATCATGTGTGATCATATGCTGATCCCTGAGGCCACGATGTGTTCTGGGACCAGAGCACAGAGAGAACAGGGGCCACCGTTATGCATTTGTTGACTGTATATTATGTGGCTTATTTTTTGCCAACATTTTGGAGCTTTGCCTCAGTGATAATGAACAGATTAGCAGCAGCTAATCTGAGAATCGTAGTGGCAGGGCCTGGCCTTTTCTTCGTTAACCCTGGAGACTGCATTATTTTTCCTCAGGTCAAAGGAAAAAATGGCTAAGATAAATGTAGTAATACTGTGTGTGACTTTGTGTGTATACCTTAATCCTTATTTCTTTACCTTAGAGGAGGGATGTGTTTTAAATATCCATTAATGTGTAAAATAAGCATCTTAGAGGCTTATCCCGCCAGTCACCGTTCAACCCCAAACCTGAATTTGTACTTTCTGACACCTAAGGACACTGCACAGCCCCCAGATGGCATGTCTTGATTTTTATAGTTTCAAGTCACATGGGACTTATTTCCTACACATGGTGGTTGGTTGCACCTTTCTTTCCACACCGAGTGATGGCCATCTGCTTAAAATTTTTCTATTTTGAGAATTTTTTAAAGTCCTTGACTATGTTATGGTTGTAAACACATGGTTTTTATTTATTCACTTAATAGGCATTTGTTGAGTACTTGCTGTATACACATACACAACATACACTTTCATAGAGTCAATTATTCTTCTGTATTGTATTATTTAAGACACTGAATCTTCCCGACAGAGGGGTGATTTTCTTGCAGGCAAGGAGATGCCTGCTGGTAATCTTTACAGCCTGTACAGTTAGTCTGTGTGCAGATTTATAATCATAAGCGTGTGTTAGATATAAAGTGTTATTTATAGTATGGGAGAAGCTATATAAAATGCTTAAATTATAAACTGGTGGGAAAAGATGGTGCTTGAGTAGATAGGTTTGTTGTTGTTGTTAATAAACATTTACTGTATGCCAGCAAATTAGATAACCTGGAAGAAATGGGTGCATTCCTAGAGATGTATCAACTACCAAAACTGAATCAGGAAGAAATAGAAAACCTGAACAGACCTATAACCACTAAGGAAATTGAAGCAGTCATCAAAAATCTCCCAACAAACAAAAGCCCAGGGCCAGATGGCTTCCCAGGGGAATTCTATCAGACATTTAAAGAAGAATTAATACCTATTCTCTTGAAACTGTTCCAAAAAGTAGAAATGGAAGGAAAACTTCCAAACTCATTTTATGAGGCCACCATTACATTGATCCCAAAACCAAAGACCCCATCAAAAAGCAGAACTACAGACCAATATCCTTGATGAACATGGATGCAAATATTCTCACCAAAATACTAGCCAATAGGGTCCAACAGTACATTAAAAGGATTATTCAACCATGACCAAGTGGGATTTATCCCTGGGCTGCAAGGCTGGTTTAACATCCACAAATCAATCAACGTGATAATATACATTAACAAAAGAAAGAACAAGAATCATATGATCCTCTCAATAGATGCAGAAAAAGCATTTGACAAAGTACAGCATCCTTTCTTGATCAAAACTCTTCAGAGTATAGGGATAGAGGGTACATACCTCAATATCATAAAAGCCATCTATGAAAAAGCTACAGCCAATATCATTCTCAATGGGGAAAAACTGAGAGCTTTCCCCCTAAGGTCAGGAACACGGCAGGGATGTCCACTCTCACCACTGCTATTCAACATAGTATTAGAAGTCCTAGCCACAGCAATCAGACAACAAAAAGAAATCAAAGGCATCCAAATCGGCAAAGAGGAAGTCAAACTCTCACTCTTTGCAGATGATATGATACTGTATGTGGAAAACCCAAAAGACTCCACCCCAAAACTGCTAGAACTCATCCAGGAATTCAGTAAAGTAGCAGGATATAAAATCAATGCACAGACATCAGTGGCATTCCTATACACCAACAACAAGACAGAAGAGAGAGAAATCAAGGAATCGATCCCATTTACAATTGCACCCAAAACCATAAGATACCTAGGAATAAATTTAACCAAAGAGGCAAAGGATCTGTACTCAGAAAACTATAAAATACTCATGAAAGAAATTGAAGAAGACACAAAGAAATGGAAAAATGTTCCATGCTCATGGATTGGAAGGACCAACATTGTGAAGATGTCAATGCTACCTAGAGCAATCTACACATTCAATGCAATCCCCATCAAAATACCATCCATTTTTTTCAAAGAAATGGAACAAGTAATCCTAAATTTTGTATGGAACCAGAAGAGACCCAGAATAGCCAGAGGAATATTGAAAAAGAAAAGCAAAGCTGGCAGCATCACAATTCCAGACTTCCAGCTCTATTACAAAGCCGTCATCATCAAGACAGTATGGTACTGGCACAAAAACAGACACATAGATCAATGGAACAGAATCGAGAGCCCAGAAATGGACCCCCAACTCTATGGTCAACTCATCTTTGACAAAGCAGGAAAGAATGTCCAATGGAAAAAAGACAGTCTCTTCAACAAATGGTGTTGGGAAAATTGGACAGCCACATGCAGAAGAATGAAACTGGACTATTTCCTTACACCACACGCAAAAATAGACTCCAAATGATTGAAGGACCTAAACGTGAGACAGGAGTCCCATCAAAATCCTAAAGGAGAACACAGGTAGCAACGTCTTCGACCTCATCCGCAGCAACTTCTTCCTAGAAACATCGCCAAAAGCAAGGGAAGCCAGGGCAAAAATGAACTATTGGGATTTCATCAAGATAAAATCTTTTGCACAGCAAAAGAAACAGTCCACAAAACCAAAAGACAACCGACAGAATGGGAGAAGATATTTGCAAATGACATATCAGATAAAGGGCTAGTATCCAAAATCCATAAAGAACTTATCAAACTCAACACCCAAAGAACAAATAATCCAATCAAGAAATGGGCAGAAGACATGAGAAGACATTTTTCCAAAGAAGACATCCAAATGGCCAACAGACACATGAAAAAGTGCTCTACATCGCTCGGCATCAGGGAAATCCAAATCAAAACCTCCATGAGATACCACCTCACACTCGTCAGAATGGCTAAAATTAACAAGTCAGGAAAGGACAGTTGCTGGCGGGGATGTGGAGAAAGGGGAACCCTCCTACACCGTTGGTGGGAATGCAAGCTGGTGCAACCTCTCTGGAAAACAGTATGGAGGTTCCTCAAACAGTTGAAAATAGAGCTACCATACGACCCAGCAATTGCACTACTGGGTATTTACCCCAAAGATACAAATGTAGGGACCCGAAGGGGTACGTGCACCCCCATATTTATAGCAGCAATGTCCACAATAGCCAAACTGTGGAAAGAGCCAAGATGTCCATCGACTGATGAATGGATAAAGAAGAAGTGGTATATATACACAATGGAATATTATGCAGCCATCAAAAGGAATGAGATCTTGCCATTTGCAACGACGTGGATGGAACTGGAGGGTGTTATGCTGAGTGAAATAAGTCAATCAGAGAAAGACGTGTATCATATGACCTCACTGATATGAGGAATTCTTAATCTCAGGAAACAAACTGAGGGTTGCTGGAGTGGTGGGGGGTGGGAGGGATGGGGTGGCTGGGTGATAGACATTGGGGAGGGTATGTGCTATGGTGAGTGCTGTGAATTGTGCAAGACTGTTGAATCACAGATCTGTACTTCTGAAACAAATAATGCAAGATATATTAAAAAAAAAAGAAAAAGAAGATAGCAGGAGGGGAAGAATGAAGGGGAGTAAGTCAGAGGGGGAGACGAACCATGAGAGACGATGGAGTCTGAAAAACAAACAGGGTTCTAGAGGGGAGGGGGTGGGGGGATGGGTTAGCCTGGTGATGGGTATTGAGGAGGGCACGTTCTGCATGGAGCACTGGGTGTTATGCACAAAGAATGAATCATGGAACACTACATCAGGAACTAATGATGTAATGTATGGTGATTAACATAACAATTAAAAAAATAAGCATTTACTGTATTTTGTAACAGAAATGAGATAAGCTTTTTTTAGAAAATTTACAAAATACACTTAAGAAAAAAGGAAGAAACCAAAAATAACCTATAGTTGTAAAAATAAATCACGGATAAAAATTGATAACCAATTTTCTAATATTTTTCGGCAGATATATATCCTTGTATGTTTATATAAACATATTGCCTCTCCTTCCATTGTATGGGCTATGCTATATATTTTCATTTGAATATTATTTATGATAATCTTTTGAACATTTAGGTTGTTTCAGTTTTTCCTCCATAATAAAAAATCTTGCATTAAATATCCTCATTTCTTATCTATGAATACATTCATCATCCCTTTGCATAACTTTCTAGAAATGAAATGTCTTGATGTAGGGGTGTATAGAGTGTTCTGGATCATGTAAGCATACACACTGACAAATTGAAGAAAACTAATGCAGGAGGTTGATCTTCTTGGTAATGACTGATTCAGACCTCAAAATTGGATTTCAGCTAGTTAAATAAACTTTTTTAATGGGTTATATGTGATCATCATATACAACCATTAAACCGTTAATGGTCATAACCAACCATTAATGACTGATCTTTAGCATTTTCTCTAAAACTTTGTACTTTCTCTGTCCTTCCCACCTGCCACTCAGAAGTGTTCTGTATAGGTGCTACCTGAATAGTCATTTCTTATATTGCTAAAAGTAGACAATTTAAAGATAGAACACAGATTTTGTGAACTGAAATGTCAGGACTATGCTTTTCCAAAAACACAAATTTAGAAACAGCAAGATAACATTTGTTATTCTTTTTAGGCTGATCAGTTGATGTTCGCTTTGCATTTTGTTCGAGGCATGCATCCTGAACTTTTTCAAGAAAATGTAAGTGGGAATAAAGTGGGAAAATGTTAGAGTTACATAGAAGTTTGGTAATGGGCAGATTTATGGTTGGATTAGAAATAACTTCAGTCTGGAAATTATCTATCAACCTATTTTTTACTAAGTTAGAATTTAGTGTAAGATGCTGATTTCTGCTTCTCCCCTCTGGGTGAGCCAAGTGTTTATTCGGAGGTATGGTGAGGCAGAGTGGCTTACCACCGTGCTTCTAGACCTTTCTAGACCCCGGTCCCCTGCTTGTCTTGCCTGTCCGTGCGGTGGAGCTAATACACGCACAAAGTGAAACAATACGGTTGTGTACCTGCCTTATTTATTCCCTTCGCTGACTTGCTCCGAGTCAGCACGTGAAGCAAGAGGGTGGGCAGTTCTCAGAAGCTTCCTGGGGCCCGAAGCCTTATGTTAGTCTTTTTTATGTATAATTTATCTTCTTTGTCTATAACATTATTTCTGGTCTGCCCGATCATCCTCTCTCCAACTTGGAAAGAACCTCCTTCAAGTTAGAGCTTACTAATCCATCTCTGGTGTGATTCTAACATTTAGAAACAAATTATTTGTAAGTGATTTTCTGGTTTTGATGCCATTATCATCAAGTGAGTAGAGTAGCAGGGTGGGAGGGACTAGTATATGGACAGTGAGCTTTGACCTTCACCTCTACCTGGTCAGATTTCATGTCCTGGATTCTCCTTATTTGTATACTTCACGCAGACCTTTCCACATGCCTATTTTCTCTCTTGGTTTCTAATTCCACATGCTCTGGCTGACTTGTATTGTTTCTCCTAAATTTGTTAATTTGACTCCTTTTATTTCCACCATTAGCTTTGATGCCTTTCCCTCCTCCTGTACCATGTTTTTCACCATGATCAGTACGTTCCACACTGTGTAAGATTTAATATTCCCTAGTGTTCCCTGTTGGAGTATATGTAATTATTGGGAAAGGAGAACATTTTTCTCTGACTCCCACCTAGTAATAGTAATCATTTCTATTCTCTTGTGACTGTATAATTTCAGTAAGTGGTCATGCTGGGTGGAAGCAGGCAGTAATTTTGTTTTTTTTCTATATTGCTCTCAAATTTTGTATGTTTTTTCTTTATTTGCTGAACAATATGTAACAAAGAATATGATAGTGCCCATTATTATCTGGGGGGAGGTCGGGGTAAAGACAGATTTTCTTGGAGCACCAGATTCTGTAACCCTGGGTCAGTCATGATTCTATGGATTAATTTAAAAAAATAATGGCAGTCTTCTAATCTGTTGGAAAAGATAAGTTAATGGAAGTACTTTTCTCTATTTTTTCCCAGCATACACAATTTTTAAATTTTTGGTGTACTTTATTGCTTATTTATTAGTGAAAAATGGCATGTAATGGGGCAAATTAAGACAAATGCTGACTCAACATGACATGTAAATTTTTCGATGTTGAAACATTATATATATAGGGAGAGAAATTGTAGTTACATTTTTTGCTTTAATAAAATGATTTCTTGTAGTTTGCATAGGAATGTGTTATGTGGTACACAAACTCATTCTTGATGTTAATGTTGTACCAGAAGTGGGAAGATGTGACATGAGTTTTATTTTTTTTCCATGTCCTTAGAAAGCCGCACTGTAAGCTCTCTTATAGGGAAACTGAGAAAATTCTGTTAACTTGTTAGTATTTTTATATTTTTTGTTTTACTCATATTTTTATTCAATAGGAATGGGATACGTTTACAGGTGTGGTTGTTGGAGACATGTTGCGGAGAGCTGTAAGTAAAAATAATAAAATTCTTTCACCCTTAGGGAAAATAGTTCTGGCTTTGACTTCATGAGATATTATTTGCTTCAGAGGAACTTTAAAGTACCGTTGAAGTTATACTTTAACTAGAGGAACAGGTCCTTGCCTCTACTACTGTATTATAAAATGGACCTAAATATTTTTTGTCTGTAGAGACATATATTCTCATGAGAATAATACTAATTAGATACTAAGAAAGTAATATGCTTTATAATCCTGGAAAAATAAAATTTTATGTTATGACTAGGAAAATTCTCCTATAACTGAAGTTTAAAATTTTTTAAAAAATTTTTGATAACTTCAAATTTAGCTTTTTCTCTACTAATTTTCTATTTGCACATGTAACGAATAATATTTTTCTTCAAAGCAGCATACCCAAACTGTAATGCAAAATCTAGATTATGTCTGATATGCAAGATATTATTAAAAATGATGTAAAATTTATGGCAGTTTTTTATATTTTATTACATTTTTCTAAAGTTTCATAAAAGATTATGCACAATGAAAAGGAATGCAACATTTGTGCAAATGGTTGTCTATACCTTGTTATATAGAATTTTACAATAGTAAAATAAATTAATAATACATAGAATGAGTTTTCAAATCAGTGTTTGTAAAATTAGCTAGTAGTCACTTGTTGATTTTTCTAAGTTTGAATTTTACCAAATATACCAAAGAGAATAATTGCTCTTATAAAGGACTCTCAGCAGAGGATCCGGGATCAGCTCCCATCTTGGATTGACCAGGAACGAAGCTGGGCGGTGGCGACACTGAAGGTATTCATGACTTTTCTACTGTGGGGAGTACTTAAACTTCTTCTCTATTTGAGTTACCGCTTTATTTTTTTTACGTGCTCCCTATTAATACTCAGTGTTGATATTGCTGTGTATATGCCATCAAATCCCTGGTTAAAAGAATATCAGAGAATTATTCTGTTCTGATTAGTCCCTTAATCCTTAGTTAAATCTTTCCACTCAACATATACATATTTGGTCTCCATTGCACAAGATTCTGTGCTGCACACCCACAGGGAATAGAAGGGTAAGTAAACAAAAGATCTAATATGGAAAGTGGAGGCCTTATTTATAGAATAATTCAGGATTGGTAATGAGATGCAGTATGATGCTTAGGAGTTTCAAATTCAAACTGTTTCTCTTGCTTTTCTTCATCTTTGAAATATCCCTCACCCGCAGCTCCTCTCCATCCTTGGCGATCACTCCCCGAGTTTTGACTCTCATCATTCACCTGGGCTTTGCTGCAGAGCCTCTGCTTCTGACCTCAGGCCTCTCTGTTTCACTGTGTCTTCTGTTTTAAAAGTTGACTTATAATTCAGTTTGCACTCTATTAAAACCTTCTGATGGCTTCTGTCACTCACAGGATAAAGTCCATTGTCATTTGCATGAAAGATAAGACGGCCCATGACCTGCTCCTTGCCTACCTCTTCCATTTTATCTCCAGTCCACCCCTCACTGTTTCTTGCACTTAGAGTTCGTGTTGCTACTCCCTCTACCTGGAATGCCCTGTGGCTGTGTTTACCTGTCAAACATCGATTTCACATTTGAAGACTTACCTTCTTCATTCTGTCTCTTCTGTTGACATATATCTTGAACATCCCTACATCACAGCAGCTGTCATACTGAGTCAGAACGATGCAGTGTGTCTGCCTCTTCTCCTAGGTTGTAAGTGCACTGAGATTAGGATCCGTGCCTTGTCAAACGTGATGTCCCTGACATCCAGTGTAAAACCTGACTCATACATTCCTTTGGTTATTCAGTGCCTACTGTGCTCCAGATGCACAGTTAGTTTTCTGTTAGGTACTTTTTTTGGTTGCACAAATTAAGATTATGAGTGGACAAGCTAATGACAAAATAGGTGATGTAAGTTTTGCCTTGTTCATATATTCTATTGAGTTAAGGTATTTATTAAGTATTTATAATATGCTTATTGACAGTGGAGAGCACAGATGTAGGAAAGTCTTTGTTCCTTCTTTCTAGGAGTTTGTCACCTAGTGAAACACTTTTGACACGGTTATAAGACCTGGCTCATAAACTCCTAATGGGAAAATTAATAATTGTTTGAACAGCTGATCTCCAGTCACACTTGGGGAAAAATCTTACGTTTGTAACCTAAAGATTGCAATGATGCTTTTTTTCCCCACATACTCATTTCTATTTAAGTAAAGAAATGTAAAATATTTAGAGAAGACAGCTTTCCTCTTCAAAGAAGGTTTATAATACACATTAATGTTTTATTATGTTTATAAAACATTTTTAAGTGGATTATCTCATTTATTTTTTTTTTTGTTTTTATTTAAATTACAGTTAGTTAACATATAGGGCAGTACTAGTTTCAGGCATACAATTTAGCGATTCTACCCTAAGAGACAGGTGTTATTAAATTCTCTTTTTACACATGAGAAATGAAAGTCAGTAGTAGTGAGTTAAATGAATGAGCCTCAGGTTTCTTCTTAATTTAACACATATTTTTGAAGATCTGTTATGTGCCAAGCAATCATCCTAAATACTTTACATATATTATCTTACTTTATCATCACAATAACCTGATGAGACCATAATTATGCCTGTTTTAGAAAAGAGGAACACGAGGTGGAGAGAGGCTAAATAATTGAGCCAGGATCAAACCAGGTGGGAGTTTTGGGAGCTGTGATTTCAGTTCAGGCCTTCTGACACCAAAGTCCAAGCCCTCAGTATCTCGATTTTCCAACTACAGTGTTTTCCTTCTCTCTGTCTGCCCCAACTCCTCATCTCCTCCTCCCCCACCCATTCCCAAGTGTGAGGTGGGTGCCGAGGGCAGGCTGCGGGGCGCGGGCCGCGGGGTAGAAACGCGGTTCCAAAGTTCAGCTGCCAACAGTTCTGTCTGCGTTCTGGACTCAGGCCTCCTGGGTGCTTCTGTGGGGAGCCAAAGCCAAGACAGACAGACTTTTGTCAGAATGTGTCCATCTGTTTGTTCTCTGTCTTCCCTCCCCTGCTCGGTGCAGCTGCTGTTGCATGGCAGTGGCACGTAGTAAAGACTGCAGGGGCAGCTCGCGGTTCCTGGTGACTTACTGGTGACTTACTGGGTGCACAGCATTATGCACAATTTGAAAGTAGATCACCTCACTGACTATTACAACCCGATGAGGTACCTGCTGTGACTGTCCTCACTAGACAGGTGAGAAAACCAGGCACAGAGCGACGTGGTCACTTGGAAAGTAGAGTCAGGATTTGAAGTGGGGCTCTTTGTGGTTGAGTCTGAGCTGTTCACCACTCTGGACTGCCGGTTGTTCACAAATATCTGTTGAATCAAATCAGTAGATTCTGCTCTGTTATCAGTCAATCGTTTTTCTCATTAGTCATATACTTAGTGGCTACGACTAGTCAGCACAGTGCCCGTGGAGTGACAAGTCGATGTTTTCTGATAGGAAGAGACTGCGCTGAGCACACCTCCCTGTAGAGAATCTAGCAGGTACCCGAGTGTGATACGGTTGGCGCCACGCTGAGTACAGCCCTGGGGATTTGACCAGAGTCTAACGTGAAACCAGCACCCTGCCTCACTGCCTCAGATTTCTAGCCAAAAGCATCTTGGTTATACAAGGTGTAGCATCAGTTGGTAGCAGCAGGCCCTTATACACTAATTGCCACTAAATGTAATAGACTACCATCAAGTGTTATCCTAATAGGCTTAGATCACTTATTAAAAATAAAGTGAAATGTACTTATTTTCTGCTGTATAAGTTCACTTTTAGTTAAGTTACATAATGAAATTTGGGCAATATAATGGGTTATTTAGAAATGAATATAGCAACTTGGATGAAGCATCTTTAAGCATTTGATTTGGGTTTGTATTATGTGACATTCTAGTACTCCAGATACAGGTCTTCCGAATTCACCATTATTTTTAATAGAAGTTCTCCATCTCTACAGATTTACATTTCTGATCTTGTAGCCCGGTGTTGGTAAAAGTTTGGGGGAGAGGCTGCTGGAAGGAAGGGGGGGATGGGCAAAATGGGTGAGGCTGTGGGACGAGTAAGTCATGGGAGCAGAAGGCACAGCGAGGGGTGCGGTCAGGGTGTTGTGATAGTTGTCACTATCACAGTGATAGGGGGCAGGTGGCGCGACACTTGCGCGAGCACAGCATAGAGGTTTGAATCAGTGTGTTGTGCACCTGAGACTGATGTCGCATCTCAAAAAAAGTATACTATACTAAAAAAATTTTTTCAATGGGCAAAGGACCTGAACAGACATTTTTCTGGGGAAGTCATACAAATGGCCGACAGATATACAAAAAAGGTGCTCAACATCATTAATCATTAGGGAAATGCAAATTAACTCACAGTGAGGTGTCAGTGCACAAGTCTTAGGAGGGCTGTAATCGGAAAGACGAGATAACAAGTGCTGGCGAGCTCACGAGGAAAGGGAAGATGTGCAGCATTGGTGAAAATACAAATTGGTGCAGCCATTGTGAAAAACACTATGGAGAGTCCTCGACAACTTAAAAATAGACCTACCGTATGCTTCAGCAGCCCTACTTCCTACTTCTGGGCATAAATCCGAAGGAAAGGAAATCAGTAAGAGATACCTACACTCCCACGTGTATTATTGTAACTGAGAGCACCCATCCGTGGATGAACGGGTGAGGAGCGTGTGGTCTTTCCATCTGTAGTGGGATATATTCATCCACAAAAATTAGAACTCAGAAGAGCTGCAAGGGGGATGGAGGTTGCCATGAGCTGCGGGTGGGTGAAATGGGGCGAAGCTGGAAATACCGGGTACAGATGTTTGCATATAAGGTGAGTTCTGGAGAACCTAGTGTAAGCCGGTGGCCCAGTGTTAACGGTACTGCGGAGGATACTTTCGAGGTACTGAGAGAGGAGATTCTGCGTGTTCTCACTCCAAAAAAAAGGGGAACTTGTGAGTTAACAGAGGTGCATTATTTCATTGGGGTTACTGTTTCTCCGTACAAATGCTTATCGAAGCACTTGTTAAATATGTACGATTTTGTCGGTGATACCTCGGTAAGGCTGAGAAAGATGAAGAATGCGGGTTGGCAGAACGGGTCGTCTGCGGTGGGAGGAGAGGGCTGCCGAGCAGAGCCCCGGGGACGGTGCCGCTTGGGCGACTGGTGCAGGCCCGGTGGACCCTGCGGAGAACCTCCGGAGGGCCCGCAGGTGGGGCCCGCAGGTGGGGCCCGCAGGTGGGGCCGCAGGTGGGGGCCGCAGGTGGGGCCCGCAGGTGGGGCCGCAGGTGGGGCCCGCAGGTGGGGCCGCAGGTGGGCCCGCAGGTAGACTCAGACCGTCTGCGGGAGAGGAAGCGGCGCGTGTGCGGAGGCGCCGCGGGGGAGCGCGCGGTGGACCGGCCTCCCGAAGGCTGTGATGGCGCTGGGCGATCGGGCGGGACTTCGAACCCGCTGTGGCGCGCAGTGTGGCCGTGCTGTTCCCCACAGGGACCAGACGCCGATTTCACGACTTCGGAAGAGTTTGATTTTATCTCCTTCTGGGTTTTTGGGTAGGTCGGCCCCACTCTGGTCTACACACGATTAGAGGAGCCCGTGGGAGGGCAAGACGGCGGTGCACGTCCGTCCGTAACTGGCTCCCGTGTACTCGCAGCCGCGTGTGCACACGCGCACGCACCCCACACGCGCACGCACCCCACACGCACCCCGCGCACGCACCCCGCACACGCACCCCACACGCACCCCGCACACGCACCCTACACGCACACGCACCCCGCGCACGCGCCCTACACGCACACGCACCCCGCGCACGCACCCTACACGCACACGCACCCCGCACACGCACGCACTCCACTCACGTATCCCGCACACGCGCACGCACCCTACACAGCCGCACGCACCCCGCACACGTACCCTACACGCACACGCACCCCGCACACGCACGCACTCCGCTCACGTATCCCGCACACGCGCACGCACCCTACACAGCCGCACGCACCCCGCACACGTACCCTACACGCACACGCACCCCGCACACGCACGCACTCCGCTCACGTATCCCGCACACGCGCACGCACCCTACACAGCCGCACGCACCCCGCACACGCACGCACCCCGCTCACGTACCCTACACAGCCGCACTCACCCCACGCACACGCACGCACCCCGCACGCGCACCCGCTGCGTCCGCTTGTCGCGCACCGCGCCGGCCTGCCTGTGTTCTAGGTGGCTCTGCCCGGCCTCTACCAGACGCTGTGCTTGGACGACGTGGCTCTGTGGCGGACCTACTATCACAGTTCGGCGTGTGAGCAAGAGTTTCCGCATATCCTGGCAAAGAAGGTGTCCTTGTTTCAGCAGGTGAGTCACCCACCTGCCGAGAAACGTGTGACGTCCGTGCCGTCCGTCCGCGTGGGCCCGGGACCCCCCGCAGAGCCCCTGGTCGGCCGCCCCCCCCCCCCCGCCCGCGGGGGTCTGTCCGCGCGGGCTCCTGTCCGCGGGGAGCGCCCGGACTGTGGGGCGCTTCTCACGACGGGACAGCGGTTCGTGTGCCCGGTGCTGAGCGTCCGCGGGGGGGCGCGCGCGGCGGACGTGGTTCGGTGGCGCTGCCTTAGAGGCGGCTGGGGCTTGGCTGTTGAAACTGCCCTGCGCTTCGTCCGCAGCTCCTCGTGGTGCAGGCGCTCCGGCCGGACAGACTGCAGAGCGCCATGGCCCTGTTTGCCTGCAGAGCCCTGGGTGAGTACTCGGCTCCGTGCGTTTCGGCCGGCGCCGCCCCGCCGCGCGGGCGCGTCTGCTCCTCCGTGTCGGGGCCTCCCCGGGAGGAAGGAGCGTGTGTGCGACGGGCTGCACTTGGCGGGGGAAGGCTGCTGCGTAGTGCACGCCGTGGACGTGCTCAGGGCGCGGAACTTGAGGCGCTTTACGCTGAAAGCCCTGTAGACACTCGGGCGTTTGTTCTTCGTTAGGACTTAGGTAATTAAAGTGAAACAGAAATAACCATCCTTTTGGGGGGGAAGCCTTCAAAATGAATTGCTTTTGCTCTACAACGAAAAATGAAGGACTTGTTTGTCTTTTAGGTTACAATCTGTGCAGTCCGTTTTTAAAACCTCTCAGTCTTATCAGAAAGGGTTAAAAGTTACTCGTTTGTAAATAGACTCTACCATGTCTTGATTTGCTCCAAGAGAATTTGGGAAAACTATGTTAAGGAAGGACGACGTGAGGTATTTTAGTTGAAGTATGGAGTGATCCAAGAAGAGCGAATCTTTATTCTAAACCACAGGAAGTCTGGAAATGAAGAATCTGGCATTAAGTAAAAAAGTATGCTGACTTTTTTTTTCTAGAAATTCTCCATTTCTTTTAACATTTCAGTCATCGTGAAATTTTATGTGGAAATTTTAAAATTTTTTTATTATGTATGTTTTCATTAAATTAGAATTTTTCATATAAACAAGCTTAGCACAGAATTTTAGGAAATTGAAAAAAAATACCCTGGGTTTTCCATGCTCCTCCCTGGCAGCCTTTACTGAGGAATCATTCTGGTGTGTGCTTGTAAAGCTGTTGGGGTCGATACAGCAGGTCGTATCTCGGGGAGTTGTCTTAGCTTTGGTTTTACTCTAGTGGACACACTCTCTTGTGTAAACTCGCGTGTTCGTGGTGATCGGATGGCAGCTGACCCTTAAGTTGCTCTCACTACGCGCTGCACTCATATCTGCTCTTAATTCTCAGGGTAGCACTGTGAGGGGCTCTTTCTATAAATACCTCTTTTTTTATTTTATTTTATTTATTTTTTATTTTTTTTATTTTTTATTTTTATTTTTTTTTAAATTTTTTTATTGTTATGTTAATCACCATATATTACATCATTAGTTTTTGGTGCAGTGTTCCATGATTCATTGTTTGTTCATAACACCCAGTGCTCCATGCAGAACGTGCCCTCCTCAATACCCATCACCAGGCTAACCCATCCCCCTACCCCCCTCCCCTCTAGAACCCTCAGTTTGTTTTTCAGAGTCCATCATCTCTCATGGTTCGTCTCCCCCTCTGACATACTCCCCTTTTCTTCTTCTCCTGTTATCTTCTTCTTTTTCTTTTTTCTCAAAATATGTTGCATTATTTGTTTCAGAAGTACAGATCTGTGATTCAGCAGTCTTGCACAATTCACAGCGCTCACCGTAGCACATACCCTCCCCAATATCCAAATACCTCTTTAAAAGTGAGGAAGCAGAATCCCACAGCTAATAAACGACAGAATTCAAACCAAGCTCCATGGTTCGTGTTCCTATTAATAAGGCGTATCCTTAAACCTTCGGTAAAGTTATTTCAAACACACATCCTTCACCACCCTCACCAAATATTAGTTTCCCGGGTCTTCCGTAAGTATCACAAACCAACTGGCTTCACGCAACAGGAATGTGTCGTTTCTCGGTTTTGGAGGCTGGAAGTCCAAGCTCAATGTTTCCACAAGGCCACGCTCCCTCCGAACCCTGTCGCAGAACCCCTGCCTGGATTCTGGTGGTTTGCTGGCTGTCCGGTCTTTCTTGGCTTACCTGCTTGATCCGAATGGCATTTTCCCTGTGTAGCTCTTTCTTCCCTGTCTGACTTTTTATGAGGGGCCAACCCCAGTATGACCTCACCGGAAGCTAAGTAATTCCATCTGGCAGGACCCTGTTTCCACATCGGGTCACACTCTGAGGTATTGCCATTATGGCTTCAAGTTCTCTCTTTTGGGGGACACTATTCAGCCCACACCTATCGGCTGCCTTCTGCTTTACCCTCTGGCAGGACACGCGTGTGCACACATGTGCAGGCATTTTGAGGCCCCGGTTAGACCAGTCACTCGGTTGGCTGCTGATGTGTCTGTGTCGATGCATCTGCTCCTGCTCTGGGCTTCCCTTTCCTTAAGCATGAGGGGGAAATGTCTCCCTGTCTGTCTCCTGCATTATTTATACTCGGGTCTGGCAGGATGTTGATACACCTAACTCCTGGTTGCAAGTGACAGATGCCAGCTCAGAGTCACTGCAGTGAAACGGGGGAAAAGCTAGAGCCAGTATATTCCGCAAAGGAAGAGGCAGGGCTGGCCTCAGCGCCTGCAGGTCTCGGGGACTCTTTCTTGCTCTCTCTCCGTTTCCCTTCCCTCTTTCGTCTTCTCTCTTCATATTTGTGTCCCACCTGTGTGTTGCCCTTAGTCTCGGGGTCCATGTGTATTCTGTGCATGAGGCTGCCGACCTCCTGGGGATAGCATCAAAGCTTGTGATGAAAGAGAACTTTCCCTCGCAGCCAGCCTGACCTTCAGAACCCCAGGAAGGACTCTGCTGCGCTTCGCTTGGGTAACACGATCCCCTCTGCAGCTGATCCTGCCAGAAATACATGAAACAGCGGTTACCCCCCAAGAAGTCCTGGGTGGGGGAGGGACTGCTACCAAATATGAGGGGAGAGCTGCTGGTACCGGTCAAAGGATACGCATTCTAATCAGCTGACCTGTGAAGTGCTTTAGCTGGTTCTCCTATTTTGAGAGTAACTTCTTTAAGAGTTACAGATACCTAACTTCTGATTCTGGAAAATGAGGTGTTTGAAAAAAGATGTTAGTGTCTGTGTTAAAAAATACTCAGGAGCATACTTAATCTTGTGACTGAGACATTTAATGTGTTGCCAAACGTAGACACACATGGTAAGTAATTGTGCACGGTAGGCCATATTTATTTAAAAAATATGAAAACTGTCCCTGTATTTGCCACTTGGAAGTTGGCTGATGGAAGTGGCCTTTTAACAGCCTTTTTGAGAAAACAGAAGCAGTGAGACAGGAGTTCTGCACTTCTCGTCATCAAACCTTCCAAGTGGCTGCACGGGCACTCTGTTTGTTCTGCTCTCCCTTCTGTCCCATGGGTGACGGCCTTGCCCTATGAAAGGCCAACCCGTCTGCCCTTTGTGTTTTATTCCTGCCATCATGCTCTTTTCCATACCCCTGTCCTACAGACGTCCCCCTCTCTAGCTGCTTCTGCAGCAGGACGTGTGGGCAGTGTGTCCCTCATGAGAGACGGCAGTAACCCAGTCCCTCGGCTCTCACTCTGTGTCCTGCTCGTCCATGCCAGTGGTCCGATGAGCTTGCTCTCGGTACATTCAGCGGTGTCTTCCACCACATTGCTGTGTCCAGTAGCGACTTCTGTGCTTTTGGCTTATTTCGTCTCTCAGCAATGCTGTTCTTTGTTCTTCGTTTAGATGCTCTCCACTTTTTTTTTTTTTTTATCATGTTATGTTAATCACCATACGTTACATCATTATTTTTTGATGTAGTGTTCCGTGATTCGTTGTTTGCGTATAACACCCAGTGCTCCATGCAGTACATGCCCTCCTTAATACCCAACACCGGGCTAACCCATCCCCCCACTAGAACCCTCAGATTGTTTCTCAGAGTCCGTCGTTTCTCGTGGTTCGTCTCCCCCTCCGATTTCCCCCTCTTCATTCTTCCCCTCCTGCTAAGTTCTTCTTCTTTTTTTTTTCTTGACATATATTGCATTATTTGTTTCAGAAGTACAGATCTGTGATTCAACAGTCTTGCACAATTCACAGCACTCACCATAGCACATACCCTCCCCAATGTCTATCACCCAGCCACCCCATCCCTCCCACCCCCCACCACTCCAGCAACCCTCAGTTTGTTTCCAGAAATTAAGAATTCCTAATATCAGTGAGGTCATATGATACATGTCTTTCTCTGATTGACTTATTTCGCTCAGCATAACACCCTCCAGTTCCATCCACGTCGTTGCAAATATCTCATTCCTTTTGATGGCTGCATAATATTCCATTGTGTATATATACCACTTCTTCTTTATCCATTCATCTGTCGATGGACATCTTGGCTCTTTCCACAGTTTGGCTATTGTGGACATTGCTGCTATAAACATCGGGGTGCACGGACCCCTTTGGATCCCTACATTTGTATCTTTGGGGTAAATACCCAGTAGTGCAATTGCTGGATCATATGGTAGCTCTATTTTCAACTGTTTGAGGAACCTCCATACTGTTTTCCAGAGTAGTTGCACCAGCTTGCATTCCCACCAACAGTGTAGGAGGGTTCCCCTTTCTCCACATTCCCGCCAACATCTGTCGTTTCCTGACTTGTTAATTCTAGCCATTCTGACGGGTGTGAGGTGGTATCTCATTGAGGTTTTGATTTGGATTTCCCTGATGCCGAGCGATGTTGAGCACTTTTTCATGTGTCTGTTGGCCATTTGGATGTCTTCTTTGGAAAAATGTCTGTTCATGTCTTCTGACCATTTCTTGATTGGATTATTTGTTCTTTGGGTGTTGAGTTTGATAAGTTCTTTATGGATTTTGGATACTAGCCCTTTATCTGATATGTCATTTGCAAATATCTTCTCCCATTCTGTTGGTTGTCTTTTGGTTTTGTGGACTGTTTCCTTGGCTGTGCAAAAGCTTTGTATCTTGATTAAGTCCCACTAATTCATTTTTGCCCTTGCTTCCCTTGCCTTTGGCAATGTTTCTGGAAAGAAGTTGCTGTGGCTGAGGTCGAAGAGGTTGCTGCCTGTGTTCTCCTTTAGGATTTTGATGGACTCCTGTCTCGCATTGAGGTCTTTCAACCATCTTGAGTCTATTTTTGTGTGTGGTGTAAGGAAATGGTCCAGTTTCATTCTTCTGCATGTGGCTGTCCAATTTTCCCAACAGCATTTGTTGAAGAGACTGTCTTTTTTCCACCGGACATTCTTTCCTGCTTTGTCGAAGATGAGTTGACCATAGAGTTGAGGGTCCATTTCTGGTCTCTCTGTTCTGTTCCGTTGATCTATGTGTCTGTTTTTGTGCCAGTACCATACTGTCTTGATGATGACAGCTTTGTAATAGAGCTGGAAGTCCGGAATTATGATGCCGCCAGCTTTGCTTTGCTTTTTCAACATTCCTGTGGCTGTTCGGGGTCTTTTCTGGTTCCATACAACTTTTAGGATTATTTGTTCCATTTGAAAAAAGTGGATGGTATTTTGGTGGGGATTGCATTGAATGTGTAGATTGCTCGAGGTAGCATTGACATCTTCACAATATTTGTTCTAACAATCTGTGAGCATGGAACGTTTTTCCATTTCTGTGTGTCTTTCTCCATTTCTTTCTTGTTTATTTTATAGTTTTCTGAGTACAGATTCTTTGCCTTTTTGGTTAGATTTATTCCTAAGTATCTTACGGTTTTGGGTGCAATTGTAAATGGAATCGACTCCTTAATTTCTCTTTGTTCTGTCTTGGTGGTGTATAGGAATGCCACTGATTTCTGTCCATTGATTTTATATCCTTCCACTTTACTGAATTCCTGTATGAGTTCTAGCAATTTTAGGGTGGAGTCTTTTGGGTTTTCCACATAAAGTATCATATCGTCTGCAAAGAGTGAGAGTTTGACTTCCTCTTTGCCGATTTGGATGCCTTTGATTTCTTTTTGTTTTCTGATTGCTGTGGCTAGGACTTCTAATACTATGTTGAATAGCAGTGGTGAGAGTGGACATCCCTGCCACGTTCCTGACCTTAGGGGGAAAGCTCTCAGTTTTTCCCCATTGAGAATGATATTCGCTGTAGGTTTTCCATAGATGGCTTTTATGATATTGAGGTATGTACCCTCTATCCCTATACTCTGAAGAGTTTTGATCAAGAAAGGATGCTGTACTTTGTCAAATGCTTTTTCTGCATCTCTTGAGAGGATCATATGGTTCTTGTTCTTTCTTTTGTTAATGTGTTGTATCACGTTGATTAATTTGCGGATGTTGAACCAACCTTGCAGCCCAGGGATAAATCCCACTTGGTCATGGTGAATAATTCTTTTAATGTACTGTTGGACCCTATTGGCTAGTATTTTGATGAGAATTTTTGCATCCATGTTCATCAAGGATATTGGTCTGTAGTTCTCCTTTTTCATGGGGTCTTTGTCTGGTTTGGGGATCAAGGTAACTCATAAAACGAGTTTGGAAGTTTTCCTTCCATTTCTATTTTTTGGAATGGTTTCAGAAGAATGGGTATTCTTCTTTAAATGTTTGTGCTCTCTACTTTCTTATCTTGGTGATTATGTTTCTCCTTTCAGTCCTCAGCCCTTTTAGGCTATTCCTTGTGATTTTCCTCTACTGGCTGTTTCTCTGCATGTCTTGGAAATGTTGGCCTCTTCTTCCTTCCACTGCATTCTCTCTCTGGGTAAGCTCAGCCCGTCCCTGACTTGCAGTGTCATCTGCAAATGCCTGACTCTTTGATCTCCTCTTTTGAGCTCTGACTTCTTCCTGGAATTCGAGACCCCTGTGTCCAAGTGCTTATTTGATGTTCCACAGGAATGTCATATTGCACACTTGCCAAGACCGGTACAGAACTTCTGACTCAGCCATGCTGGTGTCCACTCAGTTGCTTAACCCAAACACCCCAACGACACCCTTTCTCCTTGTTCTTCACTCCCGTCCTCCCATCGACCAGCAGGTTCTTTTGCTTCGTCTCTAAAATGTGCTCTGAATTAATTTGCTACCAGCCAGATGCAAACTACGGTCCCTTCTCATGTCACTCACTGCCACAGCTTTGGCTCTGCCCGCAGACAGACTCAGAATCCACTTCTCACAGCTCCTCCACCATCTGCCCCTCTGTTTAAGCCGCTACCTCAGAGCAGGAGTACTGCTATTCAGGCTTCTTTTCTTCTCCACTCCCAGTTTCTTCCCAGCACAGCAGCCAGAGTGCCTTTAGAAATACAAGTTCGATCATACTGCCGCTCAGTTCCGTCTTGTGATGGCATCTCATGGGCCTGAGTCCTTACCTTGTCTTAAAGGATCTTCCGTCTTCCGGCCCTTGGTTCCCCTCTTAGATCTCATCCCCTTCCACTCCCACCCTCTTTCCGTCCTTTCAACCATGATAGCCCTTTATTCCTGTTCCTCCAGAGCCCCCAGTGAGTTTCTGCAATCTCAGGACCTTCGCACTTGCTGTTCCTTCTTCCAAGGGAGCTCTTTGCCTCCCCCGTTATCTTCCCCACTTCTCTGCTCAGATGTCATTTTTTCAGCAAGGATTTCCCTGAGTGCTCCGTATAAAACAACATACTCATACTCCTTTACCTTGTTTGTTTTCCTCCATAACTGACTCCTGTCTGACATGATGTTACTGACTGGTGTCCAACTAGATATAAGGCACATGGGGGCACATATTTATGTTGTTTATGGTTGTGCCGCAGGCCTTAAATAGCTTCTGGAACAGAAGCACTAGAAATGTTTGTTCTTATTTGGTCTCCCTACTTGAGTGCTTGCTTCCCTTCCAACCCATTCTCTTTGTATGGCTGTGTAATCTTTAAAAAATTGAAACCAAACCATCTCCATTTTTGCATAAGATCTCCAAAATCTCTCAAAACACTTAGAATAAACTCCAGATTCCTTACATAAGGTGACAAGACTCTGCTTGCTTCTCTGGCCCCATCTTGTACCGTTCTCACCTCTGGGCGTTAGTGCCAAAACAGCCTTAGCACCTTTGCACCACCTGTTTACTCTGCTTTCCCTCCTTTTTCTTGGATCCTTTTCTGGAGACTTTATTTAATATAGGGATATCTTCCAACGACCTGAATAATAGCTCTTAGTTCTCCAAGATGATTATTATTCCCTTTAATACTTGATTTTTTTAGAAAAAATGTTATCCTATTAAAATTCAAGTATAATTAGCTTACAGTGTTAGTTTCAGGTGAAAAATAACAGTGATTCAACACTTGCATACATTACCTGTTGTGATGAGCACCGGGTGTTGCATGGACAGGTTGAATCCTTTTTTTTTTTCCTTTTTTTTTTTTAGTTGGATAGCTCCTCTCTGTCATTCAGATGTTAACTTATACTACTGCAGTTTCAGAACGGTCTTACTGGGCCACCAAACAGCACCAACACATCAGCCCGTTTTAATTCTCTAGGACCCAACATTGTCTGTTGTTTTTGGTTTATCTCTGTATTTATCATCTGCTCTATAACTCAGTGCAAGTTTCAGTAAAACAAGGCAGTTTTCAGGGAGGCTCTTCAATGTCTGTTCTTTCCTCGTTCCGATAGTCTTTGTACCACATTGCACATGACCTTCCTTCGTAGTCGGACCTTCTATCAGCTCTTCGGAATACTTCTGTTATGGTACTGTTTCACCTCCTGGTTAAATAACATTTAAGTTTTAATGGCATTAACTAAAAACCTCATGATATTCACATATTCAAATGCTTTGAAAGTTTAATATACTTCTAAAATTATATTCTGCCTATTTTTAAGCAAAAATTATACATATTGATATATGGCTGGATGACTTTGTATTTGGTCAGATGGTTTTATTAATACAGTTTTCATATAAAATTGGAGTTCTTAGTGTATGAATAAATTTTAAAAATTCAAATTGCTAGAGAATGACAAGCCTTTACCTCTTTTTAATCCAATTGTAAAGATTTGATTTCAAATGTAATTTCTCAAGCATCATTTCTATGGAAAGATTTTTATTAAGTTTTAGCAATCCTTTTTATAATCTGTACACTTTCAAATAGCAACTTAAAAATGTATTGATGAAAGTAGTGTCAATTTCAAGATAGGGCAGTCCTCACAACTTTTAGGCGTGTCACTTTAATCCTCCAAACCAAGCTTTAATATAGTAGCCACATCTACTGTAGTACTTTTTAAAATAGCAGTTACCAGATGCTAATATTGGGACTTGAGTAATTTTGATTGAATTTTGACTTTTTTAAGTAACTGCTCTGAGCAGGTGTTGGGCTATGTATGTGAGGTTATCAGGGGCAGGTTCCTGGAAGGCCCTACAGCAGCCCCAGGGAGGCTCTCCATTAAGAGTCGACGTGAGCGGGGTGGCTTTCCTGCTTCAGAGCTCCTTCCCTGATGCGGGCCTGCGTCCCATCCCGGGCACCTTGCTCCCGTGGCTCCATCTGTCTCATGACGTCTGTGCCTGAGAGGAAAGGGGAAGGACAGAAGGACATGCATATTCATTTTCTGTTGCCTCTGTAACAAATCGTCACAAATTAGCAGCTTCAGACAGGATCCGTGTACTGTCTTAGGCTTCTGGGGGTCAGAGGCCTGCTGGGCTGGCCTGGTTTCTCTGCTCCCAGTCGCACAACGTGAAATCCAGGCCTTGGCCCCGCGTTCTCAGGGGGAGGAGGCTCAGGGAAGCAGTCATTTCCAAACCCAGGCTCCCCCAGAATCAGCTGCATGCCTTGTAGGACTGAGGTCCTCCTTCCCTCCCTGTCCTGGAGGCCTCCTCCGCGTGGAGAGGCCGCTGGGGTTCTTGGGCTCGCAGCCCCCTTCCTCCATGGTCACAGGCAGCAAGAGCAGGGGGCTCTTTCTCAGGCTTCCCGTCCGTCTACTCTCCCTCCACCTCGTCTGTCCTGCTTCTCTCTGCTGCTGCGTCTCTGACTTGAGCTGGAGAAACTTACCGCTTTTAAGGATCCGGGGGATTAAATTGGCCTACTAGGGTAACGGCGGTAAATGCTGTTTTAAGGTCCATAGCCATAATTATGCCTGTAGAATGCCTTCACAGCAGCACCTAGGTTAGGTATCTTGAAACAGATGGCATTCTGCCACAAAATGCTGGACTGTTTGTTTCTAGGCTTGAGTATTCCATTTCTAAAGGGTTTCTTCCCATTTAATTGGTTGAGGTACTTTGGGTTCCATAGTGGTTGTCAGTTTTCCTTCTTTTTCTTGATGTTCGTGGTACATTCTTAGAGTTGTCCTTTCTCACTAATAAAGGAAGTGTAATTTTGTACTCCGGAAACTTGTCAGTCTCTCTGTTGGGGCGGATGTGATGAGTGAGGAAGAATGAATCTTTCATACTTACCGCCTATAATCTGATGTTAATTTGCTACTTTCCTTACTCATTTAGGTACCTAGAAAGTGCAGGATTGGTATTCTTTCTTTTTAATTTTTATTTATTTTTATTTTTTAAAGATTTCATTTATTTGACAGAGACACAGAGAGAGAGGGAACACCAGCAGGGGGAGTGGGAGACAGAGGGAGAAGCAGGCCCCCTGCGGAGCAGGGAGCCCGACGGACGCGGGGCTCAATCCCAGGACCCTGGGATCACGACCTGAGCCAAAGGCAGACGCTTAACGACTGAGCCACCCAGGCGCCCCTCCTTCTTTTTTAAACTGTAATTATTTTTTTTTTATGATTTTGGTATTTTATCTGAGTAAAATAAAATGCAGTAAAGGTTTAAGTTATTTCTTTGACTCATTTTTTTGTTCTTTTTTTTCTTTTGAAAGAAATGATACGTGTTAAAGATGCATGGTCAAAATTTAAGATCCTAGTAATTTTTCAATAGGTTTATCCTGTGATAATTCACAATGCAGTGAACATCTGTGGCTCTTCAATTTCATTGAGTAGTTTTGGATGATTCACCCTAACAGTTCTAGTGATAGAGTGAGTCAAAGGTACTTGGATTAATAAAACCAATGATTATATGTATAGATCAGTTCAATTAAAATGCAGTGGGGTTATTTTGTTGGGAGTTCTGTTGGCAGAATGGCTAATATGGAATTCCAAGTAACATGAACATTACTTACATTATCATAAATGGTATATTTTTTCATGGTTTTTTCTCTAACCCAAAACATTCCAGTACTTTGAAATACTGTATAAAATAAGTTAATGAACATCTATCTTCTGTGGAATTTTAACTTTAGGAGGAATATTTAAATTTGTGCTACAGTATGCCTATAGAATGGTGAGCAAAACAGACACGATTCCTTTCCTCCTGGAGTCTGTAGCCGTATTTGTTAGTTTAAGAAATGCTATGATAGTCTGGGGCGCCTGCGGGGCTCCGTCGTTAAGTGTCTGCCTTCGGCTCAGGTCCCGATCCCGGGGTCCTGGGATCGAGCCCCGCATCGGGCTCTCTGCTCCGCGGGAAAGGCTGCTTCTCCCTCTCCCTCTCCCCTGCTTGTGTTCCCTCTCTCACTGTGTCTCTCTCTGTCAAATAAATAAATAAAATCTTTAAAAAAATAATGTGGTAATCTGTATTTTAAATTTTTAAAGACACTTACGTTGGCCTCTAATTTCCAAATAAAACCTGTTTCATTCAGTAGTTGTCTTACAGAAACCTATCTTCGTTTATACTCTCACGTTTATCACATAATGCCTCCAAGTAGAGCTCTGTGAGAAGACAGAAGACAAAGGTAGGAAGCACCTGGTGTCCCATCACCCTGAGGTAATCATTGTTAACATGATAACGCACACCTTTCTGTTCCTTTTGGGCACAGGAATGCGTGGGTAGTGCGGTATGGAATCATGTTGTCTGTTGAGTAATCTGCTTTTCAGTAAAGTAACTCACCATTCTTGTGATTTCAGCGCCCTTGTATGGCTATCAGAAATTACTCAGACTCCTCAGGGTGTTTCCCCCAGATTTTTTACTAATACCAACAGCTACAGTGAAAGTTTTTGTACCTGCTTCTGCATTCACATCCTGAATTATTTCTTAAATTATTATAATCTCAATGACTGAGTCAAAGGCCAGACATATTTTTAAGACTTTTGATACATGTTATAATATCAGACCGTTCATTTAATTGGCCTAGAATGTTTATTGAGTTTATGAATGAATGAGTGAACAGAAGCATATCTAATTACATTTTTGCCACAAATACTTAAGAACTCCTTTCGATTAGGTCTTAAAACAGGATGATAGTTAGCAACATCAACTTAGTTAAAAATAAAATTCATACATACCCCTAGAAGCAGTTCATCAACTTACAGAGACGGTTGGGGCAAATTTAGCAGGGATTAGGAATATTTCTGCCTATGACTGTTCTTAACTTATCCTGACGACCCCCTGTTGTGAAGAGGGGGAGGGGAATGGGGCAGGTGTGAAATCAGTCTCTTCAGTATGGTTATCTAGAAGGGCCTTCTTTGGCCCATCTGGAAGGCATTGAATTTATATTTTAAGGTGCTGGCTGGCTACAGAAATCCTTAAGAATGCCTTTCTCCAGTGATTTTAGAATTTCTAAGGTGCAATATTGTCTCTTCATGTCTACCTTTCTTGCCTGTGGAGTCATTCTGTTACATTCTGTTAATCTCTTTTTCAACTCTTGTGTCATACTCCTTTTAGCTCAGTTCAAACAAGTATATTTTGATTAGCAATTGAAGTGGTTCTTCTTTAGTTTGGCTTTTACTAAATACGTTAATCATGGAAACATTTAAATTTTAGTAGAAGAGATTTTGACATAATAGCAAAATTATAATTTCTTGTCTGTATAGGACTTCGTAATTATGAGTTTCAGATTCAAAAAAGCACAGGTGAATTATGTTGAATACAGTTAGCAGGTAGCTGCTGGGTGACCTTTGGAAAGACATTCAATCTTCTATTAGTTTTCTTTTATGTAAAATAAATAGCTGTTATCACAGAGTAGGTGATGAGTAAATGGAATCTGTTTTTACTATTATATCCTCTTTTGCTGTCAAATGATGTATGGATTGTTTTATGTCTGTTGTACAACTGAGGAAACCGAGGCACCTTGTATTTTAGTGGTTTGTATAGGGTCATTTGGCTAACCTGAGAGCTTACATACGTCTGTCTCCAAATGAATATTCTTTTCATTTGATACCACTTTCTTTTTTCTCGTAATGCGTGAAAGTAGGAAATAGCCATCCTGTATCATGACAGCGAAGCTGTTCGCTAGATCATGTGGGAATCTGACAACAGTGCACAGCACGGGGTTGGCACTGAGTTGCCACAGAAATGAATGAAAAGCAGTGTAGCTGGGCAGTTGGTTCAGTCTTCTCTTGCAGGCAGAAACTTGCATAGTGAGAGCACAGCACCGATGGTGTGTTCTTCGTGCACTGGACACAGCCATCTGGGTGCCCAGCGGTCCGTGTTGTTGCAGTGATTCGTGGAGATCGTAGGTGCAGAGCGGTTGGAAGCATTCCATGAGATGGTAGTTATTGCTAGTCAATGAGTGTTTTTACAGTGAGGAAACTGTAATATGTACGGGATTATCATTCACCTCCGTTTTCTGCTACATCCTGTAATCACGTTGCTTTGTAGTTTTCATGTCTTTCACACATATCTTCCAGGACTGAAAGAGCTGTCCCCACTCCCCCTGAATCTCAAACGGCTCTACAAAGAGACACTGGAAATTGAACCCATCTTGATAATTATCTCCCCGGGTGCCGACCCTTCTCAGGAACTTCAGGAGCTCGCCAACGCGGAGAGAAGTGGAGAGTGCTATCACCAGGTCAGCGCCCGTTACCTGCTCTTCCTGCCCTGCCCGATCCTATTAGGGAAACATGTTTCACGGTGGTAGGCCAAGCAACATCCCCCAAAGTGCCCAGGTCCTGCTCCCCGGAGCCTATGAATTTGTTAGCTTCCGTGGTGGAAGGTGTAGTTCCGTAAGTGTCTTCACGTGGAGACGTCTTGCATGAGTCAGGTGGGCCCAGGGTCATCACAGGGTCCTTCCAAGGGGGAAGCTGGGGGGCTGCGTGGAGACACCGGTGTGTTGATGACGCAGTGGCCGGAGCAATGGGAGATGCTGGGGTGCTGGCTCGGAAGGTGCTGGAAGGGACCGCAAGCAAGGAGATGTGGGTGACTTCTAGAAGCTAGAAAAGCGAGAGGGAGATTCTCTCCTCCAGCCTCCAGAAGGAACCGCCTGTGGTAAAGCCAGACTCCTTGAAGTTAGATGGGACTTCTAATCTCCAGAAATCTGATAATAAATTTGTCTGGTTTTAAGGTGCTAAATTGTGGTAATTTGTTATAGCAGTAATAAGACACTGATATATTTGCTAAGCTTTTGAGAATAATTTTTAAATTTTACTTGATGCTCTTATAGTACATCAGCAGTATTTACATAAACTTGTGTGTAAAACTTAGGTAACAGAGCACCATTTTTTTGAGGTAAATTTAGGAGTTTACCTTGTTCAGGTTGCCTCCTTTGTGCAATTCAGTTTGCATGCTAGTCAAAATATGTATTTAATTTACTCTCAGTGTTTGACAACTGAATAAATAAACTTTCATTGGGGATACTATAATGATTAAGCAGCAAATGGAGAAGTCGGAATGTTGTGGGGAACTGGGACGGAAGGAGCTAAGCAGGGAGTGGTTCTCAGGCGAGGGGGTCTGATTCCACCCTAGGTAGGGTGTCCTGACGCCTCAGCAGGGCACCATCAGCAGTCAGTGAGGAGATGGATGAGAGGCCTTGTCTGCACCTTCTATCTGTTGGCACTGATTTTAGCTGCAGGGTAGAGCTGTTTGCATCTGAGGTAGGTTTGACTATTTGAACATGTCAAGTTTTGTGTACTGAATTTGCAAAATTTTTAAATATAGTAAAGCCTTTCGATATGGACATAATTTTTCATGATTCTGTTTATTAAAGTTTTGTTGCTGTGCTGAATGTATATGCTAAGGCTAATACATTCTTGATGCAAAAAATTAATTTTTTTAAAGATTTTATTTATTTGACAGAGCGCACGCATGAACGAGGTGAAGGGCAGAGGGAGAGGGAGAAGCAGGGAGCCCAATGTGGGACTCGATCCCAGGACCCTGGGATCATGACCTGAGCCGAAGGCAGACGTTTAACCAACTGAGCCACCAAGGTGTGCCCCCAAAAATGAAGTTTTAATTGCAGAAGTTGTGTAGATCTCAGGGGATGGGCGGCTAACCATCTTCTGACATTTTCCTGTTGTGCTTTTTAAAAAAATTTTAATACTAAATATTTTTTTCTGAGGTTTTGTGAATCTTTAAGCTTTTTTCATATAATTGACGCTTTATGGGAAATGCTGAGTTGCCTATTTTTAGCTGTCATTTCTGTTGAGCAAAATACTTACCCTTTTCTCTGATTCTGTTGTACATGCCTATGCTTGCATTTTTTGTTTTTGTGGGATTTATTTTGCATTTTAATAATGGCTAACTAATAAGTGCATCAAAACAATTCAACCACTTTGTTTCACCTCCTATTTGTTTCATTCAGGGTTAGACCTTGAAATTAGAACAAAAAAATCAAGGGACACTTGGATGGCTCAGTTGGTTAAGCGACTGCCTTTGGCTTGTGTCGTGATCCCGGGGTCCTGGGATCAAGTCCTTCTTCGGGCTCCCTGCTCCACGGGAAACCTGCTTCTCCCTCTCCCTCTCCCCCAGCTCGTGTTCCCTCTCTCACTGTGTCTCTCTCTGTCAAATAAATAAATAAAATCTTTAAAAAAAAATCGGTTGTGAGTATTTATTACCTGTGTTATTGCATGCTTTAGTATTCAATGAATTAGACATGGTTCCCACTGTCAAGAACTTTATAGTCTAATTGAAGAACACAATCAATACTTGTAAAAGTCAACTAAAAAGCAATGAAATGCTATGTCGTATTCATTACGGAGACAGAAATCACTGTGGTTTGCAGTAATTTATAACCGTAGTCTTGAAAGTGTTTTGACCACGTACCCAACAAAAGCTGAGCCGGGACTCCCCATGTGTGTGTTCATAAATTATCTGCATGCCCACACCTGGCTGTCCTGGTACACAGGTATGCTGTAAACTGGCCCTATACAAACAGGCCGAGGACTAGACTGGACGTGGTCCGTGGGTGCAGCCACCTGGGACTCCGTACTGACACCTGCAGAATCTGACCGTGCAGCCTGGGTGCAGTCCGTCGTCTCGGCCTTCCAGCTCCGAATATGCTTGCAGGTTGTCTGCTCTACGAGGTGGACCGGGCCGCTCGCTGAGCACCCTCAGCACAGGTGGACGGCAGCACCTGGGAACACGGCACTGGGGTTCCAGTGAGATCGGGACACCCGTCCCTCCCCTCTCTCTTTGTTCTCTCCTTGGCCCCCTCGGCCCCCCTCGGCCCCCTCTCTCTGAGCAGCCCTAGAGGAGCAGTGGGCAAAGTGTAGAATCCTTGCTCCTGTGAGGAATTCCTGGATGACGGAAAGCTAGGGAAGGACACTATTACACGGGTGGACCTGTAGCTTGAGAGCCAGATACGTGCATTGTTGGAAAAATCAGAAGTAAATTTCAAGGAAGTGGTAGTATTGATGATTAAACATTAATGATTAAACCCTCAAAGAATTCAAGATGACAGTTAAAAAAAAAGTCTTTTTTTTTCCTAAGGTTCATGTTTGAGAGGGTAAGAATTGCAGGAAATGGAATGAGAAACAAAAATAAAACTATTCAATAATTTATACTGTTCTGTAACTTGCAAAGCTATAATGATGTATTTTTAATAAACACTATTAGAAATCTGCTAGTGATGAAGGACAAAAACAAGACAACTGTTGGAAATGGCAACAGAGTTATTAAACACTTAGAATTCTCATCAAAATAATTGAGTTCAGTATGTATGATAGGTTAATTTGAATCTCTCCTGTTACATGTTATCAGATTTGTTGTTTAGTATTGTTTTTCATTTTGTTTTTGCAGGTTGCTATGGGTCAGGGTCAAGCTGATTTAGCAATTCAGATGCTGAAGGAATGTGCCCGCAATGGGGACTGGCTGTGTTTGAAGAACTTACATCTGGTGGTGTCTTGGCTGCCAGTTCTGGAAAAGGTAGATTCGGATAAATGTATAAATGGTACATTATGGTATACTATTACGTGGTATAACAGTATATATTATAACTTACAATTTTAAGCATACACAAATGTTTATAAAAGCCAATTCTTTTCCTTTTTACATTTTTTTGGTTACTTTCACTTTGCATTTTATATTATAATAATGAATGTTAGTATCAGACATAGATTACATTTATTAAAGTGATTTTTAGACCTCATTCTTTTAGAACTCTTGACAGTTCTTCTGTCATTCATTTATTCCTTTATTCTACAAGCACTTGTTTAGTACAGAAAAAAAACAGCAGCTGCCCTGAGTGTGGGTTGCATACAAAATTTGTAACCTGCTCCGTTGGAAGGAACTTGGTTTAGGAGAGACAGGCCACTTTAATAACTACAGTGTAGCATCATAAACGCTACAGAAGAGAATTTACAAACTGCCATCAGTGATGAATTCTGCCTGGGACTGTGGTAATAGAGAGTTGAAGAAGATATTCCCCTAAGACAGGATATTTAAATTGACAGATGAGTAAGAATTTGTCAGGTTCCAAAGAGAGTAACAGGTAGAAAGAATAATATTTGTAAAGACACAGACATAAAAATTTGAATAAGTGACCAACGCACACAGCTTGGGCAGAGGAATTCGGATGGTGAAGTTTTGAATTTATATTGTAGGCACTAAGGTACAACAAAATTTGCTAATAAAGGAATTGATGTCCTTAAAGAACTCTGTGAGGCATGAATTGAAGCAATGAGAACCTAAAGTCCTGCACATGGTTGCTAGTTGAGGCCTCTCAGTTGCTGCTAACGCTTTTACTTTGTACGTAGTGTGCACTGGGCACTGGGACGAGTGTCTTACAGGGTGTTTACTGTTGCTGTCCTTGCTTAGAGCCGGTGTAAGTCCTAGACCCCAAGGTCATGGAGCAAATAGGCAACAGAAGGAAATGTATCAGAATGTCACAGAAGGATTTTAGAAAGAAATTTTACTTACTAATATATTTATAAAGTGGAAATTAGTGTGTGTGTGTTTAAGTAGATTTTTCTTGTTGCTGTTTTTGTACACAAGGAATTGAACACTCTGCAGCCTAAAGATACCTTTCGTCTGTGGCTCACTGCAGAAGTCCATCCCCACTTCACCCCTATCTTACTACAGTCAAGTCTGAAGATCACCTACGAGGTAAGGAGACTTCAACCCTGAGTCATTTGGCGTGAAGGGCCCTAGTCTCCATGAACGTCCTAAAGCTCTGTAAAAAACTGTCGGTCGTACAGAACACACCAGAGTTTCCTTTACAACAGTCAGTTCGATGAATAAGTGGGTGGAGGACCTGGACAGACATTTCTCCAGAGAAGACACACAGATGGCCAACAGACACATGAAGAGATGCTCAGCATTACTCCTCATCAGGGAAATGCAGATCAAAATCACAGTGAGCTACCACACTGGTTAGAATGGCTAAAATCAACAACCCAAGCAACAGCCAAGTGTTGGTGAGGACATGGAGAGAAAGTGTCATGCTCCACTGGGGGGGACTGTCAGCCGGTGTGGCCACCACCATGGACGCAGTGTGGACGCTCCTCAGAAATTAAAAATATAGAGCTACCCTGGGATCCAGTCATTGCACTACCGGGTGTTTAGCCAGAGAAAACAAAACACTAATTCAAAAAGACACATGCACCCCGACGTTTATAGCAGCATGATTTACAGTAGCCAGTATCCAGAAGCCACCTAGGTGTCCATCGATAAATGAATGGGTAAAGAAGATGTGGTATATGTACAGGGCAGCCTACTGCTCAGCCATAAAATGGCATGAAATCCTGCCACTTGCCAGCACATGGATGACCTACAGGGGATCATGCCACGTGAAATAAGTTAGACTGAGAAAGACAAATCCATGATATCACTCGTAAGTGGAATGTAATAAATGAATATACAAACAAAAAGCAAAATCGGACCTCTAGGTAGAGAACAGACTGGTGCCCCAGGGGCGGCAGTATGGGACGGGCAGAGCGGGTGGAGGGCGGTGAGGGAACAAGGGCATCGCAGGCGTGGAAGGCGCAGCCGGGGAGCAGGGTCCGTGGTGGTGCAGGGACAGCTGGGGCTGCCCCGCGGTGCGTGCAACATCATGTATAATGAACTTGTCCCTTCACGGTGTTGTACACCCGAAACTACTGTAATGTCTGTGTCAACTAGACGCAAAGACCCCTTTTTGTTTCGGTGAGGTAAAATAAACCTAAATAAGTGCATAAGATGATATTTATAAAAATACATCTAAATTTTCCTTTTATAAATATTTCATTTTTTTGGTGTTACCAGTAAAAAACACATAAAATTTACCATCGTAACCATTTTTATTTACATAGTTTGGTGGTGTTCGTATGTACTTTGTTGTGCAGCACATCTCTAGACCTTTTCACATCTTGAGAAACTGCGATTCTGTCCATTGAGGAGTGACTCCCCATTTCCCTGTTCCTCCAACCCTGGCGATCTCTAGTCTCTGTTTTCTGGGCGTTTGACTACCTCAGATACCTCCTATAAGTAGAATCGTGTATTATTTGTCTTTTGGAGACTGGCTTATTTTACTCAAGAGAGTGTCTCCAAGATAGTGATCCGTGTCGTAGTGTGGGACAGGATTTCTTTCTCTTCTGAGGGTTGATAATACCCCCTTGTGTCTGTATGTCCTACGTTTTCCTTATCCATTCCTCGGTCCCTGGGCAGGTGGGGTTTCTGCCTCTTGACTGCTGTAAGGCAGGCTGTGGTGCATGTGAGTGGGCCAGCACCCTATGAGGTCCTGTGTTCAGCTGGAACTGCTGGATCAGAGGTAACCCCGTTTTTCATGTTTCGAGGAGCTCCAGAGTGTTCATCCTTGCAGTGCTCCATTTTACATCCCCCCAGAGCTTGCTACTTCTGCATGTGTTTATAGCAGCCGTCCGAACACTGCGAGCCCATAGCTCACCGTAGGTTGGCTTTGTGTTTCCTTGATAATTAGTGATGGTGAGAATTTTTTCCTAGGCTTCTTGCCCATTTGCGTATTTTACTTAGAGAAGGGTCTCTTCAAGTCCTTTGCCCGTTGTGACTTGGAGTTGTCATTGAGTTGGAGGAGTCCCTCATGAGATGTGTAGTCAGCAGACACTGTCTTCCATGTCGTCGCTCCTCCCTGGGTGGATGGTTTCCCTGTTGCTCAGACGTCCGTAAACTTTGCTTTTGTTGCCTCTGCTCTGGTGTCCTCTCCAAAGAATCGTTGCCAGAGCCGATGTCATGGAGCCTCCTCCTGGGCCTCCTTCTGGTTTTATTGTTTCAGAGCCTTACCTTTAGGTCTTGCGTGCCTTGTGAGTTAAGTTTTACATATGGTGTCAGGTAAGGGTTCAGCTTTGTTCTTTGCAGGTGAGTATCTGGTGTTCCTACTTGTTTTCTGGCACAGCTAAGTCAGATGTTCAGTGTCGTTTCCTTTTTCCAGTCCATTCTGCTTCTGACACATAATGTCCAAATCTGGTGTATCCAAAACTGTATGTGTTCACAGTGTTATTATGTAACTGGTCAAAGTCATAAATAAAATAGTTAACTGAATTAAAACTTCTTAAAACTGGTAAGAGAGGCTCTGCTTGTTTATTTTCTCAGTTTGTAGAAATTTCTTTGTTTTTATAGTCTTTGGAAGAAAAAGGTCTTAATGTTTATAACTAACTACCTGTTGCTTTAGATCAGTATTTATTTTTTTAATCTTAAAGTGTTAGTCTCATTTAAGAAAAAAAAAGATAAGGATTAGTCAAGGAATGTGAAGTTGGTTTAATATTTGGGAATATGTTAATTGAAAGTCATTACAGTGTCTAATAAGAAAGAACAGTTCCGGAATCTTCCCAGCTGCTCTCCCAGTGCACTGTTTGACCATATATCCTAGAACTGGACTGTAGGAGCCACAGGGGCAGGGGATATTTTTTCTCTTGAGTTTTGTACTAACCATAAAATACCTGGCAGTTATGAAGAACCCAGTAAATATTTCATCACGTGAAGAGTTAATACATCAGGAGAACTGTTCCTTGAACATTTTTTTTTTTAAAGATTTTATTTATTTATTTGACACAGAGAGAGATAGCGAGAGAGGGAACACAAGCAGGGGGAGCAGCAGAGGGAGAGGGAGAAGCAGGCTTCCCGCTGAGCAGGGAGCCCGACGCAGGGCTCGATCCCAGGACCCTGGGATCATGACCTGAGTGGAAGGCAGACGCTTAACAACTGAGTCACCCAGGCGCCCCTCCTTGAACATTTTAACTTAATGTGCAGTCTTTTCCAGGATTTTTTTTCACGAGGTTATTTGATTACTTTTTTATGGAAGTTTTGTTTAATCTAAATTGGTGATTTTTTTCCTCTTTCTTAAATCCATGTGGATAATTAATTTAGAAAAGAGTGCAGTTAATTATATTCAAAATTATTACTGTAGGGGCGCCTGGGTGGCTCAGTGGGTTAAGCATCTGCCTTCAGCTCAGGTCATGATCCCGGGGTTCTGGGATCAAGTCCCGCATCCATCGGCCTCCTTGGTCAGCGAGGAGCCTGCTTCTCCCTCTGCCTGCCGCTCCCCCCCTGCTTGTGCTCTTTCTCTCTCTCTCTGTCTCGCTGTCTCTCAAATAAATAAAATTAAAAAAAAACCCAAAATGACTATATATGTGCATATATGTACACACATGCATCTAGTAACTTTGAAGGTTTTAAGTCTCTATTTTATTACTTCTTTTTTTGATTAGTTGACAGACTTTTAAAAAATTTACTGCAAATAACCAGTGTCATGCTTCATCATTTACTTTTATCTTAGTAATTCTTTCCACTGAATTTCCTGCTTTATTCTTTTTCTTCTAAAGTTGTCCTTAGATTTGTATTTGCTTTTGTTTTTACTGATTTCTTCTGTTGAGTCCATTGACTTATATTTACTTGAAATAATACTGAAATTATTACTATGTCTGTGAATTTGCAGCTGAGAACGTGTTTGGCCTTATCCTATAGTTGGATATATAACAAAATGAAGACATAGTAGTGTCTTCATTTTGTTATTTTCAAATTTTTATTTATGTACGACTTTCTCTATAATTACATAGGATTTATTCATTTTGTGTAATCTTTATTGTCTTAAAAACTCCAAGTGGTTGTTCAGTTTCCTGTTAATTCCATGTTTTATTGAATAGTGCTCAGGAAATATAGCCTATTCTATCATAATTTTTTGTAAATGTTTCATAAACATAAACAATTTTCATTTTGAAAAGTATAAATTTGGATGTGTACTTAGTAAATTAGTGGTATTTTTTTCTTCTAATCTTAAAGAAGTTTTTTTATTTGAGAAAAAACAGAACGGAAAGGATTGCAAAGGGAGTGAGTTCCCTGCAGCAGGCTTCTTAAGGTCCTGACTTGCATTAATTATGCTTTTTGTGTTAGAAACCATTTAGAGGAGAATTTTTACTTTTAGTACAAGCTAATTAAAATAAGTTTGGCAGAGAAATGCACATTAATTTTTTTTAACCTTAGAAGAATTTTTTTAAAAGATTTTATTTATTAGAGAGAGGAGAAGCAGGGGTGAGGGGTAGAGGGAGAGGGAGAAACAGACTCCCCACTGAGCAGGGAGCCCAATGCAGGACTCGATCCCAAGACCCTGAGATCATGACCTGAACTGAAGGCAGATGCTTAACCCACTGAGCCACCCAGGCTCCCCAACCTTAGAAAATTGTGAAGGAACCAATTATTAATATACAAATGCATTTGGTTTAAAAAAAAGGGGGGGGGGAGAATTTTTTTTTTTTAAGAAATGGGTTTATTTTACTCTTTTTCTAAGAATTCAAAATTTGTCTTTTTCATTTGGAAAACTGAAAAATATAAACAGATTCTGGACATGTGGATGAATGTTTTTTGACTGATTACTAGTCTAATATACACTTTGAGTTTCTGGGTTTGAATTTGTGTTTATGAGCCTTGCAATGTCAGCTGATACCCACTTCACCTCTGGTGGACTAATGTGCAAGAAACATTAGTTGTATTGTATGAAATAGTATTTGGAAGGCCTCATGGAAATTCACATAGCGGCTGGAGAGGGAGAACCTTCTATGAAAGTAAAAACCACATGCCCCGTAATAATCTGTGTCAAATTCATTGTGTAAATGACAATTCAGTTTCAGTAAATGACCTCAATGATCATATAAAACTTACTTGGTTGTTTTGAATATTGTTGGTTTTAGAGTTTTTTTAATTTGAAAATTTTTGAATTTATAATTGATAGGAACTCTTAGGTACAAGGAGTTTAGATACATACATTTTGAAGTAACATAATAGTAAGTTGACCTGGGTAATAGTGAAAACTTTTTTTTATTAAAATAAATCCTTAAAACTGTTAAATATTAATTTCATTTGTAAGATTTGAAACAATAGGATGTCAATATTTTGTCTTCAGTCACCTCCAGGTTTGAAGAAGAATTTAATGCGTACTTACGAATCTTGGACTCCTGAGCAAATCAGCAAAAAAGATAACATACATCGAGCTCACGCTCTCTTTAGTTTTGCATGGTTTCATGCTGCGTGTCAAGAAAGAAGAAATTATATTCCACAGGTGAGTTAGAACATGTCTTGGACATACTGTAAGCTGTGCATATTTTTGTATTAGTGTTTCTACAATTTAGTGTAAATGGCAAGGATTACTTAATAATTTGGTTCATGATTCATAATTTTATATCTCCAGTTCTGTCTTTGCTGTTCATCTTCTGGACTTGCAAGTAGTTATGTAGTTCACATCTCCCAATTACATTGTTTGGAACAATGCATGAGCCACCATAAACCCTCACTGATTGTGTTAGGTATCATTTTTGTGGTCACAGTCATCTCAAAAGTTCAAAACTGAATTCCGCATAGTTGTTTTACTGTCAGTGTACCCCTCTCAGTAAAAGCTGTTGATACCCATTTATTTCCTCAAGCTGGGAGCCTAGGAATCATTCTTGACATGTTTCTTTCTCAGCCCCATAGCCAGTTCATTCTCCTTGCAAAGTATAGTTGAGATCTGTGCATTTCTCTTCACTGTTTTTTTCCGAGCCTTCTCACCCCTTACCTGTTCCACTTTCCGAGACCACCTTCCTCCTGTGTTTGCTCTGTCCACGTAGCAGCCAGATTTGTTTCTCTAATATGTAAGGTGGATCCTTTCAGTACTCTGCATACAGCCCATCAGATGGCTTTCTCTTGTCCTTGTGAGGAGCTGTGCATGTTTCCTGCTGTGGTCCAGAAGGAAAGACTTGCCTTTGTCCTCGGCCTCCTCCCAGACCCCCGTTCCCACTCGTTCTCCACACTTCCTCATGGTCTTTGAATTCATGCTGCTCTTTGTCACCATAGGTTGTGGCTCTGACTGTTCTCACGGCCACTAGACTACATCTTGCCCTTGCCACGCGGTCCGAGCTGGTCCCGCATTCTTTTCTTCTTGCCAGGTGCCTAAGCCATACATCACTTCACGTCCAGATTTAATTGTTCCCTTCTTTTTTTAGCATTGCCTGCTTGTCTCCCCCTGAGCCTTTGTTCCCCAGCAGTCCCCGATTTAGCTTCTCTCTCTGTCTCGGTAACATGTCAAAATAAGAGGTCGTTGTGGAGTTACAGACCTGGGCTTGTGTCCTGACTCTAGATTTCCTGGTCGTGCGACCTCAGCTGCATACTGGGAATGCAATCACCTGTACCTTTGTCATGAGGGTTGGATGAAATAGTGTGTGTTTAGAAGCGCCTTGCACATTGCCTGTTAGTAAAGATTTGTCAGACTGATGAAGTAGTGACTAAAAACAGCAATGTGTTGTTGCATATAATTTGCAAAGTACACTTAAAGGAAGGGTGTGCTATTCTCATTTGACCAAGGAGGGCAGTGAATCCTGATGGCAGTTAACTTGCTGAGGGAGTCACACCTCAGAGACTCTGGAGCTTGGAGGTGGCCGGGCCCACCTTCCTCCAAAGCCCGTGCCCTCAGTAGTGATCCTGACGGGAACAACAGCAACAGTCATAGACCGTCATTGAAGAAAGGAGTGCCCCGGGAATTATTTTTTTAATGAAATTAGATTTTTTTAATTAAGGGATACACGCACATCATATAAAAAGCAGTGAGAAGATTAGCAACTAAAATTTAGTCTCTCCTCCTGTGCTGTCTCCCTGACACCTACTGCCGTTCCTGGGGCAGCCGCTGCCCCCCACTCCTTGGGGTCCTTCAGAAAGAGCGTATTAAGTAAGCAAAGCATGTTCTGCGTGTTTACAGACAGACGTATGTTCTTTTTAACTGCAACAGCAGCATTTTACAAACACAGTTCTGTATTTTGCTTTATTAACCAATACATTTCAGAGATTTTTAAATCTTAGTAACCATTTCATGCCTAATTTTTAAATATCATTTGTATTCATTATTTCGACATACTCCCTATTAAGCAGTTTTGTTTTGTTGGAGGAATATACATATTCTTTCAGTCTTTGCTGTTACAGAAAATACTGCAGTGGATATCCCTACATTTGCCTCATTTCATGTTTATTCACAGTGGCAATTCCTACCTTGGAATGTTTGGGTTAAAAGATATGTGTATTTTAAGGAATATGTAAATGCTACCAAAATGTTCTTTTTAGAGCACTTTACTTTCACACACAAAAAATATTTGAAAGTATCACTTTTTTTTTTAACATGTTAAGTTGCTGTTTTGTAAAAATGATGAAATTGGAGGAAAACCGAGTCAAAACCTAAAATACCATTAATTGCTAGAGACAGTGTCACAGGCATATGCACTCCACAAACTCTGTATTTTCCTTCTTTTCCTCATCTAATCACCAGCTTCTGGAAATAAAGATCCACCACCAGTTCAACTTAGTTTTCATTCCTCATGTTAGTACAAGATTTTTTGCTGTTTTTCATTGTAGTGCTGTATTTGCAAACTTAACCTCTCTATTTTCCACATGTATACTGTACTTCTAGTTCTGTGCTTCACCTACTGTCATTTTTTGGGGGTATTTGTTCTTCTTGGTTGTCTTGTTATTCTTCCTAGACTGTGAGCACCTTGGTAACAGGCTTCATGCTACTTGTCTTCATAGGAACGCCTCACACCATGCCTGGGTTTCCAGGTGGGCTGACCAGGATTCCATGGGCCGTCTGGAGAACCCCTCCACAATTTACAACATGATTTCTATTAGAAAATATCACATTAATAACAAATACTACGTTTCACATTTTTGTACCATGTTTTTAAAATCCTTCATCACATACCAGTGTCAGTAGCAGTGCGACTCAGAGCCCGGGTCTTACCATTTTAGAATTAGCATCTCACTTGGAAACTGCTGTTAGGTGATAACTGAGGGCTGCAGGCTTCTTATTGGAGGGTTTTATAAATACTAATCTGTAAAGTGTTGAAAAGTTTTTATTTTTTTTAAAGATTTTATTTATTTGAGAGAGCAAGCACAAGCAGGGGGAGGGCCAGAGAGAGAGAGAGAAGCAGACTCCCCGCTGAGCAGGGAGCCTGACGTAGGACTCCATCCCAGGACCCCGAGATCATGACCTGAGCCGAAGGCAGACGCTTCACCGACTGAGCCACCCAGGGGCCCTAAAGTATTGAAAAAATTTTAAATCAACATTAATAAATAAGGTCTAATAGAGTGATATAAGATGTAAGAAGTGATATAAGATATAAGATATAGAGTGATATAAGATATAAGTGGTATAATAGAGTGGTATAATAGAGTGATATATAAGTGATATAATATATATAAGAATATAAGATATTAATAAGACTTTATTTTGAGTTGGTACGAAATTTATTTAAAATATGGCAGGAAAGGGCGCCTGGGTGGCTCAGATGGTTAAGCGTCTGCCTTCGGCTCAGGTCATGATCCCAGGGTCCTGGGATCGAGTCCCACATCAGGCTCCCTGCTCCTTGGGAGCCTGCTTCTCCCTCTGCTTCTCTCTCTCTCTCTCTCTGTCTCTCATGAATAAATAAATAAAATCTTTAAAAAAAAAAAAAATATGGCAGGAAGTTTGTTAACTGTTGATGGGCACATACCCCTTACAGATCTTCAGTTCTTAGCTATACTAAAACTTAGTGAAGTTTAAACCTCTTGTGTTTTTCACAAGATCTGTAATTTTTAAAAAATTGATCCAAATGTTAGTGACACCCAAATTTATAAATCTAACTCAGATCAGTTCCCTAAGATCTAGGTTTATGTATCCAACTATTTATTTGACTTACCCAGTTTGTTTAAAAAATGATTGAAAACCCACATATTCTGGATCCAAATACTAGAGCATAAGCTTCTCAAGAGCACAGATTTTTCTCTTTTGTTCATTGCTATATTCTCACTGACCTGAAGAGGCACTTGGTAACCTTCAGTTGAACATTTTTGTTCCGGGAGCTCATGGAACCTTTCCGAGCCTTGCATTCTTTCGGTGCTGCACTTAGCATCGAGTGACACCGTTGGAAGTCATTCTTAACACCCCTCTTCTTGGTATATCCTCACCTTCCATGACCGTGCAGTACAAACATTCTTCAGTTTCATTGTCCTGACTACCCATCTACGTTTTTCTTCCTGTCTGTTCTACTCCCCTTCCCACCAAGGAGGCTTTGCCTTACCCCTTAGCTGAGGTCAGACTTCTTTCTTGTATATACCAAGTATATTTCCTTCCATCAGATGCATTGTACCTTGCCTTGTAGGTGTATTCCAGTGATGCATCATATCTACCCACTTCTCCCTCCCCCACGTTTGACTGACAGCGACCAGAGGGCAGGGATTATTTATGTTTGGGTTCATTCTCTTAGACGCAGAGCTTTGATTCAACTTAGTTTTAGTTGATAATATACATTAATAATAAACATTGCTTTGAATGATTAATGGATGAATGAAATTTGTGTTGATCCTCCTAAATACTGTTAAAGTCTAAAAAGATTTTAGTTTCAACATGTTACATTAAACTAATTAGTTAAAGTTAATGGAAGTACCATCAAAATTATTTACTTTTTTGTATTTTTATAAAACCTAGAGCTCTGGGGCGCCTGGGTGGCTCAGTCATTAAGCGTCTGCCTTCGGCTCAGGTCATGATCCCAGGGTCCTGGGATCGAGCCCCGCATGGGGCTCCCTGCTCAGCGGGAAGCCTGCTTCTCCGTCTCTCACTCCCCCTGCTTGTGTTCCTGCTCGTGCTCTCTCTCTCTCTCTCTCTCTGTGTCAAATAACTAAATAAAATCTTTAAAAAAAACAAACAAAAAACAGAACTTTATGAAAGTTCTTTTTATACAAGCATTGTAGTTGCTAACTCTACGTTTATAATTACTTCCAACATTGAATGCTTCATATGTGAAATGTACAGGAAATAATGCTGTATGCCTTTGGGCCTTTAAAAAATTTTTTGTAATATTTCTGTTGTCATGTTTGTGGACAAAACTCACAATCTGAAGGACAAAATTGTAGAAACTGTCTCAATGTGTACATCGTACTTAGACTCAAAAATTTACCAATTTGTTCTGTGACTGAATTGCCACAATACTAAATGATAAAAAGTGTTCTAGTATTAAAAGTCTTTGGCATGCTATGGAGGTCAATCAATTTCTTTTAAAAAACTACTGTTACCTTAGAGTTACTGTTTTTATTATAAATTTTCAGGAATTTCCCTTTTATTTTTTTAGCATATTTTGAATATTCTTAAGATTATAAGGGTCGTGATGCATATATATGTGTGTCTTTGAACACTGTAGTTCTTCAATATTTGTAAATTTGTTTTGTAGGGTTGGACCAAGTTTTATGAGTTTTCTTTGTCAGATCTTCGGGCTGGGTATAGCATTATTGACAGGCTCTTTGATGGTAAGTTCTACTGGGAATTGTTATCTTTGGTATTCATGGGAAAAGTTTTTTGAGGTCTTACTAATGAAGTGGTTTCTTCAGGAGTGTCCTGATGTCATAAAATGTGCTCTTTGCTTTTCATGTGTTTTATCTCCTGACTGCCATGCCTGTGCTATTGGATAGTTCTTGATCTATTGTGGTCATTTTTTATATGCCATAGTTTTCTGATTGATCTGTAGCCCTCAGGAAACAGAAAGCTTGAAAGACCTTGTCTGCACTTTGTGGCCTTCCTAAGTTTCAGGCTTATGAGGAATAACTCATATCTCGGAACTGTTAAAATCCAGGAGTATGGTAGGCTAAGGTCAGTACTGTGGACCTATAGAATCTTAACTTAGATTAAGTTGGAGTCAAGAATCAAGGTACAAATAATAGATTGAAGTAGGTCGATAGACCAGACCATGCGATCCGATAGGCAGAGGCCATCCAACTCTCTGCCTTCTCACGCCAGGAGCAGTTGAATCTCTGAAATGTGTTGTCTAGGGCCCGGGCAAGGGGACACGAGAGTTGAGAGCAGTGGTGGATTGGAAGAGAACATGTTGATTGGAATTTCAAACTTAAAAATGATTCCTGCCTCCCCATCCCACCCTGCAGCCCTGCCAGACCACCCTTCCCTGAGTCTGCCCCGCTTTGGTAAATGGCACCACCATTCACGTATCTGTTCAGGTTCAGAACCTGTGAATCACCCTGGGTTCTTTCTCGGATCCTTAAACATCCCAGTGTTTAGGCAGTTTCTGTCCCTTCCATGTCCAAAGCAGATTCTGTTCATTTATTGCAACTTCATCAGTGCCTTGGGAGTCCAAGTAAGAGCTGCTTACCCAGTCATCTTTCTGTTTTAACACCCTTTGGGAAAGCTTCTCCACATGGTAAAGAAACTGTAAGAAAAGTAAAGTATAGATTTCCCATTTAAAACCTGCAACAACACCAGTCTTCTTTCCTTTCCTCTAGTGAGCCAGGCTTGTTCCTACCTGAAGGTTTTGGTAGGTGCTCTTCTGTCTGAAATGCTTTTCTCCCAGACCTTCAGTATATCTGTCCAGTTCTTGCCATTCACACCTCACCTTCCAAGTATCCTCTTCAGATAAACTTCCCATTACCACCAGTCTAAAGTAATTTGAAAATTACTCTCCCCCCCCTTGTTCTGTTGTGTTGTTGGAGTACATCAGTGCTACCTAGTATTGTTCGGTTGCTTATTCATTTGTTATTTTATCTCTTCCCACTAGAGTGTAATCTCCCTTAAAGCAATGTCTCTGACGGTTCTGTTAACAACATATGTCCTTAACACCAGCAGCAGGACCTGGCCCATAGTATGCACTCAGTTACTATTAGCTGAATTAATATCCGATATCAGAAATGATTCTGTAACTTGTCTTTGGTAGAATGATAGGAATAGACATCTAGGATGTATACAAGTCCCATTGTAATTTACATGTTTATGAGATTAAAATTTTGAATGATTTGTGTACAAAAAGTACTAAGATCATATGATCACAGTTCAGTGAAACTTCCACAGGGTGAACATGTTCCTTTAGCCAGCGGCTTAATCGAGAAACAGAACATCACCAGTGCCGCTGCCTTCTGGTTATGACCGTCTCCCAGCACCCCACCACCCCCAGCTTTTGTGGTGAACACTAGCATCTTAGAATGTAGATCAGTTTTGTCTGTTTTCGTAAAGCTGGAATCATGCAGCATATACTCCTCAGTATCTGGATTCTTTGATTTAATGTTCTATTAGAGAGATTCACCTACATGGTTACAGAAGTTAGAGGTCATTTATTCTCAGTGCTATATAGAATATGCCACTGTTTGATCATAATACTTCCCTGGGTGGTCCTGTGGGTCCTCTGGGGTGATTATGAATAATGCTGCTAGAGCTTTGGGTAGACAGTGGATGTATTTATGTTGAGTCGATATGTATGAGTAGCCAGGATATTCATTTCTTTACCATTTGTTCATCCTTAGTGAATGCCAAATAATATTCCAAGTGAGTTTTTCTTTATTTAACAAATTTTGAATTCTACATCAGAAAACTGTACGTAAACTTAGTTTAATGAATGGTCATTTATTGAGCCTTTGTAACTATCTCCAAATCGATAAGACTATTACCAGCCTTGCAGAAGTGCGTCCCCTACTCCTTCATGGACATGACCCAAAACTGCCCCATTCCATGCCAAGGGTAACCACTTTTCTGATTCTATAAGCTGTTGTTTTCAGTATTAATTTTGACAGAGTTTTCTGGAGAATATGTACTAATGCTTTAGCTTGCAGTGAAACCTGATGATTCTCTTTTTTTTTTTTGTCTTTTCAAGTTTTTATTTAAATTCAGGTTAGATAACATATAGTGCAGTATTGGTTTCTGGAGTAGAATTCAGTGAGTCATCACTAATATATGACACTCAGGGCTCATCACAGCCAGTGCCCCCTTATTGCCCATCCCCCGTGTAGCCCATCCCCCACCACCTGCCTCTGCCCGCCCGGTTTGTCCTCTGTTGTGGAAGTCTCTCATGGATTTGCTTTTGCTTCTCTCTCCTTGTTTTCTTTTCTTTCCCCTTCCTCTGTGTTCATCTGTTTTGTTTCTTAGGTTCCACATATGAGTGAGATCACATGGTATTTGTCTTTCTCTGACTGGCTTATTTCTATAGCATTGTGCACTCTAGCTTCATCTACATCTTTGGAAATGGCAAGATTTCCTTCTTTTGGATGGCCAAGTAACATGCCATTCTATATGCCTTTTTAAGATGAAGAATCCAAAGCAGGGAGTTGGAATGATTTGTCATTGTGCTTGAAGCCGCGAGAGCACTAATACCATCACGTTACTTCATGCCCCACACCACTGAATTGATGTGAATAAGAAGCCAGTGCCTCAAAGTGATAGTGAATCTCATGGTCAAATCTAACTGTTTAAATTCAGGATTATAGAATTTCTTGATAATGGGGACTTCCACATATACAGAATTAAATGCAAAAAAAGAGAAAAAGTTCTAATTACAGAGGCGAGTTGGTATAGAAATTAAGTAGCTCCTAGGACCTGGAGTACATGTGTAACCTTGATGCCCGAGCTTCCTGATCTGTAAAATGTGAATAGTAGCAGATGCTGTATCCATAGGTTCGATTTTGGGGAAATTTGAATGAGAAATGCCACAGGAAACATTTAACATTCAGTTCAGTGAATATTTTGAGTAAGCTAGCAGTGATTGTTGACTGTTACTGCTGTTGCTATAATTTCAGTTCTGTTTTTCTTTAATCCTAAACAAAATGAAACTTATTCGGAGAACAGTGGGTATAAGATCTTAAAAATTTTATAAAATATAAAATATTTTACATAATAGCTTTGTATTTTGTAAGTTGAAGGGTACATCAGTGTTTCTGTATGCCCTGGTGACCTACCTGTGAAGGAATGAGCTATCCGTTACTAATACATGATTGCTGGAGAGCTAGGGTGTGGAGTCCTGGTGAAGTCTGTTGTGACGGCTGCTTGGCCGCCGTTGATGATGACGAGATTGGCAGGAAGCAGCTTTTTTTTTTTTTTTTTTAAGATTTTATTTATTTATTTGACAGAGAGACACAGCGAGAGAGGGAACACAAGCAGGGGGAGTGGGAGAGGGAGAAGCAGACTCCCCGCTGAGCAGGGAGCCCGATGCGGGGCTCGATCCCAGGACCCCGGGACCATGACCGGAGCCGAAGGCAGACGCTCAACCCACTGAGCCCCCCAGGCGCCCCTGCAGCAGCTTTAATGAGTCTTCCTGGCTGCAGCTGCCCTTGGTCTGCAGGAGGCAGGCAGTAACAGCGCCCTCAGGCTTTGTGCTCATGTCGGATTGTGTAGTAACCGGTAACAAAACTAGCAGAGTGCCGGCAGTGTGCTCAGTAACTACACTAGTGTAACTAGTGTAAGTACAGCCGTGTCCTCATTCACTGCAGACCTGAGATTAGTCTCACAGTTAAAGTTACCACGGAACTGTGAGGAAGACGATGCTCTTGCTGCAAAGTGAAATACTAACTCCAAAGTCCCATTGTGTTGTTTTATACTACATTTCTCTTTTAGAACGGAACCTGGACAGTTGGCTGTTAAAATCATGACAAGACTATGATGTGTGAAGTTATTTTGTGGAGTTTCCTTATTCAGATTATGGTGACAACTGAGGTTTTCATCATTGTATAATACTAGGTTTTGAATATGTTCTAAGGAATTTCTCATTTAAGGAGGCAGTGTTGTGTGACAGATAAGAGTATGGTTTCAAAGCACCTCATTCTGGTTCAGATCTGTGGGATTGTGTGGTTTTCTGATTAGGGTCACTCATCCTCCCTATATTCCTCAATTCCTTCATTGGTATAACTGGGTAATTTTAATACTTCTATGTTAGAAGGCTTACGTGAGTTTATACATGGAAAAATGGGGAATTTTACTTGATTAAATAATCTCAATAAATATTAGCCATTCTGTGATTATATTAATGTTAATCATTATTAATAAGAATTAATGGATTTTACATTCCTATTAGTGAGCCTTTTAAGGAATGATTTAACTTAGTTAAGTGTATATTGTTGTATCCTATAAATATAACTGGAGTCAAGAATTTAATTAATATTTCAGAATAATTTAGAATATTTTTAGAATAGTTCTAATATCTTAGATATAAAGCTAATAAAAGTATGTTTTAAAATTATAGGTACCAAAGATGTGCAGTGGGAATTTTTACACGGTTTACTTGAAAATGCTATTTATGGTGGACGCATAGATAACTATTTTGACCTTAGAGTTCTTCAGTCATATCTGAAACAGTTTTTTAATTCTTCAATAACTGATGTTTTAAACCAAAGGAATAAGAAAAGTGTTTTTCCGTATTCCTTATCTCTACCAAAATCCTGCAGCATTCTGGTAGGTAAAATTCATCATTTTTAATCTATTACCAGATACTTGAATCCTTTCTTAAACTGTTAAATACATGTTTCTTTTCAAATGCACAAGTAATTCTTATTAACAAATACAGATTATTGTTATGCCAATATGTGGCCGGATTCTGTAAACTCTAGTGAAGTGTGTTGTCCATCCCTGGATACTTAGGGACTGCTTGTGATAATAGGATAGAGTTTCCGGTAAGGAAGATGTTAAACAGTTAAGACTGAGGATCTGGAAGGAGAGTGCACACTAGTTCCCAGTGGGCATGAGAGGGCTCGGGTATGTTATTGACCAGGAAAGAAATCAAATACTTAACACATGTATCTTCACTTTCTGGTTTACGAGTTGAAAGCAGAACCAACCGTATGAGGGATACACTCGAGGTGGCTTTGATGGCCACATTCCTGTGAACGTGTATTATAGCCGCCTGGGGCTTTTCGCCTTGAGTCATCCTATTAAAGCCTTGCAGGATGAAGTCATCTTTTCCAGAAAATAGTACTAAATATAGCTGAAAGATTTCAATTCTAATTTATTTTGCCACAAACTTATCTTTGCTTAATGTCCAAATAATGCTTTCATTACCTAGAGAGTTATGATTATATAGCTCTTCATGAATTACAGAGATACATATTCAATTATATAGTTCTCTCAGGATTGTGGATTTTTCTCTCATCGCAAGTATTTTTTGAGAAAATTCTTCTGTTTCAGTGACATAATTGTCAAAAGTCAAAGTATAAAAACCAATATTAAGTATGTTACTGAATATCTTGCCAGTTAAACATATCCCATCTGTTTTGGTTTTCAGTATCTTGCATTCATTCACTCATTTATTGAGTAGGAGCCACTGTTCATCTGTCTGCCCCTGGTGGCCCTGTTCCAGACCGCATGGGCAGTGTGGGCATCTCTGGGGCTCACTTTCTAGCAGGAGGGCTTCCCACAGCAAATAGACGCATCCCATGGCTATTCATGGTCCATTTATTTCACGTAGTGCACTGACAGGTCCTCCCTCTCTCTGTGAGCTTTAAACTGAAAAACAAAACTTCTATGGAAAAGTGCACGTCATAAATGTACTATGCAATGGATTTTTATACACTGAACACAGGAGTGTAACCAGCACTGGGATCCAGAAACACAGCATGACCAGCTCCCCACAAGCCCTCCTTGTCTTCCCTTCTAGTCATTGCCTCCCCCACTAAAGGGTACATCGTCTGGGCTTCTAATAGCCTACTGTAGCTTTTGTTGTTTGTTTTTAAGGTTGATTTATTTGAGAGAGAGAGTGCACATGAGTTGGGGGTAGGGACAGAGGAAGAGAGAGAATCTTGAGCAGACTACCCGCTGAGCCCGGAGCCCGATGTAGGGCTTGATCCCAGGACGGTGAGATCATGGCCTGAGCCAGAACAAGAGTCAGATGCTTAATCGATGGAGGCCCCCAGGCGCCCCAGCCTGCATTAACTTGGCCTGTTTTTGAACTTCACGTAAATGGTATCATTTGGTGTACATTCTTCTGCATCCAAGTGAGGACACATCGGTGTGGATGTGCAGCTGTCTGTCACTGAGGAAACGTGTCTGTACGGTTGTGGGGTGGGGGGCAGATTCTAGCCAATGTACCTGAGAAAAGTTCACAGCCGTTTTGAAAGGAACAAAGGGTATCAGTAGAGAATCAGAGTTTTATATTTGTAGGATGATTTATGAGAATCAATGTTAAGTTTCTAACAGAGTTCTGGAGAAGGAGGAGGCCAGAATTTCCCAGAAGGATAAGAACATCCGCTTTGTGCCCTATACCGTGTAACGCACACACGTGTACAGGCATGTACCCCAGGCTCATACATACATAACGGACTGATGCATACATGTATACATTGCGATTGAACACCTTGAGGAAGTAACAAGTGCTGAGTTACAGGCTGGGAAAAAATTTAAAAAATAGCATGTCTTTCCCAAATTGGATGTGTTTACAGGCCCTGGGCTTCCTGAAGTCCAGCCACTGCGTCCGGAGGGCTTCACGGACAGCTGCCAGGGATGGGAAAGGGTGAGAGCGGGGCAGCAACAGCGTAGACACGTATGCAAGACCCCTCTGCAGGACAACAACCAAACAAAACAGTTCTTACCCTTGAGCCCAAGTGAATAAACCCTCTTGGTCGTCTACACTCCAGTTTCCCATCTAGAGTTTAGAGTCCGTAACTGCAGACACTGGCTCGATACATGACCCTTTGCAATGCGGACAGCAATTCTGGGAGGAAACGATCCGGTGGCCAGTGCGTCTCACCACATCTCACCAGTGCACTGAAGTCTCACCGTGAAATTGCTTCATGTCCCGTTACTGACGAAGCCGTGCTTGCTTACCAGAGCGTGTGTGTACAGGTTCCCGGGGTTTCTGTAAGTTTCAGATGATAGCTGGATTATTTTTCTTGGAATAAGCACAACTGCAGTCTGCAGATGAATCTTGGCTAGGTTCGGGGCTTTCCTAAAAACGTCTCACGCAATCTCTTACACATAGGAGCCCTGGCCACCAAAGTAGTTCTGTTTTAATCAACGCAGAGTTCCTTTGAATGTGGTGAGTTACATTATGTGATACTGTATTTTTTAAATTTAGGGATGAAGAAGTAGTAATGACCAGGACTATTTTCTGTAGACAACTAAGTATTACACAGACTGAACGTTAGATTTCCCTAGAAAATGTGAACATATGAGTAACTAATAATTTAATACTTCCCAATGTCTATCCTTTCTGATTTCAGTGGTTGTTAAGTTCAATCTTTGTAGAAACACTGTTTTCACTTGTTTACATTTAGGACTATCGTGCTGTCATCGACAAGCTTCCGGAGGATGACAGACCGAGTTTCTTTGGTCTTCCTGCCAACGTAGCTCGCTCGTCGCAACGCATGATCGGTTCTCAGGTAACCTGAGAAGAGAGGTGCTGTGTGGGGAAATGTTGACACTGAACCTGAAAGAAACAACATGAAATTTGATTTAATACTTCAGACCCCACAAGCTGTTATTTAAAATTTTCATTTTATTTAACATGGTAGATTTCAAGCTCTACCTTAAATAAATTTTAAAAGAGCCAAAGGGTTCTATATTTAATACAGTTGTTAGAATTAGTAAAAATAATATTGAATGCTGTCACTTCCTCCAAAATATATTTATTTTATTTCCTGTGACTATTTTAAGGCAACATTTTTTTTTAAGTTTTTTATTTTAATTCCAGTATTTTTAACATACAGTGTAATATTAGTTTCAGGTGTACAGTGTAGTGATTCAACAATTCTATACACCACTTGGTGCTCATCACGACAGGTGTGTTCCTTCATCCCCAGCACCTGTTTCCCAACCCCCCCCCCCCACCTCCCCTCTGGTCACCATCAGTGTGTCCTCTGTAGTTCAGAGTCTGTTTTTTGGTTTGCCTCTCCTTTTTTTTCCCTTTGCTCATATTTGTTTTTTTTTCCCCCTTAAATTCCACATCTGAGTGAAATAATATGGTATCTATCTTTATCTGATTGAGTTGGTTTGCTTAGCATCATACTCTCTAGCTCCATCCACGTCATTGCAAATGGCAAGATTTCATTCTTTTTTTTATGGCTGAGTAATATTCCATTGTATATATACCACATCTTCTTCATCCATTCATCAGTCGATGGACACTTGGGCTGTTTCCATAATTTGGCTATTGTTGATAATGCTGCTATAGAAATAGGGGTGCATATATCCCTTCAAACTAGTATCTTTGTGTTCTTTGGCTAAATACCCAGTAGTGCAATTGCTGGATCGTAGGGTAGCTCTATTTTCAACTGTTTGAGGAACCTCCATACTGTTTTCCAGAGTGGCTGCACCAGCTTGCATTCCCACCAACAGTGTAGGAGGGTTCCCCTTTCTCTGCATCCTCGCCAACATCTGTCGTTTCCTAACTTGTTAATTTTAGCCGTTCTGACTGGTGTGAGGTGGTATCTCATGGAGGTTTTGATCTGCACTTCCCTGATGATAGTGATGTTGAGCATCTTTTCATGTGTCTGTTGTCCATCTGTAGGCCTTCTTTGGAGAAATGTCTGTTCATGTCTTCTGCCCATTATTTAATTAGCTTCTTTGACTTTGGGATATTGAGTTGTGTAAATTCTTTGTAGATTTTGCATACTAACCCTTTATTGGTTATTTTATTTGCAAATATCTTCTCCCATTCCATAGGTTGCCTTTTAGTTTTGTTGATTGTTTCCTTCTCTGTGCAGAAGCTTTTTACCCTGGTGAAGTCCCACTAGTTCATTTTTGCTTTTGCTTCCCTTGCTTCAGGAGACAGATCTAGAAGGATGTTGTTATTGCTGATGTCAGAGAAATTACTGCCCGTGTTCTCCTCTAGGAGTTTTATGGATTTAGGTCTCATATTTAAGTCTTTCATCCATTTGGAGTCTAATTTTTGTGCGTGGTGTAAGGAAATGGTCCAGTTTCATTCTTCTGCATGTGGCTGTCCAGTTTTCCCAACACCATTTGTTGAAGAGACTGTCCTTTTTGCACTGGGTGTTCTGTCCTGCTCTGTCGAAGGTGAGTTGGCCATAACCATGGTTTGTTTCTGGGCTTTGTGTCCCGTTGCACTGACCTGTGTGTGTTTTTGTACCATCGCTGGCACCTCCGGGGTGTCTCCCATGTGCGTCGCACACACCCTGCTTTTGTGGCTGAGCTGCTTTTGCCTGGAGTCCAGTTGTCTCATGGCTGTGCCCACCGGGGAAGGATTCTGTATTGTGTGCGGGCCAGTCTGGGGCCACAGGGGGCTTGTGTTGAGTCAGACCCGGAGTTTGCCAGAGATGCAGTGGTACCAGAGCACAGGACACTTTCCCTGTGCTGTCCCCTGAGAAACCATCGTGGGTGGGCAGTGTCCCCAGCAGGACAGCTGTCTGCCCCCCGCCCGCTGCTGGGGCTGCTGTCTGACCGGTGTGTGGCTGTCTTCCCTTCTCCCTGGGTCAGGGTCCCTTCAGAGGGGTACCGGCCCCTGTCTGCACTGCAGGCGCACTGCCAGCCTGTGCCACGTCTTCGGGAGGGCTCCAGCCGAGGGCACGGTGCAGGAGAACTTGAGGTCGGGGCACGGAATGCTAGCAAGGGGCCTGTGGCCACTGAGGACCTAGGGCCGTGGCGGGGTGGAGGGGACACATCTGTGGAAGAGGGCGGGGTGGGTTGGGCCGTGGTAGCAAGGGCTGGACCGGTGTCCTGTGAGAGATCTGGAGCCCAGGTCTGTGTGCCGGGGCCTGCGCAATAGAAGGCGGGTGTGGGCTGCACGGCGGGCATGCTAGGCGGTGAGTTGTGTTGCTGCACTCGTGCCCGCTGGTGGCCCCGTGGTTAGGCCGGACGGCAGGGCAGGGAAATGGTGCCCAGAGTGCTGCTTCTGTGCTGTGTCTCCTGAGGCCGTGGATTGTGCTGTCTCTTCAAGGGTGGGTGCTCACTTTCCTGTTGCCCTCTGGGTCTCCCAGATCTGAGCTCTCTGGTTTTTAAAGTTCCAGGTGTCAGACTCCACTGATGGTAAGAATTTGCCAAGTTAGGCCCCTCTGGTTTTCAAAGCAAACTGTTAAGGGGATTGATTCATCTTCCCTTTTGGGTCCCCCTGATTCTGGGGCACCTGGTGTGGGGTCTGCTCCTCTCCCTTCTCTGCACCCCCACAGATGGTACCATGGGTCCGTCTAGCTCCCACGTCTTCAGTGTGGCCTGCTCCCTGCATTTAGCTGTGGAGTCTGCTCTGCCGCTCCCGGTCGTTCCTGGGTTATGTACGCTGATGAGGGAGGGTGTTACCTAGTTGTATCTGTGGGACGAGGTGAGCTTGGGGCTCCTATTCCACCATCATCCCTGGAAGCTCTTCTTCTTTTTTTTTTTTTTTAGATTTTATTTATTTATTTGAGAGAGAGAGAATGAGAGCACGAGAGGGAAGAGGGTCAGAGGGAGAAGCAGACTCCCCGCTGAGCAGGGAGCCCGATGTGGGACTCGATCCCGGGACTCCAGGATCATGACCTGAGCCGAAGGCAGTCGCTTAACCGACTGAGCCACCCAGGCGCCCCTGGAAGTTCTTCTCTGTTCTACTCTTAAGTCTGGTGACGGTTTACCGTTTTGTCTTTTCCAGATCTTAGTTTTATTGATCTTTTCTGTTTTTTTAAATCTGTATTTTTTAGTTTTTGCTCTATATCATTTCTTTCTTCTAATTTGGAGCTTTGTTTATTGTTCCTTGTCTAGTTCCTTTAGGTGGAAAGTTAGATTTTTCCTGTTTCTTGAGGTTGGCCTGTATCTCTATAAGTTTCCCTTCTAGAACTGCTTTTGCTGCTTCCCAAGCATTTCAAACCATTGCATTTCCATTTTCATTTGTCTTGAGGTATTTTTTTGTGTTCTCTTGTCTTTCTTCATTGACACGTTGGTTGTTTAGTAGCTTAGTGTTTTAGCCTCCGTGTGTTTATGGTTTTTTTTTTTTTCTAGTTTTCTTAACTGTAATTGATTTTTAGTTTCCTATCATTGTGTCGGAAAGAGTGCTTGATAATTATTTCAGTCTTCTTAAACTTACTGTGAAACTTCTTGTGTGTTTTAACATGTGGTCTGTTCTGGAGAATAAATCATATTCACTTGAAAGGAATATGTGTTCTCCATTTTTGGAATGGAATATTCTCTTTATATCTGTTTGGTCCCTTGAAAGCCATTGTCTCCTTACTGACCTTCTGTTTGAATGATCTATCCATTAATGTAAATGGGGTGTTAAAGTCCTCTACTATTACTGAATTACCGTAAATACTGTCCCTTATGTCTGTCAATATTTGCTTTATATATTCAGGTGCCTCCTATGTTGGGTACATAAATATTTACAGTTATTCTGGTTGGATTGATCCCTTTACCCTTATTTAATACCCTGCTTCGTGTCTTCTAAAAGACACGTCTTTTAGAAGACGTGCCTAAAAAGGCAGTCCGTTTTAAAGTCTGTATTGTCTGATCTAAGTATTGTTACTGACTTGTGGTTTTCTCCTCTATTTTCATGGATTATCTGTTTCAGTTCCTTCCACTCTGTATTGTCTTTAGGTCTTTCAAAGGCAGTGTATACATGGGTCTTGTTTTTATTGTTGTTTTTGATCCAGATGCTCCATATTTTGGCTGGAGCATTTTGTCCATTTCTGTTTAAGCTAGTTATTGACAGTTGTGTACTTGTTGCCGTTGTGTTGGGACAGTAGTTTCTCTGGGTGGGTGTCAGCTCCTGTGGAGCCTGCCTGCAAAGTGCGGTAAGACCGGAGTCCCTGGTGGGGGAAGCTCGTCACCCCGGGCTGCCCATCAGCTGTGGCAGCTGGGAGGCACTTGGAAGGTGCCTTCTAGGGTGGTGGGGTTGGGCCGGGCCGGATGGTAGCGGGATGCTGGGGCGGGGCGGGGCTTCTGGTAGCTACAGTGTCGGAACTGGTCTGGCCAGCTAGGCTGATGAGAGGAAAGAAAAGTGATGCTTGCTTGCATCTTCTCTCCCAGAGAAAGCTCTTACAGGTCCCCGACTCTCTGGCACAAGTCCTAAAATTAGGAAATCTCCTTCACTTACACCCTAGGCACTTTTTACTCTTATGTTATTTTTTTTAATTTTTATTTTTTAATTTAAATTCAGTTAATTAACATAGAGTACTATTAGTTTCAGAGGTAGAATCTAGTGATTCATCCGTTGCATATTACACCCAGTGCTCATGGCATAACGCACCCTCCTTCATGCCTGTCCCCCACTTAACCCCACCCTCCCACCCCCCTCCCCTACAGCAACCCTTAGTCTGTTTCCTGGGCACTTTTTAAACTTCCCTTTGAAAAGGTGCTTGTGTGCTGGATCTCAGGCCTAGTGATCTAGTGTGTTGGCCTCGAAGAGCAGAGACTCTGCTTACTGTAACCCTCCTGCTCGGCTCCCGGAGTCAGGCGTGGCGATTTTCATAGCCAGACGTGATGGGGGCTCCAGTTTCCAGTGTACGTCCCTGAGACCGGGAGGCCCAAGTTGAGGCTCAGGCCCCTTCTCGGGGAATGAATGTCTCCATGCCGGCCTGTGGCATCCCTCCTCCATATGGGTCATCGCCTAGCCAGGGGTTGGTTCCCTATGGGCCTCCTTCCCTCCTCATCTTCTCTGTGTGGCCTTTTCTTGATGCCTTTAGCCACGGAAGACCTGGTCTGCCAGACTCAGGCAGTTTTCAGAGCGAGTTGCAGCACGTGTGGCCGTTGGCTCCGTGTGTCTGTAGGAGAAGGGAGCTCTGGACCCTCCCACGCTGTGCTCATCTTCCATAAATGAATGGTTGTCTGCCCAGATCTATGAAGTCATTGAAATAGTCCTCAAGAAACAGTAGTTGCCATTAGTTTCTGTGGTTCTGGAGGATTCATGGAGTGCCGTTCTCTTCATCCTTCTACATCTCTTGTTTTCTTGCAGCAAAATTAAGCAAAAAGGGCCCTCTTCCCTGGGTGATGAAGGCAGAGTGAGGCGCTAGCAGGGCCACCCAGACTCCTTCCCTGGGTCGGCACTCACCACACGCGGGACCAGAGGGTACTCTTGTCATCGGGTAGATACACTGCAGCATCAGAAATCTTTCTGTGCTGGTGGCCAGGCTTGTGACCACAGGAAGGCCATTGTGCTCAGTAGTGAGTTCGACTCAGGCATAGAGATGGGCGCAGGGAGCATTGTTCCTCCTCTAACAAACAAGACAGGTCCTGACTTTTCTTGAACCCCTCAGAGAGAGGCGATGAACACCAGCTGGCTGAGAACTAAGGGGAGACGAGTGCCCGCAGGTGTGGTCAGACCTGGATCTCCACTTCTTGCAGGCCTCTCCTCCGTGGACCCCTGCTGATGCTAGTCATAGAAAGCTTCCGGGGGATGGCCTGGGGAGCAGAACAAAGTCCCTTTGGGGGGACGAGGCACATGGATCTGTCTCTGTCTGCCTTTTGGAACAGAAGCCTCTATCTCAAGGGAGGAGGCAAAAAACCAAGACGACAAAAGGGAGCTGCACCATCGCCCTTAGGGTACCGTTGAAACACTGCAACTGGTAGAAGGCAATAGGAAAAAACTTCTTCACCCTTCTGTTAGGAGAAGAAATCTGTCCAGATTACAGCTCGGAGGGCAGGAGCAGTGAGAAGGCCGCATCCCCTGAAGCTGCAGACTGGTCTTCAACAAGAGGGTCCCCGTCGTTTACCCCCTACCCGCAGGCTAGTAAGTATCAGGTCTCAGTGGCAGCGATTCCACAACCAGAAGGCTTGTAAGGGAGGACTAGAGAACTTCTTGGAGGCATATTGGTAGATAGAAACACCCTCCAGACCTGTGCACGGGGGCCGCATCCGTGCCTGTCCTAGAACTGCGGGGGGACAGGGTCGGGGCTCTGAGAAGGCCCATCTCCTGACCCGGCAGACCATGTTCACCGAAGACAGACGCATAAATCGGGGCAGCAGACGGTGGGCGAACAGTGAGTAACAAGGGGCTGTTTGAGCCTCCTGCGGGGTCATGGGTGACCGGTCCTCTCTGAGGTGCAGGAACAGGAGCCCTAATCTTGAGGGTGGGGCAGACAGCAATGAAAGCCCCCCGCCCCACCAGCCCCCAGCCTAAGTGAGAGAACCTGCACGGGAACCCAGAGTCCGCAGTGTGCTCGGGGTAACTCTAGCAACAATCCCCAGACCGAACATGAACCCCACTCCCAGGCCCCATGCCCTTCCCACGCACCGACACTGCCCAGGTCTCTGCTGCCCCACAGAAGATGCTCTGCTCTCAACAACAGTGCAGGAAACGGGGACGTGCCCCATGCGAGGAAGCAAGCTGCACCCTCGCGAGATGTTTGTTTCCCAAGCAGTCAATAGAACCAGACTTAGATATGACCTGGGTGTTGCAACGGTCCACTAGGTGATGTAAATAATGATGATTTGTGTGTTAAAGGTTCTGTTGGAAAACTAGTTAATTTCAGCAGTGATGTAGAAACTACAAGTCTGGAGAAGATGAAAGTACTAGAAATAAGCGGAGTATTAACGGAGAAGAAGATCTTTGAGCTAAGCAGTAGACTTGAAACATCCAAGCAGAGAACCCATGAATTTGAAGATAGATCGTTAGAAGTTACCCAGACTGAAACACAGGAGGAAGCAGAGTAGGAAAAACACAACCACGAAGTATCCAACACTGTGGGACAACATCACACAGTCTGACCACGAGGTAGTCGGGGTCCACAAATCCGTGAAGCTCAAAGAGCACCGTTCCAGGTAACTCCCCATCTGCCCCGAGGGAAAGGATCCCACAGAGATGCACAGATATTTGAACTGCCAAAACAAAAGACCAAAACACCGAGAGCTTTGTCCCACCAGAGCACAGAGAAACAAAGACCATTATCCGGGCGGCCTTCTCTGGAGTTGGCGAGCACACAGTAGGATGGTAACTGGGAAGGGCTCAACAAGGAAACTCTTGGACCTGGTTCTATACCCAGCAAAGTGTCTTCCATAAAGGAAGACAAATAAATACAGAATTTATTGCCTGCAGATTGACTCTACGAAATGGTTGCTGGATGTTTTCAGGAAGAGGTGTGACACCAGACATAATTTTGGACCCACACAGAAAATGAAGAGTTCTGGGATCCATGCGATGAATGAAGTTAAACTATATTGTTCCTGTAGTTTCTCTGGAAGAACTGACGGGCCACGGGGAGAAGAATATGGTTTCGGTCTCGTGTATTTACAGCAGGTGTAAAAATGAGATAAAGAAGAACAGGAGCGCAATAGAAACTCAATTGCTTTCATCCGTATAAAGTTATTGATCATTATTTTAGTTTTCTTGGGTCAGTTTTGGTCATCTTCGTACCTGTAGATAATATATGGATACCTCAAAGAATTCGTCTGTTCATCTTGATAATCAAGCTTCTTGTTGTAATGTTGTTCATAATTTTCTTATCCTTTAATGTCTGGAGTCTCGAGATTATTACTGTGTTTCTTTGCCTAATGTTCTTTTTCCCTCCCTTTCATGGCTTTATATATTTTCTTTTTGTAACTGGTTTTAAATAGTTGGATTATGGTATAGATTTCTTTTTCTTCATCTTACTACTAGTGTTCATTGGGTTTCTTGAACCTGTTTTATAATTTTCATTAATTTTTGAAAAAAAAATCTGTCCATCATTACTTCTGAAATTTTCATTACATTGTTCATACTGTCCTGTTGCTTACTGGCATTTCTTGATTTTTTTCAGTCTCTTTGTATTAATTTGGATAGTTTGTTTTTCTCTTAGTAGAGAACTTGAGAACCTTATGTCCACTGCCTTCTGTGTATCAGCTAGGAAAGAGTGCTCTTGTCTAATTAAGGACATTTATCATATGAGGAAATTCTTACCACACCATAGCTGTTCATGTTCATATACATTTTTTTCCTTTTTAAAATTTTTACTATGTTAATGTTAGTCACCATACGTTACATCTTTAGTTTTTATTGCATCCTTGAGCCAATCTCAGACCTGAACATAGTGTAGCAGATGCCCTGGAGAAATTGTCGCAGTGTGTGAGTATGACATAGCAGTTGCGTTTCTAAAGTTGATCCTTAGTAAATAACCAGTTGTAAAGTTATAGTGGGTCTCATTTCAGCATTATTTATAAAGCAGCATTTTATAAATTGAAAAGGGTAACAGTAGGGGAGTAGTAAAAGGAGTTATAGTATACTTTGAAAGCATCAGGACCAGTAACAATCATAGTTTAAGGTAGTTCTTAACCTTTGCTTTTGTAGGATGGATCCCTTTTAGCACCTGAAGCTCTGAAGTCTCTCCTCAGAAAAATATATACATGTACACACAAAATTTTGCACACAGTTTCCGGAAATTTTCAGATCTTATAAAGTCAACAGGAAGTAGTAAATAAGTAAATCAATAAATTGATTCATGAAATGTACATGTATATACATATGTATATTTACATATAAATATAATCACATATTATATACAATTGAGTACAAACAGCGATCATGAAAGTATTTCTGTATCATTCCTGAATCAGAGGTACAATTTTTATAAAAGAGGTAGAAAAGGTAGAATTTTTATAAGATTATATGTGTTTAGAAAAGGAGGTGTCTGTGGGTGCGTGTTCTTGTGTGTTTTTTTTTTTTTTGTATGGCATCTGGTGGTTTTCCCCTTCATTGGTTTCTAAGGATGGATTTTAGTTACTGTACATCTTCACTCATTTGTCACAAAATCTAATAGAACAAAACAAATGCAAATTTGTTAATCATTATAGTCACTAAAGAACCATGGAAAGTTAGTTTTTTGTCATATAGAAGTTTGTTTTATTTCTCTTTTAAAAGAAATTGGGCATTTGAAGATATCTGCAACGAGTTCAGTTGTAGGAGTAGGAGACCCTTCTTTTAATAATAGCAGTTTTATTTAACAGCTGTGTTTTTTTAATTTCCTTTTCCTTTTTCTTTTTATGTTTGCATTTGTTGATAATCATGCAGTGACAGCATATTCTCCAGACTAAGAAAACGTGCAGCACGTAGCTTAGAAAAAAACAGTGTGAAATTTGAACAAATGGTCAGAAAAATAGGAGAACACTGTGAAACTGTATTAAGCAATTTAATAAACTGAAATTAAGATTCAATAAAATTTTAATTCACAAATGTTTTCCATCTCTTTTAGTTCCTCTCTAGAGTAAGCACTGATTTGTTGCGGACTCTGCCACAGTTAGGACCAGAGGCGGGCCATGTAGTAGGATTTGCCATTATGAAATATAATCCAATGATTCCATATAGTGAAGTCATCTCTTTAATTACTTGGATCTTTTATTTGATATTTTGTTCCTTTTTCTTGTTACTATTTTGAGTTAAATATCAACATCTAACACATAAAATCAGTGTAAACTGCCTACAATTACCCCTCAAGGGTCTTGATCTCGCTAGCAATTGAAAATTTTACCTCAAATATGTCAATTTACATATTTTTTTACATTTCGGTAAGAACATTTCTTAAATCATCAAGGTAGAGAGAATGATCCGTAGTAGACTGTCTGACAGCAGACACTGAGGTGAGGTCTGACCACAGGCCGGCTGGGGAGCCGCAAGATCCTCACCGGGAATTGGATGTTAGGTGTGCAGTTACCAGTAAGGAACGGGAAGCTTTAACCATGTTGGTGCAACCCTAAAGCCAGAATGAAGCAGTCAAAGGAGTAATAGGTTATCTACTTGGTTGTTTTGAAAGTGTGTCCAGTAACCACATGAGCTTGCCCGCACCAGTAATCCGCGGCTGTAGTCTCTCTACTTCTTTACGTAACCTCTTCGTTCAAAACCATGGCCGTGGATCTGAAGGATCTCAACTCTCTGAGCAATTCTGTTGTTTTCTCTCTTTCCCAGATTTGTCTCCTTGTCACTGTAAAACCAACAGACTCATGTCTTTATGACTTTTTTCTTTTCTTTCCATCTTTTTGAAATTAGCTGTTCACCCACAGTTGCAGGTGTAGATTAATCATCAAGCTTTGTATGTGTCTTACTGCTAAGTTAACCCCTAGGGAATATCTGAGGGTGGTGGTGTTGGCCAGTTACATGAGAATTACTTGGGAAGTTTGTTTTAACAGGTAGATTGCTAAGTTCCCATCCAAGATGTGTGAAATCAGACTGTTGGGGAATGGGGCTTTGAAATTCATATTTTGGGGTGATCCTTTGGCACCCTCAGCGCTGAAAGCATCTGTACTAGAGTTTTGAGAAACTGCAGAGAATTTCTCATTTTGGTATTCTAAATAACATGAAAACTGCCTATCAGATTCTCTTTGACAGTTTAGTCAAAGTTAGATTTCTTTCTTGACTGTAGGCTCAGAATTAAAAACAAAGAACAAACAAAAGGTATTGTACTGTAGGAACAGACTTCAGAAATCATCTAGTCACAACTTCACTTAGAGGTGTAGTGAGTTCCCGTTGTCATGACCTGGTAAGTGGTAGGCCCGGCGCTATAACCCAGGTTTCTTGAATTATTAAATATAGGAAGCTATCCCCAAGAATTCACTGTTCTTAAGAATTTTTTTCCCATAGGAGTGTTTTAAACCTAGGGATTTTGTGCATTTGGTAACTGTCAGTTTCTCTTGTCCATTTAAAACCAAAAAAAGAAAATAACAAATGTTGTTTATGTTGAGTTTGTGATTTGGTTCCACAGCTACGGGAAAATGATGTGTTATCATTGGATATTGTATGTAAGACTTTACACTTGAACAGTTTTGAGCTGTTATTTATGGAATTCGTAAACTCAGGGATATGCAGTCTTAAACTGCAGTCTTAAAATTGTTTTCAACAAAACCATTTCCTTTCTTTAGAAATCAGTGAATCTCTAGAGCAATCTGAGATAACTGTTGTGAAATTTTGGTGCAAGTTGTTCTTATTTTCTGCATCTAGTCAATACCCTGCATGATTCAGAAAAAGTCTTAAGTCAATTGAATCGACATTTACACAAGCCCTTAAACCCTCTTAGAGGAATTTTGGCTTCTAGGCAAGGCCAGCCCAACTCAGCAAATAAGGTGTTCCCACAAAAGGGTGGTCATTTTCATAGTTTTTAGGTGGTGGTAGCAGTTGTCTTTTTCCCCCAGTCATTTCCCATCCAACTCAGAGTACAAACGTCTCCAAGCCCCTCCACACCCCTCGGTCAGTGTCTTCTGCTCCTCCTTTCCTGGCTCACCCGGGACAGCACACAGACCACCCTGGCCACGGGCTTCTGCCTACAAGCCTTCGTGTTTTCTCTTTCCCCTGCCAGGCACTTTGACTCCCTAGATATCTGCATGGCTCACTCTTACCTTCAGGTGACCTTGTCAAGCAGGCCTTTCCTGACTTACATAAAATAGCAACTTCCCGCAAATCTTCATTTTTCTCCAAAGATTTATGTTTCTTTTTTTTTAATTTAAATTCGATTAATTAACATATAGAGTATTAGTAGTTTCAGGGGTAGAATTTATTGATTCATCAGTTGCGTATAACACCCAGCGTTCATCACATCATGTTCCCTGCTTGATAAGTTCTTTATAGATTTTGGATACTAGCCCTTTATCTGATATGTCATTTGCAAATATCTTCTCCCATTCTGTCGGTTGTCTTTTGGTTTTGTGGACTGTTTTTTCGCTGTGCAAAAGCTTCTTATCTTGATTAAGTCCCAATAGTTCATTTTTGCTCTTGCTTCCCTTGCCTTTGGCGATGTTTCTAGGAAGAAGTTGCTGCGGCTGAGGTCGAAGAGGTTGCTGCCTGTGTTCTCCTGTAGGATTTTGATGGACTCCTGTCTCACACTTAGGTCTTTCAACCATTTGGAGTCTATTTTTGTGTGTGGTGTAAGGAAATGGTCCAATTTCGTTCTTCTGCATGTGATTGTCCAATTTTCCCAACAGCATTTGTTGAAGAGACTGTCTGTTTTCCACTGGACATTCTTTCCTGCTTTGTCAAAGATAAGTTGACCATAGAGTTGAGGGTCCATTTCTGGGCTCTCGATTCTGTTCCATTGATCTATGTGTCTGTTTTTGTGCCAGTACCATACTGTCTTGATGATGACAGCTTTGTAATAGAGCTGGAAGTCCGGAATTGTGATGCCACCAGCTTTGCTTTTCTTTTTCACCATTCCTCTGGCTATTCAGGTCTTTTCTCGTTCCATACAAATTTTAGGGTTGGTGGTTCTGGCTCTGTGAAAAATGCTGGTGGTATTTTGATAGGGGTTGCATTGAATGTGTAAATTGCTTTGGGTAGCATAGACATTTTAACAATTTTTGTTCTTCCAATCCATGAGCATGGAATGTCTTTTCATCTCTTTCTGTCTTCCTCAATTTCTTTCATAAGCGTTCTGTAGTTTCTAGAGAACAGATCCTTTACCTCTTTGGTTAGGTTTATTCCTAGGTATCTTATGGTTTTTGGTGCAATTGTAAATGGGATCAATTCCTTAATTTCTCTTTCTTCTGTCTCATTGTTGGTGTATAGAAATGCAACTGACCTCTTTGTACTGATTTTATATCTTGCCATGTTGCTGAATTGCTGTATGAGTTCTAGTAACTTTTTGGTGGAGTCTTTTGGGTTTTCCACATAAAGTATCGTATCATCTGCAAAGTGTGAGAGTTTGACTTCTTCTTTGCTGATTTGGATGCCTTTGATTTCTTTTTGTTGTCTGATTGCTGTGGCTAGGACTTCTAGAACTAGGTTGAATAGCAGTGGTGAGAGTGGACATCCCTGCTGCGTTCCTGACCTTAGGGGAAAAGCTCTCAGCTTTTCCCCATTGAGAATGATATTCACTGTAGATTTTTCCTAGATGGCTTTTATGATATTGAGGTATGTACCCTCTATCCCTATACTCTGAAGAGTTTTGATCAAGAAAGGATGCTGTACTTTGTCAAATGCTTTTTCTGCATCTCTTGAGAGGATCATATGGTTCTTGTTCTTTCTTTTATTAATGTATTGTATCACGTTGATTGATTTGCGGATGTTGAACCAAACTTGCAGCGCAGGGATAAATTCCACTTGGTAATGGTGAATAATCCTTTTCCGATTAGCTAGTATCTTAATGAGATTTTTTCCATCCCCGTTCATCAGGGATATTGGTTTGTAATTCTCCTTTTTGATGGGTTTTTTTCTGGTTTGGGGATCAAGGTAATGCTGGCCTCATAGAATGAGTTTGGAAGCTTTCCTTCAAGATTTATATTTCTATGGGACTCGTGTGTGTTTCTTTAGTTGTGAAATTTTCACTGTCTTTTCAAAATACAGTCTTTCATCTATATGTTATATGTATAAGGACTGTACATATAACATTAATACATACATAAAACATTAAAAGCATGATGATAAAATGAAACTCATGAACCAATAACAAAGAACAATGGTATTACCAGTAACTTGAATCAATTTCCATGATTGTTCTGTTCCTCTACCATTCTGCTAAACGAGCCAACATTCTCTTTTGTTTTAAACTTTTTTAATTATACTTTTTTAGTAGTTGTATTACATGAATGCATTCACACACACACACTTGTTCCTAAAAGTATATTGCTTCATTTTGCTAATTTTTAAATTGATGAAACAGTGTATTGCATGTGGTGTTCTAGGACTTGGAATCTCACTTTACATTATTTTTCTAATATCTGTTTATGTTACTGGTTTAGCTGTAGTTTCATTATTTTTGCTTTATAATATTTCATTATATGTTATATAAATAAAACTTGATATTTGTAGCTATGACAAACAATGCAGTATGTCTATTTGTGTACCTGTCTCATGATATGTCTGAGCAGAACTTTCTCTAGGGTATGTATCTACGAATAGAATTGGGTCAGAATGTTTTTAGTGGTTGTAGTACTTTACGTTTTCACCAGAAGATTGTAGTATCTACCTCCTTTAATTCCCACCAGTAGGTGGTATTTTTGAATGCCTTCATACTTGTTAATCTAGTGGGTTAACGTCGTATCTCATTGTGTGTTTTTTATTACTGAGATTGAACATCCTTCTGTATACTTACGGGCCATCCCTGATGTTTAATTGGAGGGACAGCAGTGAGACAGGTGGGGCTGCAGCACAGGGGGAGAAGGGGGAGGGCTGGTGGGTTGTGAGGCCAGGAGGCAGCAGGGGCCAAGGCGGGCCTGAGAGTGGGGAGCCTAGAGAGTGGGCCGTGGTGAGTGCAGGGCCATCTGGCAGCAGTGACCGCAGGAGGGAGGGACTAGGAGCAGAGACAAGGTAGGGAACAGCTGCAGGGGCCTTCATCCTGCTCAGAAACGTAGCACGTTTGGGGAGGAGGTTCTTACTGATCAAGTTCCTTGCTAGCTGTAATTCTCTATAAAAAGATTTTCTATTAAAATAACATAGTTGTTTTTCTGTAAGAGCTATGTATTTTTAAGTGCTAGCTACATATTCAGTTACTTTTTTCCTAAACACGCTTTGAAGTTCCAGAACTTGATTATTTCTTCAGACCCAATAGTGGTTTCATAGCAAAGTTCTGGAAAGGAGTTTTGTTTCTTCCTAATGATGGTTTTTCTATTGCCAAAGATTTGAGGATTAATGGCTCATATAATTTGAGCCATGATGCACCGCTTGGCTGTTAGGAGCTCTGCAGCTGTGGATGCTGGCTCTCAGCAGGTGCGCTGATCCTGACTCACGGGCTTTTCCTCAGTTACTGCAGAAATCACACAGTCCTGCTGCATTTATTTTGTGAAATCAGGAAGCTGAAGATGCTCCTGTGTCTCCCATATCCTTCTATGGGAATACATTTATTGGTATTTCAGGAACATGTTTGTTAGCTACAACTTTGCCTTCGTAGGGCAAGTCTGAATTTGAATACTTGCCGCTTTTCAAGTTCTAAGACCGTTTGAGACAAAAGCAAAAGAATGGGAAGTCATTATCAGTCTATTTAATTTTGTAACATACGCGATGATTTTATATGAGTTTACAAGGAAACACTAAATTCACTAATATTATGAACTTGATACTTTACTTTTCTATGTTATCATTTAGTAAGAAAATGTCTCTTAGTTTGAAAAGTGGCTGTTAAAGGGAAACCAGCATTTATCTTTGCTTTGTGAATGAGATTTCATGATAATGAAAGGAAAATTGATGGAAGAATGTTCTTTACTGGATAATTCTCAATAATCAGAAGGATGGCAGAATTTGAAAAATCACTTTTACAAATCCTTATAAAGTAATTGATTCATTAAACTTGTTACTGAAATTTGAAACCACGAAGTGGAAGGTTGATGGGGAAGTTTGCAAGAGGGGGATCAGCTGCTGCTCCCTGTGCCCAGTGATGAGTCTTCATATCAGAGAGAGGAGTTGTACAGACGCTGGATACCTTTGATGTGGTGCCGTCAAAAGTACATTTTCCAAAGACCTCTTTTAAAAAAAGTGAACTTGAACCCAGTCGAGATTTTAGAACTACTTTTTGGTTAACAGGAATCACAGGGGGTAAGGAACAAATTAAGAAACACCAGTGGATCCAGAATGTGGGACATTTTACAAGATAATGGACTCAGTTTTATCAATATGTTAAAGACATGCAAAAATGGAAGCTCCGAGAAACTGGTCTATACTGGGGGGGAATTAAAATACATCACAACTGCATGACCTTTCAAGCAACCTGTTTCCAACAAATATTGAGCCCATCAGGAAAATTTAAATAAGTGTGGGATGTTATAGGACACAGATGAATTTTTTAGCTAGTGTTTGTACTGACCCTAACATCCACGTTTTCACTTGCCCTGGTTATCCTCTGAACTTCTTAACCTTTTTTTAAAAAAAATTATAATTGCATACAGTATCCTATTAGTTTGATGTGTACAAAACCTAGTGATTTGACATTTGTGTAATTGCAAACTGATCAGCACCATAAGTCAATACAAAATTAATACAATGTGACTGACTATAGATCCATGCTGTGTATTACATCCCCAACACTTAATTATAACTGGAGGTTTGCACCTCTTCATTTCCATCACCCATTTTTGTCCACCCTCACCCTCCCATGCAGCCACCACTCTCTTCTCTGTATCTTTGAATCTGGGTTTTATTCCGTTTTGTTTTATTTTTTAGATTCCACATACATAGGAAATCATGCAGTATTTGTCTTTCTCTGACGTATTTCACTTAGCATAACACTGTCAAGGTCCATGTATGTTGACGCGGTGGCTGTCATTCTTTGTGGCCTAGTATTGCATTATATACACACACACACACATGTATTCCATATGCATTATGATACATACATGACACACACACATAAACACCATGTTTTTCTTTAGCCATTCATCTATCAGTGGCCATTTGACTTGTCTCCACGTCTTGGCTGTTGCACATGCTGCAGTGAATGTGGAGGTGCATTTATCTTTTCCAGTCAGTATTTTTATTTTCTTGGAGTAGATATCCAGACGTGGAATTGCTGGATCATAAGGTAGTTCTATTTTTCATGTTTTGAGGAACCTCCATATTCTTCTCCACAGTGGTTGCCCCAGGGTCCATTCCCCCCAACAGTGCACGAGGGCTCCCCTTTCTTCACATCCTCTCCAGCATTAGTTATTTCTTGTCTTTGTGATAATAGCAATTCTGACAGGTGTGAGGTGGTATCTCACTGTAGTTTTGATTTGCATTTCCCTGATGATGAGTGATGTTGAGCATCTTTTCATGTGTCTGTTGGTCATTTGTGTATCTTCTTTGGAAAAATGTCTCTTCAGGTCCTCTGCTCAATTTTAAATCGAATTGTTTGGCTTTTGGTGTTGAGTTTTAGGAGTTCTCCCTATGTTTTGGATACCAACCCCTTATCAGAGATAAGGTTTACAAATATCTTCTCCCATTGAGTAGGTTCCTTTTCATCTTGTTGATGGTTTCCTTCACTGTGCAAAAGCTTTTTAGTTTGTTGTGGTCCCATTTGTTCATTTTTGCTTTTGCTGTTGTCAGATTCAAAAAACCGTCGCTGAGACCATGTCAAAGAGCTTACAGCTTATGTTTTCTTGTAGGAGTTTTATGGTTTCAGGTTTTACATTCAAGTCTTGATCCATTTTGTGTTACTTTTTGTGTGCAGGATAAGATAGTGGTCATTTCGTCATTTCATTGTTTTCCATTTTAATGTGTAATTTTCCAACACTGTTTACTGAGGGGGCTGTCCTTCCTCCATTCTGTATTCTTGCCTCCTTCCCTGTAAATTAATTAACCATGTATGTGCGCATTAATTTTTGGCCTTTCCATTCTGTTCCATTGATCTATAAGTCTGTTTATGCCCATACCATACTATTTTGATTACTACAGCTTTATGGTATAGTTGGAAACCAGGAAGCATGAAACCTGCAGCTTTATTCTTCTTTTCAAGATTGCTTTGACTATTGAGGGTCATTTGTAGTTCCATACAAATTTTAGGTCTATTTGTTCTAGTTCTGTGAAAATTGCCATTGGAGTTTTTATAGATATTGCATTGAATCTGTAGGTTGCTTTGGGTGGTGTGGACATTTTAACAATATTTGTTCTTCCAGTCTGTGAGGATAGAATGTCTTTCCATTTATTTGTGTCTTCAGTTTCTTTCATCAGTATAACTTTCAGTGTATAGTGTATTTCGTCTCCTTAATTATATGTACTCCTAGGTACTTTATTTGTTTTTACCCACTTATAATTTCTCTTTCTGATGTTGCATTATTTGTGTATAGAAACACTACAGATTTCTGTATGTTGATACTGTGTCTGCGACTTTACCGAATTCACATATCAGATCTAACACTTCTTTTGTTAATTCTTTTGTTTTCCGTATATGGTGTCATGTCATCATCAAATAGTGATACTTTTACTACTTTCTGATTTGGATACATTTTTTTCCTTGCCTAATTGCTGTGGTTAGGTCTTCCAAATCTGTGCCTTGTCTTGTTACTGTTCTCAGGAGAACCCTTCATCTTTTCATCATCAGTGTGATGATAGCTGTGGGACTGTCACATGTGGGCTTTATTATGTTGACATGTTTCCTTTATACCCACTCTCTTGAGAGTTTTTTTTTTTAATCAGATAGAGGTGTTGAATTTTGTCAAATGCTTTTTCTACATCTGTTGAGATGATTATAGGATTTTTAACTTTCATTTAGTTACGTGATGTCCCACATTAATTGACAGATGTGGAATCATCACTGAACTCCTGGAATAAACCCCAGTTTGTCATGATTTATCATCCTTTTAATGTATTGTTGGATTTGGTTTGTCACTATTTTATTGAGGATTTTTGCATCTGTGTTTATCAGTGATACTGGTCTGTAATTCTTCGGTAGCGTTCTTGTCTGCTTTTGGTGTCAGGGTAAAGCTGGCTTTGCAAAGTATGTTTAGAAGCCTTCACTGCCCTTTAGTTTTTTGCAAGAGTTTGACGATAGTTATTAAATCTTCTTTGAATGTTTGGTAGATTAATCTACCTATATATTTTTCTGCTGAGATTGTTACATATTTTTGTTACTAATCAGTATCATCTTTTCAGTTTAAAGAGTTGTTTTTTTTTTTTAACATTTATTGTACAGCCAGTTTAGTGGTGAACTTCTTAGTTTTGGCTTATCTAGAAAACTCTTTTTCTGTCATTCATTTCTTAATGATAACCTTGCCAGGCAGAGTGTTCTTGTTTGGACATTTATTTTCCATTTAGCGCTCTGTATGTCATGCCACTCTCATCTGCCTGAGGGGTTTCTGCCAAAAAGTTTCTGATAGCCTCATGACCACAGCTACACTACACGGTTCCCTTGTATGTGACACACTGTTTGTCTCTTGGTGCTCTTAGGGCTCTCTTTACCCTTGACTTTTACCATTTTAATTATAATATGTCTTGGTGTAGGTCTCTTTGGTTTCATCTTATTTGGAACTCACTGGCTTTCCTGGACCTGGATGTCTGTTTCCTTGGCCAGATTAGGGAAGTTTTCATCTATTATTTTTTCAAATGAGCTTTTGCCCCTTTATTTCTCTCTTCTGCTTCTGGGACCCCTACAATATGTATATTAGTCGGCTGGATGTTGGCCTCTAGGTCCATTAAGGTATATTCACTTCTTTTAATTCTTTAATTCTTTTTTCTTTTTGTTGCTGTATCTGGGAGAATTCCATTGCTTTGTCTTCCCGCTCCGTGATCTGTTCTTCTGCTTTATGCAGGGTCTGCTGTTAAACTTCTGTATTCCTAGTGCAGGAATGCATGTTGCATGTTCTTCATCTCTGTGACTTGTGTTTGATACTTCCTTACATTTTTTATGTCTTTGTTGAAGTTCTCATTGTGTTCATCCCTTCTTTGCCAGAGTTCAGTATCATCCTTGTGACCATACTTGGAACTCTTCATTAGCTACATACTTAGCTTTGTTTCATTAAGGTCTTTTTCTTAAGTTTTGTCTTGTTCCTTCATTTGGAACATACTCCTCTGTGCCCTCATTTTGCCTGATGGTCCGTGTGCGTTTCCCTTTGCTAGGTGGAACACCTCCCATTCTTAAAGGAGTCGCCTTACGTAGGAGATGACTGGTGGGTCCCCGGTGCACAACCCCCGGTGGGCATGAGGGCCCGTGCTCCAGGGGAATTCGTGGGCTTCATGTGCCCATCAACTGTGGTGCAGCCCTGGGTGCCATGCAACGGGGGTGGGACACTCGCCCAGCTGATGATCCGTCGAGGCCAGGGGGTGGGGGGAGGTAACAAGAGAAGCATGTTCTCCCAGCGGGCTGTGCTGGGGCTATGCTGGGGCTGTGCTGGGGCTGCATTGGGGCTGTGCTGGGGGCTTGCCTGGCCCTTTGATGTGGGGCTGTGGTGCCTGGGGCAGGACACTCATTCTGTGCCTGTTAAGCGGCTGCAGCACACTGGGGTGGGGCGTGCTGTGCGGGGCTAATGGGTTAGAGAATGATTGCCAGCACCGCACCTGCCAAGTGTCGGCATTAGCAAGGTAGAATGAGATTGCAGAAATGATGCCCACGGTGCTTCTGTCCCTGGTAAGAGTCCCAACAGATTCCTGTCTTTCCAGTGGTCAGTTTAATATTAGTAAGTCGGTCTCCTTTACTGGTTGTCTAGTTACTTTTCAAACTGCTGCCTTTGCACTTGGTCTGGGGTGAGTGTGTGTGTGTGTGTGTGTGTGTGAGAGAGAGAAAGAGTGAGTGTGAGAGAGTGTGAGTGTGAGTTCTTCAAGAGCAGTCCTCTGTTCCATACAGTTGTGTTTCTCAAGAGTATGTGCTCATAGTCTTCATTGCTCAGTCAGTTAAGCATCCAACTCTTGATTTCGGATCAGGTCACGATCTCAGGGTTGTGGGATCGAGTCCCACTTTGGGCTGTGCACTCAGCAGGGAGTCTGCTTCGGATTTTCTCTCTCTCTCTCTCTCTCTCTCTCTCCCTCCCTCCCTCCCTCTACCTCTTCACCCCCAGCTCTCTCTCAAATAAAATCTTGATAATAAAATAAAATAAAATCTTAAAAAATTCAGATAATACTATTTTTTAACTTCAGCTCTAGTATTAATGTCCTTTTTCAACAGTTATTGGGAGCCCTTAAAATGTTACATAGTCAATACTCTCACCCCCTACCCCTAAACATCTCCATGCTCCCACTGAGCGCTGGGCCAAGTACAGTGCGTTTAGCGGTGTCATCTAACACATCTGGGTGTAACAGCGTATTCAATTTCCCAAATACTGCAGAAAGGAAGCAGTACACTAACACATTAGAGTAGGATATAGAAAAATGTCCAGTTTATCTTTATGTTAACAAAGAGGGAGAAAAACCCCTTTTCTATATCTCTCATGTCTTTCAATAAAAACATTACCCTGCTCACACACAAGACCATCTCTGTGAGATGAGATTTCACTATGAATTTTGGGGGGATGCAGACATTCAATCCATAACATACTTTAAAGAAGTTTTCTGTTATTCTTGATGATTTAGTCTGTGCTCCACAGCAAACCATCCCAAAACTTTGTGACTTGAAACAGTAATATTTTATGATTTTTTTTTTTTATGATTCTGAGGATTGGCTGGGTTATTTCTTTTCTTTCTTTTTTTTTTTTTTAAGATTTTATTTATTTATTTGACAGAGACACAGCGAGAGAGGGAACACAAGCAGGGGGAGCGGGAGAGGGAGAAGCAGGCTTCCCTCAGAGCAGGGAGCCTGATGCGGGGCTCGATCCCAGGACCCTGGGATCATGACCTGAGCTGAAGGCAGACGCTTAATGACTGAGCCACCCAGGTGCCCCTGGGTTATTTCTTTTTGTTTCACATGTGAGGCTGCCTTCATTAGGAGAGTTGATAGGGCTGGAGGGCTCAAGACGGCCTTACCCATGTTTGCAGATGATGCTGGCTCTTGGCTGGGGTGAACTGGTTTTCACCAGTCTTATCTTTCATCTTTCAGAAGGTCGCATGCTGTTTCAGGGTTCCAAGGCCAGAGTAGGAACTGCTAATTCTCTTAGGGTGTTAATTTATTTAATCTCTTTGACAGTCCATTTTCTCATTGGTAAATTGGGAGTGTTTGTTTTCAAAATCTGTTTTCCTTCTCATTCTGATAAGGATTACACCAGAGGCGACTTAAAAAATATTAAGTAATCTATTGGAGTAAAATCAATAGTTGAGGAAATCAGCCAAAGAGAAAATGAGGAAAGGAAAAGAAAAGAAAAGTAGGGAAACAGTTTATGCCAAAAGAAGACAAAACAGACAACAAAGTTCATGCTCTTAAGTTCTATAAAGTCTGGGCGCCTGGGTGGCTCAGTCGGTTAATCGTCTACCTTTGACTCAGGTCATGATCCCAGGGTCCTGGAATCGAGCCCCGCATCAGGCTCCCTGCTCAGCGGGGAGTCTGCTTCTCCCTCTCCCACTGCTGCTCCCCCTGTTTGTGCTTGCTCTCTCTGACAAATAAATAACTAAAATGTTCTATAAAGTTGGTATTGTTAGGTCAGAAATTCTTCTGTGTGCTTCATAATATCCAAAGGAAAATACAATTCACTATAAGATTTAGTGTCTTAAAATAGACACACTCACTGCTCAGGAGAAGCATAGGTATTCCTCAGATGCATCTCATTGTTTGTGGAAGGAGGACAGTGGAGCGGGGGTGGCGGCATCATCTGTAGCTCCCCTGCAGCCGCATGGGCGTCCCAGAGTGGAGAAGAACACGGGTGTCCCAGAGCGTGGGCGCCCCGCGGCATGCAGGTGGCATCCGTGCCGTTCAGTATGGACAGAGCAGGGAAGAAGTGATGCAAATGTCTGTTCATGGAAAATCTCATCCCTTTTGATACCATTTTAAAGGAATACTGTTGAATAAAGTATTTTTTAATTGACTTAAAATATGGATAATGGAAAGATACTTTACTACCTGTGCTTTGTAAAAAGATACATATGTAAGATTTTATATGAAAAGATGGTCCATCCTTTCAAGTTATAGCTCTGTCCTCTTTGTAAAAATAAATGTATTAGATATTTGAACTCCCTTTTTGTTCATCTGTTTATTAAAGATTATAATATATTATGATAGTGTTATTAAGAAAAGCACACCTCACATATTAGTTTTGCAAGGCAGAAAACATGACCTTTTGGGGCTGGTAAATATTTTATTCTTAAAATAGTTTTTTACATCATGTAAAAAAATTTTTAAATCTTTTTTCCTTTAGACATCCCTTTGCATTCTTGTTTTCTGTCATGTTTGATAAATTTAAAACACAATTAAGTGATAGCAGATGTTAACAGAGTTAAAATAGTACTTCTTCTGACTACCAACTAGTGATGTTTTGTGGTGTAGCAAAGCTGATAAATTAGGTGCTGTTGTAAGGTTCAGCTAGAGCAAATGAAAATAATTTATCAGAAAAACAAAGAAAATGAAACACTGAATCACCACGAGTTTTTCAAGATTGGAGAATCAATCAAAAGCTCTAGAAGTAACTTGAGTTTTACACAGTGAGATTGTAGATGTTTAACAATCAAGTAGTGTGTTCATTTTCAAAGATTTATAGCCCTTATTTTGTTACGAACTTGACTAATACAAGGATCCAACAAAATATGAAATATAGCCCAATCTGTTAAAAAAGGAAGAACAATTTACATCTTTCAAAAAATAAAACAAATTGAGTCAACATGCTGCAAAGGTTGATGTTTAAAATACTAGCTTAGGAAAACACAGGCCTGTTGTTGTGGGTTTACTTTATGTCAGGCAAGCGAGGAGATTCCACGTTTCGTTGAAACATTTGTGAAGGTGAGTCAGTGGATCCCTCACTGATTGATACACAAACCCCAGTCTCTGCAGTCCTGGGGGCTGAGCATCCTCTGGTCTAGCTGCCTCCCTCTTGGCAGATGATTAACAAGTGAGTTCCTGACATGGAAGTCATTAAGGACTGCCTGAGAAGACAGAAGTGAGGGGAGGGGTTCTGGTGAGCAGGGTGATAACGAAGCTGGTCAGGAGGAAGTCACAGAGGGGACGCTTTGTGGAGGGGGGAGTCATTGTGCACCTTACCTCATTCTGACCAGTCCGTCCACATGTCGTTCGTGGGACTTGAAGCATAGAGGGAACAGTTTCGTGACAACTAAAAATTAATACAGAGCCTTAAGACTTAGATTTATGATAATTTGTGACAACAAATAATTACTTAGAATTGTTTTACTGTTTTTTTGTAATTTGGTATGCTATGTACTATCTTTCCTACCATTTCCTCTTTTCAGAAACACTATCTTTAATTAATCAGTGTTTGGAAATTACAAAGTTTAAGTCAGTCAAAACGAAAAATATTTTGAGTTTCAGACATGAGCATACAGAGACACTAAGAGATCATTAATAATAGATAACTGGAGCTTTTTGACTAGAGAAGCCACTTCTCAAATAAGAGGCATTTATAACATGTAATTTTTATAATGGTTTCTCTCACTTTTAAGTTCTCTTATTTTTTAACTAAATCACCTAAATGTTAAGCCAATTGAAGAGATAATGGGATTAAAACTTGCTTATATTTGGTCTTTACTTTTATAAAGTCAGTATAGCTATTTTTGTATCGTTACTGCTTCTCTCTTCATTTTTTGCTACTTCCTATTTTCTTCATTCAGGTGATTTCACAGTTGAGGATCTTGGGCAGATCAGCAAGAGCTGGTTGCAAATTTGATAGAGAAATCTGGTCTAATGAGCTGTCCCCTGTCCTCAGTCTCTGGAAGAAACTAAACCAGGTTAGTACTGGAATATTATTCCAATTTTTTCCCCTTTTTCCTCCCTTTCCATTTTTTTTCCACTTTTCTCCCTAGATCGTCCCTGTTGGTTAAACTTTGCCCTGACCTGCCCTTACTGTGTACCGGTTTCCTGGAAGGAGGACAGAATAGCAGACGCAGACGAGCCTGAGAAGCAGGGTGTGACCGGTGTCATTGTTCTGCCCTGGGGATGTGCTGGCTCGTCTGCACCTGCTGTACATTCCTGTGTCCACTGCTTGCCTTCTCTCTCCTCTTTCTGTAAAGTCAGCAACGGCTATTAAAAGTTAGCATTTTTCAAAGGACTCAAGGTGCTGAGCAAAAACCGTTGGTCAGTTGGAAATTGGCGTGGTTTTGGTCTTGTAGAATAGTTGCTTGCTCACTAGGCAAAGCTGTTACAGTATTGTGATTCCTATTCTTGGTGAACAGGGGTTTATTCTCTGGATTTAAAAAATATAACTATGCAGTTCATCCATTTAGTAATACTGTAAAAATGCCTGTATATCAGATCTAACCTTCTTAAATAAGGGAAGTCAAATAAAGCTAATTTCAGAACCTATGAGAAAGGTTAAAACCTTCTAAAAATTCAAAGTCCTCAAAGCTTACAGTATTGTAATTTTGAGTTATTAGGACGGTCTCAACAATTGGTGATTGTCAGGAATCTGGATAAGCACTGATCCCAGCTAACTGGAATCACTGCTTTTATTCAGATCATCACATTGATAAAGCTTGATATAGTCCCCTTGAGGAGAAATTCACATTGAGAAATACGACTTTCGCTGTAATCCTAAGCCCTGTTCCCCACTCTGCCCACAAGTAAGCACTTTGTACGCATTCTTGACTGCGATCTAGTCTTTGTACCAACTCATAGCGAAGTTACTCTCCTTCCCTCTGTGCTTAAACCAGACTTTGTTTTTCTTTAAATTAATAACCAAATTTATGCACATTTTAATTTTCTCTTTTAGCAGTTAATTTTTTATCTTGATATATGGTAGTACTCTCCTTGTCAACATACAGCTTCTTGTCAGTTCACAACTTGGTTTCCTTCTTAATATGTCATTGACTATTTTGAATTTTCTGTTGATTTTTGGGGCCATGCAATCCTTAAAATATGTACACATATGCAAACACATATATATTCAAATGTATGTATATTATACTATGAAATAGCTATTCTGAGATTAATGATGTAAAATCATTCTCAAAAGCTTCACTTAGAGAATAAAATAAAATGATTGGAATTACTATGTTTATCCCCTACTAAATTGCAAAAATATTATAAAAGTAATCCTAATTATTGCAGATCTCATCTTACGTTTTAGAGACATAATCCACGTATCTGCTGGAGACTTCCTTCCTTCCGTCGGAAGTATAAGTGAACTTGTTTGACCCATTTTTCAAGTCTGAGTAAGATTGAAGTCTGCTCCATGATTTTGTCACCTTACTTTCTTACAATTTTCTTGGTCTCTAACTGAATTTGCACTGGTCAGATTTTTTTTTAAATTTTTTATTGTTATGTTAATCACCATATATTACATCATTTGTTTTGGTGTAGTGTTCCATGATTCATTGTTTGTTTATAACACCCAGTGCTCCATGCAGAATGTGCCCTCTTTAATACCCATCACCAGGCTAACCCATCCCCCTACCCTCCTCTCCTCTAGAACCCTCAGTTTGTTTTTCAGAGTCCATCGTCTCTCATGGTTCGTCTCCCCCTCTGACTTATTCCCCTTCATTCTTCCACTCCTGCTATCTTCTTCTTTTTCTTTTTTCTTAAAATATGTTGCGTTATTTGTTTCAGAAATACAGATCTGTGATTCAACAGTTTTGCACAATTCACAGTGCTCACCGTAGCACATACCCTCCCCAATGTCTATCACCCAGCCACCCCATCCCTCCCACCCCCGACCACACCAGCAACCCTCAGTTTGTTCCTGAGATTAAGAATTCCTCATCAGTGAGGTCATATGATACATGTCTTTCTCTGATTGACTTATTTCACTCAGCATAACACCCTCCAGTTCATCCACGACTTTGCAAATGGCAAGATCTCATTCCTTTTGATGGCTGCATAATATTCCATTGTGTATATATACCACATCTTCTTTATCCATTCATCTGTCGATGGACATCTTGGCTCTTTCCACAGTTTGGCTATTGTGGACATTGCTGCTATAAATATGGGGGTGCACGTACCCCTTCGGGTCCCTACATTTGTATCTTTGGGGTAAATACCCAGTAGTGCAATTGCTGGATCGAATGGTAGCTCTAATTTCAACTGTTTGAGGAACCTCCATACTGTTTTCCAGAGGGGTTGCACCAGCTTGCATTCCCACCAACAGTGTAGGAGGGTTCCCCTTTCTCCACATCCCCATCAACATCTGTCGTTCCCTGACTTGTTAATTTTAGCCATTCTGACTGGTGTGAGGTGGTATCTCATGGAGGTCTTGATTTGGATTTCCCTGATGCCGAGCGATGTTGAGCACTTTTTCATGTGCCTGTTGGCCATTTGGATGTCTTCTTTGGAAAAATGTCTGTTCATGTTTTCTGCCCATTTCTTGATTGGATTATTTGTTCTTTGGGTGTTGAGTTTGATAAGTTCTTTATAGATTTTGGATACTAGCCCTTTATCTGATATGTCATTTGCAAATCTTTTCTCCCATTCTGTCGGTTGTCTTTTGGTTTTGTGGACTGTTTCTTTTGCTGTGCAAAAGCTTTTTATCTTGATGAAATCCCAATAGTTCATTTTTGCCCTGACTTCCCGTGCCTTTGGCGATGTTTCTAGGAAGAAGTTGCTGCGGCTGAGGTCGAAGAGGTTGCTACCTGTGTTCTCCTTTAGGATTTTGATGGACTCCTGTCTCACGTTTAGGTCTTTCAACTATTTGGAGTCTATTTTTGTGTGTGGTGTAAGGAAATGGTCCAGTTTCATTCTTCTGCATGTGGCTGTCCAATTTTCCCAACACCATTTGTTGAAGAGACTTTTTTCCATTGGACATTCTTTCCTGCTTTGTCAAAGATAAGTTGACCATAGAGTTGGGGGTCCATTTCTGGGCTCTCGATTCTGTTCATTGATCTGTGTGTCTTGTTTTTGTGCCAGTACCATACTGTCTTGATGATGACAGCTTTGTAATAGAGCTGGAAGTCCGGAATTGTGATGCCGCCAGCTTTGCTTTTCTTTTTCAATATTCCTCTGGCTATTCGGGGTCTCTTCTGGTTCCATACAAATTTTAGGATTATTTGTTCCATTTCTTTGAAAAAAGTGGATGGTATTTTGATGGGGATTGCATTGAATGTGTAGATTGCTCTAGGTAGCATTGACATCTTCACAATGTTTGTTCTTCCAATCCATGAGCATGGAACGTTTTTCCATTTCTTTGTGTCTTCTTCAATTTCTTTCATGAGTATTTTATAGTTTTCTGAGTACAGATCCTTTGCCTCTTTGGTTAAATTTATTCCTAGGTATCTTATGGTTTTGGGTGCAATTGTGAATGGGATCGACTCCTTGATTTGTCTCTCTTCTGTCTTGTTGTTGGTGTATAGGAATGCCACTGATTTCTGTGCATTGATTTTATATCCTGCCACTTGACTGAATTCCTGTATGAGTTCTAGCAGTTTTGGGGTGGAGTCTTTTGGGTTTTCCACATAAAGTATCATATCATCTGCAAAGAGTGAGAGTTTGACTTCCTCTTTGCCGATTTGGATGCCTTTGATTTCTTTTTGTTGTCTGATTGCTGTGGCTAGGACTTCTAATACTATGTTGAATGGCAGTGGTGAGAGTGGACATCCCTGCCGCGTTCCTGACCTTAGGGGAAAAGCTCTCAGGTTTTCCCCGTTGAGAATGATATTCGCTGTAGGTTTTTCGTAGATGGCTTTTATGATATTGAGGTATGTACCCTCTATCCCTATACTCTGAAGAGTTTTGATCAAGAAAGGATGCTGTACTTTGTCAAATGCTTTTTCTGCATCTGTTGAGAGGATCATATGATTCTTGTTCTTTCTTTTGTTAATGTATATTGTCACGTTGATTGATTTGTGGATGTTAAACCAGCCTTGCAGCCCAGGGATAAATCCCACTTGGTCATGGTTGAATAATCCTTTTAATGTATGTTGGACCCTATTGGCTAGTATTTTGGTGAGAATTTTTGCATCCATGTTCATCAAGGATATTGGTCTGTAATTCTCCTTTTTGATGGGGTCTTTGTCTGGTTTTGGGATCAAGGTAATGGTGGCCTCATAAAATGAATTTGGAAGTTTTCCTTCCATTTCTATTTTTTGGTACAGTTTCAGGAGAATAGGTATTAATTCTTCTTGAAATGTCTGATAGAATTCCCCTGGGAAGCCATCTGGCCCTGGGCTTTTGTTTCTTGTGAGATTTTTGATCACTGCTTCAATTTCCTTAGAGGTTATAGGTCTGTTCAGGTTTTCTCTTTCTTCCTGGTTCAGTTTTGGTAGTTGATACATCTCTAGGAATGCACCCATTTCTTCCAGGTTATCTAATTTGCTGGCATAGAGTTGCTCATAATATGTTCTTATAATTGTTTGTATTTCTTTGGTGTTGGTTGTGAGCTCTCCTCTTTCATTCATGATTTTGTTGATTTGGGTCCTTTCTCTTTTCTTTTGGATCAGTCTGGCCAGGGGTTTATCAATCTTGTTAATTCTTTCAAAGAACCAGCTCCTAGTTTCGTTGATCTGTTCTACTGTTCTTTTGGTTTCTAGTTCATTGATTTCTGCTCTGATCTTTATGATTTCTCTTCTCCTGCTGGGTTTAGGCTTTATTTGCTGTTCTTTCTCCAGCTCCTTTAGGTGTAGGGTTAGGTTGTGTATTTGAGACCTTTCTTGTTTCTTGAGAAAGGCTTGTATTGCTATATACTTTCCTCTCAGGACTGCCTTTGCTGTATCCCAAAGATTTTGGACAGTTGTGTTTTCATTTTCATTGGTTTCCATGAATTTTTTGAATTCTTCTTTAATTTCCTGGTTGACCCATTCATTCTTTAGTAGGATGCTCTTTAGCCTCCATGTATTTGAGTTCTTTCCGACTTTCCTCTTGTGATTGAGTTCTAGTTTGAAAGCATTGTGGTCTGAAAATATGCAGGGAATGATCCCAATCTTTTGGTACCGGTTGAGACCTGATTTGTGACCTAGGATGTGATCAATTCTGGAGAATGTTCCATGGGCACTGGAGAAGAATGTGTATTCCGTTGCTTTGGGATGGAATGTTCTGAATATGTCTGTGAAGTCCATTTGGTCCAGTGCGTCATTTAAAGTCTTTATTTCCTTGTTGATCTTTTGCTTAGATGATCTGTCCATTTCAGTCAGGGGGGTGTTAAAGTCCCCCACTATTATTGTATTGTTGTCAATGTGTTTCTTTCCTTTTGTTATTAATTGCCTTATATAATTGGCCGCTCCCATGTTCGGGGCATAGATATTTACAATTGTTAGATCTTCTTGTTGGATAGACCCTTTAAGTAGGATATAGTGTCCTTCCTCATCTCTTATTACAGTCTTTGGTTTAAAATCTAGTTTGTCTGATATAAGGATTGCCACCCCAGCTTTCTTTTGGTGTCCATTAGCATGGTAAATGGTTTTCCACCCCCTCACTTTCAATGTGGGGGTGTCTTTGGGTCTAAAATGAGTGTCTTGCAGACAGCATATTGATGGGTCTTGTTTTTTAATCCAGTCTGATAGCCTGTGTCTTTTGATTGGGGCATTTAGCCCATTTACATTCAGGGTAACTATTGAAAGGTATGAATTTAGTGCCATTGTATTGCCTGTAAGGTGACTGTTACTGTATGTTGTCTGTGTTCCTTTCTGATCTTTGCTGCTTTTAGGCTCTCTCTTTGCTTAGAGGACCCCTTTCAATATTTCTTGGAGGGCTGGTTTCGTGTTTGCAAATTCCTTTAGTTTTTGTTTGTTCTGGAAGCCTTTTATCTCTCCTTCTATTTTCAATGACAGCCTAGCTGGACATAGTATTCTTGGCTGCATATTTTTCTCGTTTAGTGCTCTGAAGATATCATGCCAGTCCCTTCTGGCCTGCCAGGTCTCTGTGGATAGGTCTGTTGCCAATCTAATGTTTCTACCATTGTAGGTTACATATCTCTTCTCCCGAGCTGCTTTCAGGATTTTCTCTTTATCTCTGAGACTCGTAAGTTTTACTATTAGATGTCGGCGTGTTGACCTATTTTTATTGATTTTGAGAGGGGTTCTCTGTGCCTCCTGGATTTTGATGCCTGTTTCCTTCCTCACATTAGGGAAGTTCTCTGCTATTATTTGCTCCAATATACCTTCTGCCCCTCTCTATCTTTCTTCTTCTTCTGGGATCTCAATTATTCTAATGTTGTTTCGTCTTACCGTATCACTTATCTCTCGAATTCTGCCCTCGTGATCCTGTAGTTGTTTCTCCCTCTTTTTCTCAGCCTCTTTACTTTCCATCATTTGGTCTTCTATATCACTGATTCTCTCTTCTGCCTTATTTATCCTAGCAGTTAGTGCCCCCATTTTTGATTGCACCTCATCAATAGCCTTTTTGATTTCGATTTGGTTAGATTTTAGTTTTTATTTCTCCAGAAAGGGTTTCTCTAATAATTTCCACGCTTTTTTCAAGCCCAGCTAGTATCTTTAAAGTCATGATTCTGAACTCTAGGTCTGACATCGTACTAATGTCCGTATTGAGTAGGTCCCTGGCTGACGGTACTACCTCTTGTTCTTTTTGCTGAGGTGATTTTTTTCGTCTTGTCATTTTGTCCAGAGAAGAAAAGATGAATGAGAGAACAAAATGCTAACAGGTTAACAACGTCCCCAGCAAATATACTGTATACAAATCAGAAAAGACCTGAAACCAGGGGAAAAGAAAGGGAAAGAAAGAAAAAAGAAAGAGAAAAAAAAATAAAGATAAAAACAGAACAATACAAAAAAAGCAGAATGTGATCAAATATGATAAGGCTAGTGCATAGACCAGTGCCACACACTAGATTTTGGGTGTATTTTGGTCTGTTAGAAAAAAGTGCCTCCTAAAATTTTAAAGGAAGAAAGACATATATGTACAAAATAAGGGTTGATACAATGAAGGGATAGAAGATGACTGTAAAGATGAAAATTATAAAAGATTTTATAAAAGGACTTGATAAGAAGTTGTTTGAAAAAAGAAAGAAGATTAAAAAAAAAGGAAAAAGGGAGAGAATGTGATCAGGCAGGAGACTAGAACAGAGGCATACACTAGTGATTTAGGGTATATTTTGATCTGTTAGAAGAAACTGTATCTCAAAATTTTAAAGAGAGGACAACTTATATATATATGCCAAAAATAAGGGTAACTACTATGAAGGGATAAAATATGACTCTAAAAATGAAAAATAAAAAATTTTTTTTTTTAAAAAGAGATTGATAAGATGTTGGTTGAAAAAGGGAAAAAGAAAAAAAAAAACAGTTGACAAAAATTAACTTTGATGAACTAGTTAATCATGGTAAAAAAAAAGCCATGAATTCTATGTGCAGTATTCCCCTAGCGCTGGAGTTCTCCCGTTCTCCTTGATCGGTAAACTTGGTCTTGGCTTGCTGGCTGTTCGTGCTGATCTTCTGGGGTGGGGCCTGTTGCCATGGTTCCCAAATGTCTTTGCCGGAGGCGGAATTGCCCCGCCCTTGTCGGTCCGGGCTAAGCAAGCTGCTCGGGTTTGCTCTCGGGAGCTTTTGTTCCCTGCAAGCTCTCGGTACAGCTTTGGAGGACCAGGGTGAAAATGGTGGCCTCCCAATCTCCACCCGGAGGAGCTGAGAACTCGGGGCCCCGCTCCTCAGTGCGCCCCCCGGAGAAAAGCAGTCACTCCCGTCTCCCCGGTCTCCGGTCGCACTCCGTGCTCACCCGGCCTGTGACTGAGCGTTTCTATCTCTGGCACCCGACCCCGTGTGGAGTCTCCAAACCCAGCAGATCCCTGCGGTGCGCTCCCGTACCACTCCTCCCGGGGGAGGAAGGGGAGTCTCCCCGGCTCTGCCGCTTGTTGGGTCCCTGCTGGAGGAGCAGTGGCCCGACTGGGCCGCGGATCACAGTTTATGGCCACCCCGAGCTGAGAGCCCGCGCCTCGGCTCCGTCTCTGCAGCCGGCTTCCCCGCTCCGATACCTGGGAGCTCTGCCGCACTCAGGCTCCCCCGGTCTTTCTGTGACCCCGAGGGTCCTGAGACCACACTGTCCCGCGAGGGTTCCACCCCCGCTTAGCCACTGCAGCGACGTCCCTCCGCGGAGCCGACTTCTAAAAGTTCCGATTTTGTGCTCCGCGGCTCTAGCACTTGCCAGAAGCGGCCGACGGAGGCCCCCTCCCCCGCCGTCTCTCCTCCCGAATATCGCCTCGGATTCACGTCTCCGCACGTCCTACCTTCCAGTAAGTGGTCGCTTCTCTGTTCAGAGAGTTGTTGCTACTCTCCTCTTCGGTCTCCTGTTGAGCTCGTAGGTGTTCAGAATGGTTTGATCCCTATTCAGCTGAATTCCCGAGACCAGACGAAATCCAGGTCTCCTGCTCCTCCGCCATCTTGCTCCGCCCCCGTGCACTGGTCACATTTTTATCTCACCTGCGATCTGGCTGGAAGGTGCAACTTCTGTGTGTGTGTGTGTGTGTGTGTGTCGCACAAGAAATCAAGCCCTATTATTTTGTAGCGATGGAAAGGAAGGGTATTTTTTCTCTTTTACCCTTTGAGATTCTCAGCTGGGTCTGCTACAGAAGACAGATTAACAACACAAAAGCATACAAATGTATTGAACACAAGTTTTGTGTGACACTGGAGCCTTCATAAGGAAATGAAGGCCTGAAAAAGTGGTTAAACCTGAGTATTTTTATGCTAGGTTTGATGAAGAGTGCAGAATTGTGACCAAATAGAACAGGACAAAAGGGGTTCGAGCCCCGGATGGTAAACTGGGGAACACTTCGCCAAGCCTGTTGTATAAATAGATACTACAGCTTTGGGTAATTCTCAAAGTTCTTGGTGTTGGCTCTTGGCACCATGCAATATTTTCTGGAATATGCTGTTTGGTCTTCCCTTCCGACCTGCTTCCCCACCCCTCTTCTGGTGACACATAACTCATACTTCCTTTGTAACTCTGGAGAAGTCTTTTCAGTTATTACGTAGAGAGGACCACAGAAGTGACTTCAAAGGTCTGTATGAATTGTTTACGTTGTGAGGCCCAACCCAATATTAGAAATTCAAATTAATTCTCTTTCCCAAACCCTTGTTTTTCTCCTTTGGGATGTAGGCATGGCCTGTTAATAGCTCTCTGATGTTGGATTCATGCCACAGCACACCCCTCGCGGCCCCTGTCCCTCCCATGGCGCTCAGTGTGGGGGTAGCAGAACAGACTGAAGTATATGATGCTGCAATCATTTATTTTAGGCTAAGCACCTTGGGGAGTAGTCCCATTGTTAAGCTCAGTAAGCTCTTCAAACGAGGCGTTATCCCGGAAGACTCCACGGTGCTGGGGGTGGATCCCAGCAGGGGTGAGATGTCGATCCTGGGTTAGGTCTTCAGACCCACTGGCATGTGTCTGCTTCGGCATTCACTGTTCTGACTGCAGATAGTGGGTGTCGTGCTCAGGTTACACCTGGCAGCTATGTCTTTCAGTTCATCCTGCACACTCTTCTGAATTACCTCTGTGAATCAAATAAAATGCCAGCTTCTTAGTGCGGCCATGTGTGGTCTTTTCTCGGACTGGCTGGCGGTCCCCATACTGACTTCTTGGTACTGCGTGGCCCGTTTCTCTATGCCAGGGTACTTGCTGGGGCTCTCTGTGGGTTGGTTGGTTGGTTGGTTTACAACATGCCAGGCACTTTGGAACTTCTGTATCTGCTCTTGTGATTCCCTTTGCATAGATTCTCCTTGCTTTCTGTTCAGTTGGATAACTTTTGTTTAGAAACCTAACTAGTCTAATACAAATACCACTGATCTCTCTAGCTTTGCACACACTGTGGTAATATAGACGAGTATACTATCATCTTGTCCTTACTTAAACTCAAAAAAATATTTAGCACGTGGATTCACAGAAATGACGCATCTAAGGAAGGATCACTCTAGCTTTGTTTTCACCATTTGTTTATTACATGAGCCCATTTTTTGTCATCTCCTACACTTTTCCTCATTTTGCAATTTCATAGTTATTTCTTTATACAGAGCAACATAGGAATGAAGGAATTTTCTAATTGAAAAAGATTGTAATTTCTTTCCCTGGAAAGAACTCTCAGTTACTATTATGTTGTATTTTCAGTATAAACATGTTTTAAGCATAAGATGATTTGTCCGTTTGTCTTGGGATATGTCATTATTGGGACATAACTGTTTTTCCTTCCTGTTCAAGGATGAGTAAATGCAATTTGTTACAAGTCCCCACTGGATAGAATCTTTATGTCCTGTTGGCACTGACTTTTTCTCCTCTGGGGAGGACTGGGAAGAAACTTTGTGTAGAGACTCCCAGAGCTGCTCAGACGGGGGGACTGTGAGGCTCTTCATCACCCCCCTCGCCCCCACCCTGGCACTTAGTTCTGGACAGAGGGCCCTGCTGTCCACTGGCAGGACCCGGCTCGTCACTCACCTAACACAGGATGAGAAGGTGGCTTCTGGAGCCAGACTGCTGGGCTCAGATCCCAGCGCTCATGCTTCGTAGCTGTGTAGCGTAGGAAAATTACTCACCTTCTCTGTGTCTTTGTTCTCTTATCTATAAAATGGGGATAATGGTAGTATTTACCTCATAGATGCCTCATCAGGATTAAATGAGTTACTCCACGGAAGGCTTTCATAGCAGTGCCTAGTGTGTGAGCATTCTCGGCTGAGTAGTCATTTTACTGTTACTGAAGGTACAAAGACTTATAATGTATGAACGTCTCTTTCCAGGAGAGGCATACATATAATATGTGTCTCTTTCCAGAGCAAGATATTTTTATCATTTGTATAATTATGTATTCAGTCATTCATTCAGAAAATTTTCATGGAGCACCTCGTTTGTTTCATTGCTTTTGTGTTCAGGACTGTGTGGAAGGCAAAACCCGTAGAGTTACAGTTGGGTTATAAGAGAGACCCTTAAAAAATTCAACAAGTAAATAAGCAAAAATAATTATCACAAATTATTGCAAATGCTGTGGAAGGAAAACACAGGTGCTCTTATGAAGAAAACGAGCAAAGTCCTCTTCTGGACTGGATAGTGAGGAAGTGAAATTGAATCTGAGAAGTGAGCCATGAGAAGACTCTAGCCAGGTGGAGTTGCAGGGGAGGACCTTTCCGAGCAGCGGGGCAATGTGAACACATTCTCCAAGCGGACGGCAAGTACAGTCCGTGAACCCAAGAGGAAGCCCGTGTGATTGGGGCACAGACACTAAAGGGTCTTGTGGGATGAGATGACGATGAGGGATGATGCCCAAGATGCAGGAAGGAGTTTGTGTTTTATCCCAAGTGCAGTGAGGCCCACGGAGAGAGTATTGAGGGGGAGTGGCTGGGATCCTGTTGACGATTTCAAAAGCTCTCCCCGGCTGTTGTGTAAGTGAGTTTGGAGTGAGGTTCAAGAGGAAGGAAGGAGAACAAGCAGGGGACTGTCATCGGGGTAAGAGGTGATGTGGTCATGCCGTCAGGTTAGACCCAGAAATATTGCGGAAAGAGACTCACCATGGATTTGCATGTTGGTTTTGTGGACGAGTGACTGGGTGGAGGGGGCGCCGCTTACTGAGCCCAGGAACGGGGAGAGAGCGCAGGGGCTGTGGGGGTCGTGGCGGAGTGGCGGTGCCACTGCAGGGGTGGTGGACACTTTACCTGTGGACATCAAGGGGAATGTTGGCTGCATGGTGGGGACCTCAGAAGGGTTGCTAGGACTTGGCTCTTACTAGCATATTGGGAACAGTTCAGTGATCACAAAGCGTTACATCATCTAGAGAGAGAAGGAAGAGGACTCATGAATTGGCCTGAGGAGTCCCAACACCTAGGGTCAGAGGCAGGAAAGGCGTGACCAAGCTTTCCTCGGGGAAACACAATAAAAACCCAAAGCAGGGAGCAACACAGAAGGCTGAAGCATCACAGAAGCCTTGAGGAGGGCGTCTTTCATTAGGAACAGGATTGTTGACTGTGCCGAATTGCTGGTGCGAGGTGAAGAAACCGAGTACAGAGTTGGTCACTGGATTTTCAGAATACAACTCAGTGGTGGCCTTGACCTTGACAGGAAGAGTTGAGGTGGAGCCAGGAGACTGGAGGTTGTGTTTGAAGGCCATCTACCTTGGCCTATGGGACGAGGGGAGACCGTATGGAGAGGCAGTTCTTTATACAATGTGCTCTTCAGGAGAGTGAAGGAGTAAGGTGGTTTGGTAAGTAAGGGGCCCAGCATGGTTTTTCTTAAGGCCAGAAAGTACTGGAGTATCTGTAGGCTAGTGGAAATGATCTAGTGGAGGAAGTAGTTGAAGATGCCAAAGCATTGATTCGGCAAAGTTCTGAAAACAGAAACTATGAGTTTTTGCTAAATAAGGGGTCAGTGAGGAATACAGAAATTTCCTGTCCCTTAAGTATATTTTTTTAAAAAAATTTTTCAGAGGGGCTCCTGGGTGGCTCAGTGGGTTAAGCGTCTGACTTCGGCTCAGGTCATGATCTCCGGGTCCTAGGATCGAGTCCCACATCGGGCTCCCTGCTCAGCGGGGAGTCTGCTGCTCCCTCTGCCCCTCCCCCCACTCATGCTTGCTTTCTCTCTCTCTCTCTCTCTCAAATAAATAAAATCTTTTAAAAATGCGCATCTTTTCCTGCCTCAGGATCTTGGTGCATACTCTTTTTTCTACCTAGAAGTCTCTTTAAAAAAAATTTTTTTTTCCCCAGAGGTTTAGGGTAAGTTTGTATCACTCTTAGTGTGAAGCCGTCCCGAGCCTTCACTCTGGCTTTTCTGTTCTTGCTGCTGGCTACGTGGAACACTGTTGTTTCAGTAGTTACAGGATTATGTGGTATTTGTGTTTCTTTTAAATTATTAGCCCACCAGGGACATCGGAAGCGCTCTTCCCACTCTTGACAAGTACAGATGAGGCCCCTGCCATTCCCCCTGTGTCTCCCCAACACCTCACCTCAGTGCCGTTCAAACAGCCATATTCCAGCTTTCTCCTCCTCGGTTGACTTTGCTTATTCAACTAGACTGCTGTAGAGTTGCCAGATGTCCTTGTTCCTAATTTCATCTTTATTTATCTGCTCCTCACACAGTATGATACATAAGGTCACGTCATGTGAGCGTACTAACACTTGGTCCGCTTTTAGCTTGATTCACATCCTGAGTTATTTCACCCTGGTTGCCGTCGTATTACTGCAGTTCTTTGAAATATCTTCAAACCTGTTTTTCATAACAAAATAGGAATAAATGTGTAAGCTTATTTTAATTATTTTCAAGTAGATTTTTCCACATTTAGTTTCTCTTCTCTCCTTGTTTTAATTAGAACTATTAGTTTAAGACAAAATCTGTTTATTTAGTGTGTTTATGAGTGACATGGAGATGGGGTCTACCAGTGTTGTTGTTCTAGCTGTGAGAGAACATTTATCAGGAAGTTTTAAAAACTCCAGAATCTAGCAATTCTAAAATTACTATGAGAGGTTTAGATTAAGATTTAACTTAAAAGCTTACCCCATAGATCTGTCACCCTGATCTAAAAAGTAGGATGAGTCTGTTCTTTTTCAACCTTGATTTCCTTTAAGGGAAGTAGTCCTAGATATGGACTTAATCTGTATACCTTTTAACGAGATCTAGCATTTTAGAATTTTCCCGTTAGACATAATTAGAAAAAGAAAAACTGGTGGAGAAAAGTTGTGAGTCAAACAATACGTGGAGAAACAGGAAAATAACTGTTTGTTTCAAGTAGTTTTGAAAAGTTACCCAAAGCGTGTGTGCAACCTCCAGCATCCAGTTAATGTAGTTAAGACATCTGTGGTTCTCTGAAGATGTCAGGGCCCTGCAACAGTGGGCGGGTGGTGGACACAGAGCGCCTTGAGTCCTGGTGGCGGGTGGGCAGGCGTGGACACAGAGCGCCTTGAGTCCTGGTGGCGGGCCGGCGGGCGTGGACACAGAGCGCCTTGAGTCCTGGTGGCGGGCGGGCGTGGACACAGAGCTCCTTGAGTCCTGGTGGCGGGCGGGCAGGCGTGGACACAGAGCTCCTTGAGTCCTGGTGGCGGGCGGGCAGGTGTGGACACAGAGCTCCTTGAGTCCTGGTGTCAGTGCTCTCTGCTTCTGAGCCGTGCTGGTCGAGCCTCGTGTTGGAACAGGGGAACGGAGATCCTGAAATACTTCTAGCAAATAAGGGACTGGGAAATAGAAATTGTCTATATTACCATGTCTTACTAATAATGAAATGCACCCAAACATGTTAGTGTGGCTGGTTTAGTATGAATTCTCTGTTGTTTTGTGTTTGGGGAGGGGGATGGAAACTTATTAAAAAAAAAAAAGATGAAGGCCAGTTAAGCTTATTGTGACAGTGGACATTGTTCTGTTTTCATGAAGCCAGAGACTTCCCGACGCTCGTGGGGGGAAGCAGTGTGACTTTCTCCTCACCTGTGAGGACCTGCAGTCTGGAAGGCAAGCAGGGAAGCCTCCTTAGTGGACAAGTAGAAACTCTGACCGCTCCAGAGAACTTGGCAGAGAGTGAAGGAAAGGACGTGGTTAAAGGAAGTCGGGGATGAGTCCAGTTTTACTTGTTTGCCTTCTGTAGTGTTAACACTTACGAACAATGTCTGCAAAGAATCTCGCTGAGTCAGTATTGTAAAGCTTGAGTAGATTCTAAGAATTTGAGTCTTCGATTCCGAGCAAAAGGGCTAGATACACAGAAGGGACCCACTGACAAATAGAGGATCCGGGAGATAGAGAGGAAAGCAGTTTCACTTGACTAATTTCCTTAACAGTCCAAGGGTGAGGTTTAATTCACGACTTGTGTTTATTACAGCGGCTTCCTCACGGCTCACTGGCACTCGGTTACGGCCGCTGGGTCACGCCTGCTCAGCAGCCCCACCTTCCACAGTCACCCTGGGGTTTGGATCCATTATCTGTTCCTATTCAAGTAGAAGTTTTACTGGTTCTTGACATAATGAGTAACTTTGGACTATACTCTGAGCATTTTGAGTATTATAAGATTCTAGTGCCCATTTAAATTGTCTTTTTCAGCAGGTAGTCAGCCTGTTTAGTTTCAGAATGTGTGTTGTGTCTCTTCTTTGGGCTGTGTTTCCTTTTCAGTTTGGTGCACAGAGCCTCTGCTGTTCTGGCCCGCCTCACTGTGTCTTCCCAGACAGGACTGTCCCCCCAACGTGGACAGAGCCTGATGGGGAGTGGGAGGGACACTGCTCTTTGCCGCGGTAGTGGGGTGGAGGTCAGCATGCAGACCGCAGGGGCTATGGGCGGGGGCAGTGTCCTTCACATCAGGGACGATGTAGAGGTTAGACTCCTGCCCAGAGCCTCCACCTGGCATCCCTTCTGCTGCCCAGGGCAGGCATGACTGATGACTTTTAACAAAGATGTCTCTCTCTCTTTTTAACAATTATTTGTAGAATTTTTTAGATTGATAAGCTGAAGATATGTATGGACCTTTCGCAGTTGAGTTAAATTAGTAAGAGGAGATTACTGGACATTCCAAGATATCTTATGTAAAACCTAGATATTTTAACTTTTTATTCATGTGAAACTAAACAAATTAAGAACTCACAAGAGTACAGTAAGTATTATATTCAGAGAGAGGCCAAAAATATATTTGTTGATCAAATTGAATCCAGAAAAAGGTGAATTTAGCTTATTGTTGAGATCTGGGCTATTGGTTTCCTATCTTCACTTTTAATATAGCCCAAGGAGGGGTTTTTGGTAAGCTAAATGGATTTAGTGCTGCCTTCCTTTATTTTACAGGGAAATTTTACCCTCACTCTCCTTTGGAATATTTGATTTTACAAAGAAATTGTATTCTATAAATTTTAAAACCTGTATTTTATTTGGATTTAGGCTTTTGAGCTGTGTTCACATTGGTTGAAACTAAACAAAGAAGGAAGTAGTGCTCATGCACTTTGGGTTAATTTGCAGCTTTTTATGAATCATAAACTGTTTTTATCATAATCTTTAAAAGAAACCGTTAAGAACAAACTACTTCAGCTTTGTAGAGTGAACTTGAGTGCAGGACAATATAACTGAGAATTGTTGGCCAGAACTCACATCTTAGGAGAGAGGAGTATTTACAGACCTGTAGGCACGAAGCATGTTTGAACTTCCGTTTGTGTAAAATGTAGTCATGGCAGTGGGGTCAACTGGATAGTCAGAGTCGTTTTAGGTGGTATCAGATGGGTGAGTTTGGAGGAAATGATGCAAGTGAAACATTCCTCAGTGTCTTTTTGGATTGAATATAAGGGTCACTTTCCATTATGAAGACAGGATCAATGCACTATCTCAGGCATTTTGAATGGTAATTTTAAGTTCTGAGGGGTGCATGTGAGAGAGAGAGAGACAGAGAGCTCCAAGACTAAAAACAGACCTCATACTCTGTTGCTTTGGGTAGTATGGACATTTTAACAATATTTGTTCTCCCAATCCATGAGCATGGAGTGTATTTCAGTTTGCCTGTGTCATCTTCAATTTCTTTCATCAGTGTTTTATAAAGTTTTCAGAGTACAGATCCTTCACCTCCTTGGCTAACTTTATTCCTGGATATTTTATTATTCTTAGTGCAGTTGTAAATGGCACTGCAACTTTACTGAATTCATTTATTGCTTTTATTTTTTTGATGGAGTCCTTCAGGTTTTCTATATACAGTATCGTGTCTTCTGCGAACAGTGGAAGTTTACTTCTTCCTTACCAAGTTGGATGCCTTTTATTTCTTTTTCTTGTCTGATTGCCAAGGCTAGAACTTCCAGTATTAGGTTGAATAAAAGTGGTGAGAGTGGACATCCGTGTCTTGTTCCTGACCTTAGCAGAAAAGCTCTAAGTTTTTCACCATTGAGTCTGATGTTAGCTGTGCATTTTTAAAAAATACTTATTTATTTTTATTTGAGAGAGAGACACAGAGAGAGAGCATTGAGTGGGGGCTGGGGGTCGGGAGAGGAGGGCAGAGGGAGAGGGAGAGAGAACCTCCAGCAGACGCCCCGCTGAGCATGGAGCCTGACATAGGGCTCGATCCCAGGACCTGAGATCATGACCTGAGCCAGAATCAAGAGTTGGACGCTTAGGCGCCTGGGTGGCTCAGTTGGTTAGGTGACTGCCTTCGGCTCAGGTCATGATCCTGGAGTCCCGGGATCGAGTCCTGCATCGGGCTCCCTGCTCAGCAGGGAGTCTGCTTCTCCCTCTGACTCTCTTCCCTCTCGTGCTCTCTGTCTCTCATTCTCTCTCTCTCTCAAATAAACAAATAAAATCTTTAAAAAAAAAAAAAAGAGTTGGACGCTTAACGATGGAGCCACCCAGGTGCCCCCAGCTGTGCATTTTTTTTTTTTAATATATAAGGCCTTCATTATGTTGAGGTGTTTCCCCTCTAAACCTACTTTGTTGAGGGTTTCCATCATGAATGGATGTTGTACTTTGTGAAATGCTTTTTCTGCATGTATTGAAATGATCATATGGTTTTTACCCTTTTCCTGCTTGCTGTGATGTATCACTGATTGATTTACAAATACTGAACCACTCTTGTATCCCAGTAATAAATCCCACTTGATTGTGGTAAATGATTTTTTTAATGTTGAGTTGGATTCAGTTTGCTAATATTTTGTTAAGTATTTTTGTATCTATGTTCATCAGGGATATTGGCCAATAGTTCTCTTTTTTTGTAGTGTCTTTATCTCGTTTTGGTATCAGGGTAATACTGGCCTCATAGAATGAATTTGGAAGTTTTCCTTCCTCTTCTGTTTTTTAGAATAGTTTGAGAAGAATAGATATTAACTCTTCTTTAAATGTGAAGAAGAGTTCTTTAGCCTGTGAAGCCATTTTGTCCGAGAATTTTGTTTTCTGGGAGTTCTTTGATTACTGATTCACTTTCTTTGCTGATTATCAGTCTGTTCAAATTTTCTGTTTTTTTCTGTTTCAGTTTTGGTAGGTTATACATTTCTAGAACTTTATCCATTTCTTCTGGGTTATCCAATTTGTTGGCATATAATTTTTTACAATATTCTTTCATGATCCTCTGTATTTCTGTGGTGTTGGTGGTTATTCTTTTTCATTCCTGAATTTATTTGACTCCTTTATTTAAATTACTTTTCTTGCTTGCTTGCTTGCTAATGGTTCATCAGGTTTTTTTTAACTTTTCAAAGAACCCGCTCCTGGTTTCATTGATCTATTGTTTTTTTAGTTTCTGTATCATTTATTTCTGCTCTAATCTTTATATTTTCTTCCTTCTCTTGGTTGTTCTTCTTTTACCAGATCCTTTAGGTATAAGGTTATCCTTTGTCTTTTTATTGAAGAAGTTCAGTTATTCCTATTCGTATTTCTTTGTAACTGATTTGTGTTTTTCCTCTAAGAATATTCTGTCTCTGGGGTGCCTGGGTGGCTCAGTTGGTTGAGCGACTGCCTTCGGCTCATGTCATGATCCTGGAGTCCCGGGATCGAGTCCCACATCGGGCTCCCTGCTCGGCGGGGAGTCTGCTTCTCCCTCTGACCCTCTCCCCTCTCATGCTCTCTCTCTATCTCATTCTCTCTCTCAACTAAATAAATAAATAAAAAATCTTAAAAAAAGAATATTCTCTCTGATCTTTTAAATTTTACCTTAATATATTTAGGTGTGGATTTCTTTTTGTATCTGTTCTGCTTGGTAATCTGAGAGCTTGCAATTCCAAATGCCATCCTTTCTACTAAAAGCAGTTTAACCCCATTCCCCACGCCAGCTGGGCTGCATGCTATGTAATATCAAGCACCATGCTTCCATGGCTGTTGCTTCATACTGCTCTTTTTAGCTAGAAGTGGTGATGTGGTGGAAGATGATCCATTCAGGGCAACGTGAAAAGTTAGCAGCCTAAAATTCTCCCAGCCTGGCCAAGGCACCCAGCCCTCTCTAGCTGCCAGTTGCCACAGCCTCCCGTTTACAAGTGTCTCCCAGATGGTTCCCATGCTTGGTGTGCTGTCTTCTGCTTTAGTGTCCTCTCGTTTTGTCGAAGACAAGATTCACAAGTGGGAGACAGTTTGCCATTTTGTCTAGAAACAAGCATAACTTTTGGAACTGCATTTTAACTTTTGTTTGTAAGATAAATATAGATTATTTAAAAATTATCATTATATTAAATTCACAGTGGCCATATTAATGTATCAAGTATCTTGCATTTCATCCTGTTACAGTGTTTTGTGTCTTGTCTCTTCCATTTCCTTCCTGAAGCCATTGCCATAATTTAGACTTCCATTCTTTCAGATGGATTATAGCAGAAAACTCCAAATTTGACTCTCCTTCTAATATATACTTCCCCAAATCATATTTCATATCATTATTCCATTAATTTTCTTAAAGAAAAAAATCTTTGGCCAGATGGCTGCACATCCAGCCTTACTTCTCAGCCTCTTTCATAGTAAAGCAGATCTGAGTGTTGTATGAACAAACCATTGTAGATTTGTCTGTGAGGACTTGCCAAGTGCTATTTCCATCTCCTTGCATCTGCTCACTATGATAGCAACCAGTAATGGCCACAGAAAGTCCCAGCATCTTTCAGGAGCTGTCTCCGTTGTTACTCACTTCCTTCTCCGTGTTTCTAGAGTACTAATTTATAACTTGCATAACAATTCTCATAAAATAGACAAATTAAGATATGGCCCTTAGGAATAGGAATTCTCTTATTTCAGAGGAGTTTTAAAATTTATGCATGTAAATGTTTCAAAAGAAACAACACCACATTCCTTTTTTAGAGTTTTTCATCATTATTTCTATCAGGTTATGGTTAATTACTAGCTAAACTTAAAGATTAGTTATATCTAAGCAATAATAATAATTTTATGAAAAGTAATTATTAGGGAGTCATCCAGGTCCTACTCTTTCTCCATTAAATGGCTAGAGGACATTTGTTGAATCACTTCTGAACTTTTTCTTAGCTTTTTTTTTGTGTGTGTAAAAAAGGAACACTAACCTCTTTTCTGCATTCATTTATTCATTTACTCATTTCATTCAATCCTTCATCAGGTATCTGTTGATGTTCCTCTTATGTGCTAGGTGCTGCTATGATTTATTAAGAGTTGATATTAATACTCAAAAAATAGAGGTATTATGTTTTGAGGAGCCTAGGTTAAGGAATGCTTAATTCTGCTGGGAGGAAGCTAGGGAAGGTTACATGATGGGTAAGAAATTTGCTAGGTTAAAAAAAAACGGTGTGGTATTGCAGAGAGATGGCAGAGTCTGCCATGTTTGTTACTCTAGCCTACCAGGCATGAAGGATGCTTGGACAGAGTGGCGAGCTATCAGATCAAAACTCTTCAACAGGACCTGGCTGGAGTGCTTACACTTCATCCTTTAGTGTGGCAGTGTGAACATACAGTGAGAGGTGTCCAAGACATTTCACAGGTAGCGTCAGTCATCACAGGACTCTTGTATGGCTCTAATAAAAAGTAGATGTGAACATGGTTTGGAAAACATGAACCCTTCATGGATCAAACATTTTTTTTATTCTTAGTTCTTTAAAGATTTGTGGATTTTTAAAAGCTTAATATAGTGGCACCTGAGTGGCTCAGTCAGTTAAACATCTGACTCTTGATTTTAGTTCAGGTCGCGATCTCAGGGTCGTGAGATCGAGTCCCGTGTCCCACACCCAGCAGGAGCCTGCTTAAGATTCTTTCTCTCTTCCTCTGCTCCTCCCCACCCCTTAAATACATACATATGTACAGAAATGCTTAGTAAGACAAGCCCTAGTATAGCATTGATAACATGGCCGTATTTAAGATCTTTTATTAATTTAGTCTTTCATGCTTGAGGCTGATTCTCTACATTTTTAGTGACTATATTAGTGATTATATCTAAGGAAAAAAGATAAATAAATATCTAACTGACATTTAGCATTACTTTCTTAATCCTTTATGTTAAATCATTTTTTAAATAGTTCAGATGCATAATTTAGTAACATCTCATTTTTATGACATTTTTCTTGGGATTTCTATGGAAAAATAGTAATTTGAAAACCAATTTGACAAGCAAAATACTGAAATAGTATAACAGATAAAAACCTAATCTCATTTAATATTCTGCATGTTTGCTTTCGAAAGGTCAGTTCATGCTTTAAAATTTTTATTACACCAGCTACCACTCATCAATTTTTAATACCTGGTTGATGGTGATAACTGATTAGAATTATGGACATTCTAACCAATTTACATCTCCTTTATATGATGTGAGAACTCCCATTAATTCTCACTGAAATTACCCATGTGATAAGAGGTACATATAAAACGATCTCTTCTAGGCTGATAGAGTTTTGAGGGAAAAATACGTGATGGATTTTTTTTTTTCTGAACAATAATTGAATCTGTTGATCCAGTAACTATTATTTCTATGTTCAGACTGGTAAGTAGATTGTGTATTTGTCAAATTAAACTTGTGGATTCAGTAGCCTAATTTTAAAAGACTGGATTGCAATTAAATAGAATTAAAATAATGCTAGAATAAACAATAGGACTAGTGCTTTCTCATATTTTTAACCTAAAATATCTTCTAAATGATTTCTTCTCAGACTGTTACTCAATTTTTCTTCCCTTTTGATTAAGGTGAAATCATAAAAATATGATTACTGTGTTCTGGTTTTAGAAAATTTAAGGTAGGGAACATATTTATAATACACACCTTTGTTATATAAAAGCATTTCTCAGTTGTACTTAGAGCTATTTTGTTTGTTTTGTGGTTTTTTTTTGCTTTCTGAAACATTTAAAACTGAGCACATTTTAGTCTCTTGTTTCAGTCCATCTCAGGTGAAAGATTTCCCTTGGAATTTAGTTCTTAGTAAAGTTTTATGCAGCACCTCTCTCTCCCCACCCACCTTGACAAGTTTGGTTCGTTTCAGTCATATTTACAGTAACTTATATTCTGCCTGTGGCATTGCAGTCAGCAACATAGCGAGAACCCGAGGTATTTCAACAGATGATTAAATATAGGAAATTGATTATACAAGTCTTACAGGGTCAGAAAACGCCAAGGGGAAGAACTGGACGCAGATATGTGCAAAAAATGACTCCCTTCCCTGGAGCCAGGGAACCGAGGGAAGCGGCTGAGATGCTCAGCACCTGGAGCCGTGCAGAGTGCCCGCCCTGGGAGCCCAACTCAGACCCAGGAGAGCTGCCTCCTGGGGGCGGCGGTCTCTGCAGAGCGGTAGGCTCTTCCCAGGACTGGAGCCACCACTGCCCCTGCTGCCGGGAGCATGCCTGGATGGAGCTCCTTTACCCCCGCTCGGGCCTTCCGTTCCCCTCTGGGCGTTCCACGAGGTAGAGCCTCAGCATCACAGAGCTACACAGAGAGGATGTAAAGTGGGTTGATTGGAGCCGTTCGTTCTTCCTCCTGTTGTTTCCGCTTCTTGGTTTGGGGGTTTGCTTCAGTAATTCCCCTCTTCTGACTCCTAGTTTTAGCACTGAAGGTGAAATTGCTCTTATAAGTGTATCCCTCCAATTCTTACATTTGTGTTTTCAGTATTGCTCAGTTTGAAATATTTTCTAAAGTCCATTATGAGTTGCTTTTCCTGGTTACCTTTTGGTGATAGATTTCTGCTATAACTATACTGTGATCGGAGAATGCGGTCTTATGACACCCATCTTTGGAAACTTGTTGAGACTTGCTTTGTGGTCCAGTTTATCATTATTAAAAAATTTTCATGTTATGTTTGAGAAGAATGTGTATTCTGTGGTTGCAGTGTTCAAATTATGTGCTTTAAGTGAAGTTTTTACAATGTTTTGTTCACAACATATATATGATTTTTATCCATTTTTGAATTTTGCAAAATCAGAATGTCATCTCTTTTTTTTTTAAATTTTTACTTAAATTCAAGTTAGTTAACATATACTGTATTATTAGTTTCGAGGGTAAAGTTTAGTGATTCATCAGTTCTCTGTAACACCCAGGGCTCATCACATGCCCTCCTTCATGCCCATCCCTCCTCCCCTCCAGCAACTATCTCTTGATAGGTTGAAACTTAATCATTGTAATTTTCTTTAGCTCTGAAAGTGTTTTTCTTCTGATACTAATAAATCTTTATGAGCTTTCTTTTACTATTGGCTAGATGTATCTTATTTCCTGCTTTTACTCTCAGCTTTTGGATCTGTTTTAGGGGTGTATCTTTAAAGAGCCTACAGGTGGCTTTTGTTTGATCTTTAGGTGGATCCTTCAGTCTATTTACATTAATTTGGATTACTTTATATTACTGTGTTTTCTATTTTTCCTACTTTTTTTCATTCCATATCTTCCTTTGGACTGATTGTTGTCTCTGATATTTTTCTCTCATAGTTTACAAATCATACATGCTTTCTCGTTTTTCAGTGATATTTTATTGTACCTACTTAGCTTATCAAAGTTAACATAAGTATATTTACTTACCTGGAAGAGAATTCAGGAAGCTCAGGACACGATGTGCAGCCCCCAGTTCGTGTGGGGTTGCTGTGACGTGTTTCAGTCTTGGGCGGCGGCGTCACCTGATGCTGGTTCTGATCGGCCCCACATCTGTTGTCTTCCCTGTTCTGCATTCCTTCCGGCGTCTCAGGCACGGACAGTTAATGTCACTTCCCTTGTGCCTGAAGTACAGAGAAAGTCCTTTGGTGGTGAGCTCTTGGAGTTCTTACTTTTCTGAAAATGTCTTGAATTTTCCTCTGTTTAAATGTATTATATTTTCCTGTATTAACAGTTACTGGCTCTCATTATATTGAAGGTATGAGATAATTCTCTATTTTGGTTTCTCTCATTGCTGCTGAGAAGTCCCTTTTTGCTCCTTTGACTTATCTTTACTTGCTTACCGTTTTTAGATCTTTTTGTCTTTTCTGCAGTTTTACTAAGACTCAGTGTGGGTCTGTTTTCTTTATGTCTTTAATTCATTCATTTTTAGATCTTGCTTGAGACTTAATGGGCTTTTCGAATTTGGATTGCTGTTGCTCATCAGCACTGGTAAGGTCACTGGAAAGCTCTGCTTTACTCCTTCTTGCCTCTGGAACTCAAATCAGATACAGACTAGCCTTTTCTCCTTTACCAATCATGTGTCTTATTTCTCTTATTTCCCATTTCCTGTTGTCTGTGTGATACGTTCTTAATAAACTCTACACATCTGTCTTCCACTTCACTCCCTCTCCATTCAGCTTAATCTAATCTAGTATTGAAGTTTTACATATTAATTATATATGTAAACTTCAAACTTTTTTTTTAAGATTTTATTTATTTGTCAGAGAGAGAGAGAGAGATAGTGAGAGCACGCACAAGCAGGGGGAAGGCAGAGGGAGAAGCAGGCTCCCCGCCGAGCAGGGAACCCGATGGTTGTGGGGCTTGATCCCAGGACCCCGAGATCATGACCTGAGGCAGACGTTTAACTGACTGAGCCACCCAGGTGTCTCTAATTATGTATTTTTTAGTTTTTAAAAGTTTTCTTTGCCAGAGATCTGCTTGTTTATTTTAAGATTCTCTATCAATTCTAGAAACATTTACCATAACTTTTTTGTGGTAAACAAGTAATCGTGTGATTATTCCAATATCTGAAGTCTTTGTGGATTTGATTCTTTTCTACACTGTATTTGATAACTTGATAGCATGCCTCACTTACTTATAGAATAGTTTGGGTTGTTTTTGTTAAAGCTATGAGCTGCTGATCATTTTGGTAACTTTACCTAAAAGAATTATTTGTAGCCTACAATTAAAATGTGTTCTGCCATTCAGTTTAGAATGTAGGGTTAGGGTTGGGTTGGGTTTGGTTTGGGTCTGGGTCAGGATCATGCACCCTTCAAATACGTTGAGGTAGCCCTGCTCTGGAACTGTATAAACTAAATTATTCTTTTGAAGTGCATTAGAACCTCCAAAGTAGTGCGTACAGACTAACGTTAAAGTTCCAGTTGTGACAGTTTTGAGAAGAGAGTCCTACGCCTGCACCCCCCACTCCAGTTACTACCAAATTTTAACATCCACGATTTCCCTACTTGTCCTTGGGACAGAGGTGAAGGGGGTTATCTCTATGTCACTCTTCTGAGAGCATCCTCGTCCGGGTTTTCAGTTTTGGGGACTGTCTTTCTAAACTCTGCACCTGAGCAGATACTGGATTGGATCTCTGGTCTCACAGTCCCATATTTATGAGTGCAGAAGCTCGGTTTCTCTGGCGTCAGTGGACTTGAGTGGCTTGCTTGCCATTTTCCCGCTCTTAGTGTGGAAAAAATAAAAAACCTTCCTGGATTCTCAGTGTTACTATAAAAAGCCCCAGTCTTGCATGACTCTTCACACACCATGAGAATTAGCTTTGTAGCCATTCGTCTAGTTAATTGCTCTGATCAAAAAGGATAATAAAACTATTATTATTTCTCTGCGAGGGCCACAGGGTAGACCCTAAGTTCCTAAGTCCCAAGGTGCTGGAGATACCAGAGCATTGTCTCCCTGGGTTTTTACAGGTCAAGAGGGGTGAAGCCCAAACTTGGAGTCATCTCTTAGATGGCTTGGCTCCTGAGAGATTTTATTTACCCACCACAGTGTTGGTTAGAATTCAAGCCCATTGTACATTTCCTAGAACATCCTCTTTGGAGGGGAAGAGGAAGGAGGCAGCCTGGTACTCTCTATAAGGAGAGCATCACACCTCACCCATCCCTTGTCTACCTCCGCCATGGGGCATCTGGCTACTTGTATAGGATAATTGATCTGGCTCTCACCTGACCATCCTAAAGGTCAGGCCCAGAGGACAAGACAATAGCAACACACTTATTATTTACTGTGAGGTAATCAACATATAATTACCTCTAATCCAGAATACTTTGTGTTTGCATTCAGGATGAAATTAATAAAGATGGAAATGGAATACTCAGCACTTAATTGTTTGAATAATTCTTCTCTTCTCAAGGTTGCATTTGGGTGTATTTAAGAATATGCTTTAGTATTTTATTCACCATAGCTGCTGTCAGCCCCATCTTACTCTGCTAAAATCAGAAGCTGAAATTCTCTATTTCTTACTTGGAGCAGTTGTAAAATAAGTTGCATGTGTCCTTGAAGGGATTGTGCTTTGTCGACTGCCTTTCTCTGTGAAGCAGTGGGTTCTGCGGTGTTGGAATCGTTTCTTCTCGTTGAGTCTGGGCACTGACTGGCTGGAACCTGAGTGTTCCCTTCAGCCTTCACATCATGAACCAGTTCGCTCACTGCACAAGAATGTTGCGCTCTTCTCAAACTTTGAAACAACATGCACACACACAGCATTTTGTGTTGTCTTGTTACCTTTCTGAGAGTGTACACATCAGCCTCCCAGTTTTAGGAGGGCATTGAAGAAAAGGTAGCTGTTCATCTTAGGTACATTTTGCATAAAATTTTCAAATTCAGTGACATTTGTTATTGTTCGTGATCCACTTTTCTCTGTTTTTTCTATTGCTGCACCTGATACCATGTAACAGAATAATGTGGTGTGCCTGGCGCATAGTCCCTGCTCTAGAACGTTAGTCGTCCCTCCCCTCAGGGACCCTGGTCCACGGGACGTCTCTCAGTGGGAGACTGTGGTGTTGCCTCCTCCCCTGAGAGCTGCATGTGTCATGGAGCAGAGAGCCTGTGAAACAGACTTTCCCAGAAGTACGTGTGGTCTTGTTAATATGCCATTTTATTCTGCACGCCCAAGTTTGGTATGAAAATGACTATCAACAAACCGAGGGGTAGTATCCACAAAGCTAAAGGTACTCCTGGCGGTGGTGTCCATCCCTGGGGGCGACTGCTAGGTTTGCTCTTTGTTAATATCGTAGTATTATACATCACAGCTAGGAAGTTTTCAAGGTACATAAAATAAATAATTTATATTTAAAACAAAAGCTCCTTTTTTTTTTAATTAGCACTCCCTAGCTTCCTTTCAGTTTTCAGACGATGTGATAGCCTCCCATCAGCTTCAACGCATCAGCTCAAGATACTACCCTGCCGTCTTTGTCTTTGTGCCTCGGCTTCGCTCGCTCTGCTGCTCACCAGCAGGTCTGCCTTCTAGTCTAGTTCTTCAGCACGCGTGACTTAAACAGTTTGTTGCATAAATGAGCACACACTTGTCCTAGTTGAGCTCTGCTTGCTCAGTGAACACACATTTAATTGTAAATAAACTAAATGAAATGAGCATTAAAACGTGACTGGTTTGGTTTCCTTTGATCCATTTGGTAATTTGGCATGATCCTGGGAATAGCTGTTACGAAGTTTACGTTAAGCTCTGTTTGTTATTAATAACTGGCTTTGGGTACAAGAAAATAAAACGACAAAACAGCCCATTATTCTGGGAAATGGGATGCCAGGAATTCTATAGATCTTTCTCCCCTTCGAACTTATCAAATGGATAGTATTATTTTATTTCCTTATTCCCCTTTTTGTTCCCTTCCTTGCTCTCTTCCACAATCTTGTCAGAAATCCACTTCTGGAAAGACATAATTTAATGGAGATATGTCAAAATTTTTGACCATTGTGAAAGGGAGTGCATTTATCTCTATAAAATATAACACATATGTAATAACTAAAAGAGCTGTCTCTCCATCGTCACAGAATGGCTGCACCTATTCTCCACCTCAGGATCTCTTAGGTTCAAGTCTAGTGGAAACAGGTGCCTCTTTCTCAGAAGACCCAGCAGAATTCTCACTGCCTTGGATTCTGTCTCGTTGGCTATCGCTGTGGTCGGGAGAATGGAATGCTCTTATTAGTGAAGCTTTTAGTCACACACTGATTTCTGCAACTGAGATGAGTAAACTCTTATAGAACCACATGGACTAAGACTTGGGAAAGGCTGTTTCTGCCCCAGAAAGATAGTAGAAAATGATTATCTAAAGAAAAATGAAGACTTCCTGGAGGGCAAAAGTACAGTTTCTACCCCCAAAAGTGAAGGTATTACCCCCTTTTATGTGACACTTATAGAACCTCCCACCTGTTTGTTTTTGTTTCTCATTTCCTTTTTTGCTTGAGTGGATTGTATGTTGAGTCTTTTTAATATCTTCCTTATCATAGAAAAAATATCTTGAACCAAGACATGATCATATGACCTGGGGAGCAGGGGGGGAAAGAAAACCTCTGTCTGGTTGTTGATCACTGTTTTATAAGCTTTGGCAAGTATACACGGAGACTATAATCTTAACTAATTTCGTTGCATTGCAGATGTGGGAAGGACCCACACCTGAATCTCCATTACACTTTGAATAAGTGATAGTGGCCCTGAGAGGTTGTCCAGCCACTGCCCAAGGGACACCCCTGGCCTGCCCTCCTTTTCCGGATATCGTTTTACTGAAACCCGGCCAGCCTGCTTGTCTGCCAACCGTCTGCAGTCCCCCTGCCCTATAGCAGCGTGCTGGAGTGACAACCACCTGCACAGCCTGGCCAGTATCCTCTCAGGACCTTTATGGGGACGCTTGCCAACCCCTGGCCTGGTCAGTGCTAGCATCTCCTCTCGTGATGGAAATTCTCTCACGAAGAACCATCTTTAGACATCTCTAACTATGAAACACAAAACACCACCACTTCCCGTGTCGTCCATTCTACTGGAGTCTAGACAGTTACGTCCGTCAAAACACAGAAATCCTGGATTCACACTTATATTATGCCACAAATAAGGGTCGTTTTTCTGGCCCAAAAGATACTCCTTGCTTAATAGTTAAGTTTTAAAATACCCATAACCTTTTCCCCCAGCAGCTCCATAATCACTTAATGATTTTCTCTGAATACACTTAGCTTTTTCATGACAAGATGAACTTTAAAATGTCAAAGCCATCCTTCAAAGGAACACGGTTTACTCATTTGTATTTAGTCATTAGAAAAGGCTTTTATAATAATCAGCTGACAAAAGATACAACTGTAGTCCCTTGGTCGTTTCACCAAAAATCATGATGCGTGCCTGTTGTAATTATTCATGATGATTTTAGCTAAGGTATGTATATATATTGAATTAAAAAATACATTATTCACAATTTTTTTGTCTTAAAATTATAACATATCGCTACTTCTGTACTTCATCCTTTTGGGTTTGCAGAATAGCTGCATTTATTTTTAGAATTTTTTATGAAAAGTTTGTGAAGGCCTTGAGGTGGATTGTGTCACAATCTAGAATACACCATAGTTTGTGGTCTCCTGCTATGGTACACTTTTCCACTGGTTAATTGACCACAGTTTATATAGTGCATTTTGCCACCTCCTTCTTTTTTGCCTTCACAATGCTTTTTCATCTTTTATTAATCACTTTTGAGACTGTACTGTATATTTTTTGTCTGTTCGTTTTGTTCTTATTGCTGAACATACATACAGCATTTGACTTGCTAGTCTCCAGAGCAAGACTGTGATGAAAGTAGGACGTGAAACACAGACGGGAGCTGTAGATGTCATCTGTAATAAGTGAAAACAGGTGAACTTAATTTTAATAATATAGTTCATGTCACCTGATGTATCCAAAACATAAGCATTTCAACATGTGATCAATGTGGAAAATTTATTAATGTGATATTTTACATTCTTTTTTCATATTAAGTCTTTGAAATTCAGTTTGCATTTTACACTTACTGCACATCCATAAACCATAGTCCCTACGTGAACTCTGTTTGAATTTTAGGCATTTTTGATGCTCTCCTAAATCACCCTTTTAAAAAGTTCAGTACAGTGAACTGTTTTCTTAGATTATGGATCCAAGAGTGGTGGAAAGTCTCTCACCCTAATATGTTTAATTAATGCACCTGGTGACTGTCAGTTGCAGCCACTGCCATTGACCACTCCGAAAATTCTTCGGGCCTTTATACATTAAATTATGCTCCATTGACTCTGCCTCCACTCTAGAAATGGAACAGCAAAGCCTGGGCGAGGGCACAGCTGTCGACACTGTGGTTTACTGAGTATTTTAAGTCCCCTGTTGAGACCAACTGCTCAGAATAAAAAAGATTTCATTCAAAATATTACTGCTCATGGACAATGCACCTGGTCACCCCAGAGCTCCGATGGAGACGGACAGTGAGGTGCATCTTGTTCTCGTGCCCACAGCCCATGGATCCAGGAGTCGTTTTGACTTTCACATCTTACTATGTAAGAAATACATTTTGTACGGCTGTAGCTGCCATAGACAGTGGTTCCTCTCATGGATCTGGGCGGAGTAAATGGAAGGGACTCACCATTGTAGATGCCATTAAGAACATTGTGATTCATGAGATACCAAATATAAATCACAATATCAACATGGACAGGAATTTGGGATGATGTTGATTCCAAACCTCATGGATGATTTTGAAGGGGTTCAACGTGTTAGGGGAGGAAGTCGCTGCCGACGGGGTGGAAGCAGCAAGAGAACCCGGTTCCGAAGTGGAGCCTGAAGTTGGGGCTGATCTGCTGCCATCTCGTGATCAAACTTGAACGGATGAGGAGTTGCTTCTCTTGGATGAGCAAAGACAGTGGTTTCTTGGGATGGAATCTCCTGGTGAAGGTGCTGTGAAGATTGTTGAAGTGACAGCAAAGGACTCAGAATGTTACGTCAGCTTTGGTGATAAAGCAGCAGAGGGTTTGAGAGGATGGACTCCAGTTTGGAAAGAAGTTCTACTGTGGGTAAAATGCTAGCAAACAGCCTCCTGCGCTGCAGAGAACTCGTTCCTGACAGGAAGAGTGGATCCGCGCAGCAAACCACATTGTTGTCTTGAGAACTTGCCGCGGCCGCCCCAGCCTTCAGCTGCCGCCGCCCCGATGAGTCGGCAGCCCTCAGCACTGAGGCAAGACCCTCCACCAGCGGAGAGGTGATGGCTCACTGCAAGCTCAGATGATGTTAGCAAATTTAACAAATATTTTTTAATTAAGGTGTATAAATTTTGTTTTTTTGAGACAATGCTATTGCACAATTAAGAGACTATGGAATAGCATAAACGTAACTTTTATAGGCGCTGGGAACCAAAAAATTCATTTGACTTGGTTTATTGTAATATTTGCTTTATTGTGGTTGTGAGGAATCGAACGTGCAATATCTCTGAGGTATGCCTATATAGCAAAATAGAAATAAACATGCTTAAATTTGAGGTCTTAATCCAAATCAGTCTTCAGGAATAATCTTAAGCTAATAAAATTTATTTAATGGCAATAGTCACACTAGATCATCATGTCATTAAATTATTTATCATGCTAAATAGATGAAAAAGACATGGATGTATGAATGTGACAACCATTAGAGCAAAGAGAAGGGATCCCTGACCAGGCTTGTGAGCAGGATATATGTAAAGTTAGGATGACGTATACTAGCTAAGAGAAGAGGACTTCCCACATTTATCTCTTGATTGTATTTTGGCACTTTTAGAATATTATTGAAGGTAATTTTTTTCTTCTTAACCATATAAGCTCTTTAGCTACAACTCCTGTTCCTTGAGTTTTTCCTACTAATTTGAGAAATCCTAGAAATCCATGTGTCAGAATCTCTTTTAAAGTGTAGAAGGAGAAATAAACATGAAGATGTAATATTCACTGATCCTGAGTATAAGATGCATAGTGTGGTTCTGTAATACACATACAGGGAATTTTCACATTGAATTAAATAACCACCTTTTACTTCAAAGCCACATTTTCTTCTCTTATTCTCGGTGTAGCGTTCTGTCTTTGCATTGGCTTAGAGATCCTTTCTTCCCAACTCTCCTGCTGTGTTGACTGCTGCTCCTCAGCGTGGCTCCCCCGTTCTCTGTTCCCACCCCCGTACCACTTCAGATGGTGGTGAACTCCAAGAATTCCCTTCCTGTGTATTCACAGGTTTAATAAACTTGGCCACTGTAAAACAACAGTATTACAAAACGGAGTGGGACAGCAAGGAATTTTAATAAGTTTTGAAGTATTCAGTGTCAGTGATCTGTGCTGCTTTTCAGTTAAGTATGACCTGACATATTATTCTTCTAGAATTCAAACCTGATTCATCAGAAGGTGTCTCCTCCTAATGATCGACAAGAATCTCCAATATTGTCATTCATCATTCTGGAACAATTTAATGCCGTTCGCTTAGTCCAAAGTATTCATCAATCTCTTGCCGCTCTCAGCAAAGTCATCAGAGGAACTACCTTACTGAGTTCAGAAGTACAGAAATTGGCAAGTGCTTTATTAAACCAAAAGGTAAGCCAAAATTAAATATATGTGTTTTTATTTCATTATTATAAATGACTCTTTCGTTATGTATACATGTGTCAAGTCTTACAGTTAACAGTAACAGAAAACCCAAGTTAAACTACCTTAGCCAGATAGGAATTAATTGGCTGATATAATGGAAGGATCCAAGGGAAGCCCGCGTTACGTCAGCTTGATGCAAGAGCTTCAGATCGTCATTTGGATCTTAGCTTGTGTTATTTGTCTACCTGTCCAGTCATGTTGTGAGTGAGTGCATACATATACACACTTAATGCATGCTTACTGTATATGTGTATGTGTATGTTTGTATGTGTCTATATATGCAGCCTCCATGTTGATTTCACTTTGGGGCAGGTCGTCTATACATGATGGTATCCTGGCATTCTGAGCAACACAAAGAATACCTTTTTCCTGGTAACTCAGGCAAAAATCTTGGGATTAGCTTTAATCCAAACTGATTGGATTGTGTTTGATGCCTAGCCCCTTTACCATTCTCTGTTCAGGATTTGCAAAGTTCTCATTGGCTAGAGCTTCAGCTGAATATGTATACCAGCAGCTAGGATGACCTCAGCTCCATCTGTAATGTGGTACACTCCCAAGTAAGGGAAGGATGGTTACCCAGTGGAGAATCAAGGTACTTTTAGCAGAAGAAAGGGAAATCCACGTCTCTTGCTGAATAATTGAGCCATTTTATTTTTTTTTAAGATTTTATTATTAGAGAGTGTGAGAGAGAGCATGAGCGGTGGGGAGGGGGAGAGGAGGAGAGAGAAGCAGACACCCCGCTGAGCAGTGAGCCCAACATGGATGTGGGAATCGATCCCAGGACCCTGAGATCATGGACCTGAGCTGAAGGCAGACGCTTCACTGACTGAGCCACCCAGACACCCAATTAAACCATTTTCAATATCAGTAAAATCCATGTATTATAGATCTATTGGCTAGAAACAAAAAAAATGGAGTATCTGACATATATTTACTTTAGTTATTTGGAAAATACACACCTTACAGAACTTGGCATCTGGAAAAGGTTTCACTAGGGTCCCATAGGAATTTAGAAAGAAAAAAGTTTTGTTTTCCCCCTGCCCCCAATAGTGTTTACCCTCAAAATAGAAAACTGATGGTCAAGTTAAAGTCTTCTGCATAAAAGATCATCTTCCTGGAAGTTCCTATATCTTACATAAAAAGATTTCTTTTTTAGTTCAGGCTGCTATAACAAATTCCCACACATTGGGTGGCTTAAACAATAAACATTTATTTCTCATCGTTCTCAACATCAAATCGCTGGTAGATCTGGTGTCTGATGAGGCCTGCTTCCTGGTTTGCTCATGGCCATCTTTTTGCTGTGTTCTCACGTAGCACAGAGGAAAGAGAGAGGAATCAACCTCTCTCCTGGGTCTTAGGAGGGCGTTGATCCCATCATGATTGCTCCACCCTTATGACTTATTACCTCCCCAAAGCCTCGTCTCCAAATATCATCACCTAGGGGATTAAGGTTTCAGCATATGGATTTGGGGGAGGACACAAACTTTCAGTCCACTGCAGTATCCTTTCCTTTTCTGCATAGACAAAAAGGCATACTCTGGCAACCTTACGTTCCTTTTTCCCTTTACCTTGGAAAGGAAACCTCTGCTTTGTGTTGTGTACTGCATTTAAATGGCTTTTCTTTGTAGAGAGATGACTATTTGAATCGACGATATTCAAAATACCGTAGTAGTAGTATATCCTGTAAGCTGTATGTGGCTTCTTTTTAATTTAAAGTAGATATTTTATCTGTCATGAAAGCTCCCTGGGCATTTCAAGGAAACACTGAGAAAGGATTGTAAGGGCTCTGAAGAGCTTACGTTGGTTAGCTCATGTAAGCACCACATACACGTTGGTGCTCCTGTTACCCTTACTCTGCTGGCCGGGGCCTGAGGCAGAGTGGCGCTCAGTCACTTAACCCGAGTCACGCAGGGAGGACTTGTAGAGTCAGGAACCTAGGCGGGTCTGCTGCCATTATAAATAGAAATGATTTAAATTTACCAAAAGATACATTTCCATGAGAATGTATTTCCTTAAAATCCAACTTTACGCTAAGGGCAAAATGTCTGGGATTACATTTACTGACAGCTGAGCGAGGTCTAGGAGGAGACACCGATAGAGCACGGCGAGTGTAGAGGGAGGGGAGCAAGTTTGGGGGAACTTGCACACACTGACCATAGCAAACTCAGCCTAGATCCGATTTTGAGGTTTCTACAGCCAAAGAAAGGGTGTTTGGATTAAATGCCATAGGCAATAAGAATATTTTCATGTAGAAATAATGTCACAAAAGGCCAAGAAAGTGGCCCATGGAACAGGTCTGTCTGCCACTTGTAGCTGTGTGACTTGGGCGGGTCCGCTAAACCTCTCCAAACATTACTTTTCTCCTTTGTAAAATGAGGATAATAAAGATACCTACCCTATGGGATTGGTATGAAAATTAAATTAAATCATAGGGAAAGTGCTTGGTACAAAGCAAGCATCCTTTAAATGATAGTTGCTTTTGTTATTGTTACTTCAGGAGAACTTTATTAGGCTAAAAGCGGCTTTTGGAGCAGTTGACTGGTAACATTGTGCAAAACTAGTTTATACAAGTAGGGATAAAGTGTAGGTTACTGTTTACTCATCTCAGTAAGAGCTGGTTAGGGTGTGGAATAGGGTGACTCAAGAGGGTTGTATGTGATATTAATGAAAAATAGAAAAAGTCATCAGCAGACCTGGCTTCTTGTTTTGCTTCTGCTGTAAACCATTTGGGTGATCTTTGGCATAAACACTTGAAAAAAATGAAGAAATCATTTTTTTATAATGGTTTTGTAATGTGGCTTATTAGACCATAGTGAAAGATAAAGAGTTAAATTGGCTTTATTATATGAAACATTTTCCATGAGTAAAACCAAGGAATGGCGTTTTATAAAGAAGTCATAGATTTTTAATTCTTGATAGCGCCTCTTTCTCTTCCCCTGACTCAGTAAGTTCTCCCCAGTGTTTCTGTATTTGGCATAGCACCAGGGCCTGACGACTTCTTAATTACAGTGTGTTGAGGATGTAGACAATCTCATTTTTAATGTATTAAATTAAGTTTTATATATTACACTTTTTTTAAAAATTTATTTGTCAGAAGGACAGAGCACAAGTAGGGCAGGGCAAGCTGCAGGCAGAGGGAGAAGCAGACTCCCCGCGAAGCAGGGAGCCCAACGCGGGGCTCGATCCCAGGACCCTGGGACCATGACCTGAGCCGAAGGCAGACCCTTAACCAACTGAGCCACCCAGGTTGTCCCTATGTATTACACTTTGAATTGAGAAATACAGCCTCTAAAATATCACTATTTTTAAAATATTTTTATAATTTGCATGAAAACAAATTGGTTAAAATTCTTTCCAAGGATGAAAGCATGTTTTGCAAAGCACATTTACCTTATATCACAGAGAATGTCTCTAGAGATGTTTCCTGGTGTCTGATGAGACTCAGATGAGACTGGGCTGACCTTCACCAAGACAAGATCCATAAAATAGTTTCTGACATTTACTTTCCAATGAGTTTTACCAAAAATTGTGAATCCAGTACTATCCCATTTATTTCAAGATAAAAATTTAATGTTTTATTACATTTGAATGTGACAAGTTTTGTATTAAGTGATATGATTTAATGTAATTTAGGAGATAGTTCAGTACTTGACATTTTCTTACTGTGTTGACATGATTGGAGTAAGAATTTTCTTAGAGAGAATTACAACTTTTTTATTTCTTTGACAGCTTCTGGTAATCTACGAAAACTTTTTTTTGTAAAAAGTCACAATATTTATAATTTGTTAAAGAGAACAGTACTGTTAAATATTATGACTCTTCTTTTACATATTAGGACATGGGCTTTAAATTATAATTTAAATGAATAAAAATTGAAAAGATAAAATACAAAATCATTTCATCTTTTTTGCTGAGCGATGCCTTCTGTTCAGATATGCACATACATACATACATACATATAGAGCTTTACTGTATAGCTTCAGGATGTCTAAGAGTTAGGATCTCCTCTGCTGGACAGTTTTTTCCTTTCACTCCTTTCTCTGCCATGGTCTTCTTTCTAGCAGTGGTTTTCGAAGTGTGGTCTGCAGACCAGGAACATCCACATCACCTGAGAACTTGGTGGTGTGAATTCTTGACTGTGTGAATCAAACTCTGTGTTCCCCTGCAGTCTGCATTTTATCAGTCCCTTGAGATGGTTCTGATGCAGGCCAAGGTTTAGAAATGCATCGTGTAGTCAGAATTCCCATAAAAACTGGCAGAAGCACCTGCCACATCACCTTTCAGCACGCCCACTCCACTCGTCAGTATCTGTGACCACCTCCATCGTTGGTCTCTAAATCTGCGGGAAAAGAAAAGATGCTCATTCTTATGAAATGTCTGGGGAGACCCCCAACTTTCCTTAAATGGTCCCTCTTGTAAAAAATTTATCTACCTTTGTGCAAATAGTGCTTTAAAAAGTCATCAGCTCTCTTACCTAATGAAATTATTAATGGTGAGTGATTTGCATTTTTCCATTAGAATAAATACCTTATGTTTTATGTAACACTTTACCAGGTGAGAGCACTTCTGTGCTCTGCTCTCATCATGCCCCTTCACTTAGATCAGAAAATATCCCATAAAGTGGCAGAGCCCATACTGCAGTGCTGGTGTTGTGTTTCCTACATCAGTGTTCTCCCTACTTCCTCTATCACTGAGTAATTTAATTCTATCATGCAGTTGTAGGGTAGTCTTTGTTACAAGAGGCACTTAGCAGCTTTGTGAACGCTGAACTCCACATACTCATCTCCAAAGGCTTATCACATACTGGGATGGAACTCCCCCACCTCTTTGTCTCTAGCTTCACTGAAATCTGAATTTTATTAGATACACTTACAAATGGAAATCAGTTCCTGTTGATTTATGTCAGTACGAAGGGGCCTGCATATATCCAGAATCTCTAGTATCTTGGAATTCTCCTTCAGTATCCCTAATTTAATACTGTTAATGTTCATGATAAGAGAATATATACTTTTTTTTTTTTTAGCAGAGATTTTTAACTCCGGAATTTATTCTTCCCCTTGCCCTTTTCTATTCATTTAGCAAGTAGAAATGGAATTATAGTGTTGTAAGACCTTTGTGCTGTATGGAAGTTTTATTAATATTATTTGGAGTTTTATTAATATCACTTAATAGCTGTTGTTTTTTGAAGGTAGACTGTAGTAAGTTAAAGATGTGTACTATAAATCCTAAAGCAACCAATAAAAATAAAATTAAAATACCACAGAGGTATGTGTAATGAGCCAATAATAGGACATAAGATGGAAATACAGCCTTTACTTAAATAGTGAAAAGAAAGATGAAGAAATAGAGAAGTGTGAAGTTACCAGTATCAGGAATAAGATAAGAGACATCACTACCGTTTCTATGGACATTAAAAGCATAATGGAATATTTTTAACAGCTTTATGCTTATAAATTCAACAACTTAGATGAAATGTGTATGAATTCCTTGAAAGATACAAACTACCAAAGCTCATTCAAGAAGAAATAGTCTATAGCCTATACTCTCTATCTATTAAAGAATTTGAATTTGTTACTAACTTTCCCACAAAGAGAGCTCCTAGAATTCACTGCTGAAATCTAATTAATATTTAAGGAAGAAATAATACCCACTCTCTGTAAACTCTTCCAGAAAATAGAAGAGGCAGGAACTTCCCTGAACTTCCTGAGACCAGCATCGCCTGATAGCAAAAGCTAACAAAGACATCATAATAAAGGAAATCTATAGATAAATTACCTTCTTCAACATAGACCCAGAACTTCTTAACAAGATACTAGCAAATTAAGTTCAACAAAATATAGAAGTGGATAATGCATTTTGACTAAGTGGGGTTTATTCTAGGAATATAAATTAGGTTGAATTAAAAAAAGTTATCATTTTAATAGACTAGTAAAAATTACATGATTATCTCAGTAGACACAGAAAAGGCATTAGACAAAAGTCTAATATATAGCTCAGTGGAATGGAACAAAGTGTCTAGGGAAAGACCCACTGATGTATGATCAATTGATTTTCACCAAATATGCTATGGAAATTAAAGAGTGAAAGGAAAACCTCTGTAATAGACAGTACTGGAACAGTTGAAGAGCCAAAGCCAAAAAAAATTAATTAAAATCCTTCACCTGTATCTCCAAACATATATAAAAATCATCCCCAAATTGATTATACGGTTTTGAATATAAAAAGTTAGCCACAGACAGGAGAAAGATTAGCTAGACCCAATAAAGGAACATTTATCTAGAAATTTTTTTTAAGTACAACTCATTAATGAGAAGTTAAGCATTCCAAATTAAAAAAAAGAATACCTGAATGGACACTTTATCAAAAAGGTATACATATAGCACATTTTCTTTATCTGTGGATGGACACTTGGGCTGCTTCCTTTTTCTTGGCTACTGCAGATAATGCTGCAGTAAACATAGGGGTGCATCTGTCTTTTAAAATTCGTGTTTTCATCATCTTTGGGTAAATGCCTGGTAGTGGAATTATTGGATTATATGTTAATTTTATTTTTCACTTTTTAAAGAGCCTCCATACTGTTTTCCACAGTGGCTGCACCGGTTTGCATTCCCACCAACGGTGCACAGGGGTTCCTTTTTCTCCACATCCTCGCCAACACTTGTTATTCCTTGTGTTTTTGATTGTAGCCATCTGACAGGTGTGTTGAATCATATTGTACACCTGCAACTAAGATAAAACTGTGTTAATTATACTTAAAAAATAAGATATACAGATGACAAGCACATGAAAAAATGCTCAGTATCAGGGGTGTGCCCAGCTGGCTTAGTCAGTAGAGCATGTGACTCTTGATCTTGGGGTCGTGAGTTCAAGCCCCATGTTGGCTGTAGGGATTACTTACATAAATAAAAACATTTAAAAAAATGCTTAGTATCATCATTCATTAGGAAAATGAATATTAAAGTTACAATAAGAATATCAATATATAGAAGTCAGTTGCATTTCTGTACAGTAGTAGTGAATGCTAGTTCATAGCATTTAGAGTATCCAGAATGAAATTAAGAGAGCAACTCCACTTACAATTGTATTGAAACAAGTAAAAACATGGGAATAAATGTAAGGAAAAAGAGCAAGACTTGTATGTTGAAAACTGCAGAACATCACTGAAAGAAATTAAAGACTAAAATAAAATAAAAATCATCCTTTGTTCATGGGGAAATTGAGAAGTGGATACATGGGTACAGAGTAGTTTTAGGGAAGAAATTAGAAGTAGTTAAGATAAGTTGATTGGTAGGTGGATATTGAACCATCCTTGCATCCTGGGAAGAATCCCATTTTGATCTTGGTGAATGATTATTTTAATGTATTGTTGAATTTGGTTTGCTAATATTTTGTTGAAGATTTTTGCATCTATGTTCACCAGTGATATTGGCCTGTATTTTTTCTCTTCTCTTTTTTTTCTTTTTCTTTTCCTTTTCTTTTCTCTTCTTTTTTTCCTTTCTCTTCTTTCTATTTTTTAAATTTTATTATGTTAATCACCATATATTACATCATTAGTTTTTGATGCAGTGTTCCATGATTCATGGTTTGTGCATAACACCCAGTGCTCCACGCAGAACGTGCCCTCCTTAATACCCATCACCAGGCTAACCCATCCCCCCACCCCCTCCCCACTAGAACCTGCAGTTTGTTTCTCAGAGTCCACAGTCTCTCATGGTTCATCTCCCCCTCCAATTCCCCCCCTTCATTTTTCCCTTCTTACTATCTTTTTTTTTTTTTAATATATAATGTATTATTTGTTTCAGAAGTACAGGTCTGTGATTCAACAGTCTTACACAATTCACAGCGTTCACCATAGCACATACCCTCCCCAATGTCTATCACCCAGCCACCCCGTCCCTCCCACCCCCCACCGCTCCAGCAACCCTCAGTTGGTTTCCTGAGATTAAGAGTCTCTTATGGCTTGTCTCCCCCTCCAGTTTCATTCGTCTTTTTCTTTTCTTTTCTTTTCTTTTCTTTTTTTTCCTTTCCTTTCCTTTCCTTTCCTTTTTCTTTTTTCTTTTCTTTTCTTTTCTTTCTTTTCCTTTTTCTGTGGTTTAGGCTGGCCTCATAGAATAAATTTGGAAGCATTCTTTCCTCTTCTATTTTTTAGAGTAGTTTGAGAATATTCAGTGTTAACTCTTTTTTAAATGTTCGATAAAATCCACCTGTGAAGCCGTCTGGTCCTGGACTTTTGTTGGGAGGTTTTTGATTGCTGATTCAGTTGTGTTACTAGTTAGCAGTCTGTTGAGATTTTCTATTTCTTCCTGATTCAGTCATAGAAAATGTATGTTTCTAGGAATTTATTTCTTCTAGGTTGTCCAATTTGTTGGCATGTAGGTTTTTTGGAGTAGTCTCTTATACTCCTTTGTATTGCTGTGGCATAGGATGCAACTTCTGCTCTTTCATTTGTGATAATATGTATTTGAGTAATGTCTGGAGTTTTTTTTTTCCTTGATGAGTCAGGCTAACAGTTTATCAATTTTGTTAATCTTTTTAAAGAACAAGCTCTTAATTTTATTGATCTTTTCTGTTTTTTTTTTTTAAATCTCTGTTTCATTTATTCCCCTCTGATCTTATTTATTATTTCTTTCCTTCCACTAACTTTGGGTTATGTTTGTTGTTTTTCTTGTTCCTTTAGGTATAAGGTTAGGTTGTTTGGGATTTCTATTATTTCTTGAAGGAGGCCTTTATCACTATAAACTTGCCTCTTAGAAACTGCTTTTGCTGTGTCTCAGAGATTTTGGATCATGGTGCTTACACTTTGATTTGTCTCCAGGTATTTGATCTCCTCTTTATTTCTTCATTGACCCCTTGGTTGTTTAGTAGCATGTTGTTTAGCTTCCACATGTGTGTGGTTTTCAGGGTGTTTTTCTTGTGATTTCTAGTTTCATACCATTGTGATTGGAAAAGATGCTTGACATGATTCCAGCTTTTTTAACGTATTGAGACTTGTTTTGTGGCATAACATGTGATCTGTTTTGGAGGATGCTCCATGTGCACTTGGAAAGTAGGTATATTCCGTTTTCGAATGGAAAGCTCTGTCTGTGTCTATTAAATCCATCTGACCTAATATGCTGTTCAAGGCCAGTGTTCCTTTATTGATTTTCTACCTGGATGATCTGTCCATTGATGTAAGTAGTGTGTTAAAGTCCCTATTACTGTCAGTGTCTCCCTCTGTGTCTGTTAATAGTTCCTTTATGTATTTAGGTGCCCCTGTCTGGGTGTAAAGTTGTTTACAAGTTTTATGTTTTCTTGTTGGATTAATCCTTTTATCATTACGCAATATCCTTCTTTGTCTTTTCTTACAGTCTTTGTTTTGACGTGTATTGTGTATGATGAAAGTATTGCTGCCCTTTCTTTCATTCTGTTTGCATCATGTATATCTTCTTCCATCCTTTCGCTTTCAGTCTGTGTGTGTCGTAAAGTCTGGAATGAGTCTCTTGTGTACAGCGTATAGATGGGTCTTGTTTTTTATACATTCTGACACCCTATGTCTCTTGAATGGAGCATTTAGTCCATTTACATTTTAAGTTATTATGTACAGTTTTGTACTTACTGCTATTTTGTTGGCTGTTTTCTGATTGTTTTTGTAGTTCTTACTCTGTTCCTTTCTTCTCTCTTTCCTCTTTCCTTTTGATTCATGACTTTCTTTAGTGTAAGGCTTGGATTTATTTCTCTTTCATTTTTGTGCATCTCTTTTATGCTTTTGGTTTGTGGTTACCATTGGGTTGATGTGTAATATCCTATATGAATAGCAATATATATTAAGTTGATGGTCACTTAAGTTTGAACACCTTGTAAAAGCAGTACATTTTACAACCCTCTCTACATTTTACGTATATGTCATAATTTATATCTTTTCATATTGTGTGTCCTTTCACTAATTTTTATAGATAGTTGATTTTGTTACATTTGTCTTTTAACCTTCAAACTGGCTTTATAAGTGATTAATTTATTACCTTTACTGTAAGTTTGCTTTTACCGGTGAAATTTTTCCATTTCACAATTTTCTACGTAAAGAAGTTTCTTGAACATTTTTTGTAAGGCCTGGTTGGTGGTGGTAAACTCCTTTAGCTTTTGTCTGTCTGAGAAACTCTATTTCTCCTCTAATTCTGAATGATAATCTTCCCAGGTAGAGTATTTTTGGCTACAGGTTTTTCCTCTCAGCACTTTGAATATATCTTACTACTCCCTTCTAGTCTGTAAAGTTTCTGTTAAAAAATCAAACCATAGCCTTGTATGAATGCCTTTGTATGTAACTAGTTGCTTTCCTCATGCTGCTTTCAAGATTCTCTCTCCATCATTTTTGGCATTTTAATTATTATGTGTCTTGGTGTGGACCTCCTTGGGTTCATTGTTTTAGGGGCTCTCTCTGCTTCCTGGACCTGGATGTCTGTTTCCTTCCCAGGTTAGGGAAGTTTTCAGCTATTATTTCTCAAAGTCCGTTTTCTTCCCTTTCTCTCTTCTTTTGGGACACCTGTATTGTGAATATTATGACTCCTGATGTTGTTGTAGATATCCTTAACTGGTCCTTATTTTTTCTTGTTCTTTTTATTTATTTATTTATTTATTTTTTGCTGTTCACCCTGTTTGCTTTGCACCACCCTGTCTGCATATCACTAATCCATTCTGCCTCCTGTGTGGATGATCCCTCTAGTGTGCTTTAGTTATTGCATTCTTCAGGTCTGACTGGTTCGTTTTTATATTTTCTATTTTCTTTGTTGAAGTTTTCACTGAGTTCTTTCACTCTTCTCTTCAGTCTGGTGAGTATCTTTATGACCATTACTTTGAACTCTGTGTCGGGCAGATTGCTTAACTCTGTTTCATGTACCTCTTTTTCGAGGGTTTTGTCTTATTCTTTCCCCACTTGGATCTTATTCTTCTGTCTATTTTCTTTAACTCTCTGTGTTTGTGACTATGTAGTGTACAGGCCTGCTATGTGTCCTGGTCTTGAAAGTAGTGGGCTTATGCAGAAGGTGTCCTGTGGTGCCCGCTAGCTCATTCCCCACTAGTCACCAGAGCCAGGCTCCCCAGTGTCCCCAGTGTGGGCTGCAGGCCCTCTCCTGTGGTGCATGGGCTGTGCTGGCCCTCAGTTCAGCTCTCTGCAGTGACCGTCACACGTGGGCAGGTCTTGCCCTAGGCACAGTTGGCTGAGGCGTACCTGTAGGAACTGTGGTCACACTGGTGGGTGGGGGAACTTCCCACGCAGCTGAGTGGGAGGCTCAGCTGTAGCTCCTGCTGGCTCCTCACCTCCCCAGGGCAGAAGTCACTGGAGGGGTGCCACTTCCTGCCAGGGCTACTCCCTGGGTGTGGTCGGGCAAGATACACTTCGGAGTGGCACCTGCCAGGGCAGCTGAGTTGGGTGGGGTGGGCCCATAATGGAGCACATGGGTGAAGAAGCGGTGCTGGCACAGTAAATGGAGAGAAGCCTGTGGCCAGCTGGGCCCAAGGAGGGTGACAGAAACAGTGCCCACCTGCACTCCCATTTCTTGAGAAAGCTTCTCCAGATCCCTGCCCCTCCAGCACATGTCCCAAAATTAGTCCATAAATAAACCCCAGGCACTTTGGAAACCGCTGCTTCTGTGCTGGGTCTCAGGCTAAGAGACAGAGAGTACGGGTCCTTCGGGAGTGGAGACCCCATTTCCTGTTGCCCTCTGGCTCTCCCACAGTTAGGCACCGGTGACTTTGCAAGCCGACGTTGTGGGGGTATTTCTCCTTGGTGCAAGTACCCCCGGCTGGGGATGCTTCTTGAGGGGCTTGATCCCATCAGTCTTCTGTGCCTGGGATTTATATCTCTCCTGCTTCTGGGTCACCGCGGGGGGGTGTGTGTGGGGGGGCCTGGTTCCTGATTTTGCACGTGTGTTCTTCCTAACCTCGTTGATGTGGCCTCTTTATGTGTTCAGTTGTGGCAGTCTGCTCTGCCAGTCTCAGGTCGTTTTCAGAATCAGTTGCATTACATGTATTTGTTGCCTTAGTGTATCTGTGGGGGAGGTGAGCTCCAGATCTCCTCCTGCAGCATCTCCCTGGCTCCCAATGTAGCGACTTTTAACAATGGTGTTTATATTTAAGAGAGTAATTCCATTAGATACATCCCTTGGACCTGAAAGTCCTTAGTTCTGGTGCTGTTCTACAAACTCTTTTTCTATATTGATAAGAAAAGTAAAATCTTGGTAGCTAAGCAAAGGTCTTAGTAATATTAAATTGGAACCTATTATAAAGTTGTAAATTATGGCTAGTGTAGGAGTTAGTGATAAGTTGTAAACTCTACCTATTGTCAAGCACTTCATCCACAAAAGGAATTAGAGTGAACTACGTTTTTTTCTTTTTCTTTCCCCCTTTTTCAAAAAAAAATTTTAAACTGAATCCTTTTTTACACTATAACATCTCATTGCAACTTCTCGTACTTGAAATAAATAGTGGTTACAAGGCTGCTCCCAGTTTCGGGAGCTACAGTAAACTTGTGTCCCACGAAGCTGTCCAGACATCTCTTGTAACTTCAGCAGGTGCACGTCATGGATTACCATTATCACCCCCCTAGGTGAACATCAGCACATGGCTCTTCTGAGTACAGTGGTGGTGTTTGGCAGTGTGATAAACAACTACAATATTCAACAGAAGAGGAAAACGAGTCACCAAAAGTGGCGCTGTGTTTAAAGTTCACGTAATAATAAACACTGGAATTATAGAGTAGAAATGAAAATATCCAAGATTACACTACAGTGCTTTCTTGTTCAGGTCACTTAAACTTTCCTTCCTTCGGTTTCTAAGTGTTTGTAACCTGGCTCATGATTATGCCTCCCTCAGAGGGTTGTTTTGAAGGGTAGAGGTGTGCATGGAAGTGCCATGCTCAGAACAGTGCCTGCCCCATCCATGCCGCCGACTGCAGACGTGTTTGCTGTCAGGACCCTTTTCCTCTCATTCCCGTGGAGATCCTCACTGGCTCCTGCCTCTCAAAGTGCAGCAGCTTCCTAACTCCCTTCCTGCCACTGCATCCATCCCCGAATGCCACTTCTCCTGTGTCTACTGGGGAATGTCTCTACAGTCAAAGCCGATTGTGTCACGTGCCCGGTTCAAGTTTAATTTGGTCTTATCATTGCTTTCCTGATCAGACTCCTTAGTATAGACTCCAAAAAGCTTCCTGGTCTGGTCCTTACTTAATTAACGTTTCCCTCATTAACTGTCCTCCCTTTTCCCACTGCCTTTCTCTCCCGGAGTGTAGACTGTTTATCCCTTGAGATTTACCTCGGGTGTTATTTCCACCAGAAGGCCTTCCCTGACTTTCGCCCTCGTGCGGAGTGTGGATTTGGTGGACACGGGCTCAGTGTATAACGAGCACTGCTCTTGTCGTTATCAGGGGACTTACTGTGCCAACTGCAGTGTCCTTTCTTTTGTCTCTTTCCCTGCCTTCTCACACAAGTTGTTAGGAACAGGGTTTGTGTTGTCGTTTTGTATCCAGAGCACCTAACAAATGATTGCCAAATAGCAGCTATTTAACATAAGCTTGCTGAATAACCATGTGCTTAATTGATGCTTGAAAGAGAGGGAAGGAAGTGAGCAGTGGACCTCCTATGACATCTCTTATGAAAAGGATGGGTAGCAGAAAGAGGTTCTGTTTAGGGTTAGACTTGGGCTCCAGCTCTGTAACATTTAGTTAAAAACACTGATAAGTTAACCTGTTCTAAGCCTTAGTTTCCCCATTATTATAATTTTAATTCCTAATTCCTAATTGTCTTGCATTGAACCTCACATGGTGTAATGTGCGTGAAACACGATGGGAAGGTAAGATACCTCACAGCTGGTACCGATGCTGACAGACTCTGGAGTGAGGCTGCCTGGGGCCACACGTGTGGCCTTCACGTGCTCCTTGATTCTGGGCGGGCTCTTCTCTCCCTGTGTCCCATTCGGCCTCTGTACCATGGCAGCGAAAGCAGCCCTTGCTCCCGGAGGATTACTGTGAGGAGCACATGGTATGGTGCTTCCCAGGCCCTCAGTGCTCGCACAGAGTTAGCATCCAGCCAGTGTTCGCTTAAAACACCCCCTCCAGTTCTTTCTGCCTTTGTTGAAATCCAGCACAACTCTCAGAACGTAGCACCTTTCTTAAGACTTCCTTGGTTAAATCATTTTTATATAAACTCCCAAACATGATATGTAACACATTCTTGATACTTTGGCTGAACTGTACTTGACACACAGTCTAGTTTCATAGGTACAATGTAGTGATCGTCATTTATATGTACTAGGAAGTGGCCACCAAGATGAATGCAGCTACCACCTGTCCGCATCCAGAGTTGTTACCATATTAGTTATGTTCCTTATTCTGTACTTTGCATCCCGTCTTATTTATTTTGTAACGGTAAGATTGTACCTTTTAATCCCCTTCCCCTCCTCTCCTCTGGCAACCATCTGCTTGTTCTCTGTATTTATGGGTCTGTTTCTGTTTTCTTCGGTTCGTTGTTTTTGAGATTCCACATAGAGGTAAAATCGTACAGTTGTCTTTCTCTGATTTACTTCACTTAGTATAATAGCCTCTAGGTTCACCCATATTGCCCCAGATAGGTTCCTTCTTTTTCAAGATGGAGTAATATTCTAGGGTGAGTGTGTTTGTGTGTGTGTGTGTGTGTGTGTGTGTGTGTGTGTGTGTGTGTGTGTGTGTGTTGCATATTCCTTACCCATCATCTGTCGATGGGCACATGGGTTCCTTCCATGACTTGGTTGTAAGTAATGATGCCTTAAACGTAAGTGTGCATGTGCATTCTTTTTCATTGTCAGAATTGTCTTTTTCATTTTTGGGTCGGACCAGATGTTTTCCAGAGCTGTGGTAGCACCGAACTGCAGGGTCCTTTCCTGCAGTTCCCTGGGGTTTCATTGGTGGGCAGGGCCTGCAGTTAGACCAGGTGCCTGTCCCCAGCCCACCGGCAGGTGTCTGGTCCCTGCTGACTGTTGACCGATGATGTCAGTTCCTCGCTCCGTGGACATCTCCATCCGGAAGCTCACAGCGTTGGCAGCTTTCACTTAGAGCAAGTGTGGGACAGAGTGAGAGGGAGGGGGCTGGCTGAAGCCACGGTGTGTTGTAACCTCGTCTCAGAGTGGCACCCTCACTTCCACGGTGTTCTTCCATTAGAATCACGTCACTGGAACCAGCTGATACTCAAGGTGAGGGGATTTCACCAGGGCACCAACACCAAGTGGCAGGGTCATTGGGAACATCTTAGAGGTTCCCCATCGCAGTAATGTATCATTTTATGTAATAAACACTGCAAAGAGAAGCTATCTTTCTACCACAGGAAAGCATAATATTGAGAATGTGAAAACCTGGCCTGTCAGTTATGTATTGCAACCTAGTTAACTACCCTGAAACTTACTGGTTGAAAAGAAGAAGAGTTAGTTAGCTCCTGAATAAGGAGTTCTGGCTGGATCTGTGGGGCAGGCTTGTCTCGGCTCAGCTTGCAGCTGGAGGATCTGCCCGCAGGATGCTCGTCACATGGCTGGTGAGTTGGTTCTGATTACTAGCTAGAGGCCTTGGTTGCTCCTTGTGTGGACATCCCTACACGGGTCTCTCTGTATAGGCTCCTTTACTTCCGTACCACGTTAGATTTTAGATCTAAGAGCATACACTCCAGGAAACAGAACAGGAAAGCTGCTAATCTGTGAAGGCTTAGACCTGAACACCGAATGTGAGCCAGCATCACATCACGTCTGCCTTATTCTAGTTGTCGCCAAGCTCGAACTCAGGTGGAGAGGACGGGCCTCATCTCTCAATGGGAAGACACCAAAATCCCCATCAGTCATCTTGCCATACAACAGATTCCACAAACACCTACCAGCTTAAAATGTCATTGTAAAAATTCATTTATTTTAAGCTTAGAAACCTGAAATGTGAGTAGGGTTTGGTGCAGATAGCTTGTCTCCTCCACACAGCTCTTCACGTGGCTGGCAGGTCAGCGCTGACGGAGAACTGGAAGCCTCTGTCCATCTCCACGGGGGCCTCTCCAAAACTTGGGCTTCAAGATATGGGGGATGGGTTCCAAGATCAAAAGTCTCAAAAGACAGGAAATTCAAGCATCCGATTTCTTAGGTCCTGGAAACTGGCACAGCGTCACCACTGCTGTATGCACGGGACCCTTATTTAAGGAAAGGGGTGCTTTTCAGGTCTCAGTGGGAGAAGCATTGGACGCTTTGGGGTCATGTTTGAAAATCACACCTGTCTCAGTTCAAAGCACCATTCAGACACTTTTCTGCCATATTCTGAGGAAAGCTTACTTTACACATCTAAAGTGATTAAACCAGATATTTTACACTCTGAATTCCCATTATCTTATAATTTTTGTTTTCCATGCATTGTTGATATGTCCCACAGTGTCGTTTCTCTACTATATAATCAGGCAGTGTTTTGGGGTATGAAATTGATGTTTTCTCCTTATTATTGCACTTTAGAAGTTTGAATATTTATATAATGTTTGGAAAGTCCAGCAAACCCTCATAGAAAGTTATACTATGATGATGAACATGAACGTAAAGAATATTGTGAAGGAAAGACGTATGTATTGATAGAGAATACCAGTTAACAGAAGGTCAGGTATTTAAAAGATAACCTTTTTAGAATGGTTTTATTTACTTATTTAACTTTAGAGTATTTTTTAAATTTCTTCTTTTAATCATATAGTTCAGTGTGGTTTTGGGGATGAAATTTCTATTATACTTCTCTATTTAGAGTTTGAAGAAATTCTGGAGGAACCAAGACTTTTTAAAAAAATCTTTACCACTTATAAAATGAACATGTCAATTTTAATTTGATTTCCTTATGAACTAAATATTGTTTTAAGCAAACAGTGGTTTGCTACTTTGTATATACCAGCTTATGTTTGTTTATTGTTTCAAGAATTTTACTTTAAAAAATCTTATATTTTTTTATTTCAAGTTTCTATTTAAATTCTAGTTAGTTAACATATATGGTAAAATTGGTTTCAGGTGTAGAATTTAATGATTCATCCCTTACCCACAACACCCAGGGCTCATCACAACCACTGCCTTCCTTAATACCCATCACCCATCTGGCCCATCCCCTCCCCCACCTCCCTCCATCAACCCTCAGTTTGCTCTCTATAGTTAAGCATCTCTTACGGTTTGCTTCCCTCTCTGTTTTTTTCCCCTTCCCCTGTGTTCATCTGTTTGTTTCTTAAATTCCACATATGAGTGAAGTCATATGGTATTTGTCTTTCTCTGACTTACTTCACTTAGCACAATACCCTCTAGCTCCAGCCATGTTGTGCAAATGGCAAGATTTCATCCTCTCTGATGGCTGAGTAGTATTCCATTGTATATATGAACCACATTTTCTTTATCCATTCATCTGTTGATGGACATTTAGAACTACTCTACCATCCGGCAAGTGCACTACTAGGTATTTACCCAAAAGATACAGAAATACTGATTTGAAGGGGCACATTGCACCCCGATGTTTATAACACATTATCACCAATAGAAAAATTATAGAAACTCTCCTTTTAGAGAAACAGATTAATTCATTCTATCTCTATCATTCATTTTATTATGTTATTTATTGTCATTCATTTTATTCAAAGAAAAACAGACATTGTCTTAAGGAAATAAATTCATGGTACACATAATGTGGATTATGCCAAAGTATTTTCCCCATCACACTAATGTTAAAGGTCTTCTGTGTTTAATATTATATATGTAAACTTAATTTGGACCCTATTTAAATTGCAGTGTCCTCTCGCATGGCAGAGCAAGTGGGAAGGCCCAGAAGATCCCTTACAGTACCTTCGAGGCCTTGTAGCTCGGGCCCTTGCGATACAGGTAAGAGTCAATCCCTGAGCAATGGAGTGTGTGACTGCAGCGGCGCAGACGTGTGCACCGGGGTCGCTTGTCCTGCTGGCAGCCAGGGAGAATGCCGCTCTCAGGCTGTCCTCAGTGCTTACTGGGCATTCTTTTAAAATGCTCATTTTGTTTTTGTTTTTTTCTACTCACTGTGGCTCTTCATAACTTTTGGGAATGTAGAGAAGAATCTACACCTTTAATAGATGTGGATTGTATGGTTGGTAATGGACACAGATTCATAACGGTGACTAGTTCACTTTAGAGCGTGTCCTGCCGTCCCCATAGGGAGCTGCTCTTTTCTCTTTTTTCTTTTTTCAACAAATCAGGTTTCTTCAGAGTGACCAGTCAGGTACCTTGCAGGAAAACTGAACGGAATAAGGAGTGATCTCGAGTGATTTTCTGAAAGGAATAGCAAATGGTACTGATTAGTGGGTGCGCGGTGTCCCTCGTCCCCTGCGTGGCTTCGTGGAGTCTCTCCCTTCGTCCTCCGCTTCACAAACGGCCTCCTTTCCGTGACTTCCGTGATCATGAGTCCTTCTAGATGAAGCACGTACCTGTCCGCAGCTTCAGCCTTGTCATTGCTCATGACGGCTCCACCTTTGAACTAGACTCTCTAGGCTCTTCCTGCCCAACCCAGCCTGGAATCCATGGCACATAACTTCAACCATTCCCTTTCCAGAATCATTATCCTGTCTCACTCTCCCTCATGCCTCGTCCTTCCTAGAAAGTGTTGCATTGGGTTAGTCTCTGTCCATACACAAGCTGCTGAGCTCTGCTGGCGACCCCAGATGGGGTCCAGTGAAGGAGGGGCTGGCCCTGCCCCTGTGTTCCACTTTGGCTGTTTCAGCCATGCACTACTTCCCCGAAAACCATTCTGTCACCACCTCCCTTTCCCTTAGCCGAGCACCTTGTGTTTTACTTTACAGAGAAAATTCAAGCTGTGAAATGTGACCCTTTGAGAAGTCCGACCCTTCTCTCCCACCTACAGATTTCTCTGAACCCACCCTCTCATCTTTGAGCTAAAGAAAGAGCTGACCTGCTGGTGAAGGCTTATCTTTAGCCCCACGTCCTTAATTTCATGTGTTCTGAGCTCTGTAGACACTCCCTGTGGGGGCTCTCCCCTTACCCTGCTCTTCATCTCTCCTCTGCCGGCTACAAATGAGACTCCTTTAAAGGGGCCAGGACTGAAGGTTTGTTTGGCTTCTAATACGACTAACCTCTGGGTTGTAGGATTATTGGAGAAAAAAATTCCTGGATCTGAAGATGACATTAAAATTAGCAGGTAGAGAAGAACCAGTCAAGGGCTCTGACCGTCTGTCTGTCTGCCTGTCCGTCAGCTGTGCCCGTGCACATGAGCGGTAAATGCCGGAAGATAGAGGGGGCACCGGAACGGGGGAGGAGCGTGCGGCAGGCAGGGAGGAAGGACGACCAGTCCCTAAGTAACTTAGGGAAACAGAAATGCTCTGAAGTTCGGTGTATGTTCTAATTGCACGGCTGTGATGATTTATCAGCTCATGGAATTGTCAGTATTGTTTGCTTTTCTTTCTGATCAAGGGCAGGAACTGTCTTTATTAGCTGGAAATGGTAGCCTCTTACACCATGTGTGCAATATATGTGTCAGTACACTTAATTGTGTGCATATAACAATAAACATGTTGATATTGAATTTAATATTTAAAACAATTTTACATGAATTACAATTTTCTGGCATGAGTATTTATACTAAGTGTATCAAATAATCATCACAGCTGAAAAATTTTCCACTGTCACTTACACTATGTAATTTCTTAAAAGCTCTATAGTCAGTTAGCCTTAATTGTGATGAGAAAACACCCTCCTGCCTGCGGATAACTTCTGCGCTTGACTGTAGCTTGTCTTCCGTCCTCCTGACCGGGCATATGCAGTGCTTATCATTTCTGCCACCACTTAGGAATGTGGTTTCTTCACTGTTTTGTTTTCCTGTGTTAATTTATCTGTTGTTGTAAATGTACAGAGATAAGCACTTTCCTGAGGTAAGTGTTAGTGTTTGGGATTCACAGGTGCCTCCTGTATGTCCCAGGTGAGAATCCAGAGCAGCTTGTGGGGTGCGGGGCAGCCATGTCGCCGTGCGGGTACGGGCAGGGCACGGTGAGGACACAGAGCTGCTGTGGTAACTGTGTGAAGCCGTGATGCTGCGTCCAGCTGAGACAGCTGTGCGGCCGCTGGAACTCGGGTCCAGCCGTGGCTTTACACCGCTTGGAGGCCTGACGGAGAGGGAGACGAGAACAGGCTGCTGGGAGTGTTGTTACAGGGTTCCATGCAGGTGGAGGCTGGCCGGGGTGGAGGTACTGTTTGTGCATTGACTGACTCATCCAGTCGACGTACTGGGAGCAGTGACTTGAAGGGGGCTCTGAGGGAAGTACCAGCGACACAGTGGTTAGGAAGTTGATACGGTTCCTGCCTCACGGTGTGGGCATTTCTGACCTTCATTCAGTGTAGCATGTAAAGCATGTAAAGCCTTGGCTTCCAACCCTTCTCTGAAGTTGTGCATGTAGAATAGTAAACACATAGACAGTGTGTTCCAAGGAACTGCCCATACAGTGTCTCGGGAAAGACAGACACAGAATAAACCACGGTACAAACCATGAAGGAAGTACACTGCCTTGGAGCAAACAGCGGGAGCCCCTAACGGACGGGGGAGCCGGGAAGGGACGCCCGAGCCGAGAGCGCAGTAGGACCAGCCCATCAGGGAGGAGAGGCCGGAGTGCGCCAGACAAGGGCAAGGCCAGCGTCCAGAGGAAGCCCAGTGCCCTTAACTACAAGCCGTGTTTAGGGGACTCTTGACTGTGTCCACATCATACTTTTACTGCTAACCAAACTTGGACTGCCATGTGTCAGTGGCAACTGTTCATGCTCATTTTTTAGGAATGAGTTCCTGCTTAGGTTTTATGTCTTTTGTTTTAAAGATTTTTATTTTTTTAAAGATTTTACTTATTTATTTGAGAGAGAGAGAATGAGAGATAGAGAGCACGAGAGGGAAGAGGGTCAGAGGGAGAAGCAGACTCCCCGCCGAGCAGGGAGCCCGATGCGGGACTCGATCCCGGGACTCCAGGATCATGACCTGAGCCGAAGGCCGTCACTTAACCGACTGAGCCACCCAGGCGCACCCTGTCTTTTGTTTTAAAATTGGTAGTGACCGCTTCAGTTCCACCCAGGATTTTTTTTTTTTTTGGCTTAACTCAAGCCACTGGTTGATACACTCATATACCACCATAGTTGGCCACCTTCCTTCTTATGTTAGAATCTTGTTATTTATTTATATCAACTTTTAGCAACTTTGAAGTCTGGGGAGATCCAAACAATAAATAGAATTAGTAAATACCAGTTAGCATGTCACATACATTCTCCTTAAGGTTTTTCAGGAAGTAAAGATAAATAAGCAACACCCATCTAAACAACGATCTTTTTTTAAGATTTATTGATTTGAGAGAGAGTGTGTGTGTGTGCAAGTGGGGAGGGGTGGGGGGGGAAGGAATCTGAAGCGGACTCTCCACTGAGCGCAAGGCCAGGAGCCACCCAGACGCCCCAAACAACTATCTCTTTGGGAGAAAACAGCAGATGTGGTGCAACCTAGAGATGCTCAGTGTCCCCTCCTGTCCCCACTCTGCCCAAATGGATCCTCCCGCCATGGCCTGGACTCATTCTGGACGAGCCTAAAACGGGCGCCGTATTAGATGCCAGCGTACGCCTTCTCTGAGCAGGTGCTCTTACGTTGGCTCCTTTCCGACCCTCCCCGCGCAGCAGTGCTGGGGGGCAGGTCCTCCCGTCCCCCAGGTATTGGTCCCTACCCTTCCCTCCCTCTTGTTTTCTCCTGAGATTCTGTTTAGATGCTGCATTGTCTTTTGTTCAGATAATATTCAGGCACAGTTTCTAGCGTGTCTGCTAAGATGCTTCTTGTGACCTTAGCCACACAGATTGCTTCTTTGTTACATTTTTCTTCTCCTCTCCACTTCAAGAAGACTGATTGTTCACTGAAAAAAATCTGTGAGCCTCTAGCGCTTACCCTTCCCTCTTTGACCTTGACTGTTCTCTAAGGACTCAGGCTGGCAATCCTGGATCTGGAAGTCTCATGACACCCTTTTTGGGTTCATCTAAATAGCTCTTCTCATTTTCCTAGATGTAAAATCTGAGCATCAGGTCACTTTTCTTTTCAGTGTACCACTTTATGTATTTATATATTCAGACTTTTAAAATGATCTAATGAAGGACAGAAAGAGAAAACAAATATTTCTAAGGACTGAGCTCTTTCTGCTGTACATGAAATTTAGTAGTATTTACAACACACGAGGTGGGTGTTATTTCCATTTTTAAAGATAGGAAAAATAAAACCCCAATTTCAAGAATGAACAGTTTACAGAAATGATATGGTAAATGAGAGAACTCACACTAAAGTGCCCTTTCTGTAAAAACATGAGTTTTTGATCATTCCATAAACTATCAGCAACATTTTAGAAAGATTCTCACTCTCCCCCTTGGAACTTTTTACGTTGGCCTCTATCCATAGTCGTCATTCCCCTGAAAGTCAATGACAACTCCATCCTTCCTATGACCAAGGCCAAGTCTTGGAAGCACTGTTAACTCCTTACCTCTCCTCGTGTGCGTCCATGCTACCAGAAACATGATCTTGCCTCCATATTCAAAATATATTCAGACATACCACTTCACCCGCTACTGCCTTGACGGATGTCATTACTAGTGTGGCCGCCACCTAACTAGACTGCTTCTACCCTCGCCCCTCCCTGGTCGGTTCTCAACCAAGCAGTCTGAATGTTCTGGCTAAAGCATAAGTCAGGTCAGATCATTACTCTCTTGGGAACACCCTCGTGATTTCTTACCTCATCCGGAGTCACAAAATCCTTCCGTCAACCAACAGGTAAAGGTCAGGCTTCTTAGCTCTCTGATTTCCTCCCCTTTTCCCTCCCTCACTTAGTTTGCTCCAGCCGTGCTGGCCTCTGGGCTGTTCAGTGAACACACCAACATACTCCCTACCGGGGGCTTCGTTCTTGCTGCTTCCTCTGCCCAGGCTGCCGCCCCCAGATTCTGCACAAAGTCATTTTCTGTCTTTGACCTCTTTGCTCCAACGTCACCTTCTCAGCGAGGCCTTCCTTGGCCACACTGTTTCAGGTCACGGCCCCCCCTCCTTTCCTTCTTTATTTTTCTCCAGAGCCTATATCCCCAGCTAATACTCCACGCATTTCACTGAATTAATTTTCTTTGTATCCCTCCACTAAATGGAAGCTTTATAAGGACAGATATTTTTGTCTGTTTACTGCTCTATCCAAGCATGTAGAACAGTGCCTTGCACAAGTAGGTTTTTCAGTTTCTGATGAATAAATGAATGATTTGATCACTTTTAGGGTTATTCTCAAGGAAACTGACGTAAATCTCATTCACATTTCCTAATCATCATGATTTACCTCCCAATATGGATTCTGTAGCATCTGTGACATACTTATGAGATTTAATTTCTATTTAAATCTGCCCAATAGGTGTTAAATTTTTTACTCTACAGTCTAACATTTGAAGATTTGTTTTCTCTTGAGATCCTAAACGTTAAAAGCTATCATATTTTTTAATTTTTCATTTTTTTTTCTGAGGTATCTTACTCTACTTTGGAAGGTTCTGCAGTACTTTGCCTTCCTAGAAAAGTCTTTATTTTCCTAACTCCTTTTAGTAACTCTTACAGTCATTAGTACAGTGTTTTTACCCATAGTAGGCACTCAGTAAAATTATGCATAGGAAGACATATAAACAATTGAATAAGCAGTCTGAATGAGGTCTAAAACTTCTAGCATCCCTGTTTTTATATGCTAAGCTAGAAGAGGTATGTTATGCATCTTCTTAATTCATATTCTCTCTTTCTCCTTCTCTCTCTCTCTCGCTTTCTTTCTTTTGCTTTTGTTTTGTGCCACCACTCTTCTAAGTGCTGGAAATACACAGTAATGAGGAAATCATGAATTCCTAACAATAGGAATCTCTACATTTAGTTAAGGAAATAGGTAATAAATTCATATTGGAATTTCATGAAAAAAATATATTTTGACCCAAATCCCGAGATTTAAGATTAACATACAGCCAAGTTTTAAACTGTGTTGTCACTATCATAGAATGAACTTAGGGTACATAACCAAAATATTACCTGGTAAAATAGAGCTTTGCTATAGCAGTAGTATTACAAGATTTTAGGAGTTACATTTTGCGCAGGGACAGTAATTTCTCCGCACTATCAGCTCATAAATTCTGCCTATGATCTACTCTCTTGCACGTTTGGAATACTAAGTGGTAGTCTGTGGTCTATGATGATCTGCAGTTTTACGGAAGCAATCCTATAAACCATGCTATTTGTACTGCTTGCAGAAGATAAATCTTGGTTCTAGGAAAGTGACAATATAGCAACATAACTGGCTTTCGAGATAAAATTTTCCCTGAATTTTTATCTGCATCTCGCTTTTATCACATGCATACCAATTTCGGCAGCGCCGGCGTGGCATAGTAAGAGCATCTTTACCGCGGAAAGCATGCACAGACTGTGTAAGCAGACACGCGACGGCTCCAGCAGAATCAGCAGCTTCTAGCAGACGAGCTGTGGTCCCCGCCGGAGACTGGCCGCGTGGGCGCCCGTGTTCTCAGGGCTCCCCTGGGTGTACACAGCCGCTTCCCCCGGGCGTTGGCTTGTTAGTTGGGGAAGGACACAGCTGCACGGGGTCGTCTGTGTCCTGCAGCCTTGGCTTGGGCCACAAAAGAGCAGTGCAAGTGTCCTGGGGCCGGTGGACTCCGTCCCCGGCCTCATGCTCCCCAAGGGAAGGGTCCAGCCCCCAGGAGGAGGAGCGGCCTTGGCCACGGGTGGTAGCAGCCCACTGGCTGCTGTGTCGTGGGTTTAGGGGTCTCTGTGGTCTCCCCTCTCCCAAGTGCTCGTTGTCACACCCCGTCTATACCCGCCCTGGTGCATGCTCCCATCTGCCATCTTCCCAGTGGCGCCTGTGCGGAAAGGGGGAGAGGACACCGCAATGCAAATGGTGTTGTGATGAGATCATGACAGCCCTGGGGCCACTAGCCGCGGGGTGTGTGTGTGGGGTTCCTTCCGTGCGCATGCTCCCAACAGGGCCAGGCCCTGGTCCGCTGGCCAGCCCCGCTGCGCTACAAGCCAGCTGATGGTGGCTGGCGGGTCCCTGCGGTTTCCCGGCCGCGGGCCTCCGCTCTCCCCTGCTCCGCCTGGCCACCTGCCGCCTCTAGCAAACGTGTCCCCTGTTTTCCTACTGTAGTCAGAGCCTGGCCCGGGAGGTCGTGAACCATCCTGAATCTCCAAAAGCCCTTGCCACGTGGTTCCACGGTTGGTGTAACTGGACCGCGCGGTCCGGGCACCCCTCACCATCGGTTCCATGCTTTCCCTCTGGGCCGCTGTGTCCTGAGCTCCTTGCCCCTGGACGGCTCCGCAGGCGAGGAGAGCATGCCCCTGTGCACCGTGTGGAGGGACTCTGGGCCGTGGGCTCATCTGAATGTGGTTGCACGGAGAACTGAAGTGGACTCGGTGATGCTGCCGCTGACCCCGGCCTGTGCGTCTGGTGCAGGTAGCCCAGCGAAGTACTTCACCTTGAACATGAGAGCCTCACCTTAAGTACGTCTCAAAAAACCACTTTTTTACTAAATGTCCTGAAGAAGCTTGCTAATCTATATCCGTGATGTGTGAAGCTTTTTTTAACCTCTGTGGATGTTTAAAATCTCAATAAAAGTTTTTTTTTAAACAAGTATTCTTTTAATGTCTATTGTTTTTGAAATTTTATAAGAGAAAATAAATATGTGCTAGATAAAATTTTTTTTCCCATCTTGTTTTTATGTTTGAATTGAAGATGACCCACATTAGATATTTTGGTAAATGATATCAGAGATTTTTCCTCCCTGAGAAATTTTAAAATGGCAAAGTTGATAGCCATTGTTATTTTATCCTCTCAAGATAGTACTCCGACTAAGACTTCCCTTTGAAGGATTATGGTTAGAGAGCAGTAACCAACCTAGAAGTAAATTTTGTTCTTCAGTATTGTTTTATTTCATGTTGCAAATGCAAGTATGTCAGTTTTATAAAGCTCTGGATTTCACCATAGCCAAATCGGCATATTATACTTTGTGTTAGTTAAAATTTATTTATATATATTTTTTACTAAAATGCTTCTAACATTATTCCTTACACTTATCTAGCTATCACATTTTCTCTTGAGATGTGTGTTATCAACCTGTTTCTCTACTTACTGAACTGTAAAGTTCATTTTTTCACATAATATGAAAAATTTCACAGTCATTATTTTAAAAATTTTACTCTTGCAAACACAAGTACATATATATCCTTTAGTCTAAGAATTTCAACCTATGGAACCAGATAGAGGTTCTTTTTACTCCAAGTGGCATATAAAATGCCCATCTATATATGATCATAAATAAACTAATATAAATGTCACACCTGGTTGGCATTAGTAACATTTTTACACTTACTAGATAGGGTAGTGTAACATCTGTGCTTTACAAATATGGATGTTCATTTCTCGGATGCCAGGACTTTTTAAAAGTAGGCATCTATTTATTGGCCTTACCAGAAGGTGAAGGCAAATAATAGATCTTAGCCAAATATTGAAGCTGAACTGAACTTTATTTCTAATTAATATTAGGATGCTAGAAAGAAAATTGATGTTTAATTAAGGGAGCTAGAAAGTGAGTGGGTCGGAGAGGGTGTCGCTTTGGTATGATATCAGGGTAGGTAAGGCCCCTCTTAGGAGGTGATATTTAAACAGAGACTTGAATGGAGTGAGGAAGCAAACCACGAACGTGCCAGAGAGAAAAGTCTCAGCATAGGAACCATCACGTGCAGGATCTGAGAGACGAATGGGCTTTGCTTCCTTACAGGATAAAAAATAAAGTGAGGGTGTCTGGAGACTAGAGCTGGCACACCTGCATGGTGAGCCGCGGGCTTCTGTGTGGTTGCCGGGAGGCCTTCACAGTATCTTCTTTAAATTGCATTATTTTTAATGCATGTATTAAAAATACTTGATTTAACTGTTCATGGAGGCCCAACAGTGCTGTTTAGGTATCAGTAGAGAACTGTTTTATCCAGTTTTTCCCCTAAATTCATCCATTTAAAGAATAACAATTGCCTTAATTTCAACCACATAATCAGCCAGGAACATTATTCATAAACGAAGTCACAGTGGACTTTATGTTTATCACATATGATTAGAATATTTGTCACTAAAAGTAATCTTACCAAGGCATGATTATGGTAAAAAATAAATTTTCTGATCTTTATTCTTTCACTTAAAACACTACTTTTAGGTTTCATCTAAAAACAAATTTAAGGGGCACCTCGGTGGCTTCGTCGGTTAAACATCCACCTTTTGATTTTGGGTCAGGTCATGATCTCAGGGTTGTAGGATCAGTCCCACGTCAGGCTCCGTGTTGGGCGTGGAGCCTGCTTAAGATTCTCCCTCTCCCTCTACATCCCCTCCACATGCACACATCTCTCTCTCAAATAAAAAATAGCATTGACATTTTCACAATATTTGTTCTTCCAGTCCATGACCATGGAACGTTTTTCCATTTGTGTCTTCCTCAATTTCTTTCATGAGTATTCTATAGTTTTCTGAGTACAGATCCTTTGCCTCTTTGGTTAGATTTATTCCTAGGTATCATACAGTTTTGGGTGCAATTGTAAATGGGATCGACTCCTTAATTTCTCTTTCTTCTGTCTTGTTGTTGGTGTATAGAAATGCAACTGATTTCTGTGCATTGATTTTATATCCTGCCACTTTACTGAATTCCTGTATGAGTTCTAGCAGTTTTGGGGTGGTCTTTTGAGTTTTCCACGTAAAGTATATCATCTGCAAAGAGTGAGAGTTTGACGACTTCTTTGCTGATTCAGATACCTTTGATTTCTTTTTGTTGTCTGATTGCTGTGGCTAGGACTTCTAATACTATGTTGAACAGCAGTGGTGATAGTGGAGACATCCCTGCCGCGTTCCTGACCTTAGGGGAAAAGAACTTAATTTTACCCCATTGAGAGTGATACTTGCTGTGGGTTTTTCATAGATGGCTTTTATGATATTGAGGTATGTACTCTCTATCCCTATACTCTGAACAGTTTTGATCAAGAAAGGATGCTGTCCTTTGTCAAATGCTTTTTCTGCATCTATTGAGAGGATCATATGGTTCTTGTTCTTTCTTTTATTAATGTACTGTATCACATTGATTGGCAGATGTTGGACCAACCTTGCAGCCCAGGAATAAATCCCACTTGGTCGTGGTGAATAATCCTTTTAATGTACTGTTGGATCCTATTGACTAGTATTTTGGTGAGAATTTTTGTGGGATGCCAGGACTTTTTAAAAGTAGGCATCTATTTATTGGGCTTACCAGAAGTTGAAGGCAAATAATAGATCTTAGCCAAATATTGAAGCTGAACTGAACTCTTGTTTTTTTTCTTCTTGCTATACATTACATAATGTATTCAAATATGACTATATGTTGCCTAATGACTCCCATAAATGTAGTTTCAATCTGTCACCATACGAAGTCATTACAGTATTATTGACAGTATTCTCTGGTCTGTACAATACACACCCGGGAGTTACTTATTTAAAACTCTGAGAGTATACCTCTTAAACGTCTTTACCACTGTTGCCTGTCCTCCATAACCTCCCTGCTATGGTTAACCAGCAATTTCTTTCCTATATCTGTAGGTCTTTTTCTGTTTTGTTTTGTCTCTCTCTGTCTGATTTGTTTTACTTACCATAATACCTTCGAGGTCCACCATTGTTTTTGCACATGGCAAGATTGTGTTCTTTTGTATGGGCTGAGTCCTGTCGTACACACTCCAGCTCTTCTTTATCCATTTATCTTTAGAAGGACACTTAGGCTGCTTCAGTGTCTTGGCTACTATAAATAGTGCAGCAATGAACATAAGGGTGAATCTCTCTCTTCAAATTGGTGTTTTCATTTTCTTTGAGTAAATATCCAGAGATGGAATTGCTGGATCTTACCTGTATTTCTATTTTTAATTTTTTGAAGAACCTCCATCCTATTTTCCATAGTGGTTGTACCAGTTTGCATTCCTACCAGCAGTGCATGAGTGTTTCATTTTCTCCACATTCTCGCTTGTACTTGTTACTTTTTGTCTTTTTCATATTAGCCATTCTGACAGGTGGGAGGTGATCTCTCATCATGGTTTTGGTTTTCATTTCCCTGATGATTAGTGATGCTGAGCATCTTTTCAGGTGTGTGTTGACCATCTGTATGTCTGATTTGGGAAAAAATGTCTATTTAAGTCCTCTGCCCATTTTTTAATCTCTTCTTTTGTATTAAGTTATATAAATTTTTTATGTATTTTGAAGATTAACCCTTTATCAGATGTGTGATTTGCACAGATTTCCCTTCAGTAGGCTGCCTTTTCATTTTGTGCCTAGCTTTTTAATTTGATATAATTCCGTTTCTTTATTTTAGCTTTTGTTGACCTTGTCTGAAGAGATTTGTCCACAAACACGTTGCTAAGAGCTTCCTGCCTATGTTTTCTTCTAGGAGTTTTGTGGTTTCAGATCTTACATTCAAATCTTTAATCCATCATGAATTTATTTTCACGTATGATGTTAGGCAGTGGTCCAGTTTCGTCCTTCTGCAGGTAGCTGCCCGGTTTTCCCAGCACTGCTTCTCAAGGAGCTCTTTTCCCCATTGTGTATTCTTGTCCCCTTCACCCATCAATTGACTGTGGAAGCATGTGTTTATTTGTGGGCTCTTTATTGTGTTCCATTGACCCATATGTTTACCTTTGTGCCAGCACTATACTATTTTGATTACTCCAGCTTTGTAGTATATCTTGAAGTGTGGGATTGTGATACTTCCAGCTCTGTTCTTTTTTCTCAAGGTTGCTTTAGCTATTTAGGGTCTTTGGTGGTTCTGTACGAATTCTAGAATTATTTGTTCTAGTTCTGTGAAAAAATACTGTCATATTTTGATAGGGATTGCACTGAATCTGTACATGGCTTTGGGTAGTATGGACATTTGTAACAATATCCTTCTAATCCATGAGCGTGGTATATCTTTCATTTATTTGTGTTATCACTAGTTTCTTTCATCATGTCTTACAGTTTTCAGAGTACAGGTCTTTTACCTCCTTAGTTAAATTTATTCCTAGGTATTTTATTTTTTTATATATGACTGTAAGTGGGATTATTAATTTTTCTTACAATTTATTATTCACTGTAAAAATGCAACAAATTTCTGGGTGTTAGCTTTGTATCCTGTGACTTTACTTAACTCATTTATAGTTCTAACAGGTTTTGGGTGGCATCTTTAGGGTTTATATATAAATCATGTTGTCTGTAAATAGTGACAGTTTCACGTCTTCTGTTCCAATTTGGATACCTTTTATTTCTTCTTCATGCCTAATGGCTGTGGCTAGGACTTCCAGTACTGTGTTGCATAGAAGTGGCAAGAGTGGACTTCCTTGTTTTGTTTCTGATCTTAGAGGAAAAGCTTTCAACTTTTCACCATTGAGTATGATATTAGCTGTGGGTCTGCCATATATGAACCTTATTTTGTTGCTAATGTCTCCCTCCCCTCTTAGTCCAGTTGCCCTTTAAACCACTGTTTTCTTGCTGTGTCCCAGGGTGGGCAAGTCTGAGAAAGGCCCCTCGGTGATATTCCCCCCCCCCCTGCAGGTCTTCACATTGGGAATGAGGTTCCTGTCATTATCTTGTCTCCCATTTCTTCTTCCTTTTTCTATATGGTCTCTTTAGAGTTTATTGTTTGTTGTGCAGAGTGTTTTAATCAGTTTCCAGCTCTTTTTCAGGAGGAATTACTCTATATGTACATGCAGGTTTTATGTGTCCATGGGAGGAGGTAAATTCGGGATCTTATGCCACCATCTTAGACTATCTCCATTTAATACTTTTTATCACAGTTATTTGTGCATGTTTTATCTTCTCTAACAAGATAATAGGCTCTTTCTGTAAATACTAAGTGAGTGAATGTCATTGGCATGTCATTTGAATTCATAAATTCTGCTTTATCACTAGCAATTGTTTGATAAAATATTGCGGATTTTAAACCATCCTGTATTGCCTGGGAAAAATCTTTTTTTTATTTTTAAGAGGAAGGGGGGGAGAGAGAGGGTTGGGGGAAGCGCAGAGGGAGAGAGAGAATCTTAATCAGGCTGCATGCCCAGCACGGAGCCCAACATGGGGCTCAATCTCACAACCCTGAGAAGACCTGAGCTGAAATCAAGAGTCAGATGCTTAACTGACTGAGCCCCCACATGCCCCAGAAAAATCGTTTTATTTGTCTTCTAATAAGGGAACTATACTAGATGATCTCTAGGTTTCATTCAGTTCAGAAGTTTTACTTCTGTAATTCTAAGTGTGTGTGTGTGTGTGTGTGTGTGTGTGTGCGCGCGCGTACACATGCACACACATGTAATGTTCAAAAATTTGCACAACCCTTTCTTTGCTTAACTCCCTGATTACATTTGTTACACATCATTTGAAGAACTAGAGGTGTACTGTGTTATAATCATTGGAGAGGCATGTAGGTGTTATGTTCAGCCTCAAACCTAATCCTTTAAAAAGAAAGTGGCTGACAGTCAGGAGTAAAGAAAAACACTGAGAAATATTGTTAATTTATATGCCTACAACTTTGCTGGAAGCCCAATCCATATATGCATATTGCTGATCATTAAAAATTGTGCTACTGAAGTCTTTATTTCCATTCTTTAAAATGAGTTTAAATGTTTTTAAAATAACCTTTACTGTTTTAGAACACTTTTAGGTTTACAACAAAATTGAGGTGAAGGTACAGACATTTCCCATACACCCCTGCTCCCACACATGCATCACCTTCCTCATCATCAACATCACTCACCAGAACGATACTTTTGTTTTTGTTTGTTTTTTTAAACCAAGGATGAACCTACATTTACCGGTCATAATCACCTAGTGTCCACAGTTGACCTTTGGATTTGCTCTTGATATTTTATAGTCTGTGGGTTTGGACAAATATATAATGATACATACTCATCATTACAGCATCATACAGAGAAGTTTCACTGTCTTCAAAATCCTCTGCTCTGCCTCTTCACCGCCCCCCCCCCCCCCCCCCCCCCCCCGCCCAACCACTGGTCTTCCTCCTGTCTCCATAGTCTCGCCTTTTATATTATTGGGATCCTATAGTAATGTAGCCATTTCTCATGGCTTCTTTAACTTAGTAATGTGCATTTAAGGTTCTGCCATGTCTCTTCATGCCTTGATAGTTCGTTGCTTCATTGTATTTATCCATTTATCCATCACTTCCCAGTTTTGACAGTTACGAATAAACTGCTGTAAACAGGTTGAAATGTAGTTTTTTAAAAATGTGCTTCACTGTGTTTACTGTGAAGTTTGCTGTTCAAAGACAATATACATATTAAAAGAATCTTTGTTATTTAAACTTCATCTTATCAAATATGTCTTTGTTTTAGTCTGCCTTTAAGCTTAACAGACAAAAAGGTGTCCCCCCCCTCCCATGGACTAATAAAAACATTTGTATTATACAAGCTTCTCCTTTTTTACTAATTTTATTAATTCAGACTTTAAGTAAAAATCTGATTATCAGCCACACTTTAATTTTTAATTAATTTTAACAGATGCATATCTGTTACCGGCAACAACTCTTTTGAAATTTTTGAATTAAAATTTAATTTTAAGAAATTAATGATAGTATTAATTTGAAATATGTATGCATTAAATGTTACTTAAAATAAAAGATCATGCAAGCATAATTTGTTAGCTATGTTTAGCTAATGAAAATAGAAGGCGGATAATAAATATATTTCAGAGAGAGTAAACAATGAATAATTTAAACGTCCTTTATTGAAAATAGGTACTGTATGACGTGTTACTCTTTTAAAGGATAACGTCCAAGAAAAAATCATCATAGTTTGTTAAAGAGCTGTCTTTTAAGTTGTTTCTGTTTTTTAAAATACGCATATTATCAGGTGGTATTAGGGGCGCAGGAACATTTTTGCTGCAGGGTAGGAGGACTAGTCAAAGGCATTAGGACATTAATGCAAACACAGTAGCTTTGGAGTTTCTCCTCTTGTGCACCTGGCTGACAGATGTAAATGCTTGGGCAGATAGCAGGGTGTTTCAGCACATGAAGCATTGCTCTTCTGTACAGTAATAAACACGGTGTTCGCTAGCCTTCACAACTCATACAAAGTGAATGACAGAGTAGATGATGGTTGTGCGGGTTCGCACCAGCCGGACTGACAGACTGACGCAGCAATCACCAGTAAGTTACCTTTCCCTTAAGGCGCTTTAGCACCTGCCCGGAGTATCGCGCAGAAACAGATCAGGTGGGGCTGGTTCAGTCTGTCTCTCTCTACACCCTCACCTGTGAAAGGGGTAGAACATTCACTCTCAGGGGTGGGGGAAGCGCAGAAGCACACACGTAGTAAGAGTCGTACAAGACTTCGTGATTTTTATTGGTTCCAAATGACAATTTCTTATTAAACTCATAAAACATGCTTGATGATGATGATGTATATTTCTCCAATGGAATATAAGTGGGTTCATAAAATGCCAGATAAGAAGAAAAGACTTTTGGGGCGCCTGGGTGGCTCAGTCATTAAGCGTCTGCCTTCGGCTCAGGTCATGGTTCCGGGGTCCTGGGATCGAGCCCCGCATCGGGCTCCCTGCTCCGCGGGAAGCCTGCTTCTCCCTCTCCCACTCCCCCTGGTTGTGTTCCCTCTCTCGCTGTGTCTCTCTCTGTCAAATAAGTAAATAAATCTTTAAAAAAAAAAAAAAAGGGAGAAAAGACTTCAAAAAACACCTTTTAACAAAAAAATCCTTTCTTCTTGGGCATTACCCTCCACTGTACTACTTGATTCAGAAAGGTGGCAAATTTGCAGTCAGGTCTGGAACTGGACCCAGTTCAGTTCTCATGACCAGGACTCGGGGGCCCCGAGGATTCCGCGTTTGGGCCGCATTCTCAGTTCATCTTCTGAGCACACTTGGAGCGGTAACTCATCACGATAAGTGCCAGCCCCCGTGGAAATGCTATATGTTAGATTAATTGTCATATTTTAGACTTTTTATTTGGAGTAGATTTTTACCAGCGAAAGGTTGTGCAAGGAAGCTTATTTTTATGATGGATGGATATTATGTCAAAAGAAAAATTACAATAGACCTCACACGATGTAAAGTAGAAATCTCTTTTTTTTCCAGACACTATTTCAGAGCAATTGGAAATGGCGTAACTTTCTCATTGAACATGACTTTTACATAAGAGTTCTTTAAAAGATTTGTCTTTAAAGCTTACAAAGTTTTTAAATGGGTGTGTGTCTTATTTCTTCCACTCTAGAGCTGGGTAGAGAGAGCTGAGAAGCAGGCTCTTCTCTCTGATACACTTGACCTGTCCGAACTCTTCCACCCAGACACGTTTCTCAACGCCCTTCGCCAGGAAACGGCAAGGTGAGCAAGGTGAACTCTTGACGGGTTTGTCCATCTGCTTCCTGTGCTTTGGATCACATTCCCTTCGTAGTCAAGAAAGAAACTTATTAAGGGAGTTGTGTTATTTCCTAATACTTGGTATTTCTTAACACAGCGAACTTTTAGTTTAAAAAGCATTGCTTGTAATTACGATGTTTTTATTAGAATTGAAAAAGGTGAAATTTAATTTTTAGAATGTGATGATTGATCTGGATATGCCCTGACAGTGTGGGCGGAGGTGGGATGGAGCTATGTGTAGTTAAAGGAGTCAACATGAAATAAAAGTAAGCATGAAATTTCTCAGTCACACCAACCACATCGAGTCACCCCGTGGTGACCACTTGGCACTGCACAAAAGTATTTTTATTTTTGCAGACACTCTCTTGGACATGCTGACCAGGCTTCCTGCTGGGGAGCAGGGTTTGATAGTTAAGATCAAGCTCTTTTTTTTATAACACACTTGGATAATTGAATCATGTAGACTGGTTTTTTAAATGAATCAGAATGTAATAAAAGATACTTGGAGAAAGAAACTGAACCGAGTTTAGTTCTGTGTTGATTTGGGGGGAATTTCAGTGTGTAGTGCCTGAGGATTGTTTTATAAGTATCAGTGTTTCAGATCAACTAATAAGTGTGCATTTATGGCACACTTACCATGTGATGGTCCGATTGGAGACCTTGAAAATGAAACAGCAAGGCCGTGCATGCGTAAGGAACAGGAGATTGTGTAACCAGTTAACTTTACAGACTTGGTGTGAGGTCTAAGATATTGTGCATCGTTTAAGAAATCTGCTTACTTGCACATTGTAAATATTTCAGTTGTAAACAAATAGGAATATGTATACCGTTACTCTCTGTATTTTAATTCCTGAGGATTCTTTTTGCTTTACTGTTACAGGGCTATGGGCTGTTCTGTGGATAGCCTTAAGTTTGTAGCCTCGTGGAAAGGTCGGCTGCAAGAAGCAAAGCTGCAGATTAAGGTAGTATAGTAATTTTTGATGCTTATCTAAATCTAAAAATAATATTACCAACTCTGATAAAGACTCTGAAACCCCAGTCTCAGAGTCGCTTGTCTTTTTAGTTATAAGATCAGCAGAAATAGTTTCTATTTCCAATGTGAAAAGTCAAAGTGAAGATTTAGGATGAAGCAACTTGGACAAAACAAAATACTTTCTAATGCAAAAATAAGAATGTTAGGGACACAACATATTTAAAAATATAACTTTTGTTAAAAAAAATGATACAAATCTTGAAGTTCATTTAGGTTTCCTGCTCTAAAATTCAATTCAGTAAATATTAACTATACAGTAAAGCATGTATGGTTTATGAAAAATAGACCAAGTCTTGTCCTCAGGGAGTTTACAGTTTGTGAGTTGTAATAGTTCGGTGTTAAATTCAAGCCATCTGTGTTGTTTTTTTTTTTTTTTTTAAAGATTTTATTTATTTGACAGAGAGATAGCAAAAGAGGGAACACGAGCAGGGAAAGAGGGAGAGGGAGAAGCAGGCTCCCCGCCGAGCAGAGTCTGATGCAGGGCTCCATCCCAGGACCCCGGGATCATGACCTGAGCCAAAGGCAGGCACTTACCTGACTGAGCCCCCAGGCGCCCCGAAACCGTATGTGTTTAAAAAGAAAAAGAGTCAAGCTGTTTTTTGCAGCATAGATTTTCCCTGGTAGCTTTCTTGTTAAAAATCCATTACTTTTATAATAATAAATAACGGTAGGTAATCATGTGCATGTTAATAAGAAAACTCGGTCACGGTCTGCCGTGGACACCTGTCCCCAGCGACGGCAGCCTTCCTGCGCAGCCCAGTGCGTTCCGGCCACTCTTGTTTCCCGTTTGCACACAGGGACCGCCCTCCGCCTTCTGCCCGCTGTGACCCAGCGCAGCGCGTGTGGTACCAGGTACTCTGCCCGGCCCGCGGTTGGTCTGTCTGAGGAGAGGGCAATGCTCCCCATCTTAAATCCCCCCCATCTCTTCCAGGGCATCACATGCAATTCAGTCTTTACATAAATGTGAGACTACAGTTCTTCAACTGGGGTAACCACGGGCAACTGGCTTTTCAGAAGTTCTGTGTACATAGTTGTAGTTTCCAGTTTAACAGTCTTTTCATTTTACTACTGTTTTATGACGTACTACATAGTTTATTTATTATGTTTATTTGTTGTCTGTCTTAATCCACTGGAATGTAAGTCCCATGAGAGTGGTCATTTTTTTCGTGGTTTCATTGTATCCCAAATACGTCAAACGATAGTTACATAGTGGGCGCTCACTCAAGCGCTTGTTGGGTTGTTGAGTTTGGGCCTACAACAGGAGAGGCACCATGGTAGGCTTGTCACGTCAGTAATGGTGTTCTCGTATGCCAGAAATCTTTTCATTAATGACAAGCTGGATTTTTCTCTTTTGGCTCTCTGTAGATAGCTATAAAATTTCCCCCTGAAGCTGAAGGGATCGGAAGGATTTTCCTTTATCCCATGGCATTTTATTTTAACCTGAGCCTCTAACCTGTAAGAACTACCTTCTCTATCATATGCTCTTGCCCAGCTGTTAAGGAAAGGGAGGGACACATACCATCCAGGAGCCGTGCCCTTGACCAGGTTGGGTGGTCTCTGGCAGCTGTGAGCCCCGCAGATGGAATGTGGCATACTCTTCAGATCTACAGTGGCACAAACAGCAAGGGAAATGAGTTACATTCTGAGTCAAAGTGTGTTAATATTTCTGGAACTATGTTGCCTCTGTTCTTACAAAATGGGAACAAATGATCAATAACCAGAAAACCCCAAGCTTCTATGTTATGTTTTGTAGATTGGGGAGAAAAGGCCAACAGTTGGTAAAACAATATTCTAATCTTAGTTCCCCGAAAGAGAACCCTGTGACGTTCAACTCTTGGAGGAATCTGAGTCCTTGTTCTCTCCTTTGTCAGTGGATTTAAATAATAACTTTCCTCAGACACTTATTTGTAAGGCTCTCTGAAAACATACATGTGCGGGAAGGTATGTATTTTTCATCATTTCTCTTTCAATCTCTACTACCTTAGACTGAGTTCAACCACTGACGTGTTCAAGCAAAAGGCTGTAGTTCCCCAAACCAAGCAATATTTCAAACCCTCTAGACCTACTTAAGAGAACACGTATGTGTATTGATTTCCAGATCCCGAAATGTGGCCCTCTACAGCGTCCTCCCTGCCATCACTGATCTGTTGTTTGTTCAGCAGCCGTTGTGAAATGTGGTGCTGGGACATGCTTGCGTCAGGCTCCCCCCGCACTTGCCACTCAGGTCTCGCCGGGAGCTCTGGAGCCCCAGCTGTCTACTGCGAGGCCACCACACGCCGAAGGCAAAACAACAAGTCCTCTGCCTGGCCGAATCCGCTTGTTTCCTGCAGTGCCAGGGCTGCTGAGAACGCACGGTTCCCTAGCGTACCGGCACGCTGTGGTTCCAGTGGGACCTGGTGGAGTCCTGTGTCTTCCTTAGGCTTTTCTCTTGGGGACAGCATTCTGCTCTGCTCCCCTTGGGCAGTCTCTGTGGCTGGGTGCTTAGCTCAGTGCTCGTATAAATAGAAGTGAAGCCTGCTCAATTCTTGATTTTCACATTAGGAAATCCATTTGCCTGGAGACTTGTTAGATCCTCCAAGCTGTGTTTCAGCAATAAAGGAAATGTTTGGGCCTGTCTTCTTTCACTCCTTCCTTTAAAGAAGAGCTACAGTTGAAACAAGGGTAACCTTTGTTGAAACCATTCCAGTCCCTGATATTTTACCATTTTATTATATAGACGATAAGGTATTACTTTTTTACATTCTTACATTTGACATTCTTACGTTGTAGTTTCACTCTCGGGAATGATGAGGTCTTTAAATTCCACCGATGGCCTTTAAATTTCATGAGAGGATAGTCATAGAGGGTGCCGAGAGAAAAGGAGAGGTTTAGAAGGTATTTCTTAAAAGTGGCAGGACTGGGCAGTTTGATGGCCCAGAGGAGGCTGGGGGAGCCCAGGATGCGTGTCAGGCTCAGACGTGCCAACTACTGAAACAAGGCTCCAGAAATTAATGGTTTCTGAGCGCCCCCTCCTTCTAGAAGGGAACGGTGATGCTTTTGTGTCTGTGTCTTCCTCCTACATAGTCAAGTTGTGGCACTATCAGCAAGAACTATGTTTACAAATTTCCAGGCAGACCACTTCAGCTTGAAACTTGATGAAATTTCTAGAAGAGGCCTTAAAATGTCTTACCTAGAGAGATTCTACCACTGAAATTAGCAGGTACTCTCTAAATTTTAACATTTTTTCAAGGCTACCATGCCTTATCAACTCTTAAAGTGGCCCGAATATCATCACGTCAGTGTAGTAGAAAAAATATTAATCTTAGGTATTCAATAATTCTGTTTTTATACCAGCTGTCTCACTAACAAGTTGCTTACCTTTTCTGTGGTACAGCAATCTTACTGTAAAATTAGCTATTCAAAATTATTTGTCAAAGCATACTCTACTATTACCTCCTCAGACCTACACCACTTCCTAAAACCCATTCTCAGCTAAATTCTAGTAAATTTTCCAACATAAAGTGTTCTCTTGACTCTAAATTCTATAGCACTTTCATTTAGCATCTGATAAAACCTAAAGGTACTAGGTAATATTTATAAGATTGTTCTGTATTGGGGCACCGGGGTGGCTTGGGCAGTTAAGTGTCTGACTCTTGGTTTTGGCTCAGGTCATGATCTTGGGGTCTTGGGGTTAAGCCCCACATCGGGCTCCACACTCAGCGAGGAATCTGCTTGAGAGTCTCCCATTTTGCCCCTTCCCTGCTCAGGTGCTCTATCTCTAAAATAAGTAAAACCTTTAAAAAGAAAAGATTGTTCTGTATTTTCTATCAAGTCCACATTATGAGACTGTAGACATGGCTCTGATACAGAGTACTGACTTGACCTTTGTTGACTTTAAATAAACTCAGGGTAGATCAGCAGTGCAGAAACTAAGAGTGAACACTTTTAAAGAAGAAATATGAAACTAATATTACCAAACAGTTATATTTTTATTTTCATGATTTCCTAAATGTACACTAAGGTTAATCTAGAGAAAGAGATTAACTCTTTATTATTCTTTCAGCTCTGCACAGTACGTCACAGATGTTTTGCATTCAACTTTGTGAGCTTTGTTCTTTTCTTTAGAAAATGATGTCAGAACCCCAAGCAGGGAGCACACAGTCTTCTTTAATTATGCTTTTCTTTCACCCTCTTGGAGAAAGACTAACTTTTGGACATTTTCCATTATATTTCTATTAATCTAATACCAACATACCTGCCGTTGTAACTACATTTTAAGCATTTCTTTCTAAACTATCTGCTAAATAAATAGATACAGACGTAAGGAAGTCCTGTGAACACTGGCCCAGGTCTTCACCTTCTTTATTCTCAGGTTAAATACCATCTTTGTTTTCAGAGTACTTGGCGTACCTAGTCTGTTGCCTTGCGTCGTGTGCTAACACACAGTAACTCCTGACGTTTTGGGCTGGATGTGGATTTCACGGGTTTGCTTGTTTCCGTGACAGATGGGTGGCTTGTTACTGGAAGGCTGCAGCTTTGATGGAAGCCGGCTCTCGGAAAATCACCACGACTCTCCCAGTGTGTCTCCCGTTCTCCCTTGCAGTGTGGGCTGGATTCCCCAGGTAATGCAGCGCCGCCTTGGGGATAAGATAGTCTTGGCCTTGGCATTTTTGTTTACTTTCTAATCTCACCTGCATTTGAACAAATTTAGAGTCAAAATATTGTGTCCTTTATGATTTTTAAAATGTATGGGGCATTTTAAAATCTTTATTTTGTTATGGAAAGAATAGCATTACAGTTTTTAATTTCTAAGTAATGTATATCCTGCTAAGAAAAAAAAGCCTTTAGTGATAATACAGATTACCATGTAGTATGTTCCTGTATTTTGCTAGTTAGCCATGCAGACATTGGCAGAGTCGACAGGTGAATGCCCATCTGATTTCTGCCAGACTGTGTCACTGCACTGGGAAGAGGCGGATGAAGAAGTGATGTGAGTGTGGTTGACCCACGGTGTCCGTGAGTTTCAGGTGAACACCACAGCGGTGCTGTACTCACCACGAGCGGAACCACCGTCTGTCCCCACACAACACCGTCGCGGTACCATTGACCGTGTGCCCGGTGCTGCGCCTCCCACTCCCCTCACCCGTTTTGCCCACCCCCGGCCCCCTCCCCTTTGGCCACCCCACCCCCAGATTGTTTTCTGTACTTATGGGTCTGCTTCTTATTGTTTATTGGTTCATTTGGTTTGTTTCTTAGATTCCACAGAGAGATGAGACCACGTGGTATTTGTCCTTCTCTGACTTATTTCACTTGGCATAATACCCTCTCCGTTTACCCATATCGCCACGAGGGGCAAGATCTCATTCTCTTCTGTGGCTGTGTGTGTGTCACGTACATGTATGTACCCGTATCAGAGGCTGCATCCTCTTGGCTGTGGTAAAGAAGGCAGCAGTAAACAAAGGGATGCATGTGTCTTTTCAAATTAGTGTCTTTATTTTTCTTGGGTAAATACGCAGTAGCGGAACTAGTGAATAGTTATGGTAGTCCTACTTTTAATTTTTTAGGTAACCTCGTGACTGTTTTCCACAGTGGCTGCACCCATTTGCATTCGCAGAGATAGTGCACAAACGTCCCTTTTCTCCGCATGCCCACCAACACTTGTTATTTCTTGTCTCTTTGATTCCAGCCGTTCTGACAGGTGTCAGGTGATGTCTCATTGTGATTCTTTGATATGCATTTCTTTGATGATAGTGATGTTGAGCATCTATTCATGTGTCTGTTTCCATCTGTATGTTTTCTTGGAAAAATGTCTACTCAGATCCTCTACCTATTTTTAATCAGATTATTTGTTTTTGGGGTGTTGATTTACAGAATTTCTTTGTATATTTTGGATATTAGTCCCTTATCAGATATATCATTGCAATTATCTTCTTTCATTCAGTAGATTGCCTTTTTGTTTTGTTGATGGTTTCCTTTGCTGTGCAGAAGCTTTTAATTTGGTGTAGTCCCAATAGTGTATTTTTGCGTTTGTTTCCCTTGCCTTAGGAGATATATCTAAAAATATGTTGCTAAGGCCCATAACAAAGATCTTACTGCCTGTGTTTGCTTCCAGGAGTTATATGGTATCAGGTCTCACATTTAAGTCTTTAATCCATTTTAAGTTTATTTTTGTGTGTGGTGTAAGAAAGTGGTCCAGTTTCATTCTTCTGCAGGTAGTGGTTCAGTTTTCCCAGCACCATTTATTGAAAAGACTGTCATTCTTTAATTGTGTATTACTGCATCCTTTTTCATGGATTAATTGACCATATGAGCATGGGTTTATTTCTGGGCTTTCTTTTCTGTTCTCCCGATCTATGTGTCATACTGTTCTGATTACTCCAGCTTTGTAGTATATCTTGAAATCTGGGATTGTGATACCTACAGCTTTGTTCTTCTTTCTCAAGATTGTTTTGGCTATTTTAGGGCCTTTTGTGGGTTCATACAACTTTTAGGATTATTTGGTATTGTTCTGTGAAAAATGCTATGGGTATTTCGATAGGGATTGCATTGAATCTACAGATTGCTTTGAATAGCATGGAAATTTTAACAGTATTAACTTTTCGAATCCATGAGTCTGGTATGTCTACGTTTGTTTGTGTTGTCTTGAATTTCTTTCATTAGAGCGCTACGGTTTTTAGATTACTCATATTTCACCTCCTTGGTTAAGTTTTTTCTTAAGTATTTTTTTAGTTTTGGTGCAGTTATAAATGGAAGTTTTTCCCAAGTTTCTCTGCTACTTTTTTTTTTAAATAAAGATTTTATTTGATAGAGACAGCGAGAGAAGGAACACAAGCAGGGGGTGTGGCAGAGGGAGAGGGAGAAGCAGACTCCCCGCGGAGCAGGGAGCCCAATGCGGGACTCGATCCCAGGACCCCGGGATCATGACCTGAGCCGAAGGCAGACGCTTCACGACTGAGCCACCCAGGCATCCCCCTCTCTTTCTCTGTTGATGAGTCTGGCTAAAATATATCAAAGAACCAGCTCTTGGTTTCATTGGTCTTTTCTATTTTTTTTTTTAGTCCATATTTCATATATTTCTACTCTTATCTTTACTTTTTTCTTCTATTAAGTGCTTTGTTCTTTTTTTACAGTTCCTCTAGGTATGAGGTTAGATTGTTTTTTTGAGGTTTTTCTAGTTTCTTGAGGTAGGCCTACATTGCTATAAATTACCCTCTTTTAGAACTGCTTTGTTTGTGCAGATGTTTTTGGACTGTTTTTTCATTTTCATTTGTCTCCATGAGTTTTTTTTTACTCCTTTTAGATTTCTTCATTGGCCCATTAGTAGCATGCACTTTAGCGTCCTGTTTTTTTTTTTTTTTTTTTTCAAATTTTTTCTTGTAATTTCTAGTTTCATATCTTTGTGGTCAGAAAAGCTTGACAGTGATTTCACTCTTCAGTATATTTAGACTTGTTTTTTGGACTAACAGGTGATCTATTATAGAGAAAATACCATGCCCACTAGAACAGAATGTGTGTTCTGTTGTTTTTGCATGGAATGTTCTGTGTATATCTGATCTAATGTGTCATACAAAGAAATGGGTTTTTTTAATTTGTTTTCTGCCTGGATGATCTCTCTGTTGATGTAAGGGGTGTGTTAAAGTGCCGGACTATTATTGTATTATATCTGTTAATGTTTGCTTTGTATTTAGGTGTTCAAATGTTGGGTGCATAGGTATTCACTATTATGTCCTCGTTAAATCGATGCTGTTGTTATGCAGCATCCTTCTTTGTCTTGCTACAATCGTTTTAAAGTCTGTTTTGTCTGACGTGTGTTAGTACCTTGAGGTTTTTTTCTACTACAATTTTCATGGATTGTTTTTTTCCATGTCTTCATTTTCAGTGTGTAGATGTCTTGGGGTCTAAAGTGACCACAAGCAGCATAGAGATGGGTTGTCTTTTATTATCCATTTATTCACCCTGTGTCTGTTGACTCTGGAGCATTTAGACCATTTACATTTTAATTATTGATAAGAACTGACTGCCATTTTGTTGATCATTTTCTGGTTGTAGTTCTTGTTTCATCTTTTCTTGCTGTATTTCCTTGTGACAGAGGACTTTGTGTTATGTTTGTTATGTTTGTTATGTTATGTTATGTTTGCTTTTCCTTTTACTTTTTGTGTATCTGTTGTTTCTGTTTTGCAGTTACTGTGAGGTTCATTTTTGGATCCTAAGAATATAGCAGTCTGTATTATGTTGATGGTCACATAAAGGTTGAACACATTCTTACTTAGCCCTTTGATGTTTTATGTATACCAACCTTCCTACTAGCTTTTTACATGATTGCTCTACTCTCGTTACTCTGTATTTGCTGTTACTGATAAAATTTTTTTCATTCATAACTTTGATTATGGTGCTTCCTTTTCCCCTTGAAGAAGTCCTTTTAACTTTAATAGTGATCAAGGCCTTTAAGGTTTGTCTGGTAAACTCTCTCTCTCCTTCAGTTCTGAATGTTAAACTTGTGGGGTGGAGTATTCTTGGTTCTAGGTTTTTCCCTTTCATCACTTAGAATATATCATGCACCTCCACTGTGGCCTACAAAGATTCTGTTGAAAAATCGGCTGACGTATGTATGTAACTAGTTGCATCTCTTTTGCTGCTTTTAAAATTCTGTCTTTATATTTAACCTTCAGCACTTTAATTGTTGTGTTTTGTGGTGTCAGTCTCCATGGGTTTACCCTGTTTGGAGCTCTCTGTGCTCCCTGAACCTGGATGTCTGTTTCCTTCCCCAGGTTAGGGAAGTTTAGAGCTACTAATTCCAGTAAGTCTTCGGCTCCTTTCTCTCTCTTCTCTGAGACCCCTGTAGTGCACATGTTGTCCAGGAGATCCCCTAATTCATCCTCATTTTTAAAAGTGTTTTCTTTTTCCTCTTCAGCTCGGGTGTTTTCTATTACCCTGTCTCCCAAATAGTTGGTCCATTCTTCTGCATCCTCTACTCTGCCGTGGGTTCCCTCTACAGTTTGTTATTGTAGTCTTCAGTTCTCATTGGCTCTTTGGCATGCTCATGGAGCTCATGTCCTCTGCCCTCTAGTCTGGTAAGCATCCCTGGGGCCACCACTTTGCTCACCTCCATTCAGTTCTTGAGACTCTTGTCCTCTTTCATTGGGAGCATAGTCTTCTGTTTTTCCTCGTTTTGCTTGACTTCCTGTGCTCCTGTGAACGAGGCCGACGGCTTTGTCTCCTAAATTGGGTCTTGTGTATGGTCAGCCCCTGTGTAGACTTCAGGGCTGGCTGGCTGGAGCAGTGGCTGGGAGTCTGGAACCCTCTGTGCTGGGGCCATCCCAGCACTCTTCACGCAGAGGGCGCCCTGGCGGGACAGGTGCAGGCCGGGGCACTGTGGGCAGTCGATTCCTGCTGTGTGGTGACAAGTCGTCTGCAGTGCACGGGGGAGCTCTGTGCCCATAGCAACATGGCGGCACGACAGCTGGAGCTCTAGTGAGCACTGATGAGGCCTGTCCCATATGTGCCACATGGATAGGCTGTTGTCCCAGGGCTCACGGGGCAGCGGGCTGGCTAGGATACTCCGACTGTGCTCCTGCCGGTGCTGTCAGTGCCTCCCCAACCCAGAGAGGGTTCCAGCAGCTCCCCCACCACTCGGCAGATGTTCCAAGGCGGGACCTTTTATATTCTAGTTGCTCTTTTAAACTGCTGCTGTTCCCCTGTGACCCAGTATGTCCAGAGCTGGATCGGAGTGGGTGCCTGGGGCTTGCAGAAGCAGCGGGCTGGTGATAGCACTCAGACCCTGCCCTCAACTGCTGTCAAGGGGGAGGGAACGTAAACCATGGTCTTCCCCAGCCTCTTGACCTGGAGAGAGCTCCAGCAGGTGCCCCACTGGCTGGCAGGATTCTAGGGCTGGTTTCTTTCTTTTCCAGTTGACTTTTTAAACTGTGGCTTTTTTTTTTCTGCACCCCTGTGCAGAGGAGTCTGCTTGTGGTCCCTCAGTACTGTCCCTCCCCACTGTGGTTCACCATGTTGGAGGAGGTTCCCTCTGTCGCCTGGTCCTGCACGCTCTCCTCTCTGGGGTCTGTCTGCTGTGTCCAGCCCGCCCTCAGCTGTCCTTCCGGTGGAGCTGCTCTCTAGCTTCTGACGTGGTGTCCATCGTGGACTCGAGTTCAGGGGTCCTCCTACATCACCGTCTTGGACCCACCCAAAAAAGGGAAGAAAAGAGTCTTAAGAAAGACTTATTTCATTAACATTTCCTCCCTTTAAGACCCTCAATTATTGAAAAACTTTGAATAGTGGAACTTGGGAGACATTTGCCTTTAAAACAGGATACAGCTGTAGATGAAGCACATGACTTTTAATAAAATTTTAAAATGTAAGTATGACTATATGTAAATAGACTTTTAACGTTTTGAATCTATATGTAATGTAAAATCTATTTCACGTACTGCTAACTATAAGAAAAAGTAGTGCATTGAATTTTCCAATAATTATAAATCTCTTCATAAAAAATAAAAAAGTTGTTCCCTAAAAAACATTCTGTTGCGGATAAGACTGTAGTAATAATTGGCAGTCATTGGTCCGAGACCTAAAAGATCATCCGTTTTTGTAAAGTATCCCCTTTCCCCCACCATGTCAGCTTCATTGTCTCCAAGATTGGAGTGACTTTTCACATAGAAAAGGGAGTAAATATTCCAATCTGTCTATGTGAACAAAACTGAAAGTTATATAGAAAAGTTAAGGTTGGACTTTGGTAAGGGTTTTTAACCATAACATATAAATTTGTATATGATCACAGAGATTCATTCAAATGGATCCAAATTAAGTGTTAATTCTCTGGAAAACAAAATTAAAAGCATATAATGACCTCAAATGGAAAAAAAAGTAGGACATGTATGTGTGAGGCCCAGCAATATAAACAGAGCAGAGAGAAGAAGTGCGTAGTTACAAACGCAGAAGAAAATGGCCTGAACAACACTCACATAATTGGCCAGAAACTGAATGCAAATGAGGAACGTAGTGTTAGGGACAATGCCAGTCTGTCACTGAGCTGTATGCAAAGCAACATGACGTTACAAGACTCAGAATTATCGCTCCATAATATTCTACTTTATCACCTCCATCCTATTTTATTTACCACATTTAACAAACAATTTGATTAGAAAAATAGCTCAGGTACAGAGAGGAGGTAAAATGAATTTGAGTATTTAGTCAATAAAAGAAATGGCTCAGATACTAGTTTTTTTACTTTTATGAAAGGGATTTCCTTCATCGTGGGAGGGTTGTGGTCCTTCCCCCCGACGGTGAGCTCTTCCTTCCACATGAACTGAGCACCTTTGTCCCTTCTTGGCCGAGACGAGGCGGCGGCCCGTGCATCAGAACACGGGGTGCTGGGGCCCCGCGTCCCCAGCCGGTGAGCGGGGAGTGTTGGGCCAAGTCCCGACCCCTGCCCCAGCTGTCCTCTGAGACGCTGGACACTGTGCTGAGGAGCAAAGGAGCTCTTGTGCGCGCGGCTTACCCGGCATGGTGCCTCCCGCGTGGGCTCACTCGTCCTGTTTCCACAATGGTGTGATGTTCCTGCACACAGTGCTTTACCGAGCGCTCGCCATCGTCCCCGAACACTTCTGTTCCCGGGGTTACACGACAAACCAGTTTCTTCCATCCGAGCGTCTTGTACTGAGTGGGCGAGCAAATGGGGAAACAAATACAGGTCAGAGTCATAAGTACAATTAGAGAGGCTTGCGCAGACTGTGGCCGCTGAGGGAGGCCTCGGGTGGCGGACGTGGAAGCAGCTGAGGGAAGGTCGCTGTCCTCGGCGAGGAGGCCGCTTCTCTCCGAACTGCAATCACAGTGGAGCAAGCAGCATTCCGGGACAAAGCACCCAGGAGGGCAGCTGCTTACGTGCACGACCTTCGGGTAACCTGGGAACGGCAGGTCCAGCCCGTGTGGGACGGATGGTTCATATCCCGCAGTGGGAGGGGATGCACATGGGAAGGGGGGCCGGCGTGGGGTCCAAGATGGTGACGTAGGAAGACCCTGTCCTCCAAGACGCACCAAGTCTATTGCTACTGGAAAGCACTTCCTCCTGAGGAAGCCCGAGGGCTCACTGACCGTCTCTGCACCATGACTTTGTATAGGAATCGCAGAGAATGGCACAGGGAGCCCGCTCTGCAGAGACCAGCTGGAGAACAGCACAAGGGACGAGACAAGGTAGCGCAGGGAACCCCAGGCTGTGGGGACTGCAGCCGCGAGGGCCAGCCCTGAGGGACCCCGGCCAGCCGACTCATCTGTGCTGGGCGCAGGAAGAAAGCTGCAGTTGAAAAAAGCAACAGGAATCTTAAAGATCAGCCACATGACAGGGGAGCTGCTGCCCCGTACTCTGGGTGGAGGGGGTGGGGGGGCAGCGCTGTGCCCCTTCCCCATCCACCCTCACAGCACACGTGGGAGCAGGGTCCAAGTGCCAGAGACAGCCTTCTGCCCTCGGAGGGCCCGGGGCTCCTAGCCCACATCATTCTCAGGTGTAACACCAAGACATCCCTGTTCCACAGTCACCACGGCACCCAGCATCGCACCAGGGCAACACCACGCACGGTATGTACCCCAGAACACACCCGCAGCTTGCTTGGGCTCCCTGGGCCAGAAGCCTCTGAGACTCCCACCCAGGTGCCCCTGCACAGAGCCCGCCAGGACCCCCTGACCATGCCTGCACTGGTTCCAGCTGCCCCCACAGGGCACCCCCCAGTGTGAAGCACCCCAGAACACCCAGCCCACACCCCAGTCGATTGCAGTCGCCCTATCAGGGTGTGAGGGGGCACCCTGGAACACCGCAGCCGGTGCCAGCTTCGACTCTAGTGGCCGTGCAGAGTACCCCTGCTCTGAGCACCCAAAAACAATCCTGGCTTGCAACCAATTTAGTTTTAGCCATCCTGGCAGGGGGCCTCCTTCACAGAGGACCCTGGGACCCCCCGGCCTACACACCACTTCACCTTCAGCTGCCTCATCCGGGTGCCCTGCAGCCCCTGCTCACAGTGCCCCAGGGGCCCCAGCCCATGCCAGACACGGCTCCAGCCAGCCAGCCCAAGTCAGCAGACAATCTACGCCCAGTCAGGGAAGACCACTCTTTAACTTAAATAGCTGTCCCACCTAACTTACAGAAACACACACAGAAGGTCAAGCACAATGTGGAGACAGAAGATTATGTTCCAACCCATAGGACAAGACCTAACTCCAAAATAAGAACTAAATGAAACTGAGGTAAACAATATATTTGATACAGAGTTAAAAGTAATCCTAAAAATGCTCACCCGACTAAATAGTGGAAGATCTCAGTGACAGTGTCAACAAAGATACGCTAGAGTGGATCCACAGAGGATGCGGAAGGACGGATTGGTGATCTGGAAGACAGGGCCCCGGAAAACACACAAGCTCAACAGTGAAAAGAAAAAAGAATTTTTAAAAATGAGGTTAGGTTAAGAAGCATCTTGGACAGCATCCAGCAAACAAATGTTCATATTATATGGGTACCAGAAGGAGAAGAACGAGACAAAGGGGCAGAAAACTTGTTTGGAGAAATAATAATGGAAGACTTCCCTAACCTGGGGAAGGAAATGGACATCCAGTTCCAGGAAGGAGATCCACCCTGCAATACATAATAATTAAGATAGCAGAAATAGTCTTAAAGAGAGAATTTCAAAAGCAGCAACAGAGAAGCAATGTACAAGGGAAACCCCTTAAGGCTGTCAGCTGATTTTTCAGCAAAATCTTTGAGGTCCAGATGAGAATGGCGTGATCTATTCAAAGTGGTGAAAGGAAAAGCCTACAACCAAGAATACTCTACCCAGCAGGTGTATCGTTCAAAATTGAATTAGGTTCCCCAGACAAAAGCTAACCAAGTTCATCACTGTAAAGCTGGCCTTACAAGAAATGTTAAAGGGACTTCTTCAAGTGGAAAAGAAAAGGCCATAATTAGAAATAAGAAAATTATGACTAAAAAGATGTAAAATATGACAACTTATAAATAAAACGTGGAAGAGGGAATAAAAAAGTTCTTTTAGAACGTGTTCAAACTTAAATGGGCCATGAACTTAAAACAGACTGCTATATACTTAGCATCCTGTATGTGAACCTCGTGCCACCACAAATCCAAAACCTGTAATAGATACACAAAAAATAAATCCAAGCAGAATCTACAGAAAATCACTAAGAAATAGGGCAAGAGGAAAAGCACATAATAGAGAAGAACTACAAAACAACCAGAAAACAATGAACAGAACGGCAGTAATTGCGTTCCTGTCAATAATTACTGTAAGTGCACACAGTCTAAACGCTTCAGTCAATAAACACAGGATGAGGAACGGATAAGAATGGACAAGGCATGCCTTGCATATAGACTGGGGGGAAATGCCAGGGTAACAATACCTACACAAAACGGACTTTAAGACAGACTGTAACAAGAGTCAAAGAAGGCCATCACGTAATTCTAAAGGGGTCAGTCCATCAGGACTATGTGACAGTTGTCTTTATGCACCCAACGTTGGAGCTCCTTAATACATGAAACAAATAGTCCTAGAGACACTGACAGTAATCCAGTAACAGTCGGGGACTTCAACACCCCACTTAGATCAGTGACGATAACATCCTTGCAGAAAATTAGTAAAGAAACTGTGTCTTTGAATAAGACATAGACCAGATGACCTTAACAGAGACACATCCATCACACTGCATACAGAAACAGCAGGGTACACATACTTCTCAAGTGTGCTTAGAATACCGTCCATGACAGCTCACATGTTAGGCCACAAAACAAGTCACCATAAATTGAAGAAGAGTGAAATCTTTTTTTAGGTACCTTTTCAGACCACAAAAGTAAGAAACTATCAATCACAGAAAAAAACTGGAAAACACATATGTAGAAGCTAAACAACATGCTACTAAACAGTGGGTCACTGAAGAAATCAAAGAGGAAATTAAAAAAACAGCTGGTGATTTATGCAAGTGAAAACGGTGGTCCAGAATCCACTCACCATGACGAGCACTGAGTCCTGTACAGAAGTGTTGAACATTATGTTGGACACCTGAAACTTACACTGTACATTAACTACACCACAGTTTAGGTAATAACAATTTGAAAAAAGAAAGCACAGTGGTCCAAATTCTTTGGAATGCAGGAAAAGCAGTTCTATGATGGAAATAGATGCCCATGCAGTCTACCTCAAGAAACAAGAAAAATTTCAAATAAACAACCTACTTTGCACCTAAAGGAGCTAGAAAGAGAACAAACAAAATCCAAAACCAAGAGAAGGAAGGAAATAATAAAAATTAGAGCAGAAATAAATGATACAGAAACTAAAAAAAAAAAAAAATAATAGAACAGATCAGTGAAACCAAAAGATGGTTCTTAGAAATAAGCAAATGTATTAATCTCTAGCCAGAGTCATAAAAAGAGAGGAAGATATAGAAGATGCAAATTAACAAAATCACAAAGGACAGAGGAGAAATAACACCACAAAACACAATTGTAAGAAAATATTGTGAAAAATTATACACCAAGAAATTGGGCTGCCTGGAAGAAATGGATAAATTGCTAGAAACACATAAACTACCAAAACTGAAGCAGGAAGAAATAGAACATTTGAGCAGACTGATGACCAGCAACGAAATGGAATCAGTCATCAGAAAACTCCCAACAAACAAGAGTCCAGGACCAGGCAGCTTCAAAGGGGATTCCATGAAACATTTAAAGAAGAGCTGGGAAGACATCCCAATTCAGTCTACGAGGCCAGTATCACCCAGATACCAAAACCAGACAAAGATACCATAAAAAAGAGAACTACAGGCCAGTATCTCTCATGACTATAGATGCAAAAGTCCTTAACAAAATATTATCAAACCGAATCCTACAATACATTAAAAAAATCATTTACCACAATCAAATGGGATTTATTCCTTGGGCTGCAAGGGTGGTTCAATATTTGCAAATCAATCAGTGTGATACATCAATGAGAGAAAGAATTAAAAAAAATCATTTCAGTAGATGGAGAAAAAATATTTGATAAAGTACAACATCCATTCATGATGAAATCCCTCAACAAAGTAGGTTTAGAGGGAACAAACTCAACATAATGAAGGCCTTATATCAAAAACCCATAGCAAACATTATCCTCAGTAGGGAGAAAAAGAGCTTTCCCTCTAAGGTCAGGAAGAAGACCGGGGTGGCCACTCTCACCATTACTATTTAACACAGAACTGGAAGTCCCAGCCTCAGCAGTCAGACAACAGAAGGAAAGAAAAGGCATCCAAATCAGTAAAGAGGAAGTCGAACTCTCACCGCAGGTTATGGCACGATGCTATGTACAGGAAACCCGAAAGACTCTGCTGAAAAACTACTAGAGCTGATGCACGAATTCAGTAGAGTCACAGGATACAAAATCAGTATACAGAAATCCATCACATTTCATCAGGGAAATGCAGATCATAACCACAATGAGATATCACCTCACACCTGACAGAATGGCTAAAATCAACAACCCAAGCAACAGCAAGTGTCGGTGAGGACGTGGAGAGAAAGTGTCATGCTCTGCTGGGGGGACTGTCAGCCGGTGCGGCCACTGCCATGAACACAGTGTGGATGCTCCTCAGAAATTAAAAGTACAGAACTGCCCTGGGATCCAGTAATTCCACTACCAGGTGTTTACCCAGAGAAAGTGAAAACACCAATTTGAAAAATATACATGCACCCCGACGTTTACAGCAGCCAAGATGTGCATGTAACCCAGTGCCTAGCAAGAGATGCATGAATAGAGCAGATGTCGTCTCTGTGTAGAATGGTCTATTACTCAGCCGTGAAAAAGGATGAGCCTCTGCCGTTTGTGACCACATGGATGGACCTAGAGGGTATAATGCTAATTTAAGTCGGAGAAAGACAGATGCCATATGGTTTCACTTAGATGTGGAATCTAACAAAAGACACAAATAGACAAAAACCAGACACAGAGCCAAAAAATACAGAGAGCAAAGGGAGGGTTGCTGGGGGGCAGGGGTAGGGAAATGGACAGGTGACGGAATGAGTAAGTCACAGGAGTAGAAGGCGCAGCACAAGGAGCGGAGTCCGTGACATTGTGAGAGCGCCGTGTGGGGACAGATGGCGGCTACACTCGTGAGTGCTGCACACGGCGTAGACTTGTGCACCTGAAGCCCGGGTAACAGTGTCAGGAGAGAAGGCAGGCCCAGACCCCATCGTTCCCACCACTCTGGGTCAGTGCGAATCCTCGAAGAACTTAGAGCAGGAGGGCGGTTTTCAGGACTCACTCTGGCTCTGACAGGACGGTGACCCGCACAGGGCGAGCAAGGCACAGTCACCTTGCCGGTCACACCGGTCCTGCAGGGTCGGGAGAGTAGCAGGGGTCTCTGTTTTGCTGCTGAAGAAACCGACAGGTCAAGTAAGTGATTTTTTTCTGGGTCCCACAGTGGTAGCACCATGGTCAACAATAACCATTAACCTTAATTTGTATCATGTGTCAGGGGCTGTGTAAAGTGTTTAAAATGCAAATTATTTAGGCCTTCCAAAAAAGTTTGAAATAAGGCATCATCTCCATTTTCAACTAAGAAACTTGAAGCTCAGAATGGTCGGTTGGTCAGCAGTTCACTTCAGATCCAAGCTTCGGACGAGTCCTGAGCCAAGAGAACACCACAAACCAGCCTTCTGCCTGTGTGCACGCAGCCCACGGCCCGTGGGGCTACGGGTGGTTTGTGCGTGTGTAACACAGCTGGAAACTGACAGGAGTAGTCGTTCATGATAGGTGAAAACTACATGGAATTCAGTTTCGGTGTCCATAAATGAAATTTTCGGGGGAGGACAGCCTTGCCCATTTCTGTAGATATGCTCTAGGACTGCTTTTGGACAACAGCAGAGCTGAGGAGCTCCATCGCAGACCATCTGACTCACAAATCCTAAAATATTACCTGGTCCCTCACAGAAAAGTTTGCCAACTCTGTATAAACTTAAACTCTCCAGCTTCTGCTTGAGTGAAACATTATTATATTGTTGAAGAAAAAAATTTTTTAGGGCAGCTGTAGATGTTCTTAATATGTTTTACAGAATTGAGGGGGGAAGAACATTAACATTTCAATGCATTTTACTAGGAGGGAAGCATAAAATGAAAGGAAGCATCACATCAATTTGTGTAAACCGGTAAAAAAAAAAATACTTTTTCCATTTACTTTTACAGCTACTTTATGGCAGAGGTCTACAGTCCTTTGATAACCTTGGAGGAAATAATGCACTTCAAAACTTTGGGGACGATTCCCCTTAAGGCAGAAGAAAGTTTTTTTCCCAGATTATTTCCACATTATTATCCACCTAATCACCCTGAATAGCTTCATGTTAGCAGAAACATGCCCAACACTCCAGTCATTTGCACAACACTGCTATGAAGCAGACAGCACGTCCATTTTTTAAAGAACATTTTAGGTCCTGGCTGACTTTTTGTCTTCGTTTGCATATGTGGCAATAGTCGAAGGACATGAGCAACGAGTTCTACAGCTTTTATTGGGGGAGGGGCTCTACCATTGCTTCTATTATAAATGCAATGCACTTTGCCAATTAAAGATGGAATTAGGAATTCTCAAGGGAGTTAAAAATAAAATGCACATGAAGCTATTTATGTGCACTAAGATAATGCTCTTACTTAATTCATACACTCATTCATGATGCAGATTCTTAAAGTTGTTCCAGTTCTAGCTCAAGAGTGGTGGTTGAAATAATACAGGTCCAAATTAAGTTTTACCCCAAAAAGCATTAGCTTTCCCTAAAGCATTTCCCAAAAATGTTCTGTACGACACTATTCTGTAATGGTTCTCTGAGAAAAACTGTTCCGTGAACATCACCTCTTTGAGAATATTACTGATTCTGAGTAGTCCCACAGAGAACCTCACACACAAGTTTTCATGCACCTACGCCCCCACCCTTCACTTAGATCTAGCGTTTTATGTAACAGTTTGGGAAATATTGCTTGACGAGGTAGATCAGTCTGAGATGGGGCCCTGTTCTGACGTTCCACAGGAAGTCACTTGGCTTTTGTGCCTTCCGTCTTTCCAGTAAAGACTGCTACCTAAGTTTGTCCCCTTCCAGGACCCCCAGGCCTGGACCCCCCAACAGGCACCAAAAGGGACAATTCACCTTCAGAATCAATTCTACTCCTAGGGAAAACAGGACTAAAAAGTGATTCCACAAGCCACTCACAAAAACAGTCTCTATGCTACTTTTATATGAAAATATTATCACCATGGGTATCAGAACATATGCTCAAAACTCTGCCTTGTATGCACTCTGGTTTAAAAATAATAACTTAATATATTTTCTATGTGGCTTTTTTCTCCCTTAGGCACTTACTATGAAAGCAGTTTGTTAGCATTATGTTCTTGAAAATTATGAGCAAAGTATTTTTCAAAATACAGTTTACAGGGCAGTCAGGCATTCTTGACTGAACAGCATCTTTCAAAATACTCATTGCTGGCAACTTGTTTCCTGTTTTAAGAAATTTAATTTCTCTAGAGTTACATTGCTAAATTGCATCACTTTTATGTGCATTAAAGCTCTAATGATTTCCTAATATCTCCTTTTCTGAAAAAACAAAAACCCTATGTGTTGGAATAAGTTAGTTGGACTTTATGCGTAAGCTAATGAGAAAAATAATAAAACAGGCCACCCGGCTGGTTCAGTTGGTGGAGCAAGCAGCTCTTGATCTCAGGGTTGTGGGTTCAAGCCCCACGTTGGGTGTGCAGATTACTTAAAAATAAAATCTTTAAGAAAAAAAAAAATCTAATAAAACATATTAGCCAGATACTTAAGACGTAGTCAACCTAGGTCATTTTGTTATTTTCTTTGGTTTGTTGCCTGTTAATCTTGTAAAGTGTACTGTCTTCTTCCAAGTGTTCGCACGCTGCTTGCTGTCTGTGGCACCCTGCACCCTGTGCTTGTAAAGCTCCTTTCCCTGGCCTGGCCAGGAGCATGAAATTTCACACGTTGGCCTCATTATTGAGCTGAGCTAATGGACCAGCTCCTATTTTAATAAAGTTGGATATATGAACACATTAACCACTTCAAATTAATCACAGTATACAGGTTTTTAATAATTAAGTTTTAATCATGTCAGACTACTTTGTTTACATGGCCTGTAACATTATTGTCAGGCTTCCTACACTGTCTCCTTGTTCACATTCATCTGTGTATTTATTAATCACACCTAGTGTGTTTATGAATAGTTACTAGTGAAATTTTAGTTTCATGCAAATATTTCAGCCCAGCAGGGTCTTCAGCTTTGTCTGTTAAGAGAAACATACTAAAGAAAGAGTTGTGTCCTAAGAATGTAATTGAGCTGAGCAGGTTCATGGAGCTTCTATGTGTACAAGGTACTGTGCTCATAGTGAAAATGCCAAAGTACTTAGCTCTGCTACTTTGACCATCTCTTTTTGGTGATCTAAGAGCAAGTCCATTTCACTTCTTTTCAGGTTATAACGTTGACCATTTAAGAGATTTTGAGAAATGACCAGCAAAATTTTAAGACAAGACTGTGGGCATGGGGGAAACGGGGGAAGGGGATTTAAGGGAACACTTCCCTTGATGAGCACTGAGTAGCCTGTAGAAGTGTTGAATCAGTATATTATTGTACACCTGAAACTAAAATAACACTGTACTAAATAACTTGAATAAAAAATAAAATGTAAACAACAAAAAATAAAGAGCTTAGCACAGTGCCAGAAGCAACAGTGCTGCTTTGCCGTTAAAACACTGGAGGTTTTGGTAGCAACATTTGTCCCCCTACTTAACAACAAAAAACAAGCAGGACTGGAAGGATTTGGAAATATATGCAAACACTTAGTAAGTTGATAGTGAATTATGTGAAATACCAATTTTGCATTACCGCTAAGTCCTGATTCAAAGAGAAAATTGCTTGGCATCACAGTGAAGAGACACAGAGCAGATCTTCTGTGTAGAAAGGAATAACATTGTAACACATTTCAGTACAGTGTTTCCATTTTCATGTCTGGCGTAGAAGTTACGGCCAGCAAACTAGTATCAGGTGGCGGAGAGAGATAATTTAAGACCTTGCCTGGGACTGTAAACAGGCATTCAGAGATTTAGATCATTTCAGCCCAAGTATTATGTAATGTCTGCTCTCTGCTGAAGAATTTAGAGGTAAATGGCCTGCACTAGGTTATTAACGTCAGGAATGGCTGAGGAATTATGACAATTACAGAAATTTCTGGAACCTCAGGCTCTGCCATTTAAGCAGAATTGGAGAAGAGGGAAGGGATTAGGCACTGACAGGTAACGCATCAGAGTTCTCTTTACTCCAAATCCTGTATTTTGTCTGAGGTCCAAGTGAGGACTCATTCTCTTTATTAATCCTCGTTAGGTTAACATATCCCAGAGGAGTATTTATTTTGATTTTCTAAAATGCTCAGTCCCCCAAAACTTAGTCTGTGTATTTGATATGAATACATTGTTTCGTAAGCTGAATTTTCAGCTTCCAAGATTAGTATGCTCTTTATTTGGGAATATACTAAAATGCTTGGCCTTTATAATTCTGAGCACATTAGCATATAAAATACTGTTAAATGGATGAATAACTGGCAGAATCACCAGTACAAAGAGAGAAAACTTAGATTCAAGGCAGATGTTCTTTTTATCTATTTGGGCAATGATTCTATATAAAGAATGAGTTTTGTTATATGATATAGGCATGTTAGGAATGCATGAGCTTTCAGAGGGACTTAACTGATCGAGATCAAGTACCAGGAGAGGTATTTTCATGTGTACTTAAAGGGGTGAGGGGAGATTGGAAAAAATAATCAGAATTTCATATAATGTCCTCTTAGACTTAAAAATACGTTTGTTGTATTTTTTCCATGAAGGAAAAAGTATTTTTATTTCTGTCTGTCCCAGCACCATCTGCAACATGTATTAGATGCTAAAAACTGTGATTTTTTTTTTCCTAGTTGATATGAGAGTTCATAGGGAGTTTAAAAAAAAGGTATAGTATGCTGCCCCCAAATTAGAGATACGTGGATAAATACTTTATATTTGAGTTCTTTGATGCATCATCGAATCCTTTCAGCATCCTATCAGGTGGCAAGTCTGTTTTTCTCCCTTTTATAAAGAGGAACTGATGCTCCGAGAGTCATGTACTTAGGGTCAGGAGCTCAGAGCCGGAACGTGATTCATTTCCTTAAACGCGTTTGTCTTCTGTCCTGACAGTAACTGTGGGACACAGTCTTTGGTACCCATACTCGTATACGCCAAGTCCTTTCTCCAGCTGGACTGTCCGGCTGCTCCACCACTTGCTAACCCGATTACCGTGCTGAATCCTCTCCGGGCTTCTGATTCTCCGTTTGTAAAATCCTAGAACGAGTCTAACTTCTCCTCTAAGTCTCATTTCAACTCGAAGAAGTAATCCATTAGTTGAATAAAATGATGTAAGTTCAATATACACATTAATTCAAAATGTGAATTGGAAATACTATGAACTTGTGATATTTTTCTTTAGAAAATACATAATTCTAAGCTCCAGGCACAGACTAATCCTAGAGGGAGAATGATAGATCATTCCTCGCACCCAGTTTACAATCCCTGATACCATTTCTCGTTAAAGGAATCACAGATCCCCAGAATAACTAATTTGATTATTGAGACAGGAAATGTACAAGATGAGCTTATAAGACTTAGGCATACTAGAAGGCAGGAAAGCTACTTAAGATGACTTGAGACATAACAAAAAAACAAAAACAAACAAAAAAAATACTCAAAAGCCAATTTAAGAGTTCCCCTTGAGCAAAGATGGACAGTTTGAGTAGCAGTAAGATAATAACTATGTTTGACTGAAGCACACCAAGAATGTTTTTAACAAAGAGAGGGGAGGTCATTAGTCACCTTTACCATATGCTAGGGATCAAATTTATTTTGAAAGCACATAAATAAAGGGAAGTTGTTAGCATTTATTGAGCCTTTTCTAAATGAATGGTAGCTCATGACGATCTAAAGACTGGTAATGGAAGTTTCTTGCTGTAGATCTGTCTCTGCCTGGCATTAGCTTGCCGTTCTGTGATCATGAATGTGATGATAATCTCGTGGCTTCTAATGTGTAAAAAGACAACCAAATATCATGTGCCTATTGATGAAAGCATACAGTACCACCTATGCAGGGTTTTTGCCAAAAATTCAATCTGAATCTAAACTTACCTCCAGATCCAGTTCACAGGAAGCAGAAAAATAGGGTGCCATGGGAATGGATCCAACCAGAGCCAGAATGGAGGAAGCTCTCGGGTATGGTTTCTTCAGCAAACAAACTGCAAGGGAAACAGGAGGAAAAACCTATAAATTTAGGAAAATTCAGAGACATACCAACAAAATGCCGTGTGTGGACTTTATTTGAATTATGGTTCTAACAACAACAAAAACTTAAAAATAGGTATTTAACACTCAGGAATTACTGTTGGGAGAGGATCCAAGATGGCAACATGGAAGACCCTGAACTCCCCTCCTCCACAGACACACGGAGTCTATGCACAGAGCAGCTCTTCCTGAAGAACAGGACCAACTGAACAGCCTCTGTATGGACAGAGGACAGAGGAACCACGGAGAGAACAGGAGACACAAAGCCTCATCCCGCTACTGCCATCTGCAACCAGAGGGTCAGTCCTGAGGGACTCTGCGCATATTCATCCACTCTGGCTCACAGAAACAAAAGCTGTGGTTTACAAGGGCAGCTACAGTTTCAAGGATCCGGGCCTCGTGTGTCTGCCCAGCGGCGGGGGGCCTGTGGGACTCCCGTGAACTGGGGATGGGGGCTGGTGGGTGGTCACCTTCTCCTCCGTCTTGATGGTGCAGATGACGCAGCATCGGGGCGCCCTGGCTGCTTCAGGCACAGGGCCCACACCAGCCTGCATGCCCTGAGGCACAGGAAAAAAAAGGCCAGAGTTTAACCAAGAACGGCTGGGATAGAAAAGAAATAGCCCCAGAAGAGTTGCAGGAGCGCTGTCTGAGGTCTTGGGTCAGAAGGGCTGGTGAGCTCCTCTGCCTTGCTGGCGTGGACAGGAGTGGGGCTTGGGGCCCCGGCCAGCCAGCCTCCTTAGCAAGTCCCAGGACTTAGCAAAGGGACACAGGATGCTGCATTCAAAAACATTTATTTCCAAATGCCCATGGAACATTCTCCAAGATGGATCACATGTTAGGCCATAAAACAAGTTGCAACAAACTAAACAGTGAAATCATGCCAAACATCTTTTCTGACCACAAGGCTATGAAACTAGAAATCAATTACAAGTAAAAAAAAACTGGGTAAAACAAGCACGTGGAGGCTGAATAGCATGCTACTAAACAACTGGTGGGTTTACAAAGAACCAAAGAGGAATCAAAGAATACCCAGAGACGTAAGAAAATGAAAACGATATCCCAGAATCTTCGGCATGCAGCAAAAGCAGTTCTCAGAGGGAGGTTATTCGAGATACAGGCCTGCCTTTCAAGAAGAAAGAAAATTTCAAATAACCTAACCCTACATCTAAAGGAACTAGAAAAAGCCCAAAATTAGTAGAAGGAAGGAAAGAACAAAAGATGAGAGCAGAAATAAATGAAATACGTACTTGAAAAAGTGAAACAGTAGAAAAGATCAAAGAAACCCAGAGCTGGTTCCTTGAAAAGATAAAATTATTTAGCCATACTTATCAGGGAAAAAACAAACAAACCTCAAATCAGGAAGGAAACAGAAGTAACAACCAACACCACAAAAATACAAAGGATTGTAAGACACCGTTACAAAAAGTGATATGCCAAAAAATTGGACCTAGAAGTAGGTCCTAGAAGTAGAACCTAAAAGTGCCATTTTTATGCAGTGTGGAAAGTCCTAGCCACAGCAATCAGACAAGAAATAAAAGGCATCCAAAATTGGTAAAGAAGTGAAACTCTGACTATTGGTAGATGACGTGATACTACTATATGTACAAAATCCTGAAACTCCACCAAAAAACTATTAGAAGTAATAAATGGATTCGGTAAAGTTGCAGGATACAAAATAATATACAGGAAATTGTTGCATTTCTATGCAGTAACAACTAAGTAGCAGAGAAGAAAACAGTCCCATTTACAACTGCACCAAAACGTATAAAATACCTAGGAAGAAATTTACCCAAGGAGGTGAAAGACTGGTAATCCAAAAACTATAAAGCACTGATGAAGGAAACTAAAAACACAGACAAACGTAAAAATATACCATGCTTCTGGATTGAAAGCATGGATATTGTTACGATGTCCATAGTACCCAAAACAATGCAGAGTCAATACAATTCTTTATCAAAATACCCCTAATATTCTTCCGTAGAACTAAATATTGGGCAGAGGATGTGAATAGAAATTTCTTCAAAGAAGACACACAGATGGCCAACAGACACATGGAAAGATGCTCAACATTACGAATTGGGGAAATACAAATCAAAAGCATAATGGGATATGAGCTCACACCTGTCAGAAAGGCTGGAATCAAAAAGACAAGAGATAGCAAGTGTTCGTGAGGATGTGGAGAAAGAGGAACCTTCGTGCACCGTTGGTGGGAACGTAAACTGGTGCAGCCACTGTGGAAAACAGTATGGAGGGTCCTCAAACAGTTAAAAGTAGAAATACCATATGATCCAGTAATTCCACTACTGGGTATTTACCCAAAGAAAATGAAAACAGTAATTAGAAAAGATAGGTTTATTGCAACGTTACTTACAATAGCCAAGATACGTAAGCAACTTGTGTCTGTTGATAGATGAGTGAATAAAAAAGATGAGGTACACGTGCGCACGCACACACACACACAGGAATATCATACAGATGTAAGAAAGGACGAGATCTTGCATTTACAATAACATGGGTGGACCTTAAGTGTCTTAGGTTAAATGAAGTAAGTCTGGCAGAGAAAGATCCTAGATGATTTCACTTATATGTGGAATTTAAAAAACAGACAAAGAAACACACGAAAGGGGCGCCTGGGTGGCTCAGTCGTTAAGCGTCTGCCTTCGGCTCAGGTCATGATCCCAGGGTCCTGGGATCGAGTCCCGCATCGGGCTCCCTGCTCCACGGGAAGCCTGCTTCTCCCTCTCCCACTCCCCCCGCTTGTGTTCCTGCTCTATCTTTCTCTGTCAAATAAATAAAATCTTAAAACACACACACACACACACACACACACACACACACACACACACACGGAAATGGGTGAAATAGATAAATGGGGATTAAGAGGCACAAAATTCCAGTTATAAAGGAAGGAAGTCATGGAGATGAAGGTACAGCATAGGGAATATTATCAAAAGTATTTAATAATTGATAGTGTGTGGTGACAGATAAGGCCTACACTTACCGTGGACATTGAGTAATACGTAAGATTGTCAAATCACTATATTGTGCATCTGAAACTAATATAACATTGTATGTCAACTCTACTGAATAAAAATTGTTAAATTTGGAAAAAAATGTTTTAGAAACATAGAACAACTACTATGGAAGATCCTATGTAACGACAAACTGCTTATGGAAACTGTAAAACCCCATTCCTGAACAGGGATAGTTTGAGTTGGAGAAGTAGAAACTTATGTCTCATTTCTGCATAGCATTAAAATTAATCTTCAAAATTGCCTAATTAAGTGAAATGGTAGGTAAATTTCTAACAAACATAATTTATGTTTGTTACTGTTTGATGGGATGACCCAATTATAATATCACCCACGACCCCAGAAACAGAGAGGTCTGTTAAGGATTTAGAAGCAAAGCACTGCAACCTCTTACCTCATTTGTTAGACGTTCTTTTCTGCTTTCTCTGGTTCTGGATTCTTAGTATTAAGCTCTGGTGGGTTTTCTTCCAGAGCTAACATGAAATTCCTGTGCTTAGACTTGCTGAAGCTGAAAAGGGGGAAAGAAAAATCAGAAAGGTAAAGAGCCAGTGCCACCTCCTCCCTTGTGCCTGGAGAAATGCAGACACGGTCCTGCATCAAGGAGCTAGTTTGTTGTTGTTTTGTTTTTTTTTTTTTTAAGATTTTATTTATTTGAGAAACAGCAGGTGAGAGAGAGAACATGAGTCGGGGTGGAAGGCAGAGGGAGAAGCAGACTCCCTGCTGAGCAGGGAGCCCGATGCGGGACTCGGTCCCAGGACCCTCAGCGACTGAGCCCCTCAGGCGCCCCTGGGAGCTAGTTTTGATGAAGTGGTGAATTGAGAGTATTAACAAAAGCGTCAGTCTTACCTTTTAAATATGAAGACGGGCATGAAAGTGTATAACCTTGTTCAGGTTGGTACTTAATAAACATGCATTTTAAGCCAAGTATCTCAGAGATTGTTTTTTTCTCCAGAATACACTTTTCAGTGCCTAAAAAGGGGATCATTGTTAATACTGATTTGCAGTAGTAGCAAATACAAGAGCAAAAATTGTATTTTTATATTTTAAAGGAAACATTTATAGATGAAATGTTAGGATGTGTCGGATTTTCTTCCAAATGCTCCCGGTTTGAGGCTCGGGGATGGTGAATGAAGCCCAGCTGGCTGGGAGTGGGTCCCGTTGCAGCTGGACCGTGGGATTTACTCTGCTAGTCCTCCTTTAAACCATTTCAGAATAAAATATTCAATCTTACTATTGGGGAGAGTTTTGTTTGTCTTTGGTTCTCTGCCGATCTGCTTTAAGGTAGTATGTTACCGTATTTTAACACAAAATGCTTTCTCTACAGGGTGCATATGGTCCGTATTCCCCTGATGAGTGCGTATCTTTGCCTGTGTACACGAGCTCCGAGAGGGACCGCGTGGTAGCCAACATGGACGTCCCGTGTGGGGGCAACCAAGACCAGTGGATTCAGTGTGGAGCGGCTCTGTTTCTAAAATATCAGTAGTCTAACGATAATAAAAGCTGTCTTAGCAAAAAGGAACATTTGCTACTTCAACTTAAAATCAATAGGTGGTCAGTCTACATTTAAACTGTTAGTTCAAAAAATTATCACATTGTTACCCACCTTGTGTTACTGATCTCACTGGGTTTTTATTTTAATGGGTCATGACAGTGCATGCTACTTTTAAAGTAACAATTCATAGGTTCATGTTAAAATGCTGTATTCCCTTGAGAACATTAAATATTTTTGTGAGGCAGTTCATGTTTCCAGTGGCTCAAAAAATTAATGTTGTATGTAAGAGGTTGAAAATAGTGTATTTTAAGGAATCTAATTTGGCTACTTTTTGGTATCATAATTTTGTATTAAAATATAAGACCACTTTTTTCCACTCATGTGGGTTTAGATAGGTGTTCTCTTTTTAAACAAAAATATATTCTGTTTTAGTTAAAAATTATATACCATCTCAAAGTAATCCAAAAGAAATGGGGAATAACAGCACAAACCAGGGTAAGAATTTTACAAATGGAATAATTAGACAATGAGAGGTTATCATTTCTCACGTAGATGACTTTTTACCATCTGTTTCTATGAAACAGTAAAATTCTACAATGGCTGGAAGCTTTAAATATATGTTGTAATTTTAGAGTTTGTGAGCAATTGGAATTGGGTTCAGAAATCTTAACTACTTGTCATATTACCATTTGTATGGGTCCAATCAGGAGACCAAAAACAAACCAAACCACCCCACTGGTTTAAAGGGTGAAGTTCAACATAAAGATTAACCTACCATAGAAGAAAGTGAGACAAGCCCATCTGATAGCGCCCGACAGGACGAGCGTGCGAGGGGGCGGGGCTCCCGAAGCCTCGGGGTCATACCTCGTTGGACAACGTCTAAGTTTACTGAGAACTTTGCTGAGTTTCTGCAGTTCCAGGCAAGCCCAGGCCTGGAAATTCGGAGCTCCAGAGCAGGCAGGGGCTGCGGCCTCAGCAGGTGAGCCGTGTGACCTGCTTCTGGTCAAAACACTGTGAATACAGACAGGATATGGTAGCTTCCGGAATCCTTCACAGGGCACGGCCAGTGGTCATTCTCCCTCCCCTCCTCGTCATCTCCTCTGCTGTCTTGGGCCCTGTGTTTGCAGAGCCACAAAGGACAGAGACAAACACAGAGAAGGCGGGACTCTGTGGAGCATGGATACGCTGGATGCGTTAAGTCTGGGCTTCGTTATACAGGAGTGACTCGGCACGTCTACAGGACGATGTACTGCTGTCCTAGTTCAAACAACACTGGCTTTTAGAAATGAGAATCATTTAGAGATAAAAATGTGAACCTAAAAATGAGTTAGAATTCCACATTGAGGGAATTCCCTTCAGAGCGCCTTCACTTGCAGGCTTTCTAAGTCTATTTGCAGGGTGTGTGATTATTGAAGTTACATACTCAACTTTTTATAAACTCAACAAAGACTTCATTGATAATTTGCATTTGATTAGATTATTTTAGATCAAAGAAAAAATGGCATTATGCCTGGGCAGAAGCTACAATCACAGAGGTACCTAATTCCCAACCTGAGATCGAGGATGACGAGAGGAGAGGGGAGGGACGGAGTCTGTGACTGCAGCCAACTTGCAGGTTTGTGTGGGACGGCACAGTGTCCGGAGTCCTGGCCTCTGGGAGTTCGGACCCCCTCCCCCCTCACCTTGACCAGACCCCTGAGCCCTTGAGCTTTGGTTTTGTGTCTGTGAAGTGGGGACCGTTGTGCGTGTTGTAAAGTGTGATTTGAACAATAATGTACTGACACCATGACCTAGAGCAAACTCGATTAATGTTTTACATAAAACATTAATTCACTAGTTAGAAATAAAAATTAAGCTGGGAATCACATGATTACAATATTTCCCAGTTTTACATTATCTGGTGTATGTGTGACTGTGTTTCTAGTGTTAAAGGTCCATTTTATTTTCACAAGACACGCCAGAGCTTAATCACACAGCTGTCTTCTGCGGCCTTTGTTCCAAACCGACAGACATATGCTGAGCGTGTGCGAGCAGTGAGAGCGACTGCACGTGACAGACATGCGACAGGCCTATGACGTCCGAGTCATGGAGGAGAACAGTGAGCCCGCTCGCAGCGCCGCTCAGCCTGTGAGGTCTACGGGACGGAAGGCCCTAGGGACGGAGCCGCCGAGCCCAGTCCCCCCGCAGTTCAGCCCGGAGCGAGGAGGCTGAGAGCAGGTGTGCGGGTCTGTTCCTCAAACGTGTGTTTGCTGCAGCAGAGTTTCTGGCGAGGAGGTAAAACGAATCAACGGTGCCCGTCAAAATACTTGTGACGTTACGTATTTTCTTCGAAAAGTCAGCTCTGCAATGGACCTTAGGCAGAGAGCCTGAGGTGGGGCGGACACGCTTTCCTTCGTGACCTCAGCGTGCACTGAGCCGCCTCCCTCCATCTGCCCTCCTGCCTCCAGAAAGTCGTGAAAGCAGGAACTTTGTCTACTTCCTTCTCTTAACAACGAACCCCATGCAGGGTCTCACACACACGGACGTACGTCGTGTCACACGGTCCCCTGAAGAGTGGGAACCCCTGTTCCGGACACACGCCTAACACCATTTCCAACGCCACCTAAGCCCCTCAATAGCTTCTCCCACCCCGGACCCAAGGCGGCAGTGCGCATCTGGGTTTTTCGTAATTCCCTTTGGTTTCTTCATGATTATTCTGAATATGAATGAATTCTTAAACCCTATTTCCTATTCCGCTTACCTTGGCACATAGATCTGATTCTGCTCTTGGACCCGCCCCTTCACTTTTATACAGTTTTTGACTCTCTGTCGCTGCTGGGTAATTGGGGACTGTTTTCTCAGTATGAGTGTGTGAACTGACCGCTGACTTGTCCCGTCTCCTCTCGAGGACCTGATGCTACACTGCTGTGAGCAGTCGCGCGCCTCGCGGGGGACTCGGGTGTCCCCATAAGGAAACCCTGCAACTTCCTAAGATAACACCAAGGGATTTTCCAAGTGGCTCATCACTTACCAGGCGATAAGCAATAGTGCTGGGCACTCTTTCAAGTGCTTCACAGACTATCTCGTGCGCTTGAACCCACCCCCGGTCAAGTGAGTTCTTGTCACTCTGAGTCCTCATCGATGCTCAGCACCCATCTGGTGGACGTGAGATGCCATTACATGGTAGTTGTGATTTGCATTTCCCTGTTTACAAATAAGGTTAAGGGGCTTTTCTTATGTTTACTGTCCACTTGTGACTTTTCTGCCATGAAATGCTTTTATCTTTTGCTCAATTGTTTCTATTCGGTTGTCCTTTCTTAGATTTTTGCCAAATCAAACTTTTTTACTTGAATGCAGATTTTTTTCAGACTTTCCTCTGGTTTGTTTTCCGACCAAGTTTATTAAAAAGCAACATTTTTTTTTCCTTTAAAGTTTTACCTTTTGTTAGTAGAAGGACCACAGATAGTAACTTTATATCAGATAAAGCTATGTGCAAATCCCAAATTTAATTGCCTGTTATTTTATCTGTGAGTTACATGGTCCTAAGAAAAAGAACGCAAGAGGCTGCTCATTTCTGTGAAAGGAGAAATCAAAGCTTTAAGAGAAAGTGGGCTCCAAGCGCAATTTCAACTGCCGGGTAGGAGCTCCATGCACACACACCGGGGAGGTTCTGTGTGGACAGGCTTTGGGGACCGTTGCTGGTGCAGGGTGTTCAAGTAAAAAGCTTAAGAAATGAAAAGTCCAGTCAAGTTCAAGAGTTGAATTGCAGATTTTTGTGAGTAGATAGGAAAGTAGGTAGTGTATACAACTGACGTTCATGATCAAGGATTTCTTGTGTAAAAGTTAAATGCTGAAGCTCGCAATGTAGTGACAATAAACAAGGGCTCGTACGACAGCCAGAACACTGGGAGGAACTTTCCTCAAGGCTTAGAGGCTTGGCTTTTTCTGCAAGCTGCTGTCCATAGGAGCAAGCAGGTCCCGTGCCAGCCCAGGGGCGGTGCCTCCGAGCAGGGAGGACGGGACAGGTGGTCTCATGTGGCAAAAGCAAAGGGATCTCCCAGGAGGCTGAGGAGAACGCCTCCTTAAGGAGAGATGAGTCCAATCTTGGACTCTAAGAGCCTCAAGAATTCATTTTCAGGCCAATAAAGTAAGGGTCATGTATGCACATGCTTTATCACTTGCAAGACGATTATATGGGCAATGTCACAACCACCACGCGAGGACCGCAGGACGGGGCTTGGATCGGGTGCGATGTGAACATTCGGGATGTTGAGCAGCTTGTCCATTCAGACTCAGGACCCGGAAGCTCCAGCTGTAAAGCGGCTGACAAGACCTGTCTCCCGCCGCCCTGCTGGGGCCCATTCCGATGCTGTGCAAAGCAGGTGCAGCTCCGTCTGCCGGGCACCTCCTGCTCGATTTCCTGAGCACTGCTCTGGCGACAGACATTCTCCCAAGACCGTGGACCTGGGGTCTCTGGAAAGAAGAGATTCAGGCGCACCCATGGAGGACTCAGGACGGAAGAGGCAGAAACTCCCCATCTGCTGCGTTATCTTCAAGCCTGGTCTCAGCGGTGCGCGTGCACATACACACGTATGTGAGGTTAGGGGGTCAGTCAACCTAGTCTCAGATTTGTCACCAGCCCCCTGCCTCCATCCATTCCGGCTTTCCTGCCAGAGGTCGTTCTGTTCAGAAAAGCTTCATTGCACGTCTCAGCATCTGTGGCATTGACACATACGGCCTGATTCTAGCCCAACTGTCCGCCTGAGAAACACCATCAACGTCTGAGAAAGGCAAGCTCTGAAAAGAGAATTTCCACGTGAACAGAAGGGCTATAAAAATGGCCCCCTAACTGTATTCTCCAGAAATATGAATGTCCTCAAAGACGGAGCAAGCCGAGGAGCTGTTCCAGACTGAAGGGCAGTGAAGGGGACACACGGGGAGACAGTGTGGGATGGGCGGCTCCCGCGTCCCGGGCACGAGGGAGTGCCGTGCTGGGCAGGAGGGTGACAGGACGAATTACAGGCCATACATGAAACAGAAGTCCCGTTTTAATGTGATATTTACCGAAGTCGGTAACTCTACTATTGGTATGCGGGACAACATTCCTTTTCTTAGGAAATACCAAGTTATTGAAGAGTGAAGAGTGACCATGTACAACTCATTTTCACGTGTTCAGGAAAAAGTAACCCGTACATACACATGAAATAATAGATGAATCTGAGTCAAGGGTCTCAGGGGCCCTTCTCTATTTTTGAAACTTTTCTGTAAGTTTAAAATTATTTCCAAAGAAAAAATTTAAGAACGTAGCTCATCAACTGCGTCCCACTGCGTGTAACCTCTGCTGTCAGTCTCTGGCTGATGCCCGTGAGCACCCCCACCCATCCGGCTCCGGGAAACGTGGGGTTCCGACTTTACAACAACTGCCTGGGGTTTCTCCCAGACAAAACTGGGGGATCCTCTTACTGCACCTGAGGTCCTTACCTTTTGGAAAAGGGCTTTACAAAATATGCAAAAAGCCGAAAAGGAAATGAAATAAACACACACAATCTTTAAAAAAGAAAAGAAACATGTTTACAAAATGTAGGTTTCAGATCCAAAGCATGGACATGATTTTCTTTGGTCAGAACCACTTGAGCAGCCTAACTCAAAAAGACTTCTCAATTACACATACCAAGTTTGGAAATGCTACACAATTGAGGCAACAATAAAAAGAATACTTTAAAAGTTTCAACTTCTTCTCTCCAGAGGAGAGAATCACTGCCCCCCTCAAAAAATCGGTAAGAAATTTATAACAGCATGAGCTGAAATGGAAACAATGTCAGTAAGATCAAATTAAAATCAGTGTTATCTTTACAATTTTCTCAGCTGGAACATTAGCTTTTCTAGGTGATACTCCAGGGACAAACTCTGGTGAGATCTAAAACAAACTAACACGACTATAGGTTTTTGTCTCTAACGTAGCTTAGAATAGTCCTTGTTTCACTAAACATTCACAATAGCTCTGGCTCTTATTTTACAAATAACTTTCTCTAAATGTCAGAGAAATTTTTTTTGACTACTTAACCATGTGTGTGTCCTAAGAGCAAAGTTTAAAATCTTTCAAATCTTTCAAATCCTCATTTCAAACAATGAGGATTAACAAGGATCATCCGGAAGCTAAGTGAGAAAAGAGGAGCGACTTAGAGAAAATCAAAATGAAACAACTGGATGCAGACCATATTGAAATCACAACCATTCTGGGGTGTGGACAGACACCAAAGTGAGCAATCTGCCAAGGAGATTGCAAGAAAGAAGAGGCCCAGAGGTAGAGGTGAGGATCTGTAGGGAGGGAAGGCCTCAGGGACCAGGGGACAGCTGAGTCCCTGAAAGTTTGCTGCGGGCTGAGGTGGGGTGTGCGTTGGGACAGAGGATGCTGGAGGCAGTGGGGACCGGCGGCTCTCCTAGGGGAGGCGTGAGAGTCACACTCAGTGTCCCTTCCCTTGTGAAATGTTCTGATAGTCCCCGAGTGAGGTCCCTTATATTATGTGTTCTCCTGCATGTACTGGTTCATCGTAGTACTTCTCACAACAAAGTTGTGATTTGTGTATCTGTTCATGATGTGCTTCTCCACTAGACGCAAAAGAAGCTCCGTTAGACCTGGGACTTGCTGACTTATGTGTCATTCTGCGCCTCTGCCTGGACCTGGGTAGAGTATAGTAAATATTTGCTGAATGGCTCAATGTGTGCATCTAGGCAAAAGTGAATGACATGTCCCAGAGGCTCAAGAGATCCAAGAAGGAAGAAGGCGGCCTGATGTATGCAGCAGTGTTAATAATGGATGGGAATCAGGAATAAACAGGTTGGAAGGTGTTTATAAGGAAGAATTGACACAAACGGATGACTGCCTTGCTGGGTATGCAGGAAGCTCAGGCGTCTAGCTTAGGTGACGGTGTCACTTCTGTCTGAGAGCAGAGAGGAGGAACAGGGCCAAGGGGGTAGCTGGATGCCTTTGGCTTTGGAGGCTCTGGGAGGCTGGTGTAAGAGCAGCCAACAAAAGACGCAGACCCGCAACTACTGAGAACAGACTGACGGCGTCCAGAGGGGAGGAGCAGGGACACAGGCTTCCAGTGATGGAAGGAGAAGTTGGGGGGACGGAAGGCACAGCTTCGTGGGCAAGAGTCAGCGACACTGTGACGGTGCGGTATGGGGACGGGTGGCGGCCCCCCTTGTGGCGAGTGCACACCCTGTGTAAACCTGTCCGTTCACCCTGTTGTGCGCCCGCAACTCATGGAGCGTTGTGTGTCAACTAGACTCAGAAAAGAAGGCGAGAGAGAAGCAAGGGAACAGAAGGAGCCTGCTTCCCACAGCCGTCTGCAGGCTCAGATGTGCCCAAGGGGCTTAGTTAAAGGCGGGGGTCCTGGCCGGCCCAGACCCTCTGAATCTCCGGGAGTGACACCTGGGAATCTAATCGTTAATGAACTCCTCGGGGTGTTTTTATGAGCGTCGCTATAGGAGAGGTTCTCAGAGTCCAAGGCAGACATACTTTTCAAGGAAGAAGTGGGGATTTTTTTCAAATTCCATAGAAAAGTTAAATTCGACAGTGAAAGCTGCCCACTTACTTGGCCGTGAGGACGCTGTTGCCATCTTTAGGGTGACTTTGGTAAACAGTGGAAGGAAATGCTAGGATGCTTTCTAGATCCTAACCCCCCTTCTTTCCCAAAGGGAATAAAAAACATGAGGGTGAATATTTGAGACTTAAAAATCTAAACCTTTGTGCTACTTTTTAGAAATTTCATGATTTTTATTTCTCAGGCACTGTTGCATGACACTCTCCCCTGGGAAATGGCAAGCTCGTTTCTTCCAGCTATTTGGACATTTTAAGGTAATCTGGAAAAAAAAATGTTTGCAAACCTTTTTTTTTTCTTCCTTTCCCGGGAGGCTCAGGTAGGTGAGCTGGGTCCCAGGCCCTGCCCCTCAGCCAGCCCCCCGGCGCTGGCACAGGTGAGGTCCTGGCTGGGCCCCCAGGGTCATCCAGGGAGAATGCCACTAGATGGAGTTGATGCTTGTGTCTCCTTAGTATCTTTCTTCTGGGACCAAGATACCAATTTTAAGTTTCTAAGTTTTTAGAGTTTTTTTTTTTTCTTAAGTTTTCTTCAGTTGCACTCGATAAATTTCTCCCCTTTGTTCAGGTCCTCCTTAGGAAATTCGGTTAATCTCAGGTTCCTTCTTTACGTACTGTCTCCCACAGTCTTCTCCCCGCCTCTCCAGTTGTCGCTTCCGTTACTTCCTTTCGCAGTCTGTTTCGAGTCTGTTCTCTGTCCCGTTCACCTGTGTTGAAACATTCATTCTACGACTCCAGTGAGGACTGGTTTCCTCCTGGAATTTGCCCTCATCTGTTTGTGTCCCCGTCACTATGCGTCTGTCTTCGCCCCCCGAACAGAGATCACGGGCACTGTCGTTAGATGAGAGGTTTCGTTCTTCTGTTTCCTGATGGAAAACCGTCATGACCGACCCCAACGGGGAGAGACACAGACTCAGTTTGGTCACCTTGCTTCTTGCCTGGCTGCCTCCTCCTGGGACCGGTGGGCTTTCGCCTGCTGGCTCCCACTTCCACAGATGAGACCCTGGGTGTGGATGACCTTGGGGGCCCGGCCAGGGCCTCTGCTGGCACAGGGGGGCCTGGAGTCCCGCTCGCGGGGCTGAGTCCCCCGGGTGGCCTGGCAGCCCCTGCAGGGAGCTCATGGGCACAGATGCTGTGGTTCGCACGGGCCAGCAACGCCTCTTGTTGGCAGCGAGCCGATGGCTCTCAGCGGTGAGCACAGGAGGACACAGCGGAGCCGGGGCGTCCCTGCAAGCCTGGGGGCCGCTCAGCGCCCAGGAATAGCTGCCTCGTCCATCAGCTGTCGATCCAAGGCTCCCCGGCACTTTCTAACTCAGAGGCTACCCCGAGGCCCAGTTCGTCACGACGGTCCCATCTGAGGAAATCGGAAGAGCACGTAAAGGACAGCATCAGCCGTTGTGTGAGTCCCGTGGAGCCCGGCCGTGAGGACGGCGCGGTGAGTTCCGTGGCCGTGAGGACGGCGCGGTGAGTTCCGTGGCCGTGAGGACGGCGCGGTGAGTTCCGTGGCCGTGAGGACGGCGCGGTGAGTTCCGTGGCCGTGAGGACGGCGCGGTGAGTTCCGTGGCTGGGGCACCTCTTGTCCCGTCAGTGCTCAGGACGCTGTGACAGATGTGACTCCTGGAACAGGGATGGCTCCCCCAAAATAAGAGCCTCTTAAGGGAAAATCTATCGAAAGACTGATTTTGTGAGAGAGGATTCGGGTTATTTCCCTAACGTCCCTGAGTCATGCACCCTAGCGTCCCTGAACCTGTGCTGCCTTCCCCCCGCCCCCACCCCCCGGAGTGGGCCAGGCCTCCCCACGCGCTTCGACCAAGAGCACGCAAGGGAAGTGATGTTGCGCGTGCATCTTGTGGGACCAAGCCTTTCCAGAGCCTGCAGCTTCCTTCTCTGCCCTGGGCCGTTGCTGCCTTGGGAGCAAGCCTGGCCGGTTCCCTCCCTCTCTGCGGAGAACCAGAGACACCACAGCCGCAGGCTGACCCAGGGGACGGAGAGCGTCCGCTCCTTCAGGGGTGCGGACCGAATCCAGCCCCGGCTGCCCTGCCCACGGATGAGACCCTATCAGGTAACCCCAGCCTGGGCACCCGGCCCACCCACAGCAGCTGGAGACCCCATGATCAGTGCTGTTTCAGGACCCTAACTTGAGGGATGGTTTCTTACACAAACATGAAAGACCGATAAAGGATTTCTCCCGGATGGTCCCAGATAGACGAGCCTGAGATAAGCCTTTGCGCCTGCGCCTGTTTTGCAGGGGCGCAGGGAAGAGAGGCAGGGGCGAGGCAGGGCAGGTGGCTCCAGGCTCATGAGCTAAGCACCAGCCAAAGGTCCCACCTGCTAACATCACATCGGGCTTTGCCATTTCTCCCTGTGACTTTCGGGCACCCGCACGTCCAGCCCACAGCCTCGGCCGTGCTGGGAGAGCAGGAAAACGGACCGTGACCCTCGGGTACAAGGCTGCTCTTCGAGTGATGTAAGTGCTCTGGTCGGCGTTGCTCAAGTTCGTTAATCTAGGAAAACCTGCTCGACTGTTGACTTTAAATGCGTGAATCGTGTGGTTTGCAAATTATGTATCAATGAAACTGCTAAAAATGCATCCTGGACAGGTCAGAGGTCAGTATTGACACAAGTTGGGCATTGTGGTTACAAAGTAACACTCTGGAGTCTGCACCTAGGGTAACTGAGTTTATGGAATGGATTAGTGATGGAATTCAGATTTTTCTCCAGTTTTTTGGGGTTTTGTTTTTGTTTTTGCTTTGAACAACATTGCTCCAATAAATATTACTACAGGTATATGTTTATACTTCTCTGTGTGAGATAACTACCCCTAAAATTGTTGGACCAAATTTCCTGCCCTGATTTCATTTATTGGGTGCTGCCAGGTTAATTTATGAAAAACAAACAAAAAACAGCAGTTCACCCTTAGACCAATAGTACGCAAGGCCGTTCATTCCCTTAAACCTTCACCAGCACTGGGTGGAATCAATCTTTTTTCTTTAAGATTTTATTTTATTTATTTGAGAGAGAGCAAGTGAGAGAGCAAGCACAAGCAGGGGGAGGGGCAGAGGGAGAAGCAGGCTCCCCGCTGAGCAGGGAGCAGATGTGGGGCTTGATCCCAGGACCCTGAGATCATGACCTGAGCTGAAGGCAAATGCTTCACCCCACTGAGCCACCCAGGTGCCCTGAATCAATTTTTTTTAACTGTGGCAAATACGGAGGTAACATCATGACCCATTATTGTTTTAATTCACATTAGAGGATGGTGAGTGAGATTAAACACATTTTCTTCTATTTATTAGGTATTTGCATTTTCTCTTTCATACATTTTCTCTTCTAGCATCTTGCCAGGTTTTACTAGATTTACTTTTTCATCTTCACACTAAAAGGGCTTCCTGATGTAGTCATGCCATTAGCCTTTTGCCTGCCCTATGTTTTCCAACTATTTTTCCTTTTTTTTTTTAAATCTTTGAGCATAATAAATGTTTATTGTTGGAGATTTAAAATAAATAACTTTATAAAGTTATCTATAGACTCTATCCTAGTTGTTATGACAGACAACCTGGGTTCAAAAATTCAAATAAAAAATGAAAATTTCTGGAGGGCAAAATATATTTCTTCTTATTTTTCCACTTTATTTCCTACTATCTTTTGAAAATATTAGATAGTTGAAAAAAGAATATAACATTGTATTTTCCCTAACTGGAATTAAAGTAAAAGCTTAAAAATAATTGGGGAGAAATCGGTTTTTGATTTTGTAGTTTATGCCAGATGGAAAATTTCAATGTTTTGGAGATAAATCTATCAGTATTTTTTTTTTTTTTAAGATTTTATTTATTTGGCAGAGAGTGAGCATAAGCAGGGGGAATGGCAGGCCAAGGGAGAAGCAGGCTCCCCGCTGAGCAGGGAGCCTGACACGAGCTCCATCCCAGAACCCTGGGATTGTGACCTGAGCCAAAGGCAGACGCTCAACTGACTGAGCCACCCAGGCGCCCCTCTCAATATTTTCTTGTATACCTTCCAGGTTTCCTGTACAGCTTAAGAACTACTTCCTCTCTCCACCTCAACCCCCAAGGTTGTATTAATAGAAAATTATACTGTATTTTAGTTTCATTTTCCACAATTAGATATGTAATTCAAATTTCTGTCTATGATATGGAATACGTGTCTAATGTTTAAATTTTTCCAGGTGCTGTGTTCTCCTTGACCCAGTAAGCAGTAGATTTGACTTTGTTATAGGAATAAGTTTTGCTGGAGTTGCTCAAGGAAAAGTCTTCCAACATTGCAAAATCCAAGCCGTGAGCCCCAGTCTCCACCTCTCGTCCGTCTCTGGGCTGCATTTAATAGATTCATCACCCCTGTCTGCTTTTACTCCCTTGGCCCGAGGGGTAGGCGTTGTTCCTGGCTTTTCCCACTTTGGCCCCTGCAGCGTCTCTGCCTACAGTTCCCTCAGTCTGGAATCTCCCTTTTTTGCAGCTCCAGAAACTCCTTCTAAATAACACATCGCCGCTGCGTGCTTTTGCAAAGCCTCTACCTCCACACATCAGCCCCTTGACTCAAGTCTGTCCTTGTGACCCTTATCATTTCCCTCGTGCTTCCTGCCACTGTTTGTATATATGCTGTTGTGGAATATTTCCTCTGCCTCATCTTCCAGAACAAGGGGACAGTTTCCAACAGGGGACATTCTTTTCATAATCTCTCTTGACTTTTCAAAATTTAAGAGTCTTTTTCCAGTGTCCCAGAAGCTCTTTTGTGTTCCCTATCTGGATCACCCAAAGGCATCTTTTTTTTAAATTTTTTGTTGTTATGACAATCACCACACATTATGTCATTAGTTTCTGATGCAGTGTTCCATGATTCATTGTTTGTGCATAACACCCAGTGCTCCACGCAGAACGTGGAAGCCATCTTCTTATACCAGGAGCACTTACCTCCTGTTGATTCTCTTAGTTCTGACTTCCCAGCTGCGTGTCCCACTCAGGGGGTGCGGGAGGAAGCATGGCGGACTGGCGGGGAGGGAGTGAGCCTGTCCCTCGTCATTCCCGTCTGCTTTCTGGACTTGCGAGTGACACCTAGTGATGCTATTTCCCAGGGACTCATTACTCTCACATAACGCCCAGTGCTCATCACATCACGTGGCGTGCCCCCCCAATGCCCATCCCCCAGTTACCCCATCCCCCACACCTTCCCTCAAGCAACCCTCAGTTTGTTTCCTGAGATTGAGTCTCTTATTGTTTGTTTCCCTGATTTCGTCTTGTTTTATTTTTCCCTCCCTTCCCCTATGATCCTCTGTTTTGTTCCTCAAATTCCTCATATGAGTGAAATCATATGGTATTTGTCTTTCCCTGAGTTATTTCACTCAGGATTATACCCTCTACTTCCATCCACATCGTTGCAAATGGCAATGTTTCGTGCTTTTTGAGGTCAGGCCTCAGTTTTATTCACACCCCAGAAACGCGTCTCGCGGGCCCCTCGCAGACCCTGGGACCGGCCAGTCCTGGCGCCCCAGTCCCCGGGCTTGTCTACGAGCCTCGATGACCTCGAAGCATAGGGAGTTTCTGGTATTTGCACAATTTGATCTAAAGACAGAGTAATTTTGTGTAATCCAAACCAAAACCAGCTCCTTAATTGTAGAGCCAGCACAAGATAAAAATGGGGAGCTTTTTGCTAAAAAATTAAGAATGATGAGACTGTGACCTCAGAGTGTCCAATGCAGTGTGGGGCCCTTGTGAGCCTGGGGTCAGCACGTGGGTTTGTCACATACCCGTGAAGCCCGTTCCGATGCACAGCTCAGTTCCTCCCGGACCCCCAGCCTTGGGGAGTGGGCACTGCCTCGGGGGATTTCCGTGCCGGGGTCACCCCTATCTTCCCTGTTTTGCTGGTTAGGTTCTCCCTCTATTATAGAATGCTTTCTGTAACACCTGGTGTGGCTTTCCTCCCAGTGCGCCCTGACGTCTCCCTCTTTAACTGCTTAGGGCATTTATCTGACCTCTCATCAGCAGTTGTGTGGACAGATCAGCAAACGTCAGGTTTTCAAACAAGCAGCTCAAAACATCAAAGTCAGAAACATATATTAAGACACGTTCAAAATGGTTTTTAAAAATAGGGTATAGGGGGGCATCTGGGGGGCTCAGTGGGTTAAGAATCTGCCTTCGGCTCGGGTCATGGTCCCAGGGTCCTGGGATCGAGCCCCACATTGGGCTCCCTGCTCGGCAGGAAGCCTGCTTCTCCTCTGCCACTCCCCCTGATTGTGTTCCCTCTCTTAGCTGTCTCTCTGTCAAATAAATAAAAATATTTTAAAACATAAAAAAATAAAAACAGAGTATAGGTACAAGAGTTTAGTATTCTGTGAGCACACCTTTCCTCCAGCAACTGTTCTGCCCAGACGTAGGTTTTACAGTCTGGTGAGTGGGTGTTGATATTAATTCCAGTGTATGTTTAAGACTAGCAGTACTTGCAAACTTTTTAAAGACCTTGCTAAAACTGGCAGACCTTCACCAAAATCTTTTCCTATTGCAGGAGCACGGTCGTCCTACAGGGAAACAGCGGCTGTGTTGGGCCAGAGCCCCGTTTGATCTCGCTCCTGAAGAGAACGTTGACTTCCCGAGCGGGAGCTGGGGCCTAGGCTTGCTGCTAGGCAACTACACGTGTTGCATTTCCACACAAGCCCCGCTTAGTCCCAGATGCCGTGATTCAAGTGCTGATGGTTTTGAGGGTTTTGAAGGATGGAAACAGTGTATCTGAGCTCCAGGGAAGCCCGTGCGTTCAAATTACCCCCAAAACGGGGGAAGTCAAGTCAAGGCAGCTCAGAAGAGGCAGCCCCGTACCTGGGAGCCCCCCACGCGTGTGCTCGGCAGAGGAACGCGCTCGCAGCTGCTCAGGGAGCGCGACTCATGCCAATCTGAGAACAGAAGTCACTGTAAAAGGCAATTCCGTTCCTGAGCTACTCACAGAGATGGGGAATATCAGGCAGGCTCTACGAAACTGTAAATGACATCTGATTCGAACTGCCCTGGAAACTCGAGTGTGTGCGGGAACGGAGTCTCCCGCTAAGTACCGAGGCTTCACGGAAAGCCCAGCGCCCGGAGACAGCTGAGTGAGGACACGGGACCGGCTGCACGGGTGCACAGCGGCATGGCACAGCCCGCCCCACTCGCGGCCAGTTGTCCCTGCACCCGCTGGAGCCGCGGGGAGCACCCCGCAGGAGGTGCCTCCTGCCTATCACCATGCACCCCGCAAGCCGCCTTTTCAGGCTTGCTCTCTGCGATCCCAGAGGGCTTCGGAGGGACCCTGCACCCTTGTGCATGGGCCTCATTCCCCATCCTGTGGGGGGCAGGAAGGTGGACTGCCCAGGGCCCCTCTCTCCCCCCTGCCTCCTCTGTCCTGAAAACTGTCAAGGTGACCTTGAGAAAGCTGAGGGGGACATCAAGAAAAAGAAAACTGCTTTTCTTTATAGATCAGCTAAGACAGAAATCGCCTTAAAATTAACAATATATAGAACTGTATCAGCTGCCAGGAATGGATGGATCGCCCTCTGTTTCATGAGAAACAGTCAAGATAAATAACTCAAATAACATGAAAGTGACAAAATTCTTTAAAGTTTCCAAATGGAAAAACATGCATTTAAGCCATGCCTTTGAAGTGTGCCTACAGGCCACTGCTGGAGTCGGCTCTGGGGTTCCCCCACGGGGAGGAAATTTATCCACAGGAAAGAACAGAATGTGCCTTTTTCACACAATGGCATCAAGAGCATTACAGAGATCATTCTAACCGAGCTCTATTTTGCTATAACAGATGGTAAGCCATTTATCTAACTTTTGGGTGTACTGTTAGAAATTCATCACCCAAAATGTACTATAGATCTTTCTTTAACCTTTTCATATTTAAGGAATGAAGGTATTCCAGTCTAGTTTCTTAAAGGAGGTCCTACAAAATGTCGTATGTTAGCAATTCTATTTAGAAAGTATTATTTTGAAGGAGAGAGTAATTGTATAAAGGATCACAGACTTAATACAAGGTACTGCAAAGTGAGAGTGACGACAGGGTTCTAGGGAGGGTGGAGAAGCCAATGAAGTTATTTTTACTTATATTCCAAAATATTTTAAAATTAATTCCTGAACTGAAAATCAGTAACAGCCAAGCAAGCAAACCCTACCAGCCCACTGTTAGTTTGAGCATCACTGCACCTGATTTGGGGGAAGAACAGCATTGTGGTTAAGTAGCAGGTTTTTCAATCACCTTAGACTTGCCAACATATGGTGTGGTTAAATAGTCCTTAAAATAAACATCCAGTCTTGACCATGTTTTTTGTCTTCTTTGCAAGATGGCCTTTGGTCCTTTGACAGGTGCACAGGTGGTCCACTGTGTGCTTATGCTGCACCATTTCGGCACCCCCTTACTTAATCCAGACTTTTATGATCCTCATTCAACAGTTCAGGTGTCAAGAGGTGTGCAAGATACATGTTCGAGAGCACTGCAGAAAATTCCTGAGAGAAACTGAGGAAGACCCAAATATGTGGAGCAACTACCATGCTTATGAATTAGAAAACTTAATATTGTCAAAATGTCCTTTCTCCCCAAACCGATCCATCGAAACAAGGCAATCCTAATCAAAATACTAGCAGGCTATTTTTTGTTTTTTCTTTTTTTGGCAGAAATTTTAACAACTTATCCTAAAACTTGTGTAGAAAATCTGAGGACTTAGAAGAGTCGACAACAACAACAAAACACACACACACACACACAAAACCCATACACATTCCAAAACCGGTGTTGGAATGCTTATGTTACTTGATTTTAAGACATTATGAAGCTATAATGTTCAAAATATTGTAATGACATAAAATAGGCATGTAGATCATTAGAACAGACTACAGACTCAGAAATAGACATGTAACTATGCAGTCAATAGATTTTTGACAAAGTGGTCACAACAATTCAATGAGGAAAAAATATTTTCATTGATGTGGGGCAAGTGGACATCCATATACAGAACAAATGAGCCTTGATCCTTTGCTCCCTTCGGGCACAGAAATTCACAAGAAAATGATCATAGACCTAAATGATCATAAGACCTAAAACTTAAGAAAACATAAGGGAGATTCTCAGTATTCCTGAGTGTGGCAAAGATTTTGTACAAGGATACAAAAAGCTTGAACTATAAAAGAAAAAGTAACTTCATAAAAAATTTAAGACTTACGCTCTTCATAAGACATTCTTGTGAAAATGGAAAGACACATCTTGACCTAAGATAAGACACTTGGAAAACATCAGTCTGACAAAGGACTTTAAAAAATACATAAAGAACTCTTATATCTCAGTAAGAAAACAAGTGACCCAATATAAAAATAGGTAAGAAATTTGGACATTTCACTATGTAAGATACGGCGAATAAGCATGTGGGAAGATTCTCGCTGTCTTAGTTATTAAGGGAACTATTATTAAAACCACCCGTTACCACCGCACCTTGAGAATGTCTCAATTTAAAAGGATGATTCAAACAATTGTTTTCGAAGGTGACAAGTACAAAGAATTGCCAGTGAAGATGTAAAGCGCTACACCCACTTTGGAGGACAGTTTTTCTTAAAAATTCAGTGTTAACCTTCCAAATGACACAGCCATTCCGCTCCCAGGTATTTACCCCTCAAGAAATGGAAACACCTGTCCACAAATAGACTTTCTATACATATCCCGATGGAAGCTTTATTTGTAATAAGCACAAACCTGAAATCACCAAAGTGACCATCAAATAGTTGAGTGGATGAATGAGTTATGTTATATCCACGCAGTGGAAACTTCTCAGCAACAAATAGGTGTCAACTATTGGTAAACACCACATTGATGCATCTCAAAATAATTACCGATTAAGAGAAATCAGATAAAAAATAGATGTTTTGTCTGTATGATTCTATTCACATAAAATTATAGGAGGTGCAAACTAATCTAGATCACTGTGGTTGCCTTTCCGTGGTGGCAGGTGAGGTAGGGGACAATTTGAGATTTTAAGGACTAAGAGGAAATTTTGGGGTATAATACATACGCTCACTATCTTGATTACAGTGATGGTTTCACATTTGCATACAAGTGTTAAACTGATCAGTTACACATGCAAAGTTTACTGAAGCACAATGATTCCTAAATACAAAAGTAAAATTAAAAAAATACCATTATCATTTTGGTAGACGTCTATTTCCTACGCCTTTAAAAATGAATTTACATTTGCAGGATTCCTTCCACACGATGGGACCCCACCCTCGCCGCACCCCGACGCATCTCTTTCTGAACTGTGGCGCCAGGCGAGTCCTGCCGTGGTCGGCCGAGAGCAGAGATGGAGGTCCCACCAGGAGACTGCTCAGACCCAGGGAACACGACTGGAGTGACCTGTTACTTCAAGCAGATGTAAACGCATGCTATCAATCTGAGCTTTCATCAGTGACACAGTATTTGAATTACTGCTTTGATGGGTAGCGCGTGTCCGCAACCTTCAGGCCTCAGGATCACAGAGCTGGCAGCTGGGCTCAGGTGTGACACACAGCAGGATGCTTTTCCACCTGAAGCAGGCAAAGGCAGAGATCCAGCTTTTCCATCTTTTCCCTCCTGTTTTTCTTCTTCTCCCCCTGCCTTCTGCTCAGTGCTTATCACAGACCCGTTACGGTCCAGACCCCACGTTGGGTCTAAATACACAATGGCCAGAAGGTGACACGGCCCCAGCTCTCACGAGCTGATGATCTACCGAGGCAAACAGAAAATTTGACGTCCTGCGACAGACACGTAGATCCACGGGAGCACATCGCAGTCAAGATCCAGAACATTCCCATCCTTCCAGAAAGTTCTTCATGCTACCTTCCAGTCACCCCTCATTCCACCTAAGTAGTAACGGCCGCTCTGATTTTACAGAAGCTTCTCTGCCAAAATGTGTCAGGGCCCAAACAAGGGAAAATGGGCTCCTTTTGTGTGTCCCTGGGGGACTCTGTCAGGACAGAGGAGGCAGCGCAGAGTGGGAGCCGTCCGCGGTCGGAGGGAGGGCAAGGAGCGGGGGATCCAGCAGTTAGCCGTCGAGGGCTGCCCAAGCGGGAAGAAGGAGCTCCAAACAGAGAACTCCAGATGGACGGGAACGGGGGAAGACGGACACATCTGTGTTTACGACTCTGGGGTAATGTCTCACCATTTACACAGTGGAGCCCTCTCCCCTTGCTTGGCTTTGTTCAGAATGCACTAACATAATGCATTTTCACCAGAACGTTAACAGAGTGCGATTCTCCATCACCCTTGTGCTCACTGAAACCCCGACCTCGTGCCAGAGCCCGGACAAGGTCACCGCGCGGTCAGACGGTCTTAACCAGCTTCAAAGTAGGTCATTGGAGAAACTGCATGTTACTCCTGCCTTTATATATTATATAAAATGTGCCTATGTCAAAATTTATGCAGCTCAAAGACACCCCCAAAGGGTCACTGGTTGATAAAAGAGCAGTATTACTCAGCAGTTTTTAATATTTAACCTTCTTTTAAAAAGATTTCTTAATTTATTTGAGAGAGAAAGTTCAGGCAAGAGGGAACAGGAGCAGGGGGAGGGGGGAGGGGGAAGCAGGGGGAGGGGGAGGGGGAAGGAGGGGAAGGAGGGGGAGGGGGAAGGAGGGGAAGGAGGGGGAGGGGGAAGGAGGGGAAGGAGGGGGAGGGGGAAGGAGGGGGAAGGAGGGGGAGGGGGAAGGAGGGGGAGGGGGAAGGGGGGAAGGAGGGGGAAGGAGGGGGAGGGGGAAGGAGGGGAAGGAGGGGGAGGGGGAAGGAGGGGAAGGAGGGGGAGGGGGAAGGAGGGGAAGGAGGGGGAGGGGGAAGGGGGGAAGGAGGGGGGAGGGGGAAGGAGGGGGAAGGAGGGGGAAGGAGGGGGAGGGGGAAGGAGGGGAAGGAGGGGGAGGGGGAAGGAGGGGGAGGGGGAAGGAGGGGGAAGGAGGGGGAGGGGGAAGGAGGGGGAAGGAGGGGGAGGGGGAAGGAGGGGGAGGAGGGGGAGGAGGGGGAGGGGGAAGGAGGGGAAGGAGGGGGAAGGAGGGGGAGGAGGGGGAGGGGGAAGGAGGGGGAAGGAGGGGGAGGGGGAAGGGGGAAGGAGGGGAAAGGAGGGGGAAGCAGGGGGAGGGCGAAGGAGGGGGAGGGGGAAGCAGGGGGAGCAGTAGAGGGGGGAGCAGTAGGGGAGGGAGAAGCAGGCTCCCCATGGAGCAGGGAGCCCAGCGCGGGGCTCGATCCCAGGACCCTGGGACCACGACCTGAGCCGAAGGCAGACGTTTAATGGTCTGAGCCACCCAGGCGCCCCCATAACCTCCTTTTTTTTTTTTTAAGATTTTATTTATCTATTCATGAGAGACAGAGGGAGAGAGAGAGAGAGAGAGAGAAGCAGAGGGAGAAGCAGGCTCCCAAGGAGCAGGGAGCCTGATGCGGGACTCGATCCCAGGACCCCGGGATCATGACCCGAGCTGAAGGCAGACGCTTAACCATCTGAGCCACCCAGGCGCCCACCCATAACCTCTTTTAACAAACAAAATGCTTACCCCATCAACATTACCTGAAGTTTGTAAGTCACTTAGACATTGTGACTAAAGACAAAGCAGAACAAAGCCACGTTTAGAGTGTGCATTTTCGAAGTGTGTCCTCACCGGGGCTTCCCTCTCTGCAGACGCCCCGGTGCCCACCCCCAGTGACTTGACCCTCAGCGGGTTAGTAAGGCGTCCAGTAACAAGTAAGCTTTTTACAGCTTATGTTTTAGGGTTCCGTACGTGGTTAAGTCTTTTTTTTTTTTTTCATGTTGTTTAACCTCCATGTATTTGTGGTCTTTCCAATTTTTTCAGGTTTCATAGGGTTGTGATCAGAAAATATGCATGGTATGATCTCAGTCTTTTCGTACTTGTTGAGGGCTGATTTGTGACCCAGTATGTGATCTATTCTGGAGAATGTCCCATGTGCGCTTGAGAAGAATGTGTATTCTGCTATTTTAGGATGAAATGTTCTGAATATATCTGTGGAGTCCGTCTGGTCCAGTGTGTCATTCAGAGCCCTTGTTTCCTTATTTTCTGCTTAGATGGTCTGTCCATTGCTGTGAATGGGTAGATTAAATCTTCCTATTTATTCTTTGCTATTTAAATAAATAACACCATTTTGTTAGAAATATATTCTGAATAGGTACAGCTTTGGTCTTTAAAGCATGTGCTCATCCTTCAGAATAATCATGGCTGGAGTTAACCCTATTGAAGTCAAAATAACCAAAGTCCGCTCAACATTCCCCTTGCCTCCCCGAGTCCCAGGTATGAACACGTTAGAGACTCATGGGCTGGATTCATGGCGTAGTCATGGTGCGGACCCCTGGGTCATTTGAAACCCATCCTTCACACATTATACATTAATACCCAGCTGCCTTTTGTTGAAATTCAAACTTTGGCCCTTAGCTGGCAAGCATTTTTAGCTATCACATGGTTGGCTTGCTTTCTTTTTTTTCCAAGATTGTGTTGTTTTTATTTTCAGCACTTTGCTCATATTTTTTCATTCTCATCGCTGAATCAGAAAGTCTTTGGGATGGAGTCCCTGCACTGTGGAACCCGATGCTCTGTCTGGCTACAGGGTCAGGATGGAGTGGGGTTCTAGGACACACCCTGCTGGTGTCAGAGATTCAGTTGGTGGTGGTGTGAGGAGCCCTCCCCGAACGCACACGCCGGAAATGGGGCATCAGGACGCTTTTACCAACTACGTCGATGGATGTGGATTGCTGTGAGGTAAAGACTTCAAGATTTTATAGGTTTATTGGCCACTAAACTCACTGTTTTCTTAATGCTCTATGTAGGCACTAAGCCTAGATCTAACGAATCTGAGAAAGACCTTCCTGATTCTGAGGCCAGTGGCCTGAAAACCATGCTGAGAAACCACATACCCTCTAATTTGTACAGGTTAGGACCAGGTGAGCTAATGATTTCATCTATAGGTTAATGGTGACAAATAATGGTCACCCAAGGGGCACAACGCACCTCTTAATAATTGATAACTGTTTAATACAGTTTTTCAATTTTTTTAATGAATTACAATTCTTAGAAAATTAGCAACAATAGCTAGCTTGAAAGGAATCTCTCTAAAAAATATTCCTGAGCGTCCCACTCTTAAAACTCTCCAGATAAAACTGAGTTGGTTTCTCTGCTCATCAGAATTCCTGTAGATCCTATTTATTCAAAAATAAAAGTGCAGCTCAGAAATGGCATGGTTTTCTGTTCTGACTACAGCTCTGAGAGTAGGATTTGGTGGCTCGTGGCTTGTCCCAGAGAGACGGGGCGGGCACGGTGAGACCAAAGTGGCAGGTGGTGGGCAAGGTGGCTGGTCTGCAGGCTGCCAGGAAGAAGCGTGGCTGGTGGCGTTTTCGAGGTGAGTCAGGCAGTTCATGCGAGAAGCATGTGCACAGAGGAAGAGGCCACGCCGGGAAAGGCAGCGCTCAGGACCTCGTGGCAGGCTTGGGGGGCCATGCATGTACCAGAAGAGGAATGGGAAACCCAGTCATAGGAACAAAGGCACAGGGTGTGGGGGCCAGAGACAGACGTGGCTGAGGCTCAAGTATGATGACAGAGACTGGCACCCACAGTTACCATCATCATGGGTTTACCGGATACGACGCACAGTGCTCAGCCTCTTGTACAGATCGCCCTCTGCGACCTTGGCAGAGGCTCCACAGCAGAAGGTCCATCATATGGGTGAGCGAACTTAGCCCAGCTTCCTAAGTCAAGTCACACCAAGTGCAAGCATGAATGGAGAAGTCTGTGCCCTGGAGCCCTGCTGGGAGGGTGCGGTGTGCACACACGCGTGTGTGGGGTGCGTGTGACTGTAGAGAGCGTGGAACGGGACAGGGAACTGGAGGGGTTCCCCCCTGGTCACTGTGAGACTGAAACCCAGGCACGAGGAGCCCGCCGGGGCTCGTGAGGTCAGGTCCCACCAAGGGCAGGAGTGACGCCCACGCAGTGGCCCGGGTGGGGAGGGCAGAGGAGGCAGCCCTGCTTCGCTTCTGGCCCCAGTCAAGACGGGTTTGGGCCCCGGGCCGTGAATGGGGCTGGGGGGGATGGGCTAGCTAGCTGTCTGTGCACACAGACGGCGCCTTCTTCTAGAGTAACTTCAACAGCAGAAGCGACAGCCTCCCGTTCCAGCTTCCACGATAACCACCAACTCTGATTCTTGTGCTCCTCACGTTCTCTCTACCCCAAAGCGTTGCCTGAAACCCTCGCCCTAGAAATCTATACAGTGAAATGGAGCAGAGAAAGGAAGAACTGCCACTATATCCTTCAAACCCGGGGTCCTGGGGATGGAGCTTCCGTGCTGCGTGTGGAAGAGCATCCAGAGCCTCGGGGAACGGTTGTGGTGGAGACTCCTCAGAAACTCGGTGTGAGCGGTTTTACCTACGCCCTCTTCTCATTTTAGACCCAGGTAGGCATGAGCTTTGGTGCTCATGATTTTAAAGAAACATTTTCCAGGATTGATTTTTTTTTAATTGAACTAAACTAGAAACACGAGAATTCGGCTGGCACAGAAGAATCAGGCTGCTCACAGACAGCTGTTGGGTGTCAGTGAGAAAGTTATTCCTAAATCATAAAAAGTCACTTGAGCTTTATAGGATTGTAATGGAGTCCGAAGCCCTATTGCACACCCAAACTCAATTTATTAGCATCTGAAACTGACAGTGTGTCAAGGATACTGATTAATTACCTGATTTTGCAAGCCAGGCATGGGCTGAGATTTTCCTTGACAATTTGCTTAAAGATGGCAGAAAGAAACTGCACTTTTGTCTGCCCTATGTCAGAAGCAGCTCAAATGGAGCCTGTTTTAATTACGCTAGTGTGCCCCCCACTGCCCTCCTGCTTAATTCTTCAAATTTACTCAGATGTAAATGGAATTTGCAAACATTCAGGATCTATAAATTCTTTATTCTTGTTCTTTCACCTCTTGTTTGTACTTCAGATGATTCAGACAATTGAATTTAATTAAAAGTTTGATGGTCATCACTAAACAATTCAAATATCAATTATATGGAAATGGAATCCTCTTTGATGAGTAAAGAAGGCTATTTAAGCATTTTATGACCTTGCAAATTCCAGGCCTTGAGTGTTGCAATGATTCATTCTCAGATGGCAAAAAATTCATTATCTTCAATTACATAAGAAAGCACGGGTTACACTGAACAGAAGAGCTGGAGATGGGTAATAAAATCATCTCGCTCTTCATCTAAATACTTTGAATTAACCAATGCCTCAGCAATGGTATTTTTTTTCTATTTATAAATGCAAAATGTTAAATGGAACAAAGTTATGGATTTGAAATCACTGTCTAAGCCACAATTACCAAATGAAGCTCAGGTAGCCTCTGGAATCTGAAACAGAACTATGATGTCCTGTAGATCTATCTTGGATGGTATTTTCTAGTGGTCTGGATTTCCGTCTTAGTGTGTCCTATTTTATGGCAATCTCATTTCCCTTCATTGCAGTTCCTTTACCAAATAGTATTAAAATTAAGCAAAGAATTGTGAGCTCAGATCATTGGCCCGAATAAATCCAAGGGAAGGGGTACATGTTGTTTTCTGGTTTAGCAGCCTTTCCAGGAACAAACATGGTTCCAGGTGGCGTCAATAACCCCAGTGTGTGTGTGTGTGTGTGTGTGTGTGTGTGTGTGTGTGTGTGTGTGTGTGTTGGGGGGGGGTATGTGTGATGAATCCAACATGCTTCTCTTGGGAATCTTAAACATGACAAGCAGCACAGCCTGTCCTCCGAGGATTCAGTGCCCAGGGGAAGAGACGGATGACCAGCCTATAGAGTCTAGAACACTGGTCCATAGTGTCTCATCTGTATTTCCTAAAGCGTAGTTTTCCTATTTATAGTTTTTATTTATCCCACTCAATGTGAATATTTGTATACTTCACTGGTGAAATATTACTGTATTTGATTATAAGGTGGTACAAGACCCACTGCAAATTTTATGCAATATTTAGTATAGGTACCATATTACCTTTCCAAAATATGAACAATTTGACCTTAAGCTTTTCAGATAAGTATAATTTATATATATATATATTTACATATATATATAATTTATACATAGCACCATCAGCCTCGTGGAAGCTTAAGAGAGGGAAAAGAAATGGGATTAGTGAGGGCAGTTGCGAAATGACCCCATCCCTCTACATACCCAGCTCTACCACGGAGAAAATAGATTCCTCAGGGACACAAAGCAAAATCAAGCTATTGAATTTTTGATGATGAATCCCCCTCCCTTCCATTTCCATCCCTGTCCTCCACACGAAAAAGGGTTGGGGATGAGCAAAGGGGGGGGGGATTGTTTAATCAAGTTTGGGAAGACATCTAGAATCTGAATCCTTGACATTCGCTTCATAAAACCACTGAAGCTCAGAAGGCCACCGTAAGAGGGGTATCCGTGACACATGGCATGCTCTAGCCAGCTTGCACTTGCACATTTCCCCCATTTCTTTAAGATTTTATTTATTTGACAGAGAGAGACACAGCGAGAGCAGGAACACAAGCAGGGGGAGTGGGAGAGGGAGAAGCAGACTTCCTGCGGAGCAGGGAGTCGGATGTGGGGCTCGATCCCAGGACCCCGGGACCATGACCTGAGCCGAAGGCAGACGCCCAACGACTGAGCCACCCAGGCGCCCCCATTTTCCCCATTTCTGAAGTCAGTGGCATCATGCTGGGAGGTTCAGCCTAGCTACGGTGGGGGTACTTAAACCAGGGGTCAGCACACACCTGAATGAGGGCTTCCCCCCCACCTCCTCGGTCCTGGTGATAGTTGATCAGCATACCACCTTGACCCTGGCCAGGCAGCTGCAGAAGGCAACACGGAACAGAGTCCTGCCTTTGGAAACCTTGTAGTCCAGCTTTCTGCGCGAGGAGCTTACTGAAAACAAGAAGTTGAATGCAAAAATGAATGAACACTTTCACTGTCAGACGGCCAGCTCAGATAGTGGTCAAGTAGGTGAAGGAGAATGAGGGGGGGCAACAGGGTTAGAAACTGAACCCACCCGGGCTGTGGAGGAATCAGGTGGCTGGGGAGGTGGGGTGCCGCGTGGCAGGGCTGTGGGAGGGAGGGGTGCTCTCTCAGGGGCGGGGCAGGGGGACGCCTGCTTCCCACAGGTGCACTGCTCCGAGCTATGGCTCTCTCCCCGTTTTTGGAATATCCTTGAAGCATACACCTCTCAGGGGCATCTTTCCCTTGGGTGTCTTCGGCCATAGGAGTTTCTTTGCTCCTTTCCCAGGAGGCAGGGAGAGAAGCTTTAACATTGTTTCCATGAAAAGAACAAGACTGCATTCATTGGGAACCCATTCACTTCCAACTAAAGAGAACAACTTGCAAACTGTACATCAGGAACTTCAGGGTCAAAACAGATTTCCAGCGGCACCTGGCGGGGGTGGGGGGTGGTGTCAAGCGGTTGAGCGTCTGAGGCTTGATCCCAGCTCAGGTCTTGATCTCAGGGTCATGAGTCCAAGCCCTGAGTTGCTCCTTAAAAAACAAACCAAAAATTGGATTTCCAGGAGCCGGACCCTACAGAGGGAGTCCTCTCTAAGCTGGTTGGGGTGGGGGGCAGAGGCACGCTCCTGCCTCAGCAGAGGGTCTGGCTATATTCCCGGGCTCTGGAGGCAGAAGCCTTACTGTAGATAAAGATATGCCTCTCTCAGCTAGGTGGTATTTTTTTCTAAAAGCAGTTTGCATCTTTCCTACCTCTGCTTTCAATAGGACTTGTCTCCATTCGGCACCAGCCACTGAGCCACGAGGCCGATGGTTCGGGGAATCTGAGAAGCTAGATTAAGGAACACTTGTTTCTCCAAATAGGACTTTGCTACAACTAAGGCCAAACTGGGGAGGATTAAGCCTCCATTCTTCAATATCCCTCTGGCGTGAATCTTCTATTCTGCATCTTTATTTAAACGAAAACCTAGCCGGTTCTTTGAGTTATTCAGGGGATATGCACAAACCAGCCCCTCCTCCCCTTTGCCTCCTTGATTCCCCAACATAAGAGGAAGGCTCTGACTGCAAAGTTCAAGACAATGCATGCAGGGTAGGGCATTCTTAGGTTTGTTTTGCTCTAGGAGAACCCAGGAGGAACACAGACTAGTTGGCGGAGGGACAGTAGGGGTGGGCGGGTGGTTGGGTGTTGCAAGTAGGGCCCATTTTAGGACCGGAGACTTGGCGATCAGGGTTAGTAGGACAGTTGCTGCCACCAGTCCGTATCATCAGGGACAGCGGACCTGCCCTCTCCCCCCAGGTCACTGGTGACAAATCGAGCCTTCTCCTTAGCCGAGGACCTGAGAGGGGAGGTGTCAGGAGCGGGGAAGCCTCCCGCCCCTCCTATGTGAGCTCGTCCGTCGGGCCTAGAATGTCATGGATTAGAAAGGAAGCAGGTTCGTTATTAAGGTATCAACCGTGTCCCATTCACAGTAACTTAGGATAGAAGGAGCAAGGGCTCTTTCCCTCTCTGGGGACTTCCTGGCCCTACAGTCTGCTTCTCCCCGGGGGAAGCCACCACCAGGCCCTGGGATGCCTGCTGAGCTCACCCGGCTTTTCTCGTGATGGAGACAGTGGGGTTCACCCAAGTCGGTTCGTTTCTAAACTTCACGTATTGCTGTGTTAGACTCACATCAAGGTGACTCCCCACATCAGATTTTCTAAAAAGAATAGCACTGATTTGCTCACCCCTGTGCATTCTATGCATCAGTGGGGGCAGGTGCAGGGGGAGGGTGGGCGAGTTGGCCAAGGAGAAGCACTTCCCACAGACAATCTGGAGGGAAGAGTCCGGCGCCGCATGCCGAAGGTGAAGGGAGCAGTGGGGCGTCCAGGCCTGTGTCTGTGCAGGATTCTCTGGAAATAGCCAGAGGTTCAAAAGTGATAAGGTGTTTTCTCCAGCCTGCCACCTCCAAACTAGAGTTTGGATGGAGGGACGGGTGGAGGGATGAGTCCCTTCTGACACTCCCCTCAAAAACATGCTCCTACTTGCCATCAGGGGGAAAACAGTGTCAAGAACGGTGTTTCTTACATGATGTCCTCTAAAGCACTTCTCTTAATGGAAGCACTTTCAAAACCATCATCTTTTTGAATCTGACAAGGGAGATTAGGTGGTGGTGGTGGGTTTTGTTTTTATTGCCTTCTGGACAGAATCGGGAAGTGGGAAGCCTGTGCAGAAAATGTGGCTGAGCCTGACGTCACAGAAAAAGAGCGATGGCTGTTAGCTGTAGATAATATGGACTCGAATTGTTTTGCGGGGTTGGACGGGCAGGGTGGGGGTGGAGAAGAGAAGTTGAAGGCCTGAGGGTAAAGAAGCATGTGGAGGGAGAGGCTGCAGGTAGAGGAGATTACTGATGAGGCGGCATTCGTGGCAGGCTTATGCCTGGAAAAGACACGATGCCCAGTGAATACCTGGATGGCAGAAAAAAGAAGGGCGGTCTAAAGCCAAGCCCGCCAGGAGGGCACGGAGGGAGGTGGAGAAAAATCCTCTGCGTGTACATTTACTTGCTTTTAGCTTCAAGCGCGGAACCTACAGTTGTCCTGGGACAGGGCGTCCGCGGATGGGGAGACCTAGTGCCGACGGATTCAGCCGGCCAGCAGTGTCCCCAGGGACCCCTGCACCGGGGTTTGTGGAAGCAACTAAAATTGTCCTCTTCACTTTGTTTTTGAGTGCATTTTTAAAGAGAGATACACCTGGGAGTAGTACAGGTAGAGACCAAATTCCAGGTTTCGTACTGACAGTGAGGGTTAATGTGCCTTAGCTGAGCGACCATCACGGGTTTCTTAGTGATGGGCATGAGATTAAAAGTCCCATGACTTCATGATTTCGAAAGTTAATTTGTTTGGAGAAAAAAATCAGACCTATAGAAAGCATAGGCAGCACCTTATACTGAAAAGTATAATAGAAACATTTACTTTGTACTTGAGTATATTATTCCTGAAAACATATTTGATTATTAACATCTCCACTTGTAAGCAGAGCACACACACTCAGAATCACTTCTTTCTGCATATCCTCTGCTTGACTGCTGGAGACAAACAGATTACATTTGGAGAGGCTCTTTTTACATCTTAATTGAAGTTTTTTTTTCCTGTTCACATCATTGAAAATGAAGAGTGATGAATCCTGTCTTCTGATCAAGACCCGTGTCAGAGATTGTTGCCCTGACCTTGGGAAAGTTTGTGTCTACTCAGGTCTCAATGAAGCAAAAATAAATATATGTTCTAGAAAACAGGTTTTGCTTTAGAAAAAATCAGGATATCAGCCGTCAAAGAAACAACTTTCAAATCTTTGATCAACTTTCCTGCAACAAATATTAGATAAGTCTTCTTGTGGCAACTAAAGAATGTTAAACATTCCCAGCTCTTAATGGAAACACTGAGCACATAGAGGGCACATGAAGTTTCCCGACAAATGCAGATGTGAATGCACCGTGAACCCATCTGCTTCTGTCCCACGGCACCTCATGATGTCGTGGCCACAGCTTGAGAACCCACAGGGACTGGTTTTCTTTTCTATAAAGCTCTCAGCTTCAAATACACAGGGTGGAGACGTTCGGCAGGACCGGGTACCGCACCAGTTAGTCAGAAAACACTGCATTTGGGAATCAGGTCTTCCTAAGGGGAGCTGGGTTCCACCCCACTGTGACACCTTCTTGAAACCAAGCCCCAAAGTCCCACCCCCCCCAAGTTAGCAGTGTGGCATTTAGGCATTATCCTAAATTCTGGGGGCAATAATGTTAATATGGACTGAGGGATTAATTATGTGCAAGCCACTGTTCTGGATCCTTTCTGCGAGCTCACTCACTCCTCACAATGACCAGAGCCATGGTTCAAAGAGCACAGAGCCATCGGCAGTGACCAAGTCCTACCACCTGCCGTGTGTGGAGCGCCTACCACACGCGCCTTTCACACGTGTGGTCACGGGCCTTAAGTCCCTCACGCATTTAATCCTCAGGTGCTGAGCTGCTGGCCACTGAGGGGCTCTGAGGGACACTCCGCAGAAAAGGATGCTGTTAAGAAGAGGTCTGCCTTTTCGGATGTGCCACAGAGACGTTTGGAAAGCTGCAGAACCAGGCTCGAGACTGAGCTAATGAGACTGATACCCACACCGCGGAACCCGGTCCGAGAAAAATCGCAGCCGCTGCTGCCAAAAACGAGATGTTGGCGCACCACCGTCCACCTCTGTGCGGAGGACACTTTACAGCTGATGGTGTTTGCACCATTACGGTTACTGGCATTTCCGCTCTGTGAAATTTCAGCTGCTACCGCTCCACCACCCATCCTTGGGGGAATAGAAGACGTTGGAGGGGTGGCATCATTTGGCTCTACCCTTGCAGCAGAGATGGTTATAAAAATAACTAGCATTTGCAGCTCCTACCTGGGGAGACAGCTTTAATTCCCTGCCAATTTATTAAATCTACGAAGAGTTTGGTGGAATGGCAAATTTCCACTCATAGGAATTTTACAAGGCGCGTTCTAGTACCCTCATCCCCATGGATCACGGGCCCAAGATCCACAAGGGTGAACCGTCTGAGATTGGGTTCTCGTGCACAAACTCCAAGATGGGATATTTTGTGCACAGGTTTTATTAGAGAGTGCTCTCCAGAGATACATCTCTGAGGGAATAAAAAAGGATCGGGTTGAGGGAAAAGCTAACCTCCCACGCTGTCACTGCTGAGGCCTTCGTCAGTCCTGTGTGGAGCACCACCGCTGGGGTGACCACAGAATTGTCCTGTATTAAGGCAAGTGGACAAAGCCTTGTGTCTCTGGATAAGCCAGTTTGGGGCACGGGAGACCTTTTGGGTGGGGCAAAACCTCAGAGGAGGTAGTGCCCTGTGGTTGAAAAAGGATAGGAGTTTGTTTTATTTTCGTAATGGCAAGGAAATCACCAATTCGACACTAATTCCCATGAAAATATCAGTAGGACAACAGTGGTACCCATGTATCTTCCCACGGAGAAATGTACAGGACCCAGCATTGAGGATGTGGGGAGCGTGGCGCCCTCACGCTTTGCGGTGGCAAAAGGTACGATGGGACACTTCTTGGGGACAGTTGGGTGGTGCCTCGTGCTTGAAGTCCAGTGGCAGCCCCATCTCCCTCTCCCAGCAATCTAATGATTCCGTCTTATGCAGATCTCTTCCTGCTAGAATATTTAGGGAGATTTTTTTTTTTTTTTTTTTTTTTTTTTTTAAAGATTTTATTTATTTATTCATGAGAGACAGAGAGAGAGAGAGAGAGAGAGGCAGAGGGAGAAGCAGGCTCCCAAGGAGCAGGGAGCCCGATGCGGGACTCGATCCCAGGACCCTGGGATCATGACCTGAGCCGAAGGCAGACGCTTAACCATCTGAGCCACCCAGGCGCCCTATTTAGGGAGATTTTAATTTCACGGACTGCTAGCTGACGGATAGTACCTGTAATGCTAGAACAAGAGTGAGGGTGAGGCTAGTCCTCCTTCACCTGGACCACTTCACTTAGTTCTGGGTGTGATGCACTGACGAAAAGACCTCTCTGAATCCACCCAGATGACGGTGACCACGGCAGTGACCGACTCGAAACCATGGCAACTGAGAAGCGTTGAAGGCATTCGGTGCAATTTGCAAGGAACAGAAAGGCTGCTTTTGCACACTTGAAGCACACAGTGTAGAAGAACCCTGTAGTAATAGGAATAACTAGGAGAATTTGGGGGACAAGCGTAAGGGAGAAAGTTCTGGCCGTCAGCTTGCCTTGCCAGGCATTAAGATTCCCGCTGCAGGAGGAGTTCAGCCAGAGGGTGGATGACCACTTGATGGAAAAGTCGTAAGAAAGATCCAAGGATTCAGAAGGGAGTAAGTGTTGAACCAGATGATCTTTAAGTGGAGACTGTGCACCAGGCGCTGGTTCCCACGCTGGCCTTATGTGATGCCATAAAACAGACGAGTTTTGTCACCCATGCTTAGGATTCAAGATTGCTGTCTAGATTCACATAAACATTTAAAATATCAGGTTTTCTTGAGGAAAAAATCAAAAGAACATGGTAACACTGGGCATTCCCTTTGGAGACAACTGGTGTTGCTAAGAACATATTACTTTCTTTAGACAGGGCAAGAAATTTGTAAATCACCACAATCCCACTATTCTCAACAATTTTGGCTTTAGCTCACGTCTATTATTTATGCTTCCTGCCTGGAACCTGAATTTGCTACCTCTGGATTGCCAAGCCTAGGATTCTCTGATTCGTTGATGCCATGATTCAGGGTCCAATCCAAAGGCTTTCTCTACTCATTTCAGCGTCCTTACTCCCTCCCATGAACGCCTCCAGCTCATTCAAAAGGCATTTACCATCTTCACTATTTTCTTGCAACCTTCCAGTAAGAGAATTCGTTGCCTGAGATCAGGGTCTCACATAGAAGAGGCATCCGTAGATATTTGCTCCACACGTGGCCTGCATTGACTGTTAATGTTGCCCTTTGCCAAACTGATTAATTTTGTTGCAGCTTAGAAATAGCCCACTCTATACAGGAGAAAAGCTTGCCTGCTTTTATTTTGAACTGCAAAGTTTATTTTTGAAATTGGGTTTTATTTCCCCCTGGAATTCTGGAATCTTGAAACAAGTTTGAAGGAATAATTTAAATTATAGACTGTGGAGCTTCCTAGTTCTTAGTCAATGTTACTAGGCAGCATCAGAAGGCACCTTTGCCGTGGAAATCTATAAATTACTTTCTTTCCTTGACTGAGAAATTCAGATGTAAGACTGCCTCATTCCTTTTTTTTCTCTCTGAATAATTAACTTTTATTTAAATTCCAGTTAACCTACAGTGTAATATTAGTTTCAGCTGTACAATGTAGTGATTCAACACTTCCATCCATCACCTGGTGCTCATCATGACAGGTGCGCTCCTTCATCTCCAGCACCTGCCCCCCCCCCCCCGCCCCGCCCACCTCCCCTCTGGTGACCAGCAGTGTGTTCTCGTAGTTCAGAGTCTGGTTCTTGGTTTGTCTCATATTCCCCCTACCCATGTTCATTTGTTTTGTTTCTTAAATTCCACATATGAATGAAACCATATAGTATTTGTCTTTTGCAGATTTTTCTTCACTTAGCATAATAGCTTCTCAGTCTGTCCATGTTGTCATAAATGGCACGAACTCATTCTTTTTTATGGCTGAGTGATATTCCATTTTACACAGACACACACACACACACACACACACACACACACACCACTTTTTTTTTTTTTTTAAGATTTTACTTATTCATTTGAGAGACAGAGCGTGAGCGGAGGGGAAAGAGAGGGAGAAGCAGACTCCCCGCTGAGCAGGGAGCCTGATGCGGGGCTCCATCCCAGGACTCTGGGATCATGACCTGAGCTGAAGGCAGACGCTTAACCAACTGAGCCACCCAGGTGCCCCAAACCCTTCTTTATCCTTTCAACGATCAGTGGGCAGCTGGGCTACTTCCATCATGTGGTTGTTGTAAATATTGCTGTTATAAACATCGGGATATGTGTACCCCTTTGAGTAACTCTTATTGTATTTTTAGAGTAAATACCTAGTAGCATGATTGCTGGAAAGTAGGGTAGCTCTATTTTTAACTTTCTGAGGAACCTTCACACTGTCTTCCAGAGTGCAGACTGCCTCATTCCTTTAGCTTGAAGTTTACTTTGAATTTATAATTGCAAATCAATTTCATTGCTATTGTATAGACATTATTTTCTCATTGCTTTTGATTTAATCAGGATTGGTGGGAATAATGGTACTAATTTAAAGCTAGCTAATTTTCTTTATATCAGGAATGTAAGGTCTATATACTGAGTATATCAGCTTTTCCTAAAATGTATTCCACAGAATGGTTTTTACTGAAATGCCCCAAACATTCCATTAACAAATGGATCACAAACTTTAGGATGTGATATCCCAATGAGCTACATTTTTTGAAGCTATAAAGTCTTTAAAAATGTTACAATTATTTCTGCTTCCAAAGATGAACATTTCACTTTTTCTGGGAATTAGTGAACACCTGTGCTTCCCTTTAATTACACAATTTGATAAAAAAAAAAGTCTAGCTATTAATTGTACTTATAGCTGGGGGCAGGGGCGGGGCATAGAGATGCATAAAGATCCCTGGAGGAAGAGCAGAGTCCTTTCCTTGAGGCTGGAGTGAGGGGCTGGTATTGTTGCCACTGGATGAAACAGCTGCATTCAGCACGGATAGAGGCAGCAAATGGATTTAACTACAAGACAGAAACTCCAGTGAAACAACGTACAGGAAACAGAAGTTAAAAATTCTACCCAGAGAGTTTCAACAGGAGATTTCATCATAATATTAGCATAGGACTTGGTAAAAAGTAAAACACTAGAGAAATCTTGGAAATTTCTCACACCCACAGACTGCATATGAAACAACTCACACAAAGAAAGGATCAAAGAACAGACTTGGCTGGAAATTCAAAAATAATGCCAATGAACTCTCCTTAAAAGCAGTGCCAATAGACAAATAGCTTTTAAAAATGGGGGGGATTAAAAGACAGCCTCGGGATTGGCGGCTCTGTAAATTCTCGCTACAAAGCGATGATGGTAAAGGCAGAATTGGCTCAAACTACCATTTCAGAACTCTCAAATGTTGATCAAACTCTACAACAACTTGGGAAGGCTTTCTTCAAGAAAAAGTACTTAATCTTGGTACGAATAGTGGGCATTGCACCCTCCCCCTCCTCCTGCCCCAGCTGCACAGTGTGGTCAGTACACCAGGGAAGAGCAGGTCCTGAGGACTTTACTGCCTCACTTGGAGAAAACCCATGTCCACGGGCACTGCTCAGAATAATACCAATGTTAGGTGGGATTCAGGGCCATCTAATATTGCAGCTAGCCTGAGATTGTGATAATTTTGGGGGGCAAGCAGCAGACAGAAGTCCTGTCCATAATTAAGTAGGAAGAGTGGCTTTGAGAAGCTTCTACATACCCCTGAGGGTCTGGAAAGCCGAGAACATGCACCAAGCTGCACGCATCCCTGGTTTCATGTGATGCCTCAAGTGCAGGAAAATAAAAGCCAGAGTAGACTGGAAAACTGCTTTAATGTTGAATGTATTCTTCCACCCAAACACAGACTGACCAGTGGGGGCTGGAATATTTCCTGGCTGAAGCTGCTTAACACAAACTATGGCCCCATCACTGTTGACCACTAGGTTGGGTTGACCCAGGGGTGGCCACTTCGATGTCAGACTTAAAAATAAAAAACAGAAATTAAAAAAAGAAAAACTGAACAGGAACTTCAGTGGCCACATACTGTGGGGGCACAATCTAGAGACAGTCTAGGCAAGTCACCAAACAGGAAACACCGCCAACAACCAGGTATCTCATGGGTGGGAAGAATCCAGAGTTGCTGCGATGTTATTCAGGGTCCAGTTTTAAACAACAGATTATGAGACAAGCAAAGAAACAAGAGTGCTCCATGGAAAAAGCAGAAAACAAAAACAGCTTCTGAATTCCCCTGCTGTTAAGCTTAGTAAAAACTTCGAAGCAGATAGAATAAATATATTCAAAGAACTAAAGGACATTCTTAAGAATTATACAAAAATATTATTACAAGGAACCCTCAAATAGGGGATATCAGTACAGGCAGATGTTATTGTAAAGAGGTTTAAATAGAAATTCTGGAGTTGAAAAGAAAAATAACCTAAATGCAAAAATTCACTAGATGGGCTTTATAGAAGATCTGAACAGACAGAAGAACAAACCCATGAACTTGAAGATAGATCAGTAGAGATCACATAACTGAAAAATACAGAGAAATGATTAGAGAAAAATGAACAGAAACATGGGCACCATTAAGCACACCAACACACACATAGTAAGAGTCTTAGAAGGAGAGAAAACAATTTAGTTCAGTGAAAACAGTTAAATGAAAGGAGAGCTGAAAACTTCTGAAATCTAATGAAAAACATTGATCTACACATCCATAAAGCTCAGTGAAATCCAAATAGGATAAACACAGAGACCTAGAAAACCTGAACGTTTTCAGCCAACATGGCTCAAGTGACAAGCACAGAACATTCTTATCAATGTGAGCAGCACGCACATACATTTGAAATACACGTTTTCCAGACAGACTGCATGCTAGGCCATAAAAGAAATCCCAACATATTTAAAAGGATTGCAAACATACAGAGTGAATTCTTTAACTACAATGGATTTATGGATTAGAAAACTCAGTACTGTTAAGATGGCAGTTCTTCTCAAATAGATCTTTAGATTCTGAGTGACATAAATTGAGGACAAGTAGCTAAAAAAAATTAGTTCTTTTATTTGTCTCATATAATGGTAACTCTGGAAGAGAGGAGTTCAGCATTGTATGGCCGCTCCATGATGTCAGCAGGAACCATTCTGTCTTTGCTTTTGGAAAAGCCTTGGTGTCTGATAGGATTTCATGATTTCCTGATGCAGTTGCTTTATAATTATGTTTGCAGTCCATAAAGGAAGGAGGGGAGAGATCAAGGGCAAATGTGTAAGCCTTCTGAGTCAGCCTCCTCTTGAAGTAGTTCTCCCAGGAGCCCTGTTCAGGGACTATCAGTTGCTTCTCGTTGGCTGAAACCACATGGCACGGCTATTCCGGCCACCCAGGGGGCTGGGAAGTGTAGTTCCTAGACAAGCACATCGCCAACCAGAGTGTAACTGCATTCTGTTCTTTAGACAGGGGGAGAATAACTATTAGGTGGGAAAACAACACGTTTGGTGCAACATATGTTTAATTCAGCCTGAACTGTATCATCGAGTCAGGACCATCAGCTAATGTGAGTCAGACTGTTAAATGCTGAAAGCCAAAATAGTTCCTTTGAGGACAAAATTAATCCACGGGCATTGCATTAATGGAATATGGAAATTACTGTTTTTTTTTCTTTCTGTTTAGATGAAATACTTGATTCGTTTCCAGTTTTAGAAGGTGGGTCTTGGAATGCTTCAAATTGCCCAATTTTAAATTAATTCTGCTTTAGTAACATTCCAAAAAATGAATATAAAGCAGAACAAACCCTGTAGGGTGTAGCAGGTTTCAAATTTTCTTTACAAAAACAGCAATGCACCAGTAATCACAAAGCAATAAAGAAAAATTAGAGAAGTATATCACAAGGGAAGAAATAATGGAAAACCATTAGAGACTCAAAGAGCGTAAAGGTGCCAAGAGAAGATGAATGGCTTCACAAATTTTATCACAGTTTTCCAAGAAATTACAATAATCCACCAGGTAGGGAAACCACTTAGTGAAATTACTGATATAGACCAATTATGCCTCACCAGAAATGAGATGATCATTTCCCTCTTACTAAATCCAAAGAAAGCTGTAGGATTACAGCCGGCCTGTGAAAGCTGAATGGTGATTATAAAATATTCTATGGAACGGGGTAATGAGTCTAAGATTACACACGATGAAGCAAAACTTTATCGACATTGTCGCTTTAGGAAACGCTAATCACCGTGACCACAGACATTTTCTGTGCTCTGTTTCAGTAAGGGCAGTTGACAGAGTGATAAATTGCTTCTTCCAGATTCTCATGGGTAGGTTTCGGGGGAGAAAAATGGCCAGTGTGGCTAACATTTAGAGATATGTAATTGGACAGTTTGTAGGGTGTCATCAGAAACTCTTGTGTTAAGGAGAGGGATGCAGACCAGGTGGACTTCTTAGGCATGATTGTTTCTTTCTGTGTTTCTAGAAGGATTCCCAAATGAAACCCTGATGAGTGGACCCCATCTGGGGATGAAGACTACCATCAGTGAACTCAGAGGGCTGCCCAGGGAGGTCAGGGTGCCAGACTCTCTAGCTACAGGACAGAGGATGCACGTCTGCCTCCGCCTCGAGCCAAGCCAGTCTCTGACTCCGCTCCCTGTGTCAGAGTGCAGTCCCTTCAGCATGTGGCTAGCTGGAAAGATGAACAGAAGTGGCATGTGTTGATGTAGGACTTCTGAGAGGAAGTATTTAATTGCCAGTGGGAAACCTGCCTCATTCTTCTTTTGCTGAGGAGACTGGAGGCTGGAGTCTCTCTCAGCTGGTTCCTGGATGACCCTGTGAGCAGAGCTCCTCTCCTCACCCACAGTGACCAGGAAATGGGGTGTGTTTGTTACATAGACTCCTGCTTGTCCTGACTGATACACTTCATAGCAAATGACTTAAATTACTTAACATACTGTTCACCATCCATAATCTCTTTGTTTACTTATTCTCTGTTGTCTGCTCTTGAAATGTGATGTCTATGTGGGCAGAAACCTTCTCCCTCTTTTTCACTAATATATTCTTCAGAACCTAACCTGTTATCTGGAAAATAGTAAATGTTCAGTCAATATTTGCTCAATTAATAAACACAGTCTTTAAATAAGAAGGATCTTTTTAGCCAAGGAACTAACCTTTCTTGGGTACCTACCTACATCCACATTTCTGGCCCTTATTAGCTGTGTAACCTGGGGGGAAATTACTTCACCTTTTGTACTTAATGCTGGAGTTCATTTGTAAAAATTGGGATAAGCATATAACTGTCTCATGAGGTTGTCATGAGTACTAAATGGGCAATGCAAGTAGAAGGATGAAGCATATACTCAAAGTAATACAGAACAGACATCGAGCAGTACGCTTCAATGGCTAGTTCTATTTTCTGTTTTTCCTTGTAGCGATATATAGTTCCATTCTTACTATCTGTATGAGATGGATAGGAACTAAACCTCAATAATCATTTAGCCTGGAATGCGGAAAAACGCAACTAGGCGTCATTAGTTTATGGATAACCTTTAAAGCTGTGGCACCATTAAACGGGGCCCCTAGGGAGTGCACAGAGGCCGGCGGGAGCAGCGCCCGGAGGGTTCCGGCCTTGCTCGGTAGTGCGAGCAGAGCAACACAGAAGCACCCGGTCGCATCTCCCTAAACCCTGTGGGGTGCACAAAGGGTTCCAGAATTTCCGCGTGTTCTGGGGCCACACGAGCAGGATTTTCCCAGGAAACCACGCTGCATTCCCAGTTGTCTCTACAGGAGGCTGGCGGCCTGCTTCTGGGAAGTCTCCGCAGTGCGTTTGACCCCGATCCCAGAAGCCTTGCGAGGAGACCTAGCCGGACTGCTGCTCCGGTTGTGCGACAGCCTGAGGGGGCCACCTCCACCGTTCCCTTTGGCTCTCGCGCCTTCCCGGCCTTTCTCATCGGCCGGCCGGGCCTCTCGGGGCCTCCCAGGACAGCCATCCACCCGCAGCGGCGCCGATCAGGTGCAGCCCTAAGTGAGCCCTGTCAGCTCCAGGCACTTTGTGTTGCTTCTCTGAAGGCACCTAAACTCTTCCTCTTTGACTGGGGGCCCTTCCCCTACTCAGGGGCTCCACACGCAGCAGCGCTTTGGGGAAGGCAGCCTGCTCTTTGCTAGGGTTGTGAACTGGTGCCCGCCAAACCACAGGCGAGGGGAGGAAATGGGGTCCGCCAATCTTGCCGCACGGGGACTTGGCAGGAACACAGTAACGGGACGCATTAGTATTCCCAGGTGGAAAACAGGACCTGTTGTTTGCAGTATGGAGGCCGCAGAGGTAGAAGTGGCCTCCAAAATCATTTTCAGGTCTGAAGTCCCTGCACACCACGTCGTTTCCTAGTTAGTACCACTTGCACATCCTGCCGCGGACTCGCCCAGCACTTCCGGGCTGGGGATGTATTTATTATCATCTTGTTGCAGAGGAGGGCGGGAGTGACAACCGTTCTCTTTACAAATCCCAAGTGATGGATCATTTGGTTTTGTAATTGTGCATGTTTGTACAATCTGCTTCCCATTCCTGCTAGATTAGCAGGCATCAAAAGCCTCTTCAGAGTGGAATTACGTCTTCTCGGTAAGGTCTCGGGTCTGCGGTCGGGATGCACAAATGAGGTGGTGCACCTGCAGGGTCGGCAACATCGGGGCGGTCCCCGCGTTACGGGGAGCTCGCCCGTAGAAGGCGCAACGAGCCTGCACCCGCACGGTTACTACCGTGGGACGCCAGCAGAGGGCAGTCGAAGCCAACGCAAGCTTCACTGAGACCCCTAGACTCGGGAGTTGGGTCCCAACGGATGAGTAGGAGCCTGACGAGCTGGACCACAGATCGGCCGTATTCTGTATTGATGAACCACACATCTGCTTTCTATGCGCTAGAAACATAGAATTTGGGAAAAATATCTAATGGAATTGGAAAGTGATTTTAAAGGTAGTTTGTGTTGGACTTGAAGCCTGAGGGTCTCCACCCGCCGGCTGCCCTTTACGCGGGTCGCGGAGGGTCCCCTCCCTGTCCCTGCGTCTGGACCACACTCTGGACTTCATGAAGGGTGGAGGACGTGAACGAACCAACGTGGATGCCACAAGGAGAGCTCTGTTCTGTGACATTCCACGTGCCATCCACTATCCTGATTACTCTTCCATGATTTTAAACCCACGTCTCCCCTCCAGTGGACTGCCGAAATCGCGAACCACAGCTACTGCTTGTTAGGCCCCTCTGTGCCCAGTGCTGTGCTGAGTACGAGGTTTTCACTCCTCCTGGTCTCACTCCAGCTCTGTAAGGTCGGTCCCATTATTATACCCAGTTTGAAGGGGAGCACACACGGTTAAGCCGCTCACCCGAAGTCAGAGTCAGCGAGACGGTGCGTCCCAGCCAGGAGTGCCCACACTCCTGGTCTTGTGTTGACAACCAACCCAGTAACCTTGTCCCAAATCTTGTAAAAATTTCTCTGAATTTTTATGAGCTTGTACACTGTGTGATATTGAAAACCTCCGTGGGGTCTGTGTTCAGTGGATGATAAACCTTGTTCTAAAAACAGCTTTGTTTTCTAACCTCCGTGTTGTGTCTAACAATGCAGCCACACATACTTGGACAGAGTCCCTTCAAGAGGACTGTAGGGGGGCTGGAAATTCGGAGGGTAATTAAAATGTATTTGTGCAAACTATTTTAAAATTCAGCAAAGCAGAAAGGATGAAGTGAGGAAGTGCAAGTTGATTCAGAATGAAAATAACACTGGTAATAATTAGAGCAGCTGTGGCAGGCTGGGGGCTTAGCTCGTGCCTGGAATGATACTGAATACTTCTGAAATACTTAAATTCCAATAACCGCCCTTTGAGATGTGTGCCATCATTCTGCTTTTACAGGGGAGGAAACCATCTCAGAGAGGTGAAGGCAGGTGTCCCTGTGACCCAGCCAGGGGTAGCAGAGCCATGGTGAGAACCCAGATCCAGGGGTCATGTTTCACCCCTTTCCATTCCTGGGCACTCCTAGAGCATCTCTGGCCTGGGAGACTATGTTATTTTTTCCTTTTTAAATTTTTAATTTTGATTCCAGTTAACATACAGTGTAATATTGTTTCAGGTGCACAATACAGTGATTCAACACTTCCATCCATCACCCGGTGCTCATCACGACAGGTGCGCTCCTTCATCCCCAGCACCTCTTCCCCCATCCCTCACCCACCTCCCCTCTGGTCACCATCAGTGTGTTCTCTGTAGTTCAGAGTCTGTTTTTTGGTTTGCCTCTCTCTGCCACCCCCCCACTTTGTTAATTTTCCTTCTTAAATTACACATATGAGCAAAATTGTATGGCATTTGTCTTTCTGACTTATTTCACTTAACATAATACTCTCTAGCTCCATCCACATTGTTGCAAATGGCGAGATTTTATTCTTTTTTATGGCTGAGTAATATTCCACTGTGTGTGTGTGTGTGTGTGTGTGTGTGTGTGTATACACACCACCTCTTTATTCATTCATCAGTCAATAGACACTTGGGCTGTTTCCATAGTTTGGCCATTGTAAATAATGTGGCTATAAACATCAGGATGCAAACATGTATTCCTTTGAATTGGTATTTTGAATTTTTTATACATGACACCATGCTCTTTTGTTCTATTTTTGGTTTGAGTCATGAGAGAAGAACATACTGACAATGTTTCCTGGTTAGATGAGTAGCTGACCCTCTATTCCCCAAGTTAGTTAGCAGGATTGAGGAGGGCACAGGGGGACCGCTCAGCAAGAATTGCTTTTAGAAATCTAAATGGCTCCAACTCAAAATTTCAAGTACCATTTTCATTTTGACTTTGACATTCTTATTCATCAAAAGTGTCACCCAGCTCCATTAATCACTTCATCCGGGAGAGAGAGATGGGTCTGGATACCTTTTGACCAATTTGGGAATCAAATATCGAGAACTTGCTCTTGCTATGTTAATTCAGGAAAACAGGGTCCCTGGGCTCAGAGGAGTGTTCTCCTACTCTTCTGGTCAAGGGCAGGCTCTCTGCAGTAACTTAAAGAAACACATTCAACTGCATATTGGATTCATTTGGTAAAAAAAAATAAAAATTCATAAATTTAATGTATAGAAACTTTTATACAGAAGCAGCAAGAGACGTCTACCTTCCCAAGAGTAGTCCCTTTGGCTTTACGTCCCACCTCAGACTGGGCTGAGAGCGGTCTCTCTGTAACTGGTCAACTCTGACCCACGTATTCCAACGTGGCCTTCTAGAACATGCAAGTCATGTTTGTTTTCTTTTCTACTTGATGACCCTCCGTATACTTGAAGGTAGCACTCATGTTTTTTTCTGACTTACGGTTCCTTACGGGTTCCTTTAAACTTCCTTCTCCATGAAGGACTAGTAAGAGGGTATTTCCTCCGGAAAGCTTTAGTGTCCTCGATACACACAGCCTAGCTCACTTCTGGTTTCGAAGACAGGGGATGTACAATGACAGAATACCACTTGGCCTGTTTTCTCTTTGCAAAGGCGGGCTTTAGGACGATGATAAATATTTGTCCAAACCGTGCAGCTGAGCCATATGCGAATTTGCATAATGGCACTCCAGGTGATGGACTGCACGCTAATTCCTTGTAACTTGATGAAGCTGGAGTTTAGCAACACACTCAAGACTGAACACACTGTCAGCAAACCAGTATGCTGAGAGCCTCGTCACCTTAAATGGCATTAAGCAAGAGGAAAGACTGTGGCCAGAGACCAAAGGAGGCTGGTTTATCAAATCTTCCAAGGTCACAGATCTATGCGATTTCAAAGAATTTTTCAGACTGATGCGAGGTATTTGTTGACAGTGCAAAAATGTTTTGATTCAATCAGTCCAAGATGTCAGAGTCTCTGGCCAGAGAAATGAATGAGAGGAAGAAATGGAATTAGACGAACACCTCGGGCCCTGCTGTCACTGCACGGAGGGGAAACCGAGGCCACGGTCACCATGCTTCCTGCCCTTCTGAGCAGCATTCGTCTCTCTGGTTGGGGTTCTTTGTTGTGGTAACAGTCTTCTGGATTTTGAAATGATTTGCATCCCTAAGATACACATTCCTTAACAGCCAAAGCATCCGGCACATGTTGGGGATGGAAGGTCTGGTGTGAGGGGGCAGGTGACAAGGTTGCTCGGAGAGGCCAGGTGGGGGGTGTTTGCAAACAGCCCTGGCGGCTGAGGTGTGGCCCTTGTCGGACCTACCCGCACCCCAGCGCTCTGACCTTTGGCCTGGGAATGAGGATGCACCCTCTTCTCTCATTATCGGTGAGATAATGAAAATAAACCCCTGGCCCACGTGCAGGTCAGGGTCTAGCAGCTATTACTAGTGTGTTATCTGTTCTGTGGCTGGAGCTGGTGAAGTTGGGTAAACACCCACAGGGCTGCTAGGAAGGCCAACGGAAAATCAACAGCCGGTTAATCAATAGGAGAGGATTTTAAGGGATCTTTCCGTTTATCCTGAAAGAATGTTTGTGTGATAAGCACAGATTATAAAATGAAAAAGGAAAATAAATAACAGTTTGAGGCAGAAACCAAAGACACAGTCTTCACCCTCGGGGGCCTCACCGTCTTGTGGAGGGGACATAATTGTGGGTTCTCACCTCACGTGTGATTAGTAAAAGCTAGAATGGAGGGAACGATGAACTCAGAGTGGGAGGAAATGCCTGGAAACTTCCTGGCATCTGTCCTGTTGGAGATGGAGTCGGGAGGACCCACAGGGCGGAGGCAGAGTCAGGGGCACAGTGGGGAGGGCTTTGCAGGCGGCAAGGCCTTGAGGAACTACGGGCGCGAAGTCCCGTGCCAGGGGTGGTCAGCCGTGTGCGAGGCTGCGGGGCCCAATACCGAGCCAACAAGTCGGGACTTTGCTATTTACCGAGTTCATTTCTCCAAGCGCTTTTCTCGAAAACTGTGCCTGCCATGAGGATGTGTTAGACATCCTGACACTTTCTTCCTAGACTTTGCTACTCAGTGTTTCATGCAAATGGAGAATGAGGTTATAACGAGGATTTGGTGATAAAAGAACAAGGAAAAATATGCTACGCAGGTGATAGCGCCTCGCCTCCTGAAACACGTGCCATTTTGCCCACTTCATGTGGATTCTGAGGGAAGTGAGCTGTGGTCTTCTCCAACGTGAGCGCCTACAGCACCACACGTGGGAGCTGGCAGCTCTCAAGCTTGTGGGTCAAGTTGAAGACAGGGTATTACATTTGAAAACAGGGTAAAGTGAGGCCAGTTCACCTGCAATTCCCCGCGTAAAGATGAATCCAGGACTCAAAGAGACCAACATAGCCTGGGGCTTTTTCACTTACAAGGGCACTAAAGGTTTGGTTATACAGCACGTACCCCACTGGGTTTGAAACGCAGTAACTGCACTTAGATAAGTGCCAGGGATGTCGTAGGGCTGGAGATGGGGAAGGAACCCTGGCTTTGGGAGTGAGGGCCTGGCTACACGTCCCTGCTCTGCCGTCACTGGTCTAGACCATGACCTTACTTGGTCTCGCCGTGTCAGAGGGCACTCCAAGCCTCCAGCCCCTCATACGTAACCATGGGACAGAGACAGTGCTTCTCTCTCTTCAGTAGAGATTGTTTGTAGGTTGATGGAGGGGATTCCCCTGCTCCCTGCTTGTAGAGATTAAGAGGGGATCATGCCATGTCATGAGACGGTCTACCTCCATCAGGTTAGGATCCTTGTTTGCACCTGGAACTTCACCCAAAGAAACCACCTTCAGTTACCGCAAGTGATGAGAAAACTGAGGCATTGAGAGTTTAAGGAACTTCTCATGGTCGTGATTGTAATTGATGTTGGATCTGGAGTTTAAATTCAAGTGATCTGCCTTCAGAATCGATGTGTGTAACCACTATACTACCTCGCCTCTCAGAGATGTGGGCTCTTTCCTCTACCGTAAATAAATAAATCGCCTAGAATTTCAGACCCTCAGTGTCAGGAAGCGAGAGGGGTGGGAGAAGCTAACAAAAGGGGACAGCTTTTAGCCGGATCCACTTATTGGTTCCCATGGAGTGTTTCTAGCCTCAAGTTCACCACACCAATCTTTCGAGTTTTCAGTTAAGGCCAGAGCTCAACATTTCAAAATGTGTTCTATTGAATTTTCCATGTTTCAAACTAATTACAACATTTTAAGAACCCAACACAAGCCATCGGCGATGCAGACAACAGTGGTTTGTGATGTCGGTCGAGAGGTGTTCACAGTGTGGCGGTTATGAGGACAATCTCTGCATCCAGATGTGGACTTCAAACGCCCACCTCATTGCTTAAGAAGTAGTCGTCCATTCCTCTGACCTCAGTTCCCTTGCCTGGAAAATGGGGCTCTTGATATAAATGAGGGCACATGCCCCAACCTAAGGATTGAGTGAATACACATCGAGCACCTGCGCAGTGCCCAGCACCTGTAGGTATTCTATCTGCTCTTACTGTCGTGGTGCCCCACAATGCACGTCAAGGTCGTCCACCGTGAAGGAGGGCCTTACACAGCTCCAGGTAGCAAGTGCAACTAGAACAGCCCGTCAGCCAGCCCTCCGTGGAGAACAGTGTTCTATGCAGCTATCGAATAACTACCATCACAATAATTACTAAATCTCATGATGTCAATCCCTCCTTTTCATTCTCAATCTCAAAATTCCCAATCTACCAATCTACTTAGATTCAATTTCCATCAAAGGGAGCCCAGAGAAAATGATTTCCTCTTAAAAATAAGAACTGGTTTTCACTTCTATTTGTCCTTCTAGTTTTTTTTTAATCGCGTTTCCTCTTAGTCCTTTTCTTGAATGAAATTAGTAGAAAAGGGAATAACAGAAGCCTTTAAAATGGCATGTATCGAGTTCCCTCAGTCCAGGGAAAGAAGTGCTTAATCCTAGAGGAAGTAGTAAAGGAATTACATGACTTTTTCTGGAAATAAGAAAAGAGAAAACAAAGAAAAGTTCAGCCTCAGAACACAACAGTAATTAGACACCACTAAGCGTCTACGGAGATCAGGGCTCTGTATGGATGATGTGGGGAGAGGTGTTTGAGTCAGATGGGGCCCCAGAGATTTCTGCAGCGGTTCTCAGGTATTTCATGTGCTAAAGGGTCACCTGGGAACTTGTTGAAATGCAAGTTCCCGGACCTCATGCTGGAGAGTCTATTAATTTACGTCGTGGGGGAGGGGGAGCCCAGGGGTGCTTACACTCAGTCTGGGGACTACACTTTGAGAAACACGGTTTTAAGATAAGGCCTTAGGGTATTACAGACAGTGGTTGCCTACCCTACTAACCACTCCTCCAGGATTTAAACTAAAGATTCTTTAGTATTATGGGCTCTTCCTCAGTTCAACGAGATGAATTTGATCAAATCGATTTGATCAAATCAGTAACTCTTAATTCTGTTCATGGCGCAGGAAACGTTAATCTGGTCAATAGGATGAAATGGTAAGTCTTTGGGGAAACTTTTTCACACTGGGGAAAGAAATGGTCCTTTGCCTCTAGCTGAAGATTTTTGGGGAGGCCATAGTTGGAGCTCCTGAAGCCACATTCAGCCTGACTGGAAGAGCCAACACCCGGAGAGTGATGGAGAAGGAAGATGGAAGAAATTCTGGTTCTTGATAACATTATCAGTGATTACAATAATCTTTGAAATATCTTCCTCTAGACTTACAGAGATAATAGGACTCATATCATTTAAATTACTTTTAATTAGATACCATTACTCAAAGCTTAGAGCTTAGATATAGGATACCCTTCTTTTCCCTAGTATGCTGTAAGAACAGACCATAAATTATAGGCTGAATGAGGCGGACAGAACAGAGGGCAGTGAGGACTGCCTCACTCCAGCTTGGGAAGTTGGAGGCACCTGTTAACAAAGGCACAAAATGTTTGCGTCCCGGGAAACAATTAGGGGTTGGATCAAAGTGCATTCTGGTCTGGGATCTGGGTCTAGTCAGAAATGGAAGGAAAAATTCAGAGTATGGGCTTTTGTTGGCTATGTACAGACTCCTTCAGGTAAAGTTCCACAAGAAAGAGAAACTGAAGAAGAAACAGGTTCTGCTAAGAGGGGCATTTTATGCCTCTACACTGACAACCGAGCTAACACCGTCTTGTAATTTGAAGTCTGGTGGTTGGAGAGGTCAGTCTCTGCTTCCCAAGCTAAAGCTAGTTTATGAAGCACCAGGAAAGCAGGAAGCTTATCAGAAGATAAAATTAGTAAGTTTGGCACCCCAGGCCTTTGCAAATATCCCCGTGATTATTTCTAAGTGAGAGGGAGGCGAGCCCGTCTGCCAAGATTGAATAAAGGTGGGAGATTCTCCAACAAAGGCTCAACTTCCCCAAGTTCTGAAGACGAAGGTCGTTAGGCCAAGGGAGAGCAGGGGGCCAGGTTGCAGAAGTCAGAGGACTGCGGGTGGGAAACCAAAATCCCAGAATTAGCCACCCGTGAAAATGACCAGCAGTGCCGCCAAGCCTGGGTGTGGCTGTGTTGCTAGAGAGGACCTGACCCTGGCCGAGAGCGGCTTGTGAACCGTTAACGTCTAAGGCAAACGGCAGGCCACTGAGCCTTCCCAGCCTCAAGTGGGTGGCAGAGTCGGAGAGGGCGGTCTGGGGGTGGGGTGGGCTGACTGCCCCATGGCTCAGTCTCATCGTCCCCGGCCTGCTGAGCAGGGACGGGTTTGCTCGGACAGGGCCCCTCATTCTACCCCGTCCTGCTGTGACGGCCGTCACCTTCCTTCCCACAGGCCCCATGTGGGCGTCCTGGGTCGGTAGCCTGTCTCTCAGCCAGAGGCTTACCCAGCGAAGCACACTGTGCCTCACCTGGATTCCCAGGACCTGCAGCCAGAGGCAGAAGCCGCAGGAGATGGAAGAATGTGCACCCTGCAAGTGGGAGGCATTATTTTATCATGAAGAACAGCAGAATACGGGACGCCTGGGTGGCGCAGTCGGCTGAGGGTCCAACTCTTGATTTCGGCTCAGGTCACATTTCAAGGTCGTGTCGTAGGATCGAGCCCCATGTCGGGCTCCACACTCAGCAGGGCGTCTGCTTGAGATCCTCTCTCCCCCTCCCCACTTGTGCGTACTCTCTTAAAAAAGAAGAACGGCACATTATGGGTGTTGGGCACCCAGAAAAGTAGAACGTGATAGATGATCGAAATGTAGCAGTTCTCTCTGCCTCCCATCACTATAGACGGACTTGCTTGAAGACTTGTTTTCTTCTGGTATCAGGAGCACAGATGGTTCGTGGGGCTTCTCCACAGCCAGTGGGGGGGTCGATCTTGGTCAGATCTAAGCCCATCCCAGCAAAGTCATGATCAGCGACAGTCAGTCACTTCACCGGGCTGCAACTACACCCTGGCCAGTTAGAAGAAGAAAGTGCTCCTGGCAGATATAGCTGGGACAGGCTTTCCTTCCAGGAGAAAGGGAGGTGTGTGGAGGAACCACCCTTCCACCACTTCTGGCCTCTGGAAGCCACCGTGGGAAGAGAGGCTCGGGGGTGGCAGTCATCTGGTCCCTCTCCCCGAGCTGCTGACCCTCAGGGACAGCGGAGACAGAGGGATGGAGCCTGGCCCCAGACGGCATTGTCAAGCCTGTGAGTGAGCCATGCATTTCCCTGGCACCTGCTGTCTCGTGGGGGGTGGGTAACAAGCCCCTCCGTCTACAGCATTCTCTGCGTTCTCTGGTACTTGCAGCACGAAGCATCCTAGCTAAGCCGGCAGACAAGGCCTCTCTTAATGCTGTGCATAGAGCCTGGATCACAGGTGTGCTCAGCACTCCGTTCCTTTAGTAAAATAAACACTTGAATCTGAAGTCAGACTCCTTCACTCAGGAGCTTCTACAAGACACTCCACCCTCTCAAGCCTCCGTTTCTCGGTCTGTAAACATGGGGACAACGGAGAAGCCCCCGTGGTAGGACGGTCGTGAGGCCTGGCCTCACGCCTATGCTGTAAGTGTTCAGTAAAACTTAACTGCTTTTTACAACTATCTTACTGATAAAAACAGTCAGGTTTTGCCCAGAAGCAGAAGCTGTTGCTCAGGGGTGACCCCAGCAGTGTGATTTGAAAAGCCTTCTCCTGCATTTTAAATAAAACGAAAACGCCCCTTCTTCCAGATGTCCGTGAATCAGAGTTAGGCTGCTCAAGACAAACAGGATCCAGCTGGGTTTCGACCGTGGCTGTTTCTCCCCGGCATCACTGGGGAACGGGAGTGGATACCTTCTACGATGATCCAGCTGGCTCAGTTGGGATGTGTGATTTCTCGCTTAGCTGGTAACCGATGGAGAGCAGGCGAGGTCGGAACAGAGAGCCTCAATTGCCTTTGGCCCGGGGAGGGGTGGTGTGGCATGCCTCCTGCTGTATTTATGTAAACCACGTAATCACTGCTGCCGTTCTCGCGGCTCCGGGGAACTGGGTAGGTCCCCATGCTGGTGGGACGCTGCGTACTCAGGGAGCATGCAGGAGATTCAAGTCCAGTCGAGGACCAGCGAGGAGACCGACAGAAGGGGTGGCCCCCGTGGAGACAGAATTCCTGAGAATTAGTTTGTGAACCCGGAGCCTATTTTCATGAGGAAGAGTACCATGGATTACGTAGCGGTTGCTCGCGTGTTCACAGTTTTCCTGCGAAGCGGTCTTGTAGCCGATCATGCTGACGTTTGATTTCAGGCAGCCGCTCCAGCCTCGCTGCCCCCACCCAAAGTTACCAGCCCTCTGCTCACGCCCAGGGTCGGACACTGGAAGCTACAAACCCAGATTCTCCTCCAGCTGCCATTTCAACAATAACCCCGTAATGCCTTAATCTTCCTGCACATCTTTTCCTCACCCATTCAAGGGTGCTCTGCGTTGTTACTGGGGTGGGAGCCATGGAAAGGAAATCAAGCTTGCGTTGGTGAGTTGGCTACCATGTCGTGTGCAACTGGGCAGGCGGATGCTAAGCCAAGGGTGGGGAGCGTGTGCAGGAAATGTGTAGCCGAAGTCCAGACTTGATGGGGGGTGCACAGTTCTCATGTTCTTCCAGAGTAGCTAGAACTGTGGAACAAAGACAAGCTGGATGTGCTCAGCAGAGTAAACTGAGGCAAACGGGTGGCTTCAAGAGGAGCCCAGTCTCAAGGGCAGACCCTCCAGATCGGAGGCGATCGTTGCACGTAGACAGTTGCAATCACCACACAGTGTGCACTTTCCTCCTGCGAAGTGGCCTCGGTGACCAAAGACAGCGTGTGGCCTCCCTTCTCTCTGTCCTTTGTGTCCTTGCGCTGGACTCAGTTTCTCTTGGCCTGCGATGAGGCAGAATCGGCTTACCTCCTCAGCTAACTTCTACTCCTCTCTCACCTCTGACCCTTGGTGACAGCCTGGGAAGGTCATCCCCGTTCTGGCCAGGTGTTCCCGACGGGGCTCCCCCAACGTGCCCTGCTCGGGCCCACCCTTGCATCCTTCATCCCCCTTTGCTACCGCCTGCCCTCGCCTCTTCACACCTCCCCAGACCGCAGGCTGGTGACATCAAGGGCCTGGGCCAGCCTCGGTGGCCACCGCACCCTAGACCAGAGCCCGGCTAACAGGGTGCGCCAGGATCTGCAGCAAGAACACAGGCCTGAATAAACAACGCAGTGTTCGGACCCTCCGAGGTTCTCTCTCCGGGAAACATGTTCACTTAAAAAAATCTAAAACTTAAAAAAAATATATAGTACACCAGACAGTACAATGAGATCCCTTACAGCTATGATCCGGATCCAGCCGTTATCAGGGTCCGGGTCTTGCCCCATGAACTTCGTCTTTCCTCTTTTGCTGTTTTCTTGAAAATCCCAGACCTCACACCATCTTACCCTTATTTCAGGATGCTTCTCTAAAAGCACAATCATTTTCTTAACCAAAATGCCTTTTTCATGCCTAGCATAATCAACCATTTCTTCCTATCTTTATTAGTTTTTGTTCAGACTTCCCCTGTTGACTTAAATATAATTTTACAAATTTATTCATTAAAAAGAAAGTCTTGCACATCTTCACTTATGTTTTTAATCCCCCCCCCCCCCCATACCCTTTGTTTCATGCCATTGTCTTGTCGAAGAACTAAGTGTGCTGTGCTGGAGCATGAATGAATGAATGGAGAAATAGGTCCCATATTCTGGATTTGTCAGTTTCCTTGGAGTGTCATTTACTACCCTCAAGCCCTAGATATCCTATAAACTGGAAGTTAACTTTCAGTGCTAAGATTCAGGGTCTGCTATTTTTGGCAAGAAAATTTCATAGGTGGTGATACGTACACTTCATGTTCCATCATCTGGAGAGGCACAATGTCTGAATGCCCCAGATGACAGGTACCGTGTTTTATTCAGCTAGTCCTCTACTGATAGTGAATTGAAAAACAAAAACAAAAACAAAAACCCAATGTCTATCTCAAATAGGGCCACAGTGAAGAACTTTGTGCACAAGACAGAGCTTTCTGACAGTGTATCTTTAATAGGATTTCCTAGGGATGGGATTGTTGCTTCTTTGATGCTTGTATTTTTTTCCATGACTACTTCAAAAACAATACATTTTCGAATTTCAGCTATTTTACTATGATGTGTTTGGGTGTATTTATTCTGCTTGGGGTTAGGAGTGCTTCTGGAAACTGATTTGAGGACTTCTGTCGGTTTGGAAAATTCTTGGCATCACATTTTCAAATATCACCATCTCCATGCTCTCCTCTGTTTGGAAGTCAAGTTATTTTTATGTTGGAGTTGGTTGCGTGCCCTGTATCTTTTATGTTCTTGTCTGCATTTTCACTGTTCTCTGCACTCCGAGACATTTACGTGTGACCCATATTCCACTTCAATCAATCTCTTGCAGCCATGTCTAACATGCTTTTAAACCGATTCACTGTATTCTTTTCAGTTATTGCATTTTATACTTCAAAAGTGTACATTTTTAAAATAACTCCTGGTTTGTTGCCCCAGTCCTTAATTTCCCTTTTTCATTCCCTTATATACCTGGGCATCTTTGTGTTAAAAAGCTGTGCTCAGCAACTCCACTATTTGGAGTTCTTAGCATGTTTGTTATTATTTTTCTTCTTTTTTGTTTATAATCTCTCACTTCTTTGTGATTTGGTATTTGGTCAAGTACCATGTGTAGAAGTAATTCAAGGCTCTGGATGCTATTTTCTTCTTCTATACAGGATTTCCATTTGCTCTGGGGTCAGGTAGGCAGGCTCAGGTCAGCAGGTGCACCCAGATCACCTTAATACACGGTCAGGGATTTCAGATGGTTCAGAACTCTGAACAGAGATGAATGGTTTTCCCGTATTTCTAGGTGGTGCTCCTCTGGGTGCCAACCGTAACCCCGAGTAGGTTACCTGAGTCCCTTCTGCCGTCAAGACATGGACTCTAACTTCCCCTGTGCCCTGTGTGAACATCACAGGCAGTGCTCGGTTTCCCGCCTATCAGCCGCGTCTTCCAGAACCCACCGGGATGTCTGTGGGCAAAGCAGGCTCCATGCTTTCCTTCTGTTTCCTCATCTTGTCATTGTTGTTTCTGTCTGCTTTGTTATTCCCAAGGTCTCAAGACTTTAAACTATTTTCTCCATATGTCCCAGTTGTTTTTGCTGGGACACTGGGTCTCGGGAACCTAGCCTGCTGTGGGTGTGGGTGGAGCATCTCTCGCCAACTGGTCAAAAGCAAACTCTTCTCATCTGTGGGTCTCTCCCTTTAGTTTTCCACACCTATTTCCTGAACTTAACTTCCTGAACTTTGGATTGCCTGGATCTGTGCCATCCCTGCAGTGAGACTGCCCACTTCTCAAAGACCATCAGGTTATCTACACGCTAGCTGGGCTCGAAGCACCGCTGGGTCCCTGACATGGTGGCTGGAAGTCCCGTTCAGCTCTGTCAGGACGTATATGAGAAGCCACGGCCACGCTCATAGACAGAAATTTCCTGTCCTTGTACATGGAGCTTCTCAATCAACTTACTGAAATTTTCTTCTCGGTTAAAATAAATTTGGACAAATCTGTTATTGTAACATTATATTTGATTAATGGCTTTGTGAAGGTTAAGAAATTATCATATGTATTGAGGTTCTCCCCAGAGGACACGCCCATTATGCCACCTACACGTCTGAACAGGAAACTATACATAGGCTGTGGCTATGTAGGCAAATTTTGTTTCTACTTTTGTGTTATGTCTAAATAATTGTTTCCCTGCTTGAGAAATAATGTTTTGGACCATGTTTTCAGTCAACACAAGAGAAAGGGATTGCTCAAGGAAAATGGCAGAAAAATGCCAACTCCCTCAGACTGTATCATGGCAAGGCTGTGTCTGAAGTTGGCTTCTGATATGGGGTTGCTCACTTAAGAATTCCCAACTTCTCACTCCTGTGTTCTGTGTTCTCATGTTCATTTTAACCCCATTAATGCCTCCGGGAAAGATCTCGGGCTTTGGAGTCAAAACATCATGAACTCCCCAGTCTACCTCCTACCAATTGAAGATGGTATTGACCAAATGAGTTGTCGAGACTGAGGTGCCCAGCAAGCAGAGCATGGGGTCTCATCGCTGGTTCATCTGCTTATACAGAGGCTATGCCGATGTGCACCCTGTTGCTCTTTGAACAGAGGGAAAAAGACATATGGAGCAAGTTGGCAGAGTAAGGAGAAAGGGCAGCCGTGGGGCCATCTGCTTACACACTCAATGTTTTGTGCATATGCAAGATGCTGGAGTTTCCTGTGGCTCAATTAGATACTACAGAATGGAGCTGAAGGGCTGTTTTGCCATCCAAGAGAGTTGGCCTCAGGGCTGATGATTGTGCTCTAGAGGTATCACGAGAGGGAATTAAGGAGGTTTGGAAGAGGTCAGGCTGGAACCAAATCTAATTTTCTTTATATGAAGGGGAGATCAGCTGCAGAACTCTTTCCATGCACCCATTCCCCTAACCCCACCACTGGGATGCCTTCCACCTAGAGGATATCAATGGCTAGTCAATGGTACCCTGAAATCCAGTCAAAATTAATATAGAGGACAATACCAGTAACTTCTGAAGTAATGGACACCTGCCCTTTCCCCCCGTACTTTTACTATTTTGTATGAGACCAAGGAAGACCGCCAGTATGGATATTTTTTTTAGAGATTTCTGGGGGTGCTAATGAGCAGCTAGAGTGAGAATTTCCAAAATCCCCTAAGAGGGGATGAAAAAAGTGTTTCATGGAGACAATGTGGAGAGGAAAAAGTGCCTCATGTTTGTGTACCCCTGACGACACCCCTGATACAGTCACGATTCTCCTCAGCAGGGAGGAAGACTCCACAAGGAAATCCCGACAAACTCTCCCAGTCCAAGTGGGGGGACTTTGCATGCCATTCTCTCTAGAGTAATGTCCTCCCTACCCTTAAGTTTTGAGCCAATGAGTCATGGAAAAAATTCAGGGACCACATTCCACCTTGTTTTGGATAGAATCTGGATGATGGGATTTATTAAGATCTGAGGACATCAGCTAGCTCCTAAGAACAGAAGTCAGGAACCGCTGCAAGCCTCCCCTCCCCTCTCAATGCCTCATTTTACCTTCACAAAATAATGAATGCACCATCTCCCTTCTCTGTTACACTCCCATCGTCCTTTGCTTTTTGCATCTCGGGTGAAGCATTTATAATTCCCCAAACTTCTTTCTTGTGACAAGAACGAAGCATTAGCCCCCTGAAGACTCTTATCAGCAGAGAACTTGGCCCACTCTGTCGAGGGGAAATTCATCTTCCGGGGGGAAATATTTGATTGTCCTTCCTCCTTTCAAGAGGACTTCTGAAACCTGGTGGTCCCAGCACAACCACTGATATTCACCACAGCCCTTGTAACCTCTTGGGTGTTTCAATTTCCTTGGCTAAACCACAACTTTTGAAAGCAGATCCTTAGCTTTTACATCATTGTCAGGTTCAGTCAGTAAGGGTAATACTTCATTTTAATAAACTTTAATTGCTACATTAATCCAGTTCATTATCCATGTGGATTGCCATTTACTGCTCTTCTAAAAATCTTTCCCGACTCTGTGTACCCAGCCCGTAAACAAAAGCAGTTGCTGAATGTGTTCAGACTATTACCATTTGGGATGTGCCATCTACCTCTGTTCCCAAATTAATTAGGGCCGATGAAACTGCTGAACCTCCCGACTGACATGCTGGTGTCTTGCAGGGGGCTCTTAGCGAAGGTTTGTCTTCTTGCTCTCAGAAGGGCCCATCTAACTCAACATCACGACTGTATTTTCCAGGTCCAGCAATGATCAATTATTTAGAGCAAATTGTTACTAAAGGATGATAGATCAAATCCTGAAGATACTGCTCACATCATATATTCTCTTTCTCCTTCGTGGAGTGACTTTAGTCAGACATCAGGAATGGAGAATGCCAGGCGTTTCTTCCTGATTTGAAACTCCCCCACTAACAGCACGAACACAGATGCCTACTAAAGTCAGAATTGCAAATTTGTCTATTGAAGGTCACTAAGGACGACATGCTCTCTTTAAAGGGATTTTAAATTACAGTTTCAACAGCAATCCTTCTGAGAATATTCTGTTTAAGGAAATTTATTAAAAAACAACAGTATACACAAATAAAATCATAGAGATAAAAACTCCATGATAACATTTCCCCTTCAGGCCTCTGCAAGTGATAACCCTCCATCAGAAACAGAATCAGTGTTCAAAGTGTTTTCCAATCAACTTCCCTAACCATCACTGTGGCCTGTGATCACCTAGAGTTTTAAGAAAAAATCATTTAATAAAACGTCAGAGAAATCTAACCATAGTTTCTTAACTTACTATTAACATGTGCATGAAAATGTACTGGATGGTAATTTATACAGATTAAAAGTTGGGGTTTCCCCCCCTCTTTCCCTGGCCTCCCTAATTCTTTGCTAGGACTCTGCCTTGGGGCCTAATAGATGCTAACAGGAGGACCCTGAGTGTGTGAGAGGCAAAGAACAAGGCAGAAAGGAAGATCAGGGGAGTGAGAAGAAACATCACTTTACTATTTTTATCCCATTGACTATGCCATTTCCAAAATTGAAATTGTTCTTGATGGAGAAGCACTAGTCCATGATGGCGCTAGAACTGAAACTTTTTCACATAACTCTTGCAAAGGCAACCTAGTGTTCTGACAAACGGTAATGTAGGATTTTTTTTTTTTTCCTTTTTAATGTCGTAATTAACTTTCTTCTTTTGTTCCTCTTTCTGGCTGCACTATATGGTACCATATCATAACCTACCAGTAAAGGACACCAAAGAAATCCTAAGTGTTATCTGACTGGCTCCTTGGTTAGCATGAACTTGTCAGAGCCCAGCCCATTGTCCTGTATGGAAGAAATTACACCCATTTTACTTGCAAAAGAAAAATTTGAAAGAAGAACCGTCAGTTGGGTGGAGTGCAGGGAACCTTGGCAAAACCATCAGTGCTTGAAACTTGGGTACCAGCAAGAGAAGACCTTGGACCAAAAACGCAAAACCACTAACAATGGCCTCAGCCCAGGAAAAAGGACGAATGGTCTGTTACTCCCTGTTCGAGTTGGCAGGTTTCTCCCTCTCCTCTTTCTGCGCAGCTGGTCATAGCTACGGGAGTATGGTCTTAGGAAGAATGCTTAGGGGAGGAGGTCAGGGCTTAGCAGGAAAGAATGTTAGAACTGGTCAGGGTCGGGAAAGGAGGTCCCATCAGGTGGAAGCAGAGCACACTTCTCACTGGACTGTCTACATCAGGGATCATCTAAATCTCATAGGTTTTTGGGTAAATATTCATGGCTTGCCTGTTTAACATGGTTCCATCTTTGTGTTAGAAGGTACCAAATGCTGGAAGTCTCCAATAGGAAAAAAAATGCAATGTCTTCTAAAGTTTTTGTTTTTTAACTTAGAATTAATCTGAGAATTTATTTTCCTCTCAAAGTATTAGTTTGCACCTTTGATATCCATATAGCTATCTGAATATGTGTATGAAGAGGCAGACTACTGCAGAGGAAGATAATGTGTTCAATCAGAATCATTATTGGTCTAGGATTACTCAACTGATCTTGAATAAAAATGAGCTCTACTGCCTTAAGAAAGGTACCAGTTGTATGTAGGACAATGTGTTTTGAAAGACACGTACTCTGGTTATCATTGGTACATGATATGCTACTTGAAAACTTAAGGGCTCAAGACAAGGTCATGTATTTCACCCACAAATCTGCACCTGGGCAGTGCTCTGGGGCAACAAGTTGTTCTTGCTCCACTCAGGCAGCTGCAGTGGCTCAGAGGTCGCATATGGGCACGGAATCATCTGAAGACCTCCTGTGTCTGGCACCCGGTGTTGGCTGGGATCATAACCAGAACACCCACCCGAGATCTTTCCATGATGGCTTGGCTTCCTCCTGGCATGATAGTAGCGTTCCAAGGATAAGTTTCCATGAAGACCAGGGAGTTAGAAAAGGTTGGATAATTTTTTATGACTTAGCCTTGGAAGTCACATAGCATCACTTCTGCTATAGACACAGACTCCCTCCGATCTAAAAGGAGGATAAAGATAAAACCCATCTCTCAATGGAGAACCGTCAAGTCACAGTGTAAGGAAAAAAAGCATATGGGATGGGATAGGTTTTCCATCTTTGGAAAAAATACAATCTGTTTTAGTACCACTTTTAGGAAGATGGAGAAAGTAAGTAATCATTTTCTGTATTTTGTTGCTCGGATGAGGACTCTACAATAGCAAAGACTAGGGCAAATGTTTGGACACTGGCTGAAAGTGGTAGCAACGGAGGCACGCGGCAGACCCTTCCCCCACCCTCATCATTTCTGTGGTGTTATCAGTGGCTTTGTTATACCGAAGAACTAAATTTTAGTTCTATTCTAGATTTGGTTTGAAAAATACCATTTAAAGTGCTAACCATATGATGTCTGGGAAATAGCAATGATAGGCTACCAATTTCACAGTCTGTTTTAATGCAATATGAAGTGGTGTGGAGAGATTTGCTTGTATTTTATAATAAGTACCAAACCCAATGCTTGTTAATGTCTTATAGCATAAAGTACGGTTTCTAAATAGGAAACAAAAGATAGCAATTAAAAAAAAAAGACTTTCCCAAGTTCTCATAGTTTATCAGGATGCTATAACTGAATCTACATGGGGTTTATAGTCAAAATGACAGAGGTTCAAAACCTGTCTGGAATTTCACAGTTATGATATCAAAAATAATCACAATAATGGTAGTGATAATAGTTAACAGTTATAGACGGTTTATTCTAAGCTAGGTATTTTGCTAAGAACTTTGCATGTGTGAACTCCTTTTTTTTTTCAGTGATCCTAAGGGAGAAACTACAATTATCCCCATTTGCAGGTGTCCCACACTAAGTAACGGAACTAATGTTTGAACATATCCAGTTGGACTCAAACTTACCTACTATACAGTTTCCTGAAATTTCCTGAGTGTCCTCATCTACAGAACAGGGCCATCATTCCCATTTGAAGGAATATAAATAAGATCACATAAGAACAATTACAGCACACAGTAGGTACTTAATACAGCCTACATTTTACCTTATCTTTAGGGATCAAGAACTCAGTTCATATCCGGGGTCACCTGGCAGTAACTATTTACTGTCTGATTGAAACAATGTCTGTGTCTTCCGTATTTGCTGATGGCCACAGCTGCAAGGAGCTGTCAGGATCGAGTTCTATTCCTTCTTTTGCAGCTGATGAAACCTCAGGTTTCCAGTTTGAATGACTTAGGCCCCCTAACTGCATTTTAAGAACAAGAAGAAACACCAGCTAATGATTAGATACATGTAACTTGTTGATACTTCCTGCTTCATATTGACAATTTTATAACGTAGTGTTTTATTAAAGTTATTGGTGATACACATTTATCTGAATTTACAAATGCCTGAAACGGAAATTTCATGCCCTCCTCAATGACTGCTAAGTCGCTAGTCAGTATCTCACCCCACTAGGGTTAATTATTACACCTAATAACACTCATGCTGGAAACTCCTGCTTAGACTAATTACTCTCATAAATCTCTTTAGAGAAGTGTAAAAATCTCATTACTTAAATGATAAAACAACTAATCTTTGCTCCTTGTCCTTCTGAGATAATAAGATTGCCAAAATTGCTACAGTTGAATGATGTTTTAAGGTAATTAATAATGTTACAAGAACCAGGGCCCTAAAGAGCTCGCAAGGATGCATGAAAACAGACAAGGAAGAAATTTAGAAGACAAAAAAGAGGAGAATGTGAAGGGCCCACCTCTAAATTTTTAAAGGGATTATTTTCCACTTAACATTTTTAAACTTTCATTTTATAGGGAAATCCTTGGTACTGTTAAGTTTGCTGTCAGCTAAGATTGCACTAAGTGTTCACTTTTTTTATTCATTCATCCATCGGTCCATCTGTCCATCCATCAAATAAACATCAGCCCTGTGGGTAGAACCAGGAATGAGATAGATCACTCCCCTCGCAGAGCTTGCCTTCTAGAGGACAAGGAAACAGATAATCCAAGGACTGTGCCTTGGGGTGCTTTTTTTGGGACTTTTCCATGTGACTGCACTCTCCCACCAGCTTCTTCAACCACCCCTGCTGCTGGGGGGATGGGGGCACTCACAGCCACCACAGCAGCCGGTCAAATGGCTCCATTCACTGCTTGGAGAAATGGGGTCTCTGTTCATTCACTGAAATGACCACTGCATAAATCTATCATTAATGGGCCAAGAGACAGAAACCTCACCTGATCCTTGAATTTAATAGAATGAGAATTTAATATATATAAGAATGGCTAATTAGATTGAAGTCCTTAACGCCAACGACAGGGGTAAATATGTGATTTTGGGAATGAACTGGGGATAGTAGAGGATGGTTTTGTTTTGCTTGTTTTTTTTTTTTTTTAAGATATTATTTGTCAGAGAGAGAGAGAGAGAGAGAGAGAGAATGAACATAAGTAGGGAGAGAGGCAGGCACAGGGTAGAAGCAGGCTCCTTGCCGAAGCCAGATGCGGGACTCCATCCCAGGACCCCGGGATCATGACTTGAGCCAAAGGCAGACACTTAACCGACTGAGCCACCCAGACATCCCTGTTTTGCTTGTTTTTGAGTTTGAGAAGGAACATTTAAAGAATGGATTGGGTTCAGAGAATGACAGAATGATTTTGGGGGGAGAATACAGACATTAGAGAGTAATGATTTACATGCATTTTTGTATGCACATTTTTAAACACTAGAACTTTGGTGGGTATGCTCAAGAAATCAAAATGTTAAACAGCAAAACGCGAGTATCATCAAGAACGGCAACTCTGCAACAGCACTGTCTTGCAAAAGCACACGCAGTAAACCTACTCTGTGCTGGAGCATTGCTGCATTAGATGGTCTTGTGCGCTTCGGTAACATCCGTGGCGCCACCTGGACACAGCGGTGCACCCCTAATACCGTCTTCATGTCCGGTTGCACTTTGCTCTGCCTGCATTTCTCCAGAAACTCAGCCTGATGCTCCGCTCACAGGTGTCCTCTCACCAGCCACACCTTGGGGGCAGCAAAAATAAATCTTCCATGATAATAAAAATTTCAGGGCATTCCTGTGTGGTCTCCTTCACACTGTGAAGATGGGTAGACGAGACAGTTGTCCTAAAATAGTGCCTGACCTAGTAAGTACTATTTATGTGTTAGCTTTAAAAAATATAAAGATGGTGAGTTACAGTTTAGGAAAAGACAATGGCGACTGAAGTCTAGTCAGAACAGCAGACAGGTTAAAGGAGTAGAGAATACCTCTCCAGTTGGGCCCCTTAGGCTCAGTGATTTAGACATAAATTACTCCTATTGTCAAACACCCTCGTGTGGAATGGATTACATTGAAACTTCATTCTAGTAAGCTTGGTTTTAAAATATTGATGGAAAGTCTTCCAAACACGGCACAGTGACAGGATCCCGTTTGGGAGATTATGGGTTATAAATGTGGCCATTGTACTGAATGATGACCCTAGTTTGTTTGGAAAACCTTGAGGGCCAGAGAAATTTAATAGATAAAAATAGAAGCAATAAATAGATTCCCTAGTGGTGCCAGTAGTCTTTCTCCTCTTTGGGCTTCGAATCGAGGGAAGGGAAATCTGCAGCCCAGAAGTGTACCGTGTGGTGCGGCAGACTCCAGTTGCATATGTGGTGAGTGTCCACCGTGCTGGGCAGCACCGATATTAGGACAGCCCATCATTGCAGGACATTTTATTTGACAGCACTGAGCGACTGTGCCTACAGCTCCGAGCACCATTCGTCAGGGCTCAGCGCTGAGGGGATCTAATTATTTCTAGAATTTTTCTAACAGAGGCATATGAACGTTAAACCAAAGAAGACAGAGAGGAAAGGTAGTGACTATTTTTTGTCCCTATTACTACATTTTCCCCCCTATTCCTACCTTTAAAAGAAAAAAAATTCTGCAATGATGGATTTACTGTTATCATTAATGAGAGCTTGGCTAGGGGGGGATGGGGAGGTGTTGGCAGAGGTCACGGAGAGGACATGACCACTGGTAAATCCAGGAACTAGACCTGGACCATCAGAGGCTCCTTACTCCCTCCCCTGCCCTTGAATGCACATTCTGTCTACTGTTCTCATTCTAGAAGCTCCTTAAAAGCCTCGAGAGCGCAAGGTGTTGTTGAGACCATCTGGACTATTTACACATGACTGAACCCCATTAACGCCTCTCCAGAAACCCTTAGGATTCCGGCAGGTATGTGCGGAGACCTGCTCCTCCGGTAGCTGCCCCAGACAAGCCCTGTACGAAAGTTCCTTTGCTAATTAGGCCCGGCACCTGCCAACCTGCAGCCTCTGCCTCTTTCTTCAGCCCCTCCTTGTGCCTCCCCCCGGACCCGTTTCAGATTTCCCCCCGGGGAACTGCAGGGCTGCAGAGCTACAGGTACCCCTCCCCCCAGGACCCCCCGACTATCCAGGACCCGGAGAAGGAGGAGCCCAGCAAGTTCACCAGCGATCTTGTCTGAAGATTATACAGCTTCCAAGAAGGGGGCCTGGAAATGGGTGAAAGCTCTCCCAGGATTCAGGACAGCTCCGGGGAACACCTGTGGAAGGCGCTAAGACACTCACTAGGACTCTTACAGGTATGAACAGTAATCGGGGCTGTGTCTGCAGGCCGCGTGGGGCGCAGCTGACTCGCCCCCCAGGAAGGCTGGGTCGCTGTCAGCGGCCGCCTCCCCGCACACACCCCGCCGAGCGTGCTTTCCTGAGCAGCTGGTACCGATGAGGCTCAAGACAAGGTGAAGGCGGTCATCACTGAGCTCCACCAAATGTCACAACAACCTGGAAGGGTCCGTCATCTTATTCCCATTTGACAGACTGGCAATGGAGGCTCATAACATTGCAGTAACATTCAAGGTCTCACAGCCAGGAAACGAATTCACGATTTGTTGACAAAAGGGGAGGGGGGCCTTGTCCCCTCCTCACCCCACGACCTCCTAGGGGACCCCGGCCGCATTTCCTTCGACTTCAGACCTTGTTCTGCTACCAGTGGGGTTATTCTGAGTCATCCCTCATCAGTGAGCGGAGGATCAAGCCCCTGGTAGGAGCCACCAAGATCACAGGCACAAAACCGTTCCCCGGCACCACCTGGTCCCCATCGGCAGGTTGCGCTGAGCCACCCAGAGCTGCAGGCGGAAGGCAGCCGGGCCACGTGTTAATAGACACCTGCATAAAAGATCGCTCTGGGGACCGGGATGGCGTCTCTCTCCGCCTGCCTTACTAACGCACCTTCCTTTCTAGTTGACAAGCGAGCGGTCCGAAGGCCAGGGCTCAAGAAGCAGCCTTTCCACCTGTCCCCAGAGGCCACGGAGCGCATCTGTGGCTGAGTAGACTGCACAAAATGAGAGACGTCCCAGACCCCGGTCAACTTGCCGCCCTCCTTTATCGTGCTCTTGTGGAGCAGAGTGGCTGTGGCCGGCCCGGCAGAGGATGCGGCCTCCGCTCCGAAGCCTCTGATTTTCAGGTCCTGTGGCGGGGACCATTTGGCAGGCCGACCAGCAAGCACGGGCCGCCCCGTGCGCCCCTGCATGCCTTGGGAGCGGACGTTCCTGTTTCACACGCTAAACTCCTCTTTGAACCAGAGTAAGACACCAGTTTTTTCTTTGGCATGAGGCTGTCGTAAACGTCAGCATGAGTCAAAGATCCCCAGAAAGTTCTTATAAGCCTATGATTCTTTTTTTTTCCCCTCCTAGATTTTGAGCCCAGAACTCTCCATGTTTATTTCATTAAACATGATTTTCCTTTCTGACTTGGCTTCTCAAAGTTCGCCTTTAATGAACTCCTGCACAATGCAGGACTCGGCATTACCCATGTGGCGTATGTCTGAGGAATTTCTGCTGAGCTGTAACAGGAGGAGATGTTGTATTATTCAAGAGCCACTTGCTAGAATTCAGGCAGTTCTGAATATTTAAAAAAAGTAAATGAAATGCCTAAGTAAAATATAATCTCTGCAAAAGCTCATTTGCTAATTTGATATAGTCAATGTAATATGTTTTGATCCTATTGAAGCATATTATACAGGGTCTTGTGACGTCTCCTTTGCAGAAGTCATTTAAATTGCCTTGGAGGCGGCTGACTGAAGACCCTTCACGTGGGTCAAGCCGAGGACGGGCGCGGGGTCAGCGAGAGTGGAGGCGGCAGGCCTGGCTGGAGGGAGGGAGGGCGACGCGTCTGGTTGTCCCCAAGAAGCCCACGGTGACATGTGTTCTCAGCATTTCATTCCCAGTCCCCAACCATGACCACCATCGATTTGCTTGCTTTTTACAACAGAGAAAACAAACCCATTCTTTCCACTTTTCCCACAGCCTTCCCTGGCTTTCTTCCACAGGGCCCTGCAGCCACGGGGCCTCCGCGCAGCCCAGGGCCCAGCGCGGGGGTTCGGCACCGCGTCCCGGTAACCGCGCAGCCCTGCCAAGGTCTCCACGCTTGGGGGAGGAGGTTTTTTTCTTAGGGTTGGTGCTAACTGGACCCCTGGTTTTACTTTTCTGTTTGGCAATATTTCCGAGTACCTCCCAGGGGCTGTGCTGTGTGTACAGTAGGCTTCCAGGCTCTGAGAGCAGGGTTTCCAGCTGGAATAGCACAGTCCCTGCTTCCAGGATCGTCCCTGTGTCCCCAGGTTCTGCAGGAATATAGGCATTTCTCATCCACGCTCAGCTCCCCAAAGACAACCACCCTTCTGCAGCCAGCCACCCTCTGAACTCCTGCTCACGGCATCAAGGGTGGAAACGGAGATTTTCAAGGGCCTTTTCTGTGACCGCGCCTCTGTGCCTGAGGCCACCACCTCCAGGGTCAAAGCCAGTACCATGGAGGTAGAGAGATTAGAGCACGGCACCCGGTAAGTCCGAGTTAGACAATTGAGACATCTTCAAGGGCCTGAAAATAAGAATGTTTTGTGATTCCAAGAGGCGCAGACCCTAAATCTCTAGGTGTCCTGACAGGGTGGTCGCCTGTTTTAAGCACACTCCCTTTATTTTGTGGCCAGAGCAGGGCCTCCTGCTTTGTGAACACACAGCCCCAGAGACCCGTTGGACCCCAGGCATTATTCTGATTTAAGGTCCTAGAGGCCAGGCAGCTCTGCCTCATCATTAACCACAGGCTTTCCGTGCAGGATGTTTACTTGCTACGAATGGACGTCTACTTACAAAGATAATTTACGGATTTCTACCCAGTTGACGTATTCAGGTCCCGCTACACCATCCTCTAGGTTTTAACTTTTTGCAATCCGGGCTAGTAGTAAATAGGCTCCAACAGTCAAGCTCAAGTTCTGAGCAATTGTTATGTTATGTAAATCCACCCGTTTCTACGTTCCGTAAATCCACCTGTTTCTCAGCGAGGGCCTGAGGATCATTAGCTGAGTCTGTACACAGAGCCTTGGGCATCAGGGAGGCTCCCTCCAGGGATCTCAGCAGCAGCGCCTGCTTCCTCTCCTGACCCCTCCCTGGTGTCCCCCAGGCTTTCATGAAGCCTGTAATGCAGGCATTCTCCAGCCTTGCACAGAGCACTCCTTAGCAGTTGCTAAACTTCCAATTATTATCTCCTGAAAGGACACTCTTGGGGTGGGGCGGGGCATAGCCTGAACCAGAATCACCATCAACGCCCTTGTCCCTTTGGCATTGCCCCTCCCACGTGCCTGTTTCGCCTGGGACCGCAGCCCAGAGAGCCCTGTGCACCCTGGTGCCCAGGCAGCTGGACCAGGAAAGTGGGGAGCTGCCCTGCTGCTAGACGGGGGGCCTGGGCATGGAGCTGGCAAGCACTCCATTTCCTGCCCACTTACCCCAGGGAACATTCCTGGCTCCCTCCAGCTTTCATGCCTCCCTGCAGGTGGCTGGGAGAATGGTTTGGAGCCACAGGCAAGAGGCAGGGTCTCATGCAACCGTTCAGGAACTCTGCAGACCAGGAGGGGGTGGGGGGTGCATAGGTGGGAGGAAACTCTGCCCTCCTGGGGAACGGTGAGGAACCCTCGTGGAGACCACAGCCTGGACAGACGTCCCCACTGAAAGGCTGAGACTTACTCAAAAGGGTACAGAATACCTGTTCTCCTCCATCCCTCACCATCATGCCAAACCGGTTCCAGTAGAAGAACACTGGATTACAGCTGAAAGAGCTCCAAGACAGTCTCCCTGAGTAGAGCAGACAGGGAAACCCCAGAGCCCAGACAGGAGGCAAAACCAGCACACTAGAGATTTAAATTTTCTAATACCTACCTATTTCAAACACAGCTCGACTCCTTATCAGATTAACACATACTCACACTAACGGCCTGTTTTCCTCAGTTCTTATCACACAAGCAGCATGTCTGGCTTGCAATTGAAAAAAAAAGGACAATTTTTGCCAAAAACCTAGAAAAACACAGTCTTTTTTTTTTTTTAAAGATTTTTATTTATTTATCAGAGAGAGAGAGAGACAGAGGCAGGCAGAGGGAGAAGCAGGCTCCTTGCCTCAGCAAGGAGCCTGATGCGGGACTCAATCCCAGGACCCTGTGATCATGGCCTGAGCCGAAGGCAGGCTCTTAACCGACCAGCCACCCAGGTGCCCCAAAAAACACAGTCTTAAAGCAGTTATTGGACCCAGACTCAGGACTGTAATTATGAGATTTATCAGATATTTAGCAGAATTATCAGATACGACCGACAAAATTCTATAGACCAGGTACTTAAAGTACTTCTGTTTAATATGTTAAAGATTCTAATTAAAAAAGTACCCACATGCACAAACAGGTGGGTAATAAAAGCAGAGAAATGGAAACTCCAACAAAGAATAAAAAGGAAATGTTAGCAACCAAGAGCACGAAGCTCTCTAATGGGCTCATCAGTTGATTCAACATTTGCTGAGGAAAGAATCTGAGCTTGGACAGAGGTCAACCCAAGCTCCTCTAACTGAAATGCAAAGAGGAGAAAAAGAAGTACAACAGAACATCTAAGAATTGTGGGACAATATCAAAGCTAGAACACACACGCGTGATTTTGATACTAGGAGGAGATAAATGACAGAACAGGACAAATGCAGGACATCAGAAGGGCCAGGAGCTTTCTGAAAGTCCTAACACAACCACAGACCCAGGAACCTCCAGGAACACCAACCAGAACAAAACATCCACAAAAATAACCAGTCAACAACAAACCCACACTTAGTGGCATCATATTCAAACTGCAGAAAAGTGAAGATGAAGAAAAAAATCTTATGAATGAATGGGGGGGGGAGAGCAGTGGGGACATGCAGAGGGCAGAGAATTACTGTAGGCTTTTTTGCCAGAAACCATGCAATCAAGAAAGAAGTGGAATGGAATTTTTAGTGTTAAAAGGCACCTCAGATTGTCAGGTGTTCTGCTCATCTTCCAAAACCCCCATCTTCACTCACACATACTTCCTCTAATATTTCTTACACCAAAAGGCCAATTCTTGGAAACCTGCACTTTACTGTTACTCTTAGTTTGGTGACAGTCATACACCTAATTTTCTTGGCTCTAAAGTAGAAGTCAAAATATTTTCCTAAATCACAAAAAGTTGTTACTGTTCAATACAATAACAACACTTATGAGCTTGTGTAACCAGAACGTTACCATCCAGTTAAACAGAACCTGCTGTTTTCCCCTGGCTATCATTAATGGAAAGATTTTCTTATGAGTAATATGTTCCTTTGTTTGCAGGTAAAGAAAGGATATTTTAAAAACTAACCAATTTTTGAGAAGAAGTCTATAGGCTCATAAAAGTGGAAAGTCCCTTTGAAGGTGGCCATCAGGCATGGCTGGCCCCAGCTGTTTCTCTGTGATAGTTCTCCCAGCTCCGCCCACCATGATGGCACAGAAGGCGGCTATATATAGTTCTAGGATTCACATCCTCATCACAGGGGCCAGGGGAATGTTTCCTACCCTAGGTCTCTCAGAGAAGCTAGGAATTTTCTTTATAAGAAGCCCCCCAGGAAACCTCCCTTAAGTTCTACTGGAACAAATTGGGTCATAGGCCCATTGGTGAACTAATTCTGCCATGTATTGATTTACGGAAGTCTGGGATTCTGGTGGCAAGGAGAACTGGGTCACTTTCCTTCGGTTACAAAAATCAAGGGCACTCCTGCAGCTGGACACGAGGTTAACTATGTACCAAGTACATGATCCAAGTACAGAGAGGTAACCAAGTCAAGATCTGGGTGCTCTTCTGGAAGGGGATAAGCAAAAAGGGTGGCAGAAAGCCAACCAGCAAACATCCCCTACACCCATAAAATACACAACTTAGTAACTTAAAAGTTTTGCCACAGAAGTCACTGGATGTGGGCAGTTACCAGGTTACTTTATGAATGACCCCTCAGAACTTTAAGAATCTCTGACCGGAATACTACATTCCACAACGATAAACGAACATGTGAAGACCCACAGCCCAATGAAGACAACCACGAATTTTGTTACTCAAAATACACCAGCACCTAAAGATCCTCAGATGAGCAGCACCAGACTCCGATGTTCCAGCGCAGGTCCAAGGCCCGCGGGAGAGACTCGTGAAGCCAGCACGTGACGGCTCACCCTCTCACTTGGCCATGCTGGAGCAGATCAAGAATGCGTATTGTTGCAAAACAACAGACGTCTTAAAGATTTTAATGGGCACACACAAGTTCAGATTCCTTAAATAGGAATTTGTTTCATCTAAAGGTATGTTTAGATAAGCATATGCACTTGCTTAGAAGACAGGAAGGGGAGAAAATAGAGCTGATTTTTTTCTCCCATGGTCAAATGAGAGTAGCCCCAAAACAGAGCTCACCCCTTCCTTTCTGGCTTAGTGCAGATTGGACATCGGGCAAGGTCAGCATGCCCCTGACCACGTGGCACAGTGCACACTGGTGCAGAGCTGTGTGCATCAGAGTGGGGAGGCTGTTGCGGGTGTCAAGTGTCTGAACATTCACTCAGACTCTTCCCTTTTCCTGATGGTGTCCTTTGCTGTGCAAAATTTTTAGTTTGATGTCGTCCCATTCATATATATATATATATATATATATATATATAATTTTTTGCCCTTTGGGCATTGGGTTTAAATGTCAGATAGTTGATTAAGGCTCCTAATACTAACTTGTCAGCATGAATCCCAATTCTGTCTTAGGAGATGCTGACAGATGTCAACTGCATGTCATCTACAAGCTTTTGCTATGTTAGTCTCTGATGACTTCCCCTAGGTCAATAATTAAAATATTTCACAATAAGAACTAGGTGATTTGTGTATAAAAATCCTAATTTCACTTCCAACTCTTCTCTCTACTGGGATACTTTGGAAAATGGACCCAGAATCAACCCATCTGACAGTTTCTAATCCTGGAGATGCAGCCCCTTGGAGAGTTTCTGACCCTGAGAGCCTGCCCAGTGTATCCTGAAGGGTCTTCCGTATCCTTTCCTGTGGCCAAATCTAAGAGTCTGGCTGTTCCCAGCGCTCTGGGTTGGCTCCAACAATGCTCCCGGGGTGGTAATAAAGAACACGTCTACAGTTACCGTCAGGGTCCTGATGTGCACACTGTCCGGACCTGCAGGCCGATCCTTAGATAAAACTGTTGAGTGCTGTCTCATTATCAGCTAGCTCACCATTTTGAGTTTTAAATACTTCTGAGCCATGTTAAGTTGAAGGTCATTTTGTCTAATGAGCGATGCAAAAGTAAAATGGTAACCAGCAATTCCTTTCATCTGGTAAAATAATACTTCTGTTTGGTTTTCTCTTGTTAATTTGTCTTTTTTACAGGGTTGTCAGCTAAGGGCTCAGAAGGGTAGACAGAAAATATTTCCTCCTCCTCTACAACTCCAGGTCCTATTGCCTACTCTCTTCCTTGTGTCTCCATGATAGTGGGTGTCCTAATGATCAATGAGGACAAAAGGGGGAAGGGGGATGCATCTAGGTCTAACTTAGAGGCACACACAGCCCTTAAGGCAATTTTGTAAACAGCCTTGGCTGATAAATGAGAATTGAGTTCATCACAAAATAATTCCTGAGAGAACTTTCATGACCAGAATTTTTACTGGCGATTTAACCAAACATCAGGTAGTAACATTTCACAGAGTAAACAGCATGAGGGCTTTAGTCCTAGTTCGTGGCAGCAGTCTGCTACTGAGCCCACACACAGTGATGTGGGAAACAAGGCAGAGGAGAAATTAATAAATGTCCTTACTACCTACAGCCCACTGACAAGTCCTTGAAACAGGCAGAGTGACCTTCCTCTAGGAGCCCAGCTGCCTCGATGCTGACACTTTGCTAAGAGCAAAAGGCAATCTTAGTTTAACATTATCCCAACCTCCCCCCAACCCAGGATCCTATGAGTCTACTTTCACATGTAAAATTTCCACTGGAAACTTCCTTTATCTCTAAACCCCCCAAGATACGTGTTCGCAATCATCCCCCAAGCATATGACCCACCGATACACATCTGAAGGGTCTCACGACTCGGGTTTTATTAAACGGTAATAAACGCCCTCGTCCTAACAACAGCTAGCCCTCCGGAGGGCCTGGAAACCTTGCTTCCAAATTCCTTAGACACTTACGTTATCCCTAACCCCCTCCCTACTTGAAAGTATATACGGGACACTCCTCATGACCCCGGTGCGGCTCCTTCTGCCCATGGGTCCTATCCCCATGCTTTAATAAAACCACCTTTTTGCACCAAAGACGTCTCAAGAATTCTTTCTTGGCCATTGGATTCGAACCGTAATGTCTGTCCTACATCACATACCTCTTCTTCCTATGTGCTCCCCATCCACCTTTCTGAAGTACTCATCCCCATCCAAGTTCAAGAAGGACCTCCAGCTTCCATCCTGGATGGGTCAGCCCTGGCCGGTCCCCTTTGAACCTCTGAAACCCTCTAGAACTTACCGGCCATCTTGTCATTGGGCACGGATTGCATACCGCACTGAGTGGGCATATCTATATTCACTTGACGATCTAGTTTTCCACTCTAGTGGAATCCCTCTGATGGCAAGAACACTATTTTCTGTGTATTTTCTGTAACCCCGAGCAAAGGTTTGACTTACACTCTGTTCTCAATGTTTGATGATAGCAATAATCCTGGGAATCAAATCCAATCACTGCTTTCCTCTAGTGCATCTTGAAACAGAGGGAACTTTAGAATAACACATCTTTGACTTGTCTGTAATTTAGGAATTAAAAGACCGTATAAAATTAAAACCCTAAGCACTGCGAGAGAGGAGCTCTCCACAGTCTCAATCTAGAGATGAAAAGACTCCCTTCTACACACCCAAGCACGGCCTTGCCCCCTACCTTCTGATTACATCTCTAATACCTTTAAACGATTCTGGAAGGTCTTGAACAAAATAATCCATTACAAACTTAATTAACTTGCATTATCTCCGAAATGTGTTAGGAGCTATAGGGGATAGAAGGCATTCATCCATTTAGTCATTGATTTATTCCACAAGCATCTATTATTATTACATCCAGGTATCATGCTAAGTGCCGGGCTTGTAGAGATGAAAGTTTTAAGACTCCGTTTTAAGGAGCATGTGCTCTACAGGCATGTGAGTATCTACGTCATGGGTGCTTGATGGAGCTGCAAATGGACAGATGGACAGAACACAAAGACAGAACAGCCAAGGGGAAGTCAGCACTGGCTGAAGCATCAGAAAGTTTGGGATGGAATTGTTAGAAGGGCAAGCAGGAAGACAAAGAACATTTTCATCAGAATGTCAATAAAATTTGACCTTGGCCTTTCAAGCCCCTGCAGGTGAATGCTTTGTGTTTATAAATGCTTGACATCAAGCCTTAATAATCTGGAAGAGTTAGTCAAGTACTGAGAGCCTGAAGATCTCCTCCCAAAGTCTTCCTTCGACAGGTGGCGGACAGGAAAGGCAGGAGAAGTTTCATAGGCGCTAAAGGTCGGGTAGAGAACCAGCAGAGACCAGGCGGAGGTCCGGCCCAGCACACATGGCCTTTCAGAGCCATTACCGCTCTGGTCAAGTGAAGCTGGTTCACTTCTCAACCATTTGTTTTGTGTGTGACCCCGGGCGTCCTTGTGGGTGGGCAGGAGAAGTCAGAACGGGCTGTTAAGACGTGAAGAGTGGATACTATGTGTGTCTTATATGGATCCCTGGTCTGACTTCTAAGATTTGGGTAAGTTTTCCACAAACCACCATTTAAGGAGATCATTCCAAGTCCTATCCACCAAAAACAAAACAAAACAAAACAAACTAGAAATTCTTGAGGTGAGTATCACCTCATGGCCGCCTGTGGCTAGGACATTGGGCTTCCTGAGAATCGGGGAGTGTTGTCACCCCAACATCTCGCATTTCCTGGCTTTGTTCTGCTTCACCTTGAACCAAAATATAATATCGAAGCCTGTCCTCAATTTCTATTTTTTAAGAGACTCACTTCACAAGGGCTTTATGTGAAGCAGACTAAGCGGAAAATTTGGCGTCGGGCTAGTGGTAGAGGAAAGGTTAACATCTCAGCCACAAAACCAAGTGTAAATTGAACATTAGATCTCCTTGTTCCTAAAATGCTATCAGCCACTTCACTGCTGAGGATACTCATCTGCTGATTCAAACGACGGAGTACGACGCAGTCCCCGCTTGCACTGTTCTCCTTTCCAATCCTACATCCTTGTCTCCTCTGGTTCTGGAATCCCTGTTCTTTCTCTCATGCAAGTACACTGTCTTTTTGCCCGAGGGTTTTCTCTGGTTCAGCGGAGACTCTCCACTCCTACGCCCTGTTCTGTCAAACTGTGCTTGGAGGTGCTGCCTCCCCAGAGGACTGATGGACGCCTCCGTACAGATCCCGTGGGTCCCCCTCACCTCCTGGTGCGAGGACCCCGCCTGGGTTTACAATTCCCCCAGCAGCTTCAAGCTCTACCTGGTGATGCACGGTCGATTGGTTTCCTTCCCTTCCCCTCCCCGCGCTTTCACCACGCAGGTGTGTTAGGAGCTCACCTCCCAAATAAGCCCCTTGCTCTCAACTCTTTCAGCATCTGCTTCTGGGAGAAATTCAAACGTGACATAGTTACTCCCTTCTAGGAAAAAAAAAAAAAAACATTTTCCTTCTTCTGTTCAAGTACTTGTCAGATTTCCTCCCTCTATAGGTGTACTTGTCAGAAAAGTTGCCTAAAACAATTGGCTTATTTGGGGGAGGGGGCAGGTGTTCACACAGCAGTGACTCTGAAGGTGTCACATAACCAAGGCGTGCTGATTTATACTGATCTTCTCACAAGGGTGACATTTTGTTTGGAGCATCAAGTACTTTTGCGCTGGGAATAACATCCCTGGCAAGAAATGAAGGCTCAAGTTGGCAATGCTACGAAGAATGTAATACCTCAAACTGTGCTTTTCAGCAAAGGCCATTTTAATTCCAAGGTTAAGTTTCTCTCAGCTTTAGGATAGTTTAGGAAACAGTAACTCAGCATCTACTCTGGGAGACCCAGGGAATGTAGGGATGGAAGAAATGCATAGGTGTTCACATTCCAATTGAGCAGACAGGCTTTCACCAGGCATTTCCATTCAGTGTTGTCAGGGCTCTACTAGGTGGGTGCCTAAGCTCCATGGAAGCAGGGTGTTTGGTTTTTGCAGGACATGAATATTTAACAATGGCTTGTTGGATGAATGGAGGAACAAAATGTGGGCCCTCTAGGGGGGAAGGCGACATTCCTTCAATCTCTGACACATTTCTAAATTGTCCAGGAAAACTTGGGTCGGTATTCTTTGTGGAACAGAAGTCAAAATTCAGGTCTTGTCTTCTTCATCAGGGGTATTTGAGAATGTTAGAACCAGGGAGGATGTAGAAATCATTTAATTCACTTAGTGAGAAATAGAAAGGTTAGTTGGATATCCCGAAGTCATAGAGTGAAACCATCCAGATCCACATCTTACTGCATTTCACATAAAAGACCTTCCCTGGACACATCACTCATATCGGTCACACCTCTCACACCCACACCACAGACGCACCTGCTCATACTCCTATGTTCAGTGAGTAGGTAGAAAACTCAGAAAAAAATAAAGCACCACATAGGACTAAATTTTCCTTCAATTTCTCTAGGAAAAAGGGAAACTAGCATAAACAAACCATTTAAAATATTATGAGAACAGCGTATGACACAATGGAATTGAATTCACAACAGCCTAGATTGTTCACAAAAGTCCACAGATTACTCTTTAAGGGGGACAACTGCAAAATTACCTTTATGTTGAGTAAGACACTGATTTATACCTTCTATTTTCCAGGGACCTCACCATTCTTCTGTCTTTCAGGGAATTTCCTATCATAGAGTCTTTAAGAGAGGAAATCAACTATTCTAGAGTTTTCTTTTGCCATTAACTCAAGAGAATGTAGCAATGTTTTTAATCAGAATTGTAGCATTTGGAAGAACAAAGCATTACACCACGGCGGTGGGGGCGGTGGTGGTGGTGGAGTTGTCTCCAGCTTTGGGAAAAGAGAAGCGATTTACTACCAGATTCTTGAAAAAAGCATATGGAGGAGAGTACATGAGGTCTTTTTAACAGACATTCTCACCTACTTGAACAGCTTGGCATTTCAAGAAAGATGAGGGGATCTTGACCAGATGAGCATGGGCAGAAACATGGGGCAGGAAAAATGCTCTGATACAGTTTTCAAAATTAGAAGTGGGCAAAGAGGAGGACAAGCTTTTTCTTCATTTATGAAGACAAGAGTTAGAACTCCTTCCGATGGCCAGAGAGTTTTTCTATGAACTTGATCTAAGTCTAGAAAAGAGTGCTCTTTCCAAAGGGTATTACGAAATCCAGATGGAATAGAAGTGTCCATCCTGATGAGTGCTAAGTGGAAGATGAATGTCTGGGAGTAGAGAGCGAAGGGTTAATACACTAATAAGGTAACCGATGTTGGCAAGAGGAGCAAGCATTTGCTTGTCAAGTAATTGCAGATGATGGCTTAAAAGATTTCACTTGCAAGTTTGAAGTGATAGCGGTGTAATAAAGTGCAGCTCCAAAAATCAGAATGGTTTTGAGCCAGCAAGTGGCAAATCCTGAATTTGAAAGTTGAGGCTACCCGGGGGAGGTCAATAAATAGAGTTAAAATACAAATACCCACAAAGTCAGAATCAGGCCTTAGTCATCCTTTTATTCCCACTCAACTGTGCCTGGAACATAAGTAGATAATAAGCACCTTGCTGAATCCGTTTGATAGGTCCTGAGTGCTGACCATGAGCCAGACCATGAGCTGAGGATAAGAGAGACTCTGAAGGTGACTACACTATGTGAAATGCGGCAAGGAGTGCCGTACCAGAGAACAGCGGCTGGTACCGCAGGATATTAGCAGAAGAAATGATCTGAGCAGGTGGATTGGAGAAGCCATTACAGAGGAGAAAATTATAGCTCTGCCTCCTGAAGGACTGGTCGGAGATCACCAGGTGAGTAAGAGAGGTCAGGTCATGCCGGGCAAAAACAGCAACAAAAATCCAACAGACCACCACCACCAGGAAATCTGTGCACGGGCCCTGGTGATGTCATATAATGACCCACATTCTAGAGAACAGCCAGGAATACTGTATTACCACAGAGAAGAATCAGGGGCAGGAGAGCACCTGGAGAAATCATTTTGGCAAAAGACATGGCCACAACGTCAGGCTGGAGCCGGACTGAAGAATTTCCTCGGTAGATGAGGTTTGCTGCTGGAGTTCTACACTGAAGAGCTTGCCTTGCTGCCCATTGAAAGTCTCAGTACAATCTCTACGGCTTGTGTTCTGTGGGGCCTTTTAAGAATGTGGACTTGTCAAGTTGCCTAGGAAATTGAATTCGGGTGGTGAGGCAGAAGGAATGATGGACCCCAGACTACAGAACCTCTGCAGAAGGTCTTAGCAAGACGTGATGACCTCCCCCCCCAGTAGCAAAGATGATTGTCAGCCATGCCTGACACGCAAGACAGAGGGGAAGTCACAGTAGGCCAGTATGTTCTGATAGGACGCAGTATCAGTTTGTTTCCCCAGTTTACATGGGAACTTTATCTTTAGGAGAAAGCTCAAGGTGATTTTGAAGGGTTAGAGAGTGTGTCCCTCCGCCCCCCCCCCCAATTCATGTCCATTAAACCTCAGAATGTGACCTTATTTGGAAGTAGAGTCTCTGCAGATGTATTAAGTTTAAACGAGGTCCTATGGATAGGGATGGGCCTTAAATCCAATACATGGTGTCTGTACCAGAAGAGGACAGACAGAGAGAGAGAAGCAGCCATAGAGGACAGAGGCAGAGACTGAAGTAGCTACACTCTAGGGAATGGCCAGGATTGCTCAGACCACCAGTCACTAGGAGAGCGCCATGGGACCAAATCCTCATTCAGTGCTTCTAGAAGGAACCAACCCCACCAACAGATTGATTTTGGACTTCTTAGCCTCCTTAACTATGAGCAAATAATACATTTCTATTATTGTAAACCACCCAGTTTATGGTAATTTGTTACAAAAGTCCTAAGAAACTAGTCCAGTGATGTATTTTAATAAGTTGAGAAGTTTAATAATTAGTCATTGGGTAATCTAGTGGGTGTGGCCTTTCATCAGTTATGTGTGGGATTTTATCAGGATCTATAATTCAATTTCCAGATGCTGATTCTGGGATGTGATAAAGCTTGGAAAAATGCGTCCAGTAGGAATTTGTAACATTTAGGTTTTCTTGATACTGGTCTTCAGTTTATCACAGTTGGATATGCTAGACAACAGTCCCAATGACAGCAACTAAATGTGTTGGAGAAAGTATTTAAAATACACGCTGATGAGCCGGCAAGATGCCGACAAATCCCGGTAGTCCAGTGACATGAACCCAGAGCTCCAGAAAGTCAAGCTGGTTCTGAAGTGAGCTTTTATTCTGGTGACACCTGTTGGACTTGGTGATCTTGACCCCCTGGCGTGATCGCCAAGCAGGGCACAGGGGGCCAGGAGACAAAATGTCAGCCCACTCAAGGTGAGGAGTCCAAAAATCACACAGACCCCCTGCTCCTCCACCACCTCGAATGCTGACAGCACAAGAAAAGTAAGTTAATTCCAGGAGCAAATATCAAGAAAACTTACCTGTCACCATCTTGGTTTTGAGGGGGGGAAAAAAAAAAAACTTCCCTGACATTTCTTAGCTATGGGACTGTTCTGTCCTGGCCAGTTCATAGTCTGCGTTCACATTATTTGAGGCTGTTCAACAATTTCAGTCCAAAGTTTAATTTTAAGCTGATTCCAGGTTGAGGCAAAGGCAAATCCTCTCTGGATGAATGCACCTACAAAGCAGTCTTAAAAATTTGAACTGCTAAGGTTGATAGGAATATTAGCTAATAGCAAAACTAACCCAAACATGTGCACACACAACCCGTCAGGAGGAGGTCTGCAAATACTTCAGATGCTGGAATTACCAAATGGGGAACAGTATTGCAGTGTTAAATTATTTTGACAAATAGAAGATAGGATTAACGTAAGTTTAGGAGGCCATAACATGTAAAAACAACAACAAAAAGCCTTAAGAAGTCAGAGGACTTTATATATAAAAGTAACAAATTTAAAACTTCAATAAAGATCAAATGATATATAAATGAAATTAATGAATTGGAAACTAAATAAAGAATTACCCCCAAATGTGCACAAAGCAACCGGTGGAAGGTGGGTCAGAGCAGACAGGTGTGGAAGGGGGAGCAGCACGTATGGTTGGATTCCAAAGTGAACAGAATGGGCGAGAGGTGAAATTAGAAGTGTTAATGCCAGAGAATTTGAAAGATTTTAGATAACTAAGTAATACAAAGAATCTTAAAATCTAAAGACTTTTTAAAAAGATTGGATCTTTCAATTCAGGAAGGCTACAATTATTCCAAAAGGGTTAAATCAAAATAAACACATCTGTAAACATCTGGTAGGGCACTTGCAGGCCCCAAAGGAAGGAGGTGGTCCTAAACACAGTGAGAGATCAGGCTACCGCCTAGGAACCAGCAGTCGGGCAGGACACTCAATAGGATGGGAGAAGCCAAGGGAATATTTTCTTAAAAAAAAAAAAGATTGACTGCAAATCTAATATTTTATGCCCAATAAACCTCTATTTCCTAGACAAGTGTATAATTCAGCCATTTCTAAGAAAAACGGAGGCTTTTTTTTTTTTTTGACCTCCAACAGTTCTTTACCAAAGGAATTATTTCAAGGACAAGCAAAACATCCCAGATGGAAGATCTTAAATGAAAGACAAGTTGACAGAGCTTAATATGTTGTTACATCCACACAAACCGTGTATGAGAACAATGATGGTGTCTTGGGGGCTTAAGATGGAATTATAGTCCTAGAAATAGTAACGTATATTTGCATTAGTAAATGGAAGGAAGGAAGGAAGGTGATTGGATTTAACATTGATTAACTTTAGACTTTACTAATCATGCTCTATTAAAATATCTGGGAAGGGGCACCTGGGTGGCTCAGTTGTTAAGCGTCTGCCTTCGGCTCAGGTCATGATCCTGGGGTCCTGGGATCGAAACCCCTGTCGGGCTCCCTGCTCCAGGGGAGGCCTGCTTCTCCCTCTCCCACTCCCCCTGCTTCTGTTCCCTCTCTCGCTCTGTCTCTGTCAAATAAATAAAATCTTAAAAAAAAAAAAAAGAACCCATCATTATTAAAAAAAAGTATCTGGGAAGACCACTAAAAAACAAAAACAAAAGAACAAAACAAAGGAAGAAAAAAAGAAAACCACTTATATAAATTCCATACTAGTTGGGTACAAAATGATTCAAATTTGCATCAATAAAAACCTAAGAAAAGTAGCAAAAACAGGGCAAACAGCCTAAGGTAGTAGAAATATATTTAAGATCACTACAAGTTACAAAAAACTGAGAAGCATTAAACTCTAAAAGACAAAAATACTAATTGCAATGTGGTATGCTGAAACAGAAATTAGTAAATGCTGTTAGTACAGAACCTGGTGAAATGTGAATAAAGTCAGAAAATTCAGTTTATAATGCTCTATTAATATTGATTTCTTAGTTTTGACCAACATACAGTGGTTGTGTAATATGTTAACCTAAAGGGAAGTTGGGTGAATGGTATTTAGGAACTCTACTGTATTTGCAAATTCTCTGTAAGTCTAAAATTTAAAAAAATTTTAGAAGTAAAAATAGCCCTAATGGATTTTTACAAAAAAATCTATCAGTTTACAAGAGATAGAGCTAAAGACTCAGAATAGCTGAAAGAGAATGAAAAATTATATGCCAGTTCCAGAAAAAAATACGGCCTTGCTATTGTAACACCACACAAAATAAACTGTAAAGCAAAAACCATTATGAGAAGTAAAGCTAGTTATTCCATATTGATAAAATAATCAACTCACAGGCCAATAAATGGTTTAAATCTCTAGGTATGAAATAACATAGTCTTAAAGTGTATAAGCCACAAATTGGCAGAAGTATAAGGAGAAAATGATCCATCTGCCATCATAGTGGGAAGTTTTAATAGTTCTCAGTAATTGATGGATCAAGCCAAACAGAGTTGGATCAAGTATCGACTACTTGGCCCATTCAATACCACCCTCGATGTAGTGATGGGCTGCGTGTAGGACATTGGGCTCAGCAATGGCAGAAGACACAGGAGCATTTTAGAAATTTTTGAAATATTTGGGGTTGTTCTACTTAACTGTTCCTGATTTGTAACTTAATTGCTTTATGGTTAAAAAATAATGAATCCTTTGAAATTCATTAAGTTCCTTTAGGACTTAGTGCAGTCAATTTTATTAATTGTCCTGTGTCAGCTTGAGAAGAATGTCTGTGTAGATTATACCCAGCTTTGAGAGAAACTTAGTTAGAAACATTTATATTAGAAACAAAGGATGAATGTTAGTGTGCTAACATCTATTTTAAGGATTAGACAGTAGAATAAAAAATTTAGGCTCCCCCCCACCCAGTAATATCAGTGAGGAGAGAATCACTGTCATCGGTTGGTGAAATGCCATAGGGAAGAGAACTTGAAAACATGATGTGATAATAGGGTCCCCTCCAAAAGTTGTCCCAGTATATAGCAGCTTAGATAGTACTATTTATGCACTCAGGAGGTGGTGGGATTCCACAGGGGCAGGGACTAACCCAGCCTGGGGTTCGGGAAAAGGACCTCTCCAGAGAAATGGCCTTTAACCTGAGGGATCGAGGGCGAGCCGGATTCACCATCCAGGCAAAGAGAAACCCTTATTTGCGCAACTCGGAAGGAGACCGTCCCCAGGCTGGGAGGTTCATTTCCCTTTCTCCCGCTTCAGGCAAGTTGGGGGCACAGCTCCGAGTGAGCCCTGAGCACCAGGGACCCAGGAGAGCTGGCCGGCACCCAACTCCCTCCCTCAGGAACAAGGGCCTCTGGGTCTTTCCATGTGGTAACTTTGTGGGTCAGCAATGTTTGGGTCATTAATCCCATGTTAGGAAGAAGAGCATGAAAATGAATCAATCAAGCAGGACTTCGTTTCCTAGCAGCTAAGCGCAATCATCAGATACCGATGCCTGACTGAAGTTGTTTATGATTGAAGACTGCAAAGCCGGAGCCTGCTGGCCTCATGGAAATTTCATCAACTGACGCAAAGGACCTTAGTTCTCATCCCTGGTGCTTCTCTAACCACCTACGCAACTGAGGGCGTATCTTGACATTTCTGGTCCTCAGTTTACTCATCTGAAAATGAATGGGGGGGGCGCTGCATTATTAGACCCCTCGGAGGTAACTAACCTCTCCATTTATCTTCAGAAAAGGGTGGCAAGACCTCCCCGTGCTTTGGTGGCTGGGCAACTGGATGGTACCACAGGAATAGCAGGAAACTAGCCAACCCTCATGGACTCTCCTGAGGGCCAGGCCCCTCACACGCCTCACTTCATTTCGTACAACCCGCCCCGGAGGTACATGAAATTCTGGTCCTCCTGTTACAGTGGGGATCCTGAAGTGAAAGGAACAACTCGCCCAAGATCACCCAGCTCACGAGGAAAGGAGCCAGAGGTGACCCAACCACACACACAGTACTCTGCTGGGGAGGGAAGAAGTCAAAGAGGGAAACAGAGTAAGGGGTAATAGGGGGCTATGATAAACCGGGTTTCACAGTCCAGTTTGTGACATGCTGAGGTCGGACAGTTACATAGCACACCTCCAAGGGGCATTATCCACACAGAGCGCCATGTGGATGGCGCACTCTGCAGGGATCCAACATGGCGGCCCAACATAGCAGCGCCGGGCCCAGGAAGAGGCGCAGCGTTCACATCACCCTCCCCAAACCCCCTTACTCTTCTTTCCTCTCATTGCTGGAAGCATAGTCAACCTAAATTTGAGGTGGAGGTAGAAGGTGGGAAGTAGAAATTAGCATTCATAGAGAGAAATGTTTAATACACTTACTACAGAAGAGAAAGTATTCTAAAATTATAATTCATTTGTTCAAAACGATTTTCTTATTAACGCAGACACACACGCACAATCCCAATTGTTTCAGATCCACTGGCAGAAGGAATCCCTGACCCTTCTGTGTGGCTTCTCTCCCTGAGCACCTGTCAGTCTCACCTGCAAGGTGAACTTTTAGAAGACCCCAGACCCTTCCCTCTGTCATTTAGAGAGCTTGCTATGGGCATAGATCATACAAATGCTAAATTAGCATACAAAGGGCATTTGCTTTGAAGAAGAGGTGACTAACATCAGAACGCCTGCAGTATTGAGAATCCTGTATTCCTCTGGAGAGGATATCTGTGATTTGCTTCCACACAAAAATAAGGAGCACCTCCTAATTACAATCCTTGAGGCCCTTGAGACACCAGTGGTCTTTGGCCCGCTGCGCTGGTTGAATGGGAGTTCAATTTCTTGGGGTTGTGCTGATCATATTATCATGTAGTTACAACACAACCCTGTTGAAGGAACAACCTAGGCAGTTATCTTCCTAACAGGAAAAGAAATAGCATTTACATCATTAGACTTTAAGAATCAGGCCAGTCAGAAAACAAAAGTCAGTTCTGTCAGAATCCTTCCCTCATTGATGTAATCATTTGTTCATTCATTGTTCTAGAAGAGCGTAGCGATTCCAAGTACTAGGTTTAGAGTGAGAGCTGGACCCACACCCCAGCCTGCAACCTTCTCAGGACCTTGAGCACATTAATCTACAGTCCTGTCTCCTTATCTGTAAATTGGGTTAATACCTCTCACCTTAGAGAGTCATTACAAGAATCGATGACATTATATAGTGAAAAAGCGGTAGGTGTAAGTTAATAATCTCTCTCTAGGTCTCAGAGAAACAAGCTCAGTGTTAAAGAAGTTCAAAAATACGATGAATATATTTTATTTCCATCAAGGCTGATTTCTTGCCACTTTGGGATTCTGACTAGTTTGGACTTCGACATTTAAAAATAAAAGTAAATATATATATATGAATACACACACATAATTTTTCACCATTAAGGAGTATTTTCCACTTGTGCACTGAGCACGGAGTCCTCTGCTTTCTTCCTCAGGAGAGGGAACAGGGCCCCCTTCTTTGCCCTCGATACTGAGGGTTCTCACAAAGCTACAACTTCTCTTCAGTTTGGACCTGAGCTTGGTGGGCCCCAAGAGGTCAGGAGAAGTTGCATCCGGTCTCTTGATTTTCTAACCACGCTGGAAAGATGTACAGAAGAAGGAGCCCGGAGGACTGGAGCCAACGCGGTCCGTGCTTCATACAAAGGTTTCCATGCTGAGTGATGCCTCCATCAGTTCACACTGAACCCTGCCTCGAACTCCAGCACTGTACTTGCACCAACAAAAATAAGCACTAGCTGCGATTTATTAAGCTTTTACTGTGTTGTCTACACGGGGTACCAGTACCTGTACAGGCATTTCCTTACTTAACCCTCATATTCGAGGAACCAGGCCGGTAGTATTATTACTCTTACATAATGGGTGAGAAAACCGGGTTTGTGAAATTACCGACTCGCTGAGATCACACCGCTCGTTCCCCGTTGGGCTATCACTGAGTGTCCGGATCTGTGAAGCGCTCTGCATGGTAGGAAGGTGCAAGAGGCTGAACAGGTGTCCCCTGTAGTCTGATGGAGGAGGCAAAGCACAGAGGACAGCACAGCCCTAGGGACAGACGGACGTCATGAAGAGAAGCATGACGCTTTGGTGTTTGTGGTTTTTTTTTTTTTGAGAGAGAGAGCATGCACAAGTGGTGGGTGGAGGGGGACAGAGAGCGAGGGAGAGAGAGAGAAGCAGACTCCCCGTTGAGGGCAGAGCCTAATGCAGGGCTCAATCTCACAACCCTGAGATCCTGACCTGAGCTAAAATCAAGAGTCCAGTGCTTAGCTGACTGAGCCCCCCAGGTGCCCCTCTGTCCGTTTAAGTCCCCAGATAACCCAGTGTGTCTCATATGTATAAGCCTATGGGTCACTGCCCTGCTTCGATCATGTCCCTCTCCGGGCCTCCGCCCCTTCTTGTCGCAACCACTTCTTCCCTTCCCGGCCTCCTGCGGCCATTCCAGACTCAGCCCAGAGCCGGTCTTTTCAAGAGTCATTCTTTTTTTTTTTTTTTTTTAATTTTATTTATTTATTTGAGAGAGGGAGAATGAGAGATAGAGAGCACGAGAGGGGGGAGGGTCAGAGGGAGAAGCAGACTCCCCGCTGAGCAGGGAGCCCGATGCGGGACTCGATCCCGGGACTCCAGGATCATGACCTGAGCCGAAGGCAGTTGCCTAACCAACTGAGCCACCCAGGCACCCCAAGAGTCATTCTTTAAAGTGCATTGATGCTAACCCCAAATGTGCTACTAGAAACAGCTTCGTAAGCCTGAAGGGTTCATTCAGCCTCCCTGAACTCCATAAAATGGGTCCAAGATGGTAAGCGTATCTCTAGCTACTCCACAAAAACAGCTGTCGATTTTTCCAAACGAGACAATATGCCAACTGCGTGTTAGTTTATTACTTCACAGAGTGACCCCCTCTTAGCAGGACTGTTATCTTCGGATCTTGATTTAAGAGGTTGCCTCAGAAATGTCAGAGTCGGCATTAGCTCCAAATGAAGAAAAGAACCAACGGAACACTCTCCATGTTCTTCTCTCCCTGCTTGGTCTCATCAGACCTTATTTCACGAGGACTCTGTGGGAGCTCCTTTCCAGCATCTCTGAGGATAATTCCTCCCTCGCTTGTGCGGGTCACCTCAGAACGTACTAACCCCATGAGGAAGAACACTTCTATCTCTAATTTCATTAGTAAGTGTAGTGAGACTGACAACATCCCCCCCTTTTCCATGTATGTGTTTGTGGAAAAGTATGCAGGAGTTGGGACAGATCCAGAATGCATCCTTGCCTCTCGGCCTTCGGAGCAGACTGCTGATTCAGGACTTAGCAGGCGCCCAGCTCCTCGTGGTTTTCCACTGAATCTTTTTACCTCCTAGGATTCCCTGAAGTGAATGCAATAGAAAGCCAGGAGGTAAGATCCCTAAGTGACCATGATATTCATTCAATAGTGCTTTCACATTTCATAAGTACTGAGTGAGAAATAAAATACAATGTCTTTTTTTTATATAAAAGCACCAAGTACCTCATTCCCCTGACCCACATTTAAAAATTGGGGAATCCTTGGCTAATTGAACCAATATTCCTTGCCTGGCTATCACTGTATGAATAGTAAGTCATCACATGAATTTTAGTATTTTGGTTTGAGACTTTAGCCTTCCTAGATTTCAGGGGAGGAAGGAATGTGCCCACAAAGCTCTGTGGTTTTTGAGAAGATGCAGAGCAGCCAAGCACATGGGTAACGGCTGTTTCCGGTTTTGTGGAGGAGGAAACCAACACTCCTCCGTGGCACAGAAGACAAGACACCAGGCACAGCACCGCGACTTTCTCCTAGCAAGCTGTGGCTCTTGCCCACTTGTAAGCCGTTTCCTAGGAAAAGAGATGCAGGAGGACATAGATAGCAATTCTTATGCTCTAACAAAAGGAGGGGGGAAGAATCTTAGGCTTCAAAGAAATATCCTTGTAACACGGAGGAACTGAATTTGAGAGAATGTGGCCATGTCTTAGGTCCCACACACAGGTATTTTTCCTGAACTACTAAAATAATCTTCTTATGAAGCTGGTCTTGAAACACAGAGCCCTAGCAGAGCATTGCAGCTATGCTCCTGTGTGTAAAGCAGGGACTGCACCAAAGACACAGAGGGCTTTCAGGAAAAAGCAAACTCCTGTTTTATCTTGCTCATCTTTTGGCAGACAAGGTTGTATTTTCTCCATCTCGTCTGTCCACACCCAGCAAACCCTCCTCTGTGAAGTGCTAATGAGATCCTGAAAGAAACAGTGAAGTTTTATATTCAGTGCTGAAAATTGGTGCTTTCTCAATTCCTTCCTGATCACATTGAACAATGACCTTGGGTGACTCACTCGCTCCATCCTGCCTATAATTTTTTTCACACAATAGAAAATGGCTCCAGCATATGCAACGTGCATACAATCTCCTGCTCGGACAGCGAGGCTCCCTTCCCTGCTGAGCCCACGTGAAAAATCCCTTTGCAACAAAAATGGACCGGAGTCTGCAAAGGGGTTGGACCCATTTGCCATCCCTGAAACAGAGCAGAGAAAATGTGCCTTGAAGACAGGCCATCTTGACTTCGAATCTCTACAGCTTACCAAGTGTAGAACCCTCCGGCTTTGCAGAGTCATTGTGAGAAAGGGAGAAAATGTACAGAAAATGGCACCCATAGGACCCACTCAAAAATAGCAGCCATTATTACTCCTGTCTATAAAAGCAGTTCAGTTGAACAAATATTCATTGGGTGTTCTCCCGGGACAAGGCACCAGGCTGGACACTGAAGCTAGTGATCCTAAGATGAAATATAACCCCCCTATCCATGGCCTCAGGAAGAATTTTCACGAAAAACACTTTCTCTTACTAGAACATGGTTAATTCTATGTGTCCACTTGGCTAGGTCACAGTGCCCAGAGATTTGGCCAAGTCTTCTTCTGGAGGTTTCCGGGAAGCTGTTTTTGAATGAGATTACTATTCCAGTTGGGGGCTTTGATTGAAGCCAATTACCCTACATGATGTGGCAGGTCCTTCTAATAAGCTAAAAGGCTTAATCAGAAAAAGAGAGACCTTTGCCGAGGAAGAGGAAGTCCGTCTACCAGCAGAGTGCCTTTGGAAGCACTGGGTGTGCGGCCTGTGGCCAACCCTGTAGACTCTGGAACAGACAGCTTGCAGTTACCCCTTCATGTAGATCTCCACCCCCCCCCCGATACACATACAGATATGAATACATACATATATATATATATATACATATATACACACCTCTAGCTAGATCCACACATATACACTGAACTGGTTCATGACATACTCACTGGTCACACTTGAGTGAAAAATACATTAAAAAATGACACTTTTTTATTTAAATACTGTACCTAATCCCCCCTTCTCAAATTCTGTTACATTCTCTTAATGACCTAACATACACCTTGGATCCACCACCTTTGGACAGAAATCACGCCAGAAAAATATTTTTTGTACTACTTTCAGAAGTTTTAACATAACTTTTTTTCCTAATTGGAATAATTCTTGGAGACAAAATATTCAAAAACTTGTCCTTTTTTTAATAAATATGGATGAATTTTTTAAAAATCACTCATTTCATCAGTTGGTCACCCTGATTCCATAGGGTTGCATTTCCTAGGAAACAAATTTTTCATTTTTTGTAACTTCTAAAAATGAAACTTTGCAATTTCTTCAGGCTTCAAAAGTATTTAGACTATACATTTGTAAAAGTAGAATGAGGATTGCCAATGGCCGAAGTTGGAACAGTTTTAGAAATAAAGTAAATAAAGTATGTTGGATTATAATTTAAGGTATAATAAGAATGTCCATGGATCCACCCTGCTGTATCTAAATGATTGAATAAATATAACCATGAAGAGATTACACTCCCATACAGAAGGTTCCAGAAAATTTATGTAGGTATTTGCTATCTCTAGAAGATGGAGCTTAGCTTCTCCCTCCCCTCCCTACACCAGCCCCCTTGAGTGTGGGCTACACTTTTTAACTTGCTTCCAAAGATCTGAGTATGAAAAGGGTTGGGGAGTGGTGTAACTTCATAGTAGATTCCTAGCAAACCTTGTCCCATCCAGGAGATGGAGGTCTACCTCATCAGGAATAAGTCCTGTTGGTCTCATGTCTCCTTGATATGATAGGACGAGAATGGCATTTTAATTCTACGGTCTTCCTACCCAAAACTCAGGACTCTATTATAAACATGAGAAAGACCATGGATAAACCCAAATTGAAGGACATTCTAGAGAAACCTTCATCAGTGCTTCTAAAAACTTTCAAGTCATTAATGACAAGGAAGTTTTGACAAAGAGAGGGTGCTATGGAGACCCAATGACTCAATGTCATATGGTATCCTGGAGAAGATCCTAGAACAGAGGAAGGGTACTGGAGAGAAGCTGGGGAGATCTGCATGAACTGTTGAATTGACCAATGAACCAGTGTTGGTTTCTTAGTTGTAACAAATGGACCATGACAATACAAGTAGGTAACAATAGGGAACATTTGACAAAGGGTATATAGAAACGCTTGTACTAATTTTCTAACTTTTTTGTGCATGTATAACTATTCTAAAACTTAAGAATGTAAGAAATACAGCTATATGAGCCATAGAGAAATATACCAAATGCAAAATGAATGTAATTTGCAAGTATCAGAAAGTAATGGTTGAATAGATCTGCATTGCTCTTTTCCTTACGCCTTGCGGCCTAGGGGAGCAATCCTTTGAGGTGCAATCACTCTTAAACACTACGGAGTTTAAAGACCATTGCTTATTCGATTTTATCCAACAAACATTTTATGGAGCTGCTTATTACACTAATGTTAGTTTAATAAGATGCATCAAATCATTTATCAATATTTTTTGAAATCTGCCAGAAAAAAAGGGAACATTCAACAAGCAATAATGACAGGTTATTCCATAAAAGCACCTGTGAGTTTTAACTTAAAACTACAGGGGTTAATTTTCACCTCCTTTAATGTATGGCTGGTATGTGACTTTTTTAAGTCTTTTTTCTGTTAAGGCCATTTGTCTGTTGAGTGAATATAGCTATAGGACTAGCATTCAAACTCTTTCCAGGCTCAGGGTAAGAGCCTCTGTTTCTAGACTTATTTCACAGCACAGCCTCTCATCTCTGAGGCCTTTACTGCTGAGTCAGGGGGATGTCACTACATCGCTAACAGCCGGCCCTCCTGACCTGGAGCTTTCTTTGATCTCCATGCTGTCCACATTTCTCCAGTGGCATATTTCATGCTACTAACATCTGTGTGCACATTTGGTTCCCCTGCAAGTGAGGGTGGCTCCCGCACACCACCAAATAGTCATTCCCTCCTGCTAATGGGCACCAAGGAGAGATTTGGATTAGTACCGCCTTTCACAGTTTACTCTCTATGAAGGTCTCTACAATCCCGCAGGAAGGCCAAGCTCTCGGCGGATGTGCCACTTAGATTCACTTGTCTCATGTGGGAGAGTGAGATTGGATCAGACACCAGGAAGGTGAAAGGGAAAAAAATTTTTTTCTTCCCTCATCAAATAGCAGCATCGAAAATGAGGAATGTCACTCAGATTTCAGTTCTATTCTTACAAATCTTGATGGCAGTCTAATTTATAGAGCTACTAAAATGACTAAGTACATTGCACATTATGTCACCATATATAAATGCTCAATAGAAACAAATTTCTATGGACTGGGTCCAAAATCCCAGTTATTTGCAGGCAGAAATGGTCCCTGCATTTGAGATAGAATACAAATTACATTCCAGCATTAGGAGCAAGCAGTTAAAGGTTTGTCGTTAAGGCTGTTTCTGACTTCATGGCTCAATTTGCATATGTCAGCTAACACCTTGTTTATAGATTAACTTCCTGGAAAGAATTTGTAGACTTTAAAATGACCTTAAAATTTACATGCTGAGTAGGAAACGATTACATACCATATGTTACAGTGGACAATAAAAATGAAATGGAAAGATCCAAACAACCTTAGTTTAGGGCAAGTTCTAGAAAACTTAGTATTGTTCTTTTTGCTCGCTTCAACTCAGCTAAGCAGTTGACTGTTTACCATAAGAGCAGGGAGGATTCTTTGGACATTCTCGATATGTTTTCCCCATGCAAACTTTTCAGAACAGAAATGAGGGATTGGAATTGGTTGGCTCATACTGGACAGAAAAGTTGAAGTAATTCCTGGAAACTAAATGTAGTCCTTTCTTCTCCAGAACTCATTGGCTTTAAAAAGTTTGGGTACCAATAAAACAAATTAAAAGGCACAGATTATTGCTGTAACTGAGCACTTCTATAACTAAATTTCTTGTTTTTTTTTTTAATAGGATTTTGTATTCATCTGTAAACTTCAAAGTCCTTCCCCATTCTAAGAAAGAGAGCAATATTCATCTTTATTAGTTCTTTTGTACTTTCTCTTTCTACTTTAATCTTTCATTAGCTTGGGATCAATTTTGACAATTGTGACGGTTAATTTTATGTGTCAACTAGCCTAGGCTATGGAGTGCCCAGGTACTTGGTTTAACATTATTCTGGGTGTTTCTAGGAGAGTGTTTCTGGACGGATTTAAAATTTAAAATAGACAGAGTGAAGCAGATTGCCCTCCCCTAATGTGGGTGGGCCTCATCCAATCAGTTGAAAGTCTGAATACAACAAAAATGCTGACTCTCTCTAATAAAGGGGAATTAAGTAATTAAGTCCTCCTGCCTGACTGCTTCAAATTGGGATGTTGGTGTTCTGCCGCCTCCGGATTCCAACTAAAACATCGGCTCTTTTGGGTCTTGAGTTGCTGGCCTTTGGACTCGGACACCACTGGTTAACCTGAGTCTCCAGCTTGCCAACTGTGGCTCTTGAGGCTTGTCTGTTTACATGATTGTTGGAGTTAATTCTTCATAATCCCCCCTCTACGTATATATATGTATACATACATATGTATATATATATCGCTATTGGTTTTTTCTGGAGAACCCAATTAATCTAACGATTAAAAAAATTCTAACTGTGCTCTGTACCCCCATGATTTAGTTCGTCTCAACCTCATGAAAATCCTTTCAACTGGATTTGATTTACACATTCAGAAACATACCTGACATATTTACACATTTATATTCTGTTCCGCTAGTCTGTCTAGCTGTACGTTTGTTGGGAACACAGGTTTATCAGGGTGGCTTGATAAATATTTAACATTTCATTGGTTTTGTCCCAATCAGGTCATAAGATTTTATGACACTGCAGTGACAAATATGGGGCTGGGCAGGGGTCTAACCACAAGTGTACGGCTCTCGATCTGAAATAGGCAAAGACATGGCTTTTCCAGCCTCCCCCCCATCTTTCCTCGCCGAGGGCAAACACATCACATTAAAATGTTCAACAGCATTCACACAGGCAGACATGACAGATGCAGCTGCTTGGGCTGGGTGGGGGGTGGAGGGCTGGCCGGGACCCCCCCCATGACGCCCAGGGAGCAAACTACTTTCCTTCAACTTGTACTTGCAGTTCCAAGGTAGGTTTCTGTTTTTCAGGTTTTCACAAATCCAGACAACAATTTAAACGGCAACTGTTAATATTGCCATTTACCTAATGCATTTTCCATGTCCCCTCTTTAATTCTTCCAAACCAGCGAAAAGGCAAGATGAAAAGAGATTTATAAAAACTGCTGTGTATTATGTTACCTCCTGAGTGGTTCATTTGCTTACTAAATGGTCCTACCTTTATAGTCAATCATCAACAGATAACACATCAAAAGTAAACTTCAATTTCACATTGCAGAGGAGGTGATTCCAATTGAATGTCGTTTATCATCGAGAATATGTTACTAAATCCAGTTTATGGGAAGATTATGGCATTTCATTTACTTTTAGAGAGGCGTGTGCTTTCATGAGAAACTGCATTAGCTATTAGAGAAGTAATGCAGCCGTCGGCCCGGGCTGTTAGGCCGCATGGATGCTCTGCATCGGCAGAGATGAGCCAGATGTTTTTCCTAGTGTGATCGGGGAAAAAGTGTGCCGGGATGGTCACCGGGAAGAGAATCAGGACCAGGTGTGGACAGGAACTGCCCCTGCGACTGGCAGGGGACAGTCACGGAACCTGCCGGGGTCTCATCTAGAGCGGGAGGCCTCAGGGAATATCTGGCGACCACGATCTTCGAAGATCTCCTGATCAAGAGGAAGGACTCTCCTGGTCACAGGTCCCCTGATGTCTCCAGGGAAAGGCCAAATGACTGCAGTGAAGTCCTTATTCCTAGAGCAAGTACGAAGGAGTAGAGCTTCGTCCAGGGCCAATTTCCTAGGGCCGTGCGTGTTTGTGTGTTTGCTCAGGCATACACTCCTGCGGCTGCGGTATGTGGAGGGCGTGCTGGGGCTGAAGGTCTGGTTTAGCTTCTGTAATTTTTGGGTACATGGAATAACTAAGTATTTTGAAAAGCTGCTTCTGGCGAGTTTCCAAGCCCCTGAAAAGTAAGCAAAGTGGTACAGGGTCAGTCCTTGACCCTCCCGTACTTGATAGCTGCCCACCGTGCAAGAGCTTCTGGATTTCAACAGAATGCCAGGGGCTCACCACATCCTGACTCTGCTTTCCCGGGGCCAGATCACGCAACCCAGCAGCTCAGGGGTTTGCCGCCCACCTCGAGAATCTTGAATAAGGGGAAGTAGAGGAGACAGGACTGGCCAGACACAGGCGCGGCCTTCCTCTCTCCCGCGGATGAATCCACTACTGTGCGCGCCTACCCCGCACGGTAAGAGAAGACGCCTGCCGACGGGCTGCGTGATCTCTGCAGCTTGCTGGGGCCCGCATGGGAGGTACTGTGCCCACTCTTCGGACCTGCGTTCTGCCTTCCCTCATGTTGGGCTGAGAGACCTTCCACATCAAGCGTTAGTGCCTTAATCCTCTGTCTGCTAGAGGACTCGAGCTAAGACCTATGATAACGTCCCGCTCCTCGGCCTTTACCAAATACAAGACTGAACTTGGAGCTTCCTCGTCTGTCCTCCATGCCATTCCAAACATGCTCTCATTTTATTTGCCAACTCTTGGTCTTCGATCACAGAAAAGCGTGGTGACAGGAAGGCCCTGGGCCCTTTCCTGGAGCCCTGCCGGAACTAGCAGGGGGACATCGTGGACATGCTGATTTTCCTGTTCATACATCCCATGAAGGACCAGCATGGTCTGGTTATAGTGACCTCAGGGAAAGGACGTGTCCATATCCAGGGACAGAGAATAGAAGGATATCGTGTCCCTGAACACCCTCACATCTCATACTTCAGAGCTGCCAAACCCAGCTCCTTCTGCCCAAGACAGGGGAGAATCGCCTTTCTTTCCAAAGTCCTATTTATATGCTCAGCTATGGAAGCTTCCCTTGGGGGCTCCTGGTCAGCTTGCAACTACCATCATCACTAACTGATCTACAGGAAAGGACTGGACGCCCCTCTATCCTCCTTAGGTAACTGCCGTGTGTAGAATTAGTGACCCACATGAGGTGAGAGGCAAGGCATCAAAAAAGGCTTGAGAATATTCTCATGAATCTGTTCAAGTAATGAGAACTGAGTTACTGAGCATGGACCATGGGGCCAGGTGCAATGCGAGCCGTCCTTCAGGGATGACTTTATTTTTTCTTTGCAACACCACGAGCAGGCTCTATCGTCTTATCCTACATGGGAGAACACTACGACAGTCTAAGCGGAGTTAAGTCCTCTAAGGTCCCTCATCTAGCCCGAGCGATAGAGGTAGTACTCAAACCCTGGTCTTCTGAGGACTGTGGGAGAGTGGTCAGCCCTGAGTCCCCTCAAGGACACTGCTGTCCAAGCCCTGGGCCCAAACAGGCGCAGTGGCTTCGTGCCGCTTTCACGTTGAACTAGTTCCCTCCTTCTCGAAGCACTTCTTTATCTCAGCTCAAGTCTTGACATTTTTATTTGTCAGACTGTCTCCATGAAGATGTCTTACAGACAAGCAATCGGAGCAGAACTGGACTGTCCAGGCTGCCCTGTGAGGAGGGAGTGGGCAGCAGGGCTGGGGGGTGGGATGCTGCACGCAGCGGGGAGGGGGCTACAGACCAGGCGCCGGGTAGTGGAAAAAGCAAAGCCTGTGAGTGCAGAGTGTCTGGACAAGTGAAAGGTAGGGGCAGACTGGAGGTCAGAAAGCCATTAAGAGGGGGAAACCCTTTTGAAGTTTGTGATGTCTCTGTGGGTGAGTAATTAGATTCCTTTTTAATACTCAAGTGAATAGAGACAGATTATATTTAATTACTTTTATTTGCTAGCGTGTGTTTCAATGCAGCACAATTCTGAACGTGGATCCCCTCTGGGCTAAAGGACTTATTTGTCTACAAATAAAGGAAATGGTAGTCTGAGAACATGGGGAGAATCCAACGTATAGCATAGACTAGCCTTCTTTACGCATATTGCCTTATCTCTGTCGTATCCTAAAGAGCATCTGGTGGTGACACGCACTTTCCAGAAGAATGCGAGGATTAACTACTATGTAAGGAATAGGTGGTCAGGAAAGGCGTGGACGCTGACCCACCTGGGATTAAACCAAATCTCGCACTGCCCAGAGGCATCAGGTAATTCCATCCATGTATGTGTATGTACGTACATCTTATATATGACGTAAGTAGGACTTCATCAAGCCCCAGGACCTGTCCTGGACTCTGAAGGTATAGCCAGTTGCTTATGCCAGTGTTCTGGGGTGAACCCATCCCTCAGTGCAAATATCACGGTCCTCTAGCTCATGGAGAGTACTCATATAAGTAAGAACATGTTAATTCACAGGGCCAAGGGTGGAGAATTTAGTTTACTCTGACAACGGTATTATTTTCTGCAGATAAATTAGCATGAGAAGTTGATTCATGGTGGGCGAGTTACTTATTGGGTACAGAGTGTGGATCAAGTGTCTAAGTCTAAGACAGCTAATGCTTAGCCCTACCTTAGGGATCTACCAGGCATCGGGATTAAGTCGATAGATTCCTTGTATCTGATCTAGAATGAGACCAAGTATTTACCCTTTGACCTTCATTTTTCTGTGTCCCAGATAAATCAGCTCTTTTTGAGGTTCCTAATTTTTTTTGAAAAAGAAAATGATTTAATTCTTAAATAACCCTAATTGCATTCTAATGGATTAAGTGTGCTTGTTGGACACTGCATACCTTCTCAAAACTTGGAATCCGATTCAACACTGCAACCCTCATTTCCTGTCCCACATTGATTTTCAGGAAGTAATTGCTTTTTATCACAGAAACTGCCCAAACCCGACTTTGCAAAAGTATGACATCAGTGAAAGGAACTTAGCACAGTGTAACGTTCAACGTAGGGGTTACCTGGAGCCAGAGCCTGCGAGTTTTCTCCTTCGTTCTGCTGGGTTTGTTCCGGGGGTTGAGATTGCCACAAGCACAGAACAAGTAGGTAAGGTCCTGAGCATGAGCACTCGTCTGCCTCGTTCCCAAGGGGGTGGGGGGAGAGGGCAAGACTGTTCAAACTAAGTTGGACAAAGACCAGGACTTGGGCAGACCTTTCAGCAGGTGGGTAGGAGAGGACAGGAACTGATGAGTTTCGCTCACTCCCTCTCTCTCACCCTTCTCCCTCAAAAGATGGAGCGCTCACCATCTATAACTGCTTCTGTATGTGACCGTTGTCTTGTGCATTCATTTCCCTCCTTTGGGTCACTCCCATGGGCAAACATACAGTGTTTCTTGTTTGAAAACTCTTCTCCTGAATCCACTTTATCTACTTTTCCCTTTATTTCCCCACTTTTTTTGTTATTCCCCCAAATTTTTGAAACCATCATCTTCACGGTCTTCATTTTCCCTGAATTCCCACGTTGCCGATTCAATGTGAAGTAGGTCTTTGCGTCATCTCTCCACCGTATTTGGCCCCATTGGCCATCCCCTCATTGCAGTCTTCCCTGGATTCTAGGTCGTGATAATCTCTCGGTCCAACTCCTACCTCCACAGCCCCTTGTCCTGGATCCAGACTAAGTCTGCTTCCGTGGTGTCCACTGGAGATGACTGGGTCAGTAAAATCTCCAAAGGATCTATGAAAATCAAGAGTTTCAAGCACAAGGTTTCTTTTGTGCTTTGTTTGCTCATTTCTCTAAGTTAAATGTAACTTCCAGGCAGGAAGGGAACTTACTTGTTCCTCTCTGCTCCCTAGTCCCTGGCCCTGTGCTCAGCACGCTAGAGGTCCTCAACGACTATTGAGTAAATGAACGTGTGGACCTCTCAAGTCATTTATTCTGTCCTTGAATCAAAAGACCCAGAGGTTTTTTCCACCAAAAGTCACTTGAAATCTTTTATCGCTCTGTCTTCACCTGGTTTATTCATTTGCTGGTCTGGAGATAATAATCCTAAATCCCTTTTGTTTTTCTTAATATCTGCTACTGGATTACAATGTAAAGTTTTGGGCGAGGTGCTCATTTTAAGCAACCCCAGTGATACATATTTGATGTTAGATTAACCTATTATGATTTGTGGTCATAGTGGCAACAGCCTGCCTTTTGAATATGAATAAGGTATCTGCACTTTTATTAACTTATAACAGGGTTATGTTTAACCACAAGAGGAAAGAAAAACACCAATTATTCTCCTGGGTAATTTTAAGCAAGTATGGATAGAAAGCAGCTTTGTGGCATGAGTGACTTAAACCCTGAATTGGCCTCTACGCAAACGTTTGAAAGTCATAACTGTGTATTCATTAGAGAGACTATAAAATAGCAGGGTGTTAAATTTGCAACCAACAGGCTTTGTTATCAGTGGTGTAGATTTTATTTTCTGCTAGTTCATAGCTGGTGTTATTAATTTAGAAGCTCTTTGCAGAAAGAGAAATGGATTCCATTTCTAAACGTTGCGATTACGAATTCTGTCACTGCCTTTAGCTATTCAGATATTTATACATGTCACTCAAGGCGGCCACTTGCAATCTGGACGGGCTGTCTGGCCTGAAGCCGCAGACTGCTTTTCTCTCCACGGTCGTGTTTTCCTACTCCTCTGCAAAGGGGACAACCAAAGGCTTCTCCATTTGCTGTATGTTCAGTGAATCCCCCGACCAGGATAGGAGTTGTGTGTTTTTCTGGTAGAAGGCAGACACAGTTCTATTAAAAATAATTTTATGAACCCTCATTGAAGTCACTTAGAATAACGCTTTTGTGGACACAGGAATGAGTAGAATTATTCCTACCATTAAGAAGTTTGAAGGGGCCCCTGTGCTACAGACAGCAGGTCCCCAAAGGAGTTCTGGGACTGATCTCCCCGAAGAGGCATTGTAAGCTGACAGCACGGGTCTGGGGCGGGTTTAGAGCCCTCCCCCTCCAAACTACTCTCCCTGGGTCTGGTTTAGGTCCATGGCCTCCTCACTGTGCAAACCTCGGTGCCATTTAAAACCCCAAAGACAACCCAAGGATAGAGAACATCTTTAGCCCTTTCTGTTCTACTAGCCTTTAGCATACTGAAGACCTTTCGAGAAAAACTGCTATTGACGGGACATACTTAGGTTCTCGGTTTAATAGAGCATTTTGCCATTGTGTGAATGGCCACAGGCTGAGTCTCACATCCCCCACTTTAGTTTTTCACCTTTATTTTCCTAAGAAGAAGAATATTGGCGTTTACTCAAAGAGGAGGACCGAGGAACTGTGGCTGCGGCTCTTGCTCCTATCAGATAGTTCCCTGGGGTCAGCCTCCTGCTTTCAGACCCCTCTGAAACGATCAACTCTCCCAGTTACTTGAAAAGAGCCACAATTTCTTCTACAGACATTTATTGGCAATTATGTCCTTTCTACAAAGAATGAGTATCGAGAAATGAACTTTGATACTTGGTTTTATTGTTGACTTCAAGGTAAATGACTCAGTTTGGAAATTATCAAAGTGCAGATGTAGTGTAAACCTTGGGTCTCACCCCGACCAGGTTTACGGAGAAAATTAGGTTTTTAAACACATTATTGGATAATTGCAGTAGCATGGATGGCAGACTTTTTTTTTTTTTTTTTAAATAACGGTGAACACATTGGGTTGTCATGACCTGAAATCTTGGCTGGGGACTTGAACGAGCAGCTTACTCTGTCTGAATGTCAGTTTCCAGCATCAGGGCTGGTGGGAGGTTTAAGGAGTAGATGAACATACTCCTATTGGGTCAATTCTATGCCACTATAAAGTCATGCATTGATTATTTTCATCAATTTAAATGTGTTTTTGACTCATGCCCTCAGAAACTTCAGCCAGGTGAGTGGCCTTTTTTTCAATATACATTTTTTATGGGAGGTTTACTTGACACATAGTAAGCCATGCTTCTTTCCAGCATATGGTTTGCTCACTCTTGACACATACACATACCTGTTAACAGTCCACTACATACCTATTATCCCAGAAAGTTCCCTATGTCCCTTTGTCATTCCTCAGTCATGGGTTTAGATTTGGAAGAAACACTTTCCGTGCTGGTCCCCATGTCTTGATTTTCTCAAGTATGTTACTTTATGGTATTTTATTTGCCACAAGTCAAATAATGACACTTTTATTCACAACGTCATAATAATTCTCTGCCAAGAAGTTCCAGACAATGAGTTTTATCCTTTTCAGAATTAAACGGGATCCTAATGGTCATTCAGCAAGTGGCTTCTCTCAAAGGACATTTAGTAGAAAGTGCTGTAACAGATGGAGCCGTCTCAGCGTCAGATCATAGGCTCTCCTACTCAGATGTAGGTAGGAAGCAAACCATCATAGGTTGACCGTAGTTCCTAAAATCATCCTGTTCCACCTTGAGGGGAAATGAGAACTATTGACCTGAAAAGACTCATCCATTTTTCATTAATTTATTTAATTTTTTTAAAAGATTTTATTTATTTATTCATGAGAGAGAGAGAGAGAGAGAGAGAGAGAGAGAGAGAGAGAGAGAGAGAGAGAGAGAGAGAGAGAGAGAAGCAGGCCCGAAGGAGCAGGGAGCCCGATGTGGGACTCGATCCCAGGACCCTGGGACCATGACCTGAGCCGAAGGCAGACGCTTAACCATCTGAGCCCCCCAGGCGCCCAAGACTCACCCATTTTTAGATGCCAATTTAACGGTTAATGAAAGCAAAGGAATTCAGCAATAAGATTATCATTACGTTACAAATCCTATTGTTTTTTTATGGTGTCTCCTTAATGCATCAGCCCCTTACAGCAGAGTAGTTAGGAATTTAGGCTTTGGAGGGTCACAGATCCGGGTTTTACTGGAGTAACCCTGGGAAAGTAACTTTGTAACCCTCAGTGTGCGCCTCTGCAAGATGGGGATACCAATGGCACCAATTTCATAGGATTATTGGGGGCATTAAATCGAGTAATGCCTTATGCACTTAGCATACATAGCACACACAGCAATCATTTCATACATTATTTCAGTGATGCTAAGGATGATCTCATGTAGTATCTCCGCATTAGCTAATACATGCAAGATCTGAGCCTATAGGTCTTTTGTTAACTCATTTAATCCTTACTGGCCTTCCTGTGTTCCACATCCTTTTCTAGTCCTGGGGCTGACTGCAGGTAAGAGCTCAGAGGCTTACATTCCCAGGTTCTGTGCAGATGCCACAAAAGCTTCAACCTTTGTCCTCATTCTGTGTGAGACCCCAAGGGATTCCCTGCAGGCAGCTTCCAGGCAGAGCACTGACGGCCCAAAGGAAGCTGAGGTCTTCATGCTTTAGCCTGGACTCACTCTCCCCAGCATCTTGTTCCAGCTGTAGTTGATATATTTATTCAAAACTGAAATTTCATCAGTACCAACCATATTTGGTACTGGAAGCAATTTTCATACCCAAGCTGGGCCAGTCTACAGGAATGAATGAATCGATTGGATGAAAAATCCAAGGCACAACCTCACCCGAAATAGCTGTTGTCTGGTTTAAGGGTTGTGACTTTTTCAAGCCACTTCTGGATGGTTTGGGGGATGTGGGGAGGTAGAACCCAGTGATAGGATTTTAGGGGAAGACAATCATCACTTATGGCTTAAGAGGATGAGATGATTCTAAAAAGGGACCCAAGGGCCAAATCCACATCCTGTGCAATTCTAGCCTCATCCCGCAGATCCAAGGTCAACCTGCCCACAAACCAGGCTGTTGGAGGACACTTGTAACTCATGTATTCTGAGCCCAAAACATGTGAACAACAAAGGCCTCCCAGCCCCACACAAGGCAGCGTTCAGTTCCAAGATGGCAGCTCTTGAGCCTGAGGGCTCCCGACTGGAAGACTGGAGAGAACCAGAAAGGAAGGGTGTTTGAGGACAGACTCTTCTCTTCTCAGCCTCTAGTTAGCAGTGAGTGGAGGGGAGGGGAGACAGGTCTAAGTGGAAGGCTTTCAGAGGGATTCAGAGATTCATGCAGCTCTGCTAATTGTAGGGACCACCAGACACGTGTGAGCCCTGAAGATACAGAAGCAAGGACAGACACGCAGTCTCCACGCTCGTGGTGGGGACATTCCAGACAGAGGATGTATACACAAAAATACAAATCTGAGTTTTAGATCGCATCAGTGTTTCCCCAAGAATAGTTCCGGAGAATCACCTGTCATAACGACACAACCTGTCGTGTGCGTGGGGAAACTCCTCCGTTCAGAGCCTGGGAGAGCACAGGACGCAGCTCTGCATTCTCATTCTGCTGTTCCTGGCACGCGGGGTTTGGGGCACAGACACGGTCCCGTGTGGTTGGAGACGCTGCAGCCTCAGGCAGGCCAGCCTCTTTTCTCAGCTGTACAGAGGCGGCTCAGATTCTATTTCAAATAAAAAAATCTTACCATACCGAAAAATCTTTGGAGAGCAGGTGACAAAGGAAACTAACCTCAATCAGGACCTGAGGGGCCTTCCAGGAAGAAGTGGCACATGAGCGGATTAAGACTGAATAGTGACAGGGGCGCCTGGGTGGCTCAGTCGGGTAAGCGACTGCCTTCGGCTCAGGTCATGATCCTGGAGTCCCGGGATCGGGTCCCACATGGGGCTCCCGGCTCGGCGGGGAGTCTGCTTCTGCCTCCGACCCTCCCCCCTCTCATGTGCTCTCTTTCTCATTCTCGCTCTCTCAAATGAATAAATAAAATCTTTAAAAAAAAAAAAAGACTGAATAGTGACAGATACTTAGCGTTACTCTACAATGTTATCTGGTGCCCAATGTCCTCCACAGGTGTGGTCGTGAAATCCTCCTGCAGCCCCTTAAGGTGGTCATGGGAGTACATTTCATCAGTAAGGAAAGAGGCCCAGTAAATTTAACTGGCCAAGGTACACAGCCAGTAACTGGGAGACCAGGATCGGAACCTCAGGATGCATTCTTTAACCACTAAAAATTAACTATATGGAATCTATGGGGGGGGGGGGGCAAAAAAAAAGTTACTCATAACAACAGCATGTGTAAAGGCCCTGTGGTAGGAGGTAGTTGGGTGCATTAGGGAACAGTCAGCGGCCAGCGTGGCTGGTGTGGTGGTGAAGTAGAGGAGTCTGAGGTAGGGATGGAGACCCCCCAGGCCTGCGCATCCCAGCTAGGGACGGACTTCAGCAGCGTGCACCTCACGTGCTACGGGTCTCAACGCAACTGGAATGGAGAACAGAGACAGCAGTAACAACAGAAAATGGAAATGATCTTTTTACCTCCTTTTAGGTAAGGCTGAAAGCAGATGGTAATTGTTTTTCATTTGTGTCTAAGAATGCCAGGAAATAGACATAATCATGTAAGAAACAAAGAAGACTCGACTCAAGATAAAACTTGGCAAAAACGTTCTAGAACCAACTGCAGGCCGACAATATGACCCAGACATTCCTGGGTCCAGCTACCCTCAGTACCCCCCGCAAACCCATGGCTAAAGACAGATCTCAGTCCTGAGGGATTGTAGCTTGCACGGATCTGCTCCAAGGGACCCCAAGGTCAGACGTCCCCTTGCTGTCCCGCAGAGCCAACACCAGGGGGCGACCAAAGCCCACGCACTCCCCGTTCTCCGCGGCGGAGCCCTCGCCGGCCGCTGTGTATCCAGAACAGGAGGCTCGGCAGGAGCGGGGCGCACAGAGCTTCCGCGGCACCTCGGCGCACGGACAGGGCCCCCGCGACGGCGCTGCCCCGCAGGCGTACTCAGCAGGAGGTTCTAACCTCAGCGCAGTGGCTGTTCCCTGGGCTTCTTCGCCCGGTTGGCGTCTCTGGACGGTAAGAAATTGCATAGCGCACGAGAAACAGAACCCTCCCACCTCGTGGTGCGCACTTACAGGTGCCCTTGGAGGCTGATGTGCCTTTCCTCACAGCACACACCCTGGCACCCCCGCTCAGGTGTTCTTCGAGACACTCCTCCCTCACGACTCTTTAAGGGCCAAGAATTCCTCAGCACAGTAGCATTTGTGACTCTGAGACTTTCCAGTTTTGGCAAATGCCCCCCAGGCAAAGCACCTCTTGAAGGTGTCAAGAAGAAACTCAGGGCAATACGCCAGCATTGCCTGGTGGCTTTGCAAATCCCTGTTTGTGGTCGCCTCCTAACGTTTGAGATGCAAGCGACCACTCCTTCAGGGTCGTATTTTTCCATTAGCAAACACCAGCCTCCTTCTCCCACTGAGTCTGGAACCAGGGCGTTCCACTGATTTTCTGTTTCTTGCTTGTCCACAAAGCACCGAGGACATCACGCCTTCGTGATCATGGAGTCGTGTTTGAGTCAAGGACATAGAGTTGGACATCTTTAGTCAAAGCACTGGGTTAGCGGAGCCCCTAAGCAGAGCACATACATGTATGCGTACAAAAGCCCTTGAGCAAGAGAGCTATTGGAGATAAGTGAACCTCACATTCTTCTTTTCTCTTTGTAAGTACATTTTTTCCCCCAATTGTGACGCATACTGAAAAGTGCCCAAATCCTGCATCTGTCAGGTGATGTCATAAACTGAACATGCCCAGAGAGTTTCTGTGAAGAAACGGATCAGAACCCCGGTGGTAGCCCTGTCTTCACAAGCCCTCCACGTGATTTAGCTGGGTGCAAAGTTCTGGAAACTTCTAGGGAGGCGTCCACCTTGTAGCCTGAAAGCTGTTGTGGTCATGCTCGATGTATCCTGGGGAATTAAGTGGCACATTAGCATCATGGGGACGAGTCTAATACTCAGTTCACTTACCCCTTAGCTTTCTGGTAACTTATGTCTGTTCTCAGCTTTACTGGAGTGTTATTTGTATGCAGTAAAATTCCATTTTTAATGTACAATTCAATAGTTTTTGATACATATTTACGGTTGCTTCCTTCCTACCCACTTCCATTGCACCATCTTCCCAAAGCGAACCAACACTGCTGGTCTGCTTACGTCCCTCCCAAGCTGGAAGCATAATTTCTGAGGACCAGACTGTGTCCTCAACCGGACACAAAGAAGAGGCTCCACAAGTACTTGCTCCAGAAATGAGGGAATCAAGCTAGGTAAGGAAGAATGAAGCCATGGAGAAGGCTAACTGGGCTGTAGGATGTGGGGATGGGTGGGTCCAGGGATGATGCATCATTGGGAGGTTCAAAGCAGGACGAATCAGACTAGTAGTAGAACAACATCCCGAAGTGCTGGAACCTAATGCTCCGGTACACCTGCTGTGTGTGGAGGCTGCTCCTGTCTGCTCAGTATCCCCTCAGCGGACCCCGGAGGTAACCTGCAGTCAGTTGCTGGCAGGCTAAAGGTTTCCTGGAGGTCTTGGCTTCAGAACGTTTTCTAGACACCAGAGGGTCTCCTTCCCAAGTGGGGCAGGACGGGAGTGCGGGCAAGTTTAAACTCCAGGAACAAACCCTAAGCCGTGAGGACATTGCTGGTGGACAAGTTCCCTGGCTTCCTCATTTGTCAGGGCCAAGTTCTCAGACTTGCTCCACACTTTATCATCCCCAGTGGGCTGGGCAGCCAGTCGCCCAAAGCAGGGACCCAGTCATTCATGGACCCTTCCTTCACGGGCTTGTCTTCCTCTCCAGCCCCCCGCCTCCCCACTTCCTTGGGCCATCTTCTCAAGAGGCTTGCACCCGAATATTTGACACTGGGTCTGCTTTTGAAGAAACCCAAACTAAGGCAATAAGATTCATAAATTTGCATCTTTCTTGCTCTGTGAACTTGAGTGATTTACTTTCATCTCTAACAGGGCCTGTTTGCTCATTTATAAAATATGGGTAACATGTTCATAGCAGCAATGTCCACAGTAGCCAGACTGTGGAAGGAGCCCAGATGTCCATCGACAGATGAATGGACAAAGATGTGGTCCCTATATACAATGGGATATTACTCAGCCGTCAGAAAGGATGAAATCTTGCCATTTGCATCAACGTGAATGGAACTAGAGGGTGTTATGCTAAGCGAAATAAGTCTGTCAGAGAAAGACAACTTTCATATGATTTCACTCATATGCAGAATTTAAGAAACTGAACAGAGGAGCCTAAGGGAAGAAAAAATAAGATGGAATCAGAGATGGAGACGGACCATAAGAGACTCTTAACTACAGGCAACAGACTGAGGGTTGCTGGAAGCAGAGGGGGGGGTGGGGTAACTGGGTGCCGGGGGTTGAGGGCATGTGATGTAATGCGTGCTGGGCGTTATATGCAACTGATAAATCACTGAACTGCCTCTGAAACTAATACTACACCATGTGTTAATTGAAGTAAAATAAAATTTTAAAATAAGAATTTTTTGGATTTTATGAAAACCTTGAGTACTTGCCATATTCGAGGAGCTTAGTAAATAATGGGTATTTATAGATAATATGCTATTTGGCACATTGCTTTCCTACTTGAATTTCCAAAGAGCCAGAGGGGGGCTTTGCACTGTTCCAGGTCTGCTCCCCAGGAATTAAACACTGAGTGACCACTATGGGAACCACTCTTGTAGGTGGTAGAGAAACAGCAGTGAATAAATCAAAGTCCCTGCCTTTCCGAGCTTATGTTCCAGGGGCAAGGGTTTGGATCATGGACAAATAACGAATCAATAGAGGATAAGGGGGCAAAGGATTAAAAAACCAGAAAACGCAGGATAATGAGAGAGAGGAACAGGGCTGGGGCATGCAGGTTATAATTTATAGAAGAGATCAGAAAGTCTTCTCAGGTGTGAGTTTTTTCTAGCTTTGAGATGTAATCGACATCGTGTAAATATTCGACTAGATATAATTGAAATGAGATACAATCACATTGTGTAAATTGAAGGTGTACAACGTGATGCTCTGGTACACACATATATTGTGAAATGATTACTGCCATAAAGTTATGTCACATAATTATTGTGGAGAGAACTTTCAAGAATTGCTCTCTTAGCAATTTTCAAGTACAGAATACATATTGTTAAGTACAGTCAGCATGCTATTGGATTCCACTTTTTTGCCTTCTAACTTTACGTTTGTATCCTTTGAGCAACATCTCACTGCCCACCCTCACCCCCACCCACCCGCCATCACCATCCCACGCTGGTTCCATGAGTTTGGATGTTCTAGATTCCGCACGTGAGATCATGCAGGTAGGTCTTAGGCGTATCTCACTTGACATAACGCCTCCAAGGTCCATGCAAATAGGAGTTCCTTCCTCTCGATAGTGGAATAATGTAGCTATATGCACACATACTTGCAAGTCACAGTTTATCCCTTCATCCATCGATGGGTGCTTAGGTTGATTGCGTGCCTTGGCTACTGTAAATGCTGCTGCCATGAACATGGGGTTAGGATAGCTCTTCATGTCCCTCACATATATATCCTGGGGAATTGCTGGATTAGAGAGTATTTTTAATTTGAGGGACATCTGTACCGTTGTCTACAGTGGCCACGCCAGGTGACAGCCTGTGCACAGCCCACAGGGTTCCCTCTTCTCTACATGCACTTCAGTAGTTGTCATCTTGAGAAGGACGTTTTGGAGCAAAGACTCCAAGTAGGGGAGCCAGTCAGGGTTTCCCCAGGAACGGCCAGATGGACAACAGGGAAACAGGCTGAAACATACTGTGATCTTGGAATCACAGGGAGGTCAGGGAATGGAGAAGCCACAAGAAGGAGATGAAGACTGGATTGCTTTTCTCATTACTAAGGCAGCTGCGACAAGATGGCCTTGGACTTCACAGCTCCTAGCGTGGGCTTCGAATTTTACTTAGAGTCCTCAGCAGAGACGTAGTACTATCTGAATTATGTGTTCAAAAGTGTCCTTCTGGCTGCTATGTGGGGAAAAGGCAAGAATGAGAGTTCGTGGGCTAGAAAGGAGGCAGGGGAGAAGTGACTGGTTTGGCCCAAGTGGCCATGGAGAGGATAAGTGTTGGTTCTTACGGAAGGATTTCCCCATGAATTCGATGTGGGCTATGCAAGGTAGACAAGACGCAAGGACCGCCCAGTATTTTTGGACTAAGGAACTAGAAGGCTGAACATGTCATTTACCTATTTGGGGAAGACTGGGGGGGGGGGGATAGGCTTTTCTAGATAGAGAGCTGGCTTTTGCATGTGTTGGGTTTTTAATGTCCATTACCCCTCCCAGCAGAGAACACCTCAGTGTATTAGTTAATAACATGGATTCTAGAGCTGGATTTCCTGGGTTTGGTCCCAGCTTTGTCACTTACTTGCTGTGTGACCTCAGGATACTTACTTTACCCATCTGTCCTCAGTTTCTTCATCTGTAAAATGGGACTAATAGTAAATTATTTAATGAGTTAGTACCTGTAGAGTGCTTAGTATAGTGCATGATGTATGTAAGAATATGTCAAATAAAATATTGGATGGGCATACACAGGAGGCTGGAGTTCAGAATAGAGGTCTGGGCTGTAGGTAGCAATCTGGAATCATCAGAGCGTAGATGCTGTTTTAAGCCATATGATGGATGAGGTCATCTAGGGAGTTAAAGTAGACAAGGTAGCATCACTGGGGACCATCCTGGGGCAGGTCGAGGTTTCAAGTGAAGAAAATGTAAAGGATCCAAACCTACCAGTTGTTGATGCATTTTTAAGAAGTTAACGTGTTTTCATTTGCTTTCACATTACTGCTTGAAAATTCAGCTGAGTCACATCCAGAGAACAGCATTCGCTTGAAAACGTGTCTGTGGTGGGTTCTACCATGGAGCCGATCCTGAAATAACACTTGTCATTCTAGGAAGGCGGCTGGTGTGTCAGAAACCGCCAGCCATGCGTTACACGTTTTATTCCCATGAATAAACAGGGGTAAAGCAGGGAGACATGATAATTTTTTCAACACCAGGGTAACTTTCAAAGTATTCCCTTTGGCAGCCAACAGATGTACTTAAATACCCCTCATTTCAGCATGTTGCTTTTTCATACACTATTTTGGGAATGGTTATCGAATAACTAAGAATTATAAAAATCAGTTTCTATCTTTTATGGGTGACATCTGTTCTTAATTGTGGCCATTCAGATAATATATTTGCCATTCTAACCAGTTTTAAAAGTGTAGTTCAGTGGTGAGGGTGCCATTCACCCCACTATCTACTTCCAAACCTCTTCCCTCACCCCAAAGAGAAACTCTGTACCATTGGGCATGATCTTATTCCCCTGCTCACTCAATTCCTTACTAACCGGTAGCGGGCCTTTTCTATAATATTTGTCTGTTCTAGATATTTTAAGTGGAAAATAGGCTATTTGTCCTTCTGGCGTCTTATTTCACTTAGCATACTTTAAGCTTCAGCCATGTTATAGCATGTATCAGAACTAAATTTTTTTTCTAGCTCACGAGTAGCACATAGTATGGCTAGACCACAGTTTGTTCATCCATTCTTCTGTTGATGGACACTTGGCTCATTTCCCCCTTTTGGCTCCTGGGAATAATGCTGCGACGAATACGGGCATACAAGTATCGCTTTGTGTTCCTCTTCTCAATCCCTCTCAGTATACACCTAGAGGTAGAATTGCTTGGTCATACGGTACCTGAGGTTTAGTTTTTTGAGCAATAGCCCAAATGCTGTCCACAGCAGCTGCACCACTGTGCATTCCCACCAGCAACATCCCCGGGCTCCGGTTACTGTGCATCCCTGCCAACCCGTTACCTTCCTTCCCTCAGCATAGCCGTCCGAGGGGCTACTTAGTAGCCTCTCACTGTGGCTTTACGTTTACATTTCCTTTACGTTTCCCCTTTACATTTCCTTCCTTGCCGTAAAATTGAGCATCTTTTCATCTACTTACTGACCATGTGTTTAAGTTCTTTGGAGAACTGTCTATCCAAGTCCTTTACCCATTTTTCTTAAGTTTGCATGTCTTTTTAAGTTGTAGTTCTTTATATATTGTAGAAATTAATCATTATATATATGGCTTCTAAGAAGTTTTCTCCCATTCTGTAGGTTATCTTTTTACTTTTTTGTTAATGCATAAAAGTTAATTTTCATGAAATCAATTCTTTTGTTGTTTGTGCTTTTGATGTTATAGCTAAGAATTTTTTTGGCAAATCCAAGGTGATGAAGATTTACTATGTTTTCTTAGAGTATTACGGTTTTACTTCTTCTATGTAGGTCATCAATTCATTGAGTTAATTCTTTTGTGTGAGGGGGTAGCAATCAAATTGCCTTCTCTTGCACTGGAAATCTAGTTGTCCTTGTACTGTCCATTAAACAGACTATTCTTATCAAAAATCAACTGACCATAGATTTTTAGACTCTTCGTCTACACAGTTCTATAAATACCACACAATCTTGGTTATTGTAGTTTTGTAATCAGAAGTTTTTCCTTCAACTTTGTTCTTTCTCAAGATTGTTTTGGCTTTGCAGAGCCCTTTTCTACTCCTTGGGAATTCGAAGATCAGCTTTTCCATAATGCCAAAAAAACACAACAACAACAACAAAAAACCCCAAACAAACCCATAGAATTTTGATAGTGGTTACTTTGAATCTGGACGTTACTTCAGGTTCTATTGATATCTTAATATTAAATCATCCATGACAGAGGGTATCTTTCCATTTATTTAGGTCTCCTGTAACTTCTTTCAGCAGTATTTTATAGTTTTCTACGTATACATCTTTCACCTACTTGGTTAAATTCACTTCTAGGTGTTTGATTCCTTTAGTTATTACTGTAGGTGAAAGCTCTTAAATTCCTTTACAAATTGTTCATTGCTCGGGTATAGAAACAGATGGGTTTTTGTGTGATCTTTAGCTTTGTTGAATTCATTTATTAGCCCTAACAACTTTCTTTTACATACTTTGGAATTTTCCATGTATAGGATCAGGTCATTTGTGAATAGAGAGTTTTCTTCCTTATGATGTGGATGTTTTTGATTTCTTGTCTCATTTCTGTGGTAGGACTCCCACTGTAATGTTGAGTATGGATGGTGAAAGTAAAAGTCCTAGTCTTGTTCCTGACTTTAGGGATGAAGTCTTCAGTCTTTCACCATTTTTCATAGATGTCCTTTGTCAGGTTGAGGAAGTTACTTCTATTCCTATTTTTCTCAGTGTTTTGAATCATGAAAAGGTGCTGAATTTTGTCAAATGCCTTTTCTCCATCAATTGACATGATCATGTGGATTTTTTCCTTGGTTCTAATAGTGTAGTGTATTGCCACTGACTGACTTTTAGATTGAACCACCTTGGTTCATGATAAATCCCACTCAGTCCTGGTCAATATGGGTTTAATATGCTATTGGATTCAGTTTGTTAGTATTTTGTTGAGGATTTTTGCATCTATATTCACAACAAGTATTTGTCTCTAAGTTTATTTTCTGCCTTTAGTATCAAGGTAATGCTGGCTTTATAGAATGGGTAAGGGAAGGTTTCCTATTTTTTCCTGAAGAGTTTGGCAAATATTGGGGGTAATTCTCCAATGTTTGGTAGAATTCACCAGTGAAGCCATCTGGTCCTAGATTCTATTTGTTGAGAGGTTTTTCATTATTAATTTGAAATGTCTTAAATTGTAGGCATTTATGGCTATCAATTTCTGAGTACTTCCCCCCCCGTATCCCACAAATCTTGGTGTGTTGTATTTTTCATTATCATTCAAAGTATTTTATAATTTCCCTTGTCATTTCTTCTTTGATCCATTGGTTGTTCAAGAGTTATTTAATTCTTACTAATTGTGTATTTTCCCCATTTTCCTTCTGTGACTGATTTCTAGCTTTGTCCTGCTGTGGTCAGAGAAGATACTTTTCATCATTTAAATATTTTTAAATTTATTGCAAGCTGTTTTGTGGTGTAACGTATGGTCTAGTCTGGTCAATATTCCACATGCACCTGAAAGGAGGGGAACATTAATGGGTTCCCAGGATTCTCATGTCTGCTTTCTCCTTATTTTAAGTAAAATCTGAATGCCCTATGTGGGGCTTGAACTCACGACCTTGAGATTAGGAGTTGCATGCTGTACCAACTGAGCCAGCCAGGCTCCCTGTCACAGGCACTTGAGATTAACCTGTGTTGTTCAGTGGAGTGTTCCATATATGGAGGATCTTCATTATTCATAGTTTCCCTATTTCATAATTAGCTTCCTCAATATTTGTAATTCTGAAATGACTACTTCTGATGCTTTTGTAGTCATTTGTGGGCATGCGTGCACCGAGAGAAGTGTTGCCTCAAGGGCATAGTCCCAGCTCACATTGATGCTTTTCTTTTTTATTCCAGCTCTTATAAAGAAGTATCCTTTTGTGATCTATTTAGTGCTATGTATTTCAGTTTTGCATTTTACTGATTTTACTGTTTAAAGTGGCTCCCAAGCGTGGGGCAGAAATGCTGTCCAGTATTCCCAAGTTTAAGAAGGGTGTGATAGGTCAGATAATCTTTATTCAGATATGTGGTATAGTGCTGCTGGCTGTGAATTCAGGGTTGATAATTATACTATATATCAAATAATTCTTTTAAATATTTTATTTGGGAGAGCACGCACATGCGTGAACAGGGCAGAGGGAGAGGGAGAAGCAGACTCCCTGCTGAGCAGGGAGCCCGACGTGGGGCTCGATCCCAGGACCCCGGGATCATGACCTGAGCCAAAGGCAGACGCTTAACCACTGAGCCACCCAGGTACCCCCAAATAAGGGCTCTTAAAAAGAAATGTACACAAGTTTACATACTGATTGGTGGATGAAAATGTTACTAGACTCATGTATGATCCAAACCCTGTATTTCTTTTAAGAGTAATGATTCAATATTTCTAATTCAGTGTTCATGGTTCCATTTATATAGCTACTCAAAGAGAATCCACTGTATTTCTCATTGATTTTTCTAATTATTTTAGAGCATGTGTGCACATGTGAATGGTGGGGGGCGGAGAGGGAGAGAATCTTAAATTCTCCGCTGAGCAGGGATCCCAATGTGGGGCTCTATCCGAGGACCCTGAGATCATGATCTGAGAGGAAACCAAGAGGCAGTCACTCAACTGACTGAGCCACCCAGGCGCCCCATGTCTCATTGGTTTTTATTGTTCAACTGTATCTCCTTATTAATAGCCATCTAAACATTCTATCCGTTATTGAAAATGGTGTTGAAATCTCCGATTGTTCTTGTAGAATTGTTTTTCCCTTCAATTCTCAGTGTTTGCCTCATGGTTTGTAACTCTGCTGAGCACATAATTTCCTTGTCTCTCGTAATGGTTTTTGGTTCAAATCTATTTTGTTTGGTATCACTATGGCCACCTCAGTTATCACTTGGTTACTAGTTGCATGTAATAGGTTTCTCTACTTTCTCACTTTCAAGCTATTTCTATTTTTGGATTTCAAGTGGGTCTCTTGTATACAGTATATAGTTGGTTTTCTTAAAATCCATTTTTCAATCTGTGCTTTTATCAGAGTTTCATCCATTTACATTTGAAATGATTACTGATAAAGGAGGGGCTATGTCCGCCATTTTTATGTTTGCTTTTTGTATGCTTTAGCTTCTGTGTGGGTGTAAGTTACCTAGAGATCAAAAAAAAAGGAAAAAGGCTTACAATCCTCACAAGTAAAAAAGACTATCTTTATGAAAAACCTTCTTTAACCTTAAAGGAGCGCTAGTTTAGAAAGATCCCCTCTGTGAGCTGAAGACCCATGGGGCTTTAGCACAGTGGTTTACCATCCCCCTAACTCCTTGGGTCCTAAAATTAAAGCTGAAAGTTAAAGAATAATTTTCACCAGTGGAATTCAACATCATGCATCTATAGCTTTCAAATGTACTTTTAAAAATATATATGCGGAGCTTCTAGTGGACTTGAGGCTACACCATTGCATTTTTTCATCTTGATGGAGACTTGTGTTCATCAGGTAACATCAACTACCTGGGTCTTGAGGAGCCTTACTACGTTTCATTTTCTTATGGGGTCTTCAATCATTTGCATCTGTAGCCCTCTAGCTTTTTCTGGTGGCATCTTCAGCATTTCTGAGCTAGCTTCCTCATTTCTTCTCCACAAACTCGCTGAAATCACCCTGCAGTGCTTGAGCATAGAGCAGAAGCATCCTACGGTCTCCAAGGCCTCCCAGAATAAGAGAGAACCAGCTCTCAGCTTCTACCCATATGCGTATCTTTGTGATTAAAAGTAAAACAGAACCAACACTTTTCTTCTTGGTCACAGACATGAAGTGAACTTGAAGAGTGAAAGGTTAGCCTTCTGCATTTGAACAATAAAGTCTCAAAAGAAAAAAAACCCCACAACACAATAAGGCAACACCAAAAGCATCAAACATACAAGCAGAGCTTATCAGCTGTAAGTCACAGGGGAGGGGAGGGTGTGCAGGCCTGGAGCCATGGGCCTCCCTCTGGTCTCTGTTCCACAATTCTGCCTACCAGTCGTCAACCTTGGCTCCATTGGCATCACCAGGGAGCTGATACAAATCCTGACGGCCAGGCTTCTCCCCAGACCAAGTATCTGGGAGTAGGACAGAGGCATTAGTATGTTTGAAAATTCCTGAGGCCATTCTGATGTGCAGCCAAGTCTGGAACCAGTGCAAGGGAGAGCAGAGCCACCGAAGCAGAGTCTACTCCACATTGGGAAGCAGTCATAGTTGTGTTTTTTCCCCCTCCCATGAAGAACGGCCCGGGATGGTAGGAACAGCTAGACAGCTGGATTAATATAATTCCCTTTGCTTTGCTGTCATTTCACAAACAGTTAAAACAAAGTGAGATTTCTGAGGTCATGAAAATGTTAGCAGACTTTAGTTTTTAAAGATAAAACAGGCCATGTGTTTAGAACCAAGCAACTTGATCTTTTGTAATAGGACTCCCGCGAATATTTTTCAGATGGAATTATGCATGCCAGAGGTCAGAAGAAAGAAAAATAAGAATTATCCCATTCCCTACTTTGAGAAGTTAAATGATTAGAGAAAAATCCCTGGGGAATATTTCATGGCTTTCCTTGTGTGTACCCTCTATTCTATCAGGAGAGCACAAAGGGAATTAATTAAGAGGCTCTCTGTAGCAGCTCCACTTTGATTATGATTGGAGGAGATCCAAATATTGCTACTCTGAAGATCAGAACTATAAAGCATTTTTCCCCTCTTTACTCCATTTCAGGGAGATCTCATTGTCCTTATTTGGCATATTTAGATATTAAAAAGTCAAATGAAGAATCACAACACTATAGAAACTGCCAAGGTATCAGCTAGTAAATACATTTTGGAAAGTAACATTCAAAATTGGTGCAAGGCAGGCCTGGTGGTGAATGGCTGGACAATAAAAACAAAAGAGAGGGATTTCCAGAGGGAAAGGACTCACCCATTCCGATGTTTTCAAGTTTTTTACATTTTGCCATAAGCGACCTTAATTCCTCCAAGGTATTCCTTGTAAGGAAGTCTCCCTTCGTCGTCTCGTGCAGATGGAGACCAAGTTCAAAATGGAATCCTGGGAAGAGCCTTTTTGTTCCCACATATGAAGTCGACGGGCCAGTGAGCACCCACCGCTCAGCTCCGTCTGACCACAGGGAGCCCCAGGCATGAGCAGCTTGAAGGCACAGCAGGAACAGAAGAGCGGACGGAAGGTGAAGGGAAGGCAGGCCCGCACAGCAGTGAGTCCCATATTCACACGGAGACGGTAGGGAAGTAATTTTCCCAGTAACCTCCCATTTCCAGGTTTTAGATGCCACAGTGTAAAAATGGAAGAATTAACATTCTTGAGAGCGTTTTGCAGGTTTCCCAGGACTTAAGGTCTTTGCATAACTATAGAACTATACCCTTAGAAATCTGGAACCACTGCATTGGGCGAACATCCCTCAGAGCCCCAGATATAGCCTACATGTCAGGTTTTAGGTATGAGGAAGAAAGAACATTTTCAACCAAGGCCAAAATGGCAAGTTTTAGCACATAAGGAAGGACTAAGTGAGGGGGAAGGGAAGGCAGAGTTGAGGAGAAGTAACAACTGGGATTGTTTTTTTCTATCCGAGGTAGGGTACAAGTGTGCTTGTCAGGCAGAGACACTCAGATGGGTTAAGAGACTTGCCTAAGTCTGGTCTGCTAGAAAGTGGAGGGACCACAATTCAACCTCGCCCCCTTGGGCTCCAGATGCCATCACACAGAAAAGAAACACGAATATGCAAGACAAAGTACAAGAAGACACCATACCTCTACTCTCCAACCCTCCTCATTGTCTAGACGGGGTAGGACGTACACACACTCAGCAAACTGGTCGGAATGTACCGATAGCTGTACCCACTACTGCTCCCACTGGTGTTGCAGGTCGTTCCGCTGCACGTGGAGACTTCCACTGCTTGCTGTGCCCCTGGCCTCCCATCTCCGGCTGAGAAGCCTCCTCTGCCAATGCTGGAGGGACGGTCCAGCTGCTGACACCTCTTCGCCACTTCCTCCACGCCCAGGCCTTGCGAGGGCTCAACATGTAGCCAACAGTGCACAGGTGGGTCTAGAAATGTTATGGTTCTGGAGCTGAGAATCCAGAAAAGGCATTCCAGAGGGACGATGACTAAGCCCCAAGCCTGGCCCCTCAAATAAAGATGTGTTTACCAATCAAATGTTTAGGGTGGTCTCTGGATTTAGAGTTGGCTCGAGAACTACTTGACTCATTAAAATGTTATACATGACTATACTGAAGATGTGTAAAGCCTTTATGGGTACATGGCTCATATTATCTTCACACTGACTCTATGGTGACGTCTTGGCTCCCTGTAGGTGAAGAAGTTAATGTTCAGACAGATTAGACAACTTGCCCAAAAGCACACAGTTCAGTTGTAGAATGTCTGTTGTACAACCAACTGCTCCTCTAAGAGGATGTAAATTCAATGTGTGTGGGCTCACCTGGCAAATTGATAATTTTTTTTCTATTTAAGTGGTTAACACAAATGAGAAAGGTCTTTAAAAATGTACAAAGCATGCTATCAAAGATCTTCCTGTATGCAGATCTACCTGTTTTTATGACCTATGGTTTCCCATTTTATGCATGTATTTAATGGATCTCATGTTACTGGGTGTCTAAATGGTTTCCAGTTTTCTGTTATCCCTAACAATGTTGCAGTGAATTTTCTTGCTATGGTTTTGGCTTAGTACACTAGTTTATAAATTTTTAGCGGAATTGCAAAGTCAGAGTTTAAGCATTCCAAACATTTGCAGGGCAATTAGGCAATGTCTGTCAAAGAGTTGAATCTACTTACATTCCGAGCAAAACTGTACGAAAGGGCTTATTTCACCACAAACATCAGAATACTTGACATTATCAAACTTATTGTTTCCCCCGATCGGAGGGAGAAAACAGGGAATCTCATTTTTGAGATATAATTCACATGCCATAAAATCTGCCCAAAGAGTACAATTTTGTGGGTTTTTGTGTATTTATATTGTTGTGCAATCATCATACTAATTCCAGAACACTTGTCACCCCAGAAAGAAACCACACTCAGCAGTCCCTCTGCCTTCAACCAGGCCTCGGCCAACACATTCACATTCTGCCTCTATGGATTTGCTCATTCTGGACATTCTACATACATGGATTGCAGATAAGCAATCAGACGCATCTGGCTTCTTTCACTCAGCATTACGTTTTCAAGGTTCACCCATGTTGTAGCATGAGTCAGTTTTTCCTTATTATGGTTGAATACTCCTCCTCCATTGGGGAGATATATGGTAATTTGCTCACCAGTTAATGGACAGGAGTGGTTTCCACTTTTTGATGTTGTGAATTAATGCCGTTATGAACATTAATGTACTAGTGTTTGGGTAAAGCTGGGTGTTGGGCTCTCTTGGGCAGATGCGTAGGAGTGCAATTGTCAGGTCACATGTTAACGCTGTTCCACATCTGAGGAAACACTGAACATGTCCAAGGTCGCTGCACCATGTTACATTTCCATGATGAATGTACAAGTGCTCCAGTTTCTTTACATTCTCACCAATGCCTATTATCTTTTTATTAAAGCCATCCCAATGGCTGTGAAATTGTTCAAGGTGGACTGATTTACAGTTCCCCGAAGAAGGTGTCCCCACCCTCTGCCCCCTCCAGGGATGGCCAGGTTGCTGGTTTTTGAGCTAGATGAGGGCAAGATGCAAAATGGTAAGCTAGAGTTCCCAAAGCTTGCTCCTCTTACTAGTATTTCGCTGTATTTCTTCAGTAAACTCTGTCTGGATTGCAGAAAGCCCTTTCCTAATTTCCACGGTCATGAAAAAGTCGGTTTTTATAGTGTTTGCCAGTTCTCATCGCTTTTATGGAGGAGAAAACTTTGGAGGTCCTTCCTCTGCCATTTTTACTCCTGTCACTCCCACTTAACTGTTGAACTTCTTTGTAAATACTCATTCTGAGTTGCAAACAACCATTTTACAAGCATACTTTTGGAAGCACTTTACCGTGATTAGGGAGAGCCTAAAATAGTTCCTCTCTCACCACTTGCAAGAATACACAGCTGGGCCAGTTCTCACAATCATGCAGCCACCCCCCTCATGCCACGTGGTTCAAACATTAGCCAGTCCTGCCACCTCCATTTTTTTTTTTTTTTACCAGCTCATACAATGAAACTGCTACCATGACAGCCACTAAGTGTTAAGAGTACAATATAGACACTGTCTAGTGGAAATTCTCAGTATTATAAAGCTTTCCTAAAAAGATCCATTCCCTGTTAGATTATCTACTTGAGGGACAACGTGGTCCCCAAGATGGTAAGACATCAAGCAGATATCAAGATGCAGGAGGGAGTAACCCCTAGCATGCCTAAGCCTGGAGGAATTTAGGAAGGCACAAAGAGGTATCACAGTGGGATAGGATTTAAACCCTTCCAATTTACCCCAGGTGACTTTGTGGAATTTGATTGCTCATCTTTTGTAGTCTTACGGTCTTTATTAGGAAGTTGTATGGAAGAATCCTTGCCATGTAGGGTTGTCATAAGGAGGACACATGTACGGCGTGATCTGGTCCAGGACCTGGCATAGACCAAGGGCACAGTTAGCATTTGCTGGAAGAGGAGGTCCAGATTTGATGAGTCAGTAGGGCCAGAGCGGGCAGATGGAGGACTGGGAGGGCTCTGGGATGGGGGAGAGATGGGGCTGCCACTGGCTGAGGGAGGTCAGCCCCTCGGCAGCCAGAACCTCACGCCTGGTCCACAGCTGAATCTCAGAGCTCCACGCGGGAGCCGATGTGCTGCAGACAGCGCGTGAAATACTGGGCTATCCTTTGTTTCTTCCATGTCCCTGAGATACCACCATCTCCATCCATCATCATGGACTTAAGGACTGCTTCCTTTCTTGGCCATAGACAGCCAAGAAAAAAAATATAGAAAGGATTGGGAGTCGAGAAAAAAAGCTTTAGAAGCAAATTTCTCTTGTGTGCATGTGTATGTATCCACTGCACCTAAATTTGATCAACCGCCCACACAGCACATGGCTGCAGAGAAGACTGCCCAGTACAAAATGGAGTATGGACATCATTTACTTTTATTATTTTTTAAATCCATTTAAATGTATTCCCATTTTCAGTTCTTAAAAAGTTTGTTTTAGAGGACTGTCCTGATAAGCATGGCTTCTTACAGTGGCAAGGTATCGATTTTCATGTGAGCTGAGTTACAGTTCCTATCAACTAGCCACTTAGCCTAATGGCTCATGTTTAATACAGGGCCTATCGTATGGGAGGGACCTACAGAGTGTTGTACCAGATAGGATTTATGTCCTAAAACTATACAAGGTTGAAAGTTTTAGGCTCCCACTGATGCCCCAGCGTGAAGGGATGGAATGAAATTTTCACTTTTTAGAAATGAACATCAATTGTCAGATGAAATAATACAAGTAGAAAAGCCTTTAGTTCTTGTGATTTAGGAAAAACCCACTGTTCTATTCATATATTCACAAGCATTTACTTTTTCTTGGAAGTCATTCTTGGTATCTGCAGATTTTCTTGTGACCATACGGGGGCCTGCACTTCCATGACCCTCAATCCTAAACATTTTCTCTGTTGGTACTGGTGGCTATGGGCCCCCTGTCATTTTGTGGACATTCCCGAGGGTGAAAGATGAGTTCCAATGCACCATGAGGGCAACAGTCGAAGAGCAGGTAAAAACCCCTGGTCCTTCTCAAAGTTTCTGTTCAGAAATGGTTTAGGTTATGGCCACCTCCCCCCATTTGGTCAAATAGTGTCCTAGGGCTAAATCCAAAGTCAATAAGACTGCAACCTATATTGCTCCCATGGCAGGAAAGGCTGAGTCCCAGGCCACAGTCCAGGGGTTTAGATTGCCAGATTAAACACTAGACTTGTCATATTTCAGTAAAAAACAAGTTTTGAGTGTCAATGTGCCCAAAATCTTGAATGGAACATATTGTATTTTTATGTTCTAACTGATGATCCTAGGCAGAGATGGATAATCCTGGGGCCAATATAGTATAATCTACTAACGCATCTCTGTGTTGCTCTACATTTATAATCAACTGATAAATTTATCCTTAATTGATCAGAGCTCGGAAAGTCTAACTGCTTCTTCTCCACTTCGAGTTTTTCTCTGCATTCACCTCGTCTAATGCCACCTGGTGTCATGCTAATGTCCAAATGGGCAATGATCCCCAGGCCTCTAAGAATTGAGCTCCCCTAGAAGCATGTACACGTACTCTCACCCAGCGCACAAATGAGTCCTGTGTGGGCCCTGGGCAGCACCCATCGCATCTCTACCTCTCCTCTGGCAAACCCCCGGCTGATCTCCACTGCCTCCAAGCCACTTGGAAGAGCCTCACCACTAACACTGTGCCGGGGACAGAGCCTGAAAGCATGGTTTGCCAAGGGGCCAGGGTCCCGGGGCCCCAGAGCGGCTGCATCTCCAAGCACCTGGCTGGAACTGATGGAGGGTGGTCTTCTCTGGGCTCTGAGGGCTACTGGCCTGGGGACCAGAATGACTAATCTCCAGAGCCTTTCATGAGAACCTCTGTAGCAGGTTCTGACCTTCAACTTTTAACTGGAGCATCTCAGACTCCGTCCCAGGGACTTTGGGTGCCCCACTGTGCAGCCGAGCTTTGGAGTGTTTCCTGGGGCCTGCTGCACACCCCCCCCCATGGTGCTCTTGCCCTGCTGGGTCTCCCCCACCCTTGAGTGCTCACGTGCCACCTGCTTGCTCTTCCTCACGCACCTTCTGCTGGGGGTGGACTTTCCTGTGCCTCCTGAAGTTCAAAACTATTACTTCCTTCTCCTGGTGTGTTTTATTCTCCCCCCCCCCCCCACCCGTAGTGGACTTCCTGGTTGATTCCCCAATATCAATTCTATTTGCTCCTCAATGAGCAGCAGCAAGTATGACAGAACTGACTTAAGGGTCATCCCGTCTGTATCACCTGTGGTTGGTCCCCACTGCTCAGTTCTGGGCTATGTGATACGGAGGTTGGCTAGAAGCTGCTGGGAAAGGTCTTTGTTGCTGTTGAGAGAATGATGGGGTTATTATTTCTTCAATATGAACAAGGAAGCAGAGAGTGGTAACTTCTATGGCCACCCTCCTGCAGCCATAACAGGAGCCAGGGCCAGGACAAAGCCAATGCGGGGCTAGCGGAGCACACAGGACGGAAACCCGGGCCCTCCAAGACATCCCCTCGCCTGTGGCCCCATCAGCTTTGAGGCTCACCCTCCTTGCAAGATGGCTGTGTCCACTAACAAATGTGCTTGCTGTTCAAGCCTGTTTCAGTTTTCCATTCTTTGTAGCTGAAGGCATCTTGACTGACACATCCCTAACCCTGTGTCCTCTCCTGCTCCTACGGAGACATCAAGATGGAGTTTAAATGTCATTTTCCTGGCAATGCCCGAGCCTGGGTTAGGGTGCCGGACTTCTCGCCTAGTTCTTGAGATGCTCCATCATTGGCGGAGTAACGCTTGCACCAGTTGCTACACGGTGATTTCCAAGGGGCAGGAACTGCTTCTGTCTTGCCCACAAGCACATCGTGGTCACAATGCCAGCCGCAGAGGGGCTGTTTACTAAAGGTCTGTTGGGGGAAGGGGCTCCAAGGCCTTGCTGTTTGGTGTGCTGCTATGGGTGCATTTAACCACTGAGGCTGTCCTCACCTCTGGGCCGAATTCTTGCCTCCGGTTGGTTAGGGCAGTGTCGCTTGCCCTCCTGAGTCCATCCATTGGGGTTTCTCTCTTGCTAGAAGGCCTGGTCTTCACCTGCCAACCCATCCACCCAGCTTGTCCTTCTAGGATATTCCCAGCTATCTGCTTTCTTATCACCTGATTTTCCCAGGGCCATGTGATCAGCCTTGCAGCCTTGGGCTGCCTCCCCTGCCATGCCTGTCGGACCTGCATCAGCTGCACCTGCTGCTTCCCAGGGCCCCACACGGGGTCATGGCAATGGTCACGCTTCTTGCTTCTGAGGTAGCTTCCAAATAGGAGATAAACCTCTTATGCAGGTTCTCTCTCTTGTTAAATCTACCAAAGGGGCAATAAACTAATGGGGTCAACAAGGCTCAGATCCCAAGGGCCTGGAAGTTCTTTGAACATTTTGTCAATACCAGCATTTTTTTTTCCATGTAGCTCAGATGAAGAAATTGAAGATATATTTGAAAAAAATACCAAAAAAAATAACCCCAGAAATTGACCTTTTCTCTTACACATGGAAATTAAAAGGTGTCTGCACTGCGACAGACTGTCAGACAATCTTTGGTGTCATGAATAGTGTGAAAAACTGGCCTGTTATTCCTGAGTGCACTCTACAATGGTCCTAATAGAGTTCTCAGAGCAGTGTTGTGAGAACAAATACCCACTGGATTCCACTGCTGTATTTATCTTAGAGGAAAATCATGTGCAAGTATTTGTAATCTCTTCACAGCATGGGAGTTAAGTAAATAAGCAACATCCAGGGCTTTATTTTCAGGAGGAAAACCAAAGTGGTCTTACCCTACATTCATTTAGGCCAATTTTTCCCTTCTGTCCCATGCCTTGGATGAAGCAGTGCTTAAGTTAAAAGAAACCACATGGAGGACAACGTAACTTTTCCTAGGTTACCAAATACAAGTAGAGAGAATCTTACAGGGAGCTGCCATCAATCAGCTTCAACAATTAGCCGAATATGGTCAGTTTTACTTCAATGATATCCCTGCCCTGCTCTCTCTGCCCCATTCTCTTATCTAATACCCTCAGTGAGAAAGGGACAATCCCAGCCCCATCTACACTGCGAGAAATGAGGTTGAGAGAGATTGAAGGATATCCAGGTCATACAGGGTGACGGCTGGCCAAGCCAGAACCCGAGACGACATTGGACTTGCATAGTCTGAGCCTACTACGGCTTCTCAGCAAACATATCAGATATGCACGTCAATCATGAACTGATTTGCCAGTATCTACAGTGAATTGGTAAGTCAGTTAACTGGTTGAGCTTTAATTTTATACCCATACTGTGCTAACTACACAAAAGGGAAAAATTGAGAAAGCAAAGTTACTAGTGAGGGGGTTTCACAGTGGCAATTTTTAAACTGCTTTGTGGTGTAATTTTAATACCACAATATTCACCATTTCAAGTATATGATTTAATGACTTAATGCATTTACAGAATTGTACCATCAATGACAGTGATTTTTTTTACTGTGTAAATCTGACTTGTTCCCCAGTGTCTGGAAATAGTGCTTGGAATATTGCGTGTTAAGTATTTGTTAAGATAAATGAAAAGATTTAAGGAGTTTACCATATAGTTGGTTAGATATGTAGAAAATGGTTTATAATAGCATATACCAGATTTATTCATCATTCAGAAGATGCTTATTAGGACACTGAGTAGGTTTAATAATCACAAAGCACACAACTCACTATCTTTTAATCTGTTGGGTTATTTCCAGGGTGAGAATAAAACTTTCAGTAGCAAGAATTTCACCAGGTATATAGGATTTAATATCTACATAAGGAACAATGGTTTTCTCTGTATTTACAAAAGGACACCTGGGTGGCGCAGTTTAACATCAGACTCTTGGTTTTGGCTCAGGTTGTCATCTCAGGGTCCTGGGATTGAGCCCCAGGGTCAGGCTCCATGCCTAGTGTGGAGTCTGCTTGAGACTGTCTAAAATAAAAAAATTTAAAAAAATTCCTGCTTCTGACAAGAACCAAAGAACACAGGGTACACACTTGTAGCCCATGGTCTGAAGTCCCTAAAGACAGACACTGATGAGACACTATTTGCATCAAGAAGTCTTTTCTAGATGTTGGCTTGATGTGGGAAAATGCTTTTAGAAACAGAAGTTATCGTTTGAAATGGAGGGTCATGAGATATGAATTCTCAGTCATACCTGGAGCTTGTTTTTAAAATAGAACTTCAGCTTTTAAATGAAATGAAATCTGAATCCTTACTGCAGTAAATAAAATCTGGAAACATTTGTTGAATTTCATAGTCTTCACACAGCATGATGAAATTAATAGAAGCATACGCTGAAGTTCTTTCCAAAAAAAATAAGAGTTTAGTGATTGAAGTGAGACTATAAGCTCTTCATATTTTTTAATGAGCAAACTTTTTTCAAATGTCAGTCTGGAAGTGTTCTAACTTTGTATTACGTCCCTTTATTGTGGAGGAAACTGTTAGGATACAAAACAGCTTCATCTAAAAGAAGCCCGAAGAACAAAAATAGAAACCAAACTTCAATTTTATAAAGTTTAAAGTTCATAGAGATCTGACTTTGGATAATGTTTTAGTTCCATTTCTATTGGAGAAGCTAAAGTCAGCCCACATTGCTTGTGCACCTTTAGCTTGGACCTCTCAGAAAAACCTCCCCTCAAGTGTACCTTGCTGTTCTGTTGCCTTCTGAATACATTTATGGAACGATATTCAGATCTTTGCTTCTGGAAGAGTACTCTGTCCAGTGTGTTTCCAGAGTCCATGAGTTGTACATTGTTCAGGACCACATCCGAGCTGTATTTGAGCTTCATCCATGGATAGTGCTCCATCTGTGGCCCAGAGCAGAGAGGCCAGCTCTCTTGGTGCGATTAAGCAGGGCAGTGGGAGCTTGGCAGGGCCTCTGTGATTACAACACAAGGAAGCAGTGTTGTGGGTGACTGATCATCTGGGTTCCTGGATTACTGATTATGGAGGCAACCTAGTCAGCTAGGAAGGGTCAGGTCCCTAGCAAGGTTTTAGAGGATGCATTCTGAAATTGTTGGATGATGCATACCCTTTTTCCCCCAAGTAATTTTCTGTGGGTACTTATGGGGGGGAGGTCTTTGGGGACCAGCCATCTTTCCATCCAGTTTCTAAAGCCTTGCCATGCAATTCAGGGTGACTGGAGGGTAAGGAGAAAAGTACCACCTTGAAATCAGGCCTGGGTGTGAATCTAAGCTCCCCCGTTTTCTAGTGTGGGCTCTAGTAGGGAAGGTTCCTAACTTCCGTTAAGCGGGCATAAGCACACTGTCTCTACCCCAGGCTTCTTGAAAGATGTAAATGAGATAATGATGCTGAGTGGTCAGGCATCTATTAAGCATGTAACAGAGGAATGATAACATGGGATCCTGGATGTCCTTGTCAGCATCTAGATAATTCATTTTAAAAAATTGGTTAAAGTGCTTGAGAAATGAATAGGACAGTTTCCAACTGAAGATTTTGTGTGTGAGACCAACATAGCTGTATCACTAATCAGAATATAATCAAGTGGTCTAAAGCCTGGCTACATCAAGTATGGTCCATGGACCAGAAGCATCACCTCGGAGCTTTTGAAAAGGACTCGAAGCCCACTCCAAGCTTTCTAGAGGAGAACCTGTATTTTTAACAGGGTCTCCACTTAAATCACAGGCACAAAGGAGTTTGCAAAGCAGTGGTGTCATGATTTTAGAAAATTCTATGGTGGCCATTGGTACCAATGGGGAGATTGGAAGTCTTACCAACAAGGTTGGGTCTTGAAGGACGACATGTTAAAGGACACAGGGCACATCCCAGGATGAGGACCTAGTGCCTCAAAGACATGAAGGGGTGAAATTTTGTTTCTCCCTTAAGACTTGTGATGTTCTGAGAAACGATCAGTAGCTTCATCCTCTGGATTACAGAGAACATGGAATGGAACACCAGGAGAGGGGAGTCAAGGGTTTAGGTGGTTGCAAATGGTGACCTGTCCTCGACGCCATGCCGTCAAGCATGCATAGTCTATGCAGACAAGGACACGGCTATTTGGGGGCTGAAGGATACCACATGAGGAGCAAATATGGAAGACTGGCTGAAGCCTAGAGAGGAGGAGAAGCTGCTCAGGCAGCTGTTGTAAGAGCCTATCGAATGCAGCGGGCTTACAACATGTGGGCTAAAAAAGGAGACACAGCATCAGAAGGCCTTGCTCTGTGGAAACCCTGGCCACATGGGAGGTGTTAGCAACTCCATCGAGGACTGATTTTGGAGTGGAGCTGATGGGGTGAAGACCGAGAGATGAATCGAGATCATGTATATGGCTAGGGAGGGGGAGGGTCAGAAGGTGACTAGTTCGGTGTGGAACATATTTGACGTGTGGAGCTGAGGGCCATCAGTTTGGAGGTGCGCTGAAGGCGGTTTGGGCGGTGACAGATCAAGGCAGAGATGCACATTTTGGAAGCATTTCTATGTAGATAGAAGTTTCAACTTATGGCAGGGACTTAAAACCACTAAGTAATGAAGATAGTGTAAAAAAGACAAGAAACCAAGCACAACACACGAATTCACTTAAAACGTGAGAAAAAGCAATGCCAGTATTCAACGGCAAGACACTCCTTATGGCCACTTAGGACCTACCTGCCCCATTCCACCATATTCCTGTTCCTTTTTAAAATTGGGTTTATTAATATGCTGCTCTAAAATCTCCAGGGATTTTTCCAGGCTCAGAACTTTGGTAGGAATGGCTTTAACTTTCACGGAGTTCTGTCAGAAGGGAGACCAAGGAGGCATCCAGTTAACTCCTTCCCCCCAGCAATGGCTGTCCACAGCTTGGCCATGACCGGAAACTACTTTTGTAACGACCCAGAATCTCAGTACTTCATTTGTGAAGTTTCTTTTGCTTTTTGTGTACTCTCTCATACTCTTGTCTCCTGAAAACTTGAGCATATAAATGACTGGCTTTGTTACGGTGCTTCCTGTTCCTGTGATGATTTCTCATGACTTAACTCCTTTATTTCTAATAACCCGGTGAGGGAAGGTTCTTACCTCCATTTGACAGATGACAGCTGAGGCTTACAGCAACTTTTCCCAAGGTCTCATAGAGTGTGGTCCAACCCAGGTTGTGGAGTTTGAATTCCATACCGTGTCCCCACTTTGTGCCCTTGCCCTTCACCTGTTAACACACCTCCCATCTGTGCAAGCTCAGCGTCTTCGTCCACCCGGGTTGATGTGGTCACAGAACACCGTCAAGTGGGCGGCTTCTGAACAGAGACGTAGCTCTCAGTCTGGAGACTGGGAAGCCCAAGACCAAGGGGCCAGTGGATTTGGTGTCCGGGGTGAACCAGTTTTCTGGTGCACTGACGGCCCTCTTTCCGTGTTCTGGGGTCTCTTATCAATAAGAGCTCATCTCCGCGAGTTATGTCCTGAAGGCCCACCTCCTATCCCTCCTTGGCAACCAGGTTTCAACAGGATATTTAGGGAATACAAACGTCTGGACCATAGCACTTAGAGGATTTATTTCCTGCAGATTACAATGATCCAGTGATCTCATGTGATAGAAAATATCCAAATTTCTGCCCTGGTTCATTGAGATGCTATCACTGCTGTTAACTATACTTTCTCCCTGAAGCTACATCAAGGGCATCCTCTATTGATTAGCATATGGTAACCTCATAAGGTAGATTGTTAATTGAAAGCAGCAGTGCATAAAGTTATTTTTATCTCAAAACTATTATACTAGGGGAAAAAAAAAGCTTTGCTTAGGCAGGATGTTGGGACAATTTTGTCCTCTTATTAGCAACCGTGCATTTGTCAACTAAGGAAACACTTTGCAGCCTTGGGGGTTGTCTGAACAGGAGCTGGGTGAGGTCTAGACACCTGTGATGACGATACAGTGGTCATGCTAGGGGTGGGCTGGCCAAAAAAGAAAAAAAACTATCTCGAGGGGTTATTTCGAAGCAACTATGTGGTGTGACAACCTTTATAACTGTATTTTTACTCAGAACCATTCCTTTTTCTATATCTTTTCTCTTTGTATCAAAAGAAATGACTGTGTAGAAAGTTGTATCTATTTTTAAAAAATACACACATGCATGTGGGAGCAATTTTAGAGTGAGGTAGAACATGGATGTCGAGTTACAATGTACTTTTTACACAGGCGGTCCTGTAAGAGGTGATCCAGTCCTGGTGAAGCAGAGCTGAACAAATACATTTAAATACTCCTACGGGCCAAGGGTCTGCATGTTTGATGTCCATGCATCATCCGAGAGTTTGTGTTGTCCTAGTGCATTAGGACGTGGGAGTATCACAGCCACCATGTCGGGTAGGGGTGACCATCTTCTCTGAAGGTACATGTAGAGACAGAGGACCTCACCAAGACCGTAGAGCTCCGAAGGGAGGTGAGAGCAAGGCTGCAACTGCAGAGAGCTGGCCTCCCGCACGCTCCCCATCACCGCCCCGCGTGGGTTTGCTCATCACGGCGCACCAGCCGCGACCACCGGCAGCACTCAGGTCTTCTAGCTCCCTTAGACTGGTCTCGGTTTACCTCTAGGAAAGCCGAGCAAAATCAACCTAAGGTTAGTGTTCGTTTAGACTCCAGACACCTGAGCACAAGCTTCTAAGCTTCCTTTCACAAGCCCTAAGCTGGAAGCTTTAAGAAGCCCGGCCATGGGTCCCCTGGGAGTATGGAGGACTCCTCTTCCCTGAACTCCAACATCACCAGACTTCCAGGAGGAGGACCCCAAGGTGAAGCTGAAGGGACCCCAATACGCCCATGACAAACCTGCTGGGGGCAACTGGGCGTAGTTCAGTGAGAGCAAGTACGGAAAACCGAAAATAGGAGTAAAATGCCGTCCTGAGAAGCCTGGCAGGTGGACTGACGGAGCCGATGAAGCTCCATCATCGTGCTGCCCAGTTGAGGCTGCGGTGACTACACAGGGAGATGGACAGCAATGCTTGTCCTGCAAGGCCAGCCATCAGACGCACCCTACAGATGGGCCAGGCCCAGTTCCACCATCCGGCAGTCACCCAAAGCAAAGGACAGGTGGGCCCCGATGGTCACAGCCAGCCAATGTACCAGCTCTGGAATTAGGGCCTTAGTTCTTAATCCTCCCGTATTGACATGCATGTGATACATATATGCTGTGCATATAAAGTGTTTGTTGCTTGTTTTGTATATATCTTTATAGATTTTAATTTGAGAAAGAGCACATGCGCAAGCAGGGGGAGGGGCAGAGGGAGAAGCAGGCTTCCCACTGAGCAGGGAGCCCGATGCAGGACTCGATCCCAGGACCCCGAGATCATGACCTGAGCTGAAGGCAGACGCTTCATGACTGAGCCACCCAGGCGCCCCATTTTAAGTTTTACAGAGCTTTTCTCCATTCTATGTATTTATGTAGAAGTATGTATTACAAGTCAATACACAAACATGCACTCATCCTACACTAATGAAGAAATCAGCCCGTATCTGTCATTTTACTGATGAACAAACTAGATCCCAAAAAGGTTGATTCCCCCAGTCACACAGAAGCAACGTGCCCAGTTTCCGTGCACCGTGGAGCTCAGGCTGGGGAATCAGGCAGAATCCAGGGTTGCTGACCGGCCATAGAGCTGGTGGTATTCCCTCCCAGCTGGGCTGCACTTTTCCCATCTGCACAATGAGGAGACCGTCTCCCCATTTTGTGGGGGGACATCAAGGTTAAGTGAGGTTCCTCCTGACAGGCATGCCCGTCCCCCATTCCCGGTACCTGGACGCTGCTCAGAGTCATCTTCACTCGCCTTTGATTGCTCACAGCTACACAACGTGCACTTTTCTCTGACATTACTGGGGAGTTAACATTTAGCCCCAAGTTATTTTCAAGATGTTTTGCAGCAACTGGCGGGGTAGACCTGGATCTGAAGTAACCCAGAGATGGCAGTCCCTACCTAGAGCGAACCCAGGTCTTGGGGGTGTCCACATCTCTTCCAGACCCCACCGTCCACAGGGCTGCCAGCCGTGTGAGGGTCTCGTATTAGCAGTAAAGCACCGTTTCCTGGTTCCATCTTACGAAGGTTAGTAATGTAAGGGGATAAAGCCCTCAAAGAATGCAGTGTTCTTTTTAAATCCTATTTTCAGATTTTTATTTCACATAGATCAGACTTCTTAGTGTCATAATTCAACTCCACATTTTCAACACTATGAATCATAAATAATCTATTGTACAAGCTCACCCAATTGCTCCAGGGAGAAAGTTTGCTGGGACTCACCTAATTTCAAATAAGACAAAAAAATAGATGAGGGCACGTTGTTTTTTTAATAATTTTTTATTGTTATGTTAATCACCATACATCATTAGTTTTTGATGTAGTGTTCCATGATTCATTGTGCATGACACCCAGTGCTCCACGCAGAATGGAGGGCACGTTGTTTTAATAGGACTTCCTGAAAGGAGCCGTCACAAGTCTGTGTGCACACCGACCTGAGGTCCAGCAGACTCCTCTCTCCGGGATCAAGTTAATAATGTGTGAGTGGATGACGGAAAAAAGCAGAGAGGGATTCCCGACGACCTGTGGTTTCGGTTCATTTTTGAACTCCACTTCTGAGTACTGAAGACTTTTCTTCCACCCCTCAACCTTTCCCTTTCATCCCTTAGGTGACTCAAATTAGCCATGACTATGCCAGGTGCTCAGCTGCTGACTGCAGTCCGGTCAACGTGTGTTCTAGCGTTCCCCATGGCTGTAGCCACGCAGGGAAGATCAACCACCACAGACCGCGTGGTCAGTCCACTCATCTCACAAAAGCAACCGCTGAATGAAATTTAAGGTCTTAGAATTTCTGGTGGCAAGAGATGATCACGAGCAGTTGACCAGAATGTTCTGGTTTCCTTGGTCATTCTATTTCTTACGTAAGTTGATGTGGGAGTTTCTGGTTTGGGGGTCTTTTCTCAGTATTGGATTACCATGGGGTGAAAGCACAGAACCACAGGGCTGAGTCTGTCCTGCTGAGAAAAGGCTTTGAACCCTCAGAAATGCTAACAGGATGTGGACATCCCTCTGAAGGAACGTTCAGCCCAAGATGCTCACCTCTAGCAAGACATCCTGGTAGGTAGTAAGAAAAACGGGTAAGTGGTGTTTGGGCTTTTAAGAACGCCGAGTCTCTAGTTAGAGCAACATTTGGGCAGAGGGAACAGGGACTGACAGGATGATCAGTGTCCACCACAGTCTCACATGCTCGGCTTGAAGCAGCCGCTCTTCACCCCAAGCCACACATTCGGCAAGGAGGTTTGAAATTGGAATCTAGATGCCCATTCCGCCTAGTGTCTTCCCCAAGATTAGTGGATATATCAAGATCTAGAAAACTCTTTAGGCTTATTAGCACAGCATTTCCATATCTAAGTATTCCCAGGAAATAACCAAAGAGGTCCACAAAGGGTATCAAGGATGTTCATCGGTATTATTTATGCTAAAAAAGGGTGGGGAGAATGAAGCCGATCAGTAAGGGAAACAGGGTTCAGTTATAATGCAATTGTATGATGAAACATTACCTGGAAAGTTAAATATATTTGATAGGAAATATTTAATGACAATGTTTGTCAGTGAAAGAATACAAAATTGTATTCCACTTACTCCACTATTTTTAAAATGTACACAAAAAAATTCTAGAGGGAAACAAGCATATACTTCTGAATAAGGAGCATACAATTTTTCGGGTTTTCAGTAACAGATTTAATATTGTACATGTTTTAGAGTGATAAAATATTTCTCAGGTAGTTGTATTAATTGAGGCTCTTGATATAGTGACCGAGTTTACAAGGGCTTTTCATAGAGGTTATCTTTAATTTCACGAAGACGTCTAGTGAATGGTCCTTCAGCTTTGCAGGTGGGGAAATGGGGGCTCAGAGTAAAAGGAACCTGGCTGAGCTCACATGGTGGGACTTGGGGCTTGATCTCTGGGGACTTTTTTCATTTTCTTCCTGACCCTCAGGCCATCTTTAAAGAGCCCGTGATTGGAGGATTCACCATCTCCTATCATCTCTAGGGAGCCTCTCAGCCTGCCTCTCTGCTTCTCTGTTGCACTGCTCTGGTTGTGGTTGGCCAACGCGGATGTATTTGTGGGTCTTAGGCTTTCAGGTGGGATCTTCATGGTAGTAGGCAGCTTTTTTTTTTTTTTTAGTTTCAGAGGTAGAGGTCAGTGCTTCATCAGTTGCATACAACACCCAGTGCTCATCACATCACGTGCCCTCCTTCATGCCCATCGCCCAGGTACTCCATCCTCCCACCATCTGCCCTCCAGCAACCCTGTTTCCTAGAGTTGAGAGTCTCTCTCTTATGGTTTAGTCTCCATCTCTGATTTCATCTGTTTTCCTCCCTTCCCCTATGAGCTTTTATATTCCCCATGTGAGTGAAATCGTAGGATAACTTTTTCTAATTTGGAAACTCGAGTTGAATTGATAGCTGTGTTGCTTTCTTTTTGTGGTTATAAAAATTTTTTAAAGTAGTTTTTAATATCTAAGAGGCAAGTTTATTATCACTAGATACTTGCGAATACACTTGAAGGATATTTCATCACTGTTCAACTGTTTGAAGGACCCAAGTGATCAGCGGTCTACAGAAAGCCAGTCATTACTACTTACAGCTTACTACTTTTCCCAACCAGAAGGTAAGGGAACACAGCGCCATGATTCTTCCCAGTGATGGAAAATTAATGGATTCATGTCAATAGGTCAAAATGAGTCTACCTAACTCAAACTATATATATGTATATATATTATGTAGTATTACATTTGCCTCATGAAGGATTTTAAGCTGTTCTATTCTTCTGGCTCCAAACTCTACAATGAAGTAGAAATTTAATAAAGAGGTAAGTTCTGGGGCCAATATAGTACAGTATCTTTAGCTTGTCTTCTGTTTCCTCTGGAGATCAAAATTCATGTAATGCAATGTATTACTACATGCAGAGTTGGGAGGCTCAGTCTTGGTGCTTCTGGGAAAAGCGTGGCAAGAATGAACATGAACTAGCCAGTGTGTTCCTGATAATGTGAGCCTTCAGGCCAAAGAACCCAAATTTTGTCAAGAATCCAACTTGTATCCTTATCTGATTAACAGAATACCATGGATGGGGTGGGTTAAACAATTTCTCATAGTTCTGGAGACCTGGCTGTCCATATATTACCTTGCCTTGGGCAGATTGGGGCCAAGGGTCTTTTCTTATAAGACCATCATTCCATCATAAGAGCCCTACCCCCACAACCTGACCTAATTATTTCCCAAGACTTCATCTCCAAAGAGCATCCCACTGGGGGTTAAGGCTTTAATGTAAGAAGTTGCTGGGGGAGTCACCCAAACATTTTTTTCCATAACAACTTGCATGGATTGTCTAGAGCTAACCAGATTCCCAAGAGTTGCTAAATCCTGGGAAGCGTCAGAAGAATGTTTCCTTCACTGGACTGGGGAGGACAGCACCCGTCCCTGCTTTCCTGACGGCTGGCAGCCAGTAAACCGCACTTGCTCTGCCAATGAAGAGCGGCGCTCGCAGCACCTCTGCTTTCCGGCTCAGACAGTTTCTTCCGGGAGCCAGCTGAGCCTGTGGCCTTGAGCACTTGTCAGAAAGACACTACCTAGAACCTGGAAAGGGGCAGGAAAGGAAGGGGATGAGGGACCATCACATGAATTGTCAAGAATCCATCAGGATGTTGTCAGTCCCAGAACTAATCCCTCGATTTCCTTTATCCTTGAGATCAGGGAGTTGTTTGTATTTTATGTCTCTGTGGCCATTGTTCCACGGTCATAGGCATTTGTAACAGCTCCCTTAAGATCACTTTGACTTAAAAATTTCCCTTTTTACGAAAGCTTAATAAACTTGCAGTTAAAATTGTTTGTGCGTCCTCCTATGTGCATTCTCCTACACGAAGGGAACAATAGCATTTATACTGGCAGAGCACATGTGAATGTTTTTTGGCACAGTGTATTTATGAAGAAAGGCACGGAGCATTATCTCTAGTTAGAGGATTCAAGCTTTGGTCAGGCTAAGTTCAAGGATATAGATCCTTGCAAGCTAATCAGACTTGCTCCTTTTTCCTTCTAAAAAGGACTAAGGATTCAGGTATGTTTTTCTCAGATTTTCAATATTCACAGGAGTAAAGTCTGGAAAATAATTGTTAATCTTCATGTTCCCAGCACACCTCAGGTTCTCTGCCTGTGATGACAAGTTGAAGTCATGATTTCAAATTAACAGAGTACATGAATGTTGAGTATTTGCAGAGTGAAAATATTCACTCGTCAGTGTTGGAAGCTGGATCAGTGTGAGATGGTGTAGAGCACGTTACAGGACTCGAGAGAGGTAGCAACGGCCTCACGGTTGCACTGCCCCCAAACCCTTATATTGAGACCTCATTCCTACTGTGATGGTGTTTGGAGGTGGGGCTTTGGGAGGTGATGAGGTGAGGAGAGCACCCTCTGGAACAGAATTCATTGCTTTTATGAGAGCATTTCTTCCCTCCTGCACTATGTGGGGGCACAGGGACAAAACAGCCATCTACGAACCAACAAGAGGCTCTCGGCCAAGCCCTCCATCTTGGACTTCTCAGCCTCCAGAAATGAGTTTTTGTTGCTCAGAGGCCACCTGATCTGTGCTATTTTGTTAAAGCAGCCCAAACACAGATGAAGACAAAGACTGTGTACCACGGTTATGAGCCATGGGAACTCAACCTGCATAAACGTTAGCTGGTTTGGTTGCATGGTAGCATCACCTGGGAAGAGTCTTGATGTGCGTGCCCTATCCCCACCATTAAATCTGAATCTCTCAGGGTGGGACCCAGGCATCTGAGAAGAACATTGACACATGCTAAGCTGAGAACTACTGCACAATACAGTTTGTCACTTAAAGCTGCTTTTGCAAACAATCTGTCCTGTGGACATTTCTGTAAATGAGAAATGGTGGATACATGGTCCAGAAACTAAACACATCAAGTTTCTCTTAGGACACAAAAGGTCAAGGTGTGTTGGCAATTATCAAGAAAGTCTACTCAACTAATTGCTAAAATAAAGCCATTAGAAATTCAAACTCAAATTCAGGTCTAAACATTCATCTGCCTGAAGATAAACATGAAAACTAAATGATTTTCAATTCCATAATATTAATATCAAATTATAATAGTGATTAGATGGAAATGTCTAGAAATTCTTTGGATGTGTTGCACTTTCCAGGGAATTATAGGATTTATTCAGCAGGTGTTTTTTCGAGTTATTATGTACCAGCTGCCATTCTAGGCACTGGAGATGCTATAGTGTAAGAATGCCAAGTTCTTACACTCGTGGAATGGATATTCAGGTGGGAAGAGCCGGCCGATCATTATTATCTCTGGCCTGCAGCCTGGGATCTCATCCAGGCTCTTGGATAACGGTTCTCAAAACTCACGGTGCAGCAGGGTCATGGGGGGGGTGCTTGCGGAATGGTGGCTGTCTGGATCTTACTCCCGCAGCATCAGAATCAGCTCTAGCGCGGACATGTTCACGAGGACTCTTGGTAATTCTGAGCCAGGTGGTCCATTGACCACAGTGAGGAATACCAGCACCCATCTCGTTTCTACTGGTGTCCAAGCAGCTCTATGGAGAGGATTCTTCAAGACTTCTCTAGTAGTATACTCAGGTAGGAAGATGGAATCTTGGGCGGATAACGCTTGCTCACTATAGGCGAATGGCTCTTGCCAGGAACTCTTCCTTTTAGAACAGAAAACATGGTTTCTAGGAATAGGTCTTAGGAGTAAGTTTGGCTTACTAAAGATTCCCTTCAGATAAATACGAACTACTCAATTCACCAAGGTCACCTCAAAATGTGGCCATTTTGAGGGCAAAAGAAAGCCCAATAAGTTGTGGTTTGAGATTTGGATGCAACCCCAGAGCACCCACTATGGTCCAGGAGTGGAGGTGGACAAGCACAGGCCTGGGAGATAGAAGGGTGATTGTGTATATATTTCTACAATTTTGATGAGACTTTAGTCAGTTCATTTCATCTTGCTAAGCTCCAGTTGATATAAGTTTGGTCACATGAGTTCCTGTGTCCCATTCTAACTAAGAATGCCCAGAGACCAGCCCAAATCTGATCAGGTCTAGCTCAAAGTAAATGCTTTTACTCTGTTAAAAAAAAAAAAAAACCCACTAGTAGTCATTGGAGTAACTGCTTGCGTGTTGGTGTTTCTTACACCACACGTGGCAGGAGGAGGAAAACTCTTCGTAGTCTTTGATCAAAGGGACTCAAAATTAGTCCTTTAGTCAACTGAACAATCCATCCCTTACCAGGGTGACCAACTGTCATTTTTTCCTGGTTTCTGATTGAGAGACTGAAGGGGTTCCTGGGGCCGAGGACTTCCAGTGCTAAGACAAGGAAAAGTGGGTCACCCTGCTCCTTGTCCAGCAGGTACTGCAGCATTACCTGCTCTGGGCATTACTAGCCTCATTCCAAAGACACAAGGTAGCACACAAAGTTATTGCTGAATTCCATGCTAAAGTGGCTGATACGATCTCCAAGTACAATAGGAATTCCGAGAAAGGTCAGAGTGGTCTGCAGTCACTGTAGAGCGTTTCATGAATTAGGTGGGACTGGGTCCAAGTTTTGTTACTTGCAGTCCTGCTTCCTCCTTCACAACAAATGTCATGCTTTCTGTTCTTAGAAAGATGAAAAGGACTTTGAATATCCATTTTGAACTTAAAAGGGCAAAGAAGGTGGTTAGTTTTAAAAGTTGATAGAGAATCTTCTGTCTACTTAACCAATTAACATTCATTCTTACAATAAAGATGAAAAATATAGTTCCTGCCCTTGATGTGTTCATGTCTAGTGGGGTGTATATATATTACTATGTAAATGTGCTAAGTTCAAAGGTGTCTGGGTGGCTCAGTTAAGCGTCTGCCTTCGGCTCAGGTCATGATCCCGGAACTCCGGGATCGAGTCCCGCATCGGGCTCCCTGCTCAGCAGGGAGCCTGCTTCTCCCTCTCCCACTCCCCCTGCTTGCGCTGTCAAATATTTTTTTTTTTTTTTTTTTAGAAAGTGTTCAGTTTTATGTAAGGAAACCTCTGACAAATACTCCGTTATGGGCAACCTCCCCCCCCCTTTGCGAAAGGAAATTGAAGTTCAGTAAGTAGCCCTTTATTTAGTATCAAAATCTGTTGAACATCCTTTCAGGGCAACCAGAGTAGTTTGATTAAAGATACTTAGTGAAATACCCCTGTAATGAGAAAAAAATCATGCTGCCTATTTTAGAGTCTAATCCTTTCTCAGTTTATTAGATGTACCCCCTGTGCTCACTGTGGGGCAAACTCAAAAAGGTAGACTTCTCCAAGAGCAGTGCTCGTAATGAATGGAAATGCACAAAATACACCCTTGGTGGACTCACGGCGGCCCCAGGAACTTGAGTTTTGTGGGGCTTGAGGTAGCTAGGTAGAAATTAGGTGGTGGATTGGCTTTTACTTGTTAGTAGGCTAACCCACAGAACAATTCCGAAGATGAAAAGTTTGAGATCTTCATGAATTCTGGTTGCTACTGCTAACAATCAGAGCACGTGAAGGAAGAGCTTTGCGCCCAGCACTGCGCTAAGCGCTAGAGCCTGCCTAACGAGGAAGGACCTGGACAAGCTGGCTGAGTCCAACAAAGGGATTCTCGGTCTAGGGCCATTGCCAGAGAGGCCAAATAAATGCTATATTGTTGCTTATAAAGGAAAGGAAAAAAGGATGAAGGGAAATATGGAATATAGAATCACTAGCCTTGTAGGTCAACACAGGATGGTAAGAGTTTGGGGACCCAACAGTATGGCAGATAGAAAGGTCATGAAAATTAAATCCTATCTCATGGGCATCAGTATTTTTGGCAGTTGTTACAGGGACATTATCTTTAGTCGTCAACACACAAAATTGGCAGCTCAGGGAACCCAGAGAAGTTGCCTAGTGGCTGTTCACATAACGTAAGACCACACACCTTGAAGGGAGGAGGGAGTTTGAGCTTCTCACCTTAGACATTTAATCTCCCTAATGCCCCGAGAGACCTAAGATCCTGGTCTGATGCCAACTTTTGTATGGGACTGTTCACTTAACTTGGGCATTTGTCTTCCTGCCTGGGAGCATCTGGACCATTTGCATTCTGGAGAAGAGGAGGAGAACCTGGGGAGGGATCCCTGCTCCAGGGGCTCCAAAGGCTCGTGGAATGACCTACCTCTCCCCCTCTTTGAGGACACCGGTCCTCTGTGGGGGTCATGGGTTTTCCACCCACAAGTAACCAACTCTGAGAGACTGCATGATCCAGGTAAGATGCTATCACATCAAGCACTTAGATGGTTTGCAAACTGGCTTTGGGGATCCCTTGATTCCAGCCTTGTATTTTTTTTTTTTATCTGAGAGAGAGAGAAGGCGGATGGGGGGAGGGCCAGAGAGGATTTAAGCAGGCTCCACACGCAGTGCAGAGCCCGACACAAGGCTCAACCTCGCCACCCCGAGATCGTGACCGGAGCTGAAATCAAAAGTCGGACGCTTGACTGACGGAGCCACCCAGGCGCCCCAGCCTCGTACGCGTCTTGATTTGCAGCTTCCGGGGTGAGCCGCCCTCCTCTCTGGAGGCTCTCTCTTGCTCCTTTCTGCCTGGATGTGCGCGTACCTGGGAGTGGTATTCTGTGCACTGGGCTCTGAAGGTTCTGAGGTCTGGTGCATGGGGTCAAATCCGGTCCCTGCTGTGTATCTGCTCTGTCCCTCCAGAGAAGTTCTTTAACCTTTGTCACTCGGTTTTCTCCGGGGGACGTTCACGAGACTCCATAGCACAGAGGATTAAAGTAAGGACTGGAGATTACGAATGCAAAGCACCTGCCCAGCGCCTGACCCACGGGAAATAAAAACCTGCTTTTCTCACATGCTCCCCTGCACAGGCAGCCCTCACTTCTCACTGATTTGCTGTGCCCTGGGCGTGGGATACGGACAAAGCCGTGAGGAGCACACTCCCAGAGCCCGCGGCCGAGGCCAGACACCCCGCTGCCCCAGCTGCCCCCTCCCGTTTCCACAGCAAGTCGGCTGGCAGAAGCACAGCTCCCAGTTAGGACAGACACAGCGCTCAGGTCCTCTGCCCGTTGCTGCTTCCTGCGGCGACAGTGAGAACACTCCGGATGAGGGCTTCTCTAGGCTGTAATTTTGGGAGCCGGCCTTAGGAATGAGGCTCTTGGTGTGGGTCCCGGGAGGCAGATAGGATCATCACAGACCAGCTTCTAGTTTAACAGGCCACAGTCGGTGAGCATGTGTGGTTCCAGAAAGTCCTTCCCAAACCCAAAGGGCATTGTACCAGGCAAAGCAACTTGCATTTCCTGTGGGCAAGCTATCAAGGCTTTTTAAAAAATCAGCCTTTCCTGTTTTATATTGGGGGCAGAATAAAACGAAGATCTCTTCGTTGGTTTGCTTTTTCTGCATAAACATGCCCATCAGTTCAGAATCCCGTTTATACATTTCCCTTGGTCAGGAAAATAAAGCAAGCCTCCGCCTCCGGCCCCCACCCGGCCATGCCTGAGCTCCGGGCCCCAGCGTCTGACCACGGGCAATCTTCTCCGTCCTAGGCATGGGCTCTTTGTAGACAGAACTGCTTGAGGTACAGCAGCATTCCTCAGGCCCTCGGCACAAATAATGCACATTTGCAAACGGACCCGCCCGATGTCGTATTGTGGGGTCATCAAGCCTGAGGTTCTGCAAGAGGCACGAGTTTCCTGGGAGCCGGGAGCCACCGCTCAGTCCTTTGCAGGGAAATGGGTTTAATTAAGATGTTTCATACCCACTTTTACACTTTTAAATGTAGGAATTTAAACATCCATAATATTAATTCTGTCTTTAAAAGCCTATTTTTCCCCTCAAAAAAAAAACAGTCAGGTTTTCATTGAAGCAAATACTCCAGCATCAAGAGCTGTCTTGTTAGCTGCCAGGCTTCACTTTGTCTCAGTAAATTAGCAGAATGTAAATGAGCCAGGGGCCGTGACAAATCTCCTTGCTGACTGCGACTCCTGGTTTTGCCTCAAACCCTTCAGGGCTCGCCGTCTAGCGCCACACTTTCAAGTGTAGCTGCAGGAAAATGACAGCGCTTTGTTCCTCCCTCAGAGTGCCTAGAAACGGTTACAAGGCATTTTGACAACTGCTAGGCCTTTTTCCCCCAGAGACGTTTGCTTTGAAATGGTGAAACACTAGACAGGGACGCGCTGTCTTGGGTGAGGGCTAGCCAGGCAGAGCGCGGAAGCTTCTGGCTGACCCTCCCTGTCCTTGTTGGGCTCACAAACTTTTTCTGGGGGTGTGGCCATGACACATAAGCAGACTCACCCCCCAGGGGGTCTGCTTTGGTCCCCGTGCTAAAATCTGGTCTCTGGGCTGACTCTGAAAGCTACAGTTGAGGTACTCAAGGATGACAGGCTGTCACAGACCTAAAAAATAGCAGCCCCAGACTAGGCAATTAGGACCTGGTTCTCACGCGGTTTCTGACACGGTGGCCTTAGACGAGTCGGTTCCTGACTGCAGCTTCCCCTCAGCTGTGACAGGGGTTTTGTGTTGGAGTGACACCCAGCGTCTACAAACCATAGCACTTGAGGCTTCCACTAGAAGCAAACAAAAGCACGTGCGCCTGGGGGACTCAGTCCCTTAAGCGTCTGCCTTCAGCTCAGGTCACCATCCCGGGGTCCTGGGATCCAGCCCCGCGTCGGGCTCCCTGCTTGGCGGGGAGTCTGCGTCTCCCTCTGCCCTCCCCCGTTCATGCTGTCTTAAAGTCTTTAAAAATGCAGGTATGATAGGGTTTCTTCTAGACAGAACTTGGAAGGGTAGCCAATTTTTTTTTTTTTTGAAGCAATTTACTTTCGAGCTTTGACTTTGCTCTGGGTATCAAATTCCTTGTGGTGCGCCCACAGCTGATGGTGGTAAGTCAGGTGGACACAGTCTCATGAGAGCCCCTGGGCTGGGCCCTGCCGGCAGCCCCCCCGCCCCCCCAGTGCTGGCGCCCTCCTGCTTGGGGGGGGGGGAAGCAGGGGAGGAAAGACTTGAGATATTTGAAGTAGACTTTGAATTATCTTGCCTTTAAAGGGGAATCGATAATGACCACTTAATGGTTTCAGGAGCAATGAAATGCTGAATACAAAGTGCTTCGAGTGAACTGGAAGGAGGTATGCAGATGCCAGGAATGGGTGAGGCTGACCCAGAGCAAGATGTGCGTACATTCGAGTGGACAAGACCCTCGTACAGAGACCCAGGCCCACAGGTGCTGCCCACCCAGCCAAGAGCTGGGCACAAAGTACATGATCCCTGAGTATTTGCTGAAGGAGTGAGCGAGCGGTGGGGCAGGACACACAATAGGATTCTAGGGGAGAGCCACAGACGACGGGCTGCAGGACACACAACGGGAGTCTGGGGGGAGGAGAGCCACAGACGACGGGCTGCAGGACACACAACGGGAGTCTGGGGGCAGGAGAGCCACAGACGACGGGCTGCAGGACACACACCGGGAGTCTGGGGGCAGGAGAGCCACAGACGACGGGCTGCAGGACACACAATGGGAGTCTGGGGGCAGGAGAGCCACAGACGACGGGCTGCAGGACACACAACGGGAGTCTGGGGGCAGGAGAGCCACAGACGACGGGCTGCAGGACACAACGGGAGTCTGGGGGGAGGAGAGCCACAGACGACGGGCTGCAGGACACACAACGGGAGTCTGGGGGCAGGAGAGCCACAGACGACGGGCTGCAGGACACACACCGGGAGTCTGGGGGCAGGAGAGCCACAGACGACGGGCTGCAGGACACACAATGGGAGTCTGGGGGCAGGAGAGCCACAGACGACGGGCTGCAGGACACACAACGGGAGTCTGGGGGCAGGAGAGCCACAGACGACGGGCTGCAGGACACAACGGGAGTCTGGGGGGAGGAGAGCCACAGACGACGGGCTGCAGGACACACAACGGGAGTCTGGGGGCAGGAGAGCCACAGACGACGGGCTGCAGGACACAACGGGAGTCTGGGGGGAGGAGAGCCACAGACGACGGGCTGCAGGACACACAACGGGAGTCTGGGGGCAGGAGAGCCACAGACGACGGGCTGCAGGACACACAACGGGATTCTGGGGGAGGAGAGCCACAGACGACGGGCTGCAGGACACACAACGGGATTCTGGGGGAGGAGAGCCACAGACGACGGGCTGCAGGACACACAACGGGAGTCTGGGGGCAGGAGAGCCACAGACGGGCTGCAGGACACACAACGGGAGTCTGGGGGCAGGAGAGCCACAGACGACGGGCTGCAGGACACACAACGGGAGTCTGGGGGCAGGAGAGCCACAGACGACGGGCTGCAGGACACACAACGGGAGTCTGGGGGCAGGAGAGCCACAGACGACGGGCTGCAGGACACAACGGGAGTCTGGGGGGAGGAGAGCCACAGACGACGGGCTGCAGGACACACAACGGGAGTCTGGGGGCAGGAGAGCCACAGACGACGGGCTGCAGGACACACAACGGGATTCTGGGGGAGGAGAGCCACAGACGACGGGCTGCAGGACACACAACGGGAGTCTGGGGGCAGGAGAGCCACAGACGACGGGCTGCAGGACACACCCATTCCAGCCCGAACCTCTAGTCCCACGTACCAGGTCTCAGAGGGGGAGAGTTCCAGTGGCTGGAATGCTAACCACTCCAAGGAAACCTAGTATATGGATTACAATCAGGGGCTCTTAGGTCAGATCACCTGCATCCAAATCTCAGATTGATGACCATCTCAGCTCATGACCAATTTCTTTCACTTCTGTGCCTTAGTCCCTTCATCGATGATATGGGGAAGATGGTGATGAAGGGGATGGTGGTGTTATCTGCCTTACAGGAGTCCCTCAAGGCGTGTTCACAAGGCCAAAGCACTAAGCACTTAGGTAGAGCTTAAGCATACAAAGTTGGGTAATTATTCAACAATGAAGAATCATCAGTACCTAATGGTGTGCCATGTATTTAAGTTTATTTATACACACATTTTAACTTTACCAAAACCTTGCATGGGAGATATCTAGCCACCAGAAATTTAAAAAGCTTATTATCTGAAGTCAGAAACAAGGCTTGAAAACTTGCTGTTTATGGACACTCCGTGTACCTGGTCACTTCACATTACTTACAATGAGACGTGTGCTCGTTTGGGCTGTTCTAAAGAAAGTACCGTAGCCTTGGTGGCTAGAACAAGGGAAAGTTTTTGTCCTGATTCTGGAGGAGTCCAAGACCAAGTGCTGGCTGGTGCGGCTCCTGGTGAGAGGCCATCTTCTTGCGCCCTCACAGCAATCAGGATGTCAACACAGGAGTTTGGCGGGGGTGGGGGCCAGGTGGCAACACATTCAGTCTGTAACAAAAAAAATGCCTCAAGGTTGTTACGATGGCCAATATATACATGAAAGGGATTTTTAAACCTTAAGGACTGCCTTACATTTCTATAAAGAATTTTAATGTGTTTTCACATCTCATGTCGAGTAACCTACGGCTTTCATACCATAGGTTATAGTATTGTGATCTGTACAATAAGTTACATTAACACCTTATTACTGTTGGTAGAGTAGGCTCAGCTGAGGGGGTTCTGATCAAGTGTCCCTCAAGTGGGTGCAGTTAGACAGTGGCTGTGGCTGGAGGCCCCTCAATACTGGACTGGGCAAGACAATCAAGATGGCTCCCTATATTGTCCCCAGGCTAGGACAGCTGCAGTACTAGAGGTGGCCAGGACTCTTCCTCCATGCAGTTAATGTGGGCTTCCTATCAGCAGAGGACAAGCTCTACGTGGTAAGGATCCTCACATGGGGGCCTGACTCCCACCTGAAAGTGTTTCAGGAGACCAAGGGAGAGACTCCGATGTCCTTCAAGCCTCCCCTCCCTTCCATTAGCCTGTTGGTTCTCCAGGGCCAGCCCAGAGTCCTGGCAAGAGGACCCCAAGAGTGTGAAGACCAGGAAGCATGGCTATTTGGGAAGCCATCCCAAGAGAGGAGCTACTAGAAGCATAAAAGTTACTTGGCATAGGATTCCCAGATTTAGGGGATCATTCCAAGGAAGAAACATTTTCTTGGATTTTCATTTACTGTTCAGACTGGAGAGTCCATTCATACCTAGGAATCTTCCAGAGAGTCTACAGATTCAAGACCAAGTTTCTTTTATCAATGTTCAACTTTAAAAGTGGTGTTGCTTCAGTATTAGTATGTACAGAATGCCCTGTGCAAAAACAGCTAAGAATGACCTCAACACTTCCTCCAAGTTTGAGACCTTATATTCCCAGGGTTCCCAGTAAGCCTCTGTCCGTGCCCCAGACCCTGGAGTGAACCTTCATCAGATCCATCATATGCTCAGAGGCTCTGGGATGGAGCAGGTGTTTAAGTTCATGACAATTCTCCCTGGAGAATCTGTTCTAGTGATGGCCAGTGAATTGGCCTCGATTAGGAAGACCAGTCCTTTATTCCTTCCTTCATCAGAGTATCTTTCATAGCTCAGCCATTGGTTTGGCATCACGTAGTATTAGCCTAAGTTTGGTGTGTGCATGCGCATGCGCGCTCACTCCCGTTAAAATAAATCTCAAGAATGGTTTCCAAAAGGATCAGCTTGGGATTTAACCCCTTGATGTTTGCACTGGGCAAGTTGTACACCTGCTATCTTCTGTGCTACAGTTACTGTACATGCTTTAATTCACAGTTCAAGATCTACTTAACAGAGCTGTTCCAGGAGTATTGCAACCTGCAGGCAATCCCGCCCGCCCCTGACCCTCCTAGTACGGTTTTGCTTCCTGACACGTACATGCTGCCTCATAGCGTCCCTTGATTTCCCACATTTATTGAAATTAGTACCAAAAACCTCCACTCTAATTCTTTATGATCTGTTTACTGGACTTGTTACATATTATATAAAACCAAAATAACTAAATACACATTTAAAATAGTAAACCATTTGGGTTAACTAAGTTCCACACCGACGTGGGACTTGAACTGTCAGTCCTGAGATCGAGTCACATGGTCTGCCAACTGAGCCAGCCAGGTGCCCACCCCAAATGGGATTTGAACACCTCAAAAAATTTTTGTTCACTGCTGTATCTTGAGCACCCACAAAAGCATCTGATGCAGTAGATAATCTGTCGCTGGAGTGCGTGGTGATGGAATCTTCTGGGCCTGTGCATGCCCTTGGCACTTGAACCTAGGCCCTCACCAGTGGATAAATGGGCAGATGGCTCACGCCTCCGCTTTTCTGTACCGAGGGGACAGTAGGCCCCTCCCCTATCCTGCAGAGATGTTGTCATGACAACTGTGTCCAGCTCCACTGACAGTTCACATATTCCCACCGGGGCAGTTTGTTTGTAAACCTGTGGTTACTTGGATTTTAAAAAAAGCATATAATCAGAAGCTACATTCAAATCTAACAGTGTGAAATGTCAGCTTAATTAGCCCCCTGTAACAGAACAAATTAACGTTCACCGTTGTCATCCCCCAGTGAGCCCATTTCTTCCCACTGGATATGGTTCCATCTCATCTTTTTAAACATCTGAGTCTGGACAACATGGGGTGCCCCAAATTTACCCAGGGCCACAAGTTTAGATTTCTTTGTCCCTCCGTCTCTGCCATGCTAATTATGGCTCTTGGCTCTGAGCCTCCAAGAGAGCAAGAACGGTGGGACGCTGAGCAAGGGCTACGGCGGGCTCAGAAGCACCATTTGCAGCAGCAGTGGGATCCTGAATCCTCGAGACCATGGCTTTCTGCAGACACAGCAGGCTGGCTGCACGGAAATAGTTCCACCCAGGTATTTTCTGTAAACTCCAACCAGCAGGCTCATGCCCCAAGCAGTGGACTTTCCACCGTGAGCTCCATGGTGAGCCGGGGAATCAACCAAAACTTGGAGGCTGAAGACATCTTGGTGACTCCCCCCCAATCTTTTGTAGCCCCAAGCATCCTTCTTAGGGCTTTTCTGGTACCTCTCCACTTGTTTTCCATATTTGTCCTTCATGCACTCATTCATTCCTTTAAGCAGCACACACAGTGGGATGTCCACCACATGCCATGCACCAAGATGGAGGACAGGTCAAGATAGCCAAATTAGGTACATAGCTCCTGCCACCAAGAGTTCAAGGTCTAACACTAGGGAGGGGCTCCGTGGTGCTCGCTTTTCTTAGAGCCCATTTTCAGCTAATTCAGCTTGCCTTGTGTGAACACACGTGTTTAGATTTGAGCACTGACCCTGTGCAGAGAGTCAAGTAGGCATAGCCAGCAAATGCTTGAGGGGCTAACTCACCTGGAAGGTGGGTTGGAAGGTCTTCTGGCTGACAAGGTGACTTACAGACCCAGGAAGAAGTGTGGTGTAGAGAAAACTGTTTAGCAAGATGGCTTTAAATGCCCAAGCAAGAGAGGAGTCCCTGGAAGCTTGTGAATGGATTCACTGCTGTTAGACTTTTCAGTCACGGGTGGGATGGGTTGGAACCAGGAGCCCGGGGGCCACAGAGTAGATTCTGGGAGTTTGGAGAAGTCATGAGGTGGTGGCAAAGGGACCAGTGTGAAGAGACAGCACTCAAGTTATGCTCATGAAATTAGCCTTTTCAACTCTGGGAATGTGAGGAGTCAGAGACGAAGCTGCCGCCAAGCTGTGTGCTCTCAGCCAAAGGGCATGCCCTCCCTCTACCTGGGATGACATTTTCATCTTAAGAGGCTTTTCATCAAAATGGAGCTGTTAATCATCCTTAGGCTTGCACTGACTTTGGGCATTTTTAGAAGAACAAGGCAGACACTGAGAAACACTTGAACAATTATACAGCTTAGGTTTATTCACTGCTTCAACTCTGCAAGCTTCAAGTTTGTGTTCGTCTTAGACCTTTCATTCTATTCCTTATGCATCTATGGCCCTGCAGCCTTGTTGCGTGGTGCTGCCACTCACTGACCCTCAGCCTCAGATGTGAGAAAATTAACTCCTAGGATCTGGGAGAATAGCCCGAATACATCAGCATAAAGCTTGTCAAGTGGGTTCCAGCAGCATCCGGAGGAACGGGCTTGGTCCCTCCCCTCCTTCCCATACTGTCCCTTCCTGTGATCCGAAGCAAGCAGGTTCGTCCTGGTAGACAGGAAGGACCAGGGGGCCCCAGGAATCCACAGCATCCACATTTCTCTGCGTGGACCGAGTGACTGCAGCTGAGGCAGGCAGCACCCCCATGGTGCTGGGGGGGGCTGAGACCTGCTCTTTAGGTCCCAAACTATCTTCCCCACTAACCCACAAGTACTCCATCATTCATTTATTCATGTCACCCAATCAAAGATATGCTTCTTAGGCAGACACTGCCCCAATATATACACCCCACCCCCAGTTGTTAGGATGAATACTTCTTTACAGCTTGTAAGCAGCCACTGTCCAGACCCTTCTGAGCACCTCCTTGCTTCGACAGCCCGGTAGCCCCAGCCCCTCCTCAGGGGCCCTCGTCTTTATACACATCCTTTCCTAGAACCCCCAAACTAAAGGCTTCCCCCTTGGGCCAGTCCTGCAGCCACCATTTTGAATGGCTTGGGCCTGTTGACCATGGAGGGACACCCCTGATTTCACCTCCTACCAGGGGCAAAGTGAGCTGCTAGAACCCTTGAAGCAAGCTATCGTTTTGCCTTTAACTTCTCCCCTTCGGGCCTTTGAGCAGGTGCATGAGGGGCTGGGATGTACATATGGAGGGTGTGGTAGACAAGTAATGGCCCCAAAAGTCCATGACCTCATCCCTGGGCCTGTGAAATGTGTAGTGGCTGGGACTTTGGGATAAGACAGAATCTTGAGACGGAAAGACCACCCTGCATTATGTAGGTGGGCCCTCAACGTCATGGGTCTTTGTAAGAGGCAGAGGACAGATGGGCACAGGACACAGCAATGTGACCCCAGAGGCAGAGATTGAGACCCCAGCTATGAAACCAGGGAGGCCGGCTGCCACCGGAAGCTGCAGGACCATGGAATGCCTCTCCCCTAGAGCTTCCATAGCAAGCAGGGCCCCACCCACACCTTGATTCCAACCTCCTGATATGGATTTTCAACCTAGATCCCTGAGAACCGAGAGAAACCACCCAATTTGTGGCAATGTCTCCCAGCAGTCACAAACATCAAAGACAAAACTACATGCCCTCAGATAGGCTCAGATTCTAGGTCTGGTACAGAACCAAGAAGTTGGTTCTGAAAGCATAAGAGGCTGCAGAGACATGGTGGCCACAGAGCTGGGCCTGAACTGACAAGCATTGGGTATGCCGAGATGTGCGACAAACAGTGTCTGAGAACAGGCAGTCCTTCCATCTGCCTGCAATGCAGTTTACAAAGTGGAAGATGATGGGACCGTGGGAGACCATTCCGGGGCGGGGCACACAGAAGTGTCCACGTCCCACACGGGGGAGAAGATTCAGTGAAACAGCTGTACAAAACCAAGCTAACAAGACACCTGTCTGTGGTCTGGGCACAACCTTTCTCCTAGCTCTGCGTGGACCGGCAGGAATGAAGGTTACGCAGCAGGCTTGGGGGCAGACCCCAAACAACCATGCAGGACAGGCAGAGATTGCAATTTCACCATTGTCTACATCTAACCAATCAGCCGGAATAGGAAATGGAGCTTCAGCAGAGTCCTTTCTTTGACCTAGACAGAGCTAGAGGTGTGCGACTTCTAGGAGGTCACTTTAAAGTGTGCATTTTGCCTGAGAGGAGATAAAGATTGCGGGAAAGTTCTCATGTGAGCAGATCCCTATAGGGATTGTTCAACAGTTGGCTTCCAAGTCCCCATGGCCGGGCCCGAGAGTGGCAGAGAGCAGACAAATGGGCACAGGGATGACAGGGGACAATCACTGGTGCTAAGCTACTTGTGATCACCTTGGGACCCCCAACATGGGTCCAACCCTCAGAGACCCCACCCTCAGAGGGGAACTCTCGTTTGTCCAAGGTAAGGTGGCCTTTAATAAGACTTCTCCAGGACAGTGAGAAAGGAAGTGGGGCTGACCTCATTGGCTTATTTTACAGATCTTAAAAATTGCATCTCAAATGATTCATCTCAGCAGAAATGCTTATCTAGCCTTTCTCACCCACTTCAGATTGCAGTTATTAGTTGGTTTTGGATGCTCTTAGAACTCATAATTGACTTTTAATCAAGTGCCAAACGGCTTCCAACTGTCGCGCATACCCTAAGGATCCCTACACCACTTCTCATTTACTTCGGATGCCTACCCAGCTCATAAAGGGAGGCAGAGATGTGCTTGACTGTCGAGCTGCAGGGGGAAATCATAGGGTGTGCTCAACATTAAAACCAAACAATGCTAAGAGAATTGCTAAGATCGGTCCGGACTTGATGTGCGTGATGTTCAGTTGCCAGGTTGACTTAGAAATCAAGTTTTGGTTCGAAAGGCAGCTCAGTAAAGGAACCATGTGTAGACAAAGCTACCTTTGGGCATTCCTGGATATTGTCCTCAACCAGTAGTCGCTAGTGTATGTCAGCGCTCCAGGCTATCATCACGGGTCAAGGTGCAAAATGTAATTCTCTAGCAAACACGCCATGGCCACCATGTCTCTGGACGAGCCACTCAAACCACGGCAGGCAGGCGAGAACGAAGGCATCCGAGGGATTAGATTAGCCTGTGGATTTCTTCTAAGACACGAAGCATCCTCCCCACTTATGACCTCGGGGATGTACAGGCCCCACACCAGGGAAGCTTCCTCCTGAGCGACTCTATGGGAGATGCTCCTTGCTGATTAGATGTCCTCATACCAGAGAGACCTGCTCTCGCCTCTGTACCAGAGGCATTTCCCTTGAGAGGATTAACTTGAGAACGAGTCCATCTTCACTGAAAGCCTAATTCAAATTACCCTTCTTTCGGCTACAGGCCGAATTCCAAACATCTTGAACCCAAACGTAGTGCACCTTTCATTCACTCCTCCGTGCATTCAGCAAGTCTGAGTAGCTCTGGCCCAGGCACTGTTGCAAGCACAATGGATGCAATGAAGCAACACACACCAGTCTTTGTCCTCCTGGAATTAACTTTCAATGGGGAAGGGAAGAAATAAGCCAACACAATTATATAATTTCAAGTAGTTTAAAAAAAAACATTAAAGGAGTACAGAAAGGATGCTGGTCTTGTGGGTGCAAGCATCTATCCGGGCATAGACTGCATCTGCCTGATGCTGTCTGATGGGGATGAAGGAGTCCACTTGTGATGAGCACCGGGGTGCGTATAGACACTCCAGTCTCGCCTGCCACCAGCTCCTAGCTCAGGCCATGGACATGCGTCTGGTACCCTATAGCCATCCTTTAGCTCATCTACAACCCTTAAAATGGCTTTGAGACTCCAGTCTTGAAGCACCTAACTGGGATGCTTACTGCTCAAGCCCTAGCATGTACCTTTTTACCTAATGTCTCATTTGAAACCTCAGGATTTCATGTAACAATATAGTCACGTGCCCTGAGGATTCTCTTCCAAGAGGACCCTAACAAGCAAATGAATCACCTGGAGGCTGCCAAAAGGCAAAGAGTTTTCATACAGAATTCTGGAGAGGTTTACCTAACACATCTGTTCTTTAAAAATGTTAGAGAAAAGGAGAAATCTGTCTCCTGAACGGTCCTGTTTACATTGGGCACCTCAGTACCGTAAGTCCAGGGGCCTGGGCATGAGTGGAGTTTTTATTTCTAGCAATTTTATTAGGAAGTTAGACTTCAGGTCTCTGCAGCTGTTAGCGATTCAGCTTGGCTGGGCCAGGTGTTCACCAGTTTTTACCTTTCCACTAGCTGTAATCTACTCCAATGTGATTCCGTTGGCCAAAAAAGTTGGAAATTTTTTCCTTCAGAATTTTGAGGGCACTGTCTGCCTTCTGGTACCTGGGACTGAACAGTCTGAAGTCAGTCTCATGCCGGGTCTTCTGTAGGAAATCTACTTTTTGCTCTTTGGTAGCTTGAGAATCCCTCTTCCTGATGTTTGAGAATTTCATGGCAACAGGACTATGGGTTATGTTCATACATAGAGCAGGACAAACAATGGCTTACTTCAAAGGGAGAACTCATTCTTTAGTTTTGGGGAAGTTTGCCATTTTTTTATATAAAAAGGTGTATGTAAGATTTTATGGTTTGCCTCTGATCGTACTTTGCCCTCTGGTCATTTTAGCGAGGCTCGAGAAGGGAAAGTACATGCTGGATTCAATCTGCCTTCATCCAGAGCTTCTGATTCTTTTATGTAATTATCCCCTAGTAATATTTTTCAAGTTCAAATGTAATTCAGCCAATGTCATGTCTACTTGGAGTATTATGTTTGAATTTCCTGGAAGGAATAAAATCTTCCTCGGTTCAACTGTCCCTCTTCCAAGAAGGAACAACTCACCATCTCAACTCCATAGTCTCTAGAACACATTTCCATTTCTACCAAGTAATGCTCTTAGGTACTAGGCATCGTGCTGAGGCTACGGGAGTGAAGGTTATTGCAGGCCAGCCTCCTGTCTAGTGAGAATCTCTCCAGCACCTCTTTGAGACAGGCTTGCTAATGTTGCCATGTGGCTAAATGTAATCTTAAACAGATGAGAGCAAAAAAGTGTCTGGGACAACCAGGTACATGTAGGGAGATACCTTTCTGTAATTCCTAATTCCAAAACAGGTTTTTCAGGGTAGGATGGACAAGGGGGCTAAGTACCAAGGCCAGGGCTGCATCCCACAACGAGAGGAGAGCGAACAATGCAGGAACAAGCAGGTAGACCCGTGGAAATCTTCAACATCCCTGGTGGCAAAACTTGGGCTCAGGCAGAGCTCCTTTCTGGACAACCCGTGGCTTAGTGGTGCTCAGGTGTACACACGCTCAGAGAAAGGAGTCAAGCACTCCAACACTACCGTTAGGGGAGATCCAGGATTCTGCTAAAAAAAAAAAAAGTACCAGATGGAGTTAAAGGAAGACTTTTGTAACAGCTCAGGACTATTATAATAGGGGTGAAAGATGAACTCAACCTCATTGAGTTACAGAAGGTGGGAGAGTTAAGCACGGGGGTGAGATACTGGAAAATTATTGGAGGTTACGGAGCAGGCCTGTCAACGTGGTTAGGTTCTCTCTTTGCTAATCTATACTTAAGTTAGGCTACTTTGGAGACTAGGAGAGGCCCCTGAAGATTACACGTCCAAAGGGAAGACCTCCAGGTCCCTCACAGGTATGTGTTATAGAAGTGGTCTAAGGGTGAAGATTTACATCTTAGTCAGAAAATTTAGGATTGCTGACTTTCTAAAGTAAATGCTCTAAGGAAAGGCAGGTCAAGGGCCTATAGTCAGGAAGAAACCGGTCTGAAACTTAGCCAAGCAGAGGAGAACATTAAGTCCGTCATGGTCAGTGCCAGGTACCTGTGTCCCTAAGGTCAGTCTTGGAGGGGGCATCTTTTAGCTTGGCCCCCCTCACCTCAGACTACCCACTGCTGTCTCCCCACACCCAGGAAGTGGCACAGATCTCATGTTGGGATTACTCGAACCAACGGCAGAATTTTTACCTACACATTTTAATGGGCCCTTGAAAATTATAAATTCATCTATTTAGCTAATAGAAACAGCTGTCTATAGATACTAGCATTTTAAGGGCTAAGAAGCACTTCTTCCCCTCCCTTGTCTTCAGTAATAGAGGTAACTGAAGGGTAAGAGGTATACATTACTCTGTGCGCACACACGTCTACAAGGTTTTAATCCTCCTAGGAATCCATACAGCTGATTTAATATACTTTAATATGCAATTCTTTCCCTATACTGGCCATCGCACATAAAATTCTCTACCTTGCCACAGCCCACTACTGGATAATTCAAGTTGTCAGAACCCTAAATTAAAATATTATGATTTTTACCCACCCAGCTTATATTTGCCTTCTGAATTCTATTTCTATGAACCAATTCCAATCCTGGTGTATAGACTGGCTCTGAAATAGGACAAATAAACCACAAGGGCAGGCAGGAATCCAGGGCAACTCTTAGTATCTTAAGAGGGGAAACTGAAGGTATTATGTGCAGAAAGGACCAAGATGGTAAAGGATATTAAAAAGCCTGCTTTGTTAGCAAATGGGGTATCAGCCTGGAACTCTTTACTGGACCTTTGCATTTCATCAGGTCTCCAAGCACACAGAGCCTTGGGCCCACAGCATATTCGGTTCCACAGGCGGAATGGAGGCTTGTGACGTCAGGTCAGGACTAAGTCAGGAAAGAAGTCTGAACCAATTAAAATTGAGCCTCAACAATGACCTTTCAGCGAAGGAGAACAGTCTCGTAAGTGGAATTTTCTAGTCAAGGGGTATAAGTACGGAGTATTTCCAGGAGCTCAGAAAATACAGGGTGCGGTCATGGTGCTAGGTTTAAGTGAGGAGGAGGGTGTGCAGACTCTGGACTGGGAACCTAGGGTTCTCCCCGGGTGGCATCATGCATTTGCTTAACTCAGCTCAGTATGGCGGCCATGGGAGGAGTCCCTGTTGGGTAGAATCATGCCCTGCTCTCCAAGTGGTTCCCAGAATGAAGGGTGGGTCAGAATAACCTGGGAATCTGCTTTTAAATCTTCCAGGAAGAGTCAGAGGATGTTCAAGATGTTCAACAGCTTTCCCAGGTCATTCTGTTGCACCTCATACATTTCCAGCCCAGAAGCAGTAGTCTGAGCAAAGAGTTTGCCCAGCTGCACAAAGGCGTTAACTAGGATGGCAAAACTGAGCCCAGGGGGAACATCTTGAATACATGTGGGGAGTTAGCTGCAGGTCAGCCGTGCACTTGGAACAGGAAATGGGGAGGAACAGCACTAGCCGGTCCTAGAGGGGGTGTGGCCGTCAGTTTGGAAGTCACATGACATTCCTGGAAGACAGGTCCCAAGACACAGGGGGAACACCTTTAACCATGGCCACTGGCAGGGCTTTAGGAACAAAAGGGAAGCCAATTGCTGGTGGGGCATGGGAGTGGGGGGCGGGGCGTAGGCTCTGAAAGGACTGGTGCTGTGGGGAGTTTAAGGAAAAAAATAGGAAAAGGAAGATACGAGTCCAGGGTGCAGGTGGGAATCCGCAGGCACAAGCCAGCGCAGAGGGGGTCACCTGGTTGGGCAGGGAAGCGGCTTGAGAGAGATTACGTCTGCCCTGGGTCATGGCCTTGGAGCACTGCTCTTAGGGAACATCGTTCACAGGTTTGTCCTGACTCGTGTTCTCCCTCGCCCCTGTCAAGTCCATAGTTCATTTTTTTACGAATCCCTAGGCAGTGACATGGCTTTTTCAGACGTCCCAGGTTCGTTGCAAAGGAAGAGACAGGACAAGCCTGCTCGCCCTTTACATGGGGAGAGAAAGCTGCGTTACTCCTTAACCTACTACGCTTTACCTGCTACGGCCGGGGGGCGGCTGGAAAGCCTCCTGCGAAGCAGAGAGACCCAGAGCACGGAGGATTTTTAGGGTCGTGAAGATACTCTGTAGGAAGTTACAGTGCTGGGACCCTGACTCCCAGAACGTACACAAGTGAACCCGAAGGTCAACTTTAAGGGATTATCCTGGCTGCATCACTGCATCCGTACCATTCTGGGCAGTAGTGCCGACAATGGGGGTGGGTACACACGTGTGGGGCAGACGTGGTGAGCCCCAGATCTCCTGTGTTGTGAGCCTAAAACTGCTCCAAAATTTTTTTAAAAGCACACTTGGCCTGGGAACAACCCCATGCCTTTTACGATTGTCTACACACCTGTAGAGAATTGCTATCAGTACTTCAGCTTTCAAGCAACCTGATTCCTTAGATTCTAGAAACAGCGGCATGGGACAAGCTACGACAGCAAGTTACGAGTTAATTGGATGCGTTATTAGCTCCTGCAGGGTTATTAGTACCAACCTTTCCTGAGGGGTGGGGTGCACCTCTACCCTCCGTGCAGTAACCCCTTTCTGCGAGGAGCTCTAGGCTTCTGACTGGGCAGGGTCCTAGCCTCATAGGGTCATCCGCAGAAAAGCGGGATTCGTACCCCCATTCCCTCTTATGCCCCATAAATAAGATTTAGATACGATTTATAGTTAGTACTCATGGTGCTGTGGTTAAGGACATGTCAGGCTCAGCTTGTGCTTGAGATCCACTTTTTGCTACATGAAGTTAACCTCCCTGAACTTCACTTTTCCTCAAAGTAACATGGAGGGTGATCGGGCTTTCTTGATGGTTGAGATTTAAATGGTGTGATGCATGCAAAACGCTTAGCAAAGTACACTCATGTTCTAGAAGAGACGCCCTACCTTAGCTGTTCTTAGAGCTGTCTAGATCAGCCTCCCAGTAAACCCAAGGGCAGGCAGGATGGCTCTAGTTCTTGATCACTGATGGGCAGAGGCAGGAGATAGATCCAAAAGCCCAGAATACGTGGTTTTTAGTGTTTCTGGCTTTACTATAGCCTGGGAGGTGGAAGACTAAGGAACTCGGGTAAGAGAGGACATAAATTTAGGACTGGCTGCGTCAGGAGCAGGGTCGAGTGCCAAGTGAAAACAGCTTGTTCAAGAATTAAGCTTATAGGACAGAAGACAGAGCATTAAACAAGCCACAGGGCCTTCTGATTCCAACACCCTGTGGGACTTCACAGGTGCTCCTCCATGAAGCTGACCGTGAGGTCAGCTCAACTGCCAAGTCATTTAATCTGGAATAGCCTTTTTCATTAAGCCACAAATTATCTCCAAGACCAGAACACCTGTAGGCCAGTGAAAAAAAACAAGTATGCGCTTTCCAGGGCAAAACCACCACCAAGCTTTGAGCTTGAAAAGTGAAGGAAGGAGGAGAGCCCAACAGGAGAGACGGAACACGAGAGACCCTGTATTCTCAACTCCAGGAAAAGTCCTTCCCTAGCCTGAGGGCCTGACCCCCAAACTCCAGCAGCACTAGAATCAGAACCAAAGTGCACCCCAAACAGCCTCCCAGATTCCTCAAGCTACGAAAGAAAAGATTATAGGAATGGAAAGAATCAGGAACGTTCACTTAAACCAACCACCCTTGTGTGTTGGAAAAAAAGTTTTGCCAAGAACAGAGCTCAGGTAAGTCTCCTACAAAAGTGAATCAGACGTTCTAAGTTTGGACCGTTTGGAAGCAGAAAGTAGGTGTGGGTCAGTTGGAGTAGGAAAGAGGAACTTGGACCCGTTCTCAGCAAGGCTGGCGAAGACGGGGAAGGTGCTAGACTTAGGAAGATTGAGGTCTGAGGCCCCTGCTTGCAGCCTCCCTGGGAAGGCCACCCAGACCCTGAGTGGCATCTTTGGGAAGCCCAGGCCCCCGAGGTCCCAAGGGCCCTCAACCCACCAGCGAAGACCCTGGGGAACGCAAGAAAGAGCACCCCTTGACAGCAGCAAGTCTGGAAGGGGTTTGGTCGGAGGCATTTCTCTCATTTCATACCATGTTTGGTGTTCTTTGGAGCACAAGGAAAGAGAGCAGAGTCAGGTGCCCAGGCTTTGACCTCCGGGGTATGGTTTTGGATTCGCAGAGAGAAAAAGGAAAGTCCCCCAATTCAGTGTGCCCCTCTCCCCACACCCAGGCAGCAGCAGACTCCCCTCCAAGGGGGCTAATGCACAAAAGCCCCCACGAGTTAGGCGAACAGAGTTCCCCATCTCCTACTCCTCGGCCCGCAGCTTGGGAAACAGAGGGCACCTCCAAGTGCCACCTAAATAGAAGGTGAGCGGGTGGGTTTGGTCAGAGGGGAGGCCCTGATTGGCCGGAGCCAAAGAGCTTTCTGGATGTGTTAAACCAGAGGCAAGGCCGCAGCTGAGGTTTTTAATTGACAGACACGGGAGTGTGTGCACCTGTAACTTGTGGGTGCTAACGCACACTCCGCCCCTGGCCGCTGCCATTCATGAGTTGCACCTGCCAGAAACGGGCTTGAATCTGAAACGGATCGTAAAAAAACAACAAACAGCAATGTTACCCTGTTCCATGTAAAGAACAACAAATATTTCTTTTCTTATATAGTATAGAGAATGACCCAAGTCACATCACCTGCTGTGGGCGCAGAAAGTCCTGCCCACAACATCTTCCGTTTTAGGGTTTGTTTCTGGTGTTGTTGTTTTTTTTTTCTTTTTTCCCCAGCTCTCACCTTCTCCCTCCAGAACAACGTTTGAGCAAAACAAGGCGGTGTCACAAGCCGCCACTGAATCCCTCACGCTCTCAGTTGTTCCTCTTGATGCTGTGGCCAACATCAAGACCCACTTTTTAGGTTTAGAATTTTTCTCATCCTCAGGTTTGAGCTTCAGGGACTGGATGAAATCTCTAGAGGACCACTGGAGCGTGACTGTTACTGTCACCCCACAAAGGCCGTTAGGTGAGGAGTGTTCATGTTGCCAGGATATTCACATTTGTTTGTTTGCTTGTATCTTGAGGATGCTGGTTTGCGGGGCGCCTGGGGGGCTCAGTCGGTGAAGCATCGGCCTTCGGCTCAGGTTGTGATGGGCTCCCTGCTCAGCGGGGAGTCTGCTTCTCCTTGTGCCCCCCCTTTTGTTCTGTCTTTCTCTTAAATGAGTAAATAAAATCTTAAAAAAAGAATGCTGGTTTGCTAATCAGAATGGCAGGTGATAAGGCTAGGAACGTAGGCAATAGTCATTAAATTCAGAACATAAAATTTGCAGTAATCACCATTTTTAAACACAGGGTTCAGTGGTGTTTGGTATGTTCACATTGTCATGTGACAGATCTCCAGAACTTTTTATCTTGCAGAACTGAAACTCTATGCCGATGGAACAACACTCCATTTCCCTGGCCCCTCCACCCTGGGCAGCCACCATGCCACGTTCCATTTCTTTGAGTTTGACTTCTTTTTGTGCCTCATATTAGTGAAATTATGTGATATTTGTCTTTTTGTGACTGGCTTATTTCACTGAGGATCATGTCCTCAGGATTTATCCATGTTTTAGCATGTGATAGGATTTCTTTTTTTAAGGCTGAATAATATTCCACTGTATGGATATAGGACTTTTTCCTCATCCATTTACCTGTGAATGGTATTTGGGCTGCTTCCACCTGTCAGCTACTGGGAATAATGCTAATGAACATGGGGGAGCAGAGCTCTTTTCATGTGGCTCTCTAGTTTCTTTTATAACGTGAAAGAGTGTGTAAGCACACTCTATTGCATATTAAAACATAAAAACTTAATAAAAGCTCATAATTTATAAATTTATAAGTGAATTTGTATTCAGTGCGAACTTCTTTAAAGCAGAAGGTTGCTTTTTTGAGATATAATTGACATATTAATTCTAGGTGTACAACATAATATTTTGATATTGGCATACATTGTGAAATGATCACCAAAATAAGCCTAGTTAATGCCTGTTACCAACCATAATTACACAATTTTTTCCTTATGATGAGATTTTTTAAGATCTACTCTTAGCAACTTTCGAAGACACCATACAGTATTACCAACTATATCACCATGTTGTACAATGTATCCCCATGAATTATTTTATAACTGGAAGTTCATGATTTTGACTTTCTTCACCATTCTCCCACCCACCAGCCCCCATATCTGGCAACCACCCATTTGTTCTCTGTATCTATGAGTTTGGTTTGTTTGCTTAGATCCCACAAATAAGGGGGAACATATGGTATGTGTCTTTCTCTATCCGACTTATTTTACTTAGTGCAGTGCCCTCAGGTTCCATCCGTGTTGTTGTCACAAATGGCAGGATTTCGTTCTTTCTTCTGGCTGAGTAGTAGTCATAGCATAAGTACATGTTTCCTTCATCTGTTCATCCATTGATGGACACGTTGTTTCTGTGTCTCAACTACTGTAAATCATGCTATGAATGTGAGGGTGCACATATCTTTTTGAATTAGTGTTTTCATATTTTTCAGATAAATTCCCAGAATTGCAATCACCGGATCATATAGTAGTTCTATTTGCAATTTTTTAAAAAGATTTTATTTACTTATTTGAGAGAGAGAGAGAATGAGAGATAGAGAGCACGAGAGGGAAGAGGGTCAGAGGGAGAGGCAGACTCCCCGGTGAGCAGGGAGCCCGATGCGGGACTCGATCCCGGGACTCCAGGATCATGGCCTGAGCCGAAGGCAGACGCCCAACCAGCTGAGCCACCCAGGCGCCCCTCTATTTGCAATTTTTTGAGGAAACTCCGTACTGTTTTCCGCAGTGGCTGCATCATTTGTATTCCCACCGACAGTGTAAGAGGGTTCCTTTTTCTTCACATCCTCCTAATATGTGTTATATCTGGTCTTCTTGGTAATAGCCATTTTAACAGGTGTGAGGTAATAATCTCATTGTGATTTGGATTTGCATTTCCCTGATGATTAACAATGCTGAGCATCTTTGCATGTACCTATTGGTCATCTGTATGTCTTCTTTTGGAGAAAAGTCTATTCAGATACTCTGGCCATTTTTTAATTGGATTGTTTTGTTTTGCTGTTGAATCCTACGAGTTCTTTATATAGTTTGTGTACTAACCCCTTATCAGATATATGATTTGCAAATATTTTATCCCATTTAGTAGATTGCTTTTTCATTTTATTGAAGGTTTCCTTTGTTGTACAGAAGCTTTCTGATCTGATGTAGTCCCACTTGTTTATTTTTGCTTTTGTTGACTTTGATTCTGGAATTAGATCCAAAAAAAAAAAAAAAAAGGCAAGAGTGATGTCAGGGAGCTTACCACCTCTTTTCTCCCAGGAGTTCTAGGCTTTCAGGTCTTATATTCAAGTCTTTAATCCATTTTCAGTTAATTTTTGCTCATGTAGATATCCATAGGTTATTTGGAACTATGGGATTCCTGGTCCTGGATGTGTTTCCTTCTCCAGGTTAGAGAAGTTTTCAGCTATTATTTCTTCAAGTAACTTTTTTGCCCCTTTCCCTTCTCCTTCTGGGAACCCTATAATATGAATGTTAGTCTGCTTCATGTTCCCCATAAGTCCCTTATGTTAGAGTTCATTATTCACATCAGGTTATTTTGGAAAATTGGCTAAAATGAGAAATAATAAGGTTAAAGCCACATTGATTTGTTCACCCAGTCTCACGACAAAAGCCACGTGTGACTTTAAAGACCTGAGCTCAGGTACTATTATAAGCACGTAGAGACTATTTCTATAGTAATGAGGAGAGAACACATTCAGCAGGAAGGACTGTTCTCATTGGCTGTTATACAACACGATTCAGTAGGAAAGCCACTGAAGGGTGTCTTCAATTTATGCTGCAGATTTGCAAATCAGCTACCATTCTGTGCAGCTTGAAGGAAGAAGGTGCCCATCACCCAAACTCAGGAACCACTCCACACAAAAATGCTGCTGTGCCCCAAAGGGAGAGGTGTGGGGACATCCCTGTAAGCTGCGCCCCACTGAACCCAAGGTCAGGTCTCATCTGTGCTTCTCCTTGGGCCATTCAAGGATCAGACTGGCCATGAAGTAGGAAAGATTATAGGCCTTCAAGAAAATACGACAACTTATTGTACATCTGAGCAAAATGTTCATGAAAATCATTTTGTCCGAGGAGCTAGTGACTAAGTTTCTCTGGTTTGTGGGCTTGTCTTACTCCTCACTTTCTGCTATGTGAGGTGTGTGGCCCTTTGGCCTCCACACCATGCTTGGAGGGGAGCCTGTCCCCCACAGCAGCTCCGGGCCTGTTGCTGTGGAAGCAGGGTCACCGTGGGGCCCACTGCTTTGGCAGGTGGCGAGTGGCCGATGTTGGATTGCCAGCCTCTTGTCACGCTCCCACCCAGCCTCTTTCTTGCCCTTGTTGCAGCTCTTCTACATTCTCCGCGTCTATCCTGGAAAATCAAGCTCTACTTTTTTATTCTTTTCATTTCAATACGAAACACATTATTGTGCTGTCCTACTAGATATTTCATGGATGAGACACTGAAATGATCATGATTTACCTCTGTGTTTAAAAAAAGTACCTGGTGCTTCATTGCTTTTTCCTCCTTTGCTAAAATATGGATGAGTGCAAAGAACCCAGCATCTGTAAACACTGGAAGTGCATCTCGCTGCCAGTGTCCCTGTGGTTACATTCTGGAAAGGAATGGGCCTGTGAGTAATACATCCGTGTCTCCCATTGGGATTTTATACATTAGAGAGTAAGCCACGTTGAACTCAAAGTGGGAAATACAAGTACCAAGATGGGATGGAAATAAGTTTTGTCCATGATTCATGGGCCACTCACTCAACAATAACTCCTGGGTCTCCCCCCGACACACATACAATGTATGGCTGGCTCTGGGGCATGAGGTCCTTCCTCATGTGGACCTCACAGTTGGATGCGGGAGCACAGACACTGGACTTGCTTGAAGAGATAGTGCAAAGTACATCAGAATGAGTCTTTGTGAAATTAAAAAGAAATTGTTAATGATCATAATCTTATTCTCTCATATGTTAAACACAAAATTTATCCAGATTTTAGGACATTTAGTAATATGAAAGGCTGTGTACCCAGTGTAAATTCCACATGTTTAACCCTCTTATTAAGATTTCAAAGAATGGCCCCTATGGCTAACCTTTGACATCTTAATCCACACTCACTCCAAATTGAATCCAAATATTACGACTTTTTATCTAAGAAATCTGAAGCAATTCACTAAACTGAATTAATCCTGGCGTCAATGCTGAGGGTTTGTCTGTGCATATTCAGAAGTGTTCTTTCCAGACAAGCTATCAGGGTATGAGGATTTCACCTGCAGTTACAGCTGCTTAAACAAATCCTTTAGCCTTTTGAGGCCTTTGAATATATTATGCAGATGGACAAATTATGTCTAATTACTTTGCAGATCTGAAGTTAATGACATTGTGACTTTTATTAACTTACAGAACATATAATATTCTTGACGAGGAAATGCCATTTCGTAGCAGAATGAAAACAAAATTGTCCATGTTCTCTCCTTGGAATCTTCAGTTACTGTCACCGTGTGCGTGAGAAATGAGCCTCCTCACCTTTGCACACCCTCGGGTCTTTACTTTCTGACTTCACATCCCAACCTAAGATGTAACACTCGATGACAGCCCATTACTATTCTGGGCCCAACATAGCTAAAAACAAAACAAAACAAAACAATGTTGTTTCTTAAAAATCTTCTTTTCCCAAAGGAAGATATTCTTCTCAAGAGATGGATCAGAATAAGAACAGTCAGTCTTCTAGGTGGATGGGTGAGGAGGCATATATGTTTTTTAGACTTCCTTGGGAAGACTTGTTTTCTCTCCATGCTTGTTTTGAGAGATCGTACCCTACACAGAATTTTTCTAGCCTTTCTTCTGCCTAATATTCACAACTGGTTTCAACATAACCCACGAAATCTGCTTGAATCTTGATTTTATCCAGTGTATTAATTTTGCTTAACCTCTGGCCTCTTATTTTATGTAAGTTTAGTCTTCTATTTTATATCTGGCAAAAATCTATCATCTTTAAGGCCCCTTGGAGAACAATAGAATGTAAGGCCAAATGAGGCATGTAATTCTAGCTTTAAATAAGCAAAAACTTTTGATTTATGATAGAAGCCTGGTTTTAACCCTTTGAGTACATATTCCCAGAAGACTTCTTTATAATATGGGAGGCTGAACAAAGTCCTGGAGTCACCCTTTTCATAAATATCTTTCTGAGAAGCTACTGTGCATAAGGCACTGTTCTGGGTCTAAAGATAAAACAAACGAGGTCCCTGCCCTCCTGATATTTAATCTCCTAGTTCAGGAGACAGAAAACTCCAGCTGATTGGACAGATCTGGCTTGCTGCCTATTTTGTACTGTCCATGAACTAAGAATGATTTTTCTATATTTATTTGTTATTTTTGTTTTTTTGTAAAGATTTATCCATCTATTTTGAAAGAGAGAGAGAATGCGGGGCGAGGGGCAGAGGGGGAGAGAGACTCTCCAGCAGACTCCATGCTGAGTGCAGAGCCCGATGTGGGGCTCGATCCCAGGACCCTGAGATCATGACCTGAGCCAAAATCAAAGGTTAGATGGTCATCCAGCTGAACCACTCAGGTGCCCCTGGTTTTTTTATTTTTAAATGCTTATAAAAAATCAAGAAAAACAGTATTTTGGAAGGTGAAGAGTATATGAAACTCGGACTTCAGTGTTCATAAAGTTTTATTGGAATACAACCATGCTCATTTGTCCACATATTGTCTATGGCTGTGTTTTCAAAGTAATGGCAATGTTGAGTAGTTGGAATGGACTGTATGGTCTGCAAAGCCTAAGGGAGTTGCCATCTACTGCTTTATAAAAAGTTTTAAAATAGGTGATCAGTTAAACAAGAAGCTTGTGGATGTGCTGAGGGCTCTCAGGGAAAGACATTGGGTGAGGAAATCTCATGTCTACTTTGAATAGGGTGAGAGGGAAGACCCCTTGGAGGAGGTGATATTTGAATTGAGTCCAGAAAGATAAATGTGTTTCAGCCATATAGACACCAGAAGAAAAGCATTCTACGTAGAGGCAATAGCAAGGCCAATGACCTACAAAGGTGAGAAAAGACTTGTTCGTCCATGGAATACAACAAGGCCAACATGGTAGGAGCATCCCAAGTAGGTAGGAAAGAGGATCAGGAGAGATGCAGCAGTAGGCAGAGCATCTCAAGCAGGATCTTGGAGGCTTTGATAAAGAGTTTGGGCTTTATTCTGAGAGCAATGGAAAGCTATGGCAGGATTTTAAGTAGAGGATATAATGTGGTCTGATCTACATACTTTCTGGAAGACTTCTCGGGCTATTGCATGGAGAATGGGTTTTAGGGAGGACAAGAGTGCAGACAAGGAGACAGAATGGGGTACTATTATAGTCCCGACAAGTGATGGCGGTGGTCTGGATTAAGACGGTACTGGAGTTGGAGAGATGGAAGAAGCTTTGAGATATACTTTGCCAGTGGCACCTGCTCAACATTACCCAAGTTGGAGATGAATTGGCCTTGGAATAGAAAGAAAGGGAGACTTCAAGTTTCTTTCTTAAGTGTGTATGTGATCAGGGGCACCTGTGTGGCTCAGTTGGTTAGGCGTCTGACTCTTGGTTTCAGCTCAGGTCTTGATCTCGGGGTCTTGATCTCGGGGTCATGATCTGGGGGTCGTGATCTGGGGGTCGTGGGATTGGGCCCTGTGTTGGGCCACGTTCAGCATGGAGTCGGCTTGAGATTTTCTCTCACCCTCCCTCTCTGTCTCTCCCCCCACCATTCATGCATACTCTCTCAAATAAATAAATAAAATCTTTAAAAAAAAGTTTGTACTTGATCAGCCAGGGGTATGGTGGTGACATTAATTCATTCAACAAATGTTTATTGAGTGCCTACTGATGTAGGTTATAGGAAACAGCAGTGAACATAACCAATGAAGTCAATAATCAAATATGCACATAATTACACAAAATGTCAGATGAAGACAAACGCAGTGGGGTAAATAAATCAAAGCAGGATTAGAGGGACAGGGAGTCCTGGGAAGGAGTTTGTTGTTGCTATTGTTATTTTTTTTAAAGATTTTATTGATTTATTTGACAGAGAGAGCAAGAGCAGGAACACAAGCAGGGGTAGTGGGAGAGGGAGAAGCAGGCTTCCCGCGGAGCAGGGAGCCAGATGTGGGGCTCGATCCCAGGACCCTGGGATCATGACCTGAGCTGAAGGCAGATGCTCAACGACTGAGCCACTCAGGCACTCCTGTTGCTATTTTTATTTTAAAATACCCAGAAGGGTACGGGCTGTTAAGATGACATTTCAGAAAGACTGCAAAGAAGGAAAACGAAGAAAGAATTTGGTGAATTAATTGTGCACATCTACGGAAAAAGCATTCCAGATAAGTGAGCAGTAGGAGCAAAGACCCAGAGCCAAGTGTGTGCTTGACATATTTGAGGATGAGCAATGAAGGGAGAGTTATAATTAGTGGGATGAGTGGTAGAAGCAGCCCAATCTTGTAGAGATTTGAGGGTCACAGGAAGACTAGGCTTTTACTCAAAGTAGGATGGGATGCCACTGAAGGATTTGAGTCCCCAGGACTGATGGGAGCTGAAATACATCCAAACAGGACTGCCCTGGAAAGACTCTAGCACACAAGATTGTAGCACACCACAGCCACGGAGGGACCAGTTAGGAAGACTTGGGAAGAAACCTGACAGGGAAAGAAAGCAAGAGCTTTATGCTGAACATATTAATTTTAAGACCTCTAGTTTATGCCTGAATGCAAAGCAACTCTACCTAGAACTCAATGCCAAATAAATGATGATATTTCCATTTTCCCCATTAGAACAACCACTGCCCTCAAAATACGTTTTTGGCCAACTTGTCTACTTATACTATTGAATTTAGTCAAGCACATATAATCAAAAATCACATATAAAATAATTTTTGAAGTGTAACTTTAAAAGCAACTACACAAAATTTACCGATTCTTTCACTATGGCCATGTCTGTTTTTTCATTTTACAGAATCAAAAATTTTAATGTCTGCCAGCAGTATCAATTATCATTAGAAATTTGGTTTGGGAACTATATTCTCAAAATCTGCGAAGACCTGAATATAAAGCAATTCTTTTTTTCCCCCTTAAATTATGATTCTCGGTAACACAGGAAGGAAGGAAAGAAGGAATGAATACATGCAGGCATACATACATATATACATAGATCATCTCTGTGTTCAGGTGCATACAATGACCACCTAGGAGAGTGGCTAAGCAAGCCTTTGGGAGAGTAAGGGAGGAAGGCGAGGTAGCAGTCAACACAAGTGCACATTTATGAACAGCAGGAAAGCTGCTAAACTGGCTAGAGCTATGTCTCCAGCAGCGTTCACTCTCCAGTGAATGGTCTCCAGCAGCGTTCACTGCTCAAGTGACAGTGGCTCATCCAGGGCAAGAGTTCTACCAAAATGGCTGAGTGGGAATGCGTGAAAGGTGGATGGTATTTGCAAGGGAAAGGTTTTAGATGAGAAAAGACCAAATAGCAGATGGCATAAAGTGGAGAAATCCAAACTTCTCTCACTCTCCTGGGGACCCCGGGATGCTGGTAAATCAGTGCTCAGCCTGCCCAGCGGAGCCCTGGAGCTCCATCAACAAAGGCTCAGGTGGTGGGGCTGGAGTGGGTCAGGTCTCCGCTCGACACTCAGTTCCTACTCTGCGGCTGAGTCCAAGCAGCCTGTGAGAGCAGCTCTGGAGAGAGCCTGAGTGGCCCTAAGACCACAGGGCTGGAGTCCCTGTCCCCCCCACTCCACCCCTCCCCACACTGCCTCTAGCAGGGACACATAGCATCTTTATTTTGTTTTGGTTCTTAGAAACATCTTTATTACAAGTGACTTTTTCCCCTTCAGCTTCACGGAGACATGATCAACATCCCACGCTGTGAACGTGTGAGGTGTGCACAGTGTGTAAAGGCTTGACCTACCTGTGCTGTGACATGATGGTCATGATAGGTTCACACCCAGCATCTCATAAAGATACAAAAAAAAATGTGTACTGTTTACTTTTTTAAAAGGTCAAAAAGCAGAGCAAAAAAGAGGGAGAAAGAGGCAGAGACAGACATGGGGGTGTAGGGACAGGACCTAAAAATACATTGGAAAACATAAAAATGTCCAAGGAAGATGACATTTCTCTCCATGAAGCCATTTTCTAAAAAGATTTATTTATTTATTTAGAGAAGAGAGAGAGAATCTCAAGCAGACTCCTCCCTGAGCGCAGAGCCTGACGTGGGGCTTGATCCCAGGATCCTGAGATCATGACCTGAGCCGAAATCAAGAGACAGACACTCAACCGACTGAGCCACCAGGTGCCCCTGTGAAGCCATTTTTGTCTCTCTTTGTTCCCCACACAAAATTTTGAATGGGACATTTTTTTAATTTACCACATTTTTCAAAGACATGATTTTTCAGGGCAGCTTAGTTTTCCTTTTTACAATGTAGTTTATGAGCCACTGAATGATCAACATCACTACCGCTTCCACGTGCCCTGACCCCTAAATGTGAAGGAAAGGTGTGGACAGTCTTCCAAAGGCCTCTCGGCAGAGTGGGGTCTGTGAATTTACCTCACAGAGTCGCTGTGTCAAGTAAGGAGAATGTATGCCAAGTGTCTGCATGGTGGTGGCTGGTAGTTGCTGCTCCACAATTGGAGGAGGTCGGGGGCCCTTGAGGGGCAGCCGGAGGTTGGCTCAAACCCCAAAATACTGCTGCTTGCCACACGACCTTGGTCAACTTAACATCCCTACTCCTGTGAAAACCGCGCAGCACCTACCTAGACCAGACGTTCAATAAAGGGTAGTAATTACTATTACGGTTATACTAGAAGATGATGGCTACACGGGTACTTGTTTGAGACACAAACTTCAAGTGTAGTTCCTGGCCATTGAGGGTGTGTGTGTGTGTGTGTGTGTGTGTGTGTGTAGGAGGGAGGAATCTGGTGAATGAACTTCCCATGTCTAGTTGTACTTTGTGCAGAAATGGGTAATGGACAGAGATGAAGAAGCTTCTTCTTAGCCACTTTTATCTGAGAAGATTTAGTTGTTCTTCAGCGAAGATAGTTAGCTGGGGGAATGTGAGTTAGGGGAGAGGGAAGGAACAGGCAGGAAACCAGGGTGGCTGGGGCAGGGCGTAAGGATAAGACACCAGGGTGCTGCCTTCCCATTGTCTTCTCACTGAGCCCCGCGGTCTGCTTCTTAATGAATATTTGCCTTATTAATGCCCAGGTTCCATTTGGTGGAGGCAGGAGTGAGCAATATTGGTTCATTTCATATTTACAGACATCATCAATCCTCCAGTGCCTTTAATCTTTGCTGGGTAATGCAACTTTTCCTGTTATTTCTCATGGAAGGCTGAAAATTCAACGAAATTATGCCAACCCGTGTGTAGGACAGAAGACATTTTATAAGCAGCGATCAGTTCACCACATGACTATTGGGTAATACCCTTTTTAGGAGCAGATATTTATATTTGTCTCATCAGAGAGATAGTATCCACTATCGGATTCACTGACTGATGCATTAAAATTATCTATGACTTCTACCTTTCCTACATAGAAACCTAAATTTTGCATTAAGCCAGTTTCGTGACCATCTTGCCAAGTGAGTTATGTTTTACGATAAGCAGAAACAAACAGGGAAGAAATAGGCTTTAGCACGAGTAAGACTCGTCTTCCCTCCTGCTTATGCCCATGTGCTGCCTTGGGCATTCTGCGGCTCGGTTTCTTATCTCTAACGCAGAATAATATTGGTCCCCCCAGGGTTGTTGTAAAGATCAAATGAGATCATTACATATAAAGCACTTAGCACAGCGCCTGGCCTCCTACAGTTGCTCAATAAATATTAACGTCCCACTCCCCCTCCTTCCCCTCCTTGGTTCTGTGCAGCGATCTCTGTGCTCAAGGTCATTTGGCTTCTGGCAGCTGAGGAGCAAGAACCTCAGGGTCACTAGACACAGCTTTGCCATGTGTTGCCATTAGTCGCGTCTCTTCATTTTTCTGTCTGTAAACAAGGGGGTTGATACCAGAGCGTCTAGCAACCTCACAGGCAAGGAATCAATGGATCAAAGAAGGAATGAGTGACAGGTGTATTTTATTATTTTATTTTATTTAAATTCAATTAATTACCATATAGTATATTATTAGTTTCAGAGGTAGAGGTGATTCATCAGTCTTACATAACAGCCAGTTCTCATTACATCACGTGCCCTCCTTCATGCCCATCACCCAGTTACCCCATCCCCCACCGCTTCCCCTCCAGCAACTCTCAGTTTGTTTCCTATGATTAAGAGTCTCTTATGCTTTGATGGTATTTTGATAGGGATTACGTTGAATATGTAGATTACTCTGGGTAGCATAGACATTTTAAAAATGTTCTTCCAATCCATGAGCATGGGATATTTTTCCATTTCTTTGTGTCTTCCTCCATTTCTTTCATGAATGTTCTACAGTTTTCAGAGTACAGGTCCTTTACCTCTTTGGTTAGGTTTATTCCTAGATACCTTTGGTTTTTGGTGCAATTTTTTTTTTTTAAAGATTTTATTTATTCATGAGAGACAGAGGGAGAGAGAGAGGGAGAAAGAGAGAGAGAGAAGCAGAGGGAGAAGCAGGCTCCCAAGGAGCAGGGAGCCTGATGCAGGACTCGATCCCAGGACCCTGGGATCATGACCTGAGCTGAAGGCAGATGCTTAACCAACTGAGCCACCCAGGCGCCCTTTTTTGGTGCAATTGTAAATGAGATCAATTCCTTAATTTCTCTTTCTTCTGTCTCATTGTTAGCGTATAGAAATGCAACTGATTTCTGTGTATTCATTTTATATCCTGCCACAGTGGTGAGAGTGGTCATCCCCCTGTGTTCCTGACCTTAGGGGAAAAGCTCTCAATTTCTCCCCATTGAGAATGATATTTGTTGTAGGTTTTTCATAGATGACTTTTATAATATTGAGGTATGTACCCTCTATCCCTACACTGCAGAGAGTTTTAATCAAGAAAGGATGCTGTACTTTGTGAAATGCTTTTTCTGCATCAATTGAGAGGATCATATGGTTTTTGTCCTTTCTTTTATTTATGTATTGTATCACACTGATTGATTTGCAGATGTTGAAACACCCTTGCACCCCAGGAATAAATCCCACTTGGTTGTGGTGAGTAATCTTTTTACTGTACTGTTAGATCTTATTGGCTAGTATCTTGGTGAGAATTTTTGCATCCATGTTCATCAGGGATATTAGTCTGTAATTCTTTTGGGTCGGGTCTTTTTCTGGTTTTGGGATCAAGGTAATGCTAGCCTCATAGAAAGGGTTTGGAAACTTTCCTTCCATTTCTATTTTTTGAAACAGCTTCAGAAGAATAGGTATTAAATCTTCTTTAAATGTTTGGTAGAATTCCCCTGGGAAGTCATCTGGCCCTGGACTCATTTGTTGGGAGATTTTGGATTACTGCTTCAATTTCCTTGCTGGCTATGGGCCTGTTCAGGTTTTCTATTTCTTACTGTTTCAGCTTTGGTAGTTTATATGTTTCTAGGAATGCATCCATTTCTTCCAGATCGCCTGATTTGTTGGCATATAGTTGCTCATATTATGTTGTTATTGTATTTCTTCGGTGTTAGTTGTGATAAGAATATTTCTTGACATATGCAAATTGTACGCAGTTCAAATTTCAGTGTCCATAAGTAAATTTCCATTGAAACATAGCTGCCTTCATTCCCTTTTTGGCATACGGCTGCTTCTGCTCTATCATGGTAGAGTGGAGTTGTTGCAAGAAAAATGAAATTTTTTGATCCTCAGAGTCTTAAGTATTTATTATCTGACCCTTTACAGAAAAAGTTTGCCGACCTCTGGATTAGGGGGTAACTTGAACTTGCAATGGAGTCAATTATCCTCTACAATTTTTTTCATTGCTGTTAGGATCTCACAGCATCAGTCTTCTGCCTGTTGGTATTAGACTCAAAGATATGGACGACCTTCTCTCCTATCAAGGTGCTGTGCTGGGCCCTGCAGGTCTATATCGCTGGGAATCCCAGAGTTTCTGCAACAGCTCTTCTTAGGGAGCGACTGGTCATGCTGAGTCACTCCTTCTTGCTTTGGTTCAGTCTCACACCATGCCAGGATCTGAATGTTTGTGTCTCCCCAAAATTCTTATGTTGAAATCCTAGCCACAAAGGTGATGGGGCTTTGGGGAATGTGATTAGATCATGAAGATCCTGCCTTTTATGGAGACCCCAGAGAACTAGCTTGTCCCTTCCACTGTGTGAAGACACAACAAGAAGTCAGCAGTCTGCAGCCCAGAAGAGGAGCTCCCCCAGGGCCAGGCTGTGCTGGCCCCCTGATCACGGACTTCAGCCTCCAAGGCCATGAGCAATGGGGGTCGGGGGCATTTCGGTGTATAGTCGTCTAAACAGACTAAGACGTACTCTCACAACATCAAGGTGTTCTCACATACATGGGACTTGTCTAATGCACAGAGGAGAACTCTGATTTTCAGCTTTAAAAACAAACAGGTATTTCTATTTATTAACAGTCTCTTGAAAATGAACATTAAAATCTATGGTTTTCTGACTAAAAAAAAAGACTGGTCTCACTCGCTTTGAAATAAAATGACCGAATGTCTATGGAGACTTTTCATCACTATGGGAGCTTGCTACCTTCAGACAGGACCCTGAGATGTGGTTCTTCATCACTGGAGTCTGTTCTCTGCCTTCATTGGTGGAAAATGATGTAAGCTTTCTACCCATCTCTCTCACCAGTATCTTGATATCTCATAGGTTTAGCGAAAATTGCACCCTTGGATTACTCAAGAATAAACTGCAGTGAATGAGTAAATGAGAAGAATCTGGGAAGTCGAAGCGAGAAGCATTCCTGTGAACGAGCTCTGTGAGTTCATGGAGAACTGACTGTAGACACCTGATGGTCTCTCTTCCGTCTTCAGAGGGAGAGCGACAGCTACTTCCCACACAATGCTTCCCTTGAAAACACCTTCAGAAGTACTCGTGAAAAATCTTGAATCAGAGCCAAACCCATAAACCTATTTTACTGATTCTTCGTAATGGCTCCAGGTCAAGACTAGTCAACAGCATAATCTCTGGTTTGGGGCGTTGTCCAGAACTGAGGGCTGTGGGGCTTCGATGGTGAATTCTCTATTGTTTTTGGGTCTCAGCAGCCACAACTAGCCCAGACGTGTTGACCTAAGCTAGCCATAATAGGCAGCTCCTTGCCAGCTCAGTCATCGCAAGAATTAACGTGTCAAGAAAGATTTAGGAACCCATGTTTCCCTCTGAGTCCTTGTTTTCATGGGCACACACTGCTCTTTTCTTTGTTTTGGGTACTTGTACGGTTAATAAAAATAATCATGTAAAAATAAATAAAGACAAATAAATAAAAATTTAAAAATCATTGACTGGGTCGTTCAGGCACACATCTGTTATAAAAACATCCTACGATATAAGTGTGATTATTTCCAAAACAGGTCAGAGACTTGCTCAAAGTCCTACAGTTATTTCATGAAAGAAGCAAAATTCAATCCCCAGGCTCTGTGGTTCCAGAAATGAAACCTTTAATTTGAATCTATGTTTAGTCCTCACAGAGTGACTCTCAAATCCTGCTGCTGGAGTCTGGGGTCATGCAGGCTCAGGGAATTCTGCAGGCTGTGTCCCCCTCTTAAAGATTTATAACATACATTAGCCTAGTAGTGGCTCCAGGCTTATTAGTGGCTTCTGTATATGAATCTATTTATATTTCCTTAATGCTCCATTTCTTAAATTTATTTTCCTATGGACCCTCCTGCCCTCCCCCTCCCCCCTTTCCCCATAACAACTACGAACAACATGTGAGACGCACTGTGGGGGATGTTGTACCGAGTCATTCGGGTCCTGGCATTAACGTCGTCCGCATTTGAAGTCAATTGAGAAAATATTCCAGGACGAAAAAGAAAGAAAAACAGCAGGGGTGTTGGGGGGAGGAGTGAGGAGGAAATAAAGAAGAAGAAAAAGAGCAGGAGGTAGAGAGGAGGAAGAAGAGAAGAGAGAGTGGTCTGTCCCGAGTGACCTGAACATAGGAAGAGAGCAGAACGCACTGTGGCCAAAAACATTCATTTGCCAAATCATTCACAGATTTGAGAGCATCTTGACACAAACTGAGTTTTTAATATGCCAGTTTTTCGAAGCCATTAAAAAAAGACTTTGGTAAGTAGCAAAAACATCTTTCAGCATATTGGGAGTCCCTAATAGAGGGACACCAAGATTCAGCTGACACTGTCCGTCCTTCCGGGGGATCATAAGATATCAGGGCTTAAAAGACAAGGGTGGAGGTATAGCGCTAACAGCAGGGGGTGCATGACGGGTGCCCCTGGAAGTGCAGATCGACGGAGTCATAGTAGTTTGGGGGGCGGGCTTCTTTGGACGTGTGACTGTGGGGGCCCACACCCGGATGCTGGTTCTTAGAAACTGCTCTTACAGCTAGATACCCAGGGCTCAAACTGGGCCCCACCACGTCTCAGCTGCGTGTCCTTAGACAACTTACTTAACTCATTCGTGCCTCAGTTTCCTCATCTGTAAATGGTGATCAGAAGAGAGTCTGCATCACAGTGTCGTTGCAAAGATTGAAGCGCTTCCAACACGCCAGAACATGTAGGCCTTAGGAGTGTCAGTTATTAATATGGGCTAAATCAGTCTTTTGGAATACATTGGTGAAAAAGTGGAGATCTGAGAAACAGAGAAAAGGGTCTGGGAATGCCAGGGAAGACCAAGATGCACAATTTAGAAGTCACATTTGGTCCTGAGCCATGTGCAGAAGAGAAGGAACACTGGGAGGAATGTGGGGTTGGACCAGCTAGAGAAATTGGGGTCTGGTCACTCAGACGAGAAGTGGGGTGACCGCATATCCCAAAGATGGAAGCCGCACCGCGCACAGCTGGCCTGGAAGCGACGGGGCCGGCGGTCAGCCGTTTTGACACCTCATGCTTACGAAAGCCCCAGCTGTCGGAACCCCCCACCCTGAAATACCAGTAGAGCAGCCTTGTGCTGGCCCCGGTGACTGTGCTTGTGGGAGGAGAGGTATAGGAGAGCAAACAGACCACTGTCAGAGGGCATAAACTTGAGGCAGAACCCACCCCCAAGGGTGGGAGGATCGGTCTTGATTTCATCTTGAAAAACAAGAAATATGTTCAGTCAAATTGACATCCTGTTTGTCTCTTTCAAAAGCTGGGGGTGGCTTATCATTGTTTGTCCCACAGATTGGTTTGGAAATTGCCAGCCAATGAAAATACACAAAGTTAGCAAAATTGGTTACTCATTTTCCCAAAAATGCACACGGAATGTGCTGTAAATGAGCTTGCTTTCAAAAGTTCAGTGAAGTATATAGATTCCAGTTCCTGGTAATGACTTAAAATAAAGCAATAAAAACCACACTCTGCTTTTTACCCTATATTTTCAGTTGTTGATGTGGCTCAATGAAAAGTATAATTGAAATGACTGGTTGAGTTGTGCCGGCCAAAATCTGTCTTTGTTAACGTGGAAGGAAGAGAAGGTGTGGAGGTGGGGGACTGGCGGGAGGGGGGCTTGGGGGAGGGAGCAGGCTTCCACAGATGGAGGAGAAGACCCCCTGCATCTGCATTCCTCACCATAATTAGTGGTGGGTAAATCCCTGCGGTTTCTTGACCATCTGTCTGCTTCATGAAGACTGAGATTAGAGTCTCTCTGATATCAGTTGGTTCACACTGTAATGGCATTCCATTTTAAAATAGCTCCACTTGAGCAAAACTTGCAACATAATATTTACAATAATTATAAGAGAAGTTGGACTGCTCCTTAAGCCACATGGGCCCATACATCTGAAGAACAAGTTACAGAAAGATTAATCTCAGGGGTTTTTAAAATAAACTACCAGAGAAAACTGGAACAGAATGATGAACATGTAAGTTAATAGAAAACTCCAAAAAATGAACCCAAGAAGGCTACTCTTAACAAATGTGTTACCAGAGCACAAAAAGCAAAGCGTCCACGTGTTAATTCCTTCAAGTCAGTCGTTCTCCACTGGTTGTCACAACTGGAGGGAGTGGGAGATATTGGCATATGGTGGGCAGATGTGAGAGACGGTGCCCAGCATCTTGCAACGGACAGCACGGCCTCCCACACAAGGAATTATCCACTAGTTTATCCCCAAATGTCAGACATACCAAGATGGAGAACTCCTGCTTCCTATTATGTGTAATTTCTGCAAACCCACTGTTTTTTTGTTGGGGCAAATGGTTGCTGATGTATTGTCCAGGTCCTTCACAGACATTTTTCTGCTTTTAACAGCACTGGGTAACCCAATATTATAAAGAAATTGAATAAAATATGAATATGCAGATTAATGAATTACTCTGCCCTGGATACTTGCAAAACCACCAGCCAGGTCAAGAAGGGTTGTCAATTTTTGCCATTCTAACTGGTATCTCAATGTGGTTTTGATTTGAACTTACCTGATGGCTAATGATGAACATTTTTTGACTTGATTATTTGTTTTTTGGGTGTTGAGTTTGAGAAGTTCTTTGTAGATCTTGGATACCAGCCCTTTGTCTGTAGTGTCATTTGCAAATATCTTCTCCCATTCGGTGGGTTGCCTCTTTGTTTTGTTGACTGTTTCCTTTGCTGTGCAGAAGCTTTTTATCTTGATGAAGTCCCAAAAGTTCACTTTTGCTTTTGTTTCACTAGCTTTTGGAGATGTATCTTGAAAGAAGTTGCTGTGGCCGATGTTGAAGAGGTTACTGCCTATGTTCTCCTCTAGGATTTTGATGGATTCCTGTCTCACATTGAAGTCTTTCATCTATTTTGAGTTTATCTTTGTGTATGGTGTTAGAGAATGGTTGAGTTTCATTCTTCTGTATGTGGCTGTCCAATTTTCCCAGCACCATTTATTGAAGAGACTGTCTTTTTTTCCATTGCATATTTTTTCCTGCTTTGTCGAAGATTATTTGACCATAGAGTTGAGGGTCCATATCTGGGCTCTCTGTTCTGTTCCGTTGGTCTATATGTCTGTTTTTGTGCCAATACCATGCTGTCTTGGTGATCACAGCTTTGTAATATAGCTTGAAATCTGGCGACGTGATGCCCGCAGCTTTATTTTTCTTTTTCAACATTTCCTTGGCAATTCGGGGTCTTTTCTAATTCCATACAAATTTTAGGATTGTTTGTTCCAGCACTCTGAAAAATGTCATTGGAACTTTGATCGGGATGGCATTGAAGGTATAGATTGCTCTGGGCAGCATAGACATTTTAACAATGTTTATTCTTCTGATTGATGAGCATGGAATGTTTTTCCACCTTTTCGTGTCTTCTTCAATTTCTTTCATGAGAGTTCTGTAGTTCCTAGCGTATAGATGCTTTACTTCTTTGGTTAGGTTTATTCCGAGGTATCTTATGGTTTTTGGTGCTATTGTAAATGGAATAGTTTCTCTAATTTCTCTTTCTACAGTTGCACTGTTAGTGTATAAGAAAGCAACTGATTTCTGTGCACTGATTTTGTATCCTGCCACACTACTGAATTGCTATATGAGTTCTAGTAATTTGGGGGTGGAATCTTTTGGATATTCCACATAAAGTATGTCATCTGCGAAGAGAGAGAGTTTGACTTCTTCTTTGCCAATTTGAATACCTTTTATTTCTTTTTGTTGTCTGATTGCTGTTGCCAGGACTACTAGTACTCTGTTGAACAGTAGTGGTGAGAGTGGGCATCCTTGACGTGTTCCTGATCTTAAGGGAAAGGCTCTCAGCTTTTCCCCATTGAGGATGATATTCGCTGTGGGTTTTTCATAGATGGATTTTAAGAACTTGAGGAATGTTCCCTCTATTCCTATACTCTGAAAAGTTTTAATCAGGAAAGGATGTTGTATTTCGTCAAATGCTTTTTCTGCATCAATTGAGAGGACTATATGGTTCTTCTCTCTCCTCTTATTAATGTGTTCTATCACACTGATTGATTTGCGAATGTTGAACCACGCTTGCATCCCGGGGATAAATCCCACTTGGTTGTGGTGGATGATCCTTTTAATGTATTGTTGGATCCTATTAGCTAGGATTTTGTTGAGAATTTTGGAATCCATATTCATCAGGGATATCGGTCTGAAATTCTTTTTGATGGGGTCTTTGCCTGGTTTGGGGATTAAGGTAATGCTGGCCTCGTAGAATGAGTCTGGACACTTTCCTTCTGTTTCTATTTTTTGAAAGAGCTTCAGGCAAATAGGTATTATTTCTTCTTTGAATGTTTGGTAGAAATCCCCAGGGAATCCATCAGGCCCTGGACTCTTGTTTTGGGAGGTTTTTGATCACTGCTTCAATCTCGTTACTGGTTATTGGCCTATTCAGGTTGTCAATTTCTTCCTGTTTCAGTCTTGGCAGTTTATAGGTTTCCAGGAAGGTATCCATTTCTTCCAGGTTGCTCAATTTATTTGCATATATTTTTGATAATAATTTCTAATAATTGTTTCTATTTCCTTGGTGTTAGTCATGATCTCTCCCCTTTCTTTCATAATTTTATTAATTTGGGTCCTTTCTCTTTTCTTTTGGACTAGTCTGGCCAGTGGTTTATCGATCTTACTAATTCTTTCAAAGAACCAGCTTCCAGTTTCGTTGATCTGATCTACTGTGTTTCTGGTTCTAACTCATTGATCTCTGCTCTAATCTTATTTCTCTTATAATATGTGGCTTAGGCATCATTTGTTGCTTTTTCTCTAGTTCTTTAAGGTGTAAAGTTAGTCAGTGAATTCGGGATTTTTCTGTTTTTTTTGAGTGAGGCTTGGATGGCTATGTATTTCCCCCTTAGGACCGTCTTTGTAGTATCCCATAGGTTTTGGACCGATGTGTTTTTGTTCTCATTGGTTTCCATGGATTGTTTAAGTTCTTCTTTGGTTTCTTGGTTGACCCAAACATTACTGAGCAGAGTGGTCTTTGGCTTCCAAGTGTTTGAATTTTTTCCAAATTTTTTCTTGTGATTGAGTTTCAGTTTTAAAGCATTATGGTCTGAGAATAGGCAGGGAATAATCTCAATCTTTTGGTATTGGTTGAGACCTGATTTGTGACCCAGTATGTGGTCTATTCTGGAGAAAGTTCCATGTGCACTTGAGAAGAATGAGTATTCTCTTGTTTTAGGTTGGAATGTTCTGTATATATCTATGAGGTCCATCTGGTCCAGTGTGTCATTCAAAGCTCTTGTTTCTTTGTTGATTTTCGGCTTAGATGATCTGTCCATTGCTGAGAGTGGAGTATTGAGGTCTCCTACAATTAGTGCATTGTTATCAATATGACTCTTTATTTTGGTTAACAGTTGGCTTATGTAGATGGCTGCTCCCCAGTTGGGGGTGTACATATTTATAATTGTTAGATCTTCCTGTGGGATAGACCCTTTAAGAATGATATAGTGTCCTTCTGTGTCTCTAACTACAGTCTTTAGCTTAAAATCTAATTTGTCTGATATAAGAATTGCTACTCCAGCTTTCTTTTGAGGTCCGCTGGCATGGAAGATGGATCTCCATCCCTTTACTTTCAGTCTGGATGTATCTTTAGGTTCAAAATGAGTCTCTTTTAGGCAGCATATGGATGGGTCTTGTCTTTTTATCCAATCTGCAATCCCTGTGCCATCTTATGGGAGCTTTTAGGCCGTTCACGTTGAGAGTTATTATTGAGAGATATGAATTTATTGTCATCATGTTGCCTGTGAAGACCTTGTTTCTATAGATTGTCTCTGTAAATTTCTGTTCTATATCACTCTTGGGGTGTTTCTCCTTTTATAGAACCCCCCTTAATATTTCTTGCAGGGCCGGCTTAGTGGTCACATATTCTTTCAGTTTCTGCCAGTCCTGGAAGCTCTGCATCTCTCCATCCATTCTAAATGAGAGCCTTGCCAGATAAAGTATTCTTGGCTGCATGTTATTCTCATTTAGTACCCTGAATATGTCTTGCCTGGCCTTTCTGGCTTGCCAGGTCTCTGTGGATAGGTCTGACGTTATTCTGATGTTCCTCCCTCTGTACGTAAGGAATCTCTTCCCCCTAACTGCCCTTAAGATGGTTTTCTTGGTTCTAAGATTTGGGAGTTTTACTATTACATGCTGGGTGTTGGCCTGTTTTCCTTCATCTTGGGAGGGGTCCTCTGTGCCTCTAGGACATGAATGTTTGTTTCATTCCCCAGATTAGGGAAGTTCTCAGCTACGATTTTCTCAAATATATCTTCTAGTCCTCTCTCTCTCTCCAACCCCCCAGGGATCCCAATAATTCTGACATTGGAATGTTGCATGGTGTCACTTATTTCTCTGATTCTATTTTCATGGATTTTGAGTTGTTTCTCCCTGGCTTCTTCTTTTCCCTTCTTTTCTATCAATTTTGTCTTCTAGATCACTAATTTGTTCTTCTGCCTCACTTACCCTAGCTGTTCAATTATCTAGATTGGATTGGATCTCATTGATAGCATTTTTAAGTTCTGCCAGTTCAGCTTTCATTTCTGCCCTTAGAGACTCTGTGTTGCTATTAATCCATTTCTCCATTCTAGCTATTGTCTTCACAATTGCTACCCTGAAGTCCATTTCCGACATCTTAGTTATATCTGTATCCATTTGTAAATCTGTGGCAGAAGTCACAGTCTCTGAGTTTTTCCTCTTTTGGAGGTTCCTTCTCCTAGTCATTCTTTTGAGGGGTGGTTGAGGCAATGTACAGAGTCCAAATTATTGACCATAACCCAAGCAAGATGCACCTGTTTTATAGGGACCTTATGGGTGCTGGCCTCTTGTTCTCCCAGCCTGTCTTCTGGGGGAGGGGTCTGCTGTGTTGTTACTCAGGCAACCCTGTTTGGGGAGAGTCGCCCTGCCTCATATGGGAGGGGCGATTGTCTCAGTGAAAACCGGTTTTTTGGGGCCTTTGATCTCTGGTGGCTTTCCCTGGCAGCTTTCCACATCTCTTCTGAGAGTCAGAGCAGAAGAAATTGTTTCCAACCCTCTGCCTCAGAGCAGAGAGATCACAGTCTGTTCTTCAGTGAGCTCTCCAGGCCACAATGTCTCCGTTTCTGTCGGTGCTGCTATAAACTGCAGCGTCCTGGGTTGTGCGCCCCTCCACAGCGCTCCCAGTCCTCGCCTCCAGGTTGGGGCATGTCTCTGCCCTTTGTGCTTCTAAAACCACCAGCCACCCCCAGTTTGCAAGCATGGCCCCACCGCTCCAGGTTTCCATCTGGGGAATTGCCCTAAGGTCCCTTCCCCACCACTACTCGTCTGCCGGTCTGTGCCCCATCCTCAGCGTGGGAGGCTATTGCCCACTGGCGGTGTAGGATCTCCACGGCCAGGCTCCCTCCCCCTTCCATTTATCCTCCGATATTTGCCTGCAGAATCATGGCTCACCACTTCGTACCTCAAAACCAACCGCCTGTGATATTGTTTGTTGAGATCCAGATCTACCTTCTTACATATCAGGCTGATTTTGTGGGTATTCAGGGTGGTCTGGTAGATATACAGCTCAATTCTGGACCAGTTGGAATAGGGTCCCCTACTCCTCCGCCATTTTTTTTTTTGTGTGTGTGTGTGTACCAGGATCTTCAACATGAGTAGATAATGTCAAATTCTTTTCATAAATTGTTGGTAAACATTTCTACTTCCACAGGCTGTACATGAACATGAATTATTGCATATTTTCTCCAACAGTTGGTATTGTCAGTCTTTTTAATCTTAGCCATTCTGGTGATATGTAGAAGTATCATATTGTGGCTTTAGTTTGCATTTCTCTGATTACTAAGAGGGTTCAGTAACTTTTTATATATTTAATAGCCTTTTAAATATCCTCTTTTTTGAAGTGCCTCTTCAGGCCCCTTGTCCATCTTTTCCACAGGCATGTCTTTTTCTTTGTCGTTCTTTATATATTTTCGACATGAGCCCTTTGTAGCTCATTTTCTCTCCCCATCTGTGGCTTGCCTCTTCACCTTCATGATTGTGTCTTCAATGAACAATAAGTTTTTAATTGTAATGTAGTTGGTCAAATGCACATGTCTTTTAAAGTCCGCTTAAGAAATTTTTTCTACCTTGCAATCATGAAGACAATCACTTATATTATTTTCCACAACGTTTATTATTTTGCCTTTTGTTTTAGGACTGTAATCCACTTTGAGCTGATTTGGATAGATGGTGTGAGAAAGAAGTTTTATTTTTCGTTTATCTGTTTATTTTAGTACATACTCCAGCCATAGGCATTGAGATAACTGTTTTTCCCCCACTGGTTTGCAGTGACACAGTTATCACAAATCGAAATGTCCTTAACTATGTAGACCTTCAATTCTGTTTCAGTGTTGTGTTGATGTTTGAGTTTATCCCACATTATCTTAATCAGTATAGTAATCTTAGTATCGGAAGAGCAAGGTCTGACACACCTTCTTCTTTAATAATGCCAGAGCTCTCTGCAGGCTTTTTATTCTCATGTGAATCTTAAAATCAGCCTTTCAGTTTTTTACACACACACACACACACACACACACACACACACACACACACACAGACACGCACACATTTTAGAAATGTTAATGCCACCGCACTGAATCTATAACTTTTCAGTATTGAGTCTCCGAATCCATAACACGGTACAGCTCTCCAATTTGGAAGGTTTTCTTTAAAATATCTCATTAATGTTTTGTAGTGTTCCTTATAGGTCTAAAATAACACAGAGGGTAGAATTGTCAACTCAGACACACATGAATTATAGATTTTATTCCACGGAAAGCATTACTAATAATTCAAAGGATGCAGGATACATAATAGAAGACTCAGGCAAAGTGTTGTTCCTTTGGAGAAGTCCAAAACTGTCAACATAGCTCCACAAAGATGCTGCTTGTTCCATGGGAGGGTGTGTTCTGGCTCAGATGTAACATGTGATGTGTAACCAGTGCATGTGGAATGCTGCTTATGTGAAGGGAACCCGTTTGATTAGCGATCATCCTCATTCTACACTCAACCTATGGTACAGCTTATGTGACGCTTTTCAGCCTGCCGTGCCCTCAACACACCGTATGGTCCAGACTTCTTTACAAGCGGTAAATCGTGCTACAAGCAATTTATCAGAAAAGGACTCTTATTTATCTTTCTGCTACCAAATACCAGGAGCATGTTTACCAGCAGTTGATCTTCATCATCCCTTTTTTCTGAGCAAAGACAGAGGTTTGTTGATAAGCCTGCTACTCCCATCTCTCCTGCCAAGTATCTTTATTAGGTATACTTCTGATGATTTGATGATATTGGTGCTATTTTCAATGATGTCTTTCTTTTAAATATCATTGCTATCTGTTCATTGTGGGTATGTAGAAATATAATTTTTATATTTATATTGACTTTGTTTTTAGTAATAAAAAAACTTAAAAACTTATTAAGTTCTATAAGTTTCTTAGACACATTAATTCTAATAATTTATCTGTAGATTATGTTAGATTTTCTACTACCTGGGCATATAATTTGCTGTAATGAAAGCTTGCTTTCTTCCTTTTTTTTCCTTCAATGCTTATATTTTCTATTTGTATGTCTCCTCTTATTTCACTGACTGGGGCTCCAGTACAATGTTGAATAGAAGTGTTGAGAGCATGGGTATAGCTGCCTGATTGCAAAGGAAAATATGTCAGTGCTTCACCATTAAGTATGATGTCTACTGCAGTTTTTTGTAGATAACATTTTTACCAGGTTAAGGAATATCCCTTCTCCTAATTTGCTAAAAGGCTTCATATTAAAGAGATGTTGCATTTTATCAGATGCTTGGTTTTTTTGGTGCCCATTAAGATGATCATATATTTTTCTTTTTATTTACGTGACTCATCACATTGATAGGTTTTTGACTATTACAACAACTTTGCCTCTCTAGAATAAATCCAACCTGACCATGATACTATATACTTACACACTGCTGAGTTCAATTTGCTAACATTTTGATTTTCATTTTCGCATCTGTATTCATGGGTGAGATTGGCCTGTGGCTCTTCTTTCTCGTATTATCCTTATGAAGTTATGGCAATTCGTAAAATGAACTGCTTAGTATTCATTTCTTCTTTATTTCATGGGAGAATGTGTGTACATTGTTATTATTTCTTCCTTAAATGTTTGTGCAATTTGCTGGTGAAACCATCTGGGGTTCACAGACTATTTAATCGAGGCTTCCAAGTACAAGTGACTTCAGAGCTAACCCAGTATTGTATATATGTGTAGCAGCAGAAAATAAAGTAGAAAAATAAAACATGGTGACCACTACGGTTAATTGGGAAACACCTCAATGCATTCAAGAACAAATAAATCTGCCCCTGGATGCACAGGCATGCAGATGGACAAGCCCGCCACAGGTTCTGGAAGCCACATGTCCTGAGTTCCTACTTTGAACTTCACCATATGGGGAATGCTGTAAAATACAGGGCCTTCAACAGCCTTTCACGATCTGAAGCCTTTATCTTAAATCATTTGTTTTTCTCACCCTACATACCGCATTCCTACCTGTTCCTCAGCCTAGATATTTCCCAAGAAATTGCGTTCTGGATGGCCCCGGGGTGGGGTTGAGATGCAGACAGATGGGCATGGGACCTTTTAAGTCTTCATTACTCTATGCCTTGCTGAAAAGATAGACCCAAAGCTAAACAGATAAGAACGATTGGTCTTCCTAGAAGGAACATTTTGAGCCCAGCCTTTAGGAATGCCTTCTTGCTGGGCTTCAGTTTGGGAAGTGCAGCCTGGAGTTGAAGGCAAGCTGATTTTGTTCAAGGTTGCCAATAAAAATGGCTGTAAATAATGGGTTTTACTCAGTAGCTAATGCACACAGGGAAAAATAACCAAGACAGAGAGCAGAATACCTAACACGCTATAATTACTTGCTGATCATCCATCTCTTTCTCCAAGCTTTTCCTGTATCATGGGATTTTCATTCCGAAGTATTCTTATTGAATATAAATTTCCAAATTAGTGACTTTAAATTATACCCACTGTACAGATTCAGCTCAAATTCTTTTTTCATCATGAAGCCCTTTTAGAACCAGCTCGGTGACCTCTTCTGTCTACACTATCTGCGTTTGCCATAATAATGCGCATACCGTTGACACATTCTTCATCCTTCTGACACTGCCTACACCAACCAGCAAGTAGATGGTGGGTGTGGCTGGAACCCAAACCATCTGACCCAGCCCAGCTGTCTTTCCAATAGAATCTTCCATCCTGTGACGTTCAGGGGCCTGGCCTAGTAGGAGGTTATTCCTGACAGAAGGTTCAAGGCAAGTGTGCACAGCAGGGAGTGAGGAGAGAGGAATTACCAAATTCGTGCATAAGGATTACACTTTATGTCTTCCATGGTACAAACAAAAAACTGGAGAGTAAAGGGACCCCTCTTACAAACCTGAGCAATGCACTTTCCCACCTGCTCCAGGGAGGAGACCTTCATTATTTCCTCCTTACCAGCCAAAGTCTACCCAATTGCTTCTCAGAACTGATAATCATCCTTTTCATTTTGATAAGCGCCTGGCCTTTACTGCAAAATTCTCTCCTTTCCCTGCGTGTTAAACAATTTTTAAAATAAAATCACATCATACTAATGGATGGGATTGTTGGATTATCCGTGATCTCCCCTCGGCAGTTTTCTCTTTAAACAATCATGTCAATGATTGCAAAAGGAAGGAAGGCACAGGGGAGCTTATGCTGGAGCTGATGCTGATGCACCTCTCATAAATGGTGGTGTAATGAAGATTTAATCACAAAACATCTATAAATGAGGGTTTTAAAGAGCCTATTCGTGGTTCCGAATCTTTTTTCACCAGACTCACCAAATTCTGCAGCAGGCAGTGAGGAGACTGTATTTATGGCTCATTAATAAAGATTGCTTTCTAAAAAGCATGTCTTTTGCATAATCATGAAGGTGAGGGAATTTTTAAAGGAATTATATCATTGCAAAAGTGACTGGTGTGTCTGATCAGCAATGATTCCTTTCTTAACTGAGGTTTTCTAGTTGAATAATTCCTGCAAGTCTATCTTCTGTGCAAATACACTTTTGACTGGTAATAAATGTTACTAGTTATTTCATTGTCAGCCTACAGACTGATCTGATATGATCCTCTGCCTTTTCTATGTGGCCTTGATCGGCATCCCAAAAACTCATGGACGGAGACGACGGAAGAGCTGGGATGACATGGCCCCTGAGGGGATAATGTGAGGAAAGTGCAAACAGTGGCTAGAGCAGTCACTCTGGCACTTATGCGGCGTGAGGACAATATGGGTCTTCCCTGGGTTTGAGAGCAGGGAGAGAAATGTCTATTTTCCACACGACTTGTCAAAGACTGATCCAAGTACCTCCCCAAAATTCCTGGTTGCCAGTTTGTAAAATGGTACCATTAAAAAGCCCTTATTAATATTTCCAAAGCTGTGTGAGCTTCTGAGGAATATTTTGAAGCTCAAAGCCAATGTAATTATTGACATTTGACTTTGAAGCTCCTTGGCTATTGATGGTCCTCTAGCATTTTCATTGCCCCCTCATTGCTGCGACTGTTGCCGCCACCTGCAGGACCACCAGCAGCCGCCGCGGTGGGGCCACCTCACCGCACCCCACAGACCAGGGTGCTTGGCATGCCTTACATCTCATTTAATCCTCTTAATACTCGCGGTTAGGTTCTCCATGGACGTTTTTTCCCTGGGAAATCAGATTTAGGTAAGTTAATTAACCCGAGTAAGATAACAGAGGTCAAGAGTTGGCAGTGGCTAGGATTGAACCAAAGCATTTTGAGGTCAAAATCCAAGGTTATTAACCACTGAGATATTCTGCTTCTAATCTGCTATGGAGTTAAAAACCAGGTGGTCAAACTCATTAAAACTCTCTCTAAGGGTAAAGTATGTAAGTGCTGCATTCTGTTTAAGAAATTCCAATAATAATGTCTCCGGGCTTTGGGGTCGTAGATTCCAGCCATCGTTGGGGAAGGCAGAGGCATTAGGTCTATGAAACTATGCAAAATAGCTTACAATACACATATTGCTACTTTTCAGATGTATTTTCTTTAAGTCCCTTTGGAATGGTGCTCCCCCATCTCTCAGGACCGACTGCCCATGGTCAACTGCTGTTCACAGGTGTATGTATTTAAAGGTAATGATTTAAATGTGTTAATAGAGGCCTAGTCTGTTTTGTGTATTAGTGGAAAGAAGGACAGCACAGCAGTGTGATTGAGCACATAAATTCTGAAGCCATATTTCCTGAGTTCATATCCCAGCTCTTTGACTCTCTAGTTGGGTGGCCTTGGCTACCGAGTCTCTCTAACTCACTTCCCTCAAATGTAAAATGAGTTTTAAAATAGTAAGTCCCAGGGCGCCAGGGCTCAGTCAGTTAAGTGTACACCTCTTGATTTCAACTCAGGTCATGATCTCGGGGTGGTGAGATTGAGCCCCATGTCGGGCTCTACGCTCAGCAGGGAGTGTGCTTGAGATTCTCTCTCTCCCTCTGCCCCCCCACTCTCTCTGTCTTTATTTTTATTTAGTTATTTTTTAAAAGATTTCATTTTATTTATTTGACAGAGAGAGAGAACACAAGAGAGGGAACACGAGCAGGGGGAGGGGGAGGGGGAGAGGGAGAAGCAGGCTCCTTGCGGAGTAAGGAGCCCGATGCGGGGCTCAATCCCAGGACCCTGGGATCATGATCTGAGCTGAAGGCAGACGCTTAGCAACTGAGCCACCCAGGTGCCCCTCTCTCCCTCTTTAAAAAGAAAAAGTACCTACCTCATAGGACCTTGTGAGGATAAAATGAATCAAATTTATATAACACTTGGAACACTCCCCAGTTCCCATAGTAAGCACCACATTTTCATGGGTGCCAAATGCTAAATACATAACAAACTATCCATAAGAACATCTGCAATGATTTCGGATTAACCTGAAAATGCTAAGAACCCCATTGCTCTAGAACAGACACATTGAGATACCTTGTTTGGTTGTTTCAGAGAAGCTTTTAAAATCCTTCCAGTTTCTCACTTGTGTTGTGGGTGGTGCAGAGTGCTGGATAAATATTCTGTTCAGAGATACCACTCTGCAGTGTGCAAGGAATTGACATGCATGGGATTTGCACTTAGGTGCCGAAGCAAAGTCAATGCAAAATCATACCATCTCTGGAGATTAACCTTTAATGCAAAGGCAACGTGATACACAGAATCTAAACACAATGGACAAAGAAGAAATTGAAGGAAATACATTTTTCTTTTCCTACTCTTTCATTTTTATGTTTGGAGAAGTAAACCATTATTCTCACTTTTGTTTTGTTTCATTAACCCAGTTTATATAATGTATTTCTCTCCCTGCCCATACATCTATACGAGTAAATAATTCTCTCATCAACTGAATTTTAAACTCAGATTCTTCATTAATTGTTATTTTTCTTCTCAAGCAGAAACTGGTTTATGCTCTGAATGTTGTTTAATAAGCCCCTGTATTTCTTTGTATTCACAGGTTCTGCTGCTGTCTGCTAAAAGCCATTTATTGGCAGTCTTGGGTGAGTGCAGATGAAGAGGCTCTGCGAGTAAGTCCCCGGCAGGAGAGGGAGGAAGGTACAGGTGAAACTCAGTAGAAAGATTCCAACCAGGCAAATAAGGAAATCGTTAAAAGCAGGAAGAACAACTGGGTTGTATCATATCTCATGCAAATTAGAGAACCCAGGATTCTCTAAGAAAACCTTCACTCCCCCCCCCCCCCCCCCCCCGCGCCCTGGCTCAGGTGGTTAAGCGCCTGCCTTTGGCTCAGGTCATGATCCCAAGGTCCTGGGATCGAGTCCCGCATCGGGCTCCCTGCTCAGCGGGAAGCCTGCTTCTCTCTCTGACCCTCCCCCCTCTCATGCTCTCTCTCTCAAATAAATAAATAAAATCTTTAAAAAAAATTGTGGAGCTGAAACAAACACAGGAACAGACGCCCCCCCTGCCCCCCCAAACAAGGCAGCAGGTAGCTAACACATTAGCATCCCAACGCCTGAGGACCGAGGCTCTGCATTGTGCCCTCCTCACTTGGGCCAACGGAGTCCTATGGGATTTGTTGACAAAGTCTGAACAATGAACAGGAACTCTATGAGGTGATACAAATAAAATGCTAAACATTTCCTACTTATATTTCCTCTGCCTTGGAAGGACAATACAGTCATCTCTGGTACAGGAACAGAAAACAAAACCTGTACGTCTGACGACGTTCACGCTGAAAGAATGCCCTGCCTGTGTGTGTGTGTGTGTGTGTGTGTGTGTGTGGCACCAAAGGGAACAGACCAACCCCTCCTCTGTCTCTCTGGCTGTTTTTTACAATGGCTGCACACTTACATTCATGTCATCCTCAACATCCAAAGGGCACATACTTTTCCACATTCATTCCACACGCCACAAGGACAAAAAAGAGGCTGGACTACTTCCAAACAATTTCCTTAACACGTCACCAAAAGCTCTTTTTTAAGAGAACAGTTCTCAAAATTGAGTGCACGTTAACCCAAAGATCTTGCTAAAATAAAGCTGCTGAGCCTTATCCTCAGTTTCTGATTTAGTATGTGTCAGGTGAGGCCAGAGAATTTGCACTTTTAACAGGTTCCCAGGGGGTGCTGAGGCTGTTGGTTGTAGGACTGCACTCTGAGAAACACTGGAACAGAGATTCATGCTAAGGGCCCAGAGGCTTCCAAACTTTTCTGCACTTTGGAATCACCTAGAGATCTGGAGAACCACTGATGCCTGGCACCATCCCCAGAAATTCTGATTTCATTGATAGGGGGGTGACCTGTGCATTAGTGTTTTACAAAGCTCCCTGTGTGATTCTAAAGTACAGCAAAGTTTGGGGCATGGTATATTAGGTATACTTCTCTCTGCCTGTCCTTGTGACTAACATCTAGCAAAATCCTGCAAAGTTTTAATGCCCTTATTCCCTCATCCTTTTGTTTCACCGACATTTGGTAAGCAAAAGTCCCAAACTTGGGTCAGTCCATTAGCTGCATTGGTAACTTCTCTATCCATGTTGCTGTGCACTTCTGGAGAAAATAATGCAATTGCAAATCCTGATGCATTGGTGCACTACAAATTCACTGTCTCAGATCAGCAGGGCTCTCAAATATTTCCAATGGTCACGCAACAAGGCCTGATTCAGTTCATTTATTGTCATGCTCGTTTTCTCTCTCCCATATGAGCTCTCTTTCCTCCTCTCTCATTTCTCATAATTTTTTTTCAAGCTCTCTCAAATCTATTTAAAATCTATTTCAGTGGGGCTGTGGCAGGTTGTCCCCCTCCAAGGGACATTGACAATGTCTGGAGATAATTTGGTTGTCACAGATGGTGGCGGATATCTATGCTACGGGCATCTAGTAGGTAGAGGTCAAGGATGATGTTGAACATCATACAAGGCACAGAAAGCCCCCACGACAAGGAATTATTCAAGCAGAATATCAGTGGAGCTGTGGTTGAGAAACACTAGCATCTCCATGTCACCTTCCCCAACTCAGCAGATGACAACACTCGAACTTCATAGAGAAAACAGAGCCCGCCACCCCCCCCGCCTCACCCTCCCCTATTCAAACATATTCTTACCTGTCCAGTTTGGTTTCTAGGCAGGTGAGTCCTCTACAGCTAGTGTCACACAGGCGCTCCTCCTCTCATCTTTAATCTCTTCGATCACTTCTGGAAGATAGAAAATTATGAAATGAGTACCCATTTATTCACTGATTTATTATTTTATTCACATGGAAAATATTATCTACTATGTGTCAGGGATTGTGCAAGGTGCTAGGAATATAATGCTGCACAAACTAGAAAGTGTCTTAAATGATTTTCATGTCCAGTGGAAGAAACACACAATTAAATAATCCCCCAAATATTAATTACCAAATGGGATCAATGCTAAGCAAGCCTCTCCCTGATGAACTCGACCTAGTACGAGAGGTCAGAGAAAGCTTCTGTGAGATGATGTTGGCTTCTGCTAGCATTAGGCTAGCTGGGCAGCAGGGGTGGGAATGGGGAGGAGGACCAAGCCCAGGCAGAAGAAACAGGACCCACTGGGTCCTGAGGCCTGACGTCCACAGCAAGTCTCACTGGAGGACACGAAAGAAGGTCAATGCTGCTGGAGACCAGATGAGAGGGAAAGAGGCCCAGGTGAAACAGGAGAGCAAGCCAGGGCCGGTTCTTTAATTCTTTCGTTCATTCGACATGTAAGTATTGAATATTTCCTAGGATCCAGGCCACCTGCTCTAGACACAGGAGATTTAGAAGTTGAGTTTTTTCTTCATCCTAGGTGATACAGATCATGAAGACAAGAAGAAAACTATGTTTTGTGGTCACTGAAGAAGAGATGACTACATTGGAGGAGGGAAGCGGAAGCATGGTAGGAGTAGTGAGTTTCCATTGTCATGTAGGGCACTGACACCTGGGTAAACCTGAGAAGGATGAAGGAGCAGACTCTGCCAGGAGAAACACCTTTCCCACCAGAGGAGCCAGACAGAGCAAGAGCCCCGAGGGGAAGCACACCTGTTCAGTTCACACCTGTTCAGTTCACGCAAGAGCGGTGAGGTGTGTGTGTGTCTGAGGCAGAATAAATGCAAGGGGAGAACAAAAGGAGGAAAGGACCAAAAGCTAAGGGAAAACAGATTGACAGAGGGTGTTAAAAACAGGACCCAACAATTATGCTGTCTAAAAACACATGCACACACACACACACACACACAAACACACACCTCACTTTAAATATAATGACATAGACAGGTTGCTAGTAAAACGATGGAAAAAGATATGTCATGCAAGCACTAATCAAAGAAAAGCAGAAGTGGCTACATTAATATCGGATAAAATAAACACTGGAACAAAAAAATTAATAGAGACAAAGAAGAACATTGTGTAATGATTAAAGGGTCAATCTACCATGAAGACATAGAAATCCTAAATGTGTGTGCACCAAACAACAAAGCTACAAAATATATGAAGTAAAAAGTATCAAACTACAAAGAGAAATAGACATACCTACAGTTGTGGTTGGAAACTTCAACACCCCTCTCTCAACAATTGGTAGAACAACTAGATAGAACATCACTGAGTATGTAAAATAATATCATCTACCAAGATCTTACTGACAGATATAGTATATTACATCTAATGGCAGCACCATACAGTCTTTTCAACTGCTCATGAAATATAAACCCAGATCAACCATATCCTGCATGATAAAACAAACCTCAGCACATTTAGAATAATTGAAATCATGTAGAATGTGTTCTCTGTCCACAATGGGATCGAACTATAAATCAATACAAGAAAGATAAAAGGAAAATTTCCAAACACTCAGAAACTAAAGAACATACTGCTCGATAATCCATGGGTCAAAGAAAAAGTCTCAAGGAAAATTAGAAAAATGCAAGGAATTCAATGAACATGAAAATACATGACATCACCATTTGCAGGACACAGCTAAAGTGCCATCGGAAAGGAAATTTATAGTGTTCTACACATACATTAGAAAATAAGAAAAGTCTCAATAATATAAATTCCCATGTGAAGTATCTAGAAAAAATGCAAAATAAACTCAAAATCAGCAGAAGAAAAGAAATATAAGAGCAGAAATCAATGAATATAAAAAACAGAAGAACAAGAGAGAAAATCAATGAAACAGAGTTGGTTCTTTGAAAAGTTCAATAAAATCAATAGATCTCCAGCAAGAGGAATGAGAGAGAGAGAGAGGGGGATTTACCAATCAGGAATGAAACAGGGACTATAAACACAGACCCCACAGATATCAAAAGGATACCCAGGGAATACTATGAACAACTCCACATGCATAAATTTGACTGTATATAAGCAATGTACTAATTCCTCAAAATCACAAACTAATACAATTCACCCAATATGAAATAATTTGAATAGGTCTATAAATAATAAGAAAATTGAATTTGTAACTTGGAAATTCACATAAAAGAAATATCTAGGCACAGATGATTTCACTGACGTATTCTCCCAAATGTTTAAAAAAAAAAAAAACTAACAGCCATTCTACATAATCTCCTCTGGAAAACAGAAGAGGAAGGAATACTTCCCAATTCACTGCATAAAGTTATTATTATTTTGATAGTAGAACTAAATGAAGACGTACCACACCACTCACCCTGCTAAAAAAAAAAAAGCAAAAAAGAATGAAAGAAAACCACAGACCAATATCCTGCATGTATATGGATGTTGAAAACCTTAATGAAATATTAACAGATATATTTAGCAATATATAAAAAATTATACACCATTATAATTGGAGTTTAGTCCAGGCATGCAAGGTGGGCTAAATACTTGAAAATCAACCACTGTAATCCACCATATTAATAGGTTAAAGAAGAAAATCACATGATCATATCAATCAATGCAGCAAAAGCATTTGACAAAATTCAACAACCATTCATGGTAAAAACTCTTAGAAAACTAGGAGTAAAGGGAAGCTTTCTCTTTTTGATAAAAAGCAAATACAAAATGCTGCAGGTAACATCATACTTAAAGTTGCAAAATTGAACGCTTCACCTCCTAGGATCAGGAACACAGTGAGGTATAGCTCTCATTTCTCTTATTTAACATAATGCTGGGAGTTCTAGCCAGTGCACTAGTGCAAGAAAAGGAAATAAAATGCATACAGATGAGAAAGAAAGAAAAGCCATACAGATCAGAAAGGACTAAGAGAAAATAAGAGACATACAGATCAGAAAGGAAGATGGTGGATGACACCATTGTCTACATAACAAACTTTAAGAGAAATCTACAAAAGCCCTCCACGAACTAAAAAGTGAGCCCAGTAAAGTCACAGTTTTGCAGGTCAATATACAAAAATCAAATGTATTTCTATATACTAACAATAAACCCATGGACACCAAAATTAAAAATACATAACATTTGCAATTGTTCAAAAAATGAAGTACTTTGGTGTGTATCTAATAAAAGCACACACAGGACTTTTATACTGAAAACTACAAAGCACTAATGAAAGAAGTAAAAAGTTCTATATAAATAAAGAGACATACAGTGTCATTGGATTGGGAGACTCAGGATATAGTGAAGATAGCAATTCTCCCCAAATGGCACACAGATTTGACACAACTCCTACCAAAATCCTAGCAAGATTTTTTTTGTAGACTTAGACAAGACTATTTTTTTGTAGACTTAGACAAGACTATTTTAAAAATTATATGAAATATTTTAAAAATTATATGAAAACCAAAAAGAACTAGAACAGTTTTGCTAAGGAGAAAGTAGGATGAATTACCCAATTTCAAGACTTATTACAGAGCAATAAAAATCAGGTAGTAATCAAAATCACATGATATTGTCAGAAAGCTAGGTGCACAGGTCAATGGAACAGATCTGATTTTTGACACAGGTGCAAAGAAAATTCACTAGAGGAAAGACAGTCTTTTCAAGAAATGGGGCTTGAGCAATTGGACTTCTATAAGCAAAAAACAAAACCCCTTTGACCTAAGGTATAAAAAAATTAGCTCAAAAGGGATCACACACTTCAGTTAAAATGTAAAACTATAAAACTTTTAGAAGAAATATAGGAAATCTTTGGAAGCTACAGCAAGTCGAATAGTTCTTAAACCTGACACTCAAAGTACAATCCATAAAAGAAAAATTAATAAATTGCATTTTATCCAAATTAAAGACTTTTACTCTGTGAAAGACCAAACCAGCCAAATTGAAAATGGACGAAAGTAATAAAGAGACATTTCATCAGAGAGGATGTACAAATGGACCATAAGCACATGAAAAGATGTGTAGTATCATTAACTACGAGAGAAATGCAAATTGGAATCACAACTAAATATTGATTCTCACCCATCAAAATGGCTAAAATAAAAAAACTAGAGGGAACACTAAATTTTGGTGAGGATGCAGAGACATCAGATCACTTCTACACTGCTGGTGTCATGTAACATGGTGCAGCCACTCTGGAAAAAATTTGGCATTTCTTAAAAAAAACTAAACATGCAACTAACTACTATAGGACCCAGCAAGTTCACTTCTGGGCATTGACCCAGAGAAATAAAGATGTATGTGCACACAAGGAACCTAAGCATGAATGTTCATAGCAGCTTTACTAGTAATGGTCCCAAACTGGGAACAAGCCCGAGGTCCATGAATGGGTAAATGGGTAAACAAAGTGCGGTCCATCCACACAATGGAATACTACTCAGCACTGAAGAGAAGTGAACTACTGGCACACACAACAACCTGGATGAATCTCCAGAGAATTATGTTGACCCCCCAAAAAAAAGCCAATGTCAAAAAGTCACATTGTTTAGAATTCCATTTAGATAATGTTCTTAAAAATGACCAAATATAGATCTGGAGAAGAGATTAGTGATCGTCAGGGTTGAGGAGAAGTGGGTATGGCCATAAAAGGTTAACATGAAGGTCTTTGCGGGGGTATAACTGTTCTGTGTCTTGACCCTATCAGTATCAATATCCTGCTTGTGATATTGTACTATGTTTGTGCAACATGTTATCGCTGGAGGAAACTAGGTAAAGGCTATGTGGGATCTCTCTATATTATTCCTTATAATTGCAAGTGAAAATAAAAGGTTTAATCAAAAAAGTATTTAGCTCCATATTAACATAGGGATATGTTGGCACACCTCCTATAGGGCACCATGGTTGCCAACCCCCTTCTGCCCTCCTACCCCCGCCTCCCTCCAGCAAAAATAGAGCTTTACTTTGAGATGTGGCTTCTCCACGTGGATCCTACCCAACCAGCCAGTGCCATGTCAGCCACGTCAAGATGAAATTTTGCAGTGCATCATTTATGTTCAGAGTTGGCCTTAACTTTACTAAAAACAGAGGGGAAAATTACAGCAATGACTCATTGTATTTAGGAATTCTCGACCTCAGTTTTTTGACTTTTCATATTCAATATCATACACAAGAATGATAAATAAGAGGATATGATATTTAAACTGTTTTTAAAGAAGATGAGTACAACGGTTGATTTGTTTACAGCTGTGTTTTTGGGAAGACTGTGGGTTGTCCAGATGATGGTGCTAGAACAGTGTTCTCAAGTCATGTGAGAGCAGGAAATTCACTCTGGGTCGTTCAAGGTCAAAGGTGGATCCTTATTAATCACCTTTTTACAGGTTTTTTTTCCAGGCCAGTTTTCATTGCCACCATCTTCACACCAAATATTTAATGGAAGAATTCATAGTCTGCATGGCTTTCATAGCAACGCCAGAAATTCTTAAAAGGCCAAGCAATCCTATTCAAACCAGGAATTGCCGAAAAAACTTCACTTATTCATGAACCATCTGTTTAAGCTATTAAAGGGACATAATCAGTTAAAAGTGTCAGCTAGCCACTCTTACTACAACAGTAAATATTTTTTAAAGAGCTTATCAGAAGGGTTCATAGCCAAGAAATTTTCTCATAGGTTGTATACAGAAATTGTTTACATTGTAACTATTCACATGGTAAGGACATTAAACTGAATGAAAAGTAAGTTAATTTCTAGGGGTCATAAAAGCAACACCTCACTAGCAGTCAAAAGAAATATACAACACCCATATTTTATATAACCAGAGTGAAAAAAAAAACCAACATGGTCAGAGACCGAAATCACACTGAATGCAGCCATGGTTCTGCTCTGGTTTATAAAAGTTGACCTTGAGGCTTTTCAAGTTAGAAAAAAAAAAAAAAACCCACAAAGAACAGACAACAAGTAATGGAAATAAAAGTCTTTTCCTTCCGTTCCTTTAGTTTGTAAAGTGTACTTTATCATTTCTCACCTGGCTATGAAGTCTTTTGTCAAGCTGAAGAGCTATGAGAGAGAAGAAAGCAGAGAAACAGCTTCTCAAGAAGAGCATGTTGATTGTGTGCACTGAACCCTCTTGTAGGCGCCGAATCACAAGGACCACGGCACCCGCAAGTGACCCTTCACAAAACACGAACTTTCCCTAGCCCTCAAGACTGCAGGAAAACTGGTATGTTTTTACATTGAATACTGAAAAATAAGTCCTCATTCCCTCGCTCTCTCTCTCTAACACACACACACACACACACACACACACACACACACACACACACACTGGGGACAATTCAATCTCTTTTTCGGTTACCAGGGCGTCCTAAAGGCTACTATTCCCTACTTGATAATGATCCAGAACTGATCTATAATTATCCCTTTGCACTTTACAGAGCAGTTCATATATCTTAGAGACTCCATAAATGTAGTTTATTGACTGCTTTTATTTCGAGCACATGTCTTATGCAGGCTGAAAATGCTGACCTGGTTCAGGGGTGAGAGCAGAGGAGGTTTCTTACAACGTACAGGCGCCTCTGAAGGATCACACACGTGAAAGAAGGAAGCAAAATTTAAGACACCCTCTCTATGGAGATGACTCTAAGGCTCTACTCTAAACGTCCCTCCTGAGCTCTGGGAGAGCCTTAGCTTAAGAAAGGTGTGTGGCCGGGGGTGGGCGGGGCAGGGGGGCACCTGGGTGACGGAGTCGGTTGAATGACTTGATTTCAGCTCAGCTCATGATTTCAGGGTTGTGAGATCGAGCCCCGTGTAGGGCTCCATGCTGGGCATGGAGCCTGCTGGAGATTCTCCCTCTGCCTCTGCCCCTCCCCATTTGTGCTGGGGTCTTTCCCTTTCTTCTAGATTGTAAGCTTCTTGAGGACAGATATAATTTAAAATCTTATTTTCTCAAACAACCAGATCTGAGTATTCAATATAGTGGAAAGTATATGTTTATTTAATTGCAGTGAAATGAATTAAAATGGAGCTAATATTGAAGATGTTTATTTTTTATTTTCTCTAATGGTGTCACCTTTCTCTTACTCTGCTTTCACACGTTACTTCAAAAATTGCTGCCTACCTGGTTCAAAAGCACCTCTTTTAGTTTCCACTGAAGACTGTCATGTTTGAGTGTACATATATAAAGTTGGTTAGAGCTGGGTTTCCATAATATCGACAAATGTGGCAACAACAAATACTCATTTGTTAACAGCATTAATTCAAACAGACTCTCCAAGGTAAACCAATAACTGATTTGGGGCTAGAACTACAAACAGAAATAAAATTGAAGTAATTGTCCAGTTTTTTTCCACTACTGTGTTACAATTTTAATTTTTATGTACGGTAACAATTTCTACCCTTAATGCTAGAGAACAATTTTTGCGGCGTATTTATTCTTCCTCTTGATCAACAAAAATTCACTGGGCAAGTGGACATAAGGGACCAAAAATTATCTCCATTTTTGCTGTTAAGTCTACTCTAGTTGGAATCAAAAGACAGACTTAAAGCTCACCATAATACATGTTAAATTCTCTACGGATGTATGGGTGCTCAAAGGACTGTAGTTTGTGGGGGAAGGAGAATATGGATTTCTCCAGGAAAGTCAGAGGTCTTTCAGATAGGCAACATTTGAGTGGGGCGATTGGTGATTTTCTAGGTTGCCACCCAGACAAGCTCTCTAGGGAAAGGAGATGCCTGTGAAAAGGCCCAGGGTGGTAGGGTACCATTTTGAACTTGGAGACTCTGGTTCTGTAGAATGAACCCAAGGAAGACAGGAGTCGGTGGCTCTGCTAAGCTGGGACCCAAGGAAGACAGGAGTTGAGTGTCAGCAGGCTGGATGAGCCAGCTCATGGAAGGTACACACTACCGAGCCTTTGGGATTTTATGCAGGCCTCAAGGTGCGGGAAGATCCCAAGCAAGGGGATGCTTCAGAATTTACTGCAGAAACAGCACTCTGTGACATTGGGGTAACAGGGCAGAAGGGTGTGAATGATGAGCCCACATCTTAGTGGTGATCAATGAAAAGTTCATTCCCACTTAATGGTGGGTCAGTAGCGTCATCAGATAACTCCTTACTCAGGACACAAGAAGGATTTCCATCTGGGGCAAAGCTTTACAGCAGAAGAGAAGAAGTTATATCAAAGTGACGTTTAGTTACGTTTTAAAGTGTGGAAGCATTCAAGCACTTACCCCAGCTGGGCTATGCGGAATTCATCCCAGATGGGTGAGTGCCTGTCCGTGTCCCAGACAAGGTCAGCGGAGGAAATGCCCCAACCACCGGGCTTGCAATGTTACACAGACCTCAGTCTGGAAACCCCTTTGGTCCAGCCTAAATTTATTTTCCTGTAGTTTAAGCTGACTTCCTTTTTCCCATCCTTGGGGAAGGTAAGGAACAGATGGTCGTAAACCACCAGATAATGACCCTTTATAGACTAGAGACACATATTAAATCATCTCCTCCCAGCCAGCATTTTCCTGAGTTGAACAACAGAAACTCCCAACCAGTTTTATTCTTGGATATGTGGTCCGAAATCTGTGCCTTTGTTTGCTTACGGTGACTGTCTGGTTTCTTCTCTTCTTGCTTAGGTGTTCATTCACAAACAGGACAAGACCCTTCAACAAATGGATCATGGTGTCCAAGTACATTGGAAGCACTTCTTTGGGGAAACTCTATCCTGTAATAGTTGAATGTCCTCTTACGTGAGACCCACTGGGATCTTCACAGACTTTTGATAAATCTGTGCGGAGCCATTTTCCCATCCTATGTTTGTGAACCCCGAACTTTTTGACACGGCTATGGTTGCAGGAGGACTTTGCTTCACTTCTTGGGACCTCTCTGCCCCTTGCCACGGACTTCTGGCATTTTTCTCCTTCTCTGGTATTGCATGACAGTCATTATTTATTTTACCTCGAGTTACAGCCAGAAATGGTTCAGCTTTTCTGCATCTCCTCACTTCTAAAGCCCTGTCGGCTCCACGCCCTTTGTAAAGTGTCATGGATTTCCCCTTGTACCAGGCTTCTGGGGCTCAAGCTGAAGACTTCTGTGTGCACTGTTCCCCTGCCCACCTCACGCTTCCAAGCTCCCTAAAAGAAACACTGAAGGTCGAGTAATGACATTTATGGAGCAGCTACTTTGGGCCAGACACTGGGGTGGGCTAGGGGATAATCGTGACTCCTGTGGTCAACCCCTGCTTTCTGGGAGCTCAGAGCCCTTATTTCTTTTTAATAAATCATCTGGCACATTCTTCCCAGTGGCTGGATGCAGAAAAGAATCTCAGCCGCGTGAACTCCAGATGATTATCTGAGATGCGAATTATCCCTGAAGCCATCTGAGGAGCAAGAAAATGTTAATTTCCCCCGATGCCATCCCTGCCAAGGGGGAAACACATGCTGCCTGACTAGTCTATTAACACCCCTAATTTTGGAATAAGTTAGGTTTTTAAATACTCTCCTCTCTTAAGATTGTGTTCAATAAAATATACCGAACAGGACAATTCCGGGATGAGCAGTTGAAATATGCCAAGAATAAATCCAAGAGCCCCTACATAACTCCTCACCAAGTACTGGGGAAAAAAGAGTAACCCCTTTCTCTTGTCTCCCAGCCCTCACCGTCTCTCTGGACCCTTGTGGGTTCAGACATCTGAGAAGAGCCTCAGGTGAGCTCTCAGAAGGGAGCGTTTTCCCTGGTCTTCCATTTCACATGACCCTGTTTCCTGAGTGGATAGTGAGCGCGCCATAACTTCCTTTCCCTGGGCGCTCACTGGGACCAGGCAGGCCCGGTGCTGCAGACTTCACGTCCATGGCCATGTTCACGGCCAGTCACGTGCGGCACATCTCCTAGCCGAGAGCTCACCCTGAGGGCAGGTGGAGTCGGACACCAGGCGGTTTGATGGGTAACCAGGTGTCAGGGTTGAGGGGGTGCAGTCACTGAAAACAGAGCAGGTGTCTTTAATCTTGTCCTTACTCTGTCCCACAGAATGGGAGGCAGGCAGGACAAATCCCAAGTCACAGGTGAGGCGTGGCAGGTGACTGTGGGCTGTGCACCACGCCCGGGACGCCTCTCCTCGCTGTCGGTGGGCCCAGGCGCCCCCAGCAGGACTGTGAGCTCTAGGCTGGAGCGCAGGTCTGACTGACCCTGTCAAGGAGCCGGGATCTGTCCGGATTTAAGCCATCTCTTTCCTCTGGAACCAGCAGACCCAGAGGGCGGACCAGGTCCAGTCACTATGACTAAGCAAGTTCCCTACTTCCTCTGGTCTGGATGAGACGTTTATCCCCCCCGTGGAAGTGACTTTGGTGCTGGGCTTTTGTTCTAGAAGATCTCAGCCTGGAATTTTTTGTTTGCTTGTTTGCTTCCTCATCTGTATCCTTGTTTAGGTTCCCAGCTCTGTTTCCTCCTCTGCTTGTTTGCTTGAGAGACACTGCCCTGTGTGGCTTCCTTCATTGCTGGCACACGCTTGGGACTGTTCACGGCCTGGGGCCCTGGAAGGGCCTGTGGGGTGGATGTGCAGAGCCGTGATCAGGGGCCTGGGGCCACCGCACCGACCTGGGGAGCACCAGCTCCGCTCTGGACAGATAGACAGACAGATGGCAGACCTCAGTTCCTGCACAAAAATAGGCCTGATTTGATTTCTGCTACAACAGGCCAAGATCCTGCCCGGGCTCAGTGAAGGGAAGCAGACCTTCACACCTCCCTGCCGCCGTGTCTGGGAGCCGCGTCCTCTCTAACTCACGTGCATGCTCCCGGGGGGCACTTCTCACCCATTTTGTTGTTGCTCTTTTGTTATTTTTTTTCTTTTTAATAAAGATCACATTTTATTAAAACAAGAATAACTTGAGGTTTTTTGAAACTCTTGGCTCATCTATTCTTCCAATGCCTTTGGTATTCAGCTGAACATCTAAACATAAATTCTTAAATAATTAATTTTCTATTATAAAAACTGTAACCTGTTCATTATGGCAATTTTGAAAAACTGGGAAAGTACAAAGAAGAAAATCACCTTTCATCCCACCACTGGAACATAATAACCACCGGCTATATATCTATATTTATATTTATATTTATATCTATATCTATATTACTATAGTATCTTAACATACTTCCAACTGCTTTTAAGGCACAGGCATGTCTATTTGTAAAAAAAAAAAAAATGGAATAATGTTTCCATGGTTTTGTTTCAGTAGTTTACTTGTTTTAACGGTTAACATTTTAGGCATTTAAAAAAATACTTTATAGAGAACTTTATATAAACTTTCACTCTGTATTTTTAATTTTAGCGTTATTTCCAAATAATAAAATGGACCAATTTCCAGTGTTCAAATATATGCACTTGTGGACCCACCACAAGCAAGATGAAAAGCACTTCCATCACTTCGGGAAGTCACTCTGAGTGCCTGATCCTCCCCGGTCCCTCCACTCTGTTTCAGGCAACCGCTTCTCCACTTTGTCACTATAGATTAGTCAATTCTAGAGTTTTATATAAATGGAATCATACAATATGTACCCTGTGTGTCTAGCTTCTTCCACACAACGTAATTCTCTCGTGTGTTAATAACCACATATGATTATAGTCACATAACTACCTGAAAATCTGCATTTTTTCCATTTTATAAACCTACCATGAACTTTTCCCACATCACTAATTATTTGCTTAAAAATTAATTTTCAATGACTACATAGTATTTTGTTTTAGGGATATATCATAGTTTATCTCACAAATAAGATCTTTTTATTAACTGCTTTTGTTGTTTCAATAGTTTCCTTTTATAACCAAGAATGATTATTCATTCAAACCTGTACACAGATTTGTGTACATGACCTAATTTCTGTGGGATAAATTTCTACGAAAGGATTTGCTAGGTTAAAAGGCAGGGGAATTCTCAAGGCTTTTGATGTATGTTGTGCCAATGTAATCTCCCATAAGCAACATACAAAAATATATGAGGGAAAACAATGTTTTGAAGCTGGAGGGGAACCTGGAGAAAAATCTGGTTCAGAGGTCCTTAACCAGTGGGTGGGCATATTCAGGGAGCTCTCTTCAAGGGCACCTGCATTTTATTCTAATTTGGTATCTATGAGGCTTAAGAGCTGTTGTTTTCTGCTTTAGGTTCTGCAGATGACTCAGTTGCACATTCCACATTAAGAATCACTTCATTTTTCACAGATGAAGAAACTGAATCCCAGAGAGGCTAACGAAAGCCTCCCGATCCCGAAGCTCTTTCCTGTCCACTGGGGTGAACTTCCCTCCACACTTGGTCACCCCTTATGTGCAAAGCAAGGCGATCAACCACCAGCACAACTCGCTTTCCCCTCAGAAGCTGAACGGGGGTGTCCCTCCCTGGTGGCCCTACACGTTCAAACCGCGCTTGAAGGTAATGAAGTTGATGAAAGTGCCAGGACGCCCTCAGCGGGGTCTCCCCACCGAAGGGACCCCAGAAAAGGTATAATTCAAGAATCTTCTCAGAAGGTATGGCTGCAATCTGATGGCGGTCTTCCCTTTCCTGGCCACACCAGCCTGGGCGTATAAAACGGACTTACAGTAACAGGCAACAGCACACACGGCACGTCCTTGACTCTGTCCCCAGGCCCCGTGCAGGGGCTCCAGGCCAGCCCCCGTCCCTGACTCCGTTTCTTCACATCCCCTCTTCAGAGGAGGCAGAGAAGCAAAGGGGGGTCTCGGGGGAGCTCAGCAGTGAGTCCTTCTACCTGCCACAGCAGCACATTGGCCATTCTGGGCTTCCTCGGCTGGGCTCCCTCTCCCGCTGGGACAGCTTCCGTTCCTGCCGTTTTCCACGGTGGCCACGGGGTGGCTGCAGAACCTGATCCCTTCCCCGTCTCCGTGTGCCCAGCCGATCTCGCGGCCGCCTCTCAGCTCCTCTGAGCCCCAGCTCAGCCCAGAGCCGGGCGAGCGCCTCTCCCCCCCACGCGCATTACAGAGACCTCACGGCCTTGCTTCTTGGAGCTCCCTGGGTGTCTGACGGAGAGGGGAGGGCGTCCCTCCATTCCCGATGGCGGTCCTCCCACGGGGCTAGACGGGAGTCCGGAGAGCAGCCTCGTGTGTCTGGACTCCTCTCCTTTCCTGTTAAGTTCCTTCTCAGGAGCCCCTGAAGTAAATAACACCCCATGGAAACCAACAGTTGGTCCATTCTCCTCCAGAGTTCTCCAGGCACGCCTGCCCCCTGGGAGGGAGGGGACCCTGTGACTGTCAGGGTTGGGGTGCCCTATTTATACCCCCCAAGGCAGTCCTAGACACGTTGTCTGGCACGTCGTCAATCCCCATAATCACAGCATTTCGTTCGCAAGGAATCAGGATTTTAGATGCAAATTATTATAAAGCCAAAGCAAAATACTCCTAAAGAGGCCCTTTAAGCTACAGCTAATAACTTACAATAAGAATTTTTGTCTACACACAAGTCCTCAGAAATCGGTTAAAAGGAAACATCTTCATAAATCATGGCAGGAGAAACTGCTTGACCAGCAACGCCTCAGGGATCGATTCCCTGGCAAAGATGTATTTGCCTCTTCTTCCCACAACTGCTTTATTACTCTTGACCCCCCAGAGCCACACCTCCTCATGTCTTTATCCCCATTTACAAATTGATATAAGAGAGGGCTTCATCATCAATCATTTTTCCTTCCCGAATGACTGACAAATTAATTATATTTTAAAGGAAACTCTTGTTATCTAGTGAACTCAAGACCCTATTTGTAGGATGAAACACATTTCACCAGTTTAAAAAAACAAACAAACCTGAGGACATCAGAAAAGAGATGGGGGAAATTCTTCATCGTGGATGTCCATGAAATCCCACGCAGCTACCTGACGGATCTTAGCTGATACAACTTCCTCAAGGCGTAATTTCTGTTATGCAAAAATGTTGCCTTCTCTGTTTTCCTAAAACTGGACTTAATTTCTACCTTGAGACCTGTTTCTGTAGGCTTCTCCAAGGTGACGCAAGTCACTCAGTGATTTCCCCATCATTTAAAATTCCAACTCAGCCAAATTCAGGAACCCCACCTTGTCGCAGCGGTGGACCCAAACTGAAAGAGCGCAGCATTGGTGAGAAGAGGACCACATTATCAAATATTTTCTTCCAAAATCTTTGTATCTCTCACTTAAATCAAAACCTTTAATTTAAAAATTTAAGAATGTAAATTTTGGGGTTTGGCCCCTCCCTCCACCCTGGACAATGTCAGCCTCATTCCCTCAAGCTGAGGTTGTGGGTGGGGTGTTAGAGTCTGTTGTAGGATTAAGGCAAATGCAAGAGAAATGCCCCATTTTCTGTGGTATTGATGTCATAGATTCATTTACCATATAAGCCTGATCAAGGCTCATGAAGGTGACATGAAGATAAGCAAGCAGGGTTGTGAGAGGGGCCACAATTTTCCCTGCAGCCCCTCCTAAGACATCTGCAATTCTCCTGATTCCTTGGGAAACAGGCAGGCTTCTGTCGGCTCCCCGCGGAGCTTCCTGTGGTTGGCAGAAGCTGTCCCTTGGTGCTGGCTTCCTCCGAGATGTGAAGCCTGCTTCATCTAGCCCAGGCCAGAAGGCAGCATCCCTCTTAGACCTCCCCCTCCTCCGTAACTCCCCCTGCCCTGCATTTACCGGCCAGGTCCCTGCGCACAACACCTCTAACCTCACCTCCTTCTGCATCGAGACCCCTGCATATAAATTCTGTCCTTTCTAAATGTGATTATTAGTTCATAATTTTTACTCTACACCCCACCTGAACTGACTTTTGGGAATGTTGCCATCTTTCCCACATTATTTTTCATCCTCTTACAACACCTCTGACAAAAAATATGATGTTGGGATGCATACTGCAGTTAGCTGCTGATATACCTTTCTCTTCTGTGAGATGGTGAGTTCCTTAAAGGTAGGGACCAGATCAGATTCAGCACCGGAAATCAGCACCCTGTTCAGAGCCTAACCATGCAGCAGGTGCTCAATGCATGTTTAGTGCAGAGTAAATGAAGTTATCCTTTCTGCTAATAAAAAATGTCAGGGGAGCCTGGGTGGGTCAGTGAGTCGAGCATCCAACTCTTGGTTTCAGCTCAGGTCATGATCTTGGGGTCCTGAGGTCAAGCCCTGCCTCAGGCTCCGCACTCAGTGGGGAGTCTGCTTGAGGATTCCTCCTCTCCCTCTGCTCCTACTCCCATGCCGGCATGCTCTCTCTCTAAAAACAAAACAAAAAACAAAAACAAAAACAAAAAACAGAGAGAGGCGCCTGGGTGGCTCAGTCAGTTAAGTGTCTGCCTTCGGCTCAGGTCATGATCCCTGGGTCTTGGGATCGAGCCCCGCATTGGGCTCCCTGCTCAGCGGGGAGTCTGCCTCTCCCCCTGCTCATGCTCTCTCTCAAATAAATAAATAAAATCTTAAAAAAAAGAATGTCAGATATCCTTTTAAAAGTCTCATCTGCTTATAGTGCATATAGTCAAGGTGAACGCCAAAGGCAATCTGCAGTCATTTAAATAATTTATCATTAATTACTGATTTGCTGCAAAAGGGGATATTGTCTAATCCTCTTCCGAGCAATGATTCAAAGCCCCCAGATCAGGAGACTTTAGACTCCTACAATAAGATAAGAGTCAGCTCCCTGCCTGAGTCTGTCAGAAGCTACTGATTTATTAATATCACAATAGGGCCACAACAGCAAAACTGCTTCCTAAGCTACACTCCAGGTTTTTCCCCATCAGGTGGAATTGAACTACACAATAGGTATTATGAACTAAACTCACTGCTTGCTGTGCATCTGTTACCATATACACAGAAATCAAGATGAGAATGAATGGAGAAAATAGCAGAACATCACCATCTTCTACCCAGTATATACAGTGTGACTGGATTCAAGGCAGAGCAAGCCCTTTGTGTGCTTATAGATCCCTTTCAAATTCTTTGAATTATATATTAGCTCCAACTTGGAGTTGAGTAAGCTAATGCTTGTTTTATGAAGAATTTGTTCAGTGTCACATCTGGTGGGTAGTAGAGAGAGAAATAGCATCTAAATTCTAAAAATCTAAAAATTTGCAACTTAAAACACTCTTTGATTATATTGTCTCATGAAAGGTACTTGCAGCAATGAGAAACACTTTAGGGGTACTTACTGGAAGGAATTAAAAATAGTTACACCAAGTCTCAAAATTCAGCTCATTTTAGAAAACAGGAAACAAACAGACTCTCACCAGCTTCAGAACTGTTAAAACTGTGAATGCTATTGCAAATACTCAGAAGTCATGTTTTTCATTGTGTTTTCATATTCACATTTAAATATTTACTGACAATAAATGGGCAGAAGACATGAACAGACATTTCTCCGAAGAAGACATACAAATGGGCCATCAGACACATGAAAAAATATTTATCATCATTAGCCATCAGGGAAATTCAAATCAAAACCACATTGAGATACCACCTTACACCAGTTAGAATGGCAAAAATGGACAAGGCAAGAAACAACAAATGTTGGAGAGGTTGTGGAGAAAGGGGAACCCTCTTACACTGTTGGTGGGAATGCAAGTTGGTACGGCCACTTTGGAAAACAGTGTGGAGGGTCCTCAGAAAATTAAAAATAGAGCTACCCTATGACCCAGCAACTGCACTCCTGGGTATTTACCCCAAAGACCCAGATGTAGTGAAAAGAAGGGCCATATGCACCCCAATGTTCAGAGCAGCAATGTCTGCAATAGCCCAACTGTGGAAGGAGCCAAGATGCCCTTCAACAGATGAATGGATAAAGTAGATGTGGTCCATATATACAATGGAAGATTACTCAGCCATCAGAAAGGATGAATACCCCACTTTTACATCAACATGGATGGGACTGGAGGAGATGATGCTAAGTGAAATAAGTCAAGCAGAGAAAGTCAATTATCATATGGTTTCACTTATTTGTGGAACCTAAGGAACAGCATGGAGGACATCAGGAGAAGGAAGGGAAAAATGAAGGGGGGGAATTGGAGGGGGAGACAAACCATGAGAGATGATGGACTCTGAGAAACAAACTGAGGGTTCTAGAGGGGAGGGGGGTGGGGGGATGGGTTGGCCCGGTGATGGGTGTTAAGGAGGGCACGTTCTGCGTGGAGCACTGGGTGTTATACGCAAACAATGAATCATGGAACGCTACATCAAAAACTAATGATGTAATGTATGGTGACTAACATAAATAAATAAATAAACAAACAAATAAATAAATAAATATTTACTGAACACTACTGATTCATTCATTCTGACTTCCTGAAATTACAAAAAGATGTGACTCAGGGCCAAACCAAAACTAAAGTCAACTTAGCTGATGAAGTCTTGTTAAATAAACTTAGTGAAATATTAAACCATATTCAAAATGTTAATAAATACCAACTGATCTTTACTAGGGTGGAGTTAAAGATAATAATGTTACATATTAATGATTTTTCCCACTAATGAATAGCAGCTAGTTTTCACCAACTAAAGAAACATGACTCAGAGGTGGAACTTTAGTTAGAATGTTTAATAATTTCTAAGACTATGTCAGTAAAATAATCAGAAACAACTGATATCTGTGCAGCTAGCAGTGATTTTGAAATTTTCCCAATAATCATCCCCCCAAACATAATGCCATTATTCACTGTATCTGACTTGACTGTTAGGACTTGTCTAATTTGATTGTGCCAGCTTATAAGAATATTCAGCCCCCTTTCCCAGAACATCACGAGCCACATGGATGTAGCAGAGCTCGGTGGCTGGAGCTGGAGCTTTAATCCTAGCTCACCACTTTATTGGCTGTGTGGTCCTGAGTTCCTTAATCTCTCTGAGCCCTGGTTTTCCCAACCTATAAAATGGCGTGAAGGATCTTTGCTCTTCTTTGAGAATTAAATACAATTATGTAAATTATGGGCTTACTATAGGATAATAATCAATAAATGATATTTAGTAAGCAATTTTCATGGAGGATCAATTCTTAGGATGTGCCTCTCTTTCTGCATCACTAGAGACAAACACAACAGTCTGGTGTCAGCATGAGAAGCCAAGAACCACTCAAGTAATTGTTTGATAATAGCTACGTTAGGTAGGACAAATTCACCCTCAGAAGGTGGGTAACAGGCATGGAATGCTGTAAGAGGAAAGTGTTTTATAAATATCCAAGAAGAGTTTACTCTAAAATCTTAACAAGGGAACAGTCTCATTGCTCCAGAAGAATATTTATTGGGGACCCCAGTGTGCAAGGCCAGACACTGTAAGAGACATACAGAAATTCATTTAATAAGTGTTTATTTTGTCTCTACTGTGTGTTGGGCTCTGCTCTGTGTCCTGGAGTAAGAATGGTGAATCACAGAGTCAAATTCTCCACTCTTCTTCTAGAATAAGAAATATAAAGAAATCATTCTTTTCTTCAAGGCACTTACTATTTATTTAAGGATACACGAACTTTTATACTTAAGAAAAGTATAACAACAATAATTGCAACAAAGGATACAAGAAACGTCACCAGGAGATTGGCAGGAACCCATGGTGTCCAAGAAACCAGAGTTCAAATCCAGATTCTGATAACACCTTTGGACCTCAGCACAAGAGGTCTTTTATTAGAGTCTCATATTCTTATGTGTAAAATGTACCTATTTTATAAATACGCTTTCTAAAGTTGTTCTGATGGCTCAGTGGAATTACACGTGGAATTCTTCTGGGGAGTGACAGGGTAACATGCGTGCTTTCATTGAGGAGGACACCAGATTAGCACCTTGCAGGACACGTGGGATTTGGCTAGACAGACAAGGAGAGAGAATGCACTACGGGCCAAGGAAAGAGCTTGATGAGAGACATGGATTTGGGGAAGTACAAGGAGTATTTGGAGGAAAGGGAGCTGACTGATTTGGCTACAGAAGAGTTCCTGCAGATAAGCAGGTCTAGAAACAACTCTAGGGGTAGGTGGGCTCTGGACCCCACACGAAGGAATTTCTGAGGTGGAAGAGCTCTCCCACCGCGGTAGACACTGACACGCCGATCAGCAAGTGAAGTTATCAGTGATGTATCATTAACAGTACAAGGAGAATCCCAGTGTCTGTCTGGTACTCTGTCTCCCTGGTGGCCTGGCCAGTGGTTGAGATGACATCTTGTCATACTCCTGGTCAGTTCCTATCTGAACACTCACAGCCTGGTAGACATTTTTCATAATATACAGCAGATATCCTACCCGGCCCTCTAGTTTAAGTGTTGCATTTATGGCAAGAAAAAGCAATTTTTTAAAAGATTTTATTCATTTATTTGACAGAGAGAGAGACAACACAAGCAGGGGGAGAGGGAGAAGGAGAGGGAGAAGCAGGCTTCCCGCCGAGCAGGGAGCCCGATGCGGGGCTTGATCCCAGGACCCTGGGACCATGACCTGAGCCGAAGGCAGACGCTTAACGGCTGAGCCACCCAGGCGCCCCAAGAAAAAGCAATTCTAAAATGACCAACGGGAATGCAAAACAAGGGGCTATTTCTCAAAAATGAGATGGCGCTTTGCAAAAATGAGCTGACTTTATGATGCCATCTGGAAAATGCTTTTGTATTCCTGACACACTGCACTGAGCATACCTTAAAGTTGACCAACCAGCTCTGAAATACTCTCTTCTGCTTCCCCACATATGGATGGAACATACAGGAATAGACATTATTAGTCCTTGGACAACACATCTGGTGTGACTCGTCAGCAATAAGGTGCACAGCTCTTGGCTGAATTTCCACTGAGCACATCAGCCTGACTCTGGGAACTCTGCAGGGTTGAGCCAGTCCTTGGTTATTGACCTTGTTCAGAAACTGGTGCTTCCAAACCATAGTCCAGTCGAGGAGACTGTTTTCCCCTCTTTCCCTCCCTCCCTTCCTTTCTCCCCTATTCCTTCCTTTCAACACGTACAGGATGTCTGGAGTGTGTACTGCCCTGTGGAATACTCAGACCAAATTCCAAGGGGACTGACCCCTAAGACACTGTACCCTAGTCAGACCTGTCACCTGTTTGGGTTGGCAGATGTTCCTCACAGTTTCTTCCAGAACAACAGTTTGTTCGCATAATTTATTATAATTGGATAGTGGAATTATGAGCAGAGAAATTCTCCTTTCTTAAATTCAGCAAGAGAACCTAATTTTAACACCAGTGGAAAAGATTTAGAATCCCATAAAATGAAAGAAACTTTCATTAATTTGGATAGGAATTAAGCTGAAGTTAACTTTGCTTTATAAAAAAAAAAAGTCGCCCATAAAATAGTCTAACACTTGCATAGAGGAACATTTAATTTGCTGAAGAGAACAAATTGCTTCCAAACAATTAAAAACACCAATTTATGTGTAAACAACCAGTATGTTAAGTACAAATCATTCTTCTCTATTTATTGAAGTAGCTTCCCAGCTCCCTTGTTTGACAGTACTTCATTAGTCTAACTTGAATTACTTTATTTAATTGAAATTAATAGACATTTCCTTTAAAAAATATTATCTTGTTGAAACTGATCCCCCTCCCCAATTTGGCTACCCACTGAAAATGAATAAGACTGCTTTTAAAAACAATTCCTTTTTCTGAACAGTTTACAATAATGGTCAACACATTATATATTTCTATGGCTGATTATATATCTTGGCTCCACCATTTACTACCTCTGTGACCCTTGAGGATTCAAACTTGCCTGAGCCTGACTTGAGTATACAGTACAAATAATAGCTATTTAGCAACTGCTACATCACATTTATTGGTTGCTTAAAATGCGCCAGGCACTGTTATAAGGGCTTTATACATATTAATCCATTTAATCCAACCATCAAGCCTATGACATAGATATTTTTATTTATTTATTTTTAAGATATGTATTTTATTTTCTTTTTTAAAATTTTATTTTATTATGTTATGTTAGTCACCATATAATACATCATTAGTTTTTGATGTGGTGATCCACGATTCATTGTTTTCGTATAACACCCAGTGCTCCATGCAGTACGTGCCCTCCTTAACCCCAGCTCACACATGTGCATGCTAGGTATTTATTTTAGAGAGAGCGCGCACATGTGTGAGCTGAGTGCAGGGGCAGAGGGAGAGAGAGAGAGAGAATCTCAAGCAGACTCCATGCCCAGTGAGGAGCCTGACGCGGGGCTCCATCTCATGACCCTGAGATCACGATCTGAGCCGAAACCAAGAGTCTGATGCTCAAACAAGTGAGCCATCCAGGTGCCCCTATGACATAGATATTTTTATAAATCCATTTTACACATAAGGAAACTAAGTTCCAAAGCGGCTAATTGATTAGCCCAAGGTCACACAGCTGGCCAGTGGAGGGTCTTGGGTCCTAAGGAAGACAGTCTGAGGCCAGTCTTTACTTTCTAACTAGTCACAGAAGTTGAAGACTAGAGTGGTTGATGTGTACGAAAGACTAGCAGGTGACCTCACACACGACGAAGTCCCGTTTCATGTATTTGCCTTACATTTCTGAGCACTGCTGAGGCTCCTTTCCTCTCTTAGGTGTCAAGATGCTGCAGGGCCTCAGAGGCCACTCCGGCCCCTTCTCTTCTCTACCCACACTCCCCCCCTGCCCCCGTGTGAACTCCTTCACACCACGCCTGTAAACACCATCTCTGCAGAGGGCTCCATGAAGCAAACCATGCTCCTGTGTTTTCCCTCTCACACACTGACAATACTTCTGACCGCGGATGGGTGGGTTTTCTACTCATTAACCAATTCTCAGGCACCAACTAGATGACCTAGAATTTAACTCAACTTTGACACTATCCATTTAGAGAGAGCCTCAGATCCCACAGATTCAGAGCTCAGTCCCATAGGATGGCCTCCGACCCCCACTTCAGACACCAGTCAAAGTCCCAGGGTGTCCTTTGTACTTCTGACTGACAGGCTATAAATTGGGGTTTCCATGACCCCCCCTTGGGTTTGATTGTTTGCTAGAACAGTTCACAGAACTCAGGGAAACACTTACTTATGTTTACCAGCTTATTATATAATAAGGGATGTGATAAAGGGTACAGATGAGCAGACAGATGAAGAGTACATGGGGTGAGATCTAGAAACTTCAGATCTAGAAATCTGAAAATTCCAAGACTACCTATGGCTTCATATTTCTTTTTTTTTTTTAGTTTAATCATTTTATTTCAAGTGTAAATTTTAAAATCATAAATGGGGTTTTGTAATCCAAAGTGGAAACATTTTATTCTTCATAGCTTCAGAATACGACAAGCAACTTCAGACCTTGCTTTCCAAATCCAGTCTTCTTCGCTATTTTTCAGACTTCTGAGACCTAGTATTTAAGCTACTCCAGTTTTAGACAACTATTGTACACTTAAGATTTTTCTGAAAACGGTCCATCAAATATAAAGAATGGTTTCTGTCCAAGGATCAGCAGTGAGGGAAGAAATATTAAACACATACCAAAAAATCACTTATTCATTTAAAAAATAACAGAACCAGAGCAATTCTCTGTCATGAAAGAGAACATGTAAAATTAATTTAAATTACTTTTGTAGACTTTGGTAATATTTTATTACCTACACAGGCCTCCATCTTACTTAAAGATCTTTTAGGCAAAGTCACCATCAGGATTTACTGAGTAAAATGAGCAAAAATCCTGGGTACTAACATGGCCCAAAATGTGCTATTCCAAAGAGGAACAGGTTACTACTTTTGAAGAAAAGAGCTGCCTTGGTAACTTCCCTCAAATGCTTATTTTAAATAAAAATAGTTAATGGAAATATTTTTTAAACCAACTTTCGGTACACACTGCTCACCGAATAAAAAAGGAAATCACTTTCTTTCCTATTTTAGGAAATCTTCCAACTTTACTTTTAAGATTATAACTTTTTCACCTTTTCTTGACTAATACAGTATTTAAATTTTTTAAATTCTACGTTTGAATGTAGTGAGTTCTTTTTCAGATGATCTTCACAACCCAGAACAGACACCAGAGCAACACTCGCAAGTCACATTGTTCAACTACAATGAGATGAAGATGGACGGATATCCAAAAACAGGTATGCCCTCTGCTCCAAAGCTGAGCAAGCTTTTAACATGTGACCAACACAGACCTCCATTCCTCTGGAGATCCCTCAAACTCAAAACGGTTCCATTTAATAAGTCAATATATTATTCTTAAAAATTAAGTTTGGTCACTAGGAAAGACTGAACAAAAATTATTCCCCTCCCCCCAAAACAACAACCAAATAGCTCTAGTCACCCCCCCTGCTCCCCACAAAAACAGGGAAGTAGTGGAGGCTGAAACCTTTAAATCTGAAATTTCAGCTCCTAAAACACTGCTGCTATTTGCTCAAACGGCAGGTCTACGTCTTTCCTTCTCCAATACTTCCCCCATTTATAAATTTATTTACATACATACACACACACACACACGTGTGCACACGCACTCATACTCACACATACTCTTACTCTCAAGTAAGACACTTTTTTGTGTTTGTTGATAAATTATGAGGATTATGAACTAGGTGTGTACAGGGTTTCATAGGTGCTTTGTAAACATCAGAGTCACTTGGGTCCTTTTCTCCAAAAGCCTGAAATCAAATTACACAACCAGGGATCACTACTTTCCCAGACGCTGTTCACAGGCTGCATATTGACGAAGGGCAGAGAAAAAGTCCTCATAACTGATGTTCAGGTGGGAAGGCAAAGAGATAATCTCAGTCAATCTGATGTGCCAGGGAAGAAAGCCTAACGTGCTGTCCACAGGACCAAACTTCAATACTAAATCAGGATCAGGAAAACCAGTTGACCTAAGTAAACTGTCGAACATGTCTAAATCCAAATCTGTGGATCTCTTTTGCTGCTGGGCTACTAATTGGCAAAAGTCCTGAGCAGCTCTCACAATATCTGCTTTTCCATCTTCTGGGGAGAGCACCTTCACTGCCGATTGGCAATTTAAAACTTGATCATCTTTGTCATTACTATTTGCAAACTCTGGTGAGTATTTCGAACAATCTAAGCCCAAAATTCCTGCTGTTGTCTTAAAATTTCATCCATCAATCTGGAATTATTTCTTTTGAAAATACCTCGCCCCCGCCGCCATCTTCCTCCTGCCTTGGCAGCCCCCTGGCTTCATATTTCTGATGACCAACTCCCATGCAGAAACTATCCAGGTGCCCACGAGGAATCACCTCATTAGAGAAAACAAGACCTGTCTATCACCCAGGAAATTCCAAGGGATTTAGGAACCAGGATCAAAGACCTATATATATATATAATTTCCCAGCTCCCAGCTCTCCATTTCCAACCCTGACATCTCCCACCTTCAGATCCATATGCCACACTGCCTATTTGTCAGATTTACATCATGTCTAAGAGGCAACTCAAACTCACACAGCCAAAAACAGCACACTACACTTTTCTCCTTCCAACATGTTCTTCCCTTTCAGTCTTCATCCTTGGAAAATGGCATCACTATCAGCCCTTTTGCTTATGACAAAAAAATCTAAGATTTTTGATTCCCACGTCAAGTCCTGTAAATCCAACAGATTCTTCCTCATCTTTTCTTCACTTGCACGTATGTAGCCTCGTCCAAACCTCCACCCCTCCTACTTAACTCTGCCAGGAGCTTCCTGACTAATCTCGCAATGGCCTCCCAGGGCTTCCTATAAATCCCTCTCCTTTAGAAGTGGTGTTCTCTTTTTAAAATGTAACTCAGATTCTAAGTGGCTCACCTCCTTAAAATATTCAACTGTCTTCCCATTGTATTCAAATTAAAGATTCATAAAGCCCCTGAAGATCCAGCCTCTGGCAAAGCCTCCAGTCTCATCCCAGCTCCTTCTTTTCCTACACACTCTCTCCAGCCACACGAAGGCTCAGATGTTTAGGATCATTCCTGTTTTTGGACCTTCCCCCAGCCCTCCCTCTGGAAACATGTTCTATTTGATCATCCGATGACTGGCTCTTTTATGTTACTTCAAAAGTCTACTTCAAATGCCACCTCTACAGAGAGTCTGTGAGGTGGCTCTATCACTTTACCCCTTCACATTTTCTTCACTGAGCTATTTATCACCTGATGATGGTTTTTAATGTCTGTCCCCTCTTTCCAAAAAGGGCAACACACACACACACACACACACACACACACACACACACACACAACGCATGTGTGCATGTGCACTTAAAAATATAAGTTCCATGAGAGTGGGAATCTTGTTTTTTGTTGTTGTTGCTCTGATTCCAACACTTAGGGTGTAGGAGCCAAAAACAGATACTCACTGAACTAATTATTGTACTAAGTTTTTGCTGAAAAGTTGCTGTTATTAATGGCTCTTCTCCACATCAAGGACAATTTGCGTCTCCTACACGGCTAACCATATTCCATGACAGGATGGGGTTTGGCCCAGTTCACTCCACCACGTAGACTGAAAGGTGCCAAAGGGTGATGAAACTTCCTATTTTTCAGAAGCTGAGCAGCCATCCAGACCACTAGGCAGAATTTGGCATCTGGTGAGATTAGCTCTAAACCACAAGTGATACCTGGTAAACAATTAGCTTCTATGTTCCAACTTGAAATAATGGTAGTCCCCACACCAGAGGCCAGGATGCGGTGTTGGGGAACCAGCATCAGGTCCTGGGAAGCACACGCAGGCTGGCAGGTGTGACAGATTTGGGGCAGGAGCCCAGCCACATGGCTGGGTTCAGAGGCCGGCTTCCAAGCACAGGGAACTAGGACTGACAGACACTAAGGGCAAAGCCTCATTTCTAGAAGGAATGGACATTAAATGTGCTGACAAACTTCAGGCACCTGAGCTCCAAGAACAGAGTAAGGTTCCACATATTCACATAAAGTAGAAAAGAGGGATGTGGCTCAAGGGTCAAGCAGAAGGCCACCCTCAGGGCTGAAGAGGGTGCAGGGGACTTGACGCCAAGCATCAAGCTGGAGGCAGCCTTGAGAGTGAAGGAGGTCATCATGGGAGGCTGTGTGCCAAGCACTGGGCGGTCCAGTCCGCCGGGAGGGCCCTATGGATCCGCCTTTCACCACGTCATAACACTGTCAGACACGAGGCCCGAAAGCCCATCTTTCCTCCTGCTGCTTTTGATCAGTATGATAGATCTTCCCCTCAGAGGCCTGTCTGAACCCTATTATTCTGCCTACACGCATGTGCAGTGAAATTAATGATGATGACCCTGGGCTTCAGAGCATCTGTAAACTATTATTAGCACCATCCACACCAGCACTTTATTGATCTGCCCTATTAGGCAACGACTCCATATGACCATTCTTTTTTAGGAAGTCGATGGGTTAACCTCCTCCTTCCTCTCTACCAAGATTCAGGATCAATGTAGACCCGATGAAGAGGGGGATTCTGTCTCTGCTTCAGGACCAGACCGGGGATGATGAGGTTTAGAGCCCTGTGGATTTATGTACAACTGGTAACATGGGATATTCTCTCCTCCAGGCTTGCGGCAGGCTCAGGAATTTGCTTGGAGGTAATTTTATGACACTGGTATACAAAGGGAATTTACCAAACGCTTAAAAGTGAAAAATCACAACCCCAGGATGAATATACAAGAACAGATTTAGGTTGGACCACTGATCACGCTTGGTGCGCAGATTGTTGAACACCCTCTTGTCAGGGATGATGAGGACAATATTTCAGCCCTGTCCTTGTGAACTGCTGTAAGCTTTAATTCTGATGTGTTCTGATGGGGTGGCCAGGGGGCCCAGTGCCTCCCTCCAGTGACTCTGTGTTTGATGATGATTCCCAACAGGCTTGTGGGGTCTTCTCTGCAGCCTGTCCCCTTCCACACAATGGGCCTCAGTCAGGATCTGGCACGCAATGGACACTCAAGACATCATGCCAAAAGAGCATATGAATGCTCCTTCCCTGGAAACATTGACTCTCTGGTTCACATACGCAGGACTCCGGTGATCAAAGCCCTGGCCTATGGTTTTCTGAGTGTTGTAGTAACAGAGTCCTGGTTGCTGCAAAGCAAACGTTTAACAACCACTGGATAAAACATGAATTCATTAATTCTGTAAGGCACATGTAGAGATCCACACATATGTAAATGCACAGACAGACAGAGAAGCATGGGTACTTGGTGAATGCATGCAGGTACATCCGGTGCGTACCCCACAGCTCATCTAAGTGGAGGGGTGGGACGGGTCACGTCCTCTCTTCCACATACCAGAGTCGTTGGCTGTAGTCCGATTCATGTGCACTTCTTTACTTTTCCAAACACTGATCTTTCCTCCAAATCCAACATTCATGTAAGCGTTTTTGGAAGAGAAACCATGAGAAGGATTTTAGTGTCTTTGGGCATGAGGGGAAAAATCTAGAGTGCTTCCCCATCAGGGTCCACAGAAGGGTCAGGATAGATGGGGTGCCTTTTCGTGGGGGGTGGCAGTGTCGAACGCAGTGCCATCAGCAAGCGGAGGCACCCACACCGGGAATGAGTGAAAGTGGATTTCCATCTCGACCGTGATTGCATTCTCCTCTAGCCAACGTTCTACTTCGGGGAAACATCAGTGACTATTTAACAGTCATTCAAACATTTTCCACTTCTTAAGAAAGCTCCAATGTATATGATAGACAAAGAGATGATAACATTACAAAACTTATTTTTCTCTGGGGAATCCTTGTTAAATTTGAGTCATGAATCAAGCCGGGAACTTTGGATGTGACATTCTATTTAAGCATCTGTCCAGCCAATATGTGATTACATATTATAACCTGCTTCAATCACATTTGCTTCACCATTAACCAGAGACCAAAAGTTCGCATGATAGCTTTCTCAGTGTTGTTTCCCTAGTCTGTATCTGAGGAAGCATATTTAGATGATTGTCGGGTGATAAGTCCCTATGGAAGTTTCTGCTGTGGAATGTCCAAATTATGGATTTTATGATTAAGAGATGTTAATCATTACAAAAATAGTCTGAAAAACTAGGGAAACTAGGAAACTAACCATCAATTATATCAACATTCTTTCTGTCTACGTTGTTCAATATATTAAAAATGAAATTCTATGTTGTAGGAACTACTGGATAAAAATAAATAGGCTCTATTAATCCTTTCTCTTTTCTTTCTGACTTTCAAAATAACATCAGATTGAAAAATCGATACACGTTTAAAGTTTTTGTTTTTATACTTCATTGTTTTTAAGAAAGTAAACCAGCAGTATCTTAATCCACAGGATTTGCTCCCCTTGCTTACTAGTCGATATTGACATCAGAAGGTCTCACAGATAAACCCGTTGCAAGCCTTCTACAACAAGAGCCCTCGGTGCTTTATCAATCATCAATCTCAAGATTCAGCAAAAAAAAGAAAAAAAAAAAGATGGTTTGGTTGTTGTTGTTTTCCTAACACCTATCACTTGGGCTTTTTTCTTTGGCCAGTTTCTGCAGAAATAGTTAGAACTTCTCTTATTACTCTCTGAATAGGTTTTGCCAGTTTCTTCTTACAGAAGGGGGGATCATTTTATGAACACTTACAGGAAGTGAGACAGCAACACAGAGGTGACATGACCAGGAGAGACCCCAGTGTGGTCAGAGTCCAGGGAGAGGAAGCTCCTTCACAGAACACGGAGCCCGAGAGAACCTGACCACTAAAAATCCAACCTAAACCTAAACATTTTTATCAATTGTGCATTAATGGGGAGTGAGTGTTTGTGAACCTGTTTGAAGCACATTTTTTTGAATCAAAGAAACCATGGATTTTATTTCTATTGGAGATGACTGAGGATTTGGGGCAAATGGTCTTCAGACTGAATCTTACGTACTCTTCTCTCCCTTGGCAAAGATAATGCTCGTGCATCAGGAAGGGTCTCCGTGCTCATTGGGCTTTGTGTTATTTTTGTTTGTTTGTTTGTTTGTTTGTTTCAACTAAAGCTTAGATTATCCAACACTGACTTTTAACCAAGGATCAGTTTATTTTCTCATTTAAGGAATCATTTTCTTATAAGTGGAAAATAAATTACACAGAACATTAATAAATATTGCTTCTTTCCCAGATTCCTGCTGGCCTAAAGAACTCTATAGTTTCTCAAGCACGATGTGTATTACTGATTAATCCTAACACCAAAAGGAAGAAATGAGGAAACTTTATGTGCGTACATAGATTATGCACACAAGTACACACACACACACACACGTATCCCTTCAATACAGGTACTGATGAAACCAGGATTTTTGGGTGCACATGTACCACGCATTGACTGGACAATTACAGCTTAGATGCAAGCAGACAGCAACTTTACTATTTTTCACAGCTTTTGCTTTAAACCCGCTCTTTCTCCTCTCCCTCTAGATGGATTCTGAGGCAGTCCCCATAACACTTTTAACCATATTTAGCTACTAACACACACTGTGTTAACATCCAGATCATTCTAATACCTATCTTCAAATTCTCATCGGTTGCAAACTCCTCTGCCCCCACCTTGTGCCCGACTCCGTGGAGACAAAGTATGGTCATCTCTGTCCTCAGATTTGTTCTTCCCCTGCAATTCTGCCCACGCACCAGCCACCCCCAACTCTGCAGGATGGGACAGGAGAGGGAAGAGGTGGAGAGGTCGTATCTAACTGGAAAGCTGTGCATCTGGAACCCTCCGCACATGACAGAGGGTCACATACTAAGTCCTTCTCTCTTGGAGGCTTTTGGCAGATTCTTAGAACCACGACCACTAAGGACTTTATACCTAGAGTTCTCAGCGGATGATGCCTTCTCACAAGCTCCCCCTCAGCCTCCACCTTCAGCCAGGACCCCACACGGAATCCCTCTGTCGGGATCATCTTCTCCGCCTGGGTCACGTCTCCTTTGGGACAAATCAAGTCCGGTCTTCCTTCTGCCAATGGGAGTGTAGCTCTCTTCCTCGCTTTGTGCCAATTTCAAGGATCCTCTTACTTTTGACATTTCTGAGCATGAGTTTCAAATTCCTAAACTTCATGTGAGCTTTGAATGATTCTATGAAGTCCCATTACTTGACTTGTGAGAAAAGGAGAGCACCTCTTTTCCTAAAGGAAAGGAGGGGAAATGCAACGATGCTCCAGTAACATTCTCTGTTTCCAAAAGAACTCGCTCCCCATCTTCGGCAACGGCATCAGAGCTGAACATTCTGTTGTCTGTCCTGGAGGTGGGGGTTGGGCAGGTGCTGGCACAACCTGCCCCGGCCCCCTGATTTGGAAATCCTGTATGTGGCCGGAGGAGGATGAGAAGGAACAACCCTCCATTCCTTCTCTGCCTTGATGGGGTTAGGAAGATGCCTCGAAGAAAGAAAGAAGGTTACCCAGCTGACAGACTTCCTGGAAAACAATGACCAGTGCCTGCAGGGGAGTCTACCGATGGAAGACTTGCAGGGGGATGTATGCGATCTCTCTCGGATGGCTCATGGAAAATAAACCTGCAATCCATGGATTTATCAGGCGTGGAGCCTTGGAAATGTCACTGGAGCTAAATATCTATCTGGATGTAAAATGGAGATATTCCACTGACTGAAACACCGGCTTTCTATGTAAGTAAGATCTCCGCACACACAACTTAGAGCTTTCTTACTTTGGGCAACGTGCATCTCTACACAGTAAGAGAGAGCCTGGGGACCTGCCTGGACCTCCCTCTGCTTTGGCTCTGCCTTGTGATTGCTTGGATCCTTGAAGTTATTATTAAATCTTGAATTTGCCTAAGGTCTCTGATTCATGAGAGTCTGAACTGACAGTCCAACCTTCTGTGTTACTTCAGTGTTTTAACCCCTTGCTTTAAAAGGTAGGGTTACAAAAATAAATTAATAAATAATAAAAAATAAAGACAGAAAGACAGAGAGACAGAAAGAAAGAAAGGGTGACTTTAAATCTATTTTAAATCTATTTTTTTCAGGTTTGGTACCAGAAAAGAAAAAAGGATTCCCAGCACCACCCCCCAGTGGATATCTTCATTTACTAGAAAGGGTAAAGGAAACATCCCAATTTCCTTCGGTTCTGTTTTGGGGGCTCAAATCTGACAGGCACTGCCTGATACAAGAATTCTCCTGGTTCTAATATTCAGCGCAGCATGTCTTCAGGGTGACTGCTCTGAGAGCCCCAAGATGATGAAGCAAGTCCTCAAGGGTCAGGACCGCATGGGATTCGTCTCTGGATCATCGGTGCCTCGCACAAAGGAGGTGCTCCAATCAATGAGCAGTGGCGATTTAAGTTGGAAGGTAGGGCTTTTCCTTTGCTGGAGTTTGGGAATGAGAGATGGGCCGGAGATAATATTTAATCTCATCTTGGGGCTTTACTTTTGGCTGCAGGAAAAAGACCGCAGCACAGGCTGGGGCAAGAGAAGGCAGAAGGCACCAGAGAACCCAGAGAAGGCAGCCCTTGTCAGGAGGCTATGCGGAGACCTGGGGCAGGGTCGCTTTGCTTTGGTTACAAATCATGTCCCAGATGAAGAGAGAAAGGTATTCTATTTATTCTTGGAGGAGGACTGCGCGTGCAGTGTGACAACCAGGGGCATTACGCAGCAGCAGAGCCCCTCGGAGAGTCTGGTTACTTTGGAAGCACCCAGAAACCCCAATCTCGGCGAGAACCAGGGAGCTCGTGGGGAAAGCAAGGGTCACATGGAGGTGCTGTCCTCAAGCCACATGGAAGGAAGGAGACGCCTATAGAAAGAGCATTTTACTGGGAGAACACGGAGCATTGCTCGTGACCAGGCAGGAGAAGCGCCTGACGATTCAAAACACAAAGCTTCGGGGTCCTGGCTTCAGCAGAACAGGTCTGAGTTTAAGAACTCGGGTGCCAGTCATCCCAGATGATGCTTGAATGAAAAAGGTGACAACCAGCCTGCATGGCTGTGGGGTACACGACTTTGGGACGGACTTCGAGATATATGTTGATGGATCCCTTCTTTTATTTGGGTGTTTTTTAAATAGAGTACAAAAATCCTTTTAAAAACATTTAAATGTTTGTGAGGTTTTTTTTCTGTTTTTGTCTTTGTTTTACATAGACACATATGTTTCTTGAGTGCATCTAATGCCTCATATGCTCCCCCCTCCACCATATTTTATAATCCAAATGAAAAAGGGTTCAAAAAGGCATCTCCCTGTGCTCAGTTTTAAAAAACACAATGAACTCTAGGATTGCAGGAGTTTGCTAATATGCTGAACTGAAAAGGACACCGAGACCAGAGGAAGTTTTGATGGGGGAGAAGGTCCTGCCTTATGCAGGTTGGAGCAATGAAATGGTGACGTGTGCATATTCACGCCCAGGTGCCCTCAGACCGAGCTACTGGGCTCTAGAGAAATGCTGACTATAAACATTGGCCCAGTGAATGGAAAGATCTGATTGTTTCTTTTTCAAAGTGCAATGGGATCAAATATGTTTCAGACCAGTTATTAAGGCAGGTACCCAGAAAAGTTGCCTTGGAAGGGTGAAGACAGATGAAGAGGTCATGCACTTGAGCAAGAATGCTACAGTAGAGTTAGGTCACAGACAAAGGTTCACGCAAAAATAGATCAATTCTGATGTACTGAGGGACTTACAAAATCATCGAAAAGAATGGAAGCAGGCTCTGGCTTGAGCTTCTGGAACTTCTCCCAGGGATGGGGACTCCACCTGCACTGTGGCATCAAATCAGGCTGCTGCCGAGCATGGTTTTTATATGGCCTCATGATTCACGTCGGAAAATGAACGCCAGAGCCTCTGCCCCTACTGCACTCAGTTTCAAGCGCAAATCTCATATGAGCATCCAGGTTAGTAGAACCCAGACCATACCTATAACTCCAGCTGCCAGGAAATCTGGAAAAAGTCGCTTTGAGCTTTCTGGCTTTGATATTTTGGGAAGACACAGGGGAACGAAGCCAACCATGCCAACTCACTTCATCCCCTACCTTATGTTGTTTGTTCGTTCATATTATAAATATATACTGAATTCCTGCCATATTTTTCAGACACTACCTCTTGATCCAAAAGTAAACAAGACAAAAAGGTGAGAAAATAACGTGAGTTCTTTTTCTCATTTTTGTTTTCTTTTCTTTTCCCTTTTATTCTACTTCGGAAGTAGAATTTGGGGTAATAGGGTATGAGGCTGAGTGTGTCTTCTGGAGAAGGAAGAAGGCCAGGGAGGGGCCCAGGCGAACCACAGGCAGGAGCCGGCTGCCGGCGCTGCTGTGCTGTAGCCTCCGGGGGAGGACGCTGGGGTCAGGAGGCTGTGCACTGGGGTGAAGAGGAGAGAGCACTGAGGGCACAAGGCTGGCTCAGGACAGCACTGGTCTAAGCCCGGCCAGAGGAGCTAGAAGGAAGGAACTGGAATACTCTACTGAGAAGAGTGCACACGTGGCACCTGACCTAGCAGGTGCCCGCCTGCAGCAGGTGGACAGCGGTTACCGGGAGCAGAGCGCCAGGGGCTCCCGGCGCCCGAGAGGCAGCGAGGAGGGAGCGCGCCGAGCTCCGTGCTCAGTTCAAGTGCGCGCAGTCTCCGACCTAGACGGAGGCCACCTATTTCACAAGAAGATTCTGCCCATACATGTTTCCTATTCCTGGTTTCTGGCTTGGACTGGAAATACTGTGAAGACATCTGGATACTAAATCCATGCAAATATGGGGAAAAATGAATAAAGAAACACTCACAGTTTGGTAATAGTTTAAGGTTTAGGTGAAAATATTATTTGAGAAAGAGTAGCTTAACCTTTAATAGCTAACTTGAATTCTGCTCCTCCCTACCCGCCCCCCCTTTTCTTTCTTTCTCCAGGATTCTTGAAGGACTCTGTTAAATGGAATTGTCCTAAATGTCACCTCAGGTGTCAGAAATCCAGCAAGGACTACAACTGGCATCGGAAGCTGGGCTCCTGTGATTTCCAAGCCCATGTTTTTTCTTTCCATGCACCGCACAGCTCTCTCCAGAACTGTTAATTGAATGAAAGTCTCAATAGTCGGGTCAGCACTTTACTGACTTGACCACAGATGAATGAATGAACACATAAACATCCGTTTCAGCACTCCCACACTCCACCTATACCTACCTTGTAGTCTTCCCTCCTTGGAGCTTCTTCCCTTTCCATGTTCTTTCTCCAGTTTTCCTCCATCATAAAACCAGCTGCGAGGTTGCCCCTTGCTGTAGAAAACTGGATGGAGGATGTCTCAGTGCTCTCAGGACACTACACCAGTTGTCCATTACTGTTTCTACACTATCTTGATGCACACAGCCTCTGCTGACTCAGCATTGGCATGGGCCATGAATCCCAGCCTCCTAGAAAGGAGAGCTTGAGTGACCTAATAGGCTAAACCAAGAGTCTACTTGTTGCTGGAGGCCGTGTCTCCAGTCCTACAAGTTTAGGTCCACAAGATCATGTGTACATTGTATAGAAGTCAGCACACAGAAGCCATTACTTTGTCGTAAACTGATGCTCAGTCCCTGCCAATGGCCAAGGGCAGGAGTGGGAAAGGACTGCTCTTGGCAGGGCTCACCTGACCCTGTGGCAGAATTCGGTGTCCCTTTGCTGGGTTTTCCTGGGGAGATAATCTTCTGAAGGACTAGGGCTGTGAGAACAATAACCTCATTTACCTTCTGAATTTTTCACTGCCTATTTCTGCAAATGACAGATTCATAGGGGGAAAAAAGCCTTTTATTTGAATTTAAGATACCAAAACAGTATAATGTTAAAGATGATTTTTAGTCAGGTCAGGGGCTCTTAACCTAGGGTCCACGTGTGGAGTTTCAAAGGGTCCATCAGTCCACGGAGATTAAAAGAAAGATGTAATTGGCATAGATGTACACTTTGGTTTGTAGAGAAAAAATACACAAAAATAATATGAAATAAAAGAAGGAAGAAAGCTAAAAATGCAAGTCTGTGGTAAATCGAAACACGTGTGGACTGCGAAAACAATGATAATGTGTGCTTTGCAGAGAAAAACTAACTTAAACATTGGGCAGCAATGGAATGTAAGGTGGGAGGGGAACAGAGGAGCTTAAACCATCTCAGGTCCTCTTAGTGTCACAGAGGAGGATTTAAATGATGATTAATTTTAGATCCTGTAGAGTTAAAAAGTCATGTAAATATTTTAAGATCAACACTAAAAGAAGAGAAATAGGGTGTTTAATATTCAAGCTCTAAGTAATCAAGGGGGAAAGCAAACAATTCAGTTAATCCAAAGGAAGCAAGAAAGGATAAAGCTAAAAACAGAAAAGGCAGTTTAATGAGCACCAATAAGACAACATGTACGAATTCAAACAAATCAATAATCAAAATCAGTAAGAGGGAATGATTCTTCAGGTTCAGAGACACAAAGTCTCACTATGCGTTCTTTTTCAAAAGCACATCTAAGTCAGAACACAGAACAGTTGAAAAGATGGTAAGAGATAGACCTGAAAAATACTAAATCAAACAAAGACTTGCTGGTCAGGACTTTGAGGCAAAAATAATCACTCGCAAACAAAAGAAGGTGAGCACATATTGATACAAAGTGCAATTTGCCAGGAAGATAAAATGATTCTAATGTTAGAGCTTATGGACACCTAAAATATTTCTTCAAAATATATAAAGTAAAAACTGATAGGTTGCCATAAAAGTCTGGTAAATCCACTATCATAGTTAAGAAATTTCCACATCTTTCTCAGCTATCAATACATGAAGCAGACCGAGACTCAGCAATGTTGCAGAAAGTGTAAAAAACACAAGTAACACAACTGATCCAACAAACATATAAAGACCATTTTATCCAGTTTTTAGATCATTCTTTCAGACACACAAGGAACATTTGCCCAAATTTATCACACACTTAGCCAAAATAGTCTTCAAATATCTCAATCAGTATCAAATACATTTTCTCACTTCAAGACATAAATTTAGCTATAAATAATAAAAGGAGGACTAAGAAAATCCCATACATTTGAAAGTCTACAAGAGATCCCTTTTCTCCATAACCACACCAACCCTTGTTATTGCTTGTCTTTTTGGTGATGACCATTCTAACAGGTGTGAGGTGACATTTCATGGTGGTCTTGATGTCCATTTCCCTAATGACTAGTGATGTGGGGCATCTTTTCAGGTACTGTTGGCCTTTTGTATATCTTCTTTGGAGAAAGATCTATTCAGATCCTCTGACCACTTTTTAATTGGGTTATTTATTTTTTTGCTATTGAGTTGTATGGGTTCTTTATATATTTTGAATATTAACCTCTTAGCAGATATATGGCTTGCAAATATTTTCCCCACTCACTTCACTGATGGTCTTTGCTGTGCAAAAGCTTTTTAGTTTGATGTAGTCCCACTTGTTTATTTTTTATTTTGTTGCTTGTGCTTTAGGTGTCATATCCAAAATTTCACTACCAAGACCCATGTCAAGGGGCTTTATTCCTCTGTTCTTTTCTAGGATTTTCATAGTTTCAGGTCTTACATTTAAGTTAATCCATTTTGAGTTAGTTTTGTGAGCAGTGTGAGGTAGAGGTCTAGTTTCAATCCTTTATATACAAATACCCAGTTAGGCAAACACCATTTATTGAAGAGACTTTTCTCTACTGAGTATTTATTCTTGGCTCTCTTATCAAACATTAGTTGCCTGTATGTGCTTGGGTTTATTTCTGGCTCCTGATCCTGTTCCCTTGTCTATTTGTCTGTTTTTATGCCCAAACCATTTTGGTTTGATGACTATAGATTTACAGCATAGCTTGAGATCAGGAATTATGATGCCTCCTGCTTTGTTCTTCCTCAGGATTTTGCTTTGGCTATCTGAGATCTTATGTGTTCCACATAAATTTTAGGGTTGTGTGTTTGTGTGTGTTTTAACTTCTGTAAAAATTGCCCTTAGAATATTGTTAGCAATAGCATTGATCTATGGAAGTGGTAGTATCAACATTTTAACAACATTAATTCTTCCAATTCAAGTTTAAAAGCAAACTTCCAAATATCTCTAAAGCAGAGAATAAATTATAATGGAAAATAGAAAATACTTGGAACTAAATGATAATGAGAATTAAGTATAAGATGTGTGGGTGACAGAGTCACAGAACACTTCAACTGTCCCATGACTATTAAAGAGATGGAATCATAGTTTAAAAGCCAACTGTACATAGAAAACCAGATACAGTTACACAGAAATTTCTACTGAATGTGGGTCAAATGGCTGATACCAACTGTATAGAAACAATTTCAGTAACTAGAAAAAAGAAGGAACTTCTAAGGAGGCTATTTTTGAACTTGATAACTCTTGCAGATAAGATCATCAAAAAATGAAAAATTTCAGAACAATGCCATCCACAAACATGCTTGCAAAAATCTGAAACAATATTTAGAGACTTATTTCAGGCCTTTATGAAAAAATAAGAAACATTAAGACTGAAGTATATCAATTTGAGGAAGACAAGACATCTTCTGTTATCTTTAGGTCTCCTGACTTTCATCATTTTTTGTGTGTGTGTGAAGAATTCAGCTCTCAGGCTTTCACTGTTATTTTGAATTAATGTCTTTTTTTTTCTGGATTCTTTTAAGATTTTGTCCTTGTCTTTGGAGTGTAGCACTTTTACTATGAGTCAGAGTGGAATTACTTTGTATCTATCTTGTGTAAGGTCTTCAGAGCATCTTCATTTGGCATGCTAGTTTTTGCAAGTGTTTTGGGAAATTTTTGGTTATTATCTCTTCAAATATTACTTCTTCCCTATTCTCTTCCTCTACTCCTTCTGTGTTTCCAATTACATGCATATTATGTATTTCACTATGTTATACATGCCTTTTATGCTTTTTTTGGAATTGGGTTTTTTGTGTGTGTGCTTCAGTATATTTTCTACTGGAAGGGAATGCTTGGAAGCATGTTCCTGGCAGCACCTGGTTTTTGTCCTGTATCTTTCCTGTTTGCAATTTTTTTTTTTTGCTATAATACAGCATACCATGAATACAATAGCTTCTAAGGTTTGTAAGAACTGCTAGTGAATCATCAAACGTGAGGGAGGTCTTGGGGACCCCCACCATGCACACCATTTATAAAAGCAATAAAATTAGCAAATCAAAGAATAGAACAAAGATGTGAAATTTCTCTAGACAAAAATGATAAAACTTCAATGAAAACCATTGAACAATATGTAATAAGTCTAAAGATACTTCACATTCATGGATAAGAAGATTCAGTCTTAAAAATGTCAAATCTTGAAGAGTTATCAATAAGATGATTCAAAATTTTACATGAAAGAGCAAAGAGCTGAGAATATTCAAAAGGATGAACACATTGGGAGAATATGGCACATTAAATATCAAAAGTTATAAACTTATGTCAATTAGGACTGGGAGGTATTGGACACAAGGGTGGTCAAATTGATCAATGAAGTGAGAATAGAAAACTCACATATCTGGAAGTTGTTCATTCTCACCTGATTAATAAACTTAAACATAAAAGTCAAAACTTCAAAACTTTTAAAAGAAACATTGGAGAATATTTTTCTGGGCCTTGTAGAGAAGGGTTTCCACATAAGAGTCTAAAACCATAGTTCATTAAGGGAAGTATTAATAGGTCAACTTCACAAAAATAAAGTCCTTGTGTTCATCAAAAGATATCATACAAGAAGTGAAAATGGGAGCCACAATGCCACACAACTCATCAATAAAGGACTAGTGCTTCTAATGTACAACTACTAGAGCTAAGAAATTAGTAAGAGGATCACACCAAGATGGCGACATATGAGGTTCCCAACCTTCCCTCCCCCCATGGATGTGCAGAATGTATGGTTACATATGGATCAATTTCTTTTGACAGAAATCCAGAAATTACTTAATTACTTGAGTGATTCCTACATATCAGACAACTGAGAAAGTACCCACAATGAAATGGATAGGAAAGGCCAGGACACAGTCTCACCCTGCCCCCCCACCCCCGCCCCAGCACTGTGTTAAAATCGAGAGGAGTCTCCCAGGTTCTCATTGAGGAGCTAAGTATTTAAACCACTAATCTTGTGCCCCCAATTTTAAGGCTACTACCTAAGTGGGGGGGACTGCAATATCACTTAGATGTGAAACCCAACTGGGGCTGCCTTCCCAAGTTGGACAGGACGACAGCAAACAAAGGTACACAAACACCCCCTGAGGCTATCCTCCCCAGGCTCAGTGCAGGAGGAGCAGACAAAAATACCCTTCTCCCAGTTTTTCACTGGACAGGGTTTGAGTGCCTATTTTCCCAGCTGCTGCCTGAGGTTCCAGCTTCTCATCAGCCTGCATTTGGGTGTTGACTGAGATCCTCCCAGGAGACTAAAAGAACTGGTGGGTACTTCCCCTGGCTTTTCCCTCGGCTTGCTCCGACAATAAAATCAAGTTACCAGCTTCTTCCTGGAAGGAGCTTGTCCACACATTCATCACTCCAACTTTGTGGTTGCTACACAAAGGACAGGAGCTCGAATCACCTCACTCTGATAGTAAATGCAGCTTGGCATTCACAAGTGCCACAGAATCTTAAACAACAACAACAAAATTGTTAAATGAGCACAAAAACATATCCTATAGTTATCCCCCTTCGACTCAGCACTGAGGAAGCAGGCAAAAATGCCCATGTCCATCTCCCAATTTCTTCATGGAAGGAATATGACTATGTACTTCCCCAACTGCTGCCCAAGATTTCAGCTTCTAATCAATCTGCATGTGGGAGCTGACTGGATCCTCCCAGGGGCCTAAAAGAGCTGCTGAGTGTATCCCCTACTATCTCCTTTAGGCTAGATCCAGCAGTAAAACCACATATCCAGCTTCTCCATGGAAGGAGTTTGTCCACACAGCTAGCACCCCAACCAATACAGTCCAAATTGCCTAGTTCTGGGACCTGATGGGGCTTGATATTCACAAGTACCCCAGGACTATACAAGACAAACAGGTGGTTCTAATTAGGCACATAAGCCATTCCAGCAGCTATTCCCTTGGGTTCAGCACAAGAGTGAGGAGGCAAAAACAATCAGCCTCCACTTTCTTCCTGATAGGGGCTAGACTGCAGGTCTAACCTCATGACAGTCCCATCTGCTTAGTGAAGATCAAGCTTCAAATTAGCTGTCATTGAGGAGTGGAAGGGTCAGACAATCAATAGTCCTCTGGGAGCCGGAACAGGCCTATGGGCATTTCCCATGCCTTTAAGTCACTGGAAACTCTTGATATGCCCTCCTCTACTGGGAGCCACTAAAAACAAAGATGGTAGCTTGGACAATCACAAAGATTTAAAAGGCAACCAGGAGTTCAGCCTGGACTGCCGAAGAGGTTCATGTCTTCTATGAGGCCACTCTGTCAAGACTAAGATAGGTGGACATTTTATCTAATGCATAGAAAACAACACAGAGTCAAAAAGAGAAAAAAAGAAAAATCTCAAATAAAGATCCTAAATTCACAACTCAAGGAACTAGAAAAAGAACAAACTAAGCCCAAAGTTAGTAGAAGGGGGAAAATAGCAAAGAAAGAGCAGAGCAGAAATGAATGAAATGGACTACACTAGAAAGACAGTAGAAAGGATCAGAAAAATAAGAGCTGATTATTTTTTTAAAATTTGACGAAGTTTTAGCTGGAGTAACTCAGAGACAAGAGCCTCAAATAAATAAAATAAAAAATGAAGGAGGAGACATAGTAAGGGTCATAAGAAACTACTATGAATGATTATATGCCAACAGATTAGATAACCTAGAAGAAATGGATAAATTCCTAGAAACATACAATCTACCCAAACTGAATCATGAAGAAATAGAAAATCTGAGTATACCAATTATTAGTGAGGACATGGAGTCAATAATTAAAAACCTTCCAACAAAGAGAAGTCTGGGACCAGATGACTTAACTGGTGAATTCTATAAACATTTAAAGAAGAGATAATACCTATACTTCTCAACCTTCTCCCAGAAATAGAATAGGAAAGAGCACTTCCAAACTCATTTTCAGAGGCCAGTATTACCCTGAAACCAAAGGTAGAAAGGATGCCAGAAGGAAAGAAAATTATAGGCCATTATCCCTGATGAAAATAGATGCAAAAATTCTCAACAAAATACTAGCAAACTGAATTCAATAGTTCCATAAAATGGTCATACACCAAGATCTAGTGAGACTGATTCCCAGGATGCAAGGATAGTTCAACATGTGCAAATCAATTCATGTGATACATTGCATTAACTAAATGAAGCATAAAAATCATATGATCATCTCAATAGATGCAGAAAAGGAATTTGACAAAATTCAATGTTCTTTCACAATAAAAACTCTTACAAAGTAGGTGTAGAGGGAATATACCTTGACATAAGAAAGGCCATATATGGCAAGCCCACAGCCAACATTATACTCATGATGAAAAGCTGAAAACTTTTTCTCTAAAAACAGGAACAAGACAAAGATATCCACTCTTGTTACTTTTATTCAACGCAATATTGGAAGTCGTACTCAGAGCAATCAGGCAAGAAAAGAGATAAAAGTCATCCAAATCAGAAAGAAAGAAGTAAAATTGGCTGTGTAGATTACATAATCTTAAATGTAAAAAACCCTAAAGATTTCACCCAAAAAACCCTGTTAGACCTAAGGAATGAACTCAGTAATATTGTAGGATACAACATCAATATACAAAAATCAGTTGCATTTCTAGACACTAACAACAAACCACTGGAAACAGAAATTAAGAAAACAATCCAATTTGCAAAAAAATAATGCACTTTAAGATACATCCAACTGAGAAAGTGAAATATCTGTCACTGAAAAATATAAAGCACTGATGGAAAAAACTGAAGACACAAATAATGGAAAGATATTCCATGCTCATGGGTTTGAAGAATTAATATTGTTGAAAATGTCCATACTACCCAAAGCGATCTACAGGTTCAATGTAATCCCTACCAAAAGTCCAGTGGCAAAAAGAAATAGAAAAAACACTCTAAAATTCATATGGAACCACAAAAGACCCCACAGTGCTAAAGCAACCTTGAGAAAGAAGAACAAGGCCAGAGGCACCAGACTTCCGGATTTCAAACTATATTACAAAGCTACAGTAATCACAACAGTCTGGTGTTGGCATAAAAACAGATACATAGATTAATGGAGCAGAACAGAGATCCCCAAAATAACTCCATGTATATATGGTCAGTTAATTTGCTACAAAGGCATCAAAAATACATAATGGAAAATTATAGTTTTTTCAATAAATGGTGCTGGGAAAATTGGACAACAATGCAAAAAGAATGAAACTGGAACCTTCTAGTTACCATACACAAAAATCAACTCAAAATGGATTAATGACTTGTATGTAAGACTGGAACCATAAAAATCCTAGAAGAAAATATAGGGGGTAAGCTCACTGACATTGATCCTGGCAATGATTTTTAGATTTGACACGAAAAGCACAGGAAATAAGAGAAACATTTAACAATGGGACTACATCAAGCTAAAATGCTTCAGTGTAGCAAAGGAAATCATCAACAAAATAAAAAGGCAATCTGTGGAAGAAGAGAAAATATTTGCAAAACATGTATCTAGAAAGGGATGTTACCCAAAATATATTAGAAATTCATACACCTCAATAGCAAAAAATAAATAACAATTTAAAAATGGGCAAAGGACATCCATAGACACTCTTTTCATAAAAGCCATACAAATGGCCAACAGGTACATGAAAATGTGCTCAACATCACTCATCATCAGGAGAATACAAATTAAAACCACAATGAGATATCACCTCACATCTGTTAGGATGTCTGTTCTCAAAAATGCAAGAGATAATAAATGATAGCAAGGATGTACACTAAAGAAAGTCTGATACCTTTGGTGGGAATGCAAACTATGGAAATAGTATGGAGATTCATCAAGAAATTTAAAATAGAACTACCCCATGATTGAGCAATCCCACATCTGTGTATACATCCAAAAAAAAATTGTCTTGAAGAAATTTCTGTACTCTCATGTTCACTGAAGTATTATTTATGATAGCCATCACATGAAAATAACATAAGTATCTATCAATGGATGAATGAGTAAGGAAAAGTGAAATGTATATATCATATAAAATATATGTACTTCTGCCTTTGGAAAGAACGATGAAGTTGGGGGGCATTATGCTAAGTGAATAAACCAGTCAGAGGGAGACAAACATGACATGATATCACTTATATGTGGAATCTTTAAAAAAAAAAAAGAAAGAAAATCAAACGTACAGAAACAGTGTAGAATGATGGCTTGTGGGGTTGGGAGCGGGGGGTGGGGGGAAGGTGGGGAAGGAAATGGGGAGAGTTTGGTAAAAGGGTACAAACGTTCAATTACAGTCAAATAAGTTCTGGGGATCTAGTGTAGTCTGTGCTGACTATAGTTTACAATCCTGTATTGTATAACTGAAATTTGCTAAGAGTCTTTAAAGAGGGCACATCATGTGATGGACACTGGGTATTATATGCAACTGATGAATTACTGACTGCCACATCTGAAACTAATGATGTAGTATATGTTGGCTAATTGAATTTAAATAAAAAAAGAGTCCTGAGAGTTCTCAGCAGAAAGAAAGAAAGAAGGAAAGAAAGAAAGAGGGAGGGAAACCTGTGTATATCAAATCATCCCATTGTATACTTTAAATCTATTATAATTTTGTCAATTATACCTCACTATAGCCAGAAAAAGCTATAAGATTACATCCCAATAGATGAAATGGTCAATAAGGAAACAGATAATTCATAACATATACATATGAATATGTGATCAATGTGATCATTAACCAGAAAAATGTATAAGACAATGAGATACCACTTTTTACCAGAGAGATTATATGTTTCAAAAAAAAAAAAAAGATAGTAGGAAGGGAAAAATTAAAGGGGGGAAATCGGAGGGGGAGACGAAGCATGAGAGATGATGGACTCTGAAAAGCAGACTGAGGGTTGTAGAGGGGAGGGGGTGGGGGGATGGGTTAGCCTGGTGATGGGTATTAATGAAGGCATGTTCTACGTGGAGCACTGGGTGTTATGCACAAACAATGAATCATGGAACCCTACATCAAAAACTAATGATGTAATGTATGGTGATTAACATACCATAATAAAATAAAATTTAAAAAAGAATTTAAAGAAAAAAAACTAAAAATAAATTAAAATCGACTAGAATGTGAAGTTCCGGAGAAGTTACAGACTGGTGGAAATGCATTTCTGGTGGAGGAGTAATTTGGGGGAGCCACTTTGGAGACAGCCTCACAATAACAAGTGAAATCAAACACTGACATTCTCTATGACTCAGCAGTTCAACTAGTGTATACGGTAGGGAAATTGTTGTACATGTGTGCTAGGAGTCATATGCACGAGTCTTTGCTGCTGGGCTGTTGATAATAGCTGAAACTAGAATACCAGTATCCATTAAAAAGTGGACATATAAATGGATTTATTATTTGCAATATCACCCAATGGAATGTTATGCAGCTGTACCCACCAGTGTGGATGATTCTTAGAACGCTAATTCTGAGAGAAGAAAAATTCGAGTATTTGAAGATTCAAAGATATAAACCTCAAAGCAAGCAAAACTAAACTATTTACTGGTTAGGAATAAATACACGTATCGTTGAACGTTTTTTTAAAGGAAGGGATTGATCTACACGAGTATCAGATGACTGTTACCCAGGGAGAAGGAATAAAATCATCTGACCTAAGAGATATCAAGGTAACAAATAATGTTCTCTTCCTATTGGTGGCTGATGAGTAGGTAAGTGTTTGCTTCAATGTTACTCTTTAAATTGGACATATGTTTATATATACTCTTTTTTAGTAGAACATATTTCAAAATAAATGAAGGAAAATATTCTTCTAATAATTTAAAAGATTAAATGTGGCTGATTTCCACAATAACAAACAAGTCCCCAGAGCAAAGAACTATATTATGAATTAAGGAAATTTCTATATTTCTTTGTCTTATTTATTTCATACCATTAAGATATTCTGACTTATTTCTTGAGGTTTTGTTTTCAATTTCTCTTTCTCAAATTCACCAGTCCTTTCATTGTCTGACACTTGTAATTATGGTCTAAGATGAATTTAGCTTAAAAATTACTATTCTTCCAAATAGAAATATTTGTGCAGATTGTCTTCCAAATTACTGTCAGGATGTTTTCAATAATCTCTTCATTAATTTTGAAGCTAGAATTATTTAAGTGCCTTAAGACAAAGGCATTTATTTGGCAAAATCTTTCATAGCCAAAGATAGCTTCATCCATTAGAATTACAAGGGTGCCAAGACTCTAAGACATAACTAATAAAGTCTGTTGGGCATCACTGCGCTTCACAATGAGAAAATGGGTGGCCCCTAAGCACTTGTTCCAAACTTCCTCTTATAGGAGACAGGATTTACTCCTTTGGCAAAGAAGATTTGTGGTAAAATAGCCAAGTCATGTGGATGCACTTATTTTTATTTTAAGATTATTGAATAGAACACACACCTCGCTGACTCAGTGCTATCCCTCATTGCTGCATAAGGCGGGGAAAAGTTTTCTTCAGGTGATGTTGGCAACGAGATCTCACTGTGATGTTTCTCAAAGAATCGGGGGAAGGAAGGTATCCTAGGAGGTTTTGTCTCCAGAGTGGCCACAGGGAGGGTCAGCAGCTCACCAGGAACGCCTGCTCTGGCAACGCGGATTCAAAGTCTGGCTAACGTGGATGCTCACTGGAAATAGGTGCCTAGACTGCAGGGCGCCCACAGCGGCTATATTCACTACCACTCTTGTGCTTTCTGTGAGGGCAGTGTTTAGACGCTCGTCCTTTTCTGAGTGACTGTCCTGTTCCCCAAAATAGTTATTCAGCAAAATCGTCAGGGGACCACAATATTTGAGTGTCAAGCCGTCCATAGGGCAACATGCCCGGGATGCTAAATGCCACAAGATAAACAGAACCCATCATCCAGGAGTTTTCACTTCACCCGGAAACTTGGAGGTGAACATTTAGGTGATTTAATCTGGTATGAAATTCAAATTGTGTTTACAGTAAAACAAAGAAACATTACACAAGACTAGTCACAATTTGCACGCTTTTTTAAAGATTAAACTTCAGGCTTAAAGTGAGTTTCACATTTGTTTCCAATCCCTTTGGGGATGAGGCTCCCAGACCCCTTACCTCTCTGCTGTGCGGATGTACTACCTCCTGCCACCTTGATGGAGAAACTTGGAAACATACAGCTCTCGGTTATCCCAGGATTCCTAGATCTTCAAGGATGGACCTGCGTTAGCAAGGGAAGGGACAAGTGTGTTGATCCTAATGGGGGCCTGACTTGCTGCTATAAAAGAACTTTTCTTTTCCTACATTAAGGATCATTTCACTGCCCAAATTCTGTATACCTGGGCTGATGAATTTTTAGTGGGAGTTGAGAGAAGCTTCGTACCTGAACAGGGGGCACGGAGAGAAGGAAGAAGTCCAGACCTAACAGCTCTTCTTAGCCAGGGGGTCATTCGCCAGAGAGAAAGCAGGTCTTTAAGGTAGAGCAACACAACCCATGAAATATTCTGTGGGGAGAGAGAGGTGGTCTGCCTCAGTACGGTGGAGGCAAGCAAAGAGTGTATCTGAAAGCAGCCAGGGTTACCACAAGGCAGGGAATGGCGAGATGTGGCCAGTCAACGGTCAGGGGACAGATGACAAAGATGAGCGAAGATGCTGGCTGGAGGTTAACTGACGGAGAAGACAGATCGACCTCAGCAGGGGGTCCAGCAAGAACCATTGCCTATTCATTCAAACAAATTAGGACAAATCAAATGGTTTGGGGCAAAATTTGAAATAGTAGTGCCCGTGTCTCAAGTTCCTCACTTATAAAATGGGAAAATGCCTCCTTTGCGGGCCACGTGGGTTTAAAGAGCTACTTCAAATCATCTGGGATGGCGCCTAATATAAAGTGGGTGCTCCGTAATGGAAGTGATTGCTGTTACCACCGAGATTTGCTTGTATGAGACCTATGTTGACTTCCACGTTGCAAAATAAACCCAAGAGTTTAAGGATCTGGATAGAAAAAGTGTGAAAATGGTCAATAAGACAGCAGCGATGAGCCACCTGGAGGGCTCTGTGACACACAAGGGACTGTCACCTGCCAAATCCTGCATGGCCCAGTCTGCAGACACCAAAGGATGTTTTTTCTCCTTTCTCCTTCCCACAGCTACTCGGTTCTCAGCATCTTCCAGCCTTGACCTCCCGTGACCCTCAGTGAAATGGATGTCCTTCACTAGGATTCCCAGAAATCTGAGAATGGTTGAATCTACAATGCAGTCTCCTTTTTGCTAAGGATCTGTGCCTACGGAGCCACCCACCCCGGCACATTCCTTCTTGCTGAGAAGGGCTGTCACATTTGTAATGGCTCACGTCTGCTCCGCACTTGCTTCTGGTGGCTGGTCGTCAGGCTGTTCTTCTAATATTTCCTCCCACTCACAAGGATGGTTTTGAAAGCCCAGGCTGCTGGGCACCATGTTCTTAGATCAGAACTTCTCAAACTTCCCTGGGGATCAGAATTACCCAGGTCTAGTCACAGTGCAGATTGGAACTCAGCAGGTCTGAGAGTCTGCAAGTCTAATGAGCTCGTGGGGGCTCTTAATGACGCTGGTCTGCAGAGCCCAGTCCAAGAGCAGGGCCCAGGCTAGGAGAAGGCAGGATGGGCCATGTTCGGGGCTCACTGGCTGCTTCCCCACATCTTGAATTTTATGTCGTCTGTGAGCAGCTTGGCAATGCTCGTACACCTCATCCACCGGCCCCCCAGAGGGTGACCTAGCTCTAGCTTTTAGTCCGTTTTCAGAGACCAGAAAGGTCCAGCTCACTCGTGCTGCAGGGCTCCACAGACATGCACGGGGTTGGCGAAACCGGTGAGTGTGTGGATTCTGTTAACCAGTGAGGTCCATGCATGTTTCATGAAAGCCCATTGAGTCATGTATCTGTGCTTACAAAAGATGAGGAAGAAAGTGAACCCCAGAGAAAATTCTGGTTGTTAGCTACGGAAGAGTTTAGCCGATTCCCTTCATTCTCCATCCCTTTTATCTTTCAGCAAAGCTGGCCCAGCCAACCACAAAATGGCCCTGGGAGACTCGGCTCCCAGCAGGGCAAGAATCCAAGTCTTCTCCGCTTCACAAAAATGCCCTTTCTTTCAGAGGTATTTGTTTGAGATCTCTCTTTGCTGTTTTCATATCTGCCCTGAAGTTACTTTCCAACAGAGTGTATATACGTTTTAATCAGAAGCATCTCAAGAGGAAAAGCTATCCTGCAATTAATGGCTCGAGCCATCGGGCTAAGTATAACCCCGGCCTCACAGTCATGGCCTTGTGCCTTGTGGCTGTGTTCACGCCAAAGCCGCCTCGCCATCCCGTCCTGGAGACTATGGTGAGGGCAGGTTTTGTAATGCTTCAGGGAGATGTAACCAATTAAAGGCAAATCGTGTTGCGCCCGAGATACCCTGCAAGACACAATGCTTGAGCTCTCTGTTCTTCCTCTTCCTCTTTGGGCCTGACGTGTGAGAAACCACCCCTGGCTTGTACGGAATACGACACGCAGAAAGAATATTGCAGCATGAAAGATCAGAGGGGGTACCGCTTACCAGAGCCATGCTGAGCCATACCGAAGCCTAAGGAAAAGGAGAAGTCACTCATACTGATAACACTGACAACAGCCTGCATTTCACATTTTGATGTTTCGTTCAGGGTGGAAGTTTGGGCGTTTTGAGTTCTAAAAACATCACATGAAAATACTATTTATTTTGATTGCCAGTTTTTGAATGCCCCAGCCCCTAAATTCTGTGTCCAAGATGAGTACCTCCCCTTCGTCTTGGCCCTGTCATTAGAGGGGAAATCATCTATTTAACTTGCAAGAAAGCTTATAAAGGCTGAGTTAATGGCGCTACATATTGAACAAAAAGAAAAAAAATGATGGGTTTTCATGAACTGGAAATCAAAGCTAATAGGGTGTGGATGTTTTGCTGATTCTTGAAGCTGCAGTGAGCAGAAGAAATGCTTTGAAACTCTTTCTCAAAAGGCTCTTCTGTCTCGAACCTTAAAACCATCTTATAAACGGAAAGCCCTTGTTGCATCTGACTGTATGAGATTTCAGTTTATTGGGTTTTTCTTCATCTTCCCACATCTTCTCTATGGTGATTTGCAACTTTTATCGAAGTTGAACTTTTAAGGCGCCTGACTGAAAGGCTGAGCACCAAGCGTGGTAGTTACGGGAGGCAGGCGTCCCTCCCAAGGGGCAGCCCAGAGCATCGTCGAGTGCTCACTTTCCCACCAAAGTCTTCATCCCAGAAGCTGGAAGCTGTCGCCTCCTTCCCCAGTCTCATCTCAAGATGGTCCTCACAAGCTGGGCTCGGGGGAGAAAGGACCGGCCTCTGACCCCCAGTCCTGTGACCCTGGACAGGTTAGCCTGTGCGTTCACCACGTCTGTCCCCTCTCCTGTCAAGTGGCAGGAGCAGTATGGGACTGACACACTTACCTTACTGGGCTGTTTCCAAAACAGCTGACACGAAACTGCTTTGTAAACCACGCAAGTCATGTTCAGTGTCATGGGTTGATCATGAGCTTACCGAAGAGTAGAAGCCACTCCCCCACATTCACCACACAGAGGACATTGTCACAAGGGGGGAATCGTGTAACTGTATGTACTGTCGCTGAGCTGGCCCTCTCTACACTGAGTCAGCAGAGAGCTGGGGGGCCCGATCGAGACGACCAGCCCGTGCCGGGCACCCATGTCGCGACCACGCCTCCCCAGCCCTTCCCGGGGTTACTGTGGTGGCTCCGCTCTTGACACCCACACCGCGCCCCCGCCCCCAGCCCTGCTCATCAGTGCTTCTCACCCTCGCAGCCGAAGAATGATTTTTAAAGATTTATTTATTTATTTGACAGAGAGAGACACAGCGAGAGAGGGAACACAAGCAGGGGGAGTGGGAGAGGGAGAAGCAGGCTTCCCGCGGAGCAGGGAGCCCGATGCGGGGCTCGATCCCAGGACCCTGGGACCATGACCTGAGCCGAAGGCAGACGCTTAACGACTGAGCCCCCCCCCGGCGCCCCGAGAATGATTTATAAATGCGAGTTGAATCGCATCACTCTTCTGCTCAGGACGCTCGGTGGTTTACCGTCTCCCTCAGCATGAAAACTGCATTTCTTGCAATGGCTGCTGAGACCCTCCAGGATCTTGTCTTGCTACTTCTCCTGGTGCCTTTTCCCTCTTTTCCCATTTGCTTCCTGCATTCCCGCCTCCCTGGTCTCCTCACTGTCTCTGTCCCCGCCCTCCCCTTGGGCAAATTACTTAAGTTCTCAGTGCCTCAACGTCCCTGTCTCTAAAATGGGCATAATAATAGCAAGAGTTTCAGAAGATTTCTGTCAGGATTAAATCCGTTTGACAATATGGTGAATGTTCAATATTATATTATCATTGTCATACTTTTTATTACCTTCATCTGATTTTCCCAAATCTCTGATGATTTGACTCCCACACTGACAATAATCTCTGAGATACTTTGTGGCTTCTTCCTACAAAGCATCTGTAAGACCCTTGCTGCAGAGAAATAAAACTCAGAGATGTCAAATCCTCTCAGGTTCCCCGAGCCCTTGCTGCTAGTTCTTATGCATATGTTGTTTGTCCTGAATTTTCTTCCTTACTCGTTTTCTAGGGAAAGTTGTTTTATGTTTCTCAATTCTGTCTTCCCTTCATTTCACTGTAATGTCATTTTCCATCTTGCCTTCATATTCTAGTTCATGCCCACACTGGCACCCTGCCCTTCACTCTGTCTTTAATTCTTTCTGCAATTTTCACTCTGCCTTCTCTATTCTCCCGTGTGGGAGCAAGGGCACATTTACTTAACCTCCCTGGAAATCTTGTGTTTTGATGGGGAAAGATTGGCTTTCTGGCAGTTCTAAATATAGAGTAATTCCTTGAAGGAATGCATGATGGGGCCGGATTGTAATTCAATACATGGAACTGGGCTACAAGGTAGAGATGTTGTCACAAGGAAAACAAACTCTCACTCACCTGTTCTAAGGTACTGGGTCGGAAAGAGTCCATCAGCAAGCTGACTTGATTATAAGCTTCAAGCCACAGATCCATCAGTGTTTTGTTTTCTTAGCCTGGGAGGGAGATTGGAGTTTAGGTAGGAGCGAAGCAATGAAGCCAATAAAGTAAGTCAAGAAAGCCTCTCCAGATGTGGGGTAGGGGCCCGGGGAAAGTAGCATGAGGCTGGGCAGGACGAGATGGGAGCACCAAGCCAGTGCCTTCATGCATACTCTTCACCTTTTGAAAAGGAAGGACAGAGGGGCGCCTGGGTGGCTCAGTTGATTAAGCGTCTGCCTTCGGCTCAGGTCACGATCCCAGGGTCCTGGGATCGAGCCCCGCATCAGGCTCCTTCCTCAGTGGGGAGCCTGCTTCTCCCTGCCTGCCGCTCTGCCTAGTTGTGTTCTCTATCTTTGTCAAATAAATAAATAAAATCTTTAAAAAAAAAAGGAAGTACTAGAGTTATAGTCAAAAGACTCATATCTAAAAAAATAAAAGGACAGAGATAGCTTAATTTCATTTGCATTTTGTGAAAGTGTTTAAGCTTAATTTAATATTCAGGGCTGAGTTAGATTCTTCAAAAGCACAATTAAATGGAAAATCGGGTCCTCAGCGGCTCATACTTGTAAGAAACCAAATGGTTTGGATCAAAGTACTTCCACAGGGCACCAGCATCAGCCTGTGTCATTAAAATTATAAGGACAGAGATAGCAACGCAGGGGGAAGAACATCGCTTGGGAATGTCTTACAGATTCAAATAAAGTGAGGGTGACATTTGCAGGATTTAAGGAAGCAATCTTTGCTGCTTTGGTCCATTGAGCCAGGCCCATTTCCTTGTTCTATCAATGGACATAGTGATGCCATCAAGTGTTGCTACGGGAATTAAATGAGATAATACAGGGCACACCTTTACTACAATGTTCGGCATGTGGATGAGTACCTGTATTTACTTTCTATGATATCCAGCAAATTACCATAAGTTTAGTGGTTTTAAATAACAGACATTCATAATCTCACAGTTCTGTCTGTCTGAAGTCCAAGCGTTATGGGCTGATTTCTCTGCTGCATTCCCCTCCAGAGACTTGACTAGGGAAGGGTTTCTTTCCAAGCTCACTCAGGTTTTCTGCAGGATTCAGTTCCTTGCTAGCTTCGGCTGGGGCTTGCTCTCACCTATACTAGGGGCCCCCGTCAGAGTCAAAGTCCATGACAGAGAACCCCCCTCACACTGAATCTCTCTTATACTTTTAATATCTGTGACTTCAGAAAGGGGTCACCTGATGAGGTCAGGACCACCAGAATAATCTTCATTTTGGTTAGCTCAGAGTCAGCTGACGAATAACTAAGCATGGGAGTGATAGCCCCTCCCACTCACAGGGCTGACCGCTCTCAGGGAAAGGGATCATACAGGCATGTATGCGTCCGGGAATCTTGGCAGCCTTCTTAGAATTCTGCCCATTCAACAATTGCTGTTGTGTTTTGTTATGAGACATAAGTAAAGTAGACTGTCTTGGTGGGGAAAATACCTCTAGCCAGTAAGAATTCCATATTGTATGGGGAGGCATTCCGCAGAAGACAGGTGTGAAACATATCCGCATGGGTCAGAGCACCTGGACAAGGTAAGGGATGGGGGCTTCTTAACTTGGCAGACCAAGGGGTGACTTAACCGATGACCCGACAACCCTACGTGAAATCATGTTTGTCTTCAAATCCACGGAGGGCAGTGGAGGAGAAAACATTTAACCTAGAGCACCCAGTTAGGGGATGATCAGGAGGGAAGCTAGAGCTCGTCTCCCAGTGGGGAGACTACGTGTCTTCTCACTCCTTCCCCATCCTGGGCCACATGCCTGCTGGGTCAGTTCACTCCCCAGGATCCACGACAGCACCCTACTGTGTCAGTGAGAAAAATAGCTGGAGTCAGGATTCCTCCATTAAGACCCGTTAAATAAGGGTGTACCGCCCGCATAGCTTTTGGCGGCAGTTACAGAAAGAAGGGCTGTAATAGAATCACAGCACAAATCACTTACAGTCCTCTCTCCCCTCCCAACCCCCAAATCCCATTTGGTGGTGCGAGGACCAGAATTGTGCAGGACTTGGATGCTTTGCTCTCTCATGTCATTGTTGTCCTGAGCCCTTCCTGTCATGGACGGAGCTCACTGCTCAGGAGATTAACTTTCCAAACCAAAAATGCTTGACCCACTGGAAATCTATTCGTGGAACTTATTGTTATTTTCATCATTGGACCATGAAAAATAAATTCAAAAATAGAGTCTTAAAACCCTTGCCCATCATGAAATAGCTCAAACTTCTCAAAAGGTCCAAGAGTCAGAGGGAGCTGGGAGATGTAGCATTACTTTTGTCTACTTCTATATAATTTTTCCTTTCTCTTTTTTATATCTGGGATTTATGACTTGAGAAAGAGGTATTGTTGCTCTGATTACTGTCTGTTTCCCTGGCTAATGTGGTTTTCTCACCAGAAATCTTGAACAGTTTTTTTTTTGTTTTAAGTTGAAAGCAAAGAGAAATTGTGATAGCTTCATCTGCTATCACTTAGACAATGAAATAATAATAATCTAACAACTAATAGAATAAGAAGACACTGTATACAAGAGTAAATCCTTATGTTCTTGACTCTCAGGAGGCACATGAGTTTTCTCCTACCATTGCAAATTCAAGTATCTGGTCTTGAACTTCAAGAAGCATTTACAACTTGTTGATCTACTTATGGAGCTAAAAGAATATTCTACCAAAGATTGTCCCTGCTGTTAAGTAACTCATTCAAGAGTTAAAGGAGACAGAAAAGGAGAAAGAGAGAGAGAGAGAGAGAGAGAGAGGGAATCCCAAGCAGATTCCCTGCTGAGCACAGAGCCCAACACCGGGCTCCAACTCATGACCCTGAGATCATGACCTGAGCCGAAATCAAGAGTCATATGCTCAACTAACTGGCACTTCAAAATTTTTAAGTGATTTGTTGCACAATTACTATTGCGGCATAAGAATTTGTGCCAAAGTGTAGGAGTTTAAAACAACTTTTTTTCTTTCTCAAGATATATTGGTCAGGAATTTGGAAGAAGCTTGGCCAGGCAGCTCTCACTTAGTCTCTTGGGTGGTAGAAGCCAGATGTCATGGGGGCCTCCGTCCTTGAAAGCCTAGACAGGGCTGGGTGCCAGAATGGCTTGCTCACAGGACTGGCAGATGCTGCTGGGTGTCAGCAGGGGATTCAGAGGGGACTGTTGACCTGAACAGCCATGGAGAGCCTCTCTAGCCAGTGTGGTGGTCTCAGGATGACAAGACTTCTTACAAGATTTCTGGCTTCCCCCATAATCAGTACAGTACTCTGACCAGCTTCAGGAGTCCCAGGACATCACTTCTGCCATACTCTAGTGGATGGAGCAATCAGAAGCCCACCAAGATACCAAAGAAGGCTCCAGAAACCCACCAAGATACCAAAGAAGGGGACATAAACTTCACCTTTTGGTAAAAGCAATGTCAGACTATGGTGGGGTTCTGTTTTTAAAACAGCCAGTAAGATCCCGTTCAAATGTATTATAAACAACAAAACCTCTGATTGCAGCTCAAGGTATATATAGTAAAGGAGTCATTTTATTTGCAAATGAGAGAAACTTAATGCTACTGAGGTCAAGACTGAAAGAGGCTATAGGTTTGGGAAGCAGGTCATAGGAAAGACCGGATGAATCTGGCTTCAATCAAGAGTGGTCACCAGGTACCACTGTGGGAGCTTTATCCTCAAACCACATCTGCCTCTCGGCATATGGGCTACTTGTCAGGCCCTGCGACCACTGTCTTCACAATACTTCCAGCACCAGCCAAGGCCACCCGGAAGGGGTGCCCCTGCTCCTTGGTTCATATTTGACACATCGCAGGGAACGATTCAGAGACCTAGTGTTTATCCCGTGTGCACACCTCTTTAATCCATATGACAGATCCTATTCGAGTCATATGGTTAGAACAGTCTTTACCAGAGGATTGAAGATGAAATGGGGCGAACAGAGTGGGAAATGTGCACTATCGAGGGATCAAGGGAGTTTACAGGGATTAGTGAGCTACCAACTTCTCTTGCTGAGAGCTGCTTAATGAAACTTCTATAAACCTTGCACAGAAAGAAATCAGTCTTTAGCTCTCAGCAAACCTCTGTTGTCCAGAGAATCCATGGAAAACTGAATGAAAGGCTATTTGATTTAGCTGATAAAGTGATGAGCCCGAAGTCAGAGCTGACACACACATACCTTCATCTATACATGATGGTCAAGTATTTTCCCTTGATTATTTCATTTGGCTGTCACACAACAGCCAAGGGTGACAGGGTAGATTTTATCTTCACTTAGTAGAGGAGACACCCAAGACCCAGGAATTTTAAGTTCTCAGTCCCAATCACACAGGGAATAAATAGTAGAGCTAGGACTGAAACGCAGACTTCCCCAGATGTAGTACATTCTGCACCTCGCCACAGATTCTCCTGATATAAAACTTCAGGTTCCTTGGCGGCATGATAGACAGGAAAGGTCTTCTCTAATACCGGAGGGTCCAACCACTCCACTACTGAATCTTGGAGTAGCTGCCAAGCGGAGCATTTTGGCTTCCACCACCGAAATCAAATAGGCCATCTTCATGTTGACTATATGAATTAACACATATCAAATAAATAAAATACATTAGCTTCCACTCCTCTCTGTCCAGTTCCCAGGAACACCGGATTTGGTCAGTCAGGTTTCATGGCAGGTGGAGGAACTGGCGTCAGACAGACCTCAGGAGTTATCTGTTGCTCCCCAAGTCAGATGTTGTTGGCTCAGGCTCATTTCACAGGTCCTCAGATCCTTGGCTCAAAGTGAAACCAAGAGGTCCTCAAAACTTTCTATGCTCAAAGTGAAAAACAAGCTCGGAACACACTTTGCTTGTGAAAACACAGTGAAAAGAACATACATGCACATTTGCTTCCGCTGGCTATGTCTCGTTTGCGTTTTGAAAGACTTCTTAAGAATCAAATGCCTGAAATATGATTGGTAGCAACTTTGGTATCAATGTGACCATCACTGAGAATTTCTTGAACTCAAGGGGTGTATTTTTTTAATCTTAACCCATGAATCCCTGAGGGTCTTGATTTGGTCAACATAAGCCAGGACCGATCATCTACCAAACCATGAAGTATACAGGTTTTCTTTGATGTCCTGGATCTCCTTTTCTGCACCCACGTTCCTTCTTCTTTCCTTCTCCTCTTACTGCGGGCCCGTCCTCCATCGAGAAGACACTGTTGGCATTAGGCTTGCGCCCGGAAATGACGAGGAGGATGACGAAGACAGTGCCTTCCACTCATTGGGTGCCCACCATTTACACACTATTTACTCAGTGCTGATTAGGACTCAGGTCAGGCTTTAAACTGTTTTGTGTAATCCTATCTGCCCTATGAGACTGATACTCTGTTTTCCCATCTTACAGATGATAAAACTGACATTCCCAGAGGGAGATAATTTGCCAGAAGCCCCACAGCTCAGGAGGGGTAGGCGGAGACTCAGTCTCCTGTTTGTGTGACTTCTGAGTCCATTTCCTGTATTATTCCAATCAACGTCACAAAGGGTGGCTAAATCAACCTAGTGTCTGTCCTCAGGTATTTTCACATGGAAAGAGGACAGGCAGTAGAAAGTCGTGCTTAGTGGAAATTTAAGAATTACAATTGGTGTGGCTCTTACAATGAGTAATAGGCTAATACCGAAAATATTTTCAAGTTCCTGGAAAAGGGCTTCCCAGCATCCCCCAAACCACACCACGTGGAGCAAAGCTCTGTGCCCTCTGTGACCGCCCTGAGCCTCAGGAGGCCTAGTGATAGCACCTAGCTCCCGGCCCTTGTTTCTCATCTGTAAAAGGGGGGCGGGGTGAGGCCAGGTCACCCCCAGGGACTGTTCCAGCCCCGACGCCCCATTTCTGAAGGACTGAGCTTATCTTAGGGCTAGCTGGTGACCCTGGAGTCCTAGTGTCCTCTCATTCAGAGCTCCAGGTTCTTGGACCTTCTGTAAGTCTCCTGGGAGGTGCAAGATATCCTGTCAAACACAGTGAAGGCAATTCTTCAGTGAAATGTCATGACAAATTACAGCCCTGAAACCACTTCATCTCTCAACCTCCTTTCCCAGGAATTGGTAGTAAAGACGTAATGCTGTTTCCAGCCCCTTTCATCTTTAAAGCTCTTACTAAAACATTGAATTAATCTTCAAAATGTCACGAAGGGAGGCACAATCTTAGCGCTGTCTCTTCTCTTGCATTCTCTTCATTTTTCCTTGTCAGTCATGTTCTGAGAGTAGCGTCTCCTTGCAGGAGACCTGCAAGGTCATTTGCTTGAAAATCACATCTGATGCTTGATTCTCACAAACATTCTCGCCATGCACTCATCCAGTGTGGGGGATAATTTCGGAGTGCCTTCCAAGCCCAAAGACCAAGCATTGCCCATCTGTCTATACATTTTATCCAACAAAGTCGAACCCCAAGTAGCGAGGTGAGTACACCCAACTGATGACTCTCCATACAACTGATGTTGATTGGATTCTGCTTGGACCCCTGCAGTAAGCCGGGCCAATCAGATGACTCTCCTCCACAGCCAAAATGGCCATGAAGCTACTACAGTCTCAGCCTGGAGCCTGGACTGTCTTCTTGGATGGAGTTGATGAAATTGGAAGGGAGGGTACATCCGCCTTCCTCGGTGAGCCCACCTGCAAAACTAGAAAGATGAGGCAGATGTGCAGCAGGGAACGGAGTCGGGACATGGACAAGAGAGTACGTCCTGGGTCTCCGTCACCTTTCATTCACTGGCTCCATTCCTTGACTGCACCTTTTTATTGTGTCAACCTAGCATGTTCACTAACACCTGCAGCCTGCGCTTGAACAACCCGAGTCACACATGACTCCCTGGACCTTTCTTGAGCACCTCTCATAACTCCCCATTCTTCTGGAATTCTTGGGGTCCAGAGAAAGACTCAGGAGTCAGAGATGTTTTCCCTTCCTCCAACTGGGGGTGGTGGTAGGGGTGGAAAAGGAAATAGAGGGGAAAAGATCTGAGTATTTGTCTCTATTTTTACTGCCTTCTTTTGAATTCATTTCTTGCTGACAGCACATGGTTTCCCGCCTCCTTTCCAGAAGGACTGTCACAGAGTTACATCCATTCTCTGTGGTGCTATAACAGAAAACATAACAACAACATAAGCCCACCACCTAATTGATTTGCAGGTAGTCATATAAGTAGAAAGAACGGAACTTTTAAAATAGCAACGATACTAATATTTTCTTTTAAAAAATATTTTATTTGACAGAGACAGCGTGCATGTGAGTGTGAGAGGGGGTAGGGGGAGAGGGAGAAGCAGACTCCCCGCTGAGTAAGGACCCCGATGTGGGACTCGATCCCAGAACCCCTGGATCATGACCTGAACCAAAGGCAGACACGTAACCGACTGAGCCACCCAGGCGTCCCGCTAATACTGTCTCATGTTTCCTAATTTATGCTTTGACCTTTCTACTTAATTTAATCGATCCTTAGGTTGTGCCAAGCCATGTCATAAAATCATGGACTGTCAGACTGAATCAAAAGAAGAACATCATCTAAAGTATACACAACTATAAATAACCCCTTCCTGGGTCCCCTGCCTGATGCGACTTGGAGGTGGCTACCCATAAAGCCGGCAGAATGGGGTTTCAATTGGGAGCAATGACAGCTTAATGGAGTCGGGAAACTTAGTACTTAACCCATGGCTAGCTTTCAAAATGTCCTTTTGCCTGAGCTGACCTGAAGTGGATTGTCTCCTCCATCCCTGCCCACCATCTGCAGCCCCACCCATCTCAGAGGGGGGCCCAGGAGGCCGAGTCTGGGTTGCATCACTACTGGAAGGAACCAGGTAGCATTCCAGGGAAGGGTGTCAGGAATGGTGGGGGTGGGGTGCCGGGGAGCTCTACAGGATAGAGGCCTCTGAAGCCAAACTGAGATTCAACCTCTGTCATGGTTGTACCCTGCCCTAGAACATGGGGGTGGGCATCAGAGTCCCGCTGTCCCCAGTGTCTAAAATACGTCCTCTTGTCCTGGGCAGTCGGGAGCTGAGCCCTGCCCTACCCCACCCCCCGGCCCTGTGGGAGTAATGACGTGCTCCTTAAAAAGACAAAGGGTAAGAAATTCATCTTCAATATTCCCCTCAGAGTATACTTCCTAGCTGACCTTGGCACTATTGACATTTCATTTGCTCACTCAGGGATCAAAAGCATTTTTCTTTAAAGGAGCTCCTACTATGGGTCCTATTGGCTTATCATTTCATGGCTTATTATTTATAGTGGTTCTAAAAATGTGACTCCTTACATCAGCAGGAACCCCATTACCTGGAACTGGTTAGAAATGCACATTCTTGGGGCCCCCCCCCTCAGATCTGCTAAATCAGAAGTTCTGGGTTGGTTTGGGGTTGAGCAATCTGTATTTTCACAAGCCCTGAAGGTGATTCTGCTGCCCGGTACAGATGGTGAGCCCCTACATGCTCCGGAGACCAGCCACTCCAGACAGGAGGTCTGTTTCATCTAATCCCTGGAAATGAGATTCTTCCCCTTCAACAGTACAATGACGAACTATACTGGAGCTTTCAGCAAAAGTTAAAATCAATAAACCAATTCTGTCTTTATTTAAAATTTAGATATTTTGTCCATCATAAATTTTTGCCCTTTGTTTTGGTTTTTTAGAACATCTGTCCTTATTCCTGAGGGTTTTGGTGATGCCCTCAATTTTGTGGCTAGAAGGAATGTGTCACTCGCAGACCGTGGTCCTGCCCTTGGAGAAGCCATTCTCACTGGAGAGAGGGGGTAGCCTTTCAGAGCCGTCAGCTTAATGCCACTGGGTTCTGAAAGGCGGAGGACAGGCGTTCTGGGAGTGGGTGTGGAGGGCTCGCACATCCTCCCCGCGGGAACAGAACCGCGAGCTGGCATACCACAGGCCACCCTCAGCTGTGGGCTGTCGGGATGGGAACCTTGTAGAATTGCTAGACCCAAAGATCTTTTTTCAACTTCAGGGATTCAAACAATATTTTCCAAAGTGGTCCTAAGACTTCTCTCCTCATGAGCGCAGTTTCAGCCAGAGGTGATGACTAATATTTGCTTCTGAGCGAACCCATGTTAACCGGGATGGACTAACTTGATTTAACGTGATGTCATGGGTACTCAGAGTTACATTCCATTTTCTCCTCCTGTCATGGCTGATTAATCACTGAACTGTGACAAGAGGGAGGTAATTCTCTCTGCAGGTCTGGAGCTCACCTCCGCCTGTATTTTTAGCTACAAAAGGGCAGAGCTGCCAAGGAGAGGGCCCGACACAGGATTGCCCAATAAACCAGCCACCTTCTTTCCTGTCTTCCTTCTTTTCATTCCTCTTTCATTTTAAACCACAGGAACAGAAAGTAGAATGCAAAAGCTGTGCATATAATAATTATAATTTAATTAAATGAAATCAATGACTCTCCATAAGTTTTTAATTTTGGGAGAGATGCAAGCTCCTTTACCCAGCTAAGCTCATCTGCAGGCACCGAGGATGCTGAACCTACTTCTTGCTGAACAACAAACTCTGATTCATGCTGGCTGCATATTTGGTAGGACATGACTCAGTAGCTGTGGGGGTAGTAAATGCCATGGTGGTGCTCCCCCCACAGACCTTCTTTAGATCTGAGGCACCCAGCCCCTGACTTCTGGGATGGTCAGGGTGATAGCTCTCACTGGAATTGCCCTAAGTCATCAGGCTCAGCCTTGCTCGAAGTTACACCACCTCTAGGAAGGCATCCCACAGCCCACAATATGCTAAAGCAGGGAGACAAAGACCCAGCCCCCATGGCACAATTTGGGACACTGGGGAAGACATCTCAGCTCCGAACATTTGACAGAATCAGCTGAGGCCTTAGCCACAAATGTGCTTCTCCTTCTGCCCACTCTCTGCCTTACTCACTCCCTTAAAGCTGTCTCTCCAGAGAGACGCCCTCCCTCTATCCCATCCAGCTATCCATCTCGGTGGTGTCTTGGTATCTGTTCTCATGGAATTCAGTGGAACTATCATGGCTCTAGGAAGCAGACTGTAAATGGGACTTTGGAAACAGATCATCTACTGGCTGGTAGGCAATAAGGACCCCATCATTAGTGGTAGGTGGAGAATGAACAGCACCTGGAATGCTGTAGCAGGGTGGTTGTTCAACTCTCACTAGTAGTGGGGGGAAGAGTTTGGTCAAAAAGGATGCATTGGCTTAGGTGACATGTCTGGCGTTCATGGAGTATAAAGGCAATGATAGCCATGAGAACATTGCGGTGGGTGATTGATGCTGAGTACCAGTGATGAACTCAACAGAAACAACAGGCTCAGGGGGAGAAATCCCCAATGCAAGATGGAATGGGAAGGCAAGAGAGGACTCCTTGGCAACATTTAAGGGATCTCCTATGGCTGGAGGATCAGGCCCAAGACCAGGCTGAGGACTCAGTCATGAAAGTAGTGGCCATTAAGGGAAGACTGGATTCTTTCCTGCAGCAGGCTTCCCATGCCAAAGTGATGACTCCACTAGGGAAGGAGCGGGACCCTGAGATTTGGGGCAGGGATAGCAGTGTAGATGCATTTGGGAACCTTGAATTCCCAGATTCCTCTGACTGTTCTGGGCATTAAGAATTGATCCACTCTTCACTTAAAGATAATACAGAGGCCTCAAATGAGGCAGGTGCCCTACAAGATAAGGTCCACTATGTCCTCCTGGAAACCAGAGCAGTAACAAGGGTCTGGAGTGGGGCATGCGCTAGGCCTGTGGAGGGAAGAAAGGAGCTATTCACCGAGGAAGCTGTAGAATTTGGCTAATATGTTCTGGCGGGAACTAGAAAAAACGCATATGGAACTGAATCTTGAGTGTTCTAGGTCAAGGACAGCACGATATAAGGCTGGCTACAGGAGAGTTTATTGATACGGAGTACACTTCTAAATATAGGATGTAACACCGGGGTGTCTGGGTAGCTCAGTGGGTTAAGCATCTGACTCTTAATCTCAGCTCAGGTCTTGATCTTAGGGTCGTGAGTTCAAGCGCCACATGGGCTCCATGTTGGGTGTGGAGCCTACTTAAAATATATACATATTTGACATAACACCTTAGCAAGGACCCTATGAGATGTGTTAACACACTCCTAGAATGGCTCTTGAAAGCTGGAAAAGGAAACAGCATGGAATGAATAAAGTAGAAATGCCAGAGCTTATATGGCTGATTATAGAATACGTGAACAAAAGGCTCAGAGAAGAGCACAAGCTAGAGTGGATTTACTATGTAAAGCTGGAAAACTCACCAGCTGTATACATTCTTCAGAGGGGTTCAGGGAACACTCCCTTTATCTAAGTAATATGCAATTTACTGAGCCAGAGTCCTGGGAGCCCACTTTCCAGCAGAATGGTGTGAGAACTCAGCAGTATAGTGTCTTTGGGGTGGGCCCTGCTGAGGTGGGTACTAGGACAAGACACCTGAACTTGCAAGGGCCTGCATGCTCTGGACAAGCAGCGGAGCCAGAGCACCACCAGAGTCTTGCCATATGCATTGCCGGAGGCCATGTATTAGGAGCAGGGAAAATACAAGATGGTGGCATCCCAGTACCAAGAAGAAAACATCTCCGTCCTGCAGGATCCCATCACCCTCCACTGACATTATGCTTGCTGCAGAGGTGAAATGCTTGGAGTCCAGCTCCATCATCACAGAGCAGGTAATGCATGACAGATTTGGAGATGAAAAGCAGCAAGTTGATTGATGTCACAGTCCATGCTTTGGTAACTCATCCTCCTGCACACATGCTACACATGTTTCGTGCAACATTTAAATAACTCTGTATTTCCACCCTCCTAAGACACAGTTATCCTGACAGGTCAAGAATTCTCACCCTTTCCCCAAAAGTCAGGAAGTGCACAGCCCCAAAGCTCACCCATGTCTGGCTGTATTAAGGACTCCCAAATTCCATCCCATTCCTACTGAATATTTTGTTAGTTAATGAGTACATTTGAAAATTAACCCAGAACTTGCCTGTAAAATAAAAAATGGGCAAAGGAGAAAGAAAAAAATAATTAATCTATACATGTGAACACATACAACAAGCAAAGAAAAAATATGCAAAGCTCCTATAGTTCTTGTTCCTGTAATTGATTACAAGACTCTAGTGGATATTCAATCATCCTTTTTTTTCCCCCACTATGATTTCTGTATTTTCCCCATCCTCAGCCAGAATCTTGGCTGATTTGGGTTATTTCCCAGCTGGAATGTCCCAAAGATTAATTCCCAAATGGCCGAGGTTATCAACTGGCATATCTCTTTTTGATGCTGTCATTTTCATTAACTTTTTCTATTGGGTCTGGAAGTACCAAGAGGCACTCCAGAGAGTCCACTGGATTGCAAACAAAACCCTCCTTGGCCCTACTATGCAGCAGCAACCCAGTTTCCTCTTGGTATTCAAGATCAGCAACTCCAGCAAACACAGGACCTCTTCCACCTGTTTGTTCAAGTGGCATAAGTCCGAAATGGTCAGGTAGGTGCCTCGTCTTCAAATTCAGTAGAAGCACCACTGTGTCTTTTGGAGAAGTCCTAAGACATCCAAACTCACAGAGCTCCAAGTTTCTCAGTCAATAAGCAGGAATTCTGGGAATGGGTTATCAATCATCACGGTGAGAAGAGCCATCCCCATCCCTTGATTCCTGAAATTAAAACTCTTAGAGCAGAACTTAGAGCCCTGATGCAGGACTATAAAGGTACATTGGTTACCCTGCCAAGTAAAAGCCAAGTGCGTTTTGTGTTCCTTCCAAATTGGTGTGGAAATGAAGGCATTGACGGGGTCGCCGGCTGTATACCGAGTGTCAGAGTTCCTGCTGATTTGTTCCAGTAGAGATGACACCTCTGAAACAGCAACTGGAGTCACTGTCTGAGTAAGTTTGCAGTAGTCCCTGGTCATTCTCCAAGATCCATCGGACTTCGCCACAGGCCTAATGGTGAGTTAAATGGGAATGTGAGAGATATCCTCACCCCTTATATTTTCAAATCTCTGATGGCGACACGAGTCTCTGCAGTTTTTCTGGAGATGACGTACTGCTTCTGGTTCACAATCTTGATCAGGAGAGGACATTCCAGGGACTTTCACTTAGTCTTTGCCGCCATAATGACACACCCCATGGTCAGAGAGTTAATTTGGGGGCAAACTAAGCCCTCTGTGAGTCACATTGGAAGTAAGGCTCTATTCTTTCATTGCTGCCAGCCCCCACTTGATTGTTGAATCATAGTGGCATCAATTAGCATCAGTTAGGAACGATGAATTCATACTCCCTTAAAGATCATTTTATTATACCCTCTCACTCTCATCAATGACTACAGGATTCTTTTTGCCGTGGGTGTTTGCAACAACAGCACAGCGTCCTTCCTCAAGTTACTTGGCCTCTCTGGCTATGTGAACCGACCAAGGTCTGGAAACCCACCGAGAGGCCATGATTCTTCACTGTGGTGATTCAAGTCAGGGTTTTGGCTCCAGATATAGAGTTTGTTATACAGTCAAGAAAGATACTAGTGGGTTACCAATCTATTTCATTCCTAGAGCCACTATGATCAGTTTGCCTCCTGTGGGATATCTCTATAAAGCATTTTGGTTGCTGGTACATTTATGCTATGCTTTGGGGTAAATATTTCTGTTATCTTTGTAGCAGAGTGCTGCGCTTGGTCTAACACCCTTAGAGTTCACTCCTGTACATCTTCCTCAGAGTTGACAATTCTTTTAGTGTGCAAGCTATTTTCTCTTGGGTTATACTATGTCCTAGCCCCTTAGCACATGGGGAGATTTGGTCCTGGGTTTAGCAGCAACAGAGTATGTTTGTGGTGTGTCTTGAGAGGGAAATGAGAATCCCTTTCCAAGGCGTGTCCGAGGTGAGTTATCACAGGGCTTCCAAGCAAAGATAGGTTACCCTCCTCAGACACTGGAGAAGCTAATGCTTTTGGTTCAGGGAGGCTCAGAATGACACGGGGACTCAATGTCCGCTTTATTGGGGTCCAACCAATTGTCTCCACGCAAAGTTCCATGAGTGTGTTCTTTCCTAACCAATGTCCTAAATGCCACATGAGAAGCTTGACAATACCGTGAATTCAAGTGTCACTGTAATTCAGCAACCCACACAAGTAAATGTATTTTACTTCCAGCAATATTAGCCCCGTGGCTATAAGAGAAAGGAGATCCTTTCGAGGCTGTCATGGAAGCTCTCAGCCACTCAAGCTGGAAGTTAGAGGGACTGAGTGTGTCATTTTCTTTTTGTAAACGCTCAAGTGCATTGAAAAAAATCAATCCCAAATCACAGTCCTAGGAGTTATCGTTACTGCCATAAAAGTCAAGTGCAGCAACCACTTGGGTTCCCAAAGCGCTTACTTCACTTGGCACTTCATCAAACTCAAACACGGGTTATAGCGTGATTAATTAAAAAGCCACCATGTGCCAAGGGTTACTACTGCCTCGTCCCCCACTGTCAGGGAGCTTAGCACTTTAGCCGAAGGGCATGACCAAACGGATTCCCAAATCCCATCTCTGAGATACGACTGTCTCTACCAATCCTTTATCAGTCAGGTTCCAGTTTGGAGGGAGAAAACACCCAAGGAAAGTTTTTTCTTATATTTTATTTTATTTTTTAAAGATTTTATTTATTTATTTGAGAGAGAGAGAATGAGCACGAGCAGGGGGAGGGGCAGAGGGAGAAGCAGGCTTCCCGCTGAGCAGGGAGCCCAATATGGGACTTGATCCCAGGACCCTGAGATCACGACCCGAGCCGAAGGCAGACGCTTCACCGACTGAGCCACCCAGGCGTCCCCACACAAGGAAAGTTTAATATCAAACATTATCATTATACCAGGGGAGTGACCCTAAAGAATTCTCCAGGGCCTGGAAACAATACCTCGAGAAGGAACAAACTTGGAACAGAGGCCCCTGCGCAAAGCTGGGATTTAGACCTTGTTGGAGGTACAGTTTCAGTCCTCTGGATGGAAAGAAGCTTCCCTGGGTAGTTCCAGTACCAGGCGAGCGGGAGACATCCCTGCGGGGTATGTCTGGATGATGGTGGCGATGAGCTCCCCCCAGAGAGGGTCCAGGGTGGGCGGCCACTCACCAGCAGGGCAACAGGAGGGCCCCACAGAGCAGTCCACAGAGAGGTGAGTACGCGGGGTTGGGGCTGGGGCTGCAAACACCCAGGGGGCTGCAGAGGAGGGCCACCAGATCCTCCTCACAGCCGGGGCTGCGGCCATGTGATGGCAGCCGGAACGAACCCGAAGGGCAGCTCTCTGGAGCCAGAAGGAGAAGCCCCTCCTCCTGAAACGCCTTCTCACCCCCAGGGCTCCCTGCTGGCAACAGCGAATTCATCCTTCCTGCAGCGGGGAAGCCTGACACGGGCCTCCTTCCATCATCACAGAAGCAGGTGATGAGTGGTGGATTTGGGGCTGGGAGGCCATCCACTGGTAACCGAGGCCCCCTTCCTGCTTGAACTTGACCTCTCGTACGTCCTTAGTGTCCCTGGTCCCCTTCTCCTCTCCGCTGCGTCCCGAGTCCCGCCACACACACGACACACAGCCGCAGATCTAGGTTTCGGAGTCCAAGGACCCCATCACCGGAGACAGGAAGCTCCAGGGAGAGCGAGGGAGGGGTCCCAACGCACCCACTTACGTTCTTCAGTACAGAATCTCACGCAGTGAGGCTGACTCAATCCAGCGGTATTGTGACCTCCTGTGACCTTAATTCTCTCTCCTCCTTCTGTCTGTCCCGTCCCGTCCTGTGTCACAGGGCACACAGTTCTAAAAACCTGAAGACATCTTCCCCATTCCTTCTGATCAGAGCAGCAATGACTGACTTCAGTCCAGAAATACCGCTCTGTTACCTGGCTCCCAGGTGGCCTGGGGGGAGGGGTGCTGGCTCAGAATCTGCATTTGAACCTGTCGTAAGGCAAGTCCCTGATCAAACCTTACAGGAATTGCTGGTGGGAGGTTATCCCTGAGAAGGGCTCGCAGAAGATTTCTGTGACAAGTCTTTTCTGTTACGCCATGTTTGCTTTCAATGGCAAATAAACATTTTCCGATTTCCGAGTCAATAAGCAATATGGCTTTCTAGAGACGGAGAGCAGGGTCTGGGGCCTGGCCACTGAAGCCTGCTATTTCTGCAGGAGGGCATCCCATAGCAATTTCTGTACCGTGCTTATCACGGGCGCTGGCGGGCGCTGGTGGGCGAGTGAGCGGCTGCGGCAGGTGACCAAGCGCTCTGGGACTCGGGGCTGTGCGCGGCCGCCGGGCTACCAGCGAGGGTGAACGACGGACCGAGCCGCGGCTCTTTCATTCCGAGGGACTCACACCGTCTGGATCAGTCAGAGTTCTTGCCTGCAATCTACAGAAGGGGTGCGGCAATCTCAAGCCAGAAAGGGAGTGTGTTGGGAGGGTCCCGGGGGCCTCGGAGAGGTAAGAGGAGACTGGAAGCTCTGAGAACACAGGTGGGGACCGCAGGGGCGCTAGGGGTTGGCAGCAGACGCAAGGCGAGGCTCAAGGGCAGACACTCACTAGTTGATCTGCTGCTGAGGAGGTGCCCTCCAGCCAGCCCGGAGACCCCGGTCACAGAGAAGAGCGCGTCTGACCGGCTGAACTCAAGACACATGTCTGTCCCCGCCTCAGGGGAGGCAGCGCAAAGCACTCTGGCTGCCTTTGGAGAGAGGGGATTGTTCACCCCCAAACTGTGCTTACTAAGAAATTTGGGTGTTGGTAGGAATTGGGGGTTGAATGCTAGACAAAGACGGACGAAGGTCCCTCAAAGAGTTCTTGCCTGTTGTACCCCCTTTCAGGTGATGGAGGATAAGTCAGGTATGGGATGGAGGCAAAACAGTTTCAAATCCTTCATACCTTCATCCAGCCCGTCGTCTGCCCTGCTAAGGAGCGGTCAGCATGGACAAAGTGCCACATCCGGTCCTGGATTGGGTGAAGCCCACTGGCGCCCATCACGCACCCCCGGCCTCTCTCCCTTGTTCCTCTGCTCAGTTACCCACCCTCCCGCGGCTGTCTCCCCCAGCCCCGTCCCCTGAGCCCAGGCTTGGTCATCTGGGAGTTGGTCTCAATGTCTTCCCTGTTCCAGGACGGACAGGAAGGGAAATGAAGGCAAACCCAGACACGTCGCCAGGACTGCTATAAATCGTTCCGACAGGACCCGGCATCAAAAACAGTTTCTGGCTTCTTTTTGGATTTGGGGGACCTGTGTCCTCCCTGGCCACAAGCATCCCAGGCACTGGTGTGGCGCACGGCCCGCCTGCGTTCAGGAAGGCAGCCACCGTGTCCCGAAGAACCAGAGGCCCGATGCAGCTCCGCGATGCCTCTTCCCAGCTGCGTGAGCCATTTCACTGCTTTTTCAAACATGGTGAAGTGTAACGCACACCTACAAACACTCACATACATGCCTACACAGGCGGCAAAGCCACAGAGGGGCACAGGGAAGTGTGTGGGCTCTGGATTCGGATGGACCTGCCATCGACATCCGGCTCCACCACATACGCGTTGTGCAACTGTGTGCAAGTTATTCACCTTCTTTATGTGAATTTCTGCAGCTATCAAGTGAGAATAATGATCGTACCTATTTCATGGGGTCGCTGCAAGAATTAGAACCTGAAGTCATGCAAAGCTCTTAGTTACTGCTCTGCATAGAACACACACTCAATAATAAACAGTAGCTCTTGCTAATGCACATTCATGTACACCTGTATCTTTGAATTCCTAGCTCTGTAACCTTGAATAATCCCCTTAACCTCTCTGAGCCGCCTTTACAATTTGACATTAATAACCGCCTCCCAGCTTTGTTGTCAGGACTAAAGAAAAAGAGCAGCTAACATTTACTGAAGCCTTGTGACTCGGTCTGAAAGGCCTCCCCACAGTGTAAAGTGCTGTGAGGAGGAAGGCGTTGCACACCGCCGCTGGCTGTAGGGTTTTCAACAGAAGAAGGAGATTCACATTCATTTCACAATCACCTCTGATTCAAATGCCACTTGGGAAGCACAGACCTTTCATTCTGAAGTGATCCACATTCCAAACAAAAGGTTAAATAGCAAGTCACCATTCTGACTTTGCAATCAAAGCTAAGATCAATCTGTCAGCCTGTATTTATGAGGAAGAGAGGGAGCAATGACAATACCCTGCAATCAAGTTCACCTTGTTCCGGGGGAACTTCTCTGTGGCACACTGGAAACCAACACTGGGAAGTCTCTGGCACGGCTGCACGTCCCTCCAGGAGACAGGGCACAAAGCCACCCGGGGACAATGCGAGGGCCCGGGAGGAGCCGTGGAGAATCGTCTAGCAGCCAGGAACTGAACAGTTACAGGGCCCCATGACACCGCAGGTCCCTGAATGGGCTCTGGAGTCATGGGGGTCAACAGAAGGGGACATCACACACACACAGGGACGTTCACAGAAATCTACAGATGAGTAGGGGGGTTAAGGGAGCTTGGCCCTAACGGTGTGGGGCCAGCGGGCTTCACATGAGAGCTGGCTAGAATCCAGGGCAACGGACGGTTTGTATTTGCCGAAAAAGCCACCTTCCCCTTTGAACCCACAGGTGTTGGAGAATGCCGTTGGGGAGGAGACATGGACCTGGCAAGCCGAGATCTTTTTCCTCTCTCTCCTGGGGAAAAGGCCGGGGGCTGGGAGCAGCAGCTTCTCACTCTTCACCCCAGGAAGAAGGTAAACGGCCCGACTAACTTGGAATCTTCCTCTCCAGTGAGTTGTTCATCACCTTAACTTGAAGCTAAATAAAAGCGGTGGCATAGGAGTCAGTGGCATTAATCGGGGTTATCCAGAGAAACAGGGCCCATAGGACGGAGGGGGAGGGAGGGGGGAAGGAGAGAGAAAGGAACTGGCTCATGCAATTATGGGTGCTGGCAAGTTTGAAGTCCACAGAACAGGCCCAGCAAGCTGGAAATTCAGGTAAGAGTTGATATCACAGTTTGTGTCTGAAATCTGCAGGGTGGGCCTGCAGCCTGGACACTCAGGCAGGATTTTTATGTTGAAACCCTGAGGCAGAATTCCTTCTTTGGGGAACCTCAGTCTTGGGCCCGCAAAACTTCAACTGATTAGACGAGGCCCACCCACACCATAGAGGGTAATCTGCTTTACTTAAAGTCAGCTGATTACAAATGTTAATCACATCCACAGATACCTTCACAGCAACATCTAGACTAGGATTTGATCAAACATTTGGACATCATAGCCTAGCCAAGTGGACACATAAAATTAACCATCATAGCAGGAAAGAATAGTGACTAATTTTGCATGGGGTGGCTATAAAAACTCATAGAGGGGTTTATATATAAGATTTAGTCTTTAAGAAGTAGTAGAAGTTTGTTCTCTAAGAAAACAAGGAAAGCAAAAAAAAAAAAAAAAATGCATGCCCACAGAGGCATGACAAAGGAGAGTATGCTCCGGAAGAGGCAATTTCTCAAGGTAGCTGAGCAGTGAGGTCCATATAGGGCAGGGAAAAGGAGGCGGAGGGCCTGCCTGGCAGGTCCTGTTGGGAGTGACTTCGAAGGGACACATTTACCAGGTAAAATTTGTTTGACAAATGACAGAAAACCATTTAAAATGGGTATGAAAGCACCAGGGTAAAAATCCAAGATCTAGAATAATGGTTCTCAAACCTGAGTGCAAACAAGCATCACTTAATAGTTGATGAAAATGCCAATTCTCAGGACGTTCACCTAGATTTTATGAGTCTGTAGGCCCTGTTTGAGGTCTAGCCGTTGAACAGATTTTTAACAAGCATCTAATGACTCCCCTGCAGGTATGCTGGAGACCACACTTTGAGAAGCAGTGTGTTCTAGAAGAGAACTCTGGCAGCAGAAGGTGAAATGAGCAGAGGGAGCGAAACAGCCGCTGGGCTCAGTCAGGGGTTATTCCTGGGCATGAGCTCTGCTCACACTCGTCAGTCCTTCAGAGGTTGGGGGAGCAAAGCATTGTCTGGAGACAGAGCGTCACGGGCTCACAGACCGTCTCTCTCCTCACTTGGATATCATTTAGTTACATATCAGGGGTGTAAAGTGATTCATCTGCTCGGATGTCTTACAGGCCAGTCAGTAAAACCATCCTTGAATCCTAGATTATACCCCTCAGACATAAGTCCTCAGGAGAACAAGAATGGAGACAAATCCACGGGGCTGGAACGAGGCTGACGCAGGACGGGTTTGTGAATGGGCAGAACCGAACGCCTCCGTTCTCTTGTGACAGAATGTGTTTGCTCCCAGATTCCTCGGCTCCTGATAAAAATCAGTTCCTGATGATCTTTTTTTGCTAGTTTACCCGAAACGACCAGATGTTTCTGAATCCCAGGAGGCAATGAGACTCGGGCTCTGGTAGCAACTCCCAGCCCACATAAATACCAGTAATTCCGTGCAGCCTGTGATGAATGGATTTTGTCTTCCTGTCTCTTCCCTATCAACGTTCCTGCCTTTCCTTTGAAACTCATCTGGTCTAAGTAAAAATCAAAAGGCTCAGACCCACCCTCAAAGTTGGTCTTGCTTAAAAAAAAAGGGGGGGTATAAGACATGGCTTCTGTGTTCATGAGGTTACTGACTCCAGTAGGAAAAAGACGCACACCATAGTCAATATTAACCAAAAGTTGTTTTAGAATTGTCATATCGAATGATGATTACATTGCCAAAAGGTAGCAGAATTAGGAAGTAAAAAATAAAATAATATAAATAAAACAAAATAAAATAACAGAGTTGCTCTTGATGCCAGGGTCCCTAAGCAGAGCCCTGGGGACAACGTTACCGACGAAGACTTGCCCTTCCCCCTCATTCCTCCCGCGGAGCCTCGGCTTGCCGCTGGGCCCTCCACTGTCCTCCTGGAGAGTGGATCTCTGCCCTGAGCTCTGTCCACTTACTCAGGGCCCCGGCTCACGGCCTAGCTCTCTCCGGCTCCTTACACTACAGGCTGGACTAGGTTCCACCCCAAGGCGTCATCAGGGTCTCCATGCCGGGCTACGGCTCCCGTGTGTCAGCAGCCTGCCCACAGCCGTACCTCACAAGGGCTCTGCATGGTGATTTGGGCCCAGGTGAAGCCATTTGTTTTGTTCCTTAGGATATTATAGTTTGCATTTCCGGTCACCTCACTCCACAGGCTGGTTAGTCCTCAGGATAAGCTCTGCCCTGTCCCGCCTTCACCCCTACAAGACGATGGGGGAGGAGCTCGTGGATTCCACTTCCGAGCCTAAATGGGATGTGGCCTCACACGAAGGATCAAAATGCTGTGCTACTTCAAAGATATTAAAGTTTAAGTTTACATTTAAGTAGACTCCCTATTCAAATCCACATAACATTTCAGGAAATGCCTGAAAGACAATCCAAACTTGCATCCTGTTTCTCAGGGAAGACCCAACGTGAGCTACCTCATGGCTTTGAAGGAGGGTGGCCCGTCAGAGAGAATAAATGCAGGGGAGTATGGAGAGGGCTTCCCAGCCACACTTCCTGGTCTGGGTCGTGTGCACCCGCACAGATGTTTTTAACAAAATGGTATTTTCCTTTCGGTTGGCAGCTGTTCCTTGAGCATCCCACTCCTTGGGGTTAAGACCCCGGAGAGAGAGAGAGACGGGGTCAGTGGGAAGATGTGGGTACCGAAACCCCACTGGGAACTCTCAGGTCACATATGTGAATCTAATCCGTGAGCTCCAGAGAACTCTTCAAATTGTGGCGTCACAATCGTTCCAGATGTAACATCAACACGTCAAGAACGGTCCACCCATCCATGTTAACAGAGCCTACTCATGGCCTCTCTGCAAGAAAACTGTCACTTTCTAGGGAGTCGCAGACAGGATATGCAGCAAGAAGATACTGTTCATAAATGCTAGGACCTCTTTGGTAGGAAGCTACCACAGGAATACTAAGTTCCATTTCTACTTTCCAATGTGCACGGAGGGGACACCTTCACACAGTCCCCCTCGCTCTGCCGCAGACTCTTTGTCCAGAGAAGTTACTGCATCATGATAGACCATCAGCGTCAGCTCTTGGGCACTGGCATCCACCCATGATGATGTGGAACATTGGTCTTGGTTCCCAGAAGGCGGAGCAGCTGTGACCAAGTCACAAAACAATGTCAGTGGCTCTTCTACTCTGTGCTGCTTTCCAGCTCCTCTCCTGGCCAATTTAGGAGAAGGAGTGATGGAGTCCAAACCATCGAGGGTGAGAAAGTCCAACGAAAGGCTGTCATTTTTTAAAGACTATAAAGGAGGTTAACCTGACCTTAGAAATATGGAAAATTATGCTATTTCAAGTGTCTCCCACATCTGCCACAGCATCCGCCGACAGCCCGACTTGGGTCCATTCAGCTCGCCCTGATCTCTGACAATAGTGGGTATTATTCCAGCAGGGCACTTGCCATCAGCGGGGGCTCCAGTTCCATGCGTCCTTTACGGCCCCCAGCAGACTGCTCATTTCTGTCAACTTGTTTCCTTCTGGAACATCTCTCCCATCTATACTGATTTTTCCTTTCCTTCCCGCAAAATGATCGTCTAGAATTGCACCTGGATTATTGAAAGATCCCCCTTTTAAGACTCGCCCCCCCATCCACTCCTTGAACTCACCACACAGTCCTGTGCTCCGCCAGGCATCCCCCACACACAGACGTCCCTGTGTTAAACAGAGCCTTAAAAATATAAAGGCTCAGAAAGCGTAACTGGAAAGTTCAAAGGCACACACCCGATTCTTGGCAGGTCTGAATTCGACTCTGGATCTGAGCCTCCTGTTTTCCGTTCCACCCCAACCGCAGTCCCTCCACGCGACTTCCCCCCGACCTGCTCCAACAAAGAGCTTGTTCTTTCACTGCTCACTCAAAAATCTGCAACGGCCGACCCATTGCCAGGTTCCGGTCCCCATTTATAGAACCTGGAGCCAAAGCACCTCAGAAAGCTTGTTTTCCTTTCCTCTTTTTTAGATACTCTTCACTGGAAAAGGCAGCCTACCGATTCGTGTCAGACATAGCACGTATTTTGCTGATTCTGGACCCTGGTTCTCAGAATAGCGCCTTCATTTGAAATGTTTTTCCAACTCCTACCTATTCAATTCACCTTCAACCTTGAAGGTCACACTTCGTCCCACATCTTTCTATGATTTCCCCGACCCCTAATGGCTTTTTCCTCCTCTAAACTCTGGAAACACTATCTGTACAGATGGCTGGATTCAGGATTCAGTTTATAGGGACTTGATCTCACTGGAGACCCCTCTTGGGTGCATCCTCCCAACCGAGCCTCACTGCCCGGCATCTCTGTCTGGACGGCTTAGTGTTACTTGACATAATGTGGACTAATGATTTCCTAAACGCCACTTCTTGTGCTTGCTACAATGTTTCTTTTCTCATGCTACATCTGATGCCCATGAGGCTCACTCACAGTGTCTCTTGGAACTCTTTCTTTCCCCCTACTTCCAATCCATCCTTAAATCATGATTTTTTTTTCCCGTGACGTTTCTACTTGCTCGTCCGTCTTTTTCCAAAGCTATTTTAATTTAATTTCTTTTTACCTAATGTAGATGCAGCCACCAGCATCTAATACTCTCCCTATTTTAATCTATTCAGTGTATCCCAGACTAATGTCCCTCTAGGATGCCTTATTCTATTTGCCATCTCTTATGCATGGCTTGGCTCTTCATTTGAGATCATCTGGTTCACCAGTTTGAACATGCGTGCACGTCTTATTTGATACCACTGGATTATAAATTACATAAGACCTTTTGCAGCTTTTGTATAAATGGCTCATGCTTCATGAAAACGTGCCGGTTGGGTGAACACCCCTGCCATCGTTTCACTCCCCGTCTCGGAGTCCTACAGCATACCCACTGCCCATTTCCCAGCGTCGCATTTCTACTCGCTCAGTTTCACTGTTAAAATCAAAGATCAATTCTGTTTTGAGGTTTAGCCGCCATGCTTTGCCAACCCCTTCCATGTTATTTCCTACCGTAACTTTGCTGCTCTAAATAAGTGAGTCTGTATACTCTTACTGACCCTATAGCCCTCTATCCTCTAAGGGATCCTGCATTTTCCTTTTACCTGGATGTCTGAATTCTCGATTGCTATGGACTGAGTATTTATATGCTCACAGTAAGTATTTCATGTTAAAACCTGATCCCCAGTGTGATGGTCCCAGAGGTGGAGGCTTTGGAGGTGATTAGATCATGAGAGGCGAGCCCTCATGAAAGGGAAGACATATTTATAAAAGAGACCCCAGAGAGATCCCCTGTCCCTTCTGCCCTGTGGGGATGCAGCGGAAAGATGGCCATTTATGAGGGAGGGAGCTCTCATCAGATACCCGAATCTGCCGGCCCCATGGTCTTGGACTCCCCAGCCTCCATCTGAGAAGTCCACTTTTGTTGTCGATAAGCCACCCACTTTGTGGCATTTTTGTTATAGCTGCCCAAGTCGATTAAGACCCCGGTGTTCCAGCAGGGTATGCGACAGCAGCTGTGTGTGTGCCGTGCGCAATGCTGAGGAGGACGATCGTACACCACCATGAAAGATGACCAAGAGCAAAAAGTGACAGAATATTTTATGGATGTTTCCTGATAACTCAATTAGGAAATGTCCAAATTGATACTTGGCTCACGAATCAAACCCTCACAACCAAGCAGAGCAGAGCCACATTTTACCAAGGGAAGAGGTTTTAGAGACAGCACGTAAGGTGGAAACTATGCAGAACATTTCTTAGGAAATGCTCTACTGATGCACGACCCCTTGCTAAGTCGGTCATGATCATTTTTCCTATTTTTTTTTAATTGGAAACTAGATGAAGTTGTTGGCTTGAGTTGAGGACACATGTTATATAAAACAATTGTAACTTTAGATAACTAGTATCCTTCAGCTCGGCCAAATGCGCACATTATGAAAGGCTCATGAGAAATGATACTGGCTGTGGGAAGAGCAGATCTGCATTCATCCAGAGCATAAATTCATTGTCAGAAATGGCAAGTTCTGCCCACGTATCACACTGCACAGACATGTGGTTGCTCTTTTTCCCGAAACACCATGAATATTACAGAGACGTACTCAGTAGATGCTTGTGATTAAATTCATTAGTGTCACCCTTGCATTTGAGGAATCAGATTCCTGCCCGATCTCTCCCCTTTCCCCCACTTCCCCATCTTTGGGCCAACGGGCAGCTGCCGCAGAGACCCCACATGGCCATACCTGTGGAGCACTGCAGAGCACTCAGGGCCAAGCTGGGCGGGAGAACTTCCTGTGTGGTGCGGGGTGATGGGGACATTTGCATTCACTTTCTTCATTCCAAAGACAGAAAACAGAACTGAAGCCTCACCCAGGTTGACTCCATGGGGGAGTGCTTGCTAAGGAGAGAGTGGTTTATGGAAGTACTGCCTGTGATAAAGCTCTTTAATAATACTGCAGTCTTATGGGTCTTAGGAAAAGCACATCACCCTCGTGTGAGGGATAAAAACCCACAGAATCTTTAAATTTCCTAACTCTGAGCAGTATTCATGTAGTGATCATACTCTTAAATTTTAGGTAGAAAAAATATAGGCTCTTGTCATATCTATGTAGTCTGTCCCAAATTTATGAATGGAAGAGTCCCCAAATTTACTTGTAAGTCACATCTTTGGAATTTGGAACTATTTCCCCATAGGAATGCTGTAACCCACAGTAGTTCAGGGCCCAGGCCAGCCCCCAGTGGCCTTTTTAACCCATGAAGAAGGTGAAATCAGGCAGGTGAAAAACCCCAAGCCAGCCTTCTCTCTCTCTGGGGCCAACACTTGGCACCAGCCCCCGAACCCTAAGGATAAGACTAGACGCTGGTCGGAGGGTCCTCCAGTTAGATCCCGAGGCAGCAGGACAGGTTCAGGAAGCAGCTATGGGTTGAAGTTGCCGCTGGGGAGGACCCACTACAAGGAAAGGGACTTGAACATAACAAGTCCCCGTGTTTTCACGACGGAAAGGACTCTCCCCTCTCTTCTCCTCTCCTGTCTTCCCATGTTATTTTCTTTTCTTGAAAGACAAGCAACTTTGAAATCTTCCCTTTCTACTTGAGAGACCTTAGTTACCTGTTTGGTGCTTATATGTCCTCATAAGGCAGGTTGTAATAAATCACATTTAGCTGGCGCAGACTAGCCTTTTAATACCCAGTGGCTAACGCTATTTTGGAGATGCTTTACCTACTATGTCGTACAGGAATTGCCAAACCTGGGCATTTTCATAGGCAGGCAGCTTCACTGTGGGTAGTATTTCCTTAATTTTAGTGTGGTGGGGGGGCGCCTGGGTGGCTCAGTTGGTTAAGCGACTGCCTTTGGCTCAGGTCGTGATCCTGGGGTCCTGGGATCGAGTCCCACGTCGGGCTCCCGGCTCAGTGGGGAGTCTGCTTCTCCCTCTGACCCTCCCCCATTTCGTGCTCTCTCTCTAATTCTCTCTCATTCTCTCTCTCTCAAATAAATAAATAAAATCTTAAAAAACGTTTAGTGTGGTAGATACCAAACCATTGGGCTGGCAGCTACGGAGAGGAGCAAACAGAGTCACTTGGAAAGTAAAAGATGCCTATCGCCTCACTCTCGCTGAGGACCGCTCTGTTGACTTTGCTAACGATGAGCAGCCTCTTTAAACGAAAGAGCCTGCTCTGGTCAGAATACAGGCTCTCCGCTGGTCCTCCGTCAGGGGCCTGGGTTGACCAGAACTCTCCATCTTCGTGAGATGGCCTATCCCTGAGCTCACTTGGGAGATGCCGGTCCCGACCCATTGACCTTGTCTCATTCACCATCAAGAGAAGCTCCTGTCACCCACTGAGCTGCCGGAGATGCGACGTCTACATGCTAAGGGCAGCCTCGTGGAACTTTCAAGCCTAGCATCTTTGTCTTACAGGCTGACCAGGACTCTCACATAAATACCCCCTCGGTTTCTGCTTGTCCTGGCTCAGGGAGTCCTAGAGGCTAAAACGTTTCCCGTCTCACCTTATGTCTGTTGCTCAGAATTCTGAGTTTGGCTTTCTTAGTTTAGTTAGGTCTCCTGGACCTCAGAGGTGGGCCATTCCAGGGACAACAGGGAAAGCCTTAGGAATTGATGAACCAGTGTAGCCGGTGAACCAGCCTCCTTTACTGTCTTCAACTTTTCCAGCTGATAACTGAGAATCTCATGTGACACACAGGTGACAGAGTGATGACAGGTGTAAATCACGAGGTGGTGCCGAATCACAGCCCTCCTGCTCATGGGAAAGTGGGCTCTGACCCTATCACTACTTAAGGTGAGACCCCGAGCAAATACTTAATTTCATTCAACTTCAATTTCATTGTTTGAAACAGAAATGATGAAGCCTCTTTCAACTCTCTCGGTACTGTTTCCTGGGTCAAATTAAAGAAGAGGTAATAATATATTTTAGGGAACACATGGCCTATGAAGCAATCACAAGCAATCACAATGTTGATTGTCACCATCACCATAAACCTCTTCTGCAGCCTTTCAGCTGCTCTGAGGACCAGTGCCATGCTGACCTCCATGTGCTGCCAGCTACTTTCCCAAAGGATGCTCTGACCTTTTTGAAACCGTTCCGTGTCTTGGTCTGTTGCATTCCCCAGTGATTGGCCTGTGCCCTGCCTCACCAGCAGTTATCAGCTCTCAGCTTTGTTTGTAAGCTTCTAATTCCACTTATTTTCCTTTTACTGTATATTGACATCAATTTGTAAATATTTATTGAGCACGTACTATATGTGTTAGACCCCTCACTAGTTCTTTGGAATGCAAAGATGACTAAGGCACCGCCCGTGAACTAAAGGAATTTACAAGTGCTCTCAGGGAAGGGAAAAGGAAGGGAAAGAAACATAGAAGGTTCCCTGGGATGCCCTCAAGGGCCACGACCGGGAATAGCTCCCATTTACGCTGTATCGGTGAAGATCCGGCACATAACCCCAATAGGGCAATAAAAGAATCCGGGAAATGTGTCCTTCCTGTGTGTCCAGGAAGAAGAAACGTGGGACAGAATGCACGGACCACTTCACACTACCTCTGCTGTGTGGTCCTCTTGTAAATTGTGATGTTGCTGGGGGCGCGGGCACAGTGCTGGGGGCGCGGGGAGGATCACCGTCATTGAAATCTGCTGTGAGCCTGGGGAAGGGGACGTGACAGCAGAGCCTGGGAAGCTGAGTACACCTTTCTAGAGGAGCCAAAGAGAGGAAGAAGACTTCAGGGGGGGGATCGAGTGAGGTCATTGCTGAGGCGTGGAGATGCATATGCTTCTGGGGAGAACGGAAGATTTATTACACAGAATGGTGCAACTTTACAAAATATGGCAAAATAGAGAACTGGAAAGATAGGTTGAAAGTAGATTTCTAAGGCTCGCGAATACCAGGTTAGAATTTAAATTCATTTTATCATGCCATGGGAAGCTATTCAATATTTTTATATGAGAAACGATGACATAATTTGAAAAGAAAAGGTCTCCTGATGGCAAAATACAGCGGAAGTTGTAGTGTGTGGGACTAACTAAGAGATGAGCAAGACCGGTGGTTTTCACACTAGAATTTCCTGAGGAGATTTAAAAATACAGATGTAAAGGCCCTCCCCTCTCCAGTTCAATCAGAATTTCTGGAACAAGTCCTGTATTTGTCAGAGCTGCCTAGGTAACGCTCACGGAGAGCCCGGACCGACAGTCACTGGTGTATAGCAAAGTATAAATGCTTTAAGGGCAGTCTTGTTTATTAAACATTTTAAAACTCTGACTTTGGCAAATAATAAGAGGGCATGGTAATTTAATTAACTGACGGGTGGATACTTCTGGTCCCGCGTAGAATTTGTCTCAGGCAGGCTGATGTAAAGTCTCGGTTGGTCTCCGTTCACAGGAGTAATTGACTCAGGACAGCAGTTTTTCCCGGGTGAGGGGAGACTTCCTATGGCCAAACCCCGTGCCAGGCACTGTCCCACAGTATCGATTCATCCTTAAATGTTCCTTATGTGCACATTAGATGCTGTTAGGTATAGGATTCATTAGCACTATTTAAGCACTTTCTAAAGTCATGTCTGTTTTGAAATATCTCCTTCAATAACATAAAATAAAGACTCATCAGCCTATCTCCAAATCATTCTGATGCTTCCATTTTTTCACACCTTCTCCCTCCAGGAATCAGTGGGGCCCTTCTACTCACATCCTTGACCTCTGCCCCAGGTTCTGGGATCCCCCCCCTCCTGGTCACCACCTTCCTATTCATGGTAGAATGAATGTCCCCCTTCCCCAGGGTGATCACATCGAGAAGAGCAGACACGCATGTTCCCCTTAGGAATGGGGTCCTCTAAACCTGGGGCGCACTCTGGAGACTTTAAGCAGGGGAGACCTAGGTGTTATTGAAGTGTGCCTTTTCTCTGCGGATGCCCCTTATGTCTTGAACTGTCTGTACGGCTTCTGCTACAGCTAGAAGGCTGCTCCATCACAGGCCCCGAGTTCACTGTTCCAGGCCCCCCGGCTGACCAGCTGGAGATGGAGCTGCTGGAGATTTTGACTATGGTTATTCAACATCTTATGGGTGTTCAGGTCCCAGTCTTTTGAGAAAACATGAGTGGAATACAAATCCTTGACATCACACTTAACATCTCTTGTAATTTTTCGACACTGCTTTCAGAGCGAAAAATTTCCTCCTCACGGGAGTACAAAGCCGCCAACTGCGAAGCCTCATGTTCTCATTGGCGTATCAGGCCCAGGAGGCTTTTCTAGCCTCAGCTCTTCTGTTCGCTGTTTCAGGCAGAAGAAAGAAAAGGTGGAGCTGCCCCTGTGCTTTTCCAGTTTGGTGCAAATTAGACCTCTGATATGCAAACAAGAGAAAGAGCAAGTTTTCCCTTTGCCCTGAGTGTGACCTCGAATGACACAGTGAGAGCTTGGACGGAGCAGAAAGGCTAATATGTCCACTCATCACCCCTTTGAAGGAACCTTGGAGTGCTTGGATGCTAGGTACTTCCAAACAGCTTTGTATCTCACTTCAGCGGCGAGCCTCCTGCGTTCAGAGATGTTGAGCCCTGGAAAGGACTGTGTGGGTCTCATGTAGGGCATCCCAGGCGATGGAGGGTCGCTCAGCTGGTGACTGCCACCGACTCTGCTCTCCATGAAGTGGGCTTGTCGACGTTTGCCTGGGTGACACCTGACCCGTGACTCAGTGACCAGAAGTGCCATTCTACCACCACCGTGTTTAAAACCTCATGTATCTAGGTCCACCCAAATAAAGCCTATACTTTCTTGATCTTGACGGTTACTCTAAGGGAAGCAGGCTGAGGCCAGAACGGGTAGGGCTTCCCCAAGGTTGTATGGAAAGTTGTATCTCCGCAGACGGAGATACAGACCTAGGGCTCTGATTCTTTGCTCAGAGCTTACTCTGCACTCATATAACGTGGCCATGAGTACCGCCCGGGCCTGGGGGTGCCGCCGTGACCACGGAAGAGAAAAAAGGAGAGCTCTCTGCTTTCAGGGACTCTGTACCCCAGCAGCACACCCAGACATCGCTCACAGCGGACGACCAGCAGCAGTGAAGGGGATTAGCGCAGCTGAAGTGAGCCGACTTCGTTTTTGAACGCTCTCACGTCCCGGTAAGGAAGGGAAAGTTCTGCATATGTTTTTCTGACAGACGTCTAGACAAAGTATCCAGTTAGTGAAATACAATCCTAGCAACTCAAGTGCCAAGAAAAACAATGGTTTCCAGGACATTTAAGTGGCTGCTTAATTGATCCGGTTTACTGGACACCTTCTTTGTGTCACACACGGTCTTAGGCTTTAGGAAGTCAAAGGTCAGAAAGACAGGGTCTGTCGGGCCTCTAGGGCCCAGGGCAGAGCAGGGAGGGTCCCGTGAATGGAAGGGAGACTAGAGTGAAACGTCACTGTGGGCATTAGCGGTTCGTAGGGGATGGTCCGACGCTGTCCGTGACAGCTCAGTGCTGTGGGCGGGCAGGGGGACAAGGAAGGCTTTGTGAGGTGGCATTCGGGCTCCTGGGAAGGATGTGCGGCCGCTCACCAAGCAGAGAAGGGGGCAGGTGCTCGAGCTGGCCTTCACACAGAGTGAGCAGCGTGAGGTGTGCTCCCAGCCCTCAGTGTGGTCGGAGTTCTGTCCGAAACCCAACTGTGCATGTTCCGCGGGTGAGGAAGACAGCCCAGGGGAGCAGCCTCTCCTCAACGGTCCGGGGGTCCCATGCTTAGTGCTTAAGAGCACAGGCCCTGGAGCCAGACTCCCCTCAGTTACGTTCTGGCTTGGAACGTTTTTAGCTTTGTCCCCTAAAATGTTCTCTTTCTTACTTTTTGCACCTTTAAAGTGTGCACAGAAGAAGAAGAAGATTTTTGTAAGAGTTAAGTACATGAATTGAAGTACTTAGCAGAGTTCCTAGCACATAACTCGACGCATGTTACAGCGATTATTGCCTGGACTGTGGGGAGAATTACTCGTCTTAAATGCTTCTGTTCACAGAGGGTATGTCTCTTCTCTCGGAGCCCTGGAGGGGAAGGCGCTGATGGCGAGATCATGGCTCAGTCGATACTCCCTGTGGGGGAAATGGCAGGAACCTTTCTTGTCCCTGGGAACAGTGACGTCACGCCTGGGAGGGGGACAGAGGGGGTTGGAATGTGTTCTTTCCCTTCCCCGTTTCATTTTAGCTCAGTTTTTACCAACATCTATTTACAATGCATAAAATAGCTCAGAGGTGGGTACCGACCCACACTGTCACCTGACCAAAAGCGCAGTCTACAAAAATTATATTGACAATAATCTCCCTGTATCTCATAATTTACATTAGATGGAACTATTTGTCCTTAATTTTTTTGAAGATTTATTTATTTTAGAGAGAGACAGCATGAGCAGGAGGGGCAGAGGGAGAGAGAGAGAATCCCAAGCAGACTCCCCATTGAGCGCGGAGCCTGACACGAGGCTCGACCTCATGACCCTGAGACTATGACCTGAGTGGAAATCAAGAGCTGGATGCTTAACCCACTGAGACACCCAGGTGCCCCTCTTTGTCCTTAAGTTTTTCATAAACAAAAGTACAAATTATTTTTTAAAGGAAATAAAACTTACTTTTTACCAATGATAATGTCTTTCTCTGGGCAGGACACTGGACAACCTGATCACCCAACTTCCCTTGAAGAGTTGCCAACTCCCCCCACACCTTTGGTCCCTGGCCCCTGGCTCTTCTCAGATGACTTTTAACAGGATCATTAGCATCTCTACAAATTCGATGCTTGGTCTCAGCTGTTTGTGGACATGATTCTAAATCAACATCTGATGTTTGGAAGATTGAATATTTATCCTTTCAGAGGATTTTAAGCCATGTTTATATGAGACTGGATGACTATGGAAATATACAACCGCATTCCACCAGCAACACAGAAGTGCGGGGTAACCCTATGGAGGTGGTCTGGAGAGACAGCCCTGCTAGGGGCTTTATAGGAAGCTGACCAGTCTGTTTCCCTGAAAATGCTGAGTAGTATGTCACTGCTGGGGCAAGACGGGTTTTGAAGGAACAACTCTGAAACAGGGATGATATCATGTAACTGGTAAAGAGAAATCATTAAAGTGCTTAAAATAATTTTAAAAACTCCTTAAGCCTGATGGTTCCCGAGAGAGATTTGAAACCATGTTTTGTGAGACAAATAAAAAAAAACTTCAGAGTTCAGTGTTCTCTTGCTTTTCCTACAGGTGACTGAACATTGACCTTAACTTCTTCCCTGCACAGGTGATGGGCCTCACCTCGGCCTGTGAAGTCAGAGATCACACACTTAAAAGAAAATCCAGGCACTACAGCACAAAAGGCCCCAGATCCCCTCAACTTGACTTTTTTTGACTGACCTGTTGTCATGAGATGGTTTGGAGGGTGTGGTGGTAGTTCGGGCGAACGTCATGAGAGCCTAGGCTGGCCCAGGATGGAAAGGAGAGGTGGGGTAGGAGAAATCTCCGACAGAGTGGTGATTTCTAAAGCGTGGCCCCGTGACCAGCAACATCAGCATCACCTGGGGACCGGTTCAAGGGTCAGTGATTGGCTTTCATCGCAGACCCCGGGAATCACAACTCCGGGGGAGGGCCCGTTGTGCTGGTTTACCAGGCCCTCTGGGTGAGTCCGATGCTTCCTGATGTTGGGGGCCCACCCTTCAGCTTGATTGACAGGATGTGGGCTTGTCTTGATGTTAGGAGAACAGGGGTGTGGGATACCTCCCAGCTGTGAATGTCTGGTTGCGTCATTGGCAAACTGGCCCACCGATGGCAGAGGGCCTCCTGGTCATTGGCCTCATATGACTGAGGACTCTGGAGAGGACTGGATTCATTTGCAGATATATACGTCTTACCACTCTTTCTCAAATGCTCCCTGCTTGACTTCTGTCTCCAATAGTCCAGCGTGGCATCTAAGTGCTGAATGCAACGGTGGTTTCTAAAACTTATCCGGCTGGTCCCTTCAGCAGCACTTGACACAATTGGCCAGGTGGGCCTTTTCAAATTGCCTCTTCATTTTTCCCCAGGTGACACTGATGGCTCACCCAAATTAGGGTAAGTCAAGGAGGATGTATTTCCAGAGAAAGTAATGACCAAGTTATGAGTAGTGGATGGGGGGGTACCCCAGGAGCTCGGGGCCATCAGGAGGGAAGTGCCACCACCTTTGAGACGTTGAGGGCAGGAGGAAGCTCCTGGAATTCCAGGGGAAACTGAGTCATGTAGCATGGGCCAGCACTGGAGGAACGCTGACCTTCTGCTGAGGGTCCCAGCGGGCTGAAGCCATCTCACAGGGAGGAAAGCAGGGGATACATACCCTCATCCCGTGGTTCTCAAAGCGTGGTCCCCAGCCCAGCAGCATCAGCATCTCCTGGGAACTTAAAATGCAAAACCTTTTCTCACCCACGGATCAGAAAAGAATCAGAGCTTCCGAGGACGGGGTCCAGCACTCTGCTTAATCATCCCCGTAGGTGATTCTGAGGCATTTTTAAAAGCAGAGAGCCACTGACGTAATCCTAAGCTCTCTCCTTCCTCATCTCCTGTGAGGGCTCCTTCCCAGGAGCCAAACCCGACCATCTGCTGGAGGACGCGGGAGTCATTCCATCAGGATCAGCCTCCTGGGACTAAGTCCGTCCCGGGCAAACAAGGCACAGCGTAGGGAACACAGTCCGTGGTGCTGAGACACGCTGTGTGGTGGCTGCGCTCGAGGTGAGCGCCGCGCAACACAGACACTTGTCCGGTCACCACGTTGTACGCATGCGCGTGGCGGAACCTTGTGTGTCGACTCTGCTTCTATCACAAACAAACAAATAAATGAGGGCACCCGCCCGCCCCCCACCCGGCGCTTCGGCGGCGGGGATGGAGCCGAGGAACACACTACCTGCCGTGGGTGCGCTCACTTGTTTTCGCGAAGTTTTCTTTCCCTTTCTTTCTTGCGCTATTCACGTTCATCCACCAGGGTAGGTCGTGTTATCTTTACTTTGAAGGATATTGGTTAGTGAAATAACTGTTTTGAACCTAACTGGAAACAAGTGAAACCATTTACTCCTGTATGCTCCTGCGCAGATAAAAATACGTCAAATGTACGATAAAAAGAGTAACGGAGGACAAAACAGATGTGCCTCCAGGGACAGAGATCCAGGTGGAGAACCGGAGGAAAGGTGCTTTAGCTGCACAGGCGAGGTGTGCGGCGCGACCACACTCGTCAACTGCCGTCTGACTTCCTGGCTGGCCCTTGACCCCTCTCTTCTACTTACTGTCCCCTCCCCCGTGGTGTCATCCAGGCTCCTGACTCCAGACACCAGCTGGGTCTGTGCATCACGATCAGCCCCTGCCCCCCGACTGGCTGTCCCCCTCTGTCCCTGCCTGCGACAGGGGTGCGGACCGGCCGCGGCCCGTCAGGCTGCGAAGCCCCCTCGCTGCTCCCCTGCCATAGTGTTCTCCACCGCAGACCCTGCGGCTCTCCCGCCCCCACTCTGTCCCACACCCCGGGGCCGTCTCCGACTCCGCCCTTCCTCTACCGCATCCTGTCCACCACCAAGTCCCTGCAGGGCTAGTTCCCCAATGTCCCAGGCTCCGAGCCCGGGTCAGCTTCCCCACGGCCACCGCCGTCCCGTGGTGTGGTAACCACCTCCGAGTCTGTGTCCGAGCCTCGGCCCCCACCCTCTTCAGCCTGCTCTCAACGGAGCCAGAGGTCTTTACGTAGGAGTCACAGCCCCTGATTCCTCGCCTGGACTCAGGTAGAGACTTCCTGCGCCTGCCAGGCCAGGGGATGCTGCAGAATCAGAAACCGGTTACCGCAGGCTTCTGTTTCTCAGGATGTACAACTAGGCTGCGTCTCAGGGGCTCTGCTCCCACGGCCAGGGAGACAGAGGCTCTTGTCGTTCGCTTCCATCACCCCTGCAGCTGGAAAGGGGCGGGGATAGGCCGTGCCTTTCCAAGATTCCACTCCCACCTCCCCTCCACCGGCTAAGCCGGGGCCCTGCTGTCCTGCAGGCAGCAAGATGCCTCCACGTCCCGCGTGGGCGGGCAGCTGATGCAGGCCGGGCTCGCTGGGGTCGGCTGTAAGCTGCGCGTCGTCTGGGGGAGCCCTCTCCTCCAGTCAGTGGACCAGAGCCGGGGCATGTGTTTGGGTTTTGTTTGTTTTGTTTTGTTCATGGCGACGGCAGAAGATCAAGAGGGCAAGCCTCACTTGGCAGCACATCTCAAGTCCTTGCTTGCATCTCGTCTTACATCCCGTTGTCCGAAGCAAGTCTTGTGGCCCAAACCACAGTCAAGTTGAAGCCGGGACATGTGTGCAGATGCAGAGAAGGAGTGAAGAAGGGGGGCGTATCCAATCTATCACACCCCTAACTTTAAGGGCGCAGGGTAATGTAATCCTCTTGTGTGCCTGGAAGGACGATTTGAAATGTTTGTTGAACCCCGCTAACAATCCTTAGGAATATAAACTAGTGTCCTTATAATGGCCTGCAAGATTCAATAAAATCTGGCTCCTGTGAGCTTCCTAACTTCATCTCCTACCACTCGACCTAGCTGATGCCATTCCAGCCCCACACCAAGCAAGCTTCTACCTCAGGGCTTTTGCACCTGCTGTCCATTCTGCAGGGAATACTCTTATCAGATATTTCCATGGCTTTCTCCCTTATATCCTTCGGGCCTTCACTTTAGATGAATGCCTTATCTAAAATAGAATTCCCCTCCGCCACTGACCCTCTTTCCCTGATTTTATTTATCTGTAGCCATAACACTTATTTCTGCCTCACACAGAATGTGCATCTTACTTATTTATCTGCCTCCTGTCATTATAAACTCTTCAGGGACAGGGATTTTGGTCTGTTTTGTCCCCTATCCCCAGTCCCTAGAACTGTGCCTGGCATACACGAGAGTAGGCATTTAATGATTTTTTGTTGCTGTTGAATAAGTGAATTAATATCCTGGAACTTAATAGTTTTGTCATCAGAAACAGTGATTGTCTTTCTATTTCAAAAGCCAATGGAGGGGTTCTGCTGCGTTCTCAGCCGGTCCAGCCCGGGGGTACCGGCCGGCCCCCCACATTATCCTGGTCCTCCATCTCATCTCTGGGTAAGAGCGTTTGGCAAAGGCAACTTTGCAGAATGAACGGGAGACCCCAGAGGAAGCCAGACTCTCCTGGCTAAGATCATGTTCTCTGCTCAGCGGTGGTCCGAGGACGCACGGCTTCCCCCGGGGACAACTGGCATTATCACTGATGGGGGAGGACTGTTCTGGCTTCTCGGGCGTGCAGCCCAGACGGTGCCACACAGCCCCTAATGCACGGGGCAGCCCCGCAGCAAAGAATCGTCCAGCCCCACGTGTCAACAGATCTGAGCTTAAGAAATCCTGTTCCAGGGGGAGCGGAGGGGCCCCGGTCACAGCGCTTCTGGAATCGCTTCAGGTAACCACTGTTTTACTACCTATCCGAGTGACCCGGTAAGGAGTACGAGGGCCGGAATTGAGATGGTGTTATCCATGGTGCCTTCCCAGCACCTCGTACGGTGCCTGATACCTAGTCGGTTCTCAAAAATCATTGTTGACTGAGTCACTGAGAAAAGGTATAATATTAAAACACTAGATCTACTCTAGACACATTACATTCTAGACATAAAACACGATTATGATGAAACTCTGGCTCGCCGCCTTTATTTTGAGGTCAAATTGAGAACTATTCACAGCTCTGTGTCTCTTAGTCTATTTTAATTTATATGAGAAGAAAAAGGAAAGTCATATTTGCTCCAATCTTGTGAAAAAGTTCATATATTTCTTGAAAATGTTTGCTGAAGGAACACGCCTCCTCCTATGGATAAAATAGCAACTGATTTTAGTTCCTGTGGAAACTAGGCAGGGTGAGCTGGGGTGGAATTCAGAGAATCATCTCTGGTTTGTTTTTGAGTGTATTTTTTGGCAAATAGTGGACCAAAATATTTCCTCACTTTCCTTTTTTTCCCCCCCAATTAATACACTTGTTATTTGGTCTGGGCTTTTCTCTCCTTCAGGATGAGTGCAAGCTGTCTTTCTCAGCAAAGCGAACGTGTCCAGATATCTGTTCATTGCTTCTTGTCAGAGTTTCTATCATGCCCAAGGGTCACTTCACATGACACACAGGGACAAGGAGTCTGTCTCACGCAAACCTCCACTTTTATGTAATAACCAAGATCGAATTTCGTATTGAGATAAGGTTTAACCTGAAAAATATTAGTTTTTTTTTTTTTTTTTAGACAAAATAGGGGTTTGGGTGAATCAGCAAAGTGATTGACTCCTATGTATTGAGAGCATACTTTCCCAGGAGACCCAGAAATCAACTTTTTCTTTTAAAAAAGAAAAAAGAAAAGACCTGACTCCAGATTCTAGGATTTAATAAAAGGCTGTGCAAGTCTGAAGAAAACTCCCACCCCCAATCCTCCTGTATCAGGACCTTCCCCAGGGAGGCGGAATGTTCTAGCATCCACCAGGGAGTTGGGGCCATGCTCCCTGGAGACGTTCTTGACCCTGCTCCCTCCCTCACGCTCTACTTTTAAAGCTCTGCTTTTTAGGTATCAGGAAACTGCCTGCTCTCACCTCCTCCACCGAGCCTCCCTCTCCCTCCTGAGCCTGTGGCCCTCGACGGTCTATCAGCTTCTACTCTGGTTTCCCACAGTCAACTCTCTACACAGTGACGGACCTTTTAACCATTTGTCCTAACATTTTCTCTGCTGGTCAAAACTTGAGGACCTCCCAACACATTGAGAACCCAAAGTCCTTGCCATGACCTAGAAGACCCATATGAATTAACCCTGCATACTTCTTTCACTTGTTTTCTTTTGCATTATCCTATAGCCCTCTTGCTTCTCCTCACACCATCTTTCGCTTGTTTCTGCCTCAGGACCTTTGCACTTGCAAGTGGTTTTCACTCAAATCCTCGATTTCAACACAACTCTTCCATCCACAGCACATTACCCTCGGGTTCACACCTCTCTGCGAGACATTCCTGGAGAACCCAGGAGTGGCATGTGGCCAGACCTCAGGACCCGGGGACACCAGGGATTCCCCACCCCCCACTACTTCTCCACCCTGGTGTCATTCTTCCCCGTCCTTTGTCTTGTCGTGGGACCTTCTCTGGGCTTTCTGGTCCATGTGGAAGCAGTGCGGTGCCAACAGCCATTGATGTTTACGTCTTACCATCCCAGCAACCCAAGAGACTATCTGAATCTCTGCTCAGTTCCATGTATCGTGAGAAAGACTTAGGTCCTAGTTTGGGTCAGGTGTCGCTACCCTGGATATTCAGCTGAGGTGTATGTGTGCATGTGTGTGTTGTACCTTGAAATGTTACTTTGGCTTCAAGTCTGTGGGTCATGCCTCAAGTCTAGAGCTGCTCTGTCTGATGCAGTAGCCACTACTCACGTGTGGCTGTTCATACTTAAATGTAAATCAGTTTAAGTTAGTACAACGAAGACGTCTTCAGCCTACCAGCCATGTTGCAGGTGCTCAACAGCCACACATAGCTAGTGGCCTCAGGAGTGGGCTAGGCATCGTGGCACAAAGTTCTGCACAGTGCCATGGATAAAGCAGCTCTTCCCCGAAGAGGCGTGGAGGGGGGTCTGGAGGGGTGTTTCTGGGCACGTGTATCAGTCGGCATCTGCTACATCCTCTCTGCCATACTTGACGAAACAGGCCCAGCCCCCTTGGGACAGTTTCTTCCCCTGGCACCAGGCTGTTTTTATACCCTTCTTCCCCCCCTTGGCCTTCCCCCTCCTCTAAGCGACTCAACCATTCCTGTAACTTTTAGTTGTTCCATGATGATAGCTCCCAAGCTCGTATCTCACTCCTAGACCCTCTTCTGAGCTCCAGACCCACAGACCTAACTGCCTACCTAGTATCTCCGACTGAGTACATCGAAGACCGCTGGCCATTATTGTCTCATATTGAGCTCTTGATCTACCGCAAATCTCTTCTTCTTCCCAGGCCCCCATCTCAATAAGTGGCATCTCTATCTGCCCAGTTCGTTATGCCAGAAGCCCTAGAAAAATCCCTGGCACCCTCCACCTCCTTCCCAACACCCAATCCAAATCAGCTGCGGTCAATTCAAAATTCAAAATACTTCTCTAATCGAGTCACAGTTTTATTTTCATTTCTAATACCACAGTCTCCTTCCACTTCCCTGCTGGCTAACATTTATTCAAATTTCTGTTCCTGCTCTAATGTCTCCAGTAAATGACCATTTCTTAAGGAATCTCTTCCCTCCCCTGATGGAAGTTCTACCTTTCAATGTCATCTCACCTCATGCTTTTGCTTTTCACAAATACAAAGGATTATTTATTTAATATCTACCATCCCTTCTCTAGTTTGATAAGGGCCGAAAACATGGCTGTCTTTATTGTTTTCCAAATCTGTTATGACTGGCACATGCCAGACACTTAACCAGCCCTCAGTTTTTACCCCATTTTGGAACACTTATTTGTGAGCTTTGTGAATTCCTCTTTTTTGGTCTTCTCTGTAGTTACGGGTGTCCTTCAGGTTCTGTTATTTATCTTCTTTCTCGTGGGTTCAGCTTTGCTCTTCTAAGGATGACTCCCAGTCATTGTCACAAGCCCTGGCTCTTGAGACAATTGTGATCTCTTCTCTCAAAATTAGCCTCTTCTTCCTGCCTCCCTGGCATTCTGTGGACAATACTCTCAGAAGTCCCGCTCACAGGACTTCTTCCTCTAGGACACGCCCTGAGCCTGCACTGCTCTCCTCGACTGAGTCATTAAGACCTCTGAATCCTCCTGTTAACTTCCCTTGCCGTCCCAGGCCACCTTCTAGAACTTGCAGTGCAGAACCCACACGACCACAGGGGGCCTACACTCCTGTCTCCGATGTCTCATCCGGAGAACTCTGAGGAGCTTTAGAATTCACATTCCTACCCCCATCCTTCCCGCAGGTTGCCTTTCCCCAAATGCAGAAATGTCCTGTTGGAAAGGCTCCATCTTACCCTTCTGATTTCGTGAATGAGGAAACAGGTCCAGAAAGTGGTCGGCTGGTCACCGTACCCAAGACCTTTTAATGTTCTCTCTGACGCACTGTGACGCTTGCAGCCCCACACTATGCTTAAAAGCCCCCATGGCTTCCTCTCCTCCATGTAGAGGACAAGACTTTGTGTAACCAGCTGCTTTTCTGCCTTTTCAAACTTACCACCAATTGTGATTCCTTCCAGCCACGTTACTTTTCATTCTTTGAAAGGCTCACGTTTCCCTCATGCATTTTTGCTGGGAGATCTTGGTTCTTCTTGTTTACCCCCCCCTAGAATATCTATCTCTACTCTTATCCTTGTTGCAGACCTTGTATTTTGACCCCAAAGCAATCCTGATACACAGTGTGTTTTTATACATCTTCTTGTTCAATGAACTAATGAAACATTTAAGTTAGTCAGTTTTCCCCATATTGATGGTGACTAGGTATCCTTTGATAGAAGTCAATAAATATCTACCACCATATTCTGAAGTTTGTACCAAAATGGACAATAATGGCAAACATTCATTTGGTGCATTCAACTCACAAAAACCAGTGATTTCTTAACAGTTGGCATTCTAAGCCTATGAAGTGGTCCCTTGGGAAACCATTTGCTTTCCTGGTCTCCTTGAATGGCCCCCACCTCCGGTGCCTACCCAGAGCAGACACTGATCCTGATTCTCTCCGACCAAAGACTGGTGGGTAGAGACTGGCGAGAAAGAAAAGGCATGTGGGGGTCCACAGGGAGAACAGAAAGGCCAGAAGATACCAGAAGAGAATGAATTTGTAATATGACCTCAACCAGAGAGGTGGAGGTTAGAGAACACGACCCAGAATATGTTCTTAAAAGAGAGTCTATGTTATAGGAATTATGTAAAATATAAATGGAGTCCAAGAGTAATCTTAACGTTTGGTTCCTGGCCACTAAACCTGGCAGCCTGTATCCAACAGTTTAAAATAATTAAGAAGTCAAATGGTTTTATTGGAAAATGCAGATTTCTTGGCCCATAACATGCTACATGAAGTACGGCCCCGCTCTCTTCTAATGAGGTCTGCTAAAGAATTTTTACAGATCTCTATATAAATGAACTTTATTTTAAAAAGATACAAGTTAACTTGCAAATTCGGGACTGTAACCTGAAGGGCAAGCATGAAGTCTTAAATGAGGCGCTTAGTGACTCATCCATTCCCACCGGTGATGTCGCCCCCCCCGACACTCAGGAGACACCCCCTCCCATCCCAGGGCAGCAGGTCTTTAACTTGATCTTTCAAAACAACACAATTTAAGCGGATGTCAATAAAAACCAGTGAATTATAAATATTCTCTCTTCCAGCATATTTGATCAGAGCTGTCAATAAACAGAACTGTACTTCCTGGGATTTCAGGCATGAATACCAATCTATGAATTTTAATTTAATATTCTACCAGAGGACCCCGGGAGGATATGAACAATTTGGACATCCGTAAAGTTATTCTTAGGGTAAAACTGGACACATGTATACTTCAAGAAATAACATCAGATGATTAAGGTATCTGCATTAAGATACTGTGTATATATACACACACACAGAAATACAGATATATATATATATTCAGATAACTGTATACATATATTATATATTCAGATAACTGTATACATATATTATATATTCAGATAACTTGGATTTTTATATAAAAATCATGAAAATCCAAGTTATCCGAATTAACAACCATGCACAGAATTATTTGATTCCTTCCTGTCCCTTACCCACACTTTGACTCACACGTTAGCTGGTATTTCCGATGGTAAAATTGATTCTTGGCACAGAATACATGTCTCTACTCCCTTTCCCTGAACAACCGGAAACTGCTCATTCCACGAAGTGGCTGAGTTTCAGCCAACACCGAGCAGCTCCTGTCCAGCCGCGGGTAGGACAATGATGAAGACCAAACTGCAAGCAAAAGCTCAAATTCTTGCAGTGAGCAGAGCTCTTTACACTCTGCGTCCCCTGATCGTACATCAAAGTCCATAGGCTCACAGCCCCTCACTGGCCTCCCTGAGCCGGGAGCCCTCCCCCTCCGGCTGGGGGGCAATGAGTCGGGATGGTACTGATGTCAGGCCCCCAAGGAAGAGACAGCCTGTGAACTCTCCTTGATGAGGAATGTCAGAGGCGACTATATTTTATTAAAAGGCCTGCAGGCAAACAAACAGTCAAAGAGGCACAAACAGCAACAACAAGACCGCGAGACCTCAAGTCCCGCCTGGCTGCCCAGCTCCGGGACACAGACTGGGCCAAAGCCTGCTGCTAGGGGACAAGGTTCGCGCAGGCCCTACTTCCTCAAACCAAGCCCGCAGCTGTCACCCCATCCTGTCACCCCAAATAGCTGCACGCATTGGTGAAAGTAAGGTCGTAATGCTGTATACCTTTTAAAACTGCAATTGGGAACTAAATAATGGAGTAGTTTTGTTCAAAAGCAATATATATTTTTCATGAAGATAAGAGCCGTATTACATTTGCTATAGAAAAATGCTGCGAGAGGAAAAAGCCGCGTGTTACCGACATGACAAAAAACATAACAAATTCCACTTATGAAAGTGTTCTGCCCTATAAGAACATATTGAATGAAAGGCATTATTCCAGGTGAGTGAGCCACGCAGAAATGCGGATTGATTAGGGTTTGTTTTGAAATGTAATTTGTACGGCGAGCTTTTTTATTCCTTTGATGGCAATGAAACAGATTTATTGGCTACATGTTGCAAGTGCAATAGATAACAGATAACCAAGGGAGACGTTTTAATAAAACCCTCAGGAAAGAAGAAAGAAAAGTGAGTGAATATGCCTGCTTACATTTCAGCTAATAAATAAAAAGTACAGTTAGGGCTTTAACTGAAAACCATCCCCGTTATTGCAGCCTGGAAGGTTTATTGAAAATTGGGGTAGAACACTCTAATTTTTCATACTTACAGCTACGACATGAGCTGCACCAAGCCAGAGTGAGGTGACACACATTTTGATTTGGGCGCCCACGCGACGTCTTCACGGTAAACTTGCACGCGCTCGTGAAGGGGACAAGCAGGTCCCTGACAGTGAGGGCATCTGCTTCGGCTATTTCTGACTGTGCTCTGGGATTCTGGACAACTGAACACGACAGTGATTTCACCACTCACTCCCTGCAGTAAGAACACTGGGCGCTTCTAGGGAAGTTTCCCATCTTCAATAAGCAATGGCCTTTCATCTCAAAGAGCTGAGAGGAAAGGAGGGTATGATGAAGGACGGTGGAGAACGTGGCCCATGCTTTGAAGTCCAAGTGTATTTAGACCCCTCACCTGAGCCCCAGGGCTTACCCAGCCCGCCTCACACACCCCTCACTCAAACTGGTTCTAGTCACTAGGGCCCTAGACTCATGGAAGAAATCGTCTCTCCTTTTTTTGTTTCAAGGCAGCAGGAAAACTGGAACTCTCTCTGAGTAGCCCTGGAGCTATCTGGGTTTCAGTGGTGCTCTCTCCCAAGAGCCTTGCTTCGGAGAATGACGAATCACCTCCTCCTCCGGGAGCGTCTCCTTTCCAAAAGACACTGAGGAGCCAGGGAGGGAAAATGACCCTAAATACCAGGACTGACTGCCGATGCAAACTCCAGGTTTCTAGCGGCGGAGAGAGGCCAAATTTGTGTTCCTGTAACTTGCAGGACAGCTTCTTAGAACAAGCTCCGCAGATCTGGAGAGAACCACAGACCCCAGATCTGATTTCACTTAGTTCAGAAACAGGAATTCAGAATGGTGAGTGAGGGTACAATTAGGAACGTACATCAATAACATCGGGTGGTTTTAATACACAAAAGCTTTTAGTCTAAAAATAATTCACGATTCTTGCCAAATTTAAATGCCATTGTAAATCCACGTTTGTATAGCAAAGAGACAGGAACACATAAGCAAGAGACATAAAATGAACTGGCATAGTTTGGAGAGTTTTGGACCCATTATTAAATATGGATCCAATCAAATATTCCATCCGATTTCCAGTTCTGTTAATATTTCTGCATTCACTGTTCTTACTTTCAACTACCCAAATCTTTCAACCAACACTATTTTGAAAGGCTCATACAGAGTCCCCATGCCATTTTCTAAAAGGAGTTACTTCTGTGGAGGAGTTTCAGAATAAAACAATTAAAAATTCTGCTACAGTTAATAAATTGTCTCTGGGAGGATTATAATAATAAACCTTCTGAGAAATTTTTTTGAGACAGGTGTTAAGTGAATTTGCATGCCTCAGCAAGATGCATAAAAAGAAGACTTAATGACTTAATTTCTAAAGCATCTATATTATTATGGCATGCTTCTGGAGATAGGTAATTATTGTCTACATAGGTAAGCATATAGTGCGTCCCATGGGAAAAATCATCTGTGCTTTTCCCAGAAGCCATAGTTTTCCTTTTTTTTTATAATTAAGATGTTTATATAAGAAAAGCTAATTTATTGGTTTTTTAATATACAATGGGTTTTCTTTAAAAGAGCAAGATCCAAGGTTGTTTTGTGATTCGAATTTAAAAATAAACAAAATAATCTTCTGAATCTTCCAAGGCCATGTTTCATGTATTTAATATGTCCCTGAATTAGTCAAAAGATTTTAAGGGTCTAAATAAGTCCACCATATGTCAGCTCTGGTTGTATACACTGAATAAACCATTTGATGTATTTACACATAGACATGGAGAATATACACATATGTATATACACACGTATATATTCCCCGACACTATCATTAAATGCAATCCTATATTCTGGGATACAGAAGTTGATGATATACCTTTCTACTTGCCATGGCTAACAAAGCTAGGTTGAAACTCAGCAACCACTTGTATTCATTGCTTTGCAGGCTAGTAGTTAAGTTCGGTTGCTGGTGGGAAAAGGGTCTCTTACCACACCCTCCTTAAACTAAAGATTCATTCATGCTCAATGGAAGTATGTGCACACTCTTTTATCGAGGTGGTCGTGAGCTGCAGATGCAGTCACAGCGCTCATGATGATCCAACTGGATGTCAACGAGAGCCATGTGCTTTGCTCTGCCCCTCCTCTTGAAATGGCCAGGTTCAAACTTTAATACCTAGGACAAGAAGATATTTCCTGTTAGAAAGCCCTGAGAGTTTAGCACAACTAGATACCCCTTATGCTTTTTATGACAACTGGTCCCCAACCTTTTGAGAAGCCAATGGAAACTCTGGGCTTGTTATTATGATGCACTCCTGAAAATGTTTTTACAATCATCAACTTCCCGACGTGGGTAGAGTGGTCTGCTGACCACGGAGTAACGCCTCCTACGTTACCAGCCGGCAGTACCAAGATGAGCTCAGGGGTCCTGGCAAGCACTTATCGATAGCTTTCAAAGGGCCTGTTTTGGTGCCGAGTGTTGCTCCAAATACTGTCATAAAGATTCTTCTGAACAGAGCATATGTTATGGATAAATACAATACCGAGCATTGATTACTCCTTAGAACAATGAATAAAGTCGTGAACGTAATAGGCTGCTGTGGCTAAATGTTTGGTTAATGTAAAATATTTTTGCCATGAAGAAGGTGATTACTGGCCATAATTAGGTGAAAATGTGTTTATGTTCTTATACATTTGTTAATACACAATACCTTTTACAATTCAAAACAGACCAGCTCCACTAAAATCTTCTACATTGATCTGTGTATCAGTACAGCATTTCTTCATAAAGCATATCCTTAATTTTTTGAATTAATAAGTTGATTATAATGACATGGATGGAGCTAGAGACTATCATGCTAAGGGAACTAAGTTAGAGATAAATAGATACCATATGATTTCACTCATATGTGGAATTTAAGAAACAAAACAGATGAGCAAAGGGGAAAGAAAGAGAGAAAGAGACAAGCCAAGAAACAGACTCTGAACTCCAGAGAACGCCCTGATGGTGACCAGAGGGGAGGTGGGTGGGGGATGGGGACACAGGTGCTGGGGATGAAGGAGCGCACCTGTCCTGATGAGCACCGGGTGATGGATGGAAGGGTGGGGGATGGGGACACAGGTGCTGGGGATGAAGGAGCGCACCTGTCCTGATGAGCACCGGGTGATGGATGGAAGTGTTGAATCACTACATTGTACACCGGAAACTAATATTACACTGTATGTTAAAACACTGGAATTTAAATAAAAACTTACAAAAAATCTAAGTTGAAACATAATTTTAGTAAGTTTACACGGAAGCTAACTTCTTCCCTGCTATGGCCTTTGCTGAAATCAAACATTACTCATCTCAGACACAATTACTTGGGAAATCATATATGTGCTCTCACAGATACTCTCTGGTCGGTTTAATTGCTTCTCTTCTGTACGTTCTTAGGTTCCTGTTAGTCTTTACTTTTGACTTTTTTTCTATTTTCCTTTCAGACTCTAAACTCCAGCAGGCGCTACCATATGATGATGTTGTATTCTAGCCTTTTCAAAGGATTTGCACAGACACATTATTTCTTTTGCCCTGCAACAAACCTTGTCACCTAGTAGAGGATGTTCCTCATCCACATTTTATATATGGGAGCACTGAGACCCTCAAGGAGGCCGTGTGCCTTGTGCGGGGTCTTCTGGCCACTTGGACTTGCACACAGAGCTCTGTCTGATAGGGTCCCCGCACGCTGGGATCAACGCCTCTTCGATGTGCCTATGATTTCCTTTTGTGTCTCCAAAGGCCATCGGGCTCCACATGGGAACTGGAATGGGCACTGAGATGCTTTGGCTGGCATACTCTGGTCTGTGTCAAAATCTTGCTTTAGAGTCTGCAAGACTTTTCCTGGCATTCTTCCGACTCTTGACTATGAATTCTCTTCCCAGCAATTTGCTCCTCCTCACATCATTACCTGCCTCGAGTCACAAATAGACCGAAACCGTCGACCAGGAAAGGCAGGTTCAGGGCCCTCAGCACTTTGTACTCCTTCGTGTAGCCAGGCTGGGCCGTGGGGGCCCCAGTGAGGAGGAGAATAAAGCACCTCATTTGTTCCATGTTCAATCAGGCTACGGGGTCTGGTCTCTGCTAACGCGGAGTGGGACATGGATTTCCACGAGTAGCAGAGCTTCAGGAGAACGTTTATGAGCACACAGTGGGGGCGGAAAGGGGCGCCCTACGAGGGTTCATGCCAGAGGCACAAAGACTCAAAGGTACCTGCTGTCGGTAAACTAGTCCAAATGGCAGTTCTGAGAGCTAATTCTGTTGTTCTCTTTTTCTCCTGCAACTCTCCTGCTACTCCAACAACATGTATCACACAACTGCACCCGATTTATTTTGTATTCTCTCTATTCATGGGATTATAAGCGCTTCGAGGGCAAGGACACAGCAGAAACTATACTAATATTATTGAGTATTTACTAGAAGCCACACACTGTTCAAAGTGACTTTGCAAATACCATTTGGGCTTCCCTGCAACACTATTAGGTACTTTTCTAATTTTCATACGTAAGAAGAGAGATTAAGCTACATGCCAAAATTACAGAGCTGGCACTGAATTTGAGCCCATGTGGATAAGCTCACCTACGAAACGGGAACTATGTTTGTACGGCTCAGTAGCATGTTGTGAACGTAGCAGCTGGTGAAGAAGCGCCCCCCAGGTGGTGGTGGCGCCGACGGAGAAGTGAACGCTCCCGTTCTCTCCTTTTCACCTCCTCCCTGCACCTCCAACAAACACGGACAGACACACAAGCCAGGAAGTAAAGCAGAGGCCAAAATAAGTGCCCCACATGTGGGGCCACTTTTAACACTTTCACAATTTGGGAAGAAGATTTAAAGTACTAAGAGCAGAATTACAATGGCATCTGCCTTCCTTGTGTGGCTCCCATGTTCTCTCTTGCAGCGAACTATAGGGGAAAAAAGATGTGGCTTCTTCATGAAAAAATAAGTAAAAAACCAAAAACAAAAACTACTCCCCCCCAAAAAAACCACCCAACAACAAGGGTTGAAGAATGTCTGACATTTTGGGGTACTGAATAGTGCCGCCCATGATGGATCAGCAAGTCCAGCTGGGCTATATTTGGTCAGAGTGCCCTAGAGGTTTGAGTCCTACAGCTTCTCCGAGAATTTCTCCAACATCCATTAGTCACTGTGGTCCAAGATTCTATGTAAACCAGATTTGGGGGGTCTGCAGATGCAGGGGAGGGAAATGACTCCTAAGACAATGAGCATAAGCATAAGGCTGCTATGAAAGCCTAATGAGTGGTGATGACCGGTCCCTGGACACTCAGGGCTCTGGCGATTTGCTTTCTCATTTGACGGCAAACAAAAGAGTGTGCGGTGGGATGAGCGCAGAGCCCCGGCAGTTTTTCTAACTGGTCTCCTGATTGTTCAGGGATTTTCCCTGTGTTTTATATTAAGCAACGTGAGCACAGTATAGATGTGTTTTGCTGATAAGAAGAGAAAAATGAATTGGCAGACACTTTCCCAGACAAGACCGGAAAGCACTGTTCGAACAAAGTGGAAATTGCGCTGTTTTCCTGGCTGATCACAGCACTGATGTTCAAAGCTTTCAGACCATGTAATAGTCTTAGGTTCAGGTACACAGCACTGAAAGGAGGAAGAAAGCAAAGCCGACTTAAGAGAGCACGGAAAGTTAAAAGAGAAATGAAAAGCCTTTATCTGGGCAGGCAAACTGGCTGGTTATAGGGTATCTGGTCACTTTCAAAGGGAAGGAATTAATTACAGCCGCCGAAGGACACTTACTAATAGGACCATCCCAAAATGCTTTCCTATTTTCCCAGCTAGGGTTCACAGCTGTGAGCACACCCTGAAGTAAAATCCACCGACTTCTTCTTACCTGTGGATGGAGATGGAAATCCTGAACCCTCTCCACCACCTGGAAAACCACATGAAGCCAGGCAAAGTTGACTTTTACTAATTGGACATCGACTAAGCCGGCTGGAGGCTTTCACAACACTACACAAAGTCACAGATGCTCGGTCTGCAAATTACCACACCACGGAAGATATTTCACCTCGGTTACTCGCCTCGTTGCCAATAAACCAATGAGTGAATCATTGCCATAAAGCTATTACACTAATAAAACAATACCAGGCAGAAAAGCTATCTGCTGAGTTGGGTTCTTCTTTATTGGGAATGTAAAGAAAATGGTTGTTAAGGCCTTGTAATAGTTCTCAGATTAATGGCTGACGCAGGAACAAAAACACGTATTTCAGGACAAATGCATTGTATAAGCTGGAATCATTAAGAGTTTAAGATTCTCCTCAACTTCTAAAGCAGGTGGTATTCCAGATACATAGTTTCTGATCTTAAAAAAAAAAAAAAAAGCCTCCTAGTTTTGCCTCCATTTTGAACTTTTCCATGCTTCTAGGCTTTATGAAAAATGTGCAGAGAGTTTAGATTATTAAGAGCTGCTAGTCCATTTCTCTGAAACCTAGGTGATTACGAGCAAAAACATCTTGAGAAGGGATAACACATTATTTTCTGCCTGGGTAATTACCGAACTTGTAGCACCCCCAGCAGACGTGGAACATCCTAGTGGAAGGGCTGACTGCACGTCATAAGATAGGGTACTCGGAAAGAAAGACCCCGATGACACAGTTTAACAACGCTTCCCTGGACAATGAAGGCTGTACGGGACCAAAGGCTGGGATTAGAGTCAGGGTCCGTAAAACGCTCGTGAGTACTGAAAATGCAATCTTAATCTCTGGAGACATTACGTTTTCTGGGAGCACTCTGGGGTTACCGCAGGGTGCACCCAGCTGCAGTCCAACCTTTAAAGAACGAGGCAGTTCCATAATTTCGGCAGCACCATACAGGGCTCCTGACTACCCACTGCAGAAAACGTAATGGAAGGCTAACCAGGCACCAACTACAGAGCATGGGATTAGCATGGAGGACCATTCATATCACAAATGGTCTTGTCTACCTGAGAGGGAGCACACCCCAAGGCAGGTTTGCGAAGCGATGGCAGGAAGCTAGGTCTAGGAGGGAAGGAATGCACACATTTGTTCATACTTAAATGCAGGGTCCATTCACTTGGGGAGTCATCGAGGCTGCAGGGAAGCCAGACCTCTCCGAAAACTCCACCCACATGTGTTCTGGGCTTTCCAGTCTTCAGCCTTTGTCCAGTGTCCCCGTGAGCTGAGCGTCAGTGTTGTCACTGCTGCGTGAGTGAACTTTTCCATCAACATGAACTGTTCCCATCCTATCTTTAGTCCTTCACATTGACTTAGCACTTCCATCACCGGTTTGCTCTCATTCCTCACGTAATGTCAGTAAGGTAGGATTTGGGGGGTAGGATAGTGTAACAGTTGATGGATGCCATGTAACTTCAGGTCTGCCTGGGAACCCAAAACTGTGGGTTGTTGTGGGGATGAAGTGTGCAAAGCTGGAACCGGAGGCTTCCAGTCAGGCCACGTTTTGCTCTCTTGCCCCGTCTGTCGTCGGAAACACAGGAAAAGCCCACGGGAGAGTGGTCTCCTGGTCTCACCCAAAGAGAGAGAAAGAGGAGGAAGCCGGGAGACGCTACACTAGCTCTAGAAATGCTACTTCCAGAAAAAGAGAAGAAATTTTCTTGACTTTCGTTATGGTTGGTTATAATCATAACCCCACATCTCACTGCTTTTGCCACAGAGGAGAAACTCTTTGGAAACAAAATTTTTTTTCTGTCTCCTTGATCTCAATTTCCAATTTTAGCTAAATTTGTTTCTATGGCAGATGCTTAAAACATGTAAAAACTAAAAGTACTATTCTTTTATCTCAAGTCTGAAGCTCAACAGTTTAAAACCTCTAATTAATCTTTTTGTTCATATATAAACATCTGCTTACATTTCCTAACACTTCAGCTGTAATAGGAAGCAAATTTTTAATATAAAATTCTAGAGTGAAATAAAAATAATCCTCTGAAGTCATTATATTTTTTTCCATTTTGTCCAGAAACAGGAATGGTTGTGCCAGAAACAGAGATGGCTCTGGGCTGTGCCCTTCAATATGGCAGCCACCAGCCGTGTGTAGCTATTTACGTTTACATTACTTAAAATCATAGAAAATTCAAAGTCCGGTCTCCCGTTTGCGTTCCGCACACGTCAAGTGCCCCCTAGCCACACGTTGCTGCAGACTACTGTCCCGGGACTGCAGAAAGTTCTCCTAGACAGGACAGCTGGTTATAGCAGCATCACGCCACAGTCACGAGAGGAAGGACAGAAAAATTAACTCTGATCTTTCTCTCTCTGCTGCTTCGTGAGTTTTTGGCTCTTGCCCGAACGTCCGTAGGCAGGGGACCAGATGATGAAAAACAGTTAAGTATTAATTTAAAAGGTCACCGTATTTCTAGGGAAGATCCTATTCCTTCATGGAGCATCATCAAGGCAAGAAGGGAACTGAAATAACAGCATCCTCTAAGTGTCTACACAGTATGTTTTCTGGAACCTTCCTTTTTGAAAAATCCCTACCCCAAAGTATCTTTTGTATCCTATACATATTCCAGGAGGCATCAAAGAACTGTTATGAGCAAACAGGAAAAATACCTTAACAGGGTACCCACAAACTTCTGGAAAACAGAAAATCATAAAGGAAGTAACACTGTATCGCACGGTGAAAAAACGCTCAACCCCCTACTGGAGAAACAGCATGACCCGTGCAAAGAACAATTATCTAAGCTTCATTAGGAGCTTTATAATTTTTCAGATTTATGCCTTAAACGCTGAGTTCCAGTTACCCCCTTAAGGGTGCTCATGGCCCATGGAAACTCATTTCACATCTCATCAGTTACAACTAGAAGCTGGGGAAACTGGTTTCTCGTGTCTCTGGGGTAAGAACACAGACAGAGAACAGAACAAAGAATGAGGAATTTTCCCTAATGAGCCTGGCTCAAGCAACCCCCTTTGCTGGAAACGGAACAAGCCTTCTACTCTTTTCCACGGGGCACTCAACAGAGTGATCACTGGGACATGCTGCAAGGTATTTTAGGAGTCGCGGGGCAATGGGCCAGGCATGTTCGTTCCAGCTATGCAGCGGCTGAGAGAGTGACTGACGCTGTTCTGAACCTTTGTCCAGCGCTTGGCAGAGTGATTTCGTGTAAAGCTCTGCAGACCCCAGAAGTAGAAATACCGTGATACAATGTTTCAAAGAGCTGCTTCAGAGAGCAGCTTCAAAAAGATGCTGACATCTCAGACCTGCTCCTGTGATGAGCAGAGATCAAGGACTTCCCTTTCTAGATACTAATTGTGAACAGAAATGTACAGGTAACAGCTCTGGTGTGCAGAGACAAGAAAAGACGCCAGAGCAGGACCCTTCAAAGCCCTTTGGCACTAACTGTCTGGGAGGCGAGGGTTTTTTTTAAGGGGTGGGGTGTATGTTTAACCCTGCCATTTCCGCAATAAACAATTAAAAAAATGAAGCTGTAACTTTTATCTGAGCAGAGTCCAGAGGAAAATAAAGCACTCTACAGATAGACCAAAGGCCCGCACTTGAATGTCTTTGCTCAGTGCTCTGCCTAGGTAGAGATCTTGTCACTGGCTAGATTATTTTAACTCGAGCTTGATGATTGCATTCTGCACTGATCCTCAGAGCATGACTAAACATTACAAAATGCAGGTTCTTAGATGCAAAGGACAACATCCAATCTAGAGTTCATCAGGTCATACAAAAATAAAACACAATGAACATAGACTATAGCATTCTCTGGATATGAGAACATTTTTTCCCCTGGAAAATTGCAGGGTGGAGTAAGGAATTCTTATGACTAAGAAAGTAAGCTTTGTGTAGGTCTAAAATAATCTGTCTCCCCCGCGTAAGGTAAGCATGGTCACTGTGGCATTTGACTTCCTACACTTCCCAAGTTGAAAATACTAGTTATGACCTACCCATTCTCTTTTAGCTACAAAGTCACCTCCTTAAACTTGTTCATATTGTTTTATTGTTTTTTAGGATTAAAAGAAAAAAAAAACCACCACCCAGTTTTACAAAGCTAAAGGCTTTATTTAGGGAGCACTGTCTATTCTTTGTTTTGGGTACAGAGGAAAAACAACTCAATCATTTCTAATGATGTTTCACATCTTAGAAAAAGCATTCCATATGCACTATTTTATTCGATCTCCAGAACCACTTTTTAAGTGATTATCTGATATAATTTCTTAGTCCCATTTCACATATGTGAAAACCGAGTCTCCAAATTTTGTGACTTGCAAATGCTCCCACGATTGGCAAGTAACAGCTGCTGCCGAGGTCAGGAGCAGCCCTGACTCCCCTTAAATCTACTCTTTCTTTAATGCTCAATAAAGTGCTATGTGTTTACAAAGGAAAAAGCACAGTGTTTACTAGTGATAAGAACAGACTCTGGAACACAGAGTTCTGCTCTCTGCAGAAACCTGCTCTCCTTAAACTTTTGTTCCTCTTTGATCCTCATATTTACTTTTGTTTATTTTTGCATACTTTCACGGCTGATTCCCCGGGTAGCACTCAGCAGTATTTGGGAAAAATTGGTATTTTTAGAAGAAAAAGAATATCATATTTAGCGAATTAAAAAGTCTCAACTATAAATATTTTCTGTCAATTTACATTTTGCTGTCTTCACTCTGCTTAATTTCTTAAGGACTTGATTGAATTCAAGTTTGGCCCTTAGAATTTTCTTAAAGCAACCTAGATTTTGTAGTGATAGTCTTTATTATTCCATCATATTACTACAAAGAAGGCATGTAAGCTCTGAATCACTGGGTCATGCATTTGATTATATAATCTAACAAGGATGTTGTCCCAGAGGTTGTATTATGATGATTAGGAAAAAGAGTCCAGAGCACCTGGCTGGCTCCGTTGGTTAAGTGTCTGCCTCGGCTCAGGTCATGATCCTGGGGTCCTGGGATCGAGCCCCGCATCGGGAACCCCGCTCAGTGGGGAGTCTGCTTCTCCCTCTCCCTCTGACCCCCCCCCACCACTCGTGCTCTCGTTCTTTCTCTCTCAAGTGAATAAATAAATATTAAAAAAAAAAGGACAGAAAAAAAGAGTGCATCCTTCAGGAAGGAGTTAACCTCTCTGGGGCATTTGGCTTAGCAATTTTAGCTCATGTATAATTTCGGCTCCCACGCATCCCTCTGGCTGGGTGCCTTTGTGCAGTGAACAACCTGAACAACTGTATGCGATGGTCCGTTCGTCCAGGACCCTGCAGGTTACATAACATTGTGTTGCAGCACGGACGTGTGAGAAGCACATACCTCATGATACTTTTTCACAGTTTTCCCGGAACTGCACGTGCAGGATTTCCAGTTGATGGTCCCACAGCCACAGTTGCCCCCACAACGCTGCACAAGGAGGCACCGGGGAAAGAAGACCACGTGCGTCAGCTTCAGCTCCTCTCTTAAGTTGACAGAGTAATTCCTGGGAGTGCAACTGTAGCGCTTGACGTCATCATTGAGCCTGTCCAGGTCGACTGTAAGAAAGACAGAGGTGTGAACGAGCACACGACCCTGAGCAAAAACCCCGGCAGGTGTTTTTGGCAAAGGGGTGGGAAGATGTTGTGAGGTGACCTTAACGCAGGGATCGAATCTGTCCTTGGGGTCTCAGTTAGGAACCTAACATGGAAGGTGGGAAATCTGATTCTCTTTTGATCCCATCTGCTCTTCCAAAATAATAATAATATTAATAATAAATAAAATAATCAACAACAAAGGAAAAACAAAAAAAACCTCTCAAAAACTTGGCTAAATCTTTATCTTGGTTCAGATTTCCTTATACCTTTTTCTAATATACAAAAAGAATTCTGAGGAAAGAAAATGAAATGTCCAGCAATGTAAAATAACTGCCTTTATCTTAAAAAAAAGAAGCCACCAAAATAAATCGGCTCTTGATTCTAATTAAAACCTGAATTCCAAACCATTATTTAAATATAATTTGAATTCTATCAGGGATGCATTAGGGACAACTACTTTATTATGTTTAGCTGGTGATGAAATTTTACAGGGATGTGTGAAGAAGGTTTTAGTTTCATTTTAACTCCAAGGTCAATCAAAACGTCCAAGACAACGGCATTTGGGGGCTGTGCAGATGATGTGTGTTTGTGCACCGGGTCCTGGATGGTGGCAGAGCCCAGTGGGTACAGCCTGGGCTCCGAAGCCAAGCCACAGCTGCCTGCCTCCCGGGAGCTGGAAAGTTACCCAGCTGCTTCCAATCTCTGCTTCTTCATCTTTACCTATTTCACAGAAATATTTTAAGGATTGAATCTAGTGTGCCTGGCACTCAGTCAAAGCCAATTATGATTATTTGTCTGGCTTCATTTTGATTTTTCCTTCCATGTTTCCTTTTAAAGTCAAATGGTCAAAAATAAAACAATTCAGGCCTTTCTCCTCTATTTCTCTCTGTTGGCCATGCCTCTGGGTCAGTGATTGTCAAGGGGGTATGGTTACTGGGACTTCTGTGAATTAAGAGCAGCACCCTCCATTTCCAAATTCGAATCACAGATATTTACTTGGATTAAATTTATATTATCGTATTTACATAGGTTACGTTCAACATTCTGAAAAAGGCACCTAATCCTCCATGCACTTGGCATGCAAGCCTTCTGACCACGCTCTGGAGTGCCTCCCTCGTCACCTGCCAGGCGGGCACAGGGGAAATCCCACAAAGGCTGGGCAGACAGCAGCAGGCTTACCCTGGACTCCAGCCCCTGCAAGAGTCTTGGTCTTAAGGGCGCCTGGGTGGCTCAGTTGGTTAAGCGACTGCCTTCGGCTCAGGTCATGATCCTGGAGTCCCAGGATCGAGTCCCACATCGGGCTTCCTGCTCAGCAGGGAGTCTGCTCCTCCCTCTGACCCTCTTCCCTCTCATGATTTCTCTCATTCTCTCTCTCTCTCAAAAAAATAAATAAAACCTTTAAAAAAAAAAAAGAGTCTTGGTCTTAAACCCAAACTGCGTGAGGAGCAGTGAGAGTGCTCTTTTGGGGTAGAAGCCAGAGGCTAAGGATGTTGTCGGGAGAACGCCCGTGAGGGAAACCAAAAGCAAAGAAGGTGCAGGTTGATGAAGAGTCCCCTTGACACCATGAAGTCAGCGGAAAGTCTGGCCATATGGCCGGGTGACCCCTTGAATAAGGAATTAATGGCAGTTGGATCAATGCCCTGCCCTGAGAGCCTTTCCGTATGTGCGACTGGGCTTTGATTCTCAAGGGCAGGGAATTTTTACCCCCACTGCTACATGCTGAGCCTGCGACACTGGGAGTGGGGGGCAAGGGGAGGGGGTGCTGAATAAATGCTGAATAATTTCTGTGCATCATTTATTGCTGTTTTTTCCTTCCTTTGTAAAGACATGTCCTAAATTTAGCTATAATCAATGCAGATTTAAATTGAATGAACTGTGTCTCGGGAAAGGAAGCATTTTATTGCTGCTAAAGCCCTGAAAATAACTCCAAGCAAAGCAGGAAGGATTCCATAAATGGATTACGAAGTGCAGCCGTCATCCATTGCATGTGTCACCTTGAGATACATAGTGACACCAGCCTGTGCACTGCCGTGCTGTGGACAGGGCTGGTGCAGGCGGCTGGATCTGCCGTGGGGGCCGTGGGGGTCTATCTGGTCTGAGGCTGAGGAGTCAAGAGGTGCTGTTACCAAGGAGACGTGGAGGGTGCGGGGAGGCAGAGGGGGGCAGGCGGGAAGGCGCCGTGCCATGGGTCTCTAGGTCAGCCTCCTGCTCGGCACCTTCTACTTGTCACCGCACTTCACGGCCCCCCCCCCCCCCCCGCCCTTTTAAGGTGAATGGTTAAGTGGGAAACTGGGATTTGAAGCTCTTCCCCCTTCTGCTCCAGTTTCTGGCACATCTAGGAGAACGGGGGCAGGCCAGGTCCCCAAGAGCCGGAGGAAGAAGACGGAGCTCCCTGATGCTGTAGTGGGTCTGGGGCGGCGCAGCCTTCTCTCAGGGATACCCCCGAGCCCTGCGACAGCACGCCTCTCCTCCGGGGATGTAGCCAAACCCCAAGGTGCCCTCAGCAAACCAGGAAAAGGCACATCCTCCTTACTCGCCTGGAAGCAGGACTCTTCCCACTGGGTAACCGTTTTACTGACCAGCACGGGTCCACCCCGTTCCCTGCCCGCCGCAAACAGATGTACGACACGGGTCCGTTGCGGGCATCCATTCACCGACGGGACCAGTTCAACCGTGGCCAGGGTGACTATCGTAGCCTCCAGCTGCCCTGCGTCTCGGGGCATTGAAGGCACCAAGGCACTCAAAGGAGACGGATGAGGCCCCCAGAGCAGGACGCCGGACAGGAGGCTGAGTGGCCAGCAGAGCTTCGGGAGCCCCCCCGGGCAGGGGCTCTGCCCGAGCCTCTGGAGGGGGAGCCTGGGAGAGGGCCGTGCTTTTAGAGGAACGGGACAGGGCAGCAAAGATGTCCCAAACTTAATTCAAAGTCCTGTGAATTTTATCTATTTCCCCTTATTTCACTCCGGGTGTATGTAATGTTCTAATCCCTCCCTTGCTGTCCTTTCGAATTTGAGTCTTGTCTTTTCATGGGTCTCCGACATCCGTTTCTGGGCTGGGCACCGACAATCTGTTGGAAGGGCTGAGAAGTGGCCACCGTCCTCAGAGCATCCCCAGGACAGGTTAGTCCAAGGCAGGGCACTGTGCAGTACAGCGGGCACACCCCTCTTCCTGCAGCCCTGGCCTCAAAGCCCAGGTCATTTGCAGAAGATCCTTGTGCTGTGACGAGTTCTGGGGTCTGAGCACTGGGTGGGGTCGTGTCAAGCAGGAGATAGTGTTCAGTCTCCAACCCACTGCGGCTCAGGCATGCGAGGACAGGGCGCGGAGTCAGTCTGGTCTGTCTGATCCCACCACCCACAGCCCTGAGTCCCAGGGAACGTGAGAAGCCCCTCACATACACGCCTGCAAGAACCACCCCGCCCCCTTCAGTGCTACGAATTACAAACCATTATTGCTCTCACCTTCACAGGGCAGGGAATTGAGCCTCTGAGAGGTTAAGAAGAACACCTGTCCACAGCCACACGCCCAGCCAACGTCTAGTAGAGCTAGAGTTTGAATCCAGGCTTTTTCATGCCTCTGCATGCTTATAACCGTGGCCTGAAGATCTGAAGGGAGGAGCAAAGGGCAGTTTCCACGAGCCACGCTGGGGTCCCCCCACTGGGGGGCTGCTCGCTGTCCCAAGGACCAGGCTTCCCAGGTGTGTGATAGACCGTCACCTGCCGAGGAGGTACACCCAAGCCTGAGCATCCCATGCACATACATTCGTTTATCGGGTGCTGCTGGAACAGGACTTCTTTGGCATCGAACAACATAATGAGCTTCTCTGTTTCCCCCAAACTGAAGGAGCCTGCGTCTATGCACGATCTTCATTTGAAGAAGAAATGAGGACCAGCACCTTCTTGCCCTCACCTGCCTGTGGTCTTAGTCATGAAAACCGGTCGGAAGCCCATGCAAAGAGCTGAACGGATTGATAACAAATATTTGTCTTCAGAGGGAACCCATGTTAGAGTCCTAAAGATTCTTTTTACGGGACAGGTAAAGCCACGACAGGAGCACCTCGTTGCATTATGTCTCGCTTTATGACGCTTTGCAGATACTTGTAGATACTGCCTTTTTTCACAAATCAGAGGTTTGTGGCAACTCCAAGTCGTGCGAGTCTATTGGTGCCATTATTTTTTTTTCCAGCACCACTTGTTCACTTTGTCGCATTTTGATGAATCTCACAATATTTCAAACTTTTTCATTATTATCATATCCGTTACGGTGATCTGTGACCAGTGATTATGACTCACTGAAAGCTCAGATGATGCTTAAGTATTTTTTAGTATTAAAGCATTTTTTAATTAAGCTACAGACATTGTTTTTTCAGACATAATGCTATTGCACACTTGACAGCCTACAGCATAGTGTAAACACAACTTTCATACACACCGGGAAACCACAACATTCATCTGACCTGCTCTCTTGCAATATTTGCTTTCTTGTTATGGAGTAACCGGGCTGGAACCGACTGCTCGGTGTCTCCGACGTGTGCCTGCAGTAGGGCTCACACGCCTGGCACGCACGGTGTGGGCACTGATCCGCTTGTGATAACATTTTAGAAGTCTTCTCTAAGTGGATCATTTCAAGGGTTTTTGTGTGAATATAAAAATTCATGGTGAAACAAAATAACGTCCTCCCTTTGAATGCAGGAAAGCGTGGGTTTTTTTTTCTCCCCATGCCATGTTTCATCTAATTCACTGCCTGTTTGCTTAACAGGAGGACGATCCCGTGGGTCAGTCTCTGGGTGTCGAGTTTGTGGGCGGCTTTCAGGGCGCTGCTCTTTCCTCCACCTGTGCTCTGCTGTGTGTGTCACTAGCCTTATATCTTGATCTCCTTGAGTCTGCTGGCGTCTCCGATGAAATGTCCAGTCCTCAGAGAGAGCCAGGAAGCATTTTCTAACAACCAGACCAAGCTTTTACAGCGCCAAGATTCTTTATAAACTCTTTCAGCATGCACTAATATATACATATACATGTTTAGTATGTGGTAAGGCATGGGAAGTGCGTGTGCTTGAAGCAGGGATACAGACATATATATATAGATATAATTTTTTAATACCATGCTTTTGTCATTCTATTTCTTTTTCCCTAGCATTCAAGTCTCCTAAGTCATTTTAATCTTCTAGGGCTCAAGTCAAAAGCCATATTCAGCCTCCATCTCTTCTGACCCCCTGCTATATGCTCGCCACACCTTCTCTGCCTTCTGTTCTAGTACGAACTTCACAGACCTTGCTGTGTCACTTTCTTCTATTTAGGTGTTTCTTTTCCATTAAAATACAAGGTTCTTGGAAGCAGAGAGTTAATCACTTTTTGATGCCTCCTCTCCTAGTGCTTTGCCCATAGGGGAGAGCCCAAATATAGGTCATTTAAGTCCTGCTCTCCTAAAATCATTTGGTTTCAACCAGGTCCTGCTGGAGGAAATAGGGCATCTCTGAAGACGGAGCACACGTGACATTTCAGGGTATTTGAAATAACTAAGAGAGAGATTCTCTCTCTCTCTCTCTCTCTCTGCCCCTCCTTCTCATGCTCTCTCTCTCTCTCTCTTTAAAATAAATAAATAAAATCTTAAAAAAATAAAAATTGAATGAGTTAAGAGTATTTGAAGCACAGATCCAAATCCTAGCTCTCGGGAGGTATCCCCCACAACACTGTCGAGACGAGTAAAACAGATAAATGAGTAAGGTTAAGCACAGAACGCCCCAGAGCTGAGATGCTGCAGTTGGGGATCACTAAGGAAAGGAAGGTCATGTCCGCCTTGATCTCAGCGTCAGAAGGCAATGATCTTCTGTGTTCAGTTTAATTCCCTGGGGCCGAGCCGGTCTTCCCAGCACCGGCAGTTCTGAAAGGACCGTGTGCTGTAGGAAGGGTGTGCTTCCTCCCTAAGTCCACAGGGGCACAGAGCAAAAGGATGCTGTGGGGGGGGGGGTGTCCCAATGCTTCCCAGAAAAAGTAGGGAAGGGACCCACAAGGCAAAGACATCCATCATTAGCCAGAGTGACTGCTGTGTCCCTCCAGACACCGAAAGTTACCTACTGTTCCCTGCGCTGACTTCCTTCAAACCTTTTATGTGCGCCCAGAGACACACGCGATGTGATAGACAAAAACGCGGCTTTTATTAATGCCTTCTGGCGAACTGAGTGGGGAATCTAGATACTTAAAAGCCATACAGGTCAGCAACAGTGGCTACAGCCTTAAAAAAAAGTGCTTTTCAAAGGAAACACCCAACAAGCAAAATGGTGCCAGAAAAGTTTCTGGGTAAACAGTATCCTAGAAAAGTTTAGTACTTGCCAATCATTTTGTAAACTTGTAAGGAGTGTACTGATTTTACAAGTCCTTAAATCTGACAATATTTGGATACTCTGTAGGAGGCTCTCCAGATTATAGCAATGATTATCTTACCGCCCTAGCGGAGGAGTTCACAGAAATGTCTTGGTTCTGTGCAGTTTTACTGAAGTAACAAGAGTAGCTATCATTTACTGAGGGCCCATGAGGTGTTAGAGAGTCTCTCTTATTAATCCTAACACAACTTTGCAAAGTGGTTATAATTAGAGCCATTTTGCAAAGCGCAGAACGCAGAGCCTCAGGGGTCTACAAGTGACTTCCCTGAGGCCACGTCCTTTGGATGTGAGTTAGAATTTCATCTCAAGTTTACTTGACTACAAAGTCCATGCTCTTCCCACTATGGCATCCTTTCTTTTGCTCTCTTTCTATCAAATTTGTGGAAGACAATTTTCACACTTATTAATAAAGATGGCTTTTACTTGGGGCATACTACATGGTTCAGCAAGTTCAATGAAGCCAACCCTCTTTCAATATCAGAAATTAGAAAAATAAATCCATTTTGATTTAATGTCCCCAGTACCTCTGTTTAATTGACAGAGAGGTAGTTACAGGGGATGATATCTCAAAACTGACTTATCGGATTCATCACTAGTGTCAGCAAGTTGCTACCCAGAGAGCAAATAGGCAGACAAAGTTGCAAGCATTCATCTTGTGATGGCCTCAGCACGTTCTAAACTATGTTCATGTCTTAATATACTATGAAATTATTTCCCTCATTCAAAATCATTTTTGAAAGAGCAAAACTTGTACTTTCCTAGTTAATAGACAAGGGCATGACAAATAAATGGCAATAAATTACTAATTTAAAAATTAGAAGTATTTTGATTTAGGAGAATTCAGAACCAAGTCAAACATTTTGATATTAAACATATTTCTGTCACTTAATCCTCAGCTTCTATGCCAGTTATTTACCTATAAATTGTTTTCAAATGGTTAAGTGGTTTAGATCTTAAAGCAAAATAATGTCACGGAAGAAATCACAGAATTGGTATCTGAGCCTCTCAAGTCGGTTAATAACTGTCCCAGAGTTAGAACACCTAACCATTTAGCATCTGTAAAAAATCACATATTTCAAACGCTGTCACTTAGAATCAATTTAATATCAATACATTTACTCCACTCAATGTGGAAATACTGATTTTTTTTTTTAAAGAGGAGTGCACGTGAATTTTGGCACAAGCATTAAAAAAGAGCAATCCTTTGGGGAAGAATTTACTTGTGGTAAGTAAAACTGTAGTTCAAAACTAGTAGGCTGGAATGCTCCAACATTTATATCCATATTTTATTTTATTTTATTTTTTTTAGAGATTTTATTTATTCAACAGAGAGAGACACAGCGAGAGAGGGAACACAAGCAGGGGGAGTGGGAGAGGGAGAAGCAGGCTTCCCGCTGAGCAGGGAGCCCGACGCGGGGCTCGATTCCAGGACCCTGGGATCATGACCTGAGCTGGAGGCAGACGCTTAACGACTGAGCCACCCAGGCGCCCCTATATCCATATTTTAATGCTAACACTGACGCTGTGGAAACAGGCTTCTCCCTTGTTGTAATTTGTTGGATTTTTTCTATGACAAACACACTATTGTTTGGGAAAGTCAAGTTCTTCTGGAATAAGTAAAAAATACAACAGATTTCATTCACATTGTTAATGTGCCTCTCAATGAGTGCCCACTCTAGTAGAGAATAAGGCTGATCATTTCTTAATTTAAAGACATCCACTGTCATGCTATGAACTTGAATAAAGGTGGGCTGCCCCTAAATTCAAAGCACTGTGTTTTAAAGAAATCACAGTACGGTTTCACTTAGGCTACAGTGGTCCTATGATGATTATATAGTTTGTAGAAGATCCATGTAACTTTTCACCTAATTATGTGCAAGGGTGCTATCTCATTAGCATACTCATCAGAAAAAGTAAATGCAACTTGAACTTGAAACAACTTTTTTTTTTTTAACTTTTAGGCAGCTTTCAGGTGAAAGCATGAGGTTGAAATTATTGGTAAAAACTGAGTTTTGGAATTGCAGTTCTGTACAGATTTCGATGATCCATGTTACCCTTTTCTCCAAACACCCTAAGAAACTGAACATTGGATACATTAACTTGTTTTATTATCTTCAGTCCAGAAGCTTTTATAGACAAGTCTGAGCTTACCCTTTGTAAGTTTTAGAAAAGTCGACCTTGTGTGCTGAATTTCTGGCTCCAATATGTGCAATGTTATTGTCCCTTTTCTCTCTCTCTTCTCCCCAAAACTTACTGTCCTCTTGCTTCCCGTGTACAAGTCTCTTCTTAGAGAGACCTTGAATCTCAATGTCTCCAAATCTGCTTTCAAACAAACATTAGAAGCAAAGCACACAATTTTATTTTAAATATGTACTATTTCGACCTCGTTACAAATGTTCTTCACCCAGTGTGTTTGTGTCTTATTTTGGAGTTTATAAAACTCTGTGTTTGTACGTTCACATTGAAGAATCATCTTAGAATACTGCTCTTTGGTATCATGAAAAATGCCACTTCGATTGATCTGGGCAAATCAGAAGAATGGATATTCAATAGCTATCCGTAACTGATGTTTGTTTTTGGAAAAAAAAAAAAAGTTGTTTCAAGTTCAAGTTGCATTTACTTTTTCTGATGAGTAGGCCAAGAAGAAAATTTTTCAGGGATCCTATAAAGTCCACTCTTCATTGGACATTCAATGGGCCTCCATTATTTGTAACTATGTTTCTGTCTCCACTCTCCATCCGCGGCTCCCCTTCTTATATACCAGAACATAAACCATGAGTTTGTACTTTTTAAGTTCTAAAAGCTGACGATGACAGCTGAGATATTAAACCGGACTTCTCTGTGTGTGAGACAGGCATGCAGGTGGTTTGATAAACAGTGAAAGCAGCACATTTATCCAAGTGCAGAGAGAGTGGTGACTGGCCAGGGTTAAATGAAACAGTACAGATCTGCCTTAGGGCCATTCTAAACAAGAGATTAAGAAGTGGAACCCAAGCCAACAAAGGGAAAGAAATATTGACTCTGTCAGGAATAAGTAGAACGTCACCTTGAATGTTCTTGCAAGGTCTTATCAGTAACCAAAGGCATTCTTAGTAAAGCTACATTCCTCAGTCTTATGGGGTGGGTTTCTGTAAACTTTGGAAAGATACTCACGCTGGATTATTAATATCTTTAATTCCACAAACATTAATGGAGCACCTAAAATGTGTCAGAGTCTGTGCCAAGAGCCCGAGATACAGAGGAACAACGTCTAACACAGAGGCTCTCAACGCTGGCTGCCACTCAGGATCGATCTCAATCTCCCACGGCCATAAAATAACATCAGTAGCTCAGCCCCACCCTCAGGGGTTCTGAGTCAGTGTGTCTGTGACGAGGCTTCGGCAGCTTCTCACAGCTCCCCAGCGGACTCACTATTCAGCTGGAGCTGAGACCGGACCCTTACGTCCTAGGCTCTCGTACTGCCTTAGAGAAAACCCCAAGACGCAATTAAGTGCAGTAGTAGGATGGAAGAACGCTGTGCGGGCTTCACAGGCAGAGGATGAGGGGCAAGGAGGGCGTCCCCAGCACCGTGACGCAAACATATTCCAGAATTCTCGGTAGCCAGAGCTAGCTAAGGTTTCTTGAACAAGTACCACGCGCCAGGTTCTCCTGATGGCTCCTCTGACAGCTATCAGAGGTAGGCATGATACACTCGTTGCCAGAGGAAACTGAGGCACAGGAAGATCAGAGACTTGCTGCAAGTTCACAACACTTGTAAGTGGCAGAGTTAAGATTCGAACCAGACCCTCTGCCTCCAACTCAACATGATCTCTGGGCGAAAGAAAGTAATGGATTTAGGTGATTTTTAAGTCTTAAAAATCCAAAAGAGATGCCGAGGAGAACTGTCTCTCGAACAGCTATCGTAGTGAACATACTTGAGGACACGGTCAGATTTTATTATTTTTTTGGTCCAATCCCATTTTTCCTGTTTTTCTGGGGTTTTCGAAACACTGTGAATCTTTTACTTTCCTTCAAGTTGACGTAAGTAGAGACCCCAAGACAGCAACGCTACAGAAAAGCAATTTCTTGCCCGAGCTGAATCCAACCTGAGCCTCGGGGAGACTCTGAGAGCTACAGGGATCTGCCATAGTGTCAGGGACACACTAGGACTTTTTTTGTCCACCCTTTAGCTGTATGTTTTAAGTAGATAAGGTTCCAGGCCTGGGCCATAAGCAGCAGACCCAGGCAGGAGTTAACTGATGAGTTATTCCAGTCCAAATGCTCCAACAGCTCAGGCTTCCTGACACAAGCATTTCCTACCAGAGTGGGCCAAGGTCACGGTTCTTCAAAGTACCCCTGACATGATAAAATGTAGGAAACAAGCTGTATGTTAGCTAAATACCTTCACGTTTATGATGCAAATGAGCCTTAGGAGACTCTTAGAGAAGATTTTAATGATAGATTTTAAGCAAATAAAGCAAGAACGAATTATGGTTTCATTCAATAAAAGGTAATTATAAGATATTTCGCTATTACTTTGAATTAAACATGCAAAGAAACATTTTCATCTCAGATCATATCGCTCAGATGTACAAGTAAGGTATTTATTTTTTGCAACTTTCAGTATTGTTTTGACCCCAGATGTTTTCTCATGAATGTTCCTCTCTCCTCCCCTAATGATATTTTCCCGAAACTCCCAGTTGAATGCATGCCCACACACAGACCTCCAAATCATCCCAGGCCTTCTTTGTTTCTTCTCTGGGACAGGTATGTCCTGCGAAGCTCCAGGGCACCAAGCACGCAGTAGATCCTCATAGAACCATTTAAGAATAGACACTGAATGGGAAGAGGTGAAATCTTCTAAAGAGTTCTGACCACTGCTTTCCCAGGAGCCTATCTTGCCAGCACCGGGTCCTGAGCTAAATCAACATGCACATCTATCGGAGAGGTACAGCGGACCATCATGTGGGTGCTGCCCCTGGAGGCGAGAGGCCACGACGCTCACCTCCTCTCTACTGCCCACTGGCCACACAGCTAGTACCAAAGTATTTACTTCCCCTGACAGGGAGGCTAATAATACCTTACTTGCCAAGATGCAAGAAGCCTGTCCACATGATTTTACAAGGTTTCTTCTAGCTCCTAACTATGACACATCTTTGCACCAAACCTTTCTCAGTCCCATACAAACAACACAGTTTGGGATAAACACAGAACTTCATCTGAAGGTGCTGTGGGAGAGATGTGTGATAAGACTGGCAGTAATGTGGGTATTTACCCCAAAGATACAAATGTAGCAATCTGAAGGGGCACCTGCACCCCAATGTTTATAGCAGCAATGTCCACAATAGCCAAACTGTGGAAAGACCCAAGATGTCCATCGACAGATGAATGGATAAAGAAGAGGTGGTATATATACACAATGGAATATTATGCAGCCATCAAAGGAATGAGATCTTGCCATTTGCAACGACGTGGATGGAACTGGAGGGTGTTATGCTGAGTGAAATAAGTCAGTCAGAGAAAGACATGTATCGTATGACCTCACTGATATGAGGAATTTGAGAATCAACACAGAGGATCATAGGGGAAGGGAGAGAAAAATGAAACAAGACGAAACCAGAGAGGGAGACAAACTGTAAGAGACTCTTAATCTCAGGAAACAAACTGAGGGTTGCTGGAGTGGTGGGGGGTGGGAGGGACGGGGTGGCTGGGTGATAGACATTGGGGAGGGTATGTGCTGTGGTGAGCGCTGTGAATTGTGCAAGACTGTTGAATCACAGACCTGTACTTCTGAAACAAATCACACATTATATGTTAAAAAAAAAAAAAGAAGATAGTAGGAAGGGAAAAATGAAGGGGGGGAAATCAGAGGGGGAGATAAACCATGAAGAGATGATGGACTCTGAGAAACAAACTGAGGGTTCTAGAGGGGAGGGGGTGGGGGGATGGGTTAGCCTGGTGATGGGTATTGAGGAGGGCACGTTCTGCGTGGAGCACTGGGTGTTATGCACAAACAATGAATCATGGAACACTGCATCAAAAACTAGTGATGTAATGTATGGTGATTAACATAACATAATAAAATAAAATAAAAAAGACTGGCAGTAATCCTCTGATTTTAGTGAATTAAATATATTGCATTTTTGTCCTTACTGAGAATAACTATCAGTGGTCTTATCTGTTTGTGAAGAACCTCCAAGGCTCTGTTTCTTACCTTTTGACTTCCTATCATGGTAGGACCTGCCTCGATAATGGGGGGTTTCCAAATATAGATTCTCAAGATCTTCTTGCCATGATTCTGGATTGAAGTGCTTGAGCAGATCTTCCACGGTATCAAATTCTGCGACTGTTTTGTCCAGAGCATCCGCAGTGAGGGTGGGGTCCGTTACTGATGAAGAGTGATAGGGTACCCCCTAAGAGTGACATACAGCTCAGTGTACTCAGAAAAAGTCCATTGCTATGAAATACAATAGTCATACAACTGTATGGAAGGAACATAAACAGGCTTCTGATGGTAAGACATTCTATGCATAAATATCATGCTCAAGTCCTCTGCTATAGTCCTGCCATATTCTTAAATAAGAGCAATTAATTGGTAAATGATAGTCATTCACATTTCTGCAAATCAAAACCAGGCAGATCATAAAACTTCCAGTTCATCTGAGATATAATCATTAAAGACGACACTGACTAAATGGCAATATCAAAATTACATCATCCCCCGTCTTGGTTCGAGCTCCCAAGTCATCCACATCTCCATCAACAAATAATGATGAGAATTTAAATTCTGAACTGCTTTCATAATCCATTCTCTCCGCCCATGTTTAGCTTCCACGTTTCCTCTTCATGGGTCACCTTGCATTGCAGGTGTTGTGTGAGCAGGGTTTGAATCTCCTCTGGAGAGAATATGATAAAATTTGGCACTTTCACCAGCTTATTTACTGGTTATCAACAAGAATAATTAGTCATGAAACTTGCTCTCTCGACCAAGACTGGGAGATCCCAATGGGAAGCATATATATGTATTTTTAAAGTGCTGTTGCTTGCTGGTGATCCCAGCTGTCATTAAAATATTCTCAGAAATACTCTTTAAATGGGGAATGCAACACCACTGAAAACCTGGGAGGGATTATGTGGACTATGTCCCCACATAAGTTCCCAAGCACTTACTTCACTAACCCTTGGATAATCTAGAGGCAAATGAGCCATGATTCAAACATCTCTGTAAAAATTCATGACCCATTAACAAGGAAATAGCACAGTCGCAAATGGTTTCAAAATGTCTTTCAAGAAACTGCCAAACAAACAAGATCCCTCAAGGGCAAATATCTCCTATCACTCCGGGAATGGGAACGTGGGAATTAACAGGCACTCGCGTTCCTGAAACTTCATGCAGCATCCTAACAAGAACTACTATGTGCCACAGGGTTTCAGACAGCGGAACCCACATTTCATGGTCTCACTTTCAGCTTAGGGTCTCTCTTTTTAACCAATCAAGGTCCAAAGGTCCGGAAGCCAGGGAATGGATGCCCACCTGCTTTCAGAGGAATGGTGGTCCCTCTTTAGCAAACGAAGGCATTTTGCAAAAGCATTAACCCACACTCATGTACCTTAAAGGCAGTTTTCAAATATGCCTGGTAGGGGAAAGGGAGTGGGGAACAGGCTGGGAGATGTGAGCTAGACTGAAGACAGCGGGCCAGCTCCCGAATCCAGGGGTACACACGCGCACGTGCGTGTCTCATATAAACCGAACCCTGACAGAGGCACATCATTTCTGTCTTTCACATCCTTCCTGGCATCACGTGCTGGAGTCAGATATTATGACTCAGTCTCAAAATTTCAAATTCCCATTCAACTTTGTATTACCTGGATAATGTACAGTCCACCTGGCTCATCGTCACCAGATGTTTTACAACTCCATCCCAAAGATGTGGGTCTGAGATCCAAAAATTCAAAAAGAGCTGCCCAAAGTTAGGTGCACGGCATCTCTGTAAAAGCTTTGAAGTTAAACTGCTTCCCTGTGTTTGGAAACAACACGAAGCCATTTTCATGCAAGTGGAGGCCTCTGTCAGGGGCTCTGGGGAACCCTTGGCAGAAAGTTTCCTGGGGTGGCTCCTCACAGGACCTAGAGCTTAGTGTCTACCTACACATCTCTCCAGGAGCAAACTGTGAGGGGCTCTCCATGCCTGAGGGGGAGCCAGAAATCTAATCCCTCTGACATCTGCCTGCAGAGCAAATCCAAACAAACCACAGGTAAAATGTAAAACTGTCCTTAAGTGAGATAGTTAAGAAAATACTCATGGGTGATTAGAGGACCTAAAAAACTCACCAGAACATGTTTATTTCTGGGGTAATTATTTGAAAACTATTTTTGTGAGAAAGAACTAACTGGGTGTGCCCTTTTCCACACCACTGTAGATCCTATCTCATTCAGCTTTTGTTATATATTTATAAAAATCCATTCTAAAGCTAACTGAATGGCTTTAAATTAACCATTTTTAAAAGAAAAATAATGCTCAGAAAACTAGAAACCACTTTCCACAAAAACAAAATATGGTTCATACAGAGTTAATGGTGGGTCCAAGGGTCCTTACTGCTATTCCAGAGGGTTCCTGAAAACCAGAACGCTGAGGAAAGAGACTGTTTCCCTGCTATTTCCAGAGGACGAAGCAGAACCTGGCTTTGGAGCTCCAACCAGAAAAGTGTCCAGTGCATATGGACCCAGTGCTGAGCTTCTGCTGATGCTCCAAACGGGTGGTCAATCCTTTTCTTTAAGAGGACCTGCGTTATCCTGCATTCGCTAGGCGTCCCTCAAGCTTGTAATTTCTGCACCTGGGGCGTGAATGACTCAGCCCCTCTGAGCCATCACTAGAAGATGCCTGAGAAGCCGGAGGATTCCACGGAACAGCACACCAGCGCCTGGCGGCACAAGCTGTTACACCGTGGATCGTCGGCCTCAGGCTGCTAACCCGCCAAGCCTCCGCCTGGCCTCCCAGAGCGAAGACTTCACCTGCCTCACAGTGATTGCCTGCACTTGGAGAGGTTCAGAGCATGCATTCAGGGTTGTCAAGAACACATTAAACACTCCTAATATCACCATGAGAAACCCCACTGACCGCTTGAGTAGGGCCATGTTGTTCTAGTCCAGCGGACACAGCAGGTGAATTAAATAGTCACAGAGCCCATAGCTAAGGAAACCCTGCCATCCGAAGGTATTTCTTTAAAAATCCCCCAGAGAGCAAAGGATGGAGTATCACTTGAAAAAAAAAAATTCAACTCTGACTCAGCCACATGGGCTGACTCAGACCCATGGGCAAGCTTTCTCCATGCTCTTGACCTTCTAATAAACACCAACATTTATTATCTTGTCTTTTGTTGCTACGTACGTGCTACTCATAGGACTGGTGTAAACAAGGCCTGTTCTTTCTGAACAAGGAGACGTAGAATACCGAGGAATGACTAAATTTGGAGGAAAAAAATGGGGGGCACGAGCCATTTTACAGTTTCAGGGTGAGTTATGTTTTATTTCTAAGTCAAACAGAACACACGCCTGGTTTGCACTTAAGTTATCTTACTGTAAACACTGGGATTTTTCACATCTGAAAAGATCCTTGAAAACACAAAGGTTAACAGCTTTCCCTGGAATATTCAAAACACTATTTCAAAACACCCCACTTGAGCTTGGGCCATGGACCAGTTTGATACGTTTGAAATGTCTGGACAGTCGTCTAGTTGGAACATTCTACTTTGAAACTGATAAATACTGAAGTCATTGTCTAGCCCGTGTTCCTACAATGGGTACTGGCATTTCCTGAGAGGCTTTTTGAAGAGAGGGGGAAAAGGGCATGCGACACAGCCCGCTGAAACCGTAAATGAAATGGAAGGACACATCATGATTGCAACGCGGCTTTTGGTGAAGCCCCAGGTCCTTCATGCAGCTCACACTGTTCTGGGGTTGACCTTACCTTCTCCATCAGCTTTTTTCACTGGCAACAGAAAAACAAATTACTTACTGAGATAGAGCTTGTGACTGACTCCCAGTTGGTCTCTGAGTCTGCTGCGGGTTGGAAATCATCCTAGAAGGCAAGAAACATTCATGTGGGTCAATCAAACCTCTGTGCAATTTATTATGTGCACAGTTTGAATATCTCAGCCCTCAGAATCTTCTTTCAACTAAAGACAACAGATGTAAGGGCTACATTCTTGCCGGACAGTTCACCATTTGTCTTCAGCACCTCTCCTCAAGAACCCTTCTCATTCAAGACACAGACACTTATGGACATAAGGGATATATTCACATTTACTCTTAAGTGTGAAGTGGAAAATGTGCAGACAAGAGTTCAAATTTTAAGTTGTCCATCCGCCGGCTGCATGACCTCAGGCAATCTACCTAGCCTCTGCAATCCTTCTCTTCCTCATCTGTATGGGATGGTATGGGATGCTTAAATTAGAGGGTAGTTTTGAGAACTGAATGCACTAATTATATAATTATAACTAGCAGTTAATAAGGTCCTTAATAAAGAGTAATAATAGCCATTATCCAGGTTGATGTTTATTTGGTTTGAACTAGGTTCTGTATCATGTTCAGTCCTGCCTCTTGAGCTGGTCTATAATATCAGTGATCTTTTCAAAGATAAATTCACTGGCAAAGGGCTATTCCTGACTCTCTCAGGAAACGCCAGGAAGAAGGGCAGGGGGAAGGAGATGGCCGCAGAGTGACAAAGTATTCCCCAAAGAACAAGATAAAAGGCAAACCCGAGAAAATTATCTCAGAGAAGCCTTGAAGGATTTGTGGTAGCAATGGATCTCAGAGAAAGGAACTTCTCTCTCTTTTTTTTAATAGATTTTTATTTATTTATTGAGAGAGAGAGAATGGTAGAGAGAGAGCACGAGAGGGAAGAAGGTCAGAGGGAGAGGCAGACTCCCCGCGGAGCAGGGAGCCCGATGCGGGACTCGATCCCGGGACTCCAGGATCATGCCCTGAGCCGAAGGCAGTCGCTTAAACAACTGAGCCACCCAGGCATCCGAGAAAGGAACATCTCTTAAAAGGAAAATGTGTCTCCAATTTGTGTGACTTTCTTGTCAATTACTCTAGCACCAGTAACTTTAAAAAACATAATGGGAAGAAGAGCTGATTCCACCATTTTTACACATCACAGATGGTTTCTTGACCCTGCTAACATCAGTCAACTTGGTTAAGGTCTTCTAGCCAGGCCAGAGAGTAGGGTGTATTTTAAGATGATGCTGAGAAAAATTCAGATACTCAAATCTGGCAGCTTATTTACCCAAGTATACTCACTGAATGAAGCTAAGTAGCAGGTCTAAATTTCATTAACATTTTGAGGAGCTGCAAGTGCATTTGTTAATTGCTCATGATGAGACTGGATTATATATAAATGTCTGTGTTAAAAAAATTTAGTTGTTTACCAAGAAAGAACTAAGTCAAATGTGGGGTTAAATGAATGAACATCTATTAAAAACTGGCAAGGCATCATTATTCTTGTCTCTCCTCAGGAAAGATAAAAAAGAAAGAGAAAATTGGTCTCTGCACTCTGAAAGGTGAATTCCCACAGCAAAAGGATGGGTGCAAACAAATGCAGGTTGGTACTGATATGAGTCTTCATAAGCAGGCGAACAGGTGAAACTGGGCAAGAGAGCCAATGGCTTCTCCATGTTGTGAAGGAACCGTTGGGGGGAGGACCTATGCCAGGTACAAGAACAACCTGAGCAATCCTCACACCATAGAATTTTCATTTTCACTCATTCAATTCAGTATTTGCTCATCACCAACTATGCGATACATTCTGAGCTGAGGGTAGAATCATGAGGAACTGAGAAACTATACCTGACCTCAAGGAGTTCAAACTGTAAACATATTTATAACCAGGTAAAGAGCTCCTGCAATAAACTTATGTGTGTGCTGTAATACTAGTTTAATAGAGACATTAAGGAAGGCAGTAGAAAATTTACCTGAGAGGAAGTGGGCTTGAAATATTTCACGCAAGAACGTGACTCTTGAGCTGAGTCTTGTAGACTCAGGTAAGTAGATGAGTAAGTAGATGGCTACTTCCAAGAAAGGTGGGGTAGAAGACTCAAAGAAAGATAGATGTCTAGACAAATGTGAGGAACATATACTGGAAAAGAAGTTATTGGGGAAAATTAATGAGTCATGTTGGGTACAGGGTGTTTGAGGTGCCCATGCAATATCCAGCTAGTGATGTCCAGGACACCATTGGCTATATGGGGATGGGCCGCATGAGAGAGACCTGTACTTGGGATATAGATCCGAGAATCACCAGCACAATAATGGTAATGAAGTAAGTGGTGGATTATGTTGATCATGTGTGAAAATCTGAAAAGGGACAATCTTAAAATCTTGGAACTGGAAAGAATTTTAGTATTATCTCATGCAATGTCTTCATTTTAATGATTAGAAAACCAATTCTCAGAGAGATAAATAATGCGCTCCATTATCATGTAGCCAAGTTCATGCAAAGCGGGACCTCCAGAGCACACTTCTAAGGAGGCGCTGCGTGGTGGTCTTTCATATCACTGTAGCTGGCTTGAATGAAACAGGGTCCAGAAGAAAGTTAAAAGTAAAGCAGGAAAGACATAAAGCAGAGTACTGGTGGAGGGTTCTACCAAGGATATCCTTTGAAGTATTCTTAGCAATTTAGATTTTACCTCTACACTTACTAAGTTCTGTGACTCCAATTTACTTTATTTTCTTGCATAGATATATGGTAAAAATGTTTTGTTAAGCATTTTTAAGCATAAAGGGCCTTCATGCCCATGCACCTAGACAAATGTTGCACAAAGAACTGTTCATTTCTTCACTGTCTAGTTAGAAACCTTAATAGGCACCAAGGACAGAGGATTTCATTAAGTTCCAGATAAAAAGTAAATTTATCTTCTCTTAGCAGCATAAGTATTAGACTTTGAAAAGAAACCAACCTTCTTTTAGGTTACTTCAAAATTTGCCATTATTTATAAATGACACATTTATAATGAGCTTTAAAAAAGGGAAAATTCCCCCTTCTAAGAAGGGAGTACAGAATTTAGACCCGAAAGGACAAACTTGGCATCGGGAGGAACACAGCCATTTGCTTTCTAACGCTATCCTTAACATGAATTTCTCATCTCCGTCCGCCATAATGTCATCAGTACGAGATACTGGTGGGCCTCCCAGCCACTAGCTTCTAAATGCTGCTACTGTATCCAGAGTCCACGCTCCACATGGCAGCCAAGATGCTCTTGTCTTTTCTGGCTTTACAAAAAACAACTGACATATAACATTGTGCAGATTTAAGGTGTACAACATGATAATCTGATACATGTGTAAATTGCGGAGTGGTTACCAAATAAGGTTGGTTAACATATCGATCACATAATTACAATTGTGTGTATGTGTGTGTGGTGAGAATATTTGAGAACTACTCTTTCTTAGCAACTTTCAAGTATATAATACAACACTGTTAATTATAGTCACTGTACTGTGCATTAGATCCCCAGAACTTTGTGGTCTTATAACTGGAAGTTTGTATCCTTTGACCAACAACTCCCCATTTTCCTATTTTCTTATCCTTGGCAATTACCATACTACTGTGTTTCTGTGAGTTTGACTTCATCCCCCCTTCTTTCATATATAGGTGAGATACAGGTTTTGTCTTTTTCTATCTGACTTATTTTACTTAGTATAATGTCTAATGTCCTCAAGGTCCATCCATGTTGTCACAAATGCAGGATTTCCATCTTTCTCAAAGCTGAATATACATCTCCCACATTTTCTTTATCCGTTCTGTCAATGAACACTTAGGTTGTTTCCATGTCTTGGCTATGGTCAATACACTGCAGTGAATGTGGGGGTGCACATGTCTCCTCAATACAGTGACTTAGTTTCTTTCAGTTGTATAACCAGAAATGGGATTGCTGGATTGTATAATAGTTTTTTAATTTCCTGAGTAAACTCCATGCTGTTTTCTACAGTGGCTGTACTCATCTACATTCCTATCAACAGCGCATTAATAATGTTCCCTCTTCCCAACTCCCTTGCCAACATTTGTTATCTCTTCTCTTTTTGATACTAGTCGTTGTAATAGGTGTAAGGTGATTTCTCATTGTGCTTATGATTTTCGTTTCCCTGCTGATTAGTAATGTTGAGCATCTTTTCATGTACCTGTTGAGCATTTATAAGTCTTCTTTGAAAAAAAAATCTATTCAGATCCTCTGCCAATTTTTAAATCAGATTATTTGGGGTTTTTTTTGCTATTGAATTGTATGGGTTCCTTATATATTTTGGATGTTAATCTCTTTTCAGATGTGGTTTGCAAATATTTTCTCCCATTCCCTAGGTTGCCTTTTCATTCTGCTGCTTCTTTTGCTGTGTAGAAGCTTTTATACTTTGACATAGTCCCATTGCTTATTTATTGCCTTTGTTTTTGATGCCATATCCAAAAAAATCATTATCAAAACCAATGTTTGGGGATTTTCCCCTTTGTTTTCTTCTAGGAGTTTTACAGTTTCATGTCTTACATTGAAGTCGATTCTATATCAAGTTAGTGTTTGTCAGTGGTATTAAGATATGCGTCCAATTTCATTCTTTTATGTGTGAATATCTAATTTTCCCAGCACCATTTATTGAACAGAGTATCTTTCCCCATCAACTATTCTTGGCTCCTTTGTAAAATATTAGTTAACTGTATATGCATGGGTGTATTTTTGGGCTACTGTTTTCTATTGGTATCTTTTTAAAGTGTAAATCAGATCACTACAGTCTTCTGCTTAAATCCTTCTGATAGCTTTCCATTGCACTTAGAATCTGGTCTTACATGATCTGACCCATGCTTGTTTCCTCCCCAGCGTCTCTCTCTGATTTGATGTTCTATCTTTCTCAGAAACTGCACTCCCACTACTCTGGCCTTCTTATAGTCTTTCAAATAACACTCCAGGCATCTCCCCCTCAAGTCTGGTGCTGTTCCCTATGCCCATGATGCACTTTCTCCAAATGTTCCAGTGACTGGCTCCTCATCATTTAGTTCTCTGCTCAGACATCGCATCAGTAGGGAACCCCTCCTTGAACACTTTATTTAAAATACCCCTACTCTTGGCCACCCTCTCCACTTAATTTGCTTAATTTTCTTTAAAGCATTTATGATTATCTGAAATGATTTTCTATTTGTTTTACTGCTCGTGATCTCTTTCCCCAGCTAGAATAAATGCTGTAGAATGGCAGGGAGCTTGTTTATTTCTTCTGTCTTCTACCCCAAATTCTTATCAAGAGTTTTGGGGACACACTCCAATTCCACTGGTTCAGTGAGCATTATCAGGGATAATGTTCATCCACTTCCCCTGTACAGGCAAAGCAGTGGTTTAGAGCCAGAGCCCACTCTGATCACTTGGTGCCCATGTCAAACTGTTTGCTACATAGTTTTAGAATCATCCTGGGTAGACAACTTGCTTTTTCAAGCTCCAGGATAATGAAAGACAAACTCCGCTATTATGGGTGCTCTTTGCAGAGCAGTGTCCTTAGCATGACTTAAATGCTAAAATAGAACAGTGAATAATCATTTAAAATGTATAGACACAGTCAGCTTACAAAACCCCATTTCTCTTTTTTGTTACAACAAACTCCAGCAAGTGCTTTAAATGCCATGTCCCATTCTTCCGAGGAGAGAGAACTATGTGTGAGCTCCAAGAAGTAGGTACTAATTCAGTGCTTCATTTCCTTACCTCCTGCTCCTACACTGTAGCCTGTTTCATCCTAAAAGAGAGAAGCTGCTGTTCTGGCTACTTTGTTCCCTCAGTCCCTGCAGGGACTGCACTTTGGTGCTATGGGTGACTTACTAAGGTCATATCTAGGGGTCCAAGCCATCCCTTGAGAGAAGAGCGTGCTGCAGTGCAGAGAGCCAGAGGCACTGTCTAGCATCTCTGAACTAATTATGACTGGAGTCAGGACTAGAGTCCAAGAAGCTACTGTTCTCTCTAGGTTACGTGGTTTCCAACCCACCGAATAATGGCACACATCATCCTATAATTACAGGCATCTGCGTCAGCACTGCCTTAATCTAATAAGAATTAATTTACATCATTAAAAATAATTTATTCTCAGCTTATATCCTCACGTTATAATTCTTCACAATCATATATTGGCAGTGAAACTCATTATTTGGCATTTTGAAATGAAACCCACTCCCTTACGCTCTGTCTGGAGTAATTTTGAAAACATAGATGTGATTCTGAGATCTGTGCTTTTTAAATAGCTTAGCTCTGGAAGTTTGATTTGTGTGAGAGAAAAGTCATTCACTAGGAAGTTGGGGAGGTATGAAAAAAGAACATCTTAAAGTATATGAAAACATACATAGATATTTGTATAATCGAAATGTGGGAGAAATAGTACCTTAAGCACTCATGCTAAGGAAGCATAAAATTCGATACCACTCACACCTACTAAAATGTTGCATAAATCCAAAAAAATACCAAAAACAAAATTAAAAGCATAAAGATAAATGCACAAATATACTTGTAACAGATATAATAAACAGTTAACATCCTTAAAATAAAACAAACTCTTATACATGAAAAGGTTGTAAGAGTATGTTTTGTATCACCTAATTCTACTAGAAAAATGTACAGATATCTGATTGAAGCAAGACTGAAAATATACTCACAACAATATTGACATTGTTGACACTGAATGATGCATGCTTTTCTTTTCTTTCCTTTGTCTATTTGTATGTCCTCAATTTTTTATAATACATATCAAGTTTTAATAAGAAATTGATAAATTTCTTTTTTTATTATGTTCAGCTAGCCAACATATAGTAGTACATCATTGTTTTTAATATAGTGTTCAATGATTCATTAGTTACATATAACACCCAGTGCTCATCACATCACATGCCCTCCTTAATACCCATCACCTGGTTACCCCATCCCCCACCCCCTCCTTTCTGTAACCCTCAGTTTGTTTCCTGGAGTCCAGGGTCTCTCATGGTCTGTCTCCCTCTCTGAAGTCTTCCCATTCAGTTTTCCCTCCCTTCCCCTGTGGTCCTCTGCACTATTCCTTATATTCCACATATGAGTGAAACCATATGATTTCTAAAACAAAATTGGAAGAGAGAAATGGATTAGAGTGTGCATGAGCACCTACCCCTAAAGCCTTATGTTATATCATTAGAGTGAATAGTGTCACCTATGTATTCCCTGGTGGAAAATAAAAGCATTTTTGTAGAAGTAATTCTCACCAATTACTAGAGAGAATTGTTCAAAGATGGGACAATAAAGAATGGTTCTAGAATCATCACATTTGACTCAACCTAAAACCATGGCTAATTCAACACAAACTTTTGATGTTTTAAAAACAGCCATGAAAGTATGGCTGTTTTTTTTTTACCATGAAAACATGCAGGTAGCCATCAGCTCAGTGCCCAACAGGAATGGGTCTGCCTCTGTATGAGGACAGTGAACTCAGGCTGAAAGCAAATCGAGCTGGGGATACAATACCACTACAGGTAATGAATAGTCTCAATAATAATCTTCACTTTTAAAGACAGACATGATTGGGCATTTCATTTTCAGACAGGATATGGCCAGATAACCCTTCCTTGCCGTCAGTCACCTTGGGGCCAGGTAGGATATTACATGCTAACAAGTGAATAATCCACTCAGCCCCCTTCCCAGGCAAGCTCATACGTGTTCAATCACCAAATGCCTGCAATGGATATCCAAATGAATCCCTCTCCTGAGCCTCGAGAGTAGAGCTGGGGACAACTGTCTTTTGAGTCTTTGGAGACAGCAGTTGCCAGGCCAACATTCCAAACATTTAGGATGATTAGTCACACCACCTGTTTCTGGATCTCATGGAAGAGGGCTGTTCATTTTTATCTGAGGTGATTATGCAGTGTGTGAAGAGATGAGCCATAAACTGTTCATTGCTCAGAGGGATGTACTCTTCCATCTCTTCGAACAAAACATATGCACTTACTTAGAGATTTTAAAAAGCTTTCAACCAAAACAATGTTAACCTATTGGGGGATGACTTATTGGGGGAAAGTTTTGAAGGACATTTGTCAGAGTGTTTTCCTTAATTTTCAAAACTGTGCTTCTGTTTGATGTTTTCTATCCATTCCTCAGAAGCAGATAATAAAATAATAAAGTCCTCTCCTAATTCTAGTGGTGCTTCTTGATTAAGTGAAGCCTTAGAGGTGTTCATTTTGAAATGCTAAAGAAACAGAGGGATTTGTCCAGATTCATAAAACAATAACAAACAAACACACTGTCAACATTTATCCCCTTAGTGAGTCTTCATTTGTTCATGACACGCCGTTCATGACCTACTGAGGAAAATGCAAATAATGCTGACCGTGCAAGCCTGTGCCCTGAGATGACTCTATGGGGGAGATCCTTTAGAACAAAGACTTCTGATGCTCTAGTGCATGAACTTCTGATATGTAGTCCAGTCAATGTACATGCAAATAATGATACATCAATGACTCAACGTCTATGGGAATAGAATAAAGCAAAAATTGAAAACCCTTTGGTTCCATCAAATGCTATGATCCAACCAAGGCTTTACAAGTACATTTCATTACATGCTCATCATCAAATCAGTTCTTTAACAAGGAATATGGGAAAGGCCTTGGCTGGAGGCCAGCTTTTATTGGCAATAAAGTTTAGTAAAAGGATATCGAGAGTTCCAGAATCAATAATTAACAAGGATCAAAGAGCACCTTTCAAAGGTAGAGAATTTGCCTGTGAAATTAGTAACATATATTCTCAGAGCTCTAAGAAGCTGGACAGGAGTCAACTGTGATTGGAAATAAAATATTAATAAAATAAATATATCTTTAATAGCAAATATCCCCACAGATAAGACCTATTTGCAGACTTCCGCTGATTTAAGAGTTAGTTTCACAACTTTTTAGGCCATTATTGACACTAAAGTACAATGTTTCAATTTAGATCTTCTAGGATTCATCAACTAATCACCCATGAAACCTTGATGCTAATGTCAAAGTATTTTTTAAAAGTTCATTTTTTCTCTTATGCTATGAGACAAGGAACTTCTTATACTTGTTAGTTTCTGATTTCTTAGACCAAACTTAGTCTGGGAAGTTGTTACAACAGATAAGCTAAGATGAGAGCAAACCCCAGTCCAACGGGTAAGGAAGAAAGTTCCCTCAGCAGGCAGAGAAGAGGTCATTGACTCAGAGAGGGTGTCACAAGGGCCGCAGCACAGAGCTGGGGAAGGTCAAGGCGTGTTTGCAGACGGAGAGAGCGAGTCGAGGGAGACAGAAAAAAGATGAACCACCTGCCATTACTGCTTGTGGCCTATGGCCTGAGGAAACCACAATGATCCTGGAGAGGGGAGACGGATGGGCAAGAAGGCTGATTAAATTAACTCCGTGTTAGCCAAACAAGGACATCTTAGCGAGGGGCTGCACAGAAAATTACAAACTGCGAAATACAACTCTGCTAGTAGCTTTCACTGTGCTTCATACAGACCATGTGATAAATGAACATTTAATTTTCATCTAGAAAGATACTGCCAGAGGTCTTTCTTCACTGTGTTGCTGGAGAGCTAGGTGCAGGCTGAAATTTTGTTAATAGCTCTTATAAACACAATAACTTTGTTTAGTATTGAGAAAACTCTATGATTAATTACTTTGTAACAACAGCTGCCTTTCACAGAGCGCAGATGACATGCCAGGCACTACATGAAACCCTTCCGGTACATCACTCCACTCCTCATTTCTGCAGCTTTGACGATGCTTGAGGAACCTGCCCATGGGAACGAGCTGGTCGTCAAGAGGCTCTGCAGATACCTGAACTTGAGGCTGACTCTCCACGCTCTTTCCTCTCTGCTACAGGGCTCATCCTTTCATTTACAAAGAGTCCTTGTATAAGACAAAAAAACAAAACAAAACAAAACAAAACACCCTTGATTTGTGCTAAGTACAAGTTTTCAGACATTTCTTAAATGCATTTCAAGAAAGAACATTTGGTTTGGTTCACCGGTAGCCTGAACATTATTAAAGATGGTACTTTTGATATCGCTAAGCTAATCTTAAAGATATTTGCACTACCAGGACAAAATGGATGGCTGAGGAGTTTATTTTGCTACCTTAGAAAAATTACAAATTTGAAATGAAAAGAAGAAGTGTTGACCTGAATTATTCACATTTTCATTTCCTTGCACTTAGCAGACTTCCTGGTACATAGTGAGGACTCACTTTGCTTTCTATTTGGTTTCTATTGCTGAGGGAGGAAATACACTCAAAATTCAACAAATCATTTCATTTTGATTGGATGACTGTGTTGAAAGGCACACTCCTAAAAACTGCTGAGTTTCTCTGTATTCAGATGGCATTATATAAACGGATTACCTCCATCCTGGCCAAAAGCTAGTTATATTTATTAAAACAAATATTAGAAAACCTGAAAATTATGAACACTACGAAGATGAAGGCCAAGTCACCAAAATCCCTTCACTAAAATCATTTCCTTTATGAACTCAAACGATCCCACTGCTAATTAAAGCTTTTAAGACCTAACTTTAAGGAGAAAATACCATTTGAAGTCTAAAACACAAAGTCATAGTCAACACAACTTGTCATTCTGCCAGGGAAAAGGGCTCATGAAACGTCATCCAGCAAGTGATAGGTTTATAAAATAAAGAGGAACATCTTGGGGGAGAATCAGGGACAAGTCAGTCAAAAGCACTCAGAAAGCTGTTTGTTCCTTTAAAAACTCTTGACTATTGCCTAGGAGGGTGGCTTTGTGTTTTGGTGATGCATTTTCCCTGGACACCTTCATCCTCAGCCCTACACTGGACCAGAGCCACCGCCCATCGTAATTATCATTTGGCACTCCAAGCTACCTGGAATGTAAGATATTTAATAGCCACGTGAATATTGTGGAGCTCTGGAAATGAACTAACCGTTAATTCAAAACACAACCTTTTTCTTGGCCTGATGGTAAAGAGATTTCTGGGCACAATTCTGTGGTTAAACCAGCAGGTTGGTGAATGTAAAGTCTGAAACAAAAGTGTACCCAGGCCCCCCGCAAATCACTCCTGACAAAAGGTGAGATTAGCACATTCTTGACCTTGCAGTCACTTTTCACTCCTCAGGCAACTAGCAGCTCATCAAAGCAGGTCGCAGGTTTCAGGTCCCAAAAGCAGGCTTGCGGTCTGGGCCCATTAGCTGAGCGTGCTGGTGCTGAATCCCACATATACAGGTCGTGGGATTCATTCTGATCAGGGCTGGGAAAGCTTTGCACAAAGACAAAACTCAGTCTGGTGGCCAGGCTCCATGGTTAAACCGGGGAAAGAGACCTCCAGGGAACTGAAGCTCTACTCAGTCCACTTAACTTCATCGTGACCCCGGAGTCAACAGCCCCCAGCCTTCTCCTCATGGGTATTTAAACGAGAGATTCTGCAGTTTGAGTCCTACCGGTTCATGTTTATGGGCCTTTACGATTCCTTTGTACTTGTGGTTATGATTAGCTACCAGCAGCAGCATTTTTTACTTTTGCCTGCGATTACATTAGCAGTATTCATCAGCGGTGCTCGTGAGTGAGAGCACGAGGCTTTGCACAGCAAAATTTTAATCCTAGATTGGCTCTCCTCGGCTTATTGCTATTCTTTTTTTTTTTTTTTTTTTTTGGATTATCACATGCTGTGTACTTAGAGAATGCAAATTCACTGCTGTATTCATCTAAGCCAAATATAATTATAAAGGTAATTTTTACTGCCAAAAAAATTAAGAGAACAATGCATTCCAAAGTCAAAGGGAAAACACTCGAGGGGTTGGGTGAATGATTGCTGCCGCTCTGCCGGACTGGGAAAACTCAGAGTGGACGGCATTGCTGCTCAGGCCCGAAAACTGGCTGAGGTATTCCCTGCATCTGGATATTTTTTAGCACACCTGATATCTCACACACCTATACCCACTTCTTTAAATCTCAGCAGCACAGTGTGGAGATCGAAGAATGCTAAGATCACTAAGTCCAAAGTTCTCTTCACTATCTAAGATCTTTGAATGATCACAAGGTGTAACTCACTGTGCTAAGCCCCGGGCAAGGCACAGATGGGTAAAACATCCAACCGCCTGGAGGAATCCATCGTCTAGATGAATTCTAATTCCCTACTCTTGTCATTCCCTTTCACGTCAGCAACTTATATGAACGCTATTTACTTTTTCTTAGTGGCTTACCATTAGGTGAAGTTATCTAGCCGACTTCTAACTTTTACACTACTCAGCGCGGTACCTGAGACAGCATCCGTTAACTAACATGCATCGAATAAGTACTAGTTAAATGAAAGCACAAATAGCTACTGGATTGTGTGAGGAGCAAATGACATGACTCATATAAAGCCCTAGCCTACTGGCGGGCATGTGGTTGAGTGTTAATAGATATCTGTGGAATAAATAAACGAGTAATACAGGACCTATAGGAATGAACGCTCTATCAGGGCCATAAGCCAAGTCCTGTAGGTCTACACAGGGAGGAATGCTTGAAGTCCATCTGGAGGACTGGAGAAGGGTCTCAGAAGAAGTGGCCCTGGAGTTGACCCTAAATGATAATCAGGGCTTTTGACAGTCAGGGGAGCAGACAGGTAGAGGGGAAAGTGGCAGAGTGGCAAGATCTTGGACCTACTAAGAGTACGTGCCCAAAGCACCAGGCAGAAAAGGAGGCTGAAAAGGAAGGAACGGGACAGATCAGGGGGTCGTGGATGCCACACTGAGCATCTTGGGGTGGGGGGGTGCGGTATTTAATCATTCATTTACCAGGCATTTAAAGACGTCCACTATTTCTGACTAATGGTTCAAAGTGCTGGAGATACAGAAAAGAACACCGAGGTCACTGCTCTCAGGGCGCTTTCTTTCTGACCGCGCTTTGTCTGTATACAAGGAAACCAAGCTCCCTAAAGGTCAAGCATCAGCATCACTGGCCAATCCGGAGCCTGGAGCCTCTGTCTCTGGACACGGTGCACTGCACCCCGCTGCCCCACAGGGAGCCCCATCTCTCTCGCCCTGCTCACGCGCCTCCCTCTGTGTATGAAAACAACGAAAGAGAAGAAAGTGTTTTATCCTCGTGAATTCTGTGATCTTAAGCAGCATAACAGAGTTCCTAGAAAACACACAGTAAACAACGCTTTGCTATTCTGAGAGATGAGGGCAGTTGAAAAAATGGAAACCAAGAAATTCAGTGCTGTTGGTTTGGAAACCCTTTCTGGAATGTCCATAATCTTCTAAGGCAACCTTAGAATTAGGAGTCCTTCCTTATTTTGGTAATCAAATCCCTAAAATGATAATAGCATTCTCAAATATAATTTAGTTCTATCTCATTTCTCAGCAGGGTACAAAATTACCTTTCTTCTTCAAAGAAGTTAGAATGTTTGCCTGATGAGAAGATTCGACAGATGAGGATCCCTTAAGTACTTTGTGATGACCCCGGAGGTCAGTCAGCGGGGGGGGGGGGGGGGGGGGGGGGGGGGGGGGGGGGGGGGGGGGGGGGGGGGGGGGGGGGGGGGGCTGATCCGCTGGGATTACGGAGAGCTCTCTCTCCACCCAGCAGGGATCCTAAAGATGCCCTATACAAATGGGCCTCAATCTCTCTCATCAGAGGATCTCTAAGAACAAACAAAATAAAAGCAGACCCTGTGCCTTTAAAGGAAGAGCCGGGAGTCCTGAGCCTCCTTTGCTATTCACCTGGTCAGATAAGGACTACAGTATTTTTGGCTGGTTAGAAGAGATTTCATACTCAGTGTGCTAAACCATTTTTAAAACATGGCTTTGAAGACAGCACTCAGAATCGGATTCCACATGGAACATTGGCTGTGTGACCTTGGGCAAGGTAAACTCTCTACGCTTGGGAGTCCTGGATTTGTAAAACGGGAAAAAAATTACCCTTTTTATCCCCCACAGGGGTAGTTGAGGATTAAATTAGATTAACTCATGTGAAACTAACTAGCCCACGTGGACATTCACTGCATTCTTTCCAAAACTAGTATGATCTTTCCAATATGTTATCTTTCTGCTGGAAAGACGGTCACATTAATTTAACACTTCTGCAAAGATGTTACAAGTTCCGGAGCTGGGCTGTCTGGATCCTATCCCAAGTCCACCACTGACCCGCACCAATCCTTGCACCTAGTACTTAGTTTCTCTGTGCCTCAATATTCTCACCTGAACATGGAGGTACCAGTAATTCCTATCTCAAAGGGACAGTCTGGATATTTCATAGATCATTATATGGAAAGCTGTTATAGAAAGGCTTAGCCTTCACACATTTGCACACTTCTTTTCTTGGAAAAAACGTTGATCGGTCCATCCAGACTACAAGGGCCTGGCTTTTCTTCACCTAAAATGGGCATTGAGATTTTGAAATTTTCAAGCAGCTTTAACATTCCTCATCTCATTTCAATCTCCCTCCGCCACCACATGAGCCGGGTGTGGGCACAGACACATTAGAAAAAATAACAGTTTGCATCTTCTCAGAGGGGAGATTTCCTGACTGGTCTTTTCCGCAACCATCAGGTAAAGGGATGTGTCTTCTTGGACTTTTTCCCAGGGGATGGAATGCACTCCTCCAGCTCCTTAACTAACTCCAATAGTCTCCCTACAAAAGGAGTTCTACCCCACCCTCCAGGAAATTACTGAGCGCTTACTACTTGCTAGACACTGTTCTAGGCATTGTTAAAACAGAGTCAACAAACCAAACATGGTCAAGTTGGTCATGTGAGGACCAGGGGACAGAGGAACAGATGTATGCATAAGTATTTTGCCTGCTCTAAACCATTATACACATTCAAAGGACTGTTATTCATGCATTCTTCACATTAGTAAACAAAACATTTCAAAAGAGCAAGAACTTGCTTTAAAACAGTTGAAGGAATTTAAAGACTATGCATGTATATGCAAACCGCTAATTCATGCAGTCTCCTATCTTTTGGTAAAACATCTCTACGTCCATGGGGCGCCTGGCAGCTCAGTAGGTGAAGCATCTGCCTTCGGCTCAGGACATGATCCTGGGGGTCCTGGGATCGAGCCCCTGCTCAGTGGAGAACCTGCTTTCGCCTCTGCCTCTCCCCCTGCTTGTGCGCTCTCTCTGTCAAACAAATAAATAAATAAAATCTTAAAAAAAACTCTATGTCCAAACTAATTATTGCTATCTCTAACTTACAAAATAATAACTTGTAATTGTGGCGCTCAAGGAGACTTTACAAATCACCGACCGATGCCTTCAACTTCTAGGCACTGGGCCCCTCGTCTACCTTCTCAGGGCTGCTCCCATTACCCTCCTTATGGGAGGAGTGTTACTTCCTGCTCCCCTGAAGGCAGGCTTGGCCACGTGGCTTCCTTTAACCAACTGAAGAGGAGGAGAAACTTTAAAACACATTGTGTGGTTCTGCCATCACTCTTTTCCCTCCGCTGTGCATCCCCCATGGGGCTGAGCCTTCGGCCCCGACTCCCAAATGGAGAAGCTACGCGGAGCACTGCGGCTAGGGATTAGGAACTTACATGTAACATGACTGGGAAGCCAACCTTGGCTTTTGTAAGCCCCTGAAATTTCAGGCTTGTTTGTTACTGCAGGATAACTTAGCAAACCATTACTATCTCAGGAGTAAATGCCCAAGCGACTCTTCTAATGGGGACACATCTAACTCACGAGAAAGCCAGAACGAGACTCCGCATCTCCTCATGCCTCATCAAAGCTGTTTTCCACTCTAGCACATGCTTTAAGAAATGAGACACCTCCTCTAAATAGCTTTGCAGACTTCCAGAGTGATTTCTGGTCACTCATTGTTTTCTTCCCCAAATCCACTAGTGGCAAAAGCATGAGCACTGCCCTCCTCTAGAGTACCCTTCCAATATCCACTGATCTCTGTCCCAATTCTTGGGACAGTTTTAACCTGGGCTCCATATTCTCTTCCAAAATAAAAAAGAGAAGGAAAGTCATCTTGTTTTCAGAGGCAACTGACATTTCTTACCGGAATGGTCAGTGGATGTCCCCTACAATGTGCACAGGGAACAGGTGGGTCCATGCGGAAGGTAGCCAGACGCAGGGGTACTCCTGGTCCAGGGTGGGAGTGAGGTACACGTTCACCCCGAGTCCAGGTGCTACTTCAAAATTTATCCCAGCCTGAGTTCTGATCCAAAAGATAGTGCAGTCCAGTGTTCACTTCTCATAATATGTCCCCTGATATTATCTCAGGTAATATTTATATTTCAAAAAGGTAGAGAGAGTCCCCACAGAGTGGTAGAATGAAAAGGGAGGTAATCTCATACTAGATGTATTTGCAAAACACTATTTCTTCTTCCAATATCAGTTCCCTCCAGGAAAAATCACCGGCATTTAAAATAAATCATCTGTGAATGAAAACCTTATTTTATATGAAATGATGCACAAGCCTTGATACGCAGATGCCAAACTGCACGTACTCTGCTCTCTCTGCATTTGACATGTGAGAAGCCAGAAGAAACTTTGTATCATTTAGGAGCCGTCTATTAAAGTTTCTTCTCTCAACTTTTACAGGGTGTCATTCTTAAACACTTTTATAATGTCTAAGGTATATACAAGGATGTGTATTGTAACAATTATGGCTGTGTATATTTTGCAAAGATTGTAGTTTCTATATCTTGAAAGTATTTTCATAAATTGTTATTTTATAAATACTAATGAAGTTAATATGAAAGAAAAAAATAAAGTCATCTTTCAAAGACACAGTAAACACATACTATATAAGCATTATGTGTCTTCCTTTCATGTAAAGCATTAAGTTACGAAGGACATTAGCGGTCATGTGGTTCACAGCCCTGCAAAATGCAACAATTGTTTTTATCATCAAAAATGGTCAGCAGGTAGTCTTCATTTCTAGCTGTGGAAGCTCTATTTTAAAACAAATCCAAAAAATAAAATAAAATAAATCCAATAGTTGCACAATCCCTCTTTGATTTTATTTGAATTGGATGCCAAGTTTTGCACAATGTTGTGTATGTTAACAGAATACTTACGGGTAGAAATGAGACCATTGAAATCCAAAGCCCCTGTCTATGGGCAGAGGAGAATCCGGTACCCATGGCAGGGAGGGGGATGGTGGGCCAGGGGGCTGGGTCAAGTTCATGATCCAGCTCACACCATCTACTGTATTCAAATGCTGACCATAGTAGTCTCAACCCTAATGTGAAATTCACTGCCCTTTCAAGAAGTCTTTGGTGAACTCCTGTCATCCTGACTGACAGGTTTAGAGGAGGCCTCCTCAGCCTCAGGAAGAACATGAAAACCCTGACACTTGAAGGCTTCTTGATATCGCGGCTGGAGGAAAGAAAAGCATCCCACCTAACCCCCCCCCCCCCCCCCCCCCCCGCAGAGTGAATAGGAAACAATGGCTGCTCCTGGGGGTCCCTCCCACAACCTGACTCAGCACCGGGACAGTACTGAGTGCTTCTGCCTTTAGTGCTTAGCTATTCTCAGAGAGAACAGAAAAAGGAGGGGAGCTTTCTCCTATTTCCTTATGATGCGGAGAGAGAACTGTGCCACCGTACGTAATATACAGAAGCCAAAAACTATTTGGGTCAGGCAAAAGCCATCCAGTTAGAATCACTGTATTCTCAGCTCTGTGTGGGATGCTTCCCATTGCGTTATGGGGGAGAGAATGGGCAGGGGGGAAGGAGGGAAGAAAGATTGTTCAAGGCAAAAGAATAGCCTCTTTAACCATCATGGCGTCAGATAAAGCTGGGTTCAGGAAGCTAGGTGTTTGCTCTGCTGCCCTCCAGGGCTCCCTGCGTTTTCGCTCACCCGCCGGGCGCCTTGTCTACGCTCTCCTGCCTACTCAGCCAAGGCCTATCTTAGACTTCATCAGAACCAACAACAACGACAACAAAATCCTTCACTCTCCTGTGTTAAGTGGAAGATACTATTCTTTTAAGAGCAATAGCAACAACAACAAAAAAGCCATAAACTTTTATAGAAAATAGGAATATAAGTTAACAAGAATCTTTGCTCTCAAGAGAGCACTACATTATCCTCTGCCAACTTCTTACTAAGTTTACGGATGGGATGGAAAGCTGATGATTTATTGTACACCGTAAAGAATATTGCTTCTGGGAGCTGTTTTAACCTGGGCTCCATATTCTCTTCCAAAATAAAAAGGAAACTTTAAATTGGATTTTTGACACCGGCTGAGTATTTTCAGTCTAAAAACTACGGAGTAGATTAATTTCAAAATGGGACACCATAAGCATGAGACGGCTTCTGAGAGGTGACTGGCAGCGCCGTGCACGAACACCCCCGAGACCCCAGACCCTTCACTGACCGCCCCCTTGCTCCCCTCTGAAGACCAGAGCTTCCCTCGGGGCCGACAGGAGAGCGGCCCTCTGAAATCCCGGCCAGGCTGGGAAATGTTGGCCTTCTGTTGGCCTCCAAACCATTGATATTTTTCATACAATACATTCCCGTGGCCCCAAATCTCAAAGTTAGAGAAAGGATGCCGGTCAGAGGCCATCCACATTACCAGCTTCTGACACATTCTTTGAAAGATACTGCAGGCATATACAAGGACACGTACATAGTCACCTCCTCTGGGACTCAGGACCCGCAGCTACTGCTAATTATATAATTCTTCTTCTTCTCCTCAGGATTTGCCACGTTCCTGCTTCTCCTGAAGTCCCGGTCAGGTCCCCACATTCGCCAAGTACGGCGGCATCTGCATTTTCAGTATCTGTCCTCACCTCCTGCTGCCATCACCCTGAATGATGCCAGAGTCCATGCAGACAGCAGGGCGAATACCCTTGATCTGAGGTCCTTTGACTCATCTCTTTGGTGTCCCCACTCCAGCAGCCCCTTCTATGTCCGAAATCTTAAAGGCACCATGCACCCTGTGGCCACGACCTCTATAATCCCATATGCTCTTGAGCTCTTGCTGCTCTCTCTCTGTCTTTGACCCCAGTGAGCCCTCCAGACACTCAATACCTCCACGTCCCCCCAGGTCATCAGCCGTCTACTGATCTTGGAGGCCTGGTAGAGTCCGTCACTTTCAGTGCTGTCTTGTCAGTACTCCCTCGCCACCTGGCTGTCCCCCAGCCCTCACGCTGCCGAAGTCCTCTCTGGAGCAGTCGCACCGTTCTTCAACATCTGGATTTCTGCTGGAGGAAAGGCACACACCCAGCACCCAGCGCACCATGTTGCCTTTCTTTCTTATATCTCCACACCCCTTTCCTCTAGTTATCTGTCCGTCCAACCTACAAAAGATGTTTGAGTCTCTTTACCATCTTAAAAGTATCTTCCTGATTCAAACCTCCTCTCTAGGTATCATTTGTTTAAATTTGCATCCATTCACACTCAAGCTTTTTGAAATAATAGCTTACACTTGGTGTTGACTGCAATTCTGGGCCACCTTCCGTCCCATGGCAGCCTGGTTCTCACTCCAATGAAAACACTCTTATTAATATTTTTAATAGCTTTTGAATTTCCAAAGCCAATGCACCCTTTCTATATAGCCTTTGTTTAACCTGACACCTTTCTAACATTTAACGTTGTGGATGATGCCCTCCATAATCATCGCTTCCCTTGTCTTCTGTGGTATTATGCTCTGGTGTTCTCCTTTTGCTTCTCCACCTATTTCTTCTCTGGATTCCTGTCTTTTAATGTCTTTTTAAATGTAGTGTTTTCCAGGATTCTGATACTTGATACTTGGTACCTGGTTAAACTCATTGAATTTCGTGGTCTGAGCACTAATATGTACATGAATGATACCTAACTCCATACGCCAGGCCAAGAAATCTTTGCTGAGAATTAGATCATTTTGCCACATTCCCTCTGGCCAACCCCCCCTCCCGCCCCGTGGATGTCCCATAAGCTCTTCAAACTCATCATGTCCAAAATGGTACTCATCCGTACCCCCACAAAACCTGCTCATCATCCTGTGTCCCCTTTCCTAGAAAGATAAAACCACCTTCACCTGTTATATATCATATACCTCGCTGTCATGCTGAAATATGCTCCATTTAGTCACTAAGTTCTTCAGATCATAATTTCTTCATCCTTCAAAACCATGTCTTCTGCCCTAAGTTTTAAGTCAGAAGTTCACCACATCTCTTGTGGGTTTCTATGATAGCTCCCTAACTAGTCTGTCTCTATTCGTATCCAGCTGCAGTCTAACCTCCACTGGTCTGTCATATTGGTCGCCGAAAGTAAAATCAAAACAAAAATTGCTCCCCCACCCACGCAACTTCCAAGCCCCCGATCCCTCAGAGGTTCTCAATAGCGTGTTGTCCTGTGATGAGTACATCGAAACCTTTAGTGTCTGGTTCCCTCTTACTCTCCTCCACGATTTCCAGCGGGTCGCTCTTACTCCTCTGGGCTCTCAGAATTATTCCATGCTTTATCAGCCCTTTTAAATTTGCCGAGGCCACTCCCTTTGCTTGGAAAGTTCCCCCAACCCTTTCCCTTTAGCTAACTCAGCCTTATCATTTAGAACACAAGTGAAATCACTTCCTTTGAGAAGCACTATTAGTTCTGATTCGTAGATGCTACCTCCTCTGTGTTCCCAGAGTATATACTTTGGGAACCAAAGACTTACAGTGTACTTTTCATTAATTTTCATGCGTCCACAGGAGCTAACATAGTTCCTGGAACATAACAGGCTCTCCATAAAGACTTAAAAAATGACTGAGTTCCAAAGGCATGATATGACACTTAATGAAATTAAGTGCTTATCAAATTAAATTTGATCAAATTCTTAATGAAATTAAGAATTCTTATCAAATTCCTAATTAAGATCCATTATCTATGAAGTGGGAATTTGATTAGTAACTTTAAAGAACATATTTTCAAGTGGCCAACTCACTTTTAAGCTATTTTTATTCATAAAGGTGGCTTAACGTTAGATGTTGGCTTATGGGTTAATAATTATTTCTATTCATAAACATTTCTAAATGTGTGACAACTAAAGGTTCTATAAACTCACTTTCTTGGCAGCAAGACCACTGTTGACATTTGGTTTTATCTCCAAAAGTGTTTTTCTTCTTAGTAAACTGTTGAGGTATTGCCCTTAACATGAATGCTCTGAAGGTGGGGTAGTGGGTGACTAATTCAATTATTTTAAGGCCATGTGAAAAGAATATTTTCTCTATATTTCTGTCCTTTGATATCAGAATTACTCCTTCAGGAGCTTTTAGTATTGAAATTCAAGATATTGCAAAGGTTCTCATAGATTTAACTCTGGGTCAAGGTCTTTTTGAAAATTTATTCACTACACATAATTGGTTTCTTTTAAGGCAAAAAAAATATAGATTCAGGTAGCAATAAAATATCGAGACAAAATGATAACTGGTTTTCAAAATAATGTTAATTCTGGAACTTGAGAACTCTAAAATTGAAATGTTGCAAAAAGGCAAGATCATTTCACAAAACAGGAAACACTGATATTAACAAGTAAAAAAAGTCTTAAGAATTTAAAAGGAAAGTTTCCCTGCCATAGGTGATCATGCTTAATCAATCTGAAAGAAATGGAACAAAAATGGCTGTGCTAATTATAGACACTATACATTTCAGAGGAATCAAATTATTTACCTGACAAAGGTCCTTCGGTAACTTTCGCTAACTTGTATAATGTACACGGATAGGTTCCTTGTAGGGGGAAGAGTACAGTGGATTTCAGACATTCTTTATCCAGAAGTGTTACTATTACATCAGATATAGAACATCTCAAACTTGGAAGAACACAAACATTAGTGAAATCACCTCTAAATATCAATCACTGATCCCAAATCCCTATTACAATGTATTGTATGGAATATGGAATGAATGTCTTTATAAAAAGTTGTTCTGACTTCTTTGGTATCACCGAATCTAGAATTGTATCTGCTTTCCCTGAAATTTCAAAGGAGAGAGTTCCACTGCAAAATACAGCAAGTGATAACAAGCTATGGAGGGAAGTGGTAACTGTTGAGATATTTCAAAGGCGCCGAAACCCAAGAGCGCTACTACTTGAAACTAGGAATCAATTGTTGGTGTGTGCGGTGCATTTGGCAAAATGGGAATCCGATTACCAAATCATTTTGTGAGTAGTTTCATATAAGATGGTGACAAACTTGTGGGAATTCAGGAAGAGCTGACTGATTAACAGACTGAGGAAAATGATTTTCAAGACAAGATTATAAAAACTAAATATACTGTTCATCGACAAAGGAATTAAGTACTTGATGTACACTACGTATAAAATTTTTCAGAGAGTTACTTAGGGGGATATGATACAAATTTCCAAGAATTCAAAATACAACACCATGAAGGGAAAGAATTTTTCACAATGTTCCCTGGGGGCAATAACTAGAAGTCAGGGCATGAAATTGAGTAACAGAAAATGTAGGCTCCCCATCTACAAAGTTTTCCCAATAGTGATATATCTATTAAATTGTGGAATGGCCTCACAGTGGAAACAGTGGAAAAGCCATCGTGTAAAGTCATTTCACACCAGAGTGGACAAAGTATTCAAAGATACACCTTTGGAAAGAAATCCACCCAACTGCTGTGATGGACAGTAAAATGAATGACCCACTCGGGCCACCCATTTGTGCTTCTGAAAGTGTTATGTGTCTTTCGCTCAGCATCTGTCTTCCATGGGAACATATTCCTATCCCAGCTTTCATTTTATGTTTAGGATTTCAATCTCTTTTGAGTTTATTTTTCTAAAAGGCCTCCAGTTTGTAAACCCTTTGGTTTGCTTGGATTATAGTTTATGAAAATCACACTTGTAAGTTACTATCCTGAGTCGCTATAAGGAAACTGCTTGGAGGAAAAAACAATAAACCAGTTAGAATTTTAATCCACTTTACAATGTACTTGGAAGTACATACATCTAGTCATAAACTCATTGCCTTTGAAAGCTGATGAGAGAGCAGAAACAGAATTTTTTAATTTTATTTATTGATGTCAATCCGGTAGTAGAATCTTCTCTTTTAGCCATTTATGAATATGTCACTTTTTCATGTTTTATTAAACTCCAATCCTTTTGCTTATGGGCATTTATTAACTAATCTTCTCTTATATGACAATTTATGGGCAATGCATAGGCAATGGATTAAAAAGGAGATATTTGGTGCCTTTGACACACTGAAAATAGCTGCTTAATCATTTATGCTAATCTCAGTTATATTACATACATATTTACATCTCATAAAATCCTTGGCTACGTAAAAATTTATTGTAAATTTCAAACATTTGTCAAAGGAATGAGAACCTAGCACTTTACCTTTGTTTCAATATTCCATCTCATGTATAAGATCCATTTAAACCTATTAAGGAATTCTCGCACCATAAAGCTGTTTCTTACTTCACAGATATTACAGCAGCAAAGAACACTTGAGTTGTAATGCTTACCACACCTCCAGGTTCTTAGTTACATCAGTTTCAGATGTACTGCCCGCTTTGGGAATACTCACGGTGTGAAAATGTGACATAAAGCCTGCTCACAGTAAAGAGGGTCATACAAACGAGGAAACGGTGAAAGGAGGCTGCGGTTTGTGCAAATCTCCCCGACCTTCTCTTACTTCACATATAACCCCTCCCCTTCTTGCCTTTTTGTTTAAGTCCTAACAGGTCTTCTGTTGTTCGTTCCCATTTCTCCTCAAAGCCCTGTCTCTAAAATACTCCAGGAAATCACAAGGGTAACTTTGGGCAATAAAATGTGTAGGAAAGGCTTAGAGTAGAATTTCTGAAACTCAGCACTATTGACACTTTTAGCTGGATAATTTTTTGCTGGGGTCGGGAAAAGAGGTGACCTGTACATTGTAGAATACTGACCAGCGTTCCTGGTCTCCACCTACTGGATGCCGGTGGATTTCCCCCACTGCTCTGCCAGTTGTGACAACCAAGAATGTTCCCAGATATTGTCTAACATCTCAGGGCGGCGGGGGTGGGGAGGGAGGAGAGCTCACCCCCGGTTGAGAACCACTGCTAGAGCAAGGTGGGCAAGCGTGGGGGGAGCCACTGGATAACCTGACAAACTCATCTTTTGGTTCTTCCTCCTTGACATCTCCAGGGCCTGATAAACTCATCTTTTGGTTCTTCCTCCTTGACATCTCCAGGGTTCTGTGGAGAAGGCCGCTGTGAGAAGATGGGCTGCGACTGGTGATCAAAAACATGAGCCTCAATATCCAGACCGAATGGCCTTAGGGAATAAGACTGTGAAGCTCAGTTTTGTGAAAACTCAACAAGAGGTATCAGTAGGCTAATGTACAGCCTCCCCAGAGAGAGGCACCCTAGACCCCCTTTCTAAGAATGGCCTAGTGATAGGTTCACATCTGATTCTCTGAACCAATGACAGCAGGTGAAATGAGATGGTGCAAATATTTAAACAGTTTAAGACACACAGACTTAGAGTGAGAAGTCCGCTATCTAGCAGTAAAAATGTGGGCATACTTCATTTATTTCATGGACTGCACAGGACATGGGGAAGCCACATGGAGAATTTGAAAGTTTGCTTCCAGTTTTTGTCTGTGTAGCTTCAATGAACTGGCCAATGTCGAAAGAAATTGTCACAAAAGTCTGGCAATAACAATTCATTCACTGGAATATACACCGTGAGTGTCAACAACGTGCACGGAGCTTTGCCAAGGCATACAGCAATCAATAAAACAGGACCCTGGCCTTTGTGAAATTTTAGGGTTAGACTAACATGTAAACAAGTGTCGCTCATTGGAACAATACAGTCTTGGAAGACTCACTGGAAGAATACAGAACGGAAGTCTTGTGTACGCAGGAGGGAGGGGTCACTTCCCACGGGGGAGGGAGAAGAGGCGCAACTGAAGGGGTGGCTCTTGGAAAGGAGTTTTGGAAGATCCGAAGTAGGCGATAATCCTGCACGCCCGCCATGTGCCATCCTCTGCACCGGCGCATTCTATCTGTGGTGTCGACAGGGACTCTGGCACTCACTGTGTGACCTCAATGAGAGGGCTCAGGCTTGGGGGGCTGGAAGTCTCACTGAGAGCCCCAAAATCTGAGCAGCAGCAGAGTCCGCATTCAAATTCCAGAGCCTTCTCTGAGCAAAAGAAGCCTCATTAACTTGCAGAGGCTGTGAACACACCACAACTGTTCTTGGCCATCTCCACTACACAGTGTGGCTGGAGACCCAGGGAGAGATCAGCCAGCCTTAACAGTAAGGGACAGAAAAGGTCGGTTGTTCTGTTAGTGTTTGGAGGTTGTCGCAGATAAAGGGCAGCCACTGAAAGGTTTAAAGAAGAGGAGTGGCATATTTATTTGGATTTGAGACTCAGAAAGATCTCTTAGGCTGATGTGGGGAAGAAAGGAGGGGTTCAGTGACAATCCTACAGGCAGAGAAACAAGGAAGGAAAGAGATTCTTGGGTGTCACCCAGGGAAGAGATTATGGTAGCCTTAGGCAGAGTGATAGAAAAAAAGGAAAAAAAGGGGGGGGGCTCACACAGAAAGAGATTAAGGAGTTAGGGAGTTAAAAAGGGAGTTGCATTTTTCCAAGTACAAAGAGAAAAGACAATGCCTGTACTCATTCCCAGTGTTTTCTTCTGCTGCCCAACCCTCGCCAGGATAGCATGGGGACTCAAAATGGTGGGGCCCGAGAGTTCTGTGAGAGGTGCTCCCTCCTCCTGAGGTACCACCACCTCCAGCAAGGGAGGAAGTGCCGTCCAGCCCTGAAGTCACCGCACAGCACTATTCGGCACTTCCTTCATAACCTCTGTTCCGTCCTCACTGATGGTACTGTTAGGTGTTGTTTTAATTTCTCTTCAAAAGCTGGACCAGGCCCCTGGAACCCTCCAACGTACCAAGCACGCAGCAGGTTCTGCAGGATGACTTGTCACATCAGCCCCCTCAAAGCCCTCGTGGCAGTGAGAGTATCCGAGTATACAGAGATGCATCAGAAAGCATGTGTATTACTTTGCTGCATTTTGATATTTTTCATTCAAATATACCATATCTAGAAATGAAGCTTAGTGGCAGAGTCCTCCTCCACCTAGAAAATCAGGGCAGGGCTGGGAGGACCAAGTATCACTTATTATGTATTTGAGGGTAATGGGATATATTCTGTATAGAGATTTCTGTTTTCCTTTAAACGTGTGATTGCTGAGTCTAAATAAGATGAGGACGGAGCCGTTCAAACCTGCAACGTGTCAAGAAGCAGGTTTACAGAAATTAAAGCAGAGGTTAGAAGATCATGAGAACAGGGGAAAAGAAGGCCGATACTATATATAAACAACAACAAGCTCCCAGCACTCCACAGCGCAGGAGATGGTGGGGGGATGGGGCTGCTGCAGGCGCCTTCCCAAAACATTGTCATAAGATGTCTCATTCTCGTTGCTAACACCTGAGCAAACAAACAGGCACTGTTAAATCTATTTTCTCTGTCACAACAAAAATTTTTTAAATAGCAAAACAGAAGAAATGTTCTCTTAACTGAAGGTCAGAGCCATGGTGTCTTCAAAATGAAATCTGGTTTACTGACAGAAGAAAATGGGCCAGGAATGGGGACGGTGTTTATAAGGTAAGGGAGCTGCTTTGTTTTCTTTCTCATGAACGTATCTGTCTTTTAAAGTGGCCCCTTTCCTAAGGCCTCCACCCAGAAAATTAACTAAGAAAATTAAAAATTAACTAATATGAACTAGCATAATGTTTGATTTGAAGGTAGTGTGGAATTAAGAAAACTAATAAATCAAGAGGTCTCTTTTTATGGGGCTGAAATATATTGACATTGATGTGAAGTGTAGAATTCAATGATAGAACGCTAAAGCCTATTGAGCTACTTAATGGAATTAAGAAGCACGCTCCACAGTTGGTTACAATATCTCAAAACGAGGTGGTGCATTTACATTTTATTAAGTGCTTTCCCTTATCTTATCTCATTTCACCCTACTATGTGCTGGGCACATAGTAGGTGTTCATAGTGTGTTCCAGGAACTTACTGAACATTAATTCATTTAGGAACATTCACTAACACATGCCCCTCCGATAAGTGGTGCAGGAAAACAGACACAATTTAATGAAGGCTTGCCATTGTCTTTGAAGTGTTCCTGGTCCCGTGATGACAAGAAACGCCCACACACAACATAAGTGTTGTAGAATAGCTCTGGTGAACTCATTGCTATGAAAGTGGTGAAATGAGCAGCAAATGCGAACTTAGGGATGGCATCGTCAGAGAGGAGTGTGGATTCTGGAGCTCGACTTCTAGATTAAGCATTCTTATCAAAGGAAATAGTTCTTAATAGGGCAGCACATCAGGATCAGCTGAGGAGCTTTGATAAATAGAGTTCTGCACACCCTTTCCCTGAGATTCTGATTCAGTAAGTCGGGGAAAGTTCTGAGCACCTATATTTAAAAAAAAAAAAAAAAAAAAACTTTAGGTGGTTCTAATGCAAACACTTGATTAAGAGCCATTTTCTTCCAACTGGGATGCTTCATTCTGTCTAAATTATGCTCTACGGGTTTAGTCTAAAATGCCTTGGGTTGATTTTCTTCCTTTTAGCTTTAGGATTTATCACTTTTAAATGCAAATAACTTGGGATGGGTAAGGCTTTAAGCTGTTATCAGTCAGTGACTCGTTTTGTTCCCTCAGGGCGTGGACTGAAGGATCCCCCCTCCTTGGGTCAGCTACTGCTCCTTCTGTGACTCATACCCTGACCACCTTCTCTTTCCAAAGTTACTTTGTCTGTTCTCCCCTCCCACAGCCTCTTGTTTTTTCATTTCAGTCACTGCTTATCACAGCCTGTCTCCTTAACCTGACTGTCTGGAGGGCAGGTTTCCCACCTTATTTGCATCCCCAGGACCCAGCTTGAACTCTGACCTAGAGACGGAGATCCACAAGAATGCATGTGGAATAAATGAGTGACCGAATTAATTAGAGAAGTAATTTAAGCCTGGCCTACATGAGCGATCTGCTAGTGGTTTTGATTTGTCAGGAAAGAACCTTTTGGGCCGAGGTGAGATGAGCGGGAGTCAGGGTTGTAGATGATTTCAAAAGGAAACTGGGGGCACAAAAAACAAGATCTTTGTCATTCTGCCTACCACTGGGCTTTTGAAATAACCATTTTATTTTCATGTTGATGATAGCATATATTTTTGTTACGCAAGGGAGGCTCTTACAAAAGGCACAGAAGAAAATGGATCGTTTACAGTTGTTTTTGTAACTAATTAAATAAAAAATTAGGCACTGGCCTGAAATTTGAATTTAGAGCTCTGCCTTTATAACCGTGTTTTTCCTTCAGAAATGGTTTTTTGGTTAAGACTTTGCATTTATAAATATTTTGTAATAATTAAAAAAAAAACTTTCCTATCTATCCTCATGGCTAAATGAAATAAGTTTCTATTACAAATTCATATTTCTTTCTTGTCTGTTCTAGAGATATTTATTGTAGAGATTAGAATACCAGGTGGTTCAAGGTCTTTTTCTCCTTGTAAAAATAGCCAGTTTTAGCATTTCAGGGGGAAAAAAATGCCAGAAGATCACATTGAGTACTTGTGGCCTTTAACACCTATACGCTTCAGAGATGTGGCTTATCTTTGAGCCAACGGAATATTTTAGGGGCTATCTGCACAGTGTTTTGTAGAATTAGGTGATGTCACAGCAGTGATATCCGGAACTTTTCAAATCCAAATATACTACTAAAATTAGAATTTTTATATTAAAGGTATATTTCAAGATATTTTCATGAACAGTTCAAAAGGGATGAAGGTGTGGATCTAAGATAGCCTAATGAAAAAAGAGCCCTTAAGGGTTTTTGGCTTACTGTCCCAAATCTGACTCAGGGTGTATGCAGGTTTCCAGCTAGGCACTGGAATCACACTACATAACTGCTCCTAGGGCTGACCTTACTGTCAGGCCGATGGTCTCCCCAGCGTTCGTCTGGTTTAACATGCTGTACACTCACTGTTGCAGTGTCCCCCAAATTCATATCTTGCAACCTAATCCCCAGCGTGATGGTACTGGGGCCTCTGGGAGGTGATTCAGCCACGAATGTGATTAGTGCCTTATCAAAGAGGCTCCAGAGAGCTCTTACCTCTCCTGCCATGTGAGGTTATAGCAAAAAGACAGCCAGCTATGAACCAGGAAGTGGGCCCTCAACAGACACCAAATTTGCCTTGAACTTGGACTTCCTAGGCTCCAAGACTGTGAAAAATAACTTTTAAGTCATCCAGGCTATGGCATTCCGTTACAGCAGTGCAGACACAAGACCTCTTAACCTTGGACCACTTAACTTCATTCTAACCCCCCAAAGATACTTTAATAGTAACAGTACTAGTGATAGGTCCATCTGTTGTACACAAACTGTACATCAAACCCAGACACCCTACAGGTAATCCTCGAGCAGCTTTACGATACAGGTGGATCCTTCCCATTTTGCACATGAAGAAACAGCCTCTTGGGCAGTCTAAATGCGCGTCCTAGGTCTCACGGATAATACACAGATGTGAACTTGAGTGTTTCTGATTCATATATCCTCTGTCCTGTATAGAAAGCCTCAAAAAAATCAAAGGAATGGCTCTGGAGTGTTTTAAAAACCTGGAAAGCTCTGGAGGCTTTGGGAAAGACCCTGAGAGTGACAGAATATCAGGACCCCAAAGACCACTTTTCCATTGTAAGAAGCCCTGAGTCTTCCAGGCTGCAGACTTTCTTCATGAGAAATAGAGGACCCGAACCATGTCTGCTACGATGTCCCAGTTACACAGTCCGAGGTAAGAACGGCTGAGGTCAGGCTGCTACTGATGCAATTATAATGCTCCGTGAGGCTGAAAAGACAGACTTCACAATCAGAATATCGGCTTCCATGCCACAATCCCCCTGACCTCTGACCCCAACAATGGCCCCCACTCTTCCATCCTCACGGCCACCCCTCCAATGCCCAGTGAGTCCTGGACCAAAACAGCTAAGGCCCACTGGTATGTTGGTATGACTGCAAATCTCTCAGGTCTTAAGTCTGGAAAAAAACAGGCAATGGGCTGTTAGTACCTCTTCTCTTTGTGCATTTCTGGGGATTGTTTCTTATTGTTTTTACTCCCAAACTATGAGATGCATCATAGGAGCTCAAGAATATGTGTTGGTTCAGCTCAGTTAAACATCTTGAGACCTACTTAGAACAATACCCTGTGACAGACCTTCTGGAACAAGCCACTCTCTACCCTCAAGGAGACACAGTGAGATGTGTACAAAGATTTTTATGAAATAAAAAAAAGACTGAAAAGGAAGACATCAAAATATTCACAGAGGTTATATTTGCACCCAACTACTGGTGTTTTTGTTTTTTTTTTTTTCTTGATTCCTATTCTATATATTTCCCAAAGTATCTGGGTATGTGTTCATTATTTTTTCTTTGGAAAACTGTAATGTTGATAAAGACCAACAATCTGGGAGGAGGGAGTGGAGGGAAATAAGCTAAGGACAGGTAGTAGTTTTGACATTGAATATGCTTTGACCGAAGAGGGCTTGGATCTTTGAGGACAGGTATAGATAGATGTGAAAATAAGATAAAATAGCAGGGATGAGAGGCGGAAAGTCCTGAGGTAGCTGGGTCATCAGGGAATAGTGCTGCTTGTCTGGAATGAGGAATGCACAGGGAGGAGAGAGAACTGGCTAGGATGCTAGCTTGGGATCGGAACACGGAAGGCTCTCAGTACTGGAGTGAGGCGTTTGGACATTAGGTTCACAGGAAATTGGAAGTCATTCACTGGAAAATGATTTGACCCCAGCTCTCCTGTAGCAGGCAGCTATGTTCTGGACAGACTGAAGGTAAGGGAGACAGGAGGCGGAGAGACTAATCAGGAAGGGATCAGCAGGACCCAGCCAAGAAGCGATGATTACTTGATTATTTATTCATGTATCTCTCTCTTCCAGAGGTGGCTCCATGCCTTTTTAATCTCTTTTTGATTTTTTTTTTTTTTTTTTTTTTTTTGCCTGCCTGACCCCAATTTTCAATTGCAAAATAAGGAAAGAGTCACTTGGAATCTGTAGCTCAATATTTTCACAGGTGACAGAAGCCATGTTGAATGGAGGTCAGCCTTAACGGGTCCCATTCTCACTGATAAAGGGGACATTAAAGGCAGTTATTTTCAAGACGAGATGAGTCCTGTCTATATGATTAATTTCTAATTCCTTTGTTCAGCTGGGAGAGGAGACTGGCATTGCCCTGAAGTTCTCAGGACCTTCAACTCCCCAAAGTGGCTGATCTCGAGAGAGGGAGCAGGTCAACCAGCTCTCCTTAGGATCAGAGCTGGGTGGGATTGAGTTCCCCAGGACTGTTACCAAAGATGGCCGAAAAACACAAGCATAAATCACGGTGGGCTTGGACCCTTCACGGAGCACACTGCTCTCTGTTCGCTCTTCCGGAGGGGAAACCTTCTGTCTGTGCTCCTGCCTCAGTTCACAGATACGGAGACATCCACAAACATCTTTGGCCTCCTCCGTCACAAATGCCTTCCCTTTATCACTTCTTCTGTCCTGCTACGCTTCCTCCACCACATCCCCTTTCCCCATTTCTCTCTTGGGCTGCCTGCATTTGACTCCAACCATCGGGAGGCTCTCGGCGCCCCTCCATTTCCTGGCCCATCTGCTGCGCACAGGTGGACTTAGAGTCTGCCGGCCTCACCGGCTGTCCTGCCTGTTGGTGAGTACTTGGGACCAGACCTATCATCTTCCACGCAGGGGGAGGGGCATGTAAGTGCACCCCAGTCTCTTCTCTGGACCCCAGACTCCTCGAAAGAAGCCCTGGGTGTGAATTTGCATCGCAGGAGTAGCACACTCCCCTCTGGCTTTGGGTCCCCGGCAAGTTCTCTAGTTTTACAAGAGAGTCTTGAGCTTTGGCATTTCTTAGAACACCATGAATAAAGCTGCTGTTTTGGTGATTTTTTTTGGCTTCTTGTCTCTCTTTTCTACCGGCTAGAATAAAGGAAGTATAGTTAAGTGGTTAGCAACTGTAACCTCCAACACTTTGAGAGAACTCATCAGGATATTCTGAAATGCCTCCCCCTTTTTTTTCACCTTTGTGCCTTTATTTAGGCAATCCCCTTTTCCTGGGGTGATTCCCTGTCTCAGTCCAATGGTGGGCAACAGAATATGTGACCCCAAGATATGTCACTTTGGCATAAAGAGTAGTTTGGGCTGAGGGCAACTGAGAAGAAGAGACATAACTTCTGCCCTCCCCTATCTGCCTAGAAGCAGAATATAAATTTGTAAAGGGGCCCCCACGCCCCTCTCTACCACAAAGGGCAGAAGTGAATCACCAGAGACAACTCCAGACCCTTACCAGCCTGGAGGCACCAGAGAAACCTACAGAACGAACCTAACTGGCCCTTAGGTTCCATTAGCCCCCCCCCCCCCCCATATTTACCTTCCCACAGTTTGCTACCCTGCAAACTCAAAAAGTCCCTTTCCTTTGTCTTGTCACTTCTCTGAAAATGTATTGATCTTTTGTCAAGATGGAATTTAAACTCCAGTTCCAACTGCCCCTCTGGAGTTACTCATCGCGGAGTGCTTCCCTGTGCGTATGAGATGCACGTGTTCACGCACTTGTGTTTCTCTCGTTGTTCTTTTGTCGGTCTCATCTGCAGGGCCCCAGACAGAGGACCTGGGAGCACAGAGGGGAAAACAGCTCTTTTTCTCTCTTCCACCAGCCAGCCCAGCCTGCATGAAGTTAAGTGCCCCTCCTTTCTGTGTGTCGCCCAATGTCCCACACGCATTTCTTCACTGCGAAGCCCAGTGGTTTATAATCGTGTGCCTTTCTCCTGCACAGGACTATCATTTTCTTCTTATTATCCACAGTAAGTTCTTATTTATTTATTAGTGAACACTAGGTAGAGGTGTTTTTCACTGAGGTTTGCTTCATAGCTTTTTAAGAAAGAAATAGGGCTCTGTTTTAGGCATATCTTAAATATGCAAGCTTTTTCTAATATAGTTGAATGGCTTTTTCCTTCATTTTTCTCTTTTTCTCCAGCTACCAAAATATTAGTGCATCAAAGAGCACAGTATAGAGAGCAAGCCATAGGTCTGTAAAGAGGCACAGTCACTTAGAGTCACTACAACTTTCCGGGTCTCAAGGACGAAAGTTTACTCATAGTATGGCCACATAATTACACCCTAGATAAACAGGATGCTGCCCTGTCCAAGTGTCATTAAACTCCCTCTCAAAGCTGGAAATGTGTTTACTCAGCACATGCGGAGTCATCTGCTCATGTCATTAGCACATGGGGTTTATGGGCAAAATGAATTACAGCAGTAAAGTATTATGTCAAACACCGTGTTGGAAATGACGAGTCAACGTGGAAGAAAACATTCCCAAAGTCAGATAACGCCCACAGACAACATGTGTGGGGCTCGGAGCTGCATCTATAGACCCACAGGACATCATGGATGAGAGGTGGGGGTTCCCTGAGATTTTATGCACGATTGTAGACAGATTTCCTTTTCCCTGGAGGGCCCACAGCTTTCGTATCTCATGGATAGTGTCTATGTGTGAGCTCTGTGACCACAGGCAAACTCATAACCTCTCTGTGTTTACTGTCTCATTTGTAAAGTTACATAGCCTGTGTCCATTGCCTCATTTGTGAAATAAGAAGGTTGGCCTCAGCACTAGATCTCGACGATGCTGCAGCTCTATTCTCTATTCTTCTTGAAACCCGTCTTCATGCAATGCATGGTTCAGTAGCAGACTGATTACTTGCAGCATGGCAGGGCCTGAATTAAACACTTCATGGATTCAATCATCACGGTAACCCAAGTGGTTGGATGCTATTAGCCTCATCTGTGCCAAGTTATCAGTTTCTAGGAGGGCAGGGACTTTGTTTTCTTCAGTACTCTCAGTCCAGATGTGGCTGAGGGCGCATAGGAGGTGCTCAGTAAAAAGCCTGCTGAATCATGCACTGAGGCCAATGTATGACTAGCAAAAATGCCCAGAATTCAGCAGGGCCAGGTACTATCATGGGATTGCATCCACCTCACTTTTTCGTCTCCTATTCCCTAAATCCTTTCTTTTTTCAATTTACCTGCCCTCTTCTGCTCCCCACCCCCACACCTCCTGCAAGAGCTCAGATTCCCCTTTTCATTCCCTTCACCCACAATTTGCTCCTGGACCTCGCCATACCTTTTGAGAAATTATCCTTTGCTCCAAGATTCTACTAAATTTTGCTCTTCAGTCTCTTGTGAATTCTATTAAAGTTTTCATTATGTGCTCAGGTTTTAGGAAAGCAATCTGATTAAAATAATGAATTCACTTCAAAATGTTCTATGTAATTAGTGAAATTTTGGGACGTTTGTAAAATTTCAAATAAGAGCATTTATCCACCCGCGCCTACAAGGTGGTGCGACAATGAGACTCTGTCCGTAAGACTGTGCGCTTCAACCCACATCCGCTGAAGCCACTAGTAGGCTTCCCAACCTGGCAGCCCACTGCAAGGACACTTGCCTAGGGCTTTCAGAGCATGCATCTGTCCCTCTTGCTCAGCTCCCCTCCTGTTTGTTTAAGATTCATTTATGTGAGAGAGAGTGAGCTCCCTTGCACATGTTGGGGGGAGGGACAGAGGCAGAAGGAGAGACTCTCAAGCAGACTCCCCACTGCGCGCAGAGCCCAATGATCCCATGACCCTGAAATCATGAGCTGAGCCGAAGTCAAGAGTCTGATGCTTAACCAACTGAGCCACCCAGGAGCCCCTGCTCCCCTCCTGTTTGACCCTGACTGTGCCCTTGGTCTTCTCTCTGACCCACACTTTGTTTGAAGTCTCGTTGAGACTTTCTTCATATCTGCACTTAGCTGACTGTCTAAGTGCTGGAACCCTTGAGAGAGAGGCACAATAAGATGGGCTGAGATGAAAACACGGAATCTCCTTTCTCATCTTGGCTGAGAGGAGTTAGGTGCTGTCCTCCCTCCCAGCAGCCTGAATCCCAAGGCACCAAGAGAATTATTACTGTCAAGGGAAAGAGGTCTTCTCTTTCCTGTTTCAGGGTCTTAGGATTTGCTGTTCTTTTTGCTCATGGCTTCTCATGGGTGTTTCCTGCCCATCTTCCAGGTCTCAGTGCAAACTTCACATCCACGGATCTTCCTTGACACTCCAGCTGGACTGGGCTCCTGTCCTCATCACTGTCCATCACACTACTCACTCACCTTCTTTCCTGCTTTTACTGAACTTCAAATAATTTGCTCGTAAATATGTACTCACTTCCCTATTTACCTACGTGTTTATTGTCTGCACCTTCCACTACCATGCAAGATCCCAAGGGCAGAGACTCTGCGTGTGTTTTTCACTGCTGTGTCTCCAGGGAGCTGGACTGAGCCGGGCACAGCTCTCCGTAGGCACTTAATGAACAGCATCAGAGTCTATATAGCTCCCAAGCCTCCAGGAGGGTATATTTATAAGGAAAAAACTGATGGAGACAGCTACTGTGAGATCACCACCCTGACCTTGACTGTCCTTGGCTCTATATACACAGTCCAACTGTGTGGCCAGAGTCCCAATACATGTTCAGAATATCCAACAATTTTTTTATCTGACTGTGCAAATTAAGACTTTCCACACATTTTACAAAGAAAGTGAATGGGGTTCTTCACTCTCCAGCTTTGTCTGAGAATTCAGCTTCGGGGAATTAGGATGAACTGCCCATACCATTAGTTTGTTTTTGCTCAACCAACTGGTAAGGTTTAGTTGAACAAAATTAGAATCTGCAAAAGTTGTTGGAATTGAGAATCCTATCTTATTCAACTCCTTTTTTTTATTCCTCCTTTTTCTTCTCTTCCTCTTCTTCTTTCCCTTCCCCTCTCCTGCTTCTAAAACCACAATTCATCCAGAGTTTCAATCTCAATGGAAATCTTAACTTCACCACTTAAAATTAATTCCAACTACAGAGATATATAGTTAAGCAACTGGCCTGATAAAATTGCTTTTTAATTGTTTATAAGAGGTACTAGCAAATTCCAAGTTATGAAATAACCTACAATTTGTTAATAAAAAATAAAGTTTCTGAATAGCTTTAGAATGACTTTATGTTTTTGTTTTTGAATTTTAAAAAATGTACCTTACATTAAACACATATGTGCACACACACAAACAAAAGTTCTCATGTTTGTTACAATGTACAATAAGATGTTTCTAACTTGGATGGGAGGAAGGGACTATGGTTAGAGGTGTATATATATATGTGCATTCCTCTCACTGACACCTGCGCTGTTTGTTTAGGACCGAGGAGTTCACTTGTCACCTGATATGTTAATAATAATACCAATGATAATAAGAATAGTAGATATTTAAGTAATTAATAAGTTCTAGGCAGTTTACAAAAGTTCTCTAATCTAATGCCTGCAACTACTTAATGTCTGGCAGTATTACCATCATTTTATGGATGAAGAAACTGCAGTGAGCCGTAGAGCTGAAATTCATACCGTTGGTTGTTGACTTCTCTGAAAAGCATCCACTGGGAGCCTTGTATTTGGATACCTTTCCAATAACCTACTTAATGGTCTTCAAAAACAGATTCCTGACAAGCCATCCATTCATTCCCCAACAAACTGTATCTGAGGTGGGAGAGCCTCATTTATTTAGACAATCACATCTTGCTAACAAGTATTTGAAAATAATTATGCCCTCTGAAGTTTACCTATTCTCCTCAGTAGAGTAAAAATTAAGGAAAGAAGGCTGGGGAGAATCACAAAAAATGAAATTAGGCAGTTCTATTGAATCATATTTTATCAGGATAGAGTCAACTCAACAAATACACTAGCTAGCCATGTAGAAGGCATGTGTAGAATACTCACAGGAATACAGTTGTCCTACCCTTGAATAGTTCATTACCATTGTTGAAAATAAGACAACAGGCTTAAAATGGAGTCACTTATGCTAAGCTCCAGGTTACCAAACTGAGACTTAATTATAGTGTTGGCTTTCCCAGAAATGGAATCTTAAACCAGTCAGTCAGGAATCTCCTGATCAACACTAGTTATACAATCTGCCTGATAGACCCCTGCTATCTTCCAAGGAAAAGTAACCTTGCAGTAATGAACTCAGTTTTTTGCCTAGTATAACCTCCTTGTTTCTGCTCCCTTCTGCCATAAAAGTCTTTCTGTTTGCACAGCTCCTCGGAGCCCCTTCCTGTCTGCTAGATTGGACACTGTGTGATGAGTGAATCACTGAATAAAGCCAACATAATCTGTAAAATTTACTCAGTTGAACTTTGATACCATTAATCTGAAGAGAAAGATATGTACACAATTAGTGATGGTAAATGTAGGATCATTAACGCCATTATTTACTGACCACCAAGTATGTGTTACCATCTAAAAACCACACACCAACGCCAATTATTAGCCTCCTTTTATAGATGTAAAAGCAAAGGGTAAGAGACTTGTTTAATATCAGACCATTAGTAAGTAGGGAAACCTTGTTCATCCCAAAGGGAGCTTTACAGGAAAACTGGTCCCCTGAGGCTACACAGACTTCTCTAAAAGAGACTGGGACAGGTGCTGTAGAAAAAGGTAGAAGATCGAATTCCAAGCTTATCAAACACAATTGTAATACATGAACCACTCCTAATGAAAAATAAATGATCCTGATATTAACCGTTAGTCTCCCACACTTTGCTGGAATGACAAACTGACTAAACATGTACACTGGACTTGGTATTCCAAACATATGAGCCGAGACCATGTAGATTTGATTCCAGTGCACAGGGCTCCTGTGGTCCTGGGCACCTATTACTTGCAGCCCCAGAGAACATCCCCGTACACCCGGAGGGTCACTGAGGTGTGAGGAAGAAAGATGTTCCATGGGAAGCAGAGATGTGAAAAGGGAGAGAAGAGAAAGGAGGTGGTCGTGACCTACCGAGATGGCTACTTGCCATCTTCCCAGTGAACTCCGACTCCTCAGGAACTACTCTCAGGCTCAAACGTCCTTGGAACCTACCATGCCTGAAGGTAGGGTTTACAAAACAGCTGTCTCCAACCCTTAGAAGAAGTTTTCTGGGTCAGCGTAACATTGTAAAAATAATTTCGGTATCACTTAAAGAGGGTTTGCCATTTTTAATCCCCCTGTCTCCATATTAGCGTATAGTTGGCCAACTTTAGGCTTTAAGCCCAGTCTCTGTAGAGTCTGTTCTAAACACTGCTTTGAAGTCTCTGCAAGTACAACTTAAACACAAATAAAATGATCTTCCCAATACCCTGTTTGAGCCATAGTGGTCTTCTATCCCTGTTGAGCAAGAATCAAATGAAGTTTTATCAAAAGCCACAGAGATCTACAGTCTATACACACGCTCATTCTACCTCTGGGGATTCAGCCACCAAAGCACTTTGGCTCTAGGTGGTCACATTTAGTGCCAAAAGCTTTTAGGAGCAGAAAAGCAGCCCGGAGCTATTCTCAGTGAATGCAGACCAAGAGGTCAGCAGGGAAATATGCAAAGAAGTGATCATTATCGTCATTCCTAAAACCCACAACTGAGTGTCCTGGTGGAGGTGAATGAGTAAGGGCGTGGAAGGATGCCAGTTTCCATGCCGACTACAGAGGCTGTTCAACAGGCCACTTACCACTGGCTAGTAAATGAGTGAGGAGCCTGCACCATAACCCCAAACACCTCCAACAGGAGAATTCATTCTTCCCTAAATCCATACCTGTACTGTCTTTTCTACCAAAAACAAAACCAAAAAAGGAATTATTTTGCCTTAGAGACACTGTATTAGAGTTAGGGTATTTCTAGCTGACTTACGAACCATTCGATGTAGTCGTAACCAAAGTTCTACAAAAAGTATATCCATTAGCAGGAATAGTGCTTGGTATTTTAAGGGAAAAAAAGGTCCTTCACTAAGCCTATCCATCATCATTCCAACATGCCAAGCCTGCTTTGTCCATGAACAGCAGAGAAGAGATGCACCACCGGACACATTAGAAGAAAGAAATGTAGAAAGCAAAGGGTCACACTTCAATTTTAATGCTGAGCAGCACTGTGTGTTTGCAATAATGTAAATGTTGCTTGATGGATTATTTTAGGATTAAAACTGGAATCAGTGTCACCTCATGCTATTTTTTCATTTATTCTGATGTAGAATTCACTTAGTGTTTAATAACTCACTGTAGTGTAAAAATAAAAAAACAAAACAAAAAACAACCACCCACATCAGCTATAAAAAGCAAGGTTTTTTTCCATTCAAAATTTAACATAAGAGGGGAGCAAAAACACAGATTGACTCCATTCATAGTGCTGTGTTCTATTTTGATATCCATACTTTGAAAAGGGCCAGAGTCAAGTTGAATGGGAATAAAATGTGTTTGTGGGAAAACAAAAGGCATCATGCTATGAACATGAAGGATTCATGGATTTCTAAGACAGCAAATAGGTAAAATTATCCCAGTGTCTCCCTGAGCTTAACTCATTACTCATCGTTCTCACTCCCCATGGGTTTGTAACTGATGGTCATCCCCACCAGATTATAAACTCCAGGGGTTCAAGAACCCTGTCTGTCCTGCCCACCTTTGTAGCCACGACACCTGTCGGAGCGTCTGACGACGAGCAGGAACTTTCTAGTGTCTTATTAATGACCACGTGAGTAAAGCAGACACCTGACGGCGTGTGACTGGAATTAACGACGATGTCGATTTTGACTCAATAAGAGGCTGAGCAGTTTCCCCCAGTCAGAGCCACTTGGAGTTGGGGATGGCGGCCGGCGTGCTGTAGGAGAGGCGAGATCACACCTAAGCACGGGCACAGCAGCCAGTACGCAACTCTGGGCTCCGTACTGAGGCTTTACGATCTTCAAGAGGCTGGCTACCTCTGAGGCTCTATGATCATAACACAGACCCTTCCCCAGTTTGGATCAGAACTTAAACTAAAATCATTCAGACTCTTCTCTGGGGTTGGAATTACACAGACAACTTTTTGAACCAAAGATGGTCAACTCTCAACTGCCTTTTTTTCTTTTTTCTTTTTGGCTGTACATTTATCCTACTTTAGCTGAATCAAAGGTAAAACTGCTTTACTATCAACTATTTTACTTTCTCTATTTACCATGCTTCCTTTCAAAAGGTGTGGACCCGTTCTGCGTGGAGCCCTGGGTGTTATACGCAAACAGTGAATCATGGAACACTACACCAGAAACTAATGTTGCAATGTATGGTGACTAACATAACATAAAAAAAAGAAACAATGGTAAAAGTTAAAAAAATAAAATAATAAAAGAAAAAAAAAAGGTGTGGACCCGAGGGTTGACTTAATCGATCCACAGTGGTGTTCCTTACAGAAGAAAGCTTTACTGTGTTGGCTGTAGGGTAGGAACACAGCATACCACCGAGAATTGGTGAAGTTCACCCTCACACCACTGCATTTAATCACAGAAGATATCTTCATACCTCATAAAACCAGTGTCTGCTTTTAATCGCAGGGTGGTTTAGGCTACTTACCACAAAAGAATAATAAATCTTGAATCCAGGTTTAGCCACAAAGTAGTCATCAGACTTGAATGTTATTTTAATTTGGTTCGTTCTTGATGTTATCCTTGGAGGGACTTCCTTGTGTCCACACCACCGCCCTCTAATTATGGTACTGGTTTCAGATACATCTTCAACTTCCACAAAATCATACCTAGTTTCAATTTGACATAAATAAATGTGTTTTGATTACAGTAGACTTTGAAATTCATACTTCTACTCAGAAAATAAAACTAACATTTGTGACTTCTCATGACCTACTAACTAAAATGAGAATTAAAGCCCGCTGAAATTTTGAAAGGAAACCTGGTTTTTTGGATTAAGTTTTTCAAATTCAAACTTCAATAATCTGAAAGAGCCCTGTGCACATTTAGCCACGAGTATTCCCAAATCATCAGTAATTAAAATGGGCCACCTTCTGAGCATAAGGCTTGTAAGGGTTTCCTAGGAGAACTAGTAACTACAATCTATTGTCATCTATTGTCCTATTTTTGGAGATATAGCTCTAATTATATGTCCAAATATTTACTATATAAAGTTTTTCAAACAAATTCCCACTTTGAATTAATTCACCACATTCAGTGCTTCCTTAAGAAAGGACCTGTACCTACACAGCATATGGAATCAGCATCACATTACATCATCCCATTATACATGGTAAAATAAATGGTATGGTAAATACATGGTAAAATAAAATAAATCAATATTTTCTCTTTTTGGAAACTGTCTTTTGGAAGTATCATATCATAAAATAGGACAGTTTTCATAGTAAAAAGCATTATGGCTTTGGGGAGGGATGTGCCCTAACCATTCCTGGAAATATCTGGGATGCTTAAACCAGTGTGTGAATATGCTGAAGACCATAGTTTCAGCTCTGACTCTGGGCAGAGAAACACAGAATGCCAAGGTTAAGGACAGGGGACAGTCCCTCTCTGAGTGTCCCATATAACCTTTCCGTCGCACAGTGGAGCATCTTCAGTGACAGTGTACACCTTCTAGGGATCATCTCTCTTACTTTCAGACACCCCAAATCTTGGGACAGTCTCCTTGGTGAGCTGAACTACCTGACCTTCAGTTCTGGGCATCAGTCTCTGCCTCTCCCCAAATGACACGGGATGCTAAAGTCACAATGCAGAGGACGAGGATTAGGGTGAGGAGCGGCTGCAAGCTCAACGCACCGGGGATTTTCTGTCGCGACTGCCAAAAGGAATCAGCGTGAGAAACATCACAGGTGAATGTGAAGGGAACCCACCACAGAGCTCTTATCGAATCGGGGAGGGTAATCGCAGGAGTGGGTGAACTCATCACACACGATCCAACTTATCACCCAATGTCCGTATCATGACTACCTTTCATTGAAGTGACTCACGAGTCCCTTAATTCCTTTGCCTCAGTTTCCTTATGAGCAAAATAAGAGGTTTATACAAACTTACTAGCTGGATATCTCTAGGGTGTGGTGTATATTAATTAGTTAATGTTTTTATGGTGCTTGAAAGGTGAAAAGCACTCACAAAGAATCATTATTCAAGCAATAAAATATTACAGTGTAAACATCAAGGAGGCTTTGGAACAGATGGTAGGAAATCAATTGCATTTTATTTTATATACAATATGCGGTAAATCATAGTTACTGCACAAAGCATGAGTATACTTGAAACTGTTAATAACACTATAGGTTACTTTCTTTTTTTTTTTTTTTTTTTTTGGAAAACACAACATCAGTGTAATTTTTACTCTGGATGAGGTCAAGAGAGCATCACATTAATTCGCCGGGAGGGTCTGAGGCTCTGATGTGTCTCCTTCCTGCATTCCTCTCCCGTTTCCCACATCATACTTCTCTACCTGCCTCCGTAAATTTGGGGAAGCAACTGGATTTTGATGAAGGGCCCCGAAAGGAAACCACCCTAGCATCTTCTACTTTCAAGGCCGGGGTGCTGAAAGAGCTCTCTCCCTACCAGGATCAAAATCCCAGCTCAGCAGCAGAGACCCGCCTTCCCGTCTGGGTCATCATCACCTCCTAGTCTCCAAAAAAAAAAAAAAAAAAAAGTCTCCCACCATCTCTTTTTCCAGCACAGAAAATGAGTTCTCCCTTTCAATGTTGAAACACGAGATCTGCTTGAGTTTGTTCTCTTTGTAAATATTAACGGGCTCTTCTGCCTGTATTTGTGTCTGATTTCTGGCATACATTACCCTCTGTGGTCCTAGAAAGTAATCGTCACTGCTGTTATTCTTGCAAACAACAGCCACGTAATAAAAGCTGTCAGCATAATAAACATGCAACAAAGGACGGCCAGATTTGAGGCACCCTCTTTTTCTGAGCCAAAGGGAAATAACGCTGCCGAAAGGATTTAGCTGTTGGGCAGGGCGTCGGCAATGGAGAAGGAGTGCGTGCGATCGGTGAGGTACCGGGAGGAATCAAACCCTCCCCAGCCTCGTGTGTGCTAATTAGGTGAATATGATGCTGGGCGCAGACCATTCAAGGAACGGCCAGGACCTTCTCTGATAAATACGCTTGGAAGGGAGAAGATTCTCAGGCACAGTGTTTGTCGACCGCTGACCCAGGAAGGACCGGAAACAGACGGTGTGCGGGGCTCCCAGAGCCTGGGGCTGACAGCTGTGAGGCCTGAGGTTTCAGGGTGCAGCCAGGATCCGGGCCTCGCCATCACCCTCCCCCAGCGTGCGCGGGGCGATCACGACCATGCACCCGGGACGGCTGCCTGGCTGAGCTCCGGGAGCCGGGAGCAGGCTTGCACCAGAGCCCCCGACGTGGCTGTGGGTGATGTGGGACACTGGATGCGTCTACCTGCTCACAAAGGCCGCTCGGGGCCTGGCTGGAGCGGGGCCTACGGGGGGCCCCCTTCTCTGGCAGTTGTGGGCCTGCAATTCCGGGAGAGGCACCAGTTAAGCAGGCCCTCTGCAGAGGCCGTGGGCACTCCAGCGTGTTCCACCCGCCAGGACGGACAGACACAAAGGCTTTTTGGGAAAAGGAGAGGGGCCGACGCGCCTCGGGTAGGTCCTCGGGGCCTCCCCCCAGGGAAGTCTGGTGTGATGCCTTAAATCCAGCTCTTCTTCACCTGGGAAGTGTGCCCCTGAAAGGGATTCTCCCCACTTACCTACAGATATCATTTTCGGCTTCCTCCAGGCCAAACTGGTGGTCGAAGGCAAGCTGTATTCTGGTTTTCTCCTGCGATTGGAGCTGCCAGGTCAGGAGCAGGTTCCTGGGGTAGCTGTTGGGGAAGCGAGGGCTCTGCACGTGGCCGTGTCCTGTCACCTGGATGGTCTCGTCTCTTCGGTACAAGTCTGTGAGGTGATTGCTCTCTGTTAGTAGTCACAACTGGTAGAAATTAGTATGTTGCTCCAATTACAAGAAAGCAAACAAAGAACAGTTTAAAAACATCTCATGTTAAAGCACGTCTCTTGAGTTTTGTCTAACAGCAGAAGGCCAGACGGCAGCCTCCCGGTTAAACAAGCAACATCCACATTCCTTCTACGACCCCCCACCTCCCCAGCCGCTGCAGACCCACACTACCTGCAAAACATTTTGTACTTGGAGAGCTCCTTTAACATAATTTGTGACAAGGAAAATGAACAGTTATCTCGGAACTCGGGTTCATTCAGATCAATATGAAAATAAATAATTTCAAATAGTTCCTCCTTCCATGTAATAAAAAAATTTTTTTCTTTCTTTTTCTCTTTACCCTGACAGCATCACGGCATAGCTTCAGTGGTAAGCACAGGCCGGACTCAATAAATATTGTTGCATGAATGGGCAAGTGAACGAAACACATAAAAGAATCTCACGGGGCTTAGTGACCACTTATTTGTAATTCAAACATTTCCCGGTGGTTTCTCCATCATTAAAATCATTATTTCTTTGCCTTCGTTTTTGGTGACTTAAAGGCCCGATTCTGTTTTTGTTCGTTTGTTTGAGAGAGAGCACGAGAAGGGGGAGGGGCAGAGGGAGGAGAAGCTGACTCCAAGCTGAGCAAGGAGCCAGACGTGGGGCTTGATCCCAGGACCCTGGGATCACGACCGGAGCCGAAGGCAGATGACTTTAAGGGCAGAAGGCCCTTAAAGGCCTGATTCTTATTCTAGTTTCTGTGTGTTGTATCATAAAGAACTTGTCTGGTCTTTGTCCTGGGTTCCCTAACAGGGAACCGCTCTCCCCTGAGAATTTTCCAGGTGAGTGAAGGGTCTTTGTTATTCATGGTGGGCCCTGGGGACCCCACCTGAGTTTACACTAATGAAGTGATTAGCCAACCAACGTGAGCCGTGGGCCCCTAAACAGTTCCAGGACGGTGGCTGGCTATAGAGTAAGACCAACCCTGTGGTTACAGGGTTAGAGCTTGGAGCCCTGACATCAGCCTGACCTCCCCATCTCCCTGGAGGAAAGGGGCACTGGGGACTGGGTCCAGGCGTGTACTGTCAGTGATCCTATCAGTCACACCTGCAGAATGAAAGCCCGATAGAAACCCTGGTCCCAGAGGCTTGGGCCAACTTTCTGGTCGGTGTACACACGGATGTGCTAGGAGGTGACGCGTCCTGAGGACGTGAAAGCTTCATGCTTGGGACCCTCCCAGACCTCATCCCAGCTGTCTCTTCATCTGGCTGGTCCTGATTTGTACCCTGCACAAACTTAACAGTAAAACTATAATTGTAACGATAGCACTTTCTTGAGTCGTTACGTCGGCCTTGCAAATTATCAAACCCGATGGGTTTATGCGAAGCCCTGAATCTACAGCCAGTTGGTAAGAAGTATGGGTTGACTGGTAGCCCCTCCCAATCGGCAGCTGGTGTCTGAAGTGTAGTCTCGAAGGCGTTGTGCCCTTCCCCTGTGAACTCTGACCTCACTCTGGGTAGGTCTGTTGTTATATCTTTCCCAATATCCAGAGCTCTTTGCATTTTAGATTTTGGCTGTTCAGACCCTGCCATTAGTGGACCTCCTACCACAGCCTATTTGCATTCTCCCGCAGAGAGTTTACTTTGAGGCCCTCTAATTCAGCGAGCCTGGTCAGGGAGGCTTAAATTGCTGGTGGAAACCACTGGAAGGTGGGGTTGCCCAGGGTGGCTGGCAAAGTGTCCCAAATAACAGAGGAAGGAAGAGGGAAGAAGCAAGTGACATGCAAAGGCTTCTCTCCCTTTCACAAATGTTCCTGTGCGGACAGGAATTACAAAATATATATATATAGTTTTTACTTGTTCAGTGTTCAACGTGTTGCACTTGCCCAGTTCGATTCTGCATGGGGAGAGTGCTGGAGGATCACGGGGGGCTGGCAGGAGCTCTTCTCTGGAAACCAGGACATGAGTGACAGCTCTGGGGCTGTGGCCACCTCCAGTGAGCTCAGCCACGCACGGCCTCCCGGGTGCCAACAGACAACGTCTCCCGGCTGACCCTTTCCTCCTCTCCTCCCTAGATCTTATGCTAAAAATGCAGCCATGAGAATTACCTGTCTGCTCATTTGGTCATAGGGGCCTTATAGGAAACGAGTGAGGGCTGTTTGTTAGGAAGAGAGAGATGAACAATCAGCCAATCAATAATCATTTATTAAGTACAGACTGTAAACACAATGTTTTGCAGTGTTTTCAAAGGTAAAAGTTTTGCCTTTACAATTGGTGCCATATTTCCTTGAGTACAATTATTTGCTTAATATTTCTCTAAATTTTTTTAGAGAGAGAGAGCATGCCTGCACGCGCAAGTGGGTGGGAGGGAGGGACAGAGGAGAGGGAGAGACAGAATCCCAAGCAGACTCCCTGCTGAGCGGAGCCCAAGGCGGGGCTCGACCTCAGGACCCCGAGATCAAGAAATCAAGAGCTGAAATCAAGAGTCAGATGCTTAACTGACTGAGCCACCCAAGAGCCCCTCTAAATTAGTATTTTTAATCAAAAGCAAATGTATTGTAAAATAAAACTTTGTATCAATGTAAATAGCAACTAGATAACCACTTGCCATGAATAGAAGGTACCCGTAAATCTAAATATATAACTATTACATTTAAAAATATGCATCTGAGGGGTTCACATTGCTCATTTATCAAATAAGGAGTCTGAGCGGCTTGTTTTCCATCTGGTCTCCTTTGGGGATAGTATTCAGCGGTTGTGTGTTTTTGGGATTCCAGATGCTATGTTACGTTTGGCTCTAATTTCAGAGTGCTTCAAGAATAGTCCCTGCGGCTGTGGACCTGAGAAACACAGCGGCCGCACACCTCGCACGCGTTCGTAAGCCACGCACAAGGAACGGGAAGCACTGGGTGTAAGGCCCCGGCTGCTCGAGGCCGGGAGAGATACAGGGCTGCGGTGAATACAAGGCGGTGCATGGGATTCTGCGAAGGCATCTGCAAAACACCAGATCGGAGCGGAGTCCAAGTGGGCCCAAGTGGGACACGGGCAGGTGGGGGGACCTGCAGCTTTAAAGGTAAGTGACAGACACTGCTGAGAGCCAGACAGAAGCACCTGCACTCGAAAGAAGTGGACACAGGAAGGCTCTGCAAAGGGCCAAGGCTTGGGGGCGCTGAAGAAGATGAACGGGGAAGAGCACCTGCTGGGGGAACATCTCCTAGGTTCTGACCTAGAAGGGTGGGGAACAGCGAGGCCGCGTCAGGGGAATAAACCAAGCAGAACTTGCAGTTAAAGAAAGGAATGCAAAGGGCTGAGTCAGAGGTAGCAGCCACCGGCTGATCCCAAGGCCTGAGCGCCGTGTGGTGATGCTGCAACCCTGGGAGCTGAGTTTCGATGTGGTGAGAAGGAATTCCAGGGCAAGCCTCAGCAGGCTTCTGGGGACAGGACCTAGACCTGCGCTGGGACAACAGCAGAGGTATGGCGAGGGTCGGGAGGGCAAACAGGAGCCTTGGGAACACAGCCCTCCCAGGACCTGGGCTCTGGCACACATGCCTGGGGAAATCAGGAACAGGGACCACAGCAGTGCGGGTCTACACCAACTGCCCAGGAAAGGGGCAGGTGCAAAAACTCAGCGGTCAGTACTGTCCAATGCAGGAGCAAGACCAAGGGACAATATGCACCGAGAAAAGACCACAGAACTTGGCCGTGGCCAAGTCCATGACGCGGTGTACAGAGTTCTTCTGCAAGAAAGGGACTTCTTTTTCACTAGAACATCATTAAAGGCTAGACTGTCTTCAAAGTACTAACTCAGGTTATACATGAAATGCCTATTTTATATAGATAGATAGATAGATTTTATGTATTTATTTGAGAGAGAGAGAAAGAGCAGGAATGAGGGGCAGAGGGAGAGGGAGAAGCACGCTCCCCGCGGAGCAGGGAGCAGATGCGGGGCTCGATCCCAGGACCCCGGGATCATGACCTGAGCCGAAGGCAGACACTCAACGAACTGAGCCACCCAGGCGCCCCGAAATGCCTATTGTATTTTTAAGGAAGTTCTGGTGGGGGTGGAGTGGGAGGCTTTCCTTCTTACATAGTTTAGGTAAGACAAAACTGTATCGAACTCTAACCTGAAGGCAAAAAAAAAAAAAAAAAAATTTTTTTTCTCACGTTTTGTGATTTATTTTCCCTTAAAAATCAAAATCCTGCCAAAATACACACATACACAAATATGAATACCAGCAATCCCTTGGCTAGGGCACATTTTGTGCCAGGCATTACTCCAAGCACTTTGCATGTTTCCTTTAGAGGATAAACTCTTTCCATACAGGACCGTGTGTGTTCGCGTGAGCTCTATAACAACCCGCCAAGATAGATATTCTTATTACCACTCTGCAGAGGAAGAATCTCAGGCACAGAGAGGTCAAATAATTTATTTAAAGTCACAGAGCTGGTAAAGGGTGGGGTCAGAAGAAAAAGCCAGCAATCTGGTCCCAGGCTTGATTCTCTTAACCCCTATGCCATAGAAGGTGTTCTTCCTTCTCGGTCTGAAATGTGTTAGAGGCAAGTTTATTTTATTTATTTATTTAATCTTTTTTTTTTTTAGACTTCAAATCAATTAATTACCATACAGTGTATTATTAGTTTCAGAGGTAGAGTTTAGTGATTCATCAGAGGCAAGTTTAGATTCTTTGCTATCTGTAATCCACTTTGACTTCTGAGTCACACTGTTTACATATAATTTATAACTTCGTGCGGACTCAGGGCTATTCTTAGCAGAAGAGTTAATAATGAATAACAGTACAGACAGCAACATATCAGGCTTAACCTGGGATTACTACCAAGTATTATATATAAAGTCACACTTGCGAATGAAATCATTCACTTTGGTGTCCGATAGCAGCTAACATTTATGGAGTAATTATGATGTGCCAGGCACTCCAGTAAGTTTAAATATGCTACTTCACTGAGTCTTCACCAGAACCCTGTATGATTAGGAAATATCCCCTACTTCACAAAGGAAGCTCAGAGAATTTAAGGAGCCTGGGTCCTCAGGGCACAAAGCTAGTGGTGGGTCCGCGATTTGACCCCAGGTAGTCCGTCTTCAGAGCATTGTCCTAGCTGCTAAACTACAAAACTATGAAATATGTCATTTTTCATAAAGAATTTTTTTCCTTTTGTAACATTTAAATTCAATTAATTAACATACAGTGTATCATTAGTTTCAGAGGTGGAGGTCAGTGCTTCACCAGTCTCACGTCACACCCAGTGCTCATCACATCTCTGCTCCCCTTCATGCCCATCCCCCAGTGACCCCATCCCCCCACCCACCTCCCCTCCAGCAGCCCTCCGTTGGTTTCCTAGAGTTAAGAGTCTCTTATGGTTTGTCTCCTTCTCTGATTTCATCTTGTTTTATTTTTCTCTCCCTTCCCCGTGCTCCTCTGTTTTGTTTCTTAAATTCCACATATGAGTGAGATTATATGATAACACTGTCTTCCTCTGATGGACTTATTTCACTCAGCACCATACCCTAGGTATGTTTATATGTCAAGAATATAAGTTCTTATTTTACATTCTACTTCAGAAAGAAGTTCACATCCTCATAAACTCTGAGTTATGCATTTAATCTTATTTTTAAAGCCAATTAAAATGAAAAAAAACCACAAAAAACAAAAACAAAGCCAAATATTTTATTTGTCTATTCTGTCCCAAACCCTTTAAACAAACTTAGCTCATCCAACCCAGTATCAAAGGAGCTCATGGAGAGTCACTGTAGGCCCCATCACTCACTCTGGCATTCATCTAGAACAGCGGTTCTCCAGGTGTGTCTCTCAAATCAGACTCATTAACATCACCTGGGAACTTACGAGAAATGCAGATTACTGGGCCCCATCCCAGACCTACTGAAGCAGAAAAGCTGGGGTGGAGACCAGCACTGTTTGTTTTAATAGACCCTCCAGATAATTCTACTGCTGCCTAGATTGAGAACCGTCCACCCGGCTGACCACCTCCATCATCCTGCTTGCTATTCCTGACTTACTGGTTCCTTCACCTCCTTGCTGTGACCCTGCACCTCAAGCTCAATTTTTCATCTTGCCTCTCCAGCTCATGGCCTGTCTCGGGCTCACTTTCCTGTCTGTGACCTTGGAACCTCTTCCAATTCATCCTCTCTGGTGCACAGGGACCCGACCGTGAGAGACTACCTGTCTTACCGATTTTGACACAGAGCACCTGGGTGTCCCCCCTTCATCCAGCTTCCTCCGTGTCATGGAACAGAGACATCCCTGGTTCCAACAGATACATGAGATAATCCATCGTCCCATAACATAACGTTTAAGAGGGAATGGAATCACGAATAATAGCAATACTTTTATTTCTTCTCAGATCATATTACCTATGACAACATAAAATGCAAAGCCCAGATGCTGAGTGGTTAAATAGGATTAAAATACTTGATCCACAGGAACAATCAATGATATAATTACAGACTGCACCACCTCACAGAAATGCAGCGGGACAGGACAGGCATACACATTTGCCCCACTGTCCCCATAAGACATCCAGGAGCCAGCAGCATGACTGATGGTCACAAAAGCAAAGAATGGTCACCAGAGGCAGAAAATTCCTAACGTGCAAGGGCATATATTACAAAATTTCATTTGCAAAATGGCTGTGCCATAATTATACAATATATTATAGAAACAACGTTTGCCCAGACTACACTTGAATGATATATAAACTGAGAAGCCCCACTTCTGCTGCTAAACAACCACAATAAGACTACTTAATTTTTGTAGGGAGCAATATAGTTGATAAGAATCCAATTTTGTAAGTCCATCATCAATATAAGTTTATGTAACAAAAAGGGAGGTAGTAAATATCGTTGCTGTCATTCTGTTTTCTTCTTTTAAATTAAATTTTGTTTTGTTACTTTAACAGGTCATGAAACCAACCCAGAGAAGCTGAAGTGATTTGTTGCAAAGCCAGAGGAACGGGAGCCGGTGTGGGTGAGAGTCTTCAATTCAGCTTTGCCATGTTCTGGTGCCGGTGGCTTTCCGCCACAACACACAACGGCATTAGACCCACTATGTCATCCTTCTGGCTTCTGTTTCTTAAACTGATACTTCAGGGCGCTGCCATCGCGTGGCGCTCAAGCTTCTGTGCAGGTCCAAGGGACATGACACCCCCCCCCCCGATTTTCTTGTAAGGGGATGGAGCTGCCAGTGGGTTGGCCATGACGTAGCGGTCAAGGGTGAGGCAAAGATGGGGCGGTGGGACCCGAGATCGCACACCTTCAACGGCACAGACGCTTTTCCACCTAACGTGATTTTATACATAGTTGTATTCTGTCGTCTAAAATAAGAGTGTAAGTGGGCAACCTGAACGAGGTGTTCAAACACACATTTAGGACAATCTTTACTTCCTACAAACTAGAAGAGTACCCCAGGCACACCGCTAGTTACTTCGCACATAGATTTGCACTGAACACATTATGGAATAATTTCAATAAATCTTTTAATGTGAGAACAACGTATTCTATGTTTAGCGCTTTTTAAAGCTCAAGTGAGGCCGGTTAGGTACAGGAGATAAAAACTGAAGATATTCAAAGGTGCTTCACTATTTCCTTAAAGTCTCATAGGAAAGTAAAAAGAAAAAGTCGTATGCAGAATATTATATTCCTTGAGGAGAAGGACTATGCCTCGTAACGCCAGCACCTTGCTGGTCTGGGCAAATAGAGACCCCGAGAATACATCTGTTAAATATACTGAATGGATGGTTACTGCAAATAGGCATACTCAGAGTTCTTCTTAAAACCTGAAATATCTTGAAGACAACAACAAAAGGCAGCTTTATCAGAAATAAAGTTGAAACATGCCCAAATATTTTATTTCTTTTTTAAAAAAATATTTATTTTTTTTTTGAGAGAGAGAGAGAAATGGGGGTGGGGGAGAACAGAAGCAGAGGGAAAGAGAAAATCTTAAGCAGACTCCCTGCTGAGCACGGAGTCCGACATGGGGCTGGGTCTCATGACCTGAGATCAGGACCTGAGCTAAACCAAGGGTCAGACACTCAACCGACTGAGCCACCCGGGCACCTGGCAAATATTTTCTTTTTTTTTTTTTTCGATTTTGATGTAGCCAGTGGGTCTGACATTGTGTGTGTGGGGGGGTACATCTGGCATCAACATTAAAGAATTATTTTGGGGAGAATTCCACTGAAATGGTCCTTCCTCCTATTCTGTACTATTTCCATCAAAATCTGTTACCACCAGGTTCACGACAGCTACACTGGGAAAACCCAGGACCAAGAAAGAAAAGAACAACACGCTGGAATCAAAGCAGGGGGGTTGCTGTTGTGAGTGGGGGCCGTGCTCAGATCTATCAAGCACCATACAGTCAGGTGACGGGGCCCAGAGCGCAAGCCTCTAATTTAGAAGAGAAAAGCTCAGCAAGACTAACCAGGGCTCAGGTCTGTGCCTTGCCTAGTGTGTTATTCTTGGTATTACTACAAAGCTAAGTCAAATTATCCTTGCACACCCTCCCTCCATGGCTAACAGCACAGTGTAGAAAACCTTCCTAGGATGCAAAATAGTACCTTCATTAGTAAGACGCAGGGCAGTGCATTACTGAAGATGCAAACGAGAAGTGGGGGAGAAGTGGAGAATATAAAAGAGGGTAGGGCAGGGAGTCTCTAATTTTAAAATGAATAGGTCAATTTGTAGAACAGATCCTAAAACACAGGGATGTTTTAGGGATGCAACTGAATTTAATTAGGAGATAATTGATGGGACATTATCTAACTTAAAAAGCACAGGGTTGGGGTCTCACCATGTGAACTACTAAAGGTGAAAATAAGACTTCGTTAAAAATGTTCATTTAAAAATCAGTGTGAGAGCATTTTCAACAATTTTCCCCCCTCCGTGTTTCCCAAGGCACCGAAGCTTGCAATCAATGACCTAAATTCTTCCAGGGACAGCTGGTGGGGCCATCTTCATTAAAGAAATTTTGGATAAAATCTGGCATGTGTTCCTAGTGAAAACTAGTCTTCCCAAATCCCGTTAGTTCTCAAACAAGTCACCTGTGCTCATTCTGTTTGTAAGCAACTCAAGAGCAAAGCTGATTAAACATCAGACATTTATTTAGAATTCTCCAGCAGAGATTTTTTTCTAAGAACTCCAGTTGTACTAGAAAAACCTTTCTATTTATGAATTCAGGGAGGAGGGAGTTGGTTGTCTGCCAGTTATGTATTATTATTATTTTTAAATCACACTTCCTTTTGGCACAAACCAAAGCGTTAACGTTTTATAAACAAACTTCCTCAGAGTAACCATTTGGAGAGTAATCACTTGATAATTCCGAGCTCAAAATTATTCTTCTTTAAGAATTTGAGTCTATCAAAGTAGAAAAATAAAAAATACCGTAATTTCTTTTTGAACATTTGCCAGAAATAGTCACCAGGAATGTAGTGATGCCCAAAGTACTGGACTGATAGTTACTACTCCTCACCTCACCAGATCTCTTGACGTACAAGGTTTTGCTGTGTTATTGCAGAACACGGAGCAATTACAGGAGCCCCTCCCATCCATGGGACGTACAGTCCAAGACCCCTGTGGATGCCTGAAACCACGGAGAGTGCTGAACGCTATGTACACTGTGTTTTCTCGATACATGCATACCCCTGATAAAGCTTAATTTATAAATTAGACACAATGAGGGATCAACAACAATAACTAATAGTAACCTACAATTATAACAATATACTGTGATGAGAGTTCTGTCATTGTGGGCTCTCAAAATATCTTACTGTACTCATACTTTTGGTGATGATGTGAGGTGATGAAATGGACTAAGGTGAATGATGTCGGCACTCTGACGTGACATGAGGCTACTCCTGACCTTTCAACTATACATCAGAAGGAGGATCAGCCACTTCCTGACCGCAGATGACCCAGGGTAACTGAATTTGGGGAAAGTAAAATCACAAATATGGGGTGGAGGACTACTGTACACTCTTTCCTTGAAAATAGCTTCTATTTTATAGGTATACTACAAAAACTGATCACAAAATTCCATTAAAATGAAAATTATTTGGGTCTATATTTAGAAAATTAAAGTGAGTGAAAATAAAGATTGCCCAAAAATATCTACACTGCATTTTATCTCATTAGGATAATTCATATTCATTAACTCTCTAATAATTCTCTTTTCTTCTACTGTAGTCTTTTTGTGTTGTGATGTTGTTTACAAGTGAAAGGCATGAAAAAAATGAATCGATAACATTCAGAACTGTGGCAGAAGGGAAGGCCAAGGCTGAGTGGCATGACAGGAAGTACTACAGAATCAAAGGGAGAGACCTTTTCAATTATACTAACTTACTACCTAGAAAACAAGACAATCATAATGACAAAAAGATCTGCTTTAATCACTGGGAACACAGCTCAGAGATATAGAAAGATAAAAGGCAAAATAGAAGGAAAAGTCATGCCCAGGAAAAACTAGATTTCACCTTTTTCCTAGGAAACACTGATTATGAAAACTAATATTCTTACAAACAGCATCAAGGAAGACAAAAGTATGAACTTCGAGTCTTCACAGACAGTGAGAATTTTCCGAAGTTACTTTACGGGGTAAATTTCAGGAAGAAGTCATCGGTCCAACAAAAGTGCCACAGAATTTGAACAGTGTGGAACAAAGAAGATGATTTTGAAATATCCTCATGATTAAATACTTGAGTCGCGTGATGACGACAAAGCATTTTCCCAGTCGCATTTGAATAAAGATTCATCAAATCCAAGAGAAAACTAACCGGCTGTTCACATATGGCTTCTAAATTGTGACTTGTATATACCTATCTCCCTATCTGCTATGTACATTATCTCTCATGTAATAGACATGACCACATCATGTGTATCTATAATTATACTTTTTATAGATTGAGTCATTTTTCAATACTGAATGTCATTGAAGTCCCTTTTTTCACATATTAATATTTCAAAATAGGGAAAGATTGTATGATTACTGTTAAAGGTAACTGTCTAGCTGTTAGGAAATGGAGCAAGTTAGGGCAGAGTTTTGTCTGTCTAAATTTAGTCATGCTTAAGAGATAACTATTTATCTGATTTCAAACTCAGCAGGGAGTTGATGAGTTGCCAGAAAAATACATTTGAGTAAGGGACCTTGACCTTTTTTAGAACTTACTTGTCTTCTTAGAGATGGCAAACGGGTTTTATTTGCCCAGTGGGTAAACTTGAATGGTGATGACCTCCTGCAATACTAACTTAGGATTCTGAGCCTGTATCTATTTTAAGTGGGGAAAATGGAAATGAGCAACAATGTCTGTCATGGGCCCAGAAACAACCCTTGTTTGCATCACTCACATTACCACTGACTCATACTCTAGGTCTCCTCGTTACTCCACACTTAGGTTTCTTCTTACCTGTTCAACGAGATGACAAATTGCTAGGTAATGGTATTAATCACAGTGGCTACTCAACGAATACTTGCTCAATGAATATTTGCTTGGGAGTAACACAGAAATTGGGTGGTTTTCCTGTCTAGGTCAAAGAAATCTCTGGGCAAATTAAATTTGTGTAGCACCTTATTTATATGTTCTTCAGAATATCTGTAAATGTTAGATTAAAATAATTTTCACAAAAAGCTAATATTTACTAAATACATCTCAAGGAAAACAGTCAAGTGCTTAATATTTACTGGTCTGTTTAGAATCCAAGGGAACCTTAATGCATTGGTCCTCACTATTACCACACATTCAGAAAATCCCTTCAATGCATGACAGACAAATTTTCTTCGATATTCATTGGCTTATTTTAGTTGCATCAACTACTTCTAAATAGTAGACATCAGATTTCTGTAACCAGTTAAGCAGATGGAGGGGGAGAACTGGACAGATAAGCTAATATTCTGGATTTTATTCTGCTCCTCACCTCCATGCTTTATACACCCAGTCAATCCAGTGCTGTTCGCCACACACAGGCAAGCTCACCTATGGTCCTCAGCATGAAGCACAGTCCCCAGGATTTAGGGGATATTAACTGAGTGTTTGTTACAAGAGTAAATAAATGAACAAATATGGGAATTACATGAGTTGATAGATAATAGAAGAGACTGTCTTTCATCGCAAGTAAGATTACCTGTTTACTCTCTGTAATCTTCATTTTAAAGCAAAAATTTAATAGCAAATGACAGTATCTTTGAGAGGAAAAACTAAGTGAAATGAGACATGGTCATATATTTGGAGTATATCTATCTATCTATGATAGAGCCAGACTGTCAAACTAGAAACCCGGACATACCTTAACACATAGGGTCCTTTAGTGATTTGCTAAGACACTTGCAATATACCTTTGGCATATGAAACGTACGTCACTGTAAGCTAAGCTCACTCTCTTCTTGGACCACTCCTACGGTCATCTAGAATCACTTTTTCAGATGACATAGAGCAAAGGGTCTGGCCTTTCATAAAGGACAATTCATAGCAGCATTTAATGAGTATTGAGAATGATAATGGTGTGTACATACATTGTTAAAAGGAATCTATCTGTGAACTCATACAGGCATGATCACACTGGAAAATTGGAAGACAACTTGGTAAAATGACTAGTGATATACCAGCATCTGTCTGGCTTCCCTGGGAGTGCATATATTTATAATATATTCTCTTACACGACTAGCAGAAAACAATCTGAAGTTATTTTCTGGGATAAGACCCGAAGTGGTCCATCACTCCTTAAGCATTTACTCAGATCTTAGGGAGTGCCTGCTTGGAATCAGGAGTTACTTTCAGACTGTGTTCTAGGTTTATGTTTTCACCCTAAGTCTGACGCCGCATGGTAGAAAGCGAAAGTTCCAGGTTCTTCTGTTAAAATTGTTTTTGCAAAGGGGAAGAAAAGATAGAACTTTCCATTCCCATCAGCTTAAGGCCTCAAGAATATTGCCATGGATCTGTTGCTCTGAACTCTTATAACGATACTTTTTATTTCATTCATAAACCATGAGTAATTGCTTTCAGACTTTACTAGATTTTCTTCTGAAACATAATAAAATTCTAACTTTTAAACTGAGCTACAGTGACTAATTCTCTGTGAGATTTCTGCAGAGACCATATGCCATGAGAAGCTGGCGACTGAAAAACTGCTCTGTTTGTTTCTTAGATTGACAGGCTACTGTCTGAAAAAGAAATGCAGATTTTGTTTACTCTCAAGGGGTCCCAGGTGTGAAAGAAGCTACACTTTTTTAAAGTTAATCTTAGAAAAAGAGCAGTTTCAGAGGCAAGAACTACTACAGGTCATCTCTTATGATACTTCAAATAAAAAAGACAAGACAACATTGCCTTTGCATCTGGAATATTGTTTTAAAAAGCATTTTAAAGCACCTGCGCACAAAGGAAAATGACATATTTAACATTTTCCTTAAATAAAACAGTCCATTCAAAAGCATAGTTTTCTAACTAGTATATGTCTCTACATTAGACCTAGAGATATATGCAGAACAAAATAGGGTTTTGGGAAGTGAGACACCTGAATAAATTTGAAAAGTACCAGTGTATTGGGGCACCTGGGTGGCTCAGTAGGTTAAGACTCTTGATTTCAGCTTAGGTCATGACCTCAGGGTCCTGAGATCACTCAGCAGGGAGTCTGCTTAAGGTTCTGTCTCTCCCTCTCCCTCTGCCCCTCCCCTCCCGGCTCACACACACATGCACACACTCTCTCTAAAATAAATAAAATCTTTAAAAAAGGTACCAGTGTATCAATATGCATTAGACTCTTCAGAATGTCATGTTTCACCAACTTATGATATCATGTACGTTTTGCATGGTCATCCAATTTAGCTATTCACAGAATTTGTTTCTATTTTCACTTTTGGTTAAACACAGGGACCCAAAGACTACGCTCTCATGCACTTAAAGAGCTCACACGGAAACTACTCTGAATACCAGCTGGTTTTTACTATTCATTCCATGCGTGTCCTACAGAGTCCAAAAATCTCTGTAGAGATACATTCTCTCTCAATTTATCAATTTTCGAAGAGTAGAGAGCTCTCAAGCAATATCTGCTGACAGAATCTTTCTGAAATTCTGCCCATGGGGAGAGGCCTTTTCCTTTATTTGCACAGAGCCACACGTTGTGATCAAGTCATGGATCCCAGAAGTGAATTTAGGTTGCAAGTAACAGATGAACGAACCAAAAAATGACTGGACAATAAAGAAAAGGTGTCATCTCGGACTGGAAGTCTGGAGTAGAACATTTTTAGGGTAGGTTCACTCAAGATGTTGAGGTGTCATCACGGGCTCCCACCTCTCTGCTCTGCTAGCTGGGCATGTGGGCTGTTCTCAAAATCTGACAGAGGGTTACAAAAGCTCCAGCTATTTCCTCCTCACAGGGTCAGATGCAGAGGCCAAGAAATGGCTTTCTTCTACATGAATCTCATTTTAAGAAAGCAGAAACCTTTCTGGAACCCTCAAGCCCTCCGGTAGGCAGGCTTTCCCTCAGATGCACACAGCACACTTCCCGGGCCGGGGGAGGCCGAGGCTTTCCTGAAACCCATGTCCCCTCACCAGGGTTCTGTGAGGAAGAAAAAGAGGTCCAGGGCAGCAAGAGGAGTGGCCGCCAATGGTAGTGAGTTCACAACAAGTGTGTCTGTGTTTTTACCAAGGTTTTTAAAAGGCTGCTTGAAATATATGTCTAGCCAAAGTCTCCTGAGTGCACACTCCTTCCACATGGACAGGGCCCCATAACCACTGGGGGAATGAAAAAATGGATATGACATGGTTCTTACTCTGAACAGGGTGTGTATAAGCTGTCTGGGGTGAAGGGAGGTTGACAGGAAAATCTTTCCTTCTGCAGTTGGCATGCAGTGGCGCTTAAGAAATATCGGTCATATTAGAATTTGGTGAAGGAAAGTTCTCTTTTTCAGCCCCCAGATGTCCCTATGTCCCTAGAACTACTTGTTAACATCTCTTTGGGGGTTTTCCTGTCGAGCATCCAACACACAGAGATAAATGCCAGAGACTCAGATAGGAAGATGTGACCTCTACTCACGGATTTACATGGATTTAATAAGAAATAAAATGTGGAAGTCTTGATATTTTCTCTCACCTGTGGGGTTCTCCGTGGGTCCTGACATGTGTCTCATGAACACTGACTCAGGAGACACTGCCTACATCTTTATCTTTGTACATAGACCAGGATGCTAATTTCTGTGAGGAAGAGCGGACGCCTTCTACGGCGATACCAATGAGAGCCTCCCAGAAGGAAGTGCACCATAATTATTATAAGTGTTATTGATAGGATTGTTGGTGTTTGCTAAACAGGCCCTTTTGTAAAGGTGTGTCACTGACATTTGTACCTCTAGAAAAACTTGAAAACTAGTACAGTGACGACTCCTGTTCTCCTTGGTGAATAACTGTCATACAGAAGGATTTTTTAGTTAAAAAATAATCAAGAGTACCTTATGATGATATATGATAAGTGGGGTTGAGGGTGGAAAATAACACTTCTTGGGTCAGATTTTGTGACAGAAAACTTAATATGTGCTTTTTTATTGACTTTGCCTGAAACATTCACTCTCTTCCTGTCCTCCATTTTCCAGACCAGAAGCTTCTGGAAAATAAAGACTGGGTCTCATTCACTGTTGTTCCAGAACCCAGTGGGAGATAATAAAAGGCTTTCAATATATATTGGACAAAGGAATGAAATTTAGAATATTCTCAACACAAGAAAAATCTATGGATAGCCATATAAGGAGGCAGTACAGGCAAGGTTAAGCAATTAGTCCGTTGGTTGACTGAGTTGGTTCATTTGTTTTCTTTTCTTTCCTCTTCTTCTCTTCTCTTCTCTTTTCTTTTCAAGTAGGTTCCACACCTAGCATGGAGACCAATGTGGGGCTTGAACTCATGACCCTGGATCAAGACTGGAACTCAGACCAAGAGTTGGACGCTTAACCGAATAAGCCACCCAAGTGCTCCTCATGTGCAGGTTTGAAGACAGGATTCACAAACCCTGCAGGCAAACCCCCAATACGTGCTCCTTCTGGGCTGTGGGGGGGGGGTCTGCCCAACTCCCATGACACCCCGTTCTCTGTGAATGGCAATCCAGGGGGTGCCCAGGTGGCTCCCATTCCTCAGGGATGACATACAGACAGCAGTGTCTGTACCAGATCACACGCCTCCCCCCATCCCCCCAGCCCTCACACATCTGTCTGCTCTGCCTCCCTTTTCTGCCCCGTGAATAAATTTGTCCTTGGGTCTCCAATGGGTAGCACCAGATGAGGCCCAGAAATACATAAGAAATAAATGATTTCTTTGCATCTGCTCTTCCTCACAGAAATGATAATGATAATGAAATGATAATGAAAGGAAAACTCTTCCTTGTCATCAACTAAATTCTACCACATTATGACTTGTATCCATTTAACCATAAACCATGAACATTTATTTAGCGTTTATTATTTTGTACAAAGTACAATGATGGATGCTATGGGGCATAAATACAAAAAACAAAACAAAACATAAATCCTAACAAAGCAAGGTACAGAGATGGAAAATCAAACACATTTAATCCTGAATGTCAGTTCCAAACACGTATTCGACTTTCCTCAGAGCAGTGTGCTGGGACCTTTTCTCAGACTGCACAGGTGCTCTGGGGAAAGAGCTCCAGGTGTAACTATTATCAATCCTGAGCATGGAGCAGGGATAGATGGTGGTACCCCCATGTTCTATCTGCCACCCCTATTGTGAAAGGGCTAAGATGCACGAGCTTTTAAAAAAAAAGATGCATTTGAATGGAGTGTTTGGTATCACTTGCTAACTCTGTGTCTTTGGGAAAAATCAGGTAATGTAGGAGGCATTTTCTTCAGCTGCAAAATAGTGATAACACTGACTTCCCTGTGGGACCGTGAGAAGGGTCCCCACCTCAGAAAAAGTAGAAATACTTTACAAAACCTAAAGCAGACATAGAGGAATGTCACTTGATTAGGCAGACATGCAAAAAAATAACACAGAGGAGTAAATGAACAATGAATTCTCACAGCAAACATTTTAGGAGTTCAGAGAGTGGGGCAGCAGTTTCTTAGCCCGATTTATTGCTTCAGAGAGTGGAAGTAACATATGTAATAAAATGTAGAGATGTAGACATACACTTAATATTTTATATTTGGCTTTCCTTGACTATTTCTAGAAATGTTAGGCCCCGGAGCTATTTCATTAAGTTTTTTCTAATGAGTTTGACATGACTGTGACTGTCGACATAAAACACTGAAAATATAAACCGCATTACGTGTGACCTGATGTTATCCATTCAATGTGCCAAAGACATTACAGATAATTTATTGATGGCTCCTAAGTGAAAATAAAAAATGGAAAAAATGTTCCAATCTAATGAGAATGAGATAATATGAATGCAAAAGCAGGTAAGTATTAATAACTGAAATAATTATTCTATTCTATCACGGCTGTAATTTGATAGGTACCTGTACACATCAGGGAACACAATAAATTGTTTCTCAAGTATGCTGAAAAGGCAATGGAAAACATATTTTTCTATTTAAATCTAAGGAAATGACTATATTTTAAGAGTATGAGGCAGGATATGGTCATATTTTATATTCCATTTTTCCTGGGCCTTTACACAAGTGCCAAGTTTCCTATCTATCCAAGTATTACATTATTCCCTGCATGAACCTGTCCTATTAATGGAACAGTTTCAAATAGGGCTGTGAACACCAATATAAAGATACTGAATTCATAATGTTTTAACTTCAGTTCTGAGGATTTATGTATCATCATCTAGAATTAGTGAAAGGATTGAAATATTGGATTAAGAGATCCATTCCTTAATATTGGATTAAGGATGGAAATATTGGATTAAGAAGGGTAAAACTACTTAAAGTGCCTACTGGCTACATCATGAGGAGCAGGGGCCAGGTTGAAAATCAAAATATAGCTTCCTTCACCAAAAATTTCTTGCTATAATAAACAATTTTAGTAAACAAACAGTGCACTTAGGGTCATACTTAATCTACATTTGGTGCAAGTTTCTTATCTTACTGTGGACTAAAAAAGGATTTCTGGGACTGACAGCAGGTCCATGGATTACATGTGAGCGGCAGTGGTCTAGGGAAAACTAGAAATGGGTTGATTCTCCTCAGTCCGACCTACTGAATCACAAGACTTACTAATGCTAAGAAGTAGTCCACAGACTTCTTGCACAGCATTGCTCGAGAGAGGAAAGGGCACTGGGATCAAGTCCTGAGCGCGTGCTATGGTCGATTTCATTATTGTTCATACTGTTCCACTTATTTCATCATTTGCCATATGACTTTCTAGGAGTCACTCTAGAGTCAATCCCTTCAATTTTCCTGCCCTACTGATGCTGGGTTTGGGAATAAGATTCGATGGAGACAACAGAATGCAGGAAGAAGAACTGATGTACCAATTCTGAGCCTAGACCTTAGGAGACATCCTATGTTTCTATTCAACCCTCCTGTGCTTCTGCAATAGCCATAGAAGCACATGTACTGGGTAGCTGGTTAGAACAAAGAGGAGAGACACACGGAGCAGATGCAGATCCAACCAAATGCAGATGGCTACACCATACAAGCCTGGTCTAGGTCTATCAGACTCCATTTGGCCCCAGACACATGAGTGAGAATAAGTAATTCTTGCTTTCAGACACTTAGGTGGGGGATGGTTGTTACACAGCTTATTCTTCAAATAATTGACTAATACAGGTACGCAGGGAATCTTACAAGAGTCAGGGTGAGGCGGGCTGCTGAGAGGGATAATGTCGGAGCAGCTATACTCACACCCTGGCTCCAGGCATGGTGGACAAGGGATCCGTAACCAGGTCTATGAGTAGTGCAAAGACAAAGTGCAGAGTCCCAGCTAGGGCTCTGCTTTATTTTCTTCCCCAGTTAGTGTAGCAAAAAACAAAAACAGAATGTAATACACAAAGACCAGAAATTTGTGAGCGAAAAAGGAATGTTTCAAACTGGGATAGAACAGATTTAACCATTTACGAAAGAGGAGGAATTTTATGCCGAACAGAGAGTGCATGCAGGCTGGCATGAATAACACTGCACTCTTCAGTTTGTCTTCTTAAAATAGTCAGGCCACAGTCAAAGAAGAGTTCTCACTCCACAGTGTGGACCTAACTGATTTGCTACTCTTCTGTGTGTCTTCCTGTCAAGTTCTGACTTAATGGATCCCATCAGGACAGTGTTTGAGACTGGATATTTGGACTCAACACCTCAGAGGGACAGCTGTCATTTAAATGATGTACTAGAATAATGCTTTCATAATTACTGTTTAGAGTGTGACATTACACTAACACATACTTTCTACGGCACAAAAAAAGAACGACTCTTACCCCTCCTACTTCCTAGGTCAACTTCCAAAATACTTCTCTCCAGGTCCAGTTCCAACCATACAATGAGGAAGGAAAAGAATCTGACCTTAAAATTTACAGCAATAAAAGTGAAACAATATTTTATCCTGGTTTCTGTTTTTACGGGGCCAAAAGGCAAAATGCTGCGTATATAGCTGAACCTGAACAGTTAGTTAAATTTAGGTGTGTACAAACACACACACACACACACACACACACACTAAGTTGACAGGACTGTTGTTCTGTTAAAGTTCCCTGGACACTATTTGGGTAATAACTATATTAAAATGCAAAAACTGTTTTTTTATTTTTTTCAAAGGTCCATTGGTTTGTACCTCCAGTTGGCCAGAAGTGAAAACTATGGAACAATTGTAGCCTGCAGTAACAACGCACACACACATAAACCTTTGATTTAACAACCAGAGCCAAGCTCCAGGGCACCTCACTTAATAACGTGACTGCAGCCATTTTAGGGGGCTCCCCAGGGTGAAATGTTCCACTTTGTATAGCTTTGTATACAATCAAAAATCTGCCGCAAGTATGACCTTGAATATCTTCTGGAATAAGGTATCATCAAATAACCAGGATCTCTAGGAAATAACAGCTGCAAGATGAGCAACAAGAATATGTCTTCTGAGCAATGTTTTCTTTACATCTTTCTGAACTGCAAACTTCTTTGCTCCAATGCATTGCAGATAGAATGTCTGCCACTGTTTGTCTGTTTTTTTCTTTTTGAGGACGCTCTTGGTCTCAAAAGACTGAAGCTTCCTTTTGCAATTAAAGCAGAATTTCTTTCATCTCACTCAATTCACCGAAGACAGACTCATATAATCATTCTAGAAACACTCCTACCTACCGAGTGACATTTAAGAAGGGTTGATTTTGAGTACAAGGGAGAAAAAGATGGTATTGACTATTCTTTTATCAATAGTTCTTGCTTTTTCATGAAAAAAGGATGCTTTTGATCCATGCTTAGTAATTTAGGATTTCTTAGAAATTCTTTGCAATTTCTCCTTATGTCTAGTCTTAATATCATGTAAAGACAATCCACTGTTCAGAAATGTCACCTATGTTTTCCATGAGACAAATTATGTAGCCACAGAATAAAGGTTAAGTAAATGTGGCCTGGAGATTTGCTACACAGATGCTCAGCATTTCTCTTCCAACAAGAAGCTAGGAGTATTAGCCACTGTGAACTCTCAAGTGGAATTTCACAGGTTGGCAAAAATGCCTATTACAACTTTCACATTTGCCGCAGACATTCTCTTATAGACTATTTCCCTGTTACACCTAAAAGTCAAATTCACAGTGAAATTCCCACAACCTGTATCTCTAACATTAGCCAGATTTTAATATGCAAACATTGCTAACCTAAGGAAAAAAAGGTGCACAAAGCTGGGATGCTTTGGCTGGTGTTAATATGATCTCAAAGGTGTCTTCAACATCTTTGCTTTTGACCAACTCTTAAAAACTTAAACATACGACATATTAACTAAGGCTATGAGGGAAAACAGATCACATACGAGTGAAGAGGGGCTTTCCTTTTGGACCCTAGTGAACAAAAAGGTCTCACAAGACACAGAATTTGGCATTTAGTTTCAAGAAGTAGCTTTCACCTTGGGCTATAAATTTGGATGATAAACACAGGTGAATCAAAAGGAATAAAATCTCCAAGTACATGCCTAAGAATACATTTCCACATGGCCATGCCATACAAAGAAAAATGGAACACAAGGATTTCTCATGCTGTTATTCTATTCATATTTCACATGTTAAACAAGTTGGCCACAGAATACAATGTTTTTTCAAAGAACCACAATAAGTCGACTGAATTGCATATAAATAACTGATACTAAAGTCAGTGTCTAATGTTTTGCTAATATTGTCAAAACAATGAGAGATACACAGAAGGGCCCTGTCAAAAAATGTGCATACAAATTACCGATTTGCACATATAAGTGTCAAATCTGTATCATCGCTCTTGAAGAGCTGATCTCAAGAAGTTGTGGGCAGAATGTGGAACACATCCTTTACCGAGGATCATAACGTGATTGATGCTTTAAAATAAGCCCCAAATCAATGCCAGGTGGATTTCTCAGGAGCCAACAGGATGTCAACATCAAGAGCCTTCTTTAAGACATAAAGAAATGGATGCACAGCACTAAAAGTTTCAATGTAGGGAACTGAACCTTGGAATATCCAAATTCCATGCCGTAAGACTTACATCAAACTATCTTCCAGATACATTTTATTACATGTTGTAATTACCAAATACATAAAACTGTGAGATTTACTGACAGGGCACTTCGGAATCTGAATGAGCCAATTCAGAGCAACAGCAGAGAACACTGTTATAGAACGTGTAGAATTAATAAAAGCTACACTCACATTGAACCCCGGGCCAGGTACCAAGATTTTGACTGGATGGTGTGAAGTATAAGTCCATTATCTTTTTGTAAAATCGACATGAATTATTTGAGACTCCAGAAGAAACCATTTGAGAAAAAATACCCATCACACAATAATAAATATGGTACTCCCCTTCCTCCAAATTCATTTATGGTCTCTTTTCAGGTGCTAACACTGAGACCCAGAGGAGGGTGCACAGTCCTTATTTGGGAGCTCATTCCAGGGAGCAGTGGTGAGGAGGTGGCTAAACTGAGATAAAGCAAGAAGATCTAGCACATTATTGCTGTGAGAACCTGCAGTTCAACCCCTCTGAGGAACCACAGAGAACATACTTGAGAACCACCCCATAGAAAGATGGAGAGGCGGGGTGTTCATCCCCTGACTCTCATCTTTCGCTGCTTACGAGTTGTTTCTGTACTTCCAGGCTGAGGAGCACTGAGCAAGCTCCCCAGGTGTGGAGACACCAAGACACACGGGCGCTGAAAACGGGAAGACGTCAGCATGTACAGGAACACAAACGTGGGCTCAGGGAGAAGCAGTGGGGTCAGCAATGGTGCCTGCTCCCCAAGCACAAGCATCCCAGAATCCCAGCTGTGTTTATTCAGCAGAGCTGTAAGGAGTGGAGCAACATTTCCAGCCACTGGGAAGCAGAGGGGAAGTCTTTCTGATTCTGTTTTCTTCTTTGCCCCTCCTCTCTTGGAGCCAACCTTATCACTGCCCATCAGGTCCTACGTGGACTCTCCGCAGAGGTCCTCGATGCCCTGTGCATTCCTGCCTCATATGCCAGTACCTGGTGGGGAGGTGAGGGGGTGCTCCTGCTGGCCCTCCCATCACCGAGTTGGCTCCCCCCCCGTGCCCGAGGCTGTCCTACTCTGCTCTCGACATGCACCCCACTGAAGAGGACTGCGTTAGGAAAGGCCTTGGCCATAAATGCCCCACTCCACGTGAGCTTCTGGGCAGTGCTGCTCAAGGCCAGGCTTCCTTTGGGCTCCAGCCCTCCTAGTTTGATCATAACCTATGCCATCCTGAAAGGAAACTGCCCCTTGGCCATAGAGTCAGAGCATCAGAGATTGAGTTGTCTCCTAATAGGATCAAAAGTGACTGTTGAATCACAGACCTGTACCTCTGAAACAATAATACATTATATGTTAAAAAAAAAAAAAGAAGAGAGCAGGAGGGGAAGAAGGAAGGGGGGAAATCGGAGGGGGAGACGAACCATGAGAGACGATGGACTCTGAAAAACAAACTGAGGGTTCTAGAGGGGAGGGGGTGGGGGGATGGGTTAGCCTGGTGATGGGTATTGAGGAGGGCACGTTCTGCGTGGAGCACTGGGTGTTATGAACAAACAATGAATCATGGAACCCTACATCAAAAACTAATGATGTAATGTATGGTGATTAACATAATATAATAATAAAAAAATAAAAAATAAAAAAATAAACGTAAGCCCCCCCCCCCCAAAAGTGACATTCTCACACCTCTGGATCCATTAGTGAGGGTGGGAAAAGAACAGAAATTCTATTTGTATTTACTGTAACTGATCCATTTAAAAATAGTTTATTTTTTTAAGATTTATTTATTTATTTTGGGGGGGGAGGGGCAGAGGGCAAGAGAGAGAGAATCTTGAGCAAACTCCCTGCTGAGCTTGGTCTCACAACCCTGAGATCGTGACTTGAGGCAAAATCAAGAGTCAACGTTTAACCAACTGAACCGTCCAGATACTCCATTAAAAAATAGTTTATAAACATTGAGAGTGTGAGCAAACTTTTTTTTTTTTAAGAATGAGGTGCACCATCAAAAAGGTTTGAAGGTCCTGCTAGGAGGGAGATCAGATCTGCTATCCAGTAGCCACAGGACAATGACCTCTGTCAACATGCCAGGTCTTCAAGGGAACTTTTAAATGGCCGCTCTCGATTGTGCCAAGAAGTCCCCCAGGTTTGCAACCTCATGGCCTCACGGTTAGGCTGGCCCCGTCCAAATGACTCTGGGTATCCACTTTGAGGGTTTGATTTCCTCAGTTCCGTAATGTGTTTTTTGTTTTTTCTTTTAAAAGGCTTTTGAGGAAGGTGCCCTATGGAATGAGGCCTTCTCACTGTCCCATCTAATATGAAACTGTCCACAACAGGGATTCTAAATCATAATTTACGGGAAAGACGATACTTATATTCGTGGCATCCACCTCGACCGTTTGGTTGCATACAAGTATTACTAACTTGATTTACTCTGCAACACTTTTTCACTCTTAATTAGGGTGAATGGATTGTCTTTACACTATGTTCTGTCTGCTTAATAATCCTATAAGCACCTTATGAGCACAGGGCTCATTGTTTTCTCTCTTTAACCTACAAGAACAACTTGCAGACTGTGATGGTTAAAAATGACACCGAATAAACTGTTGACATAATGTCCTATGAACAGATTTGCTTAGTCACCCCTTAAAGCCTACTTCCTGGTTTTGAAACAGATTTGGCAATCAGGTCTTGCTACTATTTTGGGCAGCTCAGAGCACAAGGCTGAAGTGAGCAGGGACAGCTCTAAAGACACAACAGCATCCAATCCAAGTCAAGAAGCGGTTAAAACTAATCTACGTATTTCCTTCAGGATTTATAAATTCCATCCTCTCTTCTTACTTCTCCAGGTTGCTAATTACTGTTTCTACTCATACAGGGAAACAGTAACGGACTTTGGTAGAGTGTTCTTCTATTTACAAGACAAATTCAAATTATCCATTAAGTCCACATGGCAATCCTATGGAAAAGAGATTACTGTCATCATCCCCATTTTACAAAAGAGGATAATGAAGCTCAGAGAAATTAATGCTTTGTCCAAGGGCATTCAGATAATTAAGTGACAAATTCAGGAACTTAAACCCTATTTTTATGACTTCAAAGCAACAACAGGCTTTCTATCTCACTGGTCTGTATATCTTAGCCAGTTCATGTGTGTGCATGTGTGTGTGTGTGTGTGTGTGTGTGTGTGTGTGTGAGAGAGAGAGAGAGAGAGAGAGAGAGAGAGAGAGAGAGAGAGAGACTGTTCTTCCAGAATTGCAGTTATAAACACTGTTGTTTTATGTAAGGATAGAATAACATATTTTGATTAAATTTTTGATACTAGTTTCTGAAGATGCCTGTGTTTTGTTGACCTTTTTAGTCACAGAGGCAGAATGAGTCAATAGTTTCAAGGAACAGAACACACAGCTTTCTTTTTAAGAAGTGATTCACTGAGAGCCTATTTTATTAAAAGTATAGCATGATTTATTCCCCCTCTAATTAAGGTTTCTTGTATCTAGAATCGTCCTAGTTATTTTAGATGAAAAATTCCATACCATAAAGAATGATCTCACCTAGGACTATGAAAGAGAAGGTCGAGAGACCTGAGGTCAATTGCTGGACAGGTGTGCCTGACATCCATCCCAACCACACAAATTACATCGCCTGCATGAAGTGGTCATTGGTTTTCTTTGTGGTTGTTGCTGTTTGTTTTTAGGTTGGTCTGCTGCAAATTCAAGAGCTGATGATCCGGTTTGCTCTAAACTTCTATAAAGAAATAGTCTAAGAGCCCAACTTTAATATCAGAAATGATGACTACAGCAGGACTCCACATTTTTATTTTAATTGAATGCCAGTTTATTTCATGTTGCACAAACAGTAATTTACGAGTTATCCTTAGAACATTTGGTCCCGTGTCTCAGCCACAGGCATGAAGGGTTCAGCACAACTCTCCATTCTCGATGAAAAACACTGCAGTAAGAACATAAAATAAAACCAAGACTTTGCTCAAAATTAATAGTGCCTTAAGTTGTTTGGAAGATAAGTGAGGAAATGCAGAAAAATAAAAGACTGAAAAACAGTTTTGTTAGGGTTGCCTGAGACCTTTCTGTTTCATTTCATTTACTTGTAAAGAAAAAAAACAATCAATGATCCTATCTTCTTTCTCTTCAACATCAGAAATTGGGTCTCTGATTTTGAAAGCCAGGGTACACAGTTACTCGGATTGGTTCTTGTCCTCTGGAGGTCTCCGGAAAGAGACTACTTATGTTCTGTGCATAAGCAGCACTGAAATATTTCAGCACTACATGAGTAAACGAGCATTATCAGTCGTTGAGCACATTTTATGAGCTGAGTGAAGTAGAATATTCGTAAGTGGAATGAGATAATGGAGCAGGACGGGCGTGGGAGTCTCAGAAGAGAGACACTAACACCTCCAAACCTTTTCTGGAAGGAAAATGCTCTGTACTGGATGCCCTTAAGATGGTCTAAGAAAGAATCCTTGTATCTGGGCTGCTAAATTTAATTTTTCTGAGAAAAACAGAATGTGAGTTGATTTCTCTTTTATTTGCTTTTTTTTTTTTTTAAATAAAGCTTTTGTTTATCAGGCTTTGTTTCTCATTTTCATGGTTGGAATACGATGAAATCCTATTGACAGATGGGCTTGAGCCATGCTAATTACCATGGCGATCAATTAACTCAGCTGCTGTTTAGAATAGAGGAAGTTACATAAACAACAATCTGGAAATTCTGTCTTTTATAAAGACCATTGTAGAAACATCACCTATCATGCATATAATTAATGAAATATCCGGTACACCATGTTATCATGGTAGAGGGGGCTTTTGCATTTATTCGAGACCTTTTCACTCTGTCTTTGTCCTGTCAGGAAACTAGCGGACATCCACGCTGCAAAGACGGTTGGACCCAAAGTGCCAGCGTAAATAACGTGACTTGCCACATCACTAGCTTTGGAGCTGGCCTGGCCGGTGGCTAGGGGCCTCACATCCTTCATGTCTGAGGGGACCGCATGCTATTACTCTGTGCTCTAGAGTTGGAGGTCTCATGTGTTGGGGTGAGTGTGGAGAATGTCCAAACTGGTTAATTTCAGGAAGTTTTGCATCATCTCATAGATATGTGTGTTGTCCCATCAACACTTTTAAAGTATGATATCCACTGATTATACACATTTATACTAAAAGCAACCACAGGGACTTGTGGATATTCCTGCGGTAGCCTCTACCCATTTTCTAATGAAACCTCTGCCCAGGCTAGAGAGTAACATAAGCTAAGATAGACGGGCAACAGAAGGCCAATGTCTTGAAGGAATCCTTCACTCGCCGTAAAGCGGGTGAAGGTGAACTGAGGAAGGGGCCATGCAGAGTTCAGTCCGGGCACCACATGAGGTTCCCCTCATGGAGCCAAGACTGTCCCTTCACCAGTAAAAGCTCTGACCGGAAGGAAACATGGGCAGAAACCCTTGTGTGTGTGTCTGTGTGAAAGCTGGGGGCAGGCAGGCCGCTGCCTCCGTTTGGTTACAGCACCTACAAGGACAAACAGTGAACAGTGAGACGTGCGTTTGTGTGAGGAGAAAGGAGTCAAGGAGTGCCATGACCAAGGGCTGCTCCTGCAAACCCAGGCAGGAAAGAGGGCACGATGGCCAAATCCTTCCTCTGGGCCCAACGCAGCGGCGCTGTGCGCGGTGAGCCTTCGGCAGCGTCCTGACCGCGCCCTGCGCCACCCCAACGGGGAGCATTCATCGCTGCTGAGCAAGCACAACGTTTGATTTACACACCTATCATGACTCTAATTAACTTCTAGTACGTAAAATAATTCAAAGTACGTGAGTCTTATCTCTCCTCGTAGGTATCTTGTTCTTTGAAAGAGGAAAATGACTCCAAGTCATCCTTCTGTCCTGGAAGCTACTAGTCCAATGACTTGCTTACAGGATGTGGTCATTAAATCTTTACTATGAGAAATTATTAACATGTTTCTGAGCTCATCTCCAAATGGCACAAAAGCTTAACAAAGTATGTAAATAACAGACAAGTCTATAATTTTCCAAATACATATTCTTCTGGACAATTAATAGGGCCAATTCAAGACACTTCCAAAGAATAGATTTCTTCCACTGATTCCCCACCAGGAATCACTATACAGGAAGAAGAAGGAGGAACAGCAGAGAAATCACAAGTAAATTAGAACTAAATAAAAAACAAATACAAACGGTGGTTTCAGACCTTAGCAGCATCCTCCTAGCAGCAGTAAGAAAGGCCTCATGAAGATCTAGGATGTTAGTGACACTTTGATGGGGATTCCTGTCCAGTCCATAGGGCTGTGGCTATTTCCCAGTCATTCCAACACATTTGCTTGTACATCATGATTGACACCCTTTGTTAGGAACTTTGTAGGGCTCAAGTTTGAATAAGATATCTTACATCAAAAAAAGAAAAAAAAAACAAATGTAGGAAACATCTCACACAGTAATTTTATTTTCTTAAGATTTTATTTATTTATTAGAGAGAGGGAGAGAGAGAGAGAGAGAAGTAGACTCCCCACTGAGCAGAGAGCCCGATGTGGGGCTTGATCTCAGGATGCCGAGATCATGACCTGAGCCGAAGGCAGACGCTTAACCAACCGAGCCACCCAGGTGGCCCGCACACAGTAGTTTTAATGAAATAAAAATAATGATTTTAAAAATAAAAATATAATATTTAGTAATGCTGCTAGCTTGCAAAACCCTTTGCATTGTCCTCTAGTTTGATACTTTAGTCAAACATATATCGTTCTTAGAAGATGAGGAATATGCTCAGAAATATATGTCAACCACCTGGAAAAGAAAGGCACCTAGAAAATGCTCAAAAAGGAATACTTTGCTGATTGAATATTAACACCACATGAGAGGGAACCAGCTAATTTTCTCATTTTCAGGATAAAACATAATTACCTAAATGTAATGAGGAATTAATGATGATATTAATGTTAATATTCTGACAAAGAAAATTTATGTTGAAGTTATTAAAGTGTATTTGAACTTATGCACAGGTCATGCTGGTATATCTAAACTACAGTGACAGTGTCTTTGAAATGTGCTGATTACAAGTTTATTACAAAACAGTAAACATTAAAAAATGGTTTGAATGGTTTTCCTCAATGACAGCTGAATTCAAAACATCTTAAGTCTCCATTATCATTCCTGTTAGTATTTTCTACATGGTTATTCTCCATAGAGCAAAAATTAAAAAAAATGGAAACATTCTTTTACTAAGGCACATTGGAAGTTAAGAAACAAGTAAGTATCAACCCAAGAAATCATATATTTTTGAAGATTATGTTTATTTATTTGAGAGAGAGCGAGAGAGAGCAAGTGGAGGGGAGGGGCAGAGGGAGATGGAGAAGCAGACTCCCTGCTGAGCACAGAGCCGGATGCGGGGCTTGATCCCAGGACCCCGAGATCATGACCTGAACCGAAACCAAGAGTCAGACGCTTAACCAACTGAGCCACCCAGATGCCCCCATAATTTTTTTAATATGTCTTTAATTTATTACATTAAACTCAGTTAATCTATAAGTGTTTCTCTCACAAATTATAAGTAATCTACAAACCTTCAGTAATAAGGTGTGTGTCCTACACATCTGAGTATTTCTTATATGATTAAGACACTGGAAGGGACTATAAAGCACAAAATTGTAGCAGCAAAGCTTCTTAAAAATAAGTAAACACACACACATGTATATCTAGACTTGGAAAGTAAAGCCAAAGCCAAAAGTTCTATAAAGCCAAAAGCTATCAAGAGATACTATATTATTTTCAACATGCAATATATAACTTAAAATGCATCCCATTTCATGATAAAATGTTAAAACAGTAATCTGTAAAATAAAGTGATAAATACAATGCCCCCTAAAAGTGCTCCCTGCTGGAAAATGACATCATCTTTTAATTGCACATCCAAAGTGATTGAAAACATGTCCAGACTGAGTGTGCACTTGCTGACTTTCTCTCTCCCCACACACGTGTGTGTGTGTGTGTGTGTGTGTGTGTGTGTCTTCTGTCCATATTCTGTCTCCTTGTAATAGAGAAAAATTCAGTAGCTGAGTTGCCAGCAGATTGATATGGAATAAATTGTCAGGTCTCATGAGTTTCTTCAATTACATACTGTTTATACGTTTATTTAAGAGGTCTTATGGAGTTTAAATCTCAAAGATGGGCAATACTAAACCTCTCCAATGGGAAACCTTCAAACATATGAATAGAAACTTGAACTTTCATCAGAGTATTGTCAATGTGCCTATTAAATAATTATCCAAAGAAATAAATGTTATTCATTTGCAACCATGGAGGTATAATTATTGTATTATTATAAAGCGAATGGCAGAACAGGAGGAAAATTCGTGTTTGCTCTACATCAGCTTTGAAAATTCTGCATCTTTCCTAAGTTGCTTTGCGAATTTCAAGTAAATATTGCCCTGTCTTAATAAGTCTCGATTACACTTTATTTTTAAAATTATAGCAGGCACATATTTCAAGAAAGGAATCCAAATGCAGCAAGCTAATATATTTGCTTAATGTGGTTTAATTATTATATATGCTACATACTGACATTTATGCCGCTACTCCTTTTTCACAGAAAAGACATTTATTTGCCCTGCAAAGCAAGGCATGGAACTTTAAGCCGTCAGCTGACTGTACTAAGTGAAACCATCAATTATCTGGATTTTTTTTTTTTTTTTTGCTGCATTAAGGTTTTATAAAGAGGCAAATTATAAAGGGCATTATTGTGGATTTATTCCAAAAAATAACTTCAGGGCTGTTTCCTGGGCCGGCATGAAATCAGTGTCATCTCTTTTATTTTCTGGGTATTTAGGCTGTACAATGAGAATTGATTTTCTGAGTGATAGCCCCGAGACCTTGCAGGGGTCTCACTTATCGAAGAAAGGTTCGATTATGTTCCCATATTGTACTTACCAAGGAAGAAAAAGCAAGAGAATATACTTCACAGAAACTCCTCAGGAGAACTTATAATAGCCTCCAGTTACCTGGATTTGCACATCGAGATAATTCAGATAGCCCATTTCTCAAAAGCCCGTGCAACAGGAATTTATGGTGTGGGAACATTTTATATTTAGGAGCATTTATATATACTCCCAGTGATCCCTGAGTTTATTACATAATCAGAGTAAGTTTTTAATTGCAATTCTGAGGTAAGATAATTACATATATGGTATCTGAATCACCCACAGTGCTGAGTAAAATGAAAGAATCATACGGTATATACAGCCCCAGAAGGCTGTGTTTAGCACTTCAGATTCCAGGCTGTTTTGCAACAGAGATTGAAGGCCTGCGTGGTAGCTGGACTAGAGGACACTAAGCTCCCTGCTAATCCTGAATCCTATGGGATATTCTACGGAATGATGACACTTAATTGGCCAGACCTTGAGGCTTCTTGCTTTCCACTGTGTGTTCCCAGAAAACGGTAAAATAGTAAAAGGCACATAAATGCAAAATGCCCACAAAAGAATACAGCAAGCTAATAAAACAGACTGCAAAGCTTAATTATGTTCAGTATCAAAACAATGGTAATATGAAAAAAAAAAGGATGTTAGCTTCTTTTGATGTGAACCCTGGATTCTTGCTCTGCCAAAAAAGGGGGGGGAAACCTTATTCTACAAAAATAATTTCATCCACTGTTTAAGAAAACAAAACCCTTGCATTATCTCCCTAGCTTACTAAGATTTTAAAGCCGAACTGTGCAAAGCTGGTTGGTGGGAAGTGAGAAAGGATGTGGAATTGGAGCCTTGCTGGCTTCTGGCAGAGTCTTCTGGACGCTACGTGTCTTACAGTTGCTCTCGAGCTCAGCACCACCACGGCTGATCTCTGACGAACTGAATTTCAGGACACCAAGAACTGCAGAAGAAATTTATTAACTTAATATTTTGAGTCAAAGGGCCATCCCTCTCTATAAAGAGTGGAAAACTGCTCTAAATAATTCATAATTTTCTACAGGAAAATTATAATGCTAGATTTTTCCCCCCTATAATTTTATAAAATCCTCCTCCTGAAATGCCACTGCCTTTCTGGTTAAGGTTGGGAAGTTGGGCCGCGCACTTCTCAGCCCTTGGTCTCCACCACGTTCACCCTCTGTGGCTGACTTCTCGCCGTCTCTCCAAGCCCAGGAATTTCAGGAAGCCTTCCCTGTTGGCACCTTCTCCACATTCTGCATTTGTTCTCCAGATATTATTCATTTCTTCCGTGTTGTACTGACTTCTCTGGTATTTTTTTAACCCCCCCATTTGTGTATGTATGTGCATATGTGTGTATATGCATGTGTATATGTGTGTGCATGTCTGTGCATAGATGTATGTGTGTGCATATGCATGTGTGTGTATATGTGTGTGCACGTATATGGGTATATGTATATGTGTCCATGCATATATGTGTGTCTCTATGTGTATGTGTATGTGTGTACGTACGTGTGTATGCGCGTATGTGTGCATGCGTGTGCACAGGTGTGCATGCGTGTGTGCATGCGTGCATGTGTCCTTTTAGACTGTGGCTCCTCGACAAACACATTACTCACGTGTGCATCCCCAGAACTTAGCACATGCTTCACACGCACTGGGCGTTCAGTCAACACTTCCAACATAAATGAATGTGAGTATGGAAATACAATGATAATCAGGCCACTGAGTGAGATACAATCCTTTATCTGAGACAAACAGGAGAAACAGAAACTAAAAAAGTTCTTTCAGCTGATACAACCTCTAATGGTGCAGGTCTGTCAAAACTTGAAATCAAGCGGGGGGTGGGCAAGGCAGAGGATGTTGACTGACACACATGGGAAGGCCCAGCCGGGGCAGAGGAGCGCCTCACAAACATTTAGAGAAATACAGAGAAAGAGAAGTGGCACTCAAGGATTTCTACCCAGCTGCCACTTGCCTGGAGGGACCTCTCTCCGGCGCCCCGCGCACCTGCACTCTGGGGTGTGGGGGAGGGCGCCGTGCCCTATGGCCGAGAGGGAGCCACAGACGCCCCAAGAGGCATTCACGATGCACTCCACTCCAGAACCCCTGTCAAACTGGTCTTCTCACACGTTCATCTCACACGTGCATTGAAGGTAACGGCCGACCGCGAACGGCTCTTGCATTTATCCACACGCGCTCTTCCTCACCCTCCCCACATCCGATGGCTGAACAGCCCCGGCCATTCTACTCAAGAACCACTCTCAGCCCCCCGCGCTGGCTTTGGTCTCCCTCCTATTTTCATCTCCTAGCAAGTGTCCCCTCCGAACCAACGAGAAAGCATCTACCCGGTCCTCCTGCCCCCTTGCGGCCTTCACAGCTCATGAGAAACCTCTTCCGAAATCAAATAATGAAAAAATAAATAAACATCACAAACACCTGCTTCCAATCCTTCCCATTTCTTCTTTTTTTTCTCTTTTCTTTCCCTCCCTTTGTATACTTTTGGAGGGAGGATTCTTGCTTAGGGTTACTGCTTACAAATTCCCTGGATCCAGGCAGGACTCTATAAAGCGGTTCCAAACCTCCTCTTTCCAGCTTCATACCCCGCCGTTGGAAGTCAGGTCTCCCTTCCCTGTGGAACACTACCGGCCTTGTTGTGAATTCTGGCTTCTGTAATTCTCGACTGCGGTGCCTCTCGCTGAGCCCCAGTGTTCGGACTCCCCGCTGACCGTCGGTCCCCCCCGAGGAGGGGAGGTCCTCGAGGTCGGGCGCCAGGGCTGAGCCACCCTTCATGCCGAGCTCAGCGCGCCGCAAACACGCACTCCCGGCTTGGGGTACGCTGGCAAGTACACGGACACAGCTCTCAAGTGGCCAAGCTGTGCAGGAAGGGCTGAAATCGCGCCTTCCCCGACGCGGGCGCGGCAGGGCTGGAGGGGCTGGGCCTGGGCCGGGGGCCCCGCGGCCCGGGGTCGGGGCGCCTCCGTGGGAACGGGGTTCCGCGTTCCGCGCAGCGCCGCACAAACGAGCCTGGAACGCACGCCGCCCCGCAGGGCTCCGAGCGGCCGCGCAGTCGGCGCTGAGGCTGGCGAGCGGCTGGGCCTCTGCCGAGGAGTGAACGACCCTCGGCCCAGGCGGCGCATCCGGAGGAGCAACCGCACCACCGGCGAGAGGGGCTCCAGCCAGCCAGAGGACACCCCGATGCCCCGGGCCCATGTCATGCAGGTCACCGTGTACTGCGTGCGGAGCGACCTGTCCGAGGCCACCTTCTCCCTCCAGGTCAGCCCGGACTTCGAGCTGTACAACTTCCGCCTCCTCTGTGAGCTCGAGTCCGGCATCCCCGCCGACGAGATCCAGATCATCTTCCTGGAGCGGCTCCTGGCTGACGACCACCGCTCCCTGAGCTCCTACGGCCTCCGAGACGGCGACGTGCTGGTGCTGCTGCAGAAGGAGGGCGCGGGGCCTCGGCCGCCCGCACGGACGGCCAGCCTGCGGCGGATGGACCGCCCCGGGGCAGCCGAGCCGGGGACGTCCAGCTGCCGCGCGCCCCACGCGCCCCACGCGCCGCACCGGGCCCCGCGGGGCCAGCAGCCCCACGGCCTGGCCTCGGGAGAGAAGAGGCCGTCCGCGCAAGGCCTGGACAGCCCCGCCCTGATCCGGAGCATGCTGCTGTCCAACCCCCACGACCTGTCGCTGCTCAAGGAGCACAACCAGCCCCTGGCCGAAGCCCTGCTCAGCGGGAACCTCGAGACCTTTTCTCAGGTCCTCATGGGGCAGCAGAGGGAGAGGGCCCTGCGAGAGCAGGAGCGGCTGCGTCTCTTCGCCGCCGACCCCTTTGATTTGGAAGCTCAGGCCAAAATAGAAGAAGAAATCCGGCAGCAGAACATTGAGGAAAACATGAGCATCGCGATGGAAGAGGCTCCGGAGAGTTTCGGGCAGGTGACCATGCTCTACATCAACTGCAAAGTGAACGGACACCCTCTGAAGGCTTTCGTGGACTCTGGTGCCCAGATGACCATTGTGAGCCAAGCTTGTGCCGAGAGATGTAACATAATTCGGCTGGTGGACCGCCGGTGGGCTGGCATCGCCAAAGGGGTGGGCACGCAGAGAATTATTGGCCGGGTCCATCTAGCCCAGATTCAGATCGAAGGCGATTTCCTCCAGTGCTCGTTCTCTATCCTGGAGGAGCAACCCATGGACATGCTTCTAGGACTAGACATGCTCAGGAGACACCAGTGCTCCATCGACCTGAAGAAAAACGTGCTGGTGATCGGCACCACGGGCACGCAGACTCACTTTCTTCCCGAGGGGGAGTTACCCCTGTGTGCCAAGCTGGTGTGCGGTGCTGGGCAAGAAGACTCTCCAGACAAGGAAGTAGCAGATACTATCAAGCATTCGGTCAAGGATTTAGGACAGAAAAAGCGTTGAAATGCGTTATGAACATGCCACTATCTTGGGGAAGCCTCAGGTCCGGGGAGATTCTAAGACAGGAGCTCACTGGCAATGTAATCATTAAAAACATCAGTAACAACCAAACCTGGCTTGGGGACTACCTTCTGGGATCCGTCACTTGCTTGATCTTGGCCCCCCCTCCATTTCCCTTATCCAAAGATCACCGAACCTCATCCCAGGAAGGCTCTGGAGGCTGGAAGTGATTTCCAGATAACCCATGAAAGGAAACCTTTAGAGGCACTGTCCCATCAGATTACAGGGTGGGGTGGCTTGTCCAAACCAGATGATATTTTGCAGATTCCCTAGAAAAAGCCATCACTGTAGACCCTACCAAACATCTACACAAAACGATTTCAGATCAGCACTAACAATAATTTATATTAAGAGAAATATGCCTATTTTCCCAGATATTGCTTTCTTTGGGAAAGTTCTTAGAAATGGTGAGTTGGTTACACTCCAGTTGATTAATACTTACAAATGTCTGTTTTGGACAGTATAAAGGCCGATTTCCTCATATTTCATGTCTTCCCTTCCACTGGACTCCCCTAGAGTCATGCTCGCTGCAATCTGCCCCTGCAGGCCATTTTTGCCACATTTGAGAAAATGGATTTTTCTCCAGGAAGTCTGAAATAATGTCCTCTTTCCCCTGTATTCAAAGAAACCCTGGTCATAAAACAAAGGCCAGCAAGTAGACATTTTTTTTTTTTTTTTTAAATTATGGTGCATCTTGGAAGCCTAGTGATTGTCACGGTGGGGCCAGTGGGGGGTAGGAGCAGGCCGTGCTCCAGATCCCTAATACTCATTTCAACTATATCATCTTTTTTTGTTGTTGCTTTTTTTAAACAACAACAAACCTCTGCTTTATATATTAGGCTGCTACAGAATATTGTGGGAACAGAGGGTTTCCCTGTTAAAGTAACATGTGAAAACCTCTGAAGGAGAAGATGTCTGAGCCCTCATTCAGCAATATGATCCGTTCGAACAACCCATGCTGCGTTACTCCTGGAAGAGACCGGACCCGTTATAATCTGTGGCTAAAACCCCTGACACAACGGGTCCAGGTGCCCGAGGCCATCAGACTCAGAGAGTGTTTCAGGGCAGTAACCCATCAAGACGGATATATGAGAGAAAGAAGGGTGCAAAGTCAAGAAACACATGTTCTGATTCTAGCTCTGCTTTACTTGGGCAAATCAGGTCACATTTTACACAGCTCTGATTTCTCGTCTGTAAATTACTTGGGAGGGGAGAGCCGTTTTCAGGTTCCAAGATTATGTTACGATTGAGGGCATCCTTGCAGTTACTCTCTTTTCCCAACAAAATCTGAAGACACTCAAAGCGTTCCCTAAAGGCTACAGGAAAAAAAAAAAAAGTCCTTCCCTACCATCACCTTTCCCTACCATGCCTTTCTTGGTCTGCTTCTTTCTTTTTTTTTAATTTTATTTATTTGAGAGAGAGAGAGAGCACAAGAGAGGGGGGAGGGTCAGAGGGAGAAGCAGACTCCCCGCCGAGCAGGGAGCCCGATGCGGGACTCGATCCCGGGACTCCAGGATCATGACCTGAGCCGAAGGCAGTCGCTGAACCGACTGAGCCACCCAGGCGCCCTCCTGGTCGGCTTCGTGGTGAGACTAACCATCTTATTTCTCTCTAGCGTCACTTCTCACCCTCCAGCCACCATTACTCTACCTCTCATGTTCTTCTTCTCGTAGGTGCTCCCATGCTCACAAGCCCCAACCTTGTCTACATTCACAGCAAGGCTTATTACACTCACTAAACTGCTAAAAATGAGCAATGGACAGCCTCTTTTCTACTTTTGCTTCTAAGTACTCAGCAAGTGGTAACTAACAAAACGAAGGAAGAAATCCAGAGTAAAGCCAGGGATAAGCAATTTAACGTCTGTCACTAGATGAAAACGGACCTGATAAATACAAGGATTCCTTCACAGATAAAAACATGCATGTTCCTCAGCAGTTTCTACCAGACTCTGTTTCCAGGCCCATTTATGGAAAACGCACATCTGATGTGCATAGTCCCATATGGGACTACTCGACATAAAAGTCTGATATAGAGCCGATCAGGATAGCTAACCCGTAAAAGCCAATCTAAAAAATCATCAGGTCTTTAAACTGAAAGATGATTTGCACCATCACAAATCTAAACATACACACCCTCCCTTCTCAGAAGAACATCCCTCCTAAAATAGCTACAGTGGTTCAGGACCAGTCTCAAGAATAATTCCTTGTTTCTGGTTTTGAGCTAAACTCTATTATTCCGTAACTTCCAATAAACTTGTCTTCACTCTCCCTTCTTCCAAGAACATATTTAATTAATGTAATTTCTCTGGCATGAAATAATCCTTTTAATATATGAAATCAATGTCACTTGAGTATTCTCTTTTGTAAGCTCTCACTGGATTATTTAATTATTTCTCATAGCATAAGTTTGGAGTCACCTAAAAATTTCTGTCATGTTCCTTTGGACATATTCCAGCTTCTAAATATATCACTTGAGTAAATGGGTTGATAAGTTAAAAATAGTTTTATTGAACTGAAAAGTGACAATCTCAAAGAAAAATCAATAAACAGTGAATTAATTAAGCGATGTCCTTCCTAATTTTTAACATCATTGTCTTTCAAATCAGAAAATGTTTTAAAAATTAGTTTCATGGATTTAAATCTTGACTCAATCAAGTACACTTGAATAGATCCTAATCAATTAAATTTTAAATGGATTAGTTTTTAGGAAAAGGTAACATCTTTTGCATGCCTATCATGTAAATTAGGTGCTATGCAAAGTACCTTGCGCGTATTACTGCCATTAATCCTCAGAATAAACCCTCAAAATGGTCACCATTAATCTCATTTAACAGATGAGAAATTCAAGGCTCAGAATGATGAAACATTCAAATACCCAGAGCTTCGTGTTTTTAAAACTTTTTCTTGACAATCTACGTTTTAGATTGTGACCCAATTTCACATCTCACACACACACACACACACACACAAACCAGTCTGTATCTCTGAAACAAAAAGATCCTCGAAATAACATGAAATGTTTTATCCGTTCCCAGTCTCTTACTTTGAAAAATTATATTTTTATTACTTAAGAAAATATATTAGACGTGTCCCGCTCATTGTTATCCAACCAACGTGTCCTGACCCACAATTTGGAAAAACCTGACTCATCAGATCAGATCACTGAGTTCAGATCTTTCTGATTTCAAATGCCAAGTTCTCTCCACTATTCAACCTTCTTTATGTGTCACAGTAGAGTCCTAACTACCAGTAAAAAATGTTACAAAATGTCGCTAATTGGATTCTTGCTACAGTATGCAACTAAACCATGTACAGAAGTTTCCATAAAATGGGTGAGACTTCAGTGTTCAGGGCCCTCCCCTGCTGAAATGAATGCCAATAAACAGCCCCACTGCTCTGTAAGTAAAACAAAAACAAAAACCTATGGAAATTACCTAAACACTGCAAGTAAAAATGACCCCAGAGAAGCAGCCAGCAGAGCACACAGAACCATTATTTATTGAACACCTATGAATTGAGCACTGAGCCAAGTTGTTACAAGCGGGGAAATGAGTAAGTTACAGTTCCAGACCCGAAGGTGAGCACAGCCTGGTAGGGCAGGGGAAAGACTTGTAACCAACTCAGGATGAAAAGGGTGCACATGGAATTAGTAATATGTTGGTGCAAACGAAGGAAGGGGTTTTAATTTGGGGTTATTATTAAAGTAAAAAGCCAGTAAAATGCACTTTCAATATGTCTACAATGACCACCACTGATGCTGGACAACAAAACATTCTCTCCTCCTAAAGTTCAGGTTTCTAATTTAGAACTTATAATATTTACTGTTGGGGATTATCTACTATTGGGAATTTACTACCTGGAAAATGATGAACAAATCTTCATTTTCTCTCTACCCATTAGTAATCAGGATACAGCATACCACATGATGAAAATGACCTAATGCTGTTAAAGATAATAAGGCCTTAAAAAAAAATCCATTAATCCCTTGATTTCTCCTCATGTCCATTTAAATGCCCATCTTACATGAAAGGAAATCACTACTGTTGATAAGCATGCATTTCAAGACTGTGGTAATGCATTCTGCCGCAGTTAAACCAGAAGGCTCATGTTTGAGATTTGTAGAACATACAGTCTCAACTTCTTTCTTACAATACCAGGTCATAAAGTTTCTCTTGTTCCTAGGGGAAAACCCACTCCCCCCCAAAGAAAAAAGAAATGGAGATCTCCATATATGAATTCACTTTCATTGTAGGGACTAAATGCAGCTTTTTTTTTTTTTTTTTTTTTTTTATTTGAGAGAGAGGGAGCAAGAGAGAGAGCACCAGTAGGACAGAGGGAGGAGAAGCAGACCCCCCACTCAGTGGGGAGCCGATGCAGGGCTTGATCCCAGGACCCTGCGATCATGACCTCAGCTGAGGGCAGACACAACCAACTGAGCCACCCGGGTGCTCTTAAACGGTGCCTTTTTAAGAGAACACTGCATTTATTTCAGAGGGCCCTTGCTGACATCCAACATCCCACAAAGAAAACCGTGAGTGAATGGTGGGAGAGTGATCTGGGACTCACACCAGGCGAGACCGCTGGGGAAGATGCCATTCAGTGCTAACATTCATAGCGGTTCTTTGAGGTTAACAAGAGCCTCGGAAACCAAAGAGGAACAAAGGTAAAGTAAGGGTAGAGAAGAAGGAAGGGATTAAAAAAATCCGAAAAATCTGTGCTTTTAAAACTAATTCTCTCTTGGTTTACCTGCTGTTTCATAAGGTGGGTGGGGACTGGGCTGAGATTAAGGATTAGCTCTTAGGGCCACAATACCTCATCCATCCTTGGCAAGTTATCTACAATGAAAATGTTTTCACATCCCGGCCTGAGTCCAACATGCTTTTGAACCCTGGATTGTTCGCATGTCTGGGTCCACCTGTTAGAATCTCAGAATTTTAAGAGTCTGTGATCAGAAAAATGGGGTCTGCCATCCTGCTGTTTTCATGGATCCATTTAACAGGCTGCGGAGATGAGCCCACCTGTGGTGGCTTTGTCTCTTATTACCACACTGAATGTTTTCTGATGGTTTCTTTCTTTTTTTTTTTTTCTGAGGAAAGACTTTTATGATGAATCCAGCTTTTCTATTTCTAATCAGTAAAGCTTATTTTATGAAATCCTTAGAAAAATCATGATAATTTCCTCCTGTGTTGAAGTCCATGCGAGACAACATGAGCAAAAGAAGGTGCGGAAGAAGTGTCTATTTTCCTACTGTTAATTGATATATTGATGCTGTATCCCAATAAAATAGACACTGATTACCAACATAAGCATATCCCAGGTAAAATAATCACTTAATGCCATCAAATCCTTACCCTACAACATCAGTCACTATTCTACAATCTCCCCCTACTAGCACTTCACTACAAGGACCTTGACATGGAGAGGAAAATTAATTTAAGGTTACATTAATTTACATAGTCTCCCTTCAAACCCATGTCGCGTCTAGGGATTTAATTTGTCTATCTGTCAGAAAGTATCAATGTTTCGCATTCATCGATGTCACTAAAAATTCAATATATTTTTTTCCAAGAGTCCAGTCACTGTCCTATGTCATGCAGAGAGACAAAAAAAAAGTAAGTTGCCGTCTTAGCCTTTAAAAGTTAGAGGAGCTAGAAAAAAATACCAAGTAAATGGTTGCAAAATAATATTGAACACAGTGCTGAATCATGAAATACAGAATATGAGTTCAGGGGATGATCTCCTGTATCCTGAGATGCTAGCGACAACACAACAGGATCTCTTGGGCAAAATTTTCTTGAGCACCTACTATATGCCAGGCACTATTCAGGTGCTGGATTTGCAGCAACAATTTTCTGATGCTCAGCTGGTACTCTGATCTGTAGCCAGCCAAACAGGAGAATCTGTCCCCTCCTTAAAGATGGGTCATTCAGGGTTGCTTTGAGGTGACCCAGCTAACCAAGCCAGCTAGCCTGGGGCAGATTCTCAGGATAAACTTCAAGGCCAAGTCTGTGGTCTGTTTCTGCCTTGACCCACGGTGACACCGTGCTCAATTTCCTTCCTATTAGGGGCTTAGTCTTGGAGCAGGGTTTGACAACTGTAAACAAATACTTCTCTCACAAGCTAATGAAAAGGCGTAGGGCTCACACAATGCATGAACAACCAGCAACACGGGCAGAAGAAGCTAACTCTCGAGATGAGTCAATTTAATGGAACATTTGTTACACACCTAAAGTCCAGGGAATGAGAGCTGGAGTTGTCAGGGACAATGAGATACGAACCAGATGGCAGTTATATAAATGTTGGCGGACTTTGCAAACCTGGAATGGGGCCCAAATTACCAACAAAAAAATCTAGTAAGTGTTGGGAATTTCTGAAGGGATAATAATCCTGTTCATAATCATATCTTTCATCTTTGGTATTTTGTATGAGGTCAACAGTACCCGATCAAAAAATATAAAGAATGAATGAATAGAAAAGCCCTACATTTATTAACAAGCTGATACAGAGAAAGTGTGACTTTGTATTTTTTGTATAAAAATATGTAAGTATAATTGAATTATATATAGACAGATTATCTTTGTATAATTAGAATAAATAAATATATTCTGGGTTAATAACATGGTTGATATTTACATATACAGATTTAAATGTAAGTGATCTGAGAAATCAGTCCTTAAGGTGCTTTTAATCTGGTAAACCTGCTAACTGCTCCACTCTAAGGACAATTTAACTAGCGTTTGCAGGGGCCAAATCACTCCTGCCCTCAGTCCCAGGCAAACCAGAACAGTCAGTCACCCTACAAATGTTGGAAGTGGGTCTTCGATTTAAGGCACACGAACGTACTGCGGGCACCTCCAGACAAGCTGCAGACGTAACAGGCCTGAAGGATCGATGACCCATGTTACCAGTATACGTCCAAATACATGTTGGATGTAGAACGTCCTGATCTATTTGTACAGGAGAAATAACCTTATTGGAACACATTCCTCAAATATGTCTGGACTGGAGAGGTAATCATTTTAAAAATCACAGAAAGCCACAACTTAAAAGAAGTACTAAAGAATCTAGTGAAAGAACCCTGTACTTTTTTTCAAGAAAATCCAGAAGTTGACAAAGCTGCTTTAACTGTCAAGACTTCCTAGAAGTGGTATGTATTTATAGTACACAATATGAAAATGAGATGAGTGGAAATTGATGTCAGAAAACGGGAGCACGGGGTCCTCAAAATAAATACTTCAAATAACAATGAACTAGGATTATCCTGAAAAAGCACCAATAAAACAAAATTATGCCAGTGTTTATGCTTAGGATGGATTGAATTCAAGTCTCAAAGTAAATCCCAGGTTTTGCACTTTAAGGGGCCCTCTGAACAGAGGAGCAGAAACTTCATAAAGGAACCCAAACGAAAAACGATGTCACCTCCGCATTTATTTGGGGTTGCCCCGGAGCCAGGAGAAGGGCAAGACGCAAGGAGGAGAGTGGAAGGTAGGTCTGCCCGCAGGGAAGCAGCAGAAGACAAGCGGGTTTCTGATAAGAAGCTGCTTACGGACGGCAAAGCATCCCACGCGCAGCAGCTCGGCTGAGTATCTGGTCGAGGAGTGCAAGAAACACGCGAGGGCCCCGACGCGGCAGAAAGCCTGGCAGAGCTGGGGGCTGGGAGGCAAGGGGAGGGAGGGCGGCCTGACAGTAACCCTTCCATGGAAGCCGAGGTCCGAGAAGGTCCTAAGGGAAAGAGGTCAACCACTAACGTACCAAATAATGTGAAGAAAGGCAAAAGGGCCAAGTGAGACTTTTACCTTCGCCACCAGAAGGACAATAAAGCCAGAGCGGCTTTCAGAGAATTGAGGGAGAGAAGCGGAAGACTTCAGGGCAGCCCGAAACATGTACACAAGGCAACTCTTGTTATCCATCGAGCCAGTTCTTCAATCCACCGTGTCATAACTTTCCTTCTGGCCTATCTCTTCAACAATGTAGAAGGAACCGATATTAAGAAAAACTGTCCATAAATATACTGGAGCCAGGGCTCCAAGCGTTAGTTACTCTATCAGCAACAGCTGTATGACGTTAGACCAACAGACGGGCAGTTAGACTAAAATAGAAGCAAAGATATTCTGCGTTCAATCACTGGCAACTGCCGCCCCTTGGGATCCAGAGCCGTAACTGACAGAGACCCGTCTCACGGCTATTCCACAGGCTCTCGGAGTTTCTGTCCCATTGGGCAAGGTCTCCACCGTCAGAGCCTCATTATGTAATGACTCTTAAGTGTCTGGCCTCAAAGTCTCTTCATTAATGCAAGAAACCAAATCAGTGCTTGGTCTTTTTCTCTAAGTGTTCAGTAACAAAGTTGTATGAAAAAATGCAAAAACCTGTCCAGGCCCCCAACTCTTCACAGGGATTCAAGTTAAATTGCTTTTCACAAGCCATTTTGCAAAAACTCCAAAAGAACAGTGGAAAATATGCTGTTCGATGCTTTATTTTTTGAAAGACACTCTACACATCTTTCGAGTTGTGGCTGATACTCTAAAGGCACATGTGGAAGTTTCAAATCCCCATCTGCACTGTCACTTTCGATGGCTCTGTGAAGGTCATCCGGCAACCACCTGAACAGTCTGGTAGGAAGTTCAGAGAAGAGGTGAACGGTTCGGCACCCTTTAGCTGAAATGCCAGGAAGACTAAGTGAAGGTGACCGGTCAGATGAAATGCATTATGTTCATTAACAGATGGCCAAAATGATTTACTAGTACATAGCTATGGTAAATCTGCTATATCTTTGACAGTGATTAAGAAGCACTGACTTATTTCAGTCTCCCAAGATACAGATGAATCATCTCGTACACATTTGTGAGAAGACAAACAGCTTCCTGGATTCCGTACGTAGAAGAGCCTTCAGTGAAAACTGGTGGCTATCGTAGGGAGGCAAATAAAGAAACCATGTTTAGCGTCAGAAGCCAGCTGAAGCAAATGTTTCCTGAAGAGCAGTGGGCCCCACACTGCAGAGAGGTTAGGAAGAGGGCTGAGAATTTGGGGCTCGATTTGGCAAGATGGAGGCGGTCACTGGCAGGAAGGATGTTGCGGGTGCGGCGGAGACAGAAGGGTGAGTCTGAGGAGGTCAAGGGGCCTGCTGGAGGGACGGAGACGGGGAGAGAGCTGGGACCAACAGCTCTCAGGACGGAATTCTTCCAGGAAAAGCTGAAACACACCTTCGTAGATGAAGGGGCCGTGAGGGCATCCGTCTTACTGTGCACGTCACTGAGTAGATCTACGTGTTGACGGAAATCATCCAGTGGGGGGAAGTAAGTGAAGAAATAGCGAGAACAAGGAAAACCTCAAGAAACACAGTCCTCGCATGTGAGGCAGCGATGGGGCCTTCAGAGCAAGAATTCATGGCTCGTGGCAGAACAGAGATGCAGACACGGGCTCGCAGCGCTGATGGTGGGAAGACAGCCAGCTAGCTCGATCTTCTATCGTCACAGGGACGTAAGGTGCAAGAGCACCAGCGAAGCGTGAGCGGAGGGCCTGGAGGGCCCAAAGACTGAGAGAACGAGACTCATTCTGGAGCAAGAAAGACTAGACTGAGTCGGAAAGGGGACTGAATTTCTGACCAGTCCTGGCGGCCCACTTAAGATTCCAGTGTCAGTATTTTATTACTTTTTTCATTATGTTCAGTTAGCCACTGTGTAGTACATCATTCGCTTTTGATGTAGTGTTCAGTGATTCATTAGCTGCATATCACACCCAGTGTGCGTCACAGCACGTGCCCTCCTCAATACCCATCACCCTGTTACCCCTCCCCCCACCCTCCTTCCCTCTGAAACCCCCAGATTGTCAGTTTCAGTATTTTAAATAAAACTAGCTCTGCTGGGGCTCCACGCTCGGTGGGAAAAACGGGGGCTGAGGATCGCACCAGAATGCCCCCAACTCTGAGACCCTCACTGTAGCTTCAGGTGTCCATCTATCAGGGGAAGCTTTCACAGATGGATAAACCATGCATCCACTTAATTCACCACCACCAATCCTCGCCCTCAGCCCCCAAAGCAGTTTTTAGGCTGAAAACAGGTTGTGAGCCAGGCAAAGTGAACAGAAGCTGGGCTTGCTATTTCCTCAGGCCTTAGAGGTACTAATAAGCAGTGGAACAGGGTGCCGATTAAAGCCAGGAAAAGGAAGAGCCCGCACAGGGTGATCCAGAAGTGAAAAATCAGCTCTCCATTATTATGGAGACCACGGTCATTAACTCTCATAATCCTTACACAAAGCGGATGCCCAGGAGTGGGCGGTGGGGGGGGGGTTGGTATTCAGGTATCCCCAGAATGGTAGTGAAGAGCATCTCACTACCATAAAATGAGAAAAATTAATTTTAATTGTATTGACCATAAGGCCTCCAACGTGAACTGAGAATTAGCTGACAAGGACAGGGCAGTTATTAAAGGCACTATAACAAATTCTACTCAGATGATCAGTGGGGTGCTCCAGGCACTGCTGTTCATGACCTTTCTAGCTGACACCTTCATTAATGATGTCTAAGAGGAGGGCCAGCATGGCACTGGATTTTCAGAAATGATTCTACCATAGGAGTTATTCCAAATGTAAGCTTCCAACATCACAGTAATAACTTGAGTAGAAATGAATACAAAGGTTCTTGGAAAGATGTAAAATTTAAGACAGGCAATTAGACTGAGATAACACAGATAGTTCTAGGTGAAAATCTTAAATAGTAGGATGGGGACAGTAGCAGACCATGCCACCCCCCCAAAGCTGCCACTCTGACATCCCAAATATTTTGAATTAAAGTTGCTTAAGAGACGAACCATGAGAGACGATGGACTCTGAGAAACAAACTGAGGGTTCTAGAGGGGAGGGGGTGGGGGGATGGGTTAGCCTGGTGATGGGTATTAAGGAGGGCACGTACTGCATGGAGCACTGGGTGTTATGCACAAACAATGAATCATGGAACACGACATCAAAAAGTAATGCTGTAATGTATGGCGGTTAACATAATAAAATAAAATAAAAAAAAAAAAAGAGCAAGCCAGGGTGAGAAAAACTCTCTGACCCTCCTTCACCCCCCTGAAAGCAGGAACTAAATCTCCCACACAAAAGGCACCCTCCTTCTGCAAGCAGGGTAGAAGGCATCTCTACCACCAGAGACAGGGAACTTAAGGCTGAGAACTAAGAATAAATAAGCCTTGCTACTTCTTTCCTAATTTGCTGCCCAACGCCCAAACTTCTTTGTCTTGCCAAATCTTCACAGATTGATTGTTTTCTTGTCAAAAAGGTATAAAAGCTGCCTACTTTGGTCACTTCTTTGAGTCTCATATTTTTATGGGCTTCTATACATACCAAATTAAATTTGTTTTTCTTGTTAACTTGTCTTATATCTAATTATTAGATCAGTCAAAGGACCTAGAAGGGAAATGGGAAAAAATTTCCTCCCCTGCAATGGTGATTCCTGGGGGGAGGGTCCCCAGTGATCACACAGTTCCCAAATGGTTTTATTAGTGACACTTCTTGAATAAAAACACCTGCCAGATATTATAAACATGATGTTGTGTCTACAGAATGTAATCACATATATGCTTTTTTTTGCTTTTTCAAAAAATTTAAGAAAATATTTTTGGCATAGATTTTCAATTGGGGTAAAATTCACGTAACATAAAGTTAACCATTTTGAAGTGAACAATTCAGTGGCCATGAACAAAGTCATAATGTGGTGCCACCACCACTCCATCTGTTCCAAAACGTTGTCATCACCCCAAAAGAAAACCGTGTACCCACGAGGCAGTTACTCTGCACACCCCTGCCATTATCTTCCTAGTCACGGGCAACCCCCAATCTGTGCTTTGTCTTTATGGATCTATGGATTCTGTATATTTCATCTAAACAGAATCATACAATATGTGGCCATTTGTGTCTGGCTTCATTCACTTAGCATAAGGTTCTGAAGCATGCGTCAGTACCTCACTCCTTTCTGTGGCCAAAGCCAACGTGCTTTTGAACGACGATGTTGGCTTGCAAGCATGGCATGGACCTCCCTCCCAGTTCTGAGCGACAACAATACGCAGAACCCAGCAGAAATCCAGTGAAAACCAGCCTATTCTGATTAATGACAACTCTTTTTTTTTTTTTAAAGATTTTATTTATTTATTTGAGAGAGAGAGAATGAGAGAGAGAGAGCACGAGAGGGAAGAGGGTCGGAGGGAGAAGCAGACTCCCTGCCGAGCAGGGAGCCCGATGTGGGGCTCGATCCCGGGACTCCAGGACCATGACCTGAGCTGAAGGCAGTCGCTTAACCAACTGAGCCACCCAGGCGCCCTAATGACAACTCTTACAGAGAGAAGAGCAAACAAGAGCTTGTTTTGTTAATTCTACTCTAAGGAATCATTCATGAAACTGAATATGCTACAGTCAGAGAAAACTTTCGTAAGTGACATTTTGATCTTTACTAAGGAGACATAATAAACATTCACTAATTACTGATGAGCTGGAAACGTTGGAATTCCTTAGCTAGAACGCAGAATGTACTCAGTAAATTTCTGTGGAGTGAATTGCAATAGGAATAGAAGAAACTTTGGTTTTGTTTGTTTGTTTGGGTTTTCTTTCCGCTGGTTTTTTTTTTTTTTTTTCTGTCCATCTCGAGTTAATGCAATATGGGTGACATGGCAGGCAGAGTTGTTCCTTTTTCTGGCAAAAACCATGTGGATTCTCAGAATTTTCATGAACCTGCTTCTAAAACTGGTAACTGACCTACGGCAGGGATGGGGGGAGAGGGGGGCTTTCTATGAAATGTCCTGAGCAGTCTGTAGAAAAAGTCAGAAAGGATCTTCCTTTTTCCTGTTTTAATCTACATCTTCATTCTGTGGGAGCTTTATTCTAACAATGTCTGGCACAGAATTTCTATGTTTTTATTCACTGACAGAAACAAAGTGAAGTACCTTCTGAGACAGAATATTGGTCTTAACTGTAATTTTCGGGCTATGATTTCAAGTCATACTTTCTTCTATTAGTTGGTTTATATGCTTATGATTTAATTGACCAGATACTTTCTTATTATGAAACCTGGAATGGGGAGCTTCTGTTAAGGACCTCATTCCATTGAACTGAAGTGGGACAGCGATCTAACTTGATTTCCTAATGATACTTTTGAGGAAAAAAATGGGCCCTTTTTATATCATAAGGATTTTCAGAAAGAATACTAAGAAGCTGTGACTCTATTTACAATGTATACATTTTCCTCCAAGGAGACATTATTTCATTCTCTCTTGTATTTTAGATAGTTGGGTAAAAACACTATGCAAAATAACTGGAATTTGACTTTTCTCTGGGTCTGTTTTTTCATAAATGTATATCTTAAAGTTTGTGGTCATTTTATTTACTCACTTAACTTAAATGAGATGGCAATTCATGCCTGCAGAAACTAATCGTTTCCCAAAGAGCTTTTAAAATGCAATTAGCTTATTACAAAAATGCTCCAGATGGGTCTACCCCATTCCTATGAAAACGTGTTAAATAGCTGTAAGATCTATGAATTGAAGATAAATTATTTATATCTTTCAACATAATTGTAGTCATCTATAAAATTAAATTGCAGCCACATAAAAATAAACTTTTTTTGGTGACAAATCAGTTATGTAGTTTGCAATAGAAGGTACAGAACGAGAAGCCCATATATTCAACAAGGCAGGATTTTATAAATACTTGCATAATCCAGAGAAATCGAACTAGATATGATGCTGAGACACAAAACAACACATGCTCAATGTAAAATTTGATCAATCCGTAAAATTGGATGAAGCAATGGCCCTGAATTCCGGAGGCCTCCAAACAGCAGGGCAATCTTGGCTGTGACGATACTGCCATGTAGCAGAGATAAACGAGATTTACAATGTGTAGCCAGAGGCAGAACCGAGACATTTACGAAGGGCGAAGATTCATGATCACAGAAGAGGCAGGGAGGCCAGCATAAGAGGAGGTATGATGCTTTTCATGAGCTCAACTTGCTAGGAGCCCACAGTGCCTACTGTTCCAACAGCGAGAGCCAGACAGGTGGTCCTCAGGGAGCTCTGCAGCAAACACCCCAGCCGCAAACACCACCACACATGGATGGCGTGTTTACTTCACCAGTGGATTTTCACGGTTGGGCAACGATTACTAGAAAGGAGGAAGTCTCCTGTTTCTGGGAAATATGGCTGGTAAAATGGCAGCCACATTTTTGCACAATATCCCCCGTAGTTTGCTTGTTCAGTACTGTCATCCTCACATTCACTGTTGACCTTCAGCATTGGTGGTGTTTTAACTTCTTAATTCTACTGGATGTTGGTCAAAGAGTGAGGAAATCATCTACTCTCCCCATTAAATCATTTAAAAGAAATGGGTCAACCGTAACAAGAAAGTAGGCAAAAGTCTCAAGCAGGCAACACAAAAACAGATGAGAACAAAGTAAGAAATGTGAACTAATGTTCAGTCGCATTAGAAATAAAATAAACACACGGGCAATGAAATATCACTGGTAACAGGGCGCTGGCCAAGTCTTTGGATAAAGTACTTGGAGTCGAAACGGAGAGAAGGGAATTCAGACGGTGACGGATACCCAGGAGCACAGGAGAATATGCAGGGACAGGGGGTGTGCAGAACGTCCTTCAGTTGCTTCATGCTGGCTGGGGGCAGGGCAGAGGGACAGTGGGCGCTCACATGGCTTCACCTGGGAGATACGTGGAGACATTCAAAGGCGAAGGAAGCCACCAGTAGAAGTTAGAGACAGACGGGAAAGAAGGGGCAGCAGAGCAAGAATCCTGGAGAGGGGCAGGTTCCAGAGAAAGCACAGGTGGAGTCTGGTGGGTCGGGCAAAGGGAAGGCGGGGCCCCAGGTGCAGCAAGGACCTTACTGTCCCCACAGCCCACGTCTCACCCTTGAAATCAGAACCACAACAGGAATCTCTTAGAAAACGTTATGCAAATAGCATGTGGCCCTATAAAAGTTTATTTTTTTAAAGATTTTATTTATCTATTTGAGAGAGAGAGAGAGCACAAGCGGGGGGGGGGGCGGCAGGCAGAGGGAGAAGCAGGCTTCCCGCCGAGCAGGGAGCCCGAGGCGGGGCTCAACCCCAGGACCCTGGGATCATGACCTGAGCCGAAGGCAGATGCTTAACGACTGAGCCACCCAGGCGCCCCCAAATTTTATTTATTTTAATTTAAAATTTTTAATAGAAACACTACCTGCTACTACTCCCGGATTTTTATGCGTATGTCATATCTGTTGAAAAGCAAATTCTCTGACAGGAAAAAGGATGCCCTACTCCACTGTAACACAACACAGCAATTCATTTCACAGAATTCACAATAAGGAATTAACATATATACCACATACTATTTAACATATAAATCACATATACATTCAAGTTTAACACATACACACAAAGAGTCTGGCAAGTAGAGTCAGATTCAAGACCAGGTATTTATCAGAAAGAATACAGATTTTAGCGTCAACAGAGACATGGGTTTGAATCCTGGCTCTTCTCAATTTCTAGCTCATTCTTTTTGTTTTGTTTTAATATTCTTAAAATTTATTTTTTACAGAGAGAGAGTGCACACGTGTGCAAATATGAATGGTGGGGAGGAGAGGGGCAGAGGGAGAGGGAGAGAGAATCTCAAGCACACTCCCTGCTGAGCACAGAGCCTGATGTGGGGCTTGATCCCACGACCCTGAGATCATGACCTGAGCTGAAATCAAGAGTCAGACACTTAAGTGACTGAGCCACCAGGTGCCCCAGTTTCTTGCTCATTCTTATTCACTGCTGCATGTTTGACATTTGGGATAGTGTTTGGCTTAATAAATATTTGCAGAAGGAATAAATGAATAAAGGGTTTTTTGACTTGAGATTTGGGTCCCTTATCTGTAAATGGAACTAATAATCCTCCTTACTCAAGTGTGTTACAAGGAATAGAAATAACAGATTAATGTGGTAATACAGAGTCCAGCACTTAGTTGGAGCTGTGTGGTAAGTACCAACCTTTCATAGTAAAAGTAAAAAAAAAAAAAAAAATCATAACTCTTTGAAGAATTAAGAGAAAGTTTCAATAAATCAGAAATTTATCTTTCTTAAAATCTGAAATTCATCTTTAGTGTGATCAGTTTGAAATAGTTTTTACCTGGAGAAATGTTTCCAGAGTTTTTACTGAAGTGACCTACTAGATATCGATGTGTTATTTCCCCAGTGTGAGTCTTTTGAATGTGCTTAACTACAATGATCCAACGTGCTACAGAAATGACGATGGAAGCACCATCATAATAGAACCGTTGCCATAGAAATGGTATTTCTCCACTTCGCTCTCTTCATTTGGATGTATTTCCTTCATATGAGAGTAAGAAAAAACACTCACACAAATAAAACACTGAAAGCAATTTCTATTTCTCGCTTAAATTTTTCTTTTTTTTGCCTTTGAAAATAACATGCCTAATAAAACATAAAATCAACAAGCAGAAGCCGAATATTCCTCCCCACCTCAAAGTTAAAAGATGAATCTACGACATGGACATAAAATGGGCAAAAACTCTGTGACCCTAAAACTGATCGTAAGTTTTACCTATAAAAAATCTATCAAACAACAAAGGTTCTAAAAACATAGAATAGAAAAGAGAGAGTTATCCATACACATATCAGATTATCTACAAACATAAAACCATCATATATCCAAATTGTTTCTTTTCTATATTCTTTACCCATGTAGTATATGGCTGGATATTTACTATGAAACTTGCCCTTATATGCACACATCTTTGTCTGGACATTTGTAGTGGGCTGTGGAGTGTCCAGGAAGAGGTACCTTCGAGTCCTAACCCTCCATAACTGGGAACGTGGCTTTATTCAGAAAGAGGGTCTTTGCAGATGGATTTAAGTTAACGGTTTTCGGATTAGGTCATCCTGGATTTAGGATGTCCTTATAAGAGAAAGGAACAAAAGTTCAAGGACACAGAGATGCAGAGAGGAAGGCCAGGTGAAGAGAGGCAGGGACGGGAACAGAGCAGCTACAAGCTAGGGAATATCGAGGAGGCTGGGGGGCCACCAGGAGCTGAGAGACAGGCCTGGAAAGGAATTCTCTCTGAGCCCCTGAAAGGAACCAGCCTCGCCGACATTTTGACTTTGAACCTCTGGCCTCCACAAGTGTGAGGACATACGTTTCTCAGTTGTTTTAGACCACCAAGTCTGTGGTGATTTGTTACAGCAGACCCAGGAAGCTAACCCAGCATTCAACAGGAAAGGTGGGTGAAGGAAAGGGAACTTGGTGAAGCGGTAAGCACTCTGCGTTTAATCACATTTAATCTCATTAAACCTTCGGGGAAAAATGCCCCCTTTGACAGGGGAAGAATTTCAGGATGAGAGAAGGGATATTCTCTAACATTATCACCACTCTTAGATCCCAAGAGAATACTAGTTTTGATTAATTATGGATTAGAGTGAAAATATTTTTGTTGAGGGGTGTTGTAACCATGACATGCTTTAGTAAACACATTCTTTATTAGCATGACAGTCGCTTCTAAGTAAACTCATCAAAAACTGCATTTTAGGACAACAGTTTCTTTCTATATTTATATTTTAGTAAGTTTAAAACAACTCTCAAAATCAACTGCCTTTTTAATGTACTAGCATAAACATCTGGAAATTAAATTTTGAAAATATTCCACATCAAAAAACACAAAGTTCTTACAAATGAATCTAATGAGATATGTACAAGACTTGTATGCAGAAAACTACACAACATTGATTTAAAAAAATAAAGAACTCAATACTGTTAAAATGTCAATTTCTCATAATTTCATATGTAGAATCAAAGTAATTCCAATCAAAACTCAGCAGCATTTTTTTAAAAAATTATTATTGTTAAAACTGACAATCTGGCAGCACTTAGGTGGCTCAGTCCATTAAGTGTCTGACTCTTGATTCTGGCTCAGGTCATGATCTCAGGGTGGTGAGATCAAGCCCCGCACTGGACTCTGCACTGAGCAGGGAGTCTGCTTGAGGATTCTCTCTCTTTGTCCTTCCCCGCCATTCTCTCTCTCAAATAAATAAATCTTAAAAAAACTGACAATATGATTCTACATAAAGGGCCTAGAAAAATCTTAAAATAATTTGGAAAAAAAAAGCTGGAAATTACACAATACATGATTTCAAGACCAAGCTGCCGTAATCAAGATAATTTGGTATTAGCATATAGACAGCCATATACATGTATAGGACACAATGCAGAGTCCAGAAGTAGACCCATACATATATGGTCAGTTGATTTTCAACCCATTCATATATGGTCAAAATAATCCAATGAAGAAGACAAGTCTTTTCAACAAGTGGTACTGGAACCAAAAGGCATCCATACGTAAAAAAAAAAAAAAAAAGACTCAAAATAGATCATAGACCTAAATGTAAAGCCTATAAAACTTCTGGAAGAAAACACAGGAGAAAATTTTCATGACAGAGATTAGGTAAAGACTTCTTAGATAGAACACAAAAAGCATGAACCATAAAAGAAAAAAATGGATAAACTGGACCTCATCAAAGGTAAAAACTCTCTGAAAAACACTCCAAGAAACAGAAAAGAGAAACCTCAGACTGGGAGAAATTATCTGCAAAATGTGTATCTGATAAATATACATATATATAGTAATATTATATATAAATATATATACACACATATATATATACAACTTCCACAATTTAATGGTAAGAAGAACCCAATACAAGATGAGCAAAAGATGGAAAACCACAGTTACCTAAAGAGGAGGTATGAAAAGATGCTCAACATTATTAGTCATTAGGGAAATGCAAATAAAACCACAGTGAGATATCAAGACACATATACTAGAGTGGCTAAAATTATACACCATGAGCAACTGACAACACTGAGTGCTGGCAAAGCTGTGGGGCATCTAGAACTCACACACTGTTGGCAGGTGCGCACAAAGGAGGGGCCATCTTGGAAAATTATGGTTTGGAAGTTTCACATAAACAGATACTTACCACACTTGTAGGTATTTATACCAAAGGGATGACATCACAGAGACGTACACAACTACTGATAGTTCAGAGCAGTTTTGTCCATAATAGCCCACAAGCCCTCGGATGGATTAGCAAATTATAGAATTTCCATACAATGGAAGACCACTCAGCAATAAAAATGAATAAACAAGAGACACATTCAACAACACAGAGCGGTCTGTAAAGCACGTGCTAAACGAAAAAGTCCAGACACAAAGGCTACACACTGCATCATCCCACCTATATGATATTTATTAAAAGGCAAAACTACAAAGATAGGACGGCACACCAAGGATTTTGCCAGAACATGGAGGCTGAAGAAGGGACTGACTACGGAGAAACTCCAGGGAACATTTTCAGCGATGGAAACATTATCTTGATTGTGCTCGTGGTTATGCAACTGTTGACATTTGTCAAAACTTGCCCTGTACACCTGAAAATGGTGAATTTTACTAGGTGCAAGCTATACCTCAATACATCTGCCTAAAAAATATATATATATTTCAATGATCAATTGGGAGAGTTTGGAGGTAGGGAGATTCAGAGTAACTGTAGAACAGTGTTTGTCCTTCTGAAGTTTCATTAACCCAGATGTGCTCTTCAAAAGCCTGACATCGCCAAGCAAATATAAACCCTAAACATCCCTAAACAGATATAATTTTTATATGTATCTTCTACTAAAAAATAAACACTTTTTTTTTAAGATTTATTTATTTATTTTAGAGAGAGAAAGAGCCTGTGTGCGGAGGGAGAGAATCTCAAGCAGAGGCCCCGCTGAGTGTGGAGCCTGACGCGGGGCTCAAACTCACGACCCTGAGATCATGACCTGAGCTGAAATCAAGAGTTGGATGCTTAACCAACTGAGCCACTCAGATGCCCGCCCCCCAAAATAAACACTTTTTAAATGTAACTGTCAGCACTATCATTACTACCTGATTTTTAAATATCTTTCCTTGTCCATTGTTTTGAAAAACTAAGCACAAAAGAACCTCTTTACAAGTGAAACATCCCTCCCACAGGTGAAAAGAGCCCATAAAGTTTTATATCTCCATTGTTGCAATATTATTATTATTTTAAGATCACTTAATTCAAATCTAGTTGAATTGAGTGAGATTTTCCAATTTATATTGTAAAAATTCCCACTTTGGAGCCGTTTCCAGTATATGCATTTTTTTTCCTCTGAGACCTTGTCTGCCTAAGGGACTACAACTAATTTCTCAGACGGCTGACAGCCTTCTTCCTGACAACTCTGCTGCAATTTCTCCCCTGTTCTCCAGGGCATCTAATTCATTTCCAGGATAGCACCCCTCTGACACATATTTATCTCCAACTACAATGCCAACAGCAATTTTAGTTTATTTATCATTACTTGCCCAACTCTTAGCAAAGTGCCTCATACCTAGACTGCATTAAATATAAGACTGCTATGGAAATAAATCATTTTCAACATCAGCTGTCATTTCTCTGAATGGGAGATTTCGTCCCTGCAGGAGACTGGTCTAAATGGGTGGCAGGTAGCCCCAGGAGAGACTTCAGAATGAAATGGCACTTTTGAAGGGCAGCAGACTAAATCTTAATTTGGTTTCGCTTGCCCGCCATTTGGGTATTTTCATCAAGGCATTGTGTCATCCCCAATGACACACTAATGGGGGTCGCTTCAGAAACATGCAGCGTTCCCTCTGCAAAGACTACACAGACCCACTGTGTTGTAGATCTCATTCTGACTGTGTCTTGGACCAACCTTCATGTCTAGACCAGGGTTTTGCCCAGATAGGCTCCAGGTGTCCACGTGAGTGTGGCTCTGCAACTGTAGCTTTCAGACCCCACCCAGGCAGGTGGACTGTCTTCTGATGCTAATTCAGACCTATTTACACTGCTCACGCTTCAAGTCTGCAAAGGTCCCTAACCAAGGGGAATTCGGAGGGCTACCTAGCAGGGAGTCCTATACACGCTTCTGCAAGTCCAGCTTTGTAGCAGAGCGATAAATACTTCATATTTATTAGATGAATCAACAAACCTACTATGTGCCAGGTCTGTTTCAGGAACCACATCTCCCAGATGGTATGTTCAGGTGTGCATATTTGATATGTTTTAAATTAAGTTTTCTGGTATTTTCTTGCTTCAGGTAGTTACAACCTGAATATCAACGTGCTGGAGTTCAAGTAGGTCCAGACCTCTCCTATCTTTGTATGATTTAGGGTTGTGCACCCCTCTATGTTCTGTTCACGTACTTTGCTGCGTTTCCCAGAATGACTCCTAAGTGAGATACCATCCTCTTTAATCAAAGCTAAGCTTTTCTAAAGCAAGAGAAGGGGAAATAAGAAGATTTTCCATGACATTCTATTTGGACCTGGGGAATAAAGGCAGGCATCTGCTGGCTCCATCCTCATCTGGGACGGTCTCCCTATTCCCCGACAGCTCCCAAGGCTGCTCTCTGTCACCCGGGAACCAACGCCTTCACCCAGCCTTCACCCAGCATTCTGGCTGGAACCTTGGCCAGCTCTTCCGGGGATGCTTCTCAACCCTGCTCTTCTTGGCCACGGAAAAGGCAAACTCCTCCATCTGTCCTTGCCTCGTCTGTCATCCAATCTGGCTCTGTGCATCCTTTCTCCTGGACTCCGTCTAATAAAAAAGGCTTTTCTGATTTCAAATAAAGCATGAGAAACTGCATGATCGATGTATCAACTATGAAAATTATTATTATTATTATTTTGGTTACATTGCCAAAATATCCAGGTGGCAGCTCAGCACCTCGGAATATCTTAGAAATAATTATGTATATTAATTAAATATGCTTATCCACCCACTTAAATCCTCAAATTACTGCAGCACTAACCAGCTGAGAATCAACATACAAAGAGAACACGTTATGTTACTACAAACATCCTCTAAATGGTACGATAAAAAAAAAAAAGTAAATTCAAACCTACTTTCTGGGCACGAAGGGGCATACTGGAAAATTCATATTAAGGGGAAAAAACAAAAATGTCTTCAATCAGATTAATTACCATTATCCACATCAGATATGCTAATGAATTCGCTCATTAGATATGCAGTCTTCTCTAGAGATACAAATATAGAGTATCTAGCAGAGCTATTAATTTGCTGTCCCCCATATTCTTGCAAAACTTTGTGAACATCCGTCATCCTTACACAACAACGACAACAAAAAAAGACAAAACCCCTCTAATTTCAAACCTCTGTATATTTGGGTTATATAAATACTTTATGAGGAGCTTCCCCAGAGACCCAGCAAACTAGGGCAGTTGCCCCAGGCTCTAAGCTTTGAAAAGGACTAAGAGACATTCATTCAATTATGCTGCCAAATATCAGAGAAAGAAGGTGGAGTGTGGGGGCTGGGCTGTTGGTCAAGGAAGGTAGTTTTGTCCTACAGGGAAAGATCTTGAGGGCTTTCCACAGATACATGCCCTCAGGACACAGACTCCAGCATCATCTGCAACATTAACTAAGACAGGACGCCTCTCAGCAGGTCTTTAGCGACGTGTCGTGTGTGTGTGTGTGTGTGTGTAGGTGTGTTTGTGTGCACGTGTGTGCACATGCATGTGAGGGGGGCAGTGAGGGGGGAGAGAGAGAGGATAGATATGTATATTTGCTAAACCTGGCCCCGTCCCAAATTCTGATGTCTCAAAGGGCAGAGGAGGGGGCAGGAGGACCGACGCAGGGAGGGAGAGCGATGGAGAAAGCAGCAGTTCAGAACATGTGGGTCACTTGCTCAGAACGTCACGGTCAGCGGTGCAGCCTGCATTTGGGGTCTAAGCTGCTGGGCTTCAAAGCCTTCACTGTGAACCTACCCTGTGCATGCCATGACTTTGGGATTTCCAACATGAAATCAGTGAATATAAGCACAAGTACATTCCTAACACCCAAAATACACCTTTCCTGGATGAGTTTGCTGTGTGCTCAGAAGACAGAACAGTGTTGACTTTACCACGTGTCCTTCCCCACAGAGCACCCCTCCCAGATACTACCTAGAACGGACCGTGTTGATGCGCTGGATTTATTCATTCAATCACCACGTGGTAAACACCTTGACTGGGCTTCAAGGCAACCCAGCGGAAGCGCGGATGAACACACTCTATGAATTATACTTCCAAGCATTCTGTACACAGACACCCAACGCCCCTGAGCAGGACACAAGGACGGAACGAGTCGCCATGCAAGGCGGGGAGGTGCATTCCTGATACCTTCACAGACAGGGACACGGGATCAGAACGGCCACACCGAACCCGGACAGGACAGGCACGGCGCGGTCTACGACGGAGCTTTCATTTGCAAGAAAGTATATTGGATTTTGATGAGCTTAGAAGATTGTATTTATAAAGTAAAAGACGCAAAGGAAAAAAGATCCAGGTAAAAGAGAAGTGACGTGGGGGGGCGGAGCAAGCTGGCGGAGGAGTAGGAGACCTGGATTTCGTCTGGTCTCGGGAATTCAGCTGAATAGGGATCAAACCATTCTGAACACCTACGAACTCAACAGGAGATCGAACAGGAGAGTAGCAACAACTCTCTGAACAGAGAAGCGACCACTTTCTGGAAGGTAGGACGTGCGGAGAAGTGAATCCGAGGCGATATTCGGGGGGATAGACGGCGGGGGAGGGGCCTCCGTCGGCCGCTTCTGGCAAGTGCTAGAGCCGCGGAGCACAAAATCGGACCTTTGAGAAGCCGGCTCGGCGGAGGGACGTCGCTGCAGTGGCTAAGCGGGGGGTGGAACCCTCCCTCGTGGGACAGTGTGGTCTCAGGACCCTCGGGGTCACAGGAAGACCGGGGGTGCCTGAGTGCGGCAGAGCTCCCAGGGATCGGAGCGGGGAAGCCGGCTGCAGAGACGGAGCCGAGGCGTGGGCTCTCAGCTCGAGGTTGCCATAAACTGTGATCCGCGGCCCAGTCGGGCCACTGCTCCTCCAGCAGGGACCCAACAAGCGGCAGAGCCGGGGAGACTCCCCTTCCTCCCCCAGGAGGAGTGGCGCAGGAACGCACTGCAGGGATCTGCTGGGTTTGGAGACTCCACACGAGGTCGGGTGCCAGAGATAGAAATGCTCGGTCACAGGCCGGGTGAGCACAGAGTGTGGCCGGAGACCGGGGAGACGGGAGTGATTGACTGCTTTTCTCTGGGGGCGCACTGAGGAGCGGGGCCCCGAGTTCTCAGCTCCTCCGGGCCGAGATTGGGAGGCCACCATTTTTCACTCTGGTCCTCCAAAGCTGTACCGAGAGCTTGCAGGGAACAAAAGCTCCTGAGAGCAAACCGGAGCAGCTTGCTTAGCCCGGACTCACAAGGGCGGGGCAATTCCGCCTCCGGCAAAGACGTTTGGGAACCACAACAACAGGCCCCTCCCCCAGAAGATCAGCACGAACAGCCAGCAAGCCAAGACCAAGTTTACCGATCAAGGAGAACGGGAGAACTCCAGCGCTAGGGGAATACTGCACATAGAATTCATGGCTTTTTCACCATGATTCATTAGTTTTTCAAAGTTAATTATTTTAACTGTTTTCTTTCTTTTTTTGCATTTTTCTTTTTCCCTTTTTCAACCAACATCTTATCAATCCCTTTTTTAAAAAAACATTTTTTATTTTTCATTTTTAGAGTCATATTTTGTCCCTTCATAGTAGTTACCCTTATTTTTGGCATATATATATGTTGTTCTCTCTTTAAAATTCTGAGATACAGTTTCTTCTAACAGATCAAAATATACCCTAAGTCACTAGTGTACAGCTTTGTTCTAGTCTCCTGCCTGATCACATTCTCTCCCTTTTTTTTTTTTTTTAAATCTTCTTTCTTTTTTCAAACAACTTCTTATCAATTCCTTTTATAAACTCTTTTATAATTTTCATCTTTACAGTCATCTTCCATCCCTTCATTGTATCAACCCTTATTTTGTACAAATATAAGTCTTTCTTCCTTTAAAATTTTAGGAGGCACTTTCTTCTAACAGACCAAAATACACCCAAAATCTAGTGTGTGGCACTGATCTATGCACTAGCCTGATCATATTTGATCATATTCTGGTTTTTTTTGTTTTGTTCTGTTTTAGTTTGTTTCTATCTTTTTCTTTTTCTTTTTTTTTCCTCTTACTTTTTTCTTTCTTTCCCTTTCTTTTCCCCTGGTTTCAGGTCTTTTCTGATTTGTATAGAGTATATTTGCTGATGACATTGTTAACCTGTTAGCATTGTGTTCTCTCATTCATCTATTCTCCTCTGGACAAAATGACAAGATGAAAGAAATCACCTCAGCAAAAAGAACAAGAGGTAGTACCCTCTGCCAGGGACCTACTCAATACGGACATGAGTACGATGTCGGACCTAGAGTTCAGAATCATGACTTTAAAGACACTAGCTGGGCTTCAAAACAGCGTGGAAGTTATTAGAGAAGCCCTTTCTGGAGAAATAAAAGAACTAAAATCTAACCAAGTCAAAATCAAAAAGGCTATTAATGAGGTACAATCAAAAATGGGGGCACTAACTGCTAGGATAAATGAGGCAGAAGAGAGAATCAGCAATATAGAAGACCAAATGATGGAAAATAAAGAAGCTGAGAAAAAGAGAGATAAACAACTACTGGATCACGAGGGCAGAATTCGAGAGATAAGCGATACGATAAGACGAAATAACATTAGAATAATTGGGATCCCAGAAGAAGAAGAAAGAGAGAGAGGGGCAGAAGGTATATTGGAGCAAATTAGAGCAGAGAAGGTCCCTAATGTGAGGAAGGAAACAGGCATCAAAATCCAGGAGGCACAGAGAACCCCTCTCAAAATCAATAAAAATAGGTCAACACCCCGACATCTAAGAGTAAAACTTACGAGTCTCAGAGACAAAGAGAAAATCCTGAAAGCAGCTCCGGAGAAGATATATGTAACCTACAATGGTAGAAACATTAGATTGGCAACAGACCTATCCACAGAGACCTGGCAGGCCAGAAAGGACTGGTATCTTCAGACACCATGATATCCTCAGGCACTAAACGAGAAAAATATGCAGCCAAGAATACTATATCCAGCTAGGCTGTCATTGAAAATAGAAGGAGAGATAAAAAGCTTCCAGGACAAACAAAAACTAAAGGAATTTGCAAACACGAAACCAGCCCTCCAAGGAATATTGAAAGGGGTCCTCTAAGCAAAGAGAGAGCCTAAAAGCAGCATAGATCAGAAAGGAACACAGACAATATACAGGAACAGTCACCTTACAAGCAATACAATGACACTAAATTCCTATCTTTCAATAGTTACCCTGAATGTAAATGGGCTAAATGCCCCAATCAAAAGACACAGGCTATCAGACTGGATTAAAAAGCAGGACCCATCAATATGCTGTCTGCAACAGACTCATTTTAGACCCAAAGACACACCCAGATTGAAAGTGAGGGGGTGGAAAACCATTGACCATGCTAATGGACACCAAAAGAAAGCTGGAGTGGCAATCGTTATATCAGACAAATTAGATTTTAAAACAAAGACTGTAATAAGAGATGAAGAAGGACACTATATCCTACTTAAAGGGTCTATCCAACAAGAAGATCTAACAATTGTAAATATCTATGCCCCTAACATGGGAGCAGCCTATTATATAAGGCAATTAATAACAAAAGCAAAGAAACACATTGACAACAATACAATAATAGTGGGGGACTTTAACAGCCCCCTGACTGAAATGGACAGATCATCTAAGCAAAAGATCAACAAGGAAATAAAGACTTTAAATGAAACACTGGACCAAATGGACTTCACAGACATATTCAGAACATTCCATCCCAAAGCAAAGGAATAAGCATTCTTCTCTAGTGCCCATGGAACATTCTCCAGAATTGATCACAGCCTAGGTCACAAATCAGGTCTCAACTGGTACCAAAAGATTGGGATTATTCCCTGCATATTTTCAGACCACAATGCTTTGAAACTGGAACTCAATCACAAGAGGAAAGTCGAAAAGAACTCAAATACATGGAGGCTAAAGAGCATCCCACTAAAGAATGAATGGGTCAACCAGGAAATTAAAGAAGAATTTAAAAAATTCATGGAAACCAATGAAAATGAAAACACAACTGTTCAAAATCTTTGGGATACAGCAAAGGCAGTCCTGAGAGGAAAATATATATCAATACAAACCTTTCTCAAGAAACAACAGAGGTCTCAAATACACAGCCTAACCCTACACCTAAAGGAGCTGGAGAAAGAACAGCAAATAAAGCCTAAACCCAGTGGGAGAAGAGAAATAATAAAGATCAGAGCAGAAATCAATGCAATAGAAACCAAAAGAACAGTAGAACAGATCAACGAAACTAGGAGCTGGTTCTTTGAAAGAATTAACAAGATTGATAAACCCCTGGCCCGACTTATCAAAAAGAAAAATGACCCAAATCAACAAAATCATGAATGAAAGAGGAGAGATCAAAACCAACACCAAAGAAATACAAACAATTATAAGAACATATTATGAGCACCTCTATGCCAGCAAGTTAGATAACCTGGAAGAAATGGGTGCATTCCTAGAGATGTATCAACTACCAAAATTGAACCAGGAAGAAATAGAAGACCTGAACAGACCTATAACCACTAAGGAAATTGAAGCAGTCATCAAAAATCTCCCAACAAACAAAAGCCCATGGCCAGATGGCTTCCCAGGGGAATTCTACCAAACATTTAAAGAAGAATTAATACCTATTCTCCTGAAACTGTTCCAAAAAATTGAAATGGAAGGAAAACTTCCAAACTCATTTTATGAGGCCAGCATTACCTTGATCCCAAAACCAGACAAAGACCCCATCAAAACGGAGAATTACAGACCAATATCCTTAATGAACATGGATGCAAAAGTTCTCACCAAAATACTAGCCAATAGGATCCAACAGTACATTAAAAGGATTATTCACCACGACCAAGTGGGATTTATCCCTGGGCTGCAAGGTTGGTTCAACATCCGCAAATCAATCAACGTGATACAATACATTAACAAAAGAAAGAACAAGAATCATATGATCCTCTCAATAGATGCAGAAAAAGCATTTGACAAAGTACAGCACCTTTCTTGATCAAAACTCTTCAGAGTATAGGGATAGAGGGTACATACCTCAATATCATAAAAGCCATCTATGAAAAACCTACAGCGAATATCATTCTCAATGGGGAAAAGCGGAGAGCTTTTCCCCTAAGGTCAGGAACGCGGCAGGGATGTCCACTATCACCACTGCTATTCAACATAGTATTAGAAGACCTAGCCACAGCAACGAGACAACAAAAAGAAATCAAAGGCATCCAAATCGGCAAAGAGAAAGTCAAACTCTCACTCTTTGCAGATGATATGATACTGTATGTGGAAAACCCAAAAGACTCCACCCCAAAACTGCTAGAACTCATCCAGGAATTCAGTAAAGTAGCAGGATATAAAAATCAATGCACAGACATCAGTGGCATTCCTATACACCAACAACAAGACAGAAGAGAGACAAATCAAGGAGTCGATCCCATTTACAATTGCACCCAAAACCATAAGATACCTAGGAATAAATTTAACCAAAGAGGCAAAGGATCTGTACTCAGAAAACTATAAAATACTCATGAAAGAAATTGAGGAAGACACAAAGAAACGGAAAAACGTTCCATGCTCATGGACTGGAAGAACAAACATTGTGAAGATGTCAATGCTACCTAGAGCAATCTACACATTCAATGCAATCCCCATCAAAATACCATCCACTTTTTTCAAAGAAATGGAACAAATAATCCTAAAATTTGTATGGAACTAGAAGAGACCCTGAATAGCCAGAGGAATGTTGAAAAAGAAAAGCAAAGCTGGCGGCATCACAGTTCCGGACTTCCAGCTCTATTACAAAGCTGTCATCATCAAGACAGTACGGTACTGGCACAAAAACAGACACATAGATCAATGGAACAGAATAGAGAGCCCAGAAATGGACCCTCAACTCTATGGTCACCTAAACTTTGACAAAGCAGGAAAGAATGTCCAATGGAAAAAAGACAGTCTCTTCAACAAATGGTGTTGGGAAAATTGGACAGCCACATGCAGAAGAATGAAACTGGACCATTTCCTTACACCACACACAAAAATAGACTCCAAATGGTTGAAAGAGCTAAAGGTGAGATAGGAGTCCATCAAAATCCTAAAGGAGAACACAGGTAGCATCCTTTTCGACCTCAGCCGCAGCAACTTCTTCCTAGAAACATCGCCAAAGGCAAGGGAAGCCAGGGCAAAAATGAACTATTGGGATTTCATCAAGATAAAAAGCTTTTGCACAGCAAAAGAAACAGTCCACAAAACCAAAAGACAACTGACAGAATGGGAGAAGATATTTGCAAATGACATATCAGATAAAGGGCTAGTATCCAAAATCTATAAAGAACTTATCAACCTGAATACCCAAAGAACAAATGATCCAATCAAGAAATGGGCAGAAGACATGAGCAGACATTTTTCCAAAGAAGACATCCAAATGGCCAACAGACACATGAAAAAGTGCTCAACATCGCTCGGCATCAGGGAAATCCAAATCAAAACCTCAATGAGATACCACCTCACACCCGTCAGAATGGCTAAAATTAACAAGTCAGGAAACGACAGATGTTGGCGGGGATGTGGAGAAAGGGGAACCCTCCTACACTGTTGGTGGGAATGCAAGCTGGTGCAACCACTCTGGAAAACAGTATGGAGGTTCCTCAAAAAGTTGAAAATTGAGCTACCATACGATCCAGCAATTGCAGTACTGGGTATTTACCCCAAAGATACAAATGTAGGGATCTGAAGGGGTACGTGCACCCCAATGTTTATAGCAGCAATGTCCACAATAGCCAAACTGTGGAAAGAGCCAAGATGCCCATCGACAGATGAATGGATAAAGAAGAAGTGGTATATATACACAATGGAATATTATGCAGCCATCAAAAGGAATGAGATCTTGCCATTTGCAACGACGTGGATAGAACTGGAGGGTGTTATGCTTAGTGAAATAAGTCAATCAGAGAAAGACGTGTATCATATGACCTCACTGATATGAGGAATTCTTAATGTCAGGAAACAAACTGAGGGTTGCTGGAGTGGCAGGGGGTGGGAGGGATGGGGTGGCTGGGTGATAGACATTGGGGAGGGTATGTGCTATGGCGAGCGCTGTGAATTGTGTAAGACTGTTGAATCACAGTTCTGTACTTCTGAAACAAATAATGCCATATATGTTAAGAAAAAAAAGAAGAAGAAGATAGCAGGAGGGGAAGAATGAAGGGGAGTAAGTCGGAGGGGGAGACGGACCATGAGAGACAATGGACTCTGAAAAACAAACTGAGGGTTCTAGAGGGGAGGGGGGTGGGGGGATGGGTTAGCCTGGTGATGGGTATTGAGGAGGGCACGTTCTGCATGGAGCACTGGGTGTTATGCACAAACAATGAATCATGGAACACTACATCAAAAACTAATGATGTAATGTATGGTGATTAACATAACAATAAAAAAATTTTAAAAAAATGTGAAGTGACGTGGAGGGAGGGAAGGAAGTAAGGCAGGGGCCACCACTAAGGAACAATAGCCATGACCCCGTGTCCGTATTGTCACATCCACGCCTGTAAATGTTGCCTCTCCGTCATTGCACATTCTGATTTTCACTTCAAATGGAGGATAATTACACAATTTAACATACATAATTATTTATGCTGCAGATTAACAGAACCTGAAGTTGACATAAAATATAATTACTGGAGCACTGTTGCTAGATCTCAAAAGTGCATTTCTTTACCTTATTGAGCTTTAACAAACTATCCTTCCAAACTCATGCCTCAGTAAAAGTTTAGATTTTTAGAAAGTGTTTAGCATTAAACAAATTCTCAGCATGGGGAAGAGGATTTTAAATTACTTACAAGCATTTATTTCTTACAAAGAACTGGTCTAAGGACTGGCAAAGAAATATAAATAAAACAAGAACAGCATATACAACTTACAACTGGCTTTTAAAAAATGTGTCAAAAAATTAACTGGCAATGAAAATTCCCTCCTTGCCATTCATTACTTAATCAAATCCAGCATGGTAGAAGATATTCAAAATGCAACAGTAAAGCCTAATGTTTGGTGATTCTTTGTTCCAACTTCTTTATCAAGGTAATGAAAACTATCCTCAACTCACTTGAAAACATAAAGCACCGACTGCTCTATATATTGTATCTTGTGTATTTGCTAGAGCAAAAATCTGTCAAGCACTAGAGACTTTTTATTCTGTCCTGGAGGATCTACAGCATATATTTAATAAACACTGGAGAAACGGGAATGGGAAAACCAAGTCACTTTGACCAGTAACTAAAGTGTAGAAATCTAAACCAACATCGTAAATAAGATATCTGGTTGGTTAACTAAAAGTTAAGTAAATATTTTAATTTTGGGGCAGAGGGATATGGTATCCCATATATATAAATTTTTTAAAGATTTTATTCATTTGACAGAGAGCAAGCACAAGCAGGGGGAGAGGCAGGCAGAGGGAGAGTGAGAAGCAGACGCTGAACTGACTGAGCCACCCAGGCACCCACTATATATAAATTTTTACCGACAAGATATAAAGTTGGAAGTCTGTTTATTATTGAAACATAAAGAAGCAGTAGCAGTATACCCATTTTAAATCGGTGGGGGGATGACTGACTTTTGTATAGGAATGCTATACCTACCCAATCTTCTATATCCCAACAGGAATGTAAGCCATGTTTTGTTCAAATCACCAAAAATCCTTTCTCTCTAACACAATCAAAAAATGCATTTTAAAAACACTGAAAATAAAAGAACCCAGTTGAACTGAATTGGGTAATATGTTTTGTCATATACAGTCTTAGAGTTTATGAATGATCAGATACTTCCGTGAATAAAAAAGTGTGAACAATGTATTTCTTTCAGGAATCTCTGCTGGGTCAGGTCTTATTCCTGTAAAATCTAAAGAACGAGCGCTCAGTCAAACCTCTGAGTGAGATGACAGAAATACTGGGTACCGGTAGCTCTCAGACAAGGAGAGAGAAATACACCAGCACACAGTAGCCAATAAACTCCTTGAACCAACAGTCAGAGCTAACACAGTATAAAGAACATATCGGGATACAGTCATACCTGTTAGATTCTTCAGAGTTTATAGAGGAATGTGGAGGGTATTTGGAGCACAGTTTTAAGCATATCTCAGAAGGAAGTGATATAAAATCTGTTATCACCCTATTAAACTATGAAATATTTAAAAATATACATCCACATTGCTGATTGATCCCAGACGGTATTTCCTAGCTCCTACAATCAAATCCCACTCACCCTTTGAGGATTTGCTGCAATATTCCCCTTTCTTGAAATCTTGAAGGGAAAGTACCCATACAACTGAATTCCAGGAGAGTTTGGTTTGTCTATCTACAAATACTTAGTCTTCACCCTAAGTTGTATCTTCTAATTCTTTTCATAGTTATTGAGGACAAAATAAAGACCAGGCCCCGTGCTAGGTTCTGGTGGGCAAGAATATGTGTTGAATATATATGTGAATTGTAAATGAAATATGTACATTAGGGTCACGTCAGCTCCCGTGACTATATACACACATTCAAACATTTCTCCAGTTAAAAAAAAAAAATACCCCTTAAGGTAAGGAAGATATTTCTATATGCAGACGTTCTGAGAAGTGTAATAGATTTTTTTTTTTTTTTTGAGGCAAGATCAAAAAAGACTTATGGTGTTCTCAATTACACTTTGAAAATCATTCCTTTTCAAATAGGAAATACCTGCTCAGTGTTTTTTAATGGCTTGAATAATTATTCTCACAATATTAAAACAGCCAGTTGAAAAGGGTTCCAAGCAATTTTTCTTGTTTCACATGTGTTAAGGAGCAAAGGTACTTCAAAATTTAAAATCTTTTTTTTTTTTTACTGGAATTCAATCAAATTACATACACACACATATAGGCATGCACCTTTCAATTCTATTCGAAGTATTACCAATGTACATACAAAGTCTTCTATTTCCTGCTGGTAGGATGTGAGGCTGAAAGAAACACGGAGGTCAGCCAGGTGCACTCTGTCCTTTAGCAAGTCAGGACAATTCTAAAGAATATTAGATTCAAGTAGAAAAATAGAAATTTTAAGATATGTTGAAGGATAAATGGCCTCTGCTCATGTCTGTGGCCTAAGTAGAACTAAATGAATTTCCAGCTTTGAATTTCCTGCAGTCTCCTTTCTTTGATCAACTAAAAGATTCTGAATGCATCAAGCAGTTCTGCTCATCTGGTATCTGCAGCAATGGCAGATAAGGAAAACATATTAAACCTGAGTTAATTAAAATGCTTTTGCTTTATTTCTCTGGTTGTTTCATGGGAATAATGCTAATAAGATTTCAGGGGAGAGAGAATTATATGTGCGAAACTGCCAAGACAATTCGTTAAGTGACAAGAATCGTGCTATCACACACTAAAATGCTAACACATAAAAGAATAGGTTTCTTTCCCACGTTAATTGTTTTTAACATGTGAGATCAGAAAGCGACTGGTTTGATTTTATCACTTCTCCATCTAGAAAACTGAAGGGTGACAATCAGGGCAACACTGTTCTTGGGTAGGTCGCCTTGTTAAACCACACCCACGCCCCATGCGCTAGCGATCAAAGCCTGCATTTCAGAGCCAAGTACAGAATTAGGATTTGAACACAGATCTGTCTGGCTCCAGAGGTTTGTAACCAACCACCAACCTGCTTTGTTTCTGACTACTTTGTACAGGCAGTGGACACACGCTTAACCCCAAAGGAGGGGGTTTTCGTGAGAGTATAATCAAATGCTAATGATTATTTCCTTCTTTGGTTGTGACGATCCCTCCTCCTGTAGCCTTTGTAAATTTGGATTAAAAAAATGTCTCAGGACATCATTGTCTATATAGCTCTTTGTTCCAAAGTGGGGATAGATCCAGAGTACAATTTAAGTATCCCTCTTAAGTTCCCAATATAGCAATAACATAAACATTTTAGGATATTTACAGATAAGGCATTAACTATACTCAGATTATGGTTTACTAAAGTGTAGGACCTTCAAAAATCTTCTGTTTATATTCCAGTGATGACTTATCAAAGGCAGATAGCAGCTAATGCCCACGGGATGCCTCTGGCCAAAAAACATATGGCTTCAGCAGATACAGGATCTGGGGAAAGATCTACCTTACCTACTTATACAAAGTCTCTTTACTCCAAAAGTAGAAAAAGGCCTAGATGTGGCATGCTACCTAAATTGGCCCAACCAAAATCCCACTCTTCAGTTTAATATCGCTGGCAATTGGTAAAGAGATATCACATTTGTATAGAGTTTTCTCATGTTATTTGGTGTAAACTGGGCTTGAACAATACTGGTTAATTCATTAAACATGTTGATGAGAAATAGAAAATCATGTATTTATATACCTGTGGATAACTTTTTAAAATACTTGGGTATAACCTGAAGATGATAAAATAGTACAAAGAATTTATGAATACCCTTCACAGAGATTTTGACATTCCATGACAGTTGATTTAACCTTTTTTCTTCCTTTTCCCGTTTTAGCTTATGTGCATGTATTTCCTCCCAAACTCTTTCAGAGTATGTTGCAGACATGATGAGCTACTATTTCAATGTGTATTTTCTGAAAGCAAGGAATTCTCTTGTAGAGCCAGTGCAATTGTTAAAATTAGGAAACTGACATTGATACAGTACTGTTATCTAATCTACAGATACGATCTTATTCAATTTCTAAATTGTCCCAATAATGTCGAAAGCAAGTGAAAATCCAAGATAATTCAATGCATTGCTGTCTTGCCTTTTCAGCCCCTTCTGATCTGAAAGTTTCTGAGTCTTCTCTTTCATGACACTGACATCTTTGAAGAGTACAGGCCAGTTAGTTTGCAGGATACCATCAGCTGGGTTTGCTGGGGTTTCTTCATGATTAGACTCAGTTTGCACCCTTCTGGCAAGAATACTACAGAAGTTCTGCTGTGTCCTTCCATGCATCCTTTGTAGGAAGCCCATGCTAAGTGTTCCTACCTGAAGGTCATTATTTTACCTTTTGTTATAAGTATAGATCTGCTGGCAGATATTCTGAGACTACATAAGTCTTCCATTACTTCTGAAAGTTTCACCCATTTCTTTAAGCATCCACGGATGTTTCTCCTCTAAATCAATTATTCTTCTGTTGGTGGACGAATGGTGGTTTTCAAATTCCATTGTCCCTTCTACACTTATCAGATGGCGCTCTACTGAAACAAAAACCTCCGCAGAGGGGCTCCCAGACTCTAACTTTGTTTAATAGTTGTAATCCTCCAGAATCATCATTTTGACCTTTTTACCCCAGGTTTGGCCACAGTAGGAACTCCTTCCTATTGATCCCTGTGTCCTACTCACGTGTCATCATTCTTTGAACACTTCCTTGCCATTTCACACCAAGATTTTCCTGGCTCACCTTGGACTTTCTCTGCCCTGGCCCTGGAATCAGCCATTTCTTCAAGGAACCTTGGTCCTCTTCGTGGAGTATGGTACGTAGAAACCAAGAACTAGGTGCTCGGTGTGTTCATTCCTACTATAGTGTCATGGGTTCTAGACCTTCTCAGAAAATAGAGCTAGGGATGTATACAACTAGCTATTAACACAATCCATTAGTTCACACTGATACCTGAAATACAAATCCAAAAACACAGGGTTCGTTCTCTCTTTCCCTGTTTCCGTATTTATAATGTCCTTCTCCACAGTTAGAAACCTGGCTCCCATTATCTATAATATATATACTTATTTGCTCAGGCATAGAATGAATAGAAAGTAGTTTCCTAAGGTAACTGACAACTAATACCTGATTAAAAAGCACGTGTGGCAGACTAGCACTGACTTAGTGGCTAGAAGTGTGGGCTTTTAAAATGAAACTTGATAAGGTGATTATGAAATTTAAATATGTAAGCAAGGAGTCACAAATACACCTGAAAAGCAGGTATCAAGGCTGGTTATGATGAAGTGTGGTCCTGGATCACATAATCAACCAAGGAAGAGTGGAGGAGTAAGTTGCAGCTTAGTCAGTATGAATGAACTAAAACAGGCAACAATATGGTTGAATCTTAGCAAAATCACACTAAGTGAAAAAGTAAGTCCAGAAAGATTATCCACAGTGTGATACCTGTTTTATATAACAAGCAATTTGCAACAAAATTATATCAAAAGAAAAGGCAATAATGAGCAGGAGGTTGAGGATGCTGATTATCTTGGTTGGAGGTAGCAGGTGGATGGAGAAATCATATGATTAAATGTAGGTCATTGCAAAACCTCTACTTTTTTGTTTTGTTTTGTTTTGTTTTTTGAGAGGGTGAGAGCGTGTATGCAAAGGGGGGAGGGGGGATGGGAAAGAGGTATAGGAAGAGAGAATCTTAAGCAGGCTCCTTGTGGGGCCTGGAGCCTGATGCAGGGCTTTGATCTCAAGACCCTGAAATCATGACCTGAGCTGAAACTAAGAGTCAGAGGCTTAAGCTACTGAGCCGCCCAGGTGCCCCTTTAGCTTTTGTTTTGTGTGGTGGATTCATAAATTCTTATTGCACCACTGAAAACCTAAATAAACTAATTTAAAGTAAACAACTAAGTCAAATGCAGTCCACGCACAGACCAAAAATGCTATAGGAAAGCTGGAAAATGTGTGACAACATTCAACATAGATTGGCTACCGTCCAACTTTCTCTTTAATGACCCAAGGTCATCATTTTGTAATGTAGTTACATTACATGAAACATGAAAATACGGTTGCAAATATGGCTGGGGTAAAATGGTCCCTGGTCATTGGAGGTCCTGTCATTTGCATTTTTAAAGTCAGTCCATATATCTTAGCCATTTCTTTCTCACAAACAAATAATCAAATGGAGCTTGCTATTGATGAATTTGCAAACCTCACTGTTCTAATGAACCATTAGCTGTACCCGGCTCTATAAGCCTTTGGCAAGATACACTAAGTCTATCTGAATTCACCATTTGATTTTTCTGAGGGACACATTTTCCCTTTCCTTCTAGTTGTTACCTAATGAGAGATGTGCTTATGGGGTAGAATCATTTTGACACTTTGAAAAACCTTGGTACATGTCCCCAAGCTGAGTTGTCTGCCACCTGCCCTCCCTGGGATGCAGTCATCATACCTGGTGTTTCTCTCCCCGAATAATGCCAGGCACTGGGACTGCCTCTCTTTTCTCCTAGACTAGCTCTCTGATGACTTCTCATGGCTCATCTACCTTTATATCAGGAGCATTTAACACCTAGGTTATTGCAAAAGCCTCTTAGCAGCACCTCTTCCTGATGGCTCTGTGCTCTCTTTATCCATGATCGTAACTATTCCGAGTTACTATTTATTATTATTATTAAGTATTATTAATTAGTGTGATCACATCACTGTCATCACTCTTCAGCTTAAAACCTTCAAATGTTTCCTATGTGAGAACAGAATGTGTTTCTCCAGCTTTTTTTTATTATTATGTTATGTTAATCACCATACATCACATCATTAGTTTTTGATGTACTGCTCCACGATTCACTGTTTGTGCATAACACCCAGTGCTCCATGCAGTACGTGCCCTTCTTAATACCCACCACTGGGCTTCTTGTATGAACGAGTCTCAGGGGTCTGCAAGTTCTATGTAAGAATTTTTGAATTTTGTGTTTTAATTTCAGGTTCATCTTTGAAAAAACCTTAAACTTATTCTGAATTACCTTGATAATTTTTTAAACCTTTCATCATACTGGAATCTCCAAGGAGGCTTTGAAAAATATCAATCCACAGAGATCCAAACCCAGATGTATTCTGATGTACTTGTTCTCAAAAAAGGGATGTATATCAAGCTTAGGAATTTGGACTATACATTCTCTAGGTGATGGGTTGTCTTAGAAGATTTTTAAGGAAGAGGCAGAACAAAGGTAGCTCTACATTTGAAAAGGCATTCCTGGGGCACTGTGTGGCTCAGTCAGTTAAGCATCTGCCTTCGGCTCAGGTCAGGAACCCAGGGTCCTGGGATCGAGCCCTGCATCGGGCTCCCTGCTCAGCGGGGGTCTGCTTCTCCCTCTCCCTCTGCTGCTCCCCGCCACCTGTGCTCTAGCTCTCTCTCTCAAATAAATAAAAACTCTTAAAAAAAAAAAAAAGAAAGCAAAGCAAAGGCATTCCTAGCAGCTCTGTGGATGATGGATTACTGGTGACAAGCCCGGAGGCTGGGGGCCAAGAAGGTGGGTAGAGAGGACAGCCAGGGAGGAGAGGAGGAGCGCCAGATTTAAGGTCCTGTAAGTGGGAACAGCGAGTATCCCGAGAGAGAGATGCGAAGGAGTGAAGACAGCAGAGCTGGAGGACTCGGGTGTGGACAACGGGTGACGTCATCCTCCCCAACAGGGGACCAGCAGAGGAAGTGGGGATCTGGAAGGAACTGCCTGAGGAATGATGAGTTCGGTCCCACCCGCAGGGTACACAAGTCCAGAAGAGGTGAGTCTTAAAAGTAAAACTTGATGGTTGGCATTCATGATCCTATAAACCTTGATAGCTTCTTTCCTTGTCTGCAATGGATCTAGATTTTCTCATGACCCTTCATCCCAAAGGAGAGCAGGGGAAGAATTCCCTTGCTGGCTAAATGCATTTCCGTGCTTGCAAGTAACAGCATCACTTATGGACCTTGGGATCTAGGTGGGAGCTGATCGTTGCTGTCCTGGGGTCTGGGCAGACATGCCCCGGGGTCCCCTTGCCTTGAGCCCTGGCCGCAGGGAATATGCTGCTCTCGGGTGGGCTCCACACAGCTTTGCCTCTTTTGCTGTGGATCTGGACTTGGCATCATCTCTGCGTCTCTTGTTCTCGCTGTCTTGCCCTTCAGCACCAGGGAGCCAGCCCACTAAGCAGGTTCTGGTGTCTGGAGCCACGGGGATGAGCTGGGGGCTGGGTAATGGGGAGCTTCTGCATCGAATGCACAGCATAGGTGCTCATCTAATGAGCAGCACCAATTCTAGCTAGTTTGATTGCTATCTTCTTCCATTAGTGCTTCACTATTGCTTTTGAGATGTTAGGATCCCTCGAAAGGCTGACGCACCCCAACACTACCCCAGGAAACCAGCCACAAAGTGCCAAATTCTCAGATTCCCCCTTCCCGATGCTGGCTGTTTTTAGCTGAGGGCCCCCCATCTCTTCTTTCTCACTCACCCCCTACCCCCCCTCCCTCCCACGCTCCCTGACTCAGGCTTTCCTTCACCTCCCCCTGTATGGTATCGGTCTCTCCCATATTTACCTCCTTCCCCAGACGGTGTTTTACCTCCTCAGTCCCCAGGGCCATACGGTGTGTGGGGTACAGGTGCACAAACTAACTTTCCCATTGAGGGAGAGAGCCTGGGAGGTATTCCAAAAGTTTAAAATACCCTCATCATCCTCACAACCACTTTATAAGCATTTTAATCTTCAATGGACAGATGAAGAAAGTGAGGTGCAACATGGTTAAGGAACTCCCCATTTCTGCAGAGCAGAAGTTTCAGAAATAAAACCAGGTGTGGTAGATTTCAAAGGTGATTTATTCCCACTCCCTCCCACAGTGTCTGGGGGGCCAGGGAAGGAGAACATGGCTCTCTGGGCTTCTGTAGCTCCACACGTAACCGCATACAGAGGGGAACACGGCAGCTCCCACAGGGTTTGGTCCCCGCACATGGCCTGCCTTCTTCCATGCCCACTTGTTGCCCACGCACAGTGGAGATGTTACATGCCTTCATGGCCCTAGCATTTTAGTGAGCACCTGCTCTCTCTCTAGACTCCTACTCTCTACTTTGGAAGTATCTATTTCTTATTTCTCTTCTGCTGGGTCGCTTAATGATGCATTCCATGTGGTTTAGCTCCTCAACCTGAAAGTCTGATAAAATCTCATCCAAAAATGCTTTTGAGTGTGTTAATGTGGACTAGTCAATATAATTCATGTTGAATTTGGAAGCGGCCCACCAAAATATTATTTCATTTTAGTAAGTTGATTATATTTTGACCCCAAAAAAGGCCTTTAAAATAATTATGGCCACGGTATGAAGTATTTAATATTTAGGCAATCAGCTGTTTACCGGTAAGAGCAGAAATATTACAAAAAGTCATATTATTTACTCACTTTACATACTTTATATTTCCTAAATAAGTATGAGATTTAACGTTGTCTGGGCTTGCTTGTACCGAGAGAGAGATGTGAAAGCTTTTCTTAAGAAAGCTTTCACTTAGCAATTGGCATACTAAGAAATGTTTTTCCGTGTAGATGCTTCTTAACGTCTACTTTGCATATTGCTTAAAAATAATTGCTTACATTGCTATTTTCACTTTAGTAGATAGCATTATTTAATTTTTCTCAGTTCTGACAATATCAAGCACAGATCAAAAATCTGAAAAAAACTCATCCACTGAATTAAAAACAATGTAGATGCATTAGCTGAATAATTCAGGCTCCACTGTCCAGGCAAACAAGAAGCAGTCTGCCCTAGTATCTTCCTATCTTTAATTACCTTAGCACAATGTGTAGGTGATAGTATTTACTGAAGAAAGATCTATGGCATTGCAATAAGCCTACTTGTCACCTCCCTCTTCTGCTAAAATTATCAGGTTGGCACACCATGAATTCTTGAACAGATATGCTAATTCTAGACTAAGGGCCACTTTCAAGCACTGTTGACAATTCCCTTTATGAGTGCTTGGTCTAGGTTATCCAACACACATATGGTAATAGAGTAGCTGTAATCTGAAAAATTAATCTTTACATAAATACCTATATATTACCACATCCATGAATAAATTATTAATAGCTAGGATATAAAGGAAGAAGCTGAAAATATGATATAATGGCATTTATGCATAGTATAAATGCACATTTCTGAGCAGAGCAATGAACCTCTAAAAATTTATACATTTTGTACATGCTTTGAAGTATATGTCACACTCTTCGAATTAAAAGATAATGGTACTGACAGTATCACTGTCTATGCATATGAGTGTGGCTGAAAAGCCCAATGAGTGACTCTTCATTTCCCCACTAATTCTACAGTAAGTGGGATTAAATGAAGTGAAAAGAGGATTGGTACAGTCTGTCCTCTATCGAGAAAAGCAAGCACTTTTTATTTCTGAATTATCAAAATCTGTCCTTAGCACTGCCCTCACCTAAGAGCAGAACTTCCAAAGACTGAGATTCATTACATCTTTGATCTTTTAACACTGTACCCTTTTGCCGTTACCAACAAGGGAATAAGTTACGATACATGTGCTTATCAACAGGAAGTAACTGATGCTTAAGCCAAAAAAAACCCAAAAAGACCCCTCATATAGTATCAACCATCACCAGATTGGAACTCTAGGTCAGAAATTCAAGTACCTGAAAATCACACATAGCAAAATAATAATAATAAAATAAAATCACACATCACATTCAGTAATTCAATTATTACGTATGATCCATCTAATTCATTCATCCACTGGACAAGTATCTATAAACATTTGCTTTATTAGGCACTGTATGAGATGTCAGGAATACATACATTGAACAAAAGTATAGCACTTGTCCTGAAGAAGCTTACAGACTTGTGTGTTTCCAAAACTGAAGCAAGTTCTACACCACAAAGGGCCAACTGTGACCCTAAATTGTTCACCTTACATAGGGAGGAGGGGGAGGGGAGGGATGGAGGGAGAGGAGCTGATCTGAATGAAGCCATTTAAACAAAACAGAAACAAGCCTTTAGCAAGGGAAGTAAACTATTTCGGTAGCTCAAAACTTGTGCAATTGAATTAATCAGCAAAAATGTACTGTATTTGCTGCTTCAGGGAATCTGAAGAATAACTCTTGTCTCATAATATTTTATTGTTTAATTAGGAAACCAAGAATTATTCAAGGCATATATTCAATTTAACTGTTAAATGGGTGGTACAAGCAGCAAGTTCTACAACAAAAAACAGAGAGTGATCACTGGTGTTTCTTCTCATAATAAGTACAACAGTATGACTAATATTTCTGTCAATGAAAGCAATAATGCCAAGGATTACAGGAGAATGAAGAACCAGGGCAGCAAATCTTGAATGTATTAAAACCAATTACACTCTAAACTAAGATCAATGAATGACAAACGGCAGAGTTGAACTTTTTAATTTGTGAGTTTTCTCTTCTTCAAAGAGAATTCAGAGAAGCGTGCACATGAAATGCCTGACTTTCATAGCAAGATCGCTCCCCGGTAAGGGAACAAACAGTAGTATGTTATGGACTGAACACAGATTGATGTCATCCCATTCATTCCACAAACCATTACTGAGCCTCTGGACTGTGGCGGCAACATTGTAACATGGGTATTAGGGACACACCTGGAAGGAGCCACAGGATGGATTTCAGACGAGCCTGTCCTTACTTCTCTCTTACCACCAACCTCCCTCTCTCTCACAACCCTGTTCAAACTCATGGTCCCCACGCTACCCAGAGGGGACAGGAATTGGTAGTCAAGAAGGAGTTATGGAGGCAGATGGAAAGGCTTGGTGGAAAACAAAGCTTTTAATCATGTTTTTGAAATATGGAAGTAGCTGCACATAGGTAGATAGGAAGTGAATGCTAAGAAGTTGGGCATATAGAAGCACCCAAACCCAAAAACCTTAATATATAGAGGGGGCATGTGTACGACTGAAGCAGTAACAAGGAATGGTCTGATGCTGAAGATTTTTAATTCAGATATTTAGGACGAGTCATGTGGTCAAACTGTCTAAGGCAAGTTTCCTAAAGGAAAGTACTTCTCAAACTTCCCTACCAAGAACCGTGGAAGTGAGAGGAGAGGAGATGTCCAGGCAGCCCGACTTAAATCTGGAGCTTTTTCAAAGTCTCCTGGAAATCTCATTTAATATTTAAATTTGACTCCATGATATATCAATTGTGTCTTAATATTAAAGCCATGGCTTAAATACCTTCTGGAAAAGAAATAGACATTATGACATCATTTTGATTAATATGCAAGATACAACTTTGCACTGAGTTAAAAAGGTCTGAAAAGTGGGTTGAATTGAAGAGATTTGATATTCATTACCTATCCCTTTCAGCACCTCGCTGATTTCTTGTGGCCACATTGGTATCACAATATTTCATGAACATACTCTGATGTACATTAGAGTAGCCAGCCTCCGGCATGCCCCTCCACCGTGATCCTTGCTCACCTCTTGCGTAGTACCCCACACACATTGAAAGGGTGACCTGTATGACCAACACATATTGAGGAAGTGATGGTGGGTGACTTCTGAGAAGAGGCCATCAAAGACACTGCAGCTCCCATATGGGCCTCTGGGATTGCTGGCTGTGGGGGGAGCCAGCTGCCATGTCACAAGGACACTTACACAACCCTGTGGAGAAGCCCACGTGGGGAAAACTTGAGGTCTCCAGTCCATAACCCAGCACCAACTCGCCAGTTATGTAAGTCTGTCAATGTGAAAACAGCCTCAGGCATTTCAGAGGACTGCAGCCCTGGGTAATGTCTTCACCTCAGTTTCATAAAATAATCAGAGTTAGAAATGCCCAGCTAAGGCATTCCAAAAAAAGTTTTATGAGACAGAGAGAAAGAGCATGCATGTGTGCATGAGGGGAGGGGAGCGGCAGAGGGAGAGAGAGAATCCCAGGCAGGCTCCACGCTCAGTGCAGAGCCCAATGCAGGGCTCAATCTCATGACCCTGAGATCATGACCTGAGCCAAAATCAAGATTTGGACGCCTAACCGACTGAGCCACTCAGGGTCCCTAAGCCATTCCAAATTCTTGACTTAGAAAACCACCAGGAGATAATACATATTTTTTGTTTTTCTTATGCCACCAAGTTTTAGGATATTTTGTTATGCACAACAGATAAATAATACATAAGGGGATACAGATGGCAAATTATTTTACTTCTTCATGACACTATGTCAAGGCATTACCTGAAAAGAAGTGTGTAGAGCTCTCGCAATAAGCCGGTGGAGTTCTATTTTCAACCTACCACTGACAGAAAATTCATTGAGTTAATCTTGGTAAGAGGTAACGTTGCTTCTTTTATGTGACAGATTGAAATATTCTCTGAATCACTATTCAGTTTGTTTTTTAATGCCTTGGAAAAATAAGTCATCAAAAGCTATTTTTCTTTCACCACGAAACCTCTAATTTCTGCCAAATCCAAATGAAGTAAGAACCACAAAGAACATATCGTCCATATGATCAACTTTCTTCATCCAACTATAAAATTTCACTTGTATTATACTAATGTTGATAGAAATGGTAAAAAAAAACTTTTCAGTTTTGCAATTGCAGCTGTTGATAATAATATTCAGCTAAAAATATGTAAAATAAATCAAATTTATGAGAACAATAAGATCAGCAGTTGATTCAGGTCTTTGTCTTTTGTCATGATGCCCCATACTTTCTCTTCCAAAAAAAAATAGCCACAATTCAAACCCAAGTTTCAGCACTTTAACAACCTTTCTCACCTTGAAATATATATTCATAGAATAAGCTTTTGAATTCATCTTACAAATCACCATAAATTTGTCTAAAATGATAGCTATTTGAAGCACTTGATTTTCTAAAATAATATTTATTAATGATCCCATTGAAAATAAAAAGAGAACCACGGGCTGAAGTCAGTAAGGCAGTCAATTCTTAATAAATATAACCATGGCGTGGATGGAGTTGATTGAGTTCCCAAAATTTTGCTTTTCATAGAAATGTCAATTATTGCTAAACTTTGTCCCAGTTCCTGGCCGATCAGGCAATATAAAGTTTAATGTATTTTTGCTGATGACATTACATATGTAAACAAAATCCATTAAAGTGTTAATTTTAATAGCTCTAAAATTATATCAACATATGGGCAAGAAGTCAACCTCTCAAGCAGCTGTTTAGGGATACAGTCTCTGATGGTATCAAGAACGATGCTTTTCTTTCTAAGTGGTTACCTCTTTTTGACCCAGAAAAATTTCAATCTTATCCATGGCAAACTTTAACAAAATTCCTCCATTATGTAAATCCCACTTTCAAAGATCTTTCTAAAATTAGTCTTGAAGGAAATTCCAAGAAAAGTATTATTTTCTGGGTCTGGTTGTATCTTTTACCATATAGATTATAGTTATGATCTTTTTTTTTTCATTTTAGTTACGAAAAACACTAGCGACTCTCATTCAAAATTCGTGTGTTTAAATTTTTGGTTCATCTATTTTAAGGATCGGTTCAAAACACTAAAGTTTAGGCTTATTTGTGTCATCATAGCTAATTAAAACCCATAAAATTTAAGTTTTAAGAACATCCTACCATTGTCTCTTAATACAAATACACTAGTGGTAACCAACAGCAAACATCTTTGGGGTCCTCTTCTTGTCATGACCCCGTATATTTCAGGTTGCTGTAAGTTGTCCATACGATGTATTGGTTTCATAATATATTGGCTTCATATTTATATTCTAGTAGAAAATGAAATCCATTAAATTTTTAAGACTGAAAGAGAGGTATAAAATTTATAAAAAATATCTTGGTATCTTGGTCATTTGTTAACCAACTGCAGGGAAAAGTGGAACAACAAATATATGATGGTTTTCATACAACGTATTTGATCTGGCCAAAGATAGAGAAAAGCTGAAATGATGTGTGGGAGCAATATTTTTAACAGAACGTTTGAAGTACCTGGCATATAAGAAACATAATTCAAAAGTTGTCTCTGAAGGTTTTTGAGGACATTTTAAGAAATGGAGCATTCCATAATGAACAGAAGTCCCATTACCTTTTATTTTCCTGAGCCTTGGTTGCTTTTTTCTATAGCTTGTGTTAAGACCACTAAATTACCTGATAACACAAAAGCATCAAATTTTCCAATCACTAATTACACAGAAAATTTGTCTGTTATCTAGGCTTTCAAACAAAAATAAAAATAAAAAATAAAATAAAATACGACACTGTCCCAACAGAGAAAAATTGGATTGCATTGATTTAATTAGAGCATGCACGTGACAAAATCTTGGAAGACTGCTTGTTGGGATGAGCACTGGCCATTGTGTGTAAGCGATGAATCACTAAATGCTACTCCTGAAACCAATATTACACTCTATGTTAATTAAATAGAATCTAAATAAAAACTTGAAACAAACAAACAATAACATATCCTCAAACTTCTAGTAAAGCTTCACACTGCCTGATACTTGGGCACGTTGGTCCATCTCACATGGAAAAGAATGAGCATAAAGTAAGCTGTCCTCTGGACAGTGTTGTTAGATAAAATACAGGACAGTTAAATTTTAACTTCAGATAAGCAATAAGCAATTAAGTATGTTTAAGTATGTCCCAAATACTGCATGGGACATATATATATTAAAAATTACTATTTATGTGAAATTTAAATTAGTCTGTGTGAGGGTTGATTTTATGTGTCAACTCGAGCCAGGTTTATTTTAAGTATGTCTGTGAGGGTGTTTTGGGGTGAGATTACAGTTGAATCTGTTGCCTGGGCCAAAGCAGATTGTCCTCCCTAGTGTGGGAGGCCCGCATCTAATAGTAGAAGGCTTGGGTAGAACAAAAAGGCTGACATTCCAGCTGGTAAGAGGGAGCTGCTCCTGCCTATCTTCCGGCTGAAGGCACTGGTCTTCACTGGTCATCCGGCTGAAGGCACTGGTCTTCAACGGTCATCCGGCTGAAGGCAGTGGTCTTCACTGGTCATCCGGCTGAAGGCACTGGTCTTCAACGGTCATCCGGCTGAAGGCAGTGGTCTTCACTGGTCATCCGGCTGAAGGCACTGGTCTTCACTGGTCATCTGGCTGAAGGCACTGGTCTTCACTGGTCATCCGGCTGAAGGCACTGGTCTTTACTTGCCTTCAGACTCAGACTGAAACATAGACTCTTCTTTGATCTCAGGCCTTTGGATTCAGATGGGAATTATATCACTGGCTCTCCTAGGTCTTAAAACTTCCTGACTGCAGATCCTGGGACTCAGCCGTCATAATCACGTGAGCCAGTTCCTTATAATAAATATCTATATATGTATAGAATACCTATTGGTTCTATTTCTCTGGAGAACCCTGACTAATACTGTTTGTATTTTTATTTGCTAAATATTGCAAAAATTAGACCCTTACCTCTGGGTCTGCATGACTCAATTAACAATGACTACACTGAAACCATTTTAAGATGTGTTTTGTCTCAAAATTTAATGTTTCCTATGTTGTGGTGTTTATAATAATCAACAATGAAAGAAACCTGTGTGACTCTAGGTATAAGGGTGAGCTGTGACCTGGCCGAACTAGGCGTGAACCTAGCTGTGTGAACTTATTGTTGCACAGAGACTGTTAAATTGTTTCCACTTGGAGTGTCACATAAATTAAGATCTTTAATTACTATATAATATAGTCAAATAAATTACTCTCTAATCTAACACAGGAATAAAAGACAAAGCCTGTTAAAAGCAACAGAACATGCCAAATCTCTCAGAATTAGTCTGTGGAATCCGAAAACTAGAAGGAATAGGTCTGAATAATTTATAAATCAAAGAAAAGATGTATTATTCAATCACCAGACTTTTTTTTTATCAAAACGTTACAGATTATTTTCAAAGTAATTGTGTTTTCTGCCAGGCATATATAATTACAGTTACAATACAGAAAACAAAACCCACAAATTTAATCTGGGATCGAAATCTGGACACTCAGGGAGCCCGACCCACAGACACATGTTATCTTCCCCTGTGCAGTCTTTTCTAAAAATTTAAATTAATTGACAATATTCTAAAATTGGTAGATTTCAACAGAATTCTACATCCTTGGCCCTCATGTGTGATCTGGCCATTATAGATCACTTCCACATGGTGACTCTAGTCTGGCTCTTCTGGACCCAACCCTGAAAAGTCCTCTCGGTTTACCCAGACTTCCTGGGTCCCACAGGCATTTGGGTTTGTAGTTGTTGGTTTTCCAAGGGAGGAAATGCTGCTAAGGCTTCAGAATTCTTTAATGTGATTCCAAAGGACACTGTCAATTCTGATGGTGCCAAAGAGGTCAAGATCCTACACTCAGGTTACAACAAGCAGCTGGGTCACTGAGAGCTGATCTACTGCCCCCTGTAGACATAAAGCTCCATGTGACATCAAATTCTGAGATGACAGTGAAGAACACACCTGTATTAGCGCATCCACTCAACAAGAGTGCCCTTGGTTCCCATACTAGTCCAAGCATTCTTCTAGACACTGGGAAGAGCAACAGTGGATGCTCAGAGGAGATGCCCGTACTCACAGAGCTCACACCGAGCTCACACGCAACAGACAAATCTGTAAGCAACACGGGTTGGCTGGTGGGAGCTGTTCAGGTGAAGACCAAGAAGTAGAGAACACAGAGCATGACCAAGAAACTATCTCACACTGCACAGTCAGGGAAGCTCTGAGAAAATGAGGCTTCAGCTGAGATTGAAAGATGGGACAGACAGGCCTGGAAGAGATCTGGGGTGTGATTTCCAGGAAGAAGAAAGCGCTAGTACCAAGGCCCTGAACTCAGTATAATGAAGGGACAGAAGGCAGGCAAGTGCAGGTGAGATGTAACAAGCAGAGGGAGGAGGGGTCTGAAAGGCAGGCTGGGGGCAGATTACTTATGGCAAAGCTTCTCAAACATTTTGTTCTAAAGCTCCTCTGTGCATGTAAAAGAATAAACTTTACATACATAAAATATATAGTATGTGAATAGTATATTTTATGTTATATATTAATAATATAGAAATAATATACAAGTAACCCATAACAGTAATATAACAATATATAACATTATATACATATATATACACACATATGTATATGCTATTATATATACATATGGTCCCCTTCCCTCAGCTTCCAACAATGATGATACTTTACATAACCAGAGTATATTTCAAAACAAGGAAACTGATATTAGTACAATTCTAGTCACTCAGATACAGACCTTATTAATATTCCACCAGTTTGCACTTTTGGGGGTATATATTTCTATTGAGTTTTATCACATGGGTAGATTTGTGTAACCACAAGCACCACTATTCCACAAGTGTCCCATCACCACAAAGAAAACTGCTTGTTTACCTCTTAATTATCATACTTTCTGCAACCTTAGCTCCTGGCAACCATTGATATGTTCTCTATAATTTTATCACCCTGGGAATATTATATAAATGTTATATAAATTGGCTCTCTCTCTCACTCAGCACAATGTCCTTGAGATCCATGCACATGGCTCCATATTTCAATAGTTTGTCCCTTCTGAATGCTGAAGAGTGCTCCATGAATGGATATACCACAGTTTCTGACCCCTTTGCTCACTGAAGCACATTTACATCCCTAAAAATTACTGAAGACTCCAAATAGCTTTTGTTTATATGTGTTGTACATATGGAAAATGTACCATGTTGGAAATTCGATTGGGAGCATTTAAAAATATTTATTAATTCACTTAAAACTAGCAATAACCCACTGTATGTTCATAGAAATAACCTACTTTTATGAGAAATAAATGTATTTTTTGAAAGAAAAGCAAGTCAGAAGAGTGGCATGTTTCAGACGAATTTAATGTCCATCTCAACCAAAGACGGCTTCCGCGTTCATTGAGCTGTGACAGCACATGCCATGTGATCTCTGAGAACCTCCTCTAAACATTCATGAGAGAGTGAGGGGGAAACGTAACGAACACCTTAGCATGATGAGGAAAAGCGTTTTTGACCTTGTGGACCCCCTGAAAAGATCTCCAGGGCTCCTAGGATTTCCAGAACCACTGAAGAACCACTGAGTGGGGGTCTTGGATGATAAAAGATGGGGTTTTAAGAGAAAGAAGTTCACTGCAGAGCCTGAGGCCAAGAGAGTGACACAACTGATTTATACCTTCCTGAAACATCACTCCTCTGGCTTTGATGAGCAAAATGAACGTGTCGGGTGGTTCGTGACAGCCAAGAATGGGGCAGGAGGCCTAAGTGGCAGTGGAGGGACAGCCCAGGAGGGAGCGCCCCTCCCCCAACAGGACACCGTGGAAGCTGGAACCAGAGGGCCGGCAGGAAGACAACACCGACACGGTGTGCCTGTGGTAAGTGGAGTCTGCAGGTCATGGTGACGAAGGAGACGGGGGAGACCAGGGAAGGAAGGAGGTGGGGGCCTCTCACGCATCTGCACCTGCCCTGCTGTATGGACGGTGTCCGCAGGAGCAGCACATTTTAGGGCGAATTTGGTAAAAGAGGTAAGTATGTTTTTAATGGGGCATCTCCCTTGCTTCCGTCCCTCCTTTCCTTCCTTCCTTCCTTCCTTCCTTCCTTCCTTCCTCCCTTCCCGCTTTCCCTTCCTTTCCTGTTTTTTCTTCTTCTTCCCAAAGCTGTAATTGTATGGATGCTGCGTCCCATCATCAATGACATCGTGTATTTAAAGGACTATACTTCTTCTCTATTCCACTATTGTCCAAGCACAGATTAGAACGAAGTATAGATTTTTACAGGCAGTTCTATAACAACATTTATAACTAAGAACGCACAAATGTTTAATGATTCCATTTGCCTCTCCATGTTGTTGGAACCTTAGTTAGAAATAAACACAGCACGGGCGCCTGGGTGGCTCAGTCGGTGAAGTGACTGCCTTCGGCTCAGGTCATGACCCCAGGGTCCTGGGATCGAGCCCCGCATCGGGCTCCCTGCTCAGCAGAGAGCCTGCTTCTCCCTTTCCCTCTGCCTACCTGTGCTCTCTGTCTCTCTGTCAAATAAATAAATAAAAAATATCTTAAAAAAAAAAAAGAAAGAAACAGCAGAGTTCAGACCAGAGGATATTAACTTCAGGCAAACATATCATCCAAACACTGTAATAATACTCACTTTTTTTCCCAGATACTCATCTTGCTCAATTCCTTTAGAGGATATTGTATAAACAAAATTATTTTATTCAAGTGAAAACCGAGGCATATGTTAGGCCCAAATGTAAACAGAGATTCCTCAGTATCAGCAGCAGATAATGAGAACGTCCCCTTTGTGCCAAGTAATGCTCTTACAACAGATTCCAGATCATGGGAGAAGCAGTGTCTAAATCCTTCAAGAATAAATTATAAATACGAGGTTAGAATCAGCAGTCTTTAGTTTATAATGCCATGCCCATACTGAGTTGATTCAGACAAAGAGAGAGAGAGAGGGAGAGAGAAGCCCCTCTTGTTTCTCAGCCCTTAGGCCTCCTTTTTTGCCTTTATCTTTTCAGTGTCACTGACACATAATATTAAAAAAAAAATCTTTTCCTCAGTTTTCTTATTGTCGCAGAGACTCCAATGGCAAGCCACCTGCTTGCAGATGCCTTGTTGCTCACAGCTTCCTTACCTCCTCCTGAACAACGGTTCCATACAATCTTAGGTTCAGAGTGCCCAGGGGCAATGTCTGAAATAGTCTACCCCCAACACAAAGAAACGTAGCTTAGCCTAGTCAGGGTTTGGATCATGCCTTAGTGCTGTGCCCCAGACAGGTAGGTATTAGTGACCCATCGAGAGAAAGACCTACATAGCTTTCATTTGGAGTAATGGGTGGAAAGACCTGGACTAACATAACATAATAAAATAAAATTAAAAAAAAAAAAGACCTGGACTAATTTATAACAAAGTTCCGTGACATGGCTTACATATTCAATGGTCCAGTCATACTGAACAACACCCCTTGCACTTGCTCAGTGAAATCTTATTTGTCCATCTAAAGGAAACGGAAGCTTCACATTTCTTGTGAAGACATCTCAATAGAATTAACCTTTTTTTTTTCTGTGCTTTCATTACATCATACTGTCTCTTGACTGTATTCAAATGAGTAGAGTGAACTCCTCTGTGGCAGGCCCCGTGTCTAGTTTATGTCTCTGATACCTGCAGCTATTACAAGCGCCTATGTGTGATGGGTGCTCAGGACATTTTCAACTAAAACCCACACACAGAGGAAATTTTGCAGAGCTATAGTTTCAGTTAAATAAATAATTACAAATTTACCTGTTTATTCTGCCTTACTGAATGTTCTTCAAGGGTGACAATTATAGAAACCAGGTCTACACATACCCCATGGGGTTCAATATATCACTTATTTACTGACTGCTTCATAATTTGCTTCTAAGCCCTCAATTCATTTCTTCATACTGAGAACCTTCATTACCTAGAACAATGCAAAGGGCAAATGCATACATACACAGAAGCACTACACAAAAGACTTCTGAAATATAAGGGATACCATGGTTTCCAGATACGACATCTAAGAATGAGAATTTTTGAGTCTGGACTCCTTGTCTGGACATTACAGCTTGGGAGAAGCTCTGCCTGAGTAATAGACACCTTTTCTCTGGAAGAAGGGAAGGCAGACTGCTCCAATGAAGCAGGCAACTTTGAGAAGGTCTCACAGGGAGGAGGGATCGAGCGAGGTGAGACCTTCCTGGACCAACTAGCCAGCTCAGGCACATCAGCCTGAAGAGGGTAAGTGAGGCTGCTAGGTACTACAGCGGCCAGAGGACTCTCTCAGCCGGGGAAGCGCTCTTAGAACGCACCGATCCCAAATCCTCCCCTCTACAACCAGAAAAGTTCTAGGGATGCAAGCGGCCATTAGCTCCTTCGCGTAAGCATGAGCATCAAAGCAGAATAAAAAACTATTGAGAAATAAATCCATCAGGAAGGGAAAGAAAAGAACAATAAGATACTACCTGTATATCCAAAAGCTCAAGTCAGAAAGGCAAGAACAAATCAGCTAATTTGAGAGCCATAAATGTATGAGTCAGAAATGGCAAATTGGTAAATTATGAATCAAAGACTGTCTTAAAACATGAGGCAGGAAATAGACTGTGGAGTCATCGGAGAATATTTCATGAAGACACTAGGTTTGGAAAATGACCCTGCACTATAGGAACAACTGAATAGATGATAAAAATCAGGGCTTATCTGGGGGTCATAAAATTAATTTCCACTGGATTTGGAACCACAGGAATTAGGAAAAAGAGGAGTCTAGAGAGTGTCTTCTCCTCTCTGAAGGCACACAGAGCTTGAGCCCCTAGGTGCCAAAGCCAGAATCGTTCAAAGCAACACTGTCAAGTGGTAATTCACAGGTGACTCCAATATTCTTGATTTTCTAGGTACGGAGGTTTATGCCCTTTCTATATGGGTTTAATGTTAGAAATCCCAAGTTTATACAAAGTAAAAATGCAATTGTAAGAATAAAATAATATCACACAGAACTTTGATGACATCAGCTTAGATGTTAGAGATTACTAAATACTACTGCAAGAATTAAATCAATTGAATTTCATCAACCCTCAGGGTAACTTATCATCTCCACTTGCCAGGTAAGGAAATGGGTCTTGGCAAGGTTAGGAGGCATGCCTGTGGTTGGCCAGCCAAGGAGAGCACCAGGGCTTGAATTTGTATTCATATTCTATCATAAGATGCAGACTTCTTGACTTTAAGAAAGACGTTACCAAAAAATGCTTTAAATAAAAGCCTCCCATGTGAAGCATAATCCATCTGCCATAACAAAATTAACAACTTACCAGTAACAAACCTGTCAAAATATAGCAAAGGAAGCACAAATTGTACAGTTTCTAATGGAGTGCCCACTCTCTCTAGAGGCAGAGATTTAAGAGTTGGTTTACCTGCCCCAGACCCAGACAGCAGAGAGTAGAACATACAGCTCCTCACCCCCAGGTTAACTAAGATCAACAATGAAAAACTATGAATGTCCCTATCGATCAAGTCTCTAATACGTTTCTAAAACACTGACTGCAGTGTCATCTCTTCCTGCATAGACAGCAGTGGAAGGCAAGGAAAATAAGAAATTTTAATTATATTTCCTCTCTTTTTTCCCCTCAAAACACTTTCCTCGGAACCATATTATGACATCAACAAGAATAAAAAGCTATGAATCTTACAGAAATCGATTCGCCATTTTTAACATTGGGTTTGCAGCTTCCACATCAGCATGAAATTTCCCCCTGAAACTCAGCGCTTGTGAGATCAATCTTAGTGCTTGGTCAGTGCTGAAAACCAAGGTCCTGCACAGCAAGGCACTGTGGAAAAATCTGCATTCACTGAAAAGAAGAAACATCCACAACACTATTTTCACAAAGACTGTGTTTCAAGGAACATTTGCCTGCAATGGAGAAAGACAGCGAAATGGAATAAATGACTCTGTTTCTCTGTTTCTGTCCTGCATCCGAGGCAGGCCCAGCAGCTAAGAACGTGCTTCCCCAACTCTGCCCAGAACCTGCCGTGTTTTTGATCTCCCGGGTCTCTCTCGGGGGCAACCACTCTGCCCATGATGCAGCTCATGGTAGAACGGATGTAGTAACGTGGCCTGCAATCCTCCCGCAGAAGCCCCCCCGGGCAAGCGACCGAGTCTCACGCTGAAATCCCAAAGCGTTTCCCAGGGCCCCCAGGGCAACCGGAACAAGATGATTTACACAGATTTATAGCTGATGGCTCCGCAGCATTGCAAATTAGAGTCTCTGTCTCTAGCCAAAACCACGCTTGTTTATATGTGTATGAGCAGGTGAAACAATTTCATAAGTAATTTTTAAGTGGAACATATTTAAATATTAAAATCATGGTGATCATTTGTTTTTCCTTTCTTGAAAAGAATGGCTTCGTACTGTAGAATCAACTATGAAACACCCTTTTATTTTAAGGGATAGATACCCTACGGTCCTTAGTCTGTGTCTAAGGAGGAGAAGCTTTCTCTGTTCTCCATACATTTCCATATTTTAGCCCCTCTCTGCTTCTGCGTGACCCAGATAGAGGGAGTCCCAGGAAACACGTTGCCCCGTGTGATGCAGCCCACACTCTCGGCAGTGGATATGGGAAGACCGAGTCACATTTTATTCACTCCTGCAACAGTGCTCTGAGGAGAAAGGTTGACCCGCTGTCCCTAACGAGTCTGCTTCCATGGTGTGATGAAGAGCAGGGCTCCCTGACTGTGCCCTTCAAGGAGGAGCAAGCTAAGACCAACTCCTTAGGAGTCAGGTTTTAGGTGCTTAGAGCAGAGCCTACACCGTTTATGTAACGAATAATAACAACGGCCACTAAATAACTCATGGTTTCATAGTCTTGATTTTGACTGGGTCCAAAATCTACACTTCTCATGGCAACAAGGATCTAACACTCGGGGGACTTGTGGGAGCAGCAGACCATGAGACCCCACCAAGCTGTCAGAAGTAACCACAGTCCTGTCTGTCAGGATTGGAAACCAGTCTGGCTGGCAGTGAAGGACGGGGTGACGTGACATAAGCGCCCCCAGCACTTGTTACCCAGAACCTTCTATATGAGGCCTTTCCATATATTTTCTACACATTACCCTAAGTCATTGTCATATCAGCCCTACAGAGGAAGGAGGACTACTTCTAGTTCAAAGGCAAAGTTAGTAAAACTTAGAGAAAATGTGGGCTCTCCAAGCCAGTAAGACGAAGCAAGCCCACAAGACTCAGAGAGCAAGGTGACATTGCCAAGATCGCACACCCAGTAAACGTCAGCCCCAGCACTTGAAACCCTATAAATCTGACTCAGAGACAATGAGTTTTCAGCTACAACATGTGGCCCCCAATAGATCTGTAGCTTCTTCATATGTTTACACTAGTTTATGACTCCTGCTTACCAGGGGTGGCTACAGTGTTTTTAGTGATTTACTCACTAAATCCTCAGAACAACCTCAGGAGAGTGGTAGTTTTATTGGTCACATTTTACAGAAGAGGAAAGAAAAGTGCCTATGATCATACCCAGCAGAATGCCCTACACCGGCCCCTATGCTATCCTCAACAAAACACACTGGGCATTTGACACACAGCACTCTGACCATTTTAGAGACAACTAGAATGATATCCTAACAAATAAGATCAGAAAATGTCATTGCTGGGGTGCCTGGGTGACTAAGTCAGTTAAGCATCTGGCTTTTGGTTTTGGTTCAGGTCATGGTCTCAGGGTCATGAGATCGAGCCCCACACTGGGCTCCACGCTTAGTGCAGAGTCACCTTGGGATTCTCTTTCCCTCTCCCTCTGCCCCTACCCCCAGCTCACTTGCTCTCTCTTAGATAAATAAGTGAATATTAAGAAAAAAAAGAAAATGTCATTGCCAAAGGACCTGTTTTTATAATTAAAACATGTCTCCCCCCTCCAAAAAAAAAAGTACTAGTTCTGATCTTCTTGAAGGAAACAATTGCATATTATGTAGAGTTTTGTCACAGGCATATGAGCAAGTAATGACCAAAATTTTGAGAAACATAATCCCCCTTTTAAAAAAATATACTCAATGCTGTTGGCTTTTCTGACATGAGCAAATGTGCTAAATGACACAAAAAGGAGAAAATCAATAGTGATTATATGGAAAAAGCAAAATATGATCACCTTGGGGTTTTAAAAATTTGTCCAGCCTTTTTCAGTCCTTCTCATATTCTGGAGGCTGAACCAAGAAGGGAAGGAGTCATTCAACAGGTGGGCTGAGAACATGCCAGATGCAACATTTTCCTGTGACATTGAAAGCAGCTTAGAACAGCAAGTCCCATCGAGTACAGGATTGTACAGTGCATGGAGTCAGTCCTGGCCCCTCCCCCACCTGCTTTCTGAGCGCCCCTCTCCTCCCCCACCTGCAGGGTCTCCCAGTCCCGGGTACACACACCCGGCTTGCCTTGGGTCAGCTGAAGCCGAAACGCTTCCAACTTTCACGAGCTAGTAGCTCTTCCAGGAGAATCTGATTTTTCACTGGGAATTCAGTATGCCTTCAAGAGGAAAACGTAAGTTTTAGTGCTAAAGATTTCGGGAAAATTGCGAGGGTATAGGAGATTTCGCTGATGCTTCATGGGCCAGCCCTGGAAGGGACTGACGCCCAGGGGCGCATATGGACACATGCAGAGCCTGGCTGCTCAGCCTGTTGAAAAGCCGGGGACGTTCTCCCCAGTGCAGGTTGTTTTAAAATGAAGTACGTTGGGGTCCGAGGTCTCCTGGCCCAGGAGCGCGGAGAAAACAGACCAGACCAAACTCTGCTCCTCCTCTCTTCTTCCAACAAGACACCTCTTCTTTTATCAATTCGTATATGAAGGTTCCGTGGACTAGTTCTCCACTGGGTACAACCCCCATAGCATCCTCCGAGTGGGCCTGCTTTTCTCTCCCTCAAACCTCCCAAACCCTCGCCCCTCCTTGCTTAGCCAACGACTTCGCTTTCTTCTTGGCCAGAGGATGGCATCCACGAGGGCTCACCTCCCTCATCTAATTGCATCATTAAATGACGAAACGTCACGGGGCCCCACCCACCTTCTACTGCCTTCTCAGCAACAGCGGCTCTCCCTTTCTTTAATCCTCTCTTCAAGGCCTTCCCCCTCTGGCCATCGGCTCTTTCAATTCTAGTATCTCCGTACCAACAAAAGAAATTCCTCTTAATCTCACCATCTCTGCCAGCTATGGCCCGGTTTCCAATTTCTCCACGCTTTGTCAGAGAGCCTGCCATCCCTACTCCTTCTTCACCTCAGCCCAGTCCCGCATCAGCCCCCACCCCCGGGCCAGCACTGCTCGCACACGCCAGATGGTCTGTTGCTAGACTTACTTAGGTGTGAGGGCCACCTGGGCAGCTCAAGTCAGGTGAGCGTCTGACTCTTTTGATTTCAGCTCAGGCTGTGATCCAAGGGTCATGAGATCGAGCCCTGCATCAGGCTCCATGCTGAGCGTGGAGCCTGTTTGAGATTATTCTCTCTCCTCTGCCGCTCCCCAACCCCACCACGCGCACACTCTCTTGTGTGCTCTCTCTCCAAAACAAAACAAAACAAACATCAGGTGTGCTTTGATTCCTAAATGACCAGGCCTCTCGCAGCATTTGGGCATCTGGCACATCAGTCACCCCTCCATCTTAACCACATCCTTTCTTGGTCTCCAAATCAGCACAGCTTGATTTTGCTCAGCCTCTCCCGGCTCCCCCCCACTGTTTTCAGCAGCGTCTGCTGGCTCTTCCCCCTCTAACCCGGCTGTGAGTCCTGGAATTCCTTGGTAACCAGCCCCGGCCCCTCCTCTTTTCTCCCTGCGTACAGTCTCCTTGGGATGTCCCGTCTGTATGCTATCATTTCTGTGCCAAGGATGCCAAGATTTACATCTGAAGACCAGAATCAGATATCCAGAAACCTCCTTGAGATACAAGCATCCCAGACTTGACTTTTCCTAAATTAAACCCTCCACCTTCCCCCTCAGTCCTTCCCCCTCTGTTCACATCACCACATTACCATCTGCCCAGTTGCTCAGTTCAGCCTCGTGATCGTCCACTCTGCCTCCACCCTCAACCAGTCGTTGGCCAAGTCCTGTCCGTTCTACTATCTCAACTCTGTGCACAGCTTTCTTTCAGATTTTCTTCTCCAACTCTACTGCCGAAACTCTAGCCATGACATCGACCCTTATATGGACAAATGCAACAAGCTCCCAGCTGGCTTCTCCCACGGCCGTCCCCTCCCTCTCCATAATGCCCAGAGACATCCCTAAAACTACATCAGGTCACGACAGTCTCCTTTCTAAAGCCCTCTGATGGCTTTCCACTAAAGTGAAAATAAAATGAAAACTCCTAAGCATGCCCACAAAACTTTGCATGGTCTGACTCCTGCCTCGGTTTCCAACCCTCCTCCCGGCCCCATATTTCCTTTTCACATACGTTCTCTGCCTGGAAACGTCTTCCCTCTGCTAATTCTTCAGATAACTGTTTAAATAGTACATCTTCAGAGGCCTTCTCTGACCACCCGCTTGACCTAAAGGAACATAGTATTCTCTTCTTACAACATAGTGATTTGTCTTGGTTTGTTTTATATCATCTAACTAAACCATAATCTCCATGATGGCAAGAATGAGACCTTTACTTCTCCTAACAGTGCACACAGGAGGTGCTCAAGAATTATGTGTCAATTAATAAGCAGAAAAGATTGTGACTATTGAAAACCACTCTTCCCACTGAACAGAGCAGCCCTCTGAGCCCTGATCTGGGCCCTGGAAATAGGAGGTTGGGGGCGGGGTGCGGGGGTGGTGTTACAAGCTCCTGTTTCCATCCTCAGTAACGCTCTGCCACCCGTGCCTAAAATCCCCATTATAACATCTATTTCCCGCTGCTGCGTCACTAACTGTGTAAGATGAAAAAAATGAGAGGAGCAGAAAGAGGTGGGGAAAGGAGAAAAAGGTTTAATATTTGTAGTTGAAGCACACTGGATGTGTAAGAAATATTCTCACCGTTCTCCTTTCAGATTTGGTCTATAAAACATGCCCCGTAGAAAAGCCTATCATCTCTGTAATGAACATTTGCACGTGCAATCCCCATTACTGTTAATGTTTGGAAAGGCCAAATATACAGCTTCCATCTTTAGCAGGGAGCATCCTACAAATTCCAGTATCATATTTATCTCTTCACATCTTTCACACTTGAAATGAAATCACTCTTACTGATATACAAGGAAATAAAAACGTGGGTTAGCTCTATTAGTTCTGAGATGACTCCACAGCCTGTACTTTGAAACACTAACTCATTCAATACTCCCCCAGTGGCATGAAAGAATTAATACAATCTGCAGATCTCCCTAAACATATTCCCAAGAGAACCGCCTAGGCACGTGGGGAATGGGACATTATGTTCTGTTTCCTGTTATTACAGTTACATTTTCTGTAATGTGGTCCCTGAAGAGATAATAATTTCAATCTAAAAATACTAATTGAAGTTTATAAAAGGAGCCACAATTTGAGATTTCTCTAAGCATTTGTTCAGGAATTCAAATGTCCAATAACTGTCTCATTTTTCCTGCAAAAAAAAAAAAAAAAAAAGCTCTCTTGTCTCTAGTTATTGTAATGTGGGTATTGGGCAAAATACCGGGAATGCTGGAAGAACAGCCATGGAGAGCATTCCACATACCGTGCAATTTAAAGCCAAATGTTAGTGAAGATCAACAGATACGAACAGTGTATTTATTCACCTCTTGATTTCATCCTAGAATGAGGGAACAAAAGAAATACAGGACAAATTACAATCACCAACAGTTCCCAAACTCCATTTTCTCATTCAACAAACATTTGTAGACACGACTCTGCTTGGAGTGAGAAAAGATGAATAAAAGACCCACAGACCCTTTCATTCAATCTGCATGATGTCTGCAGTCATTCAGAAAGCATCTCTGGGAGGTCCAGGCTTCCAGTGACGGAATGACTACGTCATGGGGAGGAAAGGTACAGCACAGGGAATACGGTGCTTATAGGGACAGACGGCAGGACACCTGCGGTGAGCACGGCATCATGTGACTCACACCCTGAAATCACACCTGAAACGATGTAACATCGCGTGTCAACTCTACCTCAATTAAAAAGAGAGAAGGGGGGAAATGCACTTTTCCTACAAGTGTCATTCTGTAGGGGTTTCTGGGCTAAGTTGTCTCATCTACGCGTGGCCAATATTTAATATCTGGGACATTTCGAACCAGCACTGGTAACACCTCTGTACGCGGGACGAGCACAGGATGGAAGGATGAGAGGCGGTGCCCAGGGTACAATGACGTCCAGCGGTTTAAAGCTCCTTCTCCAAAGGGTGTGAAATTCCAGTTGTGCTAAGGGGTGGTTGTGATCAGACTGGTTAGAAGGAGAAGAATTAGGTGGTTAGGTCTTGAATAACCACAAGCTGACTTCAGTGAAGGCCCTATTTATGTCCTCTTAACACCCCTTTCGTACTAAATAGTTTTGTTCTTCACTATGTCAGGCCTTACAATGCTTCTGGAAACCATCACTCCTCTGCTCTTGAAGAGAAGAGGGTTGATAAGGTCAAGAGGTTTGCCCCAGACCCTCGGCAAGAGCTGTACACTCAACGCAGATGCCGATTCTTCATGCAATGCTGACATGATGAACTCACATGGTTTCCAAACAGGGTTCCCACCCCCAGCCAGCCGTGGACCTCTACCAAACATGCTGTATACAGCAAGGCAAACTGTTTAGGATCCAACAGAAGTTAATGTTACACTATATAGAAACTCCTTCGACACTTTCGTGACAATATGAACAAGGATAACTATGTGTAGCGTAGCCATAGTGTACTACCATGGTGCTGCCAACTCTATTATTATCCTTGGGTTACAAATGAAGAAACTGGGGCTTAGGACACTAAGCAATCTCTCAACAGGTAAGCAACCGGGCTTCCACCTACACCAGGTCTGAATCCCCTGTTCTTACTTTAAACCTAACCATAGTGCCTCCTCCGAGCTCAAGCCACTTCCAAGTGGGGCTTTGTGGCAAAGTCTACAGCAATTTTCAGACGCTTAACATAGTGGGTCCATCACCTTAGGAGAACTCCAGCCTTGCACTCCAAAAGCCAAAATGCCTTCTTCCTGCATAAAAATCATGCTCAACCGTAAGATAAGAGAATCTGCCCCTTAAAATGCCACCACAAAAACAGTTTGCATGAAAATATTTTTATCCTCATTGAGATGGGTCATCAACTTCAACCTGAAAACACATAATTTGTTTGATCTTGTCACTATAAAAATACCCACCTGGTGCCTACTGCATGCTGGCTTTGGGCAAAGCTTTGTTTTCGCAAAAGAAAAGCAAAGATTAGATATGGTGGCTATTTCTGTTCAGTTCTCTGCCTCTCTTCTGGGCTTGAGCTCTCTGAGATGCCAAGGAATCTGGACGTTCCAGAAGAGGAGTGGGGTGCAGAGAGACCACGATGTGTCTGGGAGGGAATGCTGTTCCCTTTAACTCACACTTTGACCTTCTCCTATGAGAAGTATTTGCCAATTCCAAGCACTCTAAAAGGCTGCGAAATATGTATCTAAAGGGGAAGAGCTTTCCTCCTGTTTTTCTTCATTTTATTCACCAAATATGAAAAAGAAGGAAAAAGCAGTATGTGACACAGATAAGGACCAGCACACAGGAAACATTATAAAATCTGTTGGAGATCTTTGTCTTATTTTTGAAAAAGTAGATGAAATCCCTCATATAAATTATTGAGTGATTTCTTAAAATGATCTTAATAAAAGCAGCTGAAGTCACTGAAAATAAAGTAAAATAGTAACACCGAACTTGCATCGGGGGCTTTCTCAGAGCCATTTCTCACAACAACCCTGGGAGATGGATGCGTGAGCACTTATATTGCACCAACAAACCCAGATGCTCCGCCGACGAGCACAACCCTGCACAGCTGGTCCGTGGCCTCGCCAGCATGGGAAGCCGGCTGTCCCGCCCTGCAGTCTTCACCAACTTCTGAAGGACATCTTGCTTCTTAATTTACGTCCTCTTAAAAAACACGAATAAATAACCACACAGACAAAAATTTATAACTATTGGTACCATCTGGGGTAAAGAAAGTGAAATACGGATTATATAAGGGGTCAAATTTTCCTTCTGAATGTTCTTTCCCTTCCAAGTTCTATCATAAAGAAACAAATTATAAAAAAATAAAAAAAGGAAAATCATGTGGTGGCTCAAGCTCAAACTCTGTCAAATATTGAGAAATTTGAAACAACCCCATCCTTTGCCCACAGCAAGACTATAAATGCAAGTTGACATACAGTATGTCTAAATATTTAAGTTATAAATTGAGCAAACACATTGTTTAATGAAACATATTTCATCTCTCTACCTTGAAAATATAGCTTTAATTGCTTTGTGGATATTTTGAAAATTTAAATCATGAAATCTTCATAATTATAAAAATAAGACTATTCATAAATCCGCTATTTCACGTCCACCCAGCTGCCTGTCTTGCCTTCATGCATGTTAGGCCTGCACTCACACGCCCATTTTTAAGAATAACATGAATCGTGTTCTTTTGCAAACTGCTAATTAGCATGTTGTGAATACCACACTAGATGGTTAATACCTTTCAAACCACAAGTTGGGAGCGTGAAGAGAATCAAGAAAATGGATGCTCTCAAAGAATAGAGAACAAAGACTTTATCGGTGCAAAACTCCACCGCATGCCTGCCGCCTGAGCAGAAGGGTTTGACAGGTGAATCAATCTTCTCCCTTCTTTAAGCATTTCCGCCACTCAAACCTCAGAGGACGTGTCCGTCCACCACCGGCAGTGCACACGCTTGTGGACATTCGGATGCATGTGCCTTGCTGGGGACTCAGGACAAGACGTGCTCAGAAGGGGTTCTGGGGCTAAGCAGGCTGCAGGGCCCACTTGGGCAGCACGGAGCAGAGCATCCTGAGCGACCGGGTGCTTCCGGGCTGTTCCCCATGGTTTTCTCCCTGTGTCTGTGGGTTTGATTAGCAGGGCCCACTAAAACACGGGTCCTCGGTTCTGGGGCGGGGGTCTCTCTGGCTTGGATTGAAGGCGGTACTATTTTGAAATCTATGAAACGAGCTTTTATTTTGAACTAGCACGTTGGCTGAAAGCAAAGTTTCTGGAGCCCCACGACAAGGTTTCAAATCCCAGTTCCCCACTTACTGGTCACGTGACCACAAACAAGTCACTTCACCCTGTGCCTTAGAGCACTCATCTGCCAAATGTCGGCATTTACAGCGTCCACCTCCCCGAGCTGTTCAGAGAAGAGTAAGTCAGCGAGTACATGCGAGCGGCTGACATGAGCGCTGGCGCGTTTCAGCGGCTGTAGAAGTATTACCCATTTTTCCTTATAAATACAACCATCCCTTTTGGGTTTTTTGTTTTGTTTGCAAATCTGATCAAGTCCTATTTCCAAGTATTCACTTGGATTTAAACGTTTCACCTGAACAGATTTCTCTTGCTTTCTCAATAAGCAAAATATCCAAATAAAAATAGAAAACCGAGTGTCTGTGTATGAGGAATATATCCAGTATTAGGAGAATCTTTCATCAATGATTCACCACACATCTACGCAGAACTTCCCCAAAGAAGTGCGCTAAGCCCCTAGGCGCTGAGCATCCCCAGCAACGGCGGTCCTCTCCAGAAGGACCATGTAAAGCAGCTGTTTGTCACCGCAAACATTCACACCACATGCAAACCTACGGAGTTCAAGAGGAACACTACACAGGGAAACTGTTCTTTGTCACTAATAAGGACTTCCTTTTTGCTGCTCACCATAGCTATCAGTACCATACAAGGGAAAACGCAATTATAATAAGAGTTAACAGGGAAGTGAAATGTATGATGTGCCTGTCACGTGTTAAGCACCTGACGTGCATTCCTCACGTGAGCCATACAGCAACCCCACCAGGGGACCCCGTGGTGATCATTTGATAAGACAGGGAAGCAGAGATGAAGACCACCTACACGATGATTTGTCAGAGATTACCCAGAGACTTAACAGCTGGGCTGGTGTTTGAGCCCAGGTCTTGGATTTGAAGCCGCTGCACCCCCGCCCCCGCCCCCACCCCGATATGCAGCTACAGCAAGAAGGGAAGTTAGGCTTACAAACTTTAGTTCTCAATATGATCCGCTGTCCACTGTATTATGTTGGTTAGCAACTAGTTTTCTCAAGTTACCTGAGCTAACTACCAAATCACAGGCACGAATCAAATGCCTGCTGGATAGTCACCCCACTTAGACTAAGAGTTCAGGGCTGAGAACAAACCACAGGAAGAAGAAAACATCCACCCTGTTTATATAGGTAAACAAAGTCTTTGGTCTGCTATTCAACTGACCCTCAGAAGACTATTCTTGTAAAAGAAAAATGGTGTTTGTAGCTCCAATTATTCAAACTGTCTTGTTGTAAATGTTCTCATATTTTCCAAATGCTCATTTAGCTTCACATGCCATTTTCTCTACATGCAGTCAGTGATGGTCTGTACAGAGGTGAGGGCTCATAGAATCCAGCTGGGCATGCACATCACTCCAAATGACAGCAGGAAAATAACGTCAAAGGAAAATAAAGGAGAATTCTGGACAGTAAGAGTGGATGAAGTACAAAGTAATCATGTGCAAGTATTCCTGGAAACTCCTGCTGTGTTTTGATGGAGAACTCATACTTCTTCAAAGAAAAAGTAAAGTTGTAAGTTTGTTACCTGTAAGGTGTTTGTAGTATCAGGAATTAGGGAAAAGAACTTAAATTTGAGACTGGACTACAAAGAAGTCCAGAATGGTATGTGGGGTCGTCAGAAATTCCTGACACAGTGATTGTGGGCAGGGAAAAGTATATTTACAACAGAGGAACTTTCAAGTATTATTTAATCTCCACTTAAAAATTAAGCCAGCACCACAGGGTATTATAAATCACACATATATTAGAAACATATATTTCTGTACTGACGAACAGAAAAAACTAGCTGACTTGAGAGCATTCAGACGGAATGCCTTAGTAAACTGTGTAATCTCAAATTTCCATGCAGTCCAGTTGTAAACAAGATGAGGTAATTCCGATTTTTCAACACTTTGGCACTGTCTGTTCACAAAGTTTCCTCATGAACCCACTGACTGATAGCATATGCTTTCATTTTTCATCTCTGAAGAATGTTATCATACCACCAAGGGAACACAGCCGAACTCACAGCACATGCTGTTTCTTTTTTTGTTTGTTTCAAGGACAAAAATCACTACCTCCGCATTAGCATACATTCCAAACTGTGACAGCAGAGACCACTGTTTTAGTTTCTAAAAACAGGCATAATTTATATTAATACAGATCGCATGCTAATGGGGAGTCTGGGTGAGATGCTGAGAGGAAAACCGCACACACTCAGCCATCAGCTAACACCGACCGCCCGTCTGTGCAAGGCATGTTGCTGCGTCTGCAGGTAAAACAAAGACGGTCATGGGGCACCCGGCTGCCTCAGTTGACAGAGCGTGCAACGCTTGATCTCGGGGTCATGCCACGTAGGGTGTGCAGGTAACTAAAACTTTAAAAACAATAACAACAAAGACTGTTAGTTCTAGAACTTCTGCAAGGTGTAGTGGTAGAGAGATGAAACAACTCCCCGTTATTATAATTTGTGGTAGCCAGAATTCCAAGGTGACCCCCTAGGACCCATGCCTTTGTATGACCCCCTCCCCTGAGTGGGGGCAGGGCCAGTGAGGAGGAGGGGACATCACTCCCACAATTAGGTTACACAGTACGATAAAGCTAAAATAATTCTGCAGATGTAATGAAGGTCCCTAACCGGTTGACTTTAGATTATCCCTAAAAAGACTAAATCAGGTCTCTATAAAAGGTCTAAAGTTAAGAGATGAGAAGCAGCAGGGGTGTTTTCTTATTGGTCTTGAAGAACTGCCATTTTAGGGAGAAGGTCATGTGGCTGGGAACGCTGGGTGGCCTCTGGTTGCTGAGGACCTCAACCTGACAACCACAAAGAGCCAAATTCTCCTGACTACCAGTGAGCTTGGAAGAGAACCCCAAACCTCAGATGAGACTGTAGCCCTAGCAACACCTTCACGTGCATTTGAGCAGAGGATCCAGCTAAACCATGTTCAGACTCCTGAGCTGCTGATGCTTTCTGGATAATGAACAGGTGTTGCTTTGATCTGCTAAACTGGAGGTTATTTTTCAGAAATACAAAATGAGGGGTACGTGCACCCCAATGTTTATAGCAGCAATGTCCACAGTAGCCAAACTGTGGAAAGAGCCAAGACGTCCATCGACAGATGAATGGATAAAGAAGAGGTGGTATATATACACAATGGAATATTATGCAGCCATCAAAAGGAATGAGATCTTGCCATTTGCAACGACGTGGATGGAACTGGAGGGTGTTATGCTGAGTGAAATAAGTCAATCAGAGAAAGACATGTATCCTATGACCTCACTGACATGAGGAATTCTTAATCTCAGGAAACAAACTGAGGGTTGCTGGAGTCGTTGGGGGTGGGAGGGATGGGGTGGCTGGGTGATAGACATTGGGGAGGTTATGTGCTATGGTGAGCGCTGTGAATTGTGCAAGACTGTTGAATCACAGACCTGTACCTCTGAAACAATGCAATATATATTAAGAAAAAAGAAGATAGCAGGAGGGGAAGAATGAAGGGGGGAAATCGGAGGGGGAGACGAACCATGAGAGACGATGGACTCTGAAAAACAAACTGAGGGTTCTAGAGGGGAGGGGGGTGGGGGGATGGGTTAGCCTGGTGATGGGTATTAAAGAGGGCACATTCTGCATGGAGCACTGGGTGTTATGCACAATGACTCATGGAACACTGCATCAAAAACTAATGATGTAATGTATGGTGATTAACATAACAATAAAAAATTAAAAAAAAAGAAAAAAGAAATACAAAATGAATATATAAATCAGTGTACATTAAAAATGTAAAGATAAAGTCTTGTGAATTTCAGAATGAATCAAATCTTGTTTTTTCTCCAATCACAAAATTCACTGCACTTATAATAAGGCACTTGAGTCACTTAATAATAGCTATGTGACCTTTGGCAATTGACTCAACCTCTGTGCCTCAGTTTCTCCACCTATGAAATGGGGAATAATACATAGAGTCTGTGTGGGTTCGGTGAGGGAACAACATGTCTAATGCTAAACCCAGCTCCTGTCAAAGAGGAAGCTCTCCATAAAATACTATGATCACTACTGTTACTGTTCTATTATTACCAGCATTATTAATTTGATTACAGCAAACACATCTGGGTCACCCACTACACACCTGATGCCTAGCCCAGCCTGAAAAGTATGAATGGGTGAAAAAATGAGTCCATGAACTCGGGAAGGGCTTCATGGAAATTGCAGACGACTGTGAATTTGACAGTCAGCAATATGTTTTAATCATTTATTCATTGAAACAAAATTATTGAGCCCTTCGGAACGATCTCCCTCACAGTGCCCAGGGCAGGTACTCTTCAGTGCGAACAGTCAGCGCTTGAAATTAAACAGACATACGGTGCTGGAAGCAGAGACTGGGCTGAGACAGAAAGCCTAGGAAAGTATGCAGTAGTTTGGAAGGACTCACAACAGAAGGCACCATGGTTTCAGTGGGCATAGGAAACCATGACCCACAGGCCCCATATGCTGTGTCTTTTCCCCAAGCCCTGACCTGTGCCCTCTAACATCCACTGCCCTTACTTGAGAAGCTGATGCCTGAGGGTCAGCCTTCTCAGCATGAATCTAGGGGTGACTGTGATCCTCCCCAGAGACCAGGGAAGCTGGCCAATACCTCCCTTGCCCTCATGATAGCCCACCCCAAATCACAAGGATCTCTTTGGAAGGAGCTTGTACCCCTGTCTGGGGCCCCAGCTTTTGCGGCTGCCACCTGCCACCTGAGAGATGAGCCCCCAATCCCCTGGCTCTGTCAACAGGGCTTGCATCCAGGAGTCCCACAGTATTGCAGCAAAAAAGGAAGAAGTTCTCAACAGTCTAAAGAGCCCCCTTGCACAGATATACACCCAGGCCCAGTGAAGAGGGAGTAGACAAACATGACCATCTCCTGGAAGGGTCCTAACTGCATCCTTTCCCTGAGGCTGCCTGAGGGTCCGGCCTCCAGCCAGGCTGCATCTAGGTACTAACTGCAGTCCCCTCTTTGGAACACCAATGGGTCTTGGTCCACCCTTAACTACTGGAAGACACTGAGAACAAAGAAGTAAGTTTGGACAATCACACAGTATAAGGGACAACTGTGAGCACAGCCTGGGTCGATTGACAAGGTCCATCTCCCAACAAGCCCACTCTGTCTGGGTCGATTGACAAGGTCCATCTCCCAACAAGCCCACTCTGTCTGGGTCGATTGACAAGGTCCATCTCCCAACAAGCCCACTCTGTCTGGGTCGATTGACAAGGTCCATCTCCCAACAAGCCCACTCTGTCTGGGTCGATTGACAAGGTCCATCTCCCAACAAGCCCACTCTGTCTGGGTCGATTGACAAGGTCCATCTCCCAACAAGCCCACTCTGTCTGGGTCGATTGACAAGGTCCATCTCCCAACAAGCCCACTCTGTCTGGGTCGATTGACAAGGTCCATCTCCCAACAAGCCCACTCTGTCAAGACTGGGAAAGGTGGCTGCACATTTTTATCTAATGCACGGGAACCAACGTGGAGAGTCAAGGAAAATGAAGAAATAGGAAGATGTTTCAAACATGAGAAAAAAAAAAAACAACTCTAGACAAAGAGCCTAGCGAAACAGAGGTAAGTGATGTATCTGACAGAGAGCTCAAAGTAATGCTCATAAAGATACTCACGGAAGTCAGGAGAAAATGCATGAACCGAGTGAGAATTTCAACAAAGAGGATATTTCAAAAGTACCAAATAGAAATCAAGAGCCAAAGAATATAATAATTAAACAAACAAACAAAAATCAGTAGAAGGGTTTAATAGCAGACTAGATCGAGCAGAAAAAAAAGATGAGTGAAGTTGAAGATGGGGCAGTGGAATTCATATGAGGGGGGAAAAAAGCACAAAAAAACAATAAAAAAGAATGAAGAGAGCCTTGTGGGACACAATAAAGTGGACCAATATACACATTATAGGGTCCCAGAAGGAAAAGATAGAGAGAAAGGGGCAGAAAGCTTATTCAAAGAGCTAATGTTTGAAAATTTACCTAATCTGGGGAAAGAAATAGATATCCAGACCCAGGAAACTCAGTTTCAAGTAAAATGGATCCAAAGAGACCCACATTGAGATACATTGTAATTAAACTGATGAAAGTTAAAGACAAGGAAAGAATGTTAAAAGCAGCAACAGAAAAATAGCTCGTTACATACAAGGACCCTCCCCCCATAAGACTATCAGCAGATCTTTCTTTGTCAAAAAAGACATCAGATAACAAGTGCTGTTAAGCATGTGGATATAAGGGAATTCTTGTGCACTGCTGGTGGAAATGCAAACTGGTACAGTCACTATGGAAAATAGTGTGGAGGCTCCTCTAAAAATTAAAAATAGAACTACCAAATGATACAACAATCCCACTTCTAGATATATATCCAAAGGGAATGAAAACAGGACCTCAAAAAGATATCTGCATTCTCATGTTGACAGCAGTATTATTTACAGTAGCCAAGATATGGAAACAACGTAAGTGTTCATCAACAGATGAATGGCTAAAGAAAATGTGATCTATATACATATATACACACACATATACATATACATATATAGACATATGTATATAGATCAGATTTTCTTTAGCTATTTATCTGCCGATGGACACGTATGTATATATAGTGAAATATTCAGCCATGAGAAAGAAGAAAATCCTGGCATTTTAACAACATGGTCCTTGAGGGCATTAAGGCTAAGTGGAATAAGAGAAAGAACAGTGCATATTGTCTATGTGTAGAATCTGAAACAGTCAAACGCACAGAAACAGAGACTAGAATGGTGGTTGCCAGAGGGTGGGCCAGAAGGGACATAAGCTGTTGGTCTATACAAATTTCTAGCTATAAGATGAATAAATCCTGAGGATCCATGTACATCATGATGATTATGATTAATAATACTGTATTGTGTACTTGAACAATATGTATCATATACTCACATAATACTTGCTAAGACAGAAAATCTTAAATGTTCTCCTCACAAAAAAAAGAAATGATAAATATGAGATGTGCAAATGCTATGGTGGCAATCATTTTACAATCGACCCATCGTACACCTTAAACTTAGACAATGCTTTATGTCAAATATATCTCAAAAAGCTGAAAAAATAAAACAGAATTCGCTGCAGTGATGTTACAAAACTCTGATCATGGCTGAGTGGTGGCAAATCTATGAGGTTAAGTGTTGCATTTGCATTTTTGTCTCCCATATCAATGGTAAGATTATGAGAGTTTTAGGGAAGATTCCAAGAATAACTGAAATCTGAGGATAAAATATTTTGAAAGCCACTGGAATGCGAGAAGGTATAAAAGTAAAGCAAGAAATTCTCCTAAACCTAAAAGAAACCTCCTAAAACATTTTGCATCTTCCCCAAAATGCTTTTTTAACCTAGTGCAGTTTCACTCATGGAAAATAAAGCTTCTGTTTATTGAGTGAAATTCTACAGGAGGAAAATGTTCCCAGGGTGTTTATTATTAAAAGTACAAGAATTTGAGGTATTTATTAATGTAACAAAAACAAAGACTATAACCACATAAACAACATGATTCCTAGTAGCATGAATGTTTATTTCCTACTTTTCTCCAGTTCTTAAAATTCCCATTCAGGAAAACTAAAATTATACACACAAACAGCATTTGTTAACAAACCCATCCTTTAATAAAATCTGTTTATTGATTATTTCTTCTTGAACAATTTACTCCCATTCTCTACCATTCTTGGTTCTGGATATCTTGGGCAATATTCTGTTGAAAGAAACTCAGGCTGGGAAAACATAAGAAATGCTGATGATGGTGAGCACAGAGCAAATTTTAGACATCTGCTCCTTCTACAGTTTAGATGAATTATCTAAACTATGAATTAGGAGACATAGGGAAGAAGAGTAAATCATAGGTGACTTCTTAAAATATACAGATCCAATATGGATCTGGAAATATAAGATCCATAATTAACTGAAAATTATAAAAAATTAAGTATGGTTACAAGTCATGGTAAAACAACTCAGAAGTTTAAACATCTATTATTACTACATCTAACCCTACTTCAAGAGACAGCTTGTAACTGTGTAACTTGCTACAGAAATATGGTTCAATAACTTTCAGGTCTTCAGGCTAAGGGTTTCATTCATATCCCAATTACACATCAGTCTCAAGAATGTAAGACCAATGTGATTTTCTAAATTTTTGTTATCTCCATGATGTCTGTCATTTCAAAAGTTAGAAATGCAAAGTTGTTTATTTTCTAACTAATTCAATTGATGAGAGAGACTATAAAGCAGAATTAGTAAGATAAGAACCAATGATGTGTTTTTTGAAAATTAAGACCTGTAACTGAAAGAGGTCTCTATTCAGTTGGAATATTTGGCTGGCCTTGACATCACTGTTTAGTAAGAGCAACTTTAAAAATGAATTTTATGGGGGGGGGTGAATGTCTACACCCAAGGTTGTAAATTCCTCAGAAATCAAGAAGGTATTAAATCATTTTCAATCATTAAAAACATTGATTGAGTGCCTCTTTTTTGCTTGATAGTATCGTGGGAATGCAACCATGTCCAAGCCAACACAAAGCCTACATTTTACTGGTAGAGTTGGCTAGAGATTAAGATAAAGTGATACATATAATATGGAAAAATTACACAAGATATGAGTTTGCGGAGTGAAAGGCAACTGGGAAGGAGCTGGATAGGAAAACAGTGGTTGGGCAAGACCCATCCAAGGAGATACTAAAGCCCATAAGTAACTAAGTTACCTGTAATCTTACAGATCATTCAACTAAACCATTAAATGATTTAATTTTGGGTGTAATTTAAAATGATTCTACAAAAATCTTTTGCCCAACTGGTTAAGATGAACCTTTCAGCACTATACCTACTAATGCTAGTTGGCAAGAATCAACATTAACATGAAGAGTTGTCAGACTAGAGAATAAAACTGATTTTTAAACTAATTTTTCATAAATCAAGGAGCACACCAGAGATTTAAGAATAAAATAGAAGTGGGGCACCTGGGTGGTGCAGTTGGTTGAGCATCTGACACTTAGTATCAGCTCAGATCTGATCTCAGGGTCTTGAGATCAAGCCCCATGTCAGGCTCCATGTTCAGCGCAGAGTCAGTTTAAGTTTCTTTCCCTATGCCCCTTCCTGCCCCCCCCATTCTAAAATAATCTTTTTTTATTCTTTTTAAAAAAAGAATTCTTTAAAAAAAAAAAAGAATAAAATAGAAGTACAACTCAACACAATTAGTGTTACGTTTTATTAGGGAAGAAAATTTTGTCTGTTTTGTTCACCGCTATGTCCCCAGTGCTTAGAACAGTGCCTGGCAAAAAGAGGTTCAATATTTGTTGCATATTTGTTGAATGAATACAACACAGAAAAAAACTGAGTATCTTGTATTTATACAAAGCACAAGGATAAGGCAAAAAAAAAAAAAAAGTAGAGGAAACCATCCCTTCCAACCTTGTATAACTTATAGGCCAGTAAGCAGAGGCTAAGCCATTTATAAAACGTGGCAGAAGAGAGTAAGGACAGTTCTTCCCCAGCAGAGTGAGAGAGGAAGACAGAGGGAGCAAAGGAGAACTACGGATTCATTCTAAAGGGGAACACAGGAATGACTTTAAAAGGAAGTAACGTTCGTGCAGACTGTGGAATTGGAAAAGGTTGGAGGAATGACAAAGGCTGCGTCAAAGACACACGTTGACCCATTTTGTTTTTAACAGGTATTGCACACAAAACAACAGGTGTTTAAAAGCACAGAGAAAAGAAAGATGGGTCCCACCCAGGGAGGGGTCAGCGATGAGTGAAGTGAACATCATCTGTGAGGAGCGGGGAGAATGGGCCCTGGAGGCCTTCAAGGCTGCCTGGGTCACATCTGATATTGAGACTGAGGAGAAATCTAACCTAGAGCTGCTCCGGGTCCTCTCACAAGTCTACCAAGGCAGAGTAAGTTCTCAACTCAAACTGGCATCACCTACACACTTAAGACCGGTTTCTCACAAAGCAAATTTCAGAACACGTGCAGCTTTGCCCTAGGTGCATCCTTGACATGACAAGAACCAATCTGTTTTGCATGGAAGTTACAACACACAGTCTAGAAAAATCATTTCCAAGTGATAACTCCACATCTTGCTCTCATCTAGACATTTCCAACCTTTTGTACCCTAAAGTCTGCCAAATGTTCCTGCAGTTTCCCCAGGCCCCACGTCACCCATCCACCGGTAAAAAAACTTTCCGAAGTTTGTCACCAAATTTGGGAAATCCTACCTGCAAGAATTAAAAATCCAATTACTAAAGCATACTACAAGCAGATAAATACAGGAACACTTACAGATACTGAAGACAGCTCTATAAATCCAGAGGGAAAAGACCTATTCAGAAATGATGGAGCACTTTCTTTCTCTGGGCCTCATCCGCCTGAGCAGTGAAAGGCAGGAACCATTCCTGATGTTTTTGCAGGTACCATCCAGCTGAATGAGTCATCAATCCTGTGAAACTTGCCACCCATGACTAAATGAAGGCTCTGATCCATTCCTTCTGCTCTCATTAGCAATATTGCTGTCTGATTTTGCTCTTCATTCCAGATAACAATGTTCTCTACTTTTCCAGCATATTTGAAGAAAGTTCTGATGCTTAAGTTTAGCTAAATGACAGATGGGTAGGAATGTGCAAAATGACCTTTTTTAAACAATAAAATGGACAAAAAAAAAAAAAAAGCCCCCAAAGCAAAGAAAGACACCTGCTTTAAGGATGTCTATCTTGGCCAAACCCAGAGAAAGCACACAAGAGAGCTTCTTCAGGGAAAACAAAATCAAACAAATAAACAAACAAAAAAACAGATCTGCAAATTTTATCCTACTATAAAGCTAAGACTTTCAAGGTCAAGGAGGGCAGCCTGTAGGAATAAATGTTTTGACGATAGCATTTGATCCATGTTTCTTGGTTACCTCCATATTTGGAATTTCAAAATCATGGGTTGGAAAACTTCAAAAACAAAAGAATTATGAAATCCTGCCAGTGTATGAAATACTGTCCTATCAGAGATGTTTTTACTGAGGAACTGACAGAGCTTTAGGGCCCCTCCCTTGCAAAGGGCTCCTTGTAAGGTACTGGGAGAGGCCCCAGCAATGTGGTTACCATGTCATATGCTTTAGTAAATTTTGCAAAAGTAAGATATTTTGAAAGCAACCAATTAAGACCGTTGTCTCCTTCCATTCATTATATGCTCCATCAGGCCCCCTTGTGTCAGGTGATGAGGGAGTGTGTGGGGGGAGCTACTGCAAGTCCTGCTAAGGAAAGCTGAGCTTGGTTTGCATTTAATGGGCTACATTCTGTGGTCCGTAACCACGCTCTTATATAGTCAAGTCTTCGCTGCCGTCCTGGTGTAGGAATGGCTTCCAGAAATATTCTACCACCTACCGTGCTGACTCCCACACACCCGCTGTCAGGACATGGAATTGCAAAGTCAGAGGTTCTGCAGAGACCAAACTAGGTCCTCTGGTGCCTGTTCCTAGAAAAACAGAGAGAGTTGAGGAGGAGCAAGGTTTGAAATGTCGGAGTCAGTAGCTGGACTGTGGAAAAACCTTCTAAATCTTCCCGGTCATATATGAAAGACACTTGATGGAGGTTGGCAACAATCTCAAGAAAATACTGGAATCACTTAGTAACAAGTTGTGATGCTAACAGAAACTTTTCCAAACTATTAATAAAAGAAAAGAAAAGAAAAAAAAATTGATTAGACATGCTAGCAGAAAGCTTGCATGAGCTTTCCATTCTCTTTACAGAAAAGGAAATGACAAGTCATGGTCATATGAAGAAATAATCCAAGAGTACATTGTCAAAAAATATAGAAAAAAACATTATAAAGACATGTCAGTCATTATATGTATGTGTGTATATATATCTATATATAGTTTTTGGATATCAGTGGTACTTATTAGCATTTTTATATGTAATCTGTTGTTATTCATTCTCTCATCCTAAATATATATGCACTGTCATACCTAAATTTCTGTTTTTCCTTTTCCCAAAAATTGTATAAGCTTAAACCCATACAAAACTTGGATTACTCCTTGTGTTCTGGACAATTTATGGTTCATCTCTCTCCATGACTTCATGTGAAAAAAATCTGATGGGTAATTTACAAAACAACTGGTTAATTCATATACAGGGTAATTTACAAAACAACTGTTAATTCATACACAGACATAGAGCAGTGCGAGACAGGGAGAGATTCCTGCCTTTCTGGTTCTGTGACAGATCAATTAAGGACCACTCTGGGAAGAGAGCATTGTCCCTGAGCCCGGGGTTGGGGGTCCATCTCCGGTCGGGGCTGGTGTGGCCGTGCTGGAGGCCAGGAGGGGAAGCCACAGCTCTGTGCCTGGCAAATGCCTGCCTTGATCAGTTTTCCAGGACTGCTACATGCATTGCCCCAAACCTTGCAGCTGACTACGAATTCATTATCTCACAGTTGTCCAGGTTAGAAGTCCAAACTGAGCCTCACTGAGCTACAATCAGGGTGTTGCAGAGTGACATTCTTTGGGTGACTGTGAGGGAACCTCTTCCAGCCCCTAGAGGCTCTCCGACATTCCTTGGGTCCTGGCCCCCTTCCTGCACCTTCGAGATCAGGCTGGACTCCCACCCCTGTGGTCACAGCTCTGAATCTCCTTTCCCTGAGCCCTTCTCCTGCTTCTGAGGACCCTTATGATCACACTGGGCCCATCAGATCCTCCAGGAAAAATCTCTCTCTCTCTCTCTCAAAGACTGCAGATTAGCAACCTTAATGCCAAGTGAAATTCTACGAAGTGGTGTCTGTGAGGAGGGAATGATTTCCTTTTTAATCTAAGAAAGGAACCTGAGGACTCAAAGTGACAGTGCACACCACCATCTTTTGTAATCTCCTGCTGCTTTTCATTAAAAACAGAACTTTGAATCCAAGTAGATTAGATTTTAAAGAACAAATAGGAAGTTTAATTTGACTGTCAACAGTGCAGACCCTCCTTCTTTTCCTCAGGCACCCACAACGCTGGTTTTAATGCAGGTGACAATGTGAATAAATATTACGGGGTACGTATTTGGAATTTTAATTTAGTGAAGCAATTTTCACTAAATGAAATGTTTTCAAAACATCTGTATCTGGTGTGAGTACATTTCACAGTTCCTTGAAGAAAACTGTATGGTTTATCCAGAATTACAGAAATTGAGAGCTAGGAAGACTATCTCAGAGATTATTTGGTCTAGCGCTCCTCAAACCACCTGTGGTTTTTTTTTTTTTTATGTTTAATCTGTCATTGACTAATGATTGTGTAAACCATAATAAAAATGAATTATTTAGAAATGAAATAATAAAAAAATATGTAAGTTCTATTGTTTATTAGATTCAGCAGACATAAAATTATTCTAGCAAATCACATAAGATGTGTAATACACACTTCTAATTTCTGCGCTTAACTCAGGATAATTGAGTTGGTTCATTGGTCATTACTGGTTCCCAAGCCACACTTGGAATGGTACTGATAAGGTCTCCTTATTTTATAGAAGAGCAACGTGAGAATCATAGTAATTTCTCATTTTTTTGAGCACTGGTTATGTACCCAGCATTGCTCTAGACTGTTCCCATAATTTATTTTATTTAATCTTCAGAAAATCCTTTTTGATATAGACACCATACTCATCTTACAGCTGAAAAAAACTGCTGTCTATAAAATATGACACATCTGAAAACATAGTTACAAACCCAGGCACATCCAAGTATCTTTCTCCTGTTCCTACCGGATCCTTGAAACACAACCTTCCACAAATGTGTGTTCCTTTCTTCAGCTAATCAAAAGGCTCATGAAAGGAAACATAAATACGCCCTTCATTTCCATTTTTAGAAGGCCAATCTTGGAATTTGCACAGCTTGGAACTGTACCTTGATCTTGCTGGTTTTGTGTGTATAAGGCAAACACGGAACATAAGATTAGATGGAGAAAAACGAAAACGGAAAATTATTAGCCCAAGCCTGGGCACATAATGACAACAGTTGTGGATACGGGACCCTGGATCTCCTACACACTGTACACAGCTGTGTTTACATTTTTTCCCTACTAATGTTAATCCCAACAAATTAAAACACTGGGGAGTTTGGGGAGTTTTGTTATTTTTCTCTTTTTTCTAAAGAATGTTTTCCTGGGAACTTCCATGGTAGTAAACATCTATTAAGTACGGTATCTCATTTGGGAAATAATTCATTATTTCTTCCAAAAAAACAGAAACAAACAAATGCAAACATGAAATAAGTAAGACACTAGCTGCGTTGCATTTTTAAAATTTTTGACCATAAAAGTGATTATGGGATCCCTGGGAAGTAATACCCAGATCCTAATGATCAGCCCAGGTGCTGTTTTTGAACAAGGAGCGCTTTCTCTTCTATAAATTGGCCTTCAAAAAAGAAAGAAAACTTTATATTCTACCTCTTTGTCTGCATATGAAAAGCAAACAAGGCACCAGGGCAATTATCTAGACAATTCAAGTAAAAAGTTCTTGAAATGTCTAGTTAATTGCCTGAAACCACTGCTGTATTTGTCTAGGAAGTTGAGAAGTAGACTTGCTTAGTGACTGTTAAGTAATGAGTACAAGCATCTATTATTAATAAGTATTCTATCAATTTTTAAACCTAGTAAACTATGAGTCCATAATACCCTGAAGCCATGAATTCAACTAATTAAATATGTTTAAAGTGGCATTCATTTGTCTTTATTTTGAATTCATGAATTCAAAGGAAAAATAACTTGTTAGCAAAGCTTGCAATTTTAATGCAGACTTTGAAAGATTTTTCAAATGCCCTTTGCTTTGTACACACCTGCATTCCTTTGTGTTCTGTTCCTCCTGGTGTTTGGTATTTTCTTTAATATGACTTTTTCCTTCTCTTTTACCTGTTTTAGTATCTACTACAGTCACTGGTGCCGACTCCAGATAATTAAGAAAAGTCGATAAAAATCAATTAAAAATTTGCTGCTAATTAGCAAAGGCTCGACTAGCACAGTCCTTCCATAGCTCATCACCGCATTAGGCTGTGTGGTCTTCTCTCCTCTTTGCGGAGAGAAGACCAAACCAATGCAGTAAGGCTTAGTTTGGAGGCTGATCATTTCTGTATTCACAGAGTCACTGACTGTCTGTCTCCTCCATATCAAACTCCCTGCTGGGGAAACAATGGTGAAAAGGTTGTCCTTAACTCATGGAACTGACAGTTATGTTGGTTTGTTTTTTTTTCTAAGAAGCAACTGAATCGTGGGAGAGGGTTAAGGGCCTCCTAAGGACAGCCAATGCAAGCCAGAGGTTTCCTGCAGAAGGAAGTGTGCATGAAAGATCTATGTCAGAAACGAACAGGGAATACTCAAAGAGGTGGAAGGCCTCATCAGTAGCCGGCATGAAAGTACCGAGAACAGAGCCCGGGGCTGGATGCTTCAGGACCCACAGTGCTGCAAGCTCCAGAGAGGGAAGAATGCAGCAGGGCTCCCCAACATCGGGCTCAAGGAGCTAAATGGCAGGGCTGCTCAATAAGATACACAGGAGGAAGAATATATTTGGCAGGAAAAAAAAATGTTTTTTGTTACATTGAATTGATACAACATTGACTGGCGAAATGTGCAAGACGAGATGCCCAGTAGGCAGTTAGATATAGAGGTCTGGCAGAGGGGGAACATGTAAGAATCAGCAGCAAATGTGATTTTGCTGGAATGAGCACGGATGAGACCACTCCTAATGAAACTATGCAGCATGGGGAGAGAACAGGGCTTAGACAGAATCCTGGATGACAGCGACCTGACATTTATTCAACCTTTGTCTCTGTTACGGCAACAGTGCTATGAAGTGGACCGAACCAGGCTCCACATGCTGTGTGCGCCCAGGCATGCTGTCTGTAGGCTCAAGCCAACCGCAGTCCCTCCCGTCCGCCTCCCCCACCCCCCGTCTCAGCACCAGAGAACCTCCGTGCCAGTCCGTCTCCTCCGGGGCAAAGAACAAAATAAATATCAATGTATGTTAAGGGTTCTCAGGACAGAGGAAAGGGTCACTCTGTACATTCAGCTGTTAAGTCAGTGTAATGTGGGGACGTTACTAGGAAGCAGGCTCCACTTTAAGGCACAAAAGAACTTTCTTACTTCTGAGTCCACAGCCCTGAAAGGGCTACATGGCACGCAGTGAGTCCCCCTTACTGGAAGTCCTGTAATTACATCACAGAATGGGATGTCTGTGAGTAGACCAGCAGATCATCTTTAAGGCCCTCATCCTCGCTACGGATAATTACTATAAATGTTTATGTTCATTATTAAATCAGCTGTGTCCATTCACGTTCATTTGTTCCTCACTCATTCAGAAGAGACACATAAAATTCATTTTACCAAAGTGGCTAGAAAAAGTTCAGATGTTTTTTACCAGTTTACAGTACAGCAAAGTTTTGAAAGGCAAATGTAAGTGTTTTAACAATGCAGTGAATCTTTCTCAGTATTGGTGCCCAAACATACCCTTTCCTCAAGACCCTATGAAAATGAGGTTTCCCTTCCCCTAGAAAAGCTGCACTCTACATCAGGACTTTCCTGTTCACATAAACTGTTTAAGAATTTAAAATAAAGGACCTTAAAGAATCCAGATGAATCTGTAAAGTAACTTTTATACATCTTCAAGTAGCAAACAGTATATTTAAACAATCACGTACCTAGCATTTCTTTTTTTTTTTTTTACTTTTTATTCATTTGACACAGAGAGAGAGAGACAGCGAGAGAGGGAACACAAGCAGGGGGAGCAGGAGACAGAGAAGGAGGCTCCTGGCTGAGCGGGGAGCCCGATGCGGGGCTCGATCCCAGGACCCTGGGACCATGACCTGAGCCGAAGGCAGATGCTTAACGACTGAGCCACCCAGGCGCTCCCCTAGCATTTCTTTTAAATCAGATGAGTCAGAAACGCTAATTTTTAGACTTAATTGCCTTTTACTATTAAAATTGCTACAACAAAGACGTACTCCAGCAATGCCCATCTTCATCACCAAGCTCTTTGTCTTGACTCAGGAATTCCAGCTTCATCTGTGGGCAGCTATGCTCAGTTTCAGGAAGAGCCAGAACTTTGCAAGTAGTAATGGGGAAGAAGGGTAGGTATGAATGTAGAGGGTCAGTTGGGTCTCAGGGATGGTTAGAAAACATGCCTCCTTCACAACATGATGTCAAGAAGCATTTGATCTGGAATCTGAATTTCCTGCTTAGCAGCTCTTTGACCTTGACCAAGTTAATCAAACTCTCTAAACTTCCTTATGTGATAATAGGGCCAAAAATATACCTCACAGGGTTGTTTTCTGGATCAAGTGAACTAATACATATAAAGGACTTCACATAACAAGAAAACATGAACATTCTTTTTTTATTATTACTATTACTTTATACTGAGAGAATTTCTACCTTAACGTGTTTTTAAGTGATCTCAATTTCAGATTTTAAACTTGCTCATATGTAAGTTATCAGGGATATATTTACCTTAAAATGGAAATTATAGACTATAGATTTTCAGACCTAAGCTGAATAAAACCACAGAAAATTATCCCAAAATGTTTCCTGCTTATAGATTCTCAAGAATATCTCACTCTTAGGAACATGTTAAGAATGCAAGTGCATGTTATTACATTACTGCATATTTATCAATGACTCTTCTCATAAGAGCATGAAAAATCCCCATAATTTTACTTGCAAAAATATAGAACTCCCTATAATTCTGTTAGCAAATGGGCGGCATGAGTACTCCTCATGCTGAAGTTAGGCAGTGAGTAAAGCTGTTCATACTATGACCAAGAGTGACAAGGTGTAGGTGTTCATTTTGGGCCCAGAATAACAGTGACACCATCACAGAGAGCAGGCATTCTTAATCTCATACATATCATATGATGAAGACCCAAACTCGAATACAGAGGGCACAGCACCCCCGAGTGACCGAATGTGGTCACTGTAGTGGTGGGGGTCCAGGGGAAGAATGCTTTCCCACCACTCCTGACGGTTCCTGCCATGTGGCTAGAGTCCCAGGAGCATATCCCTAGCCTGTCACCACTCCCTTGCTTATTCTCCAAGAAGAGTAACTGGGTTGACACTCAGTGAGTTTGGACTGAAAAGCGGGGCATGCATAATCCTCAGCGTCCTGAAGAGAGTTCTCTGCCGCAGGACATGGGAAAGCCCCCTCAGCCCAACAGTGCTGGGGTCTAAGGCTGGGATCCCACCGGCAGTACAAAAAGGCCCACTTAAAATAACATCCTGCAATCCCACTTGTACTAGAATCATCTGCCTCGTCCTTTTGCTTACTTCACCGTGGTTTCAAACACCAGGTGGGGAAAGTACTTACTACTCATCAGGTCTCCTTAAACTCAAGCAAGTTCAACATTATTCACTTGATTTCTAAGGAGAAAAACAACTTTGGTTGAGCACCTACTATGTGCCAGACATTATGCCAGATGTGGAAGACATAACTGAAACACGACGCCTGCTCTTTAGAAGGTTAGGGTCTAGGAAGAGAGGGACACAGACACAGCACAGCAGTGTGGCAAGTGCATTACGTGTGACCCTCATGCCAATCACGTGCGCAGTTCCCAGCTAACAGAGGCTGTGAGAGCAGCTCACGCACGGGCAGCGGCCACAGCTCTAGCTCTCTCCCCCCAGCACAGCAATGCAGGCTACAACGCAATGAAAGGAGCAGGAATAACTATGAAAGAACTCTAACATGAAGAAGACCGTTTGCGAACTACCGTACCCTAGGAGTAACAAATTCCATGAGCTCCCCGACTGCACAGGAAGCCGATGGAACGTCAACGTGCCATCGCAGTAGAGTTCCAACTGTGCTCCTTGTGGGGTTGTTGGTGGTCCTGGGCGGGGGGGATTCTTACAGACCATCAGGGGCCCCAGGCCCGCCAGCAGCACACACCCTGTGCCCACCACCCCACTAGCTCGGCTTTTCCCCATTTTCCATACAGCGATTCCATGAACGTGATCCCTGGATCCTACCCTCAGACTCTCTGATTTAATTAGTACAACTATGATCTGGGCCGGGAGATTTTTCTAAGTTTCCAGGAGATTCCAACATATAGCAAGTGACACAGCCAATGACACAGAAGAAACTGGAAGGAAGGGACAAAACCAGATTCATTTTTCAAAGAGGTCAGATTGTATTGTGTAGAAGCCTAGATTCTGATATGGCTCTAATAAGCATTTAACATGAAATATGTGTTAAATTCTAAACTATCTGGGCACCTGAGTGGCTCAGTCGGTTCAGAGTCCTGGGATCGAGTTCTCCATCAGGCTCCCTGCCCAGTGGGGAGTCTGCTTCTCCCTCTGCCCCTCCTCCCTGTTTGTGTGCTCTCTTTCTCACTCTCTCTCTTGCAAAAATAAATAAATAAAATCTTTAAAATGTATATATAAATTCTAAAATATGTATCCAGAGGTGACTGCACAGAGTAGCTTTTAATGTCACATTCCAGCTCTGGTATGCTTGTATACCAACCCAAGTTTTGTTTGCTGGTTTTCCAAGCAATGAAAATGATTAAGGCTCAATTAAAAAAATATATCTGTGTGTGTGTGTGTGTGTGTGTGTGTATGGTGTGTATATGTAGATTTCATGTATGTGTGTATATATATATATTTACATATGTGTAGATTTTTAACTACATCAGAGCTTTATCAGAGGCGGCTCAGAAACTGGATAAAGAATATGAACAATGACTCAATCACAAGAACAGGATCCAGAGAAGCTCTTACAACCTCAACACAAAAATTCACGGACCTTCTCCTAGTCACTAGCACCACCATTTAGTCCATTTTAGCATCAGTATTAGTATTTGGTGTCCTGATACATGTAGTCTCTGGGCCTCTGTCCACTCCAGTGACAAATTCCGAGGAGAAGGTTATTAGCGAGCGTGGGCGCAGGAGTGTCCACGGATCAATCCGTCATGGCCGGGAGCTGTCCTCAGGCAAGTGCTGTGAGCTGTGTGGGCTCCAGCTTTCCAATACCCCCCGCCCCAATTTCGGTCCTCCACCACGTGCTCGGTGAGCAGTCTGTTCCGCTCACCCGAGAAGGGGAGGAGAGTGTAAGAGACAGGGGGATGTCTCACTGAGGAAACATGGTGTAGGTGGGCCACACCTCAGCAATGGCTAGGACATCCTGAATACAGGGGAGAGGAGACCGACAAATGATGGTCTACAAAGAAATGGACTAATCTATCGAAAAGTGCTGCAGAATAGAATTTGAAATTTGTGCCCCCCGCCCCAGTATCATGTGATGGCCCCTTCTGCACCTGCCCTCCCAACCCTTCCTGGATGAACAAGGCTTGACCCATTGCCAGGGGAATGACTTTGCTTCTCCCCGCATTGGCCAGTGGTGTTGGGACAGTGGGATTTCTGAGTGATTTCCTACAGCATTGCTTCCTCTCTCCAAGGAGGGAGGTGATAACCACCATCCCAGAATTCTCAAATGCCCAAACACAGCTCTAAGCCAGGGAGCAGATGCCCTTCTCCTTGGCACGTCCGCTAAATGCCAGTGGTACCCTCCACTCACCACGGCAACCAAAACACCCCTTGTGTTTCTAAACACCTCTAGGACAGTACTGTCACCTGCAGTTGATACCACTGGGTACATGAAAAGCCTGGTACAGATGCATGACTCCATGCATGAGAATATATTTCTCTTCTCTTTTGTCAGCCTCCCATAAACAATAAATAAGAGATGGTTACTATAAAAAAAAAAAAGCGCTGATTCAGAAGAGGCAGTGTAGAATTGTTTTGCAATGAGAAAAATGTGTTTTGCAATTTTGGCTTCTCTTGGGAAATCTAATTTATTGAACTATAAAATGAGAGCAAAAATCGTATGTGCTTTGGAGGATTTCCAGGGAGGATTAAATGAGATAATGCACACAGATAATGTGCACGAACCTCTTGGCATTGTCCCACCATGCTGAGATACGCTCAATGAATGCTGCCAATTGTTATTTTTACTGTTGCTAGTACTGTTGCTCGTAATTCTTAATTACAATACCACATTCAGAAATTATCCTCACGGTGACCTAGAAATGCAAAGTCCAAACATCCCGTGATTCAGCACAGTCTCCAAATGCTGTGGCCACCAGTTTCACAGTCAACACTGCAAATGTTCTGCACGTGCATCTTGAAAGTTTTGGAATAAACTGGAAACCTGTGTGAATCTTAGAAATGTAAGAGACACAGCAAATGGCAAGGGACCTGGCGGAGCACATGCGGAGAGACCTCCAACTTGAGTTCTCTGTTTGCCCAACAATGACAGTCTCTCTCTGTGCCTACCATTTTCTTGTTTGTTTGTTTTTCCCTTCTCCTTCTGCAACACCAAAAAAGATTTTTTTAAATCTTTCCAGGTAGCACTGCGTGGCTGCTATTCGGGCACCCCGGGAGTGGTTTAATGATAAGGGAAGTCTGACACATTTCCCTCCCAGCCCCTGCAAACAACACGTTAGAAAGATCTTACAGCATTCCTTGTCAACTTTCCCCTTAACCTGCAACGTTGCCTCCTGTGATCCTCCTGAATCACGAGCAGAGGCATAGAAATAAATACATGCCTTTCCAGTCATGTCTCTAGGAACGTGCTCTTTTTCTTTTTTACTTATAACAAAGAAGGGAGGGAAAAAGTAGAATAAAGCTTGTTGGGGTACCTGGGTGGCTCAGATGGTTAAGCGTCTGCCTTCAGCTCAGGTCATGATCCCAGGGTCCTGGGATGGAGCCCCTCATCCCTGCAGGGAGCCCACTTCTCCCTCTCCCTCTCCCGCTCCCCCTGCTTGTGCTCTCTCGCTCTCTCTGTCAAATAAATAAATAAAATCTTAAAAAAATAAAAGCTTGTCTTAAAAAAAAAAAAAAAAAGCTTGTTATCATGGTTGGTGGGAGCCTTGCACACCAACCTCAGATGCTTCCTTGAAGCCTCAAGGTGCGGAATTTACCATCTTAGAAGTTGGCACTGGAGCTCCTCCTAAAGAAGAAACTTCAAGTTAACCTCGATCAGCTTCTTGGAGGCAGAAAGTGAGGCATGAAGGCAAGAGGTGAAAGGAGACAGTAAAAGGAAGAAACAGCTAACGTGCTCAGCACAGAAAGTTAAAGGGGGGCCTGTGGGTGGGGCCACAGCATGGAAGACAGAGAAGGGGGGGCACAGGTGGGGGCTGAGAAAGCACAACGGGAGGCTACAGTCTGCAGAAATTCAGGTGGATGGAGGCTCATGAAGGGTGTGTGATGAGGCAAAAAGACCCTCTATATTCTAAGTGCTTTCTCAATTCCCCCTTTCTCCACCAAACTCTGAGTGAAGTCTAACACAACCATACAGCCTTGTGAGCTGGGGCTGGGAAGGGAGGCGTTTGGAGGGAGCGTGGCCCCGCTGTAGCTGCTGGTGACGGGCAGCTGTTTGGGCGTCTGGGCGCTGACCTGCCGCGCTCGGAGCGCGGAGGGGCTCCATCGCAGGAGCACCGAGAGACAGCAGAACAACTCAAGGGGGTGGGCATGAGATTAGCCCACCTTTCCCCAAATGCCCAGAGAGGCGACCTCTGCTTCTAGAGGAAGGGCAATGTCTGAGTTACCCAAGTCAACGTCGTTGGCCGCTGAATCGAGTGACAAAAGATAAAAATATCCTTACACCAGCCTTCTTGACACTCACCTCATACTAGCCTTCTGTGCTGGCTGAACAAGCCGGATGTGTTCACCCTCAGGGCCTCTGACTTTGCTATCCCTCCCCCCCCTGGAATGTTCTTCCTGGAGAATGGCTCATTCTTGTTATCTAATCTCAGTTGGGCTCCAATGACCTCAGAGAGACCTTCTCAGGCCACCTCTCTAAAGTACCTCCCCTGCCTTGGACCCAGCCAATTCCAATCACCTCATCCTATTTTGTTATTTTCAGAGACCTTACAACCGTCTGCTATTTTTTGGTTTATTAATTGTATGTCCTTGAATCCAAGAGGCCATCAAGTACAAGATGTGGTATTATTTGGTGTATTCTTAACAAAGCAAGATGCTGCCAATTAAACTAAGACACATGTTTTTCTTAACATTTTGAATTCCGATTATATATTTAATGGGAAGATGTTTTTTAGATCTACTGAGACATTGATTCTTATTATATATCACTCTTTTACAAACACGAATAGGAAGATAAAAATGAGATAGGCTGTTCATTGTCTTGTGGTTAAATACAAAGTCATAGTCATTCTGCCAAAAATGAATGTTCATTATTTTCAATTTCAATGCTCTGTTTCTGGCTTCCTGCAGCAACAATAACTTTTTGCTTTAATGTCAAATGATACTGTAAACTTCTCAAAAAGATTTTAAATGGCAACTAAACTCAACCTGTGGACACATAATGCAACACAATTGGCCATGATATGGACATCTTTTAACAAGTTTGGGCATAAGCAGGAAATGACCAGTACGTCAGATTGCTCTCTGGTCAGTGGTGGGAAACACACCTTTAATGGTGAGTCGCATCTGACTTCCAAGTTACTAAAACATGAAACAGAATGTGTATCTTAGAATCAGCACACTAAGCTCATCGATCATATACCATCTTGAAAACGTAAGATCTATGAGAGCAAGAACCCTGCCTATACATCCCAACTGCCTAGAACACAGGAGGTACGCAAAACATGTTTAATTCAAAGAATGAGATGCGTTCTCTCTCCGAGCTAACACTTTACCATCCAGAGTGATGATGCCATGTGGGGTAACAGCTATAAATGCCGTTTCTCTGTCAACTTCACAACAATTGGCATTTCTGGTCTGGTTTGGTAATCGTGCCACAAAGATTTGCTGGCACCAGTGAGAAGAAACGCCATCTAATCTCCTTAGACAGGGACAGTGTCCTAGTGTTTCCTCTAAGTACCCCAGATTGCAGTGAACGGTGAGAACATCTTGGTGATCTACTCTCTGATGAGATAACCTCTAGGCTGAAATTCTCTTTTGCAGAAGCCAGGAAAAGCAGAGATGAAATTGACAAGTGGCACCAGGATGAATCTTTGGATGGACATATCAACCAAGGCTCCTTTGTTTTTTTTAAAGATTATTTATTCATGAGAGACAGAGAGAGAGAGAGAGAGGCGGAGGGAGAAGCAGACTCCCTGCCGAGCAGGGAGCCCGATGCGGGACTCGATCCCAGGACCCTGGGATCGTGACCTGAGCTGAAGGCAGACGCTTAATGACTGAGCCACCCAGGGACCCAACCGAGGCTCCTTTAAAAACATACTATCACCTTCAGGTTCAAGAAATCTGGAGATCTGAATATCCCCTGCCATGGCAAGCAGGCCAAAGGACAGGAAAATATCAGACATCAAGGCAGTGTTAGATAAAACTCATCCTTTTATCCAACCGCATGATTTAATTCACATCACTTTTTTTAATGGTTATTTCTTATCATACATTTTATTTCATCTTTATTCGTAGAGAAGAGTATACCCCACCAAATGCAAACCGATCCAAACAACCTGCTTTCATCCAAGAGGCAACCACATAGAGGTTCTTGTGCTTTACCTCCATTTACTGTAATCTAAGACCCAGTGATGGGGCAAACAACTTTTTCTTCTAATTTGTAAACCTCCCCAACCACCCACAGAGGTGACCCGCGCTCTACCTCAGAGCAGTATTTGACCAAAGGCAAATATAAAGCCAGCTTTGCTTTACTGACTACGACCTTGCCCCTTGTTCAACTGTTTCAAGTTTACTCAGAGGGATGTTCGAACAAATACAACCCACTGACCACCATGCCTAAGGAGAGGGTGCTGGCAAAATCAAAATAACTTTTTGAGGAACAAATCACAGCATCTAAATTACTACTTTGACAGAGTAATGGTTCTCACAGATGGAAGAGAGAGCACAATCATTTATCTTGACTTCACAAGACTCGTCAATTTTTCTTGGTCTTCTCTGAAGAACACAATCATAAATAATTTAGAAAATTATGACTTAGACCTTAAGGGAGACAACTACAACCTGGGAATGGGAACTTTAAAAAAAACAATAGTTGCCTTTGTCTCCTGGGGTAGAATGGAAATCATAAAGCAATTTGTCAGGGAAATTCACTGAGCCTGGTACTACCTCTAATTGATACGAGGCATTCCGATCTTGGACAATTCGACTGCATTCAATTCAGTCAAAATACATCTGCTTAATGGAACTGTAATGGGGTTGAATACTGCATATTACTTATTCTTATGTCAACTTCTTATTTTCTTTGATATTCTCTCTTTGCAGTTTGCTCAAACTGAACAGATCAGGGTTCTAATAAAATTCAATAAAAAACAAGCATCTTTTTTTCAAAAATTCTGCACAAGTAACATAATCTTGACATGGCATATGCAGATGAACCTAAGGTATTACTATAAGAATGTCTTGTTTTTTCCCACTTTGTACAAAGACGAAACAATATGCTTAGCTACTTTCCAACAGCTAGACAAAAAAATGCTCACTGTCTGCACTGTGGGTTCCCTGGAGCCTCTTTTGAAACCTCTTTTCATGGGGCCCGTCCCCTCCTGGTGATTTCTCCCTGGCATCGGCTAGTTGTATCATCTCTTCAATTCTGCTGTTCTCTCATATTCTAACATGAGTAAGGCAGGCTCATGAAACCACTCAACAAGGAAAGGGGTCTAGTGAGCTCCTTACTACAGATACTATACTTCCACACAGCATCATTTTAAAGAATTCTTTATGCCGAGCATTTATGCTTTTGCTGAGACCACTGTCTTCTCATCCAACCAATGATTAGTCTGACACAGAGGTTTATAAGAGTACAATTAGCTGATGTGTCAAAGTCAAACATATTTCCTTAAATACCAACATCACCTTTCCATAACGACCTGAAAATAAACCAGGTAAACAATGTGACTGCATACTGTACCATGCAGTGAGTGTATTAGTCAGGGTAAGACCGTTGCCACAGTAACAAAACAACCTTGACCTCTCAGCAGACTAACTCTAAGTCCGTTGCTCATGCACACACAATCCAAAGCAGTCTGGGTAGCTCCACCATCTGGAACTCCAAGGTTGTTGTTGTAGGAGAAGAAGCTGATGCAAGAGACAGATGCCCCCGCCTCTGCCCAGAATTGATCAAGGTCACTTCGACTACTGCCCGTGACCCAGAATTAGTTATGAAGACTCCATAAAGAAATAGCTCATAAAGTAATGCCTACCTTTAGTAGTAACACTCAAGGAGGTTTAATTATTATGTTATTATTATATATAAACATTACAATTTCAATTCACTGTTACTACAGGAACAGAATATCTAAATATTAGCCTTTATTATTATCACCATCTCCATTATTATTACTATCAGCATGGATTAATTTTGAATTCTGGTCATTTTATATTTTCCTAAGTGATAAAAATTGAGTAATAGGCATAAGAATTTTCTTGAAATCGATAACACATCCTAATTGAATAATGAACAAAACACGTAAGTTCTCCAATTTTACCATTTATTAGTGAATTACAACAGGGAAAAAGTGACTGCTTGTAAACAGCATCTTTTCTTTATCAGTCATTTTCATCACAATGCTTGTGCTACCATCAAATAATGGTGAAACATGAAAATGAAATTTTACTTTAGCTGTCCTTATAACATCTGCAGTACACATACTTGGGGTCATGCATGGCCACAGACCTCAAAACCAAGACCAAGAACCTCAAAATGAGGAGATGTGCTGAAATTTCCAGGGAGGAGCATATAGATTTGTACATTCTACAGTATTCTCTAAAACATTTCCTCAAAATCTCCCGGAAGAAGTATTTATTCTGCCCATGACTCTTACACAGTCTCATCTTACAACTATAAGTGAGCTAAAAATACCTAAAATATCTTAGGAAAATCCCTTAGAAGTAACCCTTAGAGGTAAGATAATTTATTTTAGTTTATTGAAAAATGTCAGAAAAAAATGGTTAAAATTTGTCAGATTGTATTTCTTGTCAACAGGATGAACAGAAACAAATACTTTGCCCTTGGTTTTATAATTTTACTTATATGCATATCAAGATCTCTCTGTTGTTAGATTTCACATTCAATCCATTAGTGAGTTTTGTCAGCTCAATCTCCAAAATATAATCTGAATTCATCAACTTTTCACCAACTCTATGGCTTCCGTCCTAAACCAAGGCACCATCACCTCCTGCTTGGAGGAGTGCCACTGACCCCTAAGTATATCCCTACTCTTAACCTACCCTTCTCCACCACCATAATCTATCCCCCTCCCCAACAGCCAAACTGATTTGCTTAAAAGTATGCAACACAGGACCTTTCCACTGCATTCAGAAAAAAATCCAATTTGGCCTCCAAGACCTACCAGATCCGCACGTCTACTTCTAGTCTAGTTCTCGCTCACCATGTGCGTGGGTTTACCATGTTTACCAAGGCTGCTGTAATGCATGGCCTCAAACTTTGTGGCTTACAACAACAGGGATTTCTCTCTCATAGTTTTTGAGGCCAGAAAGCCAAAAACAAGGCGTTGGCAGGGCCATCGCTCCTTCCAGAAGCTTCTAGGTGCTGCCAGCATTCTTTGGCTCATGGCTGCCTCACTCCATCTCTGCCTCCTTCTTCACATTACTTCTCCTGTTCTGTCTGCATCTTATCTCTGTCTGCCTCTCTCTTATAAGAACTGTGATGGCACTGCGAGTCCACTCTGATGGTCCCAAATAGTCTCCTTCGCTCAAGATCCTCAACATAATCACATCTGCAAAAACCCTCCAGATTAAGACCTGGTAGCTTTGGGTGGACCTCGGCTTATCTCTCTGTTCTCCTGACTCAGGGTGTTTGCGCCGTGTTCCCATTGCCTGAGATCCTCCTTCTCCCAACCTTCACAGAACCAATTCCTTGCTATCATTCCAGTCTCACTTCAAATGTTCTAAGAGTTTTTTCTCTACAATCCCACCTAATATCACCACCTGTCCACCCCACTCACTGTTACAGCTCTTGGCTTTACTTTACTTGTAACTTTTGGAGACCATCCTGATTATTATAAGTGTCTTTTACCTTTCCCCACCCCCCGCCCCAGGAAGCTGGTTCCATGAGAATAAGGCCTTATAGCCTTCCCTGGCCACTACCGTATACCCAGGACCTTGAACGCAGTCTAGCACTACGATAAGCACTCAACTGTTTGTTGAACAGACGGAAGATCAAATGGTTGCCAGAGTCCAATAAAATGGCACCAAAGAGGACTTTTTTTTGTTTTGACTAATATATTGAATCTTTATAAATCATGAATAATGAAATAGGAATTCTAAATAATTTCATCAAGATTTTTAGCAGGATTTTATAAGTTAAGGCAGTTTTTAAAAGCTGGAGAAACTTCTGTAAGGAAACTCCTTTGGGGCTATTTCTTAAAAGTCATAACGATGGGTGAAGTTTCAAAGTTCTCACTGTATCTCCAGCTTCCATGCTACAGAGAAGACAGCAGGTTGCTCAAAAACATATGTATGCAGTTGGGGCCCGTCTAGTGGACGTGATGGGGATGCTCTAACATATTCAAATGTGGTGGCGTCATCTGTGACAAGTGCTCTAGCTCTCTGCAAATGCCATCTTCATTTAGGACCTTACCGACAGGTTTCGCTACAGGCCTCCTATTTTTAATTCATAGGAACTCATTATTTCTCTTTGAGTTAAATACTAATAATAATCACTAATATCCACTGGGATCTACTATGTCATATAATACACTAGATAAGAGACTATATAAACTAGTCCTATAAAGCATGAATGCAATATCAGGGTTATGAGTTCTATTCTACTGATTAAAAAAACAAACCAAAACAACAGGAACACTAAGGCTCAAAGAGGCTGTGTGACCTCTTGTGTGACAAGGTGCTGAGCCCTAGTATATCCTGCAGCTGGTGTCTATGCAGCTCATCCACCAGGGACATGATGGGATCAAACTGAAGATACCGAGCAGACACCAGAACGGTACCTCTTACTAATATGGCCCCATGTTAGGCTAGACAGCTGCACAAATCACTCTGCGCTCACTCCTTGTTTCACCTAATAAATCTCCGACAACCACAGGCATTACTGTAACATTCATTATTCCTATCACCCACAAATGAAATATACAGGAAACATCAAAGAAGCAACTACAGTTCTTCAGCGTTTTGTTTTCGTCCCTTTGCAAATACAAACCCAGCTGTGTGTATATGAATGTGTGTTCAGAAGTTACACACACACAGACACACATGTATGCTCATACACATGCAGTATCATCTTTGGAGTACTATGTACCAGATAACTGCTGTCAAAAATCCATAATGATTACACACATTAAACACTAGCCTTAGTTTTTTTTTTTTTTTCAAGATTTTATTTATTTGAGAGAGAGAGAGCATGAGCATGGGGGGAGGCAGAGGGAGAGGGAGAATCCCAAGCAGACTCTGAACCAAGCAGGGAGCCCTACACAGTACTCCCCATGATCCCAGGACCCTGAGATCATGACTTGAGCCGAAGTCAGACACTCAACCGAGACACCCAGGTACCCCCTTAGTTTTGTTTTCAGACGCTAAGCATCTCTAAGGAAATACATCCCATTTATCATAGTTAGAACATCTTAAGTATACTATTAAAATAGATTGTGTTGGATTAGAAAACTTCTCACATATATGAAATGTAATTCTAAACTGGGATAATAAAGCCTCATAAAAAGCCCAATTAATTTAAGTGCTACAACTCCAGGGACACTGGCTGTGGAGTCACACCATGGCCTTGACCATCTGAAGGCACCCAGTCCCCAGGACAGACTGATCCATCCATTTATGAAGCATCTCCAGGCCATATGCCAAAGTTCCGAGAACCCTCACTCGGTGTCCTTAAGAAGCTCACAGTCAGTAATTTGATTAAAATCAGTATCTTAATTAAGAATACTTTGGTTTCAAGCAGCAACGTAGCTTGTGTAAAAAGAGGAACTTGGGGCAGACACAAAGAGTCTCCTGAAACCCAAAGCAGCATGTTGACTCAGGCCTCACGAGGGGCTGAAACCATAACTCAACGTCAGAAACAGATCTGCTCGCTGCATCCGCAGCCCCCCACCCCCACTGGGCTAGGCCGCTGCAGCCTCCTTCCTCTTTTCTGATTGGCTTTCTGCACTTCTAAATGCACAGAAAGGCATCAGTCACTCCTCAGTTGAGCATTCAGTGACCTCATTTCTCAGTAGAGTGTTTGAGCCCAAATTCAAGCTTTCTACAAGGGGGTATCTGGTCGACCTGGCTGAGTCAAGCATCTGTGTCCGTGCCCAATGTCCTAAGGCCAGTGGGTCAGGGCAGGGGATGCACCGGCCTCTTAGCAGGGACTGTGGTTAATCTCTCAGAGAAGGGCCATGAGTGAAGAGGAAAACCAACCACTATGCCTCTTATATTAATAATCAGACAACCTCATTTTGATGGCATAATATCCCTAAAGCACTTAGTATAATCCCTTGAACTAGTAAGTCCTAAGTAAACAGCAGTGACAATTTTCAAGGTTTTTTGCATCCCATGGTGTTAGGTGTTAGGGGAGAGTATGCCCAGAGACCTGGGGAGCCCAATACGGTGACTCCCACCTCAGCTGCGAGGGCCCCAGAAAGGCTTGTGAGTGGAGCTGGAGAAGGACGAGCAATTACACAGGTAATGAAGGAAGTGTGTGTCCCAAGCTGGGGGGAGGGAGTATTCCAGAATGCTATGGCATAAATAAAATCCCAGAGGAGAGACAGAGCATGCTCTTTTCCAGAAACTCCAAGTGATTTCATGCGCCAGAAGCTCAGAGCGCACCTGTGTGCAAAGGCAGGCTGAAAGGAGGCTGGAGGGGCCTGAAACCAGAACCTAAGCCCTACTCAGAAGGCTGTTCTATTAGGCGGCATTGAAGAATCTTGGAAAGGGGGGTACCTGATCAGACGCCCACCTGTTCCTTATAGTGTGAGGACTACGGATTAGCTGACAGCGGGGTGGGAGTGAGGATCTCAGGGAACAGGAGCTCCATTCACCGTTCGTACAGACACCCAAGGGAAGGCTACTTTAGGAAAGGCTGGGGTGAGTTTAGGTCTGTGCTCAGCGAATCTGCGGCACCTGAAAGACAGTTATGAGCTGTCTATAGGGAAATGAAGGTAAGGGTCATGCTCAAGAGAGAGGTCTAGGAAGTGGGTGGAGGGAGAATGAGAAGACATATAAAACACATGCACCAGGAGTTGTGGGACATCGGACGTGGAGGCATCCGCTCTCAGGAAGGCTGGGAAGGTCAGGTAACACAGGATTTGAGCGGGAAGGAGCAGAAGGGGGTCTCCAGGTAGACCGGTGCAATGGGGTGCGGAAGGGAAGAGAGGCATCCCCAAGAAAGGGGAGTGTAAATGCAGAGGTGAGCCTGTGAGCCTTATCTTTGGAATCTGAGAAAGGAGGTGATATATCAGGCACCACTGAGCTCATCAGTATCCAGGGAAAGACCTATAATTGTCTGCATGATTCAGTCTTTAGAGAATGGACAGCCAAGAGGGCTAAGGTTATACAGGAGTTAATGATTGAGCTACTGTCCTATAACGATTCTGTAGAAACAAAAACAGAACATCTCTAAAATCCTGTTTGCAGGCTACCAGCTAAGCATGACAGATTGAGCAAACATCTTTACCTTCCCTTCCTCAAAAAATCCACGAAACATCACCTCCCAGTGTCAAAAGAAAATAATGTCTAAAATTGACAGATCTAGAAGATGCAAAGATAAAACAAAACAAATGCCAAGTAAAGCAAAACACCAGTGTCCTCTGGGAATTAGGACTAGAAGGACCACCATTCATTATTATAAACCCAGAGAGACATCTGTTTGGTGTTTCAACTACAGACATGTATTACTCTGTCAAAAATACACATTTTATGAATTACAACATCAACACCATGAGAATGAGATTCAGGTTGCATGTAACTTTTCACAAATACACCTTCTCCGGTAATAAATCACATGAGAAGTGTGCTCATGTCTTACTAAATCTATGTCAACATGTGCTCTGCTGGGTGCATTCACCCCTCACCAACACTTATCTATCAGCACTTTTATGCTTTATTGCAGATAAAATAGAATTATCCTGCCTGCCAAACCAAGTCCTTTTAAGAAACACTCAAAAGCATTCGGGTCAAGTCCCTAAAAGACTTTACACTCATATTTCACTTACAAACACCATACAATTTAGAACAAAAAGGGGCTTTGAGTGAAAGCAATCCAACGTCCTCATTTTGCATCTGGAGAGGAAGCACGGAACGAGAGGATCTGCTAGAGGTCACACAAGGATGCAGGGTCCTGCCTGTCCATTCTTCCTTCCACTGACCCCGCATTTCTCAAGCTCTGGTCTATTGAACACTAGGCCCGTTATACCAAATGGCTGTGCAAAATATTAACACCATTGTCAGTACTGAGAGCATTTAAAAATTTGTCTGTTGTTTAGAATTTCAGTAACAAAGAGGGATCTTTGAACAGTGAATACAGAATCCATCTAAATGCACACAATGCTCCAGAACTCTCTTTATGACATGGCCATGGATAAGAAAGATTCACCCCTTGCCCTCCTGCAGCTGGAGCAGGAGATGGGGGAGTTAGACCAAAAGTGTAAGGAAGCGTGGTGATCAACACTACAACACTTCACAGGAACTGGACCATTTTGCAAAATCCTCAAATCACAAATATGCCTCCAGATACAAAGTTTCCAGCACATTTTCTAGAGAGTCCAAGTACAGCTTACTTGGTCAATTTTATCATTAGTTCAAGACAAAGTTAGAACACTTCCGGAAGTACTGAACCCCCTCAGCATTCCATCCTTGTTCCAGCCGATTTGGAAGACTTCACTTAGTTGCTTTAGACCACCCACCGTGGCTGGCTGGCGGGGGTGGGAGGGTGTCCCTGGCCGCCCCTGCTGGCTGACTTTCACATCACAAATACCCTGATGATAGACCGTGATCTTCCATTGTACCTCCAATTATTCTGCTAGCGATGCACATCACCTCTTTGTGCCTTCTCGCTTACTGGATGTGGGAAGTCTCTGCGATTCTGCCCTTCTTAGGAGGCCAATTTAATGCCACCTCCAGCTGCCTTCTCTGCAGAACCCCACCCTCCCACCCCACACCTACCCTGCCCAGAGCTAGAGTGTCCCCTCTGCAGGGAGATCCCGGGTTTTGCCCACTGCTGTGCATAAGCCTGTTTCCCCAGGAGAAACTGAGCTCCTGAAAGCAAGAAGCCATGCCACTCACCTTGCATCTTGCATTTAGCCAATTCTTGCTAGAGTGTGGGCATCGCATCCCACATGCTGGCCTATGTTACAGAGACGAAACTTTTCTTATTAAGAATAAATGATACAAATCTGTACATGTGCTAGCTAATGTACTACAATAACTCTATGTGTTAAAGAACAGTGAAGTGGTGTACATTACCCCTAAAACGGTATTTACAGAATCGAGAAAAAATTAACAGATTCCAATTTAAACCTTAACTCTTTTTTTCATTAAAAAATAAATCTACTTTTAGGAAAACCCAATGAGGAAATCCACATTTACAAAGCAGTTATTTTAGATAGAGATTTACATGACAAGAGGCATCACCATAAAGCTCTTTTAAAATGCAAAATCCTAAAAATAGTAAATAAATAGCAAAATCCCTGGTTAAACTGATTTTGTTTTGCAGCTTTTAAAATACTTTGATTCTCTCACTGGGTTAGAAAAGTTTTTAGGTTTCCTCCCAGCCCCATGTGTATTACCAACAATGCATCTGGGTCTACGAGGGATACAGACTTACACGTATGTACTTTTAAATTCTTCTACTATTTGATTAGAGAGCAGCCAGCACTCCTGCAGCTTAACCCTGTGAGCTAATTGCTACTAAACATGTGGTCAGCAAACGGGGGCGGGGGGATGTCACGAGGAGCCCGTGAGATGCAGACCCTGAGGCTCACCACCAGCTCATCACCGACACCCCGAATCAGCAGCATCTGCACTTCAGCATGATCCGCAGGTAGCCCTACGCACAATCCGCTCTGAGAAGCACGACTGGCTCACGTGCCTTTCCTTCTTTGTGGTCGGGATGTGTCACCTTGAAATAAAGTAACTAAATAGCTCTAGTATGAAACATGCAATAGAGTTATGCCATGCCTTCTACCGCACTTTGAATTTTTTCAGAATATGTTTAAATGCCTGTGGTCCCCATCCATTCTTCCATCACCTGCTCTAACAACACTAGAGAATCATACTGAGGACTGGTGACCGAGTGTAGGACAGCCGCTTCCTCCTGCAGGGATCTGACCTCAGAGCGCATTATACAGTGAGGAGAGAAGAAATATAACCAGCAATGCATGTAGCTGAGAAGTCAAACGGGACAATAACGGGGAGAAGGGGAGCACCAGATGCCCCAGGAGAAATTACTACCTGTTAAGTGTTGACACAGCAAGTTTGTATGGGTCCAACCTGAACCAGAAATGAGCTGTGAGGACAGCCATATCCAATCACAAACACTGGGGACTAAAGACGGGCAGCAACGTGACGTGTAGAAGCTGCTGCTTTCGCCTGGACAAAGGATAATCCGGTGGTTTTCACCTGAAACCACAACTTCGCATACAATGACATAATTGGAATCAACTGCTCCTTGCCTTGGTTCATGAAGAAAACTCTCTTCCCTGAAAACGGGCGTTGGCACCACACGCAGTGACAAAGCTTTGGGCCCTTGCCATGTCATAATAAATAACATTCCCCGAACCAAAAAAGCAAACGAAGTATCAGCATAGACAACTGCTCAGGCTGGTGTGCAAATTAAATCCTAATTAAACCATTTGAATATCAGAACAAATATAGCCCCAAATTGTAATGCCAATTAACATTTTGTTTATCAGTCATTACCATAAAACAAAGAGCAAATATAACCATGTTATTTTAATAAGGTCATAATTAGGCTAAATTGTGCTAGCAAAAAATGCAAAGACTCACAGCAAGATTCACATGCCAGGATTTCAGTAGAGATGACATAAAGAGATTGAGCTCACTTACAACCCGTGAGCACAGCAAAAATTCTGGAACCTCAATAATCCTCTGGGTCGAAAAATAAGGAAACACAGGAACGTTAGCCCTCTTTTTCTTTCCTAACCTCTATGGACGGAGTCCTCCAGGACTGTTAACACCTTGGACAGGTTCTCTTTCTTCCCATTGGAGCCTCACCCTTTGGGGCAGAGAACTCCAACACCAGCGGCTCTCTGGAGACCAAGTCCACATTTCTAATTGCATCCCCCTCTGCATATGGCAACTCAGACAACACATCCAAACCAAGCATTCCTACCCTCTAATTTCCCTACTATTGTTAATGTTCTAGCCCTTTCCCGGTAATCCAAGCATTTGGAATTCTCTTTTGTGGAACCGAACCCAATGTGTTGCAAACTCTATTTATTGATTTTACTGCTGAAATACCTCCTTTCCTGGGACACCTGGGTGGCTCAGGCAGTTGGGCGTCTGCCTTTGGCTCAGGTCATGATCCTGGAGCCCTGGGACGGAGCCCTAGGTGGGGCTCCCTGCTCAGCGGGGAGCCTGCTTCTCCCTCTGCCTCTCCCCCGCTCCAACTCATGTTCTCTCTCTCTCTGACACATAAATAAATAAATAAACCTTAAAAAAAAAAAAAGAAAAGAAATACCTCCTTCCCTTTCTATTCCCATAGCTAATAGCCACTTGTAGGCTTTGGTGATGTCTCACCTGGGCTACGTTAATAGCCTCCTACCCGGTCCTCATCCATTTGAATGTGGCTGCCCAGGAGCAAAGGGCCCCCATGGCTTGGCCCCACCGGAACCTTGTTTGCTTCTCTTCCTTGCCTCCACGGACACGGCTGCTCCCTGATGCTCCTCCTTGTTATGCAATGTACCTTCTTCCTACAGATGCCCCTACACCTCTGCTTGCTCTAGTTTCCCCCCCTATAAGGCTCTCCCCAGACTTAGCTTTTGAAAAGGTTCTCACCTACAGTGGGTTGAATGGGGAGCCCTCCCCAAAAGATATGTCTACACTTTCATTTCAAACACTTGTGAATGTTACCTTACGTGGCAAAAGATGTGAGGAACTCTGGGATCTTGAGAAGAGTCTTCCACGATTAAGCCCATGAGTCCTACCTACAATCTCAAGTATCCTTAAGCAAGGGCCAGCTGACCACAGAAGAGGAGAAGGCAACGTGACCACGGGAGCACAGACTGCAGCAACGTGGCCAAAGCTAAGGAAAGCCAACAGCCAACAGAAGGTGAGGGACAGATCTTCCCCTAGAGTCTCTGCAGGGTATGTAGCCCTGCTAACACCTCGATTTTGGACTTCTGACCTCCCGAACTGCTAAAGAATAAATCTCTGTTGTTTTAAGCCACCAAGCCTTGTGTAATTGCCTATACATATCTATGTAAAACATTGTCATACATCTGGGTATGTGGGTACGTATGAACATACACATAATATATCTATCCTTAGCCGATGTCATTGCTTTTTTAAATCTCCATCTTATTTACCCAGCATCATACTTTACTAACAGACACCCAGCACATAATCATCAAATAAATCAATGAGTTTTCAAGTCTTTTTTTTTTTATATTTTATTTGTTTATTTGACAGAGAGAGAGACACAGCGAGAGCAGGAACACAAGCAGGGGCAGAGGCAGAGGGAGAAGCAGACTCCCCGCCGAGCAGGGAGCCCGATGCGGGGCTCGATCCCAGGACCCCGGGACGATGACCTGAGCCGAAGGCAGACGCCTGAAGACTGAGCCACCCGGGTGCCCCAAAAGGTCTGCTATATTTTTATACATAATTTTTTTGACAGAAAGCTGTAACTTCCTCTTTGGTCTGAGGAACACCTCCAGATCAGGAATTGTTTGCTGGGGCTATTTTAGAAAATTATTGATTAGATAATAAGATTTATACTAAAATATCTATGTGTAGCCTCCACATTTCTGAAAGTGCTAGAGGGGAGCAAACCTGGGTTAGAAAGGGTTCTTGAACCAGTTCTTGCTGAATAAAGCAGAAACCCTGATGTTCTTGGAATTCTTACTTGATTTTGGTCGCCATGATTAAACACAAAATCTGGTAACTGATTGGGTGGTAAAGGTTTGTTGAATCTATCTAATTTTATCCTTGGAAGCATCATTTACATTTTATGGCAACTCAAAGCTCCCTGGGGAAGAGATCTTGGGGGACCACCCTTGCTGTGGTTCTAGGATGGAGGCCCCTCCTCAGTACCCACTTGGCATGTTGAGCTCACAGCCTTCACTCTGGGACAGTAATCTACTGGCCTCAAGGGTCTCCTAACCTTGAGAATCAAGGTGGAGAATCCTGTCTCTCTTACTACCACATCTGTGGCAGCTCAAGTGGTAGGAACAGAGTAGATGCTCATCAAATGACTAATGAATCACACAAAACTCACACCCAAAGGGCTGGATTTACATTATTTTCCTTGGTTACATTATAGAACTGATTTGTCTACTTTTCAAATCCAGTGAAGATTATTTAAAAGCAGCTTAAATTTCTGTCCTTTTTCTTAAGGCAACTTTGTATTTGCATACGTACTGCATTGAGACGTTAAAGAAAACATACTCAGAAATGGATTTCCTGACTTCCAACTTTATTTAGATTCATGTTTTTATGGCTAAAGCATATTGCTAAAAAGTCAAGCCTCTCCTGAAGAGGCTGCAAACTGGCTTGATCTACAGCTTTGGCTCGAATACACTGCAGTAAGCTGAATGCTGAAGGTTAAGATTATAAATAAAATCAACAACAAAAAAGAGCCGGAAGTTCTCAATTCTTATGACTACTCTTTAGTTCAAAACGTTCAATACAGCCATTGTATTTACCATAAAGAAGCCCAAAGTGAACACAGCTTTGGAGGGGGAAGGGTAGGTATAGTGATGACGCACCAGTGAGGTGTTGTGGAAGGTGCTCTCACCCTGCCACCACTTTACTGAGACCGGCACTTGCCATGCCTAACAACAGGAGCCATCTGCACTCCTGCGGGAAAAGCAACAGATGAGTTGCTGGAACACGTGTACTTGAACGTTGACCCTGGCATGATCCACTGTGTGACTTTGGGCAGGTCACCGCACCTCTCTGTGCCATGGTTTTATCAACCGTAGAGCAAGAAGACAGCCTAGACTACCCCGAAGAAGGCTTCCAGTGCTAAAATCTCCCGAGTCTACAAAGTCCTCATGGAAACGTACCGTAGACACAGCTCTTACCAGTACTTGTATGAGTTCCGACTTGGATCATGGAAGGCATCCTCTGAAGGAAATGTTGAGCCTGAAAGATAAAAACCTGACAAATAGAGGGTGCTTGGGGGGCTCGGTCTGTGAGCCTCTGCCTTCGGCTCAGGTCACGATCTCGGGGTCCTGGGATCGAGCCCCATGTCGGACTCTCTGCCCAGTGGGGAGCCTGCTTCTCCCTCTGCCTCTGCCCCTCCCCAATGCTCTCTGTTTCTCTCTCTCTCTGTCTCAAATAAAATCTTTAAGAAAAAAACCACTGACAAACAACTGAATGCAGACATCTAAATGCCCCATCTTTCATTAAGTGTTGTTTTCCCAACATCATGTTAAGAGCTTTACATACAGTAATTATTGACTCTTCACATTCACCTTCTTATAGAGTATTTTTTGTGTGTGTGTGTTTTGCTTTCAATTTTCAATGCACCCAGGTGGGAGAGGGGTTGAGTACTTTCCCAAGAATACCTAGCTAGTAAGCGGCAGAGGCAGGATTTCAGCTGAGGTCTCGTTACTCTTAATCATTTTTCCACACAGCCTCCCATAAGCCAGGTTTCCTTATTTCCTTCATTAACATAAATTCATTAACCTCTGTTGGCATAAATTGGATGCTTGGTTATACAGTACACGTGTCCCTTTAAGATATTACTCTTTTCTATGTACACATGTTCGAAACCACCCTACCCAACACAGTTGAAACAGTCCTAGATTGACCAATGTAAAATGCCTGTTAAAATGGGGGAGGTTTTACATTTTATTTTGGTTAAAACATAAATGTGCATTCCTGTGACCAGGTTTTGATGAAGTACAAAGATCTTTTCTCTGAGTACATCTCATAATGATAAAATTCTTTGTGATCTTTCTTATATAAGCCGTGTCCATAACGTATCCATAATTTCCAGTTTCTCTGTCTTGAAAGTAGAGAAAAACTTAAAGACACAAGTGAAGCCATTCAGGCTTTTTAGATTTATTTATTTTCACTCTTTGTAAAACGGTTGAGTTGTCTCACTGACAACCTAACTCAACGACATTTTTTAAAGCAACTCACCATGAAAGTTTGGATTTTCACTTAAATATTTACCGTAATAAATAATAAACCCTCTTGACTACACTCATGTTTTGTTGTGCCACACGATATTTAACTGAATTGTAATTATATCAATGTGTACAACTGGACAACAGATGTTTGGGAACAAGTACAACAGACCCTTGGGATGTGTCTATCTCAACAGTGCAAGCAGAAATGCACTCAGGGTAGTAACACAAGCACGGCAATCGTGGGTATTGATGTGGGAAATGAAGGCAGAAGAAAAATTGCTAAATTCCCTTACTACCTACAGCCCACGGACAAGTCCTCGAGACAGGCAGAGTGACCTTCCTCTAGGAACTCACCTACCTCGATGTTGACACTTTGCTGAGGGCAAAAGACAATCCTAGCTCGACGCCTTCTCCCCCCAGGACCCTGTAAGTCTACTTTAACATATAAAATTCCTTTGGGAACTTCCTTTATCTCTAAACCCCCCAAGATTCGTGTTGTCAATTATCCCCCAAGCATACGACCCACCGATACACATGTGAAGGGTCTCATGACTCAGGTTTTATTAGACAGTAATAAACGCCCTTGTCCTAACAACAGCTAGCCCCCTCGAGGTCCTGGAAAGCTTGCTTCCAAAATTCCTTAGAGACTTCCGCTCTCCCTAACCCCCTCCCAGCTTGAAAGTATATGACGGGCCACTCCTCACGAGCCCGGTGCGGCTCCTTCTGGCCCCGGGTCCTGCCCCTGGGCTTTAATAAAACCACCTTTTTGCACCAAAGACGTCTCAAGAATTCTTTCTTGGCCGTCGGCTTCGAACCGTAACGTCTTTCCTACATCAGGTGTCACTCAAAGATTTTCCATTCACACTAGACCATGTGGTCAATTTACCTCTTGGGGTAAAAGAGCTCTTGCTGCATTGATTTGTTCACCTGGTGGAGGGTATTTTCACATTTCTGCAGGGCAAATCTGACATGACTAAGAGAAATGCACCTTAATACAGGGAAGGACCCAGATTTTGTGGTGTATGATACTTATATAATCTGAGATGCTCTCTTTAAGAAAAACAAATTATAAATATAAACTTAGGTAACAGGGCCTCAGCAGGGACCTGGTAAGGGAGGGGGCCTGCAGCTTTAAGTATCCTCAGCTTCAAAGTTAGGCCATGGCTGCCACCCGCAGAGACCTTCCTCTTGCTACAAATCTGAGCTTCCCCGGAACTGCACTCCGCTGACATTCATTCCACCATTCAGCAAATATTTACTAAGCACTTCCTACACACTAGGTGCTGTTCCAAGAGCGAAGGGTACAGCAGGGAATACAAGAGACCAAGGCTCCATCCTCACAGCTCAGATTCTTGGAAGGAGACAGGACATACACAAATAAAAATGTACCACTTCGGGCAGAGGTGAGTGAGGATGTTGCAAAACAGGCAGAGTCAAGAAGAATTGTTTTTTAAAACCACTTCTCTGGAAACGGAAAGTGCCTCATGAGCAAAATGTTTTCACAGAAGTAGCGTCTTGCTGTGTCCTGACATATATAGAGCTCAGAGCTCATGAGGTCATTCCTTCCTTAGAACAAGTTTTTTCCATCCTGGGTGTTTGTGCAGAACACTAAGGTCACCGTGCTGAGGTCTTTCACAGGCTCAGACCTCCACCTGGGACCTCAGGTGGCAGAGCCCTCCACCCACGGAAGAAATACATTCTGCAACAATGGAAATTGTACGGGGCGTTGTTACATGCATGTTACATGTTGTACCCATCAAAGGAACATAACCCAAGGAGATGGTTTGAGATTAGGTTACGGAAAAACAAGGCACCCTTACGAGCCACACTTACTAGACAGAATGCTTTTGCTTGCCCAGACTATTAACAAATTAAAAGGCCATGCTGACAAACACCCAACCACAAGTTTGGTAGAAATAAGTCACTGAACAAAAAGGAAGAATGATTTATATTTCTCTAATCATTTTTATTGATCATCTTTCCATTGTGGACCACAAAGTGACTGGCAGATCTGAGATTTTAAAACGCAAAACATCAGCGCTCATAACCTTTAACTTTCCTTTAAAAAGGCAGGCTCCAAACAGATGCTGTTCAAGTCCTCTAAATCCAGGGAGATATGAGTTATATAATAAAAAGCCATATCAAATTTCTAATAGGTTAAAGCCTCCCTCTGCACCCGGCACGACTTTGCTTTTTACAAATCCTTCACTGATCAGCCAGAAAGAGTCATTTTTAAAAAGTCAGGTGATAAAAAAGAATGTTATCGTTACCTGAGTCAAATTAAGTTGTAAGTGAAAAAGAATACCAAAGCTGGTTAAACACAAATTTTTTTCCATCCATGACAGAGAAATGATGTGCCAGTGGTGTTTGCATAAGCAACTTCTCAGATATCAAAAACGTTGCACCTGCTATAAAAACTGAGTAGCCTGGCTGATGGGTATCTTCTAGATGAGTGTAAGTTCTTTTTTACAAAAGAGAATATATGAAGGCAACCAGAAACATGAAATGTATCCATGTTGATATAATAAGAAAGCAAAATAGAAATCATATAAAACTTGCCCTTATTAGATTATTAATCCCCCTAAAAAGTGACTCAGGCAACTTCGACACATTGCTAAAAAATAAGATGGAGAAAGAGCTCACATAAATTATTTTTTATTTTGGAAAAAGACCAATGATAACTGTGTTAGTCTAAATAAATGATATCAATGTCCCAGAACAGTGCTGTTCAAATTGATAATGACTAGCCACATATTAGTACTGAGTATCTGAAATGTGTCTAGTCTGAAATAGGATGTGTTATAGATGTAAAATGCATATCCTATTTTGAGGACTCAACATGATAAAAAGAATAGGAAGATATATCTCGATATTTTAAAATATTTATTGAACACTGAAATGATAATATTTGGATATAGATTGGGTTAAATAAAATATATTAATAAAATTAGTTTCATGCATTTCTTTTTTTAAAATGTGGCTATTACAATTTTTTTAAAGATTTTATTTATTTATTTGACAGAGACGCAGCGAGAGAGGGAACACAAGCAGGGGGAGTGGGAGAGGGAGAAGCAGGCTTCCCGCAGAGCGGGGAGCCCGATGCAGGGCTCGATCCCAGGACCCTGGGACCATGACTGGAGCCGAAGGCAGACACTTAACGACTGAGCCACCCAGGTGCCCCGGCTACTACAATTTTTTAAGTGGTATAGGCTTGCATTATATTTCTGTCGTACGATGATGCTTTAGAGTGGCAAATGTTGATTCAATCCCAGCTAATGGAACTGGGCCCAGAAATACAACTAGAATTCTCTCATTCTGTCCTAAGCTCCAAATTCCCAATAACCCTAATATCTGCAAATATCTCATCGAGAGCAATCTCTTCAATGCCCCACCACTTATCATATAATATCGCGACTGCACTAACACATAGTATGTCACATCAGCATACTCTCCGTAAGAGTAAGTACTCTGGATGAGAACCATTATCACATAGCTAATTAACAAAGTCATTATCATATCACTTTCAACACTGTTGCCCTACAATCCAGCCTAGTAACTAACAAAAAAGTGAACTCACAACCAAAGTTTGTAGAATGAACAAGTGAATGCATATGAGCCAACAGAGCCATAAATGACAAAAGGTGGGTTAAGGGAGAATTTCAAGAATCAATGAAACTGTAACGACATAGGAGCATTGCCCTTTTGATCATGTCAGGACTTCACTGAGCTGAAAAAGAGATAGCAGTCGAAGCCAGGATTTTCAAGATATTCTGATAAGGAACTAGGGCAAAAGTAAGGCTCGTCTTCCTAGAGAATTCTCAAAGGCAGAGATATAAATGCACCATTAAACTGTCAATATAGATTTCAAGGCCAGTGAAATGTATAAATGATTAGAAAACTGAGTTCAACAAATAGTTCAACTATCCATCCTTCACATCGTATGATCTTTCATACCCTTTATTAGTTTCCCGTGGGTGCTGTAACAAATAGCCCCAGACTGACGGACTTAAAACAACACACATTTATTCTCTTCCAGTTCTAGAGGCCAGACACCTGAGACGGGGGCCATGATCCAAAATCAAGGTGCTGGCAGGGTCATGTTCCCTCTGGATGCTCTAGGGTAGAATCTGTTGCTTGCCTCTCCTATTTTCCGGTGGTTCCTGGCATTCCATGACATGTGTCCACATCATTCCAGGCTCTGTTTCTATGGTGACACTACACTCTCTTCTCTCCCTGTGTCAGATCTCCCTCAGTCTCTCTCCTATAAGGACACTTAAAATCGCATCAGGACCCACCTGAAAAATCCAGGATGATCTCCCGCATCTCAAGATCCTTAGCTAAATCACACCTGCAAATTCTTTGCCATATAAAGCCTTATTTAGCGATGCCAGAATTAGGGCATGCAACCTTTGAGGGCCACGAGTCCACAGAAGACAGACTCCAACACATAGTTTTCCAATCTGCCCTACGGTAGTCACTAAAAACGGTCATTTTTGTATGCCACTCTGCAATCTCTATGAAAGCTGGATGGACGCAAGGTTTTTATATAGCAATTATGTGCTATTGCATGCCCCTAACTGACTACTGTCCCCACTGTGGGTTGCAGGTTTCATGCTCCTGAGCTTTCACCTGCTCAATGCTGCGCTCGTTTCTCCTCAGGATCTCACAGATGCAAGGATTCTGAGATGGTGACTTCTCACTCCTGATATGATAGTAATGCTTTTGTCCCCCTGAATAACTTATTTCTGATAAACATCTGGCAAGTAATGAGGAGTCTCCAGGGAGTGTCTGCAAGTCTAGAAGGGCCAACTAGCTGGTTTTGTGCGCAAAGGAAACTGGTCAGCTAAGGGCTATATAGGCACATGCAAATGTCATTCAGAAAATAATTTTCAACTAACCAATGTTTCTAAATTCTATTTTCATGAATTTTAGGCATGCATGCAAATTGGGTGTGTAAATGACACCAAGCGATTCAGGGGTCATACAACTGATTCAACTATTTTAATTATATCTAAAATTTGTTGAGATCACATAGATGAGAATGGTTGTATATCAGTGACAGATTACCATTATTGTTCATTTTTTTCCAATGTATTTGAAAAGTATGAAATTCCCCTAGTTTAACTCACATTCCCAAGTGAGGGAGTAAAAAAAATATGACGCATAAAGCTGTCTTTTTTCTACTGCCATCCAGTGGTCAAATAATCATATTGCATATTACATAGAAAAAAAGTTAATAAGTAAGCATTAAATAGTTAATGTGGGTTGCTAAGGGAGCCCACAGTTTTTGCTTTTGTGGTTCAGGAATATTCAGGCTAATATCTAAATACACAAAAGAGAAAATCAAGAAAGTACAACTCCCCGTTCTAAAATCAAAAGTTACTTTTCTGTTCAAATGTTAATGAATAGAATAGTGAGAACCAATGAGGGAGTTGTTTTTCAACCTTCGAAGAATCCTGTGCTCTACAACGGCTTGACCAGTATCATTTTTTTCTGAACTAAATATTAGGAGAGACGATGTGTGGTTACAATTAGGCCAATTGGACCAAGTCTTCAAACAAAAAGCCTAGGACACAGAATGATGGCACCCAGATGGACACTGCCTTGTGCTTATTCACAGAGATGTTTTATCTCTTCGGCCAAAGTATAAGCTTTAAGAGAGTAGAGGCTGTGCCTGAGGCTTACCTGTTTCTAAACTCAGTATGTCATCCAGAACTCTGCATGCAGGCAGCACTCAATAAACATCTGCTGAGCCAATGAACAGTGTTCATGTTTACTCGAATTGGGTTTGGTGAAAAGCATTCATCTACAGAATTGAATCAAAACAATACAAAGCCACAGGAGTTCTTCTTAGGGTATTTAAATAATCCCCCCAGATGCTGTATTTAAACTAAATTCCAAATAGCTCTCACTTCATTCTTTTTTTTAATTAACTCTATAAAAATCCTTTAATTCCATATTTATTTCATCAATGAACTTTTTGCTTTTATAGGAAATACATATATTTTTTATTCCATTCAATGGCAACTTTCTTGTTTAATCCTCAGTAAAATAACAGATGGGTTAAACACGCACTCTCTGTATGCACAGAACAGAGATGCATTAATCTTTCTTAATGTCTGTTAATCATCCAGATTGAACCTTAAGACTTGTTTCCTGATCTTTAATGTTCTTTCTTTTGAACTTTTATTAAGTAGCAGGAATTTCGTGTAAAAGCACTCAAATATTAATACTGGAAAGGAAAGGTATATCTGAAAGGATTCACTGTAGTCAGTATATGTGTGGAGGGTTTTTTTGGGGGGGTAAACTCTTCACACACTTCATTGATATTAGTCCAAAGTGAACGCCCAGATGTCATGCTTATGCCTAAGGCAGCAGTCTAAAAGTTATGTGTCATCTCGGCATTATCCACAAGTCTGCTGGAAAAACTCAACCCTTCACACCAACCACTGCTGATGAGGCTAGAGAGCGCTTTGCCATGTTGCAAGTGCTCCAGAAATACCAGGTTTTCTTCTCACACGCCCACAACCATGAAATCTCTTACTTTAAAAGCACAATAATACACTGTTGATTCTTCATGTTCACTGTGCACGTATTTCATATAAATAATGTTTCTCTCCTGGGGCCCCTGGGTGGCTCAGATGGTGAAGCGTCTGCCTTCAGCTCAGCTCATGATCCCGGAGTCCTGGGATCGGGCCCCGCCGTTGTGCTCCCTGCTCCACGGGAAGCCTGCTTCTCCCTCTGTCTGCCACTCCCCCTGCTCGTGCTCTCTCTCTCTCTCACTCTCTCAAATAAATAAATAAAATCTTTAAAAAAAAAAAACAATGTCTCTCCTGCCTCCCTGCCTCTAGGTTCCATCCGCATGGATCCTGCACAGGCTCCCAAAGCCTGAAGAGTCCGTCTCCGTGACTTTCCCTTACCTGTTCCTCATCTCTGACTGCCTAGCCTGTTCTGGATATAAAAAGCCCCCCCAGACAATGAACAGAAACCTGTCACCCTCGAGTCCGGGTTTAAACACCCTTCTCCCATCCCTTTACAGTCCGCTGATGGGAGGGCTCACGCAGTTCAAAGATCCGGCACAAAAAGGAGACCCTGGCTGCCACTGATTTACTGATTCCTGAAACTTTATTCCCCCGTGGGCCAGACAGTGAAACGAACAATGAGGATGCCCGGCTGTACTACATACAAGCACGCTCACATCCGAAAATGTCAGATAAGTACATAAGTGAGTACCCTTATGGGCTTTATGATGGACATGTGGGATAATTAAGGAGTGGCCAATTCTCCCTGGGGGGTGCTGGGGTCCAGAAAGGCGACAGAGTGATGCAGCCCTCCTGCCCCTGCCCCCACCCACGGTCCAGGCAGACATAACCGTGCTGTGTCGGAAAGAATTAACCACAAGGATTAATACTGCTACGGCATTCACCACTGGATGAATAAGCTAATATTTTTAAAAAAGTAATTATTTCACTCTCAGGCCTCTAAATTGGAGAGTTTACTCTAAGCCCCCATGGGATCGGCCAATGCAGACCTCAAGTTCAAAGCTCAGTGAAGAGGCAGAGGCAGTAAATGTATATTTACAGGTCTTTGGCAGCAATTGACACTTTGGATAAAACTAAGATTTTCCAGAGATTATCAGTGAGGAAAGTGAGACGATAAGGCTGAGGTCAAAGCCTTAAGAAAACATACCAGTATTTATAGGGCAGACAGTGAGACGAAGACCCAGCGGAGGAGACAAAAAATAAAATAAGAGTGCGCTCAATGACATAAGAAAACAAAATCTACGTCAGTGTCTGTGTTCAATGTCAAAATCTGTGTTCAATGTCATATTTCGATAGCCATAAATACCCTTCTATTTAAAACATTTTAAGTTCATATATACATAGATACACCTATACGATCTATCTATACATATCTCCCCGCAAAATATTGCGATTGTAGCACTTCCTGGGTTGTAATACAATTTTTATCTTTGAGTGCTCTCTCTGTATTCACAAAATCCTTACTACATTCTAAGATCTTTGCTACTTCTTTCATTATTCATAATGGTTACAGGGACAATAACACATAAGATACACTTTTTTTTAAGATTTTTTAAATTTATTTTATTTGACAGAGAGAGAGAGCGAGAGCAGGAACACAAGCAGGGGGAGCGGGAGAGGGAGGAAGCAGGCTTCCCGCGGAGCAGGGAGCCCGATGTGGGGCTCGATCCCAGGACCCCGGGACCATGACCTGAGCCGAAGGTAGACGCTTAACGACTGAGCCACCCAGGCACGTAAGATACACTTTTTAAGGCCTTCTCTCATCTTGCTCCTCTAAAGAACCTAAAACAAGTACTGTGTTATTTCTGGCTTTATTTCTATCACCATTCCAAACCTGGCATTTAGGAGCGGTTAAGGCAAAGGAGAGGCAGTGTCAAGCCGAGGGAAGACAATGTTTCAAGATAAGACCAGCCCATCAGAGTGATGTCACAGTGATGTCACCACAGTGATGTCAACCCAGAGCAGTTCAGTAGAGCCACGGGAGTGACTGCATGTCAAGTGGGTAAGGCAGAGGAGAGAAGGAGGAGACGGTGAGTCGTGGTGAAACCGAAGATGTTTATATGGTGGTAAAGTAGAAAAATAGTAAAACAGCTTGTGTACATTATGGGAGGGTGCAAGGAAACTTGACCACACATGTTGGCTGAGGAGATGGAGCCAGTAAGAAGGGAAAATTTAAAGACAGAAGAGTAGTAAGCTGTGGGTTTAGGTCATGGGACTGAAGGAGTCAGCAGCTTTGTCCACAGGAGAGAGACCCTAACCACAAACCCTCATACACGATGGACTGGAACAGAGTCTGACTTAAAAGAGCACTTCGGCCTCCCTGATCCTGACACGATATTAATGTTGATACCAGGTTTAAGTAGTGATTGTTGTTTAGCAACTACACCATTTTTTGAAGCATTAGCTGTGTTCATTTAAACCAGTTAGACGATACAGACACAGATATAGACATATCCTTCCATCCATCCATCCATCCATGTATCCATCCATCCACGTATCCATCCATCCACGTATCCATCCATCCATCCATCCAACCATCCATCCATCCTTCCATCCATGTATCCATCCATCCACGTATCCATCCATCCACGTATCCATCCATCCATCCATCCAACCATCCATCCATCCTTCCATCCATGTATCCATCCATCCACGTATCCATCCATCCACGTATCCACCCATCCTTCCATCCATCCATCCTTCCATCCATCCATCCATCCTTCCAACCACGTATCCATCCATCCATCCATCTATCCACCCATCCATCCATCCATCCATCCATCCATCCAACCATCTATCCATCCATCCATCCATCCATCCACCCATCCATCCATCCATCCATCCATCCATCCAACCATCTATCCATCCATCCATCCATCCATCCACGTATCCATCCATCCATCCATCCACGTATCCATCCATCCATCCATCCATCCACCCATCCATCCATCCATCCATCCATCCATCCATCCATCCATCCAACCATCTATCCATCCATCCATCCATCCATCCACGTATCCATCCATCCATCCATCCACGTATCCATCCATCCATCCATCCATCCACGTATCCATCCATCCATCCATCCACCTATCCATCCATCCATCCATCCATCCAACCATCTATCCATCCATCCATCCATCCATCCACGTATCCATCCATCCATCCATCCACGTATCCATCCATCCATCCATCCATCCACGTATCCATCCATCCATCCATCCACCTATCCATCCATCCATCCATCCATCCAACCATCTATCCATCCATCCATCCATCCATCCACGTATCCATCCATCCATCCATCCACGTATCCATCCATCCATCCATCCATCCATGTATCCATCCATCCATCCATCCATCCAATCAGCCAACTATCTATCTATCTATCTATCTATCTATCTATCTATCTATCTATCATCTATCCAATCATCCATCCATCCATCTATCCATCCATCCACCTATCTATCCATCTATCTGTCCATCCAGTCAGCTATCTATCTATCTATCTACGCATCCGATCATCCATCCATCCAACCATGCATCCATCCATCGATCTATCGTGGTATGAGCTGATGTTAATCCAAGTACTCCATTCTGTAATTATGTAGTTGCTCTTGTTTTCTAGCCAAATAATGATATTTTTCACTTATTCCTGTTGAATTTCATAGGATCAGTCCATCATTTCCACCTAAGAGCATGTGGATTTTCTACATCAGTAGTCAGCAAACTACAGCCTGTAGGCCGACTGCCTGTTTCTGCAAATAACACTTTATTAGAATGAACACAGCCACACCTGTTTTTCTATGTAATTTCATGGCTGCTTTCATACTACAGTGGTCGAGTCAAGTCATTGCAATAGAGACCTTATAGCCTGAAAGCCTAAAGAATTTAGTACCTGGCCCTTTATGGTGAAAGCCTGCCTCTCTGCATCTACTCCAACTCCCTATTCTTTCCGGCTAAAATAACCAAGTTTAGCAGATGTGTTTTCTGTGTCTTCACTCAAGTTATTAAGAATTCTGACCCCAATATGGTCTAATCCAAAGTGCCAATAAAATTCCTCTTCATCTCCCTCTTGACGAACACAAATCTATATCCCTCTCCATTTCCCTCTTGACAAACACAAATCTACCACCAAAAGAATGATAATATGTTTATTAACATGAAGGCTACAATCATTCTTTTCCACAATGTTGTCACAGAAATGCCAATTTTCTGGTTGAGATCCATATATACTTAAGCTAATAGCACTTTCAGTTTAGGATACTGGTAAACCCACCAAACACGTTATCTAAACTTTCCTTTATGACTCAAGGACATAATTTTACTTCATTTATTTAATTTCTTTAGAGAGAAAAAGAGGAAGCACACTTGCGAGGGGGGCAGGGATGGGCAGAGGGACAGAGAGAGAGAGAGAGAATCCCAAACAGACTCCCTGCTGAGAGCAGAGCCAGATGTGGGTCTTGATCTCACGACCTTGAGACCACGACCCGAGCAGAAATCGAGAGTTGGACATTCAACAGACTGAGCCCCCAAGGAGCCTTAATCAAGGACATGATTTTAAAAATCAGCAACGTTACTGGGCTGTAATATAGTAATTCCTTAGTGAAATCTGGAGCGAGGCATGTCTTAGCCCATTCAGAATGCTGCAACAAAATACCAGAGACTGAGTGGGTTTTAAACAATAGTAGTTTATTCCTCACAGTTCTAGAGGCCAGGAAGTCCAAGATCAAGGCCTGGGCAGATCCAGTATTTTTTTTTTTTTTTGTATCCTCACATTGCAGAAAGGGACGTCCCTGGTGTCCCTTGTAGAAGGGCACTAATGCCATTAATAACCTCCCAAAGGCTCCACCTCCTGATATCACTACACTGGGAGTTGGGATTTCAATGTATGAATTCTCAGGGGACACAGACATTGCAGGTAGGAACTTTTCTGCCCTTATTCAGTAAGAAGCCTAAGCCAGCAATGCTTGCTTAGATCTTATGAATGCTTTCCAAGGCATGGAAATACCAAGAGGCAGAAAAACTACTAGCTGTCAGTTCTCCGTACCAACAGCGTATGTAACTCGAACCAGTCTTGTTCTCTATTCCAATATCACGCTCCTATTCTGCTGTGGATGTGAAAACCACCAAAACAAGGGGGATGGAATTAGATGGAAAGTAGAGGCGAAGGGTCTTTCAGTGTCTACCACATGAACTTACAAACTCTTTAAAAACTCTGCAACACTGATGTTGGCTTTTAAGGGGATTTGCTGCATACTTACTGGTTCATTTGGTTGCATTTTACATAGTAGAGGTTGCTGAAGAGCTAAAGTCTGTAAAACTGGGCTGTTGCTGGGCTGCCGGGGTGGCTCATTTGGTTAAGCATCCAACTCTTGATTTCCATTCGAGTCATGATCTCTGGGTCATAAGATTGAGCCCCAGGTCGGGCTCCAGGCTCAGCAGGGAGTCTGCTTAAGAGTCTCTCTCTCTCTCTCCCCCCACCCCCCGCTTAAGCACTCCCTCTCTAAAATAAATAAATGAATGAATAAATGAACAAATAAATAAATAAAATCTTTAAAAAATAAAAGTGGACTGTTGCTACATTGCTTATTGCATGTCTTAGTGAAATGCAGAACCTATTGGGTCTGAAATGACTTGTTCAAAACTAACACAGCTTATTCAGCACACCCAGCAGTCCCAAGAAAGCATGCTGGCCTCCAAATTCCAGAAATCAAGAATCCTAAGATACAAGATTCCAAATCATGTCTGGCTCACTTTTGCAGGCAGAGTGCTGCCTCTAAAGCTCTATCTGTCTTTGTAAACACTCTACCAAAAAAGTGCTCAAGTAAAAAACCTAAAATCAGAAAACACCCCTCCTCATATGAAAGACAACTCCTATGCCTGTAGCAGGGTGTTTCCGGAGACACCCCTGTCTCCCAATTACACAACAACCACTAACCTGCACAAAGCACAAAAAAGCATAGTACTAATCTATGAATATTAAAGATAATATACTGATGTCAGCATACCATGGTACAGAGCAGAGCAAAAATACATTATTATATGTATCATCAACACATGTAAAAACAAGGCATACTTCATTCTTATTCTGGAAAAAAGTGCTTGGAAGAAAATATTTCTTCCTATATGTGCCCTTGTGCACTTTAGTGTCTCATGGGCTTATTCCTTTACTTATGACTTACATTTGGTCCTGAAATACAGTGTGGGGAGGGAGAACATTTTTTTTTGATGCAGTATTTGTCTTGGATTCTTTCTTTTTGGCTATTATGTATTATCCCCCTGTACCTTTTTACCAAAACCGTCCTTCACATAAAAGTCAATGGTCAATGTAAAAATGTTTTAAATTGCATTAAATCTGAAATATGGAAGTTTGAAATACCTTAAAATGTGGTAAACACACCAGACAGGTTGCTTTCCCTCTCTACATGATCTGAACGAGACCTCAGGTACAGGGAGCAGAATCTAGCATCTAGCGTGCTGAGGCATGGGGGGGGCACCCAGGGTGAGGGGACCTCAGTGACGTCCCAGGACACTGGCACCTCACATCTGGAAATTTCAGGCTAGGAAAACCAGTCACGTCCACCCCGATCATGCTGAAAATTAAGTGGTCCCGTGTTCATGTCCCATGGGCAGCGGAAGTATAGGGAGACTGTTCTGATCACATCACTGGCCTGGCTGACTTCTCAGGAACACTGGCCGTCAGTATTCAAACACAGCACAGGCCCTATCTTTCTCCAAACTAACTCTTTTGGTGGCTTCTCACTGCCCTACAAATAATGGCCAAACTCCCTCACATCACTTCCCAGACCTCTACTTAGTGGACACCTGATGGCTGCGTTCTCACCTCCAAATCTTGGCAAGGGCTGTCTCCCGCTAGCAATCTCCACCCTGCTTCCTCATTGCCCCCAACTTCTAACTCCTACTCACACTTCATTCCCCAGTTTAGATACCACTTCCTGCAGGAAACCTTCCCCAATCCCTCAAATCTAGATTAGGTGCTCCTTGCGAATTCCCATACCTCTGTGCATTTCCTCCATAAAAGCAAATATCACACTACACTGGGCCTTCACACTTTTCTAATTGCAAAATAAATCCTTTTCAAATAAAACTCTTCTGATGGACTCAGATATGTGAAGCAAAAATGTAGGGATGCATGTAAAATAGTTCTGTTGAAGGAGGGGCAGACAATCCTGGGACTCTCCCGAATGCACCTGAAAGACAACGGTACCACACTGGCACGAAGTATGCATTTGTCTCTGTTGTCCAGGAGACTATAGGCTGGAAGGAGGCAGGGACCATGCCTGTTTTATTCATAATGTGCTAGATAACTCTGCATCCAGCACAGTAACTGGCAAAGATTAGAGATACAATAAATAATTGCCATAGAGATGAATAAGTAACAGTGGGGGTCAGCAGCAGAGCGCAGGACAAAGAACTATTTGTACATTCATTTCCAAACTTCCATGTTTAGAGGACAGTCCAGACCAAAGAAGGAATGAACTAAAAGGAGACAACCTTTAAAAGGGACAGACAGTTCAAACATGATTCACTTCCACCTTAAGCCATCTGACTCCTTTGTGAGAGACAAATCGTTACCTAAAGGACGTGGCATAGATGAGCTAGGAGCAGCCACCCCCAGCTCACTTAAAAGATGTTCTTATTTTAATATAAGGAGGAATTTTATTAATGCTTAGGTAGTACCTTTTTAAGCTAGTCAGATCAATTCAGCTGGGTAAGTTGAAAAGAGTAGTTCCAGAAGGGAGATGATGTGCATTATGACTCAGCTCTCAAGGACAGACACATAAATACACACATCCTTCCAGACTCAGAAAGATGGGGTTGAGACCATGCATACTCAAGAGACCCGTGTGACAGCATGCTTATCACTGATCAGTAAAGATCAATGACTCTGGGACACTGCTCCATTGGTTGACAATACTGTTCTGAAACAATAAAGTTTTGCTCTCCTTCCCTGGAAGGGAAATCCCATAAACAAAAATCAACGTCATTACCATAACTCACAATCTAGTGGCATTTCCTCCTACAGAGTGTACATCCACCTGTTTAAACTCGCCTCTTTAGAAGAATCTATATTAAATACTATAACCCATGGCAGCAAGTCATAGCCATGTTACATTTAAAATACGTAATCACCACGATGCTGTATGAGATTATGAAACTTTAATGCCCTCAGAGTTGAACAGAAAATATAAACCCAGAAGAACATAAGACCTGACACTAACCTGATTCTCAGCTTTCAAACATTTTGAAGATAATTTGTTTATTGTAAATAATGCTGCAATATACAGAACACATATCCTATATATAGGGGTGCATACAGAGCGTATTGTATGTCAGTGTTACTTCAAAAAAACAAACCCTAATAATTTGTTTACATCGTCCTCTGTTTTGTTGCCTTTTCTAACAGATCTAATCTTTGTCATCATTGACGACAGAAATCCACATTATCTAAGAAACAAGGTTGACTCCTTAAAGATCTAAGACCACAATTAGTAAACCTGCAGGCCTATGACTAGATAATGATAATGTAACAGACAATTCAAGTATCAGCATATTAAGCAAACAAACAACATTAAATTCAGAACCTTTTCCCACCAGCACCTGAAAGCGACACAGAAAACAACAAAAGGTCAAGAAAATGAAGAGTGCATCTGTATCCCCGAAGCCCACACCCCAGCAGGAAGTTCTGTCTATTCGATTTTAAAATCAGTAAGTAATACGGTCAGTTAATTGCTACCTTTACACTTCTTGATCTACACTCTGAGCAACACCAGTTGTGGCCAGTTATTACAAAAGCACAATTGTGCAGGCACTAAAACAAGAATATGGGAACTCTGCTGCTATCATTAAGACTTTCCCTGAGCTAGGAGGCAGGTCAGGCATGGGTATCAAAAGTAAATCAGTTAAAAATAATAAATATGATATAAGGAAGTGTAAATAATCAATTAAGTTTTGCAAACGATACTTTTCTCCTTCTTAGATGCAGAATCTAGTTTCCTCCTGGAGACAGGGACCAAATTCAACCACCATTGGGTCACCTTGAACCCTTCTGCAGGTGTGCTGGGAAGGGGTCTGCAGATAACCCCTTTACAATAAAAATATATTGTGATGGAGAGTTCTGGCCAGGAGACAGCAGCAGACCGGCCTCCTACACTCTGGGTAGAAGGAGATTATCACTGATCGACTCTAACACTTCTACACCATTTCTAGCTATTCTAGCTATATCTGGAGCTATGACATACAGGTAGAATAAAAACAAGGTTTCTGGGTGTCAGGCTGGACAGGATCCACCACATCGCATGCCCATGACAGGATGCCTGCCCTGTTTGTTCTTATCTTGACTCCAGCATTAAGTGGCAGCTAACAGGGTCAGCAGGAACAAATTGATGCACTCAGCTGTGAATGAGGATAGTTCCGTCATTAGATACCGATTTCTAAAACCCCTATTCAAGGGTCATGGCTAATTTTTTATTGTGACTTCCTACCACTTGTAATAGGAAAGCCCGATCTTCTGGGGACCCTAAATTAATGTTTGGAAACTTTCATCTTCTGTATTTCTCCTTATTACATTCCATGCCCACGTCCTCTCCAGGATTACACCCTGTCTTAACCCGATAGTCAAAAGAACAAGATTATTGTCTTCCTTGACAAAGGAACTTTGGGGGAACCAGTTAAAAATGTCTGGAATCAGAACAAGCGTTTTAATTTAATACGTTATTACTTTCTCTCAACAGCCCAACTGTTGTGATTAAGATTTTCCAGATGATGTCTAGACTTTTTCAAAGAACCTTTATTCTTAACCCCTCAGCAAAACCCTGCGGCAGTGTTTCTCAATTTTGTTTTTCGTTATCATCATTCCTCCCTTCAAGAGCCTGTTTAGACTTTTTTCCTAATCATGTCTCCTCCCCGTGAAATGTTAACACTACAGATACACTATCTCTTTACATATTCCTGCCCTTCGCAGGACCACAAACCACTGTAGTAGTTAAGATTTTTTTCACCCTCTAAGATCTGATTTTGCTACTTTAGGGCAATTTTGTCGCTCTTTGAGAATGCATGCTCTGTAACACTTAAGAGTAAGATGCCTTTTGAAAATTCCCCAAACTAACAACTCATTATGAGTATGAATTTTTTTACTCTGTATATAACAATTTTTTTTATCTAACCTTTCCCCCACCTATTTTTGTTTGCAAAATGAGACTGACATTGAGGAAAGTGTTGAGCAATCCAAATTAATCAAAATGTGTGTGCATGTGTGTGCTGTTAGTAAACTGCAAAACAGCTTTAACTAAAATATGAATAAATAGATCCAGGTTAGTTTTCAAAATTCTGATAAAATAAAGCCTTTATCATATAGACCAGACAGATGTACAGAGTTTTAACAATGAAAACTAAAAGGAGAGTATTCTTTTAAAAAAATATGAGCTGCATGCCTTGGTTTCAGTTGGAATCTTGGGTTACCAGGCAATGGTTACATACTTTTCACTTTCTGTCCTTGACATCTTGTAACTGATACTTGGGAGGCTAAGAATTACAAAATTATGGCTATGAAGTCATGCAAATTATACATGGCATTTTATTCTACACAGCTGAGAGGGCATATAAAGTGTAAACCTTAACAAATCTAAAAACTCCACTAGAAGATTGTCCCTGGCGGAAACATTAATGACAGAAGCAAAACTATAAAAGTTTGGTCTTGAGCCTAAAACTTTTTTTAAGTTTTAGTAAGAAAACTCTGTACTTTAACTAAGATGGAGGGCAAGCCACTTCTGGAATATTTCACATAACAACACTGTGATAAAGTAATTCTGGAAACACAGGGGCATCTTTTGGCCAGGAGGTGACCCTGAGGCTTCCCTGTGCCCTCTCCACACAACTATACCACCTCGTAGGACTCGAGCACACTGAAATCCATAGCGTACTTATCATCAGAAAATATACTAGGTTTTTGTTGTTGTTTCAAAGTTCAAAAGCCTTGCTGTAAAGTCCAAATTAAGGGCATATCAAGAGAGAAACTGATAAGGGCATAAGATGGCTACTATGAATTTACTGGAGAACACATACTGCCCGCTCAAACAGTGAAGCCATTAAGAACAGCTTGGTGAGCTCCTTGGGGGATGTGTTAGAATTTTCAGCAGGCAGACAGAAAGAAAGGTGGTACTGATGAAGGGAAAAAACAAAAGACTATGGGTCAGTTCAGGTAGATGGTAGAAACAGCTTCAAACTACTGGCAACATCAGTTGTAGTTGGGAATAAAAGAATAAATCAAGTTCAGCTCTTGGTGGTAGCCTAGAAACTAAATAAGCTCAATTAAAGTGTCTGGGACCCATTGACCCAGGTGTCCTCCAGAGCAAAGGAAAACAAACAAGCCTGCTTGGCACGTTGCTTAGGTTAGCTAAGCAGCCTTGCTTCTTGCAACAGTTGGAAAACCTTCTGTGCGGGGAAACTAAGAGTACAAGCCCCCTGCGGTACTGATGAAACCCCGGCTGTCCCAGTCTCCCAGGGAGCGTCTGCACCCCCGGGGGAAATTCACTTTGGGGACATAAACGGCAAACGCTGCACACGGCCATCTCCCCAAAATAAATAACACATGAGTTCTCTGTTCCACATACGGCTGCAGGACTGAAGGACATCATTCCCTTTCCTCCTCCTGATACAATAAAAATAAAATAAATCACCCAGAGAAAGCCACTCTTGAGTCCCTCCGCCTATCAAAAATGCCCCATCTATCTGAGTGTCCAGTCCAAAAGGTTAAGAGCCTGGCCGAGGGGCGGCGCAGGCTGCAGCTCTGCAGCTCCGGGACCCTGGGATCAGTGACTACGGCACAGAGAGGACTTCTCTGGGGTGCAGGGAAATGAGCCACCTGACCCATGTGATCCCCACGCCGCTGGCACGCGTCCCGAAGCCCCCAGGCCCATTCAGGAATGGGGACAAGCACGAGACACCCCGCCACCCCGCCCTGCCGCCACGAAGCCTTCACCAGGCTTCATATGAAAAAGTTTTTTAAGGATGACAACAACAACAACAAAACAACAAAAACGTGATTTCTTTAAAAAAAAAAAACTAAAGAAAATAAAATCTGAATCTCTCACCATCTCGCCTGAGGTTGGCGTTGCGCAAAGCTTTGATGGATGATGCGCTCTGCGGGGCTGCAGAAGTGTCCCGATAGCTGCAAAAGTTTGCGCAGACCAGAGTGTAGACGAGGCCGAGCGGGCGCATTGGGAGCCGCGAGCCGGGGACCGCGTCGCCGCAGGAGAAAGCCGGGGGCCGCCGGGCCGGACGCAGCGCTGTCGCCGCCTGCGCTCCCGCGCGAGGGCCGGGCCGCGGAGCTAGTGGCCGCGCTGGGCGCGCACTTCCTGCATATGCCCAACTTTCGGAGCGCGTGTGGGCGCCGCACTTCCTTGTGCAGCCGCAGGCCGAGGGAGGGTGGCGGGCCACACCACAGGTTGACGCCGGTCCGCCCCCTCCGGCGGCCGGCGGCGGCAGCACACGCAGCGGGGGCGCGGCGTCCCGGGCGGGCGCGCAGAGCCGTGCGTCCTCCGCCAGCCCCGCCGCGCGGAGCCCAGAGGCGCGCGCTCCGCCCCGCCCCCAGCGGGCCCCGGGTGCGGGCGTGGGAGGGGGGGACGCGGCTTCCCCCCCCGCGGCCGCGGCTCAGGCCCGCTCGGTCCGCCAGCCGGGGAGCGCGGACCCCGGGGAGAGGCCCACCTCCCAGCGCCTCTGCCCAAGCGGCCTGCTAGTCCGTCCCCACGGGGGCAGAGCTCCCTCCACGGTGGTGGGGGGTTTGGGGATGGGGCCTGGAGTTGGGCCAGAATCAGATTCTGCTTATTCAGGATATCACTAGGTGAGAAAGTGGGCCAGGGCAAGGTAAAGAAGCTTGATTCTGAGCTCCTTACGAGCTCCGGTCCGGCCGTGACCTTAGCTGAGTCAAGGTCGTTTTCCCACCGGTGGGAGGGGGAACAGAGGTCCTTCCTATCTCACGGGGCTCTAGTTGTGATGGCCCCATGTGGTGACGGGAACAAGAAAGGGTCAGGAGTGCTCTCCTATGCCCACTCCCACGCCCTGCCCAGTAGAAGGGGCTAGAGGTCAGGGTGGGGGTGAGCCGGGGCACGCTGGAAAGGTGAAGTTGAGAGACCATTACATTCTTTTCCTTCTTTTTCTTCATGGTCCATAGCAAGAGGCAGGGAGCATCAGGCCTTTGGGCCTCCCTCCTCTCAGTATCTGGGAGCTCAGAGGTCCAGAGGACCTGACTGTGGGTTCTAGGAACTTCTGCATCATGCATCTATCTCTCCGGGGTGAGGAACTATGTTTGGAACAGGAGTAAGTCTCGGCTCTGCTGCTTACGGCCTTGTCACCTTGAGCAAATCGCTTGACCTCTTGAGCCTCAGTGTCTTTACTTAGAAAAGGAGGGTAGCAATTTTTAGTCTGTATGGCTGTGGTGACAATTATATGAAATAATTTTGGTATTTAGCTTTGTAGCTGAATTAAAATCCAAATTTACATAATTTCTCAGCTCCTCATTGATGAGAACTAGAAGAGACATTTACTAGTAGTCTCTTTTAGGCCTTCCAGCCCCTGAAAGTCTGGGGTATGAGAAGTCAGTGATACCCAGATAAAGAGCAGCTGAGAAGGAAAAAAGACATTTGACAACTACACCGTCCAACGTGGGCTAGGACACCTGTGCTCTTTCCATTTAGGCAAAGATTCATGTGGTTCATCCCCTGGCATTTTGTCTAAAACAGTAGTTCACCAACTGCAGGTTTGTGGATTGTGAAGTCAGTTTCAAGACCAGCATGATTACTTTTTTCTATCAATACTTTATTTTTCCAGAGAATTTTTAGGTTCACAGCAAAACCCAGTGAAAAGTACGAAGATGTCCCATATGCACTTTGCCCAAACACAGGGGTAGCTTCTGCCATCATCAACAGGGCTGACCACAGTGGTGTGTTTGTTACAACTGATCATACACTGACACATCATAATCACCCATATATATTAATAAGAGAATCAGAGACTGGTAAGATAGGACTGAGACTAAAGTATATTATACCATTTTAAAAAAGTGGTTGAAAATGCTCATTAAATTTCAGATATAGCCCCTGAAATGAGAATATAGGAAAAATGAGAAAAATGTGCAAGTGGTTTATGTTGTTAAAGTATCAAATGCTAAAGAGGATCATTTATCATAATATATAAAATACTGAATTTAAAGTATTCAAAGTCGTGTTGCCCAAGATACTAATACTGTGTACTGTGTAAAGGCATTGCAAATTCATAATGTCAAATATTTTAGTTGAGAATAGTAAAGGATCTCACACGGAATCTGCATGTTTTGATCTTTAATGTCAGTAAATACCCCAAATCAATGATAAAACAAAAAAACTGGGGCGCCTGGGTGGCTCAGTCGGTGAAGCGTCTGCCTTCAGCTCAGGTCATGATCCCAGGGTCCTGGGATGGAGTCCCACATCGGGCTCCCTGCTCGGCGGGGAATTTGCTTCTCTCTCTGCCTCTGCCCCTCCCCCTGCCTGTGTTCACTCTCTCTCAAATAAATAAAATCTTTAAAAGAAAAGAAAAACTAGGGAGCTGTCCCTAACCAACTCTTCTGAATCTGGTTTTCAATATTACCTAATAATTAATTCTTACAAATGAGGTTGACTACACCAACTAAGGTATCATTGCACACAGAAGAAGCACTTAAGAAAGGTAGACTGAGAGACTGAGGAAGGTCTGGTATCAAGATTAAAGATTAGATGATTCAATTTTCTTTTTACCTGTATCTTAAACTAACTTAGCAAAACACTGAACTTGCCACTGTGTCTTTAAATGCTTATAGGCCAGTTAGAAGAACATGAAGAAGTCAGATTTATAAATATTTATGACTGTTCAGAATAAGATAAATCAACTATTCTATATTTAACCATTGTTCAATGACATTCATATAACTGTAAAGGATACTTCTGTTTAGAAAACATTGTTAAATATGAGAGCAATTTATAAGAGGTCCATGCAAAGTGGCATTTATCCCAAACATATATATTCTCACAGTAATGACTTGCTAAAAGGTAGGTTAGGATGTGACACCATTTTTTATCATATACTCTTTTCCTTACATAAATAGAGCACAAGAATGGTGTTTTCCACTACATTTTCCAATATGCTTCTTTCAGGAATTCATAAAAGTCACAGTGGAAAAGGAATGAAATAGGGCGTGTCTCATTTCTGCAAGTGGCTCATACCAGTACTTTTTTTTTTTTTAAGTAAACTTCTCCCAGTCTTTACTTATAAGTCAGTGCAGGACCTTTCTCTTGACTGTAGTAATCATGCCACGAAGCCTACTCTCCTCAAAGGGGACACCCCTGGGCTGGTCATCCTCCACTCACCGATCTCAGAAAAAGCAGAACACTCTGACGTAAAATCCTAATTTCTGCTCTGCGAATAGACTACTGATCTTTGGCAGGATTGAAGTTCATGGGACGTAGATCTGTTTCTGCAAAAAGGAGAGTGTTATAGTAGATGACCTTCAAGAATTCTTTTGGAAATCTATTTTGTTTAATTTATTAAACCTCATCACCATCTCTCTCTCTAAAACCACAGTCTACATATGTAGCTTTATCAAGTTGAAATGCATTTAAATAGTTTTAGAAATTGTGAGTATATACAAGAATACAACATACAAGAAAGTTTTCTACACATTTTAATGAGCTGACATTTGGAATTTCAATGACTAATATAGACGGTAGTCCCCTCTGCTTATCTGTGGTTTCGCCATCAGCTGTTTCAAGTACCCGCGGGCAGCCGAAGTCCAGACCCTGTCTGTGATCGTCCTTCTGACGAATCTTTCAAAGGTCAGTCGTAGCCTAACTACGTCACAGCGCCCCACATCCCTCATGCACCTCGCATCTCCTCAGCTCATCATCTAGGCCCTTGATCATCTCCTATCCTCACAAAAAGGGTGAGTCCAGTAAGATATTTTGATATAGACAGAGAGAGACCACATTCCCATAACTTTTATTACAGTGTCCTCTTATAATACTTCTATTTTATTGTTATTGTTGTTAATCTCTTACTGTGCCTCATTTATAATTAAACTTTATCGTAGGTATGTACGTATAAGAAGAAACAGTATTTGTAGGGTTTGGTACTCTCTGTGGTTTCCGGCACCCTCTGGGGTCTTGGAACATATCCCTTGTAGATAATGGGAGGACTCCTCTAATAAACTGATTAAAAGCTTGGCTTATCATCTAATATTAATAGTTACTTTTGTTTTCAAAATTATATTTTTTTAGAGAAATCAGTGATTCTAATGTATACAAATATAAAGAGCGGGGATATGTTTTAGTGGTGGGAATAACTGAGGAGATTAACCACAGTTGATTAAAACTGTGACACATTCAGAGAAGAGACAAACTCTGGTGCTTTAAGACAGTTAGCAAAATGATTTTGACCTATGATTTAGCTCAGAAAAACTGGATTAAATCAGTTGATTTTTGTGATTGAATAAAAGATAATGTTTGAATAGTTGGTGCCAAAAACTGAAATTAAATATTCATGAGATGACAAACCATGGTTAAGTTTTCTAAATAGTTCCAAATGATTCGAAAGACCCAGAATACCAACGTGGTTACAGAATATTTTATATCAAGTATGTGCAAAATATGCCATTAAATTATATTTACTCATTGACAAGAAGCACATCATTTTTCAACCTATTCAATGAGTGTCTTTTAACGATTAAATTTTCCTTTTGTTAAATTCTGTCATATTTTTAACTGACTCACTTACTACATGTAGCATAGTTTTCCTTTTGTCTCCATTATTATTAACAGTAAAATAATGTAGACTTTTTAAAGCACCTTTTCTTACAAGTATCACATTCTCTGTAAAAAGTGAAGAAATGACTGAAATTATGGCTCTGAGGAGGACTAAAACTTACTGATTTATTTAATTTCTTTCAAAATAGCATTAATTTTTTCCTCTTTTCAGTTACTGGTGGGGGAGCCCATGCTCTGAGCATGGCCCTTCCTCAAGAGGCGACGGTACAGAGTTCCTCCTGGTCAAGGACTTTTCTTTAAAATTATAATTGCAATGGCCCATACTAAATGTATAGCAAAAAATGCAACTGTTAGATCTACTTGATTGACTCAAGTGCAAGCCTACTTCTATTTTCTGGGTCCTAACTTGAGGAAAATTATTATACATAGTAATACAATCATAAGTCCAGTGTATTCAATTTATCCTACACTCTTAATAGAATGAGTCATTGAGTTATATGTCTTTCATGGAAAAGAATCCCTATATCTATAATTTTTCTTCAGCTCAGTTATATGTTTTATTTCCATTTATCCATTCTCGAGCTGCATTATCTAAATTTAAGGTTTCAAAGATGAATATGTTGCATATATTGCAGAACTCCTTCCTTAATTGATCTGGGATGTCTGCCAGTCTCCTTTAGAATTCTGCACTTTTATCTTCACAAGATGCGCTTATATCCAGTGAACTGTCATACTTTGAGTTCTCCTCATTTCCTGAGCAACAAATTGGTATTCAGGTCCCTTTCCTTGAGTGAGAATTTTAATCCAATCAAGAAAATATTTCTCTGTATTTATGTCCCGTGGAATTCCATATTATACATCTATTCTTTTCCACTGAGCCCATTTTGAATTTATTAATGACAGTATTTAAAATTTGAGTATTTAACCCTTAGTAGTGACCAGATTCTTTATTCTTAGCCGACTAATTTCACCATTTGGATGTGTAGTTCTCCTCTGTCAAAGAGTTGCTTTTGAGGGTTTGAGACCGAGGCCATCTTTTGTGTTCTAAAATCTTGGTTATGTCTCCTGACTTCCCTTCTTACATCTTCTCTACTAAAAAAAGTAGCAGTGCACCATGGAAGAGAAAAAAGTATTGAAAGGGTTGCACAAAATGAATAATAAAATTTACTTTTTATAAAATTTTTTTATTTTGAGACAGAGAGAGCATGAGTGGGGCAAGGGGCAGAGGGAGACAGAGAATGTCAAGCAGACTCCTGGTGGAGAACAAAGCCCAACATGGGGCTCGATCCCACGACCCTGAGATAATGCCCTGAGCCAAAAGCATGAGTCAGACGCTTAACCGACTGAGCCACCCAGATGCCCCTACAGTTTACTTTCAATAAGCTAACTTGTGGTAGAAATAAATCACATCATTTGACGCTGACCCTGATTTTTCTCATAGATTTTTTTTTCTTTTGAGGCCATAAGGGATTTGTTTCCAGAGTAAAGACAGAAAGAGTCCCTCATTTGAAAATTTTATTTTATTTTTTTTTAAAGATTTTATTTATTTATTTGAGATAGAGAGAATGAGAGATAGAGAGCATGAGAGGGAAGAGGGTCAGAGGGAGAAACAGACTCCCTGGCGAGCAGGGAGCCCGATGTGGGACTCGATCCCGGGACTCCAGGATCATGACCTGAGCCGAAGGCAGTCGCTTAACCAACTGAGCCACCCAGGCGCCCTCATTTGAAAATTTTAAACTTCTACCAAGGTGAGACTGTTTTGACAATGGGTAGACACTATTCGCCAGTCTTATCAACATATTTTTACAAATACTTTTTAATCTGATTAACTAATTGAAGAATCCTGAAGTATAATCTAGTGTGGCATCTTTGCCAGATCATGACCTGTGTTTCACGACTGTATTTTTTATGTTTGAGCCTAGGCGACTCTCCAAGCTAGGAAAAGGCACTACTAGTTCAAGCTGTTTGTTGGCCATTTCTGCTTTTGAGTTGGCTGGGGTGAATCTCCAAACCTCTCAGGAAGGTTTGAAGGCATCAGCAACCCTTGTTGACTTAATGTAGCACAATCGATGAGACGCTATCTCACGAGTGGGGTGGGCAAAGTGAAACGATAAAAGCATGACAAAGGAAGCATGTGGGAGACCACAGGAAAGGAGCGGGTCATCTCAAGGGAACAAAGGCAAATTAAAAAACATGTCTGTCCAAATTATAGTTCTAACTTAAATGGCTTGGCTTTAAAATCTACCTGGGCACCATGTGTAAATGTAGAGAAACTAATATGCATACTGATGAGGCCACAGGAACAGTGGAGTATCTGCCAAGAACCTGTCCTAATGATTAGGAAGATAAAAGTGCGTGAGTGGCGTGGAGGGAGAGCTGGGTAGGGGTGAAGGGTGCAGAGAGACACAGAGACTATCTGCATGCACTTGAAGACCTACCACATGGAAGATGGTTTCTATAAATAAACCATCCCTGCTCTATAAAGCATGTAGAACTAGGGACATTCTAATTCATACCGTATTTAAAAAAACACAAAAAGCCTAATTTGACCTGTTTAAAAATAGAATGAATTGTATCTTAGGACAGAAGTTGTTGTTGTTGTTCAAATTACTAAAAGCATTATCGTGGGCACTGTTTTAACAACAGGAGCATTAAAAATGAAGTTACTTCCCTAAGGAGTTTTTTTTTTTTTTTTTAAGATTTTATTTATTTATTTGACAGAGAGACAGACAGCGAGAGAGGGAACACAAGCAGGGGGAGTGGGAGAGGGGAAGCAGGCTTCCCGCGGAGCAGGGAGCCCGAGGCGGGGCTCCATCCCAGGACCCCGGGATAATGACCTGAGCCGAAGGCAGACGCTTAATGACTGAGCCACCCAGGCGCCCCTAAGGAGAAGTTTTGAAAGGCCTTAAAAGTTTTTTCCCCAACTGTACGATATTGTACTTTTATGGTTATAGCTCCCCCAAGATTATTTAGTTTTTGAACAATAATCCTATTACTCACGGCACAGCTGGGAATTTTTAATAGTTCTATTTCAGGTCATTTTCAAATGTTTTTAGTTATTAGGAGTGTTGTCTAGACCCCCGTGAAGCCCAGCAGCATTCTTAATATGATCCTACGGCACACGCAGGATGGTATTACATTGAAAATAAAAAATACGCAAATTAATTGTCTCAATCTGACCAACATCCTGACCGCACATATATTTTTCCCTAATGCATTAAAGTTGATGTAATTGTTTTTTCTAGTACGATATTAATTTTACCAAGCTTGGAACGTTGTTGAATTCACTTTTGAAGCCAAACATAACTGTAGAAAATATGAAAACATTAAGGTCGATAAAATCTGGTATAACTTATTTTTCACGTTGTTTTGAAAATAACTTATTCAGCAACTTGAAGGAACTATAATAAAACTGAGGGGCAGTCTTTGAACATCCAAGCTAGGTGTTCCAAAGATCATTCTAGAAAGTCTGTGTGCTTTACTTTCTGGGAAAACTTTAGGCCCTAATAGAGAGCTGGCTTGGTCTTAGTTTGTACATAATTTTAAACATTTTTAAAAAATATTTTCTTTATTTGAGAGAGAATGAGAGCGATAGCGGGGACGGGCAGAGGGAGAGGGGGAAGGAGACTTCCCACTGAGCAGGGAGCCCGACCAGGGCTCGATCCCAGGACCCCGAGATCATGACCTGAGCTGAAGGCAGATGCTTCACCGACTGAGCCACCCAGGCGCCCCTGTACATGATTTTAATTAGATCAAATGTGTGGTTTCTCTATTAAGTAGCAGACTGCAGAGTGGAACATCAAGAATAATACAATAAAATTGAGAATGAGAGAGGAGTTTTTAAAAATGTACAAAAAGAAGAACTAAGAGTCGGTATGGAGTCTTTATTTACTATGCTTGCAAACATCCTGATAGAACTCTTTGGAGCTGATAGATATCAGTGGGGTGTCCCATTAATTGAAAAATATAATAATGGTGCTTAATTACTGTAAATACATATCAATTCCTTTGGCTATATTCTGTTTAATAGGGTAAGGTTTTACATTACCAATATAATGGACATTCATTTTTAAAAATCAAATATTAATATTGTTACATATATGTATATGTATACAAGTTAACTGCAATTTAAACCAAAGCAATAATTGGTTAGCATTTGTAAAAACAATCTTTGTCAGAAATCAGCATTAGAGAATTTGAATGCTTAGTGCCCACATATCTTTATCCAAATATACACATGAAGACTTTGTTAATTTGTATAAGCAATATTAGAAATGATTTTTCATCAGTGAAGTGAATAGTGTCCTATACATGTGGTTGATAGGAAATATTGGTCAGACTCTCTTCTTTTTTAAAAAAAAAAATTTTATTAACATATATTATTTATTTCAGGGGTGCAGGTCTGTGATTCATCAGTCTTATATAATACCCAGCGCTCATTATAGCACATACCCTCCCCAGTGTTCATCACCCAGTTACCCCATCCCCCCACCCCCCTCCCCTCCAGCAACCTTCAATTGTTTCCTGAGATTAAGAGTCTCTTATGGTTTGTCTCCCTCTCTGGTTTCGTCTTGTTTCATTTTTTCCCTCCCTTCCCCTATGATCCTCTGTCTTATTTCTCAAATTCCTCATATCAGTGAGATCATATGATACTTACCAATCACAGACTCTCTTCTTAAATGAATGAGGTATAAGAATTCAGCAAGATCAGCAGCCAAATGTCTTTGGTGCAGAGTACAGTCTTTTTTTTTTTTTTAATATAATTTTATTATGTTATGTTAATCACCATACATTACATCATTAGTTTTTGTTCCATGATTCATTGTTTGCTTATAACACCCAGTGCTCCACGCAGAACGTGCCCTCCTTAATACCCATCACGGGGCTAACCCATCCCCCACCCCCCTCCCCTCTAGAACCCTCAGTTTGTTTCTCAGAGTCCATCGTCTCTCCTGGTTCGTCTCTCCCTCCGATTTCCCCCCCTCATTTTTCCCTTCCTTCTCCTAATGTCCTCCATGCTGTTCCTTAGGTTCCACAAATAAGTGAAACCATATGATAATTGACTTTCTCTGCTTGACTTATTTCACTTAGCATCATCTCCTCCAGTCCCATCCATGTGGATGTAAAAGTTGGGTATTCATCCTTTCTGATGGCTGAGTCATATTCCGTTGTATATATGGACCACAACTTCTTTATCCATTCATCTGTTGAAGGGCATCTCAGCTCTTTCCACAATTTGGCTATTGTGGACGTTGCTGCTAGGAACATTGGGGTGTCGGTGCCCCTTCTTTTCACTACATCTGGGTCTTTGGGGTAAATACCCAGGAGTGCAGTTGCTGGGTCATAAGGTAGCTGTATTTTTAATTTTTTGAGGCACCTCCACACTGTTTTCCAAAGTGGCTGCACCAGGTTGCATTCCCACCAACAGTGTAAGAGGGTTCCCCTTTCTCCACAACCTCTCCAACATTTGTTTCTTGCCTTGTCAATTTTTGCCATTCTAACTGGTGTAAGGTGGTATCTTAATGTGGTTTTGATTTGAATTTCCCTGATGGCTAACGATGATGAACATTTTTTCATGTGTCTGTTAGCCATTTGTTTGTCTTCTTTTGAGAAGTGTCTGTTCGTGTCTTCTGCCCATTTTTTGACTTGATTATTTGGTTTTGGGTGTTGAGTTTGAGAAGTTCTTTATATAGCTCAGTCTTTTTTTTTTTAAAGATTTTATTTATTTATTTGAGAGAGAGAGAATGAGAGAGAGCACGAGAGGGAAGAGGGTCAGAGGGAGAAGCAGACTCCCCGCCGAGCAGGGAGCCCGATGTGGGACTTGATCCCGGGACTCCAGCATCATGACCTGAGCCGAAGGCAGTCGCTCACCAACTGAGCCATCCAGGTACCTATATAGCTCAGTCTTGACCAGACCCCATTGGACCTCTATCCTCTTGTTTCACAGAATATTCCTTGTCTCGTGACCTAGTTACAAGGCCAGCTAGTCCTATACCCAGGATACCATTGTGTTCACTTGAGTAAGTCTGTATGAAAGGTTGGAGTATCTTAACAGAATTAGACTGTCCCCAGAGCAGCTTTAAGAACCACCTATTTGCTTTATACTTGTTTACTAATAACATTTATCTGTTTGTCAGAGACATGCTTCTCTTGTGATATAACAACCGATAGGACAGTTGTGGGGAAAGAACCTTTAACCTTCATTTACCCTAGCTGCCAGAGATGTTTCATATTTTCCCAAAAAGCCTAGGATTTTCTTCATGGCCGTCTTGGTCAGTTTTCAAAACAAACATATGTTATGGAATTGTGTAACCACACTGTATGATAGAAGGCAAACAATTTTGTGCATAAATAAGATTCTCTTACCTAAAATTTATGTCATGACCATCTCATTCTTTGATAATCCTGGATAAATGTGGAGTTATCTGTATTAAAATCACGTGCAAGCCCAGAGTTTTAGTAATTTAAAGTGCCACATAGCAAAGAGAAGACACTACAAAGAAACCCTACAAAGAATATTAGCTAACTATAATATTGTTCCTCAAGGCAAAAATTTTATAACATATTCTATTAAAAATGTTCTATAATCAAATAATTTTCAGAAGTGTTACATAATTTGCCACTCTTAGACAATCACAATATACATCCATATATTACAGGTTCTGAAAAAGTTGTATTAAAGCCTCCTGTTTAGTTTTTGCTTAATCCAGCATTTCCCCAATATACTGGACATGAATTTGGGAAATACTGAATTACAAGAAAACCTGACTTGGACTCACCTTTAAATTGAATTGTATGGTCAATATTTGGAGGATACTGATCAAAAACTAAGTTTTACATTTAAGAAGACTACCACAAAGGTGTTGGAGGTGAGAATATTGAGTCACTGACACAAGAGACATTGTAGAATCCATGTAAAAATAAGTTTTCATACATAAGATTGTCCTGGAGAGGAAGGACAAAAACTTCTTGACATATTTGGCCAATAGTGTACCATATATTGTCAATTCTTTTTTTTTTTTAATTTTTTATTGTTATGTTAATCACCATACATTACATCATTAGTTTTTGGTGCAGTGTTCCATGATTCATTGTTTGTGCATAACACCCAGTGCTCCATGCAGAACGTGCCCTCCTCAATACCCATCACCAGGCTAACCCATCCCCCTACCCCCCTCCCCTCTAGAACCCTCAGTTTGTTTTTCAGAGTCCATCATCTCTTATGGTTCGTCTCCCCCTCTGACATACTCCCCTTTTCTTCCCCTCCTGTTATCTTCTTCTTTTTTCTTTTTTCTTAAAATATGTTGTGTTATTTGTTTCAGAAGTACAGAACTGTGATTCAACAGTCTTGCACAATTCACAGTGCTCACCGTAGCACATACCCTCCCCAATGTCTATCACCCAGCCACCCCATCCCTCCCACCCCCAACCACTCCAGTAACACTCAGTTTCTTTCCTGAGATTAAGAATTCCTCATATCAGTGAGGTCATGTGATACATGTCTTTCTCTGATTGACTTATTTCACTCAGCATAACACCCTCCAGTTCCATCCACATCGTTGCAAATGGCAAGATCTCATTCCTTTTGATGGCTGCATAATATTCCATTGTGTATATATACCACCTCTTCTTTATCCATTCATCTGTCGATGGGCATCTTGGCTCTTTCCACAGTTTGGCTATGGTGGACATTGCTGCTATAAACATTGGGGTACACGTACCCCTTCGGGTCCCTACATTTGTATCTTTGTGGTAAATACCCAGTAGTGCAATTGCTGGATCGAACGGTAGCTCTAATTTCAACTGTTTGAGGAACCTCCATACTGTTTTCCAGAGTGGTTGCACCAGCTTGCATTCCCACCAACAGTGTAGGAGGGCTCCCCTTTCTCCACATCCCCGCCAACATCTGTCGTTTCCTGACTTGTTAATTTTAGACATTCTGACGGGTGCGAGGTGGTATCTCATGGAGGTTTTGATTTGGATTTCCCTGATGCCGAGCGATGTTGAGCACTTTTTCATGTGCCTGTTGGCCATTTGGATGTCTTCTTTGGAGAAATGTCTGTTCATGTCTTCTGCCCATTTCTTGATTGGATTATTTGTTCTTTGGGTGTTGAGTTTGATAAGTTCTTTATAGATTTTGGATACTAGCCCTTTATCTGATATGTCATTTGCAAATATTTTCTCCCATTCTGTCGGTTGTCTTTTGGTTTTGTGGACTGTTTCTTTTGCTGTGCAAAAGCTTTTTATCTTGATGAAATCCCAATAGTTCATTTTTGCCCTGGCTTCCCGTGCCTTTGGCGATGTTTCTAGGAAGAAGTTGCTGCGGCTGAGGTCGAAGAGGTTGCTACCTGTGTTCTCCTTTAGGATTTTGATGGACTCCTGTCTCACGTTTAGGTCTTTCAACCATTTGGAGTCTATTTTTGTGTGTGGTGTAAGGAAATGATCCAGTTTCATTCTTCTGCGTGTGGCTGTCCAATTTTCCCAACACCATTTGTTGAAGAGACTGTCTCTTTTCCATTGGACATTCTTTCCTGCTTTGTCAAAGATAAGTTGACCATAGAGTTGAGGGTCCATTTCTGGGCTCTCGATTCTGTTCCATTGATCGATGTGTCTGTTTTTGTGCCAGTACCATACTGTCTTGATGATGACAGCTTTGTAATAGAGCTGGAAGTCCGGAATTGTGATGCCGCCAGCTTTGCTTTTCTTTTTCAGTATTCCTCTGGCTATTCTGGGTCTCTTCTGGTTCCATACAAATTTTAGGATTATTTGTTCCATTTCTTTGAAAAAAGTGCATGGTATTTTGATGGGGATTAGATTGAATGTGTAGATTGCTCTAGGTAGCATTGACATCTTCACAATGTTTGTTCTTCCAGTCCATGAGCATGGAACGTTTTTCCATTTCTTTGTGTCTTCTTCAATTTCTTTCCTGAGTATTTTATAGTTTTCTGAGTACAGATCCTTTGCCTCTTTGGTTAGATTTATTCCTAGGTATCTAATGGTTTTGGGTGCAATTGTAAATGGGATCGAATCCTTGATTTGTCTCTCTTCTGTCTTGTTGGTGTATAGGAATGCCACTGATTTCTGTGCATTGATTCTATATCCTGCTACTTTACTGAATTCCTGGATGAGTTCTAGCAGTTTTGGGGTGGAGTCTTTTGGGTTTTCCACATACAGTATCATATCATCTGCAAAGAGTGAGAGTTTGACTTCCTCTTTGCCGATTTGGATGCCTTTGATTTCTTTTTGTTGTCTAATTGCTGTGGCTAGGACTTCTAATACTATGTTGAATAGCAGTGGTGAGAGTGGACATCCCTGCCGCATTCCTGACCTTAGGGGAAAAGCTCTCCGCTTTTCCCCATTGAGAATGATATTCGCTGTAGGTTTTTCATAGATGGCTTTTATGATATTGAGGTATGTACCCTCTATCCCTATACTCTGAAAAGTTTTGATCAAGAAAGGATGCTGTACTTTGTCAAATGCTTTTTCTGCATCTATTGAGAGGATCATATGATTCTTGTTCTTTCTTTTGTTAATGTATTGTATCACGTTGATTGATTTGCGGATGTTGAACCAGCCTTGCAGCCCAGGAATAAATCCCACTTGGTCGTGGTGAATAATTCTTTTAATGTACTGTTGGATCCTATTGGCTAGTATTTTGGTGAGAATTTTTGCATCCATGTTCATCAAGGTTATTGGTCTGTAATTCTCCGTTTTGATGGGGTCTTTGTCTGGTTTTGGGATCAAGGTAATGCTGGCCTCATAAAATGAGTTTGGAAGTTTCCCTTCCATTTCTATTTTTTGGAACAGTTTCAGGAGAATAGGTATTAATTCTTCTTGAAATGTCTGATAGAATTCCCCTGGGAAGCCATCTGGCCCTGGGCTTTTGTTTCTTGGGAGATTTTTGATGACTGTTTCAATTTCCTTAGTGGTTATAGGTCTGTTCAGGTTTTCTATTTCTTCCTGGTTCAATTTTGGTAGTTGATACATCTCTAGGAATGCACCCATTTCTTCCAGGTTATCTAATTTGCTGGCATAGAGTTGCTCATAATATGTTCTTATAATTGTTTGTATTTCTTTGGTGTTGGTTGTGATCTCTCCTCTTTCATTCATGATTTTGTTGATTTGGGTCATTTCTCTTTTCTTTTTGATCAGTCTGGCCAGGGGTTTATCAATCTTGTTAATTCTTTCAAAGAACCAGCTCCTAGTTTCGTTGATCTGTTCTACTGTTCTTTTGGTTTCTAGTTCATTGATTTCTGCTCTGATCTTTATGATTTCTCTTCTCCTGCTGGGTTTAGGCTTTATTTGCTGTTCTTTCTCCAGCTCCTTTAGGTGTAGGGTTAGGTTGTGTATTTGAGACCTTTCTCGTTTCTTGAGAAAGGCTTGTATTGCTATATACTTTCCTCTCAGGACTGCCTTTGCTGTATCCCAAAGATTTTGAACAGTTGTGTTTTCATTTTCATTGGTTTCCATGAATTTTTTTAATTCTTCTTTAATTTCTTGGTTGACCCATTCATTCTTTAGTAGGATGTTCTTTAGCCTCCATGTATTTGAGTTCCTTCCGACTTTCCTCTTGTGGTTGAGTTCTAGTTTCAAAGCATTGTGGTCTGAAAATATGCAGGGAATGATCCCAATCTTTTGGTACCGATTGAGACCTGATTTGTGACCTAGGATGTGATCAATTCTGGAAAATGTTCCATGGGCACTAGAGAAGAATGTGTATTCCTTTGCTTTGGGATGGAATGTTCTGAATATGTCTGTGAAGTCCATTTGGTCCAGTGTGTCATTTAAAGTCTTTATTTCCTTGTTGATCTTTTGCTTAGATGATCTGTCCATTTCAGTCAGGGGAGTGTTAAAGTCCCCCACTATTACTGTATTGTTGTCAATGTGTTTCTTTGCTTTTGTTATTAATTGCCTTATATAATTGGTTGCTCCCATGTTCGGGGCATAGATATTTACAATTGTTAGATCTTCTTGTTGGATAGACCCTTTAAGTAGGATATAGTGTCCTTCCTCATCTCTTATTACAGTCTTTCTTTTAAAATCTAGTTTGTCTGATATAAGGATTGCCACCCCGGCTTTCTTTTGGTGTCCATTAGCATGGTAAATGGTTTTCCACCCCCTCACTTTCAATCTGTGGGTGTCTTTGGGTCTAAAATGAGTCTCTTGCAGACAGCATATGGATGGGTCTTGTTTTTTAATCCAATCTGATAGCCTGTGTCTTTTGATTGGGGCATTGAGCCCATTTACATTCAGGGTAACTATTGAAAGGTATGAATTTAGTGCCATTGTATTACCTGTAAGGTGACTGTTAACTGTCTGTTGTCTGTGTTCGTTTCTGCTCTTTGCTGCTTTTAGGTTCTCTCTTTGCTTAGAGGACCCCTCTCAATATTTCTTGGAGCGCTGGTTTCGTGTTTGCAAATTCCTTTAGTTTTTGTTTGTTCTGGAAGCTTTTTATCTTCCTTCTATTTTCAATGATAGCCTAGCTGGATATAGTATTCTTGGCTGCATATTTTTCTCGTTTAGTGCTCTGAAGATATCTTGCCAGTCCTTTCTGGCCTGCCAGGTCTCTGTGGATAGGTCTGTTGCCAATCTAATGTTTCTACCATTGTAGGTTACATATCTCTTCTCCCGAGCTGCTTTCAGGATTTTCTCTTTGTCTCTGAGACTCGTAAGTTTTACTATTAGATGTCGGGGTGTTGACCTATTATTATTGATTTTGAGAGGGGTTCTCTGTGCCTCCTGGATTTTAATGCCTGTTTCCTTCCTCACATTAGGGAAGTTCTCTGCTATAATTTGCTCCAATATACCTTCTGCCCCTCTCTCTCTCTCTTCTTCTTCTGGGATCCCAATTATTCTAATGTTGTTTCGTCTTATCGTATCACTTATCTCTCGAATTCTGCCCTCGTGATCCTGTAGTTGTTTCTCTCTCTTTTTCTCAGCCTCTTTATTTTCCATCATTTGGTCTTCTATATCGCTGATTCTCTCTTCTGCCTCATTTATCCTAGCATTTAGTGCCCCCATTTTTGATTGCACCTCATCAATAGCCTTTTTGATTTCGATTTGGTTAGATTTTAGTTCTTTTATTTCTCCAGAAAGGGTTTCTCTAATAACTTCCACGCTTTTTTCAAGCCCAGCTAGTATCTTTAAAGTCATGATTCTGAACTCTAGGTCTGATATCGTACTAATGTCCGTATTGAGTAGGTCCCTGGCTGACGGTACTACCTCTTGTTCTTTTTGCTGAGGTGATTTCTTTCGTCTTGTCATTTTGTCCAGAGGAGAATAGATGAATGAGAGAACAAAATGCTAACAGGTTAACAATGTCATCAGCAAATATACTGTATACAAATCAGAAAAGACCTGAAACCAGGGGAAAAGAAAGGGAAAGAAAGAAAAAAGAAAGAGAAAAAGAAAAAAAAAAGAAAAAAAGAGATAAAAACAAAAACAAAACAATACAAAAAAGGCAGAATATGATCAAATATGATCAGGCTAGTGCATAGATCAGTACCACACACTAGATTTTGGGCATATTTTGGTCTGTTAGAACAAAGTGCCTCCTAAAATTTTAAAGGAAGAAAGACATATATGTACAAAATAAGGGTTGATACAATGAAGGGATGGAAGATGACTGTAAAGATGAAAATTATAAAAATTTTATAAAAGGACTTGGTAAGATAAGTTGTTTGAAAAAAGAAAGAAGATTTAAGAAAAAGAAAAAAAAAAAGGAAAAAGGGAGAGAATGTGATCAGGCAGGAGACTAGAACAAAGCCATACACTAGTGATTTAGGGTATATTTTGATCTGTTAGAAGAAACTGTACCTCAAAATTTTAAAGAGAGAACAACTTATATATATATGCCAAAAATAAGGGTAACTACTATGAAGGGATAAAATATGACTCTAAAAATGAAAAATAAAATTTTTTTTTTTAAAAAGGGATTTATAAGATGTTGGTTGAAAAAAGGAAAAAGAAAAATAGAAAAAAACAGTCAACAAAAATTAACTTTGATGAAATAATGAATCATGGTAAAAAAAAAAAAAAAGCCATGAATCTATGTGCAGTATTCCCCTAGCGCTGGAGTTCTCCTATTCTCCTTGATCGATCAACTTGGTCTTGGCTTGCTGGCTGTTTGTGCTGATCTTCTGGGGGAGGGGCCTGTTGCTGTGGTTTCCAAATGTCTTTGCCGGAGGCAGAATTGCCCCATCCTTGTCGGTCCGGGCTAAGGAAGCGGCTCTGGTTTGCTCTCAGGAGCTTTTGTTCCCTGCAAGCTCTCCGTACAGCCTTGGAGGACCAGGGTGAAAATGGTGGCCTCCCAATCTCCACTCGGAGGAGCTGAGAACTCGGGGCCCCGCTCCTCATGCGCCCCCAGAGAAAAGCAGTCAATCCCGTGTCCCCGGTCTCCGGCCGCACTCCGTGCTCACCCGGCCTGTGACCGAGCGTTTCTATCTCTGGCACCCGAACCCGCGCGGAGTCTCCAAACCCAGCAGATACCTGCAGTGCGTTCCCGCACCGCTCCTCCCCGGGAAGGAAGGGGAGTCTCCCCGGATCTGCTGCTTGTTGGGTCGCTGCTGGGGGAGCCGTGCCCCGACTGGGCCACGGATCACAGTTTATGGCCACCCCGAGCTGAGAGCCCGCGCCTCGGCTCCGTCTCTGCAGCCGGCTTCCCCGCTCCGATCCCTGGGAGCTCTGCCGCACTCAGGCACCCCCGGTCTTTCTGTGACCCCGAGGGTCCTGAGACCACACTGTCCCGCGAGGGTTCCACCCCCCGCTTAGCCACTGCAGCGACGTCCCTCCGCGGAGCCGACTTCTAAAAGGTCCGATTTTGTGCTCCGCGGCTCTAGCACTTGCCAGAAGCGGCCGACGGAGGCCCCTCCCTCGCCGTCTATCCTCCCGAATATCGCCTCGGATTCACTTCTCCGCACGTCCTACCTTCCAGTAAGTGGTCACTTCTCTGTTCAGAGAGTTGTTGCTACTCTCTTCTTCGGTCTCCTGTTGAGTTCGTAGGTGTTCAGAATGGTTTGATCCCTATTCAGCTGAATTCCTGAGACCAGACGAAATCTAGGTCTCCTGCTCCTCTGCCATCTTGCTCCGCCTCTCCATATATTGTCAATTCTAAGATGCATTTCGTTTTCTCACTTTAAACAGCTCTACAATCAGAAAAACCCTTTGCTTCTTCCAGATACTCTTGGCCAAGCGGCAGTCAGAATAACATGGTGGACATCCCCTCACACTTCGGTAAGATTAAGAACCTCCAGGCATCAAACCTGGTAGGAAGGCGTTCGTGGGTAGGAGAAAAGTTCAAAGACAATAGTGGAGTTCTTTGTAAATAAATGCTGTATCATGAACATCCTTGATGACCCAGAAAATAACACTGTATGGAAAAACACGGAGTTCAATAATTCTCAACCCAAAAATTTTTCAGGAGAGTCAGATTCTGGATTGGAATAAGTTTCAGGGATACTTAAACCTGTGTATTCCGCTAAAACTTTCATTTTTATTTATGCACAGAAGTAATTCAAAAAACTATGTATGAATACGTTATGTATGAAAATTAAGTATGTAAGGGTTCTTTGAATAAGCATAACGTTTCTAAAGAGAACAAAGCATTGATTAATTTAATTAGGAGTTTAATTGACAGCTTTTTTTTCTTTCCCAAGGGTACACAAGATAATGACATATCTTAAGACTTTATCTTAGCAATGTTTAACTATATTAATTCTCCAAAGGGTGCTAGAACTTTAAAATATCCATCATGTCATCAAATTTCTCAGAAGAATTCAATAGTTTTTTACTAGTTTTATTTTCAGATAGATGTGTGCATTCAGACTGACCATTTTTAGCCAGTCATAGAGAATTGATCGCATTGAAAGATGTCTGTCCGTGGCCGCAAGGACCATACTTGGCCTAAACTTGCAGTCCAACTGATTTTTTTTTTTTTCTGGTGTGTTGGTTGACACATGATAGGGATGATGGCGAAAACAATACAGTTGATGAAAAACATGTTAAAGGATTACTGCCATTGGGAATCTGCAATTATCTGATAAGCTCTTGGCTGAAAATCTGATGTATGAGTTTCCGTTCTAAAACCTGTGATGAGGCTTTTGTCTACACGGAAACATTAACTGCCTGAAGCTGTGTTCCAGATTTTTCATTTTGTCATTCTTCCTCATCACTGACTATCTTTTTTTCCACTTCAGTAGATTTGAAATTCAATAGTAAGAAAGTTATGATCTCAAAAATACATACATTCTATTTTATTTATTGTATGTATTTTCCTCTCTTGTAAATCAGCAACTTTAATCTTTTCCTTTTAGCAGGGAGTTATTAAAAATGAAAAACCCTACCATATTTTAAGGGAGTTATGCTTCAGTGCAATGTGGCCATAAAATCCATCTCCATCTCTAGGAAAGGTAATGAATTCATATAAGTGCCATCATAATCTAGTCTTTTGCCTTCCCCACTTTTCTAATAAAAATGCAGAGAGAACATTGAGAAGCTCAAGATCGCTCTAAAGAAAATAGGGATTTAGGGAATATAACCTCACCAGACTGTTGGTGAATTATGAAGGAAGAAAGGCGTTTATTTTGAGAACCACGAGCATTAAAACATTCACCTTTGTGGAGGAGTTGCTGTGTTCATGAGCAGGGTCTGAATTAAGTTAATCTCAGCATAAAGAACATGGTAGGTTTGTAAAATATTAAATTATCCTGATTTTTTTTCATTTTTTTCTGACAGTTTATTCCCATTAATATCAAATAGCTTATCTGTAGTCCTTGTAAAAGGACTTAGAAGTAGAATAAGGTTATCACAATAGTGATGCAGGTGTCATTGGCCTCCAAACTTTGCATTGCCTTTGTTATATCATTCCTATGGATACATTTCTACCCAATGAAAATTAAAGGGGAGATATTTGGCACATACGTTGGTACCTCTTCACTGCATAAAATAACTGTGCCAGATTGATGAGCCAGTAATTCCATTTTTGGAACAATGAGTTATCCAAATTTTCTGCTGACTTTGGCTATCACTACTAACATTGCCTTGGCATGACACATTTTAAAAGTGGGGTTGGAATTTGAAGTGTAACTGTTGAGAGACCTGAGGAAGGGGGCTATATAGGGTGAGAGAAAGAGGGAGAGATATTTGGAGGCAAGTGACATAAAACTACATAGACAGAATCTCCCTTCCACTGGGAAAGCTTTAGGAGTGGTGGAGGACAGAGGATGAGTTTTAAGAAACAACTGTGAAATGAAAGAACAAAGTTGGATGTCTACGAAGCAAAGTGTGGGAGGGTAGGACACATCACAGTTAGACCTGGGAGTGTTCAAAGGTGGGGCAAGTGCACATGAAGCCCTATGACATGGCTTTGGTATGAAAACGTAGAGCACAATTTGTGGCCAAAAGCCCAGGTTTAGGGGGCAGACTGAGGAGGATCAAAGGATGATCTCCACTAAAGGTGCTCAAATTACTCAAAGAATACTTTCCTCATCTGTAAAATGGGAAAGCAGCATTATATTAGAGGCTCACTGTATTAGTGCTTGTCACACGGGAGGCGCTGTCAAAGCAAAGGCTCCCATTTTAATAGGAAAAGAAGTTAACAGTCCAAAGAATATTAGGGTAGAAAACAGAGCACTTTTTCAGGGGTCACATAAAGGGAGTTGGCCTTTGTTTATGTATGGGAAAAAGAGATTGGAATATATAAAGCAGAGAACTGGAGAAAATGTAAGAGGTCAATTGAATGGATTGCTGGACCCAAGGACTTAAACCTCTGTTCTTTAAGTCATTCGGCCAGTATTTATTGAATACCTGCTATGTGTCCAGCAATGTTCTAGTTGCTAGGGATACAGCAATAAACTAAACACTCAAAGAAATAGCAGTCAACTATAGTTGATAGAGGGAAAATACACACCAGGTTAGAATAAGAGCTAAGAGTAGAAAATAAAACAGGGAATGGGATTATGAAGTGTCAGGAGTTTAGGATGGTTGGGGGCGGGGATGGGAGTGTTGAAATTTTAGACAGATTAGCCAGGAAAGGTTTCTCTGGGAAAATGACTTTTCAAGTAAAAAGCTGAAGGAAGTGAGACAGCGAAGCATGCACGTATCTGAGGGAAGCACATTCCAGAGAGGAAACAAAAGTGGCAAACACCCTGTGGCGGGAGGGTGCCGCCATGTCCCCAGAGCAGGAAGGAGGCCAGTGGGCTGGAGCCGAAGGAGCAAGTAGGAGAGTTGAGGGACAAGGAGTGGCTGTGGGGTCAGATCGTGTGTAGGACTTTGGCAGGGGGGCATGGTACAGACCTAGGCTTTTACTCTGAGTGAGATGAGAAGTCTTTGGGTTTGGAGCAGTGATGTGTTCTGACTGACATTTTAATAAGTTCATTACAGCTGCTGAAGTAAGAATGGCTCAGAAAGGGAGGTAGGCATGAGACGAAGAAGGTCAATGCAGATATTTTGACTCTTGTGAGTAAGAAATGGTGGTGAGTGGTAGAGTTGGGGGTAGTGGGAAGTGTTCAGATTATAAATACATTTTTAAGTAGAACCAATGGGTTTTGTTAGTGGATTGAATGCAGGGTATGAGAGAAAGGGAAGAGTCAGACATAATTTCAAGAATTTGGCAACTGGAAGGATGGAGGACGCTGAAGGAGAATCAGGTTTGGAGGGATTATCATGGTTCCCAGGTTGAGGCAAGGTTGAATGCTTCTTAAACATCCCGGTGGAGATGTTTAAGAGTTGGATATACAAGCCATGAAATGGGTCAGATTACTTGGGGAGTGATTTTGATAGAAAACGGAAAATGGCCGAGGACCGATCCCTGTGAGCACCGGGGAGATAAGTAGGGACCAACAAGGGGTACTGAGAAGTGGCCAAAAATGTGAGAGAAAAAGACGCAAATGTGTGTTCTGGAAGCCAAGTGAAGATGTTTCATATTAACTAGGATATGGTTTGGAAAGCAAAAGAGCAATAAAAGGAGATATCTGAGACATGTAAGAACGTTTTTTTTTTTTTTTAATTGGAGGAAAAAGTATATTCCTCAGTGGAGAACAATAGTGGGAAGGCCTCATTAGAAGGGAATTGACCAGAAAGAGCAGCACAGCGGTCTTCCAAGGCGGAGGGGTGGTGAGCGTGCGCACCGGGATCGCCTGAGATGTTCATTAAAACGTGCAGTTCCCTGAATTAGGGTTTTTCATGGCAGACTGAGAATTTGTATTTTCAGAAAGCTTCACAGGTGATTCTTAAACACATGACTAAGGTGAATGAAAATGTAAAAGAGGAAATAGATTCCCAGGAACAGTGAAATGAGTTATATGTAAGTGTGCAAATGTAGGTGGTGAATATGGAGATGGGGTCACTGTTTCAGGCTGCCACACTCATGATCTATATTTTTATCCAAGAACGGGATTAGATCACAGCCATGCAGGGAAGAAATGGGCTGCTTTACTTTCAAACTTAATATCCTTTTCCACCAAATATATTAGAAAACTCGAATTGACAACGTTTATTCTTTTCCATTTCATTTCATGCTCTGTGGGGGAGGAATTGGAAATTGAAATTTGCAAGGCCTCCTGTGGGCTGGCCTCTGCCTCTAAGGCATACTTAGACAACAAGTACAGTAGAACCCATCATTACATTGCTCATTATTCCACTGATACAGTGATTCTGCATGTTAAAAAGGATCCCCCTTTCTTGATTTTAGCACAACACACATGCACACACATAACACTTGATATACAAGCAGCATCTGCAAAAACCTATGAAAGAATCTCATGTCGGGCTTGTGGAAATCCAATACGGTGCTTCATGGGTGACTTCAGTTGCTCCTATGTCAAAGCAAGATTTTACTCTTATCTTTAGGGTCATGAGAGGTCTCAAATAGAGTTGATCACCCAGTATTGGGTGTCCATGAGAAGTACAGCTCTGCAGAAGCAGCATTCAAAACCATAATGTAGGGGCGCCTGGGTGGCTCAGTCAGTGAAGCCTCTGCCTTCGGCTTGGGTCATGATCCCGGGGTCCCTGCTCAGCGGGGAGCCTGCTTCTTTCTCTCTCTGTGTGTCTCTCTCTCTCGTGAATGAATAAATAAAATCTTAAAAAAAAATAATGTAGATTTTCTAGTTCAGTAAACTCTGTATTTGGAAAGTGTGGAGGTGATGAAGGGGGAGGGGTGGTGTACATAGTCAAAAGTAAGAAGTGTAGAAAGAGCCTTTAATCTTTCTCTTGTGCTTTGTATATTTCACATACCATCCTGTGTGGTTTACATCCATTGTCTCATTTTATCTTTGCAGGTCTATCAGGTAGAATAGAGGAAGAAGCTGAAGCTCATTGATCCAAAGTTAAAAAGCGACAAAATTAGAATTCTAGAATAGGTCTGTCGGATGGGAACTTCGGTTTTTTCACTGTGCCGTTGGAGGTCTTTTGGAATTCAGCGTTGGTACTGGGGTTGCTGAGTGGTACCACAGGTCTTGCATTACAGTTATATGTGTTACACCATCCAGATGCTTTCATGTTAAGCATGCAGTAAATATCTATGAGGTGTGTCATGGCAGAAATAACTAGGGTGAGCTATCAATCTAAAGAATCTTAAGGTCTGGGAGTAACCTACTGTTGTCTAGGAATGCAAATATACAGAACCACAGGGAAATGGGGGGTGCAGTGTCCTTACAGAGAGACTTTCTCCAGCTTCCTGCCTCTAGGCATCCCGTCTGACCTCTACCCTCCCTCTGGGCTCTAGGTCACTTGGTCTTCTTATAAAGGACGGATGGTTCCTAGTTATGCAGCTTCAGGTATCTTTCCTGGCTGAACTTGTCTGAAAATAGACACTCTGAAGGCTTATTAGCCAGTTCACTGTATCTCAACTGTCAATAATTGTTTCCTTTTTCCTGTGTACTCGATTCTGTCCACAAATGGTTACATTGCCAACTGAAGGTCTTCCTGTCATCCTCAGCCTTCCTTCACGGGGGTAGATTACCCCACACATTAGCTTTTCCCCAGTCATTTCTTCTCTCTTGTTCTGACAGATCCTCTTTGCCCAGCTGTTGGTCATGCGGCTGTTAGGCTTGAGGTGTTCTGGGATATAGGATAATGGACCTGAGGATCAAGTCAGGGAGGCTTTAGTCTAATTCCCACCATGAACTGCTGTTGGGTCCTTAGCAGGTTACATATCTCTCCTGGGTCTTTGTTTCCTCATCTTCAAAACAAAGTGTTTCAACTATCTTTCTATCTTTTCCGTAACATCCCATCATTCTGTGACGATTCTTTTCAAACATATACACCCAGAGAACCAGGCATTTCCCTTGCTTTTGCTCTGTCTGTAGCCAAACAAGGTGTACATACAATTCCCTGTGGGGATAACCCATCATAGGCCATTTTATAAAAAGCAAGACATTTTTAGGTGCAAACTTAATTTTCTTAATAACTTTTGTCTGGTTTTCTGAGTATAAAAGTGACATATTGCCACTGGAAAAAATGGAAAACACAGGGCATATAAAGAGGAAGATTGAAGTCACATATAATTTTTCAACACAGTGAAAATCATTGCTTACATTTCAATGTTCTTGCTTGCTTATTTCTTTCTTGGTTTTCTCCCTAAAATTAAGGCCATGTTCTCTTTTGTGTACTGCTCTTTTCCCTTCATTATATTGTCCTGAGTATTTAATCTTATTAAGTAGTCTGAAAATATAATTTTATTTCTGCATAACTGTCCATGTTATTGTCATACCATACTAATGCAGTAATCTCGATGGTTGTATATTGGTTTATTTTCAATATTGCATTATTTTGAATTATAATATATGAATATCTGTGTGCATTTATGTGTTCAATGATTTTATCAAATAACATAAATTTTTAGAGGTGGGATTACTGGTCAATTATTATAAATATTTGTCCACGTGGGCTGGACCTTCTTTCTTTCCTGCCACCTTTCTTGTTTGACGTTGCTCTAGCCACACGCATTTCACTGCTGTTGTGTTGTGCTAAGTTTATTTCTCTCTCAGAGACGTTGATCATGCTGTGGGCTTTCTCCAGCCACAGTGCACAGTGCATCCCTGTTTCCAGATCTTCACAAGACTCACTCTCTCCACTCTGTTCTGCTCCAATGTCACCTTTCATAGAGCATTCCAGGACTCAACAGTCCAAAATAGCCTCTCCCCCTGTGTTCTTTATCTACTTCCCCTGCTTTGTAAAACATTTGTTTGCCACCTAAAATCATGTTGTTTATTTATGTAACTGCCTCCTGTTTACTTTTTTACTGTCCACCTTCCCATTAGATGACAAGCTTCCTGAGCAGAGGAAGTGTGGCTTATCTTTTTCATTCTGGTATTAATTCCCATCACCTAGAGCTCTGTCTAGCATATACAAGTTGCTTAATAAATATTTTTTTCTAATGAATTATTTGAAATTGACATTTACTCATTTGTCTTAGTCAGTTTGGGCGGCTATAATGGAAGTATCAGAAACTTATTTCTCACCATTCTGGAGTCTGGGAAGTCCCAGATCAAGGCACTGGAGGATTCAGTGGCTGGTGAGGGTCCTTTCCTTTCTCATATACAGCTGTCTTCAGTTGTCTACTCATGACAGGAGGTGTGAGAGGGCACTCTGGGTCTCTTTTATAAAAGGGCACTGCTGCCATAAGGAGGGCTCCCTGAGCATGTCCCAAAGACCCTGCCTCCTAATACCATCACGTTGGAGCTTAGGAGCTCAGCATAGGAATTTTTAGGAGACAAAACCATTCAGTCCATAGTGCCATCTTTCTATTTGGATGTTTCTCTTTTCCTCATAGAGAATATTTCAATGGAATAAGACCACTAGGGGCACCTGGGTGGCTCAGTCAGTTAAGCGTCTGCCTTTGGCTGAGGTCACGATCCCAGGGTCCTGGGATCGAGCCCCACATTTGGCTCCCTGCTCAGCGGGGAGCCTGCTTCTCCCTCTCCCTCAGCTGCTCCCCCTGCTTGTGTTCATGCTCTCTCTCTCTCTGTCAAGTAAATAAAATCTTAAAAAAAAAACAAAAATAATCCTTGTTAATCCTTTAAATATTATTACCTTATTAATCCAGATATATTTTATATAACCCATAACCCATATTTTTCCTGGTTAGTTGTTTGCCTTTTTACAGTGATGAGTGGAAGAATTAAACATGTGTGCAGAAGTTCAAAATTTTCAGGAAGTCAGAAGATTGGAAGATGGTGGGGTGTAGGGGTAACTCTTTGCTTGCCTTGTCCCTTGAACACAGCTAGATCAATATCAAATCATTCTGAACACCCAAGAAATCAACCTGAGGACTGAGAGTATGAACTGCACAACTAGAGGAGAGGAGAGCCGAAGTCGTGGAAGGTAGTAAGTGTGGAGACACAATTTGAGGGGGAAAAGGATCGCAGGTGCTGCAGAGGGGAGGGAGCCTTGACCATGGAGAGAGGGGGAGAGAGAGAGACAGTGATGAAGATGGAGAGAGAGAGCAGTGCACAGGGGATCACACAAGAAAAACACTTCCCCAAAACCATTAACTGGGAAAACAAGAGGGGCTGATTATCATGAGTTATTATAACCAGTGGAGCTCAAAGACTGGAGTTTTAGAAGTCCAGACCATGGCCAGTGTGGAGCCTGGTGTGCACTGCTGGGCTCCCGTGGAGAAGGAGGACAGAGGCACAGGAGGCGACAGCATGATCTGAGGATCCCCCGGGATGCACTGGGAGAGATGCTTTCCCCTTCTTGGAGTGCATCTGGGAGAGGTGGCGTTGCCTCTCAGGGGACAAAAGAGCCTGCAGGCACCGTTGCACTCCCCGGCCCCTTAAGCATAGGGACGGAGACACCTACTGAAGACAGTTAACCTGGACTCAGGCCTTTTTCTGCACTTTACTCTAAACTCCAAGATCCTGTGCATTGGTACGACTGCTCTTCTGGAACAAACTAACACCAGCCCCAGTGTGGGTCCTCACCACACCAGGTCCCTAAAGTTTGGAGTTTTGAAACTCAGCTGGTATGCCTGAGATAAGACATAGGTGCACTGCACTGCTGGGTGGACAGATGGCCTGGACACAGACTGGGTGAAGGCAGGTATCTGAGGGGTGCCTGGGACACACAAGGGGAGATTGTTTGCTCTTCTGTGAGGGCTTCCCAGACAGTGGCAAATGTGAACTCCCCTCTACAGGAATGAGAGAAAGGACTGGTGCCATTTTTCTGCCCTGCCTGTCAGCAAGGACTGACTTTAGTGAGCAACACAGCACCAGCAGTGGAGGCCTGAGCCACCTACACCAAGCCCCACCCCCTGCAACTTCTTTACCAAGGGCAAGTGGGCCTGAAAACCAGAGCAGCAGATCCCTCCCCTGGAAGTTCAGCACAAATGCCCTGCATGCGTAAGTCTACTCACTGTACAGTACTGCAAAGCTTCAGCTCTAGTGGAACTAGGATCAAGCCTCTTTAAGCAAGCAGACCAGAGCACACCTAGTTAAAACTCACCACACTCTGAACAAGCTTCAAACCCTTCCACTGCAGGCAAGGAGAAACTCTGCAGAGGACTGACCTGAGGGAAAGAGCAGTCAGAACACAAGAGCAGACTGCACAGAATACACCAGAAACACTTCCTGAAGCTCCAGGCCCTGGGCACTACTTGACCTCTTCTTCATAAAGCCATTACCCTCAGGAGCAGAAAACATAAAAGGTTTTCCTAACACACGGGAGAAGACAGAGACCGAGACAAAATGCCAAAATGGAGGAATGCATGCCCCCCAAAAAGAACAAGAAAACATTATGGCTAGGGATCTAATTGAAACACATATAAGCAATATACCTGATCCAGAATTTAAAGCAGTGATCATAAGGCTACTAGCTGGGCTTGAGAAAAGCATAGAAGACACCAGGGAGACCCTTACCACAGAGATAAAAGACCTAAAAACTAGTCAGGCCAAAATAAAAAATGCTATAATTGATAGGCAAAACTGACTGGATTTAATGACCATAATGATGGAAGAAGCAGAGGAATGAATCAGTGATATAGAAGATGAAATTATGGAAAATAATGGAGCTGAAAAGAAGAGGGAAAAAAAGTATTGAATCACAAATGTAGACTTAGTGAACTCAGCAAGTCCATAAAGTGTAATAACGTTCATATCATAGGAGCCTCAGAAAAAGAGGGGGAAAAGGGGGCAGAATGTCTATTTGAGCAAATTATAGCTGAAAACTTGCCTCATCTGGGGAAGGAAACAAGCATCCAGATGCAGGAGGTACAGAGAACTCCCATCAAAATCAACAAAAGCAGGCCAACACCAAGACATATTGTAGTAAAATTTGCAGAATACAGAGATAAAGAATTTCTGAAAGCAGCAAGGGAAAAGAAATCCCTAACCTACAAAGGAAGGCAAATCAGATTCACAGTAGATCTAACCACAGAAACTAGGCAGGCCGGAAGAGAGTGGCATGATAAATTCAATGTGCTGAATGGGAAAAATCTGCAGCCAAGAATACTTTTTTCCTTTTTATAAAATTTTTTATTGTTATGTTAATCACCATACATTACATCATTAGTTTTTGATGTAGTGTTCCATGAGTCATTGTCTGCATATAACACCCAGTGCTCCACGCAGAACGTGCCCTCTTTAATACCCATCACCAGGCTAACCCATCCCCCCACCCCCTCCCCTCTAGAACCCTGAGTTTGTTTTCCAGAGTCCATCATCTCTCATGGTTCATCTCCCCCTCCGACTTACTCCCCTTCATTCTTCCCCTCCTGCTAGCTTCTTTTTTTTTTTTTCTTAACATATACTGCATTATTTGTTTCAGAGGTATGGGTCTGTGATTCAACAGTCTTGCACAATTCACAGTGCTCACCATAGCACATACCCTCCCCAATGTCTATCACCCAGCCACCCCATCCCTCCCACCCCCCACCAAGAATACTTTATCCAGCAAGGCTGTCATTCAGAACAGAAGGAGAGATAAAGATTTTCCCAGGCAAATAAAAACTAAAGGAGTTTGTGACCACTAAACCAGTCCTGCAGGAAATATTAAAGGAGACTCTTTGAGTGGGAAGAAAAGACCAAAAGTGACTAAGATTAGAAAGGAAGAGAGAAAATCTCCAGAAACAATGACTTAACAGGTAATACAATGGCACTAAATTCATATCTATTAATAAATCACTCTGAATGTAAATGGACTAAATGCTCCAAACAAAAGACATAGGGTATCAGAATGGATAAAAAAATAAGAACCATCTATATGCTGCCTACAAGAGACTCACCTAAAGACAACTGCAGATGGAAAGTCAAGGGGATGGAAAACAATTTATTATGCTAGTGGGTGTCAAAAGAAAGCCAGAGTAGCCATACTTATATCAGACAAACTAGATTTTAAACTAAAGACTGTAACAAGAGAGGAAGAAGGTCACTAACATCATTGGTGGGTCTATCCAGCAAGAGGATCTAACAATTGTAAATATTTATGCCCCCAGGTTGGGACTCCCAGATATATTAAACAATTAATAACAAACATAAAGAAACTCATTGATAATAATACAGTAATAGTAGGGGACTTTAACACCCCACTCACATCAATGGACAGATCATCCAAGCAGAAACTCAACAAGGAAACAATGGCTTTGAATGACATACTGGACCAGACGGACTTCACAGATGTATTCAGAACATTCCATCCTAAAGCAGCAGAATATAAATTATTTTCAAGTGCACATGGGACATTCTCCAGAATATACCACACACTGAGTCACAAATCAGGGCTCAAGTACAAAAAGATTGAGATCATACCATGCATATTTTCAGACCACAATGCTATGAAACTTGAAGTCAACCACAAGAAAAAATTTGGAAAGATCACAAATATATGGAGGTTAAAGAACATCCTACTAAAGAGTGAATGGCTTAATTAGGAAATTAAAAAAGAGATAAAAAATATAAGGAAACAAATGAAAATGAGAACACGACAGTCCAAAACCTTTGGGATGCAACAAAAGTGGTCGTAAGAGGGAAGTTTATAGCAATACAGGCCTACTTCAATAAGCAAGAAAAATCTCAAATATACAACCTAACCTCACACCTAAAATAGTTAGAAAAAGAAAAACAAATGAAGCCTAAAGCCAGCAGAAGAAGGGAAATAAAAATTAGAGCAGAAATAAATGATGTAGAAACAACAATAACAACTACTACCAAAAAACCCAGTAGAACAGATCGATGAAACTAGGAGCTGATTCTTTGAAAGAATTAATAAAATTGATGAACCCCTAACCACACTTATCCAAATGAAGAAAGAAAATAAATTAATAAATACAATCATGAATGAGAGAGAAGAGATCATAATAAATACCACAGAAAAGCAAATTATTATAAGAGAATATTATGCAAAATTATACACCAACAATTTGGACAATCTGGAAAAAAATGGATAAATTCCTGGAAACATATAAACTACCAAAACTGAATCAGGAAGAAATAGAAAATTTGAACATACCTATGACCAGCAAAGAAATGGAATCAGTATTCAAAAAGCCCCAATAAGGGCGCCTGGGTGGCTCCGTCGTTAAGCGTCTGCCTTCGGCTCAGGTCGTGATCCCAGGGTCCTGGGATGGAGCCCCACATCGGGCTCCCTGCTCAATGGGGAACCTGCTTCTCCCTCTCCCACTCTCCCTGCTTGTGTTCCCTCTCTTGCTGTGTTTCTCTCTGTCAAATGAATAAATAAAATCTTAAAAAAAAAAAAAAACCAATAAACAAAAGTCCAGGGCCAGATGGCTTCACGGGCGAATTTACCAAACATTTATTTTTTTAAGATTTATTTATTTATTCGAGAGAGAGAGCATGGGGGAAGGGCAGAGGAAGAGGGAGAAGCAGACTCCCCACTGAGCAGGGAGCCTGATGACATGGCGGCTCCATCCCAGGACCCTGAGATCATGACCTGAGCTGAAATCAAGAGTCGGATGCTCAACAAACTGAGCCACGCAGGCGCCCCGCTACCAAACATTTAAAGAAGAGTTAATGCCTATTTTTCTCAAACTGTTCCAAAAAAAAAAAAAGAAATGGAAGGAAAACTTCCAAACTCATACTACGAGGCCAGTGTTACCTTGATTCCAAAACCAGAGAAAGACCCCACTAAAAAAGGAGAATTATAGGCAACATCCCTGAGGAATATGGATGCAAAAATTCTCAACAAGATACTGGCCAATAAGATCTAACAGTACATTAAAATAATCTTCCAAATGGGATTTATTCCTGGGCTGCAAGGGTGGTTCAATATTTGCAAGTGAATTAATGTGATTCACCACATTAATAAAAGAAAGGAAAAGAACCATATGATCTTCTCAATACATGTAGGAAAAGCATTTGACAAAGTACAGCATCCATTTTTTTAAGACTTTATTTTATTTTAGAGAGAGAGAAGAGGGAGGAGCAGAGGGAGGAAGCAGACTTCCTGCGGATTGCAGAGCCCAATGCAGGCCTTGATCTCATGACCCCAAGATCGCAATCTGAGCCAGAACCAAGAATTGGCCGCTCAAATGACTGAGCCACCCAGGCACCCCGACAGCATCCGTTCTTGATAAAACCCTCAAAAAAAAAACAACGCTCAAAAATTAGAGATAGGGTAGGGATACCTCGACATCATAAAAGCCATATACAAAAGACCCACAGCTAATATCATCCTCAATGGGGCAAAACTGAGAGCTTTTCCTCTAAGGTCAGGAAAAGAAAGGGATGTCTGCTCTGACCCCTGTTATTTAACATAGTACTGGAAGTCCTAGCCTCAGCAATCAGGTAACAAAAAGAAATACCAATCAGCAAGGAAGAAGTCAAACTCACTCTTCACAGACAACATGATACTCTATGTAAAAACCTGAAAGACTGGGCACCTGGGTGGCTCAGATGGTTAAGCGTCTGCCTTCGGCTCAGGTCATGATCCCAGAGTCCTGGGATCGAGTCCTGCATCAGGCTCCCTGCTCCTTGGGAGCCTGCTTATCCCTCTGCCTCTCTCTCTCTCTCTCTGTCTCTCATGAATAAATTAATAAAAAGTTAAAAAAAAACCTGAAAGACTTCACCAAAAAATTGCTACAACTGATACACAAATTCAGTAAAGTCACAGGATACAAAATCAACATACAGAAATCTGTTGCATTTCTGCAGGCCAATAATGAAGCAGCATACAGAGAAATCAAGGAATTGATCCCATTTACAATTGCACCAAAAACTCTAAGATATCTAGGAATAAACCTAACCAAAGACATAAAAGATTTGTACTTGGAAAACTATAAAACACTTATGAAAGAAATTGTGAAGATGACACAAAGAAATGGAAAAATATTAAATGCTCATGGATCATAAGAACAGATATTAATAAAATGTGCATACTACCCAAAGCAATCTACACATTTAATACAATCCCTATCAAAATACCACCAGCAGTTTTCACAGACCTAGGTCAAACAATCCTAAAATGTGTATGGAACCACAAACGACCCCGATTGGCCAAAGCAATCTTGAAAAAGAAAAGCAAAGCTGGAAGCATCACAATTCTGGATTTCAAGCTCTATTATAAAGCTGTCATCATTAAGACAGTATGGTACTGGCACAAAAACAGACACATAGATCAGTGGAACAGAATAGAGAGCCCAGAGATGGACCCTCAACTCTATGGTCAACTAATCTTCGACATGAAAGAAAAAATATCCAATGGAAAAAAGACAGTTTCTTCAACAAATGCTGTTGGGAAAACTGGACAGCCACATGCAGAAGAATGAAACTGGACCACTTTCTTACACCACACACAAAAATAAACTCAAAATGGATGAAAGACCTAAATGCGTGACAGAAATCCATCAGAATCCTAGTGGAGAACACAAGCAGAAACCTCTTTGACCTTGGCACAGCAAGATCTTACTAGACATGTCTCTGTAGGCAAGGGAAACAAAAGCAGAAATGAACTATTGGGACTTAGGATAAGAAGCTTTTGCACAGCAAAGGAACCAATCAACAACACTAAAAGGCAGTCTATGGCATGGGAGGAGATATTCTCTAATGACATACCAGCTTAAGGGCTAGTATCCAAAATCTACTAAGAATTTATCAAACTCAATACCCAAAAAACAAATAATCCAGTTAAGAAATAGAAGATATGAATCAACATTTTTCCAAAGAAGACATCCAGATGGCTAACAGACACATGCAAAGATGCTCAACCTCACTCATCATCAGGGAAATCCAAATCAAAACTAAAACGAGATACCACCTCACACCAGTCAGAATGGCTAAAATTCACAAGTCAGGAAACAACAAATGTTGGTGAGGATGCAGAGAAAGGGGAACCCTCTTACACTGTTGGTGGGAATGCAAACTGGTGCAGCCACTCTGGAAAACAGTATGGAGGTTCCTCAAAAGTTTAAAAACACAACTACCTATGACCCAGCAATTGTACTACTAGGTGTTTAACCCAAATGATACAAAAACACTGATTCAAAGAGGCATATGCACCCCAATATTTATAGTAGCATTATCAACAATAGCCAAAATATGGAAAGAGCCCAGATGTCCACAGATTGTTGAATGGATAAAGATGTGGTATGCATATACAATGGAATGTTACTCGGCCATCAAAAAGAAGGAAATCTTGCCATTTCCAAAGACGTAAATGGAGCTAGAGTACATAATGCTATAGGAAATAAGTCAGTCAGAGAAAAATACCATATGATCTCACTCATATGTGAAATTTAAGAAACAAAACAGATGAACATAGGGTGAAGAAAAAAAAGAAAGAGGGAGGCAAACCATAAAACAGACTCTTAACAATAGAAAACAAACTGAGGGTGGATGGAGGAAGGTGGGTGGGGGATGGGCTTGACGGGGGGGATGGGCGTTAGGGAGGCACTTGTTGTGATGGGCACTGGGTGTTGTATGGAAGTGATGAATCACTGAATTCTACTCCTGACACTAATATTATAGTATGTGTTAACTAACTAGAATTTAAATAAAAACTTGAAATTTAAAAAAAATTTAGAAAGTCTTACTTGTTAAGTTTTTATTTTATGGTTCCCTTCTACAATATTATATTCAAAAGTCTCTCTGCAGCCCAATAACTGATAAATATTCACATAATATTTCTTCCAGTTTCTTTATTCCTTTTTATTGCTTAATTCTCAAATTCTGGGATTTATTTTGATGTATCTCATTTGTCTTATCTCCCTTCCTGAAACTGAATACAATGAAACTCAGAAAGAATTTTAATAAACTATTTACCGACCTAGAGTTCCCGCTGTGAATATGCCCCTGGGTGAATTATGGAAAGTGCTGCAGATGGAAATTTTCTTTTTCCCAAGCTTAGTGTGTGTGCTACTGATTACAGGCATATTCCTTTCTCACACCAGTGACCCCTGGAACCATTCTGATATGTTTGCAAGGACGACAATCACCCACAAGGTATGTCTTGAAAAACACTGAAAACCTGCTTTTTGAAATGCGGCTGCTCTTCCTAGGAAAGCGTTTGAATGTCGGTTTTTTTCTGCTTGAACGTGACGCCTTATGTGTTACTAGTTTTGCATACATGCTCTCTCTTAGTGAGTTACGGTATTCATTCCTTGTTACAGATTTTACAAATGAAGAAACTGATGCTTTACGGGGCTAAAAAAAACATTCCTGAGGTGGTACAGATAGTAAGTGGCAGAAATGTGGTATGTCTTACAGCAAAACCAATGATAAAACCCAATTTAAGCGTCCGCGTGATGATGACAGACAGTCCTGAGCTAAGTCCATCCCACAGCTTGTATGGTTGAATACTCACAACAACCTCTAACACCTATTTGACAGAGAAGGTGATTAAGATTTAGACACTTGCTCAAGGCCACACAACTACTGTGCTACACTCCTTCCAATAGTGCTGTTTCAAAATGCCCTACTCCTTGGGGTAAACGGGACTTTAGTGAGGGATCTGTATGAACTAGACTCGGTAACACGACATAGAGACCCCCAAGTTTATGATGGCTCAAATTCAATTAAGGTGCTGTAAAAACCTAATATGTCCATTCTTAAAAGATCAACCATTCTATAAAATTGCACATTAAAAATAATAGCAATTCTGGGGAAAATGGAGTTGGGGAAGACCCTTTGAAACCTAGGGAGCTTGGTAACTCTAAAGTTCTAAACAGAACACTAAAAACAATAAGAAAAAATATTAGTATATTAGGAAAGACATATTTCTAACTACCTGACATCCCGAAAAAGTAAATCTATGGTAACAGTACAGGTATTGGTGAGTCCCAGAGGTACAGGGACGAGGGAGGGATGAACAGGTGGAATACAAGGCTTTCTCAGCTGTTCTGGAAAATACCACAGTGATGGATACAGGTCATTGTACTTTTGTCAAAAAGGACAGAATGGCAAGAGTGACCCCGTGTGTAAACTATGGGCTTGGGAACGACATGCTATTGTCTGTTCATTGATGGTGACAGAAGTACGAGTCCGGTGGAGATACTGAGAGTGGGCGGGATCTGTGTAAGTGGTGGCGTTGGGGTCAGGGGCATAGAGGATCCTGGTTCTTTCCACTCACTTTTGCTGTGAATCAGGTCTTCATTTCTGAAGTTCACGTTACACTTCTGATAAGTAAGCGCACACCTGGAAGGCTCTTTTGACAAAGTGGGGGAATAAGGGCAGAAGGGTACAAGGAATAACCGAGCTTCAGAGGGCTGGAGACAAAGACCGTGAGAAGTTAGAGATGCAGAGCAAGGGACCGAACTTGGGGCAACGTGGAGTGGACGGAAGTCACAGCTCCGTGCTGCTCTGTGACTCTGTTCAGCCGAACTAGAGAGCTGAGGTCTGTGGCTGTTGCCTCAGGACACAAACCATGAGCGCGCATGGGGAGATCCCACGTCAGGGCGCATCACCCAGGCCTGATTCTACCCATTTTCTGTGTGGCAATCCTATATGAGCTAATCTGCTGGAGAAACTGTAGTAGAACAGATTTGAGAGTTCTAGTCCTTCCTCAACCAACAGTATTTTTCCAGTGAACAGGTTGGCAGGGTATCCTACCCCATCCAGTTTTTCAGGAACCCAGACTTAAGGATGCTTCCCGGGTGACCTTGGAGCGATCTCCATTTCAAGCAGTCAGGAGGAAAGAGAGCTCTGAGAAGTGTTTGTAAAGGATTTTCCTGGGCCAGTCTTTGAGGAGGTGCTTATTACTTTCTCTCACACATTCCATTGTCTGGAATTTAATCTTAGGGGCACACATAATGAAATGGAGCCCAGAAATGAGGTCAACCCTCCAGCCATGTACCCAAGAAGATGAGGAGAGCATGGATTTGGGGGGCAGGGGCAATATTTTATGCCACAAAATTATAACCAGAACTGATTTTATTGCAAAGGCTACTCCCCCAGATGACTAGACATACTCTGCGAATATGGACTGTCCCTACAGGGTCTGTGACAGTACGAGGTACTTTGTACAGAGAGGGCAGTAAGGTTAAAGACTCATGTTCTTAGAAGGGTAGGTCATGCACATTTACACTGTAATCTGATGGCAAGAATTTAATGCCTAATGTAAAAAGTATATGCTTACGTTTAACATCTTTTGTTCTCAAAACTTCTATTGTAATACCTTAAGGTTAGTACCATGATTTGAGAGGTGAGGCGGCATGCTGGATAGAAAAAGTATGAGATTACACTATAGAAAATGCAATTCAAATTCTGACCCCACCATATTCCACCTGTGCAATTTGGGGCAAAAGGATCAATTGTCCTGAGCCAGCACTTCTTCACCCATATAAACGGAGATGGAAACACCTACTGCATAGGAAGTCAGCTTTATAAATCACAGGCTCAGTAAGAAGGCCAAGGGATTTGGAGCCTGAACGAATGACTCCAAATTAAGCGGTGTGATTCTGGATATGCTATTTCTTATCCATGCAATCTTGGACAGATTATCTATCTAATCTGTCTACACTTCAGTTTTATCATCTACAAAACAGCAATAATGAGAATATGGTGTATCTGCTCTTAGGATGGATGGATGTCACCCAATAATGTGCCTGGTGCTTTCATCCATTTAGGAAGCATTCATCAATTGCACAAAGGTGGACTCCTGTTCTCCGTAGCACGGAGAAGGACAATATCCATGTCTTTGGTGGAGTTTACCTTCTATTTGGAATTAAGGAAGGGGGGACCTGGATATAAAATAAGCAAATAAACAGACATGAAAAATTTCAGTAGCAATTAGCAATAAAAAGAAAATAAACCAAGTGATAAAATGCAGAATGACTTGGGGTTGAGTAGGGCTACTTTCCACAGGATGGTCATAGAAATCATCTTTCCTGAGGCCATATTTGATCTGAAAACTGAATGATGTAGAACAGAGAAGAAGTGAAATTAGGAAGGAGGGTTTTCCAGGTGAAGGAAAGAGTCAACGCACAGCCCTTGAGGGTGGAGGGAAAAGCCAGTGTGGCAGAGATGTACTTGTGTGTGTGTGTGAGTAGAGGCAAGAACGGGGACTGCTGCTCTGGTCCAGGCCAGACGCCATGGTGCTCTGCACCAGGAGGATGCCAGTGGGGATGCGGTTGACCGAGGGGCTACAGGGACGCATTGTGGAGTCATTGCTCTCAGAGCCTATGTGAGAACTGAAAGAGGCAGATCAATCGAGGACGAGTGCTAGAGTTTGTAGGTAAATTTTAAGTGGTAGATATATAATCAAGGCTGTATTTCATAAAAGAAGACCTGATTAACTCAATACTTATTGTTCCTTTCTGAATACTTCCCCTCCCTCTGTCTCCCTTTATTTTCCCCTTTACTTTTTAAGGATGCTTGGCAGCTTCTGGGGTCAAATGTTTAATTTTTCTTCTTATGTTCCTTCCTGTGGAGGAACTAGGGGCATCGTGAAGTAGATTCAGAGAATCTAGAGGGAGTTTAAAAATAAACACTGAAGGAAGGGACTTCCAAAGACAATGACATCCGTGTCATGATCTGTGGAGTGTGAATCCATCAGCCCTTTGAAGTTAAAAATAAAGAAGGTAAGAATGGAGTCCTTCTTGGATTTGCTCTCAAGCATCTTAAAAATGATACCTCTACTGGGCAACCTGACAGTATCCAAAACCTGCAAAAAATGTTCCCCAGGCCCCTTTTTTGATAATTGCATGCCAGAGGAGGAAAAACAGAATTCTTCTGAATATATAAGTAAGAAATACAAAAAGGGGGGAAAAGAACCACCAGTTTTCATGATTTTCCTTTCTGCAAATTTTCCATACTGTTCCCCATTTGGTAAAAGTAGGAAAATACCTCTAAATGGGGAACAGTAGAAAGCAGCATTCATGTCCCACAAAACTAACTTGGAAAAGTAGAATCCTTGCCTTTTCCTGTGCATCTATGGGCATGCTGTTGCCTTTAAAACAACTTCATTATGCTAAAATTTTTCCTTCTCAAAAGAAATGTTTCGTGGTTAGATAAATACAATTATAGTTAATTGTGAAAGGGACAAAGGGAGGGAACAGAAGGTACTTAATTATGCAAAAAAGACTTTCCTTTAGACCTCACATCTCCTCCCTACAGTCTACTAAGGATAAAACAATCATAAAGCACGCTTGCACAATTCAATATTACCCTTCAAGATTAATATAAATTTCAATATAGCAAAACATTAAACCAACTTCTTTTAGCAAGTTTAAATGGGGGAATGAACAAGCCCATTGTAAGTAATCATGCAGAAATATCCACAGATATATTCAACCATAAAAATTTCACCCCAGAAAATGAAAATGAAGTACTTGTCTGGTCCAGATAATTGTAGCACTTAACATGCCAGAGAGTCAGGCATTCGACCTAGATGAATATAAATTATTTATGCCTAACTCAGGGTCTCCAAACTATAAGCTTTGTCTTTAAAATGATAGTTTTTTAGTGGGGAAAATATGTATTGGCTTCAAAGCCTTGTACCTTGCAGAGCTTTCTAATAGACTTCCATGTCTTTGTTTTTCATAAGCAGCACAACTATTTTGCCCTGAGGTAATCCTGTGGTCCTCCAGAATTTACTATTGTGAGGCATGAAGCTTGGCAATTGGTATTCATTTCAAAGACATTCTTTATTTTTTTTAAGGCTTATTTATTTTAAAGAGAGAGTGAACACAGGGGTGGGAGTGTGTGGGGGAGGGACAGAGGGAGAGAAAATCCTGAGCAGACGCCCCACTGAGCATTGAGCCCGAAGTGGGACTTAATCCCAGAACCCTGAGATCATGACCTGAGCTGAAATCAAGGGTTGGGGGCTTAACCGACTGTGCCACTCAGGTGCCCCAAGATATTTATTCTTCTCTATCAAATTATAAAAACAAATGCCTATTTGTGGATAATGATATTGTTAAATATCCTACTTTTGATAAGTTCAAAATCCATTATTAATTTAAACAATTTAAGCCCATAAAATGTCATGTTGATTATCAAAAAGTGTATCATAACAGTATCTTGGCACTTTTTTCCCCCATGATTTTATTCTATTGCTTAAAATTCCTTTAAAACCATAGAGAAATTGGCGGGAATAGATCATGGGTTGCTGAATCCACACATGTCCCATAAAAGGACCTAGGAGTCCTTGGGAAGTGTATGATATGCGTCTCTTCATTAGGTCGCAGTAAAAACAATTACAACTACAGTTGATGGTCAGTGCATTTCTCAACAGAATCAGTTTTTTTTTTTTTTAAGATTTTATGTATTTGAGAGAGAGAGAGAGCTAGAGAGAGAGAGTGCAAACACGGGGTGGGGGGGCAGAGGGAGAAGCAGACCCCCGCAGAGCAGGGAGCCCCATGTGGGGCTCAATCCCAGGACCCCGGGATCATGACCTGAGCCGAAGGCAGATGCTTAACCAACTGAGCCACCCAGGTGCCCCAGAATCAGTTTCTTAACAAGTGGCTGTCTTCTCAGGAATGTCCTCATCTGATTCTGCACTGATATAACTAAGGAAACTTCAGTATGGCCAATGTTGGGCAACGTGATCCACTCATGAACGTTGCCCAGTTAAAGAGTAAAACTGGTATCTGGAAGTGTCAAATGAAGAAGAGTCCAGAAATTTATGCAATGATCCTGGGGCACATATAGATACCCCTCTGGCATTCTCCCACATGGGTGGTCCTGATTTTTCATTCCAAATATAAACTGAGTGTGTGCATGGGGTTAGCCCACAGCATCCCTGCTAACATTTTAGGGTATCGTGTTTCTCCGTGATTGGCACGGTCATGATTTTTCGGTAGGAAATACATTGCTGATCCTTAAATTTTAAAGGACAGTAAAGAGCCTCTCCCACTTCTTCCTTCCCTAACATCTCCTTCTCCCTTTTGAAAATTGTGATGATCTTTTACTTTAAAAAATTCCGGGTGGCTCAGTCGTTAAGCGTCTGCCTTCGGTTCAGGTCATGATCCCGGGGTCCTGGGATGGAGCCCCGCATTGGGCTCCCTGCTCCGCGGGAAGCCTGCTTCCCCCTCTCCCACTCCCCCTGCTTGTGTTCCCTCCCTCGCTGTGTCTCTCTCTGTCAGATAAATAAATTTTATTTATTTTTTTTAAATAATAATAAAACCTTTGCCTATCTTATGTGTTTGTTCATCAATGCAAAAGATAACCTGAGGGAGCCTCCCTTGCCTGCCCACACACGCAGATTCTCAAAGCCAAGGTAATATTCATGTTCAGGTGTAAGTAATAGAGACCCGTTTAAGCTTGCTCGTGAAAAGGAAATTTTTTTTTGTAAATAGGTATGGAGAATCCCACACCTATCGACGTTCGGGAGTCAGGTGTCATCTGGCCTCCCTAAGGTAGAGGCTGGGACCTGGGAAGCAGAGAACAGAGGCTGCTTACCTCCTGGTGCTTGGGTCCTCCCATATCGAGTTCCTCCTCAGCTGTCCCCCAAACACCTCCCTCTGAGATTCTCCTCTTGGATAACTTTCAAAGATTTGGGGTCTTTTAATGGCCTCCATAGCCTCAGTTCTATAAACTTTTCAGAGCAAGTGTTTATCGCGGACTAGGTCTTCCGCTGGTATCCAGTGGCTCAAACTGCTGACGGACAATGGGTTTGGTGCACTTTATCTTTTGGAGCCAGATCCTTTGAAGGTCTAAGTCAGGGCCTGTGGACGTGAGCCTCATCTGTTAAAGTCTCTGTGTGAGTCTGCTCAGCTCCACTGGAAAAGCACTCAGGGTGCGTGTGGTCGGGAGGAGGGCCGGGAGGTGGGGGCAGGGATGGTGAGCATATTTGGCGTATTGTTTTCTCACCAGGGCAGTGGGCTGGGAATGATTATTTCAGGATGATAAGAGCAGAACAAGGGAATGGCATTTTGAACATAAAGACTAAAATTATGCACTCAAAATTCCATCCTATGGCAATATGCCGTTGCTTTATATTTTATTTCATAATAGAAAACAAATTTAAATTCATGTTCTATCTGGTATATTCATTGATGCTATTAGACTAATCAATAGCCATAAACACATTTTTGGAAGGAATTATAAACTACCATTTTCCCAAAGTTTTCATTGAGAGGGATGCTGAGCTGGGCACATGACAACATAGCATTTGCCAATATGTAAACCAACAATGCAAGGATCAACCCATGTCTGTCTAAAAAATAAGATACAAATTACTTCCTGTGCTTGTTAGTTTCAAAAAAAAAGGATGGTATATTTTATATGTGTTGATAAATAGGCCATATGAGGTTAGCCCATGCAGTATGAGATTAAATATTTATTTGATAATATGTATCAAAATTGCTTTGAGAAAATGTACTAATTAAAATACGGGTGTGCTTGCCTGCAGTGTCTTATGCATGCCGCTAGGGACTCACATTTGAGACTGTGGAAAGAACCCCGAGGTTTAAGTTTTGTTTTTTAACTTGTTAGCAGGCTCGTGTTGGACAAGTCAGTTAAAAATTCTGGGTATCAGTTTCTGTGTTTCCAAAATGTTGTGTTAAATAATGTGGTGTCTATATAGGCACTTTGTAAACTCTAAAGCATTACCCAAATATTAAACACTTTCCTCCCTTTCGAGATGTAAAGGGGCAGTGGTAAAAGAGACTGTGTGTCTAGTTCAATTCCAACGTTCTTGTATAGACATCACTTACAAATGGGTAACCTATTGTCTTAAAATCATTAGGATTGAATACTATAATTACACCTATGACTTGCTGGGCCCTCATTTATTGCAGCATTGAATCTTGTGTTGTTCGACAGAAGGGATTTAAAATATATATCTTGGGTGGATTTTTCAAAGCTGATGCAATCGTTCCCACAATGTTTTGTGAGAAAAAGAACATCTAATGAAAAAAAAAAGATGTCCAACACTTTGTGCTCTCAAAGGCAGTGTGTTCGGGTAACTGCTTAATAAACGGTGCTTTGCTTGGTCAGCACAGATTTAATCTTGTCTCTACAGAAACCTCAAGTATTCAAATACATGGCTTCATTTCTGAAATGGACTTACATACATGTCAAACATTATTTATGAAATAATTATGAAAACACTTTCCTGCTGAAATTCTAGAGACTATCACATCTCTATCCTAACGCTACTTCTTTCCCCATATTTTATTGAGTTGAGTTAACCATCACTGGTTATTTCTTTTAAAGATTTACTTATTTATGAAAGAGAGAGCAGAGGGGAAGGAGCAGAGGGACAGGGAGGGAGAGTCCCAGGCAGATTCGGTGCTGATTGTAGAGCCCGACTTGGGGCTGGATGCTAGGCTGGATCCCACAACCCCAAGATCACGACTCCAGCCGAAACCGAGAGTCGGAAGCCTGACCGACGGCACCACCCAGGCTCCCCAAGCATCACTGGTTGTTTTTAAGCATCTAATTCAGGCGTCGGGACTAGACAAGTGGTAACCTATTCTTCATGGTTTTACCAGTTTGTTCGAGACGTCACTTCCACGAACAACAGAACATGCAGAGCCTGGTGTGAGGAGTTGATCTCTGTTTTAACTTAGTGTGGGGTCGCTCTTGTGGGCTGTGCCTGGCTGGCCATCAAAAGCCGCTAGATGTGATTTCCCAGAGAGATCGCCCAGGCCCCGCACAGCAAAAATGTTGAGACCCATGACTTGGACGTTCTGCCTGTGGAGACAAGCCTTACTGAGTTGCAAAATTATGGTCTTACACATTAAAAAAAAAAAAAAAAGTGGTGCTAATGGGACTTGGGGGTGTACGGGGCAGGGAGTGTGGGATTCCGCGTGTCTTTGCCAGTGGGTAACCTCTCTGTGAGGACTGCTGTGAACCCTGAGCCTGGGCTGCTTCTCTGCAAGATGGATGAAGGACACAGGGAACACGTTCTTCCTCTCTCGTCGGGGTCCCTTCATTTTCCTTTGCAGGACTTGTTGGCCTCCTCGGAAGTAAACTTTGAACTGGGTCCAAATTGCCATTTTTATCCTCCTTGATCCTGGACCCAGACACTGGTCTGGTCTAATATAGCTACTTTAAGTTTATTCTTTAACGGAGGCATGAAAAGAATTCCTGGAAATATTTCTCTCCATTGCATCCCTCTCCTGCTTTCAGCAGGTCTGGATGTCGGAGGCAAATCTATTTTTGCTTTTGCTCTGATATACATTTTCTGGTTCAGATGGATCACTGAAGCAACACACATTTTTTCAAGGGCATATTTCTTTTAACGGCAGAAGTAATTCATTTTGGTAAAACATGAGCAGGGAACCTGTGGGCTGAGAAAAAAACTCTAGCTGGATGCTTTATTTCATTTAGGCTGGGATTTCTAAAAATGTGGACCTATGGCTGACCTTTTCATTTTAAATAGTGATGCTGTTACTTACTAATTCAATATGCGGATGGTGGTGTGGACGGTATGGTAATATTTTTATTGGCATGAAAACTGAAAGCTCTGAGATATATTTAGCTCTATATGACTGCTTATTATTTCTACGTGGCCTGTGTTCTCTCTTAACCATAAAGAAGCGATCGAATGGGGGAAAAAAAAGCTTCTCTCTCTGTAATTTTAAGGACAGCCAATTTAACTCTAACCTTTATTCACAGTTCAACGTGTAGAGTGCACTAGGTTGAGTAAGAGAGAAGAGAAAATGTAAAAAGCACAGAAATCATGGTCTCGGGTTAAAATGCTTCAGCGACTCCCATTTGCACTCATGATGAAATCGGAATGTCTTAATGTGGCCCAAGGCACCCACCATCTGGACCCTGCCTGGCTCTCCAATGGCTGTTCTCATTCTCTCCCTCGCTCTCCGCACGCCAGTCCCTTTCCTGGGCATGGACACACCAGCCCCTTACACACCTGAGCCTTCTCACAAGCTAATCCCCCTGTGTGAACATTATTCCTCCACTCGTTTTTTTTTTTTTTTTTTTTTTTTTTTAAGATTTTATTTATTTGAGAGAGAGTGCAAGAGCAGGAGGAGAGGCAGAGGGAGAAGCAGACTCCCCACGGAGCAGGGAGCCCGATGCCGGGCTCGATCCCAGGACCTGGGATCATGACCTGAGCTGAAGGCAGATGCTTAACCAACTGAGCCACCCAGGCGCCCCCTCCACTCTTTATTTAGGTGGCTTCCAGTCTTTTCCATGTTAGTGTTATTGCAATGTGGGAATTTCCCTGGCTAGTGTCTAAACAGATTCCAATCCTTCCCCTATTACCTTCTGGGTTTACTCTATTTTCATTACTGTGCTATAACTCTTTGTGTATGTTTTATTGTCTGTCAACGTTGTTACAGTTCCTTCTCTCCAAGAGGCAGTACAGTGTAGTGGTGAAGAGTAGGGGTCAGGGTCCAATTCTAGCACGATGGCGACTGCTCATACAATTAGAGGAAAGATATTTCATTCTTCTGGCTTCGGTTCCTTTCCCCACCATAAAGTGGGGAAAATAAAAATCCCCCGCAATCTTTTTTAACAATTCATACTAATTTTGTTATTTTTTATTAGAGCATTATAATGAAGACATGAAATTATAAATTCATGTGGTAGATTTATTCATTAAATGATGAAACAACACAAATACTTTTAGAGTGATGTGCCAACAAAATTTAAATGTTTGTCATTGATTAAGATTCAGATTTCAGATCAGGCACATAGTTTGGCTGATTCTGTGATGTGCATGAGGGTTGAAACCAGCAAGGGAGGAGGAAGATGTCTGCATATACATCATTTCACAAACATTTTTAAAATCGAAAAAGATAATTAAGTTTTTGCATGGATAAGTTAGTGTTCAAACCTGTGGGCACCACAGACAGAAAATACTTGAGTGACAGAGTTGGGTTTTTTCAAGCAACAGCAACTTTACAAGCAGTAACGCTTGCTTATACATGTGTTAAAGCAACATTGTGTTAAGGCAAACAATTTTAGGTTAAAAGAGTTGCAGAATGAATGTGGAGTTCACACCTCATTTGCCCAGTACAATTTCCACTCACCTACTTCCCCCAGCTTATTAAGAACCCAGACAAATGCATTATTTGGATATTAATTTGTCAATATTTAAACTATGTGAATTGACTATTTTCCAAATACCAGAAACACATAAAAATAGCAACACAAAATATTCTGCAAAAACGCAGAGATTAATGAGTTAATATATGCAAAGTATTTAAAATAATATTTCACTATCATAAGATCTCAACAAATTTTAGCTGATAGTATCAGATTATTGGCTATGTGAGTATCCAATATCATGAACAAGGTCTGGCACATCTTAGCTACTCAATAAAATTTGTAAAGTGAACGAACAAATGAATTAATGAATGTATGAGCCAGCAATGAGGGAGTAATCCCAAGAGCCTTGGCGTGGTGGTCAAAGCTCCTGGGTGCCAGGTCCATTTCCACCACTGTTTTCTATGAATTGGGCTAATGACTCAACTTTCTTTCATACCCATTTCCTAATTAATAAATGACATGTTCAGACTAGATGACCTCTAAATATTTTGTGATTCTACACCAGTCATGGTGTAGTCATGTAGGCCATGAGTTGAACATTTTGCTCTCCTTAGAATCTAAGAATTCTCTAAAAAGACTTAGAGCATCCACCCAGCCCCAATCTTCCTGGGTTTCTAAATGGTTTCTAATCTGGAATCTACTGTAGGCACATAGACAGAACTCCACCTGATTAAGTCCACCTGAAGAGTAGTCTTCTGGAATTGTCTAAGGATTGATATGTGTAAGAACACACCACTCAACAAATGAAAGGAACCCGTGTTTTTCAGGTGACTTTTATATTCCAGTTTCTACCTAGGGTCCCTTTCATATATTTTACCATTTAATGCACCATCCCTACGTTATAGGTATTTTATGCCCATTTTATAGATGATGAAACTGAGGTATGTAGTAAGCTATTTGCCAGTGGTGGAAAGTGAATTAAACCCTTTGGAATCTGTATTTTGTTTTGTTATTTCACTTTAAAGTTGAAATGTAATTGACATATACCATTCTATTAGTTTCAGGTGTACAACATCATGATTCCATATATATGTATATTGCAAAATGATCACCATAGTAACTCTAGTTAATATCCATCACCACCCATAATTACTAAATTCTTTTCCTTATGATGAGAACTTTTAGATCTATTCTTTTAGAAACTTTCAAATATACAATACAGTATTATTAACTATAGTCACCAGGCTGTACATTACATCATCATCATCATTATTATTCCACATGTGAGATCATAAAGTATTTGTTTTTCAATGTCTGACTTATTTCAGTTTGCATAATACCCTCAAGATCCATCCATGTCACAAATGCCAGGATTTCCTTTTTTTTTTTTTTCATGGATGAATACTATGTCATTGTTTATGTATATATATCACATTTTCTTTCTCCATCCATCCGGTGATGGACACTTAGATGGTTTCCATGTCTTGGCTGTTGTAAATCTGTAATGAACTTGGGGGTGGAGGTAATTATAAATAATGCTGCAAAGGACATGGGGATACAGATATCTCTTCAACACAGTGATTTTGTTTCCTTTGGATATATTCCCAGAAGTGGAATTGCTGGATCATATGGTAGTTCTATTTGCAATTTTTTTGAGGAACTTCCATACTGTTTTCCACAGTGGCTGCACTGGTAGACATTCCCGCCAGCAGTGCATGAGGGATCCCTTTTGTTCACATCCTTGCTGACCCTTGTTATTTCTTCTATTTTTGATACTAGATAGCCATGCTAATAGTGGTGAGGTGATACCTCTTTGTGGTTTTGGTTTGCATTTCCCTGATGATCAGTGATGTTGAGCACCTTTTCATGTGTCTGTTGGCCATCTGGATGTCTTCTTTGGAAATATGACTGTTCCAGATCCTCTGCCCATATTATAATTGGATTGTTTGGTTTTTGCTGTGGAGTTATAGGAGTTCTTTATGTATTTTGGATATTATGGCCTTATTAGATATACGGTGGGGTAATGTCTTCTCCCGTTCCATAGGTTGTCTTTTCATGTTTTTGATGGCTTCTTTTCCTTAGCAGAACCTAAAAGTTTGATGTAGTTTCATTTGCTTGTTTTTGCTTTTGTTGCCTTTGCTTTTCATGTCAAATCCAAAAAATCATTGCCAAGATTGATGTCAAGGAGCTCACACCCTATGTTTTCTTCTAGGAGTTTTATGGCTTACCTTCAAGTCTTTAATTCATTTTGAGTTGATTTTTGCATATAGTGTAAGAAAGTTGTCCAGTTTCATTCTTTTGTATGTAGCTGTCCAGTTTTCCCAACACCATTTGTTGAAGAGGCTGTCCTTTTCCCATTGTGTATTTTTGGCTTCTTTGCCATAAATTAATTGACCATATATGTATGAGTTTATTTCTGGGCTCTCTATTCTGTTCTGCTGATCTATGTGTCTGTTTTATGCCAATACCATACTGTTTGAATTACTATACCTTTGTAGTACAGTTTGAAATGAGTAAATGCGATGCTACCAACTTTATTCTTCTTTCTCAAGATGGCTTTGGCTATTCCGTGGTCTTTTGTGGTTCCATACAAATTTTAGGTTGTTTGTTCTATTTCTGTGAAAAATGCCATTAGAATTTTGATAGGGATTGCATTAAATCTATAGATTGCTTTGGGTCATGTGGGCATTGTAGCAATATTAATTCTTCCACTCCATAAGCATAGAATATCTTTCCATTTATTTGTGACATCTTCAGTTTCCTTCATCGATGTTTTATAGTTTTCAGTGTACAGGTCTTTCACCTGCTTGGTTAAATGGAATCTTTTTTATTTTATTTTATTTTATTTATTTTATTTTATTTTATTTTATTTTATTTTATTTTATTTTATTTTATTTTATTTTATTTTATTGAGAGAAAGAGAGAGCAGGCAGGGGGAGAGGCAGAAGGAGAGAGAGAGAGAATCTCAAGCAAACTCTGTGCTGAGCACAGAGCCCAGGCTTGATCCCACAACCCTAGGATCCTGACCTGAGCTGAAATCAAGAGTCAGACTCTTAACCAACTGAGCCACCCAGGTGTCCCTGGAATCTGTTTGAGAATGAGGGAATGAATCAGAAATGATATGATGAAGGAGTAGACTAAAAACAGCAGTTGATGCAAGTGTATTCTTAAAGAGAAGCAGAGCATCTCTTGCCTGGAGTCCAATAATTCCGTGTGGATTCAGTCTTTACCACATTTCACTTTCACCATCCTGTTCCCTTTGACAAGAATTTTGAGACTCATACCAGATTTTCTATATCTAGGAGTGAGGGCAGAAAAGCACCAGAGAATGTAATTTTAGTAAACACTTTGATATTCTTACATACACCATAATTTGAGATCCATTCATCTAGTCTTTCAGTTTCTTACATTGTTTTTTCCTATATCCACCCCATCCAGTCTAACTGTACCTCCCAATTTACTCAGCTATGAAGAACCATTTTATTGTATTAAAGGCTCTCTTGCCACTGTGTTCATTCAACATTTTGTCCTTTTGTTTTATCTTTTCATAGAATGTTGAATCAATGTCACCTGCCTTATTTTGCTTTTACACCTGATCTCATGGATGTTGTTAAAGAAATTCTCAGTTGGGAGGCTGGAACCCACTAGCGGGCCATGGTCATCAACACCCCCCCGGATTCTCAGAAATCCTTTTATTCATCCTTAATCTATTTTGTTCCATTGTCCATAAATTTTTAATGCAAAAACATTTCCATCCTCTGTAAGCCTCCTCCTTTCTTCCACTCTCTTCTCTTCTGAAATGCTACGCTTGCTTATAACCCTGAACCTTAGCCCTCAGTGCTCCATATGCCTGAAGTGTCCCACCCTGTTCTCCCTTTCCTGGCTCATAGCTGCTTACATTTTATATTCCCTTCAAATGTTCGCTATGCATGAAATCTTTCCAGACCTCCTCAAATGGACTTAACCACTTTGTCCTTTGAGACTCTACACAGATTTCTATTATAGCACCACATTTATTGTACAACCTGGGACTCTTTAGACAGTGAAAGGATGCTAGCAAAAATTACATTATCCAATATGTTTAAATTAAGACTGTCCTGCAAAAAAATGGAATGTGTGGTCCCTCTATTGATTACTCATATAACTGTTTACGTGACTGTCTTCTCCTATTAATATCTTCATCACCAGGGCTGTTTTTATCATTTACTCCCAACTCCTAGCATAGTCCCTGGCACCTAGTCTGTGGTTGGCCGAATAAATGAATGACTACCGGTTGAGTCTGTAAAAAGCAACAAAGAACAAAAAGCACAGGGCCCAGGCACCCTGTGAATCAGGCTGGGGGTGGGGGGGTCTCAGTTTCTGCTCATCCATCTTCTTGCCCCTCACCTCTTCTCTGGAACATTACTCATTCTGTTTATTCTTTGTCATTCTGCTTTTGTTACTCGATCTTAAGCTGGAGATCAGGAGTTGAAAAAGATATAAACAGAGATAGCTCTTAAATGTCAAATAAAAACATGCCTCTCCTGAGGGCTTTCACAATATCGAATTTTTTTTTATTTTTGTTCTCCTTTGCCAAATATTTTAGAAGAAGATCAAAGGTATTTTTCCACAATTGCCATACCTAAACATATTTGTTACTTCTGTGCTTGCTTTGAAGCAAAATTGTCTAAAAATATGCTGTTAATCTTGGCCTCCTTGTGTTTTGACAGTCATGCTAAGCTCAGTGAGTAATTATAAAATAACTTAAATTGTTGACCTTTTTTTTTTCTCTCCTTTCATGGTACCGTACCCTCACCCACCCACAAATTTAGCATGCATTGAGTCCTGAAGGTAGGATACTGTGGTAGGTGCTGGGGATTCAGAGATAAATGAGACATAGGCTCTGCCTACAATGAGTTTACCATCAAGCAAGTAGTTGCCCCTGATGGTCGAAACCACTCACCCAAAAACACTTCTTTATGCTTTGCCTCTTCCCTTCACCTCAACCTTCCCACTCCTCCCCCCTACATTAGAACGCATCCATCAGCTAGAACATTTGCCAGAAACTTCTTCGGGAACTGACAGAACACTCATGGTAGTAAGTCATAATGTCAGCATTAGTTTAGATAAAGGTTCTGACCAAAAGGCCATAAGATATAGCAGCTGACTGATGATGGGTGGGGCCCAAGAGGAGGGGCAGCAGGGAAGGATTCCAAAGGCACACAGGAAATGTGGAGAGATGGCGGATTTCTTCATTAGTGCGATTGTGGTGAGGGCTTCACAGGCGTATACATAAATCAAAGCATATCAAATTGTATAATTTAAATATGTGCAGATTATTGTATGTCAATTAGACATCAATAAATCTGTTACACATATTGAGGCTTAAATAAGACAGGACTTTATTTCTCTCACATGCATGTTTTTCTACATAGTCTGCCACAGATGTTCTACCTCTCAGGTCATTCAGGGCCCAGAGTCCCTCCATCTTCTTGTTCCCTCATCTTCCTTCAGTGTCATCCTCATCGGCATGCTCAGTGCTGGTGTTCTGCTGTGACTTCTGACATACTTCATGAGCATAAAAAGCCATGCTTCAGGGAAAGTGAGTGACCTGAAATCAGAGATAATGTGGAAGATGCACTGATCCCTTCTACTCTTATTTCTTTTCCCGAATTTAACTATAAAGCCACAGACACCTGTCTGTGAGGGAAATTAGGAAATATGGATCCTAACCAGATGGTTTTGTGTCCAAGGAACACTCTATTAGAAACGAAGCGAGAAGGGGATTTGGTGAAGCAACTAGCCATCTGCACAGTGACCTTATTTATTGAATGCATACTCTGCGCTAAACCCTGTGTTAACTGACTTATTATATTAGCTAATCTGTTCTTCTCAACTCTTCTGTGAGAAAGCTGTGATTATTTGGCCTACACAAAAGTTGAGTAAAACACACAGGGACATACAAGTTGCATGCTGTATAATTCCAGGGCCGTCAATCACATAGACTATTGAATGGATGGGGCCCCTGGAGTTGTGTAATGAATGCTCTTCACAACTGGACTGTATGGCCACATCTAGAACTTGGGAAAGGTTGTGAACCTTCTCAAGTCACTTGCATGGGCGGTAGGTGTCAGAGCTGGGATTCCATTGTGGCTGGGACAGCTCCAGAGCTTCTGCTCTTACTTACCATGCCAAGCCTTGTGCTACCATGTTGGCAGGGACCACACCTTCATTTATTCCACGGCCCTTTGTTTGACACAGACACTGAAATTCATTATTTTAACTACCATTCACCCTTGGACAATGTGGGGGTTAGGGCACCAACCCTGAACAGTAAAATCTTTGTATAACTTTCAACTCCCCCAAAACTTAACTGCTAATTGTCTACTGTTGACTGAGAGCTTTACCAACAACATCAAACAGTTAATTAACACATTTTTAAAAAGATTTATCCATTTATTCTAGGGAGAGAGAAAGAGAGAGAGAGTCAGAGGAGGGGTAGAGGGAGAGAGTCTCAAGCAGACTCCCTGCCAAATGCGGATTCCACGACCCTGAGATCACGACCTGAGCTGAAACCAAGAGTCGGACGCTCAACCAATTGAGCCGCCCAGGCGCCCCAACATATGTTGTACACTATGTACATTATATACTGTATTCTGAAAATAATCAGACCAAAGAAAATGTTATTAAGAAGATCATAGGGATAAGAAAATACACTTACAGGATTGTAATGTATTGATTGAATAAAATCTGTGCATCCAGTGGACTGGTACAGTTCAAACCACAGTTATTGAAGGGTCAGCTGGAATTCAGCTGATTCTACTTGCATTGCCTCCATATATTTTTCTTAAATTTTTATTATATGTATTCAAACTAAACAAAAAAAAATAGATTACCCATGTCTCCCACTTCCCACCCCTGCCTCTTGCAACCACCAGTCTGTTCCCTGTACCTGTGAGCTTGATTTGGTGTTTTTTTTAGATTCTGCCTATAAGATCATATGGTATTTGTCTTTTTCAGTCCGACTTATTTCACTTAGCATAACACCCCCAAGGTCCACCCATGGTGTCACAAATGGCAAGATTTTATTATTTTTATGGCTGAATAATATTCCATTGTATGTATACCACAATTTCTTTATCCATTCATTCACTAACGGACATTTAGTTTGTTTCCATAGCTCAGTTATTGTAAATAATGCTGCAGTGAACATGGGGGTGCGTGTATCTTTTCAAATTAACATTTTTGTTTTCTTGGGAAAAAAACCTAGAAGTAGAATTGCTTGATCATATGGTAATTCTGTTTTTAAGTTTTTGAAGAAGTTCCATACGTTTTCCACAGTGGCTACACCAGTTTGCATTCCCCCTAATGGTCTACAAGTCTTCCTTTTTCTCCACACCCTCACTAACACTTGCTGTCTTGTCTTTTTGATCCAGTCATTCTAACAGATGAGGCGATATCTCATTGTGCTTTTGATTTGCATTTTCCTCGATGATTAATGAAGTTGAACATCTTTTCATGTACCCATTGGCCATCTGTATGTTTTTATTGGAAATATATGTCTCTTCAGATCTTCTGCTCATTTTTTAATCATTTTGTTTTTGTTTCTTTGTTGTTGAGTTGTATGAGTTCTTTACATATTTTGGATTTTAGCCACTTATCAGCTATATAATTTGCAAATATTTTCTCTCATTCAGTAGGTTGCCTTTTCATTTTTTCAATGGTTTCCTTTGCTGTGCAGAAGCTAAAAGTTTGATGTATTCCCACTTGTATATTTTTGCTTTTGTTGCTTTTGATTCAAAAAATTATCACCAAGACCTATGTTAAAGACCTTACTGCTTACGTTTTCTTCTAGGAGTTCTATGTTTTCAGGACTTAACAGTTGACTCTTTAATTCATTTTTAGTTGATTTTTGTATATAGTATAAGACAGTGGTCCAGTTGTTTTCTTTTGCATGTGGCTGTTCAGTTTTCCCAACACATTTTATTGAGGAAACAGTGCTTTCATCATTGTATATTCTTGGCTTCTTTGTCATAAATTAATTGGCCATATAGGTGTAGGTTTATTTCTGGGCTCTCTACTCTGTTACATAGGTCTGCTTGTCTGCTTGTCTGTTTTATGCCAATACCATACTGTTTTAATTACTGTAGATTTGTAGTGTTGTTGAAAACGAGTACGATGCCACCAGCTTTCTTTTTCTTTCTCAAGTTTGCTTTGGCTATTTGAGCTAATTTTCTCTTTAATTGGGATTTCATAGGTGAAAAGTCTTACCTGTTAGATCAGTGGTTGGCAATTCTTTTTCTGTAAAGGACACATAGTAAATATTTTAGGTTTGCAGATGTACAGTCTCTGTCACAAATCCTCAAATCTACCATTATAGTGTCAAAGGATCCATAAACAATATGTAAATGAAAGAGAATGGCTGTGTTTCAGTAAAACTTTATTTTCAAAACAGAGACTGGGCCAAATTTGGCTCCCAGGAAATAGTTTCGCATGACTAGATTAGATGGGAATTTTAGTTCAGTGCAGGATGTGTTAGGGCACATTGATATTTGGGGCACTCCTCATGGAGAGTGAGAACAATTTTTATCTACATGTGTTACCATCACGATTTACTGCTGACCCAGGGACACAGGAGCTGTAACCCGCACCACAGCTGTTGCCCTGAGCCACTCTACTTTATACCCAAAGATCTTAACTCTGAAATTTTAGACTGAATTTCTAGATTTGAAACATTCCCAATCCAAACTTGTTAAGTATTCTTCTCTAAATATCAAGAAATTAGGGGCACCTGGATAGCTCAGTCGGTTAAGCATCTGCCTTCGGCTCAGATCATGATCCCAAGGTCCTGGGATGGAGCCTTGTGTCGGGGTCTCTGCTCAGTGGGGTGTCTGCTTCTCCTTCTGTGCTCTCCCCATGCCCTCTCAAATAAATAAAATCTTTTTTAAAATATCAAGAAATTATTGTAAAAAACTAAAGCTCCTAAGAGGTTGAGATCATGGGACTTACTCTATTTTATTGGGCACCATCCCTTCTAGCACATCCTATGCTCCATGTCCTTGCTTGCTCATTAAGTCTTCAACACACTGTGTCTTCTTATGCTTCCTCCAGCCCTTCACTATCACCATTGCCTCAAATTTGAAGACGCTGCTCTCGTCCCTGCTTGGTCAATCCCCAACCATCTTTTAAGGCCGTGGGGCAAAGGGTACCTCTGTTCTGAAGCTTCCCTGACTGACCCTCCTCCCACTTTCAACAGCAGATTATTCCTGCCTTATCTTTACTCCTACAAAATGTCTTAATTGACCATTGTGTTAGCTGTGCATTTGTCTGTTCTTCAGGTGAAGAGTGAGTACCTTGACAAGCAGAACTATGATTGTTCATTTTCATGTCTCTTACATCTAGGAGAGTGTGTGGGTCGTAGCAAAAATAAAAGGCGTGCTGTTGGATAAATGAAAGGATGATCTGTACTCAGCAATATCCTGTGGTGTTCTAGTGACATGGATGCAATGATAATTGATAAAGTTTATTAAAAAATACTTCATTAATCTTATGAATTCTTGATGAATTGCTGTTCTTTATTAAGAGCTGTTAATATGACTCAAGGATTAATAAAGGGGGTGGTGAACTTGCCACTTCCTCTTTCTGTTCACAAAGAAAAATGATAAGGGCTAAATTTAGAAATTTTTATCATTTTCTACTTTAATTCTGATACTTTTGATTGGCCGGTTAAAACCCACCAATGATTGCTCATTCTCCCTCAAAGTGAGGGCCAAACTATTTAGCACATTGGCTACATGTTAGTATTACTTGGGAAGCTCTTGAAAGATGCTCATGCTTGGGCCCCAACCCAGACCAGTTAAATCAAGATCTCGGATGGAGACACAAGAATCGGAAGACTTTGATTCTCACTGGTGATCACAATATGCAGCCCAGGCTATGACCTACAGTTATGGTCCTCACCCTTAGTTATTTCACACTGTAAAATGTTTAAATTTTAACTCTAATGCAATGGGAAGTAAACCTACCTGACATCTTAAAAGGATCAATGTAGATGGCAGAAGGGCAAGAATAGAAGCCAAGTGGACATGTTAGGGGGAGTGGGACGTTATCGTAACTCTCCGTGATTCTAGCGGGAAAAACAAATGTTTTCTGCTTAATTTTTAGGTACCCATATAGTTCGGTTAATGAGAAGAACACATTTTGAGAGCATTCTAGTAAATTGCTGTTTTATTGTGCATATATGTCACATTTGCCATGCCCTATATTCCCTTTTAATTATTGAAGGACCTCATGCACACTAAGCATTATATAATTATGTCTGACTTGCAAACATCTCACATGTGTAATCTGAGATAACCACTGCCTTATAAACTTTTATGGTGCATTTTAAGGCATGTAAAATTTAATATGATTTTGAATAATCACTTTCATTTAAAATTTCAGTGGTTAATATGCACACAAGTTAAAGTTTATTAAGAAGGTAAATGCCTAAGAGCAGAGGGGCAAAATAAAATGCTGCTGAATTAAGAAGGAAGCATTTTTTTATTACACATTTCATTATGTTTCAGTGTGACTTCTGCACATCCATGCTTGCAGCTGGCACTCCTAGTTCTTAAAAGCCTGCCAAGAGGTGTCATGTAGCTGCTTCTTGTCTTTCTCTCCAAATCTAAATGAGGTTTCCTCTAATTGAAATATCTCAATGAGACATATGGATGTCCCACCCATTTATTCACCAATTAAATGTCTATTGAGCACCTGCTTTGTGTGCTACACTATATGAAGTCCTGTCATCGACAAAATTAGCACACTCTCTTCCATAATGGAAAATAGAATCTGGAGCATCTACAGTCTGGTAAGTTCATGCATTTATTAAATATGTATTGAGCTTCTACAATATTCAAGGTATGTTTCTAAGAGTTGGGAAGCTTAGAATTGAATCTAGTATGCACACAAATACAAAAAAACATTTCTAAAACAACGTATGATAGGGAGTTAAAGCAAGTATATGAATCAGTGGCCCATAAAGTCAAAATTGTTATTACTAGGCATGAATGTATCAAGCTCTATGAGAGTATAGAGGAGAGTGAGATAACGTCAACTGGAGGTGTGTGGGGGGTGGTTGGGAATGACTGTGAGAAGGTGAAGGCATTGGATGTGGCCTGGGAAGGATGTGCAGGATTGTATATCCAGACATAAGTGCAGTACCTTCCCTGTAAATACTCCTGTGAGCAAGGGCAGGGAGGCAGAAAAAAGTAGAATTAAAGTGGAACTGTGTATAACTTTAATAAACTTGTGTGACTCAAAATGCAGTCTTACTACCTCAAAGCCTCAGCGCTTTTACTTGAGAAATAAGTATAGGATGAATGACAATTTTCTTGGAAGGTTTGACACTTTAAGAAAAGGGATTCTGATATCAAAATGGCCATTCCCCCACACAAGATATGTTCAAAATTAAGAAAAGCCAGCTCCTTTGCCCCTAAATTATTAATTGACAAGTATGTATTTGCTTAATGTTATTTGTTGACCAAACCTAATAATTTTTATGCAGTGAGGGTCATCTCTCCCCTCTTTTTAAATGCTTGTCCTTCTTCGTACTCTTCAATATTGCATTTACCCCTTACATTGAGATAGTCTCCTATTTGCTTTTGTGCTGTCAGTCCAACCAGCATCACTGAGCTGAGGCTGTAGAGTTGTTAACTGAATGGTGCTCAGTGCAGAGCTGATTATTAGAACACAACGGCCATAGTGACCACCTTTTTGTAGTGTTTTCTGCATGCAAACCCTCTCCAGAGAACTTGACATCCATGAACATAGTTATCCTTACCTCAGCCAGGTGAGGTAAATACTGCTATCTATCTCATTTTATTTTTTTAAAGATTTTATTTATTTGACAGAGAGAGAGAGCACGTGCAAGGAGGGGGAGGGGCAGAGGGAGAGGGAGAAGCAGACCCCCCCGAGCAGGGAGCCCTGGGATCATCACCTGAGCTGAAGTCAGACGCTTAACCGACTGAGCCACCAGGTGCCCTGTCTATCTTATTTTATAAAGAAGAATATTGAGGCTTGGGTAGCTCTAATGTCTTCATTAAGTTCACATCATTAGGATATGATTAAACTTGTGCTCAAGCCCAGGTCCACTGAAAGCAAATGCTCATATCCACAACATTCTGCTGTTTCCCATAAAAGTTAAGACCCTGTGCAAAGCTCCACTCATTTGCCTCAGTCCATCTTCAAGCTTCCGTACTAACAGTGCCAGGCTCCCCTTATGGGCACAAGACTTTTTTAACTTCTGTCGTCATTCTGTCTTAATTTAGTATCTCTTGAGAACCAGACCTACACAGGCAGTTTTTAGGGCAATGAAGCTTTGGGAAGAAGCCCATAATCATCAAAGGAGGTCATGAGTAAATCAACAAAATGATGGCCTGGGTGCGTGCCTAGCGCAATATTCCAGCAGAATTCCACTCCATCAGTTGTGTGGAGGTCTAGAGCAGAGCAGTCCCTGCGGGGCTAAATCTGAGGTTTGAGGAGAGGTTGCAGCATGCATCCCTGCAGCCATGACAGCAGTGGACTGCTGGACAAACTGTGTTTGACAGAAGTCTTAGATCCTTTATACTTCTGGCACTCTGTTTCTTGGGGCATGAAACAAGTTTTCCAAATAGCAGAATTGGTGTGAGAGAACACTAAGAAGGAGGCATCCAAGGACAGGGTGCTAAGTCATCATGGTCCCAGTAAAAGGAGAGCTATGACTGGAAATGGAACAAGGTCCAGAAGGACAATGCAGAGACCCTGGCCAGCGGTCCCTCCATCCAAATACCCAGCCTTGCTGAGTCACGGCATCTTGGCCCCACATGCCCAGAAAGGGCATTCAGTGAGCGTTTCTGCTGAACCATTTCTTTAGCCTGCACTTGCCTGGCCATTGTGCAGCATGATTACTCTGTGTGGCAAACCGATTCAAAACAGTCCAGGCAGGGCTCCGCCATTTCTAATTCATTTCTAAAGAAGCTGAAAAGGCCTTAGAGACAACACAATCAAGGGAAGAAAATTTGTTGTTTAAAAAAAGTGAAAATTGTCGCTAGGAAAATATTTTAGAGTCTGAGGTCAGTTTGGCAGAAGAATAATCATCAAGGCATCAGCATTTCCATGTCAAAGAGACTCAGAGCTAATGAGAGATGTACTGGTCAATTTCTGCACTGCAATTTTATTTAACTGAGCTAACAACTGTTTATGGGTGCAGTGAGGTCAACTCTAAATTCATGTGAAATCCAAAGCTGAGAAAAAAATAAAGACCTGGTAAAAATGTTTTTGAAATTCCTAGAAAATAATATTTTGCACCCCAAAATTGTTTTCAGTAAAATATTAGTGAATATACAATACTAGCATATTCATACACGATAGCTAAATGAAGGGCATGTTTTTATGTGTTTATCCAATACCGGCATATTCATATGCAATGCCTAAATAAAAGAAATGTTTTATGTGTTTGAGAATATAAATGGGCTACCACAAAAGGCTGTTCCTTTCTAAGAGGATACACGGAGAATGATTTAAATTGAAGCTCATTTAGGTGGACAAACTTGTAGGCAATGACCTGCACTACTCTTGAAGCATTCTGATATTTTTCTATGACTACAATTTTTGCAATATTATGTTTAATATAAAATAATTATTCCTTAATGACTTTTAGTATGACTTCATAAGGTATTGATTGGGTCTTTATGGAGGAAAAATTCAGTCATTATTTTTTCTTTGTAAGAACACATAAGTTACTTTAAATGCATTTACTTCACTTCAGAAGTATAATAATTTTGAACATCAGTGATCTTTGAGATTGAGCAATACAATAGTAAAAAAGACACAGATTTTGATCTCAGTGTTTACAACATAGTGAGAGATAAGGACAAGAAAACAGAAAATCAACGTATGTGTTGGACGTCTAGCATAACTGAGTCCTCTGCTTCTGAGTGGATGGGGTAGACCTGGCTGTCAAGGATATTTTAGGATCAATGTGCTAAGAATTAGAATGGTTTGGGTAGAAAAATGTGCTACCGTTCTGGGTACCTGTGTGCTAAATAGGAGAAGTTTATTTTATCATTGGTTAATAATGGCTTTTTTTTTTTCCTGACCAGCTTCTCACTAGTTTGAAGGTAAAAGCAAGTGACTACCTTTGCAAGCCCTTGGAGAGCCTTAAGCTCTGCTCCAAGGAACACTGGAGTGCAGCAGTGGTGAGCTGCAGGAACATGGGAAGATGCTAACCCACTGTTTTCCACTTCTGCTCCTTCTTCTCTGCTCTTCTCCTAGGTTCTTACTTAGTTTGAATTTTTGTAGTAATGATATGGGGCACGGCAGGGTCACGGAAACTCTCAGGAGCTGCTGCATAAACATTGGTGAGCCACTTTTTTTACACCGAATTGGTCTATATTTTCTCTGCATACATTGCTCATGAAACAGTATCTATGCATATGAAATTGTAACAGATGAGAATTATATACATTTGACTATTATCAGATGTATTAATCAATTCATATGTCAGAGAAATACACTCTACTCTCTGCTTAAGAATTATTTCTTGATTTTAGGAAGAGGGAAGTCGAAACAGAAAATGCATGCATATAAATAAATAGCATGGAAGGAAAATTATTGTTTGTTCCAGTCAAGTTGCTTATAATAATAATGAGAAATACCAGATACCAATAATGCATGCAAAGCTATTTTGCTTTTATGTCTAATTAATTTCAGTGCTGTATAACTCATTAATAATGGGCAACTGGTATAAAATATTCACATGGTTCTGCCATTGTTTATATTTGAATTATGAGGTCTAACAATTTTTGTCTTATGATTAAACAAGAGAAAATTTATTTCTAAATGGTGTTCCTTAAAAAATGATCAAAAGACATATACGCAAAATGGGCCCATCTAAAGTATGAGACTGTCAGAACAAATTCTTTCAGGAGGAATAAGAATATATACATGATTTAGCTTGAGAAAAATCTATAAGTTGTTCAAAGTTATTATCTTTCAAGTGAATGAATTTACGAAAAATACAAAACCAGAGGATAGTACTAAGAATGAGTTAATTCAATTTAATTCAAATTATATATTAAATATGCATTATGAGCTTAGTACTGAGCTCATGTCAACATTCCTCTCTGTCCTTTGTTTAGCTGGTTTGGTTTAAAAAGGTCCTACTTCTTCACAGCTTTACAAAAGCAGAAGAGGCATTGAAATGCTGAATTTACTATGTTTGGTTAATAAAGGTCCTACTTCTTCACAGCTTTACAAAAGCAGAAGAGGCATTGAAAGGCTGAATTTACTATTGAGAGTCATGGAGACACTCAGTATAATTGTGGGCAACTATCCTGAATAACAGGACAATATAATAATAATAGTTATCATCACCATCATCACCATCATCACCATATTGCCATCATCATCATCATCACCATCATCACCACCATCATCACCATCATCATCACCATCATCACCATATTGCCATCACCATCATCATCACCATCATCATATTGCCATCATCATCACCATCATGACCATATTGCCATCATCACCATATTGCCATCATCATCATCATCACCATATTGCCATCACCATCATCATCACCATATTGTCATCATTACCATATTGCCATCGTCATCATCACCATATTGCCATCATCATCATCATCACCATATTGCCATCACCATCATCACCATCATCATATTGCCATCACCATCATCATCACCATCATCATATTGCCATCATCATCACCATCATGACCATATTGCCATCATGACCATATTGCCATCATCATCATCATCACTATATTGCCATCATCACCATATTGCCATCACCATCATCATCACCATATTGCCATCATCATATCAAAATGCCCTCCCACAGACCATTTTCTTTTCTTCTTTAGTACATTATTCACACACACTTGTCTCTACATTCCTTGTTTCCTTTTTTGTTACCAAAGTATAGTTGACACACAGTGTTACTTTAGTTACAGACCTACAGCCTAGGGATTCCACGAGGTCCACGTAAATGCTGTGCTCACCACAGGCGTAGCCACTATCTGTCACCAGATGATGCTATTACAGTACCGTGGACTGTTTTCCTCTGCTGTGTCTTTTACTCTCCTGACTTATTCATTCCATAGCCTCAAGCCTCTGTTTCTCACTCTTCATTACTACATTATTAATACAATCTCTTTAACTGGAGTAGCATACTCTTTGGTTTTGTTGCATCAGTGGGTATTGAAAAATCCCAGATGAACCCATTCCATGGACTAGTAGACAACTCACAAAGGTTAAAAGCCGGATAGAAATGGAGTAGGGAACAAAGAGCAAGAACAGGGCAAAGAATATTGTTCAAGCCTGTTGGTATGGGGTCTGAGGTTAATTTTATTGAGACCTTTCTCTTAGAGCTTGGTGAGCTGGCCCTGACTTAAAGGCAGTTGTTGATTTGATCATTGGATCACTTATTGCTACTTCTCCCTATGAGAATCTGTTTCTGAAAGTAATGGTGACATTTGTTTTTCATAAAAGAGAGGTGGATGTAGTAGTTCTGGAAATCTTCTCAGAAATAAAACTTAGGTAGTCTGACATTAACATATAGTGAGTTTCCTCCCTGAGGAATTGATCCTCTAGTTTAACCTGGATGCCTTAAGGGAATGGGCCAATGTTTTCCAATAAAACACACATTTTCTTATCCTTCATCAGTTAGTTTAACAAATAATTTAGTGCCTTCCCTGGGCCAGGCACTGAGCCAGGCCCTGAAATTGGGGGATGGGCAAAGCAGATATGCTGCTCTTGTGGAATTTAAGTCAGCTACTGGATCCTGATTCAATGTTCTTGTGCTGTGTTATTCAGAGGCCCATATTTTACACCTCTTTCTCTGCTATTCATGCTACAATTCTTTTCTACATAATTCTGGACTTTACATAGTCTGTTTTACCATTGGTTGTCTGTCAATCAAGCTGCTTCCAAAAAGTTTATTTGGGAAAATACACAGGCTATTCACGAGATGAAACTAATAGGGCGTGGTTGAATTTCCCAAACCTCGATGGAAAATTAAACTGAACATTCCCTGAATTGTACTCCTGAGTTTATTTCCCAGACCAGTCTATAAGCTCTGCTGAAAGGCAGAGTAACTTACTTATGGGTCAATAATAAAGTTCAAGAATGACAGATATTAATGAAATGGCTGAATAGGAAACATTCTAGAAACCTCAGTAATGATATAAATGTGAATAAAAATATCATATTTTGTGGCCAAATATATAAGCAAAAGAAAGTGACACAAAGTACATTTTTAGGTGATCATTATAAGCTGCAGATTTTGTCTCATAGCATTCTAAGTCAGTTACTTCTTAGAAACATTCTTCCAACATATTTTATTAATGTTACAAAATAGAATATATACGTAGGATCACCAAGAGCATTCATATCTTCCCCTTTTGCTGCATTCTATTATGGCATCTTGACATGGATAAGTCTTGAAAATGCCTAGAGCATCAAAAAGCCCTCCAAACTAGTGGGGATATTCAGACTGAGACAGTTGAAAAAATTGGCATATCCAAATGAAGCATGGTAGAGTGATACAGACCCGTTAAACCTAGATCATTTCTTTGACTGTGAATGGCTTAAGCTGAGCTGTCGCCAAGAGCCTGTTACAGAGTTAAGAGAATGAGAAGTCCTGGGGTTCATCGAGAGAGATTTCTCAAGTTAGGTTCTCCAGAAGCAGACCCCAAGGAAACAGTTTGAGAACAAGTAGTTTATTTCAAAGGTGAATCTAGGAAATTCTAGGAGTTGAGTAGGCTAGTGCATTGAATCAAAATGGCAGAAGGTCAGAAAAGAGTGTGCCATTTTGTAGGTTATTCCTACAAAGGAGGAATAACAGGGATCAATCCCCCTGAAACTCATAGGAAACACCATAGAACATTCTCTAAAGTTACCGAACTGAAGGGTGAAATAGTTGAGATTCTTTCCAGCTTCCCATCCGTCATTGATTTGATGGCTGCTTGCAGAGACATTAATTTTCTGGCACTTTTGGCTTGCTCTGCATGCAGGCCAAGCGTGCTCCCTCAGCCAGAAAAGTAAAAATAGCCCTAAGTAATTGCAGTAAGGAAACTTCATCTTTTAGGGGTGAAATCTAAGAGGACGTGAGTGTTGATACCACAACCCCTACTATGGAGACACATAGCTGAAATTATCTTTGTCGTAAGGGGTAGCGGAAAAAGTCTCTTTTCTAGTGGACCTGGGTTCGAATCTTGGTTTGTTTGCTTACCAGCTATGTAAACTTGATTAAGTTTCTTACATTTTTATAGGTTCAGTGTCTTCCTTTATAAATGAAGGACTTTAATGCACTGACTGCATTAAAGGACAGTTGTAAAGATTAAATGGGACAATGGATGTACAGACTTAACACAGAATGAGGCACTTAGGAGAGCCTAACAACTGGAAATTCGTTGTTTATTCATTTATTCAGTATTTATTAAGTATGTACTATGTGCCAAGCCTGTGGTAGATGTTAGGGGCAGAGATGAATACAATAAATACACGACTTCATGTAGCTGGGACAGATACATAATGAATAAACACACTTACATATCTAACCTGCTGTTCTTCTTAGGACCCTCTTGTGCTCTCACTCAGCCATCAAAGTGACCTCTGACTCCTTCATATTAGTCCTTTCTTTTTAGGGTGTTTGTTCCTTAACTAGGTCTTCCCCACACCTCTCCTGGGATGTGGTGCTGCCTCTGTGTTGATTCGGGACCACTCCAAAGGCCCACCCTCCCTTCTGTCAAAATATATACACCCTGTTGTGTTTTCTAGAAAGGTGCTTTCAGTTTATTTGTCATATCAGGAAAATTTGGAGAAACTCATTCTAACTATGTTGTCAATAGATGATACAGTATAATGCATTATGTTCCCTTCAGACTTTTCTGTCTTTAGAATTTCAAGTAGTAGAAGAAGTTATTTTGATCAGTATAGTGCTCATCTACTCTGTCTTAGGGAATGCAGAAGATTTTAATTGCTCGCCTTTGGATGGGCATTTTACTTTCCTCACTCCTCGAAACACTGCTGTGAGGTAGGTATTAGTAGAGAGTATCAATATTATATGGATAAAGACAGTGGAGTTTAGAGAGACATTGGCTTGTCCAAGGTCATGCAGCAATGAGCCTCGAAAATCGGGATTCAAAATGAGCTCTAACTATAGTGCATGTGCACTTTTCTAATGTATTGTACCACCTGCCCAACACACCTGTTAAGAGCTTCTGCTTTAACTTAGCTACTCAAGCAAGATGATTGTATGGCATGTCTCAACGTGGGGTCCGTGCAGAAAATGAGATTTCTGGAATGAATAATTAGAGTGCGTACTTGCTTGGTGACTAGAGGCGGGAGTGGGGGAGGACGCTTCATACACACTCTTGTAGCTAACGATGACTGCGTGCTTTGGCTAGAGTTTGGAGGAGTAAGCCTGTTTGGCATGAGACACACAAAGCTGAAGGAGAGATGCCATTTTCTGTTAAGCAGCAGAGATACCATCTGTGTATTATCTCCAGTTACTATTCCTTTTAAACATACAACATGCAAGTTGCTGAAAACAGCAGAGTCACACTTCTCAGTGCTCTCTGCTGGGTGAGGCTGAGCTGGCTTAGAAATGGGACATTTCCAAAGAAATGCAGTTTTATTATCTCCAAATATATCTGCTAGCTCCAGGAACAGGTGAGTAGGTGAGGGAAAGAATGTGATATAGGGAAAGATGAAATTCAGCCTAAAACCATGCTTTTATTTTACTATAGCTTTGTGATCTTGGGCATGTTTCTTTTACTACTTGATCCTTAATTTTCTATAAAAGTTGAGATTATATGTGAAATTACATGTACTTATGAAGCTGGATTTTTTAAAAAGATTTTATTCATTTATTTAGGAGAGAGAAGAGGGAGAGAGAGAAAAAGAGCAGGGGGGAGGAGCAGAGGAAGAGGAACAAGCAGACTCCTTGCTGAGAAGGGAGCCTGACGTGGGGCTCGATCCCATGACCCTGAGATCATGACCTGAGCCAAAACCAAGAGTCAGACTCTTAAAAGACAGAGCCATCCAAGGGGCCCCCATAAAGCTGGGGTTATGATGACTAGCCTTTATAATACATATGTTACTTAGACCTTCACCAGCTTGGTTAAAAATGAAGTCAAATAAACATGAATAGAACTTCTGCTAACTCCGTATTTCTCTGGCAGTTATTTTCTGGATTCTTCAAGTGGTGTCTTTCAATCAATTATGTATCAAAGTTGTTACATAGTCTTGGCTTCGGCCCCCTTAAACTGCACAGACACCTCTGGCCTGAATCACCCTGAGAACTTTCTAGATCTGATAATATTCCTGAAGTGACAAGAAGATGACAGTCACTTCAGGAATGAGAAGAAGGAACTCTCCCCTCCTCTGAGTTGTCTCAGTTAGAAGAACCCCCAAATGTCACATAATTAATAGATCCTGTCCAACACCCCCACCCCCACCCATTTCTCCAAAATCATACCAGCGAACTTCTTTTATATCACACTGTCAAAAGGGGGCAGAGCTGGGATTCAGAGTCCAGTGTGGCTCGTAGAGCCAGAGCGCTCAAACGCTCAACTGCACTTGCTGGACAATTGAAATGGCCTTTCAGGTGAGATACAGCAGATGACCCCACAGAGAATTCAAAGAAAACCCTGACCCTCATCTAGCTGGCCTGGGATTGCAGGAGCTCCCAGCTCACGTCTGGCCGCCAGCACCAAGACTCACCTCAGTGCTTCTAGTACTCCCTACAATTTCCAATTTCTGCTAGCTATGCTGGGGCTCCAACTCTCAAACCAAATCTTTTCTTTTGCCATGCTCCTATCCTCTCTAGCCACATCTCCTTCTGCTACTATTCAAGTCAGAGTGACAAGTCTCTGTAGGAATCTTCACTGTCTTTACACCCACCCCCCTCCCTCTAATGCTGTAATTTTTGCCTTTTTGATTCCACAGTTCCCTAATTTGGGGATTGCATTTCCCAAGATTAAATTTACAAGATTTAATCCCAAGATTAAAAGAGGGGCACATGGGTGGCTCAGTCATTTGAGCATCTGGACTCCTGATTTTGGCTCAGGTCATGATCTCAGGGTCTTGAGATCAAGCCCGACACTGGGCTCTGTGCTCAGTGGGGAGTCTGCTTGAGATTCTCTCTCTTCCTCTGCTAATCCCCTCCATGCTCATGGGCATGCTCTAAAATAAATAAATAAAGAAGCCTTTTTTTAAAAAAAAATGTATGAAAGAACATGACCTAGGACCCTGTCAGCTGGGGAATCTTCACTGGATGTATTTCATCTTAGACATTTAGGTCAGCTCCTAGACACACCCCAGGCAACAGTCACAAGAATCACATACAAAATCAAGTCAGCTTCATGGTAGGCACTTTAGGGTAATTCTCTAGGTTCTGCTTCTCAAGCTCAACTTTGACAGTTTGGTCTTTTTTTTTTTTTTTACACATCCCAAATGCCTTCATATGAAATCTTGTTTGGACTAAATGCTTGCATTTTTGATTAACATCTTCTCAAATACACTCTGTCCAGCCTCCTAGATCTTAACCCCTGTCCTGACCCAGACTACCAGGATAATCATAACGACTGTTTTTGTTGTTATATATCACTGTGTACCATGGACTGTTCTAATTGTTCAGCACACAGACATTTTTAATGTTCACATCAATACTTCACACTCAGTAACCCCTCTGGCTTTTCACTCATATTTGCCTTATTTCTTTGCCTCTTATTTCTCAATATAAACCATTAGCTATGGCAACCAGATGTTATATTCCATGCCCTCTTGTATCTTTTTTGACTTCCAATTAACCTTTTAGACCATGTGACTTGAATTTTTAGAATTTACTCACACACTGTGTGTATTATCAGGTAAGAAGTACCCTAAGACTTCTACCCCACTTCAAGGTGGGTATATGCTTAGCTTCATCTAATCTACCCATCCTAATATGCACTTGAAGAATGATTTTGATTTTCCAAAGTATGACCTTTGGTCCAAATCAAGGCTTACACTTGTTCTCTGTTTCTCTCTAGGACTGGAGAAAATTCTATCAATCCCTAGACAGGATCTTGCCCCTAGCTTCCATTCACTTGACTAATACCCAGCTGAGCTTAATATGTCCCCTCTCAGGAAGACTAACATGATTGCACAATAGAAAGCATTGTCTTCAAGGCTATGGTGGGGGGTGGGTAGAGAAGACCAGGGTCAGTGGGACACAGTCCCAGTCTTAAAGGAACTTCCAATGTAATGAAGACATAAGATGACAAAGCTCCTGGAATGCTGGGTGGGGCCAAGAGGGAAGTGCTCTTTTCTCTCCCAGTGATTATGATGAAGGAAGACATTTTAAATGATCCTTGAAAAATATGTAGGTAAGAACAATAGTTACAACAGATGGTGTGTAATACAAGCAAAGTTTGGATTTAGGTGATCTGACATCCTATGCTTGGCTTTTAACCACTGTTTTCTAATGCCTTGCATAATATTTAATAGGCAGGGGGAAAGATAAATTTCTTCCAGGAACAAATCAATGAAGACATCAGGCTCAGAGCTCAGAGTATGCACCATTTGATGGAAACGAATGATACCTCATGTGAAATAGCAAGAGATGAAACTAGAAAGATGTTTGGGACTGATTATTGAGGCCTTTGAATGTTTTGCTAAGAATTTTGAGAATAATTTGATCCTTAATGGATTCAGCAAATTTATATGAGCATCTACTAAGTATAAAGCATTAGCAGTGTGTTAGTGAATAAAGCAGTTTTAAGCAAGTGAGCAGGAGAAGACGGTATTAGAGTAATTTCATTTCACTTGTCAAGAACAAAAACAAATTTGAGTAGATTGAAGAGATTAAGTGAAGTCAATGACATATTATGCTCTTAAAAACAGATCGTGATGGAAATTACAGAAATAGGAGAGGATCGAATGGAGGCTGTAGTGAAGGATTGGGGGTGGGGTGGAGATTTTGAATGTGTGTAGAAGTAAGAGAAACTGGGGAGAGATAAATTAAATAAGAGTGGGAATAATTCAAGGGACAGCTCTATAGGACGTAGTGGTAAATAGACGTAAGATTGTACAGATAGAGGGCTTGACCTTAGAGCAGAGCAAGGCAACCCCTTTCCCGTGATGGGAGTGAAGATGGTAAAGATGGATGGAACTACAGCCACTCTTTGAGCTACAAGAGGGAGGTTGAGAACCTTTACTCTTACTCACTACTGTGTTTTAAATGAGGGAGGCTCCATCATCTGATGGAACTGTCAAGGGAAGAGTTAGGGCCTCAGGAGATTTTTATGTTGATTATTCTGGAGGCTGAAGGAGGGGCTTGGCTTGGGATGGGCAAAGGAACTGCTGAGACTTATTCTGGGCCCAGATTCCCAACCACAAGTCCGCATGAAAAGCTCATGAAGAGTTTCACAAATACTGCATTGACTACAAAGAAAATTGAGTGAAAATAAAATCTTAATAACCTCTGAGCATGTGGAGCAGCACAAGGTGGAAAGGCAAGTTCAATATTTTTATCTTCCAAAAGAGCTGCAGGCAAGGAAAAGTAGCCTAAAAGCAAAAAAAGAATGCAAGGGGTTATTATCCTGGAAAGTCAATGGTGTGTAATAAGAGATGGCTTTGATTTTTCTGCTTTTGAATACAGGGTGTAGGTTTTACAGGCTTGGGTTATGGCGTTTTACATCAATATAATATGGTTCTGAAGACCAGGAGGCTTTTCTGCAAATGATCCCAGGGTTTTCGCTACTTCGTGCTATTGACCGTCGGAAAACCACCAGAGTCATCAATCTTTCAGAGCAATTTCCATGCATTAAATACTGCGTCTTCTTCCCTTCCCACTTTTCCTTCATCTCCTGCCTTCCTGTCTTTTTGTTGCTGTGAATATAATATAATTCTTCACACATTCTAGTTAGGTTGTGATCACTATTGTGGTGATTACAGTTTCTTAAGTGGCTAATGCCTATAGGATTATCATAAGACATTTATATAGCTTCACTTTTTGATAATGTTTAGTGTTACCAGACAGTGATATCCATACACCGTCAAATATCAAAGAGCAAAAATTGAATGAGGAGTAATGCATACATTAAAGGACAGAAGTCTACATAGCTGTATCAAAACCAATTCCATTATGACTCCAAGCCTAGTACATTGCTTTGTTGTCCTCCAAGGATGGTTTAAAATCAGTGCTCAGCCTGTGATTCCCTCACGTTAGAAATCATCCAGAATTTCTCAAGGATTAACATCATGTAGCTTTTTTCCTAGCTTGAGTATGGATTACTAAATCTTCTGGTTGACATGGGGCGACAGAATGCAGAAAGAAAATTTATTACAAAATGAAGTGGAGCTTGACTAATTACAAAGCCATAAAGAATGATGTTGGGGGATAGTCGTTGGGGCTGTAGTGTCACAGGTTATAGGGAATCGATGTCTCACAAGGTGTAGGGTATAATGTTTGTATCAAGAAGAACAATTAGTGTTGCCCAGCAAATCCCTGAGCTATAGACAGCTGGATTTCTCCCATGTGCAGCACTGAATCGCTGAGGTGATTTTTTATTTCCTACCAAGTTGCCTCAACATTCTAACTACATTTAAGTTTTTCTCTAGACCCATACTCAGCCCTATTAGATGTAATGTCCTCTTTTTATAATAATTCTCTACACCATTGCTCAGCCCTATTAGGCTTAATGTCCTCTTTTTATAATAATTACTCTTTTATGCCTGCTCTACAATTCTGAAATGAAATTAATAGATAATAACCAATCTACAAGCAAAATTTTTGAAACTCAATATAATGCTGTAACTATATTCCAGGGATGTAATGTCTCTGTATTTCAAGGGAAGGTGGTGTTTTGCCTTATTATACCAAGAGTTGTTTGTTATTTTGGAAAATCATGTCACCAATGGAAATACTACTTTCAGAATTTGAGGAGGCCACACCACTGCAGTCATCTGCTTCTGAAGTCACCTATAGATTCAAGCATTCAGCTACTTTAATATGTCTTCACGGGTAGTCATGCAAGAGCATTTACATATTTAAATGCACAATCTATTATAGTAAATTATTCCCTTTTATTTCTCCTTTGTTTTATATGTAGAGCATTCTTTTGCATTTTTGAAATTTTGCATGTTGATGGGGTTACCTACTAACTTCGTTTCAGAGAATTAAGCAGGTCAGGACTCTAGTCATCTTTTTTATTTATTTTTTATTTATTTATTTTTTAAAAGATTTTATTTATTTATTTGAGAGAGAGAGAATGAGAGACAGAGAGCACCAGAGGGAAGAGGGTCAGAGGGAGAAGCAGACTCCCTGCTGAGCAGGGAGCCCGATGCGGGACTCGATCCCGGGACTCCAGGATCATGACCCGAGCTGAAGGCAGTCGCTTAAGCAACTGAGCCACCCAGGCGCCCAGGACTCCAGTCATCTTAAGATTCAATTGAGGCTGAGGGTTCCACTCATGTAGTTATTCGCAGATTTTGGCTTCCTGTCCGCAGGGGGACTGATGACCTGTTTCTTCTACGTTGGCCTCTCCGGAAGGTTGCTTACAACATGGCAGTTTGATTTCCCCATAGCAGGTTATACATCAGAGGGAGAAGGAAGGAGGGGGGAGGGAGAGATATCAAAAATCTTATTTGATCTGTTTTAATTTAGTTACTACCATTCCAGCATTTCCTACCACCATTCAAGGAAAATGTGCAATACTTGCTGAAAAGGCTCTGACCATCCCAAGTAACTTAATCAACATTTATGGGATAACACAATATGGGGGAAGTACTGCTCTAGCAGCCCCAAATCCCGAGTCCTAACTCCAGTGCTGCCTATTACTCCTCCCTTCAGTGGTCCCGTTAACCTTGGGCAAGTCACAACATTTTGTGACATAACAAGAAATAGTCTCTGTCTGTGTTTCCTGATACAGAGATCCTAAAATGCTTGTAATTTCCTGAGTAATAGGGGTGCTGAAAACATCTTTTGTTCTAATATTTGGTCTTTGACCCTGGTTCCTGACGCAAGAGCTCCTAAGACCCTTGGAATCTCCAGAGTGATGAGTGTCTTTTTGTATGTTAATGAGCTGACTTCAGGATGGGGCCTGGTCACCAGAAAGACCAAGCCAAGTTTAGAGCTTGGAACTTCCAGGCCCATCCTGCATCTTCTGTGGAGAAGAGAAGGGCTGAAGATTGAGTACACAGTCAATCATGCCTATGTGATGAAATCTTCGTAAAAATCCCTAAACTATGCAGTTAAGAGGGTTTCTGGGTTGGTGAGCACATCCATGTGCCAGGATGATGGTAAACCGCAATTTCATGGGGACAGGACCCTTCTGGACTTCACCTTGTGTAAGTCTTTATCTGTATCCTTCTGATACCAGTAAACATAAATGTTTCTCTGAGTTCTATGTACCATTATAATAAATTACTGAAACTAAGGAGGGTTAATGGGACCCCCCAGTCACAAGGACAGATGACAACTTGGAATGTGTCACTGGGGTCTGAAGAGGGGTGGGGCAGACTAACAGGACTGAGCCCTTAAACTGTGGGTCTATGCTAATTCCAGATAGTTAGTGTCATAATTGATTTCTAGAACATCCAGTGGGTGTTGGGAGAGTTGGAAAATTGTTCAGTGTGGGAAGACACAGTGGCTTCTGGTGTCAGAAGAAGAAAGGAGCCTCTGTACCCAAACTAACATGAATTCACTCCTTGGTGAGTTGCAGGTAGAAACGACGCTGGGTGGAGTGGTCACACAAAGGAAATTTTATTTGCAGCAAATAAGATCACAGGGAATAGTTTTCAAAGCTGTGACTCCCCAAGTGGGGGCTGAGTGCATTTCTTTTATTTGGGGTTTGGATGAGTATTCAGAAAGGGGAGTCATCATATGTAGAGGTGGGCATAAAGTCATACATATGTACTTAGGAAACGTGCCTATATATGCACTGTATGTTAATGAAATCTCCTTGGGCAGAGACTTTAACATTATAATGAGGTAGAGGTAACTGTCAGATACTCCAGCATCTTTCCCTGTGGGTGTGAGCTGGTGGTGTGGTGGTTGAGCTCAGACTGGTCTAGGCCACTGGAGCTCTTCTTGGTATTTGCCTCCAAAAGATAAGGTGAACATTCCTGTGAAGACAGGGGATGTGTAGGGGTCTTGCCGGTGACAGTGTTAACCTCATTAACCCTATGGAGTGTGATTTCACTTCCTCTTAATCTTTTAAGCCTGGTTTTGATCATTTATATAAAGGAAACCACAATACTCACATAAATTCCTAAGGGGTTCCTTCCAAGATGGATAAAAAAAAAATGGTTGTGGAGATACTTTAAGAACCATGACATGTCAGACAACCTCAAGGGGTTATTATTATACATACCATTGTTTCTGTGAGAAGGGCCTTCCAAGTTCAAAATAGCACTCATATAAATAAACTTGGGAAACACAATGCACTTGTGTGTTGGGAATTTCCTATATTTAAAACCCATGTTTATACAGATAAAAATGTCTGTGTAGTTCATCCCTAAGTCCTGATAAAGAGGTTGATGTGGAAATATTTTTACTCTGGTTAAATTTTAAGATTTTTGCCTGAATTATTTTTCAAATGAGATTCTCATGCCACTGAAACAGAGAAGAGAGACAAAGAGAAGTGAAGCTAAAAACCTACCAGAACAAAAATTCGACTTCAGTATTACAAGGAGCCTCATAGTATTGAGTATACAACAGGCAATTAATGAATATCTTTCATGTAAGGCAGGATAAGTTTAAGGTCACACAACTAGATAGCCATGGAAAATATAATATGAAGAATAGGAGAAGCTGTTGATTTTTTAGTTAGCTGAGTAGCAACAACAAAATGAAGCAATTAGACACAGTGAACTCTCAAGATAGCCTTCAATGTAGATCAATGCAAATGCTGGTTACTCCTCACTGTCCTCATATTCTGAATCAAAATCATTTTTGAGTGTCCATGCGTATGATGCACTGTGTATATCATGGAGACCTTTTAGACAGTATTCATTAATGAGCTCCTCAAAACACAACTTTCCAAATAAAGTTAGCAGGAGAAGCTTTGTTAGTTCTGCAAGAACCTGTGTGGGTCATTTGTGAAAAACAGCCTTTAACAATCTGAGCTAAAGCTTTAAATACTTCTGGTGTTGAATATAAAATCCAAGCCTGATTAACTACTCACTCCTGAAAATCCAGATTCCACATGTAACATACAGGCAGAGAGCAACAAATTAGCAATACTGGTCAAAATATGTGCTCAGAATTTTCCACTATCATGACTGTGATCATCATTATCATCATTACTGACCACCTAATCAGTGAAGCAGTATGTTGTTGTTCTGGGTTCTGCAAATAGCCCTATTGCCTGAAAATATAAAATGCAAAAGTAGTTTACAGACAGATGATGCGTATGGGAATCTTACAAATAAATGGATTTTCTTTTAATAGGTGCATACTGAAGTGGGGCTGGAAGTTGAACAGGATAATAACATTTTTAAATTAGATGGTGTGGAACTACTCTTTCTTAGACTCTTCCCTCAGATTCTTTAATCTTTTCCTTCATCCACACATGAAATATTATATACAGGTTCTTGGGGTGCCTGGGTTGGGCGGTCTATTAAGCATCCTATTCTTGATTTTGGCTCAGGTTGCGAGATCAAGCCCTGCATTGGGTTCTGTGCCGGACGTAGAGCCTGCTTGAGACTCTCTCTCTTTCTCTCCCTCTGCCCCTCCCCCCACCCCCCCCCTCTCTAAAGAAAAGAAATATTATATTCAGGTTCAATATCTCATATTCACCTTTCTCTATATAATCTCTCTAAACATTCCCATTGTTTAACTTCCATTTATATGCTGATGGTCACAAAGCTTCTAGATCTACCCAAGACATCTTTCCAGATCAGTATACTTAGTGTTTCATTGCCTTTTATGACTCTTTATCTAAACTGCTTCAACCTGTCCTTCATTTCTGCAGACTGAACATCTTTTACCTCTTCCTAGAAATGATAGACAAGGTTTTTTTAAAAGGAGTTAATCCTTCTTAATGTGGAAAAATAAGAAACAGAGTTATCCATACTATGAGAAATTCCTGAAAGACACCAAGCAGAAAATGGCCTGAAATTGACTGAGTGATAATCAGTGAATTGTTGAGAAAAGGCCAGAAGGAGTTCAGAGGGTGAGCCACATGCAGAAACAAAGATTACCACCAAGGGGAGGAGAGGGCCCAAGGGAGAGCTACAGGGTGACTTCTTGAAGACTTCCCTTCAGAGCAGAGGGTAATACTGGAGGACAACCGTGCTTGAGTCAAATGGTGAGCTTCAGAGGGATCTCCCATCAAACAGAAATAGTGAGCATAGTTCTAGGCCCTGAGAGGAGGAAGGGGAGCTGGCCGCCTCAATGTGGTTGCCAGTTCCAAATTCCATCCCTTCTGCACAGCAATGAGAAGCGGGCTGTTTACAATGAGTAAACAGACACTGATCCTTGAAAGAAGAGGAATCCTAAGATGCTTAAGGAAAATGAGTATCATGAAACAGAGGTGTTCAACAACTAGCAACAACAACTAGAAAAACTAGCAACCAGAGAAACAGTTACTAGAACCATCAGGAAAGCTGTGAGAATACTTGCTGTCCTCAGGGGTGTAATGAAGACCTACCCATTGTGTTCAGTAGACCTCTTTAGTGTCACACCTCAGAAAAAAACTGGGGTAAATTTAAAAAACAAATTTATCAGAAGTATATGAAGACATCTAGGATTAAAAATCGAACAAGAACCACAACAAGGACAAGGGCAGGGACCAAGCACTGGGAATTACTCTGCAGAGAGGCACCTTCATCTGAAGATGAATAGGATCCACACATTTCTATCTCCTTGATTTCCTTTGATTAATATTTGTGTCACAGGAGCGAGAGTATGATTTGCCTAGTTTAGACCATCTGGCCATGCCTTGTTTAGGACAGGGCATGGACTTGATTTACAGTCTGATAGAATCTGTAATATGGGAGAGAGGTGACTACTCAAAATAAAATTGGTGTGCTAGAAAGGCAAACACATTCAGGTATCACAAATACAACAAATAACTGTAAACATCCATGAAATGAGAATAGGAAGTGATGAAAAAAATAGCAAGAATTGGGAAAAATATGATCAACAGTATGTTTAAAACTGGTGGATTTATGCTCATGCAGAATGGACACAGTTTAAGAGTGAATTTTTGAGCTCTGTGATTGGGCTAAAGGAATTCTCCCAGAATGAAGTTCTAAATCACAAAGGGATATAAAGTAGTATGTTCTAAACACTACCTAGTAGCAGTTAAAGAAACACAAGATGGAAAGATCGGTGGGGAAGAAATAATAGTTTGTTGTGTAATATCTTCATTAGCATTTCAATATATTTTCTGATTTCTATTATCATTACTTCTTTGACCCACAGATTATTTGTGAGTTCCTTTAGTTACATTTCTGTTACTCAATTTCTAGCTCAGTTGTACTATAGTTAAAAGCATATCCTCAGAATGGGTTTCAATTCATTTAAATGTGTTGACTCTTGTTTTACTGACTAGCATATGAACTACTATATGTTTTTTTCTTTTTAAGTCAGAATAATATTTTATTATATGTATATACCACATTTTATTTATTCAACTGTTGATGGATATTTAGATTGCTTCCATCGGTTGGCTATAGTGAGTACCGCTGCTGTGAACATGGGTGGACAAGTATCGCTTTAAGACCCTGATTCCAATTCTATGGGGTATGTATTCAGAGGTGGCATTGCACGATCATGTGATAGTTCTATTTTTAATTTCTTTTGAAGAATGTTCATACTGTTTTCCTTAGTGATGGTACCATTTTAAAACCCTACCAGCAGTGCACAAGAGTTCTAATTTACGCTTATGCTCTTCAATACTTTTCTTTTTTTTTCATAGTAACTGTATTAATGAGCGTGGGATTATATTTCATTTTAATTTTTGTTGCATTTCTTTCATGATTAGTGATGTTGAGCATCTTTTTTTTTGGATTTCATTTTTTTAAATTTTTTTATGTTATGTTAATCACCATACATCTTTAGTTTTTGACAAAGTGTTCCAAGATTCATTGTTTGTGTATAACACCCAGTGCTCCATTCAAAATGTGCCCTTTTTAATACCCATCACCGGGCTAACCCACCCCCCACCCTCCTCCCCCCTAGAACCCTCCGTTTGTTTCTCAGAGTCCATAGTCTCTCATGGTTCGTCTCCCCCTCCGAATTCCCCCCTTCATTTTCCCCTTCCTACTATTTTATTTTATTTTATTTTTTTAACATATAATGTATTATTTGTTTCAGAGGTGCAGGTCTGTGATTCAACAGTCTTGCACAATTCACAGCGCTCACCATAGCACATACCCTCCCCAGTGTCTATCACCCAGCCACCCCATCCCTCCCACCCCCCACCACTCCAGCAACACTCAGTTTGCTTCCTGAGATTAAGAATTCCTCATATCAGTGAGGTCATGTGATACATGTCTTTCTCTGATTGACTTATTTCATTGCAAATGGCAAGATTTCATTCCCTTTGATGGCTGCATAATATTCCATTGTATATATATACACCACATCTTCTTTATCCATTCATCCGTCATTGGACATCTTGGTTCTTTCCATAGTTTGGCTATTGTGGACATTGCTGCTATGAACATCAGGGTGCATGTACCTTCGGATCCCTACATTTGTAACTTTGGCGTAAATACCCAGTAGTGCAATTGCTGGGTCTTAAGGTAGCTCTATTTTCAAATTTTGAGGAAACTCCATACTGTTTTCCAGAGTGGCTGCACCAGCTTGCATTCCCACCAACAGTGTAGGAGGGTTCCCCTTTCTCCACATCCCCGCCAACATCTGTCGTTTCCTGACTTGGTAATTTTAGCCATTCTGACGGGTGTGAGGTGGTATCTCATTGAGGTTTGGATTTGGATTTCCCTGATGCCGAGCGATGTTGAGCACTTTTTCGTGTGTCTGCTGGCCATTTGGATGTCTCCTTTGGAAAAATGTCTGTTCGTGTCTTCTGACCATTTCTTGATTGGATCATTTGTTCTTTGGGTGTTGAGTTTCATATAGATTTTGGATACTAGCCCTTTATCTGATATGTCATTTGCAAATATCTTCTCCCATTCTGTCGGTTGTCTTTTGGTTTTGTGGACTGTTTCTTTTGCTGTGCAAAAGCTTTTTATCTTGATGACGTCCCAATAGTTCATTTTTGCCCTTGCTTCCCTTGCCTTTGGTGATGTTTCTAGGAAGAAGTTGCTGCGGCTGAGTTCCAAGAGGTTGCTGCCTGTGTTCTCCTCTAGGATTTTGACGGACTCCTGTCTCACATTTAGGTTTTTCAACCATTTGGAGTCTATTTTTGTGTGTGGTTTAAGCAAATGGTCGAGTTTCATTCTTCTGCATGTGGCTGTCCAATTTTCCCAACACCATTTATTGAAGAGACTGTCTTTTTTCCATTGGACATTCTTTCTTGCTTCATCAAAGATTAGTTGACCACAGAGTTGAGGGTCCATTTCTGGGCTTTGTATTCTGTTCCATTGATCGATGTGTCTGTTTTTGTGCCAGTACCATACTGTCTTGAGGATGACAGCTTTGTAATAGAGCTGGAAGTCCGGAATTGTGATGCCCCCAGCTTTGCTTTTCTTTTTCAACATTCCTCTGGCTATTTGGGGTTTTCCTGGTTCCATACAAATTTTAGGATTATTTGTTGCATTTCTTTGAAAAAAGTTGATGGTATTTCGATAAGGACTGTTTTAAATGTGTAGATTGCTCTAGGTAGCATTGACACCTTCACAATATTTGTTCTTCCAATCCATGACCATGGAACGTTTTTCCATTTCTTTGTTTTCTTTCTTTCAGGAGTATTTTATAGTTTTCTGAGTACAGATCCTTTGCCTTTTTGGTTAGATTTATTCCTAGGTATCTTATGGTTTTGGGTGCAATTGTAAATAGGATCAACTCCTTAATTTCTCTTTCTTCTGTCTTGTTGTTCGTGTATAGAAATGCCACTGATTTCTGTGCACTGATTTTATATCCTGCCACTTTACTGAATTCCTGGATGAGTTCTAGCAGTTTTGGGGTGGAGTCTTTTGGGTTTTCCACATAAATCATATCATCAGCAAAGAGTGAGTTTGACTTCTTTGCTGATTCGGACGCATTTTATTTCTTTTTATTGTCTGATTGTTGTGGCTAGAACTTCTAATACTATGTTGAATAGCACTGGTGATAGTGGACATCCCTGCTGCGTTCCTGACCTTAGCGGGAAAGCTCTCAGTTTTTCGCCATTGAGAATGATATTCGCTGTGGGTTTTTCATAGGTGGCTTTTATGATACTGAGGTATGTACCCTCTATCCCTATACTCTGAAGAGTTTTAATCAAGAAAGGATGCTGTACTTTGTCAAATGCTTTTTCTGCATCTATTGTGAAGATCATATGATTCTTGTTCTTTCTTTTATTAATGTATTGTATCAAGTTGATTGATTTGCGGATGTTGAACCAACCTTGCAGCCCAGGAATAAATCCCACGTGGTCATGGTGAATAATCCTTTTAATGTACTGTTGGATCCTATTGGCTAATATTTTGGTGAGAATTTTTGCATCCATGTTCTTCACGGATATTGGTCTGTAATTCTCCTTTTTGATGGGATCTTTGTCTGGTTTGGGATAAAGGTAACAGTCTGTTCAGGTTTTCTCTTTCTTCCTGGTTCAGTTTTGGTAGTTGAGACATCTCTAGGAATGCACCCATTTCTTCCAGGTTATCTAATTTGCTGGCATATAGTTGCTCATGATATGTTCTTATAATTGTTTGTATTTCTTTGGTGTTGTTTGTGATCTCTCTTTCATTCATGATTTTGTTGATTTGGGTCATTTCTCTTTTCTTTTTGATAAGTCTGGCCAGGGGTTTATCAATCTTGTTAATTCTTTCCAAGAACCAGCTCCTTGTTTCATTGATTTGTTCTACTGTTCTTTTGGTTTCTAATTCATTGATTTCTGCTCTTATCTTTATTATTTCTCTTCTCCTGCTGGGTTTAGGTTTTATTTGCTGTTCTCTTTCCAGCTCCTTTAGGTGTAGGGTTAGGTTGTGTATTTGAGACCTTTCTTGTTTCTTGAGAAAGGCCTGTATTGCTATATACTTTCCTCTTAGGACTGCCTTTGCTGTATCCCAAAGATTTTGAACAGTTGTGTTTTTGTTTTCATTTGTTTCCATGAATTTTTTAAATTCTTCTTTAATTTCCTGGTTGACCCATTCCTTCTTTAGTAGGATGCTCTTTAGCCTCCATGTATTTGAGTTCTTTCCAACTTTCCTCTTGTGATTGAGTTCTAGTTTCAAAGCACTGTGGTCTGAAAATATGCAGGGAATGATCCCAATATTTTGGTACCGATTGAGACCTGATTTGTGACCTAGGATGTGATCAATTCTGGAGAATGTTCCATGGGCACTAGAGAAGAATGTGTATTCCGTTGCTTTGGGATGGAATGTTCTGAATATATCTGTGAAGTCCATTTGGTCCAGTGTGTCATTTAAAGTCTTTATTTCCTTGTTGATCTTTTGCTTAGATGATCTGTCCATTTCAGTGAGGGGGTGTTAAAGTTCCCCACTATTATTGTATTGTTGTCAATGTGTTTCTTTGCTTTTGTTATTAATTGGCTTATATAGTTGGCTGCTCCCATGTTAGGGGCATCGATATTTACAATTGTTAGATCTTCTTGTTGGATAGACACTTTAAGTAGGATATAGTGTCCTTCCTCATCTCTTAGTATAGTCTTTGGTTTAAAATCGAATTTGTCTGATATAAGGATTGCCACCCCAGCTTTCTTTTGGTGTCCATTAGCATGGTAAATGGTTTTCCACCCCCTCACTTTCAATCTGGGGGTGTCTTTGGGTCTAAAATGAGTCTGTTGCACACAGCATATCGATTGGTCTTGTTTTTTTGTATCCAATCTGATAGCCTGTGGCTTTTGATTGGGGCATTTAGCCCATTTACATTCAGGGTAACTACTGAAAGATATGAATTTAGTGCCATTGTATTGCCTGTAAGGTGACTGTTACTCTATATTGTCTGTGTTCCTTTCTGGTCTATGTTACTTTTAGGCTCTTCCTTTGCTTAGAGAATCCCTTCCAATGTTTCTTGGAGGGCTGGTTTTGTGTTTGCAAATTCCTTTAGTTTTTGTTTGTCCTTGAAGCTTTTTAATCTCTCCTTCTATTTTCAGTGACAGCCTAGCTGGATATAGTATTCTTGGCTGCATATTTTTCTCAATTAGTGTTCTGAATATATCATGCCAGTCCTTTCTGGCCTGCCAGGTCTCTGTGGATAGGTCTGTTGCCAATCTAATGTTTCTACCATTGTAGGTTACAGATCTCTTCTCCCGAGCTGCTTTCAGGATTTTCTCTTTGTTTCTGAGACTCATAACTTTTACTATTAGATGTCAGGGTGTTGACCTATTTTTATCGATTTGAGAGGGGTTCTCTGTGCCTCCTGGATTTGGATGCCTGTTTCCTTCCCCAAATTAGGGGAGTTCTCTGCTATAATTTGCTCCTATATACCTTCTGCCCCTCTCTCTCTTTCTTCTTCTTCTGGGATCCCAATTATTCCAATGTTGTTTCATCTTTTGGTGTCACTTATCTCTTGAATTCTGCCCTTCTGATCCAGTAGTTGCTTATCTCTCTTTTTCTCAGCTTCTTTATTTAACATCATTTGGTCTTCTATATCGCTGATTCTCTCTTCTGCCTCATTTATCCTAGCAGTTAGTGCCCCCATTTTTTAAAATTTTTATTGTTATGTTAATCACCATACATTAGATCATTAGTTTTGGATGTAATGTTCCATGATTCATTGTTTGTGTATAACACCCCGTGCTCCATGCAAAACGTGCCCTCTAATACCCATCACCAGGCTAACTCATCTCCCACCCCCCTCCCCTCTAGAACCCTCAGTTTGTTTTTCAGAATCCATCGTCTCTCATAGTTTGTCTCCCCCTCCGATTCCCCCCTTCATTCTTCCCCTCCTGCTATCTTCTTCTTTTATTTTCTTAACATATATTGCATTATTTGTTTTAGAGGTATAGGTCTGTGATTCAACAGTCTTGAACAATTCACAGTGCTCACCATAGCACATACCCTCCCCAATGTCTATCACCCAGCCACCCCATCCCTCCCACCCCCCACCACTCCAGCAACCCTCAGTTTGTTTCCTGAGATTAAGAATTCCTCATATCAGTGAGGTCATATGATACATGTCTTTCTCTGATTGACTTATTTTGCTCAGCATAACACCCTCCATTTCCATCCACATCGTAGCAAATGGCAAGATCTCATTCGTTCTAATGGCTGCATAATATTCCATTGTATATATATACCACAACTTCTTTATCCATTCATCTGTCAATGGACATCTTGTAGAGCCTCCATTTTTGATTGCACCACATTAATAGCCTTTTTGATTTCAACTTGGTTGATTTTAGTTCTTTTATTTCTCCAGAAAGGGTTTCTCTAATATCTTCCATGCTTTTTTGAAGCCTAGCTATTATCTTTATAATCGTCATTCTGAACTCTAGTTCTGACATCTTACTAATGTCCATATTGATTAGGTCCCTCGATACTGCCTCTTGTTCTTTTTTTTGGAGGTGATTTTTTCCATCTTGTCATTTTGTCCAGAGGAGAATAGATGAGTGACAGAACAAAATGCTAAGAGGGTAACAACAACCCTACAAAAATATACACTAAACAAATCAGAAGAGACCTGAAACTGGGGGAAAAGAAAGGGAAAGAAAGAAAAAAGACAAAAAAAAAAGAAAAAGAAAAAGATAAAAACAAAAAGGAATATGATCAAATATGATTGGGCTGGTGAATAGATCAGTGCCACACACTAGATTTTGGACGTATTTTGGTCTGTTAGAAGAAATTGCCTCCCAAAATTTTTAAAGAAAGAAAAGCTTATATATGTACAAAAATAAGGGTAAATATGATGAAGGGATGGAATATGACTGTAAAGATGAAAATTATAAAAGATTTTATAAAAGGAATTGATAAGAAGTTGGTTGAAAAAAGAAAGAAGAGAAATTAAAAAAATATGGGGAGACAATGTGATCAGGCAGGAGAATAGAACAAAGCCATAAACAAGAGATTTAGGGTATATTTTGGTCTGTTAGAAGAAAGTGTATCCCAAAATTTTAAAGAGAGAATAACACACACATATATATATAAACATATATATATACCAAAAATAAGGTTAACTTCTCTAAAGGGATAGAATATGACTCTAAAAATGAAAAATAAAAAAGATTTTTAAAAAAGGGATTGGTAAGATGTTGATTGAAAAAGGAAAAGAGAAAAATTAAAAAGAAAAGAAAAAGAAAAAAAAGAAAATTAAAGAAATTAACTTTGAAAGACTAAAGAATCAAGGACAAAAAAGCCATGAATTCTATGTGCAGTATTCCCCTAGCTCTGGTGTTCTGCCGTTCTCAGTGATCGGTAAACTTGGTCTTGGCTTGCTGGCTGGTCTTGCTGATCTTCTGGGGGAGGGGCCTGTTGCCGTGGTTTCCAAATGTCTTTGCCGGAGGCGGAATTGCCCCGCTCTTGTCGGTCCGGGCTAAGCAAGCTGCTCGGGTTTGCTCTCAGGAGCTTTTGTTCCCTGCAAGCTCTCGGTACAGCTTTGGAGGACCAGGGTGAAAATGGTGGCCTCCCAAGCTCCGCCTGGAGGAGCCGAGAACTCGGGGCCCCGCTCCTCAGTGCGCCCCCAGAGAAAAGCAGTCACTCCCGTGTCCCCGGTCTCCGGCCGCACTCCGTGCTCACCCGGCCTGTGACCGAGCGTTTCTATCTCTGGCCCCCGACCCCGTGCGGAGTCTCCAAACCCAGCAGATCCCTGCGGTGCGCTCCCGCGCCGCTCCTCCCGGGAGAGGAAGGGGAGTCTCCCCGGCTCTGCCGCTTGTGGGGTCCCTGCTGGAGGAGCAGTGCCCCGACTGGGCCGCGGATCACAGTTTATGGCCACCCCGAGCTGAGAGCCCGCGCCTCGGCTCCGTCTCTGCAGCCGGCTTCCCCGCTCCGATCCCTGGGAGCTCTGCCGCACTCAGGCACCCCCGGTCTTTCTGTGACCCCGAGGGTCCTGAGACCACACTGTCCCGCGAGGGTTCCACCCCCCGCTTAGCCACTGCAGCGACGTCCCTCCGCGGAGCCGACTTCTAAAAGGTCCGATTTTGTGCTCCGCGGCTCTAGCACTTTCCAGAAGCGGCCGACGGAGGCCCCTCCCCCGCCGTCTATCCTCCCGAATATCGCCTCGGATTCACTTCTCCGCACGGCCTACCTTCCAGTAAGTGGTCGCTTCTCTGTTCAGAGAGTTGTTGCTACTCTCCTGTTCGATCTCCTGTTGAGTTCGTAGGTGTTCAGAATGGTTTGATCCCTATTCAGCTGAATTCCTGAGACCAGACGAAATCCAGGTCTCCTACTCCTCCGCCATCTTGCTCCTGGCTGAACTACTATATTTTTAAATATTCTGTGTGTACTTGTAGAGAATGTCTGTTCTGCCTTTTTGGGTACAATGTTCTATACATGACCATATGTTGTCAAATTTATTAATTGTGTGGTTTAAATCTGCATCCTGATTACTTTTTTCCTTTAAATTTTTATTGTTATGTTAATCACCATATATTACATCATTAGTTTTGGATGTAGTGTTCCATGATTCATTGTTTGTGCATAACACCCAGTGCTCCATGCAGAACGTGCCCTCTTTAATACCCATCACCAGGCTAACCCATCCCCCCACCCCCTCCCCTCTAGAACCCTCAGTTTGTTTTTCAGAGTCCGTCATCTCTCATGGTTCGTCTCCCCCTCCGATTTACTCCCCTTCATTCTTCCCCTCCTGCTATCTTCTTCTTCTTTTTTTTTTTAACATATATTTCATTATTTGTTTCAGAAGTACAGATCCGTGATTCAACAGTCTTGCACAATTCACAGCGCTCACCGTAGCACATACCCTCCCCAATGTCTATCACCCAGCCACCCCATCCCTCCCACCCCCCACCACTCCAGCAACCCTCAGTTTGTTTCCTGAGATTAAGAATTCCTCATATCAGTGAGGTCATATGATACATGTCTTCCTCTGATTGACTTATTTCACTCAGCATAACACCTTCCAGTTCCATCCACGTCATTGCAAATGGCAAGATCTCATTCCTTTTGATGGCTGCATAATATTCCATTGTGTATATATACCACCTCTTCTTTATTTTTATTCATCTGTCGATGGACATCTTGGCTCTTTCCACAGTTTGGCTATTGCTGACATTGCTGCTATAAACATTGGGGTGCACGTACCCCTTTGGATCCCTACATTTGTATCTTTGTGGTAAATATCCAGTAGTGCAATTGCTGGATCGTATGGTAGCTCTATTTTCAACTGTTTGAGGAACCTCCATACTGTTTTCCAGAGGGGTTGCACCAGCTTGCATTCCCACCAACAGGGTAGGAGGGTTCCCCTTTCTCCGCATCCCCGCCAACATCTGTCATTCCCTGACTTGTTAATTTTAGCCATTCTGACTTGCATCCTTATTACTTATTTCATATCAACTTTTATTTGTTACTAAGAGAAGTATGTTAAGCTTTTGTCACTATTATTTGTGACTTGTAGTGTTCAGTGTACAAGTCTTCCATTATGTCAGCTTTATCCCCAAATATTTCATATTTTTGAGGCTATTATGGAAGGTACTTTTAATTTCAATTTTGGTTATTCATTGTTGGTATATAGAAATACAACGGATTTGTGGATATTGATTTTGTATCATGTAAACTTGTTCAACTCATTTATTAGTTCTAGTGACATTTTAGTTGATTCTACAGGATTTTCCAAGTAGACAATTATATCATCTATGAATAACAAGTTTTACTTTTTCTTTTCTGATCTACACCCAAATTATTTCTTTCTGCTGTCTTTTGTTGTACTTGAAAGAACCTCCAGGACAATATTGAATAGAAATGATGAGAGTAAATGTCCCTGTCTTGTTCCTGACCTTTGGAGGAAAACATCTGGTCTTTCACTATTAAGTATTATATTGGTTTTAGATTTTTATAGATTCTCTTTGTCAAATTGAGGAAGTTCTTGCATACCTGGAGTTTTCGGAGAATTTTTATCAGGAATGGATGTTGAATATTTTTCAAATGACTTCTGCATCTATGAAGATTATCCTGTGTTTGCCTATTTTGAATCTATTAATGTATTGAGTTAACATTGATTGCATTTCAAATGTTAAACCATCCTTGATTTCTGGCATAAACCCTACTTTGAAATGATATATATTATTTTTGCATGTGCTATTAGGTCGTACTGGTTTCAATTTTAAAATATTTTAATTTGTATTCATGGGGAATATTGATCTATAGTGGTTTATTTTTTTTCTTTGAATGTCTTTGTCTGTTTTTTTTGTGACAGAGTAATATTGGTCTCATAGAGTTGGCAAACATTCCTTCTTTGTTTTTCCAAAAGTTTGTAATAATTGGTAATATTTCTCACTTAAATGTTTGCTAGAATTCTCAGTAAACCTATCTGAGGCAGGAGGCTTTTTTTCTATGAAGATTACCAATTACCAATTCAATTTCTTTAATAGAACTATTCAGGTTTCTACTTCTTCTTAAGTAAACTTTATCCAAGAAATATGTCCATTTCATCTAATTGGCCAAATTTATTGGAATTCAGTTGTCCATAACAGTCCCTGAATTTTTTTAAAAAATCATGTTGCATACGTAGTGATGTCCTCTGTATACTTACTGATTTTCTGTCTGCCAATTCTATCAATTGCTGGGAATGTGGTATTGAAGTACCTAGTTACAATTGTGGGTATGCTCATGTCCCTTGTGGTTCCATCAGTTTTTATTTCATTCTTGACATTGGTAATTTATATCTTTTCTCCTTTTTTTTTCCTGCCTAGAAGTTTATCAATTTTAATTATCTTCTCAAAAAAACATATTTTACATCACTGATTTTTCTGTTGTTTTTCAGTTTTCCAGTTCATTGATTTCTACTCTGGGCTTTATTATTTTATTTGTTCTTAATCTAGGTGTAGTAAGCTCTTTTTCTAGTTTCATAAGGTGAAAGCTGCAGTCATTTAGTCAACAATTTTCCTTTTTTATGGTGTAGATGTTTATTGCTGTAAATATCTCTTTCAAGACTGCTTTAGCAGCATCCCACAAATTTTAATATGTTGTGTTTTTATGTTCTTTAAGTAAAAAATACTTTCTAACTCCTCCTTTGATTTCTTTTCTACTAGAAGGGTGTTACTTACCTTACAGATACTTGGGAATTTTCCGAAAGATGCTTCAGTTATCAGTTTTAAATATGATTCCATTATGGTCAGAGAACACAGTTTGTATGACCTAGGTCCTTACAAATTTATTGAGAGTTGTGTTATGGGCCACAGTATGCTCAGTGAGCACATGAAAATAACCTATATTCTGCTGTTGCTAGGTGGAGTGTTTTATAAATATCAGTGAGATTCACTTGACTGACAGGGTTATTCAAGTCTTCTGTCCACTTGTTGTATCAATTACTCAGAGAGGTTGTTGAAACTTTGAATTATAATTGTGGCTATCTCTTCATACCCATGCACTTCTATCAGTTTAATTTTAATATAGCTGTGTTATTAGGTCCATAAGCATTTAGAATTGTTACTTTCTCTTGATGAATTTACCCCTTCATCGCTATGAAATAAAAATATTGATCCATACAAATATTCTTTGAACTATGATCTATTGTATTTGATATTAATATAAACACTCTGGCTTTATTTTTTATTAATGTCAGCCTGATATATCCTTTTCCTTCATTTTACTTTAAACCCATTTATGTCTTTATATTTAAAGTGGATTTCTTGCAGCCTCATAGAATAAATTCTTGCTTTTTTAAAACTAGTGTAACAATCTCGGTCTTTCAATTAGTCTGTTTATACTGTTTATATTTAACATGATTATTGACACAGTTGTATTTAAAAGCACAATCTTCCTATTCTTTTGTATGTGTCTTATTTGTTCTATTTTTCTTCTTCTTTACATTCCTTGAGTACAACTCTTTGTTGTGTATTTTAGTGGTTGCTTGAAGATTTACAGAATATATCTTTAATTTATCACAGTCTGCCTTCATGTGATATCATACTATTTTCCATATACTATGCAATCCTTGTAACACTGTACTTTAATTTTTCCTTTTCTGGCCTTTGTGCTATTGTTGTCATATATTTTAATTTTTATGTGTATTACAGACTCCACAATACTTTATTATTAGTTTTGCTTTAAAAGCAACTACATTTTAAGGAGATTTAAATAGTAAGAAATATATTTTATGTTTACCTATGTAGTTACCATTTCTGGTGTGCTTTATTTTTTCATGTAAATTCAAATTTCCATTTTGTATTATTTTTCTCAACCTGAGGATGTCCTTTAATAGTCATGAGTGTCTGCAGTGTGATGAATTTTCTCAGCTGCTGTATGTCTGAAAATTTATTTTGCTTTTCTTTTGAAAGATATTTCAAACAGTACAGAATTATACGTTGACTTTTTTTTCTTTCAGTGCTTTCAAATATCATTTCAGCATTTATAAGGTTGTATTGTTTTGGATGAACAACCTGCTTTCAACCTTATTCTTGCTTCTCTCTATGTAATGTGTCTTCTTTCTCTGGATGTTTTTCAGATATTCTCTTTAACCCTGGCTTTAGGCAATGTAATTATCATGCGCCTTGGTGTTGCTTTCTTTATATTTCTTGTGCTAGGGTCTATTGAGTTTCTTGGACCTGTGAGTTTATAATTTTGTTCAAATTTAGAGAAAAATGGCCATTATTTCTTCAAATATTTTTTGTCTCCTCTCCTTACCCTGCACTACCAATCCTTAAGGGATTCCAATTATAAACATATTTGTCTACTTGAAGTTGTCTAAAGGTTTATGAGATTCTGCTCCTTTTAAAAAAAGCTTTTTAAATCCCTATTTTTAATACTACCAGCTTTTTTTTTTTTTTCATTTCAGACATTATAGCTTTCATCACTAGAAGTTTAATTTAGGGCTTTTTATTCCTTCTGTGTTTAATTAGCATATTTAATATTTCCTCTAGCTTCCTGAACATAAAGAATACAGTCATAATAATGGTCTCAATGTCCTTGTGTACTAATTCTATGCCATCTGCCATTTTTCTCTTCTCTGTGGGCTGTATTTTCCCACATCTTTGTCTTCCTGGTAAGTTTTTACTGAATGCCAGATGTCATTACTTTTACCTGATTATGTGCTGGAGTTGTTATATTCCCATAAGCATTTTTTTTTAAAGATTTTATGTACTTATTTGAGAGAGAGAACAAAGGGAGAATGAGAGGGGGAAGCAGACTCGCTGCTGAGCCGGGAGCCCAACTCGGGGCTTGCTCCCAGGACCCTGAGATCATGAGCTGAGCTGAAGGCAGATGCTTCACCAACTGAGCCACCCAGGCGCCCTCCTATAAGTATTCTTGAACTTTATTCTAGGACATGGTTGATGTAGTTGTAAAGAGTTTGCTTTTCTTGAGTCTTGGTTTTAAAATTCCTCTGGTAGAACAAAATCTGTTTACTCTGGGGTTCACTTTTCCCTATTACTGAAGTGATACCCTTCTTGTAATTGTAGCTGATATTCTCTGAATTATGTGATTTTCTATTCTGCCTGCTGGAAGCAGGGACTATGCCCAGCTCTGTGTGAGTTGCAGTCATTATTCTATTTGCATTGCTTTTGGGTGGGTGGTTTTTTCTCTCTGACTGCAGCTCTTCTCTTCACACACATGTGCTGAGCAGAAGTCACGTGAGCGTTCACGGGGACACTCTCCGGATACCACAGTCACCCCGTTTGATTGTGCCCACAGGGACCACCGTCCTCCCTTGCGTGATGCCCAGTGTCTTGAGTGCCATGACTGTAGATGTTTTATTTTACTCCGTTTTCTTTTTTAGTCATTTAATACAGGGATGTGAATCTAATGTGTTTCTCCATCTTGATTAAAAGTGAATACACACACACACACGTGCATATATAGTTTTTAAAACATAATTTTGTTCTCTGTGGATGCGTTTAAGTTGCCTTTCAAAATGCCGTACTTAGTAACCCCTTTTACATTGTAATATGCATTGGATGCATTTTAGTGTTAAAGCCTTTCCAGGTCTGTTTCTGCAACCTCCTCTTTCTGCCAATTGTTGAGCATGGCACCTTTTTCTGTGTGTGCTTAGTTAGCTTTCTTATGAGTTTATCATTTTCCTTTTAAAATTAATGGTTGACCTCTCTGTGGTTTAGATTCAAAGTGGTTTGCTCCAGAGATAATATGTTTTTGCTTCTGCTAGGCATATAGTGGGCACTATCAATTTAGAACCTCTGTAAGCTAGAAGGTTTTGAATCCGCATGAGTAATGCAAGGTTTCTGATGTGTGTGTGTGTGTGTGTGTGTGTGTGTGTGTGTGTGTGTGTGTGTGTGTGTGTCTTGCTCTGCTCAATGGTCAGGCAATTTTCCTTGCAGTGGATGGAGTTGCAGATTGGGTAGTGTGTGTCTGATTTATCCTTGTGAGGAGATTGTTCCTCTTTGGAGTCTGAGATTTAAGGGGAGAGGTTGTCTCATTACAGTTCCCATAGTAGACACAGGCTCTGAATTTTGGATCCTATTCCCAGTGTCTACTGAGGCCATCAAGTCCATTTTTACTAGTTTCCCTCGAGGTACTAGATGAACCCAAATGTCCATGTGTCGCTTCTCATTTATACTACATGCCATCTGCAGGTGAGCTACACTCCTGCTTCATGTGTATGCTCCATCCTGGGATACAGATTTGCAAAGTGGGTCCCATATAGGATCTGGCATTCCTATAGCTTTGAAGACACCACTTCTGCCCATTTTCATTGACCACAGCAAGTCACATGGATTTGCCAGCCATCAAGAAAGCAGGACTGCATATAACCCTCTCACAGGGAGAGTTAATGATATGAATTCTGTGATGCTTTTCACATGATTAATTTATCTTCTTTCAACACTTTCTGTTGATTCAGGAGATTGGTCCAAATAGGCAAATCCTCCTTATGACTGAAAATAGAATGTTTGCATTGCTTTATACATTTTTAAAAATTGTGGTAAAATGTACATAGCATAAAGTTTACCATTTCGACCATCTTAAGTATACAATTCAGTGGCATTAATTGCATTCACATTACTGTGCAGTTCTCATCACCATGCATCTCCAGAACTGTTTTCATCTTGCAAAACTGAAACTATGAACCTATTATTATTATTTTTTTTTTTTTTTTTTTTAGATTTTTTTTTTATTTATTTATTTGAGAGAGAGAGAATGAGAGATAGATAGCACAAGAGGGAAGAGGGTCAGAGGGAGAAGCGGACTCCCTGCTGAGCAGGGAGCCCGATGCGGGACTCGATCCCGGGACTCCGGGATCATGACCTGAGCCGAAGGCAGTCGCTTAACCAACTGAGCCACCCAGGCGCCCAAGAACCTATTATTTTTTAAAAGATTTATTTATTCATTTGAGAGAGAGAGCGCAAGGGGAGGGGCATAGAGAGAGGGAGAGAATCTAAAGCAGACTCCCCACTGAGCACAGAGCCTGACATGGAGCTGGATCCCAGGACCCTGAGATTATGACCTGAACCGAAATCAAGGGTAAGACGCTGAACTAACGGAACCACCCAGGTGCTCCAGAACTATGAACCTATTAAACAATAACTCCCCTCTTCTCTTTTCTACCAGCCCCTGGCAACCCATTTCTATTTCTATGAATTTAGTTACTCTAGGTACCTCATGTAAGTGGAATCATACAGTATTTATCCTTTTGTGACAAGCTTACTTCATTTAGCATAAGATCTTTAAGGTTCATCCATGTTGTAGCATGTGTCAGACTTTCATTCTTTTTTAAGCCTGGATAATATGCCATTGTATGTATGCACTGCATTTTGTTTATCCTACATCTGTCAACGAACACATGGGTTGCTTCTACTTTTGGGCTATTGTGCATGATGCTCCTATAAACACGAGTTACAAATAGCCACATGAGTCTTTGCTTTCAGTTCTTTAGGGTGTATGCCCAGCAGTGGAATTGCTGGGTCATGGGGTAATTCTCTTTTTAGTTTTTTGAGGAACCTCCATACTGTTTCTCATAGTTTCTGTGCTATTTTACATTCCCACCACAAGTGCAACAAGGATTCCAATTTCTCTTCATCCTTGACAACACTTATTTTTTGTTTTTGATGGTAGCTATCCTAGTGGGTATGGAGTGGTATCTCACTGTGGTTTTGATTTGCATTTTCCCAATGATTAGTGATGTTGAGCAGCTTTTAATGTGATTGTTGGACATTAGTATATCTTTTGGGGAGAAATGTCTATTCAAGTTCTTTGCTCATTTTGAAATTGGATTATTGGTTTTTGAGTTATTGAGTTATAGGAATTCCTTATATATTCCGGATCTTCATCTGTTATTGGATATATGATTTGAAGATATTTTCTCCCATCCCATGGGTTGCCTTTGCACTCTGCTGATGTTGTGTACTTTGCACTCTGCTGATGTTGTGTACTTTGCACTCTGCTGATGTTGTGTACTTTGCACTCTGCTGATGTTGTGTACTTTGATGCACAAATTTTTAAAAGTTTTGTCATAGTCTAATGTATCCATTTTTCCTATTGTTGCCAAAACAGTTTTTTCTAAGACAAAGGAATTAAAAGGAAAAAGTTTCATTTACATAAAGTTTATTAGACTCTTTTGTATTCTGAAAAGTTCATCTAAATATATATACTTTAAACACAGCTGTATTTTAGTAGAGGCAAATTTTAACGGAGGCATTTAGTATGACCCCAAATGGGTCCTTGATTTATCCATAGTTTTCCTTTTTGACAATGTTTACCATAATGAAAAAAGAAACACTTAAAATTCCTTTGGCATTACACCTTTAGATTGTGGGCACTCTGAAAGGGCAGACAGACATTCATGAATTTCAAAAAGCCAACGATCTTCTAGCAATTTGATTGGAAGAGTTTAATTTACTGTCAGGACCTCCACGTTTTTCACTGGAGTAGAAAATTGAATTGACAAGTTTTATTTTTGATACTTTATTTTTGGGTGAGGCCAGGGACTCCCAATTCTGGTTCCTTCATTAAGGCTTATAGTACATACTGCGGTGTTTTCAGGAATAGAAAAAACATAAGAAAACATTTGGTGTTGTGATTGCATCAGTCAGGAGAAGCTACTGTTTTCTGCTGGCAAATGAATACAACTCTAAATATCATGCCCTTTCTTTTTATTTATTAAAAAACTGCCCCCCCCCGAAATTGTCTTCAGAAAGCACTGATATGAACGGACTATTTTGTATAGTAAGAAATTATACAGAAAATTATGTTTTTGCCTGGAGTATACTTAAACAGTTTTGTGAAATGCAATGTTACTTATTCTTTTTGTTAAGTGTGTCCTTTGCCCAAAATTTAAGCCATGATGTTTATTGAAATGTTTTCAGTATTCCCAGAACACACCTTGTTCTTGAGACAAAGCTATAACATTCAAGTAATATACTTTCTTTTTTTTTTAAGATTTTATTTATTTGACAGAGAGAGACACAGCGAGAGAGGGAACACAAGCAGGGGGAGTGGGAGAGGGAGAAGCAGGCTTCCCGCCGAGCAGGGAGCCCGATGCAGGGCTTGATCCCAGGACCCCGGGATCCTGACCTGAGCCGAAGGCAGACGCTTAACGACTGAGCCACCCAGGTGCCCCATCCTTTCTATTGTTAAGAGCTGAGATATCACAAAGCCAGTGAAAAATGGCAGGTGTAGAGGCATGTCACATGGAACAGTCAGCAGATAAAATGTTGAGTGGACTTTGTTTTTTTCCTACATTAAAATTTGTGGATCAGAGGAGTTAGGTTGGTTAGGAATAGGGGGCCAGTGTTGCTTTTAACTTTTCCTTGCGTTTCTGTGTGTATTCTGCTGTCTCACATTTACTAGACATTTGCACACCTGATACATTGGAAGTAGAAGCTGACTTTTTATTCTTCCCTTCAAGAAATAGATTTTGAACTCAAAGAAGTAGGTTCCAGGAGAAAATTAGCCTACTGACTTATGATCTGAGCTAGGAATATTTGACTGAGCTCAGGGCAGGAGTAAGCAATTCACCAATTATATTGTACTATAATTTCATTTCTGAAGTTCATTTTTTTGTTTTAGTAAAGTCTCTGTCTTGAAGGTGACCTTCAGTAAATGAGCATTCCCTAAAACTTTGTAGGAATATTTATTTGAATTCTGCAAATCTCTTATTTCAGTTTCACACCCATAATTTGTGTGGCCTTGCTAAGTGTTGAAATAGGTATTTAGGTGTGAAGAAAACCAACCTCATTTTATTCTAACCATTAATTTCATCTGATAATATCACTCTAAAGCAGATATTTGCTGTATTAAGACCAAAGGAGAGGAGAGAGTAATCTCTAGATGAAGAAGAATACTATTTTTCTTTCCATTTTTCACCCTTGGAGAAAAAAAAAAAAACAAACCACTGTCACCTCTACTACATGAATATAGAAAATGTTATAGTTGAAGGAATTATAGTTGCTTAAATCTAGATATAAGTGTTTTTTTTCTTTTTTTTTAAATTTTTTATTTTTATGTTAATCACCATATATTACATCATTTGTTTTGGTGTAGTGTTCCATGATTCATTGTTTGTTCATAACACCCAGTGCTCCACGCAGAATGTGCCCTCCTCAATACCCGTCACCAGGCTAACCCATCCCCCCACCCCCCTCCCCTCCAGAACCCTCAGTTTGTTTTTCAGAGTCCATCATCTCTCCTGGTTCGTCTCCCCCTCTGACTTACTCCCCTTCATTCTTCCTCTCCTGCTATCTTCTTCTTTTTCTTTTTTCTTAAAATATGTTGCGTTATTTGTTTCAGAGGTGCAGATCTGTGATTCAACAGTCTTGCACAATTCACAGCGCTCACCGTAGCACATAGATATAAGTGTTTTTGTATTAAGTTAGTTTCCATATTGAGAAGTGTTAAAGGAACATCAAACACTGAAGATGTAGTAACACTAAATTTGGGGGGAATACATTATTTAAAGAGGGCCACGGAAAGATAGAAGGTTTTTTGGAAAAAAAATACCATTTAAGTTGAAGCTGTACAGCATCTAGTATTAAAATTTCAGAGTTTAGGAAAATGGAAAGTTGTAATTTGTTGAATTATTAAATATATTGTTTGATATTATTTTTTAAATCCAGCCTAAGAAAGCACATCCCTAACACTTCTGTGCTCCATGCCTGGCTTCAGACACACACATGAATCATTTATTCTTTATTACAACCTCAGGACGGAGGAGCTGCTTTTATCCCCATTTTACAGATGAAGCTTAAACACAAGGAGCTTCAGTAACAACATTCAAGGTTTCTGTGGATCAGGCCATGGGTATCTGCTATTCAGCCTACCATGCATAGCATTTTCAAATCCTCTCCTTCTTGCCCTTACAAATACAAACACAGATGGCTTTACCTCAGAGTGGCACAAAGAAAGCCCCTTCGCTGAAAATTGTCCCAGAATATTTCAAGGTACCCCTTTTAAGGAAACCCTTTGAAATCATATATAAGATGTCCTGGACATGGTCTGTTATGTATTCCAAAAGTTAGCGTATCTACTCTCCACAACTCCCCATGTTCGGATCTTTAGATGATATTCTGTTTTCCCAAGAGGCTATTTGATATCACCATCACAAGACATATGAGGGACAGAAAAGCCAGGAAAGATGGGAGGGTGATCTACATGTTACCATCCAAACAAGGGTACCTTTAAGAGTGAAGGAGGAAGTACTAGCAATTACAGTGGGGTAACAAACTTAAACTTGGACAGGCTCCAGTCATTGTGAGTCTCTCCATTGGTGCCAAGAAGGGATGTATTTAGGAAAACCACTCTGCTCTGTCCCTTGGGTTCTTTAGCATATTTAGCACAGATTCTAAACACGGCAACAGGCACCTCACACTGTTTCTGATTCCTTCTGATTGAAAGCAAAGTTGCTTTAATTAGATACATTCATTATAAAGTCTGTTATCCAATCCCCTCATGTGGTAATGGATAATTTAAATAGAAAGAATCATATTTTACTTAAAAAAACTAAAATGGCCATGTGCATGAGGTTTCGTTATCCACTGTTCACAGATCAGTTCTTACCTTCTGAAAGTTGACCGGTAAAACTAGCTTTATTCATTTTTTTTCTTTTATAATACTCATTCTGAGTCTATATGGATAGAGCGGCTTTGAGACAGTGATTCACAGAAGGTTTCAGTGGTACCACATAAGAGAGCAGAAGAAATGTGAGCAACCCATGGTATGCATTTGTATTTGAGGTAGTAGGATGGAAACACCACTATGGATTAATGCTCAGAACTTTATTTCATTTGAGAAGACTTGGTTTCCTTCTCTGTCAAAAGAAAAAAAAGAAAAAAATGAGGAAATTTTCCTCTTTCTGTCAGAGTATTTTTATTTGGATCTAAATACACACTATTAGTAATGTGTAAGAACATCTCTAGGCACAAAAGTGCTATAGAAATACCACTTATTTTATTATATTTTATGGGGTATTTAATCCTTTGGATAAGAACTGATGGGAATAGATTTATTTATAATCTAAAATGCCAACAAAGAGTGAAAATTCACATAAAGAACTACAGAGCAAGTAGATAATGTTTCAATCAAAATTGATTCAGTACTGCCAAAGGTATGGATTTACCCTGTATAAAACTTACACACACACACACACATATATATCAATGCATGTAACTGTTTATGAAAATCATTTTTGTAATTGAAAAGGTGAAAACAATCAAATGTTCATCTTCAGAAATTGGGTAAATTGTTGTGATACAGTCATGTAATCTAATACTAGTATCCTGTCAAGAAAATGAAGGAGAACGAGTGAGAGCAATGGCCACAATAAATTAGGCAAAAATAACTAAAAACAAGCATGATCTCATTTATGCTAATGATAGGTAGATAGACGATAGATAGATAGGCAGAATCTCACGCACAGATGTATAGCAATTTATAAGAACACACATCTGTTAATAGCTAACTCTGGAGAAGTATTTCACTTTTACTATTTTAACCTGGTTACTTGAGTTTTGCAATGTAAAAGTTGACCTTTGCAATAAAAATAACAATTCAATAACCAATTAAAAATAAAATTTCAATCTCAAATACATAAACTATATTGTATTTAACCGTAAGCAAACACGTTAGGGATAGCCAGAAGATTGACTTTCAAACTCTAGAGCCCGGTTCTTTAGGACTAATTAAGTGGACTCAGTGGTCTCTCTTGCTCTTCTCCTGCCAAATTTCCACTTGGCTCTGACCTCCCAAACATCCAAAATACTTCTAAGTTCTAGAACAAATCCTACAACTGCGTGCCTTTTTGTTTTTGCTACTGTGGTCTGCTGTCTCAGGAATTATTTTCCCTTGTCTTTATCTGGATAGCTACTAATGGTCATTCAAGACTGTGCGTCAGTATTAACCTTTCAAGGAAGAACTTATCTCGTCTGTCCCAGAATCCTGACTTGGACACCTCGGTTCACGGCCCGGTGGTACCTGACATGCATCTATATCCCATCACTTACCTCTGGACTGTCATGACGTATGTCATGGCTTTTACTGCACCTCCATTACTGAAAGAAGGAATTCTGCATCCCGCTACCAAATCTCAGTAAATCTTTTTTAAACAATTGAATGAAAATCTATGAATATCTTGACTTTTCATTTGGTTCCTTTGCCAGTAGCAAGGAAGCATGAGATAATCTTGATTTTCAAAATAAATTATTCTATTTACACTTTTGAAAGATCTTGTCAATGAAAAAATGTAGCTGAAGAATGCTGGAAAGATCACAGAGGAACATAGAGTAAGGGATCTGAGTATATATCTTGTTAATTTAAATTAGCTTCTGTGAAATAGAAAGAACAAACTTTACCTTTCAGGATTCTTTTGTGGATGAAATAAAGCACTGAATATAGAAGCTCTATGTAAATTATTATGAAATAAGATTACTGAATTTAATAATAGCAATATAAGTTTAGAAGAACTTAGTTATTCCTTTAAGCAATTTGGACAAAGAGTAAAAATACGTTACACTTATTTTTTTAATGTAGACTTGTCCCTTTTGGCCTGAATCCCATAGTTGACAATTCTTTTTCCATTTCTAAAATTTAATACTTTGAATTGACATTATTATAGTACCAGATATTGAAACAGAATTATACAGGAAATTGGCAATAACTGTTAGAGAAATGAAGGCTAATTACTACACTCTGTACTTTCAGCACAATGTTGAAACTCTGACAACTCAGATGGGGAGGCTTGCTCATCACCATGGCAACGATTTTCAAGTTTGTTTTGCTTTTCTGAAAATGTAACCAGTCAAGCACAGTTAATTTAACTTGAGCAGAGTGAAAAATTGATTTTTTTTTTTAGTGATGCAATTAGGCTTAAAAAAATCAAGTTAAATAATGATAAGCACAGTTTAATTTGTTTACAAATCTTTAGGAACTGTATTTTGAGTTATAGCAAACAAAGAGTTGACTATAGAATAAGGAAGATGATTTTGCTGGTGGAATATCCTAGTACTTTTTTGTTGTACCGTTCATTTGAAATCAAAGATGGCTGGTATAAATTAGTAACTTGCTTGTATCATGACCTCAGTAAATGCTTGCTGACTATTCCAAAATTACTGCCACACTTAACATGATCCATTCGTCTAACTTAAAATAATACTTTTTTTTTCTTAAAGAAACCTGTATATAGTCCAAACAAAAATTAGGGGTATATGACGGTATCTTGGAAATTGGGAATGTTCAAATTCTATTGTTAACATAATCAGGAGTTATAAACAAATAACAAAGGAGGAACATGGGATGATGATATTGGAGCTCAAAAATCATTTTCCCTGGAAGTTGTATGTGTGTCCTGAAACTTCAATCGTAAATTATGTGAGAACAAGTAAAATATTGACCATATGTCTAATAACATGATTATTTACCTTATCTGTGTTCACCAAGGTTCCCTTGATTTTTTCAAGTTATGTGTTCTTATTTAAGTTTAATTTTTTTTTTTTTTTTTTTTTTTTACACTAGCCCTTCTGCCTTCTGACCTTTTCCCGGTTCCTTCTGCCTGGAATTTTTCCCTCACCTTTTCACACGATTGGCTCATTTTCTCGCTTGATATTTTGGTTCAAATGTCTTCTCCCTCAGAGGCCTTTTCTGATTACACTGTCTGAAATGCCTCTGCCTCCCCTCCCCAGGTCCTCTGGCTTTCATTAACTTGTTAAATCTTTTCATCACACTTACCATAATCTGTCAGCATATAAATCCATTAGGGCAGGCACCAGGAATTAATGAAGAGTTACAGAATGAATAAATGAATGAATGAATAAATTTATGGATATGATGACTTAAAAGTGTAATTTGTGAATACATGTATCTTCCCATCCTCTGAAAGAAGCAAACCAGGCGTTGGTGATACTTATTAGTGCTTTCAAGTGGTTTCAGACAGTTATGGAGGTATGTGGAATAAAAAAAGTATTTTTACCTTTTGTGTCCCGGTTATAAGTGTGCTAGTGAGACCCAGGAAATTACAGCATAGAATAGAAACAAGCGTAACACTTCCCCGTAGTTTAGGTTTGAGAGTTCAAGGAAACAGACATCTGTGAGAGCTGGTCCAGTCATTGAGGGCTTCGGGGAGAATGGGGGTCATCCTCAACATGCGTGGATGAGTGGATTTTGTCTTCCTCTATACAAACACTCAGAAATTTGGTGAGGATTAGGAATCTCACTCTATTTTGAGATATTCTTATTTTAATAGGCCAAATTCTTTCATGTAAGTAAAAAAAAAAAAATCTGAGAGCAGACTCAAGATACATAATCCTTTGCTCCTGTGTATCTTGCTAAAGGCATTTGAATCCTCCACGATCATATTCCAGTGATGATGCTTTACTCGTCCTGCTTTCGGGAAGGACCTGCAGCATGCAAATGATGCACTTTGATGCACTGTTGGCCAGGCCAGGGGTTAGTGATGGAAGCTATGTTTACTACATGGTCCCCACATTCTCGAAGGAGTGCTCAGCACTTTGCATCTGATTATCAAAACATTCTAGATTTCAGTTTCTTTTAACATTCTAGTCTGTATTCAGCCTTTGATGACTCATTTCATCAAGAGATCACAGAGTAACACATACATTAATTACTGTTTTAAGTCATGGGAAGTTCAGTGGTGACTTTTAACCGGTCAGGCATACGCTTTCTTTTACTAATGTCGAAAGGAATTTCTGTTTTAATAAATGTCAACAGCAAAAATATCCTACCAGAATTATTAAGTGCCAGATACCTATATTTAGATCCAATTCTTCTGTTTAAAAATATGTAAAATTTGTAAATTTTAGATATTCAGACTAAGTTGGAGTGGCCTCCAACTGAACAAAATTAGTCACTCTTCAAAATCAATTGATTATTCACTGAGAGCTATAATATAATATTCTGAAAAGGCAGAGAAGCAAATTAGACAATCTGGTTGATGATCAAATAAGATACTTCATTTACTGAAAAATCTATTCCCTCATATAACTCTATGGATTTTATGTTTGACGTGCTTCAGTATTTATCATACCCTTTTGCTATGCATTGGTAGACAGCAGTGTTGTTTCTCTCATTCAGGGCCCTCAAACAATAATGAACTCATTTGAAATGGATGGCTAGCATGCAAAATTGGACTGTCATGATAAAAAATGTAAATTCGAGTTTTTTCACATCTCAGTGTAGTGAAATTTCTTCTGTAATGCAGCATAATCAAAAGATTATGAACTTGGGGGTCAGACCAGAGATCAAATCCTGACTGTCACGTACTTCTTGCATAACCATCATTAAGGAAGTCACTTCTCTGAGCTGCACTTTCATTGTTTATACAATAAAACAAAGTTAGAAAGGAATACTACCTATTTCAGGTTGCACAGAGATTGAGTGCTTGGCGTAAATGAGGCACTCAGGAATGTAGGCACTGAAGGCACTAGAACTTCTTGCCTTCAGACTCGGCACCATTATGTCATCTACCCCAAATGATGCAAGACAAATAATTTTGGACAGGGAAGAGTGCATTTTTGTCTATGTTGTTACTAACTCAGTCTTTAATCTCAGACAAGTATATTCTGGATTTCAGTGGCCTACTGTGTCAATAACAACTGGGTCTCCCATGCCTCTCAGCTTCACATTCACCTCTCATTTTCTTGCTTCATCACATAGAAGGTGCTGGAAGGACACCAGAGGAGGAAGGGGGAGCTTAGTCCTGGTTCTGGGGTGTACTTACGGTTAGCAGTCTCCTTGAGGGCAGAGCACAGGGAACCATCCAGTGGATGGTACCCTGGACCCCAGAGGGCAGGTTTCCAGGGAAATTCACCAGTGCAGTAATCCCCCCAGCCCCCCACCCCGCAAATCTCCCCATCATCCACTGGCGACATGCACCCTTTCCAGTGATGTCCAGATTCTAGCCCTGGGAGTGTGTAAAGGGCTCTTCCATATTGGTTCTTTATTCAGGAATTCTGTCTCAGCCCCAGAATTGGGGTTCTTCCCTGTATCAGCCGTTTTTCTGCTCTTTACAGTTCTGAGTTTTATGTTTTCTGCCTAGTAGGTAATCCACTCTATTGTTAACATTTGTTTAAGTTAAATTTTGCATGTTCAAATTCTCTCTCCTGGTTAGCACACTTAGCAAATTGTTAGGAGGTTTTTAAAGACAATTTTTATCTTTGGCAGTCAATGAGAATTCATGGAATATGCTCGTGTTTGTTTTTGCAGAAGCGAGCCTCATGGATGCATCCTCAGAAAGCCGGTAGCTGGTATGGGCACAGGTTTTTTTTTTTTTTTTTTTTTTTTTTGTATTGAAGGGAGTCATATGAAGCTGAAGAACCAAGAGAAAAGGGATGGGAATGAGGTCAAAAGCAGAGATTGGTGGGTTTAAATCAAAGGCAATTCTGCCTGAGATTTGGGCAATTTTTGGAATAGTGATAGTTGAAATTATCCCCTGGGGAATATTTGAATAGCACACATCTCCAAATCTTAACCCAGTCGGACTAAAACAACATGTCTGGGGTTGGGAACTGGCCTATGTATTTTGGAAAACTCTTTAGGTAATTCTGATATATTGCTTCCTCCCCATCACCAGATGTTAGTTAATTTGTAAGAAACTGTTCACTGAGCATCTATTATGCTTAAGAAGCAGTGCCAGCACCGTAGGCTGAGCCAGACTTTCCCAAGGGCCGTACGCTCAAGGAGTTTGTTGTCTGTTGGGAAAGAAAGAAAAGTGTACTTTTAACTAATACAAAAATCCTCCCACTGTGTGCCAGGCATGGTGCTAAGCATTTTACTCATGTATCTCCTTTAGTCTTGAAAACCCAGTGAGGTAGGTAAAATTCTTAAAACATTTTATAGATAAGGAAACTAAAGCTCAGAATTTGCGTATGTTTCCTCGCTAGAGATACTCAGAAAGCATTATCAGGATTCAAAGGAGGAAGAGAGAAAATCTTTATAGGAAGGGGACCCTGAAGCTGATACACAGATATTTCTGAGTTCTCAAATGTTTTTTTCTAAGAAACAGAAACCTGACTGGAAACCAGGATTCTAGTTCTTTTTCCTTTTCTTGTGTTTTTTTTTTTTTTTTCATTTAACTCATGACATGTTTTATTTAATTATTGTTCTGGTATTCTTCATCTCAAATGTAGTTCTAGATCAAAGATTGAAAACCCAAATAATTAATGGCTGAGGAGGCTGGGTATAAACCCAAGAGTGAGTGGGAGGTGGAGACGGGAGAGGGTTACATGTGGAACATGTAGGCTCACGGTATAGCGATGCCCAGCTACAGATGGATTTACATATCCATTGTAGGGGGCATGCAAACACTGTCTGTGGGCAGGTCCCAGGTTCCCAGGCCTGACTGATCACAAAGGGAGGGCTTACAGATCTTCATTTAAGGTAGACACTTACCAACATCAAAGTCAATTTTTGGTCTCATTTTAAAATTTTGGCTATTTGTGGGTTTCTATTGCAAGACTTCTGTCGTAGACTCTGCAGCAGGGTCCAGGGAGTGAGATGTGGTCTTTGGGGTGTGGTGGAAACAGAATTGCATAAAGATTCATGGGAACTGTGATGATCCCCTTTGCTGGGGATTTTCTAGTCCTTGTTCATTCATACAAGCACTCAGTGGTAGAGAAGATACTGATAAGTAGGTCTATCTGACTTCAAGCCCATATTGTATTCACTAGATAAACATGAGACCATTTATGGACATTTCTTTGCATATTGAGGAAAGCTGAACACAGATGATAAATTTTAAAAATACTAAAATTTCCTTGATAGGGAAATCTAAGAGGCACATGCAGCTCAGAGAAGCCAGGGTGGCTAGATTGGAAAAATCAAGAAAAGCTTTAAGGAGATGATAATGGTCTCTGACTTGGGTGTTGGAGGATGCATAAGCTCTAATAGGTGGAGTTTGATTAGGGGCAGAATAAACCAATGGGCTGAACAGGGAATATCTAGATGAAGGTCAGGGAACAGGAAAAAGTATAGTTTATTTGAAATGTATAGTTATGTATCAGGAAGAGAAGGAAATCCATACGGGTGGATTGGAGCAAAACACAGTCAGGGAAGCTTATGAGCAAGGATATAACATGGCTGGATCTGTTCTTCAAGAAGGACAGTCAAGTAACACAGTCACTATATTGTAGATTCAAGAGAGTGCCTTAGGTGTGGGATGAGAGAGGCTCCTATGGGTGAGTGGGTGTGAAAGAGACTGTGAGGCTGGAAAGAGTCTGTAATAGATACATTGGAAGCAAAATCCATGATCCTTACTGGATTAATTCATTAGACTTAAAGCAAAATGCAGTCAGTGATACTTGCAAAAATCCGAGTTTCATAATTGAGAGCGCATGAATTTAAATAACAGGAAAGTTAAAAGAACATCTATTTGAGGAGTGGAGAAGATTGAGAAAGGGAAGTTGATGACCTCCATTAGTGACACAGTAAATTTGAAATACCATTGTAGGGATTCTTACCAGGACAAAAACGTTTGTCTGGGGCTCAGAGAAGAGTAAATAGTGTTAGAGGAAGATGCATAGGCGTCTTTAGTACAGAGGAATGGTCTAAAGTCACCCATAGCCTTTGAAAGTATCAGAGGAAAACTATACAAAGAGGAGGAGAGGGATGATCATTCAACTTTGGGAACATAGCTGTTTGGGGAATTAGAGGAGGAAGTGGAGCTAGAGAGGACAGTGAGGTCCACAGAGTTGAAGCTGGAGGGGAGGAGGAGACAGAGGAGTGTGATTTTAATTAGGTTTAGGGCGAAGAGGGATTAATGTTGGGGCTTGGGACCAGCTCTTTGGTGACATTTGAAAGTGCAGTTTTAGCAACTAAAGTGGAAACCAGATTACAGGGGATTAAGCTTGTATTGGATGGTGAGGACAAAGGCCAGGAGAAGAGCCGGATGGTTCAAGAATTTTGATCGTGACAGGCTGGGGAGAAGTAGGGCAAATGCTTACCTAGTTCATGACACCAAGGGCAGGTGCTTTCAAGGTAGCAGTGATTTGGGTGTGCTCAGGGACAGAGAGGTACCTCACAATAAATATTTTGATGTAAAAAAGGACAGATGCAAATGCTTAGGTGAGAGGGAGAGACATCCAGAATAGAACTTTCTGTGGAGCAGGAAGGAAACTCTGTCTCCAAAGGCTTTTTCTGAATTAGGAGAGCAATTTGCATACACCTTGGCAAATTTGTTTTAAAATGGCTGGCTTGTTCATGGAATATTCTCCATTTTTCTCTCATGCTCTTTCAAGTTTTTATTGAGAGGGAGAGAGAGAGAGAGAGAGATTCTGAGATTGTGAAATGTCTGGTTAAGTCCAGCATTTCTGGCTGTCCTCTCTAGCCGAGCAGAGCCCATGTTGCACTGCCAGCTGACACTTGGGGACAACTTATTTATGAGCTGGTGTCTGATTCTTAGACACTTCACAGCAGAGAGCATTCTGTAGGAAACTGAGGGCAATTAATGGCATGGTTACCCTACCTGGAGGGCTCTTGGCAGAAATCCCTTTTTCTTAAATTTGCCCACATAGCAAATTCATTGCCAAATACATGTTGGAAGTACTTGAGAAGTGGATTCTGAGAGATGAATCAGTGTTTCCTCAGTAGAGTTTTCCCTGCATCAGGCAAACTTCATATATTTTGGGGGGAAAAACACTAAAGATTCCTTCCTAACCATTCTGAACATGATGAAATGGGTGTCTGAGGAGGCGATTGGCATGCCTATGGATTTATGACTGGTGGCACACCTTTATGATGACCAAACATTCCTGATAGTAGCGAGGCTAGTGCTTGATAATCAGTGACAGAGCAAACTATTGCATTGTTAGAAATCTTCGAGTTTCCTGGAAGTTGCTTTCTGACCTAGTAGAGTCTATGGGGTAACTAGCGGTATGTGCTAACTATGGGGAGTTCTTCATTCTCTTGGGGACTTACCCTCGAGGGGAGACATTGGTATGCATGTGTGTGTGTGTCACATTTATTCTATTAAAAGTAGTATAATTTTCTTTTGGTACCTATTTCTTATTTCTGTACGTGAGCCTCCTTCCTGGAAGCATGGAAGAATGGCCCGACAGACAGAGGAAGGTGGTGGGCAATATTTTCACAGAGAATTCCAGTGCTTATTTCGCTACTGATTTTATTTTTTTCACCATTGATTTTTTAGGAAGTCACTCGTTAGACAGGCATGAATTTTCCTTTTCACTTGGGAGTATCTGGGTGATGTTTCCCACATAAGGAAATTGGATGAAAGCCAAGAAGGAAGGCTTCTCATTGGATCTCAAGTGCTTGGAAGTTGGAGGAATTGCCTGGGACAACTTGCGGACGCCTGGGGCAGCTCCTCTGGGGCACGTGCATTATTAGCCATGGGGACGTCTCTTTTAATTCAGGACGTTGTGTTTCCCTGCCTCATCCATAGATAACGTTATGGGTCCACCCTTACTGATTTGTTGATTTTAGTGTTATCAGCTGCATCTTCTTTATGAGAACTTTACAATATTACTGGGTCTTCTTTAGCTTACTTTTAAAGCCTCAAGAGTTTTTTTTGTTTTGTTTTTTGTTTTTTTTACTTACGTCAGAGGCTTTATTTTACAATTCCTTTTTCTTGATCTATAGTTGAACTTTTCAAAAGCTGCCACAATTCTGGTAGATTTAAAAGTGAAATTTGAAAGAATCTAGCTTGTTTTAGGATTGGGTTCAGCTCCACGAACTCCTCATGGGAGCTCATAAGATAAGAGTTATTGTTTCTCCCATAACAGGAAATCTGGAGGTACACAATTTGGGGCTGTGTGTTTGTGCTACGACATATATTTTTCAGGCCCCTCTCTTCTCTACTATTCTTAGCATGTTGGTTTATTCTCATGATGACCAATGGCAGCAACATGGCACAAGTATTTGCAGTCTTGTTTCAGCCATTCATTTAGGAGGAAAAGTAGAGATATCATGAGGAGGGAGGAATAGCCTTGTACCAGAAAAACTGCTTTCCCAGAAATTCTGTCCACCTGTCTCCCTGCCTAAATTGTGTGACATGACCACCTCTTCTTGCAAGCGGGGCTGGGAATGCTGGATTTCAGATGGTATTTTCAAAAACAACAACAACAACAACAACAACAACAACCCAGAGCTCTCTCAATAAGGAAGGGAGGTGTGCTAGTAAACAATATGGCCGGTATCTTTTATAAGAACATCTTCTCCCAAAAAAATTCTGTTTAAGGATAGTTAATAGGTAAAATGACATTTTGTAAGAAAACAGGGAGAAATAATTAGATAAAAACAAGTCAGAGAGTTGGATCATATTATGTTATATTATATTACGTTGGGCAGCAAACTAGATTAGACCCATCAAAAAGATATGAAAACATAATGATATTTATTTATTAATTTAATTTGTGGCATATCACTTTCCTATAACACGTTTTGGTTTCTAGCCCGAGGGAGTTTCCAGCTAAAACTACATTCTTTTGCTCATAAACAAAATTTCCTCTGAAATCTTACTCATTTCCTTAACTTGTGGACACAGTTTTCAATAGTGACATTCAAAATGATAAAGCTTTTTTTATCTGATTTAATTGGGATCAATAGTTGGTCCATTGTTTAAAAGTGTTCTTTAAAATAAGAGATCATGAACATTGTACATGATTTCTTAAAAACTATTTTTTCAGATCTTTATTGTGGCAAAATATACATAATGTAAAATTTATCATTTTAACCTTTGTTAAATGTATAACAGCGGCATTAAGTACATTTCTAATGTTGTACTCCCATTACAACTCTCCATTTCCAAAACTTACTCATTATCCCAGATTGAAAATCTGTACCCATTAAACAATAACTCCCCATTAGCATACTACTCAGCATATTTTCAAAGTTCATGTTGTAGCATCTATCAGATTTTTATTCTTGTTAAAGCTGAATAAAATTCCATTGTGTGTATATAACACATTTCATTTATCCATTGATCTGTTGATGGATGTTTGTGTTATTTCTACCTTTCAACTACTGTGGATAATGTTGCCAAGGGTGTGCAAGTATGTGTTTGAATCTTTCAGTTATTTGGGGTATATACCTACAAGTGGAATTGCTGGGTTGTATGGAAATTCTGTGTTTTAACTTTTTGAGGAAACGTTTCCCACAGAGTCTTCATTCTTACATTCTCGCAAGCAATACACAAGAATTCCAGTTTTTCTACATCCTCACCAATGCTTACTGTCCATTTGTTTTTGGTAATGGTCCTCTTTAAAAAAAAAAATTTATTTGAGAGAGAGAGAGAGCACGCATGTGCACATGAGTAGGGGGAGGACAGAGGGAGAGAACCTTAAGCAGACTCCCTACTGAGTGTGGAGCCTGACGCTGGGCTTGATCTCACAACCCATGAGATCATGACCTGATCCAAAACCAAGAGTGAGACACTCAACCGATTAAGCCACCCAGATGACTGGTAATGGTCCTCCTTATGGAGATGAAGTGATATCTCATTATATGATTCGCATTTCTGTAATGACTGGTGATATTCACCATCTTTTAATGTATTTATTGACAATTTGTGTATGATTTTTGGAGAAATGGCTATTGAAGTCCTTTGCCCTTTAAAAAACTGGGTTGTTGTTATTTTGTTGTTGAGTTGTAGGCGTTCTTTGTATATTCTGAATATTAAGCCCTTATCAGATATATGATTTATAAATATTTTCTCCCATTCTGGGGCTTGCCTATTCACTTTGTTGATTATCATTTAATGCACAGAAGTTTTTAATTTTGACATTGTCCAATTTATCTATTTTTTCCTTTATTTGCATGTATCTTAAAAACAAATTTTGACCTAAAGTATTCAAATACACATGACTTAGTCAAACTTTGGAGGAAGGAAGGCTTTTTATTATGTTTGAATTGCTTGGAATTTTGTATATACTCTGATAAAATCTATTCCTAATCCATAATTTTTGGTTTCTTAATTTGGAAAGTCAAAGGAAAACATTGTGAATCATTTTGGAGGCAGAATTCTTTTTTTTCAGATTTAAAATTTTGTCCTTTGATTTTCTTGCCCACACTTAATTTTATACTTTTTTTAAAGCAATTCATTCTTTCTTTTTTTGTAATCTTTCCAAAGCATTCTACTTAGTTTTCATGGGATTAAAAACTCTTTGTACACACATTTTAATAGATTATAGTACTGTTTCTCAAAAGATTTGTATAAATGACTTTTCCCCCTTTTAATCCATCTTAGACTGATGCCTTTGTTAAATATAATAAAATTGAATTATTAGAAAAAATGAAATAAAATATATTTTTGTACAAAACATAATCCCATAGTAATTTTTTATTACTAGATTCAACAGACATGACATTGTAACCCAATACATATAAGCTAAATAAACATACTTCCAGGAAAAAGGAAGAGAATTGCAAAATCTGTGCAAAGTGTCCATTGAAAGTGTGCATGTAGACAATATGTAGAAGCATTATTATATTCACAACTCTGTCATCCTACAATTATAACTAAACAAAAACTGTAAAGGAAATAATAATGTATATTAAGTGCCTAGATGCAATATTTGAATGAACACCCTACATATTAATATTTTGAAATTTCAGTGTGATAAATGTGTTTGATTGCTGTTTTAATATAGTTTGGATTGACATTAATACTATTCACTAAGAATAATGTATATCTACAAAAGTTTCTATATTATGTTTTATTTTTTTAAAGATTTTTATTTATTTGTTTGAGAGAGAGAGAGCACAAGTAGGGCAGAGAGGAGCAGAGGGAGAGGGAGAAGCAGGTTCCCCACCGAGCAGGGAGCCTGATGCAGGGCTTGATCCCAAGACCCTAGGATCATGACCTGAGCCAAAGGCAGATGCTTAACCATCTGAGCCACCCAGGTGCCCCTCTATATTCTGTTTTAAAACGCAATGGGAATAGAAAGTGATTTTAAAGCAATTTCAGTGAACCAGCATCTTCATTTTTATCTTTTATTTAAAATGATGTAGGTTGTCCTGCATTTTCAGAAGTAAATCGTCAATCTTTCAGCAGTGGTTAGTTCCAACAATGTTCCTGTGAAGGAAAAGTTGATGAAAGAAATAGATGCTGGATCCATGAACTTCTTATGCATGAATCTTCTTTTGAAGGAAAATAAAATTCAAAATGTTCTATCAAATTCTTATGGTATTTGGTAATAGCTTTTCATTGATGTGCAGTATTGAAGTCATCACTTCATCACTTCATTAATCAATGTTGCTAAATTGTGGGGCGTATCATGTCTCTAGAAATTCCATTCTTCCAAGCTTATAATGGTTGTTTTTGCCTTTCATTCTGCTTTTATCTTCCATTGAAAAATATGTTACATTTTTCTCTTCCCATAGAAGCGTTAATATTATTAAAAATAATTTTACATCAGACACACAACCCTGTCATTAACCATGGTTTTTAAAATTTTATAAATTACAAAGAATTTATTTTGTAGTTTAAATATTCCCAACAGAAATTGTTTCCTCAAGAACCACTGTGTACCAACAAGCAATGACAGTGTTTATAATCAGCTTCCATATGATCATTTGATAAAACAAATGTTGGTGAGGATGTGGAGAAAGGGGAACCCTCTTACACTGTTGGTGGGAATACAAGCTGGTGCAGCCACTCTGGAAAACAGTGTGGAGGTTCTTCAAGATGTTAAGCATAGAGCTACCCTATGATCCAGCAATTACTCTACTAGGTATTTACCCCAATGATACAGATGTAGTGAAAGGAAGGGGCACATGCACCTCAAAGTTCATAGCAGCAATGTCCGCAATAGCCCAACTGTGGAAGGAGCCGAGATGCCCTTCAACAGATGAATGGATAAAGAAGATGTGGTTCATATATACAATGGAATATTACTCAGCCATCAGAAAGGATGAATACCTACCATTTGCATCGACATGGATGGAACTGGAGGGGATTATGCTAAGTGAAATAAGTCAAGCAGAGAAAGTTAATTATCACATTGTTTCACTCATATGTGGAACATAAGCAATAGCATGGAGGACCATAGGGGAAGTGAGGGAAATTAAAAGGGGGAGAAATCAGAGAGGAAGATGAACCATGAGAGACTATGGACCCCAGGAAACAATCTGAGAGATTTAGCAGGGTGGAAGGTGAGAGGAGGGGGTGATAGAGTGATGGGCACGTTCTGTGGTGAGCACTGGGTGTTATATGCAATTAATGAATCATTGAACATTACATCAAAAACTATGTATTATACAGTGGCTAACTGAACATAATAACAAAAACAATATTTTCAAATTTAACATTTTAGCCTTTATATAATTCACAGTTTTTACCATGCCAATAATTACACAGTTTGGTTTAGCTCACATTTTTTTTATTGCAGGATTTTCTTGATGAAGAATATAGCAACGACGTGGTGGAACTGGAGGGTGTTATGCTGAGCGAAATAAGTCAGAGAAAGACGTGTATCATATGACCTCACTGATATGAGGAACTCTTAATCTCAGGAAACAAACTGAGGGTTGCTGGAGTGGTGGGGGGTGGGAGGGATGGGGTGGCTGGGTGATAGACTTTGGGGAGGGTATGTGCTACGGTGAGCGCTGTGAATTGTGCAAGACTGATGAATCACGGATCTGTACTTCTGAAACAAATAATGCAATATATGTTAAGGAAAAAAAAAGAAGATAGCAGGAGGGGAAGAATGAAGGGGAGTAAGTCGGAGGGGGAGACGACCCATGAGAGACGATGGACTCTGAAAAACAAACTGAGGGTTCTAGAGGGGAGGGGGGTGGGGGGATGGGTTAGCCTGGTGATGGGTATTAAAGAGGGCACATACTCAGTGGAGCACTGGGTGTTATGCACAAACAATGAATCATGGAACACTACATCCAAAACTAATGATGTAATGTATGGTGATTAACATAACATAATATAAAAAAGAATACAGCATGTTGATTCACTTTCTGGCACAAAATCCTTAATCTTGGTAACTACTTTAAATGAATTCCTATTACTATTTCTAAGCCATCAGAACATATTTTCTCACAAAATGTAAATGCCAAACCATACCTGCTGACCCCGTTTATATGTTTGGTTGTTGTGACAACATCAAGTGATTATGAAGGATTCTAGGTACTCTCAGTTTCTGTACTTGCTCCATTTATTTCCAGCCAGGGAATATTAGATAGCTGTCCAAAACCATTATGACCACACTTTGAGCAGCACTGGTTTACATGATCTTTAAATAAATTACCTAATTACAGTAATAAGTAAAACTGGACTAAATCAATAAGGAAATATGCAGCTATCAACCAATCAGGGTTGAAGGAAACAGATTTCCTCTCTTGATTGGAGAAAAGACAAAGAATTTGCCTACTTTTCATTTACCACAGTACACTCTCCAATGACAATTCCTCCTACCTGCAAAATATATTTACCCTTCCCAAAATTTTCATTCCATTGTAGACTCAGGCTCAAATTCTGGGATCTCATCATATAAACAAGTCCAGTTGTGGGTGAAGCTTCTATTGGTCATATGAACTAAAGGGAAGTACCATGTCTTCCATAAACCCAAGAAAGATGTGTGGCAGGAACCGAGTAACAGTAGTAAGCATTCCTGTTCAAGAAGTGGACAACGAAAGGCACACAACCGCTCCTCTTCCACAGCAATTACAAAATCCAGCTGGGCACATTAGCAGGTTCTCGTGGGCTGTGGGTAAGGAAGTGTCCCTTTACGAGGCCCTGTTTCTGTTTCTGTTTCTCGTACCCTTGTTCCCCTCATCTCCTCAGCCCACCCTCTTTGTTCTTGGTTCTGATCTCTGAGCTGTTCTTCCTTCTCTGTAGGAAATCACTCATGTTTGCATTTGAGGTGTGTTTTCTCACTTTGCTTCCAATGTTAGAAAGTTGGAGTCTGTTTTAGTCATCTATTGTTGCAAATATTTGTGGTTTAAAACAACAGATCCTTATGATCTCAAGGTTCCTGTGGGGTGAGATTTGATAGTGGCTCAGCGAGGTGGTTTGGGTTCAGGATCTCTCAGAGGGTTGCAGCTGGGATATCTGTAGGGGAGGTGGTCCTCTAAAGGCCGGGGCTGGAGGATCTGCTTCCATTATGGCTCACTCACATGACTACTGTTAGGAAGCCTCAGGTCATCACTCAGTTTCATTTTCCCAACACACAGGTCTCTTCAAGGGCTGTTTGAAGGTACGTGTGAAATGGCAGCAAACTTCCTGCAGAGGAGGTAACCAAAGAGAATTAGGAGGAAGTCTCAGGGCTTTTCATGGCCTCGTCTCTGAAGTCAGACTCAGCCCTATCTGCGTTGCTCTGTTAGAAGTGAGTCACTAATGCCTCTCCACATGCAAGTAGAGGGGTAATTACGCTCTACTTCTCCAGTGCAGGAGTGTCACAGAATTTGTGGACATATGTTAAAACCACCCGGGGCTCCTACAGACTCTTCATTTGAACTTCCTCTAGTCTGTTTACTTTAAGCAGATACAAAGTCCTTTAAAACTTTGTGAGATTCTTATGAATCTCACTAACACAAAAAGATATTGCAATTTTGAAACAGATGAAAATGCATGGCAGAAACTTGATTTCAATCACTCTCCCTTGATCAAAAGATCTTCACAGTTCAAATGCCCAGGATGATCAGAAAGACAAGACACTTTTTTTTTCTCTTAGAGGAAACAAGATAAAAGTCCTCTTCTATTAATGTATTTAGGGCTGAGGATTTTAATAATCATTAAGTGGGCACTTCTTTATAGAAGGAACCAAATCTCTTTCACTTGTTTTAGTGATTTAAGAAAAAGTCACACTTGTCAATAATGTTCTTAGGGAGCTAACAATCTTTGTTTAGAAATACTCAGAAAAGCTACAAGTTATGAAAAATGAGATTCTGAAGTCTTGAGTTGGCTTGAGAAGAAATATCTAAGGGTCAGTACACAGGACATAAATGGGAATCCTGGAGTTTGTTTGGAAGATGTGTTGTTGAGAGAAGATAGGGAGAAAGGACCATGGAAGTAAGACAAAGCAAGGCGAGCAACAAGGAGGGGGGTATTGCCAAGGGGTGTTGATGAGAAATTTGTCTAATATTAAAGTTGTTAGCTCTCCGTGAGAGAAAACTCCTGCATCTTGCCAAATTTCCAACAAGCCTAGCACATGCAAATGTCCTGTATGAGATTCCATTTCATTCCCAAATCCATGTGAAAAGAGGGGAGTTCCATGGGATATGGACTCTAATGATGGTGAAAACATGTAGAAGCCAGTCCATGAAACTAAAATAACCCTGAGAACATAGATGTCTGCGAATGTACAAAAGGAAGCATGAGGGACAGTAGGTCTGAGCTATTCACTGTGCTACCATTTTGCCCTTGCCAGCAACCAGGGGTTGCTTTATAGTGTTTGCTGAATAAATGGATGGATTAAAGACAATGATCTCTGTAGGGTTTAAAGGACCAAGCAAAATCACTTTGCAACCGTCAAACGTATTAATATTAATTCTCCATTGATTGCCCTTTATACATATTGTGTTGAATTATTAATTTAAACTGTCTGTGTGACATATTTCTTTTCTCTCTAAAGAGCTTTGGTTTGTTTGAACAATTTCTGCCCTCATAATATAATGCAGAACTGATTTAGTGAAAAATTATCTACCTTTGATGAGGTGGCAACCTTGTCTCTCTCTTGCTCTAAGACATTAAACCAACCTTTTCTCTCAGTGAAATGTCTGCACAAAAATGTCATGTTTAACATCAATACATTGTGTGAGGAATTATGGTCAGAAGTTCAGTGAGTGTTTAAGAGATCAGAACTTTGAGATTAATTGTGGTATCTTGTAGGAAAGCTAATGCCAGCCTATCACCATGGGTTACATACGCCCTATAACTATGGGCACAGGAGGATGCAGACTTCTCTCTTTGTGGTCTCTGTGAACCAGGGTGAAGGAAAAATAATTTCCCAGGTTTACACGATACCACACTCTGGAGATAAAGTTTATAGTTCTCATTTTTAGTTTTTTATCTCTAGAGTTTCCCTGAGTCGCTGCATGTTGCTTCTAAACATACCCTCACCTTCTCTTGCTTTGGCGGAAAAAGCATAGGCTTCCATCCACCCTGAATCTTTTACTCCCCCCCTCAGTAATTAGTAAATTTAAAATAAAACTTGATTTATCTTCAAAGGCAACTCAACACTTGATTATATTAGATGTGACTGAATATCACTACTCAGTGAACCTGTTCTTATTCCCCTAAAAACTGAAAAAAAAAAAAAGTGCATACTGAGTAGCTATTTTGGTAGATTGTATAAAGTCGATGCCACCGATTGGTCAGAACTATTACATAAAATCTTAGTCTCTTACCCTGAATCAAAAGAAGAACCTGGCAGTCGAATGCTATTTTAAAAATTAGCACAGATTTTAGGGAGTGGCTGGTACTAGGAATATGTGCACTTTAGCTGAATAAGTTGCAAAACAGAAAGAAATGCTCATTACTTAAATGGAAATAACAAGTCTCACTCATTTAGGAGAGAAGCTGGAAAAAAAGTGAAGGATTCCCACTGGGAAATTGGTACCAGTGAATCAGCCCAGAACTAGCCCCAGGTGTGCCTTTATTCCTTGCTCCAAGTAATTGAAATAGATTGTATCCTGAAGCAGTTTGGGGTTAAATTGACCCATTGAAAACCATTTTGCTTTTCATTTTGTGAAATCTGCACATTTTTAATAATAAAGTAGGGTACTTTTTTTTCCCCTGTAAGATACTGAAATGCTAGACCCGAATAGCTGCTTTTGGTAGTTATGGAGCTATTTTGTTTAAAGAAAACAGAGTTGAATTAAACTCTGTCTCCATGAGATCCTGTTTGATTGCATCAGAGTTTTAAATTGTGAGGCTATGAAAAAAGTTAATTTACATTTATTTTCAGAACATCCTGACCTCGTGCAGTAGATTCGAGGTAGCAAATACGCTAGCTAAGGATATTAATTCCTGGCTTTGTTTCTAGGGGATCATTTCATTATTATTATAAAATGCTGGGAGATATTAGATAATGTTTGTCTGGGATGGAGGAAAAGATTACGTGGCATTGGAATAGGGAAAGAAATAAGCAATTCAGGGAAGGATCTAGAATAGACTAAAAGCAGTCAACAAAGTAAATGGCCAAAAATGGAAGAGACAATATATTATTACTAATAAAAGTCCTATTTTATTCCTGACTCTAAATAATTGTGTGTCTAATTTTAAAAATATCACCATTTGATAATATGATACCAAGACTCTTTTTTTTTTTTTAAAGATTTTATTTATTTATTCATGAGAGAGGGAGAGAGAGAGAAGCAGAGGGAGAAGCAGGCTCCCAAGGAGCAGGGAGCCCGATGCGGGACTCAATCCCAGGACCCTGGGACCATGACCTGAGCCGAAGGCAGACGCTTAACGACTGAGCCACCCAGGTGCCCTTGATACCAAGACTCTTTGAGTATCCAAATAGTGAATGTGGATAGATGAGCAGCTTTGACATTTAATTCAGATTGGTACATCATTTTCATGAAATTTACTTTGGAACCTGGCTTATTCAGTTAAACTGGTCATGCTTCTAAGGGCAGATGATTGTTATAACTGAGCTGAAGTTGTTATAACTGAATGAGATACATATAACTTGTTATGTGTACAAATTATGTTACGTGTAGAGCGTATCAGCATATGTATGGCTTTTTTAAAATTTTTTATTGTTATGTTAATCACCATACATTACATCATTAGTTGTTGGTGCAGTGTTCCATGATTCATTGTTTGTGCATAACACCCAGTGCTCCACGCAGAACGTGCCCTCCTTAATACCCATCACCAGGCTAACCCATCCCCCCACCCCCTCCCCTCTAGAACCCTCAGTTTGTTTCTCAGAGTCCATCATCTCTCCTGGTTCGTCTCCCCCTCCGACTTACTCCCCTTCATTCTTCATATAGCTATGTTAATATAACTGCTCTAACAGTTGAAACATTTGCTTCGACTTTCATAAAGTTTTATCGAGGTATAGTTTACATACAGTGCAATGCATATGTGGAATACAGTTCGGCAAGTGTTGATAGAGGCATATAGCCATATAACCACCACCACAATGAAAATACGGAACATTTCCACGAGCCCTTAAGATTCCCCATGTTTCTGTACAGTCCAATCCCGCTATCCATTCCTGGACCCAGACAACCACTAATGCACCTTCTATAGGTACAGAATAGAACGGCTTTTCTTAGAGTTTCAAATGAATAGAATCATATACTATCGGGTCCTGTACGCCTGGCTTCTTTTGCTCACACAATGTTTTGTGTACTCACCCATTATGTTGTGTATATTGGTTTTTCGTTCCTTTTTATTGCTGTGTAGAATCCATTGTGTGGGTGTACTACAATTTGTCCATTCACCTGCTGGTGGATATTGGCTTCTTTCCAATCTGGAATATTATGAATAAAATTTCTACAAACAACCAAGTACAAGTCTTTGTCTACCTACAAGTTCTCATTCCTTTTAGGGAACCACTTAAGAATGGAACATCTGGATTATAAGGCCAGCCCACATTTACCTTTATAATAAATGGCCAAAGATTTTTCCTAAGTGGTTATGCAACTTTACATTCTCAGCAGCAATGTGTGAGAGTTCCTGTTCTCATTATCCCTTCGTATTTGGTCAGTCTTTTTATATGAACCATTTAGTATACAGTGGTATCTCACTGTGGCTTTAACTTGATTTTCTCTGATGACTAATAGTGTTGAATATTTTTGCATGTACTGACTGGTCATATTTTATCTTCTTTTGTAAAGTGTCTGTTCAAATTTTTGTCAACATTTTAATAAGGGTGTTTGTCTTCTTATTGATATGTATCCCAAATATTTTCTCCCAGTATGTGGATTGCCTTTTCATTTTCCTAAAGAGAGAAAGATGTTGGTGAAATCCTTTCCACTTATTATTCCTATTTCTTAGATACTTCCTAAGAAATCTTTACCTATCTCAAAGTAAAAAGATTTTATCCTCTGTTTCTTCTAGAAGTTTTATAGATATGGCTTTTAAATTAGGTCTGGGATGCATTTCAGTTTAGCTTTTGTGTATGAAAAGAGGCAAAGGTGGAGATTCATCTTTCTCTCTATGAATGTGCAGTGTAGCACCATTTGGTGGAAAAAAACTACTCATTTTCCACTGAATCACGTTGGCAACTTTACTGAAAATCACTTGACATATGATTGTGTTTTGGGGTCTCTCTATTGTATGGCTTTGATCTATATGCCTATTCTTATGCTAATACCACAAAATCTTGATTAAGAAATCTTGAAATCTGTTAGTGTATCTTCTTTAATTTTATTCTGTCAAAATTCCTTGCTATTCTATGGTCTTTGCATATTTATATAAATTGTGGAATTGCCTGCAATTTATATAAAAAGAAATAGTATTTTGATTGGGAATGAATTCAATCTAAAGATCAGTATGTAGAAAATTGATGTGGTAACAATATTTAGTCTTTCAATTCATGAACATGATGTGCCTTTTGATTTACTTGTTTTCAATCATTTTTCAGCCATATTTGATAGTTTTTAATATGTATGCCTTAACACCTCTTGTCCAGACCTTGTATTCTGACTTTGTATTCTGTGATCTTGCTAAACGCGCTTATTTTAATAGCTCTTTTATTACTGTTATTATTACTATGATGAATCTTTTAGAATTTCTTTGAAGAGGACATATCTTCCGCGGATAAAGCAATTTTATTTCCTCCTTTCCAATCTGCCTGGCTTTTCCTTTTCTTGACCATTGTGCTGAGTGGGACCTCCAGTAGTTATTGAACAGAAGTGGTGAGAGCCAACAGGCATCTTTACTTCTTCACTCTTAGGGAGGAAATATTCAGGCTTTCACCTTCTCGATGTTAGCCCATTTCCATACATGTTCTTTATCAGTTTGAGGAGGTTCCTTTCCATTTCTAATTTGCTGTGATTTTTTTATCATAAAACATTTTGAATTTTGTCAATGCTCACCTGAGATGTTCATATGTGTTTTATGCTTTATTCAGCTGCTAGGTTCAAGTACATTGATTTTTTTGAATGTTAAAATGAGTTTGCATTCCTGTTATAAACACCATTTATGCATGGTACATTATCCTTTTCATATATTGTTGCGTTTGATTTGCTAACTTCTTTTTAAGGATCTTATATTCATGTTCATGGTAGATATGGGTCTATAGTTTTCTTATTATGTCTTTGTTTTATTTTGGTATCAGGATAATGCTTCCCTCATAAAATTATTGAAAATAACATGTTCCCTTTTATTGTCTTTTTGATCTGTAATTATGATCCTTCTTTTATTCCTGACCTTGATCATTTATGCTTTATTTCTTTTTTTCTTGATCCTTCTAACTAGATTTTTAGAAGTTTGTTGATTAAAAAACAACTTCTGGCTTGATTTTCTCTATGTTGTTTTTACCATTTCCTATTTACTAATTTTCTACTCTTTTTCACTTCCTTCCTTCTACTCAGTATGGGGTTATTTTGTTTTTCATTTTATAGGTTCTTAAGGTGGATGCTTAGATCATTGCTTTTGGATCATTATCCTAATTCAAACATTTTAGCTGTAAATTTCCCAGTAATTAATTACTGCCCCAGCTGCATATCATAAATGTTGATTTATTCTCATTTTCATTCAGTTCAAAATGTTCCCTTGTATATTTTTGTTTGACCTACTGATTATATCCAAGCCTATATTTATTTTGTTAATTATTTGAGTTTTTCCATACTTTTTCTGTATCGGTTTTGAATTGCATTCTGTTGTGGCCAGAGAACTGTGTATGATTTCAGTCTTTTAAAATCTATTTAAACTTGGTTATGGCCTGGCATATAGTCTAATTAGCTGCATGCTTCATTCGTGGATACCTGAAAATAATATGCAATCTTTTATTTATGTGTGGGGTTGTCTACAAATGTCAGTTTGGTCAACTATTGGTAGCGTGTATTATATAATCTGTCGATTTCCTTTCTACTTGTGGGTTCCAGATTGTTTTGTTCTCCCTCGTTTTACACCCATCTTCCCTTGCCAACTGCCAGAAACCTGGATTTCAAGCTCCAGCGACTGGCACAAAGAAAGCAGTCTTGTAGAGACTATTTATACATATAGCTCCCAAAATGACATTAAATCTCCTAATGCTCTCTAGTTGAACCTTGACTTTTCTAATTGAACCTTGACTTACACACCTGTTTTGTTTCGACTTCCTTTAACGTCTCCTGCTTTCCACGTTTATCTATTTTTATTGTTTTCAGGTGTGTTTAGAAAATTGTAAAAATAAATTGAAGGTTGGATGGATGGATGCATGGATTTATCTATCTACCATTTCTCAGTGGTGCTTGGAACCATCAACCCTCTAGGGTCATCCTAATTCAATTCTGGAATTAAAATAACTTGAAGCTGAATTTCAGGTTCTCATACAAGCTGTTCACTTCCACTTTAACCTTCCTCTATGGGTGCAACTTTTCTGGATTAACTTATTGGGTTCACCTATTCCCTCTGCACTTGATAGGCCCTGGAATCTAATTCTTGTCCCCAGGTCCTTAGTGCTATCTGTCTTTCAGACTCTCAGCCAATCACTGTGTGAAAAAACAACCCTCACAGTTGGCATACATCTCCGGGCCTCTTTTCTTTCCCCAGATACCGAGCAATCATGCACTATTTTACTGGTCCTTTGATGCGTTCCTACACATGATTAGAAAAAATTTTTTTCAGTAATACTAGTTGCTTTCACAGAAGTTTAATCCAAATTACCTGGGTCATAGTTATTGGAAGCATAAGTCTTATCTACTTGAATTCATATTATCTTTGTGTGCTATATGTATCTAAGTGGTTATATCTTTTTTTTTTTCTTAAAAAGTAGATATAAGTAAGTTATTCACAGGATGAGTTCTGGACCCAGATTGCTTGTGTTTTTTCTTGGCTGCAACACTATTTAGCTATGTGACATTACCCAAGATACTTAAATCTCTCTGCCTTCTTTTCTTCATGTGATTCTCTTGAGGATTAAATAAATTAATACAAGTTCAGCCCTGAGGTTATTGACTTGCACATTTGGAGTATATGATCAATATTAGGTATTATTATTATTAGGTACAAATTTATGTTAAATCAAGCCTAAATTAAAGTAAAATCAATGGATGGATCCAACATTGTGAGCAAGGAAGCTCATTTTCGTCTCATTTTTTGAGATAGCCTAGAAAAGAGTAAATTTCCAGGTTTTCTAATTCACTAGTTAACTCTAACCATGTACCACCAAGAATTTCCAGATGCTAATGGCATACATTCTGCATTCTTTTAATTTCCCTTGGGAACTAAATATAGTACAGGTAAGATTTTCCTTTGTTCCAGTGAAATCTATCCCCATGGCTTATAATCATGCCTTGGCTCTAGACATCTCCGTACCTTCTAGTACCACTTCTTAGGTAGTTGGGTCTAGACATCTCCGTCCCTTCTTGTACCACTTCTTGGGTAGTTGGCTCTAGACATCTCCGTACCTTCTAGTACCACTTCTTGGATAGTAAATGCTTAAGGTTAAAGACCTACATGCCTTTATGATAGGACCTTTCTTTATACAGCTACTTTCTGGCCTTAATATTTTATTAGGAAGAAAATAAAAGTACCCTGTGTATTCTTTCCATTTTTTCCTCTTTTATATAGAAACTGGATGTTTCTCAGTTGGGCTGAGAATCATCCTGGCTTTCCTGTGTGTGTGAGGAGAAAGAGTCCTACACTTCCTGCTGCCAACAATCACAAATACAAGAACCAAAGGTGGCTGTGTCAGGAAATATATCAGGACATAGCTCAAAATGCAGCATAAATGGATCATAAAGAATAAAAAGTAGACATCAATATCACCTCTTTCTCTTATGTTTTTCTAACAAACTGCGAAGACCAGTGCAAAGGAAATATAGTTATATTGCTTGTATGCTCTCATCAGCAAATAGAATAGAGAGACCAAAGTTCACATAAGAGGCTTATGTTAAATCAGCTTCTCCCAAGTCAACAGAAATTTTCATTCAGAGAAATCATCTGAAAACCTCTAAATATATTTCAAACAATGAACATCTACCAGAATAAGAAAGTTAAATTGTGGGATGGGTCCTATATGGATTCCCAAGTCCTCTGTACAGAACAACACTAGGCTTTCTTTCAAATTCTGTCCAGAATATATTACTTGAGAAATCCTAGCTGAGCGATTATGGATGGAAAATATTTTTGCAAGCATTTCAAAAAGTGGAGGCATATCTGAAATTACAAAGAAATGAATGATCTGGCATTTTCTTCAGGTCATACCCTCTGCCAAACCATTTTTCTTATACTAACCTGGGTTTGCTCTATCGCCCGTGTGAAGAGCAATGTTGGAAAATGCCACTTGGAACAATAGGTTCTATTCAGATCATGTCACCTTTATGTCTTTTCAGATTCATGGGGAACATGTCGTTTTTCCTGAAAATGGCATTCTGTGATATCCATAGTGAAGAGACTGTATTTTTTCCCCTCCAGTCTGTTTTTGTTGTTGAAGTTCCTAATATCGGGAGTGATCATTTAGGAGCTGCTTGTCCTCCACCTGAAGTCTCTGATAACCCATTATGCCAATCAGTTACACAACTATGGGCGAAAGGGGGTGTTTTGTGTTTTGATTTTTGCTCCTTTAACAAAGCTCCGGGAAAATCATGGCTGTAGCAGTACCTGCGAGGGGACTGGGGAGAGCGCGTGGAAAACACCGAGCTAGCTCCTCTCTTTCTTGAGACGTTCATGTCCTCCCTCTGCAGACTAGCACCTAGCTTATGGCAGCTTGGAGCTCCAGACTCGCATCTCTCGGTTTTGCCTCTGAGCAGACACTGAGAGCTCTTTCCTTGGTCTCAAGATCAGAAACCTAAGGTGACGGTGGCTCGACCCAGCCGTGGTCAGGGACCTGGCCTGAAGTCGTCATAAGTGCCTGGGCTGGGGTGGGGATCCACCTCCCTCACCAGCCTGCCCAACGAGGGGACGATTCTGTTGTCATCATTCAATGGATGGGGTGCGTCCACCGTGACTAAAGGCTTTCCTGGTCCTGCACTTATTTAAATATAACCTATATCACACCTGCACACATTTCTTACCACCAACTACCTCTTGTCTATTTTCACATGTTCTCAGTTTCAAAACAAAAGTGCCTAAGAGCTTTGTATGTGGTTGGCCGTTTGATTTTTTGAGGGAAATTGTGGTGATCCACCATTATTAGGACATCAAGAACCTGGAGAATACTTAATGATAAAGGTGCCTGTGAACTCACATCTCAGAGCAGCCTGACTCATGGAATATTTGTGCACTTCTGTACTTTCCACTCTCAGAGGAACTATCTAGATTTTGCTTGTTGCTCCAGGTCACGTTCCTAAACTGTCCAGAACGTAAGATCATCTGAAGAGCTTATTAAAAATATAGGTTCACTGGCCCTGGCTCAGATCTACTGAAAAAATAATCTGTATTCTTTCTTTTTTAAGTTTTTTTTTTTTTTTTATTTACTTGAGAAAGAACACATGCACATGCAAGAGGGGGCGGGGAAGGGCAGAGATGGAGAGACAGAATCTCAAGCAGATTCCCTGCTGAGTGTGGAGCCTGACACAGGGCTCAATCTCATGATCCTGAGATCATGACCTGAGCCAAAATCAAGAGTCTGTTGCTTAACCAACTATGCCGACCAGTCACCCCAGAAGAAATAATCTGTAGTCTTATCATCGATCAAGTCTGGAAGAAATGCAGGGTGTCAAGGTGAGCTAGTGGATTACCTTGTCATTTTCTCTCTAATGGGGGAATCTTGCTTATTGGTATGTGCAGAACCCAGAGGGATCAAAGTGGATTGAGGCAATGAATTGCTTTCTGATTGTTCAGCTATTTATTTATTCTGTTACTAAAGCATTTTTTTCAGAGTACACATTATTTTTGGTTTTTTGAATTATTCATCAGTAACCTTGTTAATAAAATATATATATATATTCTCTTCATCTGCTCATGGAAATGTTCTCTAAGAGTACCAAGATAAGCACCATGAATATTAGAAGCTAGGTTTTTCTGTACACATTTCTTTACGTGGAGTAACTCCTTTGGTCTTTATCAAAACACTGTGAGTTTATTGGAGTCAGTATCTTCTGCTTTTAACAGAAGAGAAATATTAAAATTTAGAAGAATTAAGTCATTGCTTCATTTGACAAGGTGAGTGCCCACAGAGCCATGGTAGGCCAACCCAGAGCTTCCTCCCCCAGCTCCCAATGCCATACTCTTTCCTTCTGAGGGCTCAATGGCAGTTGTTACTCTAGCCAACTCCAGTTCATCTTATCCATTCATAAAATAAAAATGATGATATATTATAGGTTTGTTGACAAGAGGGAATGCGAGATCAACTTTGATAGACCTCTAGAAGGTTTGGAGCTGTGCATAAACAGGTGGTAGATGATCTGCTTCGGGGATGTGGATACTCTCTTTCCTCTCAATATGTCATGTCTCCGTTTCTATTTTACTATTTTACTTTCTAATAAATTAAAAGCAAACAACTTATTTTGAAATTATGAGAGGTTTAACAAATCAACATACAGTAAATTTTACAGAAAAATATATAAATATCTCAAAGCACCAGGCGACCAAGAAACATCAGGAATCAAGGCCAGCTCTTCCAGTAACTTCTGATATCATTGTAAGCCACTAATATTACCTTTTGAGGTTTTAAACTTTTATTTAAGAAAATAAAGAATATAGACGATGAACAATTCATGTATATCTTGATACTAAGGATACACTTAATTATTTTTTCCCATGCACATGGTCCACTTTTTCAAAGACTTTCTTCAGTAGGAAAATTGCATTTAGAAAATAGTGTTTTTCTTTCATCTTCTAATTACTCATGAGATAAATGGCACATGTGGGTATGTATTATACATACTCCATCAATCAGAACTTAGTGGAATGAAATAATTAGCTGTATTAGTGGGAAATTTAATTCCAGCTTTAAACTAAGAAACCAGTCTGTTATTTAATCTGTGGAAGCACAAATGTAGCAGATGTTGAGCAGGTCACATTCCTATTTCCATTCTTAATACAATTACATGTCTATAGACATATACATTTTTCTAAATTTTTATTTAAGTTCCAGTTAGCTAACATACAATGTGATACTAGCTTCAGGTGTACAATACAGTGATTCAACACTTCCATCCATCACCCAGTGCTCATCACGACAGGTGCCCTCCTGCAGCCCCAGCACCTGTTTCCCCCACACCCGCCCACCTCCCGTCTGATCACCATCAGTGTGTTCTCTGTAGTTCAGAGTCTGTTTCTTGGTGTGTGTGTCTCTCTCTCTTTCCCCCCCATGTCCATTTGTTTTGTTTCTTAAATTCCACATGTGAGTGAAGTCATATGGTATTTGTCTTTCTCTGACTGACTTATTTCAGTTACTGTCACACTCTCTAGCTTCATCCATGTTGCAAATGGTAAGATTTCATTTTTATGGCTGAGTAATATTCCATTGTATATGTTTACCACTTTTTTATCCATTCATCAGCCAATGGACACTTGGGTTCTTTCCATAATTTGGCTATTGTTGATAATGCTGCTATAAACATCAGAGTGCATGTATCCTTTTGAATTAGTATTTTTGTATCCTTTGGGTAAATACTTATTTTCATCCTTATATTTGCTGTCTTGTAGGCATCATCCCTGATTGGTTTCTGCTGGACCAGATGACTTCCCCCACATCATTCTAAGAGCCCATACATTTTAATGGAAGCCAGCAAACTGTATCTTGAGACAAAAGCCAGAAACATAGAATAGAAACAGAAGGTAGGTGGGAGGTTATGTTGATTGCAAGAAATCAGAGAAGGAATTATAGAATTTGGAAAATGCTTTTCCTGTAGTGTGAAGCGGCAAGCAATTCCATATTCATGAAGTATTTTCAGCATGAATGTTCCCAACTTGGTGAAAGAAACTCCCCAGCAAATGATTTTGAAATATACATTCTTCTCGCCTATGGGATTTCAATTTTCTTTCTTAGAATGTCTTAGAAGTTTGTTTGTTCTTTTTTAAAAGATGTAGTTAAATAAATCAGAGGGACAACACCAAAGACAGGATGGGAAAATGATTAAGCTCATCAAATAATACCCGTACCATGATGTCGGAAGAGGCAGAAACCCTCCAAATCTCACTACCTTGGTTCTCATTCTCATTCCTTATTTCATTAAATACCTATTGAAACATGACCTTCTCTAGCAAGTAATTTTTCATCTCTAAAGTTTAGAAGCTCCTCCTTCTTCCTCTAGTCCTTCTGTACATGGCACCATAATACAGCAGTGCGTGGTGATCATTAAGTTACGCATCTGTCTTTCTCCCTGTATGGACTCCACCAAGTGTTCATGGGACCTAAGGACAGCTCCTAATCCTCAGGAAGTGATAAACGAACCTGAAGGAGGCTTGGATCTCAAAGATCTGCAAAACCTTTCCGAGGCTTTTTAGTATAAAGGACTCCACACTGATTTTCAAGCTTACCTTGGTAATAATCTGGTTGCATTTAATAGTTCTCATTTGGGGACTTGTATGTGAATTTTCCTGTACCTTCTGGGTTTTGTGTCTGCTGCATACTTCGTCACTATCATCTATTTATTGTTTTCTCCTGAGGTAGCATATAATTTCTTTAATCAGAACTTTTCTGCTTCTTATCAAATTTTTTTTTTTTAGTGCATGCTTTCTTATATTTGGCAGTTAATGTGAGATGAGATAAAACAGAGTGGCAGAGGAGGATCCAGCTTTTCTAATTAAATGTGTGTGTGTGTGTGTGTATGTGTGTGTGTGTAGTCAGAAATGTACAGGCAACATAGAGGGATAAAATGGCTGGATGCAAAAACTTGTAGTATAGCACTTAATAGTGCTTGCCTTTCCGTTTCCGACGGCATTTGCCTTCAGGAGTTCAAAACAGTATAGGTGGAATTAAGATTATGGATAGAATATTTTCCAAAGCTTTAAAAAATGCTTCACTGAAGTGGATGAAGAGTTACAGGAAATCTCAGAGCCCAAGGAACACAAAGTGGACTCATTGGCCTGACAGGGGACGTAAGCCCAGGTAGTGCGGCTGCCTGAGGCCATGCACTAGCGCTGGGAGATCTGCTCACGGCCTCACAGAGGGACGAGAGACACCCTGGGCCCACTTGGGGCAGGTTTTCTTGTGGGCTTCCCAGAAGCTATGCCTGCATCCTCACGGGAAATGGCAAACTTGGAGGAGGGAAAACAAAGCCACAGAGGGAGATGGGAAGGACAGGTGCAGGTCTTGGCCATGGCACTCGGGGATGTGATACAGATGGTCCCCTGAGTGCTTAATCCCAAGCTGCTCTGTATGCAGGCATGGGGCCCGAAAGAATCAGAGGAAAAAAGACAAAACTAGAGTGAGATCCACAAATACTTAAGATACTGAAATTATTTGCATAGGCCATATACTCACCTGTTTAACGTAAATAAGAGGGAACCCAGAGTATGTGTAAAACAACAAGAGGCATAATAACTAACCAGGCAAAAGGTTAAAACAAAAACAAATGCAACCTACAGAAATGTAATGTATAATGAGGTGATGCAAATGAGGGCCATAAAAGTGTTCTAAAATTGATTGCGGTGAGGGTGCATGGCCCTGTGAATATAGAGAGAACAGAAAACGTTAATAAATGGGAGAGGAATTAGATTAATTTGGATTGAAGTTTTCTAACACTATATACATGTGATTTAAGGAAGAATGTGCCACACAGAACATACTGGGTCTCTCTGGATGACCAGTATATTAAACCAAACCTGGAAAATTGGATGAGAGCAGGTCATATACTGATCATATATTTGGACTAAGGTGCTGAGCATATAACTCTGTATCACAAGGTACTATGACATAAAAAAGCTTCTCTTTCAACTTTTATAACAATTCAAAGTACAGCTTGCATTCAAAGAAATGCACAAACATTAAGTTCATAGTTTGATGGATTTTGACAATTGCATGCATCTGTTATCCACGTATTAAGATATAGGTGATTTCCATGACTTCAGAAATATCACCTGTGCCCTGTCCCAGTCAATCCCACCATCAATAAGGGATATTCATTGTTCTGAAATCTTCCACCAGAGACAAGTTTTTTGCTATCCTGTTTTTGTCTTTGTATACAAGGTTTATATAAAGGGATAATACAGGATGAACTTTGCATAAGGCTTCTTTCACTCAGCCTCATGTTTTGGAGATGCATCCACATTGTTGAGAAGTTCGTTCCCCCTTAGCGTGGAGGAGTCTTCCATTATATGGAAATTATTTATCTCTTCTCCTGATGGTGGACATTTGGGCTACTTTTTGGCTTTTCACTAATTTAAATAAGGTTGTTTTGAAGTAACACATTCCAGGGTTGTGTGTGTGTGTGTGTGTGTGTGTGTGTGTGTGTGTGTGTTTATATGTTTTCATTTCTTTTGAATAAATGATGACTACATTTATGAGAAACTTCTAGGATCACTTCCAAACATGTACCTTTTGTATTCCCACCAGCAACATGTGAGAGTCTCAAGTTATCTTTTTACACTTTAACCATTCTCGTTGGGTAGATGATAGTATCACATTGTGGCTTTAATTTGCATTTTTCTGATAACTAATGCCATTGAACACACTCATGGGCTTACTAGTCACTAGTCACTGGTATATAAACCTTGGTGAAATGCCCATTTTTATAATTGGGTTGATTTTATTATTTAGTTGTAGATGTTGCTTATATATTGTTGATTGAAGTTCTTTGTAAGTTATATTTATTGCATATTTTTCCCAGTCTGAAGTTTGTATATCCATATTTTAAACAATATGAGCAAAATGCTTTAATTATGATAAGTTATTTTTGGTTAATGGTTTCTGTGTAGTATTCATGAGCTTTTTTGTCCACCCCAATGTCAGCTCTAGGTTGTGAAGCTAATCTACATTGAAAAGCAAGCTTTGGGGCGCCTGGGTGGCTCAGTCGTTAAGCGTCTGCCTTCAGCTCAGGTCATGATCCCAGGGTCCTGGGATCGAGCCCCGCATCGGGCTCCCTGCTCAGCGGAGAGCCTGCTTCTCCCTCTCCCACTCGCCCTGCTTGTGTTCCCTCGCTCGCTGTCTCTCTCTCTCTCTCTGTCAAATAAATAAAATCTTTTTTAAAAAAAGAAAAAGAAAAAAAAAGCAAGCTTTAACATGTAAGATTTTACATTAAGGTCTTTGATCTATCTCAAATTAATTTTTTGTGTATGGGGCAAGGTATGGGTTAAGGTTCATTTTTTTTTCTCTTATGTATAGCCAGTCAGTCATTCCAGCATGATTTATTCAAAAGAACTTCCTTTCCCCATTTTAGTATCTGACACCTTGTTGAAAGTAAACGGATTAAATGTTAGCTTTTTTAAAAATATTTTATTTATATATTTGACAGAAAGAGACACATTGAGAGAGAGAGAGCGCAAGCAGGGGGAGTGGGAGAGGGGGAAGCAGGCTTCCTGCTGAGCAGAGAGCCGGATGCGGGGCTTGATCCCAGGACCCTGGGATCATGACCTGAGCGGAAGGCGGTTGCTTAACGACTGAGCCACCCAGGTGCCCCAAAGTGTTAGTTTTTTTTTTTTAATTAAATCTCTTATTCTGTTAAATTGATCTACTTGTCTATTTTTATGCCTATGACAATACTACATCGTCTAGATCAATGCAGCAATATAGTAAATCTTGAAATAAGATAGTGTATAACCTCTTTTATTTTCTTTTTAAAATTGTTTTAGCTGCTCTAGGCCCTTTTCTTTTCCATATCAAAAATTACTAGAGAGAATTAGCATTGCAACAATACTGAGTATTGTAATCCCCTGACATGTTGTGTCTCTCTACTGGTATTTTGGGGTGTCTCTGTTTAGTTCTTGATCAGTGTAACTAGAGTTTTTTCAATCTAGATTTTCTTGGTTTTTCTCAATTGTTCATCCATGTTTTATTTGATTAATTTTCACTGTTATCTCGTTTCTTTCCTGCATTCTGCTGACTTTAATTCTTAAGATTGTTAATCTTTCTAATATCTCAAGGTAGAAGCTTTGACCATCGATATTGAACCATTATTCTTTTACTAATACAAGCATTATATTAGTTTTCTAGAGCTACCGTAAAAGGTGCCCCAAAGTGGGTAGGTTAAACTATGGTAATTTTTGGTCTTACAGCAACTTCTGGAGTCTAGAAGTCTGAGACCCAGGAGCTGGCAGAATTGGCTCTTTCTGAGAGTTGTGCGGGGGAATTTGCTCCAGGTCTCTTTCTTAGTTTCTGGTGGTTTGCTGGCAATCGTTGGCGTCCCTGCTTGTGTACCTGCGCCATCCTAATCTCTGCCTTCACCTTGAAGTGGCGTTCCTCCTGTGTGTGCTCGTGTCCAGAATTCTACTTCGCTAAGGACCCCGATTCTATTTGATTAGGGGCCCACCCTACGCCAGGATGGTCTTCACTAATTTCATCTGTAGAGATTCCTTCTAAATAAGGTCATGGTCTGAGTACTGTAGCTTGGGACTTCAACATACGAATGTACACAATCCAACCCATATCACGCCTGAAAGTTCCCTTCTAAGTACTGCCGGATGGAATCCGAGAGATCCTGATGTGTTATATATTCATTATCATTCAGCTTGAAATATTTTCCAACTCCCATTTTTATTTCTTTCCTAACCCTTGGATTTAAAAATATCTGATGTTTAATTTTCAAAGACAGTTTTCCGGGGTGCCTGGGTGGCACAGTTGGTTAAGAGTCTGAGTGGACTCGATTTTGGCTCCGGTCGTGATCTCAGGGTCATGAGATCAAGCCCCGTGTCCGGCTCTGCGCTCAGCGTAGAGTCTGCTAGAGATTCTCTCTTTCCATCTCCCTCTGCCTCTCACACTTGTGACCCTACTCTCTTTCTGAAATAAATAAATGAATCTTAAAAAAAGATTTCATTTTCTTAGATGGCCTATCTTTATTGGTTTCTAATTTATTTCTGTTGATATTGGAGAACATACTACATGTGATCTATTTTTAATGGCTTTATTGAGGTCTGATTAGAATGTGAAACAGTATATACATATTGGAAGTGTACAATTGGATAAATGTTAAGTATATACACATCTGTGAATCTTTACAAGAATCAAGATAATGAGCCTAGCTATCAGCCCCCAAGACGGTGTCTCTTTGTGAACCCTTCCTCTCCTCCAATGACCAGGCAAACAGTGATCTATTTTCTGTAACTACAGAATAGTTTGCATTTTCTATTATTTTACTATAAACTTTATCGTACAGAATGCACTATTTCTTGTCCGCCTTCTTTCACTGACCATAATTACTTTGTGATTCATCCATACTGAAGCATGAACAACTGTTGATTTCTTTTTTATATTTGGCTAGTTTGTCCAATTTTTCCAGGTTGTTTTTAGTATTTGGTTGTTACAAATAAAGCTGCTGTGAAAATCCGCCTGCAGATCTCTGTGTGGGCATATGCTTTCATTTATCTCGGATAAATCTCTTGAGGCGGGCCGGGCACACATTTGCACAGGACCCCGGTGCACCAGCTGTATTTTCAAGTTTACAAGAAATAGACAGACTGTTTTCCACAGTGGTTGCGTAATTAATATTCCAAGTGGTGGTGTGCAAGAGCCGTTCCACATTTGTGACAACACTTGGTGTGATCAGACTTTTTAATTTCAGGCTTTCAGAATGATAGTTGTATGGTGCTCTTATCTCATTTTTTTGGCTTTAATTTGCATTTCCCTAGTGATTAGACATGGTGCACATGTTTTCCTTTGCTTATTTGCAATCTACATATACTCTTTGGTGAAGTGATTTTCTTATCTTTTACACAGTTTTAATGGATTATTTATTTTTAATTACTGAGTTTTAAGAACTACTTATGTATTCTGGATACAAATGTTTTATCAGATATGTGATTTGCAAATATTTTCTGTCAGTCTCTGACTTGTTTATTCATTTCCTTGGTAGTGTCCTTGAAGAGCAAAAATTCCTAATTAGAATGAATCAAAATTTATCAGTTGTTTTCTCTTCTGGATCACGATAATGCTGTTAATAGCTAAGAAATCTTTGCTTAGCCCTAGTCACAAAGATTTCTCCTATGCTGGTTCTAGAATTTTAATAACTTTACCTAATAATCAAATTTAAATTTTATTTTAAGTTTTACTTTTAGATCTTTGATCCATTTTGCATTACTTTTTCTGTATGGTGTGAGGTATGAATTCCTTTTTTTAAATGTAAAGATAACTAATTTTTTTCACTTATTTCAAATATATTTATCTTGCTATGTTGTAATGCATTTTTTAAAAGATGCTTTACTTCTATTTTTGGATTCTTTTGTATTATTAGCAGAGTGTTGGCTTTGGTTCAGGTAGGCAAATTATTTATTTGCAGATAAGCTTGATCTTTTTGAGGCTATTTTTAACCTTTGGTAGGATGGGTCTGTAATACCATTTGCTGTAAATCTAGATGAACTCTTCTCCCATGGGGGCGTTTGATGATTTACTACATGCTTGAATTGTTCAATGAAGCCACTTTTCTCTGACTGTTTGGAACTCAAATGCCTCCCCAACTTGTACAAATTCCCAGAGTATCTTAAAGCTCCTTTTATTTACTTTCCTGGTCCTTTTTTCCGTTCAAGTCCTCATGGAGCTCTGCCTTAAGCATATGTATTTTAGTGTTTGGCTAAACATTCAAGGGACATCCTGTGAGGATTCTGGAATTGCTTTTCCTGCAAAGTTCCTTGTTCTCTGGTGCTCTGCCCCATAAACTGGGGTCCCTCCCGGGGCCCTCACGCTCACTCTGTCTCCTGAGCTCAGCGAGACCGCTCGGTTGTGAATGGATTTCGCATCCTTGCACTTTAGCCTGGAAAGTGGTGCCTGGCCCAAAGCAGGAACTTCAGGGAATTGCATTTTTTTTCTCTCTTCTTTCCAGGTTTTCCATTCTGTGCTCCGTGCTATGAAACATCTGAACGCGTTTACTTCCTATACTTGGTCCAGTTTTCTTGTTTCTAGTCAGGCTGCTCCATGGCTAACGGATGTCCATAAGCAAGTTTTAAAATGATCAAATCATTCACAGTTTCTGACTTGAACTACTTTCCCTGACTCATCTGGAACTTCCAGCTCCTTCTCTTCCTTTGTCCCTCTGCTGGTAGTCTCTTTTCAATCCTAGATAGCACTTTCAGGGATTTGACTTCCATTTCCCCTTTGTCAAGACCCACTCTTCAGCTATATTGCCAAGAGCTGCCCTGAAGAAATAAATATTTTGCTTGCTTAAGCAATTTTGCAGGCTCACACAGGTGACTCCCTTTGCAGGTTAGGTCTCAACAATAATGAACATTGTAGCGTTAGATAGGATTGTCTAGTTAGATATTGTCTTTAAAGATCTTTGTCTCTGCAGTCCTTCCTTTCTAGATAAGGCCTTGTCATGATAAGAAATAATAAGCAGCCCAATTTGAGGATAATCTTAAGAATGAACTAATAATTAAATCCACTTACAAGGCTTACAGGCAGGGGTAGGAGAGAGGGGACTGGTGGGGGCTGGAGTTAGTCAGAGCATGGTGTTGGCAGCGTTTGATAGGAAATGATAAACCACAAAGTCTCTGGAACTTTTACTGGTCTTATCTTTAAAATGTATGGCTCTGCAAGGACTTAACGTTAGAGCAGTTTGTCTGTGATCTTATCCTGGACCGTATGGATTTGATTGAGCAGGTATTAACGGAGTTTGCCCTGAGCCTGTGATGTCCATTGTGATGTGGTCTGGCAGAGTCTGTGTGTTCCGAGAGTCGGGCTACATTTTGCAAGTTCACTTCTCCGTCCCCCGCAGCCCAGATGACTGCCAGGCCTTTCTCATTCCATTTGCAACACAAGAATTACCAACTGTATTCGAGATCGTGTGTCACGGAATTTAATTCCAAAGCTTAGAAAGAAATGAAGTATAACCGAATTGAGAATCTTAAGAAAATGTCTTTATGATTAATAATATTAATTTTCTGAAAGCAATTCAGAATTATATTCCCAGTACCAGACGTTTATTGAATGGATGAATGAATGCAATTTTAAAAAGGTTATGAGACAAGAGACAGGAATTGGTAATGTGCATAATCTTTTATCCTTGTGGACATAATTAAGTGAAACATAATGTAGACACCTGAAATCTACAACGTAAGAAACTATATAAAATTAAGACGCTTTAGCTAGCTTCTCATGTAGGAGGTTCAAATGATTGGAAATGATTTACCTCTTGGTTACAGATCTGATTGGATTAGGAGGAACAGCAAGGGGTTAGGAGTTACATAGACGCTGGTCACTAGCCTGGTAGTTTTATCACTAGTTGTAAGATCCTTAGGAAGTAATATTTCTCTAGTCTCTGTTGCTTCATCTGAAAAATGGGCACATTATTATGAATGGGAAGAGAATTAAGTGATTGACTACATATGCTAAACATGTTGCATCTGCTCAGAACATATTACTCAGCTTTGCTTCTCTTTTCATCGTTGCAATCAATGTGTAAGTATATTAAGGTAACATTATATTTGTTAATAATGGTTATTTATTTGTTACTCTGTTTAAATGCAGATCCCCATACAAAACGCTAAACTTCTGACGAAAGACAAGAAAGAGAAGGGAGAGAGAGAGCAGAGAGGGAAGATATCAAGGGCCATACAGAGAGGTCAAGTTTCACCCCAAATGAGTTATAGCTCATGCCCCAGATTTTGAGTGCCTGTAGAAATAAAGACTCTTAGAGGGAAAACATAGGTGAGATTATCTTTGTGTGTGGGGGCGGGGCGGGGGTATTGTTCATTCAGTTTATTCAACCATCATTTGCCAATAATTTACCAAATGCCGGAGTGGACACAATGCCAATAATACAGGAAGGGACTGTAAACTGTAGAGTCTATCAGGAGAGATGTGTACGGTGCGTGAAGATTCGTGTTACACAGGACAGGAGCTGTAGCTTTGGGGGCATGTAACAAGCACCCCTACCTAGGCTGGGAGGGGACATCTGGGGAATCTTCTACATGGAAGGGATATTTGAGCAAAGGACTAAGCATTGTAGAGTTTTCTAGGTCACAGAGTGGCCTGAAAAGTAATGTGGGGAGAGAATTCTTGGAAGATTCATCATCTCTACAAAGACCCTGAGAAAGGAGAGAGCACGGTTTGCACAGAGACTGAGGCAGAGCTGCACGACGGGGGCCGGTAGAGTCCACAAAGGACTGGCCAGAGACCAGGACCCCGAAGGGGAGGCTGAAGGAGGTCCAAGACTAAGTGACATCGGGGCTTATCTGCTCTGTTAACTATTTTGGATTTTAAGAGCAATATGAAGTCATTGAAAGGTTTGAATCAGGGCAATGCAACTGATTTGTGCTGTAAGAGAATCTTTTTCCTCTGCAGTGGGATGCATATGTTTGAAGATAAAAGAGTGTTTATGCAAAATAAAAAAGCCAGGAAACTGGTAGATTCATGCAAGGCATGTCTAACAAGGATTTGCATTACGGTGGTGACAGTAGGAATGAATAGGCCAGGATAAGTTAGGAAGGTAGTTAAAAGTCAGCATCAACAGGGGGCACCTGGTGGATTAAGCATCTGGCTCTTGATTTCAGCTCATGTCATGATCTCAGGGTCGTGGGGTTGGGCTCCACACTGATCTGGGAGTCTGCTTGAAGATTCTCTCTCCCCCTCTGCCCCTCCCCACCTTTCTCTCTAAAATAAATGAATAAATATTAAAAAAATTAACATCAACAGGATTTTGCCCAGCAGGCAAATTCTGCCCTAAAAGTCCTCCCAACCTCCTCTACCATCCTCCTTACTTGGAGAAGTTCTATGCATTCTTTAAATTTAAGCTCAAATGCTACCTGCATTTTGATGACCTCCCTTCCACAGGCAGAGTTAGCAAATTATTATTAGAGTACCTGGCAAATTAAAGGATTTTTAGTTAGTGGATTTCAACTCTGGATACACACTGAAGTCATCTGGGGAACTAATACCCGCCTCCCACCCCAGACCAACTCTTTACGAGTAGGGACAGAGTTAAGAGTCTTGCTTGAAAGCTCTCCAGGTTCTGACGTGTATGAACGGAAGGGAAACAGCACCTAAAGGCATTTACCATATTGGCATTTCTGGTTGCCTTTTCCATTAGGCTCTACATGCATGGACTAGGAGTGGTTCCGAGAGTTTAGCACAGCAATGGTACATCCTAATTTTCTGCTATATACTTAAATAAATTAAAATATGCAACTTGAATTACTTTTAGCCACTTGAAGCTTCTCTGCCCCTAAAGATGACTGAAAATAATTCAGAGGAGATCCCTGAAGTGTCTGCCCTGGAAACACCTTACTGAGGTGGAAATAGGCATTTAAAATATAAAGTGTGTAACTGTTGCGAAAATATAAACATTGTTGCCCATGGCAATATACCCTGACCTGGGCTCTGCCCAAGGATTTTTTTTTTTTCTGACCTAAATGATAAATTTAAAAAAAAAGTATATATTTCAATAAATGTACATTCCTCTAAAATACACAAGCTACTGGGCTGCTTTGACCCTAATATCCAATCTGTTCCCAGGCATGGATGCAATCTCTAGTCTGGTGGGAGTAGGAAAGGTACAGACTAATTTCTTCTACCTATCCCCACTTCGTCTAGCTCAGGGAGAGAAGCATAGCCTGATTTCTCTGAAAGCCGTATCATATTACTGGTTTTGGAATGACGCTGCAGCTTGTCTATTACCACAATTCATGGGATGGATTTCACTGGCTTATAATACAGCACCTGTTCAGTTTCTAAAGAAGCTGTTCGATCCCAGCATAAAATGAATGACTGCCCAATTTCACATGAAGCAAAACAAATTATAAGAAGGCTCGAGGAGAGAGCAGAGGGACCCTTTCCATCCTGACTCGGACTCTGGCCCCGCAGGGAAGTGTCTGGACACCTGTGCACACACTGGTGCTGAATGGCCTTAGGGCTGTCATTCTTTCCTCTCATGTTCACACGGTATGCGTTCCTACAAAGTGCTGGTTCTGTCAAGGAGGGGATAAAGGACCAAACCAGAGACCTTAGCCATCCTGGCCTCCCTGTCTGGGAAGGAAATGAAGGTAGAGAGGGGTGGGGGGAAACCACAGAGCTGAGGCCAAATCCAAAGCAGAGGACTGGCACAGAGGACAGGCAAGAGGCTGAGGGTAAGTCCGGGGCCCCAGCTCTGAGGGACTCCCTGAAGTAAGAGCCTAGTACAGGGTGAGACTTCACCCGCTCCTTGCAACTCAAGTCAGAATAATAGGATTTTCTATGATTTTTTAAAAGATTTATGGATCTTCCAGGCCTCCTATCTGGTCTTTCTAACCCTGTTAATGCCCTGCACCATTCTTGGAAGCAGAGATCCAAGTTTCTGGTCTACCTCTGCAGAACTTCATGGCATGAAATTTGTTCACTAATCTTATTCTTGCTTTTCTATATTCATTTCTTATCACCATGTGAAAAATGACCACAACCTTGGTGGTTTAAAACCACACATGCTTATTTAAAAACAACTACAACAAAAACATGTTTATGGATCAGAAGACTTAACATTTTTTTGGGTAAGCTCTATACCCAAGGTGGGGCTGGAACTCATGATCCTAAGGTCAAGAGTCTCATGCTCTACTCACTGAGCCAGCCAGGTGCCCCAACCCACACAAACACTCATTATTTTTTTTAAAGGCTTATTTATTTTCGGGAGGAAGGCAGAGGGAGAGAATCCTCAAGCAGACTCCCAGCTGAGCACAGAACCCTCCTTCAGCTTTTATGTAGGCTGTCCACAACAGGGTTGTTTGCTATTTCAGGCCCATAGGAGAATACGCTCCACTCCCAGTCTTTCTGGTCTCTTCTAAAGGCTCAGCTGATTCTGTCAGAATGGCCCAAGATAAGTTCCCCGAGTTAAAGTCAATGGATTAGGAAGTTGGATAATATCTGAAAAATCCCTTCACAGAAGTACTAGCCTAACTAGCAGGCATCGCTAGTAATCAGTAACCAAGCATTCTGGTTACTACTGTTGCATCATAAGTTACCCCCAAACTTACTGACTCATAGACATAGTTTATGTGAGCCAGGAATTTGAGGAGGGCTTGGTTAGGTGTTTCTGGTTTGGGGTTTTTCATCAGACTGCATTCAGAATATGGCCATTTTTTATTGTTGCTCACAGTGAGTTTTCTCTCCATTTATTTGTCTCCCTTTCTCTCTCTCTCTCTCTCTCTCTCTCTCTGTCTCCACACACCACCCCTGCAGCCTCAGGGACTCAGTCTGTCTGTTTACACAGGTTTTGGGGGCTGCTTATGGAATGACAGCTTCAGGGAAGTTTTGCTGCTCACATGGGGGCTCAGGACTCCCACACAAGGCCTTTACTGAGTTAAATAGAAGCTGTGTCATCTTCTCTAACCAAGCCCGAAGATCTCACCGAGTGTCACTTTTGCTGCATTCTAAGTGAGTTGCAAACATCGCCCACCTTATTCAAGGAGAGGGGAATTCTACTCGCTACTCAAGGGGTGTGGCATGATTATAAAAGAACATGGGGGATGAGAGATGACATCAGGAACATTTTTGTATGATACCATTTGCTCCAAGAGGGAAGAGCCAGATGTGACAGTGGAATGTGAAATATATATAAAGGAATGCACATGTATTTAACCATTTAAGTAGGAACGTCATGATTAAGGCCACTTTTTAAGGGACTCGATATTTTTATAAACATCATATTTATGGTCATTTGCATGTTTAATGCATGGCTACTTCAATATAATGAGGCATTCACAGGTGTGTATGTCCTGGACCAAGAACAATGTTTATAGACTGAAAGGATGAATTAATAGATCCTGTTAAAGATTGTTGCTTTGGATGTTCTGACGAAAACATCTAGAAGGGAATTTAAAAAAAAAGAGTTTAAGTTTCAGGAGAAATACCAGGATCAGGGAATGGGGTTTGGGAGCATCTACACAGTGTCACTGACCTGGTCCAAGAAGACCAGCACGCCCATCCAGCCTTGCATTGATACAGGAATGTTTGACTCAGGTTATCTGCATGAATGTGACACAGTTTGGGGTCATTTTTGTCCGTGAGGAGGATGCTGTCTGTTCCACTCAGTTGACTCCTTCTTCCCACCCCTTGTCGTGATGACTCTGTGACAGGCTCTGCTGGTGTCTATGAGGAGCCAAACCCAGACTCAGCCTGGCCTTTCTACCGACTCCTCCCTTTGAGGCCAGGCCGGTGGGGAGGGTGGCAGCTGTCCTAGCATTGCGGCTATAAAAGGTAGGTTTGGGTAAAGAGAAAGCAGCATCTTGAATCCTAGCCCTGTTGGGTATCAGCTCTGTGACCTTGGCCTTAATCCTTAGCAGCCTGTGTTCTCATCTGTAAAATTGGGAAAATAATACTTGGCAGAAATTATATGAGATTGTGAATATACAGTGTAGAAGTTAATCAAATAAAACTACAGTTCTCTGGCTCAGGCTGATGATTCGGATGACTAATGGAGAAAAAGCACTGAATGCTTGATCTGAACGTTTTTGGCTGTTGTTGGTGGGTATCGGGTCAACTGTGAGTTAATCGATGAATTGTGAAGATTCACCTGCACTGATGCACAGAAATTCCCCAGATTTTACCTTGAGTATTGACGTCATGCCTGTGTGTAGCTGCCATTCAAGTGAAATACTGAACGACTTTTAAAAATATAGATGAGTGGGCGCCTGGATGGCTCAGTTGGTTGGTTCTTGGTTTCGGCTCAGGTCATGATCTCAGGGTCATGAGATCGAGCCCCGTGTTGGGCTCCGTGCTCAGCGCAGAGTCTGCTTCTCCTTCTCACTCTTCCTCTGCTCTTTCCCCCGCTCATGCTCTCTCTCTCTCTCTCTCTCTCAAATAAAGAAATACTATCTTAAAAAAGTGTAGATGAGCATTTTGTTTCCCTGGAGTTAAAGCAGATTGGGCTGAATATCTGATATAATCTCTGATTATTTAACTATTTTGAACCCTTAAAATTATTGTGGTGTTTTGTTTTTTTAGAGTTTGCTTGGGTCGTCGCTCATCTTCCTTAAGACATAGAATTCCTCATGATACATGTTAGGTGCCCAGAATATCAGACGATGTTCTCTTGGGAAGCTCTTTGCGTCCATTCGATAATCAACTGCTACCCTGTCTTCTTGCTTTGTGTTAAGTCCCTTGATTCATATGAAGTGCTTTCACCCGTATAAATTAATTTCCCAGTTTTCATAAAACATCTGTTTTTAGAGGGTACATATGTATTCACAGGAGAAGTTAGTTGTTCTGCCCCCAGTAACCTTAAAATGATAGTTTGAACACTTTAGGCCTCGTTTTACTCATTCTTAAAAAGTTCTTGAAGTGTTTGGCCTTAAGGGTGTTACACTTTCCGGAGCTCCTGGGTGGCGTAATCAGTTAAAAGTCTGATTCTTGGTTTCAGCTCAGGTCCTGATCTCAGGGCCGTGGGTTCTGGCCCTGCGATGGGCTCTGCGCTCCGCCAAGAGTTGCTTGAGATTCTCTCTCCCTCTGCCCCTCCCCCCACACCCGTGCCTCTCTCTAAAATAAATAAATAAATAAATAAATAAATCTTTAAAAAGTTATGCTTTCCATTGTTCTAAGACACCTATTTACCAGTAGAAACAAAGTTATAAGCGGTGACATTTTCTTCCACTAAATAGAGTCATGAAGTAAGTTGAGGTGTGAAATACTGCCTTCTTGTTGTGTCTGAATAATGGGTCCAGTGGGTTCCCCTGAGGCACATGGTCTCTGGCTTTGCTGGACCAGCCCCTGCCTTTGCCACTCTCCCCCTCTGGTTCACGGCTCCTGGACACGGGATTCCTTGCTAGTTGCCCTGATGGCCCAGCCACGCTTGTTTCTAGCCACGTCTGGAGGCAGCCCGCTCCCATCCAAGGCTTGTCTTACAAAGTATGGAACTGACTATTTACCATGGAAGTAAAATTAAAAATTATTAACTATAAAGGTGATAAAGACCACAAACATCACAATCCAGTCAATGAAGTAATTTTCATACTAATCAACTACCTGACAACAAATTTGTAGTATTTTTCATACATCATTTGGCTTTAAATTTACTGAATAATTGGGGTGCCTGGGTGGCTCAGTAGGTTAAGCGTCAGACTCTTGATTGCAGCTCAGGTCTTGATCGCAGGGTTGTGAGTTCAAGCCCTGTGTTGGGGTAAGCATGGAGCCTATTTAAAAAAATAATAATAAATAAATTAGTAGATTTATTGAATAGCTATATTGATAATAGTATTGTAATATAATTTTCTATAGAAAATATATAATTCAGTCTCTCCTCTAGCAGGGTTCACTGAAATGTTTTTGAGTACTGATAGTTTGGAAACGTTTCTTTATCATTCACAGCCCACTCCTGATAACATGATGTACGTTTTTAGGATTACTGTAAAGTTTTGAAAACCCATATTCAGAAATGGTCTCTGGCTCTTTTTGTCAGAACCTCAAATGACTTGGTGGTAAGAGCATTGTAAGAAGCCAAGCTTGTATCTGGCTCCCAACAACCCCTTTACAGAAGTGACTGAAAACCACATAAATAACCATCTCATTAAATCCTAATAAAATGTGTCCCTAACTCAACTTCCTCTTAGCAGGGTTCCAAAATCACCCACAGCCACTCTAAAGGCATTAGATAGAAGGGGGGTGTGATGTAGGGGAAGAGGCGTTTCCTAGGAATAGTGGTCCTCCCTGCAAAAATGTTTCACTTTGGCAAATTATACAAAACCATATAACAATGTGAGTGAGAGAAAGTTGTGTCGTTGAGGGATCCTGAAGCTAAAGTGTAGTACCTTCTGAGTAAAATCCCTACCTTCACCCATTCTGAAGTGCCCCTGCTGGAACAACAGAAGCTGGGGCCAGAGCCTGGGGCCTTGGTAATGACTTTATTTTGCCATTCCTACTATGAAGCCTCATTGGCCCCATTTCTGAGCCAGCTGCTGGCGGCTGGAGATGGGGGCTCAGCTCACAAACACAGGTTCCCGCAGCTCCATAACAAAACAGTCATCGAATGAGCACATAGCCAGAGCTCCCTAGATACCTACTTTCTTCATTCTTGGGCTCACTCACTCCTAGATCCTACCTGTACTGGTTTTATGATTGCGTTTGCCCTATGGAGCCACGCCAGTCTCCCACCACGGCTTCTTCCGAATCACATGCTGTCAGTCGTGTTCCAGAGTCGTAAAGCTTCGGGGTTAAAACTGTGAATACTCTGAGCTGTCTGAATCATGCAGAAAGAGAGACCCTCCCTTCCCTGGCCATCGAAGTAGTGGCCTCGTCCTCAGTGAGGTGAGAGAGAGCAGACACCTAGGGAATGTGTCTGGTGGGCCGTCCCCCAGGTGGACACATAACTCGAGGTGAAGGGAGAGATTTTTAAGTGGAGACTTCTACATTCATGGCATCTACAATAAGAGCCCCAGAAGGAAGGCACGGGCTCACCATGCTGGAGGATGGGAAGAGTGAACGTCAGTGTGTGGGCTGAGATCTGGGTCATCAGGAACGTCAGTTAGTATATGCCAGGGGCTGCACGGGGTTATTGAGTGTCAGAAGCCGAACGGGGCAGTAGAGGTACCCCAGGTCTTATTTACATCTTCTTGTGCTTCGGGGAATTCTGCTCATGAAAAACAGGTTGGTCTGAAATTTGCTTTCCTTGGGCCTTCTCTTGTTGGTGGCTGGAAAGGGGATCACATCGCTTCTAGATGAGAGATGTCACATGTTTATGGAGCCCTTAGGACTAACTGCTATTAACTTATTCTCAGCTGGAGGCCTTCCTTTAGCAGGTACATCCGCTACTCCACCTCACGTTCACAGGGTGGGTAGATCTTTAAGCTCCGGAACAGTAGAACCTCAAGTGAAGCCCGGTCTAAACCCATCAGACTCGGTTCCATCCTCTTCACATTTGCTTTACCTCCACCAGTTCCTTTCATTGGTGAATGTGATTCTGAATGCTTTGAACAAAACATTAATTTAAAAAAAATCTATAGCATGCTACTAGAAACACGAAGGTCCGCATGGTGCCTCTGTACCGTGTTTGAAAATGGGTGCCCTTTCTCGTGACAAAAATTAAAAAAATAGATGATTTTTTTTATAACAGTAATAATGAGACACATAAACAATTTACTACATCAAATTTTTGAGATTAAATAATGGAAAATTCAAATTTTAATCACAGTAAATGAGTACTTTAAGTCATTTGCATTAAAGTAGTTTTTGTAAAATAATTACATAGTTTGCTTTCATGGAAACGGAAATGTTTATGACATCCTCAGTGATCTGATAATTGTGGTCTTTTAAAAAAATAATTACTGGATTAAATCTTCTTTCTTAGACTCTGACCTTAAGAAGGTTTTAAATGACTTTTAATGTTGAAATATTAGTTTCCTCTGGCAAATAATATTAACAAAATTAAATATATTCCATGAGCTATAAAAATTCAAAAATATAACCAATAAATTATTGCTGTGAGCATGTTGCAATATAGGACAGAAATTATAATAGATATTTTTAAATTTTTTTTAGGTCTTCAAAAATCTTTATTATGTTTAGCAATAAATTTCAATGATACATTTTTACTTAGTTTCAGTAATCTATGTTCCTTGTTATTCTTCAAGTTACAAATGTAATCTCAAACATAAGAAAACTATGATATTTTTTCTGTATCATAGATATTTATTTTAAAAATGAAAGTGTAGTAACCAATATGAAAATAAATTATTTTAAACTTCTGGGTTGTAAATGGGATTCTGTTAAAATAAGTTTTCTTCTTCCCTCTTCTACTATTTTCTATGTTGGAGAAGCTGCTATTGATAACTATCAAGATGCTTTGTTATACTTTTAGCTTCAAATATATATATATATATATAGTATATGGTATATAAAGAGGGTATGTTAGATGTCTCTTTGGTAAGGATATGTGTATGTATATTTGGCAAATGCAGCTTCTTAGTTTTTATTCAAGTATTTCCTTAATTCTCCTGATTGCTTTAGGGTGTTGGATTATAGTTCCTTTATAATTTTTGTTATACAAATAATTTTACTTAAAATATCTTGCACTACGTATGAAGAAATCTGGCAAAAGCAGGTAAACTAAAATTTAATTAAGCCTCTAGCTATTTGCCATTTATAGTAAAAGGGAATACAGAAACAACTTAAATGAAACCTTAAGAAAAAAAATGCATGTACCCAGATTATGGACTATTTTAAACATTTCTGGAAAAGAAAAAGAAAAGGAAGTGTGTAGAAGGCCAGGCTTCTCTTGAGGGAAAAGCATCCCCAAGAGACATAGAGAACAATTACAATGAGTGGAGCTTGTTTATGTTTAACAGTTTAGTGAAGTGTAATTTATATATTTCAGTCCATCGTAAAGGCACAGTTTTAGTGACTTTTGCAATCAATCCGTAGTCTCCTCCTGCCAGGCCCAGACAACCACGGATTTGCTCTCTGTCCTTTTGAAATTCCGTCCAAGTGCCGTCATACTGTCTGTGGGGCATTTTTGTAGGTGGCTTCTTTTGTGTAACGTAGGGATCCACAACCTTTTTCTCCTATGGGCCAAATACTAATTATTGCAGGCTCTGGGAGCTTTGTGGTTTCTACCGAGGCCACCGAGCTGTCCCATCTGATGCCTCGTTTCAGGGAGAAAGCGTTCAGTCACCGTCGGGTCGCAGGAAGCTGTAGGTTTCTCTTGGAATCCTTTACAAGATTGAGGAAATATCCTTCTATTCCTAGTCTCTGAACGTTGTTTTTCACGAGTGAGTAATGAGTTTTGACAAACGTTTTGTCTGTGATTATTTTCATTTGGATTTTGCCTTTTTTCTGTTAGTATTGTGCATAATATTAACTGATTTTTTATTTAAATTCAATTAATTACCATATAGTGTATTATTAGTCTCAGAGGTAGAGTTCAGTGATTCCTCAGTTGTCTGTAACACCCAAGGCTCATCACATCATGTGTCACACCAGTCTTTTCATTCCTGGGACAAACTGAGCTTGGTCACGGTATGGTATCTTTTTTATATATTGAATTTAATTGCTAATATTTTGCTAAGGACTTTGTAGTATGTACTCATGAAGGATATTAGTCCATTGTAGGGTTTTGTTTTGTTTTGTTTTCCTGTGATATCTTTGTGTGGCTTTATTTTTTTCTTTAGATTTTATTTATTTATTTGGTAGTGCACAAGCAGGCAGACCAGCAGGCAGAAGAGAAGGGAGGAGAAGCAGGCTCCCCACTGAGCAAGGAGCCCCATGCAGGGCTCGATCCCAGCACCCTGGGATCACGACCCAAGCCGCAGGCGGATGCTCAACCAACTGAGCCACACAGGTGCCCCTTTGTGTGACTTTCGCATAAGGAAAATACTGGCCTAAGAGATTGGATTGCGAAGTGTTCCTCTCTCCATTTTGTAGAGTTTATGGAGGATTGGTATTGTTTTAATATTTGATAGAAATCATCAGTGAAGCCATCAGTCCTTGAGTTTTCTTTATGGGAACATTAAAAAATTCAATTAAAAAATCAATTTCTTTACTTGGTTTAGAACTATTCATATTTCTATTTCTTTTCAAGTCACTTTGGTGATTTACGTGTTTTTAGAAATTTGTCTATTTTATCTAAATTTCCTAATTTTATTGGAATAAATTTGTTCATACTGTTTCTTTATAATTCTTTTAATTTTAGTAGGATTGGAAGTGATGTATCTCTTCCATCCCTGATTTCAGTGTGTCTTCTTTTTTCTTTGGTCAGCTTAGCGAAAGCTTGTCAATTTTGTTGATTAACAAAAGAACTATTTCTTAGCTTCTTTATTTGTTTTGATTATTTTTCTGTTTTCTGTTTTATTGATTTCAGTTCAGATCTTCCCTGTTTCTTTCCTTTTGCTGACTTTCAGTTGGTTTCCTTATTTTTTTTTTCTTTTTCAGTTTCTTAAGAAGCATGGGCTATTTATTTGAGATGGACCTTCTTTTTTTAAATTTAAATTCCAGTATAGTTAACATACAGTATAATACTAGTTTCCGATGTACGATATACTGATTCAGCACTTCCATCCATCACCCGGTGCTCATCAGGACAGGTGCGCTCCTTCATCCCCAGCACCTGTGTCCCCATCCCCCACCCACCTCCCCTCTGGTCACCATCAGTGTGTTCTCTAGAGTTCAGAATCTGTTTCTTGGTTTGTCTGTCTCTCTTTTTTCCCTTTGTTTATTTGTTTTTTAAATTCCACATATGAGTAAAATTATATGGTATTTGTCTTTCTCTGACTGACTTATTTCACTTAGCGTTATACTCTCTAGCTCCATCCACGTCATTGCAAATGGCAAGATTTCATTCCTTTTTATGGCTGAGTAATATTCCATTGTATTTATATCTTACTTCTTCATCCATTCATCAATCCATGGACACTTGGGCTGTTTCCATAATTTGGCCATTGTAGATAATGCTGCTTTAAACACTGGGGTGCATGTATCCTTCTGAATTAGTATTTTTGTATCCTTTGAAGAAATACCTAGTAGTGCAATTCCTGGGTCTTAGAGTAGCTCTATTTTTAACTGTTTGAGGACCCTCCATACTGTTTTCCACAGTGGCTGCACCAGCTTGCATTCCCACCAACAGTCTAAGAGGGTTCTCCTTTCTCCGCGTCCTCGCCAACATCTGTTGTTCCCTGTGTTGTTGATCTTAGCCAATCTTACAGTTGTGAGGTAATATTTCCTTAAGGTGTTGATTTTCATTTTCCTGATGATGAGTGATGTTGAGCATCTTTTCATGTGCCTATTGGCCATCTGGATGTCTTCTTTGGAAAAATGTCTATTCATGTCTTCCGCCCATTTTTAAATTTGATTATTCCTTTGGATGTTGCATTTTATAAGTTCTTTATATATTGTGGATACTAACCCTTTATCAGATATGTCATTTGCAAATATCTTTTCCAACTTCATAGGTTGCCTGATTGTTTCCGTCGCTGTGCAGAAGCTTTTAATTTTGATGTAGTCACAATAGTTTATTTTTGCTTTTGTTTCCCTTGCCTCAGGAGACATATCAACTTCCTATGACCCATGTCAAAGAAGTTACTGCCTGTGTTCCCTTCTAGGATTTTGTGGTTTCAGGTCTCTCATTTAGGTCTTTGATCTATTTTGAATTTATTTTTCTTGTATGGTGTAAGAAAGTGGTTAAGTTTCTTTTTTTAAAAAAAGATTTTATTTATTTATTTGATAGAGAGAGTGAGAGAGCACAAGCAGGGGGACCAGGAGAGGGAGAGGGAGAAGCAGGCTCACTGCCAAGCAGGGAGCCCGATGCGGGGCTGGAGCCCGATGTGGGGCTGGAGCCCGATGTGGGGCTTGATCCCAGGACCCTGGGATCATGACTGAGCCGAAGGCAGACGCTTAACCATCCGAGCCACCCCGGCGCCCTGAAAGTGGTTAAGTTTCATTCTTCTGCATGTTTCTTTCCTGTTCTCCCAACACCATTTGTTGAAGAGACTATCTTTTTCCCATTGGATAGTCTTTCCTGCTTTGTAGAAGATTAGTTGACCATAGAGTTGTGGGTTTCTTTCTGGGTTTTCCATTCTATTCTATTGATCTATGTGCCTGTTTTTGTGCCAGTACCATACTATTTGATTACTACACTTTTGTAATATATCTTGAAGTCCAGAATTGTAATGCCTCCAGCTTTGCTTTTCTTTTTCAAGACTGCTTTGTCTATTCAGGGTCTTCTATGGTTCCACACAAATTTTAGGATTGTTTGTTCTAGCTCTGTGGAAAATGCTGGTGATATTTTGATAGGGATTGCATTAAATGTGTAGATTGCTTTGGGCGTATTGAAATTTTAATAATATTTGTTCTTCCAATCCATGAGCATGGAATGTTTTTCCATTTCTTTGTGTCATCTTCAATTTCTTTCAGCACTATTTTATAGTTTTCAGAGTATAGGTTTTTTACCCCTTTGGTTAGGTTTATTCCTAGGTTTCTTATTGTTTTTGGTGCAGTTGTAAATGGGATTGATTCCTTAATTTCTCTTTCTACTGCTTCATTATTGGTGTATAGAAATGCAACAGATTTCTGTACATTGATGTATCCTGTAACTTTATTAAATTCGTGTATCAGTTCTAGCAGGGGTGGGATCTTTTGGGCTTTCTATATGTAGTATCATGTCATCTGCAGATAGTGACAGTTTGACCTCTTCCTTACCAATTTGGATGCTTTATATTTTTGCTGTTGTTGTCTGATTGCTGTGGCTAGGACTTCCAGTACTGTGCTGAATAAAAGTGGTCCGAGTGGACATCCCTGTATTGTTCCTGACTATAGAGGAAAAGCTCTCAGTTTCTCTCTATTTAGAATGACATCATCTGTGGGTTTTTCATAGGTGGCCTTATTATACTGAAGTATTTTCCATTTAAACCTACTTTGTTTAGGGTTTTAACATGAATGGATGTTTTACTTTGTCAAATGCTTCTTCTGCATCTATTGAAATGATCCTATGGTTCTTATCCTTTCTTTTATTGATGTGATGTATCATGTTGATTGATTTGGGAAAATTGAATCACTTTTACAATGAGGAATAAATCCCACTCGATCATGGTGAATTTTTTTTTAATACATTGTTGGATTTGGTTTGCTAATATTTTGTTGAGGATTTTTGCATCTATGTTCATCAGAGATATTGGCCCGTAGTCTCTTTTTTAGTGGAATCTTTGTCTGGTTTTGGTATCAGGGTAATGCTGGCCTCAGAATGAATTTGGAAGTTTTTGTTCTTTTTCTTTTTTTTTTTTTTAATAATTTGAGAAGAATAGGTATTAACTCTTCCTTAAATGTTTGGTAGAGTTTGTGAAGCCATCTGGCCCTGGACTTTTATTTGTTAGGAGTTTTTTGATTATTGATTCAATTTCTTTGTGGGTTATCAGTCTGTGTATGTTTTCTATTTCTTCCTGTTTCAGTTTTCATAGTTTGTAGGCTTTTAGGAATTTGTCCGTTTCTTCCAAATTGCCCAGTTTGTTGGCATATAATTTTTCTTAGTATTCTCTTAGAATTGTTTGTATATCTGTGATGTTGGCTGTGATCTCTCCTCTTTCATTTGTGATTTTATTTATTTGGTCCCTTATCTTTTCTTTTTTGATAAGTCTGGTCAGAGGTTTATTGATTTTATTTTTTCAAAGAACCAGCTCCTAGTTTCATTGATCTGTTTTATTATGTTTTTAGTTTATCATTTATTTCTGCTCTAATTATTTTATTTCCTTCCTTCTACTGGCTTTAGGCTTCATTTCTTTTTCTTTTTCTAGCTCCTTTAGGTTAAGTTGTTTACTTGACATTTTTCTGCTTCATGAAGTAGGCCTGTATTACTACATACTTCCTCTTATGATCATTTTTGCTGCATCCCAAAGATTTTGGACGGTTGTGTTTTCATTTTCGTTTGTTTCCATATATTTTTAATTTCTTCTTTTATTTCCTTGCTGACCCATTCATTGTTTAGTAGCATATTATTTAACCTCCATGTATTTGTGGTCTTTCCAGATTTTTCCTTGTGGCTGACTTCCTGTTTTATAGTGCCGTGGTCAGAAAAGGTGCATGGCATGACTTCAGTCTTCTTGTATTTGTTAAGGCCTGTTTTTTGGGCTAATATGTGATCTATTCTGGAGAATGTTCCATGTGCACTTGAAGCCATTGTTTTCTTGTTTATTTTGTATTTATTTATTTATTTAATTTTCTGTTTAGATGATCTGTCCATTGCTGTAAGGAGGGTGTTAAAGTCCCCTACTATTATTGTATTATTATCAATTAGTTCCTTCATATTTGTTATTAACTGTTCTATATATTTGGGTGCTCCCATCTTGGGTGAATAAATATTCATAATTTTTATATTTTCTTTTTGGATTGTCCACTTTATGATTATATAGTGTCCTTCATAAAGTCTAGTTTGTACAATGTAATTATTGCTACTCAGGCTTTCTTTTGATGTCCATTTGTGTGATAAATGTCTCCAGAAACACTGCCTCTCAGGGATGTGCTCAGAGAAGAGGGACTACTCTCTCCTCTGTGTGCCCCAGGCACTCTGCAGATGGGGCTGCTTCCCTGTTGCATGCCCCTGAGTTGTTTGCCGGCTTCTCTCTGAGAGCTGTGTTGTGCCCTCCAGGCTCTAATCCAGCCAAGCCCTCTGACCTTTGAAACTCCAGGATTAAGCCCCACTGGTTGCAGGAAGTCATGAAATTCAGCCCCTGTGCCTCTCTCTCCCTCTTGTCTTTCTTTGTGACCTCAGCTCCTCCTCCTCAGCAGCCAGGATCCATTTCTCGCCTAAACCACGTCTTTGTCTTTGCACTTCCTACCATCTTTGATGTGGCCTCTTCTCTTCCTCTAGGTGTAGAATTTGTTCTGTCAGTCTTCAGGTCAATTTCTGGAGTACTTAGGATGACTTAACAGTTATCCAGTTGTATTAGCGGGATGAGGTGAGCCTAGGGTCCTCCTACTCTGCTGCCATCTTCCTGTCTCCTCTAGATAGCTCTTATTTTCTAATATAGGCATTTATATCTATAAATTTCTCTGTAAGGGCTCATTAGCTACAGCACATAAATTGTAATATCTTTTTTTTGTTTTAATTCAGTTCAACATATTTTCAAAATTCCTTTTGATTTTATCTTTGATTGACATAACGGATTATTTAGAAGTGTTACTTATTTCTAAGTTGTTGAGGATTTATCTAATTCTTTTCTCTTATAAATATCTAATTAATTCCACTGTGGTCAGGAAACATACTTTCAATTATTTTAATGTTTTTAAATTTATCAAAACTTAGTTGAGAATGTTGTTCAATCTTCTAAATCCTTGGTGATTTTCTGTTTAGGTTTCTATCACTGACTGAGAATTGGGCATTAACATCTCCAATTATTATTGTTCATTTTTGTATATTTCTCCTTTCAATTCTTTCCATTTTTGCTTTGTGTATGTGGTGCTCTGTTGTTAGGTGCATTGATGTTTATAATTGTTATATCTTACTGATGAATTGACATTTTTACTATTAAGCCATGTTATTTCACTCTATTAACATTTCTTTTCTTAAAGTCTATCTTTTTGGTGTTAAAAATATAACCACTCACTTATAGTTATCATGTGCATGGTCAATATTTTCATCTTTTTTTACTCTCCCTTTTTTTGTGTCATTGAATCTAAATTGTGTCTTATGCATATTACATATAGTTGGGCATATACAAAATATACTCTGATAATCTGCCTTTTGATGGATTGCTTGGCGCACTTACATATACTCTAATTTTTGCTATGGTTGGATTCATATTTACCATTTTATATTTGTCTTCCATGTGTCTCATGTATTTTTCTCTTTGTTCCTCCTTAGCATCCCATTTCATTAATTTTTTACTCTATTTTTTGAGTTATTTTCTTAGTGCCTGTTCTAGGGCATATGTATTTCAATTTAGCACCATCTACTTTAAGTTAATACTTAATTTGATAAAATATGTAAATTCCATTCCAAATTAGTTCCATTTCATCTCCCTCCTTAGTGCTATTATTATTAAACATATCTATATATGTTGCAATTCCAGCAATACAGTGTTCAAAACATTATGTCAGTATTTGTCCTTTTTTGTCATCTCTGTTTTATACCAGTGGTAATTACGTGTTTTCTTCTAATCAGATTTTAATTTTGAATGATTTAAACGATTATTGATGAGTAATTTCTTTATATTTGCTAAGCATGTTTGGTAAATGTCAACCTTTATGCACATTTTTAATCTTTAGTTTAAATTTTCTGTTTCCATAGGACTTCAATATTACAAAAACTATAGAAAGTTGGGGGTAGAATAAACTAATCAGGACATAGTGATTTTATTTACCTTTGAAATAACTCATGTTATTATATTTTTGAAAACTCCCAATCTTATTGTCTTTCAGAAATTTAAAACATTTTATGTGAATGTACCATCACTTAATATAAAAATTTTATGGCTGTGTAACTGGACCTGCAAAAGTGAATTCTTTTATTTGTGTGAGCATGTCATACCAGTTCTTCAAAGCCCTCTTCAAATATCATATATTTCATACATATTTCTTGGTTCATACTAGGCCCCAAATTTCTCTCTTTTCTGAACTTCTAGGAACATACTGCTTTATTCACCTGGTTATTAACGTGCTGCTGGATTAGTAATTTTTCCTCTTATGTTCATTTTTCTAAGCTTAATCATCATCCCAATCTTTAGCACCATCATTATTATTAACACTTACTCCAACTTTTCTAAGTGTTCTACATGCATTACACCATTGAATATTTAGAGCACTTTTTATGTAGGCATTAAGTGATTTGAAATATTTGACAACATATAAATCATGAGTGCTGGCCAAGCTGATTGGAGGTTAAACGACTGTTATAATCATACTGATGGGCGTTGGTGTAATATCAGCCAGGGAGTTATCATTATTATCATTTTAATTTTGTAGATCTGTTGTTTGGAAACAACAACAACAACAGACTGCTTAGTCTGTGCCTGACAGAAGGCTCTGAAAATATAAAGATAAATGAAAAAAAAAACATGTTCCTTACTCTCATGGAATCTATATACCAGTTGGAAGGACATAAATAACAGCTAGTACCTTCCTTTTTTCTTTTTTCTAGAACTTAGCATAATGACTTCTAAATAATAGACAATCACAAATATTTGTGATTGCTAATAGTAATGATAATGATGGCCCTGTTAGGAGTTAGGCAGGTTTGGAAGGAGCCAGTTTTCACATTAATAAGTGTTTTGAAAATGCACATCTGACCCTGATGTCTTCTGTACATCCATAAAAATAAATAGGAGAGAACAGCAAAGAGGAAGACTTGATGGTGAGCTTGTTTTCTGTTTTAGTGGCTAATCTCAGATGAATTAGCAAAAAATAGAAATTGCATTAGAAAGAGCATGAAACCTTGTTTTTCCAAATGGATTCTACTTACCAAACACATTATTAGATAAGAATGCCTGCTGAGAAATATTATTATTTCTTCAGCCTCCATTCATATTTGTAAAGATAATGAAGCTGTGTCAAATATTTATATAAACCCATTAGAAAGCTCATTCTTGAAATATTGCCATAAATAATCATTAAATATTATTAGTAGGCATCTTCATTCTGATCCAAACTGAAGTTCTTTAAGTATTAATTAGGTGTTCAGTACCTAGTTAAACTAAATTAAAAATCTTTTTCAAATTAAACCTAGAGGTACTAAAAATACTGCAGAAGCAAAATACTATTGTGGAAATAGGACAGTGAACGGCTTTTCAGGGCTGGGCTTCAGTGTGACAGACCTTTCCATGGGGACTCTACCCTGGGATGCTTAATGCGAGGCATTTCTAATCACAGGTCTCCTGTTATAAGTTTCCCCCCCTCCCACCGCCCAACATGCATTTCCCTGTTCAGGACAGTGGTGCCAACAGATCCTGTATCTTAGTCCCAATTTATGAGCATTGATGGATCATCATAGAACATTGTTATTCTTTGGGAAGATTGCTCTTCTTTCAATTTGGAGAAGAAAGGCTCTGTTTTAGTCCCAAGGAGGAGAGATCATGAAATGTGGAGTCAGAAGACCCTGACTCAAGGCCCTGCTTTGCTGTTCATTAGCTCTTGGACAAGAAACTCTTTAAAACTTCAGTTTGTTTAACTGCTAAGTGGGGAGAGTGGTCACATCCCCTCACTGACATCTTGGGGGCACTAGGATGATTGAATGACTTGCAGTGAAATTGCATGAAATGGAAAGCTAGTAAATGTGTAACATTATGTAAATAGCAGTATTTATGATGTTATTAAGTACAATGACTACATCTTATTCAGTCACCAATCATTTCATTTAATTTTCCTATCCCCCTGAGGGACCCATCACCAATTTTGTCCCAGAGACAATGGAAACTGAAGCTCAGAGAGGTTCAGAGATTGCCCAAGTGTAGCAGCAGAAACAGGGCTTAAAACCAGGTTTTATAATCCAAAAATCAGTTCCACTCCTCCTCGGATGTATATTCGCCAAGCCATTTATAATCGAGTTAAGGGGCAGGAAGCAGAGGTTGTGTCTCTGAGACTTAAAGTAGGCGTGGCATATGCCTTTTGCCTTAAGGAAACTTAATTTAGGAAAATCCTAAAATACGGAAAAATGAAAATTAAAGATAGAAAGTATGTTTGTACTCAGGTGCCTTTCTAAGGTCACATGACCAGGGACATTTAAGAAGCTCTTTCTTGTACATAAAATTATGTGCATCCATAAACCTGGCTGCCATGTTCTATTTCTCTGTCCATGCCACACCGCCGTTACACTTTCACAGGTGAATTACTTGCACTACAGTACACTAGTTAATCTCTACCCCCTCCTGAGTGGGAAAGATATTTTTCTTAATGTAGATCATAGGTATTGTTTCCCCAGATCTGGGTTTAGAGTGGTGAGGAAAGTGTGAAAAGGCAGTTGTATTAGTTTTCTATTGTTGCTATAACAAATTACCACAAATTTATTGCCTTAAAAAAATACAGCTTTATTCTCTTATATTTTTGGAACTTAGAAGTCCAAAAATCATCCAATAAGGGGTTAATATCCAAAATATATAAAGAAAATATACAACTCAACACCCAAAATCAAACAATCCAATTAAAAAAAAAAAGGCAGAGGACATGAATAGACATTTTTTCCAAAGAAGACATACAGATGGCCAACAGACACATGAAAAATGCTCAACATCACTCATCATCAGGGAGATGCAAATCAAAACCACCATGACCTACGACCTCACACCCGTCAGAATGGCTAAAATAAAAAAAGATAAGAAACAACAAATGTTAGCGAGGATGTGGAGAAAAAGGAAACCTCTTGGCTGGTGATGAGCATATAAGTTGGGGCAGCCACTGTGGGAAACAGTATGGAAGTTTCTCAAAAAATTAAAAATAGAAATACCATACCATCCAATATTTCTACTGTGGGGCAGAAAACAAGACAAAAACACTAGCTTGATAAGATATAGGAACCCCTAAGTTAATTACAGCATTATGCACAGTAGCCAAGACATGGAAGCAACCTAAGTGTCCATCAATAGATGAACGGATAAGGAAAATGTGATTTATATATGCAATGAAATATTACACAGCCATAAAAAAGATATCATGCCATTTGTGAACACATGGATGGATCTAGAAGTTATTATACTAAGTGAAATAAGTTGGTCAGAGAAAGACAAATACTATATGACATATGATGCCACTCATAAATGGGAGCTTTCAAAAATGAATAAAGAAACAAATAACAGAATGAGAACTATAAATACGGAGAACAAACTGATGGTTGCCAGGCAGGAGAGGGGTGAGGGGACTGAGCAAAACAGATGAAGGGGAGAGGGAGACACAGGCCTCCAGTTATGGAATGAGTAAGTCACGGGAATAAAAAGCAGAGCATAAGGAATATAGTCAGTGATATTATAATGGTGATGTAACAGGACGAACTATAGCTACATTGTGGTGAGCACAGCAAAATGTATAAACCTGTCAAATCACTAAGTTGCACACCTGAAACTAATGTAACATTGTGTATCAACTATACTGGAAAAAAAAAAAGTCCAAAGTTCATCTCCTTGGTTTGAAGACATGATTTTACCAGGGCTGGTTCCTCTTGGAGACTCTAGAGAAGAATCTGTTGCCTTGTCTTTTCCACTTTTTAGAAAGCACCTAATTCTGTGGCTCATGCCCATCCTTCATCTTCAATGCCAGCAACACAGCATCTTCAATTCTATCTCTTTCCTTCCTAAAGCTTACTTTGTCATTTCACCTTCTCTGCATTTGACCCTCTTGTCTCCATATTCCAAGGACTTGTGTGATGACATCATTAGGCCCGTGTGAAAAAAATCCAGGCTAATCTCCCCAAGTCAAGATCCTTCATCACAGCTGCAAAGTTCCTTTTGCCCTGTACATAGTCTGAGGTTCCGGTGATGAGGACGTGGACATTTGGGGGAGGGAATGGGGGGCATTATTCAGCCCACCATAATAGCTGATATTTTTATTTTGAAATTGTTTTCACAATCTTTTAATTTATAGATAGAATTTGTGTTTTCTACCAGATAACAATGTCAAGTGTAAAAATGGTTAGTCATATTCTTTTTTTCTACTAGTTAAAAAAGGACTCAAGATTATAGCTCTCTAAAGGCAAAAGGCAAACCTCTATCTTGTGGGTCACAGTGCTTAGAACAATATTTTCTTGTTATTTTAGTGACATACAGGATACATACTGTTGGGTTTGGTACAGTAATTTAGGCATGACAAGATCTGCGCTATCAATGAGTTTGGGGCTTATTAAATTTATTATTTCTAAATATACTATCAAGGCATTATTCCATTCTTTACCATATACCCCAACAATCTTAGATAACAGAATTAATCACTATAATGAACAGACAACGAAGATGTTTTGTAAAAACCATAGTCAAAATACAGTAGTCTTTTCAAAGCTCTCTCCCCAGAGTCAAAAATTCAAGACAGATTCAGAATCTTTAATCTATTTGTGTTGTAACAATAGAAACAGAAAATAGGGTTTAAGATGAAAGTGCTTTATATTATTTAGCTTTTCCTTGTCCTTCACTGAGCACATCCTCAGGGACAGTGGATCTTTTCAGATAAACACGCACAAGAATAACCTGCTCCTCAAGGTGTGTTGCGAACAGTTTCCTACTGGAATTTGTGTTTTACAGGGTGGGTGTTTTTTAGGCCTGAACTTACAGAGTGTGGTTCTGCATGTCGTGCCTTTGCGGGCAGCAGTGACAAAGCTGATGTGGGGTCTGATGTGGGGATACGCGGTTTTCCGTTGCCTTTCTCCTCCGGCCGGAGAGCACGGCTGGGGCGAGCTCTCCGCTCAGAGCCCTGCTGACTCAGAGAGAAGATGCTGCGGCATCCGGAAGAGCCACTCCCCTTTCCTGGAGTTTTGCTAACTCGCTTCCGGGGCCCAGTCCGTGGCATGCCCTCCTAGGACTGCTTCAGCGATGTGTGTGTGTGTGTGTGTGTGTGTGTGTGTGTGTGCAGTGATTCTTCACAAACTTTAGGCCAGTTTCTGTACTCATCCTACTACAATCTCATCATCGTCGACCTCAAACAGCCTCTCCATACCTGCCAACAATTTGTTTGGGTTGCCTTCATCAGCACCCTTTACGTTTTTTCAAAAACAAAAACGAAACTTCACCATTTTCTTCTAAACAATGACCCTTCATCAGCAGGTAATTTGCTGCAGAAACGGAAGCCCCCAGATGCAGACTTTCGCACAGCGAAGGGTCCTAACGGCTTCTTGCTGTCTCTGTGCTCGTTAACAGCGCTCTCTCCTTGCTGGGCAAAACGGTGTTGGTGGTTTTCTCTCTCTTCTGTGTGATCATCCCATTCCCATGATTTCCTTGTCCTTTATTATTTACACATGTCAAATCTCAACACGCTTAATAAACAGGCCAGAAAATAACAAGAATGGAGATTAAGAACAGGTGCTCAGACCTCTGAAAAGCTGGATTTGAATGCAAGCTCCACACACAGGCACTTGGCCTGACCGTGCCAATTTCCTGAGCCCGCCTGCCCCTGTCTCCCCTGCTCTGCACAAGTGGGTGATTATGGTAGACTTCACAAGGCCGTTGGAGGTAAAATGATGTACGTAGAGGGCTCACAAGAGGGCCTGGCCTGTGGTCCACGCTCAGAAAGTTGGTTGTTCGGATTGCTGCTCTTCTGACCCAGCACATATTAAACATGCATTAAATGTTGTTTGCTGTGCTGGTCTCATCCCCTGGCCCCGGATGCCCTCATGGAGACCGGCTGATTTAGAAATAAAAGTCTGTGTATATTCATGTTCTTCTTCCGGATGTTGCCCGTGGGATCCTATCCCTGCAGGACGCGACGCCTCACTGCCTTTCAGGCCCGGCCCCTGACGCCCCACGCGCTCGGCCCCTGTGCTCCAGCAGGACTGGGGCGTACTCAGATGCTTATTTAAATATTTCCAAGGGGCGCCTGGGGGGCTCAGTCGTTGAGCGTCTGCCTTCGGCTCAGGTCGTGATCCCGGGGTCCTGGGATGGAGCCCCACGTCTGCTCCCTGCTCCGCCGGGAGCCTCCTTCTCCGTCTCCCGCTCCCCCTGCTTGTGTTCCTGCTCTCACGGTCTCTCTCTGTCAAATAAATAAATAAAATCTTTAAAATAATTTAATATTTCCAAGGCATTTTAAACAGCGGAATAAGGACTCACTGCATGCAAGCTATTATTTGTATCTTTTCTATTGTTAGTAACGGTAGGCTTTGCTCCCTGCTACCGGCCCTCCCCTGTGGCAAGCTGTTGTCTTTTCTCAGAACACCTGTTGTCAGGCTGAGTCCGGGGCAGCCCATGGAAGAGTGCTTTCATTTTCTTTAAAATAAAGGAAAAAATGGGGCGCCTGGGTGGCTTGGTCAGTTAGGCATCTGCCTTCAGCTCAGGTGGTGATCCCCGGGGCCCTATTTCTCCCTCTTCCCACCCCCTCAGGCTCTTTTTCAGTATCTCTCTCTCTCAAATAAATTCTTAAAAAAAAAATAAGCAAAAAAAAGAAGAGAGGAATGTTGGTCTGTTAAGCAATTACGCGTTTCTTGCGGATTTCTGGTTTTAGTGTTCTATTTTTCTTAAATTTGTTCCAGTTTTACTGAGATATATTTGACAAACAGCATGGTGTAGTTTTAAGGTGGACCGTGTGGTGATTTGATAAACACCTGTATTGTCGGGTGGTTTCCACAGTTAGGTTAGTTAATGCATCCTCAGCCTCCGGTAGTTTCCCTTGTCACCCCAAGGCCTGGTGCATCTCTCTCCCCCTCTCTCTCAATCTCTCTTGTGTTTGCTTCATTTACTGACTTACTGCTTCTCCCATAAGACTCGGCTCAGGTGTGAACCGTTAGCTGGAAGGCTCTCTTGTCCCCCGCCAGTGGCGGTGAGCGAGCCCTCCCCGTGCACCCACGCCGCCCTGTTCAACCCTCAAAGCCGAGAACATAGCCCACTGCATCCGGATGTGCCCCTTGAAGCAGACTGAATTTAAACACTTGAGTGTTCCTCCTCTTTGCACCCCTGCTTCTAGAAAAATATCTGACACTGAGTCTCTCCTCTACCGACACTTATAGAATCAGGTAAGTAATAATTTGGAATTAGGATGCATGAATAAGTGGACTGATTGTGAGTTGGAAAGACACCCCCAGGAGGCTGAGCAAAGAGCAGAGACGAACGGAGATCCTTCCATTTCCAAAGTTCCCATCCGCCTTTTATTCTCAGTAACTCAGTCTGGGCTTCACCGTGGCCACCAGGCCTGCCAGGGACAGTCAGTTCCCAGTAAGCCGCTCAGCAGGTGTATGAAGCTTCCTCCTGATTGCGCAGAATGTCGAGGTGATACAAAGTCTCTGGTCCCAGGAGCAGCAAGTGCGTTCTTGCCAGTGTAATAATCCCACGTGGTGGAGTCCTACCAGGGATTTTATGCCATTATGCGAACACTTCCTTCTCCTTTTCTCCGGTTTAAAGTCTCACGGGGACACCTACCTGTCGGGAACCATGAAGTACATGTAACTGCTTCTTCATTCTGCTACGCTCTCTCAGGACCTCAGAGCAGGTCTCTACGATTTACCTGCAGTGGAGACAGAAGTGGTTATTCTCGTGGTCCAGGCTGAGAACGTGGCAGGAAACAGAGCCAGCCATGTCCTGACTTAACTCAGGTTCCAACGAGGAGCTCTAAGGGAGCAAAGGGGAAGGCAGGACTTCCCACGGGTGCTTTGAAGCTCAGTGTGTCCTAGTTAAGAACACCCAGTCCTCCGAGGACCTGTTAAGATGGGTTGTGATGGGAAAGCCTCTCTTTCTCTTTTACTTCGTCAAGGATTTCTTTTTTTTAAATTTTATTTATTTGACAGAGAGAGAGAGAGAGCAAGAGAGAGCGCACAAGCAGGGGGAGCAGCAGAGGGAGAGGGAGAAGCAGACTCCCCGCTGAGCAGGGAGCCCGATGCGGGGCTCGATCCCAGGACCCTGGGATCATGACCTGAGCCGAAGGCAGACGCTTAACCCACTGAGCCACCCAGACGTCCCTTTTTAAGCATTTCTTAACGGAGGTCTCCACCTCCCCTCCTCTTTTCCTTCTTTTTTTCCCCTTCCTCCTTTAAGTAAATAAACCCCAAGGGAAAGTCATTCAACTAATCGAATATGAATATGGAATATTAGAAGCTATTTCCAACAATTAGCCCTTCATTGGTTTCATGCAAATCTTCCTGCATCAAGGACACAGAGACATCTGGGATGTCTGACCCATGCTGACATTGACAGACCCTCCCAGGGGAAAAAAATCAATTTTTTTTTCTTAACTTTAAATTTTCAGTTCCAAAATGATGGCAGTGGCAATCTAGGATACAAAGACCTTTTTGTGGTAACATTTTTTGGGGGGTTAGAGTTTGCTAAAGAGGCACAGGGAAAGGAAATGACAATGGATCCCTAGGGATAGAGAAATAAAGTGTTTCTTACAGCTCAGGATAGATGAGACCCCAGCAATGTCCTGGGGCTTGCTGAAGAATGAGCTCATCCTTTATTGATCGTGAACTCTGAGCTTCCTTTTAGGGAATAACTTCTTTCCCCTCATTTTCTTCCTTGTCCTAGATTCTCACTGCCATATGCTTTTCATAGGGAAACATTTATCTTGAACTAAGGAAAAACAGTAATTGTAGTTAAGACTGATATTTAAGCTTTACATCAGTAAATCCTTGAATATCATTGGGTAGAATATGTTATTGCTTAGAAATTTTTCATTCTATTTTATGAGTTCTTTTTAATCCTACTGTCAATGGGATGTGTTCGTGTAATTATTTCTTGAATAGAGGGGGTAGATTTCAAATAGGGTAACTAAATAATCTACACAGTAATTTCTGTATATGTGATGGTAAAACAACATTCTATATGTAATATAGTCTGTTCCTCTATTATTTCAAACCATCTAAAACTGATTTTCAATATAGGCACTAGTAAATAATTATTGTGTCATATGTTTAATTTCAAAGATCCTAAGGATTATAGTTTTTTATTTAAAAATAAGCACAACGGTGGACTAGATATAACATTAGTTTGAGTGCAAACACAAGGGTTTTAATCCAGTTCTGCCATGTGATAAGTAAGAAGAGACTTTTCTTTCTGGGCCTCGGTTTGTTTTTTTTTTTATGTAAAATGGAAATATTACCTATCAGGTCACCTGGGTGGCTCAGTTGGTTAAGCATCTGCCTTTGGCTCAGGTGATGATCCTAGGGTCCTGGGATCGAGTCCTGCATCGGGCTCCCTGCTTAGCGGGGAGCCTGCTTCTCCCTCTGCTGCTCCCCCTGCTTGTGTTCCCTCTCTCGCTATCTCTCTCTGTGTCAAATAAATAGAATCTTAAAAAAAAAATAAAAGAAAATAATACCTACTGTGCTTCAGAGTGTCTCACAGGGCCTTGGTATGAACCAAATGTAGTCATGTTTGGCAAAAGCAAATTTGCATGGGTTATTATTATTTAAAATAATAAAGGTAAAATAGATATCTGGTTTGAAGAATTGCAGCCATATCTTCAGGAATAAAGTTAAGCAGCATCCACAATAAGATTAGATCCTCAAAAGTGACCCGGCACCACCTGACCAACTAAAGTTGTGAAGCACTGGCTGGTTCGCTGTATCATAATATACCTGAGAGAACAATCATTTTTACTTGTTTTGATACCAGACACTGTGGAGATTACAGTCCCTTTTTTCAAGGAGTTTATGACATAGCTGTAGCTGGAGAATGATTTATTTCCATAAAATCATAAGAAAACAATATAAGAAGGTAAAAACGTAATAATAGCAGTACAGTAACTGGTTGAAGAGCAAGCATCTTGATGGTTTAGTCTTTGCTTCAAGCTGCAGGTGCACCAGTCCGCTGGATAGGAATAATTGAAAAGCACCTCAGAGCTTTATTAATAATCTCTTGTAGAATGTCAAAGGGGATCCATGAACAACCTTTAGTGAAAGGTCTAACCATCTTTCATTATTTACCCCTTTCTCGATTTCCCACAGAATGCCTAGTCATCCTTCACTCACACGCCAGCAAACCTCCAACCCTGACGAAAAGCAGAGGCATTCTTTCCTGCTTTTTTTAAATTTTATGTTATATTAGTCACCATACAATATATCATTAGTTTTTGATGTGGTGATCCACGATCCTTTGTTTTCGTATAACACCCAGTGCTCCATGCAGTACGTGCCCTCCTTAATACCCATCACCAGGCTAACCCATCCCCCACCTCCTCCCCTCTGGAACCCTGTTTCTTTCTCAGAGTCCATCGTCTCTCATGGTTTGTCTCTCCCTCCGATTTCCGCCCCTTCATTTTTCCCTTCCTTCTCCTAATGTCCTCCATGCTATTCCTTGTTCCACAAATAAGTGAAACCATATGATAATTGACTTTCTCTGCTTGACTTATTTCACTTAGCATAATCCCGTCCAGTCCCATCCATGTGGATGTAAAAGTGGGGTATTCATCCTTTCTGATGGCTGAGTAATAGTCCATCGTATCTATGGACCACATCTTCTTTATCCATTCATCTGTTGAAGGGCATCTCGGCTCTTTCCACAGTTGGGCTATTGCGGACATTGCTGCTAGGAACATTGGGGAGCATATGGCCCTTCTTTTCACTACATCTGTGTCTTTGGGGTAAATACCCAGGAGTGCAGTTGCTGGGTTATAGGGTAGCTGTATTTTTAATTTTTTTGAGGCACCTCCACACTGTTTTCCAAAGTGGCTGTACCAACTTGCATTCCCACCAACAGTGTAAGAGGGTTCCCCTTTCTCCACAACCTCTCCAACATTTGTTGTTTCTTTCCCTGTCCATTTTTGCCATTCTAACTGGTGTGTAAGGTTGTATCTCAATGTGATTTTGATTTGAATTTCCCTGACGGCTAATGATGATGAACATTTTTTCATGTGTCTGTTAGCCATTTGTATGTCTTCTTCAGGGAAGTGTCTGTTCATGTCTTCTGCCCGTTTTTTGACTTGATTATTTGTTTTTTGGGTGCTGAGTTTGAGAAGTTCTTTATAAATCTTGGATATCAGTCCTTTGTCTGTAGTGTCATTTGTAAATATCTTCTCCCATTCGGTGGGTTGCCTCTTTGTTTTGTTGACTATTTCCTTTGCTGTGCAGAAGCTTTTTATCTTGATAAAGTCCTAAAAGTTCATTTTTGGTTTTGTTTCACTAGCCTTTGGAGATGTATCTTGAAAGAAGTTGTTGTGGATGATGTCAAAGAGGTTACTGCCTATGTTCTCTAGGATTTTGATGGATTCTTGTCTCACATTGAGGTCTTTCATCCATTTTGAGTTTATCTTTGTGTATGGTGTTAGAGAATGGTCGAGTTTCATGCTTCTGCATGTGGCTGTCCAATTTTCCCAGCACCATTTATTGAGGAGACTTTTTTCCATTGCATATTTTTTCCTGCTTTGTCGAAGATTTTTTGACCATAGAGTTGAGGGTCCATATCTGGGCTCTCTATTCTGTTCCATTGGTCTATATGTCTGTTTTTGTGCCAGTACCATGCTGTCTTGGTGATCACAGCTTTGTAATATAGCTTGAAATTGGGCAATGTGATGCCCCCAGCTTTGTTTTTCTTTTTCAACATTTCCTTGGTGATTCAGGGTCTTTTCTGATTCCATACAAATTTTAGGATTGTTTGTTCCAGCACTTTGAAAAATGTCATTGGAATTTTGGTTGGGATGGCATTGAAGTTATAGATTACTCTGGGTAGCATAGACATTTTAACAATGTTTATTCTTCCAATCCATGAGCATGGAATGTTTTTCCATCTTTTTGTGTCTTCTTCAATTTCTTTCATGAGTGTTCTGTAGTTCCTAGAGTATAGATCCTTTACCTTTTTGGTTAGGTTTATTCCGAGGTATCTTATGGTTTTTGGTGCTATTGTAAATGGAATCGTTTCTCTAATTTCTCTTTCTACAGTTGCACTGTTAGTGTATAAGAAAGCAACTGATTTCTGTGCATTGATTTTGTATCCTGCCACATTACTGAATTGCTAGTGAGTTCTAGTAATTTGGGGGTGGATTCTTTTGGGTTTTCCACATAAAGTATGTCATCTGTGAAAAGAGAGAGTTTGACTTCTTCTTTGCCAATTTGAATACATTTATTTCTTTTTGTTGTCTGATTGCTGTTGCCAGGACTACTAGTACTATGTTGAACAGTAGTGGTGAGAGTGGGCATCCTTGACGTGTTCCTGATCTTAAGGGAAAGGCTCTCAGCTTTTCCCCATTGAGGATGATATTCACTGTGGGTTTTTCATAGATGGATTTTATGAACTTGAGGAATGTTCCCTCTATCCCTGTACTCTGAAGAGTTTTAATCAGGAAAGGATGCTGTATTTTGTCAAAATGCTTTTTCTGCATCAGTTGAGAGGACCATATGGTTCTTCTCTCTCCTCTAATTAATGTGTTCTATCACATTGATTGGTTTGCAAATGTTGAACCACACTTGCATCCCAGGGATAAATCCCATTTGGTCGTGGTGGATGATTTTTAATGTATTTTTGGGTCCTATTAGCTAGGATTTTGTTGAGGATTTTGGAATCCATTATTCATCAGGGATATTGGTCTGAAATTCTCCTTTTTGATGGGGTCTTTGCCTGGTTTGGGGATTGAGCTAATGCTGGCCTCATAGAATGAGTCTGGAAACTTTCCTTCTGTTTCTATTTTTTGAAACAGCTTCAGTAGAATAGGTATTATTTCATCTTTGAATGTTTGGTAGAGTTCCCCAGGGAATCCATCAGGCCCTGGACTCTTGTTTTTTGGGAGGTTTTTGATCACTGCTTCAATCTCGTTACTGGTTATTGGCCTATTCAGGTTGTCAATTTCTTCCTGTTTCAGTCTTGGCAGCTTATAAGCTTCCAGGAAGGCCTCCATTTCATCCAGATTGCTCAGTTCATTGGCATATAGTTGTTGATAATAATGTCAAATAATTGTTTCTATTTCCTTGGTGTTAGTCGTAATCTCTCCCCTTTCATTCATAATTTTATTCATTTGGGTCCTTTCTCTTTTCTTTTGGGTAAGTCTAGCCAGTGGTTTATCGATCTTATTAATTCTTTCAAAGAACCAGCTTCTAGTTTTGTTGATCTGATCTTCTGTATTTCTGGTTTCTAATTCATTGATCTCTGCTCTAATCTTAATTATTTCTTTTCTAATGCATGGCTTAGGCATTGTTTGTTGCTTTTTCTCTAGTTCTTTAAGGTGTAGAGTTAGTTGGTGAATTCGGGATTTTTCTATTTTTTTGAGTGAGGCTTGGATGGCTATGTATTTCCCTCTTAGGACCACCTTTCAGTATCCCATAGGTTTTGGACCGATGTGTTTTTGTTCTCATTGGTTTCCATGAATTATTTAAGTTCTTCTTTGATTTCCTGGTTGACCCAAACATTCTTGAGCAGAGGGGTCTTTAGCTTCCAAGTGTTTGAATTTCTGCCAAATTTTTTCTTGTGATTGAGTTCCAGTTTTAAAGCATTGTGGTCTAAGAACAGGCAGGGAATATTCTCAATCTTTTGGTATCGGTTGAGTCCTGATTTGTGACCCAGTATGTGGTCTATTCTGGACGAAGTTCCATGTGCACTCGAGAAGAATGAGTATTCTGTTGTTTTAGGGTGGAATGTTCTGTATATATCTATGAGGTCCATCTGGTCTCGTGTATCACTCAAAGCTCTTGTTTCCTTGTTGATTTTCTGCTTAGATGATCCGTCCATTGCTGAGAGTGGAGTATTGAGGTCTCCTACAATTAATGTATTGTTATCAATATGACTCTTTATTTTGGTTAACAGTTGGCTTATGTAGATGGCTGCTCCCATGTTGGGGGCATAGATGTTTACAATTGTTAGATCTTGTTGGACCCTTTAAGAATGATATAGTGTCCTTCTGTGTCTCTAACTAGAGTCTTTAGCTTAAAATCTAATTTGTCTGATATAAGAATTGCTACCCCAGCTTTCTTTTGAGGTCCGCTGGCATGGAAGATGGATCTCCATCCCTTCACTTTCAGTCTGAATGTATATTTAGTTTCAAAATGAGTCTCTTGTAGACAGCATATGGATGGGGGTCCTGTCTTTTTATCCAATCTGCAACCCTGTGCCATTTTATGGGAGCATTTAGGTCGTTCACGTTGAGAGTGATTATTGAAAGATATGAATTAATTGTCATCACGTTGCCTGTGAAGACTTTGTTTTTATAGATTGTCCCTGTAAATTTCTGTTGTATATCACTCTTGGGGTCTTTCTCCTTTTATCGAACCCCCCTTAATATTTCTTGCAAGGCCGGCTTAGTGGTCACATATTCTTTCTGTTTCTGCCGGTCTTGGAAGCTCTGCATCTCTCCAACCATTCTAAATGACAGCCTTGCCAGATGAAGTATTCTTGGCTGCATGTTCTTCTCGTTTAGTACCCTGAATATGTCTTGCCAGGCCTTTCTGGCTTGCCAGGTCTCTGTGGATAGGTCTGACGTATTCTGATTTCCTCCCTCTGTACGTAAGGAATCTCTTCCCCCTAACTGCCGTTAAGATGGTTTCTTTGGTTCTAAGATTTGGGAGTTTTACTATTACATGCTGGGTGTTGGCCTGTTTTCCTTGGTCTTGGGAGGGGTCCTCTCTGCCTCTAGGACACGAATGTTTGTTTCATTTCCCAGATTAGGGAAGTTCTCAGCTACGATTTGCTCAAATATATCTTCTAGTCCTCTCTCTCTCTCCTCCCCCTCCTGGATACCAATAATTCTGACATTGGAACGTTTCATGGTGTCACTTATTTCTCGGATTCTATTTTTATGGATTCTGAGTTGTTTTTCCCTGTCCTCCTCTTTTTCCCTTTTTATCTATTAAATTGTCTTCCAGGTCACTAATTCATTGTTCTGCCTCACTTACCCTAGCTGTTAGATTATCTAGATTAGATTGGATCTCATTGATAGCATTTTTAAGTTCTGCCAATTTAGCTTTCATTTCTGCCCTTAGAGACTATGTTGCCATTAATTGATTTCTCCATTCTAGCCATTGTCTTCACAACTGCTAGCCTGAATTCCATCTCCGACATCTTGGTTATATCTGCATCCATTTGTAAATCTGTGGCATAAGTCATAATCTCTGAGTCTTTTCTATTTTGGGGGTTCCTCCTCCTAGTTATTATGTTGAGGGGTGGTTGAGAGAATGTATAGAGTCCAAATTATTGACCACAACCCAAGCAAGATGCGCTTCTTTTCTAGGGACCTTAGGGTTGCTGGCCTCTTGTTTTCCAGCCTGTCTTCTGGGGGAGGGGTCTGCTGCGCTGTTACTCAGACCACCTTGTTTGGGCAGAGTTGCCCTGCCCCCCGTGGCAGGGGATGGGCTCAGTGAAAACTGTTCTTCTGGGGCTTTTGTTCTCTGGAGGCTTTACCTGGTGGCTTTCCGCATCTCTTCTGAGAGTCAGAGCAGAAGAGACCATTTCCAACCCTCTGCCTCAGAACAGAGATCACAGTCTGTTCTTCAATGAGGTCTCCAGGCCACACTATCTCCGTTTCTGTCTGTGCTGCTATAAACTGCAACGTCCTGGGTTGTGCGCCCCTCTGCAGCACTCTCAGTCCTGCCCCCAGGTCGGAGCACGTCTCTGCCCTTTGTGCTTCTAAAACCGCCCGCTGCCCCCAGTTCCCACACGCCACCCTGCTGCTCCAGTTTCCAATCGGGGGGCTGCCCCAAGGTCCTTTCCCCACTGCTATCGGTCTGCGAGTCTGCCCATCCCCAGCGCCGGAGGCTATCACTCACTGGTGGTGTATGAGCCCCACGGCCAGGCTCCCTCCTGCTGTCGTTTATCCTCCAATCTCTGCCTGCTGGATCATGGCTCCCTGCTTCGGACCTCGAAATCAACCACCTGTGATATTCTGTTTGTAGAGATCCAGATCTGTCTTCTTACATCTCAGGCTGATTTCATGGGTGTTCAGGGTGGTCTGGTATGTATCAGCTCAATTCCAGGGACCGGTTGGAATAGGGTCCCCTACTCCTCTGCCATCTTTTCCCAATCCCTTTTCTGCTTTCTTTTGCCTCCAACTCTCCTCGTTGTGTTATGGACATCCATTCATCACCTGCATTCTCTTGAGTTGGCGTTCCCCGTCTGCATCATCTCTTTCTCTTTCTTCCCTCCCTCCCTCCCTCCCTCCCTCTTTCTTGCTTTCCCTCTCACTGTCAAATAAAGCTATTTCTCACTGCATCAAATTGATACTGAACCAAAAAATGTTCTCAGCATCCTCTTACAGATTCCTGAAGCTTTCTACTTCCCTGGTGATGGAGTTCACTTGCACAACACATCTAAGGCAAAGTGGTGGTATGATATCCTTCCCCCAAATTGCCATGAGTCACTGTGATTAACCTCCTGTCTGATAAATTTGGAATGGCCTTGGAACAAATATAATGATAGATGAGGATACAATCAGATTTAATCAAGTTATGAGGTCTTCCTAAATGGTTTTTTTATGTGACTGGTGATAAATCAACATACAAAAATTAAGATGAAATGCAATCTCTGGAGCCCTGTTTACTCCCTAAGGGAGGCATCCTTGTCCAATTCAGTGTAGAAACCTATTTTAAAAAGCCGCAGAGTATTTCATTTCCTGTTGGTATTTGTTTTTAAACTTGCTTCATGAAAACATAAATAATCTATTTGCAATAAAGGGTATGCTACATTTGCATAGTAAAACCAAACAATTTGGTTTAATTATATAAATATAAATAAAACAGCAAGAAATAGTTCTTTTATAAAATATTTTACTTATCTACATAAACCAGGGTTAAATTATTCTGACCTATCTAATATTATTTAGTGTTCTGGGTGACTTCTGTTTTTACTATTAAAAAAATGTTTTTTGCTTTTAAAGACGAAATTAAAACTCACAAAATATATTCATTCCTATATATGACAAATATCATTGTCGTATGAACATACACACTTATGAAAAATGTTTTTGTCAATATATGTGTCAAAAAATATGTGCATGATAAATCTATCCCACAGAAAGTACAGACTGCTGAAATAGCATTGAAGTCTCTTTCCGTGTTGCTTTATGGGCATACACAACCTCTATTAGCAGAGTCACCCCGAAGATATGGAGAACTCACTAATCATCCCAGCCCAGGTAATACTGTGTTGTTTAAAAACCAACTCATAACTGATGCCAGTAGAGGTTGCACCCACTAAAATACGACGTGATTGAAGAACCAAAGTACACTTGAAGCCTTCAAAAAAAAAAAAAAGGCCTGATGTGAAGACTTGCTATAAAGCTCATTAATTAAGGTACTGTTGTATTGATGTGAATGGAATAGCATGCAAATCCAGAAATGGACCGGTATGAATATGATCAACTAATTTTTTTAAAGATTTTATTTCTTTATTTGACAGAAAGAACAAGCGAGCATGAACAGGGGGAGTGGCAGAAGGAGAGGGAGAAGCAGGCTCCCCATTGAGCAGGAAGCCTGATACAGGACTTTGATCTCAGGACCCTGAGATCATGACCTGAGCCAAAGGCAGATGCTTAATTGACTGAAACACCCAAGTGCCCTAATCAACTGATTTTTGATAAAATTGTGAAGTCTATAAAATAGAGAGGGATAGTATTTTTAAAAAATGGTGTTGGAATAATTGGATGTCCACTTGCAAAAACATGAACGTTGGCCTATACCACATCTTATGCAGCCATAAAGGTATAATGGATTATAGACATAAATGTAACACATTAAATCATAAAAATACGAGGTAACAAAGACAGTAGAAAATATGCATGCCCTTGGGTTAGAGGAAGAGTTTTTAGAGATGATACTAAAAGCATAATCCACAAAAGAAAAAAAAAATTGATAAATCGGACTTTATAGAAATTTAAAACTTTTGCTTTGTAAAAGTTACTATTTAAGAGAATGGAAATGCATGTCACAGATATTTACAAATTATATTTCAACAATCTTTATGCAGAATATATAAGTAATACTCTCCATAATAAATTGACAACCCAATTTTGCAAATGGACAGAGATAGACATTTCACTGAAGAAAATTTATGGCTTGCAAATAATTATAGGAAAATATTCTCAACACTAGTCAATAGGGACATGAAAATTAAACACAGAGTTTCCACTATACACCCTTTAGGATGGCTAATTATAAACAAAATCAAAGGGAGGAAAACTTGACAATTCCAATTGTTAACAAGTACATGAAGCTGTTTAAGTTCCCATATCTTGCTGGTAGAGATGTAAGATTGGACAGGCATTATTGGAATCAGCTCCAAGGTTTCTTGTAAGTTTAGGCACATCCCCAAGGGCGCCTGGGTGGCTCGGTCAGCTAAGCATCCAGCTCTTGGTTTCAGCTGAGGTCATGATCCCAAGGTCATGATATCAAGCCCCACATCGGGATCTATGCTCAGTGGGGGGACTGCTTAAGATTCTCTCCCTCTCCCACTCCCCACTCCATCTTTCTCTCTCTCTCTCTCTCTCTCTAAAATAAATAAATAAATCTTAAAAATAAAGTTATACATGCACAAACCATGTGATCTGAAGAGTTCAGTCCTACATATTTATCCAAAAGAGATAAAAATTTATGTTTGCCGAATGTTTGTGTGAATATTCAGAGCAGTTTTATTTATAGTACTAAATAAGTGGGAACGAGTCTGTATCATTCAATGGGTTAATGGATAAACAATCTGTGTTACTTCTATAAATGAAGTACAACAGAGCCATTTACAAAAAAAAAAAAAAAGTTGTGGGGAATAGTGTAGTGCCGGAAAGTGTGGACGTACTTGAACAACAACATAAAACAAGATGTAAATAGGTTGAAAGGGCACAAAAGCAGCACCTAATGGCCAAGAGTGAAACAATTTATACAACGAAATAAATCATAATACTGGATCATAATACAGAGAATAATATAAATATGTTTTAGTCCATAATATAAAAATATTTAATCCATGTTATAAAAATAACTAAGAATAAATTAATGGGAGAGAATGGACAATTCTTCCTTCTAGAAGAAATCCAATTAATAAATGTAGAAGGAATGAAGGAAATAAAAAAATCTCCATGAGAACATCATGGTAATGACTACAGCATGCAAGATCTGCAAATGGATGCAAAGGTTAACGTACAAAACCTTAAGGAGAAAGAGTATATTTGCATAATTTCTGAGTATTTTCTACAACACAAATGTTAATTACAAGGAAAAAACATAATAACTTTACATTAGAAGAATATGGCACATTGCTTAACCAATGGATGACATTTAACATCAACAGAATATGATCCATCAATGTCATGGACCTCTAGAAAGATGCACTTAGGCACTTCACCTCTGTGGCATTCTTTACGGGGATGCGTAGCCTCAGTCAAATTTCGAGAGGACATATGACAAACCCCAATTAAGAGAACTTTTATAAAATAAAATAATTGATCAGTACTCTTTAGAAGTCTCAAGATTGTGAAAGAGAAGGAAAGACTGAGGAACTGTCACAGATCGGAACAGACTAAGGAAACATGACGACTAGTTGAATTGAGGACCCTGGACAAGATCTGGGTGCAGGAAAAGAACATTCATGGAAGAGTTCATTTGGTGTTCTCCAAATAGGGTCTGTGGTTTAGTGCATTGTAAGGTACCAGTGTTAACTCCTTTGCTTTGGCAGTGGTGCTGTGGTTCTGTAAGGTGTCGTCTTTAGGAAAGCCTGCATCACTCTTGGAACACTCTCTACTACTTCTGTAACTGTTCTGCACATCTGGTTTTTTCCCTTAATTTAAAAGGAAGTGAAAGTGTTCAGAATCTTAAAATTGGTATTTCCTTCTCTAGGGATCTCTTCAAAATAAATAGCCTAAAAGATTATGACCTAGAAGGTGAGTTGTTAGAAAATACGACAGGTGTGCAGTCAACCACATAACAAGGCAGCTCACAAAGAGGCTGTTGGAACCAAGAGAAAAGGTAAGGGAAAAATGTGAGAGACATCACTACAGTTCATGGTGCTGAACAGAAGGAAGGGTCTCATCTTCACCAAGATTCCGGCCAGGATTTCATAAAAGCTTTATTATTTTGTACATCAGCCAGCAGCCTTTAACAGGGCAATATACAGTTAGGTTAGAGTTGGTTTTGTAAATAAACCAACAAAAGTTCCTGAGAAGAAAGAAGAAGTAGAAGAAGTTCTCAAAAACAAAGCCTCTATGGGAAGGGCATCACAGATCCAAGCAGAAAAGGAACAATCCCCTTGGAGAATGAGCATATCGGGTCATGGGTTCTGGAGTTGCCCATTAGGCCACAAATCTTAGCATTTGTCCTCACTGTTCTCCAGACATGACGTATTTGCTTTCCTTTTGTAGATTCGCCAAGTGCAAAGATATGTGTCCTAATATGTCACTAGTTTCCTCGATTAAACTATGAAGAAGCGTGTCAAAACAGGAAGGCCATCCAGAACAACAAACATGAGCTCTGCCTTGCATATTGGTGCTAACATCTCCTGACCTTGTCCATTTGAGGCCATGGTTTCCATTTCTGGCCGAGAAAGTCAGAAGAGGATACTCTGAAAATGATCTTGAGATCATGAAATTTGCCTATCTCTTTCTTAATCGGACTACCTGGATTTTAGGCTGTTCTGTTAGTGGGAGGAGGGACAGAAAGATTTACTATTTAAAGGAATCAGTAGGTTTACTCGTCACACTTGCGGGAGTATCAGAGAGAACTTGGATTGGTGGACCCACTTCCGCCATCACCGAAGGAACCAGGCTCGTCTTGTCCCAGCCCATCCCTCGCTTTCCCTCTTGCTGCAGGGCTTGGGTCACCAGAGACCACTGTCTACCTTGCTGAAGCCTTGGAGTGCTACTCAAATTTGCAAGATGTAGACTTAGTAATCTGTGAAAGGAAAGGGGAAAGAACCTAAGGAAATGGGGTTTTACTCTGGGAGCAGTGACATTTTTCTCATAGATGGAGGTAAAGATTCAGAACAAGAGGTGAATATAGAAGGCACATGAACTTCAAGTAAGAGGAGCTAGATTAGGAATCAAAGGGCATTCTCAGAGGAACCCCTCTTATGAGAGTCCATTGCCTTCAAGTGTCTTTTTCCTTGATATTCAAAAAAAGTTCATATTAGAGCCTTGTTTTCTTTTTTTCTTTATTGCAAACCTCTTTAATCCTTTTCATATTATCTTAAGCTCTCTGTGGAGAGGGACTGTGATTAATTAAACTAGATTATAAATTTTTAGGTGAGGAACACTCTCCATGATGCTCAAAAAAGAAAGGTGCAAGAGATTCAGAAAGAGGTCTTCTGCTGACATAGGAAGCCCCTGGCTGTGTCCTCTCGAAGGGGAAGAGAGAGGACTCGGTGGTCTCTCTGTTCCACTTGTTCTTCATGCTTTGTTGTCACATTTCACAACGTTTAGAGAGAGGTTTATTCAGGGTTATTTCTCTGGTTACAAAGAGCCAGTCCTAAAAGGGAATTTGGAACTTGGCATCCTAGGTGTTTGGAAGGATCCATGCTTTTGAGTATTTCTATATACGTGTGTGTTAAATGTTTGAATCATTTTCCTCTGAACATTTCTGGAGACCACCAAAGCCATCAAGAGCTTCTAAGGATGTGAAGTGAGGTTGGAGGGGAATGTACCTATGTGTGCTTCTGTTATATACTTCTGTGTGTGTGTGTATTTGTTTTCAACCATGTCTCTCTGTATATTAACCCTAGATGACATAAATTTTACTTTGACATTTGAGAAAATGGATGCAGGATAGATTGTAATAAGTGGGTTCACCTCTAATTAGTTCAGTTCTAAATTACAGAATATTCAAATGGTCTTGCTCCTCGTGGGAAAGTGGGGGAATTACAGCAAGTTGAGAATTCTATAAAAATTGATTCTGATGTGCGTGTCTTATTTTCCTAAATTCTTACAGATTATGAGGGCCAAGGCTGCACCTTATATACTTCTTTTATATTTTCTTTCCTAGCCACAATACTAAGCATGTAATAAGCCCATATTTAATTAATTAATAATGAGTTAATAATAGAGACGTATTATATAAGTAGAAAACTCAGATATTCAATATGTTGCCAATGATGGATGAAGGTTTTAAAAGAGCATGGAGAATATTTCTTAGAAAATCCAGGTTTACGACTAATTGGATGCATAAATTTGTTGTGTTTAAAATTGAAATTGGGCTAATAAAATTAGTACAATTCATGTTCAGCTTGGTCCCAAAATTTGCATTATCTGATAAGCAATAGGAAAGGTGGAGGCTAAATTAAATATGAAGATAAAGTAGAGATTTATAATTTAATTTTAATAGGGGAGTCAATAGTGTCTGAAGAAACCTAGACTATTACTTATTTCCTAGAACAGGATCCTCACTGAGCCTGGTGTTCCTCATGAATCAGAGCCTAGTGTCTAGAGACACATGGCTTGCATTTGAATTTCAGATCTACCACGTACTACCTCTATGACCCTAAGCAAGTTTCCTAAGTTCTCTGTGCTTCAGTTTACACTCCACAAATGGAGATAATAACTAACAGAAGCTGCCTCTCAGTCTACTTGTGAGGATCAATGGGTTGAAAAATGGATTAATACATGAGCGTGCTAAGTGTGTAGAGATGGCCTGGCACACATTAATTGATCAAAAATGTTATTTGTGAGCATGAAGTTTATGCTCGTTTCCTGTTGCTCCTATAACAAATCCTCAAAGTTAGAGGCTTAAAACAAGACCATTTTATTATCTGACTATATAACCTTAATATCTTGCAATATTACCTTTTTATCTATCTGTAGGCTACAAGTCTGATACAGGTCTTACTGGGCTAAAATTAAGATATGGTAAGACTGTGTTCCTTTCTGTAGGCTCTGGAGGAGGATCTGTTTCTCTGCTCATTTGTTTTGTTGTCAGAATTCCCTTCCTTGTGGTTGTTGGATCATTCTCTGAGTTTGCTGGCTAGGAACAAAGGACATTTTCAGTTTCTGCCTTGTTACTTGGCTCATCTTCCTCCATCTTCAAAGTTGATACAGGCAGATGAATTCCTTGTCCTGCCCCGATTCCTTACCTTCCTCGTATGGTTGTGCATCCCAGCCAGGAAAGGATCTTCATGGTATTGATGACACTGAGCCCACCCAGATGATCCAGGATTATCTTCCCAACTCAGAGTCCTAAACCTTAATTGCACCTGCAAAGCTTCCTTTGTCATTTAAGGTGACAGTCCCGGGTTCTGGGGACTGCTGTATGGAAATCCTTCCAGCCTGGAGGGGCTGTGACTTGTCTTACTGTGCTGGCGATGGCCTTGCAATTGAGGGCAAGATTGCAGAGTCAGAAATCACTGCCTTGGTCAGGTGATCAGCGGGGGATTTTCTAGTCTCTTGTATGTTTTTCAAAGTGGGAAGGAGGAAGTGACCACCTACCCTGGAATCTCTGTCTATGGGAGTGTTTATAAAATGCTCTGGTAGAACTTTTTTTTGGTGAGATAACAGACATGAAATGAAAAAAAAATATGTATAGGAAGGCTCATGGCTTTTTGTCAAATAAGACTGGTACATAAAGCACGTTCAATCTGATTTTTTTAAAAGATTATTCATTTATTTGAGGGAGAGAGAGAAAGAGCAGAGCTAGTGAGAGGGAACACAATTATAGGGGAGGGGGAAGCAGACCTCCCGCCGAGCAGGGTGCCGATGCGCTACTCGATCCCAGGACCCTGAGATCACAACCTGAGCTGAAGGCAGACGCTTAACCAACGGAACCACCCAGGTGCGCCTCAATCTGATTTATTTTTTATTTTTTTTTATTTTTTTATTTTTTAATTTTTTATTGTTATGTTAATCACCATATATTACATCATTAGTTTTTGGTGCAGTGTTCCATGATTCATTGTTTGTTCATAACACCCAGTGCTCCACGCAAAACGTGCCCTCCTCAATACCCATCACCAGGCTAACCCATCCCCCTACCCCCCTCCCCTCTAGAACCCTCAGTTTGTTTTTCAGAGTCCATCATCTCTCATGGTTCGTCTCCCCCTCTGACATACTCCCCTTTTCTTCCTCTCCTGTTATCTTCTTCTTTTTCTTTTTTCTTAAAATATGTTGCGTTATTTGTTTCAGAAGTACAGATCTGTGATTCAACAGGCTTGCACAATTCACAGCGCTCACCGTAGCACATACCCTCCCCAATGTCTATCACCCAGCCACGCCATCCCTCCCACCCCCGACCACTCCAGTAACACTCAGTTTGATTTTTAATGGAAGATTATTTACTACCCTTAATATGCTAAAGTGCCTTGTGACTTTCCAAAAAGGATGGATAGTGTTTCCTAATCTTATTTGACTATGGAAATTTTATTTTTATTTATTTCTTGAGGGCCTCTGAGTCAACTGTGGAAAGTGATGGTCCAGGTACTTGGGATTGTAGCAACGTACTCAGTGAGCCGGGTGGACAAAGTCTCTCCTTGCTTAGGAGGCAGATCTACAAGGAGACTCTACTCTGGCCATATTTAAATGCTGTCTTATAGTATAACATCCTCTTTGGAGCTTGTTTTTCTTTCACAAGATAGAAAATATTTTACCCTACTTAGTGTTTTTGGAAGCTTTTGTGCTAGTGGACATAGCCAATGCCTTCTGTCATTGGTAAAATAATAATAATTTTCATCAATATTGTTGAATTTGTGCAAGGCACTGTGTTAAGGACTTCATGAGTATTATTTCATTTCCTCCTCATGACAACACTTGTGAGGTAGGTACAGCGATTATGAAGAAAGTGAAACTTGAGCAAAGTTAATACAGTAACTATTGGGTTTGGAAATCCAGCCTGGGCTACGTTATTCCATGGCTGGTCCCCCCTTCTTCTGTTGTACCGCTGTTCTACGTATGGTTACAAATACGGAGCCTGATGCTGCCGTAGATTTAAGGGTGGTCTTTATTTGGAAGCGGACAGCGGGGACGAAGGGACAATCTGAGGGTCAGGTGTGCATGTCTAGATGTGCCCTGGGGGGGACGGTCATTGTTTCTCTGCACAGGTCCTTTTCCTGAGAAACTGCCTCACTCCCCAAAGCCTCAGTTGACTTCCTTACACAACTCTTGTCTCCCTCTACTCTGACTCCACTTAGATAGTTGTACCAGATAGAGAATCCGCACTCCAAAATAACGAATCTACAAACGAGTCTGAGCCCATGAGATCATAGCTTGAGACTCTGAATTGAGTCATTGGGAACTGAGCTACGTGAAAGTGTCATCAGGAAAAGGATCTAGTGTGAGGACCCATACAGAGCAGAGAGGTGGGTGCCTCCTGGAAAGGGCATTTGAAGTAGGTTTCTTCTACAAAACTGAAGAGACTGGAAAAGACAGATACAAACAAGAATAAGGATTTCCACAGGGCTGGAGAGTGAGAACGTACGGTCTTTATGAAAGACTAAGCGTCCCTGTCGACTGGGAATTCTGCCGGTTGGTGAGAAGTGCCTGGTCACTGGGGAGGGTGATTCATCGAGCTGCCACTGCTTGATTAAAATTCCTGCAAAGCCTTCAAAATTCCATTTGTGATATTTTTATATCTGCTGAGCAACCCTCTGATCTTCATTTGTTTCCCATAGAGGCCTAACAGGTGGCAAATGTGGGTGACAGGAATATTGCTCACAGTGAATCACTAAATAATCATTCTGATTGGCAAATTGGTTTCTCCTCAGGAAGGTCAGGAAGAATCATAAGATTTGATTACCTTTAGGTGAACAAATGGTTAAGAACCCTGAACCCCTTGAGGAGATGAGTGGCCAGATCCAATTCACCACCTCAGAGGCCTGAGCTGACCACCGGACACGCACATGCTCATTCGTTCACTAATTAATTCAGCGAATATTTGGTGGGTGCTTCCCGCATGCCAGGAACTGCTCTAGACGTTGGACACCAGGTTGTAAACAAAGAAGAAGTGCACATCAGCCTCAGAGAAAAAGGAAACGCAGTGATTTGTAAAAGTAAAGAAGTAGCTATACGGGTTAACAGATAGGAAAAATATCAGTGATAAGTGCTATCAAGAAAATCAAAACAAGGTACTATTAGAAGGTAACAGAGTGGCGGTCTCCTGAGAGACAGAGCAGAGAACTGGTGAAAATCATAACCTTGAGATATAGGATCAAATTTATTTCTGTCATCTACCAGTGTCTGACCTTAGGCAGTTTTCTTAGCCTCTCTGTGCCTTAGTTTCTTCCTCTGAAAGTGAGGTTGATAACCATAAGGTTGACTTGTAGTTTTGTTATTGATACTGAGTTTATGTACATAAAGCATTTAGTATAGTGCTAGGCTTGGGCTGTGGTGTGAAAGTGTTGGTTGTTACTGTTTTTCTTACTTTTATTTAAGGACATTTTGCTGAGATTCGAATGCGCAGAAGGGCCGACCATAGGAATCATGCAGGACATTTCAAGCCAGAGGAGAAAGCAGGTGCCAAGGCCCAAAGGCAGAGAAGCAGTTGGTCTTGATAGGGATGGGCCTGCAGGCTGGTGTGGCTGGAGTGTGGGTGGGGATGGAGGCGTCTGAGGAGGAGTCCCATGTGTGGTAAGCCAGGCTGGGTCAGGAAGGGCTCCCAAACAGTGGGTGGGATTTGCTTTGAAAGCATTACACTTGTGTTGCTTGGAGACTGGAGAGAGGGTTGTGGAGTAAAAGTAAGAGGAAAAAGACCAGTCAGGGCGCTATGTCAAAGCTAGGATGTATTACACCCACTTGAAAACCAACATGCGCGAGGACTTCACTAAGGAGCCGCTCTACCTCTATGTGATGATGTAGTTAGCAGGGAAAAGGGAAAACAGAAACAGAATCTCTGGCCTCATGGAGCAACAGTTACACTATAAATCTTAACTTCGGGCAAGAAAACTTTCCCTTGAGTGTTCCCATCCCTTTTCCTGGGGCCCTTCCCAAAACAAATAAGCGATATTTGTGGGACACCCACAGCTGTAACTTGCATCTCTCTTAAAGATGCTTATAGCATATGGATGTCATTCTTCTCATATGGAAGGATCTTTCATCATCCCTTCAATTTGTAGAATGATTGCTGAGATATCAGTTCAGGATTTTGTCACAACAGTCACTGTGTTAGTGTATCAAAATGCATGCATTTATATCTGGATCAAGAGTTGCCTAGGGGCACCTGGGTGGCTCAGTTGGCTAGGTGTTCGACTCTTGATTTTGGCTCAGTTCCTGGTCTCAGGGTCGTGAGATGGAGCTCAGTGCGGAGCATGCTTAAGATTCTCTCTCCTCCCTCTGTCCCTCCCTGCCCCTGCTCGTGTGTGTGTGTATGTGCTCTCTCTCTCTCTCACTCAGAAAAAAAGGGGGGGGGGTTGGCTATGTGTATAAAATATGTCATCATTATTGGTAGAAGACAAGAATTGACAGACTTTCTACACTGTGGCTCTTCTGTCCTTGTGCACTCTTGGTACAATTTACCTAGCTTAGTTTAGTTGGAAAGATTTCTAACTAAACAAGGTCAAATTGGCATAGATTTCTCTAGGTATGTTTAACAGATAGGTGATTTTGTCTTTTCTTTAAAGGATCAAACCTAGAATTTAGTCTCATTCTACTTACTATTTCTAAAATTGCTCCGACATCAAAAACCAGTTTTCAAAGTCGTGGGCTGCCTGATCTATTTACATCCGATCAACTGATAACTCAGCTTTCAAATCATTCATTTAACTCTGGTGGTTTCCTTTCCACTCATAGCAAAGAAAATTAAAATTAAAAAAAAGAGAGTGAGATGTTGATTCACTCTTTCTCCCTTTTAATAATAAATAATCAGTTAACAAAACAATTGTGTAATAGCCTACTTTTTTGTAACACTAATTATTTCTGGGGTTTATTTTTCTGCTCAGTGTGATTTTTCAAGGTTTCCCAAAAGATTGCTTAAATATATTCCTATATATAAGAAGAGAATGTGTCTTAAATACACTTTCCTCCCCGGGGAGACATGAGATCAACTAGAGCATGTTCAGACCTCATCGTCTGCCTGGACTCTCTTCTTCACACAGATCTTACAGACTCTAAAATATACAATCAGAGATTAATTAATGTATTTATCTACCTTTTAAGGTTTTCTTTAAAAAGTAATTAGTGCTGTAAGAGCTAATTACTGACTTCACACTTGACCTTATTCTGATAAGCCAGGCATTACAGAGAAGACTTGCCTAGAGCCTGGAGTTGCGTGAGTAACACTCAAAGAAAAAGAAGATTGTAAAATAAAGTGAAGAGAAGAGAAACACTTGCCCCTCTTTATCACAGCAACGGTTTGCATTTCCCCAAACGGCGGCCATCTTGCACCCACCCAACCTGTTCAGTGCACAGCGTTGAGCTGAGTTTCTTTGTTTATTGAACAAGGATTCCAACATGCTCAGACGAAGTTTGGGTCATTACTCTGTTCTCTGTCATGAGCACTGCTCTCACTAAGATATAGTTGATTCTTCAGAAAAAAAGTGAAACCAAAACCAAAACCTCGGCATATGTTTTCACTATTCCGGGCAGCTGAGAAAACAAACAAATAAGCCGACAATCCAGGTAGAGTGGGCTGCATGTGAGCAGAAAGGCAATTGGATTCTATAAATGTTTAAGTAAGAATTGCCCTCTGTGACTCGCCAGCAGGAATGATCTAGGTGGACCCCTGCCACCTGCAGTAAATGCTGCTGAGAACAATGAGAGAAGCTCAGAAATGTTTTGATCAAATCATGCAAAACTCTGGGCAAACGCTTTGCCCTTAAGTGAAATCAACCCTGCAATCCATATGCTTTAAGCCTCTGTAGATTGTTTACTGCTGTCAGAGCAGATGGGTCTGAGGATGCAAATGCAGCTTCCTGTTTTAAGACAAGCGGGCCTATGTGCACGTGCGCACACACGGACCCAGACACCAAGGCACCATATGGCGCTGCCTATTGACCTTTGCAACATCAAGCTACCAAAATATATATGCTTATTTTAGGTGTAAGACTCATCCGCTTGACTTCTAATGAGAACTATTACCACACTCAAAAGTCTGTTTTAACTTCTGGTTTGATCTGGAGCCCAGTTCTACATGTTCCCTACAACCTGAATGTCCTCCATAGCCTGGAAACTTTCTCCCTAGAAGGTGCTCTGCTTACATCCAGAGAAGCAGTAAACTATGGCTCACTTCTGCTCTTTCTGCCATCCTTCTGAAGCACACGCACTCACGGGATCGTACCTTTGGATTCGTACCAAACCCTAAGATGACTATAGTCGTAGGCATGATGTGTTGTCTCTCCAAGACACAGGCCAAGAAGACTTCCTGACCCCTGGGGGTAGAAACTCTACTGGACTCGTGTAGCTGGGCCAAGCTAACATATCGATAATTTTCATGACATGGAACCAGTGTGAATCTCAGAGTCAAAAGGAAAACAGAGACTCGTGCCGTTTTATCCATTTATTATAAATGATTCTGGGACTTACCTTCAGTTATTTGGCAAATACAGAACATTTAATAAGAACTAAGAATAACGAAAGAGTGGAACCACTAACTTACTTGGCACTAGGGGGTGTCCAGAGCTTGTGGTGTGCAAGGACTCTGCCCGGTGCTCTATGACAGCATGGTGGACAGGCACTGCGCTGGCCCCAGCTGGGCTTACCCTGGGTGGACACAGTAGTTAATATCAAGAAGCTCACAGTCTGAAGGAGGTGAGACTTATGCAGAAGTAACTGTGAGGCTGTGCGACACGGGCACCACATGAGCTCACAGCTGGAGAGAGTAGTAGGGGTACAGGGGGTACAAAGGGGGGGTGGCAGAGGCACCATCTGACCTGAGCTCCAGAGGACAAGCAAAGCCATAATGTGTCATGGTTGGGATGAGAAAAGTCTCAGGAGGGGAACGGGCATGTATCAAATTCTAAATCTAGGACAGCACAGAAAATATTCTCATGTTAGTGGGAAGAGCAGACCGGGGTGAGGAAGCAGTGGGTGTGATAAACAGTCTCTACTGGTGCCTCCTCCCTAGCCGGGCAATGTTCTCTGCTCTGGGGCACGACAGCAAGCCTAACAGGACGCTTATATGCCATAGCGATGTGATGGGCCGCTGACGAAATGGTCCCCAATGAGCCCTGCCTCCTGGAGGTTCTCTACTTATGTAACCCCATCACTCTTGGGTGTGGACTGGACCTCGGGACTTGCTTCTTTCTAATGACAGAATGTGGCAAAAGTGACGGTATGGCACTTCAGAGATCATGTTATCAGGAGATGGTGATTCTCATCTCTCTCACTCCTCCCGGCTGTCGTGGGGTGAGCTGCCCTACGGAAAGGTCCATGTGGCAGGGAACTGGCCGGTGAGAAGCTGAGGCCAGCCGGCCGTGACTGAGCCTAGAAGTGGCTCCTCCCCCAGTCAATTTGACATGACTGCAGTACTGGCCAAAAATTTGATTACAGCCTCGTGAGGATCCCCAAGCCAGAGATGACCAAAACGATGTGTGATTTCCTACCCCCACAGAACCTATGAGATAATACATGTTACACAGACATAAATAACTAATATAGTGGAAAATAATCTTTCTCTCTTTTTCCTCTGCATACCTATAATGATTTATACAGGATAAAGAGGCCAATCGGGAGCTGGGAGTCCCAGGGATCAGCTGGAGGAGGTGGTGTTGCCGTTTTGTATGGAGTGATGAAGGATGACCACTAAGATCATGAAATATTTGAGCCAAACTCTCTCCCGAGGAGGGAGAGGGAGTGGGCAGTGTGGATTGCTGGGGCACAATGAACTAGGTCAAGAAGTCCTCAGGTACAATGCCTTGGACAGTGGTGCGTGGGGTTTATTTGAGGAAACGCAAGAGGCCAGTGTGGCTGCGGGGTGGTAATGGCTGAAGAAGGGGTTGGTTATCTAGGAAGTCAGAGAACCAGTGGGGGCAATGACTATATAGAACTTTAGAGGATATGGGAAGGCCATTGGATTTAATACAAAGTAAACTGGAAAGCTTCTGAAGGGATTTAAGCAAAGGAATGACCTATCTGAGTTACATCAAAATATATTTGTAACTGACTGCTTTATAAAATGCTCTATAGGAAGGCAAGGGAGGAAGAAAAGGTGTTAGTCAGGAGGCCATTATAATAACCTTGGTGAGAAACCATGGGTTGTTCAGATCCAGGAGGTAACAAGTGGTAGGGTGGGAAGGAGGTATATTTTGAAGGTAGAGAAGACATGATTTATGGATGGATTAGATGTAGGTGGGAAAGAAAGACGAGAGTCAAGAAAGACTCTGATATCCTGGCCTGAACATCTGTAAAGGAAATTTCCCTTTACTCTGTTGGAGAAGACTCTTTAAAGAGTAGGATTTTTGAGGGGTGGGGAGAGTGCTATGTAATCTGGAGTTTTTGTTTGTTTTGTTTTTAATCTATAAAGCTTGAGTTACTCCATAGACATCCACGCAAAGATGGCAAATAAGCTTTGGGGTATCTGAGTCTGGAGGTCAGGGAATCCAGGCTGAAGTTCTACGTTTGATATCCATCAAGGTACAGACCATATTATGAGGCCAGTTATTGTATCCTCTGTAATTTTAAGAGGTGCCACTTTCTTTTCGTTCCTCAGAACATTATTCATATTGAATACTTTGAATACTATGAGGACTAGGGCATTGGAATGATGAAAGACAGTCACCCTGTATGAAAGTGGGTGATACAACTCGGGCATTAATGGTAGAAAAGAAGGGGAGAGGTCTGTAGACTGGACCCTGGGAAGCCTAACATTGGATCTTAGGGAGCAGAAGGGACCAGCAAGGGAGGCTCAAAAAAGGAGGCCAGCTATGCAGGTGGGACGTGTCTATAGAGAGTCAGGGAAAGAAGTTCTGTCAAGAAGCCTAGAATAAGCAACTGTGTGCAATGCTGCTGCAAGATGAAATATGATTAATATAATCACTGGACTGATTGGACAATGTGGAGATCCTTGATGACTTGGTAAAAACTGGTCTGTAGAGTGGAGTAATGGTAACTAATGGAGTCGATTCCATGAAACACAGGAAGATAGGAAGTGAAGGTCAGTGCACACAGCTCTTGTGTGGACTTCTGCCGTGAAGAGGGATGAAGAAATTGAGAGGTAGCTGCAGAGGGAATGAGGTCAAAGCTGTGTTTGTGGTGCACAGTTTCAACTTTTAAGACAGAAGAAGTAGCAGTAAGTTTGTGTAACTGGTAGGAACAGTCCAGTAGAGAGAGGAGAAAATCAGATGGGCAGGAGGAGAGTCAAATTGTCAGAGTGATGGTCTTGCTTGTGGGACAGATGAAGTGCTGAACCCATCGCACAGACATGCTGCTGAGTGTTGGACTAGAAAGTGGGGTGTTCATCCATAGGGAAAGGGGTGACTGCACAGTAGGGTCAATCCTGGCAGGTGGACAGGTGGTTCTGGGGAGCCTGTGGGATTTCTGTTTTGGCTGTGACTATTTTCTCAGTGAAATAGAGAACATGGTTCCTGAGAGTGAGGCTGGGGGAGGAAGGAGAAGCAGAAAGTGAGCGGAGACAGAAAGAGGTAGTTAATTGTCATCTCGGAGCGTGGAAAAGGGACTGGGCTATCGGCACCACTCCTCCATAGCACCGGGGGCCCGCCTGGTGTTCATCCAGTCTCATTCAGGGTCCACGCATGAAGGGAGCCCAATCAACATAATTATGTGTTTTTCTGTAACGTTTCCTCTGTCCTGGAGCAAAGATAGATTAGGTGCAAAGTGGGATTTAACAAAGGGCTGGGCTTTTGCCAAGTGAATACAGTAACATGGAGAGGAACAAGAGTTGGAATGTAAGCTGTCTAAGCGCAGAAACAAGGGCAGGGGCATGAGGGATTGTAAAATAGTAGATTCGATGGACTTAGAACAAGCAGAGGGGTCAAAACTTGTTGGGGTAGTGGTACTAGAAGGAGCAAGCAGGAGAGATGGAAGATGGTGGTTAGTGAGTGGGGCTCAGGCTGCAGAGCCAGGAAGCCCCTTCTTCCTGAAAGAAGGATAGGTTGAGCCACTGTCCCTGTAAGGTACATACATGACAAGAAGCAGAGGGATGTGTATGGACCATTACGATAGCAAATGACTGATTTTTTTTTTTTTTTTTTTTACAAAATGCTTGTTTAATTTGCATTGTTTTACACTTAACATCCTCATCTGAGAATGAGTCTCCCTTAATAGTGACTCTCTGAAAAAGGCAAAGATAGATTTCTTTCCATCGTGCACCTGCAGCTGGTCTCTCCTGTCAGTTGTTCAAATATCATTTACCAGCTGGTGATGAGAAAAAGGAAATAGTACTGCCTGGTGTATGATGACATCTTGTACCTGTAGGCTGTATGTTTGGCCAAAGCAGGAGATTTGCACACACTCGGGACTCTGCGAAGGAAGAAGGAAGGGAGGGAGAGAGGGAGGAAAAGAGGGAGGTAGGGAGAGAGGAAGGAAGGAAGGAAGGAAGGAAGGAAGGAAGGAAGGACGGACTGGAAGAAGCAAAAGCAAAGCTAATGGGCACCGTTACCCTGCTGTCCAGTACAGGCTTTGGCGAGCTGTGTAAAGGCAAGCCATATAGGTAATGCCTATAGGAAAATACCATCGAAAGGAAGCATGAAAGTCACCCATTTATTGAGTAGAAAAAAATGTATTTCACAAATGATTGTCCTGTGGTATAATTTATAACTTTACTTTCAATGTCAGCATTTGAGCATAATGTTAGAAAATCATAAAATGAGAAGAAAACTGACATAACTTCTCTCCTGATCTCTCACCCCATCGAGATAAAGGCATCCCTTGTTATCTGATCGCAAGAGCCCAGCAGTTTCAAATACTGTTTTTGAGATAAGCCTGTTTGGAGGAAAAGGACTCCCAGTTTTTGTTACTGGCTCTCTGAAACTAAGGACGTGAACACATGGGGGAAAGAACGTCTTCCTCAAGATCCAGACTTGCTCTTCCCAGATTCAGAACCATGTAGATTTAAAGAAAAGATGTTTTTATTACATAAGAGATAACCTTATTATAGGAAGTTCTGTTAATCCTTTCTCGTACACTCCTGTAAGAGATAATTGTATATTAAATTAGAGATATTTATATTTTCTTTGAAATGACCTAAGATTATTTTTTTACTCTCTGAATATTAATCGAAGTTAGGTCATTGAAAGCTCATCAGCGAAATTTTCTAACTTCTAATGGGATCTTGGGAAAGACTTTCACATATCTTTTTATTATTATTTGGCTTCTCCATAAAATGGTGGACGTAAGATCAAAAGCTCTTTACTAGATGTGACCTAGCTCTCCAAGGCAATGGTACATCAGGCTAGCCTCAGCACGGAAGTTCCAAAGGACGGGAATAAAACTGAATTGTTGCTGTCCTACCCCTCAGAATAGTTGTGAAGAATTACAAATAAAAATCTCTGTCAAAGCGTCAAAGAAGGAATGAAGGTAGGAAGGAAGGAAGAAGATGGAAGGAAGGAGGAAGGGAGAAGATGGAAGGAAGGAGGAAGGAAGGAAGGAAGGGAGAAGATGGAAGGAAGGAGGAAGGAAGGAAGGAAGGGAGAAGATGGAAGGAAGGAGGAAGGAAGGAAGGGAGGAAGGAAGGAAGGGAGGGAGAGAGAGAGGAAGGAAGGAAGGGAGGAAGAAGATGGAAGGAAGGAAGGAAGGAGGGAAGGGAGGAAGGAAGAGAGGGAGGGAAAGAGGAAGTAAAGAAGGGAGGAAGAAGATGGAAGGAAGGAGGAAGGAAGGAAGGAAGGGAGGAAGAAGATGGAAGGAAGGAGGAAGGAAGGAAGGAAGGGAGAAGATGGAAGGAAGGGAGGAAGGAAGGGAGGGAGGAAGGAAGGGAGGGAGGAAGGAAGAAGATGGAAGGAAGGAGGAAGGAAGGGGAGGAGGGAGGGGGGGAGGACTGGAAGCAGTAAAAGCAAAGCTAGATGATTGAGGACATTTGTGACCCATTGATCAGGAAAGTTTTAGCACCCTGATTTTCTGCGTCTGCACTTGAAGACAGTAAAAGTGCTCCCGCTGCCAAATACTGTAGTCCCCTTGAGCTGTTCCAATCAACTGGAATATGTTTAATTATATTTCACTTAGGTTTCCCTAAGGAGAGAAATTCAAGAATTTTTTTTATCTCATACGAAACTCAGAAAGTTATTCTTTTTTACCAAAAGGGACACAAAATAATTGCCCACCACCGAGTGTGAACGTGAGGGAAATCTGATACAACATCGTGACGCTGCGTCTGTCATTGAGATTTGAATACGTGAAAGAAAACCGTTTCCGGGGTAAGGAGTAATTAGCAGCAGATATTTTGCAGGATGTTTTGGGAGGAACAACTCTTAGGGCACAGTAATAAGTAATCAAAGTTGAAAGGAACTTTGATTAACTCCAGGGGGTGACTGAGAATATCTGCAAACACTTCTGTGAACACTGCCGATGGCGGAGAACAATCCAGGCGCAGTCAGCCCGGTCCAAGGGAGCACGGGGGAGGCCAGAAGTCAGTGGAAGCTGAGCCCCCCCCCAGCTCAACTACCAGGATCGCCGTCCGGACCATGGCTGCCAGCATAGCGAGGCTTACGGCTACTTAAGCACTTACTAAAAGTCAAGCACTCTCACGATATTGTACATGTATTAACTATTTAAGGAAAAAGAGACCATAAACTTCACGAGGGGAGAGACCACGACTCATTCAGCTTCATAATCGAGGGCATCAAGTACAGGACTTGACATAGAGTAAGCACTCAATAAATGCTGTTGAACCCAACGGAAGAATAATCCAGGCTAGGTTAAAGCTTGATTTATGCTGCCCAAGGGCTTTCGCTGGTTCTGTAGTAAGGAAGAGCAGTATACTGGTGTTAGCATCTTAATACGTGCTAGGTCTTCCCTCTCCAAAAAGCATGGCCAGATGTGTCCCATGCTTGATTTCTTAAACTTGCAGCAATTCAGACTCCTCTGTTTTCGTTCTTATATGTCTCCTCAGTCACTTTTCCAAATGCTGACTTGTCCCAAGAGAGCTATGTTGTCCCAGGCTCTACTCTCTGTTACATGGAAGACCCAGTGTGCATATGTGGGGGGTACAGAGGGTGCTTGGTAATATTTGGGGCATCAAATAGGGTACTTAAAAGGCATTGCCTCAGTGGTGGAGAAAAATTGACCCTGGAATAAAGCTGTGGTGGTTTAGCTTGAGAACTCTTTTTAAATTTTTATTTACATTCCAGTTACTTAATATATAGTGTAATATTGGTTTCAGGAGTAGAATTTAGTGAGCCATCAGTCCATACAATACCCAGTGCTCATTACAACTCAGGCAGGTCCTAAATGCCCATCCCCCATCTACCCCATCCTCTACCCACCTCCTTCCGGCCACCCTCAGTTTGTTCTCTATAGTTAAGAGTGTCTTACGGTTTGCTTCTCTCTCTAGGTATTTATGTAAAGGATACAAAATTACAGATTCAAAGGGATACATGCACCCTGATGTTTACAGCAGCATTAAATAATAGCCAAACTATGGAAAGAGCCCAAGTGTCCCATCGACTGATGAATGGATAAAGAAGAGGTAGTGTGTGTGTGTGTGTGTGTGTACACAATGGAATATTACTCAACCATCAAAAAGAATGAAATCTTACCATTTGCAACAACATGGCTGGAGCTAGAGAGTATTATGCTAAGCAAAATAAGTCATTCAGAGAAAGACAAGTCCAAATGATTTCACTCATATGTGGAATTTAAGAAGCAAAACAGATGAACATAGCCTTAGAACTCTTAAAAAAGAACTTGAAAAACCAAAGGGTTGCCATATCACTGCGTTCCATAACAGAGCTCAGGAATATTTAAAGGAATACAAAAACTGTCTAGCATCAACAAAAAAAATTCACCATATCTAGTGTCCAAAAAAAATTACCAGGCATGCAAAGGGAGAGAAAAATAATTAATAATGAGGAATCAAGAAATGACACAGATCCACCTCATGCCTGTTAGAATGCCTATCATTAAAAAAGAACCCAAACAAACAAACAACCCCCCCCGAAAAAACAAGAAATAATAGGTGTTGGCGAGGATGCAGAGAAAGGGGAACCCTCGTACACTGTTGGTGGGAACGCAAGCTGGCGCAGCCACTCTGGAAAACAGTATGGAGGGTCCTGAAAAAGTTAAAAATAGAGCTGCCGTACGACCCAGCAATTGCACTTCCGAGTATATACCTAAAGGAGACAAAACACTATGTCGAGAGGGAGCTGTAGCCCTCACGTTCATAGCGGCATGATTTACAGCAGTCAGGACAGAGAAACAACGGAAGTGCTACCAATGTGTGAATGGCTACACGGACCCCCCAGACACACACACACACACACAATGGGCTATTACAGCCGTAATAAAGAAGGAAATCTTGCCAATTGTGACAACGGGATGGGCCTTGGGGGCATTATGCTGAGTGAAATAAGTCAGAGAAAGACTAGTGTGATCTCACTTCTATGTGGAATCTTAAAAAAAAAATCCTCATGGAAAAAAGAGATTAGATTTGTAGTTACCAGAGGTGGCAGGAGGGAGAAGGAGGGTTGGAAGAAGGTGGTCAGAGGTACGAACTTTCAGTTATAAGATCATCGAGTACTGGGGACATAATGCACCGCATGATGGTTCTAGTTCACACAGCCACGTGGTACATTTGCAAGTTGTTGTGAGGGTAGATTGTAAGAGTTCTCATCACAAAGAAAATGGTTTCTTCTCTCTCTCTCTCTCTCTTTTTGTATCTATATGAGATCATGCGTGTTAAGCAAACTTATTGTGGTGGTCATTTTACACTAGATGTAAGTTAAGTCATTACGCTATACACCTTAGATTTACTCAGTGCTGGATGTCAATTTTAAAAAGGGCCAAAACATTCATGAATTTGAAGGCATAGCAATAGGTATGATTCAAAATGAAACAGAGAAGCAAAAATACTTGAGAGAAAGAAAGAAAGAGAGAGGAAGGGAGGGAGGAAGGAAGGGAGGGAGGGAGGAAGGAAGGGAGGGAGGAAGGAAGGAAGGAAGGGAGGGAAGGAGGAAGGAAGGGAGGGAGGGAGGAAGGAAGGAAGGAAGGAAGGAAGGAAGGGAGGGAAGGAGGAAGGAAGGGAGGGAGGGAGGAAGGAAGGAAGGGAGGGAGGGAGGAAGGGAGGGAGGAAGGGAGGGAAGGAGGAAGGAAGGGAGGGAGGGAGAGAGGGAGGAAGGAAGGGAGGGAGGGAGGAAGGGAGGGAGGGAGGGAGGAAGGAAGGAAGGGAGGGAGGGAGGAAGGAAGGGAGGGAGGAAGGGAGGAAGGGAGGGACGGAGGGAGGAAGGAGGAAGGGAGGGAGGAAGGGAGGGAGGGAGGAAGGGAGGGAGGGAGGGAGGGAGGGAGGAAGGAAGGGAGGGACGGAGGGAGGAAGGAGGAAGGGAGGAAGGGAGGGAGGGAGGGAGGGAGGGAGGAAGGAAGGGAGGGACGGAGGGAGGAAGGAGGAAGGGAGGAAGGGAGGGAGGGAAGGAGGAAGGGAGGAAGGGAGGGAGGGAGGAGGGAGGGGGGAGGGAGGGAGGGAGGAGGGAGGGAGGAGGGAGGGGGGAGGGAGGAGGGAGGAGGGAGGGAAGAGGGAGGGAGGGAGGAGGGAGGAGGGAGGGAGGAGGGAGGAGGGAGGGAAGAGGGAGGGAGGGAGGAGGGAGGGAGGGAGGAGGGAGGGAAGAGGGAGGGAGGGAGGAGGGAGGGAGGAGGGAGGGGGGAGGGAGGGAGGAGGGAGGAGGGAGGAGGGAGGAGGGAGGGGGGAGGCGAGTGCGTCAGTGAGCTGCCCAACAACCTCGGTCTGACGTACGTAGAGAGGAAGGCCAAGGCAAACACGGGAAGAAGTGGTCGGGGAACATGGTATGATCCGATGCACCACAGAACCTCACAGATCCAAGGAGAGCAGGGAAACTCAAGCACCAGAGAAATGAGACGCCTGTTGCACCAACTGCTGCCCGCCAGGGCTAAAGAGCACGCCTGGGAAGCCGCCCAAGGAAGACGCGGTGGAGCGCGTCCGGGCGACAGGCGCAGGAGCGGGGTCCCCGCAGGGCGCGGGCGGGGCCGGGCAGGCGGGGGGGGGGGGGCGCCTCAACCTGCGGGGGGCCCGGGGCCGGAGCCGCGACACGCCGGAGGGGGAGAGACACGAGACCCCACAGCCCCAAATTCTCTACCTGGTGACCATATCTTAAAAAAAAAAAATGAAGGTAAAATAGAGACTGTTTCGGACGCGTCCAGAGGGGAAAGAATTCGTCACTAGCAGCCCTGCACTAGAACCGTGAAGGGAGGGGCTGGCCGCAGCGGGAGGGTGGCATCAGATGCGAATCCGGGTCTTTGCAAGGAAGACACGGGCACCGGGAGGAGCGACTGTGTGAGTCACAGCTGCTCCCGCGCGGTGGGCCGAGCCGCGTTCTCCTGCCACGCCTGCGGTCCCGGCAGGAAAGCGTGGGTCCCGAGGCTGTAGCTGGACACCGACACGCCCCGTGACGCCCGGTGCCGGAAGCTGCTGAGCAGTGGGAGCGAAACAAGGTTTTCACATGTGTGTGCCACAGGCTGGCCTGGGAGTGTGTTTTCCACCCGTCACATGTACAAAACGCAAGGGGAGGGTTCCGTTCCCTTTAACAAGGGCCCACATGGAAATGTTCTACTTTTAGTCCTATAACTGATATAGCCATGTTTATAGTTACAAATGTAACATATTTTTATATGTGCATTTTTCGAGAAAGAACTTTATCATAATGGTGTTTGTAGGGCACAAACCTGTAGCAATTCTATGAATATTTAATATTACCTTGTGTGGATCTGCTAATTATATATTATATATCTCCCAACATTTCAAACTGCATCAGTATATCTGACCGGGTTTTTTTTTTTTTTTTTTTTTCCGATGAAGTCTCATACTTCTAGAAAAAAGAGGCTTGCAAAAGCACCATCAATGCAGTGAAGCTATCTGAGGAAGCAAGAGTTCTAGCAACAGAACTCCTACACATACCAACCAACAGATGATTGTATGCAGCAGGAGAGTAATTTGATTAAACGTTATGTAGTTCAGTACAACAGGGCGGCAATTTAAAGTGCTTTTGGATTACTCTTGTGCAGGCTTTAATTTCAGATTAATTTTCTAAATTATCAATAATTAAAAACAAATGGCAGCTGTAGTGAGGAATAGCTGAATTATCTTTTTATTTTCTCTATAGAAAACTATATTATGAGAGCTTCATCATAGCAAGAGAAGATCCAGTGTATTCAGCCAGGAACTGTAGGAAAGAAAGAGTATTCTAGAGGGTATAAGAAATTTAGTAATAAAATATTATGTTATTTTCTGGAATTTATGATACATTTGTTAGTTTTTAAAAATTGATAATTTGCTTTTGTCTTATTTTCTAAGTGCACATTTATTTTTATATGCCATTTTGCATTTGTTATTTTGTTTATATTTCTTAGGACTTGACTTTAATTGGATAATCTTTCAGCCCCACAAAACCTGTATCTCTACAGCACAGCCCCAGTAGGCATTAAACTTTGGTGTGCTATCTCCCTCTATATATTTTAAAATGTAGCTCTTGTGTTAGACACTTTTGATGGAGGTTTTATTGTCTCTCTTCCTCAGGTAATTATATTGGGGATAGTAGAGTATAATCTATCCAAAAGGAAGAATTATTTGTTAGGGAAAGGAAGTGAATTAACAAGAGATCCTGGGTCTTATCAAACTGAATGGTGATTATTGGACGAACGGATCATACACAAAGAAATTTAACATTTGCATACTCGGGAGTGAAAGCAGAACTCTGTGACTCAAAGTCTATTTTTATTTTTCTGCCAGCCACGATCATGCTTTCCTCGGATAATGCAGGTGTCTTCTGGAGCTCTGGGTCCTTTGGAAAGGTAGGTTTTCTCCAGCCGTCCTTCCCTCCCGTACCTATGATTTCTCTGCCTCGAGAGATTTGTCCTTATGCCAATAGTCTCCATTTATCTCTGATCACTCAGGTACAATCCTGCCTCTCTCCACATTTCCACAAAATGTTCATTCATCCTCTAACTTTAATGAACCACCTTGGGAGAAGCTGGGACATTGACCAGCTGTTAATTCTAGTCCCATCTTTCACCTGAGTATAGATAAATGGAACTTTTTTGACAGGTTCCAGATAGAAACATAGCTCCATGAAAAACTGCTGACCCTGATGGTCCCAATGTTTTAGTATGAAAGATTACTTTTGTCCATTTTACCGGACACAGTGGGAGGAAATTTGCTTCTGTTTTGCCCAGGGACATTGCTCTGGAATTACAGATTCTCGGATGCCCATCCTTGAGCCACCAGGGATGTAGCCCCAAATGCTCATAAAGGATTCTCTTGTCTATTCCTAAGCTTGTACGAGTCTTCACTGTGTTGATTTCCTGGTTAAGTCAGTAACTATCAGGTGAGTAAAATGATCTACCACCAGATAATGAATGGAAGCAGAATTTACTGTCCTTTTAAGTTAGTGAAGGTCGAACAGAGAAGCAGGGCCTGGTTGGCTTATTCCACAGTTCAGAGGAATGGAAGGTTTTCTTCCTTCTGTGGGGTCCAGAAGAGAAGCAGTGCTTTGGAAAGATGACTGGGTGAGAGATTATAAATTTCCTGCTGAGCTTGGAAGTTCGATCTCCTTTAAAAAAAGCTTAAATTTGTTGAGGATACTTTTCCACCTTCCAGAAACCTATAATAGATACTCTAAGATGATCACTTTGATCTAGTCTTTCTGTGTGTAGAAATGTTAAATGTGGAGATGCTTGTGGCTGACATCACATAGGAAAGGGGGTATAATAGGATTGTCTGGGGATTGCCTCTCCCTCCAAAGTTAGGACAGGCCTAGGTCCCTTAAGTCATGAACTGTTTGCTATTTCTGAGCCAAACTAATACTTTACTGAGTGCCATTTCTAATCTTAAACACTTTTTTTTTTTTAGATGATTTTATTTTGGTATTTTTTTATTCGTCTCAGAGGTGGAATTTTGTGATTCATCAGTTGCATGTAACACCCAGTGCTCATTACATCTATTTATTTTTTCAGGGAGACAGAGAACTTAAGCGGGAGGGGCTGAGGGAGAGAGGGAGAGCATCCGAAACAGACTCCGCACTGAGCGCGGAGCCCAACACCGAGCTCGAACTCATGACTCTGAGATCATGACCTGAACCAAAAGCAAGTCAGAGGCTTACCCAACTGCACCACCCAGGCGCCCCTTAAACACATTCTGATGAGCTGGTTACAAAGCCCAAAGGGGACACATCTTGTGTGACGGGTAGGTTGTGCCTGCATTTCCCATGAACACACAGGTACAGAAGAGAATACTTATAATCATTTCTTCTACCCGATACGAGTTCTGAAGCTGTTGCTCGATACTCTTACCCTGTGTTGTTTGAAAGGAACACCTTGTTTTGTTTGGACATTCATTTGTAGTTAAAGAGACCACATTTATATTTCATTTATTTGGAGCAGGGATTTCTCTAAGTGGCATACAACTGCATAGATGTGTCTGTTCATTATTTATGTAAGTGGATCATTTCTCCTGCTGCCCATTGCTAATTGAACATCATTTGGAGAATGAAGCAACCCTTGGGCAACACTTCTCTTGTGGTTCACGCGGACTCCTTGCTTGTCTCTTAGTGAGTCTGTTTATTTAGGATGACTGTGAACCAGCATGGGATAATGTTTACTATGTACTCCACCCTCTCCCCGCGCCCATCCCAGCCTAGATAGACTGAATGGTTTTTGGAGAGTTGGACACCCGGGAGAACTACTACTTTCCAACTATGATGTGTACAGAGGATTTTTAAAGATGGAGAAAAGTCTAGTTTATGCAAAAATTGCTTCACCATCTGCTTGCCCTTGTGCCTGAAATTACTGCAACGGATATTACATGGATGGTAAGACTTTGAATGTGTATTTATTTCTAAGCAAAATATCCATCACTGACCCAACAGTTTATCCAGTTAGCCAGAAGAAACCAGAATGATTCCATACTTTCATACCTAGTGTCTTAACTCAGTATAAAGAAGGAGTTTGGAACAGGTGCTTCTTTGCTTTTAAAAGGTCGTGATTTCGTCTACAGACCTAACCTTGTATACACTCGTGCTTTCTCATATGATGAAATCCCTTTCTATCAGTTCCTCCTGACTTTGGCTTTGATTACTCAACTCTATCTGACTTTGGATCTTGCCTTGACCCATTTTTGTCTAAATATCAGTAATTTCCTCTGTCCCGAAAGTCAATCCTCCAAGAACATTTTAACTTGTTTTCTGGCCTTGATTTTGATGCTTTGGCTCTCTTTTCTATAATATCAGAGATAAAACAAAAACAAAAACAAAACTGTAGCAAGGACAGCTTCCTCCTCTGACACCTGGAGTTTTACAAGTTTGCGGATGCCATGAGAAATGGAGAGAGAGATTTTAATTCAGAAGACGTCAGGGGGAAATGAATGGCTTGGAGAACACTAGTGGTATATGTCAACAGAGAAAGACCATTCATCCTTGGGAGAAGGTAGGAATCCAGAATACATTTTGTCAGTTTGGTTATTGCCAGGTAGAGACACAGGCCTAAGTGGGTACTGACCCTGTTGAGTCCAGACTCCCCCATGTGCTAAGCCCAGGCTTGGAGGATTTCTACAGGGTTTGCCAGATGTTTCCAAGTAGGGAGACCTACCAGTAAGTCTCGCAGCTCTGCCCCAGCTGCTTGTAAGGGAGTCACCCACACTGTTTGTCTCTTTTTAAATTGCTTGGAGACCCTAACCTTCCTAAAGCAGTCCCCCTCACTGGTGGTCTCTGGGCTTTGGGAGCCTCTGGAGCGTCTCCACAGTCTGCATAGTTTTGAAGCAAGAATAAGAGCCTTCCTTGCTCCTTCTTCCTCTCAGCTCAAGTATCTTCTCTTTTGTGAGAATCCTGACCTGTTGTTGGGTATAGATCAGGACTTCCTCCTCTTTGTCAAGGTTCGTATGTGTCTCTAACCACACTGTAGTTATTCCTTGCTTACCTGTGCACCCACACTTCTACCACACCATCGGAAATCAGTGCTGTATTCATTTCCAAAGCCTTCCTGACCCAGTGGCCTGGTGAATAATAGGTCCTTACCAGTACTTATCGAGTGAATTGACTCTAACAATCTTTTGGACTTGCGTAACATGTTTTCCAAAGCTTCTAAGGTAAACATTTAACTTATTTAATAATTTTGCTATTCTTTAGAGGTGACATACGTATAAAAATGTGGAAGTCACTGAAAGTGGTCTCAAAAACATTTTATTTCCTGTTTCCTGTTTGTGATTTGGTTTTGCACTGTCATTTCTTTGTTGTTCCCTTTCATTGCAGAAAAAGCTAGGAAAAAGAGGCTCCTAGAATCACACCTTTATCTTTTGGAATTATTCAATGGAATGTTCTGGAAAAAAGCTTTATGACTACATTATACTTTTTCAGGTATAATCATACTCACTCAATCTGTGGTAGTTATATAAAAAAAATGATTGGCACAGATGAGAGCATTTCCTATCCACTTCCACAACTGAATTTCCTGATTTTTATCTGACAAGGTGTGTTATGTTGACACGGTTTAGAATAAAACCTGATATCCATTGCTTACTTTTCCCAGCACATTCCTCTTGTGGTACATAAGTCTTCTTGCTCTGGGTTTCTTCACACTTGAACTTGGAGAGTGCAATGGATGTCTGAAGTCTAGTTATACTACCAGAGATTGACTAAACAAAATAAGGATCCTGAGAAGCTGCCTGAACTTGCACTCTTTCCAAGGGCAAATTCTTCTAAGTTATTGTATTGATTTAATTTGCATTCAAATTGCTCAGAATTTTGGCAGTGTGTTTTCACTTGAATGATTTGCTATCAAGTGGAGAATGAATAGATGACATGTACAGACTCAAGTGTGGAGCTGAATTTTAAAATATTTACTGATTTTAATAGAACCATATCAATACCATAACAAAGGATAAACTATTGCAGCAAATGGTCGGTTAGCATTATTTCTTAAAGAAATCCTAGAAGGAGGCATTGATTGTGAACTACCTTAATGAATTTGGTTTTACTTAGCATAAAAATGCATGCTGTAGTTTTGTTAATTATATGTTGTTGAGTTTAAATTATTAATTTTTTCATTGTAATAAAATTATAATTTAAATATTGATGCCTATTAACCAGAGGATGCAATAACTATCATTTAAACATTCATTTTATAATCTGTGATGTATATTTAATGTGTGATATGTTTATTATTCTAACCATCTGACTGCTTAAAATACAAATAGAAAAAACCTTTCATTATGTGTTTTGACATTCTTGTCAGTAGTTAAACCTGCCTTGGGACCTACTGAAAATTTTAATAGTCAGTAATATTTGCACTGTCATCTGTCACCACATGGTGCCAAATCCTGTCCATGTAGCAATTGCTCTTGGCTTTTCTGGGTTAAGAGAATACAAGTGTTTCCTAGAGCAAATACACTGAGATTGCATGTAGATCCAGTTGGACTATATTCGTGCTAAGGTAAACTTTGTCTATAGTGGTATATATGTCTATAAGTGAAATGGAAAATAGGTTTGTCTTTTCAGGAACTTACTCCTTTTTGCTAGTGTTGAGGCAATATACTGGAGAAGAGAAATGTCTCTATTTTATGAGGTGGCAGATGGCAAGAAGTACAGTGCTAACTATTTAACAGGTGCTCAAATATTTTATAAATAAATAAAAGGAGGAAACATGAATAAATGAAGTAGGCAGATCACTGTGTGTCTACACAGTGGAAATACATTGGGCTCCTGACCCCATGGTAGAGAGACGGAAATCAAACTCTTCTTGTTTCTTCTTCAAAGAGATTAGGATCAAAGTAAAAGATAAGAAATGAGCATATTAAGTTGTTAACAGTTAAAAGGAATAAGTAAAAATCACAACAATAAGTATTGTGTATTTGGAACCTACAGTGTACCTATAATTACATATTTAATCCTTAAAGACCTCTTGGTAGAAGCTACTGATGTTGCCATTTTGATGAATTTGGGAAGGCTTTGGTGATTTTCTCTATGCTGCATTTTAATTAAGCCCAGAATCACAAACAAGTCTGTCATATAGCCCCACTTGTAGAACATTGCTTCCTCCTTCATACAACACTTGAGCCAATATTTATGATTTAATTGGTTAGTTATAACTAACATACTCCTAAGAGAATGCTGCTTTTGAGTTGCTCCATTTCCTGATTCCTTTGACTGACTACTTCAGAATTGGAGGTAAATATGAACCATATATCTGCTCTGACATTGCTGGGGGAAAATGGACTAGGCAGTTACTGAGGGAAACCATGGCACATCAGAGAAGTGTCAAGAAATGATGAGGCAGAGTGCACGAGGGGACATTGTGGGCGTCAGGGCTTATAGAATCATAAGCGTTGAATTATAACTTGGTAACTTGGCAGAGCGTTTTGCATCCTGGATGTTTGTACACTGAACTCAGTCTTTCCAGAATTAAAAACAAAACAAAACAAAACAAAAACAACCCAAAAAGCCTTAAGGAATGCAAGGTTAATTTTGTTATTTTATGAATTCCTTAAAATTCTCAGACCTATAACATAAATTCTATTCCTGAAATAGTTCTCAAATCATTAAGCAACTTGGCTTAGTTGAAAAAATATCTTCCTTTTCTAATGAGTATCTATACAATAAGAAGATAATTACAAACATTGGATAAAGTCCATTAAACTGAAAGAAGCCTTGTGGAGAGCTGGGAGCCACTGAAAGAGACTCTAGAAAGGCATGAGAGTGACCACAGGATGTGGGGGCATACGGTGGGCTGTGGCGTTACTGAAAGTCCTGGGCAGGTTATGGATTTTTCTGGGAAGTAGCAAACTATGCTTAGGTGTGGTTACAGATTATTGGACTTTGTCCATATGACTAGTTTAATTTTTACAAAATATATTGTTCTCAAAATACCACATAGAAGATGTGACTTGTGTATCCAGAGATTTTATTTGCTTTTTGTTTGCAGGAGTAATGTATGTCAAGAACGAAGCCACTCAGATGATGGAAGGGTGGAGCAGGGATCGAAGATTCAGGATGAACTAAAGAGGTTAGTCAAGAACCTTCTCTGTTGGGAAAAGTGAGTTTTTACTGTAAATTGTCTCCATCTCCTTAATACGAGACACCCTTCATTACTTCCTAGCTAGACTAATGGTTTTCCAAGCTGAAGTGATTTTCTGAAGAACATCTCTGATCAAGAAAGTCCTTTGTTCAAGAAGCTTCAGTGGTTTCCATTGTATATTGAATGAAGGTATGGAGGAGGAAATAGATTTATTGAATTTCTAGACACTTAACATAATCTCACTTAACCTTAAGCAAAACTCTGGGTTTTCCAAGCTGAAGTGATTTTCTGAAGAACATCTCTGATCAAGAAAGTCCTTTGTTCAAGAAGCTTCAGTGGTTTCCATTGTATATTGAATGAAGGTATGGAGGAGGAAATAGATTTATTGAATTTCTAGACACTTAACATAATCTCACTTAACCTTAAGCAAAACTCTGTGAAGTAGGTAAGACTGTATCGAGGAGGAAAAGAAAAAAAAGGAAAGCAAGCTACCTGCCAGGAGCCTCTGGGAAGGAGATACTCGTGTATCTTGCTCATGTCTCCAGGATCCACTAATGTCTGGGAGACTTTCCAGACATTACTTGTTGAATGAATGAATGCTGCAGGACTGCTTTTATACTCGTTACATTGGTCTATACTGTTTTGTGAATTTCATATTCCCTACGTAACAGTCATTTACTTACCACACCTACTATGTACGTGTCATACATTCTATAAGCAAGATTGGGAAAATATTTGGCTGTTTTTTCCTAATGGGCTTCTGAGGTCTAGCTCCACTAATACCTTACTGAAATTATACACATGGAATTTTCTTCACCAATCTTTGATTTAGGTCAAAGAGTTTCAAGCCATGTTTCCTGCACCATGTATGATTTCCTGTTTTGACTTAAAGGCTTGTGTGAAGCAATCGGAATTCAGAATGCCTCCAGGTTTTATAGCTTTCCCTGTTCTTTAACAGTTGTTTTCCCTATAAATAATCCCATGATGATTATAGTAGCAATCCACACTTATTGAATCTTGACAAAATATTCAACTTAATTCATAAAGCAATAGCTACCTTTCTTTTTATACTCAGTATAAGAATACACAAACACACAAATTGGTGTAAAAGGTTGACCATATGGGGAAAAGAAAACCCAGCTGACATGGGGTGAGCATACAAACACATGCCTTACCTCTCCTTCCGCCTGTGGTGACTTTGTTGAGCTGGGACGAGGGCAGGCTCTGCAGTGACCTGGTCTGGATTTACCCCACACAGGTGAACACCTCTACTTTCCAAACACCTTCATCACTGACGTAGTAATAGTAAGGAATATTGCAATGGCCTTTGTACTTGTAGTAAGTAGTAAGGAAAGTGGTAGTAAGGATACTCTTTTAGCATAAAGAGTGAATTTAAAAATTGTTCTTTTTAAAATCGTGTAAGTGAAATGAATTATTGAAGAAAAGTTGAAATTTCTCTGCAGAATTTACACTGCATCTCTAGTACCCAACTCTAACACAACCAGTTGTTTTCCTACCAGAGTTCGGGATTTTCCAGCAAGCAGATATGGGCACTGAGGAATGCGAATAGTGTTCTGGGTCAAGCAATGCATCTCAAAGCACCCATTCACTTACGGACAGGAAAGAATGTGAAATGAGTAACAAACAGTAATGTCTAGACACATGGGAACAGATTTTAGGGTTCTAATAAAACTCAGTTGGTTTTAGATATACTTAATCAAGTATGACAGTGATGGCAGTAATTATTGTAATAACTGAGAGGCAGAATGGTGTATGGGTAAGAATAATAACTGAGAAATTAAAAGACTGAAATTTCTGTTGCAGACTTGTGGCTCTGTGACGGGTACGTAGCCCAGACCTCTGATAAGCCTCTGTGCGTGCATTTGCGTAACGAGAGGGAATGGCTAGCTTTCTCTTAGTTGTGACACTGTGATTCTGTGGGATCTATGGCCAAACTCTATGCCCGCTCTCGCAAGAAGTATACCTAACAACCTTTAGTTGTGAAAGCTTTTTCTTTTCACAAAGACCACATTCCCTTCTTTCTTTGTTTTATATATTACCCCCCCTTATGCATTAATTAAAAAGAGAGATAGGAAATATGCTAGACACTTTCCTTCCCTTCATGAACATAATATATGCTCTACAGTAAGGAAGTTATGTGAAGACACACACACACACACACAAGCCAGATAAGGTAAGTTTGAGGAGTGTTTAATAGATAGTCCTGATTCTAGACTACTCAGAATTTAAATACAAGCTGCCTGGCTTTATGCCGAGGGGGTCAGAGAATGTTTGTATGAAGGTTTTAAGATCTGCTCAGAGGCTTGGAAGACAGGAAAGGATTTAATGTGCTGGGGGTAGGGGTGGAGAGTGGGGGGTACCCTCGAAGGAGGGAAATTGCACACTTTAGAGATCTGTTTAAGGAAACAATCCTTAAATATTTTTCTCTGGCCATATTTCCTCCCTTCATTCCTGTACCTCTCAGCCCCTTTTGTCTTTTTAAATCTCACTTTTATCTTCAAAGCGAATTTATATATAATTTTCTATTTAAAGCCTCGCATAAGCCCGAGACCATGGCTTCCTGTAGTGTTTCTTCAAAAACTATTTCAACCCATGACAATAGGCATACCATAGGAAAAAATAATAATTCTATTGTAAGGATTAGCTGTGTACATAGTGAAATCACCAAGAAATTTGGGCAGGAGAGTGGTTGCAGAAAATGACACTGAATCTTGAGCTGAAACCTTTAAGAAATGAAGGACAGTTGTCCCTAGGGTCAGTAGATGACTCAGATAAGGAGCTTTACTCTCATGACAGGGGATTCGGAGTTGGAGTTTTTAGGAAGGACGGGAGGGGACACTTGCCATACTACAGGCCCAAGGGTGGAGGAGAAGAGTGGAGGCCTTCCCTGGTCATGCCAACTTAGAACAAGGGACCCCTACCCCGTTCCAGGTCCAGAGGTGAGAAGGGTATGGGAGAGCAAGCAGTCCGTTTTTGAGAGCCCTCAAGAAAGCAGGATCATCAGTAACACACTAAGTTTAATTACTGCATTAAGGAGATTGAAATGTTAGGGAGAGGACTGGGTATGCAGGGGATCGTACCGATGACTGCCTCGAGGGGCCGACAAAAGGGAGTCTAGATGTCGACAAGTAGAAGCTTACGGGGTGAGGAGGAAGATGTGCAGAGTCATATGGATTTGGCCATGTGAGTATGAGTATTGATGGTTTGGATTTGCACACCTTCCTTAGTAATGGGAATGGAAGCCCAGTTAGAGGGTAATGGGAAAGAAGGAGACAGTGACCATGGCCCCCACCTGAAAAACAGAGAGAAGGGGCATTAGCTCAGAGGAAATGTGAGGTGTTACTGCTTTTTTTCAACTGGGAGTATGTTTATAGATGATACAAATTACCTTGAAGTAAAAGATAAATACCTTATGTAGGAGAAGGAAAATGAAGTGACAAGAGAGAGGTTTTTGAGTGGATGAGAAAAGTTAGACTCCAAAGCTAAAGTGTATGGATTAGGCTTTGACTGAAGGAGGCATACTCTATTTGAGTACTTTATACAGTTTTTATTTAATTCCAAGAAAAACTGAGTAATATGGGCATAATTATGATCCTCATTTCACAGATGAGGAAATTGAGTCATGAAAAGATTAAGTAAAAATGCACCCAGTGTCACATAACCAGTAAATAGTAGAGTGAGGATTCAAATCTGGGTTGGTTTGAATCCAGATCATGACTCTCCAATATGGCAACTATCATTTGGTTAAAGGTCACAAGGAGAATACCTATAAAAGTCGAAGCTATGTTGACGAATTTGTAAATGGCTATGATAATGACTAATATTATTAACATTTTTGTAAAAATCTCATTTTGCCTCTAATCTATTCAGTTGTCTTATTCAACATGTTATTATACTACTAATAGAAAAACTAATCAACATATAAGTATACTCATCCTGATAGAATATGGCATTCTGTGAAAGCGCAGGTTGCTTATAAAATCAGTGTAATTGATTCTCTAGAGAAGAAGCTGAAATAAGGGAAAATGAAAATTCCTAAACTGGATTAGAGACCATGCTGTGGGTTCCTCAAGAGTACTATGGCCTTTTTCTTCTGGAAACAGGTAGAGGGTGTACATAGGGAGAGAATGCAGTTCAAACTTAAATATGCCTTGCCTTACTACTGTAGCTACAAATATTTTCATAATTCTTCAGTTTAATTACTTACAAATTCAAATGTATCTTTAGTAGTTGAAATTTGAGACCACAGGAGATTAAAAGAATGTACAATATAGACTGTAAAATGATTTTCAAAAGAAGAGCAGCAAATGACTTCGGTTACATTGGCGACTTTGGAGCACATGCATTACACAGAAGGAAACAAACAGCATGCAGTTTTATAAACTTTGATGTATTTGTTAAACCTCAGTCATCTTGTTATATGTCCATATCTCAGAAAGTGCTTTAGAATGCAATCTAGTAGCATGTGTTGATGTGTATGGTTTTGGAGAGCTGAGGCAATGTCTATCTTTTATATTGTTTTATTATTAGCACCTATTGTACTGCTTAATATTAGGTACCCAATATATATTTATTAAATTACAGAACAATGCACACTTTCATTAACAAGAAATCTGTAATTTTGCAATAGTTTTAGCTTTGGGGTGATTTCTGGGAATTATGTCTCATTTCACTTTACTCTAAGGGGTCATATATACATACCTACCAAATGAATAAAATTCATCTGAGAGCAACATTAAGTATTGAGGGCAGATGTTAAAAAACTGTGTCAATATAATTTTCATGGGACAGGGATTCATTCATTTCAAAAACAAAATTCAAAATGAAAGAATTGGGAATTGTGTGTGTATCAGAAATATTTTTCTGTTTGATTTACTCAGTTTCCATTTAGACGTTAGTAAAACAAATAGAATAATTCATTTTCTCATTTACTGATCCATTTGTTCACAGAAAGATGCAATCTAGGAAAACTGAATTAATTTCAAAATAATCAAAACGGAAACATTTTTATGACTAAAGGCATAATGCAGAAGGAAGCAGAGAATTCTTGTTTCTATACCATTGCTTCTGCTAGCAGAGAATACAACAATGAAATGTAAATGAAATTCGGTATGAAGTTATATTAGAATAAGATATTTATAATACTATCAAAAATATCCCAAATTTTACAAAATGTTAGAGTTTTTATATTAATCAGGGAAACAGATATTACAAAAAACTTATGCAATAGAACATTCAGATAAATCTTGAATTTACACAATCAAAATACTGTGAAAATCCCAAAGATAAGGAAAATACTTAACATTTAACATTCTTTTGGAAATATTTGACTCATCCATCTGTTTCATGCTTCTAATTATGCTAAATATTTATAATTGATTTTCAAGGTATCTATTTCCTGACCAAGAGTTGACTTTTCTGAGAAACAAAAATTTTCATTGGACTTTGGAATAGAATAGTAAAGACTATGAATACGACACAAAATCAGAAGAATCAGTTACATCAAATGGTCAATATATTTTATAACATGCAGTCCAAAATTACTCAGTTTTATGTTGACAATAGAACATTGTTTTGCTAATATCATTGGCCATAAATTAATATTCTAAGAGGGGCTACACAATAATTTTGTCATGTTAGATAGACATAGACTTTTCTATTCTTTGTCTATTAAATATAAATTCAATGTATCATGGCTACAGAGGTCTCACTGACAGGGATACTATTCCTAATTAATTGTCTTACTTATCTTAGATTAATTCAGGTTTGGAAATCTTTGTTATAATTTTTGAGTTATTTCTTAGTGGTTGACCTATGGCTTACAATAAACATCTTCAACTATCAGAATTGACTTCACTCTTATATTCCCTTAGTTCCAATTAAATATAAAAATTTTAGTCCTATATTGTTCCATTACTGCAAATCTGTTTTGTATTAACACTATTAATATGAAAATAAGCTATTAAGAATATCATTTAGAATTTAGGAATGCCTGACTGGCTCAGTGTGAAGAGCATGTGACTCTTGATCTTGGGGAGGTGAGTTCGAACCCCATGTTGGGTGTAGAGGTTGCCTAAAATAAATAAATAAAATTTAAAAAGAACAGCACTTAGAATTTTAAAATAATTAAATATTGACTTGAATTAAAAAGTGTTACACACTTACATTGATATAATTATTACTTTATATAGTCATATCTTTTAAAGGAGTTGAGAAAATAGAGCATGTATATACTTATAGAATTTGTTTTATTAACATCTTATTTACCATTTCTAGCTCTAGTAATTCCTTCCTGTAGCTTCTAAGTTCCCTCTTGTGTCATTTCCTTCCTCCTTTACTCTCACCTACCCCCTTTGCACTACTGTCAAATATGTTACTTTTCTATATATGATAGACCAAATAATATAATTACACATGTACTGTTTATATAATTCCTTTTTAAATGAGTTAAGAAAAGAGAAGAAATATACATTGTCTTCCATTATTATATGTATACTCACCTTTTCTTGTACCTTTTTTCCTTTTCATATAGATTTAAGTTACTGTTCAGTGTCACTTGCTTTCAGCCTGAAGAACTTCCTGTAGTTGTTTCTGGAAGTCATGTATACTAGCAATGAATTCTCTCGGCTTTTACACATCTGGAGATGTCTTTAGCCTTTCTTTTTTAAGTTAGTTTTCCTAAAAAAAAAAAAGAAAAGATTTTGAGTGTCATTCTTTCACTTTCAGCATCTTGAATATGTTCTCCCATTCCCTTTGGCCTCCATACCTTTCTGTTCAGAAGTCAGCAGCACTCTTGTTGGGGTTCATTATACATAATGAGTCATTTTTCTCTTATTACACTCAGGATCATTTTCTTCCTCTCTTGCTTTCAACCCTGGGACTATGAAGTGTCTGTAAATCTCTTTGTGTCTATCCCACCTGGAGTTCACTGAGCTTCTTGGATGTGTAGTCTGAGGTTTTCCATCCAACTTGGGAAGTTTTCAGCCATTATTTCTTTAAGATTTTAATATATTCTCTTCTTTGTCTCTCCTGATACTCCCGTTACACATGGGGTGAGCTTACTAGTGCATCACACTTCTCTGAGGCTCTTCTTACTTCTCTACCCTTTCTTCTTTCTTGCATACTCTCCATTGCTCTGTCTTCAAGTTTGCTAATTCTTTCTTTCGCCAGCACCAATCTGATGCTAACCTCTCCCAGTGAATTTTTCATTTTGGTTATTATACTTCCAAATCCAGAATTTTCATTTGGCTCTTCTTTATAATTTATATATCTTTATTTATGTTCTCTGGCAAGACATTGTCATCACATCTTCCTTTAATTCTTTGAACGTGGTTTCTGTTGTTTTCTTGAACATATTTACAATCACTGTTCTTATTGAGATTTAGTACACTTCTTTGAACTAATGTTATTCCTCTGGCTATGTGCCCTTAGGACAACTCCCAGAGACTTTAATGATTGATTGTTTTATAATTTTCATTAGTTATGTTGTTGTTTTGCTGGGAGAAGTTCTGCTAAATGACTCTAGTAGCAGCTGGTCAATTGTTTTTTAAATGAATTTCTTTTTATTTTTCTTTAAAGATTCTATTTCAGAGAGAGAGTGAGTGAGTGGGGAGAGGGGCAGAGGGGGAGGAAGAGGGAGTGGGAGAGAATCTCAAGCAGACTCCACACTAAGTGTGGAGCCCAGTGCAGGGCTCGATCTCACAACCCTGAGATCATGACCTGAGATGAAACCAAGAGTCAGACACTTAAGTGACTGAGCCACCCAAGAGCCCCCTGTCAATTTTTTTGACAAATGTTACATGCTTATTCACTGGGTTAAAGATTGCCCTTCTAATAACTGGTCCTGGAGCAATTGAATATTCATTTACAAAAAAAAAATCTTGAACCATTAATTCACATCATCTCTAAATAATGAGGTGAAATGGATCATAGCCTTAAACATAAAATATAAAACTATAAATCTCCTAGAAGAATACTTAGAAGAAAATCATTGTGGTTTGGGACTAGGCAACTGCTTTTTAGGAAAGTTCCCAAATCATGAAGCATAAAAGAAATATTGCTAAATTGTGCTTTGGCAAAAATAAAAACTCCCGTTTGAATTCTACTGTTAAGAAAATGAAATGAAAAATCACAAACTAGTAGGAGAATCTCTTCACAAAGCATAGGCCAGAATAAATAGAAAATCTTTAAGCTCTATAATCAAGAGGCCAGGATTCCAACTCTAAATGGATAAAACAATGGACAGACACTTCTAAGTCTTATGTATGCTGATAAGCCGACTATAAGATGTTCAACTTCATTAGTCATCAGAGGATTGAGAATTAAAATCATAATAAGGAGATACCACCTCACATCAGTCAGAATGGCTAAAATTAACAACTCAGGAAATGACAGATGTTGGTGAGGAGGCAGAGAAAAGGGAACCCCCTTACACTGTTGGTGGGAATACAGCCTGGTGCAGCCACTCTGGAAAACAGTATGGGGTTTCCTCAAAAATTTGAAAATAGAGCTACCCCATGACCCAGCAATTTTTTTTTGAATTTTTATTTAAATTCTAGTTGGTTAACATATAGTGTAATATTGGTTTCAGGAGTGGAAGTTAGTGATTCCTCACTTAAATATGATACCCAGTGCTTATCATAATAAGTGCCCTCCTTAATGCCCATCACTCATTTAGCCCATCCCCCACCCAAAATGCACTTCCCTCCGTCAAGCTTCATTTTTTCTCTTTAGTTAAGTCTCTTATTGTTTGCTTCCCCCTCTCTCTCTTTTTTACCCTTCCCATATATTCATCTGTTTTGTTTCTTAAATTCCTCATATGAGTGAGATCTTATGGTATTTGTCTTTCTCTGACTGACTTATTTACAATTTCTTGTAAAGATAAACACTTACCTTTTGATCTAGCAACATCCTTCATAGATATTTACCCAGAGGGATGAAAACACCTATCTACACAAAAACTTGCCCATGGATTTAATAGTAGCTTTATTTCTAATAACCAAAACATGAAAATAATCTACATGTCCAGTAACAGATGAGTGGATAAACAAAATGTGGTTTAATCCATTCAATGAAATACTACTCAGTGATACATAAATGCATGCCACAACATGAACTAACCTCAAAATCATTATCTGGAGACAAAAACAAATTGTCACAAAAACAGATTGTCACAATTGTATATTGTGATTCCATTCATATGCAATTCTAAAGTGACAAAACTAATCTATGGTGATAGGAAGCATATCAGTGATTACTTATGGCTGAAGGTAGGAGATTAACTGCAAAAAAATATGAGGGGACATTCTATGGTGATAAAAATGGGTTTTGGAATGGGTTGTGTTAGTGTCTATATTTGCCAAACTTCATTGAACTATATACTTAAAATGGAGGCATTTTTAATATAAAGTATACCTGAATAAGTTGATTTTAAAATGGTAATATGTTATAGGTATTAAAAAATCAGAGTAAGATAATTACAAACTATTCTATTGCATTGAAATTTGAAGCATACTTCACTAAATTTTTCAAATGATATTTAACAAAACAAACAACAACAAAAATGTGTTTAGGTTAGCTAGAGACAGAAATGAACTTATGCAGAGCTAAGTTACACTCATAAGTAAAAATAGAATTTGAATAAAACCATTCCTCATTTGAGAGTCTCATGAGCATTTGGGGGAGAGAAGGTGAATAAATTAATAAAAACTGTGTGTTATTTGTACTGTGTTTTTAAAAAGGAAATGTCTAGCCTATTTAGAGTTCTATAAATTTAGTTCATGGCTCAACTGTAATTTGTACCTGTGACTTGAAGTTGTTTTCATAATGATGATAAATATCTCCAAGTTTATTATGTTTTTGATTATTATGGTGCTTTTGTTTTCATTTCAAATCTCTATAAGATGCCAAATAATTTTAAATAATATTTTTCTCAGGTGTATAATTAATATATTTTGCACACACATTTGTAGACTACAGGAACTAAATGCAGCTTTTAACAAGAGGATTTGGTTCTTTTTGACTCTAGTTATTAAGATGAATAAACTTTGAGTAAGCCATCTATGCTCTAATGGTGATTCTTGTTCTATCCCTTTTCTTATTATAATATCCAGATGTGAAAAAAATAGCATTTAGATTCCTTGTCCTTTCTAGATTACTTAAAAGAAACAAATCTGATGGGCAAAATAGGTAAAGGGATTAAGAGAGAAGAAGGGGAAGGGGAGGGAGAAATACATTTGGAAAATAATCCTTTGCTCTTTCTAGGAAGGAATAAGGGCAAGCTAATGCATAAATGTTGGAACTGAGAACACGGTTTTGAAACTGGGACACAAATGTTCAGACCATTGCAATATTATTTAGGATTGTTATTTTAATATGTTAAATTATTCTTGCCCTTGGAATACATCTCTAGCCCCTCAAGCCTGAGTTAGGAGCCATCTGGTATATTATGAAACCCTGTGTATAGCCTGTTCATCACACTTCTCACATATCATTATAATTATACCTTGAAAAGTCTATCTTTTCACTAGGCTGTGAAGGTAGGAGTGAAGTTTTACTCATCTCCCCAATTCTAGAACTACTACATGGCCTGGAACATAGAACTGATATATATATCTTCCTGAATTTCTGGGAGAAGAGCCTGTAGAATAAAGCAGTCATAACCCAATAAGAACATAGTTGGGTAGAGGCTGGTTAGGGGGTTCTCTGTTGATGAGATTTAAGAACCAAATGCATCATCACCAAGTTCTCAACTTAGGCCACTATCAGTTTTCAAGCAAAATCTTCTTTCTGCACCCTCATTGTCAATTTTATGTGACATGATCACAACAGGTATTTATGATATTTATATTTTACTATAATAGGCAATAGCATGAATATGAGATCTTAATTCAGTTAGTAGAAGCAACATAGGGTAGTAGAATAGTTATTTTCTTTTATAATTGTAAGAGCTAGAGTTCATCAGACCAGATTATTAGAGATTATTAAAATAAAAATATTGTCTATAAAACTGCTTTCCCATAGCCTTTGAAACATAATAATGTGTTAATTATAAATCCCAATGTTTATACAGTGGCTCAAATTCCCAAATACCAGTTATAACTGAAATAATAAACAGGGGCTCAGTTGGTTGAGCAACCAGCTCTTGGTTTGGGCTCAGGTCATGATCTCAGGGTCATGAGATGGAGCCCTGCATCAGGCTCTGCACTCAGCTGGGAGTCTGCTTGAGATTCTCTCTCCCTCTCCCTCTGCCCCTCCCACTGCTGCTCTCTCTCTCTCAAATAAATACATAAATAAATAAATCTGTAAAAAAAGAAATAATAAACAGTGGTTACTATTGTTCCAATAAGTATGGTGGTTGGCATTATATAATGGTTAAGAGCTTGACCACTGGAACCAGATGAGTGTAGTTGCTTATTTGAATGATAACACCTACTAGCCATGTTGTCTTAAAGAAATTACCTAGCCATTCTGAATCTCAGTCTTCCTATTATAAAATGGGATAATAATAGTTCCTATATCTTGGGATCGTTGGTAGGGTTGGTAGGTTAAATAGCCTAAAGCATTTTGTAAGTTATTTGGCACAATACCTGACAAGAAATGCTCCATACCTTTAGTGTTTATTGTTACTATTTTAAAAATATTCTAATGCATAATTAATGTAAAGGAAAGGGCATAAAATTTAAATGAAAGTTTAATAAATTATTATAAAATAAACATTAGTGTCAAGAAAGTAACCCCTGGGTCAAGAAAGAGCAGCGAATGCAACCCAGGAGCTTGTGTTTGTACCCTCCTGGTTATAACTTCCTTCCTCCCCTCTAGCTTTAACAACTCTCCAGACTTCCATAGAAAACATTTTCCGCTTTGTTTGAGTTTTACTACCCGTGTACGCATTCCTAAATAATATTTCCTGTTGTTGACCTTTATATAGTAAAGAGATCTCAAAAGTCAATAATGGAAAAAAACAAACAAAAATCTAATTAGAAAATCATCAAAGTACATGAAGAGGCATTTCACTGAAGAGAATGTATGGATGGCAAATAAGCATATGAAACGATGTTCAGCGTTGCTAACCACTAGGGAATTGCAAATTAAGACCATTAGGAGATATCATTACACAACTATTGAAATAGCTAAAAATTAAAATAAATGACCATAGCAATTTCTGGTGAGGAGGTGGAGTAACTGGATCTTTCATACATTGTAGGTGCAAATATAAAATGGTACAGCCAGTTTGAATAATCGTTTGGCAGTTTCTTAGAAACCAAACATACACTTTCCCTACCACCTATCAATTGCACTCCATTTGTCCCGGAGAAATGAAAATTTATGTCTACACTAACACCTGTACATGATTGTTCATAGCAGTTTTATCTGTTAGAGCCTCAAACTGCAAATGACCTAGATGTCCTTCAGTGTGTGAATATTTAAATTAACTGTAGTACATCCCAACCATAGACTACTACTCAGCAATGAAAAGGAGTTAACTATTGATAGACACAACAACTTGGTGGATCCCGAGGGTACCATGCTGATTTCTAAAGGTCATGTACTATTTATATTACATTCTCAGTGACAAGATCATATAGATGAAAAATAGATTAGTTAGTTGCCAGGGATTAGGAATCATAATGGGTTGGGGGGTTTGGGCTGAGTGTGACTTCAAAGGCAGAGTACAGATGGTATCTTTGTGGTGATGGAATAGTGTTGTTGTTACACAACCATAAATGGGCATAGATACAAACACACATATTATTCTAACATCAGTTTCTGGGTTTTGAAACATATACCATGTAATCATAACACCAATGAGAGAGCAAATCACGGCACCTTCACAGGATTCTCACAGATGGGTTTGGACCAAAACGGGTTACCAAGTAAGACTGGCCATTTTGACCCACTGTTCAGATTTCCACAATTTCAACTGATGGGCAGTTCGATTAAACAAAAATTAAAACTGCCATCGTTGTTTTCTTTGACTTTCTCCTCCTCTTTCATTTTTAAGGCAGATTGCTCTAACTGAGAAAAATAAATTAGCTGAAATACTATGCCTGCCATGAGTGGCTACCCAAGTTTTGTAAAATCACTGAGATGCTCCAAGGCTTGCTTTCTCCATCCCTGAAACTGACTAAATTTACCTACTATCACAGTCTTCCTAGAGAAATTGCAATAGAAAAATTTACCCATAAATATGTGTGTTAATATGGCCTTTCCTCATTTTCTCCTGAATAAAGAGTGATCTGGCCCTCACATATTCTGTTCCATAGGCTCATGTAGTTCATTTAGGTGGTTGGACTGATGAGCTGTTACCCCTTTCTTCATTTATGATTCTTTGAAAATTCCTAATGTGTCTTCGTATTTATTGAAATGGCTCTTGATTCTTCTGAATTGAGGCTAGACCACACGTGTATCATCATTGAAGAAACTCTGAACAAATTATGCCTGCCCTTAATTTAGATTTGTTGTTTCTATTGTTGGCTAAAGACTGGAGTTTTCTAAATAAACGGACATCAGTAGGAAATTGATTAAGTTTATCTTAACAACTCTTTTTAATTATTAAACACTGGTGGGCTGTATTAAGATTTATTTGGCTCATTTGCAGTCTTCGGTGGCCTGGCATAAAGAGAGAACAGAGTCAAGTTTTTCATTTTACATCTCTTGAAGCTGCAATTTAGTCACATTTCACGCTTCCACACAATAGCAATTATGATCGGGGTTAAATGCACATGCTAGCCATCCTTTTTCTTTTTCTTTTTTTAAAGATTTTATTTATTTATTTGACAGAGAGAGAGACAGCAAGAGAGGGAACACAAGCAGGGGGAGTGGGAGAGGGAGAAGCAGGCTCTCCAAGGAGCAGGGAGCCAATGCGGGGCTCGATCCCAGGACCCTGGGATCGTGACCTGAGCCGAAGGCAGACGCTTAACGACAGAGCTACCAGGCGCCCCAAGCCATCCCTTTTCTATGCAACCGTAAATAGTACTTCTATTGATAAATGTAGCAATTGCTCTTGTCTCTTCTGTGATATAATTGCTGTCTGTTCTTCACTATAGAGTTCCATCTAGGATGAGTAATGTTCTTTGAATCCAGTATACTTGTGGCTAATTTAGGAGGTAGTAACTGTAGAATAGCCCACAGACATTGGCGTGAGATTTTTTGAAGCCACCCACCAACTATAGCTATGAGACTTGGGCAGGTTATTAAAGCTAAGCTGCAAGTTCTTCAACATTAGAATGGAGGTACCAGTAACTTTCCGGGATTTTGTAAAGACTGAAAGACAATGCATGTGAAGCATTCAGCAGTAGCTCAGGAAATGCCACCAATGATGAGAGTGATTACTAATATTTCTAATACTGCTATTATTATTTTTCTTAGACTCTAAGTTTCCAAAAGGCAGGAAGGAATCGCATGTACACACAGAACTGTTTAAAGTGCTCCTAGCTAATGTCACTCAATCAATATTTTGTTTTTGACAGTTTCTTTTCCCTAGATCAGCTCTGTCGGTCCCAATTTGTAACCTCTCACAGGGATGGAGCCATATGTATTTATCTTGCTCAGTAAATCCACATCACTCTAACAAATATTTCTTGATTATGCTGCTGATTCAGCTGTCTTGTTGCCCCGAATCCAATTGAGGCTATTCCGGCATGCCTTCTCTTTTTGAACACACGTTAATTCAAAATGAAAGAAAGACCATCGCTGGTTCAATTGGCTTGGCCTAACACAACCCCTGAGCTTAATTTTTGGATGAACACTGGTACTTCTGCCATGTCATTCTTTCTTTGGCTCCTTCTGCTGGGTATGATTTCAAGATGACAATTCCCTCTGGACTTTTGGCTGAAGGCACTTGTCACTTCCAATTCATTATTTCCTTGATATTTGCTCATTGCTGGATGTACATCTCTGTAATAGCAAGACAAATACGATGCCTGATTATAAGTTTAGGAACATACAGGAGGGTTATTTTATAGTTTTCAGAACCTTCCATGGATATATCTTATTTATGTTGCTATTTGAATTTCCAGCAGGTATATTGTCTATGACATATCTCTGTGGAACAACATTAGTCATGGAAGGCAGGTCTGCTCTGCAGATGTTCTTCCTAGTACTGCCTCCTGCATCATGTGGTCTGACTTAAAATGATATTCATAAGCTGGAAAGTTGCACTTCTTTAAATAAACAAAGGTTGGCATTTCTTGCAGGAGGGAATACATAAACAAAAATATCTACGAACGTACCTCATGATTTTTTTTGACTCCTGACACTTCTTGCTAAATTTTGTTTGTATTTCTCATTAAAAAAATGTTCAGGACTGCCAACGACTCTCTTCTCAAGCAGGTCACCAGTTAAATGTTCATAGTCCAGAAGCTATTGGCTTTCATATCAATTAATTCTGCAAAAGACAAAATTCTGGACTGTTGGACAAGTTATTATAGCCCGTGAAGGCCCAAACAATTGAGAGTGTAGCATTTTATCATGGGGAGAACAGTGAAGTTAGAATCAGGAGTCTCTCGCTGTGTCTCTCTCTGTCAAATAAATAAATAAAATCTTAAAAAAAAAAAGGAATCAGGAATCTGAACACTTCTGTCTCCTGAATTTGTGACCTTAGTCAGTAGCCTTCTTTGGGCCTATGAAATACCTGCTTTCCCTGGATGATAGGGAGCTTGGAAGATCTATAAAAAGTGATAGTATTTAATGTATTTACAAGTATTTTAAAGTACACAGTACTTAATGTACACTGAAAGTATTTCATGTACACAGCACATTTGTCCTCTTATGATCTAATGCATGAAAGAGTTCAATATTTTTATTTTTTTTCTTGGCAATTACAGCCTCCATCCTCTACCAAGCGTTCCTTGTGCTTTACTTTTAAGAACAAGAATTCAGTAATTCATTCGAAGCATATTTTTGAGTACCTTCCGGTATGAGGCCCTGTGCATACAGCAAAATCAAAATAGCAGGATCAAAACTAAACACAGAAAGGACTCTTTAACAGGGATGACATATGGATGTTGGTAAGTTTCAGTGTGTTACAGCTTCATTAGTTGCTGTATTGGTTTATTAATTAATTAATTTTAGGCTAAAATAGGTATAACTGCAAACAATTATAGTGCGACAAAGATAAACCTTAACTTAAAGGAACAACTAAATTGAAATAAAAATAGTAACATGAGATTTACCTTGAAAAAATGAATATTGTAAAAGCTGTTTTCTACATTATGAAAGAAAACCAAAACCGAAAACCCATGTGGCTATAAATTGAGAAATTCAGTTTATTAGCCTGATGTTCATTGTGAAAATGTGAAGGGATCTGGAAACCATGGTATCTGTCCCATTCTGCCATGTTTTGATAAAGCTGGATGTCTGGAAGGCTAGGGAGCAATTAGCTGATGATGGAAGAGGACTTTCCACCTTTCATCAACACACGTGGATTTCCTTGAGAAGACATGTAAATAAGGGTTTACAGTGTGTGGTTTGCCCCTCCCCACCGCGATGGGCATGAATAGTATGGTCCCCGGGCCGACAGTGGTCCATTAGACTGGACGTCTTTTCCCAGGTCATCCCATCACTTAGCACACGCTAGTTGAGCTGCAGTATTTTTTACCTATTTTCCTTGAGAGAAAAGTTGCTGATGGAGCTTGAACCCTCAGTCTGAGAAGATGCTCAGCCTCTTGGTACTGCGGACCCTACGGAAAATCAAGGCGGAGCCACGGCTGCTCATTTGACAAGGTTCCCTTCCTTTCGAAATCTCTAAAGGGGTTTAAATTTCTCTCTCTACATATTGCCTTCAACAGAAACTTGACAGCAAGCTTTGTGTGGATTTTAGGTGAGGAAACTTACAAATGACTTCCACCATCTGCATCTTTCTGGTTCTGGAGATGAGAATGATGGTGTGCAGTTTACCAGAAGTGAAGTCTTATTCAAATACCCTGACCTTCTGACTGTTTCATTTTCTGTAAGACATCTCTTAGCTCACTTGAACTCAGTGAGTATTTTTTGAGCAGCCAGGTGCTGAGGATACAAGAGTTCCTGGAATTCTCTAAGTCATTAGCATGCTTTCAAGGGCACAAATAAATAATTTCCTATTATTCTAGGAAATGCAGGCTCAGTCATGTGGGGCATCTCACTATTTCCAACATACAACATGCTTCTCTCCCCTCCTCATTTTTTTTTTATTGTAGAATCTTCTTTATCTGGCATCTCCATCCTACCTAAATATGTAAATGCCATCCATATGTTAGGGACATAGCTCAAATCTTACCCATTCCATAAATCTCTCCCATTTTGAACTATTTCAATCCATGAAGTTCAATCCAATGTATCATCGTACTATTTAGTTCCTCTTTAATTGTTTCAGGTATGTGAGTTTTTTTTTTCCAGTTAGACTGTAAACACCTTTAGGTTATAAATTATATCCTATATCTCTTTTGCTGATCCACAGAATTTACCAAAGAGTTAACTACACAATACATATCTAATAAATACCAATTCTAATTGCTTAGTTAATAAGTTTTTGGCTTTCAGCACCCAAAATGCTCCAACAGAGGAATCAGGTATTGTTTCCCAAAATAATGCATTTGATGAACCCTTACCATTTTACTCTTAAGTAGATCCAGTATGTCTCCTCTCACTTCTAAATTTAAAAAGCAACATTTACAGTATTATTTTTATGCTTACTATTTAAAGACATGAAGTAATTAACCAGAGGTTCTCTTTTAGCTGTTGCAACCAAGTCCAAGTGTAAAGGTGTTACACTACATGACATTATAATTTTTCCCAATGAGAAATTGTTTCTAATTTGAGCCCCAGTGAGGAATTTGACCTTTCAGTAAATTTTTATTTTTAAATAAAAGCCTGCTTGCTAGGAAAATGTTGCAGCAAGTTGCACAAAGAAGAAAGGAAATCCCTTACAAAGTTAAGAAACAAAGCAGGTAGCAAGCATTTCTAACATATTGAAGGCATCAAAAAAGGCATTGAAAATCTAAAATTTGGAAACTGATGTAAAGCCAGACTGAATATTAAGAGCTCTCACAGGAAGGCAATACTGGAGAGACCAGCACAGGACAGAGTGCTTTGGGGCAACAGAAGGAACTTGCTCTGTCCATCCTTTAAGTGAGGGACTCTCCATGCTGCCTGCATCCTTAGACAAGGTATGCATACATGTTTCTCCCTGGGTGAATTCATCTATCAAGCCTCTGGCGCCCTGGGTGAACAAATTCAAGTAACAGGTGTTACTCCAGAGGATGTCATGTTAATAAGAGTTATTCATCAAGCAGTAACTACAATTATATAGATTTTACTGTAGATTATGAATCATAGTTTATTAATTAACTGATTCATTCATTAAGGCACTTATATCTTGCCTTCTAGCAAAAATTAACTTGTGATGGCTAAGTCAAGAAAAATGTTCTTTAATTTTGACTCTGCTACAAACCAGGGCCTTTGGGCAATTCAGTCATTCTTTCTTGAACTCAGTTTCCACATCTGAAAATAAAGGAATGGAGTGAAATGATCCATGAAATCTTTCCTTGTATCTCTTTATACAATGCTCTGATTTCTTTAGTGTACTTAGCAGGAATCTCCAGAAAGGGCGTGTTGTGAATAAAGTATCAGATGAAGAAGGAGGCTATATAAATGCAAAGTAATAATATAAATGCAAAACAATAATTATCCCTGAGATCTGGCTCTTTACTACCAGTGGTGTCATTGGTAGGAAGGTGATTCACAGAAGCATAACCGCCGTGATTAAGGCAATAATGAGAATGACCTAGAAGGGGGAGAGCTAAGTAAACACACAGCACGAATAAGCAATCACTAAGTGGTGGCAAACTATTTAAAAGTCAAAGCTACAAGGAAAGAATGAATTTATGGTATCCAAGAATGGGAACCATCACAGGATGTGATGAATAGAAATTTGGAAGAAAAATGTAGGCTAAATTTGATAAAATCTCCACAATAATGTAAAGTCCTAAATCTTGGGAGAGCTCAGAATTGTATACATTGCTTCAAAGAGTGAGACCATTGGAGAACTTGCAAGATTCCACAACCAGTTTATCCCGAGATAGAATAATCCTTGTTAATATGCTTCCTTACCTTCATTAGGGCACTGGTAGATTCCCTAAGGAGGGACCAAAGCGCCTTCGGGCTCTACTTGATGCTAACGGTCTCAGACCAAGATACTTTTCCTTTCCAGCACTCTGGCTCAGTGACCTGGCTTTCCTTTCTCAATCCTACAAAACACACCTTGAGACTTCAACTTCCTTCAGTGTGTGGCAGTGGGACCATTGAAGGTGGAGATGGGGTTGGAGAGGGGTGGGGGAATGAGAGGCAGTAATTGCTCTTTGACTTGACCAGTATACCAGTTAATAGTCACCACGCAGATGGAAACATTCTCCTCGGACATCAGGATGGCAAACCTTGCAGCCTATTCCCTACTCTTAGATAAACCTGGTTGAAGAACTGTAGGTTTCTCTACTCTTAGATAGTAGATTCTGTACTCTTAGTTGAAGAACTGTAGGTAAAGTTTACTTGATGATCTTTGTGAGAAGAACTTTTCTTACAGTAGGAGCTCTTTACCTGTTAGAGAGTTTGATATGTGCTATCATATTAATTCCTGTAGTTATTCATTAAAAAAAAAACAGAGTGTAGACAATGTGACTGAAGGCAATTTAGTTAAGTGCTTTAGTCTTTGCCTCAAATATGCCAACAATAATTAATTCAGTCAAATCAGCAAAAAAATTAATGAAATTCAGCTAAATTACTATTTGGCAAGATTATATTAAAAAAATCTTTGGTGGAAATTTTTACACTTTAGTTAATTGTTTTGGCATATTTTAAGAGTCATTTACAGATTTTAATTCAATAATTGCATTTTATATTTAAAGTATATAATTACAACAAATACTAGTTTCTAGTTTGATATTCATATTTCTTCCTATTCTTGCCCATATCTTTTGGGAGATGAGTTAAACACTTGGAAAGATTATCTCTCTTTTAAAAATAATTTATTGTAAGATAAAACAAAAATACAGAAAACCACACCAATCAAATGTATGGTGAAGCCAAAAAGTCAAGAAAGTAACTTTGCCAGTCCCTCTAGAAGGCTCTTTCCTGTGACCCATTCTAATTACTCCCCACACATAACCAGTATCCTGATTGTTATAGTAATCACTTGTGTGTGTGTGTGTGTGTGTGTGTGTGTGTGTGTGTGTGTTTGATTCATGCATGCATTCCTAGACACCATAGATTAAACTCGCCATTTTAAAATTTCAATTTAAGGTATGCTTTAGGTAAGCATTTAGTTCTTTGCCTACAGGATATTATGAGAAGAGGGTGGTGGTCAGTCACTCCATGAGCGAGACCTCACCAGGTACTAACCCTGCAGGCTCCTTAGCTGCACTCCCCCAGAGCTGTGAGAATAAATATCTTTTGTTTAAGCCCCCCAAACTGGGGTATTTTGCTATGGCAGCCCAGCCAGGGCAGACCGAGACAGTAAATGTTGACCAACCACCTTTCTGAAAACCAACCAAACCAAAACAAAAACGATTTGTAGCATTTGCCAATCTCCTGGCCATGAGTGGCCAAATTCAAGCTACCCGGGTGAAATCCTTGGAAAGAGGGTTGCAAAGAAATGCTTCTAAGTGGTCCTCATGAGCTACCTTAGCTGTGACTATCATCATTTTGCACAACCTCTTTCCCTTGGAACCTTCTTCGTTCTTAAACATATTAAACTATATGTTTAATGTTTATCACTAACCTTTGCATCACTGACTCTTCTAGTTGTTTGGGTTGTCTGGGGCAACATCCACTCAGGGTTCTTAGGAAGAGTGTTTTGCAACAATGTTTCCTGAATTCTGACAGGAAGATACCTTATTCTGTGCTCTTCATATTAAAGTGATTTGCTGGGTATGATGCCCTGGACTCATGTTTTTGCTCCTCCCAACCCCCAAGAATCTAAAATATGCTACTCCCATTTTCTTGTGGCATAAAGTGATACCAATGAAAAGTTTGATGATAACCAACTCATTGTCTTTCTTTTAGAAGTCACATGCCCTCACCCCCAGAATCTTTTTTTTTTTCTTATTCTTTAAATTAAAACACATTTAGTAGAATATATTTTGCTTTTTTTTCCTGGCCAGGTCAAGTATTCTCAGATATGTGGTGGATCCTTTCAATATATAGTTTCTTTTTTTATTTCAAGAGATTTTTATTAAATTATAGTGCCTACTATTATTTTCTTTAGCTTCTTTCCTCAGAGACTTCTGTTTTCTGTATGTTGAATTGTTTTCGTCTACTCTCAGAATTTGTACCTTTCTTTCACATAATTTTTAACACTTTCTTTGTTTTTAAAACATGTTTTCATTTTAATTTTTTTCTACATTTTCTGATGTATTCATTCCTGTGTTTCTGCTATTTTATTCTTTCCACCTAAAGTGATCATTTTTCTTTGATATCTAGTTATGTCCTGTGTCCCGCCATCTCATAATGAGTTTGTAAATTGTAATTTAGCTCATTCTGAAATAATAGTTACACCTTGAGTTTCATTTTTTGAGCGTGTTTGGGTGCTGGGTGTGCTTATTGCTAGGAGCACCTTGTTGTCTCTTGTCCTTTATTTTTATGATAATACATATGAGATTTAACCTTATGCATATCTGTTGTTCTTTCTGATGTGATATCACTTTTGCTGAACTTTGGAAGGTGATGTGTTTCCAGGAAGCTTTGTTAGCTTCACAGAACTTCCGTCGTTCTGTATAGTGCTCAGAAATGTGGGGACTTTATTATGAGAAGGCTGAGCTCTGCTTCTTTCCCACCCATGCCCCCCTTTTCCCCTGGGTAGTCTCTTTCTTCCTCTTCCACTATCCTAGCTTGTTCAATTTAGATCCCACTTCGAGCAGACTTTCCTCAGTATTAGATTCTATCCTGGAAAAGAAGGGGGGAAAGGCAGTGTTGAAGCAGACGTCCCCTTTCCCATGTTACGGTGAGCCCAGATTGACCCGATGTGTTTTCTAGCAAATCCTCGTTCCTATTGTCAGATTCTTCTGTTTCAGGTCCATCAGCCTCCTTGGCTGGTTTCCTCTCTTTCCCGTGCAGTTGCTACTAACACTCAGGGCTTGTAGCTGAGAATGTGTTTTGCTGTGTTCTCCATAGAGTTTTGATTTTGTCATCTAGATTCTGTGACTGCTTTGTATGTGGGGATTTAGAGAGATTGAAAAATGATGTGACCACCACTGTCGCCTTCCCACAATATCCATCAGTACTGGCTCCTTAACTTAAATATTCTTGCAATTCTTCAGATGCTTATCTTTTTAGTACCATGTCACCTGTGGACATTTGGTTGTGAATCATGAGATGTGATCATCTCTTTGCCCACAGCGACAGAGTATGGTGCTCACTTCGGTAAGAAGTCCTGACATCAAATTAAAAGGAAAACTGAGGGACACCTGGGTGACTCAGTCGGTTGAGTGTCTGACTCTTGATTTTGGCTCACGTCACAATCTCAGGGTCCTGGGATCAAGCCCTGTGTCAGGCTCCACACTCAGCAGGGAGCCTGCTTCTCCTCCTGTCCCTCCCCCTGCTCTCTCTCTCTGTCTCTCTCAGATAAATAAATACATCTTTAATCATTAAGATTCTCAGGCCTAGGTTTTAAACAAACAAACAGAAAAGGAAAAATGACATTGCAGCAGATGGGACAGCAAATAGAACATGGCTGAAACTAGAGAAACCATTTCTCAAGTGCAGTTTAATAGGCATTTAAATCCAACTTGTATTTTAAGAGATTGTTGCAAAACTAGGGACGCCTGGGTGGCTCAGTTGGTGAAGTGTCTGACTTCAGCTCCGGTCATGATCTTGGGGTCCTGGGATTGAGCCCCGCATTGAGCACCCCGCTGAGTTGGGGGGGGAATGGCTTCTCCCTCTCCCTCGGCGCCTCCCCCCACTTGTGTTCTCTGTCTCTCTCTCAAATAAATAAGACCTTAAAAAAAAAAAGAAATTGTTGCAAAAATATCAGACATATACACAGAGATGTGTTGAGAATTTTCAGCACAGTTCAGGATAAATAGATAAACATTAGTAGATAAATGGATACATATTAGAAGTGACTTACATGTTCATCAGTAGGAGATAAGTGAAAATATGTTCGGCATTTAAAATGATGATGTTTAGGTATACTCAATACTTAAGGGAAAGAGGTCTACAATTACCCTTCTCCAGAATTATTAAAGCGGGATGATGTTTTCGCAGGTATTATGTAGGTATGCTGTTACATATATATAGAAAGATGACATTAACTTATGATGATATGATTTTCATTGATTAAAAATTGTTTGGACAATATTTTTTGTATGGCTCTTTTTCTGCATGGGAATGCATTACTCTTATAACCAAGAGAAAGAGACAAGGAACACAGCAGTGGGCATGCATTGCTGTTCAAAAGATAGAATATCAAATACAGTCATCATCATTATTTATAGATTCTGTGTTTGCAAATTTGCCTATATGCTAAAATTTATTTGTAACCCCCAAATCAATTCTCAAGACACTTTCCCAGTCACTCACAGACACGTGCGGGGTGGTGAAATATTTGAGCTGCCCAAAGAGCACGTTCCTAGTTGGCGGTGAACAAGTTGACAATTTGTCTTCTTATTTCAGCTCTCATACTGTAAACAGCTGTCCTTTTTGTGGTCTCTTTAGTGCCGTGTCTTTATCATTTTGTGTTTTTTGTTGGTAACTTCTCTGTTTGGCCCTGAGCATAGAGCCGAAATGGTGTCTAGCATTCTTAAGTGCAAGAAGGCTGTCATGTACCTTAAAGAGGAAATACATGTGTTAGATAAGCTTCATTCAAGCATGAGTCCTTGTTTGCCATGAATTCATTGTTAACATATCAACAATATACGTTAAATAAGTTATTTTTAAACAGAAACACATATAAAACAAAGTTAAGTATTGGTCAGTCAATAAAAACATTGTGGCCAGAGGCTTGCGGGAACATAAACCTATATTTCCCCTAGGAGCAAGGAAATGTTCCTGATTTGCTAAGTGGCCACAGGATCTTTCTAGAACATAACAACTATGAATAATGAGAATCAACTATACTGACTTGTCCAGGGCTACTTAACCTCTCTAAAACTACTTCCACGTGTACAAAATGGTACAGTGGTTCTTATGTCTTGGGACAGCTCTGAGTATTAAATGTCATTGTGTACAGAAAGCCATGTTTTATTGTTGACACTGAGCCCGTAGGAGACTTGACTCATCCCCTTCTTGAAACGCTTACACCATCATTTATACTGATAATTTTTAACTCTGTACACTCATACCGTAAATAATTGTTACCAATAATGTATTTTATCTTTGTTGGAACTTCTAGAGTCTCTCGCATATTTACAGAACTTCACAAAGTAAATCATATTAGATAATGTAAAAGTTATAGGAATTATTTATGTTTAATAAAGTTGTTGTACATGTTTGATATAGGAAACTATTCCTGAGAGCTCTGCTACTTTTTTTGTCTTTGAATTTGCCAGGAATGACTTGCTTCTTTGTGGGCAGTTCTGAACCCTCGGTTTCAGTGTGACCAATTCTGACTGATGAGTAGCAGATGTGTCTGAGTGCAGATAGAGGGAAATAATGACTCAACTCCTAAAAATCCCTGAAGATGAGACTAGAACTAAAGCTAAAAAGAGCCATTTACTACCTACCATTCCTTTGAGGACTGATTTGTTAGACACCAGCATGGGGCTGAACTCTTGATAGCAGCTGATTTCAGGGATTCTACAGCTGGTGAGATTTGGGATGAAAGATTCTGGGGATAATTTAGTCAGTGGCATAAAGAAATATGACCACATAGAATTCCATCCTACTTTGTAATTCTTTAGTGCCTTATAAGTTATTTCAAAAAATTCTTCTTTCATAAAGTGACCTTGGCCAGTGGGTCAAATGGCCATACATATATGGTCATATTTTCTTTCAGATTTAGAATTTTCCTGAATTACTGCATATTAAGGTATATCTCAGAGAAAAACAGGGATTGGGAACATTAACTGTGGCCTAGGGCAGAACGTATATACTGTAACTTAGTACCAACATATGCTGGGATTATAAAGATTCCTTTATACATTTATAACTTGCCAGGTATTAAGTATATCATATGTTGAAAAAAATGCCTTAGTTCCTTCACCTTACTTTTTTTTCTTTACCTTACTTTATTTTTTTCACCTTACTTCAAATATAATCATATGAGTAACAAAACATATTCTGTAGGACTTTTATTGTCTTAAACTGTGAAAAGAATGTGTTCTATCTTTGATCAATTGAAATCTTAACCTCTGTTGAGACAACTAATGCAGATAGATTCTCCAAATGAAGAAAATAGGAGTTTAAATGTGAATACGAGGGAAGAGATGGTTTGGTGGATGTGACATGATGGAGTGATCGCTGGTAAACCAAGGGTCTTGATCTGTGACATATATGCATACATATATTGACAGAATGAAGGAGAGAACAAACTTCTAGAGTAAAGGGACAGAAGAGATTGGAATCATGGAGGTAATCAAAGGGTATGATACAGCCAAATGCATCATGAAACTGCAAAGTTGAATCTAGAGCAGAAGTATCTGATAATTAAAAGTTAAATTTAAAGAAGTTAAATAGGATGTAAATCCTTGCTATTTTATACAGTGGTGCCAAATGTGCCTTTTGGAATTCTGGTCAGGGTCACAATAAAACATGGGACTTTCTTTGTTTTAAGATGAAAGAGTTGAAATTGCTATTGGATTGTTGCGCTGCTGGCTATTCTAGGCTAATGTATCAAGTCATTCTGAGGACATTATTTTGTACTGCTTATGTAAGAATAACTTTTTATTGGATATTAGTGAGACAGTTTTCAGTTGCCAGTAAAAAAATGTATTTCCAGAAGTCATTGGTGCATGTGTCCTTTCATTGGATGGAGGTGCTCCTAGCAAAAACTGGGGAGACAGGATATTTAACTACAGGCAGGGCAGGACATGTACACAGCACATTCTTAATTTTAGGAACATTTTCTTCATTTATCACTCAGAAGGATTTTTAATATATCCATTTTGTTGTGAACTCAGTATCAAGCACAGGAGAAATCATATAAAAGAAATAGAAGACAGTGATTATCTTCAAAAAGTTTATTACAAGAACTGAGTGTTACAACACTTTAGCACAGCAAGGTCATCTTGACCCTGAAATTTTATTTTATTTTTTAAAAAGACTTCATTTATTTGAGAGAGAGAGACAGCAAACATGAGCAGGGAGAGGGGCAGAGGCAGAGGGAGAAGCAGACTCCCCACTGAGCAGGGAGCTCACCATGGGGCTCCATCCCAGGACCCCAAGATCATGACCTGAGCCGAAGGCAGACACTTAACCAACTGAGCCACCCAGACACCTCTGAAATTTTATTATTTTTTAAAGATTAATTCATTTACTTATTTGAAAGAGAGAGAGAGGATGGGGGGGCAGAGGGACAGGGAGAGAGAGAATCTAAAGCAGACAATGTGCTGAGCACAGAGGCTGACGTTGGGCTCAATCCCAGGACCCTGAGATCATGACCTGAGCCTGAATCAAGAGTCGGCCGCTTAGCCAATTGTGCCACTCAGGCGCCCCCTAACCCTGAAATTTTAGTGAAATTATATTAAATGCCCACCCAAGATGTAATACTATTCCCCAATACTCTGCACTTTTCTGCACCCCCACCCCTTTAAAAAAATATCTGGATATTTTTGGTCCATCTAGCAACTTCCGGCTTGGATTTCCAGCTTCTATAGAATTCTCATTATTTAATTTACAACATGCTATGGTAGATTTACCATGCCCTGGTGTGGCCCATCCACGGACTATGGCTCTCTTCAGTACTCTGATTCATGCCCTCCCTACATTATCATTCACAGAAGAGGCTGTGCTTGGGTTTAAGGCAATCCAGTGATAGTCATAATCACAGATCCACAGAGAAGATGAATTAAAATTGAGTATCAGATGTTTCCAGGTAAGGAGAGTGGACTGGCTGCTTGTGTGTTTATCCCTTTCCTAACTATATTCATTGATACTAATTCAACATACATAGTTTATGTATATATTATGTACATATAAACTCACAAGTAAAAGATTATTTCACTATCCTAAATACATTTTATTATAAGTTTCAGATTTACAAAAAAATTACCATGATAGTACAGATTTTGCCACATGCCTCATGCCCAGTTTCCAGACTAAGGAAGCAGAAAAACCTGCATTTTTCATTATTTCTCTGGTGAAATAAAACGAGATATTTTAACTCTGAAATAAGAATGGGATGCTATTTGAAATAGCAACAGAGAGCAAAAATAAACTTTTGGAACTAAAAATATACACATTTTATTAATGATTTTGTTTATTTATTTGAGAGAGAGAGTGCACAGAGGGAGAGGGAGAAGCAGACTCGCCACTGAGCAGGGAGCCCGACTCGAGGCTCTATACCAGGACCCCAAGATCGTGACCTGAGCTGAAGGCAGACGCTTAACGACTGAGCCACCCAGGTGCCCCTATTACACACATTAAAAAAAAAAAAAAAAAAAACAGATTTCAAATAAAAAGTTTATGAGTAAGGTTGAGGAGTTTTTCCACAGAATAGAATATATATATATTCATGTATATTTGCAGGTGGAAAAGATAAAATATAAAAGAAGTTAGAAGCTAATTCTGGGAGGCGAAACATGTGAATGATAGGCATTCCAAGAGAGAGAACAGAGGACACAAAGCAGGAACTCGGCAAAGAAGTAATTAAAACCTTCCGAGTTTTTAGATTAAGAGGCCCGTTGAGGACTAGCACAATGATCAAACGATCACCCGGGCACATGGGCGGTAAATGTTAGAGCCCTGAGGAAAAAGAAATATTCTCAAAATTTTCCAGAGAGAGAAAAAGCAGCCTACATGGAAAGAATCAGGAATCAAATTGGCTCCAGAGGTCAACTCTGCACTGGAAACTGGAACACTAAAAAAGAAATAGCTTCAAATTCTTGAAGGACAATTATTTCCAAAAAGGTATTATAGTCAACGAAAACTATTATTCAAATGTGAGTAAAGACCAAATGGACCTTTTGCAGAGCAGCAAGGCTCCATTCAGCCTCCATACATCCTTTCTTAGGAAGCCATCGAAATCCGTGTTCCATCATCTTTTCCCACGAATACAAAAAAGGAAAGAAGGGACGAAAATGAGAAGGAGCGGGCCCCGGGCCGGTGCGGCGGCAGGTGCGCGTCCCGGCAGCTGAGGGTCCGGAAGGCAGCCCGGCGGCGCCCCCTCGCAGCCCCCCGGCCTCCGCCTGGAAGAGCGCAAGCGCCGCCGCAGGGCATCCGGCTCCCTGGGGCGGCGCGCGCGGCCCCCGGCCCGGGCCTTCCCCGTCTGGACACAGCGTCGCCCGATGGCCGCGGGAAGGAGCCGCAGGGCCAGGGCTGCCCCTCCCGGGGGGGCACGCGGGGCGCAGCGAGCGGGGCCGACCGCAGCACGTGGCTGCCGGTGCGAGCGCGCCCTGATGGCCGGGCACGGGGAGGATGGGCGCGGATGCGCTGAGCCAGCTCGCGGAAGGGCGGGCAGGCCTGAGGCGCTGCAGCAGGATGTACTTTTCCGGAAGAAGCCAGCTTCTGCAGGCCCCGGGGCTTCTCCAGCCCGGACGCCCAGGAATGAGGAGCACCTGCCGGCCAGGTGCTAGAGGCCCCTCCTCCCAGGCCCCGCCCACCACCTAGGAAGCAATCCCCACAGCTCCTGGAGTCCTCGCACGTGTAAAGCCCCAATCAGAACCAGTTAGTGGCGGCACGTGACCCCACAGGCCCGGCCCGGCCAGGTGCGGGGCTGGCGGAGGCGGGGGGCGCGGAGAAAGTCTGTGGCCGGAACTCGGAGCAGGGGCGGGACTTCCAGAAAAAGCCAGCGCGGGAGTGAAGTGCGCACGCGCGCTGGCCGCACGTCCCAACACGAAGGCCTTTAAGGGGCGCAGGGGGCCCGGGAAGAGTGATGGGGGGCCGCGAGCGCAAACTCGGCCCCAGCCCCCCTTCAGCAGCCGTGACGCAGGGGTGCATTGAGTACACAGTCTGCAGGGCAGGCACCCCGGGGTCCCCTTGGTGGGCGCTGCTGTCCTCGGGGCCCGTGGCTGCATCCTGCAGCGTCTGCCCCCAGGAGCGGCGTGTTAAGGCCCCTTGCGCCAGCCCAGCTCCCTGCACGCAGTTATTCACTCGGACGGTTTCGTAACTGCGGTTTATTCTGCATGCGGAGCTGGGCCCCCGGTGCGGTGTATATGTTTACCTCTGTGGGTCTGGAAGCCCCGGGAGCTGCCGACACTGCGCACCCCCGGTTCCTGGAGCGCCGGGCAGACTGAGGACAGAGCCGGACCGCCCAGCTCGGTAGGTGGCACGGTTCAGAAGCACGGGGACGCCATGGGGACTCCATGTACGGCTTGTCCTGGGTGGCTGCAACACAGACCTCCCACCTGCCCCCGGAATCTTAGGGCCTACACAGAGGCCTTCCCCGCCTGGGCTCGTGAGCACCTTCCTCTCCCAGGGCTGTGTCCTTGCGACAGTCCCGGTGTAGGGACGCTGGACGAAGCGAACACAGCAAGGACGGGACGGTGAGGAGCCTCGGATTGCCAGAGTCCAGCTCACTGGTCATCCCGCGGCCACGTCCCCTCGCTGACTTCCTCCAGCCTCCCTCTGTGAATCTAATCTGGTCCTGGTCAAGATACCGAAGAGTTCGGTGCCTACTTTGGGCGGTGAACAGGGATACCCTTCCTTTTCCTTTAATAGTCCAGCGAGATTCCCTATGGGTTTTTAGAACACGTGCTCATTCAGTCTCCTATCATGCATGGAGTGACTTCTGTGCCAAGTCATGGCCCAGGCACCTGCGCTGTGAAGGGAAATGGGGTCAATACCTGTGACCTAAGAGTTCAGGAGGCAGTAGGGGAGGCAGTTGTAACTGTAACCATGGGATACTGGATATAAGAAAAAGGTAGATGCAGGTTACAGTGGTGTGGGGTGCATCTCAAAATCAGGAGTGGGGAGTTTTTGGAGACTACTGAAGAATGAGCATCAGTTTGCCAGAACTTTAAACTTGGAGGACAGATCATAGCGCAAAGGTATGAAACAACTAGTTTCTTTAGTCAAATGCAAGGGATTTTATATAGTTCTTGAATATGGTGTGAATGTGATTTGGGATTTGAGTGGGGGTAGGGTCAAAGAAGCAGTGGAGAGTGGGTTTGGGGATGTCTGTATAAACCTTACGATCTTGAATATCCTGATAAACTCATGAATCAGGTCATGGAGAATCCTTAAACCGAGCCTTGGGTAACTGATGTTTCAGCGTAGTTAGAATTTATCCGGACTTTCCTTGACTAGTCCTTACTTGTTCACATTTCACTCTTGTTCCCTTTGAGTATTCTTAACTCTTCATGCCAGTCTCTCTCATTTTTTAAAATTTTGTTAACATATGTGTAATATTGGTTTCAGGAGTAGAATTCAGTGATTCGTCACTTACACAGAACACCCAGTGCCCATCACAACAAGTGCCCTCCTTGATGCCCATCCCCCATCCAGCCCATCCCCCACCCACCTTCCTCCATCAGTCTTCAGTTCTCAGTTAAGTCTTATGGATTGCTATCCTCTCCCTTTTTTTTTCTTTTTTTTCCCTTCACATGTGTGCATCTCTTTTGTTTCTTAAATTCCACCTATGAGTGAAATCATATGCTATTTGTCTTTCTCTGACTTATTTCACTTAGCATACTACACTCTTAACTCCATCCATGTCATTACATATGGCAAGATTTCATTCTTTTTTAGGGCTGAGTAGTATTCCATTTGTGTGTGTGTGTACCACATCTTTATCCATTCATCTGGGCTCTTTCCACAGTTTGGCTATTGTGGACATTGCTGCTATAAACATTGGGGTGCACGTACCCCTTCGGATCCCTACATTTGTATCTTTGGGGTAAATACCCAGTAGTGCAATTGCTGGGTCGTAGGGTAGCTCTATTTTCAACTGTTTGAGAAACCTCCATACTGTTTTCCAGAGTGGCTGCACCAGCTTGCATTCCCACCAACAGTGTAGGAGGGTTCCCCTTTCTCCACATCCCCGCCAACATCTGTCGTTTCTTGCGTTGTTAAATTTAGCCATTCTGATGGGTGTGAGGTGGTATCTCATTGTGGTTTTGATTTGTATTTCCCTGATGATGACTGAACATCCATTTTCATTTTAACTCTGGTGTTTTTCAAGAGTTTTGTTTTGGATATACATTTCTGGATTCCAGAAGGTTCCTAGAATCCTGGGTCTCTAGATCTCCTGGATTCAGGGTATCTGGGGCTTTTTCTTTCTTTTTTTTTTTTTTAATGATTTTATTTATTTGGGGGGGAGAGAGAGAGAGAGCACAAGCAGGGGGAGGGGCAGAGGGAGAGGGAGACTCCCCACTGAGCAGGGATTTCCCCACCCAGGGCTCCATCCCAGGGCCCCAGGATTGTGACCTGAGCTGAAGGCAGATGCTTACCCAACTGAACCCCCCCAGGTGCCCCAGGGGCTGCTTTTGTCCACTGATGTTTATGTTAGGTGATGTAACAGAAGTAACTTTTTTTTTTGCAATAACACTGATCTATGGGGGGAGCACAGGCAAATCACAAATGTTTTAAATTGCTACTGTGTTTTCATTTCCCGGTTACCAGTAGCATACTGGGTCACTCTAACAAGTATACAGTTACATTTTCAATTTTACCTATAGGACAGATGTTGATTTAGATATGTTGTTGTTGTTTTCCCATACATTGCTATTTTGAAATTTTAGAAGTAATTTATGATTAACTTGCAGACTTTCCAAAATAAAACAAAGACCAAAAGCCCTCAAGTAATATTAGATGTAGTTCTGGTGTTAAAGTTGACATCTAAAGAACCTTATTCAGTGGTAATATCTTTTATATGATTAAAATAACTTTCTAGCATCTTGAACATTCCATGGAATGAAGTATACATTATTTTCCTGCTCTTTCTTTTTAAGGTTTTATTTATTTGAGAGAGAGAGAGTGCTAGAGCCTGCAGGAGTCAGGGGGAGGGGCGGAGGGAGAGGGACAAGCACATTTCCTGCTGAGCGCGGAGCCTGATGTGGGGCTCAATGTGGGGGCTCCGTCCCAGGATCCTGAGATCATGACCTGAGCCCAAGGCAGTTGCTTAACCTACTGAACCACCCAGGTGCCCCTCTTTTCCTGTTAAAAGTGAAGAGGTATCACTAACTAATCAAGACAATTTCTAGGTAATTGAGAAAACACAAGAAGCAAGGAATATACGTTTTGACAATATGCTTTAATTTTGCACAAAAACATGAGTCTTTTAAAAATATGAAGTATTTCAAAAGGTGAAGATTTTTTTGCTGTTCATATACTAATCCATAATAAAGTCATTACCTTCATTGGTATTCTGAGGAGTGCATTCTTGTTTCAGGATCTGAAGCCATGGGTGAAATTAGTGCACTACACTGCATTTAGTGAGAACTTAATAAATAGTAATTGACTGATGAGGTGTCAAAGCAGCTTTATTTTTCTCCCTTTATCAGGTTGTATCTACGCTAAAATACCAAATGGAAAAATACAACTCTTCAGTTGTTACATTATACCCATGCGAAAAATTAAATTTAAATGAATTTAAAAATCAATTATGAGAATTGAGTCAACATGATTTGTATACATAGACCCCTCCAGAATATAGGCATACTTGTCTTTAGTTAGGATACATCTGGTTATGAGATCACTTTCTTATTTCCCAAACTGTGTCTTAACTTTATATCAAGGAATTGCCATTTGACCAGGGTTAAGTTTTGCAAATCGTGAGAATTTATAGATAAAAATTATTCACAAAGGCTATGTCAAAAGAAGTGATTGTCACAAGGTGTTGAAGATGACTGATTAGTACTATCATTCTTTTCATCAGAATTTTTAAATGCTAACTTTCCCTATTGTAGCCTTTTAGATTACTTTTTAGAAATAAACATTTAATTAATATGGTAATTAGCATCAGCACAGTATGGCAGGTAAGAGTAGTCTTCGGGGCCAGGTATCTGGGCTTGAGTCGGGGGCTGTGCCCCTTTCTACGTGTAAGACCCCGAGCACACTATTTAACCTCTGTGCCTCGGTTTCTTCTTTTGTAAAAAAAATATATATGTAGATAGATAGATATTAACAGTATTGTATGGTGTAGGTCTGAACATTGAGTTAATGTTTGTAAAGCTCTTAGAATAATCCTTGGAACATCGTAAACTCTATGTAAATGTTTTTCCTGTAATAAAACAGGTAAATGAATAAATTCTCAGTGAACAAAGTTCTTACAATACTGAAAATTATAAAGAGGGAAGCAATGAATTACACACTGAAAAAAATCTCATCACCAAGATACAACGTTTTGGGAAGCATTATTTCAGAATTTTCTATGAATATGTATAAAAAGAATAATAGATCAGTACCTAGAAAGGAAAACAACTTCATAAGATGTATTATTGTACATGGTTTTTAAAAATCAAAAAGCATTAAATATAATTTTATTTGAATTTAATAGATGAAAGTGTAATTGATGGACTTGGCAAACCGGATAAATGGTTATTCAACACCAGTTGATATTTAACAAAGGACCCTTCTTTTAAGAAAAGAAATTAAAAATCATTAACATGTTAGAATCTTTATTTTTTTAAGGTCCTCTTTTAAACTACTTGCTCCAAGAAGTGAACTGATTAACATTCCCATTCATTTTTTTATCCTCCCCCTCACCAATATTTCCTCCTTTCATCTCAGTGATTTAAACAGAATATATCTTGAAATTAATCAACTTAGATGCTCCTGATTGGTGTGAAGCTTCACTTCGCCCTTCAACGGGCATTTGTGATCACTTTTCCTGGGACGTGTGTTCATGACTCTTTATTTAAAATATAAGAATTACATTCATGTGGAGTCATTCTCTGTCATCTTTCCAATCATTTTCATTCATTTTACTTCATTTTTTGCTTCTGTAGTTACTGAGATTACTCTTACCAATTCTCCTTCTCATTGATTTGATTTTTAGACTTGATCTCAGCCAAAAGGCCGAGAAGCAATCATTGATTGTATTTTTAGGAGTGTCCATTGTTTCTCATTGTTACTTATTAGGTAGGACACAATGCTGTGTGTGCTCTCAACATTTGCCCTTGTCCAGTACTCACCTTGTCATTCCCATTTTATTATCTTTTTTCTTTCTTGAGATCTGATTTTTTTTTTGGTTACATTTACATTTTTGGGGAATTATCTTACATGAGGCAATTGCAAAAACACTTCTCTTGTTTGAGTTATCTTTTCTTCCCAGACTGGTTCTTCATTTTTCCTTTGTCTGTCATTCTGTTCTGACTTAGGATTTCTGCTGCGCCACGCGTGTAATTGGCATGCTGTTTCTTCTCATCTTGCTTCTGCTCTGATTCTAGACCCTCTCCTTGGTAAGATTATAGGTAAATTCTCCTTGACACAGCCCCCATTTATGCTGTGATCAATTTATCATCTTTTTGAGCTGCAGGCACGAGACCTAGCTGTTCTGTAGCGTGAGGGTATGCGAGGGGCAGAGGAAGTGCAGGCTGACTGAGCACCTGGTGTTTGCTCTCTCTTCTGAGATCCTGTTAGGTGTGACTCCACACAGTGCTTCCTCGGGGCACAGCTCTGGGAACTGGGCCCTGGGAACTGGCGAGTCCTGGTTAGCATTCCTTTTACTACTAAGATGTTTCTAGGACATGAAGGGCTTTCTAATGTATATTAAGGGGTTTGCCTTTTTTTTTAAAGATTTTATTTATTTATTTGACAGAGAGAGAAAGCCCAAGCAGGGTGGGGGGCAAAGGCAGAGGGAGAAGCAGGCTTCCCGCTGAGCAGGGAGCCCGATGTGGGGCTCAGTCCCAGGAACCTGGGATCATGACCTGAGTCGAAGGCAGACTATTCACCGACTGAGCCACCCAGGCACCCCAAGGAGTTTGCCTTATTGATTTAGTGTTTTAGAATTTCCTATTCTTTCCCTTGGCCTATATCTACAAATTGGAGCATATTCTCGAAAACTCTCAGAATTTTTTCAGTTACAAATCTTCTGTAATAATGTTTCTTCCCTTTCTTTAATTGCTGCACATATTTAAAAAAAAAAATCTATCCATTCATCCTTCCATCTGCCCATCAGTGTTTTAATGAAAGGAAATTCTATAATACTAATTTATTTTGCCATCTTTAGTCCCATTTCATTTCTCTCTCTCTTTTTTTTATTCCCCAGTTCTTTTTTCTTAATTGCCCCTGTTATAGTATGGCTTGGGATTTGGTCTATTTGAAGTAAACAATGCAAATAAACTTCATGTTTCTTGACTCCAAAGATTTAAACAGTGATTTAAAGACACTGCTTTTAGCCAAAATACATAAACAACCTTGAACCTTGAGTATTTGTGAATTATTGGTGATACCTCTGTGAGGTCAGTGCAGTAATCCATTACAGTGGATTATCCAGTCCATTATCCAGTCCATTACAAGGGTGAGCAGGATGGGACCGGGAGCTGAGTTGTTCCTGACAGATCTTTCCCAGGGAGAGGGATTGCACCATCTCTTCATGCTTCAGAATATAGTAGATGCTGCTTCAGTTCACACTGATTTGAAACACAGATGACTTTTGGGGAACAATTCTAGACTTTATTCTGATGCTTTCAGTGTTTAGATGTCTAAGAGGTATAAGTGTGGTATGATGGAATAATCAAAGATTTTTCTGAGTCACATAGACTTGGATTTGAACCCTCGCTCTATTAGCTGTGATCCTTTGTAAATTGTTTTTCATATGTCATCTATATAACATAATGATTGCTATTTGCAAGGATTAAATTAGATTGTTTAAATGTGTACACTACTTGAAACATTGTAGATGCCCAATAAATACTGTCTTCCTCACTATTCATTTATGACTATTTTTAGGACTGTTAGCGACTGCCTGTCCGTTCCTCTATACTGTGGTAGAGAAGAACAGTAATTGGTCTTTTTTCTCAATACTGTCTTAGGCTATTATAGATTTTGGCATCAAGGAGAGCAAAACTTGAGACTTGATCTGTTCTTCTGCCTAATCACCATGCTGTCACGGGGATTCTCAGGACCACTGTTGCCAGTTAGAGTTTGACACAGTCTCCACATAGGCTCTTAGTCCCAAAGGTATAGTTAAAAGGATAGTAGTTAAGAGCTCAGATTTTGGAATCAGACCTCTTGAGTTTCATTCCAGGCCACACCCGCTTGTACTTTGGTCATGTTACTCTTACACTCTTACCTCAAATTTTTCAGTGTACAATGGGAAAATAGTTGTGAATTCATATGGTTTTTATGAGTACTAAATGAGCCAATCCATGTGAAATGCTTAGAGTGATGCGTGACTTTGGGGCACATTTAATAAATGTTATTGTCTCTTACTACTAGAGGATATTAATAGGGAGACTTAGCTCAAGATTGTTGACGATCTCCGTGACGAGGTAGAATGAACTGCTCTGTCCTTGTAAACCCCATCTGATGTGGCAAATACTGCCGTGATGGCACATTTCACACTTTATCACACCTTAAAATTTACCTATTGTCTCCTGCTATTAGACTGCATATCTTACAGGGCAAATACTTCGTTTACTCATCTGTGGCTCTTTGACACTTGACACAGCCTAGTATGTAGTATGTGCTTGATACGTGCCATGCAGTGATTAGGAGTGGAAACTCTGGGATCAGCCTACAGTGGTTTAAAAGCTGGTTTGCTCGTACACTAGCTGTGTGACCAGAGGGTCATTACTTAATGTCCCTGTGCCTCACTTCCTGTTTGGTAAAATAAAGATAATTATATGCCTACATCATTGGGTTCGGCTCAGGTCATGATCCCAGGGTCTTGGGATCGAGTCCCATGTCAGGCTCTCTGCTCAGTGGGGAGCCTGCTTCTCCCTCTGCCTCTCCCTCTGCCCCCCACCCCCACTAGTGTGCACTCTCTCTCTCTCTCAAATAAATAAAAATCTTAAAAAACATTAATCCATATATGTGCATTGATTAGAACAGGGCCTGGCCTGTTTTGAGAGCTCAATAAATAATAGATTTTTAAACAATTCTCTATTGTTGTAAAATTCAGTTGGTAAATAAAAGGGAAATGACAAGTGATGTTATGGTCTTACACATACCTATGAAAGTTTCAAGTTCTTACTGTCATGGGAGGATTAGATGAGATTTCCTTATGACCAGAACACGTACAGAGTCCATATTCAAAAGACTTTCTTCGTTTCTTTTTTTCTTCCTCTGGGAAGGAGCTGTGTTTTATTATTTAATATGAGCAAAGGCAGGTAAATCTCCTGGTAGACATTCTCTTCTCTGCTCTCTGAGTACTTACTCAAAATCCCACAGCTTTACTCTGAGTATGCTTGCTACCTCTTCCTAGCATTAGACTCTCCTGATATCAGACCTAAATATTTTCCTAGAGACATTCTTTACTGACTTCACAGACTGGGCTTTACCCAATGAAGAGACCCACTGGCTGTTTCCGGTTGCTGAGCTTTAATTTCATGGTCCACTAGGATGGAGATTCTTCGATGTTATTCCTAGTAGCCATTGGAATAGGGTGAAGCAGGGTGAACAGAGCAATAGAGGAGATTTATGTTGACTTGTAATTTCTAATAGCTGGCAGTTTGTGGCAAACAATAATAGACAATTCCTTAGTGGAACAATTTTAATCAAAAGCAAGCAGTATTACCTTCTGATTTTTTTTCTTCTTCACTATTTTCAATTTATATTAGTTCTCAGTATCAGTGGGTCAGAATTGAGACTATTACAGTTTTAAAAATATTCTTATTTCCGATCTCTCTTTTTATCTGTGGACATACATAAGTATACATGCATGTTTTCTTTTTTAAATGAATGAGCCCAAAGAGGTCAATTATTTTGAGGGCAGGAATCATACCATTTATTTCACCATCCCTAGCATAGTACCTGATATAGGATAGGCACACTCAGTACATGCTTATCAACTGAATGAACACAAATTTTCTGTAAGATAGTACCTTTCTATTCACCTAGCATTTTTTGAATATTTGCCATGTTCTAAGGCTAGTGGTAAGCAGTTTCTTGCTCATTTCCCAGCTAGTCCTCAGCACAGTCTTCCCGTGGATGAAATCTGTTAGTCTTCTTTTATAGAAAGTGAAAAATAGACCAACTGGCTTAAAATAACATTCCCAGAACCCAAATTAGGGTATATTTATAAATGAAAATGGCAGAAGAATTCAGGATTTCTTACGTTCTTTCAGTAACACAACTTCATGTACATATAGAAAAGGCAAGCTCAGTGAAAGCACTTATATTTGCCTGAGTTAATTATACAAGTGGATACATGGGAACGGTAGAGCAGGCAGTCTACCAAGGTGGTGGGAATTAGCTGTGTGTGTGTGCACGTGTACGTGCAGGCATGCATGTACATTTCAGATGAGTTTTGTAAGTAAATGGTTGGTTAGACCAGAGGGAGGACCCAGTTGACATAAAATGAATGATGATGGATATACAGAAAGAAGGTTAATAAAGATCTTAAATTCTAGGCTGAAAGGTTGCCATTTTATGAGAATGGGTAAATTCAGGATGGGATCTTGAGCAGTGAATTAACAGTATGAATAATGCATCAGAAGGGTGTTCTGATCCTTACACACTGTAAAGGGTTTCCGGTGAAACTTAAAGCTACTGCTTGACCTTGGTTTGCTTCTGGTTCATTGTACTTCATCGCATTGTGCTGACTTAGCATAGAGGTCTTTTTTTCTCTTGCATATCAATATTTCAAGTATTTAGTAAACTTTTACATATGTTTGGCCTGATATCAACTTGAGCTTGTGTTTCCAGAGCATAGTCTAAGCAATCAGCTGTCCCTAAATGACGGTCTCAGGAACTTGCGAGGATGCTCACAGCCCAGTGAGCTGGAATAATCTCCTGAAGGTCTAGAAGCATATTGTAAGACCAGCTTTTAGGATCCTTGTGGTTTGTCATGCATTCCTGAGTAAAACAGATTGCATAAAAATGTTCACTTAATCCAACTTTGTTTCGTGCCTTTGGGGAGGTTATAACCCACTGTAATTATTATTAGCAGACCGTACATCATACCTTGAATTTAATCAACAGAAAGGTAATTACAGACATACAGGATTTAAAATTATAGCCCAAGTTTAGTCTCACCAGAACTAACAGTTACCAGGAGGGGATTTTGAGGCCACAGATAAGCTAACCGTTGGCCTAAGGAACACTGCCAAGCGGGAAACTATACGTTCTGTTTCCCTGTTGCTGTTGCTGTAACTAAGTCCCCATGATTTAGTCCTTCTTCATCCCATTCCTTACTCTTTCTTACACTTTATGTTCCCAGTAACACTGTATAGAATTTTCCATAAGTTCTATGCTGTTTCTTGCTTTAGTATCCATAATAATACTGTCCTTTCTGCTGGGAATGTTCTTTCTTCTACTCCTTTCAGATTCGACTCAGTTTGTCATCTCTTGGAGTCTTGCATGACCGTGAGGATTAGGCACGCCCTCTTTTGACCCAATAGTTGGTTCTCACTGCTATTTTTATAATTGTCATATAACTACTTTTCATGTGTGTATGTGTGTTTTTTTTTTCCAGGTCAGAGTCTGTATCTTATTCATATTTTTAACTCTCAGTGTCTAAAACAATTGTAGGCACCATCTTGGGGCTCAATAATTATTTGTTGAGTCATTAACTTCAGGTAGTCCCCAGTGCATGAGGAATTCCAACTTAAATATTCAAGGAGATGTTTTTGGAAGACTTAATAGATGAATCTTTTTACTCCATCTTAACTGATTAGATCCCAGAGTTCTATCAGGGAGACAACAGGGTATGATGCTTAAATAGCAGAGTAAGGTCTTAATTTTAGTTGCTAGTAGGGAATAGTAAAGTCATAGGCATAGGAGAGGGCCAGATACAAAGTGTTGGTCAAGACACCAACATTTAGTCTGGGAAGGATGATTAGAGTCTTAGGGATGCTGGGACCTCATTTGTGCATGACACCTGTGAAAGTTAGATCCTTTATAAAATTTAAGGTAAAAAATTTGGCAAAAGTTAACTGGGAGACATGGATGGCAAGGCAGTGAAATGATGCACGGGGGGTTCAGTACATTTTTGTGGACAGATGTTTTTGAGCATTTTTTGGATGGCCTAGTGTCCTGATCCTGAAGAGTCTACCAGGTTTAAAACACCTGGAGAGGTTCATTCAGTATGTGTTAGATGCAACCGTGACTTCCCAGGACCACCTTCTCCTGCTTTACAGTTACAGATGATGTTCTTTCCTCCTCCCTGAGTTTCTTAAAGGAACCATGAAAAAGTCCACCCAGACTTAGAGCCAGGTTACCAAAGAAAGTCTTCAGCGCATCAACTCTGTGGTGTCACATACAGATTATCTGAGAAGGCACTGTGACGTACATCATCTTTTATGGTAAATACTGGAAGACACAAATCTTCTTAGCTTGATGCTGCCATGGATACCATTTTTGCTTTACTATGTGTCTGTTGAAAAACGGGGGCTCCTCACCCATCTGACTTGACTTTCCTTCTGCTCTAGTTTCGACAGCATCCTCACTTCTTAGATCAGTAACTGACATTATTTCTTCCGTCTGTCGCCCTGTTCTAATTATGCTCCATAGTTTTTTCACATATTTTAGGACTCTGATTCTACTTGACTGTTTAAAACTTTTGATGACTACAAGGTGACTTTTAATTTGTTTAACAATACCCATTAATTAGTATAATTTACTGAGTAAATACTGTTACTTTATCACCTGTGTCACCCCCAACGCCCTAGGAGGGCTTGCTTTTGTGTAAGTTGTCCTCCGGGAGGCCCAATAGAAAAGTCATAAACTAAAGAAAATCTTGGGATATTACTGATTTGGTAAAATCTAGATTGATAACTGATAGTTCATATTTTGATAAAGTTCTGAGAAGCTCTCTCTACATATCTAAAATACATGGAAAAATTAATGTAAATACAAAGTGCCAAAAAAAATTTAAAAAAAGGGTTTGTCTAGATCTTTAAAAGCCTTTTCTTAAAAAAACTCTTCCTTCTCCATGGGAAGCACAGAGGCCCAGATTTGTTAATTGAGTTCTCTTGGACTGAGCAGTTAGTCAGAAGTAAAGGCAGGCTGAGACAGCAGGGCTCCTGTCTCCACGTTCTGGAACCAAAGAGCTAGCCGGGGTCCTTTATCTGTGCCTCCTAAGTTTGAGCTGAGAGTGTGAAAGAAGTTCTTCTTCAAAATGAAAGAGTTTGTTTCTTTTGTGTAGTGTTACAATTCCTTTGTAGTTCTAAGAATCTGTTGTAGAAAATATATCATTCCCAACTGCAGCAGCAGAAAAGATAAAACACACGGAAACGCTACAGTTTTTCTAGGTTACCTGAGCCGCCAGTGTGCATAATTGGAATAGACTTCATCTTTGGGGATAAAACCTGGGTTCTGTAACATTCTTGGATTTCATGCATCTCACTCAGTTTTAAAGTATGCAATGTGTATACTGAGAGGCGTTTCTGTTTCTCTTTTTCAAGGCCTGTTAGGAAATTGTGGAGATGTTAATTGAATAATTTAGGATACGCATTAGTACATTTGAAGATAGGCTTGAAGATCATTAGAAATTTGTGTTTTGTCATTGATTCACTTATGTAGAAAAATCTGGAAAAAGCAATGCACAAATAATCACGCATCAAGCTATAGTAAAAAAAAATTACTAGTTGCTAAATTGTTTTAATTTTAATTTTTATATTATTGTGAGTTCCAAAGCAATCTGTCTTATGATCTTTATTGCAACCTATTTCTCTTCTTAAATGCCTTTCATAGATTTTATTCCTGTTCTCAAAGGTTGAAGTAGACAGGCAGGCTGCCTTATTTGTTAAGCTTTATTAAGCTTTACAGTATGTAATATATTTTATATTGTGCCTTAGCCCAAGGCAGATGTGGCAGTGTGGGACTTGGGTCTCTTATTGACAGCATACAACTGCTCTGTCTACAGGCTTCACATACAATCACAAATAATGTTGCATTAGGCAAAGAAATTAAGTAGAAATGTACGTTTTACATTTCTGATGCTGTGTGACACATTCTGCCTTCATACTTGTGCATTTGGTTATAAAATAACATGTGACAGGGATGGAAGTTAACTGAAGAATTACTTTTTGCAATTAGAGTTCCGCATTTTTGATGAATTGGAATTAGTTTTGGATGCATGCTGTGTTGAATAGAAACTCTCAGGAGGTAAGTGCAGAGTGTGGCTTCTTCTGTCCTGTACCATCCTTAAGATTTTCCCCAAAGCTTCTGTCTTGCCCCCTTCCTTCCCGTGACTGAGCTACAGTGACTATGTTATCTCAGATAGGGATCCTTTGGGAGATATTTTCAAGAAAACTTTTCCAAATGGCTTATTTAACTAAAATGTTACTTCCCCATCATAGATTGCTTTAATTTTTTACATATTAAAACAATAAAATGAATTATTAGGAAATTAATATCACCCTGTGTTGCTCATTTCTTCTATAAGCATTTTAATACTGTGATACCTTAGATTGTCATGGAAATCATTTTATCATATATTGCATATTCTATTGAAGTGCATTTTTAGAAATTCAGTTTGACCTAGTCAGATATGACTATTTCAGTTATTTCTTCATTATCTCCTAGTTTAGCTGCCTATTTTTATATAAGAAATCATTTCTTATTGTTTCTATTGATTATTTTACTATTGAGACCTAAAACAAAAATAATGGAAATTTCCACTGGGATGGAAAAAATGCTCATCTTCACAGGAATGAGAAAAGAAGAAATAAAGGCTGTGGTGTTCATCCGAAAGCCAATTATAAAGTAAAACAACAAATTTGATAGCACATTTTACCAGATTGTTTTGAAGGCTTTAACAATTTAAATATTATTAGGTATTTCCCTGTGTCTATAAGCATGTCTGTGGTTCATAGATTTTACGTATCCACTCCTGCTGTTTCTGGAAATAACTGTCTACTTCAAAATGTGTTCTAATCCCCGATCACATTGTTTGAGTTCAAGAAAAATCATGATAATAATACAAGCAGCAGCTGCATTCCAAAACTAATTTTTCTTCTCGAAGAGAAGTGGGCGTGCGAATAGCAAGTTATGTCAGTCATACTGGCTTTTAAAAAGTTACGGGTTATAGGCAGATTTGGTTTATTGTAACTTTTGAACCGAAATTCATGATCTTGTTACCCCTGCTTCAGGCTAGACCACCCCTCCAGTCCACCTCCGGAAGCGACTCCCCGACATGCTAACCAAAGATAGTTGCCATGTTTTGTTGTTAAATATTGGACTGTTTAATGATATATCAAATAATAGCAATAATCCTAACTTTCGGAGTGGTAGGCATTGTACCGGTCAGTGTATTATGTGTTATTTAATCATCACAGAAATTCTGTGAGACAGTTGCGTTATTCTCATTTCTCAGTGGGAATTTAGGTCCAGAAAGGTGAAACAACTGGCCCAAGATCATAAGACAGGGAGCTCCAGAGCTGGGGTTCACATTTAGGGCCGACTCATTCGGGAGTCCATCGTCCATCTCACTTAGGGATCAGTGAGACACAAGGCTAATCAAATCATCGAAAGGCTATGTGAACTGTTTTATGAAGTACTAATAAAACGACGGTTTCCGTCCCCTAGAGGGTCATTTGGAGACACATAAATGACTTTTTGGTCATGGCAATGATTATGAGGGGTGCACCTGGTATTTGGTGCTCTTGGTGGGAGTGGAGGTAGGGGGAGTGTTTGGCAAGGGTGCTGGACATCCTGCACTTCTTGAGACAATTTCATCCAACCGAGAGCTTCCGCATGACCTGCTGAATTTTGAAATTCAGAAGGTGAAAATGTTTTCACTTTTATCGGAGCCTAAAGCCTGATCCCACCTTACATATATGTGCATGGTGTTTTTGTTTTTTGCCTGGCTTTAATATACACTAAATTTTCAAGGATGCAATCACCATACAAATTGGAAGGGAGAGCATACTTTTTTTTTGAGGGGTTGGAATTTTGTTAAGTGTTGTTCATGGATCGCAAACCGCTTGTGGCATTTTGGATGCCAATAAGGCTCACTGATACCTTTCTGTCTTTGAAGCTGTCACATCCCCATGATTCTACATAGAGGGGCAAAAATCTGCTTAGTCCATCATTTTATCTAGGATAGTCATGCCTGATAATTTATACAATGTAATGCATATTTTTTTTCTAAATGGTTTTTATTTACTTCTGTAAGTTGTAGTAAGAGCATAATATTGTCCTTTAAAGAATTATGTTGTATGCTAACTTCATTTTTGCACAAAGTAAGTAAAACAAAATATTACATGAAATATTTAACACGGTAAAGGGTGTTGGGTCTGACAGGCTGAAAACCATGTGTCATTCCCTCCCCAGGAGGGGCAGGTAATCAGGTAGTCCCGGCCCCTGATTATGAGAGCAGTCCCTGTCATGTCTGGGGTTCTGTCGAGGCTCCCTTGTTGTCTTTTTCTCTGTCCCCGGTAGGAATGTTTCAGGGTCCTTCAGTATTCCAGCTGCTTATTCATCGTTCAGTTGTATTCTAGGGATGATGGTGGTCTGGAGCCTGAGAAATTATGTTTAAATGCTAGTTTTCATGCTTTTCACTTTGGAGGCTGCACAATCCTTTTCAGTTTTTATGAAGCTTGTTTTCTTCATTTAAAATAAAGCTAGGAGCCAATTATCTATCTGACAACAGTGTGTTAACAAGAAACAGTAACTATTTGTATATAAACAGTAACTGACAATAACATACATACACACATATATATGCCACATAGAGCCTGACACTCAGTTCTTCGTTATTTTATTATCGTTAGATTTTTTTCTGTCTTTGCTGAAATCCTTAGACGTGTACTTCCACTCTGAAAGCTCTCGTTGGTTCACTTTAAATTAATGTCATTACACGGTTACCTCCTGAATCCAACCCAGGAAAGAGGTCTCCACTCTCCCAGGGCTCTCCGCACGTGGGTTTCTCATTGTTTCCCCGTTCTGCGCCGCAGGCTGTGCTGTGCCGTCTCTCTCAGGAGCTCCCTGGCTGTGTGACTTGGCCGCGGCCCCTTTTGCCCTTCTGTTGGTACTCGAGTGTTTCCTGACATTTGGCTCACCAGCGCAACAGTTTTCCCGGACACTTTGCCGTCTGGGGAGTGGGAGGTTATTTTGCCCTCTTGACAAAGGAGCAGGATTCTCTTTGCCTAACTCACATTCCCAGCCAGGAAGCCATTTCCACAGGTTTCAAAACAGGCTCATTGTCTCACATGCAAATGATATCCCAGCCCCAGGAAAGCAGCCATACTTGGAAGTCATTGAGGGACTGTGGAAGGAAGTTGTGAGAATGGGGGGTGGGAGGTGGGGGGGTACACAGCAATTTTATTCTGAAACCTTCACTTAGTGTCATTTCATGTGAAAAAGTACACCTGGAGTAGCAGTCCTTCAGCAGTAATAATGGCAGTAATAATAACAAGGATGGTGACCCTTTCTTGAGTCTGGCTGTCAGGCAGGCAGCTAATCACTTAAATATATTAGCTCAGCTAGTATATAATGAATAAGTAAGGCAATGAATGCTGCCCCCATTCTCCAAATAAGGAAATGTGCCTGTGTCCACTTGGTTTATAAACTCCAAGACTGAGATTTGATTCCAGGTCTCTGTGACTCCAAAACTCCTATGCCTTACCATTAGGAAATGCAGATGTCCCTCTATAGTACAAGAAGTTCAAGTCTGTAACTTTGGTCATGTCACTTATGAATGAATAGATTCTTCCAGTTGCTGGGTTTAGGAAATAAATTGTTAATTGACCTTTTATTGACATCTCATAGTGACTTTATAGACATTTCCCAAAATGGCTTTAAGTGAACAAAATTTCATATGTCTCAGAAAAATACGCTGATAAAGTAGTACTTCCAAAACTCAATGCACTGACGTAACAGAAAACAAAAAATGAAAGAGCAATTTTGATTGTAAAAGCATAAAGAAACTGAATTCAGCTTCAAAGCGATGCTGTGAAGGACTCTAAGGGTACCACCAAGATTTTATTAGACCACAGTGATCTGCTCTGGAAGTCTTTGAAGGTAAATACCCCTATGAAACTTGAAAGTATACAGCTTAGAACCCAGAATAAAACTGCCTGGGGCCTCTAATCATCTACTTTTATGAATTTTTGAATTGCAAAAGAAAATCATATTTGGACATTGTGCGTGCATGTTACTCAGAAGAAACCACAGAGAATTGAGAAATTGTTGAAACTTAAACTAGGTCTCTCCATAAACAAGCTCATCTTGATTAGATAAAACATTACTCTCTCCTTACGCAGTGGAGACTTGTGTCCAGGAGTATGGGCCTAACCCTTAACCACGCAGCTCATTGGCTGGGTGGCCTCGGGCAAGTGACTTAACCTCTTAGAATCTAGATGTTTCTAGGGGCCCCTGGGTGGCTCAGTCGTTAAGCGTCTGCCTTCGGCTCGGGTCATGATCCCAGGGTCCTGGGATCGAGCCCCGCATTGGGCTCCCTGCTCGGTGGGAAGCCTGCTTCTCCCTCTCCCGCTCCCCCTGCTTGTGTTCCCTCTCTCGCTGTGTCTCTCTCTGTCAGATAAATAAATAAAATCTTAAAAAAAAAAAAGAATCTAGATGTTTCCATCTTTATACCAGGGTACCAGTCCCTACCTTCTGCTATGGGTAAAGATGAAGTGAAATTAATAATGTCAAGTGCTGGGAATAGTGAAGAACACACAGTGTATCTTCAAGAGATCATCGTTATGAAGTATGCTTTTCCAGATTCAGAAATTCAGCAATAAAATCAGACTGTTTGAGATGCATCAGAGTCCAGAGAAAACTCCCAAGTGTCATTCTGCCTGATTTTATTCTTAGCATTCTTTTTCACTTAACAATTATTTTTCATCCCAATATAATGCATAAAACATAATAGAAAGGACTTATTCATTTGTCAGTTCTTGTGTTCTCCCCTTTATTTGGGAAATTAGCTCATATGTATTTTGAGATACAAAGTATATTTTTGCTTACAAACTCTTGCTATAGAAAGTTAGTTTGAAAACTTGGAAAATAGAGAAAAAAAATCCCATTCCCATTACTCCAAAATAAGTCTTTTTAAAAAATGTATTATGTTTAAAGATTTTATTTGAGAGAGAGAGTGTGCACAAACAGGAGTGGGGTGTGAGGAAGGGGCAGAGGGAGGAGAAGCAGACTTCTCGCTGAGGAGGGAGCCAGACCCCAGGGTCCTGGGATCATGACCCGAGCAGATGCTTAACCACCCGAGCCACCCAGGCAGCCCCAAAATAAGTCTTTTTAAACATTTTTATGGGCTTCTTTTCATTTCTTTTTATGTATTTGTGCATGGTTAGTTGAATAAACATTTGATTAGCCATTTAATAGTCCTAAACCATTCACCTAGGACAGTGATTCACTGCCTGTTTTTACTCCCCCTTTCACAGCATAATTCAGGGCTTATCTTTTAATCAGCGCAGTTACTGACAGGATAGGAGCATAGGTCTGGAACGTTCCTTGCAAGTTATTCACATAGTTCCTTTGGTTTTCTTGCTTCTTCCATGTAAATGGGATTAACTTCCTTTGACTCTCTTTGGAAGTCTCATATAAAATGTCTTTTAGCTGTGATTCTGTGCTGCCCCCCCCTCTGATTTTTGGTGGCGTGGGGTCTCCTAAATGTGGGTCTTTAATCTGGCCGGCCCACCCCCTGTTAACCGGCTCAGGTACTAGCAAAAACCAGTGGTGTGCTTAGCTAAGGCCTGATTCAAGCTCCTTAAAACTGCAAAACCTCTGACATTCTGGACTATATTTGGTAATTTTACAGTCACTTTTCCTGTTTTTTTCCTATGGTATGCTCATGATTTACCTTCTTTTATTACGATATGTGCAAATAATTCTACTCCATTAACACTGATCTAACCAAATTGAATCCCCACCCCCCATACCCCAGTCCCCAATCTTCCACCCCCAGCGAAAGCTTTTGCCTGAGTCTTGAGCTGTGCCTTAGGGAAGCTTTTATTCTGATCAAGCTAGTAATTCTGTTTGTAGCCAAATAAGGTCTTCCTTCCAGAATTTTATTATAGACTCCTATCCTCCTGGTATCAAAATCAAGTCACTTTATAGGAAATGAAAAGGAGCAGCTGGGAGATCATAAATGCCAAGTTTAATTAAAAAACTTTTCATTTTCGAGTACTCCATATACATGATTGTGGATTCTCTGTAAATCTAGAGGTTTCCTAATTACTCTGCTTAGTAATATGAGGGCAGGCTTCGTTTCTGCCTGGAAGTGTAGATGCCAATCCAATTACTGTAGTTTCCCCAGTGAAGATTATTAATCTATTGTTAGGATAGTTCTACAAGCTAAGTGTCTGGTTCACAAATCTGATTTCCATATAGATTTCATAGTTACAGTCTTGTTTACTGAAAACACAGCATATTTGGGAAATATGTCACAACACATAGACTTCGGTTATAACTTGACAAGCAGGGCTCAATTATACAAGCCCCAAATATTCAGAATTTGTGAAATTCTAGTGTTGTGAGATACCATAGAGATCATCTGTCCCTTCTGGAGCCCCATAAGGGAAGTTACATATCCATAATCACAGATCTAGTAAGTGGTGAAGCCAGGCCTTGAACTCAGATCACCTAACGATGTTGGACTCCAGGTCCAGCGTATACCCCTCCAATTAGATTTCCTTTGATTTATATCCCTTTCATGTACAGATTCTGGAGCTGGCTCTTCTCACTCATATATTATAAGTAAGGCAGGAAAATCTATCTGACCCCATTCTATATCAGAATTTTATAGAGAGCTAGAATAATGTTTTGCATGTGATTTGTATTAATGAGGGAACATTGCATAGTAAAAAATAGAAGAATGGTAACTGGAAAAGATTTACTGTTCACAAAGCAAAACATTCATATTTTCTTCACAACACCAAAAGGGAACCATTTGTCCTTAGTTTGTGATAAAATTGTGCAGTATGCTTTGGGACAACCTTGGAATTGAGGCACCTGAAAGGTGTGCTCACTTTGCTATTTCAGCTACTCAGCACTACCCGTGTCCTTGTAAATTCTACTTAGTAAGTGAACAGCATTCAAATACACTTATTTTATTCGGCCCTAACACAGATACGGCACATCTGCTTTCATAACTTTTCTTGATTTTAAGAATCATACTTTTATTTACAGAGCAAATGTAAAGGAGATAAACATATACTTTCTGTTTTCTTTTAAAGTTGGGTCTTTATGCAGTATAAGAGTCAATACTCATAGAATGTTTTTGTTTGAAATCTGTATCTAACTGAATGCATTGTAACATTTAATCACTTTTTACCTTATAGATAGTCTTGATTGGTTTATTTTTTTTTTTAAGATTTTTAAATTTTTTTATTAGAGAGTGAGCACAAACAGGGGGAGTGGCAGAGGGAGAGGGAGAAGCAAGCTCCCTGCTGAGCAGGGAGCCTGATGTGGGACTTGATTCCAGGACCCTGGGATCATGACCTGAGCCGAAGGTGGATGCTTAACCGTCTGAGCCACCCAGGCGCACCTTGACTGGTTTAGTTTGCAGGGACTTTGTTAGATTCATCAGCCTAGAACAATTTTTGTTGATTTTCCTCTTTTCTCATCATGGTATTAACTAATATAGTCCTCTTAAAGCCCTAATCAGCTTGGCACAGGGAAGAACATGGGTGCTAAGAGGGGAAAGGAGTCATATGGCATTGCCTAACTGAGGTTGCTGCCTTCCTGTGACCATCAGTGAGGTTTAGACTCCTGAGGGATATTGCATAAGGGATAAATAAGCAAATATCCTAGTATTATGCTAAAGCAAGGTTTATTCCATAAGTCCATGATGCTTTCTTAACATTGTGATTTAGATTCCATGATCTAGAAAGGAGCTAGTATAACATAGGGATTGAGCCTTTGACGCTGAAGCCAAGCTGGAGAGTTTGAATTCCAGTTCTATTTTGTATTTTCCGTCTGACTTGCATGTGATTTTAACCCTTTGGATCTAAAATATATACCAGCTTCCTAGAGTTGTTGACAGAACTAAATGGGGTAATCCATGCAGAATGCTTAGCACATGCACAGGACAGGGTAATAATAGTGTTAAGGTATAAGGCATGGGGTGTGGCAATAATAGAGTAAGGAATAATAAGGGTGTGAGAAGAAGAAGGGTGTGAGAAGAAGGGTGTGTTAGAAGCAACTGCTTCTAACCTTAAGCATTGAATCCCAGAGAGCTTGTGTGTAAAGCCCCCTTCGGCTCTTGGAAGACGTCCTGCTGTGTTTGCTGGACTGAGTGCCTGCACCAAAATAAGAGGGGGATATAGAAAGAGAGGGAGGCGTTCGACTGGAGGGAGAGAGGGTTTTATCAGGATCCGTGAAATAAGACTGTGTGCTTGAGTCCTGATATCTGTAAAGAATTTTTCATCCTGCCTGTGAGAGTTACATTTCTCTAGGGAATACTGTGGTGGGTGAGGATTTTAAAAATTGTATGGAGTGACCTTTATACTTGTAAAGAAAACTAGGGGAAGAAGGGAAAAGAAAACCTCCAGTTGTCAATAAGGACCACAGTGCTTAGGAGCAGCTAAATCTGTCTTTCAAATTGAAAAATACAGTTTATAAAGCATTCAAAGGCTTCCAAAGAAAGAAAAAGCTAAATCCTAAAATTTTAGTTTTAAGAGGGACAAACGACTAAATGTAAGTTTTGTTTTACAAAAGGCACTCTGTTTGCGTATACTCTCAGCAAGGAGATGGAGTTACAGATACTTTACAGGGTTTGGTTTATTTGAACATATAAACTGGATTCAGCCAAGTGAATATTTTGTCATTGTATCCTAATTTTGTTGTTACAGTGTTTACAGGGAGGGAGACTTGCAGATTTGTTAAGCCCTCAAACATTTGTTGAGTAACAAGTGTGTGGTAGGTACCCTCCAATGCCTGAGTACAAAGCACTTTACCTTCTAGAGGGGGCAACACAAACTGTGTTCCCATAGCACTCTGTACTTTTAGGGCACACTTAGATAATATTATCGGGAACCGTCTGGGTATCTGTTGCACACAATGAACTCTGCATTTTTAAGGCAAGGTGTTATGCTTTTCTCATTGTTGTTTCCCAGAACCTGATATAACAGAGCTCCGTTTTCATTTTTTTTTAAAAATTTTATTTATTTATTTGGCAGAGACACAGCGACAGAGGGAACACAAGCAGGGGGCGTGGGAGAGGGAGAAGCATGTTTCCCTCTGAGCAGGGAGCCCGATGCGGGGCTTGATCCCAGGACCTCGGGATCATGACCTGAGCTGAAGGCTTAACACGCTTAATGACTGAGCCACCCAGGCGCCCCTAAAAGAGCTTCTTAATAAATTTTTGCTAAGTATTGTTGACTTGTGAGAATAAAGAGGGTTAAAAAATCTGCGTGCAGACTTCGGCTTCTATCTAAGATGGAACACCAGGGATCAGATTTACCCTTCCAAATGGAACAACGAAAAGAAGAGACAAAATACATGAAGTGGTAGTTCTCAAGACATTGGACGTCAGGCTTTGAAGGTTCGCCATCCCTGAGAGGTGAGAGGCAAATGAGAGGAGTCCCAGGATTGCCTTGAGCCACTGCGCAGGGAAAGCTCCCTGCCACAGAGTCGGGAGACAGAACCGAGGGGGACTCTGAGGTCTGAGTTGAAGACAGGGAGCCCGGAGAGTGGGAGACCAAACCGTTTCCTTGTAGCCGTGGACTTCCAGAGTGCAGGCTGTGGGCAGAGCAGAGAGCTGCCCAGGACACCTGCAGAAGACCCACCTTGAGGAGGTGGCCGAATTCTGATTAGTATTCTGGATAAGGAAGTTACCTGGGAATAGGGCAAGAACTTACCCAGAGGGGTTAGAGGGAACAGTATCTACTTTCACACGGGTTCTGGAACAGTACCTCCTTCTACCACTCAGAGTGGAACGCATAACTGATGGTGCATCAGGTGGAGAGCTCAAAAAGGTCTTAACTCAATAGGGCAGGAAATTGGTCCTAAATTAAATGATGCTTTGTTTCATCCATACAAGGGTTGAAGGCAAGACCCCAAAGCATCAAACTATTTCCAACAATTAACCTCATCTCAGTGATAGCTTAGGGCAAAATTCACACTGTCTGGTGTGGTGGACAGACCCTAATGGGACCCCCGCCCCCATGAATATCGACCTTGTAGTGTTCGCTCCATTGTGGAATTCCCTCCCGTCAGTCATAGGGCTGTAAGGAGGTGAGTTCTTTCTACAACCTGAGCATGCTGGGATGCAGATTCTTCCTGGACCAGCCTCCAGATGGGATGCAGCTCAGGTGGAACCGTGATTCTGAGCAGAGTACCCATCTGTGCCTGGGTTCCTAACCCACAGAAACAGAGAATGAATTTGTGCTGCCTTACGTGGCTAGGTCTATGGTAATTTCTTATGCAGCAAAGCAAACTAGTATTTTTGACAACCAAATGTCAAAACCAGAGAAGGAGGAAAATAACCCCCCTAATGAGAAGAAAAATCACCCATCACTGACCAGGGAATGACAGATGGGATAGAATTAGTAGACAAGGGTTAAAACAGTAATATGGCTATGGGCTCTGTGTTCAGGGAACTAGAGGAAGGATTGAACATGGTAAATATAGACATGAAAGGTATAAAAATGACCCACATTTGATTTCTAGACATAGAAACCACAGTGTATTAGGTGGAATAGTTGGGATTCACAGATTAGCTACTGTAGAAGACAAGATGAATGAGTTTGAAGATACAGCTGCAGAAATTTGACAATGAAACACACAAAGGAAAAGGAGGGGGAAAAATACAATGAGCACAGCATTTGGGAGCTGTGGGATGACTTCAGGTGGCCTAACATACGTAGAATTTGAGTCCCTGATAGAAATTTTTATTCATCAGTAGTGGTAAGAGTAGCTAATTTGTAGGCTGCTCTCTGTCTGGGTGTCAGAGAATCTCCCTATAAATTTGTACAGATCACTACCTCTGCATCTGGATCTCAGTCAGTTGGTTTTATTTAAAATAAAGCTGTAGCAGTTCTGAATTATTTGCAGCACTGTGTTGGTAGACTGTGAGTAACCTTGACATAATCCCTGTATCATGGTGATCAAACCTCTGTTTCTGAGGTTCTCTCATGCTCAGAACTGCTTTGGTATTTTTTTGTTGTTGGCCCCCATTCCTCCTTTCTGACAGAGTGCCTTTGGGGAATCGCCTCTTTCCTACCTTGAGCCTGTGTGGATTGGGTGGGGTGAATCCCATCCTTACTTCGTAGGGAGTCCATGACTGATTCTGCCCCCTGGCTACCGGCGTGGGTTCGAAACAGGCATTTCCACCTTTAGGCTGATGAGGATCTTGGGCTAAGACTTTGACTTCACTGGCTGGAAGAGAGCGGCTTTCTCTTTCTCACTAGATACAAGGCTGAGATTGGAGGCGAGGAGCTGCCACAGCTGCTCTGTGACCAGAACTCGATGACTTGCTGTCCTGTGTGAGAACGAGCCTCCAGACCAAAGAGAGCAGAGTAGGTTGGAGAAGGGGAAAGAGAAGGGGGAGACCACCACCACCAATAAAATCCTTTCAATTTTAGCCAATTCATGTCCGATTTTCTTTCTCTCACAACTGAAGGAATGCTAAGAGGGCTAGCTTTATTCACTACATCTCAGTTTTGTAACTTACAGCCCTGAAAGAGAAGGGTGAGGCCGGGACCCATGATCTAGAGAAGCACCCACTCACTGACTCGTAGATACCTCTGCGAGTTTTCTTTAGGAGACGTGTGCACAGATATAAAAAAGAATTAGGAAGTTTTTTTTTTAATTTCAAAATCAGGCATTGATAGGATATGTATTAGGGCATTTGCAGAGTGAGAGGGGTGCACTTACTCATTACTATGGATAGAAACAATTCACTTTGGGTATTCATTCCAAACACTAAAATACGGTGTTAAACTGGTTTAGTATGTATGTGAGCAGTAGTGTCCAGGTCTTCTGTCCCAATTTCATCTAAGACTAATGTGGAGGCTACGATGAACTGACAATACCTACCGTCCGTCGGTCCGTCCGTCCTTCCTTCCTTCTTTCCTTCCTTCCTTCCTTCCTTCCTTCCGTCCTTCCGTCCTTCCTTCTTCCTTCCTTTTTCTTTCTTTCCTTCTTTCCTTCTTTCTTTCTTTCTTTCTTTCTTTCTTTCTTTCTTTCTTTCTTTCTTTCTTTCTTTCTTTCTTTCTTTCTTTCTTTTTCTTTCTCTCTTTCTCTCTTTCTCTCTTTCTCTCTTTCTCTCTTTTCTCTCTCTTCTCTCTCTTCTCTCTTTTCTCTCTTTTCTCTCTTTTCTCTTTTCTCTTTTCTCATCCCTTTCCTTTTCTTTTTTCTTTTCTTTTCGGTCTTGGTCTTGGTCTTGGTTTTGTCTTTCCATGAGCCGGGAAGAGGCGGGGAGAGGCAGAGGGAGAGAGAGAACCCTAAACAGACTCCAAGCCCAGTGTGAAGCCTGATGTGGGGCTCGATTCCATGACCTGAGCCGAAACCAAGAGTTACACGCTTAACTAACTGAGCCACCCAGGTGCCCCTTGGGGATGAAGCTTTATGCCTTCCCTGGAGGTAAATCTGGCAGATGGTATCATTTGTCAAGATGGAAAACATAACTGTGTAAATAGTGCTTGGCAAAATTATTTAGATGTATTAGGACTGGCCTTATTCTAAAGTAATTTTGATAAATTAGTATAGTTTAATGGAATAGTTACTATACCCAGAAAGAGAAGGTCTCCATGGAAATCTGGGTTCTTCCACTCTCTACTGAGTGTATAAGTTTTAGTCCCTCCTCTGCCTTGGAATGGAGTTGCCATGACCCCTGCCTAGGTCATGGTGTGATTTTAAAAATATGATGAGGGGCACCTGGTTACCTCAGTCGGTGGAGCATATGACTCTTGATCTCGGGGTCATGAGTTCAAGCCCCACATTGGGAGTGGAGATTACGGAAACAAAAATCTTAAAAAAAATTTTAAAAATATGAGATCATTCATTTCAAGGACTATACAAATACAAAATGTTATATTTACAAGGTTTTTTTTTTTTCCTTTTATATTGCTGAGTAACTTACCTTAACTTTTTTAACACCCTGGAGCATCAGTGGATAATGGATCTCAGACTCCTTTCCTAGAAGATGAAAAAGTAATCCTGAGGCTTAGGATACTTAGCGAATAATGAGTGGAAGATCCCACAGCTGGCTGCACTTCCTGGAAATATTATCAGTTCATCATAGCTTCCATAGTATCTCATAAACTGCTTATCTCCATCCATTTATAGAACCTCTGTAGATCAGTAATGACCGGTATAGAGTATGCTTTCATAATCTTGAATGTTCAGATTGTTGAATTGTGTCTATGTATTAGCTCTTTTTTCCTCTTCTCTCTCATCTGTTTGTTAATATCTGTGGATATATTGTGTGCATCACATGTAATTCTACAATGTGCCAACGAATTTGTATCAGTTGTTATTGTGCTTCTCTTTCTATTCAAACTCTACGTTTTAAGTGTTTGTAATTATCATGGGAAAATACCTTCCCAATCTAAACTAAGACATTCAGAGAAAGAAGGGAAAATTTGATGCCACAGGATGAGTGTTGCCTGAGATTTTCCAATCTTTGGCTATACAAGTAATATGATACAGACGAGTTTTCTTATCTATAGGTTGAGGAAAGTATTTGGTTTGACCATTTCTAAGGTACTTTCCAAACCTTAAAATTGATAGCACTTTGATGTTCTTTTCATTTTGGGCTTGTTTTTAGACACATTTGTGCCTGGAAGTTCCTTTTATAAGTGTATGTCTCTCAGATTAAATCACCAGCATATATGCTGTCATTTGCTGGCGTATGCAATGCTGATATTTTCAAACACTGGAAGAAGCAAGTGAGAAAAGAGCAAGTAGTCACAAACAATAGTTCTTTATTACATGACACCAAATAAACAAAACAGGAGACTCTCTAAGCTGTGGACTGTATTGAACAAACCATTTCCAGGTAAGGAGTTTTTCTGTAAATGAATATAAAAATTGGCCGGACAGTACAGTATTTAACACAGTGACTTGAGTAGAGTAGCTATGTTTCTTACTCTTTGTTCTAGAAGCAAAAACCAGTATTAGTCATTACTAACATTATTTTACATACTAGCAAACATTAATTATAGATTTGCAATTAAAAATTAATTTCTCAAAAAAGCAATTTTTAAAACCGGTTTTATTTGCTGGAGTGCCTAGGTGGCTCAGTAGCTTAAGAATCTGTCTTTGGCTCAGGTCATGATCTCAGGGTCTGGGGATCAAGCCCCGCATCAGGCTCTTTGCTCAGTGGGGAGTCTGCTTCTCCCTCTGCCTCTGCCCCTTCCCTTGCTTGTGCTCTCTCTCAAATAAATAAATTTCCTACTAGAATAGTATATCTACCACTAAACAAAACATAAAAAAGTAAATAAATGAAAATTAGATACCTGGTTATGAATGAAATTTAACCAGTTTTTTTCTAAAATATTTATTAAATTATTTTTCTTGAATAGGTATTAATCTAATTTGTAGTATTTGCTTTACACCGAATTTGGAATGTTTAGAAAATCATCTTCATGATTCTCTTCATGTAATCTGAGTTGACTTAATATGGAATTTGTACATTTCCCACTCATTGAACAATCCACTATCAGTATTACCGGTGAAGAGGAATGAGTCATAGCCATATCCAAAGCTAAAATCAATACTTGTAGAAACTTCTACAGAGAAAAAAATGTATTTAAAGTAAGTACCCTGCTTCTGCTCTTCCAAATGTTTGCCTTACACCCACAGAAATGAATGATCTGGTTAAGAAAATTTGCGCGTAAGAAATCAGCAGTCAGAAGGAGTAAATGCAAAGGCAGACCTGGGGCCAGATGGTCACTGGCCGTGGTCAGAGGCGATGTGGGCAGCAGAGCATCTCTGGTGAGAGTCAAAGCCGGACCCTCCTGAAAGCTCTCCGTCCCTGCTGTCAAGGAAACTGAGTGTCCCATGACCTGCAAACATGGAAGAATGGGTGAATGAGGGGGTTTTTAAATTTTGATTTTACTTTTGTTTTTAAGGGTCTCATGTTTTAATGGTTAAACCTGAACAATCGACATTTAATTTTCAGAGTGGAAAATCATTTCTAAGTCTTTTCCCCTGACCTAATAAATTCAGTGCAGATTTATTGAACACCTACATTGTATTAGATACATTTTAAACTGGTTACAGGAAAGATGAATCCAGTGGATCTAAGAACATAGTTGAGAAGTGTTTCTTAGGTATCTTCGATAGCATTTAAAAATTACATTAGGGTAATGGGACTACAGTTTTATTCTAGGAAAATGCATATTCTGGTCACACCGCAACACTCCTTTTCATTTAGGGTTCTCAGTAACTGCTGTATGTAGCGCTTTGGAACTGGACAATGTAAGACATCTGGGTTTAAATATTTGTAGACAGGAGGTCCTTCCATGTTGGCGTCCATAACAGAGACCATGACGCTTATCCCATAGTGTTCTTTCAGAAGTTGAAGAACCTCCTGCATGAAAATCCCTGAGCATTTTCTTGGTGTGCAGAATGTTTCTGTGGTTAAATGCATGGGTCAAATAATAACGCATAATGGAATTTTTGAAAGTACTAAGAGTAATACATTTCAAACTTATGTGATAAAATCAATGCAGTATTTTTAGGGGAAATATATAGTATTAAGGGCCATATTAGAAAACATAAAAATTGAAAATTAATGAACTTATGGCTTAAATTATTTTTGGTTGGGGTGAAATTCATGTAACAGGAACATAATCATTGTGAAGTGAGTTCAGTGGCGCTGAGCGCCTTCCCGGATTTGCCAGACTCCACTCTCCCCCTGCTCCTCATTGTCGTGACTCCTGAGAGAACCCCATTCCTCATAGGCAGCCCCTGTCCCTTCTGCCCTCCACCCAGGCCCTGGCAGCCACCCATGTACTTTCTGCCTCGATGGATTCACCTGTTCTACGTGTTTCATAGAAATGTCATCATAAACTAGGACATCTTTTCTCCCTGTCAAATGAAGTCATTTTTATAAGAATAACATAGGATAATAAACCTAGAGGAATTAGGACAAGTTAATAAAGTTTAAGACTGAAATCCCTGAAATTGAAATCAATGTTACTTAAGAAAGAAGATAATCAAAGTTTGTTAAAATGAATCAAGGTGTGTGGGGAGAGAGAGAAAGAGACAAGAAAAGAATATTAGAAATAATTACTGATATAATTTATAGAGAAGACTGTCAAGTTTTTATGGTGAGCTGATGAGACATAAATGAACAGACACTGAACTTGATCGCTGTGCAGAGGAAAGAGATAAAGAACACTGCAAGATGCCACTCAATAAGCAACACTAAAGCACCTGACTTTGTTAGTCACTGGAAATTCACCTAACCAGTTTGCAAAATACTTGAGCACTTTTTTTTTTTTTTTTTATGAAATTGAACATGAGCATTTCTTACTTTCTGGTCATGCTTTTTCTAAAAATACATCTTAAGTTTACTGTCACATTGTTGTATGGGAAAATGTGCAAAAATGTTCATAGCAGTATTGAATGTAAATGAAAATAGAAAAATAAAAAATCCCTTGGTACGTCCACACGTTATAGAGTGCTGCAAGTAAATGAGACACATCTATGAGGTAATTGTGGGAACATCATCTTAAGTGAAAGGCAGGTCACAGAAGACTGCACCCAGCATCCTAGCACACAAAACTAAACCCAGCATTAAAGAATACACATTTGTGATTCAGAGATGGCATTGTGATGATCAACACTGAATTTCACGGTGGTGATCATCTGGGGTTCGAGGCCAAGGGAGTAGCACAACAGTGGATTAAAGGTTATTTGTAGTATTCTTTCTCTAAGGTTGTGAGTTCACAATGGTACTTTAATTATTATAATTCATAACTTACCTAAAAGGTGTATAAGTGATATATCAGATTTTTAAATTTAAATTCAGTTAGCCAAAATATAGTTTCAGATGTAGTGTTCAATAATTCATCGGTTGCGTATAACACCCAGTGCTCATCACATCACATGCCCTCCTTAATGCCCATCACGCTGTTACCCCATTCCCGCAACCACTTCCTTTCACCAACCCTCAATTTGTATCCCGGAGTCCAGAGTCTCTCATGGTTTATCTCCCTCTCTGATGGCTTCCCATTCAGGTTCCCTCCCTTCCCCTATGATCCTTTGTGCTGTTTCTTATGTTCCACATATGAGTAAAACCCTATGATAACTGTCTTCCTCTGATTGACTTATTTTGCTCAGCATAATACCCTCCAGTTCCATCCATGTCGATGCAAAGATAGGTATTCATCCTTTCTGTTGGCTGAGTAATATTCTGTTGTATATATGAACCACATCTTCTTCATCTATTCATTGTTGAAGGACATCTTGGCTCCTTCCACAGTTTGGCTATTGTGGACATTGCTGCTATAAACATTAGGGTGCAGGTGCCCCTTCATTTCACTACATCTGTGTCTTTGGGGTAAATCCCTAGTCGTGCAATTGCTGGGTCATAGGGTAGCTCTATTTTTAACTGACTGTTTTCCAGAGTGGCTGCACCAGCGTGCATTCCCACCAACAGTGTAGGAGGGTTTCCCTTTCTCCACAACCTCTCCAACATCTTTCATTTCCCAACTTGTTAATTTTAGCCATTCTGACGGGTGTGAGGTGGTATCTCATTGTGGTTGTGGCTATTTCCCTGATGCCGACTGATGTTGAGCATTTTTTCATGTGTCTGTTGGCCATTTGTATGTCTTCTTTGAGAAGTATCTATTCATGTCTTCTGCCCAGTTTTGATTGGATTATTTATTTTTTGGGTGTTGAGTTGATAAGTTCTTTATAGATCTTGGATGCTAGCCCTTTGTCTGATATGTCAGATTTTACATATTTAAAAAAATAAAGTGATAATATATTTAGAAATTCATGAGGACTAAGATAATAGGGGAAATTATTTTATACTGTCATATAATATGACTAGTAAATGTTAGCTGTTATTGTCACTTTTCTCTCAGAGGTCTTAAAGTTTTTAACTCTATTGGTAAAAACCACTTTATAGGGGCACCTGGGTGGCTCAGTCATTAAGTGTCTGCCTTTGGCTCCGGTCATGATCCCGGGGTCCTGGGATTGAGCCCCGTATTGGGCTCCCTGCTCCGCGGGAAGCCTGCTTCTCCCTCTCCCTCTCCCACCCCCCTGCTTATGTTCCTGTTCTCACTATCTCTCTCTCTCTCTGTCAAATAAATAAATAAAATCTTAAAAAAAAAACACTTTACATGGTCCTAACATATATAACCGTTAAATTATGTTAGTACCACTACTCTAAAAATTATATTGTACCAATATATTACATATATTATAAATGCATGAGATATATACTACAATCAAAAATAGATGAATAATTTTGTAAAATTAATAAGTTTTATATATTAATGGTACATAATTCAATACTAGTGAGTGTAAATTTCTATTTCTAATGGTGCCCTAGGTACTTTAGAACCTTTTTATTTAACTTCTTTATAGAGTGTTTAGATATTTGTCGTCTTCATTTCATAATGTGGGCTGACAAAAAACCAAATCAAAACCTCAATGAGATACCACCTCACACCCGTCAGAATGGCTAAAATTAACAAATCAGGGAACGACAGATGTTGGCGGGGATGTGGAGAAAGGGGAACCCTCCCACACTGTTGGTGGGAATGCAAGCTGGTGCAACCACTCTGGAAAACAGTATGGAGGTTCCTCAAACAGTTGAAATTAGAGCTACCGTACGATCCAGCAATTGCACTACTGGGTATTTACCCCAAAGATACAAATGTAGGGACCCGAAGGGGTACGTGCACCCCAGTGTTTATAGCAGCAATGTCCACCATAGCCAAACTGTGGAAAGAGCCAAGATGCCCATCGACAGATGAATGGATAAAGAAGAGGTGGTATATATACACAATGGAATATTATGCAGCCATCAAAAGGAATGAGATCTTGCCATTTGCAACGACGTGGATGGAACTGGAGGGTGTTATGCTGAGTGAAATAAGTCAATCAGAGGAAGACATGTATCACATGACCTCACTGATATGAGGAATTCTTAATATCAGGAAACAAACTGAGTGTTACTGGAGTGGTTGGGGGTGGGAGGGACGGGGTGGCTGGGTGATAGACATTGGGGAGGGTATGTGCTACGGTGAGCGCTGTGAATTGTGCAAGACTGTTGAATCACAGTTCTGTACTTCTGAAACAAATAACGCAACATATTTTAAGAAAAAAGAAAAAAAAGAAGATAACAGGAGAGGAAGAAAAGGGGAGTATGTCAGAGGGGGAGAGGAACCATGAGAGATGATGGACTCTGAAAAACAAACTGAGGGTTCTAGAGGGGAGGGGGGTAGGGGGATGGGTTAGCCTGGTGATGGGTATTGAGGAGGGCACGTTCTGCATGGAGCACTGGGTGTTATGCACAAACAATGAATCATGGAACACTGCACCAAAAACTAATGATGTAATATATGGTGATTAACATAACAATAAAAAAATTAAAAAAAAAAGAAAAAAAAAGAAAACTCATTTTAGGACAAAAAGAGCATCAATTCTCACCTGCTTTCAAATGCATTATTAGGAATTATTTTTAATGTATGGTTTCTTTACAAAGTTACTTTAAAGCTAATTGTCCATTTTTAGAGGATTAATTTCAGGAAACCTGACAAAAGGATCCATAAATCTGCGTGATGGTTACAATGCGTAGCCATGTGCTCAAAACATGTGGAGGCGTGAGGTCACCCACACCTCCAGGAATGACGACTCTTCCCGAAATTACCGGCGTGTGTTCACATGAAATAACCAACAGAGGATTCATGTTTCAATCAGAATATTAAATGTCACAAAACTTTTGTCTTTAAAATTTGGATGAAAAACAATTTAAGTTCTAATACTTTCTTCCTGCACGAAGTGATTGTTTTGCTTGTCTTCACTTTGGTTCCTTAATTTTGTAAGTGAAGAAGCATGGCTGACCACCCAGTACCCAGGTCTCAGGAGTGGTAGCTTTTACTTTAGGGGATCACTTGTTTTCTTTCAAAGTTTCAGTAGCCTGCTATATAGAACTCATTTGGTTCATGTATTTGTTCACTCAGCTGTTTATCAAACCATCTGTGTTTCAGGCAATGTGTTGGGATGTGAAGAAGCATGAGATATAATCCCTGGCCTCGAGAACCTTTCAGCCTGGTGGGGAAAGCAGGTGAGTAAAGCAATTTAATGTCATCTGCTAAGCACTATTTTGAGGATATTCCTATGATGCTGTGAAGTCTGTTTATCTTCACAACACTCTGTGAGGTCAGTAGGATGCCTACTCTTATTTCATTATTGAGGTAAAAACACTGAGATGTTATGGATTCACGTAGGCCCCGATACTGTCAAATAACTGTTCTAACCCTGTTCCTTCGACAGCTTGGTACTTGCTACGTTAATTTCCTAGACCTGAGCACATCTGAGAGAAATGTTCTGCCTTTTTTCAAAATCCCATTTATTCTTTTCTTTATGAGGATCTAAAAGTGAAATTTCATATGTAAAAAAAAAAATCCTGATGATGTAAGGAAGGAATCATGTTGATAATCTACATGGTGGGTACATGAGGGCTCATGAAGAAATAATGATTACAAGACATCTCTGTAACAAAATGTTTTAAATGGTCATCTTGAGCTAAAGCTTCACAACCTCTTCTCAAAATGTAGCAGGGCCATCCTAGAGAACTAAGTTCGGATATTAAGGTATCATTAGAAATCTGTCTTGCACCAGCTGGGGAAAAACAACAACAACTTATTAGGTCATTTTAAGCCTGACTTTTGTGATGGTGCAATGGGCATTGTCCACATTTTCCACTCTTGCATTGCGTACTAGTCAAGACAGTATGACCGTATTTGCAGAAGCACTCAAGGTATCCAGAATTTTTAAGAAGAATTGTTAATCACCCAAAAGAAATTGCAATCATTAATTAGTAAAGAAAGATCACAGGAATAAAATTATCATAAAATTTAAAGAGCACGAAAAGTATTTCAAAAACATATTTTATATATTAATTTGAAGTATAGTAATGATTTCCTATTAAAACCTAAAGCTCTCTCAATTTGAGTGTAATCTCGTCTCCTGAGTTACAGCTTTTCGGTCTGTATAAGAGAGATTTTCAGGAGAGAATATTTCATAGAAAGTGTTTTAGCATCGAAATTTCCAAACCATCAATCTCTTCTTCATTTTCTCACATCATTTGGTTACATTTGTAAATCATCTGAAATGTTAAGCTGAGATTATTATGATCTAATGTGAAGTAAATCACCACTGAAATATTTTTTCCCAAAATTTCGTGAGTTTTTACTGAAAGAAAGGCTATGTGATAAGGCAAAATCCAAATACCGTCTTGCATTAGGTTGATTAGGATTTAAATGAAATACTAGGCCTCTCAGTTTCTTCCCCTACACTGTCTAGAAAGGAGGTTAGGAACCCAAAAGTCTTGAGGTCAGTGAGGCGGATACAAAGATGGGGCCAGACTGGGGTGCTCAGTGGTCAGCCTGTGGCAGCTGGATGTTCCCTCTGTGGTGGTTACTTACGCTTTCTCAGCTGGGGTGTAACATACGAACCTCTCATCAGGTGTCCTGCGCACCGACTCTGATCCTGAGCCCAAGCACACCAAGAAACATCCAGGTTCCGGTGGTCCCGTGGTGGCAGAGTAGAGCATCCTTAGAAACCACCTCTTCTGGCTGCGTTGTATTTGAGATTAGGGGAGTTCGCCCAACAAAGTCCCACTGACGTTCGAGGGAAGAGTTAGAATTGGAGCCCAGGACACTCTTAACGCAGAGCATTTTCACCTCTGTTTTATTCCTTTCTCTGGGCCTCCTTTTACTCACTGTGGAGCAGATGCTCTTTAAGAGCCCATGTTTGTTAAAAAGAAAAACTCTGCAAATATTTCATTTTGATTCTTTTCTCTCACGTCTCCCACACCTTTATTTTTGATGTCCTGAGTAGATGTGCTCTGACATGTTACTCTTGATGAGCACCTTGGGGAATATGTATTCATCCAGGCCTGTCTTCAGCTCTCAGTAGGACACTAACAGGGATTAACTAACACGGGAACTTTTCCCCTTTTCCACCTCCCACTCGTGCGCGGGTGCGCGCACACACACACCACACACACACACCACACACACACACACCACACACTACACACACACACACACACCACACACACACACACACACACCACACACACACACCACACACACCACACACACCACACACACACACACCACACACTACACACACACACACAACACACACTACACACACACACACCACACCACACACACACCACACACACACACTACACACACACCACACACACACACACACACCACACACACCACACACTACACACACACCACACACACACATACACCACACACCACACACACACCACACACACACACCACACACACACACCACACCACACACACCACCACACACACCACACACATACACACCACACCCACACACATACACACACACCACACCCACACACTACACACACACACACACACCACACACACCACACACACCACACACCACACACACACACACCACACACACACACACCACACACACACCACACACACTACACGCACACACCACACACACACACATACCACACACACCGCACACACACACACCACACACGCACACCACACACGCACTACACACACACACACCACACCACACACACACCACACACACACACCACACACACACACACCACACACACACATACCACACACACCACACACACACACTACACACACACACCACACACTACACACACACACACACACACACACACCACACACACACACACCACACACCACACACCACACACACACCACACACACACCACACACACACACACACCACTACACACACACACCACACTACACACACACACCACACACACTACACACAGACACCACACACACACACACCACACACACACACACACACCCCCACACACACCACACACACACACCACACACACCCCACACACACACCACACACACCCCCCCACACACACACCACACACGCACACACACCACACACTACACACACACACACACACACACACACACACTGATTTCACCATAACCAAAACCCTACATTTTCAACAAACAACCTGTTCCTTTGGGGAATGAGACTGTGAAGCAGAGGCAGATACCAGACAGGACCATGGTCCCATTACAGAACTGTGAATTGTTGGTTTATGTTCGATACTCAGAGATCCAATGTGTAAGTGATTCAGTGTGTGAATGAGCATGCCTGGCAAGAGTAGGAGAGCAGAGGTGTCTTCTGCTTCGCCACTTCTTGAACTCACATCTCTTTAATCTCCCACTGAAGATCCCCACCTTTTGGCGGCTTCATGTTCTTGTGAGGTCTTAGCACTGATTTTCTGTGTCATTCTCACTGAACCTGGACTGAGCAGCTAGGACCGTCTGTAAGCCTTACAGGTGCGGGGGCCCCTGCCTAATGGGGGAGACACTGAGTGTGGACAGCTTTGCATCACAACCCCTCTCAAACTTCAGCACTCATGGCATAGTTACAAAGTTATAATAAAACCATCAAAAATGGAAAGTTCTACAGGACATTTTGTTTTTTATTTAACTCTACTCATTTCTAAACCTCATTTTCCATTATTGGCTCACTTTTCAAAAAAACTAAATAGCACTCTTTGTTTCAGCAATCATTTTTTTAATAATAATTTAATTCTGATTCTTTCCATAACAAAGCTAATAACACACATTTCATGATGTGAAGTCCTTTTAAAATATCAGCATGCAGAAAATGTTCTTTACCATTTTAATTAATGTGCCTGTCATATTCTGAATATTCTGAAATACTTTCAAGGGGTGTGAAGTATTAGGTACATAAATAAATAAAAATATTCATTGTTGCATTTCATTAGCACTCAGGCAGTGAATAGAAAAGGAAATTTCCATAAATTGATGTATTGAATTTTTAGGTCATTCATTTTACGGAAGGCTGTAACTTTTCCATCTTGAGTATACCCTTGATCAAATAATTTACCTATTTCTTAATAAGGCCCTTGTAGAAACATTGAGAACTACGGGACCTAGTAAGGGGCACGTGCCTGTGTGCGTCTGTACAGGTCTGTGGATCTGGAGTGACCTCCATTATGGTAGAGATGATGGCACGGCTGGTGTTCTGCCCACGATGGGTGGGATGAACATACTGGTACCAGAGTACCATACTGGTTCGCTCTGCAGAGCGGCTGCTTCTGCCCACAGCTGGGGAGATGGAAAGGAGTCTGAGACGAGTCCTGCTCCCATCCTCTGCTGCTGGAGAGATGCAGGACTCACCTCAAAGCAGGAAGGATGTCCCCTGCTCCTCTTTCCTCTCCCTTTCAAATTTATCTCCACTTCCTTGTGTTGGCAGACATTGAGAAAGCCAGCTGACATGGGAGCCTGGAGTCCCAGCTCCTGAACTGCAAGGCAGAGTGAGGAAGGGTTACGTCAGGTCTGTGATGGTGCCGAGATTCTGACCCATGTACACGAAGGGACTACGTACATGGATATTCACCTTGCCGCTGTTTCCACTTATTAAACACTGGGAGCAGCTTAATTGTTCAACAAGATGATGGAGAAATACGGAAAAAAATGAGTAGGTTAGTGCTTCATGTGTCAAGTGGATCAACATAAAAATAGAAAGTTGAAAAAATACAAATTGCTAAAGGGCGCGTGAAGTGCAGTTCACTTATGTGACGTCACAAAACGTGACTTACCCTGTGCAGATGTTCATGGAACGAGTGGGAACAAATAGAGATGGGCAGGTGCTTTTAGGAAAGCTGTTGATGAGTACAGTACAATTTAGGTAAAATTCAGAGGGGTTTTACCTGTACCTACTCTGCGTGTGTTAAAAAAATATAATGGAGTCAAACGCAGTAACATTGTAGGGTTCATTGTAGATGGATGGCCAGTGCATTAATGCTTATTATATTATTGTCTGTTATTTTTGAATATTTGAGTTATGTCGTAGTTTTAAAAAAGATGCACAAAAATGTCAGGCATCACTTGATGTCACTACTTTCCAGCAGCTAGAGCTTGGACAGTCCCCTGTTGTCTTCAGCGTCCTCGTGAGGACTAGAGATAACAGAGATACTGGCAGGCCATCCCCAATGGTGATGCTCCATTACTCTTATTAATGACAGTTTGCCCACATACACTACACATTCGTTAGTTGGAAATCAGTGATATCGGGCCATTGGAAATATATTTTTCTAATTTTTCATATGAAGCTTGTATTTCACAAATACTTTGAAATTTACTTATTTCAGATCTTATGGGTAAGAAAACAGGCTCAGATCAATGAGACTGGTTTAGGGTCATGCATTCTTGTCCGTACAGAGTATGCTTGACTGGATCCTTTTGGCTCTAATCCTGTGCCATCAGTGGGGACGCGCAATGCGGGTTCCACTACCAGGAATGCAGAATGCCGGTTCATAGTGGAGGAGTAGACACCCCTGTTTGAAAAGGACAGGCTCATCGCATTCCTGTTGTCTCAGCATAATTATTATAACATCGCCTCTCAATCTTGAAAGTGCCACAGTTTGAGGTATAAATTATAATTTTATGTTAAGATTCAGGAGAGCAATAGGCTAGCTCTTAGTTTATGCTGAGTTTGATGGCAGTATTTTAAGAGGGATCTTAACCAAATAGTCCATCAAAAAGAAAAAGAGAGAGAGAGAGAAGACTGATAACTGTTTGAGGACTATTTGAAAGATTCGGGCATTCTTATTTTTTTTTTTTTTGAAGATTTTATTTATTTATTTGAGAGAGTGCGAGAGCGTGAGAGAAAGAGTGTGCAAGAGAGAGTGAGCAAGGTGAGGAGCAGAGGGAGAAGCAGGCTCCCTTTGGGATCAAGACCTGAGCTGAAGGCAGCCACTTAACCAACTGAGCCTTCCAGGTGCCCCAGATTCAGGCATTCTTACAACAAAAAAATAGATTTTTGGGGAATGGCAATTTTTTTTTTTTAATCAAATTAAAAAAAAACCTTATGTGGAAGAAGATTCAGACTTATTCTATGTGGCTTCACATACTGCTGGTTGTTAAGGAGACACAACTTGCTAACAATTAGAATGGACAGTATTTCTTCTGTCTGATGAATCTGTGGGGTTTCCAGGTACAGGATCATAACACCTGCAAGGACACCTGGTTTCACTGCGTCATTTCCTTTCTAGTAAAAATGCTCTGTTTTCTTCTGATTGCTTTGACTAAAATCTCTAATAAAATGTCTGAAAAAAGGTAGTGTTACCAGACATCTTTGTCTTCTTCCTGATTTTAGCAGAAGTTCTGTCTGTGTCAGCATTAAGTAAGGAAATCTGTTTATTTTTATTAGGGAATCGGTGTTGAATTTGTTCAGTGACCTTTGACTATGGTAATCACATTGTTTTTAACTTTAGAAGTATAGGGTTTGTTTATATGGAGCCATCCTTGTAATCCTGGAATAAACCCCATCAAATCAGGATGTATTATTTTGCCATGTGTAATATACACTAATGGGTTCTGTTTGCTCACATTTTATTTAGAATTTTACATGCTTTTATCATTACATGGGTATTTACAATTTGGATTGGCCTTTCATTTTTTCTTATATTTAACAGTATTTATCAGGTTTGAATATTGGTGTTTCAGTTAGTTACCAACAGGGTTTGGAAAATTTCTTTTTCTTTGGTGGGAAGAGTTTAAAGAACATTGGGATTATCTGGTTGTTGATTATTTTATAGAATTCCACCGTAAAATTCCCTGGGCTAGTGTTGTAGGTTTTTAGAAAATTCTCCTTTTTTTTTTTCCTGTAGAAATTAGTCTCTTCATACTTTCCTTCTATACTTAGGTCAGTTCTGGGAAACTATAATTTTCTATAAAGTCACCATTTCATCTAGGTTTGCAAGTATATTCGAATTGATTGAGACTTTTAAATCTTGTTTCAATGGTTATTTTCCTTGTCATTTTTGTTTCTGACATTAGAATCTTTTCCATTTATTTTTAATGAGGTTTCTACCTGTTTATCTCATTCAGTGACTTTTTAAATGAAACAGCCTTGTGGCTTAATTATTTGATTGGGTTTTTTGTTTAACTGCTTATCTGCTTTCTATTATTTTATCTTTATTTTTTCTCTTATGCTTTCTTCTTATTCAAAAAGATATAACTTATTTTTATTTTTATTTCTTCCTAATTTCTCTTGATTTGAGTATTTTAAATTATGAATTTAAAATTATGAATCTTGTATATCACTGCTTTAATTTTATTCCATATATTTTGATTTATGTATTACCTTTATCATTATATTCTAGAGAGGCTGCATATAAGTTTTTATACTTCTGCTAACTCAAGCTAATACACACATGCATAACACATATACACATATAAATTTCTAAGAAAGATGGTTTCTTTTTTTGTTTGTTTCTTTAAGATTTCTATAATTCTTAATTTATGATAGTTATTGGGGCTTTTTAATAACCCTAATAAATGTTAAAATTTTAAAATATTTAGTATGGATTTGAAAGTTATAATTTATCATAGGATGCAAAGCTGGATATATGTTCATAGTATCTATTTTCCTTACTCTGTGCTCTGTGACTTCTATATGTTTTTACTGTTTTTGTCCATGTGATGTGTCTTGGACTGAGTGACATGTTAAGTACAATTATTTGTGCTATTCTAGATTCTTTTCCTTGCATCTCTTGCAATTTCTGCTCTTAAAAAGTTGTGTTTTGGTTCATAGATATTGATAATTGTTATGTCTTTATGCAAATTGTCATTTTTATTATTATAAAAGGTCTTCTTTTTCTGGTTAAATGCCTTTAGCTTAGGCTTTAACTTATTAGATAACAAAATCCTAACACTGTTTTATTTTTTCTGAAGAAAAATTCTATAAATCGACTTTATAATTTACTTACTATAAAATATTTCCATTTAAAATTTATATTTTGATGTGTTCTGATAAATTTATGCATGTGATAAGCACCACCACAAGCAAGATACAGAACATTTACATCATTATTCCCCCCAATTCCCTGTTCCTCTTGTATTGTTCTCAGCCCCAGGTGAGCACCAATCTTCTCCTGGTCATTACAAATTAGTTTTGCCATTTCTAAAATTTCACATAAATGGAATAATATGCTTTGTAGTTATTTGCCTTTTTTTAGGGAAAATAATATTTTTGAAATTCATTAATACTTTAGCAGGTGTCAGTAAGATCCCCTCCCCTTTACTTAGTTGTATTTCATTGTATGGAGATGCTCCAGTTTGTTTGTCTGTTTACCTCTTGATGGACGTTTGGGTTATTTCCAGCCTTTAGTTATTATGGATAAAAGTGCTATGGATTGGGCGCCTGGGTGGCTCAGTCGGTTAAGCGTCTGCCTTCAGCTCAGGTCATGATTCCAGGGACTTGGGATGGAGTCCCACGTGAGGATCCCTACTCAGTGGGGAGCCTGCTTTTCCCTCTGCCCCTCCCCCCACTCGTTCTCTCAATCTCTCCCTCTCTGTCAAATAAATAAAATCTTAAAAAGTGCTATGGATATTCATATATATATTTATGTCTTTGTATGCATTTGTACTTCTCTTGGTTAAAAATTAAGAGTGAGGGGTGCCTGGGTGGCTCAGTTGGTTAAGCGACTGCCTTCGGCTCAGGTCATGATCCTGGAGTCCCGGGATCGAGCCCCACATCGGGCTCCCTGCTCGGCGGGGAGTCTGCTTCTCCCTCTGACCCTCCTCCCTCTCGTGTGCTCTCTCTCTCAAATAAATAAATAAAATTAAAAAAAATTAAGAGTGAATTCCCAAGTAATACAGCAAGCATATATTTTTCTTTACAAGAAACTACCAAGCTTTTTTCCAAGGTGATTGAAACATTTTATATCTTTTCCAATGTAAAAAAAAAAAAAGTCACCATGACTTCATGTCCATATCAACACCTGTTTTTGTCAGGCTTTTAAATTCCAGCCATTCTAATAGGTGTGTGGTAGTATCACATTGTACTTTTAAATTTTCATTTTCCCAGTGACCAGTGATGCTGAGCAGCTTTTTATGTTTTTATTGACCATGAATATATCTTCTTTAGTGAAATACTTGTTGTAATCTTTGTTCATGTTGTATTGGGTTGCTTGTCTTCCTATGGTTATTCATATTCTGGGTTAAATCTTTGGACTGATAAATTGTGTGTGTGTGTGTGTGTGTGTGTGTGTGTGTAGGGAGAGCTTAGAAGTTTATAAATATATGAGAGAGAATATTTTCTTGCCATCTGTGAATACCTTTTTACCTTTATCATAGTATCTTAAAAAACAGAAGTTTTAGATTTTGATGATAGTGCTCAGTATGGCACCCACTGCTTCTGGGTATAAATAAACTCTACTTAGTGGTTCTTATAAAACCACAAACTTGCCACACTTTCCCTTATTAAAGGCAGGTTCTGCCTGACTCTCTGAGCTTACTCTGTTGCTTTTGGCCTTTTATATCCTGTGTTACATGTAAATTTATTATCACAGTAAACTCTATCCAGTTATACTATAGGTATGAACTATGGGTGATCTGAATATTTGAATTGCGTTTATTGTATACACCCCATATGCACACACACACACACACACACACACACAGTTTAGGAATTAAAATTTAGGTTGCCTCCATTATTATACCTCTTTTCAAAATTTGAACTGTAACTAAAAATTTACCATCACATTGAAATTCACAGGGAAATTATCTCATTTGTTATTACCACAATTTCTATAAGGTAGGCAGAGATTTAATTTTAGTTTCACTTTATAGATGAAGAAATAGAGATTCAGCACTTTCATTTTATTTACCCATGATTATCAAGTGAAAAGGGAGAGCCAGGAATTAATCATATGTTCTTCTCATTCCACTGTGTTGATTCTTGATAGCTATTTTCCCTTTGGACAGTTCTAACCTATGTTAATTGAACTAAAAGGAATAATAATATTGTAAACAGAATGGATTGTCTATCCTGGAGCCCAGCTGAGAATTCCCAGGTAGAAAGATAGAATTAAAGGAAGAGAATCATTTTTTATTGTTATGTTAATCACCATACATTACATCATTAGTTCTTGATGTAGTGATCCATGAGTCATTGTTTGTGCATAACCCACAGTGCTCCATGCAGAACGTGCCCTCTTTAATACCCATCACCAGACTAACCCATCCCCCCACCCGCCTCCCCTCCAGAACCCTCAGTTTGTTTTTCAGAGTCCATCGTCTCTCATGGTTCGTCTCCCCCTCCTATTTACCCCCCTTCATTCTTCCCCTCCTGCTATCTTCTTCTTCTTCTTTTTCTTAACATATGTTGCATTATTTGTTTCAGAGGTACAGGTCTGTGATTCAACAGTCTTACACGATTCACAGCACTCACCATAGCACATACCCTCCCCAATGTCTATCACCCAGCCACCCCGTCCCTCCGTCCCCCCACCACCCCAGCAACCCTCAGTTGGTTTCCTAAGGTTAAGAATTGAAAGGAAGAGAGTCAAGTGTGTGTGTGGTAAGGCGGGGGGAGGAGAGGGGAATTACTGTGTGTGGGGATTAAGAGGTTGAGAGAAGGTTTTGATTGGTCGGTTAGATTTCACAGTCTCGACGATATTTTCTAATTCATAAACTTGCTGCTTGCTTTTAATTATAAGCCAAAAAAGCACACTAGCCCAAGTAGAGTAGCATAGATGACCTGTGCACAAATTCTGTGGAGATTCCTTTTTCATCTTAAGGAATTGTTTATCCCAAGTGAGGCTTTGCTAAGGGGCTTATATGACTTTTATTTTCTGAAAGTTATTTAAAGCAAAAGAAGAAATTTGGATGTTTTTAATATTACAGATACATTTATTCTTCCAGATTTAATCATGTAGATTCTAAGGATTGATGAGAGAAGATACAGGTAAGAATCATAGCAGATGAATTTCTTCTCTGATTCTGCACATCTGTGGCTATATAGCAGCCCATTACATAGGAATGTTTATATTCATGGGTACTTAACTTTTGACACTGATTTATACTTACAGATTCTAATGAAACGTATTTTACCTTGTTTAACTATGATTTAGAGACAAACATAGATGTCACAGTAGATCTGTGATTTCACTTAATCATTTCGATCAGCTAGGTGTGCTTGATGTCTCCAGTTCAGTGGCTTTCAAACACGTCTGCATGTTATTATGCCCTCAGGAGCAATTAAAAACAGCATAAAGAAACTGTTCCAACCCCCCCTCTCAAAACTAGTTTATACTTTAGTATTGCTCATCAGCTTTAATAGTGGTTCATTTAGGAAAGCAAGATTTTTTAAATCAAAGATTTTGTGATCGAATAAAGATTAGGCTTGTTTTACTTAGTTCAAAAATAGGAGGGTGATAAGCTCTGCCTATCTTTGGAGAAAGAGTATATAGAAAAGTAAAGGTATATTATGGGAAAAGACTATTTTCAGGATATATGGGCATATTACAGATAGTAATAAGATACAAATCCAAATGTTTTTATAATTACACATTCTTCTCAGATTATTCAGACTTTCTTCTTGAGGGAGGTTGTCTCATGAAATTAAATGCATGCATCTATTAAAGATTTTCTTTAAAGATTATATTTATTTGAGAGAGAGGGAGAGAACAAGTGAAAGCAAGAACAGGGGAGGAGGGGCAGAGGGAGAGGGAGAAGCAGACTGTGCTGAGCAGGGAGCCGGCCTCGGGGCCCGATCCCAGGAGCCTGGGACCATGCATGACTCGAGCCCAAGGCAGATGCTTAACCGGCTGAGCCACCCAGATGCCCCTAGTAAAGATTTTCTTAAAGGTTTTCTTTCTACCACCAAATTATAGAATCAAATAAACTATGTGTCAAATTATTTAGACCTTTAAGCTATAATGATTTCATACATTTCTTTTTATGGAATCATTATATAGTAAAAGAGGTAGAAAACCCACATTCATTCTTAGAGAATAGGTGAATACTACACAAGCATTAATCCCAACTTGATAATGTGACTCTGAAAACCACCAATCAAGATCATGAATAACTTTTTGGAAACCAGTAAGTCTAGCATTGCAAAATCTTTTCCATTTGTGATCCATTGCCTCCCCTGGGAGTATCCATTTGTGGTTCTTCTTTAAAGCAGCATCGTAACGATCTGAATAGGGCAAGATCGTGGCTCCAAATTATCTTTATTTTATGAAGACTGCCATAAGGATTAGTCTCTTATCACATCGGTACTCTCAGAAAATGTTTCGACTATTGTGTTTCTGACTGAAGAAAGTGTGATATTTAATGAAGTATATAAAGCCTTCTCTTAGTGTATCTGTACGCTAAAAATACTGGTCCTCTAGGGTCCTCTAGCCATCCACGTGACAGGATGTCCAGATCGGTATTGCTCAGCAGTTTGTTGTCATAAAGACTCACGCTACAGAGTAGCTGGTTCTGTATTCATATATACACAGCTCCTTGCTCAGGTTAGCATAACGAGAAGGGATAAGTTAGCCATTGCATTTTGACTGATTGTTTTCTGTCATGCAACATTTCAATTTAGAGAATCACAGAAAACAACTACAAACGCAAAATACTCATATTTAGGTCTTGTTTATTTAAATTATTTGTCTAAACTGGTCATGTGAAGTAGCCGATTATGTTTTGTACTGAGCAGATGTAACTTCAGAGAAAACAATAATTGTATCTTCCAAAATTTTACAGTCAGAATGGGAATACCTGAAATTAGATTAGCCCTTGCCAGAATCAAGTGTACATTAGAAATAGAGCAACTGTTTTGCTGATAAGGGTTTTAGTAGAAGAGTGAAAAATAAACTTTAGCTTAGGCTAATACAAAATAGATCCAATGATCAGAGACCATACTGTGTTTTCCCGTCACCTGATTCCCTGTGGATTTTCTTTGTGAGGAAGCTGATGGGCAGGACGTAGGTGCACAGCCCTGAAATGAGCTTTGGCAACCCCGTCAGGCTGCTGTACGGCTTCCTTTCTGGTCTGCCGTCTGAGTTGGCCTGGCCAAATATAGTCTTCTGAGGCTTTATCTGCAGAGGATTAAAGAAAGGTGACCTCGTTTAAAGAAAAATGCTGGCTAGAAAGTGAATTTTCCATTTATATCAACCTATTTGCAAACTACATAAACCCTAGATAGAAAGAACTTTGCAAGGGGGACTCAGTCTGAACATGGCATTCTAGCGTTTGAACACTTGGAAACTTTTTGACCACAAAAGTTTGGGGGAAAAAAAGGAAGCAATATTTTTTCTTAAGAATGGTTCAGAGAAATGCTAAAATTACCACTTCTGTAAAGAAGTAGGCTTAGCAGAAAGTTTTATTTTTAACTCTTTAAAATCCCCTTCATTTGCTTTAAGCAAAAAAGCTGAGATACACTCATGTTGTATCTTTATTTACAAAACTTTTAAATCTACAAATAGTATTAGAAATACTGTACTCTGAAAACACCACAATCGAGTGTTTTTTTCCCCTGAATTCAGTTTTGTAAACTAGAACAGAGTGCTCATTTGTAAACCGGGAATAATAGTACCTACGTCTTGGGTGGTTGTGAGCATTCAGGGAGCTGGTTCATGTAACATACTTAGAGTGCCTCGTTTGGGACAAGGCGGTATTTGCAATTATCATTTTTATTTTAAAGAGTCATTTGAGGAACGCTCGGGTGGCTCAGTGGGTTAAGCGTCTGCCTTCAGCTCAGGTCATGGTCCCGGCGTCCTGGGATCCAGCCCCGCGTGGCATCGGGCTCCCTGCTCGGCGGGGAGTCTGCCCCTCCCTCTCCTCCCTGCTCACGCTCTCTCTCTCTCTCACTATCTCTGTCTTGCTCTCTCAAGTAAATAATCTTTTTTTTTTTTTTTAAAGAGTCATTTGAAAGCCTGACTTGAATGGGTAAGAATGGGATAGAGAAAGGGCTATCTTAATTTTGGAGTTTGGGCCACTGCTCTGAGAGGGATAATCGTTAATACAGCAGCCTTGTCCCCAAACCACTAGCCATGGGGGAGTCACAAATTGAGCCCTGGACCCACACTAGAATCAAATTATATTCCATTTCTTAATTTGGCCTGCACCCACTTTTGTCTTTCACTGTCAGCAATTTTGCTCAGAAAGGATGAAAGAAAATTATTAAAGTCAAATTCATACTCTATTGATTGCACTTCAAGTGAAGATGTCCTTTGTGGTGAAATAAGCACTTTTATAATTAGAAAGCAAAATAAAAATGGATTTGGGGATAAGTGAAAAACAATTTTAAGTGATGGGACCAAAAAGGCCATCATCTTCCTTTTGGAGAAGCCTGAAAGCAAATACTCATTCAAGAATGATATTAGGGCGCCTGGGTGGCTCAGTTGGTTAAGCGACTGCCTTCGGCTCAGGTCATGATCCTGGAGTCCCGGGATCGAGTCCCGCATCGGGCTCCCTGCTCGGTGGGGAGTCGGCTTCTCCCTCGGACCCTCCCCCCTCTCACGTGCTCTCTCTTTCTCATTCTCTCTCTCAAATAAATAAATAAAATCTTTAAAAAATAATGTTATTAAAAAAGTATGATTGAAGACCCAGTGAATTCTACGAAGGACAGATGATGACAGTGCCACTATTGAATACTGGAGTGGGATGTGTGCCTATGCACTTTTAAATAAAATATATCTTTATGTGAAAAATACCACATTTTTTTCAGATCCTTAAATTGAATAACAAAATATGATAAATGTTTTTGTATTCTTCTGGTTTGCAGAGGGTCTTTGGAGATATAGTTTGATGTAACAAGTACAGACATTTTTAGACCCTTTCAATTTTTGATGTGTAAGGGGAAATATGGGGGGGATGGGATGAAATTTAGGGCATCTGGATTATCCTGGACAATAAAAGACATGTGTTCTTAGGAGCTGGTTACTGATACTTCCATATAACAGACACAGTATTGTGGATTTACTGGAGATCAGTCCAGCCTTAAGAAAAATGTTATTATTCCTGATTGTGTTTTGGCTGTGGGTTTGAATCAGATTTAGCTTCCCTACTTTTCTCAGGTTTAAACTACAAGTGATTCAGTTTTCAGGAGTTCTCTGTGGAATATTATCTTATAGAGTAATAGCTAATACTTCTCAAGGGTGCCTTTCCTTATATGATCTCTGGGAGGGGCTTATATGATACAGCTCTTAGAGGGAAGTATGTTTCTTTCTTGACCTACTTACAATATTCTCTGGTAGGATTTGATTAAAATTCCATCCCATGCCATGCAGCCATGGTTAAATTCATAAATGTACCACCTGATGTCCTTGGTAATGCCCATTGCTTTAGAGGCACTTAGACACAGGCTATGTTAGGAAATTATCTAGCTGAAAAGAATGTCCAATTAATTGGATTAAGAAAACTTTGTAAAAAAACATAACTATGGTTTATTAATTTATGACAAAATTTCTTTTAGGGCTTAGATATTTGCCATGATTCCTTAGTAACTCCTTCTAAAGACTGCCAGTTTACATAGGATTAGTAGTTGCAAATAACAGAAACCATTTCTGGTTTGCATAAAAAATAAAACAGTTGTTGAGTAGATCATGGTATTTATCTGAATGCTCCAGAACCAGGTTTAGGGGCAAGATCCAGTCAGAGAAATAGTCTGCTTAGGAAGCCACCATTAAGCTCTTACTACCAAGTTATTGGAGCCTGTAATCTCAATCTACTAATTCACTAAATCTACTAATACACATATCTGAAACCATATACTCTTTCTTCCTATTTTGATGGATGGGTTATCTGTTCTTGTGTTTGTGGTGAGCCCTTTCAAATGAACGTTGGGTCCCAGAGTCTTGCCTACTCAAAGACTTTGATTGTGGAATTATTTTCTCTCTTTTCTGCATGATTATCATTTTCCCTGAATTGGATAATGCTCATCATTGTATAAATATATTCTAATATCTATAAGACATATTAAATAAAACATGTTGACCAAATATCCAGCTGAATGACTGCCACTGAAGTTCTCTGCCTGTCTGCCTTTTTCTTTCTTTCTTTCTTTCTTTCTTTCTTTCTTTCTTTTTCTTTCTTTTTCTTTCAACTCAACTTTCTTTTCAACTCATTGTGAATCTGCCAATACTTACTTGTATCTACTTTTATCTTCTTATTTTTCCTTTGAATCTAGTCCAGTGGTTCTTCCCTCTCCATCATGAAACTATCTTTTTTTTGGTAATCCCTAGTGACCTATGTAGTATCTAATCCAATCACCAATATTTCATCCTTGTCTTACTAAAGTCATCTAAAGCATTTGACACAGTTGATCAGTTGTTGACTCATTTTCTTCATTTAGCTTTGATTGTTTCTCCCTCCTCATTGGCCGCTCTTTGTCTTCTCCGTTCTTTTTATCTTGCCAGCCTCTAAATATTGTTTAAAGTTTTTGTTTATTAATTTGAGAGAGAGAGTGAGCATGAGCAGGGGGAGAGGGAGAAGCAGGATGTGGGGCTCCGTCCCAGGACCCCGGGATCGTGACCTGAGCCGAAGGCAGACACTTAACCGACTGAGCCGCCCAGGCGCCCCCCAGCCCCTAAATATCGTGATGGTCCAACACCAGTCCCGGGACACCCTGTCTTCTCTGTCTGCTCTCACTTCCTGAGAGAGCTTCTCCAGCCTCAAGGTTTCCCTTTCATAGTTATGCTGATGACTTTCATCTACTCCTAATTCTACTCCTATACTCTTTTTCTTCTCACACCTCTTATTTTAGTAACATCTGTGTCATTCTCAAAACACTTTGTCATTCTTGACTTCCATTTTTCATTCACAGTCCAAACTCAAACCATCAGGGAAAAAAAAATATTTGAATGTATTCAGCATCTTAGCATTTCTAACCACTCCCTGCCACCTCTGACTGAGCCACCTTCATCTCTAAACCTGGAAGTTCCAGTAGCCTTCTGAGACGATCCCCTTGCTTCTGTCCTTGCCCCGCTGCAGAACACACTCCACACACAAGCGTGAGAGACCTCTGAAGCTCTAACTCAGCTCATGCTGCTCCTCAGTTCTGAATCTTCCAGTGGCTTCGTCTATCACTCAGAATGAATTAGAGATCCTCACCAGACCCGTATTATCTTAAGAGGTGTGGGTCTTGTTAGTGTTCTGGTCTTTTTTTCTGCCATTTTCCTCCCCATCACCCATTTTATTCTAACTACAATGGGTACAATGTCTCACGTTCCTATCAGTCCCACTTCTACAGCAAAGTCATTGCATGGCTCTTATCTCCCACCTCTGGTCTTTCCTACCCTTACCCTACCCTATTTATGGTATCTTGTGGCTCCTTCATTTCCTCCCTTCCTTCTCTCCTCCCTCCCTCCCTTTATTCCTTCCTTCCTTCCTTCCCTCCCTTCCCTCCTTCTCTCCTCCCTCCCTCCCTCCCTCCCTACCTCCCTCCCTCCCTTCCTTCCTTCCTTCCTTCCTTCTGGATTTTGCTCCAATGCCATCTTATCATATGACCTTTCCCTGATCAATCTGTCCAAAGCGTACCACCCTCATGCCTCGACTCGGGCATTCTTTGTCCTCTGTTCTTGTAAGAGACCCTCCCTGACATAAAAAAGGCACTCCATGAGTTCACTGGCTTTCTATCTTTTTCTTTAGCAGCCAGCACCTAGCACAGTAGAGAGAGAAATGTTTCTTAAATGAATAATACTGGGCAGTGAAATCAATACATATCACCTGTGTCTAATGTAGTGTTAAAAAATTCTTTCCTTATGAATTGTTTTCAACTAAGCAGTTACTGTGAGGAGCTGGGAACTCAGAACTGTACTCATGTAATAAAGTAGGAAGATTTTGAACTTGAATGTCCCACTCGAGCTATGGAACATGTTTAGGCTACATGCTCTCAGGAATAAAGATTCTTTTCAAATCCCATTTAAAAGCTAGTTATCTGCTTTAATATTACCCTGTGAGCTTTTATCAAACCAGGACTGCACCTGTGTTCCTGCTGTAGAAGCAGGTGTCTCCATGATCGGCCCCCGGAATAAATAAAAACAAACAAATTGTTTGTTTGCTTTTAGCAACCCTGAAGCAAATTCAAAAAACTTGAAGTTATAGATTCTAAAGTGAGACAAGTTAGGCAGTAGGAAGAAAGAGAACCTCGAAGGGCATTATTCATCACACACTGAAGCCCCACGGTGCAGACCACACCGTGTCCCAGTTCACCGGCTGTTAGAGGGTCACTTGTTAAATACACATTGTTGCACCCCTAGTTGTTTAGTTATTGTGCTTAAGACTGACAGAGACTTGAAGTGATTAGAATTCGGTAAGAATTCCTGGGAATTTAGAAGGATGTGGACACGTGCTACATGCTGAGGTGATTCTAAGGCAATTAAGACACACAATATATGTCTTGACCTTATAAAACTTGTTCTTAAATGAGTTTACATATGAGTGAGAGACAGACACATATGTATATACATCCAGTGTAGATTGTGATGAGAACAGTAACAGGTAAAAGACTGAGGGATTCACAGGAAGGTGAGGTCAGCTGTGCGTGTGTGATGAGAGAAGGCTTCATGAGGACGTGCGATGAGAGAAGGCTTCATGAGGACATGCGATGAGAGAAGGCTTCATGAGGAAGTGTCTTTTCTATCTATTTTTGAAAAAAACATGTTGTAATTTCGTAGGTTAAGATAGAGATACTGAAATCGAGTAGGAAAAAAGGGAAAGAAATTTCTAGGTATGCCTTTTAAGAACATTAAAGATTAGAGAATTTGTGGCAAAGACCATAAGGGTGCAGGAAGCCATTATCAATAATGCCCAGTTTATTTAATTTTTATTAAAATTGTATATGCCTGAATGTGTTTGTAATAGAGTACTCATACCCACATGATCATGTACCATTTTCAGCTTGTCAGGAAATACAATAGAGATTTGTATTAATTTTATGTTAGTATTGTTAGCATTAATTGCCAATTATTCAGTAATTAACATTAATAATTAATTACTAATATTGCCTTGATAGTGAAACATAATGTGGTTCACCTAAGGATATTGGGTTGCTGTTAGAGAAGAAAGTATACCGAACTTATCTATCTATCTATCCATCCATGTATGTATTTGTTTGTTTGTTTGTTTATTTATTTATAAGTATGCTCCATGCCCAGCATGGAGCCCAAGGCGGGGCTTGAACTCAGGACCCTGAGATCAAGACTTGGGCAGAGATCAAGAGTCAGATGCTTAACTGACTGAACTGCTCAGGCACCACCCAGCTTAATTTTTAATACCATAAGCTAACTAAAGTTTTTTTTAATTATTGTTATTTTGACATGTAGAAAGTTGGATTTTTGTTCTCAGGGTTATCAAATGTATATGAACTCCTTAGCTTTACAAGGGAAAACATATGTCTTTTATATCCTATTACTTCATATATTTATTCAGTAATAACTTACTAGGTGCCTGTCAGTATAGGACAAAATATCCTTTAGAATAACAGTAATGCTTGAAAATTGATCCCCCAAAATGCTTCTTGAATAAATGAAGAAATTAATTGAAAAGCATGACCATTGAAAAGTTAAGAAAGACATATCAAATAACAATTTCATGACATATTTTACCCTTTGTACTGGAGAAAAAAATCATTTCCAAATCTGGCAAAAGCGTATGGAAATGAGCCTTATCACAAATAATCTATGGGAATGTAAAGTCCTGCAGGAATTTTGGAAAGGAATTCGTAAGTATTCAAACAAGATATATATAACCTTTGACACATTTTATGAAATCTTGAGGTAATAGATTTTTGGCATAAAATATTATGGGATATTATGTAGTTATAATAAAGAATGTATTTAATTCTGGATTAAGAATTTACATTTTAAAAAAACTGTTTTTTCCACAAAAAAATTCAAAATACTAAAAACTAAAATACTTAAATACTAACATACCTAAAACTAAAATTCTGGCACTAATAAAAATCTCCTTTCAAAACTCGTGGTGCATTTTTTCCCCCAACTCATTTTCTGCTCAATCTAGTGCTTTTCCTTGCTGACTGAGTTCTTGATTCATTGCCATATCTTTGTAATGGACCAGTTTTGCTTTTAAGATTTATCAAGGAACCCTCATGACTTACCCAAGCCGAGTACTTATAGGTAATAGGCTTTAACTTAGCAAAGCTAATGGACAGGAGTCCTAATGATGATGGCAGTCTTTGTTAGAACAAATGACAAGACAATAAGCTATTCTTACTGTTTAATTACTTCTTATTTAACCTTAAAGGTAAATACCTTGCGGTTCAAGAGCGTGGAACACCAAGCCATCTGTTGCCATTTCCTCTCTTGTTACTTTACTGTGACTGATGTTTGTGAGTTTTGGATGCTGCCAAGATAATAGGGAGCCAAAGAGAGCTTCGAGGCCTATCGGTGTTTTGCCTCATAGGTGTGATCTCTCTTGGTAAGAATAGAAATGCTTATATCCTTTATTCTTCAATGAAGGTTTGAATTTCTGTGCTTTTTGACCCTAGTCATTTCCTCTTCAAAATTCTTTTTCCTATTAAAATACTATGCATACCAATGATAGTAACATTATTGAATTATATGTCTTTTTGTAATACATGATAATATTTTAAAATCCCATAGCTAACATTGGAAATATTTGTGGTACCGGATAAAACAATGAAGTTTTCCATTGTAAATCAAAAAGTATAACTAAGTTAATTTTATTGAATAATTAAGTGACTTATCCAAAGTATGAAAATAGACCAAGCTGCCTTTCGGAAAGTTCTCCAAGGCTGTAAACCATCCTCCTAGTTGGACTAGGGTTCGTAGCATCTTCAAGCTTTTCCCCACTGTAGTATTTTCCCTGTTTCAGTATTGTAAAATTTCTTTATTGCCCCATGTTGGTGCACAATTAGTGCTGCCCATGAGGAAAGAACCCTGACAGGCGAGGAGATAGTGATGGGAGCTTTTATTCGTTTGGGTAGCACCTAGTAGCATTTGTGAAAATTAGAACATGTAATACATTTCTGACTTACCTAACTGACCGTTCTTCTTAGTGGAGAAATAGGAGCGATAGAAAATTTGAAGAGAAACCCTCAAATGGAGAGAGAGAGAGAGAAAAAAAAGCAAATGAGTTTAATCTGATACTTATGATATGGAAGGCTAGATTAATAGACTAAAATGAACAATTTTATAGGAATAAATGCAATTACTTTATATTTAGTGTACAAAAAATAACCTTACCCAATGCTTGATTTAAATAGTACTTCATGTATTTTTATTTTTTAAGTTGGAGTTTTTTTGTGTATTGGTGGAAAATGACTGAAAAGCATAATTTAATCTAGGGCTGGACTGAGTTGTGGAGAAGCTGCCCTGGGATGGTTGGCATGGAAACATCTGGAAGGTCTGTTACCTTTATGGAGTGGAAGGTGTTTCCCCTCTGTCCCTAGATTATCACAGTAACGACAGAGGAAGATCCTGTCATTTCTGTCGTGAGTGGAGAACCTGAGACTCAGAGAAGCTCTGTAGGTGTTCGAGGTCGCCCTAGCAGGACGCTGCCAGTGCCACCCTCCGGACCCTAGGGCCTGTCACTGTTGCTGTGATCTTGCTTTGCCAAAGGCAAACACCTGCCTGTATGTTTTACAGACTTGTTACTCCAACCACGATGTCAGTTAGAAGTGCCCGGCGGGCCACGTTCCTGTTTTAGGGTCTTCTTCTGTCGTGCACGGCTGGGCCAGCATTCAGACTCATGCCTGTCTCTGAAACCAGTGGCTTTTTCACAATGCCATGTGTTTTCCTCTGTATTCCTTTCTGTAATAAAATTGTATGATTCTGTGTCTGACATGATCATATTTATAATTTTAAGCTTCTCTGACCAATAAAGTAGGAGGTGCACTGTGATGTTTTGTTCTCACACTTCTGAGAATAATCTGATGAATATGATTATTAACATCACCAGTGTGCTTAACTAGCATAGTGTATGAGCTGGTTTTAAAACAAAGAACTTCAGAAAGCTTGGCAGAGCTATTTCTTGTTTTATTTGGTCTACCATATTTAATATTCAGAGGAAATTGTTTACTCATAAATTGCCTTTATTACCCATCACTGCCGGGATATCATTTAGACACCATTAACATGTTTGTGCAATTATTTTCATTTTTGTCTCAAAGGCATGTATGATTTCATATGCTTGAAAACCCAGGAATTTTCTCTCATTTTTGTCTATATATATATTATCTAATATGACTAAGCTTTCTAGACTGGATTTCAAGTGGATCTCTTAAGCTCCTTTTTTTTTTTTAAATAAATGCAGTGAAATTTGTCTTGATTGAAGAAAACAGAAAATTGTGGAGTCTAACCCCATGTGTGGGCACGATTTATTGCATTCTAGGTTATGTCAAGCAAAGCACAGCCAGAACTAAATGACATTTGTCAGTGGAGTACTTAACAAGACATTTTCTATTGGAAAATTCTGAGACCATAGAAACAAGACTATGAGCACTTCCTAGTTTAGCAATTTTCCACAAAGTGGAGAAAAAGGTGCTGCTGTCCTTTTCATGATAGTTTATCTTAGGATCCTGTTGCCTTAGAGAGTTATAAACCCTCCATGGGAGCAGATCCCATGTCTCCTCTGTAAGTCCTTGAAAACTGGCCAACGGTCAAGGAGGGAACTCAGCATCTTACAATAGTGACCCATTCGTTTGGGGACATTTTTATTTCCTGGATTTTCTTTCTTATGACCATGTTACTGAATTATTTATCACTAATTGTGTCCTGTTTTTACCCCGGGAATCATGCAGGAGGGAAAAAAAAAGCATAATCCTTAGAATTGGTGTCTTTCCATTATGAAGGATGGCTTTTATTTGTAAGTCTCCTGCCCGTCCTCCTGGTTAAATAGTGTCACCACGACAGGCAAGGCAAGTATGCCACGAGCACCTGGCACTAATGAGGATTATGTCTTGCCGTTCCTTCTCATCCAGGACTGCAGGGAGGGGTTAGGGTTAGGAGCAAGGAAACATGAAAACGGACTATGAAACAGAACGGACATGAATGGTTTACCTGTTTCAGGGAATAAAAAGAGAATATTGATTGGGTTATGCCACATAAGAAAATATTTATAGATAATAATACACACTGATGTTCTGTGGCCTGGCGTTCTGTAACACGGGAGTCCTTTTTAATTTATGCTATAAATCACACCATAGTAATGTCCCCTGCTTCAGTTGCATTTTCCAGGGGAATATGTTAGAGTGACCCCGTGGAGCCGCTTTCTCAGAAGAACACAAATTAGATTTGCTCGCTCAGTCTGTGTTTTTAATAGACATCATATGCCATTAGATCATGACAAAAACGAGGTACCTATGAAATGGAGTGTTCGAGTCAAGTGACTAGACGTTTACTTGCACACATGCTTTGAGGTCCCTCCATAGAAAAGTAGGTCATTGGGACGCACTACTTCAACTTTACCCCCAAATACACTGGTTTTACTCCCTCTTGCTTCTCAGTTGTAGGTGAGGTCTGTCCTTTTCTCACCTAACGTCTTTAAGGAAATGAAAAGAAACAAATGGGAAGGGGATGTGACAGCGTCGGTGTTCCCTGGTTTGTGATCATACGCTCGCACTGGTATCTCCTGCTGTAGAAGTCCTTCCCCCGTACAGAACTGGGTTAGGATCCCCTAACTTCGTGTCTTCCCGGAGAATAAACTGAGCGGTTGGTAGAATCAGGGTGTTGATTCCATGTTCATCTCATTAGAGTGATCTGTTTTCACCTTCCCACATCCTTACTTTCTCTTCTCCACCTCCAATAATAAGGGTTTTGTCCTCACAATTACATGCGTGTCCTCACATTACAAATTACATTCTCTTCTGAATGCCGTGCATGGCTTCCAAACTGGTAAAACTTGGTTGTATTCGGCTCTCTTCTTGCCCGTTGTTGGATCCTTCTCTGTAATGAAGTCAGTGCTCAGATGTCACCTTCTCAGAGGGGCCTTCACCTAAAAGAGATCCCACCCCCGTCGTGCTCTCTTATTACACAGTTTCATATAGTTGAGGTTGTACGATTTCCTTCCTTCCATGCAGTACTTGTTTGTTTCTATATGTGTGGTATACACATATGTATATATGTATTCGTGTATGCACATAATTTCATGTCTCTTTTTCTGTTAGCAAGTACATTTTAGAGAGGGGGAAGGATCTCTTTACTTCTTCATGGCTGTGTATCCATTGCTTGTAACATGATGTGAACATAGTAGGTCCTTAGTAAATATGTGATGAATAAACATGGATAGGATGTGGATGTCAAGAACACCTTCCCGCCATGGAATTTCATGGCAGGTAATGCCTTCTGGATTCATTTTATATAAAAGTGCAGGTTTAATAGAAGAGTTCTTAATTGACATGATTAGAAATTCATATTCAAAGAGGAATTGTAATAATGTTAATATATAATATTGCATTAATATATAAACAATCAGGGGGCTTGGTTGAGTGATTCTAAGGATTTTCCTTGAATATGACTGTATTTTGATATCACCTTTCTGGAATAAGTCATACCCAGACTGTATCATCAATGATCTTCAGTTTAAATTTATTTAATATGGAACAAACACTTTAAAAAACACTTGAAAATCAGTAATTATGCAGAGACATCTGGATTTGTGTTCTTTTTCTACACCCAATTCAGGACCATTATTTGTGACTCAGTTTCACAGTGTTTCCCCAGGATTCAACTTAATTCTCATAGGAACAACAGCTCTTGGTATTGCATATCACCTTTTACATCCATTTAAATTAAACTATGTACTTAAACTGACAAGTACAACAGGACTTGCAAGCAAACATCACATTCTTGGTGAATTCAGATTCAGCTGTAGAACCAGAAGTGGGGCTGTCCCCCAGCCATTAGTACTGAATGAGCCGTAGGCAGCAGAGTCTGTGTTTTGGGGGGGAACAGAGAAGCTTTGTGAGGAGAGATTTAGTTCATTTGAGATCTTGTAAGAAAGCACCTGATATATTACTTTAAAAAATAAAATTTTATTAATTTATATTTACTTAGATACAGAGAATATACTAGGTTGGACATTTTAATATCAGTCTTTTAACAAATTAGATTTAGGAAATTCTATGACGTGTAAATGGAAGATATGTCCAGGTAGGAATGCTTTTGTAAACTTTTTATTTTAACCAGTTGTCCACTGGATGTTTCTTGCCACTTCATCGTTCGTTATTTTTTCAGCAAATACTTACTGAATATCTACCATTCTCGTCAGTAGGAATACAAAGAAGAACAAAACACAGACATCTCTGATTCCTTGGAAAGATGTGCTGAGTATGTTCCTTGCCTGTCCATACCTGCTGTCCACCCCTTCCCACTGGACTGTCCCTTCCAGGAGCTGACCCCCATGGCGGCATCCACTAGCACCTGCGCTCTCTGGCTGCTAGTTGGCCTCTCTGAAGGGCTGCCTTAGGCTGACTGTCTCTTAACACACAGACTTCTGGTCGCCTGCTCCACATGACTTTCTTTTTCTTAGTCCTTCTAACCTTCCCTTCCCTCAGGCTTTGAAACCTGGAGGCAGGAAATGGCCCTTTGCTCCCAGTCCTGGGAATCTTTAACTATCCCATGGGATTCCTGCACCCCCTGCTCTGGACCTTCTAGTAAGTCCTTTATAAATAAAGGCTTCGTAAATTAACCTAATTTAAGTGTTGCCATTGGTTTTCCGTTGGGACTCTTTGGATTTAAGATTCTTGGAAAAATATTGAAGTGTCTTTTGAGTCGTTAGGAAAGGCTGAAACATTTTGGTAAATTTTAGTACTCATTTTATCCTAAGATAGTTTGGATAGCTTTGAAGGCTTGACAACCAAATGAACTGTTAACTTGGTTAACTTAACTACCAAGAATGTCTGGAATAATTCCTTGAGTTAAAATCAAACTTGCAGAAATGGAAAGGGCTTATTGGAGCATTTGTAGAGTGCATGGAACCTAAAAAGAATATTTAATGGTTTTGCTAAGGACAAAGAACTATAGTACAGACTCACACATGAGTATAGATCCATAGTATTAAGTAAAATATTAGCAAATTGTATTTAGTATGTATAGTGCTTTAAATATTAATAAATCATGACTAATCATGTTTTATCAGATGAATGCAAAGATGGTTCACCATTAAGAGATCTGTTAATATGATTTATTGCATTGAATTAAAAAGAAAATCCATCTGAACACACATATGCTCAAAAAACAATTCAAAAATCAAACCTCAAGCTATTCTTAAGCTGTAAATAGCCTACCTCTTGTAAATATATATATATATATATATCTGCCACTAGTTTTATATTTGTTGGCTACATACTGGAAGCATGCTCAGTAATGTCATGAACAAGACAACTGTGTCCAGGCGGCACTGGGTTGTCTAACTCTATAGTAGAGGTGGAGTTATTGTTACAGATCAAGAAAAATCAACAAGAATTATAAATGTTTAAAAAGGAAAGATAAGCTTAGTCCCAGATACCATAATCTTAAAAACCTACAAAACTTAGAGAATAATTTTTTAGAATTAATTTAAAAATGGATTAATTTTGAAATAATATCAACACAAAAAATCAATAGCTTTTTTAGTTGAGATCTATATGACAAAATTACCATTTATAATAACAACCAAAATATCACATACCAAAGGATAAACGTGAAAGAAAATGTGCAGATATAATAGAATAAATTTAAAAATTTGCTAAAGGTTATAGATACAGATTAATCAGTGAAAATCTCCAATATTATGATCCGTTTCTCCTAAATTATTCTGTATATTGAATGCAATCCCAGTCACACTAAATCTCTAGACCGTGTAGAGGAGGAAATGGGGGACAGTAGCAAAGTAAAACAAACAAAGAGCAACAAAGATGGTCCGATACTGAGGCATATTACAGAATTGAAGTAATGGAAACAGCATGGCAGTAACAAGAGGGACTGAACAATGAGAGCAGATGAAAGCCTCTTGAATCCTGTCCAATGCATGGAGTTCCTGACATGTTTTCAGAGAAATGCAATTTCGAACCAATGGAAAAAGATTGGGTTTTTCAGGGGCAAATGCTGATCTAGTTGAATGAAACAAATTTGTGACTCATACAATACTAAAAAATGTATACCAACATAAAACTAACTGCAAAAAAATAACTAGAAGGATATACCCACAATGTTTGGGTAGGAGAGGCCTTTTGCAGGTTAAAAAACAGAGCATAAAGAGATACATTTTCAAAATCATGGTTGTAAATATAAGTTTAAACAGTTTTGTAGGAAGAAAGATACCCTGAAGTAAAACAAACAAACAAACAATGAAGTTCTATCTTGTAGAAAAGATGGTGAGTTAAGATCACCCTTTAGAGAGGGTTTCCTTAAACCAATAAGGGAAAAATAAACCATGCGGCAGCAACAACAACAACAACAACAACAAAAACCCAAAAAACCAAATAGGCAATGGCTGTAACTATTCACAGAAAATGACAAGTTTCTCAAAATGACTTACAGGGACAGATACATGAATTGTAATAGGATTAAAATTTTATTTAATCAGCCCATTTTTAAAAGTTAGAAAATACCTGGTAACTTTGAGTTGAGACAGAAGCAAAAGTAAATTGTAACTTTCACATATTGATCGCATCTACTGTTTAGAAAGGAATAAAAAAAATTTTTATTAAAATAAAAAATGTGAATTTTCTTTCTCCCTCTCTATAAAAGAAATTACATATTTGCCCCCCCGCCCCGCCAAATGTTTAATCACAGCAGTTCTTCTAATAGGGAGTTGGAAATGACCTAAGTACCCATCAATAGGAAATGTTTAAATAGTTCTTTATTTTTTTGAGTTTGATAATATAATCAGAAGCCAATGGGAAGGTGAATATATCTACCCATTTATCTATGACAGATTTCATAAATAGCTAATGTTATCTGTTGTGGAGGCTGCAAAATCCCCTTAATTCATGTGCATGTGCATAAGGTTGTAGATAAATCAGCAAACATGCTGAAAACATGCAAACTAATTTGGGATATTTGGATTTTTTTCTATATATTTCCTTGTCTGTGGAGAGCCTTTTCTTCTCATGCTTTTTAAAAACATATCAAAATCTTATGACAATATTTTTATAAATGAAGGAAAAGGATTAACTTCTTTGGTAATTCTGGTTACCTAGTGTCTGTGGTAAGTAGAGTTATCATAATCCTACTTACCACTTGGTGAACATATATAATGTGCCAATTGCTGTATTTCTTCAAACTCTAAGAGATAAGAAAATTTTCTAAAGTTACAGAGCTGATACGTGTGAGAGATACTAAGATAGTCACTATTAACAGTTTATTTTTCTTCAAAAAATATTTAAAATTTATCTTACTTAGAGCAATTTTAATGTATTGCAAATAGAGAATATGATACCATGATAGACAAATGAAGAAATATTGGAGAGAAACAAGCTCCTTTCCTTCCCATGAAAATTCTAAAGCTTTTGTCAACATGATTATGTAGAATAATCCACTGTGACAAGGGGAAAAATTATCTTAGCGAACATGGCATGACATAAACTGTACCGGTCTAGATGATTCTTTATTCTCGGCTGCTTGAGTTCAGGGATGGTCTTATATATACATAAAATATCTCAGGTGCCACCATAGTATGCTGCCTAAAACTGTATGTGTTCAGGAAGCATAGTTGAAAGATGGTGTTTGAGGTACAAGGGATTCACTGGGGATGTGGCTTGTGAAAGATGCAGGGCGGTGAGGACCGGGAGCAGGAGTATGTAGGGAAAAACACTGGACCATGATGTGGGGGTCAGGAGGCTGGGGAGGAGGAGGGGCGCGGAGGAGGGGGAGGGGGAGGGCTGGGGAGGGCGAGCCTCAGACTTTGGAGCAGTGTGGATAAAGTCTCCGTCGGCCCAGCGCGGAGCTTTGGCCTGAGATTGCCTGTAGATGAGTCGACTTTAGGAGAAATGGCCAAAGCCTAGTACCAACACCAGATGCAGACAGGCATTTTCTGTATGGCCTTGGGGGGAAGGCTAGAGTAGATCTTGAAGGTGCTGCATCTGGAGACTCTCCGTCATGGCTCCCCTTGTGGCAGGTTCACATTTCTGAGGAGCGCACCTGTCCGGCTGCCACACCCAATGACAGCACTTTGTGAGAACCTTAGAATGTACCTTAGTTACTGTTGTCTTGTGACTGTTCAGTCCTCATTGTGTCCAGACAGTGTGCTGTGACTGGAACGTGGCTGTATTTTATTTATAGTGCTTATCTAAGATAATTGTGAAAAATAAATGAATTGCTATGTTAACAATTAATGAGAGAGATTCATCTGAGGGAGCCCCCTCTGTCTTTAGACCACAAGAGTAGGGAGTGGTGTCTTGGAGAAGCCAAATCACATTTCACATGTCTAAGGGTGTCACTTACTATTAACCTGTTCAAAGTGTCTGGGTCAATGAGCCATGAAGCATTTGAGCAGGTGGAGAGAATTTAATTGTTTTCCTAATAAAAAAATACATACTGGAGAAAGATGTGTTAGATTGCTGTAGTGCTAGTCCAGAGCTAATGGGCACATTTCTTCATATGTGTGAGAATGCTTTTTAATCATCAGATTATAAGACCGATTGGTTTAGAGATGGTTAATATTTTAGTACCACCAAATATCTTTTTTCTTAAGAAAATAAATCACTTCAGTGATTATATAAAGCCGAAAACTGTAATTCACTTATTTTTAGCCAAAAATCATTCCAGAATCACAATATGTGATCTAAATAAAAAACTGAATTATAAATTTTTACTTAATTTTGCTGGTAGATTTCAGAACTACTTTGTATTTGTTCTTTAAATATCTGTTTGTAGGTACTATTGCTACTATGGTCTGAATCCCCAAATTCCTATGTTAAAATCCTAATCCTCAACATGGTGATATTAGGTGTTCGAGGGGTGAAGCGGTCCTGAAGGGCAGAGCCCTTGTGGATGGGATTAGTGTCCTTATAAAAGAGGCCCCAGAGAGCGCCCCTGCCTGTTCTGCTATGGGGACACAACAGAAGGCCAGTAGAAAGCAACCCCTCACCAGACCCTGAACCTACTGGCCCCTCCATCTCGAATTTCCTAGGCGCCACAATGTGGGAAATACATTTCTGTCTTTCTTAAGCCACGCGGGCTACAGTATTTTGTTACAGCAACCCAAAGAGACTCAGACAATTGGTTAAGTGTCTTTAAAAATAGCTTTATCCCTGTCTCTATCTCAGTGTGGAGGACATGGCTTATCATACAGAGAATGATCAAAAAATATTTATTAAATGAGTAGTTACCTACTTCAAATATGTAATGTACTCATAACAACTTTTAAATGCCACAGATATCTAAGGGATATTAGAGGTGAATTTGCTTCAAAGGTTTCTTTGCCAGAATCCAATAACTATGTTATTAACTTCATGAAAAAAAGATTAAAAATGTTTAGATATATTATGTCTTTCTTATATTAGTCAATGGGAATAGAACATTTGCCCTTCACATCCTTGTGTTTTGAAAACTGGGTATCTTTTGATGGAAAGTGCTAAACTCAGTGAGCACTTAGCTGTGGTCTTCAAGGTAAAAGTCTCTGTAAGGATTTGTAAGGAATCCTGCAAATGACATTTCTTTCACCTTTTCTATAAATGTTCTGTTAGTGTCACTAGTTAATATTGTGCACAGAGGTATTAGCACCTTTCTGAAAATGAATTCTCATGTAGGGTTCAGCATTTAGATAATTGAATGGAATGAAATGATGTGGTAAGAGGTATGTCAGTGTTTTCCTTGTTTTAATTGCTTTTTACCAAGAGATTGCTGTGTTCACTTGTGCCTTTGTGTGTTATTCTTTCCACCCTCTGTGTTGGTAACACAAGAATCCCACACAGTTTACCAAATGTTTAATTGGAATTTATCAGCTAATATTGCATATCCATTTTGATAAATTTTGACACAGTGAAATATAGTTACCATGACAATGTTAGATGCTCATTGCATGAATATGAATAAATTATATGTTGGAAATACAAAATTTCATGCAATAAAATATATATATTCCTTCCTTTTTAACCACAGAACCTTCACCCACCAACAGAAAAAGAAAGTTATAGAAACTACTAGGTAATTTCCTTGCATTCTTCTCATATTTCCCTCATACTGCATTCCCTCTGCAGTCTTTATGTGGCTATAAACCTGGGCTTAGCACTGGGAATCTAGCTCTCCTTCTGTTTTTGGCCCTGTGGTGTTTATACTTCGCCTTCCTGGAGTTTGGCTCATGGCCACAGACTTGGACTTGTCTTCTGGTTTGCTTTTAGTTCCAGCCCTTGGAAGCCAGTTCAAGTGCTGGTCTCTTGACAGACTTGCCTATCAGGTCATTTTCCCTCCATCTCTCAGAGGAACATATATAGACAAATTAGGTCTGTTATTATTATCACCATTTTGTAAAAAGAGAAGTCTTCATGAGAAAGAGACTAAGGTAGTTCTCTTTCACATTGGTTATATTGAATTGGCATAAAGATCTCTCTCTGGACTCAATATCCTTCGCCCTTTCCAGTAAAATACGCTTTTTCAAGATGTGTCAGTTTCATATTATTCTTGGACTCTGGGGTTCTATCTTGTAACTTCACTGTGATTTTACTCCTTGTCTTTTTGTTGTTGGATACTCTGATGAGCTACTCTGGTTATCTGCAGGAAGGTAAATATTTTGTGTTTAAGAACGTCAGTGACTGATCCAAATACTTCAAATATGTCAAAAGATGATTAAGCCCTCTGTTTGATACTAGATAGAACTACATTCTGTAGAGATGTTCTACCAAAGATTTCTTGGCCCCTTTCCTGGCAGCCTTCAGAGAAAGGTCAGCTGGCTCATGAGCCATGGACTGGGACAGTAGATGCTGAGTTCTGCCCTGTGTGGTCTAGGTGTCTTACCTTAAGCAAGTCACAGCACTTTTCTATGTCTTGGTTTCCTCATCTGTAAAAGTGGTAGATGATGAGAGGGTTTTACTGCTCTTGATCCTGGGGTCTAGGCTTGGGAAGGTCAGACTTGTTCTGGAATATGGTAGTTTACTTGTAGCTCTGTGTGCCCTGAAGCCCAGGATCTTACCTTCACTGTTGAATGCGTCCCTTCTCTATTTCTGCTGCCTGGTACCATGTGTTAGGATCTTCCAGTCCACATGGAAACAATGAAATCAAAGCAAATCTTATGTCGCAGAATATGTCCTGTGAACCCAAAGAACCACAGGGTTCCAGGTGAGAGGAGAAAGGAATGTGGCTCAAAATTTAGTATGACCACATACCTTCTTCTATCGAGTAGACCCATAGTTACCGTTTGCCTTGGCCACTGCCCCCAAAACTGTAATGGATCAACTGTACCCATCTTTGCTGTACTCCACCAAGAAGAACGGGAAAGTTCATTTAGGACCTGTGGCTGTGGATGGGCAGTTGGGCTGTTAATGTTTCTTTTTTTCTCTGTGTTTGTTTTTATTCCTTGCCCTCTGCCCAGCATTCCCAGTGCAGGCGTTCAGTGCCGTTGATCGGTGCTTTTCCGATTGCAGTTCTCCTATCATGCTCCAATGGAGTCTGCACCACAATTCCTTCTTTTCCTTTTTCCTCACCTACTTCCCCCCTGAGCTGTCTGTTAGAGGGGAGGCCACACATTAAACTCATTTTATTCTAAGTAAAAGGCTCAGACTTTCTTACGATAACTTAATTTTTGATGTATCTGTTTTCAAAAAAGAATTGACATGTCACAATGAGAAATGAGAAACTTTCTGACTTTGTAATATTCCAGATATTCAAAGTAGAAAACCATATTTTTTTAACAGAACAGCTTTTCCAGAGCCTCATAAATCACACCATAGGCATGCCTACCACGTTTGCTTATTTATACCCAGTGTAGTAATGACATTTAAAAAATAATCTCAAATTCACCATTTTTTTCTTTTCTACTAAAGACCAGTTGCTAATCCTCTTGTATACCTTCATATTTAATCCATTTCTTTTACTTTTGTCTCCACAGTGGAAGCTTTGTCTTTAAACCCGGGAATTTTAATGATATTCTGCTGTTTTGGAATGACTGTGTTTTTCAGGTTTAGTATTCTGGGAAACTTGAAAACTATGTTAAATCAAAATTTGAAATGTCCACTAAACACTTCTTTATGAAATTCCATTTGAAAAAAAATCTTAATACTCAGCCAATTAGGGTAATCTCCCACTCAGGCCAAGAGAACACAACCTTTAAAAGCTTTCAGCACCATGTCTCCATTATTACTGACAAAGTTAATGATGATGATACCGTGACTAGCTGGGACTGTGTGGAGTTGTTTTTAAAAACTGCTCGAGTTATCTTATCTGTCTTCTTCCTTTTTTTCCATTTACCCTGGCAGAAGAAATTGCTGTTCCTACCAAAGGAATCGTTTTAGTCGGGAATGAAAATTTGATTAGAGATGTGTCAGTGTGGCTCTGACGAAAGGGTGCCACTGAACTTTGTATAAAAGCACTTGTGGGAACTCTCTGCTCTTTGTTGACAAGAGGATCATGCTCTTCACCATCAGACCCACCACTGACCCCAGAAACCAGGGAGAACAGTGAACAGTCTCAAGACCAACCACGTGTGGTGGTTTTAATAGTACCCTATCACTTTTCAACAGGACTCATCACCATCCTTCCATATTCTGGTCAGTTCATGTAATCCACCATTCCATTTTGTAAAATTTATTTTTAATTTTCCCTCTTCATCTGTTATCATTGTACTTTCCCTTTTCCTTATGCCAAGCTATCTATTAACACAGAAGCATGATCGAGTTTAAGGGGTGTGTTTATTTTGATCTTAGGTGTCTGGTTTAGAGTATTCTTGAGGCCGTTAGGTATCTTTTTTTAAAAAAATATTTAAAAAAAATTTTTAAAGATTTTATTTATTTGTGAGAGAGAGAGGGGGCACAAGCAGGCAGAAGGAGAGGGAGAAGCAGGCTCCCCACTGAGCAGGGAGCCCGATGCGGGACTCGATCTCTGGACCCTGGGTTCCTGACCTGAGCCGAAGGCAGACGCTTAACCAACTGAGCCACCCAGGCGCTCCCTTTAGGCATCTTTTACAGGTTTTCTGAGATCCCTATGAAATAGATACTATTATTGTTCCAGTTCCATCATAAAAATTGAGACTCAGAATGTTAAATAAGGTGTTCAAGCTCACAGCAAGATTAAAGAGTCTCTGATTCTGTCTTCTGTGATCTTAGCAATCAGAGTGTTCTGTGTGTGTGGCGGTGTGACAGGTGCTAACAGGGGAGAGAGGTGACTCAGTCTTCTGTATCTATAGGTACAGACCATCGAACCGTTGAGGCTGGAAGCCAGGCTTCAGCCCTCAGCGTTTATAACGCTGCTTTTATCCTTTAAAAAGACCATTCATTTTCTGTCCTGTGAAGGATGAGTATCTTACCTCTAAAGTGACTGAGGACAGGGATTTGGGAAGAGGCTGGTCTGCTTGCGGAGCTGTTTTTCAGTTGAGCCTAAATGGTAGCCCAGAGAGCGGGCTCCAGACCCCCCGCGTCCTGTGCGGAGTCCCACACTCCTGGCAGGTGGCAGACACGTGGGGGTGTTACCTGAGTGAGGGGAGCAGGTCAGAGGAGATGACGGTGGAAAGAAAGCCTGGCCCGTGCCTGTTCCCGACATCACGATTCGGGTCGCAAAATGGTCAGAATTAGGGGTGCATTACTAAATTCTGAATATTTTTCTGAGCTTTCCTTGGATGGTACTGAACACACATACACACCTTATAAAACATAATGACTAAAAGGAAATGCTAATTACTTGAGTTGTTAGAAGCATCACAATAATGGAAGGAATGGTCATGTGGACAGTGATTAGCTGCTGTATGAATTCCTGACTAAGTTACACCCTAAGGCAAAGATAGTATGGCTCAGCCTTTGGAAGTATTAAAAAACTAATTAAGAAGGATTGTATCTTTACTATTTAGGTTTTACCAAATATAAAAAAAAAAAATCTAGGAAAATATAAAAGATTAATGTTAAATTTGTTTTTATTTCTACTCCTCCAGCTCCCTGCCATCTCTGCCATTCACCAATATTTGGCCTCCCTTTGCTCTTCTAAAACCTTGCTTGATGTTCTCCCTTGACCGTAATTTTTTTCCTAAGCAGTTAGCCATTTGATAATTACAGCTAGCAAATAATAATCCCCAGAACTCATGGGAATAAAGTCCCCAGTGTTTCTTTACTTGTCAAGCCATTAGTAGTGCCAAATTATTTTTAGACTTGTGAGCAGATAATAATTTATTTTCCAAATTAATTGGGCAAATTCCAGTTCTGGCTGAAAAAAAAGATACTCTCATTTTTTAACACAGTTTTTTTAAGAGCACTTTTAGATTCACAGCAAAATTGAGGGGCAGGTACAGAGATTTATAATACATCGCAAATGCATAGACTTCCCCATTATCAACGTCCCCCACTAGAGCCATAAGTGTATTACAACGGAGTCTACGTTCATGTTTCATAATCACCCCAAGTCCGTGGTTTACGCTGATGTTCATTCTTGGGTTGTACATTCTGTGGGTTTGGGCAAGGGTGTAAGTGATATCTCTGCATCATTATGGTATCATATGGAGTAGTTTTATTGCCCTAAGAATCCTCTGTGCTCCTCTTGTTTGTCCCCCCATTCTGCCCCTGGCAACCACTGACCTTCTTACTGTCTCCGTGGCTTTGCCTCTTGCAGAAGGTCATGTCGTTGGAAGCACACAGCATGTAGCCTCTCCAGATCTGCTCCTTTCTCTTGGTAATATGCATTTAAGCTTCCTCTGTTTTTATGGCTTTGTAGCTCCTATCCTTTTAGTGCAGAATAATAGTCCATCATCTGGTTGTATCACTCACTTACTGAAGGACATCTCGCCAGGGTTTGGCAATCGTGAATAAAGCTGTTCTGAACATCTGTGTGCAGGTTTTTGTGTGAACATGAGTTTTTGGTGCCTTTGGGTGATTGTGAACCAGGTGGTAAGGACATCTTTAGTTTTGTAAGAAACTGCTAACCTGTCTTCAAGACTGTCTGTACCATGTTGGGTCCCCACCACTGATGGATGAGCGTTCCTGTTGCTCCTCATCCTACTGTCTGTACCATGTTGGGTCCCCACCACTGGTGGATGAGCGTTCCTGTTGCTCCTCATCCCCCCAGCGTTTGTGCTGTCAGTATTCAGGTCTTGGTTCTAATAGGAGTGTGGTGGTATCTCATGTTATTTAAATCTTCATTTCCTTGATGACAGATGATGTGGAACATCTTTTCGTATGCTTGTCATCTGTGTATCTTCTTTGGCCAGGTGTCTGTTAAGGTCTTTGGCCTACTTTTTAACTGGCTTATTTATTTTCTTATTGTTGAACTTCAAGAGTTCTTTGTATATTTTGAATGACTCCTTTTTCCAAAGTGTGTTTTGCACTTTTTTCTCCCAGTATCTGGCTTGTCTTCTCATTCTCTTGACATTGACTTCCTCAGAGCAGAAGTTTCTAATTTTAATGACGTCCATCTTACCAATTATTTATTTCATGGATCATACCTTTGGTGTGTTGTATCTAATAAAAGTCATTGCTGTACCTTGGTATAGTGACCTTGGTAATCTAGATTTTCTCCCCATTTTTATTTAAAGACAAGTAAATATTAAGTGAAATTATGTCTTTTATAAAATCTTCAAAATCACATTTGAGTCCATTTTCTTAGAGCAAGATAAAAGGAAGACAACATATATTTAATAATTCATACCACAATGCAATAATATAAGGAATATATGCAACACAAGTGTAAATTTAATAGTCAAGCTATGAAGCTGAGATGGTCTGTTTCATTTTCTAAATTTTAGAATACAAAACAAAAGGGATTAATATTACTTATTTTATCATATTAAAATTTTGGTAAGATGCATAGTGGAGATATTCTTCATGTACTGATGGTTATAACAGTGCTGAAAATAAAGAGTACTGAAGTTCACTTTATGTAGCTTCCACAGCAGTGCTGTGATGGAGATATTTTTATGTCCATTTTAAAGATGAGAGTATTGGATTTCACAGAGGTTAACTGACACTCCCAAGGAGATAGGACTTCAAAATAGTGATTAGTGGTTATTGAAGGCAGTGGTGTGACTGTCAACGGAAGATATATTTGCATTTAAATGGCTACAAGGGCTTCAGTTTTCTCAGAAAAAACACAGTACAGATGTGGGTAGTTGCTGGCATTGCCTCGGCGGCTTGAGAATAACAGGGCTGACTTCTGTGACTCTCTGTTCCTTTCCCTCCTGGTGACAAAGGGGCAGTGTAGCTCCAGCCATTATGCTTGTCTTCCTGGCAGCATAAAGAAGAAGGAGTAGAGGAAAGAGTGCTTCCAGTATCAGGAAAGTTAAGTCTTTCTCTGAACTCGCCAGCACACTTCTGTGGAGACCTAGTTGACCATGATTGGGCCACATTGCAGTCTCTAGCCTCAGATGATCCTGGGAAGGTTAGTGTTTAACTTTTCAGGGTCCACTATAAAGGACAGCAATGAAAAGGTGATTGTGAATGGGGACATGAGAGCCAAACTGGTACCTGCCACAGTGGTAAATGCAGGCCCTGAATTCTGGTGTAAGAGGTCCAGCTGTCTGTCTTTTAACACTTAATGCCAGCCAGAAATACACATATTGTCTTCGAATGCCGAAATTAAAATAATAAAGCAAAATGTAATTGTTATTATCCAAAAGAATTCTTGTTTGCCCCTTTTACAAGTACTTATCTTCTATACATTAAATATAAACATGATTTAATTATTGCATTTGAATGTCTTAAGATCCCAAGCATAATTTTTTTCCATTGAGGTATAATTAACGTATAATGTCCTATTAGTTTCAGGTGTAAATCACAGTGATTTTTTTTTTTTTTAAGATTTTATTTATTTATTTGAGAGAGAGAGAATGAGAGATAGAGAGCACGAGAGGGAAGAGGGTCAGAGGGAGAAGCAGACTCCCCGCTGAGCAGGAAGCCCGATGCGGGACTCGATCCCGGGACTCCAGGATCATGACCTGAGCCGAAGGCAGTCGCTTAACCAAATGAGCCACCCAGGCGCCCGAAATCACAGTGATTTGATATGTCTCTGCATTACGAAATGATCCCTTGGTGAGTCTGGTTACCACTATCACCGTATGAAAGGTGTTAGTATGTTAGTGGCTCTATTGCTGGTACTGTATTTTTCATCCCCATGACTTACTTTATAACTGTAAGCTGGTATCTCCTAACGCCATCACCCACATCCTCCCCAACCCCCCCCCGGTAACCGGCAGTCTGTTTCCTGTATCTATGAGTCTGTTTCTGTTTTATGTATCTGGTTTCTTTTTCAGGTTCCACATATATGTGACATCAACATGCCATCTGCCTTTCTCTGTCTCAGTGCACTTAGCAGAATACCCTCATGGTCTGGCCATGTTGTTGCAGATGGCAAGATCTCATTCCTTTTGATGGCTGTGAAATGATGAATTATCATCAGAGAGTTATTTTTAGGGAGAGGTTTGTGGTATTTTGTGTGGCTGAATCTGCTAATGGCTCACAGTCCTGTTCCCTCTTCTTACTGGTCCCATAACCAGATGCCTTTGTTCAGCTTCCCTGGCCATTAGCTGTGGCCATATGAACACAGTCCAGCTGGTGGAAGTTGCCCAGAAGTGATGTGTGCCATGTTTCAAGTTTGAACCCTATAAACCCTATAAACATTTCATGCATGTCCATCGTGTTGCTCACCCCCCTACCCCACTGGTGTAGTGGACTCCGGGGTTCTCAGAAGCAGTGGAGCTACAAGATGGAAAGAGCCATCTGCAGAGAAGAAACACTGACATTGGTCTCTCACGTGAGCAGAGCATTAACATTTTTTGTGTTAGGCTGAAATTTGGGGGTTTTCCAGTGAGAGCATTTATAGCACCACAGAAACGGATATGTTTGGATAAGTACAGAAGGTAAGAAGAGCTTGTTTGCACTTTGCAATTTGGCCATGACCCAGCCTTCCGTAGAATCACAATGAGAGTAGCCCTTCAGTCAAAGCTGGTGGTGTCCACTCAAGTGGGAACATACCTTTGAACATCCCTGCTCAGCTCAGTCCGCACAGAGCTTTCAAGTCTGTCCCACTGAAGCTTTCTTTAAAAATTAGCTCACACTGGGGCGCCTGGGTCGATTAAGCATCTGCCTTGGGCTCAGGTCATGATCTCAGGGTCCTGGGATCGAGCCCCACGTCAGACTCCCTGCTCAGCAGGGAGCCTCCCTCTCCCTCTGCCTCTGCCCCTCCCCCGATCATGCTCTCTCTCTCTCAAATAAATAAATAAAATCTTTATTAAAAAATAAAACTAAAGGTTAGCTCACGTTCACAACTATTTAAGTAAATTACTATACAGTGTTAGGTCAGTTGGATTTTCCAGGCCAAAGAGCTAGACAAGTAAAATCTGTGACTAGATAAAAGTATATGCTTTTTTTATCACTTTTATCATAGAGATTATTTTATCTATCACTTTTATCATATAGATGTTTTTAAGTTTCTGTTTGAAAAAAATATTTTGTAGAGTGTATGTTTCATGACCGTTCATATCCCAGGTGTTAGGGCCCTGCATTTCCTATAGGGATTACATAATGTCTAGACATTTGTGAACCACTAGATATCAAATTAAATGCCATCATGATAAAAATATTCTTGTCAATGTCCTTCTGAAGAAGGCTGCCTTGAATCTCTTTCACAGGGCATGTAAAGCTCAGATTGATACTATACTTCCTTACTTTGGAAGAATACCTGCCCCTCCGCAATGGACCACTAGCTCCTGCAGGACAAGAGCCTTGTGTTATTCATCTTTTTATTCTAAACGCCTCCAGCAGGGCCATGCCCATGGTAGACATTCAACAAATATTAGGTGACTAAATGAGTAAATGATGTAGGAATGAGTATAAACTGTTACAGTTCTTTTGTGATCTGTTGATTCATTTTTAAAAACATTCGGTTTCTTAAAAGAGACCAATTCAATTAATCAGTGAGATAGTTTGTGATGACATTATGAATACCAGCACTGAACATTTAACTTAATGTGACCATAAAGAGAATGTGGTCTGAAAAGGAAAAAAAAAAAAAAATCGGCGAGCTGGATAAGGATGCTTAGCGGGCAGGTAGTGATAGTAGCAAGAAGGTGAACGGTCTGATGTTCTAGCCTGTGTTGATCCATGCTCCAGGCCGCCATATGGGTCTGCTTGCCTCCCTGGGTTCCGACCTGGCTTCTGCGACCTGGGCTTGCGTGGGGAACATGGGAGGATGTGCGTGGGAAAAGAGAGTCTAGAAGTTGCAGAAGCCATCTGTCCTGGTATCCAGTCGCCCACCTGCCTTGACTCTGCCTGGCTTTGCCACCTGCGTCTTCCCGGCTTGTCATCCGTGGCCCGTTCCTCCAGGTACAACCCTGCAGTCTGTTGGAACTGTGTTAGTTTCTCAGAAATACCAGCTGGTCCGGTAGTCAAGATTTATGTGAACATCTCCGTGTGGAACGCCCAGTACCAAGTTCATCTTGGTTCACCAAGGCCTGTTGGTCAGATGAACCCTCCTGACTGTAGAGAGTCTGGCATTCCCCTGAGTCCTTCCAGACTCATCCCACCTCCCGAGTGGTGTGGCTTGCTGCTTCCTGAGCTGAATCATAGTCTTTCTGTGATCCTTATTACATCGCTTACTCTCTGTTTACAGTTATGTGTTTATATATGAGTGTCTTTTATCTAACATTTGGTCCTTGACTGCTGGGGTTTCTTGTGCTCAGTCTGGCACCATAGAAAGGTAGCTCCACGAATGGTCAAAGAATGAGCGAGGGGATTGTAAACCAGTTCTGGGGTCAGACAGACTGGAGCCCGTATCTGTGAGGGTTTCATGGGTACCCCCTACGTAGAGACTGCAGTAATCAGGGGTCAACAAGTATATATTGTGAACCCCAGAAAGAGATTTAATATTAATAGTTCATGGAATTTCTCAAATACTTTTAGGTTTTCCAAAAACCCGTTGAACAAAACCGCTCAGCATCTCCCTGGCCGTCTTTGCTCATTTTGTGAATGAGAGCCATTCAGAAACAATTTTATGCATCATAAGGACTATTGTGATAAATGTGAGTATTATTTCCTGACAGCAGGCATTGGAGGGGAGGGACAGGGCAGACCAGAAGGGTTGCTGCCCTCACACCACATCTGCTCCTGTGTCCTCCTCACTGGAGGCACCAGCAGACTGCAACCTGGCTTCTTCCTGCCTCCCAGGGAGCTCCGAGAGCGGCCCCGGTGGGCGTGGGGTGTACCTGCAGGAAAGCAGCAATTGCCAAATAGCAGCTGCTTGTCTGTGCCTTTAGAGGAGGTTCTTTGAATCATGGCTCTTCTGAGATTTGACGTGGAGATGGGATGCACAGAGCATTGAGGACTTACTGTTTAGTAAGTTGGTCCTATGAGCAGGATGGAAATAAAAGGATGAGAAGCTTGTGTGTCGACGAGGTGCTCTTTGAATTCAGGCTCTTTGTAGACATATTATTTTCAAGGGGTTTCTTGCATGTCTTTAATGTTCTTTAAAGGGCCCGCCTGTGTGTGTAAGTGCACAATTTTATAAAGAACTGTCTGTAGAGTTCTTATAAAAGAGAGTACAGATAGATCAAAATAATGAAGGCAAGGCAAATGGAAAGTGGAAAACAGATAATCTGGGTTAAAGTTAATTTTCCGGCATGATACTGGGCATGCCTCTCTTGTTTTCCTCCCTTAAGTAAGCCCATATGCGCGATGGTTGGTCTGTGTAGGGGAGGGGAAGCTTCTGCAGGAGCTGTTGGAGGGGAGTCAAACGAAGTGGCTGAAGTGACTCATCCGGCCCAGCTGCTTCTCTTAATTGATACCCAAACATTGCACCAGGATAGAAATAGGAGCAAAGTCCTCCTGCCAGTTTGTCTTCATTGCCCTCTAGGGTATGTTTATATGTGTGCGCGTGTGTGTGTGTGCACATATGTACTTAGCACTAGGGGCCTCTACACTCAGAAGACAGACGTTTCTTCCTTCCGGAGCTGTAAAAGTGATTTACCCAGGGTCAGTTAACGTCTCTGGTGAAGAAGAAATAAATCAATGCACCATGCCTCTCACTTGTTCCCCCGGCTTGATGGTGGACAGATTTTTTCCCCCCGATTCTTCTTAGCCTAATGAAGAAGCCCACTTATTTTTGTGCCTCACTCATTTTTGCAGGATAGTGCAAATTCTACCTACCTCATTGGTGTGCATTTCTTCACTGCTTTGCTGTACAGAAAGCTTTAATATCCAGGCTTGCCTCCTAGCTGAACTGTCCTTCCATCTGATGGTTTCATTCTCTGTCCAACTTATGTTTGAATTCTCACCATATCGTAGATTCATTATCAGATTTATAAAATAGACAATTACACGTCATTGTTGATGTTAATTATTTTGTTTTTTATTTGCATACATGTGCTTATGTGTATATGTATATATTGTGTGTATACATATACACATATACACAATAATAGAAATGTATATGTATATATATTATTATGTGTGTATGTATATGTATGCATATTATGTGAATCGTATCAGTTTTATGCTTTTATTCTTGAAATTTTCAGAGGGTTAAGTTGATTCTGCATTAACAAATATTTACAGTTATCCTAGGTTAGCAAATGAGTAAATAAATTTAGCAAGCAAATTTTCTCCTTATAATAGGAAAACCCATCCATGATTTCACGTCACCCGGAGTCAAGTATGGGTTATTATTTATTTATTTTATTTTATTTTTTTAGGATTTTATTTATTTGAGAGACAGAGTGAGAGAGAGAAAGAGAGAGAGAGAGAGAACGAGTGGGGAGGGAGGGTCAGAGGGAGAAGCAGGCTTCCCGCCGAGCAGAGTCTGATGCAAGGCTCCATCCCAGGACCCTGGGACCATGACCTGAGCCGAAGGCAGGTGCTCAACTGACTGAGCCACCCAGTTGCAGGGTTCTTTTTTAGAATGGCACAATGACTATGCCCCCAACTTCTTCCCAGATACGTAATGTGTTCTCCACTGTGCAATATCACTATTTCCTATGAAACTTCATTGTGACATTTAACCTGTTTCATTACCCCGTATGTCTGTATGTGCTGGTCCTCCTCAAAACTCAAACTTACTAGAGAGGCCTCTGTCTTGGTGTTGCCATTCCCACTAGCATGGGGGCTGACACGTGGAAAGCGCTCACACGAGGCTCAGAAAACTGTCTTATACCTTCCTCTTGGCGGTTGAAACGCAGATGAAGAAAAACAATGATCGGAGAACTTCTTCAAGTTTTCTCTTAGGTGCTAATAATGAGAAAGTAAGCTTTCTGAAACCTGGCAGGCAGAGAGATCCCTGTGGAGCATGACCTTCAGGATGGATTCCCTGTGGAGCATGACCTTCAGGCGGCGAGGCCGATGTGCAGCTCCCTGGCCCCATGTGAAATGTTACTTCTTGTTCTGGAGCAAGGATCCTGCTCTCACCATTTCAAAAGAAGGGGTCACACAAAAAGTGGGAGGGTAAAGATGAGAGGGAAGGGCAGAGAGAAGCAGCAGGAAGAAAACATTGCAGCCGTGTATGTATGCACACACACGCGCACACACGCACACGCACACACGCGCGCACACACACGCGCGCACACGCACGCGCACACGCGCACACACACGTGTGTGTTTGTGAAATGTGAAGTAGTGCCTTTCATTTTGAACTGAAATGTGGCATGTCATCGAGCAGCATCTGATGCCAGGGACGGGTCCGATACCAGCTCTCATCACAATTTTGCCCTCCTGAGGCGATGGGCCGTGGGGTGAGGCTCCTCGTACACGGTACCCACTGAAGTGCCCCAGTACACGGACTCTGCTCCGCCCCGAGCCTCTGTGCACTTTGACCTCAACTCGACTGAAAAAGAGGAGTCTACATCTCTTTTCCTAGCTGGTAGACAAAAAAGCATTTGGAGTACATATTTTCCCCCAGCGATGGCTTTTTTCATGTGCTGATTTGTTTTTATTCTCTGAATCCAGATGTCTCATTTTCTGCTGCATCTGCTTCCAGCTGGATCCCTCTGCCCAGGGAAGCAGGGTACCGGCAGTAAATGCCATGGGACCTGTCGGCTCCTGTGCGCTGTCCAGAGTCTGAGGCCCCGCAGACGCACTTCTGGGAAGACTGCCCCTTTGAGGGATGATACTCATTGGCAATAACTGAGCCTTTGCTCTGTGCTGGGCAGAGTCTGGAATGCTCTGCACGTAGGACCCAGTTTAGTCCTCACCGCGATGTTGTAACCACTGTCTCCATGTCACGTGTGGGCAAGGAGGGTCACAAAGGCAGGGGAAATATGTCAAAGAGAATTAAGGAACATGGATTCAAAACTAGTCAAGTCTAATCCCGGAAGCTGAACTCTCACAGTCCGCTGTGCTGCTTCCTCTGAAGGAATGCACTGGGTCTTCCTTCCTCCCTCCTTCCCTTCCTCCCTTCCTTCCCTATTCTTTGTCCCTTCCCCTTCTCTCCAACCCTCTCTTCCTGGCCCCCTTTCTTAATCTCTTCCTTTTAAGAATTTCTTACATTTTCTTCTTTTAAATAAAGGAATATGTTTTAAAAATGTGAAACATGTGTTGGAGCTCTTGGGTGGCTCAGTCGTGAAGCGTCTGCCTTTGGCTCAGGTCATGATCTCAGGGTCCTGGGATGGAGCCCCGCATCGGGCTCCCTGCTCCGTTCAGCGGGGAGCCTGCTTCTCCCTCTCCCTCTGCTGCTCCCCCTGCTTGTGCTTGCTCTCTCTCTCTTCCAAATAAATAAATAAAATCTTTTAAAAAATGTGAAACGTGTGAAGAGAAAGTAAGATTTTTTTGAGTGTGCCAGGCAGCATGTCAGACACATGGGATATTTCACCTCTGTGCCCTCATCCACATTTTTACTGACTGTGCTTAGTCTAGTTTATAGGCAGTGACCTGAGACACAGAGGGACCTCTGTTCTGTGTCGGGGTGGATCCTACTGGTTGTTGTTGCATATTCATTTTAGGTAAGGAAGTGTCATCCTGGGTATGCGCGTCACAAAAATACTCTAAGCTTTGGATTTTATTATTGCAATGAACAGCTGAGGCTGTAACTATTGAGCACTAGAGACAGATTCTCAGAAGAATAGCCACAGGAGGAGAGTATGAAGAAGAGAGAAATGACTCATAGTTTCTCCAACTTAAAACATTTTATAGACATACTTTTTGACATTTATCTTGTAGTTCCTAAAGGTCCTTAGGCACAAACAATGAACATTTGATCCACTAAAATAGGTCTGTGGTTAGCTCATTATATGCTAGGAAAAAGCACTTTCACTGGATCCATCTCTTTAATTTACAATTGATGCAAATTCTGGTCCTTATTTCACAGTCTTCATCGAAAAAAACTTCTAGCCTGAAGGGAAGAGGGAGTGATTATCAGTGGGCTACTTGGCCGCAGTCTACAGAACATACAGTAACATATGACATAACACAGAAGTCAGGGGCAAGAAGGGGTCAGAGTGAAAAGCTTTTATTATAAGAATATATTGAGAGCCCACTTGCATGCTATCAACAGATCAATAAAACCCTGTTGGGTACTCTATTAAGATGTATAGTCAAGTTTGTTTGTTTTAGCTATATAGCCTATTAGAATTCATCCAGATTAGAATCTGATGACACAAATTCCATTTCTCTGTCATTAGTAATTATGATTCTCTTTTATCATTGTAAAGCTGGACTGGACTGTACATTTTGGTAGCTAATAGCCACTTGTGACTATTAAGCAGTTGACAGGTAGCTTTGTGAATTGAGAAATTCTGTAAATGTAAAATACACACTGGATGTTGAAGACTTATGAAATAATTTAAAATTTCTCATTAGTGATTTTTTTGTATTTACAGTACAAATAATTGTATCATGAAAATTATGAAATGATAATATTTTGGATATATTGGATTCAATAAAATATATTATTAAAATTATTTTTATGTTTCTTTTACTTTTTAGATGGCTACCAGAGAATTTAAAAATCACATGTGTGATGCACATATGTGACTCATGTATTCGTTGGAAAACACTGCTCTAGATTTTCCTCATATTTCTGTCCAGCTACTTATAAATATTTTGAGTAATAAGTAGAGTGGTGTGAGATGATTTGGATCAGTGGCTCAATACAGCTTTGTTTAACTCATGGGAAAAAAAAAAAAAAAGCTCAAAAAATTGACCTATTGATAGATGGAATGTTTTGCTCTTTGTAGAAAACAAAATGCAGACATATCAACAAATATCTTTATATTTTATTATTTAGAATAGTAATAGGAGTATAGTTGAGATGCATATTATATTAGTTTCAGGTGTACGACACAGTGAAATCAACATTCACATACTTTATGAAACACCTGCAACAATAAGTGTAGTTACCATCTGTCACCACACAAGGTTATTGATTACATATTCTATGCTGTACTTTTTAACTCTGTGACTTATTTATTTTAAAGCTAGAAGTTTGTACTGGTTAATTTCTTTCACCTATTTAACTCATACCCCTTTCCATCCCCTCTGGTAACTACCAGTTTGTTCTCTGTATTTATGAGGCTGTTTCTGTTTTGTTTGTTCATTTGTTTTGTGTTTTAGATTCCACATATAAGTGCAATCATAGGGTATTTGTCTTTCTGACTGACTGACTTCACTTAGTATAATATCCTCTAGTTCCATCCATGTTGTTGCAAATGGCAAGATTTCCTTTTTGATGGCTGCATAATATTCCATTTTGTATGAATACCACATCATCTATATCCATTCATCAGTTAATGGACATTTAGGCTCTTTACGTAATTTGTCTATTGTTGATGATGATGCTATAAACATCGGGGTGCATGTATCCCTTCCAATCTGCATTTTTGTATCCTTTGCGTAAATACCTAGTGAAATTGCTGAGTCATAGAGTAGTTCTATTTTTAACTTCTTGAGGAACCTCCAAACTGTTTTCCAGAGTGGCTGCACCAGTTTGCATTCCCACCAACAGTGTGGGAGGGTTCCCCTTTCTCTGCATCCTTCCCAACACCTATTTCCTGTGGTGTTAATTTTAGTCCATCCTGCTCGATGTGAGGTAGTATCTCATCGTGGTTTTAATTTGTGTTTTCCTGGTGATGAATGATGTTGGGCATCTTCTCTTGTATCTGTTAGCCATCTGGATGTCTTCTCTGACAAAATGTCTGTTCATGTCCTCTGCCCATTTCTTAACTGGATTATTTGTTTGTTGGGTGTTGAGTTTGAGAAGTTCTTTATAGATTTTGGATCCTAATCCTTTATCAGATATGTCATTTGCAAATACCCTGTCCCATTCTGTAGGCTGCCTTTTAGTTTTGTTGATTGTTTCCTTCGCTATGCAGAAGGTTTTTACCTTGATGAAGTCCCAGTAGTTCATTTTTGCTGTAGTTTCCCTTGGCTCCAGAGACGTGTCTAGTAAGAAGTTGCTACAGCTAATCAGGATAGATGTTGCTGCCTGTGTTCTCCCCTAGGATTTTGATGTTTCCCTGTCTCACATTTAGGTCTTTCATCCATTTTAAAGTTATTTTTGTGTATGGTTTAAGAAAGTGGTCCAGTTTTATTCTTCTGCATGTTGTTGTCCAGTTTTCGCAACACCATTTGTTGAAGAGACTGTCTTTTTTCCATTGGATATTCTTTCCTGCTTTGTCAGAGATAAGTTGAGTATACGTTCTTTATATATATTGGATACTAGTCCTTTATCAGATATGTCATTTGCAAATAGCTTCTCCCATTTAGTAGTTTGCTTTCAGTTTTGTTGATTGATACTTTGCTGTGCAGAAGCTTTGAATTTTGATGTAGTCCCAATGGTTTCTTTTTGCTTTTGTTTCCCTTGCCTCAGGAGACATAACAAGAAAGATGTTGCTATGACCAATGCCAGGGAAATTACTGCCTGTGGGCTCTTCTAGGATTTTTATGGTTTCACATCTCACATTTAGGTCCTTAATCCATTTTGAGTTTATTTTTGTGTATGGTTGATAAAGTGGTCCAGTTTTATTCTGCATGTGGCTGTCCAGTTTTCCTAACAACTTTTGTTGAAGAGAATGTCTTTTTCTCATTGCGTATTCTCCTGCTTTATCAAAGATTAATTAACTGTATAGTTGTGGGTTTATTTCTGGGTTTTCTATTCTGCTCCATTGATTTATGTGTCTATTTTTATGCCAATACCATACTGTTTTGATTACTGTAGCTTTGTAGTATAACTTGAAGTCTGGAGGTGTGATACCTCCAATTTTGTTTTTCTTTTTCTAGCTTGCTTTGGTTCCATACAAATTTTAGGATTGCTTCTTCTAGTTCTATGAAAAATGCTCTAGGTATTTTGATAGGGATTGCATTAAATTTGTATATCACTTTCAGTAAATTTGTAGATCACTTCAGGATGGATGTTTTAACAATATTTGCTCTCCCAATCCATGAACATGAAATGTCTTTCCATTTCTTTGTGTTGTCTTGAAATTCTTTCATCAATGTTTTATACTTTTCAGAGTACAAGTCTTTCACCTCTTTGGTTAGGTTTATTCCTAGGTATTTTATTATTTTGGTGCAATTGTAAATGAGATTGTTTTCTTAATTTCTCTTTCTGCTGCTTCATTATTAGTGTACAGAAATACAATGGATTTCTGTACATTGATTTTGTATCCTGTGACCTTACTGAATTCATTTATCAGTGCTAGTAGTTTTTTGGTGGAGTCTTCAGGGATTTCTAGAAATAGTATCACATCATCTACAAATAGTGAAAGTGTTACTTCTTCCTTACCAATTTGGATGCCATTTATTTCTTTTTGTTGTCTGATACCTGTGGCAAGGATTTCCAGTACTGTATTGAATAAAAGTGGTAAGAGTAGACATCCTTGTTTTGTTCCTGACCTTAGGGGAAAATTGGGAGTTTTCCCCCATTGAATATGGTGTTAAGTGTGGGTTTTTCAAATAAGGCCTTTATTATGTTGAGGTTATGTTTCCTTTAAACCTCTTTGTTGAGGGTTTTTCATCATGAGTGGATGTTGTATTTTATACAATGCTTTTTCTGCATCTATTGAAATGATCATATAAATTTTATCCTTTCTCTCACTGATGTGATGGATCACACTGATTGATTTGTGAAAACTGAGCAAATCTTGCACCCTGGCAGTAAATCCCACTTGATCATAGTGAATATATATATATATATTTTTGATGTATTGTTGGATTTGGTTTCCTGATATTTTGTTGAGGATTTTTGCATCTGTGCTCATTAGATTTATTTGCCTGTAGCTCTCTCTGTGTCTGTGTCTCTCTGTCTTTCAGTCTGTCTGTCTGTCTCTCTCTCTCTCTCTTTTTTTTTTTTTTTTTGTAGTGTCTTTATCTCGTTTTGGTATCAGGGTATTGCTGGCCTCATAGAATGAATTTGGAAGTTTTCCTTCCTTTTCTTTCTTTTCCTTCCTTTGTTTTCTTTCTTCCTTTCCTCCCTTCCCTTCCCTTCCCTTCCCTTTCCTTTCCTTTCCTTTGAAGAGTTTGAGAAGAAGAATAGGTATGTATTCTTTCAATTTTTGGTAGAGTTCACCTGTGAAGCCATCTGGCCCTGGACTTTGGTTTGTTGGGAGTAATCAGGTGCTCAGATTTTCTATTTCTGCTGCTTCAGTTTTGGTAGGTTATATGTTTGTAGGAATTTATCTATTTCTTCTAGATTGTCCAATATGTTGGCATATAATTTTCCATAATATTCTCTTAAAATCAGTTGTATTTCTGTGATATCAGTTGTTATTTCTCCTCTTTCATTTCTGGTTTTGTTTATTGAGCCCTTCCCCCCTTTTTTAAATGAGTCTGGATAGAGGTTTACTAATTTTGTTGATCTCTTCAAAGAACCAGCTCCTGTTTCATTGATCTGTTCATTTTTTAAATATATATATGATGCAGTTCTGCTCTAATCTTTATTATTTTCTTCCCTCTGTTGGTTTTGGGTTTTGTTTGTTCTTTTTCTAGCTCTTTTAGATGTAGGGTTAGGTTGTTTATTGAGATTTTTCTTGCTTTTTGAGGTAGACCTGTATTGCTATAAGCCACTCTTAGAACCACTTTTGCTGCATCCCAAATGATTTTGCACCGTTGTGTTTTCATTCTGAATTCTCTCCATATAAGTTTTGATTTCCTCTTTGATTTCTCTGTTGATCCATTGGTTGTTTAGTAGCATGTTATTTAACCTTCTTGTATTTGTGCTCTTCCCAGATATTTTCTTGTGGTTGACTTCTAGTTTCATAGTGTTGTGGTCAGAAAGGAGGAATGGCATGACTTTGATCTTTTTGAATTTGTTGAAACTTGTTTAGTGGCCCAATATGTGATCTATTTTGGAGAATGTTCCTTGTACACTTGAAGAGAATGTGTATTCTGCTGTTTTAGGATGGAATATTCTGAATATATATGTGAAGTCCATCTGGTCCAGTGTGTCATTCAAAGCCATTGTTTCCTTGTTGATTTTCTGCTTGGGTCATCTATCTGTCCATTGATGTAAGTGGGGTGTTAATGTCCCCCTCTATTAATGTATTATTATCAATTAATTTCTTTATGTTTGTTATTATCTGTTTAATGTATTTGGGTACTCCCATGTTGGGTGCATAAATATTTATAATTGTTGTATCTTTTTATTATTTTATAGTATTCTTCTTTGTCTCTGGTTACAATCCTTTCTTTTTAAAAGATTTATCTATTTATTTATTTATTTATTTAGAGAGCAAGTGTGGGGGGTGGGGCAGAGGGAGAGGGAGAGAGAGAATCTCAAACAGACTCCCTCCTAAGTGCAGAGTCTGATGCAGGGCTCAATCTCCTGACCCCAAGACCATGACTTGAGCCAAAGTCAAGAGTCAGATGCTTAACCCCAGTGCCCCTACAGTCCTTGTTTTGAAGTCTGTTTTGTCCAATGTAAGTGTTGCTGCTCTGGCTTTCTTTTAACATCCATTCACATGATAGATGTTTATCCCCTCACTTTCGATCTGCAGGTGTCTTTAGGTCTGAAATGAGTCTTTGTAGGCAGCGTATAGATGGGTCGTCTTCTTTTATCTATTCTGTCACATATGTCTTTTGATTGGAGCGTTTAGTCCACTCACATTGAAAACAATTATTGTTGATTTTTTTTTTTTTTTTTTTTTTTGCTATTTTGTTACTTGTACTGTGGTTTTTGTAGTTTTTCCCTGATCCTTCTCTTGCTCTCTTTCATGGTTCACTGGATTTCTTAGGTGATCTACTTGGATTCGTTTTTCTTCTTTTCATATCTATTACTGGGTTTTGATTTGTGGTTACCATTAGGTTTGGATATAAATCTTCTGTATATAGCAGTCTGTATTAGGTTGATTGGCACGTAAACTTTGAACCCATTCTTTTTTTTTTAAAAAAGATTTTATTTATTTATTTGAGAGAGAGAATGAGAGACAGAGAGCACATGAGAGGGAGGAGGGTCAGAGGGAGAAGCAGACTCCCCGCCGAGCAGGGAGCCTGATGCGGGACTCGACCCCGGGACTCCAGGATCATGACCTGAGCCGAAGGCAGTCGCTTAACCAACTGAGCCACCCAGGCGCCCCTTGAACCCATTCTTAACTCCTCTCCATCCCACATTTTAGGTATATGGTGTCATATTTTACATCCTTTTACTTTGTGAATCCCTTCACTGATTTTTGCTGATATATTTATTTTTACTGCTTTTATGTTTCCTACTTTTTGTAGTCTTACTTGTGGTCTTTTCTTTCCATTCAGAGAGTCCCCTTTAACATTTTACATAGGGCCAGTTTAGGCATCATGAACTCCTTTAGCTTTTGTTGGTCTGGGAAACTCTTTCTCTCTCCTATTCTGAATGATAGAGCATTCTTGGAGGCAGATTTTTACAAGTCAGCACTTTTTTTAAAGATTTTATTTATTTATTTGAGAGAGCACACAAGTGGGGGAGAAAGGGGCAGAGGCAGAGGGAGAAGCAGACTCCCCACTGAGCAGGGAGCCCAACACAGGTCTCAATCCCAGGACCCTGGGATCATGATCTGAGCCAAAGGCAGACACTTAACCAGCTGAGCCACCCAGGTGCCCCATAAGTGAGAACTTTTTTTTTAAGATTTTATTTATTTATTTGAGAGAGAGAGAGAGACAGATAGCGACAGACATAGCGAGAGAGAGCACAAGTGGGGAAGAGAGGGTGAAGCAGGGAGCCTGACATGGGGCTCAATCCCAGGACTCTGGGATCATGACCTGAGCCAAAGGCAGATGCTTAACTGATGGAACCATCCAGGTGACCCCACATAAATCAGCATTTTGAATATATCCTGCCTCTCTATTCTGGCCTGAAAAATTTCTCTTAAAAAATCTGTCTTATGGGGTTTCCCTTGTATGTAATGGTCTCCTTTTCTCTTGTTCTGTTAAAATTCTTTATCATCACTTTTTGTCATTTTAGTTACTGTGTCTCTTGGTGTGGATCTCCTTAGATTGATTTTATTGGGGGCTTTCTGTACCTCCTGGATCTCAATTTATTTTTCCTTCCACAGATTTGGGAAGTTTTCAGCTATTATTTCTTCAAAAAATTTTTCTGCCCCCTTTTCTCTCTCTTCTGGGATCCATATAATATGAATGCTATCACACTGATGGAGTTGCTGAGTTCCCTATATTTTCATTTTGCATATTTTTTTCTCTCTCCTCCTCAGCTTAAATACTTTCTATTACTCTGTCTTTCAGGTCATTCATTCATTCCTCTATTTCTTCCAGCCTGCTATTTATCTCTTAGCGTATTTTAAATTTCATTTATTGTGTTCATCATCTTTAATTATTTTTTATCTCTTTGTTAAGGGTCTCACTGATGTCCTGCACTCTCTTAAGTCCAGTGAGTATCTTTATGATCATTATTTTAAATTCTCTCTCAGACGTATTACTTATCTCTGTTTTGCTTGCTGTGGTTTTGTCCTGTTGTTTCATTAGGGGCATATTCCTTTGTCTCATTTTGTTTAACTCTCTGTGTCTGTTTGTGTGTGTTAGGAAAGTGAGGTACTTATCTTGTTCTTGAAAGTAGTGTCCTTATAAAGAAGAGGTCCTGTAGTGCCCTGTAGAGCAGTGTCCACTCCTCCCCAGTACCTGGTGTTTTAGGGAGTGTCTCCTCTGTGTGTTTTGTTTGCCCTGCTATTGTGTGCTGGCCACTTTTTCCTTCAATCCAGTTGTCTGCAGAGACTGTCTTTGCCTGTTGGGGGCAGTGTTAGGTCACCGGACATGATGGGGTGTCCAGTTGTAATAAGGTGTGCATTGGTCTACTTGTGAAATGAGAGAGCTGCATCTGCCCCTCAGCGACTGGGGCTGTGTGGTCGGGGTGTGCAGTTTTAACAAGGTGTACCTCAGGCTTCTGCTGGGTCCCCTGCAGCCGCCACCAGCACTGAGGCCCTGCAAAGCGTGCTGGTCCGGATACGTGAGTTGGCAAAGTTGCACTGGTCTTCTGGGGGAGGGGACCTGCGGCTCTGGGACTGAGGCAAGAGTGACTGGGAAGGGTAGATCTGCTGAAGTGTGGGGTTCGTGGGGGCAGAGGGGTTGGCATAAGCAAGTGAGGTGGTGAATGTCGGGGCTGCACTGGTTCCCACAGTCGGGCAGGCGAGGGAGATGGTGCCTGCCCTCTGGTTGTAAGAACTCATGGAATTCAGCCCCTCTCACTTTCAAAACCAAATGTCATGGGGATTTGTCTTTGCCCTGTGGGCTCCCTGGTGCAAAAGTCTGTTTCTTGCCCTTCTGCACACAGTGGGCCTCTCCCTCCCCCCAGATGGCCTGGTGCATTTCACATTGCACTGCCTCCCACCCTTCCTGCCTTCTTTGATGTGGCCTTGTCTCGGTCTTTAGTTGTGGAGTTTGTTCTGCTAGTCTTTGGGTTTTTTCTGGTTTATTTACACTGAGGTGAGCTTGTCTTCTGGTTTATTTACCTAGTTGTATCCATGGGGCGAGGTCAGCTTAGGGTCCTCCTACTCTGCCATCTTCCGAGCCTTTTTCTTTCTTTCTGATACTAGTGATTCTGACAGGTGTGAGGTGGTATCTCATTGTGGTTTTGATGTGTATTTCCCTGATGATGAGTGTTGATGAGCATCTTTTCATGTGTCTGTTAGTCATCTGTATGTCTTCTTTGGAAGATGTCTATTCAGGCCCTTTGTACATTTTTCAGTTAGATTGTTTGCTGTTGAGTTATATGCATTCTTTAAATATTTTGGATATTATCTTCTTATTGGATGTATCATTTGCAAAGGAATGGTTGGTTCTTTTTCATGTTTTCTGTCTTTTTTTTGAAGTTCTCACTGAATTTATCTACTCTTTTCTCAAATTGGTTAGCATCTTTATGACCATTACTTTGAGTTCTCTGTCAGATAGATTGCTTATCTCCATTTCATTTATTTCTTTTCCTGAGGTTTTTTTTCTTGGTCTTTTGTTTGGAACATACTCCTCTGTCTTCTCCTGTGTCTGACTCTCATTGTTTGTTTCTATGTATTGGGTAGGTCAGCTATGTCTCTTAGTCTTGAAAGTAGTGGCCTTGTGTAGAAGCATCCTTTGGGGCCTAGTAATGCAGTCACTGGAGAACCAGGTGCTGTGGGGTATCCCCCATGTGGGCCTGTGCACCTTCCTGTTGTGACTGGGCATGACTTCTGTGGGCATGCTAGGCGTGAACATGCTAGGCGTGGGCATGCTTGGCAGGGCTGGCCCCTGACATGACTGAGCAGTGAGGCTGCAGCTGGCTGGGCTCCAGCACAACGGGCTGAGATACCTGGCCGTACGCCTATTGTGGGTGTGCTGTGGGTGGGGCTGCCTGCCAGGTGTGGTGGGACAGTACCTTTGAGGAGATGCTGGTTCCCACCCAGGCTGCCTGCTGGGTGTAGCAGAATGGGAGCCACTTTGGAGGGGTGCCTGCAAGGACAGATGATTGGGGAGGGCAGGTCCATGGGGAAATGCCAGGGCAGGGAGATCAGTACTAGCTAGGAAGAGGAAGAATCTCAGAACTGGCCCTTGCAAGCATTGGGCCACCTTGAAAGGGTAAGAAAAATGGTACCGCCAGCACTTTCATTCTACAGATCTTTGTGCCTCTGAAACATGCTCTACAATTAGTTTATTAATCTCCTTCACATATTATAACTTGGGTGATTTTCAAACGCTTGCCTCCTGTGTTGGGTATCTGAGTGAGTGATACAGTTTTCTGTCCCTTTGACAATAGAGTCTCAGCTTCTTAGAGCTGTCTGGCTCTCCTGAAGGTCAGCGCCACTGATTTTCAAAGCCCTTGGAATTCTGCGGATTTTCAAAGCTGGCTATCGCGGGGCTCATCTTCCCGCTTTAGCTCTCCAGGGTGGGGGCTGTCCCATGTGGGGCTTGATCCCCTCGCTCCTCAGGGGGGACCTCTGCGCTTGTGGTACCCTTCCCACTTGTGGGTCCTCATGTTGTCTGTTTGGTTCCCAGCTGCATCTCTTCCTCTTCTACCCTTCCCAGTGGGGCTTTTTCTTTCTATCTCAAGCTGTGGATGAATTGTTCTGATAGTTGTCAGGTTGTTTTTAGGGTGAGCTGCAATATATGTGTTCCTGGGGGGAGATGAGCTGATGATCGTCCTGTTCCATTTTCCCAAGTTCCTAGACAAGGGTTTTTAATTTGACCTTGAATGCGGCTGAATCCATATTTAAATAGCGATTTTAATAGCCATATTGAAACTTTCTGCCATGTTTAAATAAGATTTACCACAGTCATTAGAAAAATATTCTGTATTTCAGACTGATAGTGAATATTAAAATTACATGCAAAATGTTTACTGAAATGTATCGTCAAGGAACATCCCAAGGAGCCAGGCTTTTTGCATGTTTTACTCTGCCATCCCGGGAGTGTCAGCTTAATCCTTAGAGTAGTTCCCCTGGTATTATCGGGTGGCTGCAGTATTCCAGGAAATACCTATTCCCAGGAAAGGAAAGAGGCCATTGAATGAAAAGGAGCTATCTCTGTTTGTTTTTTTCTTTTTTCAAGAGCAATTAAATATTGAGCACAAGCCGTGTGATAGACTTTTATATTTCGTTGGTTAGAATTATATCAAATGCCCATGACTAAAGCAGTCATTGCCGAGGGGGATGGGATAATTACGGAGGTTTCTAAATTTTGGGACCCGCTGTCAGAGGATGCAGTCCACTCAGAGGCATGTTACCTTGTGGAGGAGGGAAGATAACTGGACAATTCAGTTTTGAAAGTGAGGAGGGGGAAGAGGCACCGATGCATGTCTGGTAGATAGCCACTAGTGACTGGGAAAACAGCCACTGAAACTTGTTTTTGGGTAAACAAACATTTTGAGTTTTAAATTCTAAATGCCATGATTCATAGCAAATTAATTTCTGCCAAAAATAAGACATTCTTGTTTTTTAAAAAATAATGAAGCATGATTTTTCAAGGACCTTGAAATCCTTGGATTTTACCAAAATGAAATAGTTGTGTACTGATATATTTTAATAATTTTTAAATCAACCACTAAATAATATTGACAAAATTTTACAAGCTCATATCCTGACAATTTAAGGAAACAGATGCACTTCAGACAAACAAGCAAAAAAACCCCGAGGCCTCGGTTCCCTGATTCTCTCCTAACTGTGTGGTAGTGTATTTCTCAGAACACGTGCCCCACCAAACCATTCCAATCTTGTTTTCTTAAAGATTTTCAGTTTGCTGTACATCTCTGTTTTGCTCAGTGTTCTGCACACTATATCATATGAATAAACATTTGATCAGTAATAAATAGGTTCAGAAATTCAAGTAATTTGAGAACTTTAGAGTAGTTTGTGCGTGGTCAAGGCCACAGCCTCCCATTGTACAGGAGACAAAACGGAGGTACGGTGATCACGCACATACTCAGTTAATATCCATTCATGTTGTTCAGTCAGTGAATGTCCAAGGGGGCCTACAGTGTTTGCCCTGGAGTGTCACCATGAAAAAGATGACAAATACTGTGATTTGTGTTGGCAGGTGGGTGGTGAGGACAAACAGACAATAACCAGGAAGCAAAAATTAGATATTACCAAGGAAACAAGATAAGGAAAAGAGAAATAAAGTGGGTAGGGTGTCAGTCTCTCAAAGGGGGAAAAAATGCCAGACCACGGGAAGGGAATGGAAGAGAACATTCTTGGCAGAGGGACCAAGATCAAAGACCCAGAGTCCAGAGAAAGCTTGATTGTACAAGGAAATCATAGAAGTCAGTACAACTGAAGGAATTAGAGGAGTCAAGTGAAGAATTACCTAATGTGTAGAATATTTTTTTCTGACAGAGAGAGACACAGCGACAGAGGGAACACAAGCAGGGGGAGGGGGAGAGGGAGAAGCAGGCTTCCCACGGAGCAGGGAGCCCGATGTGGGGCTCGATCCCAGGACCCTGGGACCATGACCTGAGCCGAAGGCAGACGCTTAACGACTGCGCCACCCAGGCGCCCCTAAATGTGTAGAATATAAGCAAGGGCCAGAGCATGAAAGGCCTTTTTAAAAATTTTATTTTAATGGTAAACCAAAGATTAGAGGGTTTAAGCAGGAGACGGAACCATCTGATTGACATTTTGCAAAGATTATTCTAGCCTTGCTGTTATGTTGAGAATGGATTGAAGAGTAGCATCAGTGGAAATTTGATCAGTTAAGGAGTCATCCAGGTGAACTGTCATGGTGACTTGGACCAGGTTGGGAGCTGTATAACTTGTAAAAAAAAAAATTGCATTCAGGATATTTTTAAAAGATAGAACATGCAGGACTTACTGATGGAAAGAAGTAAAATGAAGAAGTAAAGGATGGATTCTAGTGTTCTGTAATTACTAATATGGGCCAGATGATGCAGTAATCAGGTGCATGGAAGCCTTCCTGATATCGAGAGGCCCATGGCAGAGCCAAGTGGAGATGGCAGGTGGGAAGTGGATGTAGGAGTCTCTGTACTGACGTAAGCAGGGGGCCTCGGGTCAAAACCCTGGGGCATGTGACATTGAAAATTGGATAGAGAGGAGACCAGAAAAGGAGACTGAAAAGAGGCCAAGAATGTAAAGATATTAGGAAAGTATGGTACCTGCGGAGCCTAGAGAGAGTTATTTCAATAAGTGGGGATGTTGATGGGATAACATGAAAATTCATTGCGACATCTCACAAGTCAAATTCAGTAGATTGGGAAGACAGAAGCCAGATTACAGTGGGCAGGAGGGTGGGGCTACAGAGGCATTATATGAAAACAGTCTTTTTTGAGAAGTGTGACATTGGTGAGTCACCTGGCTGGCTCAGTTGGAGGAGCATGCAACTCTTGATCTTGGAGTTGTGACTTCAAGCCCCATGTTGGGTGTAGAGATTACTTAGAAATAAAATCTTAAGAAATAAAAAAAAAGGAAGTGTGACATTGAGAAGGAGTAGAGAACTGCAGCCCTAATTGGAAAGAATTCTGAATGAAGAAGAATGAGAGAAACAGTTCGTATCCAGTTCAGTCCTGATTCTGTTACACCCGAAGGCTTCAGGAATAGTCCTCATTTTGTAGTTCTTGAGTAACACAAATAGTTTCTTATTCCTCAGCTTCCCCATATATAGATGGAGAAATCGTTTGTGTGTTGCTCCAGTCTTTTCTCCTCTTATATGTTGGACCACAGATTTGTACAGAGTACAACCATGAAGAGGACAGTGCCTATCCTCAAAAAGCCAGAATAGTGAGAAAAAGAAGCAAGTAAACAGACATGAATATTGTGTACACATGGTCAGTTACAGAACAGTACTGTGCTCTCTGAGAAGTGGCCACTAGACTTGGCTGGCTCAGAGTGGCTTCCTAGTCCAACCAGAGAGAAGTGATCAGGAGTATGAAGAATTAGAGACATCAACCACGGAAGATGTATGGAAGAGAGGACCACAGGGGAAGGAAGGCCAACATTCAGAGAGCGCCAGCAGCTTGGAATACGGCTTGAAGGGGCAGAGGGGTTGGATGAATTCCCAACCTTCTAGCATGGCTGGAGCGCCAGCTGGGAGGTCAGGGGTGGTGACAACTGTGATCGTGGGGGGAAGCGGTGTTTCTGTGTTGGGGGCACGGAGGTGACTGTGATCGCGGCTGGTCTCCAGAGAGAAGACAGGAAGAAGGGTCAGTGTGGAGCAAGACAGACATAGGGCCATTATTAAAGGGTTTGGGCTTTACCCAAAAACATTTAAAATAATGTCAAAATAACACCGGATCTACCTTTCTTCATAAGATTTTTTGAAGTAGCTTTGTAAATGTAAACTGCTACATTAATGGTGATGATGGCAGAAGACATATCGGGAGAAACAGGTGTCGAATGTTGAAGTCAGAGACACCCTTAAACATTCTTTTCCAACTGGCTCAACATTTAAAAGTGACGTATTGTCAAGAGATACAATTTTATTCTTTTAATACAATGTAGTAAGTTTTCATCAGTGTTCATCATTTTACCATTCTGTTTAGAAATATATATCACCAAAAATATATCCTACCCTACACCTATCAAAGACTAACTTAGAACATTATAGTTTTCTATATTTCTTCTGGTGAAAATAAAAACACAAGAAACATATCTTAAGGACATGATATGCTAATAAGATTTGAACTAATATGTCACGTGTTCTTTCCTGTATAATTATTTCCTAAAACTACAGCATTTCACTTAAACCAGCCCAAAGTCTATTAAACAAACTCAGTAGAAATGAATTAAAATATTTCCAAATAATAGGCATCCTTATTTCTAGCATGATATTTTTTACATTTATATTATTTCCATTAATGCCAGAGCTTCAAAACATAAAAAGAGTTTTAGTGACAAATCTCTCTGCCTGGAAAAATGAGAGAAATAAAAATGAAACCATTAATCTATTCCTAACTTCAGTCCTCGTAATATAAAAATTATTACCTGATCTAAAAACTCAGCAATGGGCTTTCGTCTCTCACAGTAAATGCATTCAAAGAACATAAACTCTGCAAACCTGACAATCTTGAGTTGTTTTTTTTCCTATGAAAAATAGAACGTGGATGGTACTAGTTAACCTATATAAAGCTGATTTGAAAGCTCATCAGAATCCAAAAAATATTCTAGAAGAGTTTAGTAAAAGCTTTGGTTATTTTGCATAATGAGTACCAAGCTTCTGAAATAAATGTGGGAAAGTTTTTATATGTAGCAGTTATGAAGTCTATGTTCTTATTTCTCTTGTTGAAAGAAACATTTATATGCTAATGAATTCTACTTTAATAGAATTCCATATTTTCAAAATATCTCGTTGTATTACTAACATGTATGTCATTCTGGCCCCAACCAAACGTTTTCCAAATGATAAATTAGAGTACTTGTCATGAATTGCAGTTAAAACCTATTATATTTTATAAATAATTGAAGATAATATCCTAGGTTGATATTTACTATTTATAAGACTGTGTTTTGTACACATATACATACACACATACACATTTATAGGCATAATATATACACACTTTGTATTCTTCACAGCAACCCTATACTGTAGATATTATTATTATTACTTACTTGTTACAGATGAAGAAACTGACCCAGAGGTTAAGTCACTTGCTAATTGTACACAGGGATGGGTGCTGTAGGAAGGGTTACTTGGTAAAATACACCACACCCAGGTAAATTTGAATTTCAGATAAGTAACAATATTATTATGTAAATGTGTTCTAAATATTCCATTGGATATAATTAGATTTCAAAATATTACTTGATTGGAACTCAAATTTAGCTGAGTATCCTGTATTTTTATTTGCTAAATCTGGAAACCCCAAGTGGAACAGAGATTTCTGTTTGGTATAAGTGCAGGAGTTGTGCTCTGGTTCGTGACCCTGAATCATGAGTCTGTGTGTCAGATAAGAAGTCTGAGTTACAAAATTAGAGGCAAGGGTATGTGAAACCAAACGCTGGGCACAGATAGCCTGAAGACCAAAAATACAGCAGAGAAATTCTTCTTCATTTGCATGTTCATTATCCTAATCATTGTCCCGGGTGCAACCTCAGCTGTTAGGAACTTCCTGTGTGCCAGGCACTATGCCTCTCGCTCTGTATACATTCACTCATTAATTACAGGTGTTATTTCCCTTTAACAGTAAGATTCAGAGACATTATATGCTCATCCAGTGTCACACAGCCAGACAGTGGTTTGAACTCGAAGCAGGTGCCCTCATGATGAAACTGAAGTTGCGTTTTCTACCCTGTGACGTGAACTAGCTGGTGGTTCTCTGATTTCAGCGTACATCAGAATCGCCCAGAGAGGACTAGTTAACACACAGATTGCTGAGCTCCATCTCCAGAGTTTCTGACTCAGTTGTTCTGCTGTGGGACTGGGGAATTTATATCGCTGACACGTTCCCAAAGGAGTCTCAAGCTGCTGGTCTGGAGATTGTATTTTGAGAACCGTCTGCTGTCTGCAGTTCTGTCTCGGGGCTTTTCTTAGTCCTCTGGTGCCACTCTCGTAGGACACCATGGGTTGGGTGGCTGATAGACGACAGAAGTTTATTTTCCACAGTTCTGGAGGTCCGGGAAGTCCGAGATCAAGGTGCCGGCAGACTCCGTGTGCGGTGAGAACCTGGCTCCTGTTCACAGATGGCTGTTCTCTCCTTGTGTCGTCACGTGACTGAAGGACGGGGGAGCTTAGGGTTGTGCCCTCGTGACCTGATCACCTCCCAGAGGTCCCACCTCCCGATGCCATCACCTTGGGGCTTACGTCCCAACATAGGAATTTGGAGGGATGGGGTGTCCTTTAACCAACTATCCAAATTTCCGTAAAATGAAGGATAGAAAATAGAAGTTTACAAAGGAGAGGACTAGTACCTGTGGGAAGACACGGAGCCGCAGAGTGAACACGTAAGCAGCCTCATGTGGTCTCTATGTGGCAGTTTAGGAGAGTGTTTAAGTGGGACTCAGACTATAACACAACCCCCGACGTGTGCGTGCCGACGGGTCTGACTCGGAGACTGGGAGGAAATGAGTTTATTGCCAGTTTTACATGTCACACATGTAAGCTGGCCCTCCTTCTAGAAAATAACGTACAGGGACTTAAGGACTCTTTTTTTTTTAAATTACCTTTGACTTTTTGGGAATGAAGTTTTTATCTTCAACATGGAAGAGGGTGTCTGCAGAATGCGTCCGGTATTCATAATTGTGGCTGGTGAGTCTTAGCCTAACCGGCCCCTCAGGCAGTTTGGGACTGTGTTTTAAAAAAATCTTAAAAATAACAATCTTTGACCCAGCGGTTGGTTCCCCCTCTTAGGACTTGATATAAGGAAATTATTAAAGTTTGACAGATTTATAAAGACAGTAATCACAGCATTGCTTCTAATAGAGGTAGTTGGGAACAGGCTGGATGAAACTGGACCAACGGCCCTGTGTAACGCTCCTCTGTGACCCCAGCCAGCAACACTGTCTTCATGTCCCTGAGCCCCGCTGCCTGGCTCCTTCGCATCTTTCACAGGTCACCTGACGTGACGGTCCTCGGTGGTTTTCTGTTTCACGCGCGTGTTGGAATGCGCTGTGTGTGCATGCCGCTGCCTGACGTACACGTGTCCGTCTTCAGTACGGCAGGTGGTGGTCCCGCCTGCAGGTTCAGCTGGTCTCGCTCGCACGGTGTCTGGCACTTAGTAAGCAACCGGTGTTTATGAGATGAATTAATGGACAAATTCCACTCTAGATTTGTGTCTTGCAAGTTTATTTTTCTGAATTATGTGTAATTTTAGAGCCTTTGCGGTGAAGAATCCCACAGGCTGTGTGAGGTGACTCCGTGTGATTGCTGTGTGCTGGGAGCCATGTTATTAAGTTCTGGCTTGTCTTCGAATGATTCAATTACTTCTCTGCTTTAAGAAAGAAAATACTGCTTAATTAGCAGATGGGTTGAACTGGAACTTCTATTTGCCAGTAAAATTTTCATCAACTTCACTAATCAAAGAGAATGCAAAAAGTTATCTTCCAGGCATAAATCTTTTGAAAAATTCAAATGAAAAGAGAAGATAAGCAATACATTATATGCATTTTGGGGTCAATGCCTTAGGCGTATGAATAGTTGCAGAGACTAGGTTTTATTTCACCATATATTTTATGTTAATTAATTGAAAAATTAAAAATAAGCCCTGAATAGAGACACAGATATTCTGGAAATGAACAAACAAACAAGAAACAATGTTCCTGTAAAAATACTGGAGAATACATTAACTTCAGGTAATTTTCAGTGAACTGATCAAATACCCTGCATAACAGTTATAAGCCCAGGTTGTTCTGGGATATTCAGTGACTCTTTTTATCTGGACACTTTGTTCTTCGTGTATAGCTACACAGTGACACACTCTTCTTTTATGACATTCCCTTTCCTCTCTGTTGATAGTACTTAACAAAACTTTGAAGCTTGTATATCCTCTGTCCTGTTTAATCTAATGCCTTGCTCAACGTAAATTCTTGAAGTATTTGTAACACTAGCTTGGAGAATGGAAGAGAATTTTAGGGGGTTGAGATTGATTTCTGTGTTTGCAGTATCTGAGTGCAAGCCTGTGACATGTGATTGTATTTTACTTTATTAGTTGTGTTGGTAGAGTTCCGTCACAGAGACAGAACCAATAGGGTATATATACTGAAAGATCTATTACAAGGGATTGACTTGCATGATTACTGGGGCCAGGCAGGGTTGTCAGGAAGGGCAGGCTGGCACTGGGCCACAAGCTCAAGTGGTCGTTCTCTGGGCTAAATTTCTTCTTTGGGGAATCCTCAGACAACTCATTGAATCTGGCCCACTCCCATTATCCAGGGTCATCTTCCTTACTTAAAGTGGACTTGCTATGAACTTTAATAACATCTCCAAGATATTTCACAGAAACACCTAGTTTAGTATTCGATTGAATTACAGGGGAGTATAGCATAGCCACGTTGAGAAATTAAACTGTCACACTAGTATTCTTGTCAGAATTAAAATAATTGTGCCTTCCAAAATATTAAATAGAAAAAAAATTTCAACTATAGAAGTGAGGTAATTGGAAAAGATATTCTTCAAATTCCTTTTCAGCTCTACATTATGAAAAGTGAAAATTTCCCCAACAGAAATACCATGATTTCTCTCCCACATTACAGGGTTGCTGGATAGAAGAAAGGTGGTAATTCAGAATTAAGATGGTTAAGAATTTCAAGGACTATGGGAACAGGAACATTATTTTAGACACTATCAGTTCATAAATCTTCATTGGTAAAATATTGAAACCTTGTTCAAAAGGAGAAAAAAAAGAGTGTGTGTGAAGTGGATGTTTTTAACCATATCCTTATAAAAAATGTCTGGTTTTGCTCTAACCATTTCAACACCAAACATTCAGTAGTCTGTGAATTTGTAAATATCTTCATGACTGTAAATCTGAACAATTGGGAAACTTGCAGAAGAAGTGGGGGCGGGGGGTGAGGGAGAGAGAGGTAGCAAGAGAAGAGCAGGAAAACTTCTTGGAGAAAAATGGTGAGTTGCTTTTTCCTTTCTGCCTAAACAGATTGACTCTTTTCTTTCTTTTTTTTCTTTTTTTGGTTTGTTTAAGATTTAGGAGGTGTTCAGTTTGTTTAAAGCAGAATTCACTGCGTCACATAACACAGAGATGCCAGCTGTACAAAGGAAGAGTTGAAAGATGTTCCTGGGTAATTCTGCAAAACAGGTGGCCGATGTACTGAGAATTTCTGATCTTCTTCCCCATCCCTAACTTGACACCTTGCACAATAGAAAGTGGATACAGACATTAATGTACTGCCTATTACTTTGTGATTTCTTTATTCTACTTTTTTGTTAGTGTTTTATGGGTATATGTGATGTTTTGGTAGTCTAATTTTCTTTAGTCCAAATAATGAAAATATTTTTAAAAGACTATTTCATGTTGTTGAAAATTAATGATATGAATATTCAGATATGGTGGTTTGTTAGGTACTTCCAATCATAGAAAATTAGAGAAAAAATGGTAGATTTCTATCTGCTTCTACTTTTTCAATCTCATTTTTCCCCTCAAATTTTTCATCATATGCCACTGTCAGAAAAACTGTATGAAAGAAATAAGGGGTTATGTTGGATGATGTGGATTTTTTCAATGCCATACAGGGGTGAAGACCACCTAAGAATTTTCTAGGTGAATATCTTTTATATATATACATATATATATATTTGATAATTTATAGGGAGCAAAATTTTTCCTAAAAGTTAAAAAATGTATGTATGTAGAATTCAATCATGTGCAAATAATGGCATAAAAGTTAGGAGGTTAAAAGGAAGTCGAATCACTAAATGTAAACAAGAATAGCAATAATCTTGATCATCTGGGATGTCATGGGTTATAATTTTGAATATCTCTGGTAAGTCATTGGTACCTGTGAAAATCTGTAGAGAAACTACTTAAAAGTAGAAGATATTTATAGTAAATATGTTCAACTAAAAATCTAATAGAGGGAAGATTAGAAAAATAAGAATAGTGATAATAATAGCAATTATTGTGTTGTAACAGTAATCTTGATAATCCAGAAGAAATCAGGAAAGGATAAAAAATGAATTAGAGGCACCAGAACAAATAGAAAATTAATAACAAAATGGGAGATTTGAATCCAAATAAAATGGTGATAATATTAAATATGAATGAACTAAATATTCCTACTAAAAATATAGTCAGCCAAATTTTAAAAATTAAAATCCAGCTCTATGTTGCTTATAAGAGGCATGTCTTTAGTGACACAGAAAATTTGAAAGTAATATAATAAACGTATATTTTTGATTTATAATCTCTTCCTTGCTTCCTCCCCACCCTACCCCTGAAAAATAGGAAGAAAACAGAAATGGGAAATATTACGTGTGTCAAGGATATTACACATTCTGTGGATTTTAAATACATAACAGAAATTACTTTAAACACATTTTGGTCAATAAATTTGAAAATATAGATCAAATAAACATCAGAAAATCTAAATATTCTGTAATCTGTTAATAAACTTCTTTTACTGAATTCCACAAAGTACTCTCCATGCCGAGGTTCCTTCACTGGTGAATTGTATCACTGATAATACAAAAACTTTTTCAGATAAAATACATATCTACTCACTTTATAAAGCAAGACTAACAAATTTTACACAAGCATTACAAGAAAGAAAATTACACACCATTCTATCTCATGAAAATTGGCACAGAAAACGATTTTAGGATTAGATCAAATACCAGTTGTTCCAGTTATCTGTTGCTTTAGAAACAGAAGAACAATAAATAACCGCTAAGTTGGTAGTTTAAAATAACAATTTATTATCTTCTCCCACAGGTCTGTGCATTGAATAGCCTCAGTTGGCAGGTGTTCTTTTGGGATCTTTTTTTTTTTTTTTTTTTACTTTTTAAAAAAAGTTTATTTTAATTCCAGTTAGTTGACATACAGTGTAATATTAGTTTCAGGTGTAGAATTTAGTGATTCAACACTTCCATACATCACTCTGTGTTCATTATGACAGGTGCACTCCTTAATCCCCATCACCTCTTTAACCCATCCCCTACCCCTCTCCCCTCTGGTAACGATCAGCTTGTTCTCTCTAAGAACTATATAGATTCTTACATACTGTTGTCCAAATACATAGTCAAATCTTATGCATATCACTTTATATTATAAATAATTGCTGGTTACCTAATCTTAACCCCCTGACAGAGAGGATCTTTATGTTTAGAGTGACTTTTCTGAACTCTCGCTCCCTATTACATTCCCCAAAGACCGGCACAGTGGCTTCCAGTAACTGTTTATTAAATAATGTTCATCAAATAAATAATGAATGGATGGAAGCATGAATATGATCCCAAGGACTGCTAATTTAAAACTGGATTTACCTGTGACTGACTGTCCTAGTAAGTAGACATGCCTAGATCTCACAGGCTATAATGAATGGAATTTGTTGTGAAGAATTCAACATATAGTAAATGGGATTTTGGTTAGTTAATATTATCTCCTTTATTTGAATTTTCTCTTTCTTTCTTTCTCTCTCTCTCTCTCTCTCTCCCTTCCTTCCTTCCTTCCTTCCTTCCTTCCTTCCTTCCTTCTTTCCTTTCCTTTCCTTTCCTTTCCTTTCCTTTCCTTTCCTTTCCTTTCCTTTCCTTTCTTTCCTTTCTTTCCTTTCTTTCCTTTCTTTTCTTTCTTTCTCTCCTTTCTTTCTTTTTTATTATGTTCAGTACAAGTGTAGTCAGACAGGGCCTCTGACGGGAGTCCTCTGAAGGCTTCTCCACTCTCATGCCTAGTGTCTGTGCTGGAGGGCAGACACACTGGGTGTTGGGTGGGCATGTCTCACTCTCTGTGCGGCCTCTTCACATTATTCACCTGGACTTCCTCAGTGTCTGTCTGTACCAGTGCTGCATGACTTCTTACATGTCAGCAGGCTTTCCCTTGAGAGACCGCTGGAAGGGGCTGGAAAGTCTTAGAATGCATGCACTATCTCTAGCAGTCAAAAGCAGGTCAAGTCGCAGAGCTAGCCCCAAATCAAGGAAATGGAACTACATAAGAGAATAAATAATGGGAGGTGTTATTCATTTCTTGGGGCCATATAAGTAATTTTTAGAAGGGACATTATTTAACAAGCCATGATGTTTGTTCCAGGTATGCAATGTTTTGTTATTTTTTAATATTTAAAATTCAATGAATGTAATTCATCATATTAACAAAAAAGAAGAATATATGATCTTCTGAATACAAAAGGAAAAAAGTATTTATAAAAATCTATACTCAATTATTTAATTTTAAAAACTCAAAAAAGGTGTACCTGGGTGGCTCATTTGGTTGAGCATCCGACTCTTGGTTTTGGCTCAGGTCATGATCTCAGGGTCATGGGATCAAGCCCCTCTCATTGGGTTTTGTGCTGGGTGTGGAGCCTGTTTGTGTGGGATTTCCTCTCTCCCTCTCCTTATGCCCCTCATTCCCCACCTCTCTCTCTAAAAAACAAAACAAAACAAAACAACAAAAACCCAATATATTGAACTGATAAGTAATGAAAGCTTTCTTCCTGAGATTTGGATGGGACAAAGAAGCATTCCATCACCAGGGATATTTAAGGGTATACTGGAGATCATAACCCATTTAATAAATGAAGAAAAATAGAGATTAAAATAAAAATAAATTATTATACATAAATGGCATGTTTGTGCATGGAGGAAGTTCAAAAGCATCACACATAAACTGTTAAATAAATTGTATTGGGCCAAGTGTATAGCCATATGGAAAAAATTGCTTTGCCCCAACTTTACAATAAAAACAAAAATTAATTTCAGGTGAGATTATGGACCTAAATATAAAGGTTAAAATAATAAATATTCTGGAAGATTGTGCAAAAAAATATCATCATAACCTTGGATTAGGCCATGACTTCTTAACCAGGCCACCAAAAGCAGTAACTATAAAGGAAATGGTTTACAAATTGGAATCCATTAAAATTAGGACACTTTTTCTAATGATATCATTAAGAGAGGAAAAAAGGCACTTCATAGGATGGAAGAACATTTTAGCAACACATATACCTTGTAAAGAACTTGTTTCTCAGATATGTTTGTGCATATATACTTCCATTTATCAATACAAAGAAAGACAGTAAACATAATAGAAAATGTGGAACATTTCTTAAAATATTATATGCAGGAGGCCAAGAAATGTGAAAATATTCTATTATTATTACCATGGAAATACAAATTAAAATACTAATGTGATAACATTCACTCACTATTATAAGATATTTAAAAAGGACAAAATTCTATGTTGGAGAGCTTGTAGAACAACTGATCCTCTTGTGCCTTGATTATAAAATTGTAAATTATTGCAGCCATGTTGGAAAACTCTTTGGCAGTCTCATAAGCTCAATATATATATATATATACTGAAATAGCAATCCCATATGGAGGTACTGACTCAACAGGAATATGTCCACCAAATGCATGTGTCTGAATGTTCATACCATCCAAACTGGTAATAGCCCAAAATACAAGAGGAACTAATTGTCTATCTAAAGTATAAATACATTGAGTAATAAATTGAGTTACGCTTACAGAATAGGAACACTACACAGCAGAGGTATCATAGGTTCATGGTACAGCAAGAATAAAACACAACACATACGCACACAACTGTGTGATTTCACTTGTGTGAAGTTTGAAGACAGAAGTGTGTCAACTCAGATGACAGAAGCCAGAACAGTGGATCCCTTGGGTAGGGTTTATGACCATGAGCAGACACAATGACACCATGTCATTGAGTGTTTACAGTGTAATAGAAAGTTCATAAAAATTATTTGACTTTATTATTCTTCCAGTAATGATACGAGAGAAACAGAGAGAGGGAGAAGAAGTAAGAGGAAGAGGAGAGGGGGAGGTAGGAGAGGAAGAGAGAGAGATTATTCTTATATTTCAAATAAGACAGAAACTAAAAGGATGTTAACCTGTGTCTTTCTAACTACTGAACATCCTCATGTCACTGCACCAGTTACTGAATTCCACTGTGCTTGTAGAGCATATGCCATTTTTATTCATTTTAGTCTCATAAAGTACTTAGGTGTGTTTTTGTTTTATTATTATAATTGATTGACATGTGTTAATACAATCTAGATAAATTGTAGACTTGAAGCTAATCTTCCATGTTTTATGTTTTAAGTTCTGTAGAAACTATATTTTGTTAATGCTTATAATTCAAAATGATAAGAGAATTCAATATATACAGTAGTAGACAGAATAATGCCAACCCTCCCCCATCCCTGACCCCAAACCAAAAGGTGTTCTTGCCCTAATCCCTGAAACCTGGAAGTATGTAACTTTACATTGTAAAAGGTTCTTTGCAGATGCGATTATGTGCAGGATGTTGAGATGGGGAATTTTCTCAGATTATCGGTTTGGGCCCAATATAATCATAGGGTCCTTCTAAGAGTGATGCGGGAGCGTCAGCTTCAGAGAAGGATCTAGGACAACAGAAGCCGAGGCCAGGGTGATAGGAGAAAGGGCCCAGGAGCCAGGCAGTATGGTGGCCTCTAGAAGCTAGAAAAGGCCAAGCAGTGTGCTCTATCCCTTGTCAGAGGAAACAGCTCCTCCATCGCATTTTAGGCTTCCTGCCTCCAGAAATGTAAGATAATAAATATGTGTGTGGTTTTAAGCCACTTAGTTTGTCATAACCTGTTACAGCAGCAGTGGGGACTGGTATACATGGTACCACACTTCTTTGGATCTTTGCCTTCCAGAAATTGCAAGATTTCTACTCCTGATGGTAGAACAGTATCAGAGTTAGGACTTCCGTCTTCCCTTCCCTTCCCTTCCTTTCCTTTTCTTTCCTTTTCAATGTGGTAATGATAGACTCCAAAAACAGTTAACACTGCGATACTGCAGCTGAGAGATCTGCTTCCCTTTGAAAATTATGAGACCGGACAAGCTATCAGTAGGCATGGCGATGACAGGCAGTGTGGCCACATCCAAGCCATCACTAGTTCAATAGGAATGTACTTCCATCTTAACATCTTTACCATCACCACCCAGTTCAACCCAAATCCCAGCTCATCCCGAACTTGGTTTTGCTCTCCTCCAGTGTATTCTAGACCCTGGTGACAGGGTGCACTTTAAAAAGTATGACCTTGATTGTATTGATCTCTATTTAAAACTCTCCTAGGCTTCCCTTCATCTGTAGGTAAAGACCATCATTAATAACAAAATTATATTGATTAAATCTGTGGCAGAGAGTATTACCTCTGGTTTTTTTCTTGTGTTGTTAAAATGTCTATGCTACCCAGAGAAATCTACACATTCAATATAATCCTTATCATAATACTGTTGACATTTTTCACAGAGCTGGAACAAATAATCCTAAAATTTGTATGGGACCAGAAAAGACCTCAAATAGCCAGAGAATGTTGAAAAAGAAAACCAAACCTGGTGACTTCACAATGCCGGATTTCAGACTCTATTACAAAGCTATAATCATCAAGACAGTATGGTACTGGCACAAAAACACACATAGATCAATGGAACAGAATAGAGGGCCCAGAAATGGACCCTCAACTCTCTGGTCAACTCATCTTTGACAAAGCAGGAAAGAATGTCCAATGGAAAAAGGACAGTCTCTTCAACAAATGGTGCTGGGAAAATTGGACAGACACATGCAGAAGAATGAAACTGGACCATTTCCTTACACCACACACAAAAATAGATTCAAAATGGGTGAAAGACCTAGATGTGAGACAGGAGTCCATCAAAATCCTAAAGGAGAACACAGGTAGCAACCTCTTCGACCTCAGCCGCAGCAACTTCTTCCTAGAAACATCACCAAAGGCAAGGGAAGCCAGGGCAAAAATGAACTATTGGGATTTCATCAAGATAAAAAGCTTCTGCAGAGCAAAGGAAACAGTCGACAAAACCAAAAGACAACCGACAGAATGGGAGAAGATATTTGCAAATGACACATTAGATAAGGAGCTAGTCTAGTATCCAGAATCTATAAAGAACTTCTCAGGCGCCTGGGTGGCTCAGTTGGTTAAGCGACTGCCTTCGGCTCAGGTCTTGATCTTGGAGTCTCAGGATTAAGTCCCATATCAGCTCCCTGCTCAGCAGGGAGTCTGCTTCTCCCTCTGACCCTCTTCCCTCTCGTGCTCTCTGTCTCTCATTCTCTCTCTCTCAAATAAATAAAATCTTAAAAAAAAAAGAACTTCTCAAACCCAACACCCAAAAAACAAATAATCCAATCAAGAAATGGGCAGAAGACGTGAACATTTTTCCAAAGAAGACATCCAAATGGCCAACAGACACATGAAAAAGTGCTCAACATTGCTCGGCATCAGGGAAATCCAAATCAAAACCTCAATGAGATACCACCTCACACCAGTCAGAATGGCTAAAATTAACAAGTCAGGAAACGACAGATGTTGGCGAGGATGTGGAGAAAGGGGAACCCTCCTACCCTGTTGGTGGGAATGCAAGCTGGTGCAGCCACTCTGGAAAACAGTATGGAGGTTCCTCAAGAAGTTAAAAATAGAGCCAGCCTAGGACCCAGCAATTGCACAACTATGGTTTTACCCCAAAGATACAAATATAGTGATCTGAAGGGGCACCTGCACCCCAATGTTTACAGCACCAATGTCCACAACAGCCAAACTAGGGAAAGAGCCCAGATGTCCATTGACAGATGAACGGATAAAGAAGATATGGTAGCAGGAGGGGAAGAATGAAGCGGGGGAAATCGGAGGGGGAGACGAACCATGAGAGACGATGGACTCTGAAAAACAAACTGAGGGTCCTAGAGGGGAGGGGGTGGGGGATGGGTTAGCCTGGTGATGGGTGTTAAAGAGGGCACATTCTGCATGGAGCACTGGGTGTTATGCATAGACAATGACTCATGGAACACTACATCAAAAACTAGTGATGTAATGTATGGTGATTAACATAACATAATAAAAAAAAAAGATGTGGTATATATAGACAATGGAATGTTACTCAGCCATCAGAAAGGATGAAATCTTACCATTTATATTGACATGGATGAAACTGGAGGATGTTATGTTAAGCAAAGTAAGTCAATCAGAGAAAGACAATTATATGGTTTCACTCCTATGTGGAATTTAAGAAAACAGAGGATCATTGTGGAAGGGAGGGAAAAACAAGACAAAATCAGAGGGAGACAAACCGTAAGAGACTCTTAATGATAGGGAACAAAGAGGGTGGCGAGAGAGGTGGGGTGGGGGATGAGGTAAACTGAGCGATGGGCATTAAGGAGGGCATGTGATGTGGTGAGCACTGGGTGTTGAATGTGAAGGATGAATAACTGAGCTCTACCTCTGAAACTATTGATACACTATATGTTAATTTATCGAAGTTAAGTAAGTTAAAAAAATAACAGAATTATAAACATAGCCTCATGACTTCACATGATCTGGTCAGTGCCTTTCTCACTGGCCCCATTTCAAACCCTTTATCCCTAACCACACTGGTGGTTTCCTCTCCGCAGGGTTTTGTACCTACTATTTATCTGCCTGCATTGAGGTGTTCTCCTGCCTGCACGCCGACCCCACCTCCAGTCACCTGGTTAATTTTTACTCATCTGTCTGAACTCAACTTAAAAGGCGTTTCTTTGGGGTAGCATTTTTTTTTTTTTTTATTGTAAGCCAGATTGGGCCAGTCTTTCTTTTTATAATCTTTCAAAACACCTTGAACCTTATTTCACAGGATTTAACAAATCATAATTATGTAACTAATTATAGAGTCTGTTGGTTTAATTTTGTTTTCCCTGCTAGAACATAAGCTCCATTAGCTGAGACTCTGTCTTTTTATACTGCTGTTTCCTCAGTACCTAATGTCTTACACATGCACATGTTCCATTCATATTTATTTAAATTTGAATAAATTGATGAAAAGATTGGGAGCCAGATAACCCTAAATTCAGGCCCCAGTTCTACCCCAGTTTTATCTTTTTACCTTATTCACATTGTGTATTTTCTTTGTGGACTTATTTTTTAATCTCTGTAGAATGGGGGCAATGATGTTTTCCTTGGGCAGTTGTTAGGGGTGTTGAACATAATCTAGGTAAAGTTCCTGGTACACAGCAGGGACTTGGGGAGCATTAGTGTTCGTAAAAACAGATTTTCATCATTGATCATCTTAGCCAACAGTTCTCTTAAGCCCTCATACTCAAGAGTGTGGTCAGCAATCCCTGGGGGCTTGTAAGAAATGTAGACTCTTCAGGCCCATCCCTGTCTCACCAAATCAGAATCTGATTTTGGGCAAGATCCCCTAGGTGATTCTTCCATGTCCTGATGAGCACCAGATGGTGTATGGAAGTGTTGAATCACTGTATTGTATAACTGAAACTAACATTACCCTGTATGTTAAGATTTTAAGAACTTAAAAAAAAATTTCAGAACCACGTTAGATTTTACTCGTTTCAGTTGTTTTCACAATTTTGGGAGATATCTGAAGATATTTTATTTGTCATCAGATCTAATTTGATTAAATGAAAAAAAAAAGCTGAGGATCCTTTCATTATTAATGAGTCTTACTTTGACTTTAACCCCCCATTCCTTATTAAAAATTGCCCGTGCTTGGAATTGATCTGTGTGCAACGGCCGAGTAACTCGTGGTCTATAGCTCGGTCTCTGGTTGAGGAATATTAACTTTTTAAGAAATATTTGTACTTAACCTTTCTTTGAAAGAAGTGGAAGCTTTTCACTGCAGTGTCTATAAAGGTAATGTCAGGCAGTGCCGTTCAAGCAAACTTCATCACTCGCCAAGCTCCTTGTGGGATGAGTGCCCAAATCAATAGCAGGGGTAACACAATTACTGCTTAACAAATTGTATCCAAGTTTCCCTGAGATGAAATAACCCACATTTCATTGTTGTGATAGAAACAACATTGCAAACGAATGAGACCCCAGTGTCAGAAGATTAAGGGAGATTGTCAGAGAAATTTAGTAGTGTGTAGGGATGGAACACATTTTTCTTATTATTCAACTAAATAGCGTGTAGTAATTTGTTTCCAGTTTTCATCTCAAAGGCATTGGCCTGCATCTTGTCTTGTTTCATATCCCTGCAGAGCTGAACCAAGAACTAAAGAGTGCCTTTGAAGCTAATGGGAGCTCTGCGCTCAGATTAGCCCTCCAGGATTCGTGCAGGAAGCAGGACTATTATACGGGTGTTTGTGTAGTCACAGGGGAAACAACTCCTACTCAGGATAGCTCTTAGAGCGGTGAGGGTATCTGTAGTTTTAAGTCTGCTTTAGTTTTTTGTTGTTGTTTTTTCTGTATTAGTCATTTACTCAGTGCTGCCAACATAGTCTTAGAATTTGAATGCCTGCCAATTGAAAGAGCAGTGGACAGTGGCCAGGAGACTTGCTGTGCCGTCCCAGCCCTGGTAGTTACTAGCAGACTGTCCCCTCTGCGGGGAAGACCACCTCCCCTCTCCAGGCTTGGAGGAGACCCGTCTAGATAATCTCTAATGTCCTCTCCGGAGGAAATTCCTGTGATTCAAGGTAGTAATTAAAAAGGAACTCCTTTAAAAGGAAAGGTGTCAAGGGAAATTTTCTTCCTGCAGTGCAAAGATGGCATGCAGGGAGTCCATGAAATAATCTGTAGCCGCATATGTGTTTGTGTTTCTCTTTGCTTCCATGAGCTCCTGGAATGTCTCTGTGGCCCCACAGTGCAGGACGGTCCTGACAGGGGCATGAGGTGAGAGTTGAGACCGCCCACTTGAAAGAAAGTTTAACATGATTGCCAAAGATACAGTATTTCTAAATAAAAATTTTTAACATATTTCTAAAATTTTGAGAATGACTTAACTTCTGATAACACCATGAACGTGCATGCTACACAATCCGCCCCCCCACACACACACTCCCCACATACACACACACCTGGGATCATTTATTCTGTGCTTGGCTAATCCAGTGAATTGCTTTGTATTTAAACCAGTTATAAACTAATTCAAATAGTGTTAAAAATACTACTTCAGGGGCACTGAACAGTCATGGAAAATTATAGAATATTTAAGATCCAGTCAGCTTCTACAAGAAAAACCTATGTAAGTTTTAAAAACTAGTGCTGCTGTCCTAGAAAAGAATAATTTTAAAGGTGTAATTTCATATAACTGAAGGATCTTGGCAACTGCTTGAGATTTATTTCTTTCATATTCTTCCAAAATTGAATTCTATCAAATGCCATACATATTCTTGAAGAAATATGATTTGCCACAGTGAAGTCTTCTTTTGTTTACCCTGTCATTTGAGAGAGAATATCTATCTGACTGCAAACATGCCTGTGCAAGTTAATTTGCTTTTCATGTTTTCCTAGATACTATTATCTGAGATAAGATTTGGCTCTATGGGTACGTTTTAGGCCATAATTATTTTGAAGGTGTTAGCCGCATTTAAAATAAAAATTTTGCAAATAAAGTGACACTAGCATTGTGTAAGATCCTATCTTTCTAGGCTTGTTGTTTTAATCTGTATTTTACTTGGGTGATAAGTAGAGAGATTTTTGTGCTTTCAATAAACATTGCCTGGTGGCTTTAGTTTAAAAACTGCATCCTTAAATCAAGACAAAACAGATGGAAACTTCATTGCTCACACAAACAACTACGCTTTACTTCAGGGTAGGAACTCAGAATCATAGTGTTGACAAAGAACTTAAAAATCTTCCAGAAAAATCTTAATTTTCTTCTTAGTAGCAATCTAATTACATTCACAGATTTGCTTTATAAAACAAAACCTGAGTTTTCTCCTACCTCCTTCCTACCCTGTCTCCCCTAAAGTAAAAACAAACCACTGCTTCCTCTTCAGCTCCACGTGAGCCACTCTGCTGTCAGATAGATTTTCGTGGTTGCTGATGGTTAGGGTTTTGTCCCAGTTTCACTACCCAAGAGCCAGCATTCACTACCCAGAAAGCCATGAACACATTCTCACTGAGGCAAACAGTGCTGGTGAGGGGTATGGACTCCAGAGCCAAATGTTTGGGATCCAGGAAATGCACATGCTTTTTCAAGGACACTTTTTGTTTTTCAGAGATGAGTGTAAATAAGCCCACACAGCCTCTGAGGAACAGAAATAGAGCCCCACCATTATCTACTAAGCCACACTGAAGTACGTCGGATCCCAGCCCTTTTACTCACGATCTCGGCGGAATCGCGTTCAGAGCCTTCTCATGTCTTTGGGGACAAAGAAGACAATCGGAATCTTTTCTTAGCTGGTTCCATTTAGAATTCATACTTTGCTATTAATTTTTCTGGGGCTGATAATGAAAGTTGCTGGCACACTTCCCAGCCCGGATAGTTATGTAGGAAGGAGTCAAGTTGCACACACGTTCGGTCGGGGAGAGTATAGTAGAGCCCACAGGGGGTTGAAGTGGCTGGCGGGCGCGCTTGTGCTGCTCGGGACCTGAGTGCTGGAAGGCACATTAGTGAGGGGGCGCAGCTTTGGGTTGGTCACACGCCCAAATTAAAGTGCACGTCATATACTTTTTGCATATAACAGTATATCCTCTTTCAAAGATAGCCCTCCTTTTAAATACTTATTTGATGAGCTGCTTAAAGATTTTGATACCTATTTGATCAACTGGTGGATTTGTGATAGATTTCACAAGTGTTAACTCCTGTCTGCTGGATGTATATGCTTATTGTTAGGAATGGAAGGAGGCAGCGAGGGCCCTCAAACCATTGAGTTTATAGTTTTAGGTTTTGTGGGGCTTTTGATGTGTTTTTGAACGAGGGGGGCAGGGGTGAGGGGGGAAAACAGGCTCCATCCGAGTAATGGCAGCGACACATCTGGCGTGCTCTGAGCGCAGAATGCAGGCACTCCCCCTGGGCTACTTCTCCCTCCTGTCTCTGTGTCCCTGCCCTTACTGCTCGGCCAGCTTCTGCCCCACCTTCCAGCCTCAGCACCGCCTCTGCCTGCACGGAGTAGCCCCGTCATACGCCTCATTCAGCCCGTACTTGTCTTTCCCAGCAGTTAATCCAGTGCTATTTATATCATTATTTATGTGGCGTTCGGTATCTCTTTTATTCCACGAGGTTCTGAATTCCGTGAGGGCAGGAACCTCACCTCTCCTGCCCTCCCTCCATCACACTGCTTCATCCTGTTTCTGGGAAATAGCGATACGGGCACGGCTTGTTTTATTGTGCCTCACAGATTCTGCGCTTCTAAAATGAAGGTTTGTGGCAATCCCGCGTTGAGAAGGTCAGCACCATTTTTTCCAAAGCGTTTGCTCACTTTGTGTCTCCGTGTCACATTTTGTTGATTCTCTCAATATCTCAGACTTTTTCATTGTTATTATATTGGTTATGGTGATCTGTGATCAGTGATGATGGCGTATTCAAAGCTCAGATGATGAAAGTTGGAACTTATGCAAAGGATACAAAAATACTCATTCCAGGAGGTACATGCATCCTGATGTTTATAGCAGCATTATCAACAATAGATAAACTGTGGAGAGAGCCCCAACGTCCATCAGCTTTTGAATGGATAAAGATGTGGTGTGTGTGTGTGTGTACATACAACGGGATATTACTCAGCCATCAGAAAGGATTAAATCTTGTCATTTGCAATGATGTGGATGGAGCTAGAGGGTATTATGTTAAGCAAAATAAGAGAAAGACAAACACCATATGATAGCAATAAAGTATTTTAAAAATTAAGGTATAGAAATTGTTTTTTAGACATAATGCTGTTGCACACTTAAAGGACTATAGTACAGTGTAAACATAACATTTATAGGTGCTGGGAAACCAAAAATGGCCATTGGACTGTTCTTTCATGATACTCTCTTACTGCAGTGGTCTGGAGCCAAACCTGCAATATCTCCAAGGTGTGCCTGTATTCTTAAAAACCTTACAGTTCACATACTGTGTGTTGGGCAGTGTTTTATAGTCACACTCATTGATGAACCCCTGAGACCTCTTTGAGGCAAGTACCAGACTATCCTTCATTTTACGGATGGAGACACTGAGGTAGAGAGAACCTAACTCACTTGTCCAAGCTTCTGCGGTTGCTACGGGGCTGAGCCCGGGTTGGAACCCCTGCATTCTAGCTTCAGAGTTTGTGCTCTTGACCGTTTTGTTAAGGTGCCTTTATATAGTAACTCTTATCAAATGAGTCGAAGAAGGAACGAGACAGACCAACACCAGAATGCCTTCTGTCCCCTGGCAGGCATGCGTCGCCTTGTGAAGAGGTGAGAGATATGAGTAGAAGTGAAATGCATCCCAAGAGATACGGGGCGTGTGTTGGGCAGGTGATAGGATGGATGCTAGAGGAGGGAGGTGCAGGGACGTGTGTTCCGGGTGAGACAAACCTCCTGGGTGAGTCAGTTACATGGAGAACTTGGAGACAACAGGATTTGGTGACTGGGTACGGGAGCTGAAGGGAGGGAGAGAGACTCGTTCAGTGTTGCCAGTTATTCAAATGGGAGGCGGGAGAGAGGTCAGTGAAGAGTGTGAGGTGCCAGTGCCAGTGACCGTGACCTCGGGCAGTTGAGGATGTTTCTCTTGAGCTTCAAATATAGTGTGGGCCAGGAATGTAAACGTGGGGCAGCCGACGTAGCCCCAGAAGCCGTGGGAGCCCGAGGCAGGAGCACAGAATGGCAGGTGTGGGCATGTCCCTGAGCCTCGGGTACCTCTGTTGTCCCGTGCGCAGGTGTACCCCAGCGTGTGGGTGTCAGGCTTTATGGGAAGCATCCGTTACCGTTAGCTCCTTCCCTTTGCTCCTCTGTATTTAATATGACTTTTAAAGATAATCTCAAAAATCAAAGCTAACAGGAGGAGATTTTAAAGTCTGAAACACAAATAAAGGATTAGCTATGTCTAACCAACATTCTAATGCACCTAATGCATCATTAATGTAGTTGACTATATATATTTTATTTCTAAAATTCTATGTATTTATTTTTCAAATTGGCCCTTCTCTTATTATTTCTTTTTTATGGTTCTTTTATTTTCCTTTAATCATTATAAACAGTTTATTGTTGACTCTCCATCAGAGCGTGGATACTAAACTTCCAAGAATTATCATAGAAGTTGATAGGAAAAAGACAGGATTCTATTTCCTAATTAAATATAGATTCTATTTAAACCAAGAAAAGGAATAAAATTTAAAAACAAAAACCAAAAAAGTACTAAAGCCTCATTTGAGGCTTATTCTCAGATTTCCTTTTGACCTGTTTTGTTTTGTTTAGTCAGACCTAAACTATATGCATTTTTCTTGTTTGGCAATGATGTGGAGATCAGAATGCATTATACGGTTAAAGAGGAAAAGTTGGTGCAGTAATGAAAGGAAAGCGTCTTTCCCGAATATAAGGGTTAGGATTCAGAGTTGATAGAATGGATGCTAGATTAAAAAAAAAAAGGATATTTTTGACCAGGTTCTTTAAGATAATATCTTCAAATAAACTATTGAATATGGGGCTTAAAATGAACTGTAGATAATCACAAAGATGCAGTTATCCCAAATCCAGGGCTCGAGTATTTGATGTTGCCTGTCCCTTCATAAGGTTCTAGTGAGCTTTTTTTTATTAGATAAACATATTAAATTCTCTCGCCACAAGATTCAAGGGGAAAAAAAGACAACCCAGGGAGTGTATTTAATGTTTTCTACACATGATTACAGACCCCAAATTGTTCCTTCCTAATTCGTCTGGGGACTTGCTTTATGCTAGCTCAAGCCCAAGAGTTGTATCAGTAGCTAAAATGAAATTATTACAGACCTTATGGTTGTAATTCATATGCTTCTGGTTTAGTGAAAGTTTTCATCATTCTAAAGTGCCTGACCATAATGGAAAATGACTGCATAACTTTTCTTTAAAAATCTCTCTTCAGTTCATTGCACACATAGAGTTTTATCCTTCCATGCCCATGTTGGAGGAGTTCTGAAAAAAGTCATAGATTTCACACCAAGTTGGAAAATGTCAAGTACATTTAATTTTATGTTTGACAATTGATGGACAAATTCCTTCATTCAGTTTCTTCATTTTATTTAGTAACATGTGAGGACTTCTCAGATTAATATGCAGACATCCATTACATAGGCCAGCTTTGAGACTTCTCTGTAATAAAGGTGCATTTTGGGTTCTAAATTCTCTCTTCCCCTGGGTCACCTGACAATTATTTCCTGTTCTGTGTTTGTCACAGCCTATTACAGGCTTCCTCTAGCTGTTTCTGCTTCAGAAGAGGTCAGCGATCCTGAAGGCATGCCTCAAAGGATTCTGAATCAGTCTCATTTCCCAACCCCTGCCCCCATTGCTCTTGTTCATTAGACTGTTCTAGAAGGCATCACTTTTCTGTCCTCAAGCACAACACAAAACAGCAAAACCAATTTCATAAAGTTTGGGAACCAGTTCAGCTCTTCAGACTGTCAGTACCAGGAATTCATGATGCTTCCCTTGTTAAAGAATGTGTGTGTGTGTGTGTGTGTGTGTGTGTGTGTGTGTGTGTGTATAACATATATATATAAAAAACACATATTCATGTTATATATATTCATGTTATATATATTTATGTCATATAAATATATAGTATTCATGTTAAAAATTATCCATGGCCCTTGTTAAATATATAATAATATATAGTATATATATCATATAAATATATAATATATACCATATACATATATATACATATATACAATGTATTCATGTTAGAAAAATTATCCGTGGCCCTTGTTAAAGATGGGAAGGCAGATTTTACTCTCCAGGGGACTACTACAGTGGGGTTTCGCAGCAGGGGAGAGAGATGGACCAGGCTCAAGTCTGAACCCAACAAAGAGAAGTGGAGATTTGTAGCTAAGGCTCAGAGTGGGTTCAGTGGATGGAAGTTACTAAGAGGGAAGATGAAGGCTGGGGCATTTTGCTAGACTGTCTCAACAGGTTTCTTGCTGAAGGCAGGCCGGAGTGCTAACATACCCAGGCGGTGGAGGAGGGATTATGAAGGTTGGGGGATTTTTGCTAGTGATCCAGCAGAGTTCTTGTTAAAACTGAACTGAACTGGCCAAGGATGGAGCCTGAGGTCGGGGCCCTGAGTAGACTTAGGCCAAGGAGAGAGTCTGTGTGACCCTCTAGACTGCTAACTCTGAGCTCAGCTCCCAGCAGTTCCCAGTGTCAGTAAAAATAGAATGATCTGAGAAGAAAGGGCCTGTCTGCTCCCCATGTAGCAATGGCCCTTATGGTGTCTAGTATTTAGGGCCTCATTACTGTCATTTCCTCCTTTGAAACTTTCCTTGATCCCCTTAGGAGATTGTGGCCCTCTTTCCTCTGAATCCCCTGGAATACGGACATGTTTAGTCAAACACAGTATTTATTTTTTAAACCATACCTGGATCAACAGCACACATCCCCACTGCTCATTAGCTCTTCAGGGAACGTTCTGTTGCTTTCTTTGCCTTTGACTTACCCCCGTCACATTGCTGCAGATGCAGCAGGTATCTGCTGTAGAATTTCTCCGTAAATAATTGTGAGAGCAGGATGAATTCAGAGTGTCAGATCTTGAGTTACTGTGTTCCAGGTTGCTTCAGATCACGGAAGAAGAAAGCCATCCTGGTTTGGAAGATCATTCTCTCCTGCTGAACATTGCCGCCCTGCTGCTCTGCACTCGGAACACTTCGGCAGTCCCGTGCTGCTGCGTCGGGGGTGCTCTGCAGGTCCAGGGTAGCTTCATCAGGCGCCCTTGAACTTGTCAGTCCGGATTTGCTCCTTAAGTGTGTGCCTCCACGTTTTCAATCCAATGTGATTCTGAGAGTACACTCTGTACATTATTGATGTCCCGAGTCTGGAGTGTAACATTTTGAGTTAAAACCAGCTACTTAATTACACTGCTTGATGCCTGGTTATCCTGGATTGTGATTTGTATTTCTGTGGGATTGATCATTTTCGGAAGCCTGAGGTGCAACGGTCCCGCCTGCTGTCCCTGTCTCGTGGGCAGATTTACATATTTCACTAAATGCTGTTCACACTTTGATGAAATTTAAATTAATTATACCTAGTCAAAGCTTATTTAAAAATGCCCAGTTGCCCGGGGCTCTGGAAGAATTCCCAGTAAATTCTCGAAATTCAATCTAAATGACAAAAAAAGAATGAACTCTGTGTCCTTACAAAACAGATTTAGTGTAACCCAGCAAAATTTGCCAGAGTTATTCAGGCAGAGTTAATGACATGCCTTACTAAGATTGGCCTGCATGGTAATTTGGTAAAAAGAGTAAGCATTTAATGTTGGTAATTATAAATAATATGGTTTTGGGGTGCCTGGGTGGTTCAGTTAAGCATCTGCCTTTCACTTAGGTCATTGTCCCGGGTTCTGGGATCCAGCCCCAGTCCGACTCCCTGTGCCCATGCCCCCACCCCCACTCTATCTCTATCTCAAATATTTTAAATAAATAAATAAATTTTAAAACATGGTTTTCCTGCTCCAAACTAAATTATCTGAGGTTGGCTTACGGAAAAGGCAGAAATTAAGTCACTCCAAGATTGGTTGTGCTTACCATTGCATCAATGTGCTCCCAATTTAAACAGAAGAAAATTCCAAGGAAAAGAGAGCTGATGTGCCCCATTGATCTAGCTCATGGTAATGTGGCGGGCATCTGTTCTCCTGTTAAAAAGCCTTGGAGACTGATCTGGCAGCAACCTTGAGCTGCTGAAATGTAACTTTCACCTGTTTCATTGTGTGGCAAGAATGCCCAGTAAATTATCACTATGTGTTAGTACTTGAATGCACTAATAAATGCTGACTTGGTATAAAATATTCTGGCAGGTAGTTCACTCTATGTATATATAGTAAATTTTTTTTATTAAGTGTTTTGACGTTCACTTAATGTCATCTGTAAAGCTCCTGGAAACCTAGAGTTGCTATGGAAACAGAGGCTGGGGGTCGCAGGGGAGAGCCCCATAATACACTCCGCTGTGAGATAGTCTTCTTCACCCCTCCGTCTTGCTCTACCAGCTTCTTGGGCTGAGTCCATCAGTGTTCTGTGAGTGAAATTTCCAGAGTGCTTTGCAGAGCTTATTTTTCTATCACTACTTGGGCAATTTAAAATTGAGTAAACACCATCAGGCCCCATTCATTAGGCAGGACCTCCTGATTCTAATTGCTGTTCCCTAAGTAGTACATCTTGTTTGCACACAAGAGCATGGCTTTGCTGTCAGACAATCAGTTCCGCGACAGCCGCAGTGAGCCTGCCTCCTGCTCTTCAGGTTCAGGTGCATTCTCCCTGCTTCCTGTCACCCCCTTTTGTGAGCGCTCGCGATCTCTGTCTTCTGAGCTCCCCACTGATGCCAAAGCCTCTGCCTTCTGGGAGACGGCGTGCAGGGGGGCACCTGGGTTTCTTCTGCTGAGGTAGTAGCCCGGGTTCTGTCCTGTATTACCACCTGTCCACTGTTATGGCATAAGCCCATTTCCATGTGCATTTTAGAACAATGTTAGTGAGGGAACAAATGAACTCCGGAATTTCAGCCACTTAACCCACAGGCATTAACTTCTCACCCACATCAGGTCCAAAGTGGGAGATGGTCTTGGGCAGAGGTTGTCCTGCCTGCGGTGATGCAAAAACTCAGGATCCCCTATCAGCTTCAGCACTGACTTCCAAGGTTGCGACGTTTGTGTCCACCTCAATCTGCCCAGGGAAAGAGCATGAGAAAGCCGTACAGGGGGTTTCAGAGGCCAGACCAGCAAGTGACACACATCGGTCCTGCTTGCGTTCCATTGGTTAGTGTTCAGTCACCTGACCCCCTTTACCTCTGAGAGGGTGCTGACTGTAGTCTACCTACATGCCCCAAAATAAGAGGAAGCAGGTTGGTGAACAGCTAGCCAGACTCTCTTTACTAAGTGAAAGTTGCATTAATACGTTTAGTTGAATAACAGCATATTTTAGTAAATTCATCTTTTGGGTCACTCAAAGAAGCAGCTTTTATTGTGCCTTGTTAATGATTCCAGAATGGTTCGGAATATCTTGTACCTTCAGATTACACTAGAGTTTATTTTTCTGTTTGTTATGTTCAGTTAGCCACTGTGTAGTAGCTGCATAAAGCATGCACCCCACAACAGTGTCTGGGAAGGGCAAATGTGGACCAAAGAGAGGGGGACAGTGATGGGAACACCAGGGGCAGCCCCACTGTGTGGAGGCGGGGTGCCTTTGGTTCCAAGTCACAGAGGTCATGTCTGCACTAGGTCTTCTAGTTGCCAAGTACAGGATTCCGTATGAGCCAGCACAAGGCAGAGTGAAATATATTGAAATGCTGGAACGATTCTCTTACTTTATACCCTCTTTATTCTTAATCTCTGCACCTGAGCTCACTTTGCTTTTGATTGTAAGCGGTACCAAATAGTTGTGCCAGATGTGAAACCCAAATCATGACCTTGCTGCAGGATATCCAAGTTGGTGAGGCAAACTTCAGTCTGTACATGGATTGGCCAGCATTAGCTAAGTATCTTGGTCCAGTCAGCTGTGGTCAGGAGGCCAGAATGAGTTATTCATTCATTCAGTAAAATTTTATTAACATTTATTAGTATTAATTTATTTTATTCCATACTGTGAGCTAGGCACTATTGTATAAATATGATGTAAACATGGTTATGGGGTCCCTTGTGGGGGGGTGTCCTATCTCTTAATCAAATGAGGGCATTGGTTGAGCAGACACCCCAAAGGATCAGAGGATAAAACTCACAGTTGCATCATACAGTATGTTTTGTGTATGTACATGTGTGCATGTGTGTAACTTAGCTGTCTGATGGTGAGGAATCTGCAGAAATAGCTTCCATATTTTTAAAAAAAATCAGTTTAAAAGAATGAGGAATTCTTAATCTCAGGAAACAAACTGAGGGTGCTGGAGTGGTGGGGGGTGGGAGGGATGGGGTGGCTGGGTGATAGACATTGGGGAGGGTATGTGCTATGGTGAGCGCTGTGAATTGTGCAAGACTGATGAATCACAGATCTGTACTTCTGAAACAAATAATGCAATGTATGTTAAGAAAAAAAAAAGAAGAAGATAGCAGGAGGGGAAGGATGAAGGGGAGTAAGTCGGAGGGGGAGACGAACCATGAGAGACGATGGACTCTGAGAAACAAACTGAGGGTTCTAGAGGGGAGGGGGTGGGGGGATGGGTTAGCCTGGTGATGGGTATTGAGGAGGGCACGTTCTGCATGGAGCACTGGGTGTTATGCACAAACAATGACTCATGGAACACTACATCAAGAACTAATGATGTATGGTGATTAACATAACAAAAATTTTAAAGAAAAAATAAAAAATAAAAGAATGAGAATCTAGATGTAAAATGGACAAGTAGGAACAGGTAGATTTAAAGTCAAAAGGTTGTTAAACACATTTGGCAAGGAAGAATGTCATATTCCTTTTAAATTAATTGGGGCATATTTTAATGACTTTATGTTATTAAAATGGGGCTTGACCATAGGCCATTAAGCTTGTACCAATCAAAAACTCTGAATTAAGTGGGAAAAATACACGTGCGTGTGTGAGTGTGTGTGTGTGTGTGTGTGTGTATGATATCATGGGAAAAAGTTACTGAATTTTCAGAAATGTTTCCAAATTGGTCTTAGGAAGAAATTCTCAAACCACAACCTTCGTTTAAAACAAACAACGGCAAAACACTTATTGTTTTCTCAAGGGATGCAACAGGTTAATTTACATAAGATTAAATGTCTTTCTCAGAATCAGAAACTGTTTAGACATTTTAAGTGTCTTCATCTAACTCTGATCTCAAATCTGGAAAGAAATGGGAATACCCTTTAGCATTAACAAAATTGGGATTTCTGGTTGAGGCATGTATCACTTTATAATGCATATGGATTTACTGTTTTTATAGTAAATACCATAAAAGGTGGAATAGGTTCTACCTTCTTGATTAGAGTCAGCACAGGGAAGGTACCCGTGGGGACAAAGGCACAAACAAAGTCGCTGGAATTGCTTGAGAAGAGCAGCAAACAAGTTTCTTAGGGATCTCAGAAAGAAATAAACCACTCTGCCTGAAATTAGAGCCCAATAATTAGTCCACTTCTTTCTTTTTGAAGAATTTCCTTTATACTTTATTCCCAGGGCTAGATTGAACCATGGACTACAACACACAGAGCAGTGAGAAGAGGGATTCAGTGGTCTTAACCATGGGCTTGAAGTCCCCACTGGTGCCTCATGAAGGCCACGGAATCCCAACTAGGGAACCAGGGAACAAGCTCCAAGATTTCAGTAGAAGTCCTAACAGGGATTAAGAGCTACAGCAAGAGCATCGGCATGAGCATCCTCCATGTGTCAGGCAGTGTGATGACCGTTTAATATTTTTATTTTAATTCCTGTTAGTACTAAAAAAAAATTTAGCGTTTTCATCTCCTTTTGCATATGGTAAAATTGAACATCAGAGAATTTTAAAATCCTTTATCTAAATCTGAGCTTGCTAGTGGAATAGCCATTAGCCACATGTGACTATTTAAATTTAACTATAAATTACATTAAATTAAAAATTCAGATCCTCAGTCATACTCACATTTCATGCGTTGAGTAAATCGCATGTGCTTGGTGGCTGTGGTATCAGACCACCAAGGCTGAACATCTCCATCAGTTCGGAAAACCCACTCTGTGCGGCCCTTCTGGATGCTGGAAGAGCCTAGAGTCACATGCAGGCTGCCATAAACCCTGCTCTCTGCCCTCTTCTGTAACGCCCAGGTAATACCCTGATTCAGGAGAGTCCACATCCCAAGCTGTTGCTCTATTGCATCATCCCATTTCTGTTCTTTTAGAAACTAATGAACATAGTTTAAAATAAATCTATTTTAAGTATCTCTTTGACTATTACTTATATATGATTGCAAAAGTATTGGTTTTTCTTTTTGCATTAAAGAGTTGTGTAGAGTGATTTTTTTTAAAAAACACTTAAGGGCAAAATACTCCCAAGTAGAGTTCTTATCAAGATGGTTGCTGTCTTCCTCACATGTCTGTGTGCAGACACTTTCCCATCTCCCGAAGGTACAGGGGTTACTAGTCACACAACAGTCCTCTGTCCTGGAGAGCTTTCGTTCGAGGAGGGCGACAGACAAGTTTATAATCGTTTGTAGTATGTTAGAAAGTAATGGATTAAGAAATACAAGAAGGAGGTCTCGTGGAGTTTGCTATTGGAAATCAGGTTTCAGATAGTACAGAAGTGAAGTCACCAATACTCAGCCAGTTCAGGACTGGTCCCCAGTCCTGGCAGGAAGACTCCAAGGCTAGCTGGAGGCTCGCCTGATGAGCTCTAGGACAGCGAGGGAGGCTGGGGCGTGGCATGAGGAAGGGGAGAGGGCAGGGAACAGAAAAGGTTGGGGCATTGTGTTAGTTGTATGTGTCAACAACACTGGGCCAGAGGATATCCAGAGAGATGGTGAAACAGTCGTGTGTGTGTGTGTGTGTTTCCAGGCGACGTTAGCATTGTGTGTGTGTGTGTGTGTGTGTGTGTGTGTGTGTGTGTTTCCAGGCGACGTTAGCATTGTGTGTGTGTGTGTGTGTGTGTGTGTGTGTGGTGTGTGTGTGTGTTTCCAGGCGACGTTAGCATTGGAATCCAGACTAGGGGAAGGCGATCACCCTTGCCCGGACTGTTGGGCAGGCGCCCTTCTGTCGGGGCCTGCGTAGAACACATAGGCAGAGCAAGTGTCGGGGTGCTGCTCTCTGCTTGAGCTGGAGCATCTGTCCTCTCCTGCCCTTGGACATTGGTGCTCCTGGTTCTGGGGCCTTCGGGCTCACAGCAGGACTCGCACCATCGGCCCCCCAGCTCTCAGGCTCAGGCTGGAACTGGAGTCCCACCCCCAGCTTTCATGGGTCTCCAGCATGCAGGCAGCAGGTCAGGAACTTCTCCGCCCCGTGATCACCTCAGCCCATCCCTGATGGCACATCTCTTTCTGTTTATCTCTCCATCTCCTGTTGGTTCTGTTTCTCTGGAGAATTCTGATACAGCATGTAGGTCGCTTAGAAAATACTTGGCTTTCGTTGAGTGAGACAAGGAGGCCCCAGAAATAGATCATTTCAAATACAGAATGTACTAAGCAGCGTTTTATCAGAACCTCATATTTTGATAAATACCTAAAGTCCTCATAAGTGAGTCTTATGGTCTCTACGTAAACATGTATCTGTATTTAGATTAAATTACTATTCTTTAGGTATCCATTATATTTAAAACTAACTATGATGACCATACTTCAATCAGTGAGCTCCAGCTAAGAACAGTAATGATCCTCATTTGTTAGACGGTGTTTGAAGTACTTTAAATCACATTTTATCAAATGCTTCCCAGGAACTTGAGTCACTCGCGAGATGATTCAGCCCTTCTGCCTTGGGGAGGGGGCAGGGGCATCAGTCAGGTGTGATCTGTCACCCTGAATGTTTACACCTGGTGGGAAGAAACAAGCAAGTGCAGACAAGTAGCATTTCAGGTTCTTCACACATCTAGTGGAGCTATCTGTGATGTGCCATACGTTAATGGATATATTCATAGTGCAATATGTGATCTCAGACAACTCAGCTAGAGACAATGACTTCAAAACATTCTCTTTAAGAAACAGAAGCAGATACAGTAATTATGAGTTCCAAGTGTTATTTCCTTGATTCCCCACTTTGAAGCCAAAGTCGTTCTTCAGTGCAGCTCAAAGACCTACGCATCCACATACCACTAAGGTACTGGCGTACTTAGCAGAGGCCCTGTCTTCTGAGGTCAGACTTATGCCCAGTGCAAGACCTGCTTTAAAGGAAAGTTACTGAAAATCACTGCATATCAGTGCGGTGTGCCCGGTCCTGCAAATTAACCTCCCCTGTGACCATAGGATACATTTTAGCCTTTTGGCTTTTGAAACCTTTGCGGTTTATATGATATACATCCCATCTGCAGACACTGGATTGCATCCTTGAGATCTTTGTCTTTGCCCCGTCAGGCATTTCATTCCACACATGTAGACTTTCACTGCTCCTGATTCTCTGTCAGAAGGAATTGCATACGTAGAGGAAAGCTTAAGTCCATAGGCATTCTTTTTAGAGCAGTGGCGGCTCACTATTCTAGACATGAATATGTTTAACTCTTTATTACAGTGGACTTTGTATTGTTTGGAACCATCAGTATTTTTTGGCTTTACCTTTTTTTTTCTTTTTTTAAATTTTATTTTATTATGTTATCTTAATCACCATACATTACATCATTAGTTTTGGATGTCGTGTTCCATGATTCATTGTTTGTGCATAACACCCAGTGCTCCACGCAGAACGTGCCCTCTTTAATACCCATCACCAGGCTAACCCATCCCCCACCCCCCTCCCCTCTAACCCTCAGTTTGTTTCTCCATCGTCTCTCATGGTTCCTCTCCCCCTCCGATTTCCCCCCCTTCATTCTTCCCCTCCTGCTATCTTCTTCTTCTTTTTTTTTTCTTAACATATATTGCATTATTTGTTTCAGAAGTACAGGCCTGTGATTCATCAGTCTTGCACAATTCACAGCGCTCACCGTAGCACATACCCTCCCCAATGTCTATCACCCAGCCACCCCACCCCTCCCACCCCCCACCACTCCAGCAACCCTCAGTTTGTTCCTGAGATTAAGAATTCCTCATCTCAGTGAGGTCATATGATACATATCTTTCTCTGATTGACTTATTTCACTAAGCATAACACCCTCCAGTTCCATCCACGTCATTGCAAATGGCAAGATTTCGTTTTTTTTTTTTTTTTGATGGCTGCATAATATATATATGCACAATGGAATATTCAGGAACCATCAGTATATTTTATAATGAATCTGGGGATTACCAGCTCCAAACCATTTCCAAATAGAGTCAATACTAGATTTATTCACTATCTCTCCATCAATGAATTGCTGAGGTGAAGTCAAAGCGTTAATTATAAAATGGGGTATCTGCTTCTTAAAGGGTATAGGGGCAGTAACAAAAACTTGGAATAATAAATTCTTTCACTCAAACTTAGTTGACCTAAAAACAAATTTACCTTCAATTAGTTATCTAAAAACCTTTTACCAAAATGTTCACATGATAATTAATGTGTCTAATGATTAAGTCACTTAAAATTTAATCTAATTTGGGGGTGTTAATATTTTATAACCATTTTTTATGTATTAGTGATTATATAAATTTGGTGATTTAAAAAATTAAAGTTTTTTTCTCAAACACTTTCTAATTTGTGTACATCAAACTGTATCTCATATAATCACAGTGCTATATGAGCACCAGGGCTTATAGAAGTCTCTTTCAGTGTCCTCATGGAAAAGACACTTTAAATCCTAATATCTTGAGAACTTCTGATAGGAATATGACTTTGATAAAGAGTCTTATCAGTCAGAGTGTAGTCTAGGTTATGCTGTGGTGATGATCCAATATCTTAGTGTCTTAGGATAACAGAGGTGTGTTTTCAGTCATACTACGTGCATGCCACAGGACACTGGGGAGTCTGTCCCCTGTTGTCCTCATCTGGGGACCTTGAGTGAGGGAAGCCCCCCTTACCTGGGTTTGCTGGTGGTCACTGCTACACGAGAAGATGGGGAATTGTGTACCAGCTCTTAAAGGCATCTGCCTGAAAAAGGCACTCCCTTTTTGCACACATTTCACTGGGCCACACAAATCACATGATCATGTTTAACCTCCAGGAATAGGGAATTAATTGTATGTAATTGTATCATGTGCCCAGAATGAAGAGAACCAGAAATATTAGCTGTAACAACATCTGTTTCAAGGTTCTTAAAAAAGGAACCGAGGGAAGAAAGGGAGAGAGGGAGAGCTGGAGGGAGGGAGGGAGAGAGAGAAAAAAGAAAAACAGGCAAGGAAAGAAAAGAAAGAAGACCTACTTAAAAAACTGCATCTTCATGTGTGTCTCCTTTAATAGCAAGACATATAAATGTTAGTTTTCACCTACAGTGTGTCAGGTGGGTCAGGAAAGGCTCCTGAAATGAGGTGACATATAAGCATGATCTTGCAGAAGAGGAATAGGAATTTGCAGAGAAGAGAAGAGCTGAAAGGGACTCCAGGTCTGAGATGAGCGTCATTGAAGATGCAGAATCAACATAGACTGGGATTCAGCGATGAGAGACACTTTCTGTTTATTTACTTTTTAAATGACTGGGTGTGATAGGTTGCGTTGTTGGTCCTCAGCTTTCTTCACCTTCCTGTCATCTGTGGGATGAACATATATTTTTGCCCCATGGCTTATTTTAGATGTGACCACGTGACTTTTCTGGCCAATAGAATGTAGGTATAATTGACAGGGTGCAAATTCTGAGCTCTGACTTTAGAAGGTGTCACAGGTTTCTGTTGGCGGCTTTCTGTCCAGCTGGGGCTGGTCAGTGAGGCATGGGAAGCAGGCTACCCCAGCTAAGCATCAGACACACAGCAGACCTCCTGTAAATGGGGTAATAGATGCTTTTTATTATATTACTGAATTTTGTGGTGGTCACTTTGTTACACAGCATTGTTGTATCAGCAGCTGACTTATAACAGTAGAAAACTTACAGTATTTTACGTTTTTCAAGACAGAGTTGAGTGAAGAAGTTGATTTTCAAGTTCAAATGTTCCAACAAATTTTAAAGTCAAATATTTTAATTAAGAAAACATTTATGTAGTATCTGTTTTACTTATATATAAGTGTGTGGGAGGAGCAGGGGGGGTATGTTTTTGACTTCTTGAAAAAGAAAGTTCTAGACATGGGAGCTTTCTGTTTGGAGTTCTGCCCAGCTTCTACTGGATGGGAGAATCAAGACCAGGAAGAATTTCCCTGTGCCAGCCCTCTGCTTGCTATGTCCACCTGCCTGCATAGCCCGTGCTGGGGGTATCAGCAGGTCAGTGACAGTGGCAGTTCTTATGCTGTAAATCAAACCTGATCTGAATTCCTTCTAGAGGAAGTTTCTCATATGTAGATACCACTTTCTTTGTTTTCGGTACAGACTTGGAACCGGAATGTGTTGGTTATGAACTTGGATCTGGAGGAAAACAGAGCTTGGAACTTGACCCTGCCACTTACTAGCTGTGTTGCCTTAGATGAATTATTGAACTTACTTAAACCTGAGTTTTTTCATATAAAAACTGAAGATGATAATATTACCTATTGCACCTGGTTGTTCTAGGCTGATGTTTTAGAGGTATTTGGCATTGTGCCGGGCACAAAGGAGGAGCTCAGCTCCTTTCCATCCATTGATGGAAACACTGATGATGATGGCTTTCTGCTGGTCACCTTTTGTGATCATTTGAAGACAGGAAAGCAAATAATTGTCCATGTTGTCACCTTACAGATTCTACTAACCTTATATTTCTTGGTTTTTGGTTAGCCTAAAGGAGAAACTGTCATACGGAGACTTTGTTCAGGTACTTGTTATTCTAACACAGCACATTAAAAAAGAGCATTCTAACCTGTTTTAATCTACAGTATTTCCAATCCACAATCACCCTTTTGGCCAAAGTACAGAATTAAAAGTATTTTTAATGAAAACATGAGGTTAGAGTAATTGAAAATTTCCTGGTACGATGATCTTTTATGTATTTACTTTTAATTTTTAATTATTTTTTAAATGAATTCCAGTACAGTTAACATAACGTGTTATATCACTTTCAGGTGCTACCTTTAAAAATAATATGAATACATTGTATTTTCCTAGTATGCCCCAATTTAAATCAACTGGATAGAATTTTTTCTTTGACACTTTCAAGAACTTAATGCTTAACTGTTCTCTGCTCTCCACCCATATGAAGACCTCATCATATATTTTACAGGACAGATAAACAGATCATTGAAACTATTTTCACACTTTAGTCTGGGCTCATATAACAGTAAACTTTCATGTTGCGAAATGCATCATCATCTGAAACATTATCTGAGCGATACATCAGAGAATAAAGTATCTAACATCATGTAATTAGCTTTAGAAGTGAGGGTTGAGCATAAATGACCGCATTTTGACAGGTTAAAAACAACAACCACGGCAACAAGGCTGGTTCAGAAGAGCCCGGCTCCATTAACCATGTACATGGGTGACGTAGTCGTTGAACTTCTCTACTGTCAGTTTCCTTTGTGTCCTTTGACCTTCAGCTTTCATCATAGCTTCGCTGACCGAGCGTGGTAATGTTGTTCTCCTGGGGATTGTGTGCATGTGCGCATGCATCGTGTGGTATGTGTACGAGATGCAAGGTGCTGTGTGCAGGGTCCTGTTCTGGGGGGCCTATGAAGTTCACACTTAAGAATAAGACATGGATATCTAAAAGTGCTTTAAATCAAAAGCAAGAAAAAAAATAACTTTCACTGGGCAAGGTTCTCTTGCTTGTACATACAACCTGCCTCTCAGTAGCTTAAGCAAAAAAGGGAACGTGTAGACCCTGGGGAAGAAGAGTCTCGTAAATAGTGCTAGATTCAGGCACAGCTGGTTACAACCATGGGGTCTTCAGAGACTGATCTCCCTCTGTCCTTCAGTTCTGCTCTCCTTCGTGTGGGCTTCATTTGCAGGAATACTCGGTGGGCATGTGGCTCCTGGCTGCTTCAAGTCATCACCTGCCTTTTCGTTAGCAATCTCAAATATATTTGTATCTGAATAGACTATTTATATTTTTCACATTCTTTTATGACTTTATGTGCTATTCCTTATCTCTAACATGCCCGCTCCCCTTTATTTAACTGATCAATTATTAATATTTGTTCAAGTATTAGTTTAGATTTTACCTCCTTCAGGGAGCCTTCCCTGATCATGTGAGACTTTTTTCTCTTAATTGTGTGCTAATTATGCCATCTGTTTAGCCTCTTCCGGCATTTATTACATGATTGAAAATGTCTGCTTATATTTCTCTCTCCTCAACCTGAAACATGATACGTGTCAGAAAGTAGATGCTCAGTAGCAATATGTTTTTCAAAATGTCTCAATTCCCGTTTTTGTGGAAAGATCTCTTCCTGTTAAAAGTAATTATCTGAAAAAAAAATAATGTGTCTTTGATCTTCATAGGCATTTCTCTTCTGATGAAATTTGGAATGAAAATATTTATATTTTAATAATTTGTAAGCTGCCTCTCCTACCCTCCCCCTCTTTCGCGCCCCCAGCCCCATATCTACTGTGTGAGCATGCAGACATTTTGCTCCCATCAAAAGAGTCAGTCTGGTGTGGGGACATTGATTCATTTAAGCAGATTACTTCTGTCTGGAAAGAAGTAGTGGCACTTCTCTAAAATTGTATATCAGATGAGATTTCTCAGAGAAAACCAATAGAATATAAAAGAAGCAAAGACTATACTGTAATAGGTACTGAATATTTATATTAATATTAGCAATAACTGACTCTCTCCCTTCCCTTCCATTCTCCCTCCTCCTTTTATATTCTCTCCTTGTCTCCTTCTTCCTCACCTCCATCACTTCCTCCTCCTTGTACTCTTTCTTGTGCTCTACTACCACCGCCACCACTGCCATCCACCACCACCATCACCACCACCACCGGTCACCATTACCTCCACCACCACTGCTGTCATCACCTCCATCACCATCACCATTTCATCTTCACCTCCAACACCACCCTCATCACCACCATCACCAGCACCATCACCACCATCACCACCACATCACCACCATCATCACCACCATCCCATCATCACCACCATCACCATCATCACCACCATCACCATCACCACCATCACCACCATCACCACCATCACCACCACCACCATCATCACCACCACCACCACCACCACCACCATCACCACCACCACCACCATCACCATCATCACCACCACTACCACCGCCATCATCATCAACACATCACCACCACCACCACCATCACCACCACCACCACCGTCAGCACCATCACCACCATCACCACCACCATCGCCACCATCGTCACCACAATCACCACCATCATCACCACCATCACCATCACCACTACCATCCTCACCTCCATCACCATCACCATCAGCATCACCACCACCATCACCTCCACCACCACCATCATCACCACCACCATCATCACCACCATCACCTCCATCACGACCACCACCACCACCACCATCACCTCCATCTCCACCGCCACCACCATCACCACCATCACTACCATCCTCATCACCACCACCACCACCACCACCACCTCCATCATCGTCACCACCACCACCATCACCAGCGTCACCACCACCATCATCACCACCACCATCATCATCACCATCATCACTGTCATCACCACCACCACCACTGTCACCACTGCCATCATCACCATCACCACCACCATCACCACCATCATTTCCATTACCACCACCACCACGACCACCATCACCTCCATTACCACCACCACCATCATCACCACCATCATTTCCATTACCACCACCACCACCACCACCATCACCACCATCACCACTATCCTCATCACCACCACCACCATCATCACCACCATCATTTCCATTACCACCACCACCACGACCACCATCACCTCCATTACCACCACCACCACCATCACCACCATCGCCACCATCTTCATCACCACCACCACCATCACCTCCATCACCATCACCACCACCATCACGTCCATCACCATCACCACCACCACCATCATCATCACCACCACCATCATCACCACCATCACCTCCATCACCACTACCACCACCACCACCATCACCTCCATCACCACTACCACCACCACCACCATCACCACCACCACCACCACCATCACCACCACCACCATCACCACCATCCTCATCACCACCACCACCACCACCATCACGTCCATCACCATCACCACCACCACCATCCTCATCACCACCATACCCACCACCATCACCTCTATCACCATCACCACCACCATCATCATCATCATCATCACCATCATTACCTCCATCACCATCACCATCATCTGGAGTTTCAACCAATAACTGGGGTTTCAAACTCAAGTGCCTGAACAGACCAGGCTGAGAACATATATGTGTGACATCAGTTTATACATGGCAGGTAAGGTTATAGATGTGACACTCCTTGGTGACATTTTAAACATGAACACCCCTTCAGTCAAACTACATTACAAACCCTTGAGCAGACTAAAACAAACAGATGCTTAAAAACAGAAAAAAAAGAACAGTGGATCAAATGAACATGTCAAGATATGTTCTGCCCCCTGATTGTCAGTCTGCTGTCTCTGCTTTTCAGTCTACATGGCTGCCAGGTGTAGGTTGAATGAACTACGTGGCAGAAAGTTGAAGACCTGACCGCTAACCTCCCCCAGACTGCCATCCCACTGGAAGTGTATAATATGGTGGTTGAAAGCAGAGCCCCTGGGACTGGAGATCATCATTGTTGTCCCCTGCCCCCATTGTGTGACTGCAGTCAGGTCATGTAACCTCTCTTTGTCTGTTTTCTCCTAGGCTGTACTAAGAATTACATGAGTTAATAAATAGAAAATGCTAGAATTGTGTCAGGTATGAAGAAATATAAATCTCTATATTGGGCTTCACTTCTTCGGCTATACTAAAGAAATGGACCTAGATAGCTCCTAAGATATGTTTTGGTTCTGATTCTTTATGCCCCAAAGAATTTTCACTCATATACTGGCTTTAAAAAAATTATTTTGAGAAAGCCTGAAAGCTGTTAATAGTTCCAGTTACAAAGAAAAAATTGAGTCTTATAAATGTTAAAATTATTGACCTGCAAACACTTGGCCAATGTGTATGAAGTTGAATTCTTACCTTTTTATAGTGGACGCTGTGGTTTGTAAGCATGATGTCTCATTAGCTGCAAGCCCAGGCGTTCATTCTCCCAGTTTCTGGAAATGTGGGCAGGTGAAAGGTCTCAGCTGAGTCTTTCTTCATCCACTGAAGGGAGTCCCCACATCCAGAGTCCTGCCCTGTCCTATAGTCATCTACACCCAATGTCTTGGACCATGTGGAGGTAGAAGGCCCAGCTCTCCGTTCCCAGTTTGGAAGGATTCTGCAAGGCCTTCTTGTCTCCAGAGATTCCCGTGGATTCCAGGAAGGCCACTGTTGTGAGGACATCTCAGTTGAACTCGTGCTTCTGCTGCACGCTGCTTTCTGTATGCTCTCCGGAGCTTCGGTCCAGTCAACTGCCTGCACAGAAATCAGCATCGCTGGGATTTTGTTCTCTGGAAATCCAACCTACAACACTTTGGGATCCTTGTAAAGAATAACGATGAGAAAGCAGGTACATAGAGCAAAGTAGGGATAACTTGACATTTAATATTTTTATATTCTCATCAAAGCCAAGTCCCATTTTGGGACCATACTTTCAAATTTATATTTACAATCAGAAAAGGGACGAAATTTCCAATCTTAAAAAATAATGCCTAACTTTTATAGAGATAAGATGAATTGAAGTCCACTAGATTTTAAGACGTTTTATTTAAAATTACTAATTCAGGTGTTGCTTATACTGAGAATGGGCCAACCTGGGTGTCAACCCCAATGGTGGGTATATTTTGCTTATACTTAAATTAGAGTTGACATTTTGAGAATTTATAAAAATCCTCAGAGCAGTAGTTGTAGCCTTGGAAATGAGAAAAAATATATCTCTGCACATTTCTAATCTAGACAATGACAGGGAAATCACTCTTTATATTAGGAAGAAAGTGAACCATCAGTCGACAATTTCTGCTCTGTCTAGTCTAGATTTTGAATAATCCCAGAAAAGGAGTATCAGATTTTTGCTAAGCATTTGTGGCAGTTTAGGGGCATTTAAATTCAAAGGAGTATCATGGAGTGAAGTAACTTCATTGTTGCTTCTAACAGGAAAGGAATTAAATAAAATACCAAGCAAAATCTCATGATGTGGAATCAAAGTGGTAAATATATCTATTTCACTTTAGATGCTGATTTTCAGTCATATTTGGATTTAAGACTTAGCTGTTTAGAATTATTTAGTTCTTCTTTGAAAAACATGATGTATGCCTACCATATTGTGTTACTTACTTTTCTTCAGTGTTTGACAACAGTATGTTGTCATATTGATATTTATGTATATTTATGATAACATTTGAGCGGACTATAATAGGTAATGGCAATTATTTTTATAGAATTTCAGATAAATATCAAATATAAATAATTATGCAGGGTACATTAGTGTGCTGTGGTTTCTATAACAAATACAGTAGGCTGGGTGGCATTAACAACAGCAATTTATTTCTTCCCAATTCTAAGATTAGGGAGTAAACAGGGTTAGTTTGAGTCTTGTCTTGCAGATGGTCACCTTCCACTCTCTTCACACAGTGGCCCCTCGGTGTGTGTTCTAATCTCTTTCTTGTAAGGACGTCCATGAGATTGGATTCGGGCCCAACCATATGACTTCACATCACCTTGATGAACCTGTTTAAAGGCCCGATCTCTAAATAGTCGTATTCTGAGGTACTGGGATTACGACTTCATTAAAAGAATTTTGGGGAGGCACAATTCATTCCATAACACAGGTTAATACATACTTGAGCACCAAATTAATTCCCTGAATATTAAGTAAGTGGGTTCTGTGGAATAATGGAAACAGAATGCACTTGTTTTCAATCGCCGCTCTGACATTCAGTGATGGGAGCTAACAGAGGCGAGAGCCCCTCGCTCAGCCTCTGCTCTCGTGGGTGTAAGACACACGGACACTCGTGCAGTCACGGCATCAGCAGTACGCTATTTGAATAACAGAAAGTTCAGTGAGGCCTGACCTGACTAGGAAGCCTTCTGCAGGACACGGGCCTCCGTGGAGGACCAGCTAAGGGGGGAAGGAGGAGAGAGCAGGAAAGGACATCGCGGGAGCATGTGAGGGGTTCACCGATGACACGGGCGCAGACACGGTGCAGATAGAGGGTGCCTCAGTCCGGCGAGACGAGAAGGTCGCTGGAGGTGTTCTGCAGGGGAAAGTGTATCACGATGATGAGGTTTTGGCAGCAGAGCACCACGTACACTGGAGGGTGAGACCCGATGTTCATCAACATCGGGAATGTTAATGAACTAAGTCCGTGCGGCTTTGAACTCAGCCGGCGGGGCCGCAGCCGAGCCAACAGAATGACGCAGAGGTTACTGTGAAGGACGAGGCGAACCAAGGCTTGCTTTTCAGGACGAAGACGGAACAAGGACTCTCAGAATATTCTAAGATGACTGCTGAAGAGGTCAAACACTTAAGTAGGGAAGTTTGAAATAAAACCTCTGTTTTGGAGGGGGGTTGAGTTACCTTTTACAAATCTGGAAAGGCTACAGGTTATCCCGGTGAAAATACCTGACACACGGCTAGAAAATGGGGGCCAGGCCCTGCAGGGCACGGACACCGGACATGCACATGGTCAGTGAGGTCGTCCCTGTGTGAAGGGGCGAGGGGGTCAGGGGTTCCAGAGGCGCTGGGTGTTGAGGGCACCGTGTGGTATGAAACATGACAAACTGGAGACCTCAGAAGGGGCCTGATATAACTGGAGGCAGGGGTCCTAGGAGCAGTCCTATTGGTACAGGGAAAAGGGGATCTAGGACGTCAACAGCGGCAAAGGATAATTGACACAAATACTGAAATTATCAACACAATGGTTGAAAGTGAGGATTAGTGCCAAATCCTGAATTCCGTGTAGAAAGTGGGGGTGGATCTTGCTCACTGGGGCGGGGGCAGGGGGGTGGGTAACAGCAGCAGTGTTTGAAAACGGAAATCCCAAAATAACATAGATTTCTCCTGGCAAGCCCCAGATGTCGTGGATCAGCAGCCGTGCTCACATGGCATGCCCACGGGGATCCAAGAGCAGTGACACCAGCACGCTTGCAACGGCATATGTACTTTTGTAAATGTTAACTATGGGAGCACATGTGTCTTGTCTTCTATCAAGATGGTAATCCTTCAGGGAAGCTCCTCATTGCCTTTCTCTCAAGAAATCAGTACAGTTTTTTTGCACGTAGTAGATCTAAGCCTGAGCTTTTTAAAATTTTAAATGTTTGAAAACTGTAACTAAAACCAATAATTAATTTGACCTGCCATGAAAGTGTGAATTCGCACACACAAAGAAGCATGTATGTGCACAACTGAATGCAAACGTATTTAGGCCCATAGACTATTAGATCCAGAAGGTGATAAAGAGGTTATCTGAGCAACCTTCTTATTTTGCTGTAATTCAACAAATTCATAACAAGTTTAAATACTGTATATGTATTATAGTATTTAAGTGGATTAAAATAATTAAGCCAGTTAGAATAGTTCGTGACACACAGGAAGTGCTCAATAAATATTGGCTCAAGTTAATATTTTAATTACTATCTCATCCATGTTCCCTTCTGTAGGGATCTGTAGGGAAATGTGAGTGGGAAAGCACATAATGACCAAGGAGACATACAAATATTTCTATATAATTGTGTATCTCCAAGAATATTTTGAGTAGTAATAAGAAATTGAAAGTTTCAAAAACTCAGATTTATGAAAGTAACAGTCTTTCTTTTCAAAGGTAGCATTTGCTTTATTTCACACATGAAGAGTGAGTATATTAGACACTATAAAGTTGAGTGAATATCAAGAAATACCACCATTATTATATATTATTACCATTATAGTTTTTGTGAGTAGTATTATTTACATGGAAGTTTAGGATTAATTGAATACTTCAATTTTATTTATGATAACACATTCTTAATGCTTTGCCCACCCTCAAAAGCAATGACTTCCTTAATAGCCTACAGTGTATGAGTACCCCATGTGGTTCCCAGAAAAATGTGGGTATGTGAGGAAGTTGGCATGCAACTAAGAGATTCTTTTTTTTTTTTTCTAGATTTTATATATTTACTTGAGAATGAGAGAGAGAGCATGAGCAGGGAAAGGGGCAGAGGGAGAAGCAGGCTCCCCACTCAGCAGGGAGCTGGATTCGGGGCTCGATCCCAGGACCCTGGGATCATGACCTGAGCTGAAGGCAGACACTTAACCGACTAAGCCACCCAGGCGCCCTGAGATTCTTCTTACATAAATAATTGATGATAGTGTAGGGGCTGAGGCCTGGAATGTTCTCTTTGGTCCTGGCTGTGAAGGGCAGCTGGCTTCTCAGAAGCTGGACAAGCTTCTGAGCCCGCTGAGGCTGCTGTTACCTTTCTTCAGTGTGCTCAGACTCTTCAGATTTTGTGGAAAGACATTAAGAATGTTGCCGGATGTGTGGGTAGTTATTGTTCTTCCTGAGCTGGGCTACTTTGTATAGTGCTTTGCTACTTTGTATAGATTTTATAGTCTCCAGTCCGCAAATCACCTTAGGAAAATATGTCAGATTACTACATGTATGAATGAATTTTATAAGTCAAGTATTCAACTTTGTCATTAATGTTCATATTATTAAAATATTCAAAGATGTCAATAGGTCAATCACTTGGGATTTTTGCTCGATTTAAGTCATTTCCTCAAAGTACCTTAGTTGAGGGGTTGGTATCGCTGGGCAATATTGTACAAACTGGGCTGCTAGTGAACAACTCAGACTGCTCGGGAGCTTGCCCGGTGCCTTTCTGAGCTGCTGCCAACCTCCAGCAGCATGCTGCAGGTTACGTAAGAGCGCAGCTCTGTCCGGCCTGTTTTCTGCCGCACTGCCTCAGGAGAGAACCTTACGAATGGCTTGTCTATGCTTTTCCAAAATCGGTCAATAAACATTAGCACATTTAAGAAGTCATTCACTGTATGCAGCCAACCTTGGTCCTGGAGCATATACTCAAGGTGACCTGTTCGGCAGGGCCCCAGGCTGGGTAGCAGCTCACCTCGGGGAGGCCTTGCACCGTTGGGTAAGACTGCGATTGGCTATGGCGTTTGGCATTCCTGTCTAATGCATCATAAACCAGAAACAGGAAGTAAAGGGCACAAAGAGTGTATTTATAGCACCTACATACACATGGTGAATGTCTGCTTGAAAGTAGTGTGTGTGTAGAAACAGATGCCCCTCAAGTCCTGCAGCTCTGCATGCACCAGGGGGGCCCTTCACCCAGACGAAGAAATATGCCTACTGATCAAGAAGGTACTTTCCTTTTAGAAAGGATCTTCTGGACATTTTACAGTTTTAGCTAGTGTTCATCCAGGGTAAGAAGTAAGCAATAGGGATTCCTTAATCATTCTTAACATGAGACCCACACCTGCATTGTATGAGGTTTTGTTAATAATGATTGACTTTCAATATTAAGACAAGATCACACCCCCTAGAAAATAAAAATGGGGTCTCCACCATGCTGTTTACCTGGACTTGACATGGAAGGCCTAAGAATACCTCACCTTTCACTCCCATGAAATTTCACAAGACACTTTCCAAAGCACGGCGTCATTCGCTCTCACAGGACCTCTGTGAGGTGTCAGCACATCCAACTGCCCAAAACACGGCGGTCAGACGTCGGTGCAGGTGGCAAAGCCGAACCAGGAATCCGCATCCAGAAGGTGGTCGTAGCTTCTTTCCCCCTCCCACATGTCTCCTCTGGACGGGATGCCAGCAGAGAAAGTATGATTGCAAAAAGCAAAAGTAGTTGCCAAATGCTCTAATGGGGTGATGTGAAGCCAGGGACGAGAATGAATTCTATCTGAACTATAGGAAGAATGAAAATCATTAATACCAAGAGGTCTGAAGATCTGAATCTTCCAACGGAAGCACCAGGATAGCATTTAATGGAGGGTCTGTGTAAATGAGGAAATGGCAAGTATTTTAATGACATTAATCTCTAGACTGACATATACGTGTATTTATATTTAAACGATTGAGTTCCTGAGGAATCCATCAGGTCACCTCTGTGAAATGTTTCTGTCACAGGTCTGGTGTGATCACCTTATATTATAAACTGAAAACGTTTTCAGAGGCAAATAAATACTTTCATGAGTGAATCATCTAGTGCTAAAATTACTTGCTCTGGACTGTTTGTTAAGTGGATCTTAGATGAAAGAGGTAAACAATGCCTGGCATTTCCAGTAGGCAGTACTGCGTGTTTTCTCGTCACATCATCTAGAAAATGCCACCTGCTGGAGTCCGACTTTGCTACCATGACTCTGCCAGGGCTTTCCAGCTTCTACCCCATCTGGGAGCAGCCGATCTTGAAGCCTCTGTAGAAGAAACACGCAATTGAGCCACATTAGCGGCCTCAGAGTGATTCCATGGAACACGGATTCATTTTCAGTTAACAAACATTCCTATGCTTGTCATTTGTGCTGAGAAACATGGTTCCTTACTCATGTAATCCACTTAAAAATATTATCCTCATATATTTTATGGGTAGAACTGAAGCCCTTCTTTCTATGGCTTTGAGGGAATGAATGGGACCATGTGTATCTGGCTCCTGCTATGGGCTGAATTGTGCCCCGACGCCTCCCAGATTCCTATGTCGGAGCCCCAAGCCTAGTACCTCAGGAGTTAACTCTGTTGGAGAAGGAGGTGATGAAGGTAGAACTAGGCTAGCAGCTCTAATGCAGTCCGATTGGTGTCTTAATAATAAGAAGAAATGTGAACACAGAGAGACAGCAGGTGCCCAGACAGAGGGACATTCGTGAAGAGGCAGCGAGAGGGGGGCCGTCTGTGAGCTACGGAGAGAATCCTGGAACAGATCCTTCCATCATGACCCTTGGAAGAAGCCAGCCCTGTCAGCATCTTGATCTGGGACTTCAGCCTCCAGAACTGCGAGAAAATAAATTTCTGTTGTTTCAGTCCCTCAGCTGGTGACGCTTTGCTGTGGCAGCTTTAGGTCTCGTACCTAAGTGTGACTCCTCAGCATCCAGCACCCTGCCTGGCACACTGCTGATGCTCCTGGCTTCATGGATGAAGTTCTTCTGGAGGAAATTCCCTCCTCTTCCTCCACTCTAAAGCAAGTGAAACCTTCCTGCACAGCCTCCCTTTCCTCTTCCCACAGAACAACCTGGCGGAGTTTAAGGGATCATTGGAGCAGCAAGTGGACTTTTGGATACTGGACTTGACCTACAGAATTCCTATTTTCTTGTCATTTAAAGAATTTTCAGGAAATTTCTGTCTTCAGATATTTTCTCCTCAAAGTTTTTAGTGTGATGTCCACACCAGCAAAAGAAAAAACAAAAACAAAAACAAAAACAAAACCCTGCAGATATCGTACAAAGTAAAGGGAATGTGACAAGCATAATAAATTTTTTTCCTGTGGTTTTATTTTTGTTTTGTGTCTCAGAATTTGGAAGGGACTTGGGGATAAGAAAATGAGTTTTGGCCCTCAGACATGTTCCTCAGGAAAAATAGTTTCAGCCTTCACCTTTAGGCTTGTGGCACATCCCCAGGGGAGGATGTTCTTGTGTCCTACAAAGTCAGCTCCTGAGGTGGTTTCTGGAGAGTAAAAACTTCTGTCTGGCATCTAGTGTAACTAATCATTCAACTCGCTTGAGAAAACTGTCAGCCTGACATTTAAGAAGATGGCTTGAAATTTATATTTTGCAGACCACATTGATCTCTAAGACAAACTATAAATCTGAAAAACGTAATTATCCAAGTATGTTTCATTGCGATTGTATTTCTAGCAATTGTAACAGAAAGAACAAAGGCTACACACGAAAAAAGAATTGTCCTCCTTTTTAGAAATTTGGCTATAAATGGTACTTAGAGCTCACTAAGATCTTAAATTCTTTCTGCAACGTTTACCCTCAGAGGCAAACGGTTACCCTATTTTATGTTCAAAGAAGTCAGAGCTCAAGTTCAGATGAAAATGAAGTCACTGCTAAATCTTCCTCAGGAAAGACAGGTAGATTATACTGTTTACAATTCATGTATCCTACTCATGATTAAACACAAGTCATCTACACATCCAGCATAGTCCTAAAATGCATGCATTTGCTGTTTTCTATTACACTGAAGGAAAAAACCGTGTCTGATATGGTCTAACATGAGATAGGATTACTGGGGATGGATGAAGCATTCTGGAGTGCTGAGAAGCTCCATAATATCTATTGTTCCTTGTATTGGAGCCAGGAGTTGTTAAAGAAAAGATCATAATATATTGTACATAGAGTTAAAAGCTACTTATCCTAAAGTGTTTATATGTATGTAAATTTGCTAATCTTTTAGTGTAGAGATACGGCTTTTGCCGTATTCTTTGGTAATTAGCATTGTTGGTTTTGTATTAATTCCAATTAAAATGCATGTTCTACCGTTTCGCCACCTGTGTAATCTTAGGAACACCAAATCTTTTTAGTTATCTTTTCTCCAATCTTAACATTTGTTTCACCCAGGTAAAATTTAGCGGCAGTTTTTTTTTTAGCACCTTGTCTTTATTGAACCATTCCATCGCAGTCTCCTTGGTATTCCTAGAAATCATAACCGTCTTCCTTTTTGCCTCTGTGTTTTATTGTTTACTCACAAATACAAATCAGCTGATGTGAGCCAGGAAAGAACTGATTTGAACAGAGTCAAGTAGGTAGAAGGCACACTAGAAATTCAGCTAATAGCTATGTGCTTTCAGTACATTTGGGCCTCTGTGTTTGTGTTTTATGGAAGAAATGGAAAGCTTTCAGTAATCTAGATGTGAGCCAATGGAGGTCAGTTCAAGGTTGCCTGAGAAGAGGTGGGGCTGCCTGAAGATGCCCTGATTCAGCTCACACTGATGGTGATAGGGATGCAGATGAAGCCACAGTAAGCTTGTGCCAAAATTACAACTGTATATCTATTGAAGTTGCTCAAACACAAATGGAAATAAGTCTTAGAAACAGCTAACTGTTTGTGGTATTCTAGATTAAAAACCTCTTTGCTTTTATATATGCTATTTAAAAATTAATAGCCTGGGGCGCCTGGGTGGCTCAGTCGTTAAGCGTCTGCCTTCAGCTCAGGTCATGGTCCCAGGGTCCTGGGATCGAGTCCCACATCGGGCTCCCTGCTCCGCGGGAAGCCTGCTTCTCCCTCTCCCACTCCCCCTGCTTGTGTTCCTGCTCTCACTGTCTCTGTCAAATAAATAAAATCTTTTAAAAAATAAAAATAAAAATTAATAGCCTGTATTAAGCTGAATATGCTCAGTTTGCTCTATTTTTCTGTGCTTAAGATCACCACTTACAAAAGTCAAGCAAAACATTCTTCCCTTCATTTTCTGAAATCCCAGAGGTCATAAATGTGTGCGGTTAAGTTTGGTTGCCGTAGGCTCCTTGCTGCTTTAAACATTCTTTTCTTTCGATCTTGGACTTAGGGCAAAGGAGACACTGGGGAGTTACTGGGTGCAGGTTATCTGCTAGCTTTTGGCTGGGGGTTATGTTATACCTTCCCCTGATCTCTAATTGCTTCTGAACTCCCCCTTCATTAATTATTGAACAGAAGCCACAAAATAAGAAATGAACATAAGCTATAAAGTAAGTGAGAATCCAATAGCACACCCTTCACATTAAGCTGTTCTATTGGTGTATAGAGAAAATCCCCTTTAGTCAATAAAACTGTAATGAAAATGGTTAAGAAAAAAAAACTGGCATAGAATGTGGGAGGTAGTTGATGCTAACCTAATTCACGAGATTTTTTATTAGTGTTCTAGTAGTGATTGTTGTCAGAATAATGGCCCCCAAAGATGTTTACCTCCTCATTCCTGGAACTTGTGAATCAGTTCCAATACCTGGCATAGGGCAGGAAGATTGCATTTGGAATTGAGGCTGCTAATCCACTGCCCTTAGGATAAGCAAGCATCCTTGATTGTCTAGGTGGGCCCCACGTAGTCACAACAGATTTGTATTAACCATGATGTTTTCTGGTGTTTTTTTTTCTTCATTGTTTCAAGAGAACATCTTCCTTTTTTTTTTTTTTTTTTTTGGTATTTTCTTCCCCTGCTTCATATTATATGCTTATCTAAGTTATTTAGCAACTCTTTATTGAACTACTAAGGATTAGTACTGTGTTCTTATGTGTGTTTGGGGGGGAACACTGTGAATTCATTTCTGTGTTAAATGCTAAAATAGCAACAAGCACAAGGCATTATAGTGACATGTGGGACGAATATATGTTTGGGGTATGTGCCTGTGTGTCCAAAATGTGATCCTTGAAGAGTCAATAGAGGATGAGACATGAGTCCTGAAAAACCAGAAGGGTGTGTAAAATGAGACAGAGTGACAAATGGGAATGATTATTCTTGGGGGAAAAATGTATATATATTCTTGAGGGAAACTGGGGGAAATGCCATGTGTAAAGAATCTGGAAGAAGCATCCTGAGAATTGCAAGTAGTTCAGTTTGACTGGAATGATAGGGGTCATAGGAGAAAGCAGCAGAAGTTGAGTGTAAAGAGTCTTATAGACCAACTAAGAGACTTTTGGACTCTGTCCTAAGCCCACACATGCAGAGAAGTCCAGAAAGTGGGATCTCAAGGGATTGAGATTCTCACCAACCTCAGGGAGGGTGTTAACCTGTTCGGTGCTCCTTATTTGAGATGTTACATAAGAGTCTGAGCCCAGGAAGCTCCTACCTTAATTTTAATTTGGATAATTACTCTGATTTCCAAATGTAATGTAGTTAATGCTTTTTTTGTTCTTAAATTTTCTAGCTTTTTTATTTTTTTATTTTATTTTATTTTATTTTAAGATTTTATTTATTCATTTGAGACACAGAGATACAGAGAGAGAGCATGAGTAGGGAGAGAGGCAGAGGGAGAAGGAGAAGCAGGCTTCCCGCGGAGCAGGGATCCCGATGCGGGGCTCGATCCCAGGACCCTGGGACGACTGAGCCATCCAGGCGCACCTCAATATTTATTTTAAAAAAGCTAGGGGCGCCTGGGTGGCTCAGATGGTTAAGCATCTGCCTTTGGCTCAGGTCATGATCCCAGGGTCCTGGGATCGAGCCCCACATCGGGCTCCTTACTCAGCAAGGAGCCTGCTTCTCCCTCTCCCACTCCCCCTGCTTGTGTTCCTGCTCTCACTGTGTCTGTCTCTGTCAAATAAATAAATAAAAATCTTTAAAAAAATAAAATAAATATTGAATTTGCTCTGGTTAATCTAAAAAGCAGCTTACTGCTCACGTATGGATGGATAATGGAGTGTGGTGGCTGCGCATATGTACCTAGCAACCTGGGGAAGCTGATAGAATCAGGCTCATTGGGAGTAACATAGGGGAGACTACTGAGTGCGACTAGGTGGCCGCTAGGAGTGTCTGTCTCTTACTTACTGTTGAGTTACATTAAAAGCAATTAGTTCCTTTACTTAAACATTATTATAGTTTGTAGCCACGAAAAGCAATTATGACAGTAATTTTCATGAAAAAGATGAGTGAGTAGACTCTGATGAAGAAGATAAGATTGCATTTTGCTGTGTAGTTTAGTTGCTAAACTTTGACCCCTGAGGAATGCATTCTTATTTTGGGATGATGGTCATAGTTTTGTAAATTCCATCTGGCAGCTCTGGGGTGGACACATCACTCAGACAGAACAGAGTCAGAAGGTGAAGTTTTTTGTAACCGTACGGGAAGAAGTTAGACCTGTGAACCAGTGTGGTTATAGTCAAACAGGAAAGATGAACAGTTGTGGTAAACACTGCAAAAACAGCATTCACGATAGTGATTAGGCTAATAGTTCACACTCACAGCTGAATCTGCAAATTGCAATGCACAATTATTGAAAGCGCTTTTCAAGGACTTTCAACAGTAGTTGTTTCTACTGAATTGGAAGAGTTTTTAAGAACCAGAGTTTTCCTAGCATTGGCTCATGAGTTCATTTTTCTGTTCTGCCCAAATCTGCACCGGGCACATTTAGTAAAACTTGATCTCTTACCTATATTTGACTCTTTCTATGAATAAAAAGGTAAATCATTTTAATTAGGTAATTTAATCACCATATATTAAAATTACATAGCTCCTTAGAACTCTAGATTATTTCATACATTCCTGATAATCCTATCTTGTACTAGATTTTATCAGACATGACCTTTTTTCCCCAATATAATAGGTTTGCATTTTATGACTGTGCTACGTGTGTTGAGGACTTGTGTTTCTAATAAAAAGCTTTATGTTTCTTAGTGGATTTACTTATCCTGACGATCATGCTTATTCTTGAGTTCAGGTTTGTACTAGTAGTCATTGACTCTTGTTTGCAAAAGAATCAAGAAGTAGATTGTTCATTGTTTACAGTGAGTATTCTAAAATTATATACTTTTTAGAGCTGGATCTGGATCTTCGTTACAAATGAAAATGCTAAGTGCAATGAGGGTGCATATTGTAGGGATTAAGGGAACGAATTTGATGCCCAACTGCCTCCCATTGAGTTCTGACATAGCCTGGCTCTATGAACTTAAGCAAGTCACTTAACTTACATTGACCTCCGTTACCATATTGAGATAATGAAAATAAAAACTAGGACCTTTCATGATTGTTGTAAGGTTTGAACAAACCAGTACACACAGACTGGCTAGGATGATGCTTGCACCCCCTGTGCATGCTTCCTTTTACTGACAGTAAGAGGGCTTTCCTGGGGTCCTTCATATTATCAGTGGTTGAGGAAAAAACAGAACACACAGCTCAGCGATGAACGTTAATAAATGAAGGTACTGTTTGTAGCATCAGCTCATAATTGATCTTGAGGAAATATAACTGTTACCATGAGCTGTCTTACATTTCTAACTTCGTTATAGAATATTATATTGTTTTAAGAAATATGGGTTAGGAAGTGGAGATAGAAATGGGGAGTGATGAGAAATATTCATGTGTCCCTGGAAAGAGAGAACCAAAATCTATAGGTTTTCTAGTTTTGAGTAATAGTTCAAGAAGCCTTTCTTTACAAATGCATGGGCCAAGCTTGGAACCCTTAAAATTAAAGACTGTTCCTGTCTTCAAGGAGCGTATAGGTAGTAAAAATAAAAGTAAACAAAAATATATATGCACTGCACATATATTCATACACATATACAAATGGGGGGGATAATTGAGAATTCCAAAGGGAAGATTATCTTTTTTCTAGACCTAGTGTTTCTGAAAGATCATTCTGTTTGTGGTGTTTGTGTGTGTGTGTTTTCTGAATAAGTAGCTTTGAAATTTGGATCCAAAGTTGAGAGGTTTCAGCATGCTCTGTACCTGGTCAAGTGTAGTAGTGATTCTTGCCATATAAAGGGACAGAGAAATGTTTTCTCAGTCAGTAATCCATATGTGACAGAAAATAGGTTATGACCAAGTCATCAAATAGTTGATGTGTCAAGGATTGTTATATAACTCATTTATAATTAAAAACCCATAGTATCTTATTTTCCTCAACCAGTTCAAATGTAGTCTGTTCTCTTATAGCTATAAAGTAGTTGCAACAAGAGGTTCATCCCTCTTTAATGAACGATCTGTGGCCATTCCAGGGTAAATTTCACAGAATCCCTTCTACCAAGTCAGGAAAATGTGACTGACAGAAAGCTGTGGTGAATGCCTAGCATCTCCTAACAAAGCAAAAGGTAGGATTTTTCAGTTAGAGTTTGTCAGAAGATTCTGCTGTGAAAAGTAGTTTTATTTTCAGGGTCTTGGATCATTATGAACCAGACATACTTACTCTAGTTACCACAAGCTGCCAGGGCATCTAGCAAAACTTTCCATGTAGTGATGAAAACAGTGATGGCAAACACAGGCCCCTCAGTGTGAATTCCTGAATGTTCTGGGCCATGTTTCCTGGAGATTGTGCAATAACTGGTCCCTAGTTTAGCTTTGAGAGGATTATAGGAACATGGCTCTACTGGATTGCTTCCCACTGACTTGGGCTCTTTTGGGAACCCTTTTTCCATAGGCCAAGAGTGATCAAACCCATCGGGAATGATCACACTAACTTCCCTTAATTATCATCCTAAATTTTGCAATTATTTTTCATAACTCTTCCATCAGGGAATGAATTATTTCTCAATAAATAAAATGAATCAATCAGACACATAGACTTCCTCTCCAAAGGCTTCATTCTGAGGGACAAATGTTAAGGCAAAATCTTTTAGCTTGTGTCTAATTGTCAAAAATGTGCATTTTCATTGGATTTGTTCCTGAATTCACAGCAATGCTGTCTGCCAGCCATACAGACTCACAAGTCTTACGCTGCCTCTGTGTGAGTTCTTGTAACAAAGTTCTGTCAGATGATATGTGGTCATATTATAGGTAAATGGAAGAGAGTAATAATAAAACAGTACTATAATCTGTGAGCCTCAGTCCCTGGTCCAAGCATTTAATACACATCATATTTATCTTCACAACAATCTTCAATATTGATACTTTCAGTTTTTTTTTCCTGAAAATGGCACACTACATTTCAGAAAAAAATAAAGCTCTTAAATTACATGCTAATAGATAGCTGTGGTATATTTTATGTTCATCCATATTCAGTGTTTCTCCTAGAGGTGCTCCTCAGTGATGGAGAGCTTTACACCACACCTATAGAGCTCAGGCATGACCGACCATCTGACAGGTTTTGGCCAATGAAATATGAACAGAAATAATGTATGTCATTTCTAGGCAGAAGCTTGAAGAGCCAGCATGTGGTCGACCATTTTGCTCTGTCATGAGAATTAGCAGTGTTCAAAATAGAACCTGCTCCATCAGCCGGGGTTCAGTGGTGAAGTGATGTGGAACAGAGTTGCAGCCAACCCAATATGGACATGTAATATATGCTAGAAATAAACCTTCACTGTCAGCCACTGACATATTGGGGTCATTTGTTACTGTAGCATAACCTTTCCTGACTGACACAGAGCCAAAGACAGGACATTCACTGAACTTAATCTCAAGGCTCCAGTTTGTACTGCTGCTTTTTTTCTTAAAAGGAATAACCCTCTTAGCATAGTTATTCATCAGTGTTTTCTTCTTGACCATATATATCCTATACTTGGGCATTTAGATTTCTCTTATTTCTCTTATACACTTAGATTTCTGTCATTTCTTATCATTTTGCCTTCATTTATTTCCATAAACAAATGAACAATGTTCATTTCTCTTTCTCTTTTGTCCAAAGGTCTTTATGGTGCTCAAACCTGGCTTATAATTTCCTTGTCCTACAACATACTTCTTGACTACCTGCACACCTTGCAGTGAGTGAATACACTGAAAACAGTCAAACCTGTTCTTGTGTTCAGACTTAGTTACCATGGTCTCCAATTCACAGGGCTCTTACATCACTAATGTGCTTTAAATGTATTTTGACTTTTTATCCAGGAATGAGAAAAAGCACATATTCAGTGGGACCGGAATTTGTTCTTACCACACGCAGGATTTAATGCAAGCCCTTATAGATGTCCCAAAGGAAGTCATGTTCCAAGAAATAGTGTTCAACAACCTCTCTACTGTGTTCTAAAAAGTCCAGAATTGCCAACTTCTTCATGTGCTGATGGTCTTGTAATTTTGTTGTTTGGCAATGGCTGGGTGAAGTTTCTGGCAGAAAGCAGCTGAGGGACTTTATTAAAGGACTGGACAACCTGGTCCTCATCAGTGGTCTAAGTGTGCAGGCATTTCCCTTGTAGGAAATATTTTCACTCAAAAATAAATAATTAGAACATTCTTAAGGATGAAGACAGCAGCAGAAAAAGATGCTGGCTCAGTTTTTGGTCAAGCTTGTTGTATAGTCCCAAAAGCCAAATAAAAATCGTAATTTAAAAATTCTTTTTAGCTTAATATCCAGTTTAACTGATGTTTTTTATTTTGTTTTTTTTTGCGTGATTTTTAAAAAGATTTTATTTTAATTTATTTGAGTGGGAACAAGGGAGATCATAGAGGGAGAGGGAGAAGCAGACTCTGCTGAGCAGGGAGCCTGACGCAGGGCTTGACCCCAGGCCCCTAAAATCAGGACCTAAGCCAAAGGCAGATACTTAACCGACTAAGCTACTCAGGTGCCCTTGTGTGTGTGATTTTTTTTTTAAGTAATACTGTGTTAAGGAAGGTACTAACATTGGCATTTATTTATAGGGTAAGCATATCTGCTTTTCTTTTAATTTTTGAAAGAATCTAGCTTTCTTTTTGAAGAGTGAGTTCATAAGATTTGATAACATTAAGTTAAAAGATAATTTATCCTTAGGTATTTACTCCAAAGAGACAAATGTAGTGATCCGATGGGGCACCTGCACCCCAACATTTATAGTAGCAATGTCCACAATAGCCAAACTATAGAAAGAGCCCAGATGTCCATCAACAGATGAATGGATAAAGAAGGTGTGGTATACACACACACACACACACACACACACACACACACACACACACAATGGAATATTACTCAACCATCAGAAAGGATGGAATCTTGCCATTTGTAATGACGTGGATGGAACTAGAGGGTATTAGGCTAAGCGAAATACATCAGTCAGAGAAAGACAGTTATGATATGATCTCACTCGTATGCAAAATTTAAGAAACAAAACAGAGGATCATAGGGGAAGAGAGGGAAAAATAAAACAAGATGAAATCAGAGAGGGAGACAAAGCATAAGGGACTCTTAATCATAGGAAACAAACTGAGGGTTGCTGGAGGGGGAGGTGGGTAAGGGGGGTTGGGGTAACTGGGTGATGGGCATTAAGGAGGGCATCTGATGTAATGAGCACTGGTTGTTATGGGAGACTGATGAATCGCTGACCTCCACCTCTGAAACTAAAAATATACTATATGTTAATTTAATTTAAATAAAAAAAGATAATTTATCTTAATTATAGGGCAAACGAATAAGGAAATGTCCATTTCACATTCAAGTGACTCAAGATCCTTATAATCACTGCTTATATGATGATGATTTTGTTCTTATCTCATAATAATTACCTGATGGTGCCCTTTACTTTCAAGGATTTAAGCGAACCTGGTGTACATGCCTGTGGAGGCAAAAGAAAGAATACATCTTATTAGTGTCAATCTTGGCTAATAATTTTCTCATTATTTTTACTTTATAACAATGTCCCAAATCCATTGCTTGTTTAATATCCATGATATTAATCCCAATAAACTTAAAATTCCCCGGAGTTCTTGCGGAGAAACTCATGGAAAGATGTCAACTGAGATACATGGCTGTTAAAATTGAGTTCATTTCATTTCTATCTAATTCAATTCTTTATATGCTTAGACTCTTTTCTTACTATCTGATTAATGGGCACAACAACATCCTTAATATAAACTTCCAGATACGATAAAGTAGATCTGGTTGAACCAAACTCCCTACAGAAAACAACTATAAAATCTGGGGGAAAATATTGCATGTTTAGGAGTTGCTGAGAGAGTAAGTTTTCATCAGGAGGAAGAAAAAATTGCAACTCTGTGTGGTGATACATGTTAACTGATTATAGTCATGGCTTTGTGGTGTATTCATGTATCAAATCATTACCTTTACCCCTAAAATTAATATAATGTTATATATCAATTGTATCTCAGTGCTTAAAAATCTGGGGAAATATATATATATATATATACACACACACACACATATAAAGACAACTATCCAAAGCCACGGGTGAGTATACAAATGTGGATAGAAACTGAAGTGAAGTTGGCATTTGAAAGAAAGAAAAAGAATAAGGGAACTTACTCCTTATGCAGCTTTTAGTCTCAAGGTACATTCCAGTGAGCACCAAGAGGACCAACTAAAGGGCCCATAGAAATCTTTAGTCTTCTTCGCTTTGAAAACCGGAGTTAAGTTTTGAGACAACCACAGCAACTGAAATTTTAGAGTACACCCTGGAAAGGATACCACTAAAGGGGAATACCCAGACTCTACATAGGAAGTTTTCCCTGAACCTTGACCTATGCATATGCTGTGCAAATTGTAAGCAGGTCAGGTGAGACAAAAAGAATTAATAAAACATTTAAGCTGCCACCCACCATGGATGCCAACTTTTGCAGTTTTAGTTCAGCCCCATTAACTGCCTGCTTAATAAAATAATAGCACTCTTTGGGGAAACAAAAAAATTCAGAATTTTGTACAACAAATAATTCACTATGTCCATGGTATAATTCAAAATTACATGCCATATGAACAAATAAGAAAACTTGTTTTCGCTAGGGGAAAGACAAATGATAGAAACTTTGAGATAGCCTAGATATTAGAATTAGCAAACAAATATTTTAAAGCAGTTTTTGTACTTATGCTCAAGGAATTTTTTAAATCAAAGATAAAACTGGATGTTTCTTAATAAAAGTAGGTTGATGGGTATTAAAGAGGGCACGTTCTGCGTGGAGCACTGGGTATTATGCACAAACAATGAATCATGGAACACTACATCAAAAACTAATGATGTAATGTATGGTGATTAACATAACAATAAAAAATTTAAGGAGAAAAAAGATAAAAGTAGGGTCAGTACCCTTGGAAAACACATCACTCGTAATGTCCACATACGTAATGTCCACAAATACTCTGGTTCAGGCTGTGTGCAAATATTCCAATAGTTTATTTCCCATTGGATAAGAAATGTGTGACAATACAAATTCCTGTGGCTAGTAGAAAAAAATCCATTGCATTCATCCTCCTGCATACTGCAAGAGAACATTCTAACAGCAGGTCAGATGTTCTGTGTCTTCTACAAACATTACATAGCGGTGGGCAGGTGTCCCTCCAATGATTAGAGCCTTCCATCAACCGCTTGGCCCAGAGATACATAGTATCATAGGATTTTATAGCAAATTCTTATAATGAAGGTTATTTGAATGAACAACTTTTGCAAGAATTATAGAAGGAAACCTTAAGAAGTGAAGATGGGCTTCATGAAATTGGTATAATCTCCTGCATAGACGCTTTTAAAATGCTGATATCATACATCAGAGAAAAGCAGGGTATTTTGCATCTAATGTTATCACTTACTATTGCAAAGTTTCAATTCTGTAATTAGATTTAGATATTGAAAAAAATAATGAGAAAAATCGATTTGCTCTCTTGCAAGGAAGACTATTCAGATACATAAACAAATACCTAATTATCATAAGGGAAGATCACAATTATATGAAATTCCACATACTTTTTCCAGGTATTTATTTTCTAAACAAAGAGCAAAAAAGGAGAAAAAAAGAATAAAGGTTGAGGACATTGAGGTACACTGCTTGTTCCATGAGCTCTAGAATTTTGTTCATGCTGTGCAGGGCCCAACAAAGCCCAGAGCCAAAGCCCTTTTCTATAGGGAGCTGTTACCATCGACTGCTGTTTCTCCCAGGCGCCCTGTGTCAGAATTCCTGGGAGGAGGGCCATTGAACATTGGGTGATGGTTTCCGTGAGTATATTCCAGCTGATCCCAACCCGGTGCCAGGGTTTAGAACCATCGCTCTAGGAATTCTGTGAGTGTGTACTCAGTTATTTGGCTGTGGGTATATGAGTTTAGGTAACATTGGATTTCAGTCTTGTTCTCTTTCTGTAACATTTATATCACTGTCTGTTTTTAATAGCCATCACAAGTAGCAGGCACTCCCATGTTTTTGGTGGGATTTCAAATACCATTAAAAGAGCACTGTACTTCAAGTAGGTGAATGGTGGAGTGATAATTCACAGCTCTTCTCTTGTCCTCAGAAGAAAAGCCAGAGGCTGAGCTGGGACGCCTTCAATACTGCTGCCCCCAGAATCTAGCCCCATGTTAGGGTTTTACATTCATCATCGATTAATTTAGATTAATCAGGTTAAGTTTTCTGCCGTCTACTCACTATCACCAAATTCTTTTTTCATATTCACGTTGGTCAATTTTCAACATTCCACCAAAAGGAAATTCTTGACTAATATTCAGTTTGTCATCCCCCAAAATAAGTTAAATGCAAATGCCACAAACCTCTAAATGAATGATAGCTAAATATTTGCAACCTTAATCAAAATACTATCAGAGAATGTTTATGTCTCTTGTCTCCCTCTTTCTCGCTGCCTGGCAACTTGGCTATAATAGATCTTTGTAATCTGCAGAATTGGCTGGTAAAATTTCTAAAATGAAGTCCCTAATGCTGGAGAATGAACCCTGAGATAGTGGGACATGTTTCAGCCTGTGTGGGAAGAGCTGTTAAATCTAAACCCTATCTAAACTTAACCTTTTTATTTTATTTTATTTTAAAGATTTTATTTATTTGACAGAGAGAGACACAGTGAGAGAGGGAACTCAAGCAGGGGGAGTGGGAGAGGGAGAAGCAGGCTTCCCGCCGAGTGGGGAGCCCGATGCGGGGGCTTGATCCCAGGACCCTGGGATCGTGACCCGAGCCGAAGGCAGACGCTTAACGACTGAGCCACCCAGGTGCCCCTAAACTTAACCTTTTTAATTTAGTCACTTAAACATGAGACTCTTTAGCTGTAGCATTTCTCTGATGTGCAGTGGTAAGAGTTTAGAGGTGTTAATAGTTGACTTCTTTCTTGATTTATTGTGATTTGTAGAGCATGGAACAGAAAATGCTGACTAATTTTTTGTTATGTGCCACTTGCCCATTAGACACCTTGACTTTTTAATAACCTATGCAGATGGACACTTGGGCTGAATGAGATCTCATAAATACCATTTTGATGAAAATTTACTCGTTTTATACATTTCTGAGTAAAGCTTCCCACAGTGATCCATTAGACTGCTTAAAGGTTTAGCCTGTTGTAGAACATAAGAACATGTTTTGCTTTCATACTGAGGTGCATTTCTTTTGTGTGTGCTGTAGGAGCTGAACGAATTTCTGGATTAATTATTTACAAGCCATTTATGAGTTGGAATTTTCAAATTTCAAAGCAAAGACTTAGAAAATAAAATTGTATCAATTCATGTTATTTTGATGTTTTCACAAGAGGAACGTTATCATTCAAAGCATGTTGTTTTCCTATTTATGATACTCTTCAATACTGTAAAAGATGATGTCAGCTCAGTGTAAAGAAGTAATTGTAACTTTATTTCCTCTCAGTGGGAGCACCCAAGGTTCTTTTAACATCAGAATATCAGTCCGTACAATTAACAAAAGTTCAACTTGGTCTAGTATTCTGTTGAGAAAGGAATATGGTATTTGGAATGCTATTGCTCAATATCTTTTGAGTTAAAAAAATATGTTTCTAATTTGGCAAAAGCCAAATGATCCAACTTTAGTGATTATTTTCATTCCATATGTTGTAAAGTCTTCAGCATGATTATGTTTTTCCAATTTATAACTGAATCTTGAGATGATTTATTTTCATGCTTTGTGTGATTTGAACAAAGCTTTTAAGCCATTTATAAATCACTGATAAATCTATAAATAGATCTTTGCAGTCAGCTGCATTTATTAAAAGCAGTGGCTTTGAATTCTTGGGAGTTCTGGTATCTTTTTATTAACAGACAGAAAGCCTGTTTATAGGCTTAATCACCTGTATTTAATGAAAATAATAAGTCACTTTATATGGGGCTTCATACTCTCCAGGGGAAGGAAGGTGCCAATTAAGCACACTTATCAGTGTGGATGGGTGTTAAGTCAATTGCACTTTCCAGTCGATCTCACCTGCCATTAAGTCTGCATCGGAATGAGGGTACAGAGCAGCCAATAAAAACACCTTTGGGCAGCTTACACTTTCAAAGGAAAGATGTACAGAAAAAGGAAAGATGATTTTCTTGGTTGAATTGTGTCTTCCTCCGACTTTGGGGATTCATTCCTTCCTTAATCACACACTTGTAAAGTGCCCTAGCCCAATGTTAACATTTTTATAATGAAAACATGATGGAAGTACAGTCCTAGGGATTAACTCGAAAGAAAGCTCAGTCCTGAATGGTGACCATTTTTCAGTTGGCATAGAACCATCTAAATATTTTAGCACCAAAGGGTAGATTTGGGAGTAGGAACCCTGCTGGTATCTTTTTGTTTGCTAGAAACTACCTGCTCTACTCTATATTGTCGATGGAAAGGACAGGCTGTAGAGTTCTTTCCAAGGAATACTTTTTTTTTTGCATTATTTCATACATATAAAATTGTGCAAGTTTTAGATGTTACATTTGTATATAAATTGACCAATGTGAATACACCAGTGGGAAGTGGGGCATTTGGGTGTGTGTGTGTGTGTGTGTGTGTGTGTGTGTGTGTGTGTGTGTGTATAGTATACATGAATATTAATAAAATGGACACTTCTCTTTCAAATATCAAACAAGTACCAGGAACTAGAGTTTAAATACCACCACTGTAAGTATCGCAATGGAGAACACTGCTGAGTGAACAGCTTGTGTTCATTCATTAGAGTACCATTCCCTCCCATCTCCTGGAAATAATTTTTCAACTCTTACTGTAAATTCATATTGCCAAGCGTAAAAAATTACTTAGCTGTTTAGAAAGGCAGACAGAATTTGAAGATATGTGCCTGAACCAAGCAGAAGAGAATTATAGTCACCGAAGACAAAGGCTTTAGACATGTGAGCCCTTCTGCCTCCCCGCAGCCCTCTGCCTGTGGTCTAGGGAGTCCCCACTTTCCTTTCTCTTTACCTTCTCCAACACTGTTCGCTGGTATTTCTAGTCTTCCTTTATCTCCTTGCTTTAATTATATCCTCATTTCCACATGTTTCTAGCTGTGGCATGACAGCTTCGTCTTGATTCCTAAGAATGCCCTTGTTATGTGGCTCAATTTTGGTATTCATCTTTAGCTGATTTCTGATTATACCTGATCTACAAAAAAAAGTAAAAAGTAAAAGAAAAAAGAAAAATCCCTATAATGGGGATGGTGGTGGTGATAATGATGATCATGATGATGATGATACACAAATGTTTTGTTTTTTTTAAAGATTTTATTTATTTATTTGAGAGAGAGAGAATGAGAGAGAGAGAGCACGAGAGGGAAGAGGGTCAGAGGGAGAAGCAGACTCCCCGCTGAGCAGGGAGCCCGATGCGGGACTTGATCCCTGGACTCCAGGATCATGACCTGAGCCAAAGGCAGTCGCTTAACCAACTGAGCCACCCGGGCGCCCCACAAATGTTTTTTGATAGTTTATTTATTGTGACGATTAGTAACACAAATCAGTTGCAATACATAAACATTCCTTTAAAAAAGCACATATGAGAATTGATTGAATTTTATAAAAAGAAAACATCTGATTCAAATCAGAATATAGTTCAAGGGAAAGATAATGTCAAATTTTTGGTAGGAGGATATAGGTAGGAAGAAGTAATGCAAGAAATCTCTTTCTCTCTCTCTTTGTTCAAGAGTATAAAGTGTGAAACCTTGGCTCACATTACAAACAGACTCCACTGTAACCACCTACCCAATTTCCTGGAACCAGTTTCCTCTATAAATAAGAGCTCACCCCACTGACCCTATTATGGGGAAAGGAAAAGAGAATAGCCAAGTGTATTTATTCCAGGCAGCTAGGCTATAGACTTCCAGAAAACATGCCTAACAAATGTCATTCCCCAGAGAATTTGCAACCCTAGTGTCCTGGCTCTGTAGATTTCACTCTTTCGCCCTCCCTCTCTCTCCCCCGCCTTCTCCCTTTCTCCTTCTCCCTCTTTGTCCGTCTCTTCCTCTCCCCACAAGCCACCGTGAGCGTGTGTAGTGTGTCCACACAGAAATATGTCCTGTATTGCATTTATTTGACAATGATTCTTTATCCATCATTGCTGTAATGAAACTTTCAGGGTAACTATTCTCAACTGTCATCCACATACAGATTCTTAAGTTTCTATATGTGCATTCACACACTGACAAAGTAAAGAATGAAAGAAAGAGAGAGGGAGTGGGAGGGAGAGAAAAAAGGGATGAGGAGAGAATAACCCAAATCGTGATCAACACGTATGTGATTGATGTATTGTTATATGTTCTATGCATCTGTATGTCCTTTTAAAACTCACTTAAGATCTAACTAAATTCCTGGTTTGGAGATTATATTACATGCTGGTGAAACCCTAAATAGCAAATACCATTTCAATGGAAATTCTTGTTTAATAAAACTTGTTTTAAGTCCCAGTAGGAGGCCAACTTATTTCAATAAATATTTGCTGCAATACAGGCCCAGTGCAATGAGAGAATTTAACCACGTTCTTGAATATATTATGTTCACTTCTCTGTCTAGCAAACTCAGATTCTTTTCAGCACACAACCTAAGTTTAAAAATGGAATAAGTAGGGGCACCTGGGTGGCTCATTAGGTTAGGTGTCTGCCTTCGGCTCAGGATTAAGCACCGCATCAGGCTCCCTGTTCATTAGGGAGTCTGCTTATCCCTCTCCCTCTGCCCCTACTCTCTGTACGCTCTCTCTCTCAAATAAATAAATAAAATCTTAAAAAAAAGATAAAAATCGTAAAAGAAAACTTGACTATTCTCTCACACCATACATAAAGATGAACTCAAAATGGATGCGAGACCTCAATGTGAGACAGGAATCCATCAAAATCTTAGAGGAGAACACAGACAGTAACCTCTTTGACATCGTCCACAGCAACTTCTTTCAAGATACATCTCCAAAGGCTAGTGAAACAAGCAAAAATGAACTTTTGGGACTTCATCAAGATAAAAAGCTTCTGCACAGCAAAGGAAACAGCCAACAAAACAAAGAGGCAACCCACAGAATGGGAGAAGATATTTGCAAATGACACTACTGATAAAGGGCTGGTATCCAAGATCTATAAAGAATTTCTCAAACTCAACACTCAAAACACAAATAATCAGCTCAAAAAATGGGCAGAAGACATGAACAGACACTTCTCTGAAGAAGACATACAAATGGCTAACAGACACATGAAAAAATGTTCATCATCATCAGCCATCAGGGAAATTCAAATCAAACCACATTGAGATACCACCTTACACCAGTTGGAATGGCAAAAATGGACAGGGAAAGAAACAACAAATGTTGGGGAGGTTGTGGAGAAAGGGGAACCCTCTTACACTGTTGGTGGGAATACAAGTTGGTACAGCCACTTTGGAAAACAGTGTGGAGGTGCCTCAAGAAAATTAAAAATAGAGCTACCCCATGACCCAGCAATTGCACTCCTAGGTATTTACCCCAAAGACACAAATGTAGTGAAAAGAAGGGCCATATGTACCCCAATGTTCAGAGCAGCAATGTCTGCAATAGCCCAACTGTGGAAAGAGCCGAGATGCCCTTCAACAGATGAATGGATAAAGAAGATGTGGTCCATATATACAATGGAATATTACTCAGCCATCAGAAAGGATGAATACCCAACTTTTACATCAACATGGACGGGACTGGAGGAGATGATGCTAAGTGAAATACGTCAAGCAGAGAAAGCCAATTATCATATGGTTTCACTTATTTGTGGAACATAAGGAACAGCAAGGAGGACGTTAGGAGAAGGAAGGGAAAAATGGGGGGGGGGGAATCGGAGGGAGAGATGAACCATGAGAGACGATGGACTCTGAGAAAGAAACAGGGTTCCAGAGGGGAGGGGGTTGGGGGATGGGCTAGCCCCGTGATGGGTACTAAGGAGGGCACGTACTGCATGGAGCACTGGGTGTTATACGAAAAAAATGAATCGTGGATCACTACATCAAAAACTAATGATGTATTGTATGGTGACATAATAAAATAAAAAAAAATCGTAAAAAAATAAAAATGGAATAAATATATATAGCTTTTAATTAAAATGTTAGTAGACTATAGTGTTCTTGTTGTGGTGGCAGAAGATATATTTTTTTTATTTAAAAATTATTTTCCCAGTGGCTGGGTATTGGTGAGGTTAAGAATGTGAGCTGTGGTGCCAGGATAATCTGAGGTTATAGTTTGCCCTGTGATCTTTGGCAAATTTCCTAACCATACTACACTTCACACTCCTCCTTTGTAAAATGGGGATAACAGTCATACATAGCACATTGGCTTGTAGGAAGAATTACCATTACCTAAGTTAGCATCATTTACCTGAGCAATTATAATAGATTTACAAGGTTTTATTCCTGCCAAAGTGTTATTAGGTCGTATTTTTATCACTCCGATGTTAAAGTTTAACAGTTGAAAGTTGAAAAGATTCTGTGACTTTTCTGAGGGCAGCTATAAGCTAATAAATGTGGACTTGCGATTTAGACTCAAGGAGTCTCGCCATGGAGTTGATTTTCTCTTACCCACTATGATGAACTCCATCACAAGATCATGCCTGTGGGCACAGCGCTTGCTGTTTGCTAAGTGCTCAATGAATGCTAGCTATAATGATTTGAAGCCATTTGTCCACCATTTTCAGGCGTCTGTTATTACTAATGAGGAGTTCCCTTTCAGCTTTTTTTTGTTAATTCATTCAGTAAGTGTGTATTGAATGCCTACTGTATGCCAAGTATTTTTCTTGATTCAGCCAACACAGAAGCAAACACAGCCAAACTCTGCTGGATGGAGCTTACATTCCACTCTAGTGTGTGTGGGGAGATACACAGAAATAAGTTGCATGGATAGTGTAGTAGATGATGATAAATAATAAAAGAAATATAAGAAATAGAAATAGAAAAATAATATGGGATAGTGGAATAGTCTCAGGGTGCCTAATTTCACAGGAACTATGGAATGCTTTTAATCATTGGCATGAGTTCTTATGCACCTTTGTTTCTTTGTTCAGGATACGAATAGTAAGATTTACCCTGACAGTTTTTTTTTTTTTAAGATTTCGTTTATTTATTTGACAGAGAGAGACACAGCGAGAGAGGGAACACAAGCAGGGGGAGTGGGAGAGGGAGAAGCAGGCCTCCGCGGAGCAGGGAGCCCGATGCGGGGCTCGATCCCAGGACCCTGGGATCACGACCTGAGCCGAAGGCAGATGCTTAATGACTGAGCCACCCAGGCGCCTACCCTGACAGTTTTAACAGATTATGTGAGGATCTAGTCTTTTTTTAGATAAGAACATGCTTCAGAAATTGTATGATGCCCCTAAAACTATTCAATGCCTCAACACTTCATAACACCTGCATGTTAATCATGTATGTTTCTGAAAATCACATATGACATATCAAATGTTGAATAAGTGTTGCATCTAGTATTTAATTTGGAGTGAAATTTGGGAAGAGGGACACTAGGAAAACCAGAAACTTTAGGAAAAGCTAAATACGATGGACATAGAAAGAAGTATGTAAGAGCAACATTTGAGTAGCAGCTGATACCCCGCATTGCATATATGTTCAACAAAATTTCATAATTTAACTTGTAATGTAGTATAATATAGACCCATGCATGACTTTGATGCTGTTACTGTACCAAATCAAACTTCTGGGTTTCATGACTTGCTGCATTTTATAGTAGCAGTTTTATTAATGTAACTTGGAAAGTATTCCCCTTGGGGGGTCAGGCTTCTCTCAACTCATACCATGACTTCCACAGATAATTTCTTTTAGAGGTAGTAGATTTCTTTTTCTCTAAAACTGCCTGTTAGAAAAGAAGAAATAAAACTGAATACTTCGTGGGGAAGGTGAAAAGGGAGTTGAAAGTCACCCAGAGAGGCGTGTGGCTCCAACAACTGACATTTTCACATTCATATCCCTTTTCTTTCCTACCATCTAGTTTCTGCTTCTGCTGCACCTGGTACCCAGTGGGCATGGCAGATGGGGCCCAAAGGAATGGGTTGAGTGGGCGCCCGTCTGCTCGGGCAGTCCCTGAGCAGTAGAGGAGAGGTCAGGCATGGGTGCGCACGTGGACGGATGTTCGTTCCGATCACAGAAGGATGGCACGCACATGGAGGGCACAGACACAGAGGAAGCAGAACACAGAACATCAGGAAATTCATAGAAACGGAAAGATCAGGCATAACAAGGGGCTCAGAAATCCACATTTGCAGCTGGGGGATGAGCTGGTTGGTGATTTAGGGCACAACCACCAGGGATTGACATGGAAAAAGGATGCTTGAATCAAGACAGCTGTCTTCCCAAGCCTGCAAGTTGATTATCTGTTTTCTGCTTGGGAGAGGACCAAATCCTCTGTAGCTCCAGCTTACGTGACTGCAGCACCTGCCGAGAGTCCAGATACAGTGGTCATAGCACCACACCTTCTTTTTTTTTAAGATTTTATTTGTTTATTTGAGAGAGAGAGAGAGCACAAGCAGAGGGGGAGGGGTGGGAGCAGAGGGAGAGGGAGACTCCCCGCTGAGCAGGGAGCCTGACACGGGGCTCGATCCCAGGACCCTGGGATCATGACCTGAGCTGAAGGCAGACGCTTCACCGACTGAGCCACCCAGGCGCTCCAGCACCATGTCTTCTTATGCATGATAAATCCGGACCCCCCTGTTCCTCGGAGCTTCGGCTGGTAGATGAAATTAGAAGAAATGGATGAATAGAGGATAGTGATGACCTCCTTTCTCCAACTTCGAAGGAAAAAAAAAGTGCTTTGAAAATCACTTTCCACTGTGCTCTTGTGTCTTCCTCCCCTAGCCCTTCCGGCGTGTTGGGACTGAAGCCAGGTGTCAGCGGCTCACTTCTACTGACATGCACTACACTGAGCGAGGGAAGACAGTGTGAGCACATATGAGCACAGAGAAGAGAAGGAAACACTGTTCTTCTGGAAAGGTTCAATGCTCCGTGTTTGATCCAGATTTTGCATCTACTTTTGAGGCTCATGCATATGATATCCTCCCATGAGCTCAGTGTTTCACATATCAGAAAGCAAACTCATTGTTCTATTTCTCATGTCTCTTCTGACTGCCCCCCGTTACTTCTCCCACACCCTCTTCTTTTGTTAGAACTTCCAGCCATTCTGTTTGAGATCAGCGTGGGCATTATCTTAGATGATTTCTAGCCTCACGCGGCAAACGGAGCTAAGTCCTGTCAGTTCCACCTTTGAAGGCGCTTTCACATCTCTTCACTTGTAGAGGTCCGCCAGCAGGGCTCTAGTTCATGCTTTCTTGCAGCTTTTCCTTGGAATATGTTGCTTGACGCCTGAGAGCTTTCCTTTCTAGTGTCTTTCACTTCCTAATCCTCTTCCTTCAGTTGACGTTCTGAGTAGCAAATCAAGTACGCGGTTTCCTATTGAAACTATAAAATACCTCAATACCCCATAATACCTACAGGCTAAAATCCAAACTCAGTCATGTGTTTCCATCCAACTACCTAGGATTTCCCGAACACATTGTGTTTCATTTTGTTCAAGCTATGTCTTCTGCGTTGAACACTCATCTGCTTTTTGCCTAATGACCAACTACTTATCATTCAAGACCTTAAGAATAATCCTTCTGATTCTCACATCCTAAATAAAGTTGGTTACTTCCTCATTGAGTTGTCACTATAGTTTGTACTAAGCTTCTAGTTTGGAATCACGATGCTCTGTTACAATTCCTTGTTTATGTCTGTCTACTCTTTTAGATGATATGTGGATGACTTGAGAGCAGCTACCATGACTAAATGGTAAACATTCCCTAGCATCCTTTATATAGAGATTGGCATACGGTAGGTTTGTAGTGATTATGTAAGGAATGTTGGAAGGCATAACTCTAGATTTCTCTGATTCCATTATTAATAACAACTTTATCACCCAGCATATATTACCTTTTTTACTCTAATGTGTGTTCTACCAACCATACTATGAATAATTTTCTGTTTGTTTCAAATGAATAAAGATATTCCTTCTCATATTCAAATATCCAAACTAATTTTGAAGGTTCAGAGTACTTCATAACATATATATGTTTATGTGATGTGTATATGTTGAAATAAATGTGTTTCATTTCCTATAGAAAAAAAAAAAAAGAAAGAAAAAAGACCAGGGCTGCCTGGGTGGCTCAGTTGGTTGAGCAAACTCCCTGCTGAGGTGGAGCCAGGTGTGGGGCTCGATCCCAGGACCCTGAGATCACAACCTGAGCCGAAACCAAGAGTCCTTTAGATGTATTTTTAAAGGCAGGTATTGCTCAGAGATTAGATGTGGAGTTTGAGAGAAGTTTTGGAGTCAGGGATGTTTCCAAGGTATTCATCTGAGCAAGGAGAAGGATCAGGTCTTCATTTCCTGAGAGTGGAGAGACAGTTGGGGGCCTTCATGAGGGGACTGATGGGAGAAAGAACAGAGGCTGACTACAGATAGAAGCTTGAGGCTCCTACTAGACATAAGAGTGAAGATGTTAAATATAAAGGTGGTGTGCAAGGAACAGATATGTGAATTTGCTAGTCCTCAGTGTGTACACGTGTATGTGTGTCTAGAGTGTAAAACTGTAAGAATAAGTAAAATCAAACAGTGGACATAGAAAATAAGCAAATAGAAAGTCTGAGACCTGAGACCTGCATCCTCTTGAGATTGAGTCAGGGAGATAAGGAAGATTCAGCCAGAGGATGGCAGGAAAGTCAGGAGGATGTGAAGGCCTGGAACCCAAGTGAAGGAAGTGTTTCTCAAAAGGGGATGTTATCAACTGTGTCCTATGCTGCTGCTCGGTGAAGGAAGATGAGGCTTGACAACTCGACAGTGCGTTTAGTAGGGTGGAGGTTACTGTTAGACAGACAGGAGCAGTTTTAGTGGAGTGGTAAGGCAGGGAGGCTGATGGAAGGGGGCTAGCGAGAAAATGGGAGGGCAGAGAGTGTGCGGTAGATGTGATCGTTTATTCTATCTATAAAAAGAACTAAAACACTTAGCATAGAGGCATGCCTCTCATAAATGATCAATTCACTATAGTGATTGTATAATTGTCAACCAAAATGAAATGCATTTTACTATATTATGACCTGATCCAGTCCCTGGACTGCTGACATGTTTTAATCCTCAGTGCCTTGCATAGGACCTTATATTTAATGGATGATCAATGAGGCATTATTAAATAAATAATTTAAAAAAATATTCGACAGCTTAAGATAAATCATTGTGTGAGCTCTGGGACAGATAGAGCTGAACTTACAAGTGAATGGAAGAAATTTCCACACACACGTAGAGAACGAGCCTCGATTTGTGCTCACATATGTAATACGGATTAGAGGGGATTGAAGCACCGAGTGGGGGCACTTCCTGCTCTGCTGGCGTATTTCCTTTGTGTCATACTGGCTGTCCGATATAGTCATATTTTAATCTAAAGAAAGGTTAAGTTTTAGATAAAATTATGCTAGAACTAAGATAATGGAGTTGACCAGTTGTGTTTTTATGATACAAGTTCTCATTTGTAGTAGTTAAATTAGCTGCACTAGGCATTTTCTGAGTGTTAATAATCAAAGTTTAAATGGGAGTAATTTTAAAATGTCTTGGACAGCAACTCCAAATTCCCCTGCGTTAATTCTCATGGTTTTCAAATTAATGCCTTACGCAAGTTTTGCAAACTCATTGGGGGTAATTGAATCCTATTTGCATGGATACCAAAGCAGGGTGTCCTTGACTCTGACAAACTACTGACACTGATCGACAGGAAAAAGAAGGTAATTAAACAGAAAACAAAATGCCTATTTTCTTAGGCACAATGCATGCTCTGCAAAATAAAGCACTTAATTTGGGGAATAATAATTAACTTTTAAAGTGTTGCGTTGTTAGTTTTAAACTCAGCTAAAATTTAAATCCTTTAGAGTATATTAATATCAAACCCTGAATCTAACTGAAAAGTATTTTGCTTGTTATTTATATTCATTGGTGTTTGGGAAAGTAGAAGCCCTTTTGTCAGAGAGAGATCTTTGCCACCTTCATAATATTCTGGACAAGTCTTATTGACAGAGAACCTTTGTTTGAACCTGTTTACTAAATCCACTTCTTTGTAGACAGAGTAAAATGAAGACTTCTCTTTAGAGAATATATTTGCCTGAATTAATCGTAATGTGTTAGACACTGTATATTTTGTTCAGCAAACGCACCATTTCACACCCCTAAAAGACCCGTCTTCTCATAGAATACTTTGTTCTTCCACCTATAGGGCTAAGTAAAAAGACATACTTCCAATGAAGCAGTGATTTTTGAAAGAGGAACACGCGGATTGAGAGGATGACCAAACTCTCCTTTTCTTACCTTTGCTAAATGGTTCAGAATATCCCCAAAGAAACATACCTTTAATAGGAGCTGTTTGCTTGACCCTCTCAGAGTTGAGATCAGAACTAAAGGAGCTGAGCTGATAGTCCATACAAACGTCCTTTGATGGACTCCTGATCATTCCTTAGGAGCCAGGTCCGGTGTCGTCTGTGGAGTCTCCTTCCTTTGGGTGCCTCTGTCACTCCCTTGGTACCCACAATACAGCAAGGGGCACATCTTACTCACCTGCCTGTCCCCAGTCCTCTGAACTTAGTAGTTGCTCAGTTAATACTGAATGGGAAAACCTCCCACTATAAGAGTGACAAGAGTGGGTACTGTGTTTTATTCTTCACTGCTGTAAACCCAGCTCCTTGTATCATCCTGTACTTATTAAGTGCTAAAATAATATTTGCTGCATGGATAAACTGAATAAAATTATAAAAGACCATAATGTGCAATGCATAATATCAGCATCAGTTCAAACCCAAGGTTGCTGTACCCCAGCAATCTACCAGTTACTCTGTATCACCTCTCATATTCGTCTGGTCCATCTCTGGTTCATCTACTCCTATCTTGCATTCCTGTTTCCTTCTTAATTCATCCACCTGCATATTCTGCTAGCACTCTACAGTGAAGGTGTTTAAAATTGAATTTCTAAAGACTTGATTTGTTTTTTTAATTTTTTAAAATTAATTTAATTTAAATTCAATTAGCCAACATATAATACATCATTAGTGTCAGATGTAGGGTTCCATGATTCATCAGTTGTTTATAACACTCAGCGCTCATCACATCACGTGCCCTCCTTAATGGCCATCACCCAGTTACCCCATCCCCCCCACCCACTTCCCCTCCAGCAACCCTCATTTTGTTCTAATTATTTGTTTTAGATTTTTTTCCTCATAAAGAGATCTCAATTCTCTCTCAATTCTATCTGTACTTTCCTGAGTTCTTTGACATCTTCCTCTTCTTCACCACAGAATTTCCTGTGGTCCTCCTGGTGAAGCCAGATGATGACTTGCCCACACTCCGCTGCTGACTTTTCCCTTTCTTCCTGGAAATCGATGTTCGAATCCTCATAATCTCTTATCCTGGACTTCTGTGTACCTTTCTGTCTGGTTACATTTTCCTGGGCTGCTGTAGGAACCCTGTACCTGGTCTCTCTGCTTCAAATTCCTCAACTCTCTTCTCCCCATTCAATCTGTTCTATACAGTTTTTAAATCTACCATACACCTGTATTTCCCATCTCTTTCCTGCTGCAAACATGGTGCAGAATTTATTACTAAGGAGAAGGTCAACTCCTTAGGGCATGCAAAGGTATCCGTATCTAGACCCAACCTATCTTTACAGTCTTTCTCCTCCCTTTGCTTTTTTATTATTGTAATTATATTCTAGCCAAACTAAACCGAACCCCTCTGCTCAAACATTCTCTGTATTTTGCAAATATTTGCTTTGTTCGTGCTGTGTCTGAAATAACACTTTTCATCCCTTATTATCACACCCCTACTTATTCCACTAAGATTCATCTCAAATGCTACTCCCTCAGCGCATGCCCACACGGGAACCCGGGGCAGGATTTCTGTTTCTCATAGTGGCCCTTCCGAGCCTGCCGACCTCACTGGTCCACAGGAGGCCACTCTGTTGTTTCACCCAGCTGTTTATGCCCTTAACACCTGCTCCTTGTTACGGTTCCTCTGCAGGAATTCAAGAGCAACCACTTTCAGGCGTTTAATATAGATCCTTCTATTTACATGTGTTCTGGTCAGGCCATCATTACGTAACTGGCAGCGTGTGGTGGAACACATTCTGTCTTCTCTCTTTTTGTTCGGTACTGTGGTTTCCCGTCTATGGTTCATTGCATACATGTCTAGTCTGCCTCTTTTTCTGCCAGTCTCCTCGTTCCACGTCAGCGCAGGTCACCGTTAAAAATACAGATCTGATCACGCCATTCAGTTGCCTAACACCCTTCAGAGATCTTTCATTTCATTCAGGATCAAGTCCAGAATTCGTAACACGTCCACAAGGCTTTACAGGACGTAGGCTGTGCTGTTTCCAGCTCTTAAAGTTCCACCTGCTGCCCTCCTTCCCTTTGATCTGTGCCTTCCGGCCACACTGACCTCACGTCCCTCAAACCTGTTGTGGTCCCTCTTTGGCTCTTTGTCCACAGGGGGATCAGCTTGAATTTCACTTCCTCAGATAAGCCTCTCAGATAAGCCTTCAAGGACTGGCAGAATAAATCAGGGGCCAAGGTTTTAAATATCCTTTCACATCAAATTCTTTTTATTATACTTTGCACAATTTGTAGATGTATTTATCTCTGGGTTCAATTCTTTAATGTATGTCTGACCTGCTGTGACGTCAGCTTCGTGAAGGTTAAGTCCTTCCTCAGTCTGTCTTGTGTCTGGCCCATGGGCAGCTCTCCGCAGAAAAGTGTTAAGTGACTGGGTGACACAGGAAAAGTGACTTACCCAAGGTCAGAAAACTAATTAAAGTCAAGTGCAGAGCAAGGAAGTAGGACCTTTCCCCTTCCTGAATTTGATCGTCTTTGAATGTAGTGCTGTGGTGTCTTCTTATGACTATTTCTAGCTCAATGCCTCGTATACTGTACCTGCTCAATAATTACTGCAGGAATACATAGAAATAGCAAGAGATGGGACTGTCAATATGTGGCTTTACATTTACCCTGAAAGGCTATTTACTATTATGTGCAATCTGCAAATCTTGGAAATGAGTGACCAAGAATAGTTGTCATTGCCATTCTTTTAAGTTCATAAGCGACACTACATTGTGAGTTTTTATCAGGTTGGGAAAATGCTTTTTTTTTTTTTTTTTTTTTACAGTTAGAAGGTCAGAGCTACATTCTGAATGTGTTGCCAGGAGATTCTGACTCAGAAAATGTCTGTTAAAATGTATGGAAGCTTAGTTTCAGACCGTGGCTGAATAGAGAGAATCAATTTATGAATGTTCAATTTGTGCTCATTTTAATAAAGGAAAAAGACTAATGACCTATGTTTAAAAGAGGATGGATGAATTCAACTTTCTAAGGATATTTCCTTTACTTCAGGAGAACAAGAATAATAAACTGTCATTCTCTCCAACTTGGTTTCTGCCTGAGCAGGTTTTATCAATGGGCCTGTCACAATGCAGAAATTGGGAGTTCTTGCTATGTTGTTTTATAAATCTAATTATCTTGAATCCTTGCAGTATCAGCAAAAAAAAAAAAAAGAGAGAGAAAAAAGAAAAGAAAAAAATAAAGAAACTCTTAAAAAGGGTCCAAAATAGCCTTTCCTCGCCCCCCCTTATTTAATTCTTAGCGTTGTCAGAGAGACTGCCATGTCTTCACCAAGTGTTATATTTATATTACTTATTGAATCCAGACCTTGAAAACCAGGAATGATATTTTTTCCTGTTATCCTCAAAAAGTTAAATTACTTGGAAAGTAGTACTGTTTTAACTTTTGGTAGTGCTTTTGATAGGTAAGGAAACAGAAAATATAGTCCCTATTGAGTGTGACCCAGCACGGGGGGGGGTAGAAGCGTCCCTGGTCCCACTGGCCTGTCTCAGCATCTCATGTTCTATAATCCGGACGTACTCCTTCGGTTTAAGGTATTATGTATTCTTTTTTTTTTTTTAATATTGTTGGGGACAGAGCGAGGGAGCATAAGCCTGTGCGCGTGCACTTGAGGGGAGTAGAGGAGGGAAAGGCTCTGAGGCAGACTGCCTGCTGAGCTTGGGAGTCCCAGGCGGGGCTCTATGCAGGGCCCCAGCACCCTGAGACCATGACCTGAGCTGAAACCAAGAGTCGGATGTTCAACCTCCTGAGCCCTCCAGGTGCCCCTACAGGATTCTTGTATTTATAAAGTTCTATCCAATTTTCGGAGTTTGCCCATTCATTATTTCATCTTCACACAACTGTGATATAGCCAGATGAGTTATTAATACCCAATAATAGAAAAGGAAACTGAAATTCAACAAGGCTAATTTATTTGTCCATAGACTCAGAGCAGACATTCAGGCCTTCCGACTGGAGTATTTCATCAGTGTCACTAAGTTCTAATGAGTATTTACTCCAAGTGCTTTGACTGGGGCTTTTATGAGTCATTTTTCATAACTTCAGCTCTTCTTCCTTTCCGGTAGTCTCTCATTGGACAACCGTCTGTCCCACCAGGAGCTGGCTTTCTCCAACAAGTTTTATCTCTGTCTGGTGCCGTCATGAACTCTCAGGGCTCTCAGAGGTTCCTGTTGTTGCTCTTGACAGCCTACCTGGTGGGATCCAGAAAACCAAACAGGACAAGACTGAGATTAAGGAAGGAGAAAGCGTATGCTGGCCTGCTGACTCTGGCCTCAGGATAGTTGAAAGAGGAGTCCAGGGATAAAGTTGATTGGACATGAAGCAGATCTTCAAAAAGGTGACAGAAGGACTGTAGCCAGGGTGAGAAATGGCAGTTGCATTTGTCAAAACTCTTGAATCACAAGGGACAGTACTCCCGAACAGCAGTGTAAGCTAAAACAAGAAATTAATTAGGTCCCGTCACCAGGTGGAAGAACAGAGCACAGTCACGTGGATGGAAGCTAGTGTCAGGGATGAGTATGATCCGGGATTCGAACTGTCAGGATGGCAGCCATTTCTCGTTTCTACTCTCCTCTGCACAGTTTCTTCTTTCTCTGTTACTACATAAGAGGGATATGGAGGTGGAGTATTGGGAAATAGGTCTCCATTTTGTACTCAAGTTCTTTAACTATATAACCAGAGATGAAAGAATGTTCTTTTCCTACCTGGAGTTAGAAATATTTAGAGAGTGGGGCGCCTGGGTGGCTCAGTCGGTTAAGCATCTGACTCTTGATTTCGGCTCAGGTCACGATGTCGGGGTTGTGAGATGGAGCCCCATGTTAGGTTCCGTGCTGGGTGTAGAGTCTACTTGTACCTCTCCCTCTGCTCCTCCCCCCCCCACTCTCTCTCTCTCTCTCTTTCTCTCTTAAATAAATAAATAAAATCTTTTTTTTAAAGGAAATAGACCCACTTTGGGTCATATGCCAACTTCTTTGCCAATCAACATGGTTGGGCACAGGTTTTATGATAGCCCAGTTTGGGTCATGTGCCCACAGCTGTAGCCAGGCAGGTGGCGTTTCCCTCTTTTTAATGTCAGAATAATACTCCATTGTAAATATAATATATGTACTTTATTTATACTTGTATATATTTATAAATTTTCTTTGTCCATCCATCTGTCAGTAAACACTTAGGTTGTTAGCCTATCTCAGCTCTTGTGAACAGTGCTGCCGTAAACATGGGGGTGAAGATACCTCTTTGAGATAGTGATTTCATTTCTTTCAGATAAATACCCAGAGGTGGAATTTCTGGGTCCTACAGTAGGTCTATTTTTAATTTCTTGGGGAGCCTCCATACTGATTTCCGTAGTGGCGCGCACCAGTTTACATTCCCACTAATGATGCACAAGTGCTTCCTGTTCTTTATATCCTTGCCAACACCTACAACCTCTTGTCTTTTTGATACTAGCCATCCTAATAGGTGTACGGTGATATCTCATTGTAGTTTTGATTTCCATGAAAGAAAGAGGATATATGAAAGGTAAGTGTCTTAGAAGATCGTCCTCCAAGTCTAGCTAAGGTGCCATTTATGGCCATAAGAAAGGCAGTAGCAGTGGTTATACATAAGTGGGATCATGCTTTGGAATTGGTATGGAGATAGAATGTATAGGATTGTCAAGGCTCGGAAGCGGAGAGGGGGAGAAGATATCTTTCTAGCTGATGGAATTGCATAAATGATGGTATAATTCACAATGTATGGAAAACATGGAGAAATGCAAATTTTCCAATAATCTTTTTTTATAAAATCATTACAGGATCTGCCCAGTTTTCATCTCTGGGTTACAGGGCAGTGACTGTGAGCTTTCTTATGTCCAGAAAAAGAATGACTACTACTCTTACTTTCCTTTGTCTTTGATGTAATTGAGCTTGTTCAGCGGATGATGTGTGCAGTCAGAGTAAGTAAAAGCCTTCCAGAGGTGTCTGTGATCAGAGTCAAAGAGGAGAAGGCTTCGGCAGGTGGCCTTTTCTCTCCTCACTCACTGAACCTCAAACCTGCATCTTCCTTGGTGCTTTTGTGCATAGAGTTGCTAGTTCCTCAAATGGTACATTTTCTTCTTTTTCCTATATGTATGTGTATGAATAGGTGTGTATGCATTACAAATAACTGCACACTACTTTCCAAATCTTCCATAAATGTTGGAGCAAGGAATAGCAAGAGTGGATATGGGACATGTGTCTGTAGGGACCTCAGTAACAAGCTTAGAGATTATCCATGATCACACATTTAAGATTTTGCAATGGTCTCAGATTCAATTAATATCTTTCTATGTGGCTGTTTTTTCAAGTTCTGCTCATGCTGCCATTGAACTCAGGCTCACCAACTGTATTGTCCTGACTTCATTAAAACTCTCATTCTTGGGGCACCTGGGTGGCTCAGTCGGTTAAGCGTCTGCCTTCGACTCGGGTCATGATCCTGGAGTCTTGGGATTAAGCCCCATATCGGGCTTCCTGCTCAGCAGGGAGTCTGCTTCTCCCTCTCCCTCTGCCCTTCCCCACTTGTGTTTTCTCTCTCTTGCTCTCGCTGTCTCAAATAAATAAATAAAATCTTTTAAAAAATAATAAAAAAATAAAACTCTCATTTTTTTTTAAAGATTTTATTTATTTATCAGAGAAAGAGAGACAGAGGCAGGCAGTGGGAGAAGCAGGCTCCTTGCTCAGCAAGGAGCCCGATGCGGGGCTCCATCCCAGGACCTTGGGATCATGACCTGAGCCGAAGGCAGACGCTTAACCGACTGAGCCACCCAGGTGTCCCAAAACTCTCATTCTTGATTGGACTTTACTACCTCAAGCTATAGAATGCATTGTTTGTTTTCTTGTGTTTAGACCCATAAATAACAGGAAGAATATTAGCACATACTTCCTCAGTAATCGCTTTCATCTTTGAGATTTTATTATTAAACAGGTTCCGTTCATTTTATCAGAAGTATTCATATTTCTGAATCTCAGTTATCTATTTTTTTTAAAGATTTTATTTATTTATTTGAGAGAGAGAGAATGAGAGACAGAGAGCACGAGAGGGAAGAGGGTCAGAGGGAGAAGCAGACTCCCCGCCGAGCAGGGAGCCCGATGCGGGACTCGATCCCGGGACTCCAGGATCATGACCTGAGCTGAAGGCAGTCACTTAACCGACTGAGCCACCCAGGTGCCCCTAAATCTGTTATCTAGACCAGGGATTTCACACTATGGCCCACAGCCTGGTTGCCAGTGTTTGTGGTTTTATCGGAATAAAGCCATTCCCGTTTGCTTAAATACCTCTGTGGCCGCTCTTGTGCTAAAGTGGCAGAATGGAATAGTTGTGATAGAAACCAACTAGCCTTCAAAGCCTAAAATATTTATTATCTCACTCTTTATAGAAGAATTTTGCCAATCTCTTATCTCTTGATAAGGGGAGATCCTAATTACAGCTAACATTCTCATTAAAGGTATTCAAGAATGGCGGCGGAGAAATAGTCTTAAAAATACCTCCCTCCAGGGCACCTGGGGGGCTCAGTTGGTTAAGTGTCTGCCTTCAGCTCAGGTCATGATCCCAGGGTCCTGGGATCGAGCCCCACATCAGGCTCCCTGCTCTGTCCCTACCCCCCTGCTCATGCTTTCGCTCTCTTTCTCTCTTTCAAATAAATAAATAAAATCTTTAAAAAAATACATCTCCCTCCTTTCTTCTGTCAGCTGCTTTTTCTTCATGCTGTCCGTACTCTCGTGGATTTGCTGCCTTCTCCACACAAACTGTGGTACAAGTTGACCACCACCACCAGCATACATGTGTTTTACAGGTTGATTTCTTGGGTAAAATTGAAAAAAGAAATAAGTCATAAACATTTTCTGCTACCATTCTGCTAGTCTCCTTACAGTGGAGAGTCATTTTTCATTCAGATTATTTTTGAGAGGAGCTAAAACAATTAAAACATTTATGTTCAAGAGGTAAATCCCTATTGCTCTCTGTGCCTTCTAATCTCAGTTTATGTCCCGGGAAACAGAGATGTCTCAGTTATGTCACCCTAACGAGCTGAATCTTTACAGTTTTCCTGTGTCTGGCTACATATGATTCATAAGATCTATGAACTGAAGGCACATTTAGTGAAATGACTTATGCAGTCTCCTACGATGCTAACCTTTTTGTAAATTAGGTCCTCCCTTAGGCAAAACGAGGTCTCTTTCTGAAGGAAACAAAAGTTAAAAGATAAATGTAAAGATAAAACAAGCAAAAACCTATACCCCTTTGCTGAAACAGAAAAGAGAGAAACCAGTGGTTAGAATCCCCACACAGGGGAGGCAGTTTCACAGAGTGTTCTGGGATTAGTTCGAGTCTCCGCGCTATGACTTAGCAACTCTGTGACCTATCTGAGATCCATTTCTTATCTGTAATGTGAGATAATAATAGATCCTATTTCATGGATTTGTAAAGGGGATTAAAAGAGTAATTGCACATAAAGCACTTAGTATAGAGCCTGATATTTAAGGAATGTTCAACAAATGTTAGCTCTATTAATAGGGACAGTAATACCTCCTTGTAAGACTTACCGTCTTAGCTTGGTCTGCTGTAACAAAATACCATCAACTGGGTGACTTATCAACAACAGACATTTATTTTTCAGAATTCCGGGGTGTGGAAATCTGGGGTCATGATTCCAGCATGGTCAGGTTCTAATTAGGACTATCATCCGGGTTGCAGATGGCCGCTCCTTCATGCATCCTCATATGGCGAAAAGAGAGCCAGCTAAGTGTGTGACTTCTTCTTGTAAGGGCACTAATCCCATTTGTGAGAGCTTATCCTCATGACCTAATACCACCGCACTGGGGGTTGGAATTCCATAATCTGAATTTGGGGAGGACACAAACGTTCAAATCATAACACCTACTCTCAGGGAACGAATTCTGTTCCAAGAGACTCTGGAGCCACACCTGTGTAAGCACATTGGTTCAGTGGGAGGCCAAGATGTGATAGTCCATCAGGAATGAATGTGCACCTGAAAGGCTGACAGACCCTGAGAGCTGGCTGAAGAGGGGGTGTGGGACCGGCCTCCTGTGGTAAGAAGGGAAGGCAGTCTCACGAGGATTCAAATCCACTTTTAATCAGATGCACTCTCTTCAGTAAGAAAGAATGTCATCAGGTGACTAGATTGACGAGATTTAATTACTTAGAAGAGATTTTCAAAATGGCCACTGCCTTATTTAAAAATAAGTTGATGACTCATATTTTTATAAATACGAGATTAAGAACATATTTTGTTTTGGACATTAATTTTTAATAACATATAGAGTATCTCTACTTAATTGCCATCTCTAATTCATCAACAGTAACCAAAAAACCCACACATATCTTCCAAAATCATTAGATAGTCAGAGGGAAAAAATACTAAAAGAAAATAAAAAGTAAAAAACTAGGGCCCTGTCTTTTCCTACCTGAGGAGGAAAAGGAAAGGTCTCCCTCTGAGACCAGGAGACAGGGCCTTCCTCTCTGCAAAAGTAATGATTCTGCTGAATAATATCACACTGACAATTATTCTTGTTCCTCTAGCTGTGGTAAGCTAGTGGGAAACTGTGCAGACTGGTCATCCTTCTTGCTTAGATCTTGGCCTCAGAATACATAGGGGATCTGATGATGCCTCAACTTACAAAAGCAAAAGCAGTGGTTTTATTATTAGCAAATTTCAATAAAAACATTCACCTGGTATATGACTTCAGGGATCTTAACAAGGTCCCCAGGGCTGCTTCTCTCCCATCAGTCACATGCAGTCTCTTCTCCTCTTCTAAACTAGCTTTAAAATGGAGTCTTTTTATTAGTAGGTATTTAGGCTTTCTTTTGCTACTCATTTTTTTTTGAAAAAAAAAATATCAGGTTTCTTTTAGCAATAAAAACATCAAGATCCATTAATTTTTCAATTACCAGTGTTCTTCCTACTGTAACTGCTTGATAAGTATAATATTTTTTAGTTTTTTTTGAGTTATTTTAAAAATCTGATTGTAGAGAGTAGAGGAAGATAATCCTGATGTCATTAGCAGAGTTGCAGGAGAAAGTGCAAATTAGCTAAACTTATCTTCAGGAATACAAAACATGGATGCATTTGCCAGACAGTGGGCCTCTGTGGGTGATCCTTCAGGTCAGTCAATAAGCTCAGGTCTTATTTGAATTGAGTTATGATATTTTCCGTGAGCTGTGGAAGTTTCCTTTTGAGAAAAAAATGTGAAGTAAAATGTAAATGGAGTAAACTGTGTAATAAATGAACGTGGATTTCTTTTACTTTTAAGAAATTATCTTTGTGCTCATCTGTGAAATTCATAACCATTTTTAGTATTACTGTATTAGAATATCGTACCATGGGTGGGTGCCTGGGTGGCTCGTTCAGTTAAACGTCGGACTCTTGGTTTCAGCTCAGGTCATGATCTCAGGGTTGTGAGATCAAGCCCTGTGTCAGGCTCTGCGCTTAGCGGGGAGCCTGCTTGAGATACTCTCTCCCTCTCCCTCTGCCCCACCCCTGCTTGCTCTCTGTCTCTGTCTCTCTTTAAAGAAGTAAAATCTTTTAAAAAATAGAATATCATACCACAACTAATTAAATCTGTTTTATAAACAAGCCACAACAAACAACAGAACAACTACAGGGAAACATGTATCTGTTTAAGTCAAGAATTTGTCTTCCTGGGGCACCTGGGTGGCTCAGTCAGTTGAGCGTCTGACTCTTGGTTTCAGTTCAGGTCATGATCTTATGTCGTGGGGTCGAGATCAGCTCAGTGGACTGGAGATTCTCTCCCTCTCCCCTTCCCTCCCCCTTTGCTCCTCCCCCCACTCATGTGCTCACTCTCTGTCTCAAATAAATAAATAAAATCTTAAAAAAAGGAAAGAATTTGTCTTCATTTTGGATGTCAAGCTCTCTGAAAGTAATTTAAGTCCCTGAAATCACGAGTCAGTTGCTCTCTGATATATATAAAGTTCAAAGCTATACCTACTTTCCTGCAGAGGCCATAATCTAGTCATACATTCTTTGATTTGTCAGCTTCTCTACTTGGCAGGAACCTGGAAATGTCAGGTCCTGTCACATTTAGTCCTTATTTAATGAGTCCTGATGAATCACATAAACTTCATTTTTATTCTCCCTCACACCTGCCACCAATGCAAACATAGATGTAGACTAATATGGAATCTACAGATGGGATTTCCTCAGTCCTTTCCTAAACTCAGCCAATCCCTTCTGTGAATCTGGAAAGTTGGGAAAGATAAGATATTAAAGATAGAAAAATATAGTCCACTATTCTCATAGATTACAAATACTTAGGCTCTGAAAGCTACACTTACTGTTCACCAGAAGTTAGTGGCAAAACCAGGAATGGAGACTAGATTATTGATTCCTCTTTCGAGAATATAACTTTTATTTTCACTTAAAACATGCGTTATAAATGTAAACAATTTTTTTTTTTACAGTATGTTCTGAAATGGAAGAATTCTCTTTAGAGTCACGTGCCTTCAGATTATTTTGGATAAATTCCTTCAATTTTTCATTCATTTTCTTCCTCAGCCAGTAATAATTTGGAAAAGTCTATTAAATTATTTTTTCCATTTATTATTTTTCCATTATCAACTCCTGTTGCCACAGTTTGTAAGATAGTGACTGATTTTCTGGTTATATAGCTGATAAATAGTTACTTTATAAAACTAGTAAAATATGTGTATAGAGACTTAAATGTGAATCCAAAAAAAATATCATGTATAATCTCAATCCTTAAATAATCCACTAGAACCATTTTGGAGCATTTTCTCTTTTTTTTTAATTTTTGATATCAATCAAGCATTCATTAAATCTATCAGTCATTTTTATTCATTTTCTCAACTTACGATGGAGTCTTTAAAATTTTTAGAAGCTGGATATATACTTAACTGTAAGATAAATATAGCCCATTTTGGATTTCTATTTCATATTTCTTCTGAAAGTTACAATTAAATAGTTTCAAAGCAACAAATTACAACTGTAATTTCAAAGGAGAGGAACGGAGTGTCCTGTGAATATGTAACAGAGGAAATTCAGTTGGAGGGAGGCCAGAAGCTCCTTTAGAAAAGTGACCTTCACATTGATCCTGAGCGATGAGTAAAAGTTAGCTAGATAAAGAAAAAGTAGGGGAAGGGGTGAAGACAAGTGTATCACACATCCTACACCTTACTTTTAAATTCCACTTTTTATTTTAAATGTTAAAAAAATAGCTGTCATTTATTGTGCCTGCCAAATAAAACTTGCCCTTTCTAGTTTTCACCTTTTTTTAAGTAATCTCTACACCCAGTGTAGGGCTTGAATTTACAACCTAGAGATCAAGACTCACATATTCTACCCACTGAGCCAGCCGGGTAGTCCCCTAGTCTTCACACTTTTTAATAAAATGAATATAAATATAATTTAATAAATGAGGAAATTACAGGATGTTTTCAATGCCCTTCCTCATATATTTTGAATACCCATTATTTCAATTGTATAAGTAAACTGTAATGACTTTTTTTTTTAAGATTTATTTATCTATTTGAGGAGAGAGTATGTGCGTGTGAGTGGGTGGTGCTGAGGGAGAGGGAGAGAGAATCTCAAGCAGACTCCCCCACTAAGCCTGGAACCCAAAACAGGGCTCGATCTCACAACCTGAGATCATGACCTGAGCTGAAACCAAGAGCCAGATGATTAACTTACTGCACCACCCAGGTACCCCATACTGACAATTCTTAATCAAAAATATTTTCTGACTTGTTCCGCTAAGGCAGTCAGAGAAAGACAAATACCATATGATCTCACCCATATGTGAAATTTAAGAAACAAAACAGATCAACACAGGGGGAAGGAAAAAAAAGAAAGAGGGAGGCAAACCATAAAACAGACTCTTAATGATAGAAAACAAACTGAGGGTGGAGGGATGGAGGTGGGTGGGGGATGGGCTGGATGGGGGGATGGGCGTTAAGGAGGTACTTGTGATGAGCCCTGGGTGTTATCCTAAGTGATGAACCACTGAATTCTACTCCTGAAACTATTATAGTATGTGTTCACTAACTTGAATTTAAATAAAATCTTGAAAGATAAAAGAAGGATTCTTTCTAAAAAACAAAAAACAAAACTTTCTGTATACATAACTGTTTCCTTATTGTATATTCCAAACTCTTCAACAACTTGGCTAAAAATAGCGATAATAGTAATGACTCTCAAAACATGTTGATGAAATTATTTCAGGAAATACATCAGTTATTCTAATGGCACTATGGGTGAGTTTCTATCTAATGTACCTATAGTATATATTTTTTATATCCAACAATAATTATTTTTAAATTTGAAATATTTGAATATTTGAAAATTTTATTTTTACATTCTTTTCTGCTTATGATAATTTGCCATATGATAAATTAGTATTTTGTGTGTTCTTGCTCTGTATTTGTATATTTTTTATTGGTGTCTTTTTTAATTTTATTATTTGTCAGAAATTTTTTATATATTAAAAGTATTAATGCATTAGATATTTTGTTTGGCAAATATTTTCTTCATTATTTATTATTTAGCTTTAATATTTAAAAATTTTATATAAAACACATATTGACGTTACCTTATTACAGATTTTTAAACTAGTCTGTATCAGAGATTGTATATTCTATCTAGATAAAAAAAAGAACCCCAACCCCACCATGATCCTCCATAGCCAACCTTGGTCACCTATTTTATGTGAATTCCTGGAGCTTTTATTCTAGATATTTATATATCTACACATTCATATAAGCTTTTCTTTTCCACAAAATTGGTGTTCTATAAACATTGTTCTTCATGGTATTATTTTTTTAAAGATTTTATTTATTTATTTATTTGACAGAGAGAGACACAGCGAGAGAGGGAACACAAGCAGGGGGAGTGGTAGAGGGAGAAGCAGGCTTCCCGCGGAGCAGGGAGCCCGATGCGGGGCTCGATCCCAGGACCCTGGGATCATGACCTGAGCCAAAGGCAGACGCTTAACGAGTGAGCCACCGAGATGCCCCTTCATGGTATTATTATGTCCTAGAAATTATTTCTTGTTGGTAAAATTTATTTGTTGTTGGTAAAAATAGCTCTGCCTCATTCTTGTAAACGTTTATATAGTGTTTCATAATGAGAAGTTAGAAATAAAAGCAGTGATATGCTAGGAAGTGTTTAACAACCACTTCAATGGGGAAGAAAAAAAGCCCTGATTTTTACCTTCACTGAGTTGTGAGGTGGAAATAATCTACTCTTCCTGGTTTGAAGCTACCAGTAGTTTATCTACCAGATCACAAAAATTGTGAAAATAACAGTTGGCTTTTTTGCCAGTTGTACAAAGCTGATCCTTACAGTCTAGCTTCCCAGGTAAGGTGACTTCTTGCAGGAGAAATGATCTACAGCACAGTACTTGAAGGAAATGATGTCAGCAGAATGCTGAGGCAGGGGGAAGGCTTGAGGCCCCTGGTTGGCCGCGTCCTGCAGCTGTGATCACAAGGCTTAGACCCTGGCTCCTGAGGGGGAAGAGCTACTCCTCCAGTCAGGAATGCAGAAATGGTAGAACAGAGTAGAAACCAAGTGTCCACCTTGTGAGGTGGCTATAGTCCCTCATTCAGCCAAGGAGAAGCAGATACTCCTATTCCTACAGGTTGTAACGTGATTACCAGAGGTCTATATTTCTCTCTCTAGGGATCTCACATCTGGCCTTGAACCTGTCCTGAAATTCTGGATGCATTTTCTCCCAAAAAATTCTTTTCCAGTATGCGAGCATTCTTTTTAACTAATCTTCTACTAATGAATATTAGATTATTTCCAGTTTCTCATTTTTAAGAACAAAGTTTCATTAAGTGCCATTATATATGCAAATATATAACTTTCTGAATGGTAGTAAACTGGAATTGGAATTGGTTAAAATAAATAACTTAAACTTTCCCTAAAAAATGTCAACATGTCCTCCTAGATCTGACAGTTCAGATCTTCACCTCCAATTCTTGTGTGTACTTGTTACCCTTCAGTGTTTTCAGGATTGTTTATTTGAAGTTTTTAAGTGTTTCCAAAGTAAAGGACATAAAAAGAGGTATCTTGAAATGATTAACTTGGATTTTCTCACTACTGTACTGATCAGAGTTTTATGTCCTTATATACCTTTTGTATTCATTCTTGGAAATCTTGTGCATACAGTCTATTTAATTTCTTGGTGTATGTTTTTTTCTTAACAATATATAGAAGATTACTATATAATGTGGATATTAACTTTGATCTATTATAAGTGGTTTCAAATTATCATTTACCCTTTAGTTTTGACCATGGTGATTTTCTTCCTACAGAAATCTATGCCAGTGTTTCTTCCTTATAGCTTTTGATTTTTATATCTAGCTCAGTAAGTCCTTCTTTGTTTATTATATAAGAATATTTTCCTATATTGGCTATGCATATCTCTAAAAATTGCTTTTCTTTCTGGTATGAAAGAGTAATATAAGTTCGTAAATATTGCTTATCTATTTCTTCCAATAATTTATTTTCCCACTGATTTGCAAGATTTCCTTTGTTTAAAAGGTCATGATTATAGACTCCTTATTTAATTCCATTGACTTATTTGTGTTCTCCTGTAACAATACTATAATTTTTATAGCTTTATCATTGTCCTTCATTTTGAAAATTATCTTGTGCATTCTTGAGCATTTTATTTTTCACATGAACTTGAGAATTTAGATATGTTCACTGGGATTGTACTGAGTTTATAGATACATATTTGGATGTTCCACTTCTCTTGTAATTTATTATTATTATTGAGGCTTCTTTATCTGCTTTGACATTTTGTTGTATACATCAGACCTATTTCTTGTTATATTTATCCCCGGGTGCTCATATCAGTTAGGATTCTAGGTTGCAAGCAACAAAACTCTCAGGACAAAATAGACTTTTTCCAAAGATATCGGAGGCTCACATACATAAGAGGCACGGGGAAGCTTTTCAGTAGGCAACATCCAGAGTTCTTCTGGATGGAAAGAAAATGGAAATGCAGTAACACTGAAGCAGCCAAGCGCAGCCGGGTGTGGACTCTGCAGCTGCATTAATCCAGTCCTATCGTTCTTTCTGAACTTGAGTCATGAGCTCACCATTGAAAGTTCTCGAGAGTCCAGTGGGCTGAGTTCAGATGGGATACCTGTCTTCTCTCTGTTCCAAGGAGCTGGAGAGAAAGATCTAGGTCTTTCTGACTTGCACAGATGGAGTTGGACTCTTGGGATTATTTCCCACAAAAACCATATTTCCTGGTGCAGTGCTTCCCTCAGAGGAAACAAGGGCGCAGGCAGGAAAAGGGGGTGGGTCAGGTAGGAAGAGCAGCTGGTAGTATTCCATGGTAGGTAGGGAAGATCCTCAGGTTTATCTGTTTATCTTGTATTTGCTTACTTAATGCTTCTCTTAATTCAAAGAAGTGTTCACTTGATTGGCATAGATTTTCTAGGTAAGCATTCATATTATAAATACAAATTATTATACATATAATATAAATGTAAATCTTGTCTCTTCATGTCCAATGTTGCATCGTCATTTTTCTTATTTCATTGCAATTGTTTTTGGCTGCTCTTGAGCCTATTGTTATTTCCTAAGTAAGAATGACATATTGTTTATAAATATCAAATAGTTCTCTAAGCCTCAAAGTCAAAAACAGATTTTCTAAACTCCACCCTGATTTGTCTTCCAATTTCTCTCTCTCTGTAAAGACAAACTTTTGAGTCTTTCATCTAGTTTTTCTGATATTTACATTCGTATTTCTGGACAACTTATTTTTTTAAGTTTTTATTTAAATTCCAATTAATTAACATACAGTGTAGTATTAATTTCAGGTGTGCAATGTAGTGATTTCACACTTCCATATATCACTTGGTGCTCATCACAACAGGTGCCCTCCTTCACCCCCATCACCTGTTTTCCCAAACCCCACCTGCCTCCCCTCTGGTCACCATCAGTGTGTTCTCTGTAGTTCAGAGTCTGTTTCTTGGTTTGTCTCTCTCTCTCTCTCTCCCCTGCCCCCCACCCCAGTGCTCATTGCTGGATCACAGGGTAGTTCTATTTTTAACTTTTTGAGGAACCTCCGTACTGTTTTCCAGAGTGGCTGCACCAGCTTGCATTCTCACCAGCAGTGTAGGAGGGTTCCCCTTTCTCTGCATCCTCACCAATATCTGCTGTTTCCTGTGTTGTTGATACTAGACATTCTGACAGCTGTGAGGTGATATCTCATTGTAGTTTTGATTTATATTTCCCTGGTGGTAAGTGATGATGAACATCTTGTCATGTGTCTCTTGACCATCTGGATGCCCTCTTTGGAGAAATGTCTTTTCATATCATCTGTCCTTTTTAAAAATTGGATTATTTGGGGTTTGGGTGTTGAGTTGTATAAGTTCTTTATATATTTTGGATACTAACCCTTTATCAGATATATCATTTGCAAATTTTCACCCATGTTGAAGGTTGCCTTTTAGTTTTGTTGGTTGTTTCCTTCACTGTGCAGAAACATTTTATTTTGATGAAGTCCCAATAGGTTATTTTTGCTTTTGTTTCCCTGGCCTCAGGAGACAGATCTACTACGAAGTTGCTATGGCCAACATCAAAGCAGTGCCTGCCTATGCTCTCCTATAGGATTTTATGGATTTAGGTCTCATTTAAGTCTTTCATCCATTTGGAGTCTATTTTTGTGTGTGGTGTAAGGAAATGGTCCAGTTTGATTCTTCTGCATGTGGCTGTCCAGTTTTCCCGACACCATTTGTTGAAGAGACTGCCTTTTTCCCACTGGATATTCTTTATCTTTAGAACTTTTGAATTTTTTACTTTAGGCAGACATTACTGGTTCCCCATTATAGTAGCTGAGCCTTTAACTCACTTGTATAATTTCATCCTTATCTCCCTACTTTTTCTTTCCCAACATACTTAACGTATAATTAGTTAGATCAGTAGCGGGCTCTTACACTATTCTATGTAGGTGAGTACATACATATTTTTTTTCACTGAGGAGGCCAAAAATATAGAGTAGATTATTTATCCTTTACTCATATTATTTTTCCTCAGATTTAACCATTGCCTTATTGCTTTTATTTACATAACTGTCTATTTATCTTCCATTGCTTTTCCCGAGAGCAGTAATTTTCCACACAAGCCATAACACCCCGTATTGTATACCTGGCTTGTTTCTGTTTTTAAATCCCTGGTTCTCTTACTCCTTCTCTTCTCCCTTCTGCTGCCGTCTGCCCCATTGGTCCTCACCGGCCGCGGCGCCTCCGTCTCGGCACTTTGTTTCGCTCTCCTTCTACAGTGAGGCCTCCTTTCTGGATCCCACTCCTTCCTCTTGTTTTACTTCCCACAAGTACCTTTTCTACAACTTCCTAGGAAAGGATCCTTGGAAGATTAACTGTTAAATCCTTAATTATTTATTTTAAAGATTTTTAAGTATTTATTTATTAGAGAGAGAGCGAGTGGGGAGAAGAGCAGAGGGAGGACAAGCCGGCTCCACACCCGGTGCAAAGCCTGACACGGGGGCTCGGTATCACAACCCCAAGATCGTGCCCTGAGCCGAAATGGAGAGGAGGACGCGCAGCTGACTGAGCCGCCCAGGTACCCCAGTCATTGATTAGTTTTACATGTCTTTAATCTGTTTTACAGTTTTAATGGTATTGGGTTGTAACGGAGCATGCTAGTTAAAAAAATAATTTTCCTTGGAATTTAGAAGATGTGGCTCCATTTTACTCTAGGATCCACAATCGCTACCGAGTAGCCCAGTGTCATTTTGATTCCCACTCCTGTAATATGACCCCTGATGCTTTGAAGATTATCTTCTGATCCACAAGGCTTTGAAAGTATGGGATGATGTGCACGAATGAAATTCTTTATTCATTTTACTGGTCATCCAGTAAACCTTTCCAGTATTGACTTTTAATGTGTGCCTCTTCACTTCTAGGATGTTTTCTTGCTTGAAAACTGCATCGTATACATTAGTAGTATCCACAAATACATGGTTTTATCTGCACTTTCATCCTTGTTCTTCTTCATTTGGGTTTCTTAACCGTGCCTGCTAAGTATTACTTGGCTGCCCTGCCCCCCAGTGTTGCTCCACAATCATCTGTCAGGAGATTGCCTTCTATTGTTGCTCCTGAGGCCTGATTTTTTTCAGTTTTTATCAAAATTCTTTCTCTTTTTCAAAATAAAGAAAGCTCTCCTATTTGGTAATGTGTACTCAGCGCTTAGAAGCATACATAACTTCAAGCATCTTATTAAACTTTGGCTCTTATAGGCAAACATGGATAAAGTGGTGGGTTTTCATTTACAGTATGTTTATTTCTTTCATGACGTGAAAAGTGATGTTATTGATTCTGAAATGACTCTTGTGGTCTAGGAAATAATGAAAGTCCATTGTCACATAGCCATTCACTCGTTTATTAATTTTTTTCAAGAAAATGAGCATGGATTAAACATTAGGAGGCACTGACTTTGATGAAATAAAAGCTGAGACCTGTTCCCTGCATTGGGAGAGCTCTCAGCACATTAAAGAAGAATGTAAATGCTTTAGAACAAAATAGGTTAATAAATATAATGGCACAATGTTTTCCTGCTGTCTACATGAGAGGACTAAATTTTCGAATTTCACAATGAACTCTTAATTCTGGAGGTCGCTTCGTCCAGAAGAGAAACAACAACAATGAGCACTTACTATGTAAGAATATCTTGACATACTTTCATTGACTCAGATGAGTAGGATACTATATCAGATTTGCAGGTGAGAAAATATATCCAGGCTTGCACTCATTCATCTGCTACTTAGCAGATACTTACCAAGTGTTAGACCCCATGTTCTGCACAGTAGAGACAATCAGAAATAAGACACTGACCCTGATTTCCTGGTGCTTAGTTTGGTGGGTGTGAAATATGTGTCGAGCAATCCCACACTCAGAAAACAGGTGTTTGGGACGCATGTTACGTGCTGTTGTCAGCACACGCGGTGGCGGACTGTGGCCTTGCCACTCCTTCGAGAGCTACTTGAGGGCTTTGGCTCATTGTCAGGCATCGTCCTACTGCCAGAAATACCACACAGACGAGTCAGACCCTCGTCTTACCCTCCTGGGAATTACAAACCAGTAGATGCCCAAAAAGGACAGGAAATATGTTGGAGGTTATGTATTTAGGAAATAAGGATCCCAAATCCCAAAATTCATGCTGTAGCATGCACCTTTCCTAACATTCTCTGTCGTTTAGTGAGCTTTCGTCTCTTGGTTTATCTGCCCAGGAAATGAACACCCTCCCCATGCTGGAGCATTGCCCACACTGTATGAGTCTGCGGACACTAAAAAGACAGTCTGGTTTTCCAGGTCACCCAGGCAGAAACAGGTTGGCCGTGTGGTGTTACCAGTACCGGATGCTCCCCAGGTTGGCCGTGTGGTGTCACCAGTACCGGATGCTCCCCAGGTTGGCCGTGTGGTGTCACCAGTACCGGATGCTCCCCAGGTTGGCCGTGTGGTGTCACCAGTACCGGATGCTCCCCAGGTTGGGCGTGTGGTGTCACCAGTACCGGATGCTCCCCAGGTTGGGCGTGTGGTGTCACCAGTACCGGATGCTCCCCAGGTTGGGCGTGTGGTGTCACCAGTACCGGATGCTCCCCAGGTTGGCCGTGTGGTGTCACCAGTACCGGATGCTCCCCAGGTTGGCCGTGTGGTGTTACCAGTACGAAATGCTCCCCCCTCCCCATTTTATTTACGTTGAGGCTTCTCAGAGGAGGGGACATCTGTGAGCGTCGTGGCAGAGAAGACACCTGGTGTTCAGGGGCTCGTCACCGTGGCAGTGCAGTCCCTGGCTCTGATACGCAGCAGTGGCCACAGGAGCAGTCTCAGCACACTGTGATTTTGATTCCACTTGTCCCTTTTTCTTACTCTCACTGAGTCTGGTCCTCCCTCCTTCTGGCGGCTGCTTAAATCATCCAGATTTACTTTCCATTACTTGGCAACTAAGAACCTAGGCTCATTCTGTTTGGAGTTTTTCATGACAAGCCCTGAATTTACCTGCCCAATAGTGGATTGGATGAGGGTGAAATAAAATTGTCATGTGCTGATGCAGACTTCTCTGTAACTTCCCCCTTCGTCTCCTTTACTGTAAACGATCACGGATTAAAATACTGATGATGCTTTCAGGACCATCGACTGGTGTCATGGCAAAGACAGTCCCCTTAGAATACTCTGGCTTTATTGAAACCTGTACATGGATTCGGCCAAAATGAATAGCTACAAATATCCAGACTCTGGGAGCAGCTTGAGAACAACTGAAATCAGTGGTAAGCCTGAGATATCTTCCTTTCCTTCTAGTCTCCTCCTAGTAATTGTTAACCTTTTATTCTCACTTTGTAACTTGTTTTTTTTTAGATTTTTGTGTGAACAGCATCATCACTCTAAACATGTGAACTGAAAAATCTGCCAAAATCTTTAACCTCATGATCACCAAATGACTGAGTACTTGTGATTTTCCAGTTTTTGACTCGTGACTCTGATAACATACATACACAATCTAAGGGAACTATCAGGGAATTTGTTGATCCTCAAAGCTGTGGTTTCAGCCAGAGAAGTCTCTGTACTACCCCTGCTTTTGTCTGTGGTAACTGGTTTGCTTATTGATGCCTGTTTCCTTATAATTCATGAGCAATTTCTGTTTGAGCTTTCACTAACATTAATTTACACAAACCTTCCTTTTTTATTGTTGAAGTTTCAAAGACTTTTATGTTTGCCACTAGCAAAGCTTGTTAAATAAATACATATCTGGCTAAATAGAAATTTTCTGTGATATTTATTGATAGAAATTATTAGAGAATCTGTTGATTGAGCATAGGACTACATTAACACTTCCGAGAAAGGAAAATGATCCAGCTGTCCGCATTTTTCATTCTTTCAGCCTTCCACATCTTTCAAGGATATTAGCTTGGCCACTGGGCATGTGGCTCTATCAATTAATATTAATACACAGTAACCGATACATCTTCATCACCCAGAGGTTAAACTCTATATCCAGTGATTTGGATATTTCTAAATATCTGGATATTTGGTAGATGGATATCTGAGCAATTAAAAACAATTCCAGATATTTATCTCTGAAGCCTATAATACCTAGAACTGATGCCTTTAATGGCTTATCCAAAATTCATTGAGAATAAGGAAAAGCACTGTTATGTCAATATCAAATAAAAACAAAATACAGCATAAAGAGATGAAAAGACACATAAAGGTGCCTAAACTTCAGGTATCATTAAATATCTCTGTGTAGAAGCAGATGCCAATAGATGCTTTGTATCAGTTCATTTTTGCCCTTTTTATTCCATTACTATCATCGCTGTATTTCTAAGCGCTTCACGTTGTTAGCTTTTGTGCTTATTTCTTTTTGAGTAGTTTCCTTGGGAATAATCTCTTTCGGATTGACTTAGCTTAATTTTAGCTGTATTATTTATTTACATCCTCCCTCTGCCTTAGTATACCAAAATACATTATATTGATCCTTATTCCTGAGTGACACTCTGTGCTATAGTAGTTTATTTTATAAGATAACAGCTATGTATAGTAAGTTTGTTTTAATATTTTTACACAGAAGACAGTGAAATCTTTCTAATCCAGATTTAGGGGTGGGGACAAAAGAATTCCAGATGATTTGAATAGAAGACCAAAATGAATGACTAGTGTGTTCACTGTTGAGCTTCATCCAATCATGTCCCTCGTTTTTGTTGCAAGAGCTCCAAGTGACTGGACGGCCTTTTGTTCTCATTTGTCATTGGGGAAGGTTTAGCTTCATTCTCTTCCAGAATGGGAGGAACTCACCATACCCTGCCGTCCCCCAAGTCTCACCTTCCCTTCCTGTTTTATTGCAAACACTACTACTGCTGTAATTATATATATATTTTTTTATTTTTTAATTAATTTTTTTAAAGATTTTATTTATTTATTTGGCAGAGAGATAGAGAGAGAGCACAGGTAGGCAGAGAGGCAGGCAGAGGGAGAGGGAGAAACAGGCTTCCCGCAGAGCAGGGAGCCCGATGCGGGACTCGATCCCAGGACCCCGGGATCATGACCTGAGCCGAAGGCAGACGCTTAACAGACCGAGCCACCCAGGCGCCCCTGTAATTATATATTTTATTGTGCTGTTATATATTGCAAATACTTACACAAACTTTATCACTTTGTGTGTCCAACACAGTCCAACGGCATACCAGTTTTTGTCTTCATTCTGTAGATAAGGACACCAAAGGGCCAAAGAATTAAGTAGCACATGATGGCTTGTTACATGGATTCACAGTTGAGAAGAGCTAGTTCCATAACCTGTGACTCCAAGTTGAGTGGCCTTGCTAGGATGCCACAGCATCTCGCTGTCAGTGATTATGCTTCTAATAGCTGTTTATTTAGCCAGACCCTTATTCTTTGGGCCCGTGATAAAGCCCACGGCCCCTTTTTTTCCTTTATGCCACCAGGTAATACAGTTTGATAGTAAAGTATCAAAAATATTACTTTCTAGATATTAGAGTGTGGTAAGTGCAAGACAGAAGCATTTTTGTTGTATTATAAGAGAAGAATCAAATCCACTTGTGTATCAGAGAATTGAATCTCTGAGATCTCTCAGCCTCAGTGAACGGCAGGCAGACCATTTAGTGTTATTGACTTACAGCTTTCCTCAGAGTTAGCTTCTTATGTATGGGGGCCAATTTCGGCTTTTCTCAATCATCTTAAGAGTAAATATGAGACTACAGAATAACAGGGCCGTTCCGTGGAATTGCATTTTCCCAGTTTTAAAAGCTTGATCTGATAAGAATCCTGTGAAGGTGATGGAGCAGGTTTGATAATTCTCATGTTAGAGATGAAAAACGGCGATAAAGGGACTAGTCCCAAGTACACAAAGATCCTGAGCATCAGATTGGAGGCTGGAACTCTGTTTTCTTGACAGTCAGGTCTGCATCTCTTCTCCCCACCTGCCCCCTCTGGCCTGGCTCTGCCAGGACTGGGGAGCTGTGCCAGTGCCCCCGACACGTGGCATTTTGTGATGGGGCTGTGGCAGCGGCAGCGGGTTTTCAGCTCTGTTCAAGAGAGGGTACATCCTCTGGACTTTTTCAGCGGCTCCCCTTGGTTCTTCGGCAGGCATTGTGTAAATCAAGCAATCAGAATTCTCTACAGTAAAAACTCAAACCCTCATTCCAGGGTAGTGCATGAAAGGTGTGCTTCCTGGGAGATGTGTGTTCAGAAACGTGAGGGCCCATCCGTCCTTTTCGGCCCTGGGTGCTGCTTCCTGCCGTGACTGGGTTTAACCCTCTCCCTGGGTTACATCCACGCACTTGAGAGTCAGCATTGGGCTGTTCCAGTTAGGGTACCGAAAAGTGCCCGCACCACAGTCATCCCTGCTTAAGACGAGGAAACGGAACACCTGTCTTGAAACAGAAACATGCGAGCAGGAAAACGTTGCTGACACTGCTGTCTCTCCCTCCACAGTAGTTGGTTCATGAGCGAGTTGCCTATATGACTTGACAGGAAGCGATTCTACAGTCTCTTTTCCCTGAGGCAGATGTGTGGGAGACAGAGCGAGCCTGTGCCTCTCAGGGAGAAGATGCAGAGAGGAGCGCAGAACGCTGAGCTGTGCCACGAGCTGACGGCACTGTGTGGGCAGAGTGGGCTGCCGAGGCATCTTGAGTGACAGATGACATCTCCACGTTGTATTCGGATGGTAAGGAAGGGTGCTTGTTAAACTGCCTGTTAGCTAAACATCCAGTGTGTTAGAGCATATGCAAAATACTGCTTAGAGCAGGACATGATGGTATGTTGTCTGCCAAGCTCCAACAGCATGTGGCACATTGTAGAATCAGCCAAGCCCTTTGTAACCGTGGGTCGAGTTTCACTTATTAGCCCTCTTTTATCTGAAACATGTGCATGCGTATGGACGTTTCTCCGTATTTCTCAAGTGAAGAGTGACCGAATGCTCTAAGGAGCTCTATAGCAGGCATCTGAACTTTTAAAAAGTCATTCTGAAACCCTCAGATTGGTTCCCGGAGTCCAGAGTCTCTCATGGTTTGTCTCCCTCTCTGATTTGTCCCCCTTCAGTTTTCCCTCCCTTCCGCTATGGTCCTCTGTGCTGTTCCTTATATTGCACATATGAGTGAAACCATAAGATGATTGTGTTTCTCTGATTGACTTATTTTGCTCAGCATAATCTCCTCCAGTTCCATCCATGTCGATGCAAATGGTGGGTATTCATCCTTTCCGATGGCTGAGTAATATTCCATTGTATATATGGACCACATCTTCTTTATCCATTCATCTGTTGAAGGGCATCTCAGCTCCTTCCACAGTCTGGCTATTGTGGACACTGCTGCTATGAACTTTGAGGTGCATGTGTCCCTTCTTTTCACTATATCTGTGTCTTTGGGGTAAATACCTCGTAGTGCAATTGCTGGGTCATAGGGTAGCTCTATTTTTAATGTCTCGAGGAACCTCCATACTGTTTTCCAGAGTGGCTGCCCCAGCTTGCATTCCCACCAACGGTGTAGGAGGGTTCCCCTTTCTCCGCATTCTCGCCAAATTTGTTGTTTCCTGTTTTGTTAATTTTTGCCATTCTAACTAGTGTAAGGTGGTATCTCAATGTGGTTTTGATTTGAATTTCCCTGATGGCTAGGGATGTTGAACATTTTTTCATATGTCTGTTCATCATTTGTGTATCTGTGTCTGTTCATGTCTTCTGCCCGTTTATTGACTGGATTATTTGTTTTATGGGTGTTGAGTTTGAGAAGTTCCTTATAGATCTTGAATACCAGCCCTTTACCTGTAATGTCATTTGCAAATATCTTTCCGTGGGTTGCCTCTTTGTTTTGTTGACTGTTTCCTTTGCTGTGCAGAAGCTTTTTATCTTGATGACGTCCCAAAAGCTCATTTTTGTTTTTGTTTCCCTTGCCTTTGGAGACGTGTCTTGAAAGAGGTTGCTGTAGCCGGTGCTGAAGACGTTACTGCCTATGTTCTCCTTTAGGATTTTGATGGACTCCTGTCTCACATTGAGGTCTTTCATCCATTTTGAGTTTATCTTTGTGTATGGTGTTAGAGAATGGTCCAGTTTCATTCTTCTGCATGTGGCCGTCGAATTTTCCCAGCACCACTTGTTGAAGAGACTGTCGGAGGGGAGGGGGGTGGGGGGCGGGGGTAACCGGGGGATGGGCATGAAGGAGGGCACGTGTTGTGGTGAGCACTGGGTGTTATATGCAACTAATGAATCATTGAACACTACATCACAAACTAATGATGTACTATACAGTGGCTAATTGAACATAATAAAAAAAGTAATTCTGATCTAAAAAAGGTAACACACTCTCAGAAAATCAGTGTATTCAGTGCTAGAAAAACTCATCATTGGGTTCAGCCGTAGCAATCGCAGGTTCCTTCTTCGCCATTTCAACTGCCGTATCGTGGCATCACCGCGCTACCCAGGGAGCTGTGCCCCGCTTCCCGGCTGGGCTCCCTTGGCTCTCCGTGACCTCACCCCAACCCTCTCTTCTTATCCAACTTCCCGCTAATCTTTCCTTGTATCCCCCATATTCTGTTCGTACTAACATGTTTCTCTTCCAAGGCTTTCTGCTCCTCCCGCTGCTGAAATGCGTTGTTCCCACTTTGGATCCCTACCCTCAGTTCCTTCCTTTAAGTTCCAACTCACATGAATCCTCTCCCCTAAAGTATTTTCTACTTCCAAATAAGCCTGGGTCACCCATTTAACCCTAATGACAGACATCTGCAGGAGGTTACAGCTAACAAGAGCCTCGTGTGAGCCATTCCTTATTCCTCATGCCTTCCTGGGAAGCAGAATAGTCAGTCACCCTAAGTACTGGGGACCACAGGGAGGGGCAGACGCTGCAGGGATAAACAGTCATTTGATCAGGCTGAAAACGGCTAGCCTGAGAGTGCTTTCTCTGTGCTTACCGAGTAATTTTTGAGAGCTCAACGTGCAGTGAAGTAAATACTTAAAGAGGCGGGTTCTATGTTTATATTTGCAGACTCTGTTTTGGAAAGACGCAGGGGGCAGTCCGTTTGCATTAGCAGTATTTTTATTATCTTAGTGATGACTAACTCACTGGTTCTTTGTGTAAAACATTCAGGATTTCAGGATCCTTGTGTTACCCTTTCAAAAAGCTTTGTTAGATTACCGTGTCCCCAGTATGAGATGATCTTCACAACATACTGTCAGCTGTCATGAGACATCAATTCTAATTGTTTTTCTTAGTTTGAACTCCAGAAATTAGGAATTGTTAAAAATCATTAAGAATTATAGGAGATACTTGGGTGTTTTCTTTTATTCGAGAATGCTAGGACATATATCCGCTTGTTTAGCAAACAAATTATCAAGTAGTCACTTTTCCTTAATACAGTATTCCTGTAATACAGTATTGTGGATATATTGGGGAAGGCCTACTTAAAATTATATTTTTTTTACTTATTTCACTGAGAAAATTATATATTTTTAAGTAAAAATTCTGATACCTCAATATAAAGTGATTTTTAATCTTACTAACACACTAAAGATTTCCAAGCTGCCTCCTAATATTTGGCCCTAAAGAGTTTGTCTTCTGTTTACTGGAACCTGTTTGCCTACAAAACAAGAGGGAGTAAAAGGAAATACTGCAGCAATTAGTGCTTTTTTTCCCGATGGACTTTTAGTGAGCACTTACTTCTGTGTTTTAGGATTTAGATACAAAGAAGGGTAATGATATCAGTTACTTCCCTCAAGGAGCACATAGTCTAGTGGGGGAAAGTATATTTTATATCAATTAATATCTTATAATATTTGTATATTTTACTTATGTGTTATTGGTGCCATTGTATACATGAGAAATTGAATTTCACGGGTGAGGTGTTTTGCCCAACGTCACACATTAGTGCTGCAGTCAAACCTGTATTTAAACCGAAGTCTCGTACCTGTCAATCAGAGGCGCCACCTGCTATAGATTTGACCTTCTATTAACAGGCACTAAACACCCTGAGGAAATTAAAATCTGTCTTTTCTCAGATCCATGAATGGAGAAATGTTTACTGCAGCATTGGCAACTTCATTCTTGATAAACAATTACTGTCTTCAAATCTTTTCTTTATTCACCTTTCAATTTGGTCTGTGTAGTGTTTCCTAGCTTTTCTAGTGGAGGAGAAACAGAATCAATGTTGTGCTGCCCTGAAAACTGTTAAAACAGCAAGGAATTATGGGAAAGCCCAGTCAACTATAAAGGGAACCCAAAATCAGACCGGTAACTAGGATTCAGTATTAACTAATACTTAATCCTCTGTTTCCTGGCATGACCGTGGTTGAGTGCTAACCAAACTTTCTAGCTGATACAAAAGGACTCCGTGTTTTTTAGTGGGTCTGAATGCCCTCAGCACCAGGAACACCATTGACCCTTCTATGCAGTGACCTAAGTTCGGAGAGTGATGGATTTCAACTCACTGGGAGAAATTTTTCTAACAGTCGTAACTGATGAGGAACAGAATAAGCTGACTGAAGTGGTGAGGTTCTTAGGATTGGATGTTTCCATGAGAGCTATATATGAACGTGTTTTCGGCTGTGGCAGAGGCGGTCCTTGCGGATGGTAAGGGGTTGAAACATGATCTTGTTTTCCCACCATCCCACTTTTCTGACTCTCCTTAGGTTAACGCTTTTTGCTCTTCCGCCTTCCTTTTAAGACTGGTGTTTTTGAAAAGGCCCCTCTAAGACCTTGTTTGTCTTTAGCAGGAACAAGCCAGAACACAGTTACTGACATCTAGGAAAGGTATCACAGATGTGCTTAAGCAGTGGACAGACGCCCCGTTCAGACGTCCGTCATGTTGGGGTATTCCGTGGGGTAATGATGCTAGGGTGACCACTGACATTCGGTCTGACCCTGTACACGTATGTTTTTGCCTCCGTGGCCTGACCAGAGCACAGTTGGGAAGTACGTATGTCTTGTTTAGGAGTAAAGCTGTGAGCTTCCACACACAGCCTGTGGCGAGTTCCTTGCCTACTTTCCTTTAAACTCTCCATGCTTTTGTCTCTCATCCTCCTGTTGTCTCCTGTCTTTTTCCTGTTTAATGCAATTATTTCCTTCTGATTTCAGCTTTGCTTCTCTTCAGGGAAATGGTGCCTGTGAGTTTTGGCATCGTCCAGAGAGGAAGTTGTCTAACTAACACCCCCTCCATACTCGACGTGGCCCTTTGAACCCTTTCCGTGGTAAGACACGGTCTCATGACCTCTTCTTACTACATCCACATCCACCCTCTTTCTCTTTCTCCTAGGGCCAGAGAGGTTTGCTGGTCCCTGCCTAAGGTCATCCGGCTCCAGTAGGGATGCATACCAGACTCTCCCAAAGATTTCACAAAAGTGAAAAACTCTTCTCATTAAAATTATACAATGAAAAAAAAATCTTCTGTTTCTCTTGTAGTAAGGAGTACTGTGTAGACCTATAAGGCAGTGGGTGTGAGGGAGCTGAGAAGGAAGAAAAGAACATCCACAGTTGCTGACTTTCCAGTCACATCAGATTACTCATGTTTCTTCCAAACCGTTAAACTTCTCGTAGTCCCTGTGCACACGTGTCAATGCCGTGCTGTGGGGACGGGCTCTGTAGAGCGTCCTAAAGCTCACCCAGGGTGCAGGAAGGCTCTCTTTTGTATCACAGCCCACATAGGAATTGTCCCAGCAATTTCCTGAACGTATTATATTTCTGCTTGTGGTTTTCCTTTTAACCTTTCCTCATTGGGCAATAACAGCCGGGGCTCGCTCTCCAGAGGGGTCATCAAATGTGAAAAATTGCTCTGGTATGTTACTGGAACCACAGACCAAAAATGTGGGCAGTTTTAACATTTCTCACAATATCTCTGAATTTTGGAATTTTGATAACAAAACACAAAATTAGCAAATGTGTCTAGACTTAGAAGATATTAAATGGGAAGCAAACACTGTTGCAGTTTATATCTTTAAAAGCAGAGTTGGGAATTTTGCTTCTGTCTGTGAGGGAGTAGCATGTATCAGAGAAATCCTCCTGAAGGAAGTAAATGTAAAATCTGGATAGAAAACAAAAACAAAGCAAAGCAAAGCAGCTGTGTGAATTCTTTAGAGAACAGTCACAGGGCCAAGATTCGTGGAGATGAGACCTAAGAGAAGAGGAAATTGCATCAAGGTGAGCACCACATTAGCCTCTGAGGTGCCCCCACCCATTCATCTGCTGATTCTCCGGGCGGGGGGGGGGAGGCCAAAGAGGGAGTCATGGCTGAGCATCCTGCTGATCTTATGATGGGGTGAACACGTTCTGAGTTCAGGGAAACCAAAGCAGCCGGAACAGGAGAGGAAGTGATCCTGGAGGAGAGTGCCCTGCAGAGAAATTAGCCTCAAATCCCACATGCAGGTTTGCCCAGAGCATTTGCCACCTCCTCAGCAGTACGGGTTTGGTGTTTGGCACCGAGAAGGCAGAGAACTCACCCACTTCCCAGTACTGCGGAAGCCACTGTAGAGGTCCCTTCTCACACACATTCACAGAAACAAGGGACTCAGGAAAACACCCCAGCTGAGAACCTCAAAGCTCTACCCTTAGCAGTAAGAGCTACACCATAGAAATGTAAGGAGCACATTGAGACGCGAAGGCAGAGTGCAACTAGAAGAGGGCTTACAGAGCGTGAACTCCAGACCACACCATGTGAAGAGGATCTGGTCCTACTTACTAGTGACTTGTAACAATTACCCTGAATTCTTTTTGCAGGAAGATCATATTGCTCACTATCACTATGTTGTTTGTTTGTTTTTTCTCCAGTCAAGTTGAAAAAAGAAATCTGTCACAGAAGGAAGTAGAAAAAAGTGACTGAAAAAGAAAAAAAAAAAAAAAGAAAATTAGAAGAAAAAACTCAAAGACAGTAGTAAAACACCTGTAAGAGATTTGATCATTGTCATTATCAGGCACAAAATATCAAAATAACTATGATTAATGTGTTTGAAAACTAGAGGGAAAAAATGGAGAATTTAACCAGAGAACTGGAACCTATTGAAATAATACAAATTTTAGAAAAATATATAGTAACTGAAAGTAAGAATGTAAGAAAAATTACAATAGCAATTAAGCACCATAAAACCAAGGGTTAGTGAAGTAGAAGATGGTTCAGCAAGAAAGTCCCACATCAAAGCCCAAAGAATATAAAAAATGAAAAAGAAAAGTTTGTAAGGGCCAGATACAGCATAGTGAAGAGTCTGGAAGTTTGTGTAATTAGTATCAGAAGAAGGACAACAGAGAGTTGAAAGAAGCAATACTCAGTGAAAATAAAAAGCCATCATTTTTTACAAAGCTTAAAAAAGGAATTATCAAGGCCCTGTTTCAAATAGCTTTCAAAATATCTCGAATAAAAGAACATACACACACACACACACAAACACATGCAGGCTCATTGTTGGTTTGGCTGAAAAGTTGAAAACAGGAAGATATGAAAAGCAGCTATATAAATAGTCATGTTTCCTTCAAGGGTGAAATAATAACACCACAAACTTGGAAACAGTAGAAACTATAAGACAAAGAGATGTTATCCTAAAACACTTGAGAAAAATATAAGTCCCACTTTAGAATTCTGTTCCTTCAAAGAACAAAGAAAATAAAGTCCTTTGTAAACAAAAATCAGATTTATCTTGGGGTGACCACACTAAAATAATTATGAAAAGATGTTATCAAGGAGGTCAAAATAAAAGAATATTCACTACTTAAAACAATAATAATGGTGTTTTGTGGAATTTAAAATATGTAGAGAAGGCAAATACATGAAAATAAGAAAATCGAGTTCAGGTTGTGAATTAACTTGCATTGTCCAGATACTAGTGAAAGTATTAATTTGAAATAAGGTCTAATAAGTCAAGGATACATATATTAATACTTAGGTTAGCCACTAAAAAAATGAATTAAAAGTTCATAGAAGAAAATAAATGGAATGGTTTAAAAAATCCTAAGTAAAGAAGGATTAAAAAGGAACAAAGAACAGAGAGTATAAATAGGAAACTTGAAGATGGTAGATTTAAAACTGAATATATCAGTAATTACATGGATATATATATATGGATGTATAGAACACTGCAGTTAAGGACAAAAGTTTTCGATTTGGAAAAATCTCAACGACTATCAGAGGAGATAGACAATAAGTTATGTCCCACAGAAGTCTGATATAGCTGAATTAATAGCAACATACAACTTGGAGTAAAGACAAGGACTATTGAAAAGGTTGACATTTCATCAAAATAAACTTTTACTTTCATCAGAAAGTTATAATAATTCTAAATTTGTATGCTACTCATGCAATAACATAGACTAAAAGAGTCTAATAACACACTAAAAATACATAAAACAGGCGCACCTGGGTGGTTCAGTCAGTTAAGCATCGGACTCTTGGTTTTGGCCCAGGTCATGATCTCAGGGTCCTGGGATCAAGTCCTGAGTTGGGCTCTGTGCTCAGTGGGGAGTCTGCTTCTCCCTCTCCGTCTGCTCCTCTCCCTTGTGTGCTCTCTCTCTCCCCACCCAAAATAAAAAATAAATCTTTAAAAAATACATAAAATAAAAACTAATGAAACCAACAGAAAACATGGAAAAGATAGGGTCATTAGAACCTATGTAAATATTAGGACAAGCAGAAAATAAATCACCAGGGTTAAAAAAGAATAACACTCATAATCATTGATGTAAGTGAAATAAGAAGACTGCATTAAACAACTGAAGAATAATCTTTCAAAGTAGACCATATCCTGGGTCAGAAAATAAAAAAATCACAGCACATTTCATAGGATTGAAATTTTTCAGTGTATGTTCTTTTCTTACACTGAAATTATGCAAGAAGGCAATATAAAAAGATTACTTAAAAAATTCAAATATTTATAGAATAAGCGATAAACTTTTAAAAATAACCCATGACTCAAGGATGATATTAAGTTTTAAACCTGTGGGATGCAGTTAAATCTGTGTTTAGTGGGAAATTTATAAGTGTAAATATTTCTAATAGACAAAAATAAAAGCTAATAATAGTGACTTACGTGTTCATCTCAAGAAGCTAGAAAAGGAATAGCAAATTAAATATAAGTAAATCAATAGAGAAGGCCTAAATTAAGAGCAAAAGTTAGTGAAATAAATAATAGAGAAAATTAACAAAGCCAAGAGGTGGCTTTTGAAAAGACTCATGTAACTTGGAAGACTTGGAAATGTGTAGAGAGAATTCTCTTCAAAGGACTTTCTGTCCAGGGGCACCTGGCTGGGTCAGTCAGTAAGGCATGCAACTCTTGATCTCTGGATTGTGAGTTTGAGCCCGATGTTGGATGTGGAGATTACTTGGAAAAAAAAAAGACAAAGGACTTTCTGTCCAGCTGTAGAGAGTGTGTTGAGTAGAACCGTCCAGTTGTCATCTCCTTCAGGGTCTGCCTCGGCTGTAGAGCACTGTCTGGGGCAGTCCGTATCTGATCAAGGCAGTCGTATAAAATCTCTATAGTTTCAACCCAGTATGGGGTAGTTCTGGGGAAATTCTCACTTAGTGCTCCCTGCCATTTTGGTCAAGGTTTCGGCAGGCCAGCATCATAATATTCATTCCTAATAAATTGTGATTATTGGTTGGGAATAGTTGAGGAAAGCAGGGGAGAAGACAAATCATGTTTGAAGTTGTGTTTTGAGGTTGGATCATCCACTACTTACCTGTCTGACAGTGGGAGTCCCAGTGCTGAAAGTTGGTGGAGCACAGGTGCACCTGCTGGAAGGTGCTGGTCCATTTGCCAACCCTTTTACTGCTAATGGACTAGGAGGGTGTTGTGGAGGAAGGGAATGCACTTGGTGTTTGAAATGTATACAGAAAACGGTGGCTGTGAGGCTAACATGCTTGCCTGGCTGTTGCCAAATGCCATTGATGTTCCACGTAAAGGTAGTGTAGAGGGGAGTGTCCTGGGCCACTGAAAGCCCGATGGGAAAGCCTCTCCTGCAGTGAGAGGAAGAGAAAGCTGAGGACCAAGTCAAAAATGTAACAGAGAGGCCATCCTCAAAGATGGTTAAATGCTCACCAAAGCTGTTTGGTTATGTCAAGGTCATTTTCCCTGGTTAATAAAACCAAACACCCTGGGGCTTCAACATATTGGATGAAGACAGCAGGGTGGATGCCACGTATCTTTTGTCTTCTCAGAATCCTACTGAGTCTGTAAGAGTAGCACCCCGCCAAGGGCCAGCATGCCCCATTCCCCGTCTTTTATGTTGGTAGACAACTCAGAATCAGGGGTGCCCCTCAAGATCTCCACCTTGTCTCATGGCCACTACTCCTATAACTAGGGTTAAGTTGTTGCATAACCTAGCTGTTTGTAGAGCCGTCAAGAACTGTAAGAAATAGATCTCATATAGCAGTAGGTCCTGGGGGAGTATGAGTGGGACTGTATTCTGAGGGTGGTTAGTCAAAGGGCAAGAATATACAATAGGATAGGAAAGAGTTCGCTGTCTTAGAAATGCTCTTCTGGGCTGTAGGATTTAACATGAAGGCAGAAATCCCAGGAGATGGGGCAAACTTGCTACTTGCTTCACGTTCACATCACGAGTGACATTAAAAGACTAGAATTACCACAGCAAAAAGGACAAAAACAAATCAAAATGCTCATGAAAGTGGGCATCTGGGATTGGACAGAGCATGTGTGGCAGGTCTACTAGATAATTTGGATCCATGGGAAGGTGCACAGGACATACTAAGTGCTATGATGACCTGGGCACCAACAACGCTGGAACTTTCCCTGGTGGTTTTACTCGATAAGGCAGGCTATCAGTAAGAGACACAATTATAAAATGTGGCTTGCTGAGAGTAATAGGCATGATAGGACTCCCCCCAACATGTAGGACAGGTGGTGGAGCTAAATACTAAATCTAATAGGCTAGAGTTATCCTGTTACCTAGCAAGTCAGAGCAGAAGCCAAGGGACCTGACCTACAAAGGGTTTTGAGCTTGGTATCCCTGAGGGCAAAACAGGCCATTCACAAGGGTCCTACTCAGCTCTTCCCAGTAGAAGAAATCAGATTAATGACCAGAAGGCTGAGGGAAGTTACTTCAGTAAAAAATTGTGAACATTTTTTCAGTTCCCTAACTTGAGCCTGTTTTCAGATCTGGAATCCATTGGTCAGAGAGGAGACCAGGTCCCCAAGACAAGGGACTCTGCAACATCGCTGAAAATATATTCAGTAATCTCCTCAGGCCTTCCTCTAGGGGATTTACAGCCAGTTACTCAGGTGAAGCAGTAGACTGAGGTAATTGTATTATTCAAACATTTCGAGGACCACTGGACACCTATCTGAACTGGCATTGATCCCTGGAGATTCTTTCAAAGTCATCATGGTCCCCTGATTCGTCTTTGGTCATTCGGGGACAGATAATAGAGTCTTGGCAAAGTTCTAGCTTACAGTGGGTCTCTTGGGTCCATGGATTTATCCAGTGGTCGTTTTTCTGTTTCCCAAATGTGTAATTAAAATACTTAGCAGTTGGTAAAACCTGCACTATGATTCCTTAGCCTTTGGGGTAAAAGCTGTAACAATGTGGAAGACAAAGTCAAAGACTCTGAATCTACCTCCATCCTTCAGCCGGGATTGTAACTAAGAAACAGTATCACACTCCAGTGTGATCCTGGAAATGAGGGGCCTCAAGGTCAATTTGTCCCCACCCCTTTCTTAATTCACCCTGCTTCCCCCGCACCTTCCTGTCTGTTTCAGTTTGCTCCCTGTAGGGATTTTTGTGCTCAGTCTTGACCCTCTTCATGATACAACTGGAATGATCATTCTAACGCAAATCTAATCCGGTCATTACTCTTCTTCAAAATCCATGCCTGGTTTACTTCTGGATTAGGTCAGAACTGTATGCCCTGGCACAATCTAATAGCATGCAGTTTTGAAACCTCTCCACTAACATCTGGAATGTACTGCCATGGTATGCTCGTATCTTTAGAAACCCCATTGTAATTCTGTACTGTAGCTGATCGTTCCCTCCAGCCATCCTGCCCACACTAAATTATACTCAGAGGCAAGAGGCTATGTCTTATTGACCTTTCCTCCCAGTGCCTTTTCTAGTGACTGATACATAGTGAGGTGTTCAATACATGTATGAATCAGTGTTTGTGCAAGTACCTAGCCCACATTAGAAATAAGAGTCAACAATGACAAGTTAAATCTGTTAGTTGAGTGCTGCTACCAGAGTAATATTTGCTTTAGGGATGCAGGATTGTTGTCTTTTGCAGAATGTATTTGCTTTCATAATTAATTTTTAGCCTACTCTCACATTAAAATTAGTTGTTATCCCTAAGGGCATAAAGAATGCCAGTAAATGATGTCAGGGACAGTTTTCTCAGCACAGAAACTACAATAATACTGCAGTTGATAATTCATATGCACATACTGTGGAGTTTGCCACCATAGCCATGCTGATCAATAATCAAAAGCATGTTAAGTTCTTCTGCTCTTCTGCGCAGATGATAGCCACCCCCAGATTCTTGCCAAGTCAGTATGCAGAGAACATGTATATAGCCCTATTCTAATTTCTAAGTCTGGAGGTTGGAAAACCCACCACCCACCCCTCTGTCATGCAATGGGTTTTTCAGGACAGGTAGGTTGGTCTCAATCTATATCTGCAACAACCATTGAACTTTATTCATAAATTTCTAGAAGAGTCATACGTTAGAAATGGAAGGGTTTTTAATTTTATTCTCATTTGACCCTGTCATTGTCTAGTCCAGTGAAGTTGGTCTACAGATAGATGTTCAGGAACTCTACCCAGAAGCCCACAACCAGCTAATGTGCAGAGCCCTAGGGCACTTTTTTCCTTCACTGAATGACCCCGTGGTGAGTGGTGTTGCCTTATAGCATCTCTGGAGGGTCTGATTTAGTGGAGCTCAGATAGCCACAGTGTTGTCAGAGTGGATGGCAGAGGCAAACTCCAGCACGTGGCCTGGTTCAGTATGTTAGTGTGCCTCGATTCAGCCAGACTTCGTGTCAAGTTAGACATTAGAAATTGTTCCTTGGAACATTTTCCTCTTTAATTCTGTAGCGTTTTTCTTTTCTTCCTGAGAGTAGAATCTGATGCTCCTTTAAAGGGCTTGGTTTTAAATTTTCCATCTCTTGAAGTTTCAGGGAAAGATCATTCATTTTTCTAATACGCTTCTGTGGGTAAATGACAATAATTCCATTCCCAAAGTATTCTAAAAAAAAAATCATTCAACAATATGTTTTTATCTGGGGAAAGCAAAATAAGTTCAATTAGAATTATAAAATAATGATAAAATTTCGGTACTAAAAACTGGTTTCTTGGGGCACCTGGGTGGCTCAGTTAGTTAAACGTCTGCCTTCGGCTCAGGTCAAGATCCCAGGGTTCTGGGATCGGGTCCTGCATCGGGCTCCCTGCTCAGCGGGGAGTCTACTTCTCCCTCTGCCTTTGCCTCTCCCCCCCTGCTCACGCATGCTCTCTCTCTCAAATAGATAAATAAAACCTTCAAAAGAATTTTTAAAAACGTATAAAAACTGGTTTCTTATCAATGAGTATTTAAAGGTGCACTATATCCTTGGAAATATTTTAATCTAAAAAATTATTATAAAAGGATATTTTAATTCCAGTAATATTCAATTTGCTTAAAATTAATGAAATATCAAAGTAAATTTTACTGAAGTATTTGTAAAATAATCTTTCTATCTATGAATAAACAATTTGACAATTACATTGGGAAACTGAGGACCTTAGAATTCATCTCAGCCAGCTTTCATTTCCTCTGACATGACTTCTCTGGGCAGTACTGATCTGAGATACACCATCTCCAAGGAACTACCTTCTCTGTACAGTTACAACAAGCAAAATTCCAAGAATGCACTGATCCATGGAACTTAATTTTTTCTCTCCACCTTCTATCTGAAACTGGCCGGAGCTGTATGTTAAGATTCCAGGTTCATTTCTAGGGAGACGCTAAGATTCTGGGAACTAGACCCTATTTTGGAGGCCCCAGACTTGTATTTTTCAGAGTTTGTCTTTAAAGCATAAAGAATCTCTACATACATTGAAGAACTACTTTATCCTGCCCCCAAACCACTTAGGATTCATTTTCAAGTAGTTTCTGTAAGAAGCCACACAGTTAACTACAGTCCATGGCATTTCATGTGAAAAAAAAAAGTTCAAAAATCTGTATGTAACATATCTATACCCCTCAAGACTTCGGGCTTACTGCCCCTTCCCGTTGTGAAGCAAGATGGCAGCTTTATGGCCTAGAGAGCTTGGGGACACCAGGTGCAGCTGAGTGTAAGACAGAAGTGCCTTACCAAGACAGAGTGCCCCCTCGAAGTTCACAGGGAAGACTGGAAGACTTTTCCTGTGCTTATTTAGCATCCACATACTTTTTTTTTTTTTTTTCTTATACAACAGAAATTTATGTCTTACACTTCTGGAGGTGAGAAGTCCAACATCAAGGTGCTGACAAGGTGGGGCTCATTCTGAGACCTCTTCTCTGGACTTGTAGACGCTTACCATCTCCCCGTGTGCTCACATGAGCTCTTTGCATGGCAGGGGCAGGAATGAGCTCATTCATTCATGTTTTCTAAAGAGTGGATTCAATATTTTTGCCAAAGATATAGTGTAGCTTTTGTTTCTTCTTTTGAAAGCTCCTTGTGTATTCTAGATATAAGTTCTTTGCCAACATTATGTGTTGCAAATGTTTTCCACTGGTCCGTGGCTTTCCTTTCCATTCTCTTAAAAGAAAATTTTTAAGAGCAAATGTACTTAATTTTGATGACATGGAATTTATCACTTTTTTCTGGTATACAAATCTGCTTTTAATTTTTATGTAAGAAATCCATACTAACTTAAGATAACAAAGACTATCTCCTGTTTTCCTCTAGGAATTTAAATAGTTTTAAATTTATACTTACATCTATGATCCATTTTCAGTTAACTTTTGTACATGCTATGAAGTATGGATTAAAGTTCACCTTTTTTTATATGCACATCCAATTGTTTCAGCATCGTTTTATTTTGAAACTTTAAAAAAAATTAAATATTTTATTTATCTATTTAGAGAGAGAGAGAGCACAAGCACCGGGGGTGGGGGGGGGGACAGAGGGAGAGAGAGAGAAACAGACTCCCTGCTGAAGAGGGAGCCTGACATGGAGCTCAATCCCAGGATTCCGGGATCATGACCTCAGCCAAAGTCAGACACTTAACCGACCTAGTCATCCAGGTGCCCCATCATCATTTTATTTTGAAAAGACTGTTCTTTCTCCACTGAATTATCTTTGCATTTTTGCTAAAAACCAATCCTTGTATTCTTTAATCTGTTCCATTGATTTGCCTGATTTGTTGCACTGATCTACTTGGATGCCAGGATCACAGTCTTGATGACTGTAGCTTCTATAATCTGTATTGAAGTCAGGTTATGTAATAATCATCCAACTATTTTTTTCAATCTTATTTTAACTTCTCTAGACCCCTTGAATTTCCATATGACAAATTAGAATTTTTATTTCCAATTTCTATAGAACAGCCTGCTGAGTTTTAACTAAGATTGCATTGACTATGGATCAATTTGTGAAGAATTAATATCTTAACAATATTGAGTCTTCTCAGCCATTTATTTATGTGTTCTTTAACTTCTCTCATCAATGTTTTGTAGCTTTCAGTGTCATGGTCTTCATATCTTTCATCACGTTTATTCATAAGCATTTTGTATTTTTTATATTATTACAAATGCTACTTTTTATTTCTGATTGTTCACTATTAGTATGTAGAAATATAACTTATTCTCTATCGATCTTGCATCTTGCAAATTTCCTAAACTCACTTACTTCTAATAGCTTTGTTGTTGTTGTTGTAGATGCCACTGAATTTTCTACATAAATGATCATGTTGTCTGCAAACAGTTTGACTTCTTTCTTTCCAATCTGTGTGGGTTATTATTTTTCTTGCTTTAGTGTATAGACTAGAACCTTCAGGATGATATTGAACGGAAATAATGAGATTTCCTTGTTTTTGAACTTAAGAGAAAAGCAATCAGTCTCAAAAGTATGATATTTCATACACTTTTTTTAGATTTTTAAAATCAAGTTCTTGTCTTCATATACTGTGATTTTTTATCAAGAATGGACACTGGATTTCACCAAGTTTTTTTGTGTTTTTTTTTTGTATTTATTGACATTATCCTATGTTTTTTTTATCTGTTATTATAGTAAATTGTATTGGTAAATGTTCAATGTTAAACCAGCCTAGCATTTGCTGGGATAATCTCTATTTGATAATGATGCATTACTTCATTTTCATATGTTGGATTATGTTTACATATTATATCTGTGTTCATGAGAAATATTGGTCTCTGGTTTAGTTTTCTTATAAAGCTTTTTTTTTTTTCTTCTGGTTTGCTGTCAGGGTAACGCTGTCATCATTCAGTGACTGGGAAGGTTTCCCTCTTCTTCAGTTTTTGAAAGTCTATATAGAATTGACATTACTTCTTCCCTCAATTATCCAGAGTAGGATGTTGAAATCTCCAACTATAATTGTGGCAATATCTATTTCCCCTTGCAGTTATATCTATTTTTTCATTGTGTATTTTGAAGCTCTGTTACTGTACGCAGATGTATTTAGGATTGTTATATCTTCTTGATGAACTGACTCTTCTGGATGGTGGGAATAGGCAGTATTTCTGGCTCTGTATGAAATATAATTATTCTCCCTAATCCTTCCCAGTGGCTCTTTCTTCAGCTTCAGGAAGATTTCTCACACACATGTACATACAGAACTTGAGACAGACCTTCTACCTACTGTCAGAGATTTCTTCTTTGCAACTGTTCACACTCCGGTACTGGCTCTGTGGACTTTTGCTGCTTTGGCCTCTGAGCTCTCAACTGTCCTCAATTCCGCTGAGTGCCACGCTCCACCCTTACTCTCACTCACCTAGGCTGGAAGCTATGGCTGATAGCATAATGTTCTACTTAAAACAAATGGTGCTATTTTGTACCAAGGTCTGAAATCTCATTTGGAGTTGTTCTTATAGTCTTTATTTTAAAAATAAGATGTTGGGGCACCTGGGTGGGTCAGCCAGGTAAGCGTCTGCCTTCGGCTCAGGTCATGATCTCAGGTCCTGGGATCGAGCCCCGCATCAGTCTCCCTGCTCAGCGGGGAGTCTGCTTCTCTTTCTCCCTCTGCCCCCCCCCCGCTTGTGCTCTCTCTCTCTCTCTCCAGTAAATAAAATCTTAAAAAATATAAGATGTTATAATTCTGTTTTACAACAAATTATGTAAAATGGAAGGATAGAAAAAATAAAAAGATAAATAACATAGGAAATATGAGTAACACCATTGAACTGATTCCCTTTTCTAGTGTCAGGAAAAGAAAAGAGTTCACAGCACTTTTATGATCTAACTGCTATTCTTACAGTGTGATGTATCGTCACCGTGTTATAAAGAGAAGCGAGTATGAATAATCGTTTTGTGAAAGATTATTACAGACGCATGCGCTTTAAATAGAACAAGGCTAAAGTACATTTTGTTCTTGTTACTGCTTCTCCAAAAGTCTGGTGGTTTAGTTTTAGTTCAGATCAACCCTCCAGAGAGCTGGCTCCTCGTCCAAGCTCATACCAAAGAGGTTCAGATGCCTTGGCAACCTCCTGCTCCGTCTCTGTGCTCCTCACCTCCTGTGTTCCCTGGCCTCAGTCTTACCCTCCGCATCTAACAGGCCTCCACTAGGCACTGGACATGAGAGAACCAGATTTCTGGGCTGGAGTTTTCTCTCTCTAGAGAGGATTTCAATTAAAATTCCACAATGTTGTGATTTCACCGAGTCAGTGAAACTCCCTAATGTTTCCATTCTTTCATATTTCCCTGCTGGTACTCCCCACGTCTTTCGTGACTTTTGACACACTCTTAATATTGAAAAAATGTGGAAACACCACCATTTCTTATTTCTGCCCAAGATGACCTCAGGATAAGATATTCCTGTAAAGATTTGGATGGACAAATACAGACATTTCTTCCAAATTCAAAGAATGGCCTTTGAATTGAGTTTCAAACTGTGAACTTCAAAGGATAACTAATTGTAAAGATCAGCAAAATTCCTTTATAAGAATGATTACATTGTCATGAATATAAGCTTTTATATCCTGAGAGATCAGAAATAAGTTCTATATTTAACATTTCTTAACCGAGATGTCTGTGAACCACCTTCACAGGCAAGAATTTTTTCTTAAGATCTTAAAGCAGAATGCATTCATGTAACTAGGGTCACATAGATGTCTCAGCTCCTGTCTGAGCTGTTCCTGTGGTTGTTGATTCTGTAGTAATATATTAATATTATTTCATCTTTCTCATAAAAGAAAGTATTCCAACTATTTAAACTCAACTTTTATCTAGGAGGTAGAGAACTAAGTACAGGGATGAGCACCAGAGGCAGACAGACATTATGACTTGAACTCAGCTACGATAATGAGATGGAAAAATAAATTGTGTTCGCCATAACTTCGTTGAGTCTGGAAAATGTTACTTTTGTCCTAAGGAACATGCAGGCAGGCTGTAAAGGGTAGATATGGTGAAAGAAGATACTGACAGTGTTTCTGGGGAAAAAATAGCTTGGCTCTGAACAAAGGGAGTCCTGTTGAAGATGTATTTAAGGTCCTGTTCTCTTATTGTTAGAGCCCCGTGAGGACATTTTTATGGTATTTTCTACCACCCCAGGGCTGTGGCTGTGTAGCTTGGTTTCTGTGATTCTGTCTTTGGCACCTTGTAGGGTAACTAGCCTATCTCATAGGACGCTGGTAAAAGACAACACAGACAGCACAGAAATGGACGGCATTCCCCAGACTGGTATGTTGTAGTAAAGGCTGTTTTAGACGATCCAGGTGTTTGGAAGAATATGTGAGAATAAGAGCACAGGGGGGAACATATGGCTGCAAGCGCGTTCCACGTATAAAGAACAAAGCACATCATTGCACTGTTATGTAAATATTAAGTGTCAGGCTATGGGTCCTTTGATGGGGAAGGGAGTGTTCTAAATTCATTCACTCCCTTTACTACTCTCCCAAGTAGGCCAGTAGACCCAGCCCGTTGGCCTCCCAGAGGTGGCGTGCTCCAGGGAAAGCAGTACGTACGTGTTCCTCGGCGGGTCAGCAGATGGCAGTATGTCTGAGTCTAGTGTGGTCGTAGGGGAAAGCTTGGTAGCGTTTTCCAAGAAGATGAACATTTTGAGAGCTGTGAGGCAGCATGGGGCCTAGTGCCTGGGCCAGAAGACTTGATCTTTATTTCTGGCTCCGCTCCTGAATAAATTTATTTTGAATAAATGGAGACCAGCCACTTAACTTTTGTATTCCTTACTTCCCTGAACTTGACATTGGAGAACATACCCTGTCCCTTCCCCTCTCCCTCACTAGGACGCTGTGATTTCAGTCAGACTTCAGAATCATTTCCGTTTGCTGAAGAAAGAGTCTTTATGAATTTGCTGTGCTATTGATAACGTGGGTGGCAAAACTGATCTGTGCCGTTTTTGGGGACTTGAAGTAAATAAACACAGAGGCAACTGGCAAGAAGAGTGTTCAGTATTTCCGTGCCATAAATGATGGCATATTTTGGTTTTAAGTAGCAGCATTGGATCTCAGGATGCAAAATAACTCCTGTGACTTGGGATTAAAATGACTTCCTCAATGCCATGAAACTTGACAATTATGGAACGAAGCCAAAGGCCCCTGGCAACTTGCCAGTTTCAGGGTTGCCTGTTCACTGCAAGTATAGATTCAAGCAAATACAATAACTTTCCCGTGTGCCACCCACTGAACATGAGAATGTTCACTTTGGCATCTTAATCCAAAACTGGCACTGCGATAAATGTGAGAGAAAATGATAAATTTGAAACAGCATCGAGTGATTACAGGGTGATTATTTCTCCCCCTGTGACCTGGCTGTGCATGGGGGTTCCACTTTCAGTTGAGGTGAGAATCCTCCAGCACAACGCACCTGCGGTTGCATGGCCCCCAGATGGGTCAGGACAAGATCATGTTGGGGCAGAACCAACACTGGCATCTGACCTGCTAGCCTGTCTCTGGCCGTGTTCGCAGATAAACCTCCCTGAGGGAGCCCTGCTGCTTTGAAGCCAACAACGGGGTCCAAAGGGGATAAAATCTGTAAGACTTTTCCAGACAGGTGGGTTCTGATAGGGAGGGGTAGAGTGTATCTAGCACAGACTCCTATTTCACCCAGTCTTCCTGGAGACAAGAAGTCATATTGTGTGGCGTTGCCAGAAACTTACTAGCCATACAAAAAGTGAGATCATAAAATGAGCTGGATGTCATGACTTGAATAGGCACCATGCCATCATTTTGAGTGAGCAGCCATTTCGTAGAGAGACAAATATTTGAAATGAATTATTTCTGTATAATCAGTCAGAAAAGGTGTGTTAATATCGGAATCCACTGTCAAATGTTAGCAAACAACTAGACTTCTTAGAAATCTCTTGTGCAGTGAGCATAGATTCAGGACAAGTGATTTTTGCTGTGTGTCATCTCATTTGTCTCTCTAGTTGGATGGCGAATGGCTTGTTGGTTTGAATGTCAGGAGGTTAAAATTTTAATTTAAATATGCATAAGCATTAAAATATATTCAAGAGAATGTCACATCAACCTCAACCTCAAAGTACCAATTATGTTGTTTGGGTTCCACATTTGACACCGTTCTGACTAAACTGATATCCCCAGCTCAGAATTTCTAAAAATGCTTAGATCTCACTTTCCTAATACATTCTATTTAAAGTAGAAACATTAAGAAGAACTGAATTAGAAGAACATTATTTCATAGTTTCAAGGACATGAAAGTCAAAGCATACCGTTTGCAGCTAATGAACGGTTATAAAGATGTATAAGCCAGCACATTACCTATTAGCATGGAGATAGAAGGAATACACTTGGACAGTTCTGTAACCACTCAACAGGATGGATTCGAGACAAATTCTAAGGTTGGAGTTTAATTAGAAACACTGATTGTAAGTTGGATGGGAACACGTAACTGTTTTTAATCCTTAGCCAGTAAGTTTCATTTCTCCCTGAAGCCACTTATTGAAGAAAAAAATGATGCAGGAGAAGCAAGAAGAATCACTATTAACTAACATCCTGTGCATATATAGAGAGAGAGCTTACGTGGGAAAAATTGGATTTAGCACCGTCATTTAAATAAGATCAAACTTACCCATCAGGCAGTCAACCGGAATTCTCCATTAGGAGTCACGTTATAAAATTAATAGTAAAAGGCTGATAGATGTTGGCTTATGACCCTGAAGCACTTTCCGATTAAAAAAAAATAAATTAGAAGTTAAAGCGTGCACAAAATGCTTGTTATGTATATTTTGTTTTGTACTTTTGAATATTGGTTATTCATATCCAATTTGTGGCAATCATATTTATCACTGGTAAGTTATAATACTCCTTTTCAGATCATTATTTGCTTAATTATATTCTGTATTAAAATAGTTTTAAATTTTGGTACAGTGTTCATAGATGACTGCTCTGAAGCACTATAGATCAGTTTAGTGGTTACCTAGAGGCATGGCACATACGAATGTGTTTCTGCATGTTGGCTGCACACATCCATAAAATAAATGTAAAATAAAAGTGATAAGAATCAGATGGCCTAGGAACCTAAGGGGCTGAAAGACCATTGAGACTGATTTCCTGAACCCCAAAGAAAAGTAATAAAATGAAGGGGGAAAAAAAAGGCAGTGACAGGTATCAGAAATCCTTGGACTTAAATTCTCTCAGATGGATGAACTGGGTAGACTGTTGATAAAAATAGACTGATTTTGGGCGCCTGGGTGGCACAGTTGGTGAAGCACCTGCCTTCGGCTCAGGTCATGATCCCAGGGTCCTGGGATCGCGTCCTGAGTTGGGCTCCCTGCTCCGTGGGGAGTCTGCTTCTCCCTCTGCCTCTGCCCCTTCACCCCTGCTCCGGCTCATGCACTGCCCCCCCAATAAATAAATAAAATCTTAAAAAAATAGACTGATTTCTACAAACTGTAGAGTTCTCAAAATTTGGGAAGTGAAAGTTCACAAACATAGGCTAATGAAGAACTGCAACTAATCGACAAAAAAGATGACAGTATCTGTCAGGATTCTTTCTGCTCAAAATGATCAATAATTGAACTTAAATGAGACTAATACACCTGGGTTATCGTTGGCTAATGTAAATGAACAATTCAGTTTAATTAGAAACTAGAATTGTGGTCATCAGCATTTCCCTTCTACAGTCCGTCTGCCCCGGGCTTGCTCAACTCCCCCAGGAGGGCTCTGTGTGAGGAATGTGACCATGGCCCTCACCTCCTCCTGCCTCCCACCTCGGAGACGCATTGTTGTCCAGCACATCTGGCCGGTGTTCTACAGAACACACTTACGGGCCTGGGTTAGATGATCTGCCAATGCCCAAAGCAGCCCCGATGGCCAGGAAAATACAGTGTGCCTGTTGGCTGAAGTCTGTATTCATCCGCTGATTAGTGAAGTCATCCAATAGATTAACCAATATGTTGAAACCCTTCCTTGACCTCGGTCACTATGGCCAAGCGAATGAGCCGTGCCAGGAAAACCCTAGGCAGTCCTACCAGAATTGCATAACCGGTAAGGGAAAGTGGCAGTTCCCCAAACTACCCAAAGCAGATGGGACATGATCATTTGAAGGAAGGAAAGTAGACGCTGAGAAGCACGCACCTCCAGGGGAATCCAGAGCCCAGGGTACAGTGCACAGAGGGAGTGGGTAAAGCTTCAAGGAGGCGGAGCACAGGGAGAGTGCATTTCAGCATTTGCAGTGCTGGCTCAGGAGAAGAGGTTACAAAGGGATTGCCAATAAGGTGCTTGGGTTTATTAGTCAAGGTCATAGCCACATGTTTTGAGTCTGTCCTCTGTCCCTGTGTTCATTTACATATTCTGCATCATTTATGAGTCTTTAAACCTCCTTGTGTAACTGAGGCAGTTCTGTGTTTCTGTGATATGTTTATGTGTGTTCACCTGTACCTGCAGAATTTTTGCTCATCCTGTAAGAGCCAGGCCAGTAGCACTTTTCCTGTGAAGACTGAGCTGAGCCACCTCTGCGTCAGTCACAGGTCCACCTTGTGCATGTGCTGCCTTGTGTCCATCACAGTCCGTCTTGGTTCCCAGTCTTCTCTATGCAACTTTGAGCTATCGGATGAGAAGGTTATTTGTTTTGTCCCCAGGGCGTGCACCACAGGACATACTACTTAGCAAATGCTTGCTTAAAAAATAAATGTATAATTTAACTTCCTCCTTCATCATTTACTCAAGTCTCGACAATTTTATGTAGGAAATCTCTCAAGATATGGTGCCTAATACACATATGTTGTGGCAATAATAAATAACTTGCATTTATCTCATCCCAGTTACGTATCGGCTCTACACTTTCCATGGTCTGCCTCTTTCAGGCCTCCCCTCAAGCTTGCTTGGTAGGTGTTGCTGTCTCTATGTAGAGGTTCAAGGTCAGATTCAGCTCACACCCTGTGTGACTTAAATGCCCACGCATTCTCTATAGCTCCTCATATTTCCACTGCTTTGATATTTTGCAAGGATGGGGGAAATTCCATAGTGAAAAGGAATGAGTGAGAAATAACGCTGCTTAATTTCCTTTCTTCCCTAGAAATGATGTTGACTTCTTAGGATTTGTTTCAAAAGTGACTTTCGGAAAAGAAATGGAAGGTTTTGTGTTTTGGGGCAGGGGGATTTCATCGATACAAACCTACAGTTGGAAAGGCTGTATGTGAGCTGGTTGAAGGACAGTTTTGTAAGGGTGTTCTAACCACATGGGGGCGGGGGTGTTCCGCGGGAGCGCCAGCCACCTGTGCGGGGTCCTCCTGGGGAGCCCTCCCTGGCTGACTTTTGTGTGCCCTATGTTCTTGCTGAATGCATCTCTTCCAGGTACACTGTGTGCGCTCCCTTCACTTCTAGGTTAGTTGACCGAGTACTCCCTTGCTTTGCGCCTTACGCTGTCTCATTACATATGAGCCCCTACTCACCATTAACCTTATAACTTTGGATCTTTTTTTTTTAATGTGGAATTCCCTAGAATCACAAAGTGATTCTTTTTTTTTTTAAAGATTATATTTATTTATTTGACAGAGAGAGACACAGTGACAGAGGAAACACAAGCAGGGGGAGTGGCAGAGGGAGAAGCAGGCTTCCCGTGGAGCAGGGAGCCCGATGCAGGGCTCGATCCCAGGACCCTGGGACCATGACCTGAGCCGAAGGCAGACGCCTAACGACTGAGCCACCCAGGCGCCCCTAACTTTGGATCTTTGTAACTGCTTTTTCCCCCTGAAAAAGTTGGCAAAATCATTTAAGCTTCTTACTGACCTGCTGATTTTTTAAATACTCTGGCAAAGCAACCTTCTTTTTTGTTTTATGTAAGTCCAGTCTCGCACAATGGAAATGAGAGAGCCAGCCAAGTCCTGAGGAACTGTTAAGAAGGTTGTTTCTGGAATAGGTTTGGGAACCTGCATCTCATCACGTTTCTGGTTGTGTTGGTGGGAGAAAAAGTAGACATTACAGGACAGTGGGCAGCCCAGGAGACCCCTCGCATGACCGAGATGCTGGTGTGCAGACCTGGAGGATTTCCTGGTGTGGGCAGCACACCTGCCAGTACCTGGTCAAGGAGCTAATGCTCTAGAGCATTCCCTGCTCCTCTCCTGGTGTATTAGCTGCAGGGCGAGACCCCATGTGGTGGCCCCAGTTTAGAGTGCACTGGGCAGTGTTACAACCGCAGGTTGGTGCTGGGTGCCACGGAGAGGGAAGACAGAGGCTCACGCAAGGACTAAATTTCAGGAAAGAGGGGATAATGTGACCCAAAGGAAGACTCTGTTTTTATTTTTCTGTACCCTCATATTGTCCTCTAGTGCTGCTCCCTGGCTTAGCCAGCCATTAGACAGCCCTGCACCAGTCAGTTCTGGGAGCATGGCACTCCCCAGCTCACGGCTTGATGACAGTGGTAGTTTATGACATTGAAACCTGGCTGAAGGCTGGAGAAACTTAGAAAGCACACGATTCGATCAGGGAATCGAAACTTGTAGATGCTAGAAATACAGAGTCAGGACGAAGTCCTTTGGAGCAAGAGAGAGCTAACTCCATTGGGAGATACCATGAGAAAAGCGGGTCAGTCTCAACAGAGAGCAAGGCCAGCAACCCCATCACCTAAATCTCAGGAGTTGAGTTGGAAGAGATTTAAGAAGCGAGTGCCCCAGGACCACAGAGCAAGCTCCGGGAACATCTTTATTTTCCACCGATAGGAAAGGCTCCATGTGGGCTTGGAGAGAAACAGAGTATCTGATGCTATGGGGATTTGATGGGAAGGAGTCACTACAAATATATTATTGCGAGAGCCACTCAGAAGTTGGGAGGAAAGTGTTATTATAATTATATTTGTACGTTTGTATTCTTAGAAAATTGTATTGGCACCGTTCGAGTAGAATGCAAAACGTATGTAAACTGTACAGCACATACATGAGGTGTGAGGGGGCGCAGGGGCAGAAAGGCTCATTCTCTTCCATCTCAGATTCATCCCTGAAGGGGGAGAAAGGTGTCCACTTAGCTGGAAGGTGTTGCTGGGGCTTGCCCTTGGTCTCACTCAGCGCGGAGGTCGCCGGCTTTCCAGTACCTCAGCCCTAGGAAACACACCTGTCCCGGGACGTCGCCCCGTGCTGAGCCAGGGAGGAGAGGCTGAGGGCGCAAGACCTGTTTCCCACCTCAGGACCGCAGGACACGGGTGAGGACCGAACCAGGAGGACAAGGAGGGAGAACGTCCCGGCATCTGGTGCGCAGTAAGACGCTGCAGCTGAGTCGGGAACAGCCTTTGTGCAGAACGGTTCAAATACAGAAAACAGAATAAATGCTGGCTCTCAAAGCGAGCTCCCCAGTCCACACCGGATGTCTGTGAATATCTCAAAAGACACTATTCATTTCCTCTTGGCAGCACCCTGTGAAAGGAGGGGGTAAACAACTTTCCAAAGGCTTTTTTTTTCTTTTGCAATCTAAAAAGTTATTATCATAAATTGTAAAGAAGAATGTTTGTTAAATATGCCTCCTGTTATTTTCGGGACCTACAATTTAAGGGGAAATAGTGCAATTTCATTGTTGGAAGAGACATATTAAATATATTCCAAAACTGTAAAAGGCTCAACATCGTCAGCTCTAAGAACTACCAGGTACCTGTCATGTCATTGCAATAATTTGCGAAACTAAAATGTTGCGTTCCTGTTCTTCATGGAGAACTGATACGCTACATCTCATCTCACTCTGGATTTGGGGCGCTGCTGCCTCCTGAGGAGAGTGTGTTTTTACCAAGGAGTGTCTTCCATCACTGTGGCCTTTCCTTAATCTTCGTAGCATTTTGGTGCACCTCTCTGTCAGAGGATGCAAATGCATGGATCAAGAGGCATATCAGAGTTTAAGGCTGGATTAAGTCTGTGAAAATGTTCTCCCAAGACGGTTTTATGCCCCGAGACATGGGATGCTAAAAGTATCAAACACTGAAAATTCAGCCTGGCGTCATTAGGTGAGTTTCCTGACTCATTGATGTTCGTTAAGTAAGTCACCAGAGTTAACCAAGCAGAGTTTTCTCATACAACCAGTTATTCATCAGGAGCCATCAGGGAAAATTCTGAGAAGTTCCTGTAAGCAGTGCTAGCTCAGGAAGAAGGGACTTGGGCACCACTGTGTGTGGTGTGTAGGTCAGCACCATCCCTCTGAAACTCCTGTTGCCCCACGACTGCATGTCTTCTGAACGATGTCGGATCCTCTCTCAGAAGCACAGTCTGATGCTGTCACTCATCCAACCAACAGCTTTTAGTGCAAGATTCTCAGCCAGGAGAGGCTCTCTGGAAGCCCTTACAGCAGTTGGTTTGAGCTTTGCAGTAAAATAGCTAAAATGGCTCCAGAGAACCAAATAGTCACATTTTGAGGATCAAGACTAATGGCTAAATGATTCTCCTCTTTTAAAAAAAAAATATCTGCCTGTTTTCTGGACACAGGGCAGTTGGACTGAGACAGACTTGGTGGCCGGCCCCAGCTCTTACTCTGAGGGATGCAGCAGCAAATACCATCTCTCTCTCTGCCCAGTGACTCCGAGACCCGGGAGGACCCGTAGCTCTCACCTCCGGCTTGCCGGAAACCGGATCTGCCGGTATTGGGAGACTGGATGGGCAGGTGCCTGGAGCTGGGCACAAAGCTGTGACCTGGACTTTAGTGTTTTCCCCTCTCCTCCAGTCCCGGCTGAGACTTGCGGTCCAGGAGGCTGCCTAACGTGCTGGAGGAGGACCCAGGCCTGTGCCTGACTCCACTGCCCACCAGCTCCGTGACCTTGGGCTTCCGCAGTTCACTCCTAGCCTCTACAATGGGAATCACAGAGTGATAGTACTATTTCCTGGGGTTTTTTGAGAACTAAATGAGTTAATTTTATCATTAAGGCATTTTAATTCAAAGACTTTTTAGCCAGAGAGGTGGGTTTTTTTTGTTTGTTTGTTTTGGGGGGGAGTTTTTTTTTTTGTTGGGTTTTTTTTTGTTGTTGTTTTTGGTTTTGTTTTTGTTCTTATTTTTGGCTTTTTTTTGGGGGGGGGAGTGCTTGAAAGGAAGATTTTCTGAAGCCAGATTAATCTTAAGGTACTTCCCTTCACCCCACCATAATCCAAAGGTCAGAGCAATTTAAACTGCTTCAGCTGTGCTATCTCAGTGCAGAAGGACAAACCAGCTCCACAGCGTGTGGCAGGGACTTGGGCAGAGGACAAGCTGCAGGGCAGGTAATATTGGACAGTCCTGCCATCACAGACGCCTGTGTGGGGCAGAAACCAGTCCAAACAAATAGCAGGAGTGACAGAAATAGGGCTCACGAAGAGAGTCCTTCAAAGTCTAGACTCGAGCACCTGCAGACGGAGAGACCCAAGCTGCTCCTTTTCCAGAATCACTCCGAAATAGCAAGTCACCAGGTCGTAGAGAGATGTGGGCCACGAGAAGCTGTGTGAGGTCCAGGAGCAGGAAACAGCACACTGACACCAGGAAGGAGAGGAGTGGAATGTTTCAGTACCCTATGAAGTGATACTGTTGACAGAAAATACACGCTTAAAGACTATGTTTTGTATATAAATGGGTTACCAAAAGAAATTTCCCCTTTCAAATTATCTACCTTCTCAGGAGGTAGACATTCATTTAGGGAAAGGAACTAGATGCCACAATAATAATCTTAAAAACTAAAATTAAAACATGAATGATCTCATATATATATATAATTTTAGAGTAAGATGATAAATTAATATTTAAGATACTTTGAAGGTCATTAGTCATAAATCTAGAGTAGTCCATACTTAATTTTTTTTAAAGACTTTATTTATTTTAGAGAGAGAGGGAGCTTGCGAGTCAGGGGAGGGGCAGAGGGAGAGAGAGAACCCTAAGCAGACGCCCCACTGAGCGTGGAGCCTGACATGGGCCTCAGTTCCACGACCCTGCGATCACGACCTGAGCTGAAAACCAAGAGCCAGACGCTTAAACTGACTGAGCCACACCCAGGCGCCCTTTAATTTAAAATGTTTTAAATAGTTGGTCATTAATTATGATTATTTATAAGATTTATATAGTAAGAGGAAAAAGAAAGTAGTTTGAAAAAAATAAAGATTTAGTTGAAGCATCAAGCTGCATATTTTGTTTTCGTTTTTGTTTTGTTTTGTTTTTATTTAAATTCAGTTAGCCAACATATAGAACGTCATTAGTCTCAGGTGTAGAGTTTAGTAGTTTATCAGTTGCCTGTAACACCAAGTGCTCACGTCACGTGCAGTCCTTAATCGGCCTGTCGCCCAGGTAATATTTTAATTAGTGACTCAAAGTTAATAAGCTAATGAAATTCTTAAAAGCCCCGCCACCATCTAGACATGCTCACACGTTTGAACCTTCGTCGTCATGGTTCTCCCCTTATCTTCATCCTTTTATTAAGTTTCCATCCAATTTTCTATTCCTCCTCACCCCTTCCAACACCTTAAGACCACGGGTTCCATCCTTCTCACTGACCTTCTTACATCCATGCTGTCCTGGGGAAATCTCATCTACTATGAAATTTTTAACTACTGTTTACATTCCCACTTACCCAAATCCAGCCCTGATCTTTCCCCACACTTATGTTGCCCGGGACGTTTCGCGGGGGCTCAGACTCATCCTGGCTAAGAGCACATGGCGGCGTTTCAATCCGGCTTTCTCATCCTTCCCTGCTTCCCAGTTCATGGAGCCACCATTTGGTTTCTGAATTCAAACTTAACTATCATACGTTTACTCCCTGGTATTTGCTGGCCCATTTATCTTGATTTGCCTCCCTTTTCATAATTCTGAATGGGCTCTTATCTCTCATCCATGCCTCTTTTTAGTTGGAATGACACTGGATTAACACACTTCTCTCTTCTTGATTCTAAGATCTATTCAGTTTTTCAGGGCAACTGGATCCCAAAATTTGGTTTTTCTAAGGTCTTTTTTCAAGGAGACTAATTAAGAGATAAATAATCTGAAACATACTCTTCAAATATCTTCACTTGCCTTCATCCCCATGGCCTCCAGCCTCATCCTTCTTTGGATCTTCAACTCAGAATGAAGCCTAGACATTAAACTTACCCTATTTAGTTACATAAATATGCTTCTTGGATTCATTAAAGAGTAAAACTTCTCAATAGAGATGGATCTTTTAAGTGCACGATATTAATTTTACATGTCCTTCTCTCTTTCCCAGTACTGACCATAAACCTTTACTTCTTAGCCTAAGCTGGCTGTCTCCATCCCCAGTATAACCTTGACTTTTATTTCCCACAGAAACAAAATCTAATGCCTACCAACTTTCCTGATTTCTTCTCTCCCCCTCAAAACCTCTAACTTTATTCATGCTTATGTGAGAGGATATTGTGTTCTGAGGGGAATTTTTCTGTTGTCCTAAAATTGATGCTAAGGTCCAAAGGCAAGAACAGATGTTCCTGAACATTCCACATTCTAAACTCAGACACCCCTCAACTGTTGGACAATCATCTTTCTCGGGACGTACTGAAAGGTGCCGTCAGAGAACCCATCCCACGGACATTGCCCCCTGACACCCAGCTAATCGTATAAGAAAATTAAGGAGAGACGTGCGCCTTTTTGTAGAGTACTGTGTTCTTTAAAAGAAGCTATACTTCCTTTGTTCTCTTCTCTACGGAGAGGCAGAGAATCTGCTTTTCCTCCCCAAATAGAAAAAGGATACCAGAACCATCACTTGTAAAATGAAGAGTCCTGCAACTCTCTTGCCTTGTCAATGCAATTCCTATTTGTTGTATTCATTATTTAAATGTTAAATTCAAGACTTGGTGGTTACTTTCCACCATTTTATGTGGTTTGCTCTATCTTCAATTCCATTTTCAACTCTTGGGTGTGATAAATGTAATTTACATAGCTCTTAGGACAAACCTGAGTACTCAGTAGATACTCAAAAACAAAGAAACAAACAAACAAACAAAAAAAACACATGGCTTATAGCATGCAAACAAGATCTCCCTTATTTTTCCAGAATCAGGTAGTGTTGTTTTAGATACCCTTTCTCGAAGGTTGGGAAATTGCCCTTGAAGAGTGACTAGCTGTAGACCAACAAAGCCAGGAGATTTGGTCAAAAACGTAGCAGTCACCAGACAATGAATAATCCTGTTGGCATTCATCGGACTGACCCATGGACTCATTATGTGAGTGGAAGGAAAACAGTTCATATTCTTGGCTGCAACATTATCTGAAGCACCAGAAAGCCTCAGCGAGATGTAGTGAGACAGATATGCAGAGTTCACCCCGCCTTGTTCTAAAGCAGGCAGATTGATAGAGAGCTCCCTCATTCACTTGTACAATTCTCTGCATAATTGAAAACTCATTTAAATATTTTCCTGGGGGGTGGGAAATGCCAGTTTGATGTTCTGTTAAAAAAAAAAAAAGCCTTTTGCACATGTGAAATGAGAAAATTGTATTGCAGGGTGCAGTGATTTAGCATGTGTTAAAATTAAGTATCTGAAATATCTACAGGGCCTGAAAAGGTATATGGAAATGAGCTGCTTTCCAACTTAATGGCACAGGAAATGACAGCTAAGCTGCTCTGTTTTCCACACACTTTTAATGATCTCTTTCTCTTAGGGTTTGAAAGAACTTAAGATCTCCCTGCTTTCCAATCTGGGGGATAGGCGATCCAGAGAAATGAATCTTGGGCTCTGAGGTGGGCTCTCGGAAGTGACCAGTGGCTTCATGGATAGGTGCTCCGTCTGCACACCGGGTCCAGAGGTGGGAGGCGGACCCCCCAGTGAGCACGTCTGTCATGGCCCCTCCATCCAACCTCTCCACTTTCTAACCTGCTTGAGAACTTGTACAGGTTTTGTATCTTTTCCTTTCCTCCCAAGATTCTCTCTCATCCTGGGCTCTGACTAATCTGTGCAGGCCTAATATATTTTCCTTTATCCTATAAACCCTTTTTGGGGGATCCCTTCAATTTGCCTTTCAGAAGATGGGAGAGGGGAGTCCACTAAAGTGCTCCCCCACAGAATGGGGGTCCCCAGAGCCATGCCATAGGAGCCCCCCACTCAGTCACATGCAGCGGGGACACATCCCCGCCGAATTCCCGCCCCGACTGCAGTAATTACCAGCTGGGTTTTGCTGTTTTTATTTTTTTTTTAATTTTTTTATTGTTATGTTAGTCACCATACATTACATCATTAGTTTTTGATGTAGTGTTCCATGAGTCATTGGTTTGTGCATAACACCAGCGCTCCATGCAGAACGTGCCCTCTTTAATACCCACTACCAAGTTAACCTATCCCCCCACCCCCTCCCCTTTAGAAACCTTCAGTTTGTGTTTCAGAGTCCATCATTCTCATGGTTCGTCTCCCCCTCCGACTTACTCCCCTTCATTCTTCCCCTCCTGCTATCTTCTTCTTCTTTTTTTTTCTTAACATATATCGCATTATTTGTTTCAGAAGTACAGATCTGTGATTCAACAGTCTTGCACAATTCACAGCGCTCACCGTAGCACATACCCTCCCCAATGTCTATCACCCAGCCACCCCATCCCTCCCACCCCCAACCACTCCAGTAACACTCAGTTTGTTTCCTGAGATTAAGAATTCCTCATATCAGTGAGGTCATAGGATACATGTCTTTCTCTGATTGACTTATTTCACTCAGCATAACACCCTCCAGTTCCATCCACGTCGTTGCAAATGGCAAGATCTCATTCGTTTTTATGGCTGCATAATATTCCATTGTGTATATATACCACCTCTTCTTTATCCATTCATCTGTTGATGGGCATCTTGGCTCTTTCCACAGTTTGGCTATTGTGGACGTTGCTGCTATAAACATCGGGGTGCACATACCCCTTCGGATCCCTACATTTGTATCTTTGGGGTAAATACCTAGTAGTGCAGTTGGGTTTTGCTGTTTTAAAGCACTGACTTTGAGAGCGTTTTGTTACACAGCAATAGATCACGAGAGGGAAGGACAATAAAGTACTTGTCAGAACATTGGTGTGGGGTGAGCACCGTGGGAAACAAATATATGGGGGTGTTGTGTGTATAAATATTAAAAAATGTATGTTATCAGAGATGATGAAACAAATGTGAGTTTATATCTGAAGTTAACTTTAGACGCGTGCTACACCATGTTTTATCTCTGAGAAAATTGACTGCGCGTGAGGTGAAGAAGCTAGCTAGATGCAGCAGGCTACATTTTCCCACAGTTGCTGCTTTCTACATTCCTGAAAATGTTCAGTACGGAGGAAAGTAAGAATTAAAGTCCCTCAGTGATGACAGAAAGGTTAATAAACATTTAAAAGGTACAGGAGGATTCAAATATGACTTTCTAGTGTGTCTGTCTTGGAGACACATGAACGGACCCTGGTTTTTAAAGGGAGAAGGTTCTGGTGAAATAATGTCTTTCTGTAGTGTGTATATTGACACTGAGGAACTCTTCTGAGATGTCTGCTCCATGTGTTGTCTGGATATACTCATGATACTCACAGGGCTCATAGAAGGTTACTGAGACCAGGAATAGCTTCTCCTCTTAATGACTCTGCGAGCTGGGTACTCAACACGTTCATGGTGATCCCCGTTCAATCCTTGAATCATTCTGTCTTTAACAATTTCAACAATAATTACACCAATCTAGTAGAATTCATAAAATAATTAATAATAATAAATAATCATATAATTATATATGAATTATATATTTCATAAAATAATAGTAGAGTTTCAGAAAGTAAATTCTGAATTAATGGTAAATACTGCTATAGCTATTTTTCATGATACTTGTTCTCATGCACAAGTAAATCTTTAATAACATTAATAAAGTTAATGTCAAGTTGATTAATACATGATGGATACAATTTCAATTTACCGTCATATTTAGTATAAAATATATTAATCATGTGAAAAATAGAGAGCATCATATAAAAACAGCAGTGTACCCACTACTCAGTTTTTTAAAAATCTTGATACTTGTTCATAGTAACTTTAGAGTTTGTTTTGTTTGAAAAATAAAACTATGTAGATCCTGGCATCCCTTGGTACACAATTACCAATCCCATTTTCTTTCCTTGCAACCCAAAGAGAATCTTGTCAGTACATGTAGAACATCGTCCTATGTTTTCCTACTTTTAAAAATATATTAGCGTCAGTAAACTTTTCCAAAAATTGTTTTTTTTTTCAGATTTGTGCATCTGTCTCTGTCTCCTGTCTCTCTCTATACATATAGAGACGACTCATTGTATAACTGCTGTAAACTTCCCATGTATGACTATATTAGGCTTACAATCTGTTGTTCTATTAATGAGCATTTAGGTAGTTTATTTTTATTTTTTTTAAGATTTTATTTATTTATTTATTTGAGAGAGAGCATAAGCAGGGGGAGCAGCAGAGGGAGAGGGAGAGCAGCTTCCCGCTGAGCAGGGAGCCCGACGCGGGACTCGATCCCAGGACCCTGGGACCATGGACTGAGCAGAAGGCAGACGCCGTAACCGGCTGAGCCACCCAGGCGCCCAGCATATGGGTAGTTTAAATATTTGCCGCTTCATACACACCTCTTTTGCCTCATCCTCTTCATTTTTAAATCAGAAATAGTAATAGTAACCCCGCATAGGATTGTTGTGAAGAACAAAATACTTAATAAATGTAAGAATTTTACTTGGTGTGAAATAAATACTATGCATCCTCCCATTATTGTAAATGATGTTGCAAGGATCCTTTCTGCACTCGCCTCCTTGATTCCAGGTGCAAGGCGTAGGAATGACATCCAGGAGTGGATATATATGATCTGTCAGTGTGTGCCTCTTCAACTTTACTACAGTTTTCTGGTTGGCTCTCAAAAGTCATTGTACTATTTTATGTTCTCAGGATTATATGGAATCTGGAGTCAGAATCCCTGAGAACTTGCTGTGTGACCTTGACAAGATAATTCTCTGTGACTAAGTTTTCTCATCTGTCAAATGACTGTAACAATAACATGTGTCTTACTGGGTCGCAGTAAGGATGAAATAAGCCACGTGTTCGAAGTGTTTGGAACAATGTCTGCAACACCTCAAGTGGACCATAAATACTAGCTTTCAAAACCCTCACCAGCAGCGTAAGAAAGTTCCCATTTCTCTACTGGTAGCAGAAATTGCCTAATTTCCCCCTGACTCTTCCTTCCTTCCTTCCTTGGCCAAATTGATGAGTATGATATACTGTGTCTTGCTTGCTTTGATTTGCTTTCCTCGGATGAATAGAAAGGTTGGGTCTTCTTGGAGGAGCTCAACCTCCCCGTCTCTGTTTCCCACCTCACTGCAGTGATACTAGTCTTTGAGCTGTTTCTAAAACCAACCCCTGGCCCTCACTCCTGCTTCCATCGGACTGGGGGCTCAGCCTGATTCCCCTCCCTCTTATACCCCAGGGAGATATTTATATTCATTTATTTTTTGAATTGTTTTATATTCTTTTTAATTTTTTTTCTTTTTATAGATATTCTCATATGACCTATTTCCATAGTCATCTCACTGCTTTGTGTTGGGAGCAAAGGGCTTGTTCTCCAGTTGTGAACTTACAGACCAACCTGAATTTTCCGGGGCACCTGGGTGGCTCCGATGGTTAAGCGTCTGCCTGCGGCTCAGGTCATGGTCCCGGGGTCCTGGATTGAGCCCCGCATTGGGCTCCCTGCTCAGCGGGGAGCCTGCTTCTCCCTCTGCTTCTGCCACTCCCCCTGCTCATGGCTCTCTCACTTTCTGACAAATAAATAAATAAAACTTAAAAAAATGTTTTTCCTAAAAATAATTTGTGCTCACTGTAGACAACATGAAAATAGATAGATGAGAGGCATCAGTAGAATAGATAAAAACCACCTCTGCGTCTAGTCAAGAAACATTTTGTTTTTCCCTACAGATGACAAGATGACTTTGACAACCAGAAATTAAAAATAACCTGTGGTTTTTCCAGTAGCCAAAACAGTCCCTCAGCAAAGCTCATAGACTGAGAACCTGCGCAGGAAAAACCACAGTCTGGGTGAAGAGAGAGCTGCTTTCAAATGACCTGCTAATTCTTTGCAACCCTCAGTAATTTGGTTTCTCTGAATCCACAGAAGTAGGCCCACCAAAAAGGGTTTTGTCTGCTCACCTGGAAAGTCTTTATATAATGAGTCACTGGCAAATGTGATCATTTTTAAGTCTGCCCCATTAGGAAGCATTTTTAAAACTATTTTGTATTTAACATGAAATGAAGTCTAAGATTATACATTAATACCACTACATATGAGACTACATGAATTGTATGTCAGCATGTTCTCCTTCACAGTTTGATTATATGTTAACATAATATTAAATAAATTAAATCAAAGATGAAATCTAAAATCTGAAAGATGATATAAGAAAAAGCAGTTACGAGGACTTCAAAAAGCAAAGTATATAATGAAGTAGAAAACAGGGTAAAAGTTTTGTATTGTTACTTAAAGTCACAAGTTGGTTCCTTTTAAACTATAAAATGTATAAACCAATTGGTAATGTAAACATGAAAAAATACAGGGATTGTACAAAATTTGGCATAAGCCAAGAAATAAAAAGACAACTTTGTATTTTATGATGCTATAAAATATGGTTGCAATTATTCTCTAGGAAATACGAATTACCAAAATGACCACAAAATGTAATAAGCAGAAGAGTCAAAAGGCCTTGGAATATTTTTGTGATAATTATCAAAAAACTACTAACAAAAAAAGATGCACCTAGAAGATTCCATAGTTTAGTTTATTGTAAACTTGAAACACATAACTCTGCGGCTATTTAACCTATTTATAACAGAAAAAAAAGGACATGGGACGCCTGGGTGGCCTCAGTTGGTTAAGTGTCTGCTTTCGGCTCAGGTCATGATCCCAGGGTCCTGGGATCGAGCCCCCCACATCGGGCTCCCTGCTCAGGGGCGAGCCTGCTTCTCCCTCTGCCTGCCACTCCCCTGCTTGTACTGTCACTCTCTCTCTCTCTCTCTCTCTCTCTCTCTCTCTAGCAAATAAACAAAATCTTAAAAAAAAAAAGAAAAGAAAAAAAAGGGACAATTTCCCAATGATTTCCCAGTAATTAAAAATATGTAGCTACAAAAATAGTACATATATAGTGCATAAAACTTGAAATAAATCTCACTCGTAGGATGCAAAAATCTCTAATAAAGTTTTAGCAAATCAAGTGCAAGAGAATATCAATTGAATGGTGAGCCATAACCCATAGGTAGAAAATGAAATAATGCTTAAATATTCAAAAAATTGAATTCTTCATGTTAATATGTCAAAAAGAAAAACCCTGTGCTCATCATAGCTAGTGACAAAAGTCCATGTAGTAAATTTCCAAATTTTTACATAATTTGTTAAAGTCAAAGAATCTAAAAATAGTGTGTTCCTCTCATAAAAAGTAATTCTCACTTTCATTCGGTGCTCTTGTATACATATATGTAGGTACACCTATGTTAAATTGAAATAAACTTGACCCCCAAAACTTCTTTAGATATTGAGTAGAATGGCATTGAATGTAGAAGTTAGTTTTGAATTTTTATTTAAATTCCAGTTAGTTTACATGCAGTGTGATATTAGTTTCAGCTGTACAATGTAGTGATTCAACACTTCCCTACATCACCAGGGGCTCATCAGGGACGGTGCCCTCCTTCATCCCCTGTTTCCCCATCCCCGGCCCACCTCCCCTCTGGTGACCATCAGTGTGTTCTCTCTAGTTAGCAGCCTGTTTCTTGGCTTGTCTCTCTGTTTCTTTTCTTTTTTCCCCCTTTGCTCATTCCGTTTTGTTTCTTAAATTCCACCACATGAGTGAATCATTACGGTGTCTGTCTTTCTCTGACTGACTTTAAATCTTTAAGTTATTTTAGAGAACAGTTGTAATTATGCAATACTATTACACTTCCTAAACCTATGTTCTTCAGAATGCTCGCTCTCCCGGGTGTGTATAGATGATTCTATCGTGAAATAAGTTTGAATGAAAGATTCTATAGTGAAATAAGTTTGAGGTACACAGGTAAAAATAATCTTTTATTTTAAGACTGTTGGAGAGGGAGATACATGGAGTATGGTTTCTAAAATGTATTTGGCCATTAACCACCCCCAGAGCACGTGTACTGTTCCTTTTCCATTTCTTCAGTGCCCACTGGTAAAACATACAGGTAAAAGTTTCTAGCTATAAGAGGAACCAGATCCTGACTCTTGCTCTATTAGTTTTAAGATTGTTGGCCAATGAAGTTGAATTTTATTGTGTATTAAAAGATGTTACCACCAAATTTCTTTGATTATCTTCTTAAACTAGATATTATCATTGTATCCATTCAATAGTTTTTTGCCTTAAAAGATCCTTTTAAATTTTTTGTTCAAAATAAAACATGAACAATGTTGGTTTCAAGAATTATAACCTTCCTTCATTCAATGAACTTTCATGGGATGCTTAATAAGTGTCAGACATCTCCTAGAAGCAAGAGTATTCAGAATTGAATAAAACGGGTGGAAAAAGGCCTAACCTACAATCACTGTCAAGCAGCAATTGCTTAATTTGTCAGAATGCATTCCCCCTTCAGTACGCTTTGTGAGATGTAACTTCAAAATGCACGCATTGCCTTATTATAAAGTTAGATGCATTTACTGGTGTGCATATATATTGAGTAAATTCTAAAACTTACCTTTTTGAAAAGTTGAAGCTGTACCACATTTGGAACCATTTTTGACACATGGTCCGATACCTACAGCGTCTTTTTAGGGGTAAAAATTCTGGGGGCCATGATTTCATGCCCAGAATCAGAGCAAAATTAGATTTTATAGAAGCTCTGAAGTCACTTTGACCCACCACATTGGCCATTATCACTGACATTTATTGAGTACTGGGAAGAAGATATCCTGTACTGGATAGGAATGTACGATTTAAGGATCTCGATAGAATCCTTGGTAGTTTCCTAACCACCTGCATGGGACATAACAAGTAATTTACCCTCATTCCTTATTGAAGAACTAGATACCTTTTCTTCTTGTCTCTCTCTCTCTCTCTTTTTTAAGATTTTATTTTTAAGTAATCTCTACCCTTAACGTGGGCTCAAACTTAAAATCCTGAGATTGGGGGTTCCATGCTCCACTGGCTGAGCCAGCCAGGATCCCCTCTTCTTGTATCTTCATATGGAAAACCTTAGGAACAGAGAGTATACCCTGTAATATCATCATAATAGAATCTCTGCTTGTCACCCCTTTTATTCATGGATAATAAAGTAACCCAACATGGTTTTTCTCCAGGGTTAACTAATTTATATGACATACTAATCTTATACTATTTTGCCATCTTGTCATGGAATGGAAAAATAAAAAGTATCAACAAAGCAAAGTTAAGTACTTTAGTTATTTTGTAAATGTGTCACATGGGCCACTGAATATACCGATATGAGTCTGAGGACTCCTAAACCCAAAACAATTGGTGGGGAGAACCTTTCAGCGATGACCTCCCATGTGGAAATATACAATGGGCAAGGCTGAGCTTTTATACAAAATGCAATAAAAATTCATGGGAGCAGGCATGGATCGTTCCCATTCATGGGAGGATGTGGAGGTATTTGCCTAGCAGTTGATCACCTTGAGGCAAAATCAGCCCTGAACATTTACTTGTCCCTGGAAGTAAGCCGGAACCACAAAGGCTTCCAGAAGCAACGCATTTAACACTCCAGCTGCGGTACTGTTGCAAGGTCTACTTTATTCCTATCCGTTTGGAGTAATATATTAAGAAATAAAATATCTTTTAACATATTAAAAATAATATATTACAGTGTTTTCGCTTCTTTAAATGAATGCAGAATCTGTTTTTGCAAAACCGATAAGGAAACCTACTGAGGGATTTTCTTCCCACTTCTCTCCACCCCCCCCCCGAAAAAACAATGACCAGTGATGACCGTGTACTTTTCTCAGAGGTAGCATGACCTCAGAGAATTCTCATTCTGTGACCATATTTCAGTCTTAATGGATATTTAAAGCCAGACTTAGAGCAGGGGCCATCAAGAGCGCTTGTGTTTATGATGTTGAAATTTTTTTATGAAGCCGTTTTCTGACTTGACATTACATCTTAGATGCAGAGTTGAGCACGGTTTGAACAATTTGGTTTCATGGAAATCCTAAAAATAAATTAGGATTCAGCAGCAGCAAGTCAGTTTTCAGCTGCTCTAAGCATTTTCTTATTACATATTATTATAATATTTGACCACGGGTGATACCAGTAGATGGCAAGCACTATGAGAGACAACACAAGACAAGTGCCTTGAAGTAGTAAAATGTTCGTTTTAGGGCGCCTGGGTGGCTCAGTTGGTTAAGCGACTGCCTTCGGCTCAGGTCATGATCCTGGAGTCCCCGGGATCGAGTCCCGCATCGGGCTCCCTGCTCAGCGGGGAGTCTGCTTCCCCCTCTGACCCTCTTCCCTCTCGTGCTCTCTATCTCTCATTCTCTCTCTCTCAAATAAATAAATAAAATCTTTAAAAAATAAAATGTTCATTTTAGGCACTGAATTTGCAAATTGGAAATTTTGAAGTAGTTCAACTTGAAATGGAAAAAAAAATAGACCTAATAAATTAGTGCCAGTAGTATTAGAGTCTAGCTGCATAAAGAAGAAAGTGACGTCAGGACAAAGGGCAATGTTTCTGTATTTCAGTATGAATGCATCACTCTGTGCAATCTCTCTTTGCTTGAAATTGGTGACAGTACATTCTGCAACTATTGTAAATTGAATGTATTTCCTTTATTGAGATACATCACTTTCTTTCATATAAATATTTAATTAGCCATGAGGGAAAAGCTGCTGGAACATTTCCTTCATTTGCAGCAGGGTTAGTGAGTGATTCAAGTCTTTGTTGCATGTAGCAATTTCCCGCAGTTTACTACAACTAGCTAAAAAGCTCGTACATTTTTAGCCCTCCCTCAGAAAATGAACTAAAAAGTTGTCCTCTGTAAGCCAACAGAAGAAAAAAATGAAGCAAAGAATCAACAAATCAGGTTCCAAAGATGGAGGAATTATTTGTTTTATCTACTACTGTCATTTAGATTTTCTTCTTTCATTATCTTACGGAAAGATCTCTGTGGTGGTTCTGTTTCTCTGGAGAACCTTGACTAATAAAGTCGTTTAAAGCAACTTAAATGCCCATCGATGGAATGAGCACTGGGTGTAGATGCAATTGATGAATCACTAAATTCTACGCCTGAAACTAATAACACACTATGTGTTAACTAAGTTAAATTGAAATACAAATTAAAAGAAAAATGAAACAACTTAAAAAAAACAAAAACAATCCCAGAATATCCAGTTCTGTAACTCTTTAGTGATCCTCTTGTTTGCCTATATGAAAATGACGTGTGATTATGAAATACTTCTTCAGGAAAAGAGAAAAGCTGTTTTGGAGGCCACATATGGGCATTCCTTTCTTCTTCCCTCTCCAACCAATGTCATTTTAATAGTCACTCCTCGCACTCAGGGAACAATGAAACTCAGCTTTACCTTTTTCTGAATCCCCAGTTCAATTCCATGACCCACACAGGTCTGTCATGAGGATCATCTTTTAGCATGCTGACTCTGAGTCTGTTTTATTTATTATGGATCCTTGTGGAAATCCAATCAGCTCCACTCTTTCTGCATCCATTTCTAGGAATTGGTTAGATTGTTTCAAATTTTTTCAAGATGTATACTAGGTCTGGAACAATAAAACCAGTGCATTCTCCCTTGGCTGGAGTTTGTAAGAACTTAATTTTCTTTTCATTTGGCCAGATGAATCTATGTATCTAAATGCATCTGCATCCATAACCCTACTGCTCCTTTGTACAACTCGCTGTTTGTGGTCCCCTCTCTACCGCCTTACCCCATGGCCCAGCAACCCCACGTGCCTCGCAGATCTGGCGTAGAGCTGAACCATCTGCCCCGCTGTCTTCCAGGTGGCCTCGTTACGCTGTCATCCTCCTACTTCTGCACATCTGGGCCATCTAGCCTGCTGACCGAGCAGCTAAGAATGGTGGTAACACCACAAAGGCCTTATGCTGCCGAGTTCTGTCCCGCTAATGTCCTGTGTGTTCTGAATCATTAGCCTCGACTTCTTTCTAAACCCCTACAAAACTGGCTTCTCAAAAATCCAAATGTTCCTATTTCTAAATAATACTCTTTCTTTGAAGAAGTTGGTTTAAAATATTCTAGGAAAAAAACATTGTTTTGATTTATATTAATACTCTATTCCTAGCTATTTCATATGTACATCCTAAAAATGATATAAATGTATCTGAAATTAGTGACTTGACTAATAGGACTATTCCATCTTGTCCCATTCTATTTGCTGTGTCATCACTGGTGTACCATAAGCTCTTTGAGATAAAGGACTGCACTTTCTATTTCTTTGTCAACCTAAGGTACATTTCAAGCATTAAAATAACAAGGGAAAAGCTACAGGCAGGGGTTATATCTTTGTCTAATTAAGGTAGGTGTGTGTGTGTGTGTGTGTGTCTGAGTGAGTGTGTGCGTGCGTACAAGTGTATGTGTGTGAGAAGGGAAATTTTTGTAAATGCTGTAATCTTGGTTAAATTGATGTGTAAAGAATATTTAATCCCCATATAGGAGGATTTTAGAATTTCTAATTAATAAATATAATTGATTTCACATATGGGAAAAGTTAATGTTGCTATTGATTTTTACTTAAAAAACTACTTATCAACCACTTAAGTCAGGCACCATATTCCTGGAGGTCTGGGATATAATGAACATCTACTCACTTAAAGGTTTACTAATTGTTTTTATCTATTAATGAGACATTAGCCTAAGTTTGGTCTTCTGTTACAAGACCTAGGTTATGCAAAGTATCAAAGACAAGAGGATTAGAGCCTGCATTTGCTTGCCTCTCTGTACCCCAAACTGCAAAGCCATTGCCTTCCTTGGCTCTTTCATCCCAAAGGCAGTGCCTGACATGGAATCCTAGCTTCTATTTAGTATGCTTTTCCTAATGAAGGATAATGAGATTCTCTAATGCAGCCAAGTATTATTTATGAATCGGCATCAAATAAAGCTTTGCAAGCAAACCTAAGACAAATAATCACCGAGTTAGCTATTCACAGCCTGCCTGTGGAATTTAAATCAAAAGCACTGAATAGACTAACATCTAAAGATTATGGGCCAACTGTCTTTTACTGCTGACAAGATGCTTGGCCCTACCATCCAAATCAAAAATCATTTCATCATTTATCATTTGCATTGGTCTTGCAAGATTGTGCAGAACAGCTGAAGAGGAACACCCATAGGCTCCTACAGGGGAGTAGTTTTAGGCAGCGAGAGCTCCTTGTTATTGTCAGATGTTTCTCTTGTTTTTAAAAATGTGTAATTCAAATAAATAAATAATTAAAATGGACTCGAAGTCATTGATATGAATGGTAGTCTTGAATTTTTCACAAAAGGGAGTAATGCTCTTATCCTAACATCAACTGTATATTTTCTTCCGTATGTGACAAACGAGCCCACGATCTTCCCCCACCCCCGAACCTGTTCTTTCTTCAGAATCTGGTTTTCCTAGTTTCCCCTGTCACACCTGTCAGCTCAGAGTACCCCATAACTGAGATCGCTAAGCAAGGATAATTCTGCTTTCTACATATACCACTAAACTCTCCTCTTTCCTCTTTCCTCGATCTGTCACATCATTGCTTCATTTATTGCTCTCTTGTCCCTTACCTGGACCAAGAAAGAGGCCATGTGTAGGGGGGAAGGTTCAGAGCAATGTCAGGAATAAAAAGATACTAGTGGAGGACTCATGCAAGCGAGGGATGGACCTGAGATTTCCTGAGCTAGGTCCTGCATGGCAAGGTCTTGGATTTTGTCCTGAAATTGATGGGCAATCCCTATGGGATATTAAGAGATGAATGCTTCAAAATTATTTTGGTGTAAAGGATTGTTTAGAAGGAAAGCATGGTAGACAGAACCATGGTAGCTCCAGAGATGTCATTGCCCTGATCCCTGGACCATCTGAATATATTACCTTAAAGGTGAAAGAGTTAATGATGGAGGCCTTATCCTGCATTATCCAGGAGGGTCAGTGTCATCACGGGGCCCTTATCAGGGAAAGGATCAGGCAGGAATCGGATAAGGGTGTGTGTGTGTGTGTGTGTGTGTGTGTGTGTGTGTGTGTGTGTGCACATGCACTTGTAAGAAAGACAGGGAGAAAGAAAGATTTGTAGATGTTATCCTGCTGGCTTTGAAGATAGAGAGGGAGGTCATGAGCCAGGGGATCTAAGCGGCTTCCAGAAACTGTTGAAGGAAACGGATTTTCCCCTACAGCCTCCAGAAGGAGTGCAGTCCTACTGACACCTTGATTTTAACCCAGTGAGACCCATTTGGGCTTCTGACTTCCTGTAAGAATACATTTGTATTATTTTAAGCCACTAAGTTTATGGTAATTTGTTGCATAAGGAACCAACACAGAAGGAAAAAAGGGATGGAAAAATGAAGGCAGTTTCTCATGCTTCGAAAAAAAGGGCAGTACTTGACATAGTTGAAACAACTGTGCAGTTAGGCTAAGACCTAGATTCTGTGCATGAGCCTCTGTTCTTTACCCGATTGCGTTCTTGTTTTCTGGGAGGGCTGTACCCATGGTGGAAAAAACAATTTAATGCTAATACTCAATTACTGAATGCAGTGGAAATTTTCATCATTATTTCCTGAATCTCTTCTTGTTAAATCCAATACACTAGTTTGCATAATCCACAATAATAATGCATTTGAAAGCACTTTTGCTTTCATCCTACCTCCCAAATGTATGGCGAAGAGTAAAGGAAATGCAGTGAGGCTAGACATTCTGAGCACAGCCTCCTGACTTCATGGCTTAGCAGCTCGGTACTGCAAACTAGCAACAAAGCAGAGGAGAGCTGTGGGTGTGGTATCTGGGGGTGAGTGGTGGTTTTTCTGGTTGTATCGAACATTGAAATAAAAATTGTTCATAGTATCGTAGGCACCAAAAGCCATTGTATTGGGCAAACCGTTTTGCACTTAGAGGAGCTTAGACCCAGAAATACTGAACAGCTTGACTAGACGAAGTAGCTGTAACTAACACTGACAGCAAGGCTGGTTCTCGTCCTTAACCTCTATGCTGCATCATCTACAGTCCTGGGTGATATGTCACTGGTGTATCTTTTCTTTGGCATTTGAGAATAGCTAGCCAAGGGAGTAAACATAAATCTACTCAGTATCTTCCTGGCTGCAGAGTATGCCATGCACTGTTATTATTGAACGTTCGGTTTCTTGCAATTTTCTTTTCTAATGAGCAGTTCTGCAGTAACCATCCCTCTAACCAAATCTTTATGCTCTGCTTTATTTATTGACCTTTAGTTCCTAGAAATGGAATTTATAAATCAATTGTTTGCATGGTTAGGACTTTTCATTAAACAGTCCTTAATTGACCTAATGATAGGATTTATTTATTATGCCTGTATTTAAATTTTTCTCCCAGAATTGATTCTCTAATATGAGATGGCTCTGTAATTCCTTGTACTAATGTTTACACTGATCCAGTCCATGCCCTTCCTGTCTCTGATCACGTGGAGGCTTTTCTGACATTGCTAAATGTTCTGGTGGATACTGTGTGTGAACACTGAGTTTGAAATGGACCAGTAGCATCTGAAATTTCACTAAACTCAGAGAAACACTTAAGTTACAAAGAGGGGAACACTCTGCTTTTCCCAAGGTAATTATTAAAATCCCTCACATGTTAAGGTCATAGCCCATTCAGATTAATGAGGTGTTAACGTGCTCTAAGTATAGTCTAATTACGAACCCGTTCGTTCGGGTTAAGTTTTTCATGCCTTCTGGGGTCTGGGTGGACACTGATCCAAGTCAGTTTCCTTCTTCTCATCAGAAAGTTACTCAAAATAACCTTTCGTCTTTGTTCCTTTCCCTTCCTGCTTCCCTCCAGTCTTGCATGAGCCTCAGACCCTGGCCGTGAGGAGGGCATGGGTGGAGGTCGTCTGTGCCGAACTCTACCCACAGACGCGTTTCCCATGATCTTCTCAGTTCTGTGCTCATGGCAGCCACCTCTGCTTTCTCGTTACTGTGCTTTTAAAAGATTTGGAATGATTGCATTTAGTTATTAAACATGACTTAACTCCCTGTTAATTATTCTACAATTATTTATATGATAGACTTAACTGAAATCCTTAATGTATTAGCTATAAAAAAAAAAGAAAAAAAGAAAGACTTGGGAAATGTAAGACAGAATCTCTGTGATTAAGTTACAGCAATCAGCTTCGTGCACACGCACACACACACTACCCCTCAACCATTATTCATTAATTCATTTTTCTCACACAACAAATACAGTGATCTGCTACGATGTGCAAGATGTTATGGGAGATAAAAGTTAGTAGCATATATAGTCCTTCCTTTCAACTAATGCAATAGAGAAATAAGAAATCACCCTAAAAGTAGAATGCAAAATGAAATAAAAATGAGACATTACTGGATTGCTCTTTTCTAAGTGCAAATTCCATATTTTTAAATAATGAAAAATACTAACTGCATAAGGTGATGCATACTCAAGGATGTGGAGACAGAGATGGGCAGGAATGTGGGAAGAAGAGGGGGTGATTGTTTTCTACCTGACTGGGGCACACAATATCTAAGAAAGGAGCTTTTCAAATAAGGAAATGAACTCCTAGAAGAGACATCTATAGGTACTCACTTGACAATGAGGAATGTTTGAAAATTTCCAAAATGGGAGTAAAATGATGAGTTATTTTCTCAAGATTAATACGAAATCAGAGAGAAGGAGAGAATTAAAAGACTGGTCTTGAAAACAGTTGTCACTATTACAAAGTGTTAAGTCATTTAACAAACATTTAGTGGGATTCTTACCATATTCCAGATAGTTTTAAACACAAAGCTTTATAGAAAATTAAGGCAAAAGTCCCCTGTCCACAAGGAGCAGAATCCAGTGGAAAGACCGCTAACAAAAGCAACAACTGAGGCACCGTGAGTAAAAGTGAAGATAAAGGTGCACTTGGGCGCTGACAACACGAGGGAAAATGGGCTTCCCTGGAATGGTTCAAGGGGGGGAGGTGATAGAAAGCTGCCAAAACAAGGACCCTGAGAAACTGGTTCCAAAACTCATAAATGGTAACTTGTTTGAAAAGTTGAATATGCACAGATGGAAGAAAATGTGTCTAGTAGCATAAAGAACGGCAGTTTTGAAGGGCAAGTTGTGGTCGAAAGCCAGGAGCAGGTGTGTGGGCCCAGGAGCTCGGGGAAGGGGGAAGGGGGAAGAATGGGGCAGGGTGGGGGTGGGGTGGGGGGTGATGTCATCAAACATCTAGGATACCCAGTTAAGAAATGCAGCTATTTCCCTGGAGACAGTGAAGAAGAAGGAACGTCATGATCATGTAATTTTTTCAGATAGGTCATTCTCACACAGAGTGTATGGTGGACAGGGTGAGGCCGCTTCTGGAATAAGGGAGAAAAATCAGTAATTGCCCCAACAGTCTACACGAGAAACCATACAGGCTCCCACCAGAGTGTAAGGAGGACATGTCAGCACAGAATTAACAGTTCAGTAGCTCTTGGAAACCAGCTGACTTTAAAGGTAGTGTTGAGAAAATGGAAGGCTCAAAAGTAAATAAGATATTTTGCGTAACAGAAATCAGTCGTTCCCAGTCAGTGCCTGGTTGGGGCTTCGGGTAGAGCATTAGCATGGAGAATGGGTCTCCGTGCGGCAGAGGACTTCAGGGACCCTGATGCCAGCCTTCAGATTTCTACGTTAAAGTTTAGCAGAGGAAACTGCGTAACTGTGAGAGCATCACTAACCTGCCTGTGTTGTCGGCGGCCCTGTTTTCTGCTTGAACTGCATCTCACCCAGGATATTTAGAGCACGGGCTCACCCCCCGCCGACACCCACGAAATGCCGATGGCTCACCTTGGTAAGGATGGGAATTTCCTAACTGGGCTGGGGCCCCCAAGACAGCAACTCCGTGTCAGATTTCTTACCTACTTCCTTGCCTTTGCCAACAATGACGTGTATTTTATTTATTTTTTCAACACAGAGCATCTTTCATTAAGAGAAAATGTTAACCAAGTTGCAGCAAGTTGACTGGTTTTATTCCACAATAAACAGAAATATTCTGACCTCATGGGATTATTATTCCAGTGTGTGACTTTCTTCCTCTTATGGAGCAGCAGAGGCTCCATGCAGGTGGCTCTGGTGGACAGAAATTGAAAATAAATTGTTGATGACGCTGCCAGTTTACTGATTGCTTTGGGTTTATTCATTTGTTCTCTGTTATGTTCGGGGAATATTGTGTAATTGCTACGACTTCGTCATGATTTTCATTGTTCCGATATTCTTTAGAATCTGATGATAAAATCTTTCTGTCTCTATTTCCCCTCTAAGTTCTCGGTTGGAGTGTGGAAAAGAGTACTAAATCCAGGATTTAGGATCTAGCATGTGGTTGTCATTGAGTAAATAAATGATGCATACCTGATGAAAGGTCTTGGTTTTCTCATGGCAGGTTGACCAGTAAATATGCACTTACATTTTTAACGTCCTAGGCGAAATGTGAACTATTTTATTGAGGAAAACTTGGAGCAAGTAAAACTGGAAGGGGCAGGTGTTAGGAAATCTCATGTATCCATCATGGCGCTTTATTCATTATCTACCTGTAGCCAGCCCTGCTTCGTCTGTGTTCTGCCTCCTTCCGTCCCCTGCCCTACAGGAGTACCAGACAGAAAGTGCTTGTTTTCTGAATATCGCTTAGCAACAGGGCAACCTTTCCACGCTGTCAATATATAACAAGAATTCAGGCACTCCGGTGAATTTAGTACACCGAGCTTTGCATTTCATGGCTTCTGTTTCCTCCCTATTCTGAGTCCAAACCTAATTTAGCTCTCCTTTCACCGTCTCTGTCTTTCCCTCTAAGTATATCATTTCCCTGTCTGTCTATCCCGCAGCTGCTAGGCCATCCGTGATAGCTCAGGTTGTTCATTTACCCACAGTGGCTCTTGTTCTTCTGCGCTTTTTCTTTGAAACATTTCTGCAGTTACTGAGATGACACTCACCTTTGGAATAAATTGCTTGTATTAACCTTGTCAGATGCTATTTCTTCAAACCAGTCAACAAGAATTTTGTCACTCTTTGGTTTGTATTTGGAGAAAACTTTTATTTACAGGGAAAAAAATTATCTTCCTTAGGAATTTAGAAGTTCAGGTGTTTTTTCCCCTCAAGAAAATTAAAGACTCTGTCTAATTGATATAGGTTTAGGCATAAATACTACAATTTTAGAAAAAATAACTGGTTTTAAAAACTATGGATGTTTAAACAAATTTATGGTTGTTTACAAAATCAGCTCTCACATATTCCTGCAGATGTCAACAAACATGTCCTAGAAATGTTTTCAGATTAAAAGAAACAAGAACATACATTGTCACTCAGAATGTTACAGATATTTATTAATCATATCTTTTGTTACTCATTCAACAAAGGTTTGAAATCACAATAAACCACTCATGTGCTAGGTCACAGTCTTCTGACTTTGTTTTTCCCTGGCTTTTAGCTTTGCCTTGTGATCTTCCTTTGAAAGCCAGGTGTGTGTGTCAGGGAGCAGGAACTGCTAGGTCTTCGGTGGAAGCTCTGTGATAACCCTGGTGGAAGCTGGTCTGCCTGTCATGGTTGCTGGAGCGGGTGTCTCCAACTCAGCTCCTTCTCGTGTCTTTGTGTTTGTCTCTGCCATTGTTTTTGGCAAAGAAAAACAAAAGCTCCTTCTTACGTGCAGCTTTGTTTTAAAGTTCTTTGAGCTGTAATCCACTGTTGTACTGACACTCTCGTGATGTGTGGGTAAAGGGTGGCGGACAAGACGTATTCTATAACTGCAAAATTACATCTCAGTTTTTTTAGTTTTGGGGCCTCAGAACTGCCCCCCTCACAAGTGTTTTGCTAACATTTTTTTCTCCCCTTAGGTGAGATGCGGGGGCTAGATGAGGTTGGTTGGTTGCCCTTCCCCAGGGTGGATGAAGATGGGGTCATCTTTTCCTTGGAGAACAGGCTTTTATTATAAAAATTATTCTGAAATATTTCAGAATGCTTAATTTTCTCCTCTTCCTGCCAGACAGTCAAGAGGACTTTGTTTTTGGAGGAGCTGGTGGGGTTCCTGAAGGTAAACCCGTGACTGTGTGGTTGTCCCCTCTGGGGACACTGTACCCCCACAGTGTCTCATCTGATGGTAGTCCACACTCAGCCTCCAGCAAGTCATCAGAATCACCGTTCGAGGGTTCCTACCAATTTATGGTTCCGGTAGCTTCTGTTCCAGAAAAGCTATTTGTGGCTTGATTCTGTATATTTTTGTACCTCTCCAGATTTAGTGATTCCAGTTTTCCCTGTGACCTTAATTCTCTGATGAGTCCAAGAAAAGTGGTCAATTTTTAGTTTGTTCAGCCTTTTTCTTGTTAAAAGGAGAGGAGTGATGACTTCTAAGCCCTTTCCATGACAGAGCTAAAACCAGAAGTCCATAGCCATCATTTAACCATTGATTATGAAAATTTTCAAACACAGGAATTTATAAAGAATAGCGTGCAGAACTCTTGGCTGCCCGTGACGTGGCTGATCGGAGGTAACAGCGGTGGCTGACCTTGGTTCATCTGTGCCCGGCATGTTTGTATTTTGCTGAGTATTTTAAAGCAAATATCAAATATCATACCATGTCACTTATAAAGATTTCAGGATATCTCTAATTAATGAGGCTATTTAAAAAATAGACCTGCAGTAAGACCCAACAAAATGAATGATAATTCCTTAATATCATCATTCTGTCCAAGTTCAATTTTCCTTCATTGTCTCAAAAATATCTTTTTACAGATCACTAAAGTCAGGATCCAAACAAAGTTTAGGCATCATTCTTATATCTTTTAAGCCTTTTTGAACCTAAAATTTTCCCTTCTTTTTCCCATTTTCTTCAGGACATTACTTCATTGAAGGCAGTGGGTCATGTGTCCTATAGAATCCCCCATGGTCTTGACTGGCTACTTTGTATCCTCATGCTTCAAACAAACAAATAAACATAAATTTATTCTTCCAGCTTCTCTATTTCCTATAAGGGGTATAGCTGGAGCTAGAGGCCTGGTCAGATTCAGATTCAAGTTTGTTAGTTCGTTTTCGGTGAAAATACTGTAGAGGGGGTAGTGTGTGCTCCCGATTGCATCCCACCGAGTAAGATTGTTTTTTTTTCTTTTCTTTCTTTTCAGTGCTTGCCTTTTCTTATTCTTCGTGATAAAATGGATCAGTTTGCGTAGTGGTAGTTTGGTCCCTCTTTTACAAATAGCCAACGAACCCAGTCTGAGCTGTGGTAAGGAGACAGTGTTGGGAAAGAGCATCACAACAGCCCGTGTGGCGGAAAGTGACGGGGGCTGTGACCGCAAAGGGGACGTGGCCTGGGAGACCTACGGGCACTGCGGGGCTGGGCGGAAGGGCTGCCCTGTTATCAAGGGAAAAGAGGCTAGAAACGTCCAGGCCTGCCTGCCTGCCTTCTCCTTTCCTCCCTCCCTCGCTCTCTTTCTGCTGTGGCTTAGGTTCTCTCTCTGTCTTTGTCTCTGTCTCTTTCTTTCTTTCTTTCTTTCTTTCTTTCTTTCTTTCTTTCTTTCTTTCTTCCTTCCTTCCTTCCTTCCTTCCTTCCTTCCTTCCTTCCTTCCTTCCTTCCTTCCTTCCTCCTCTCTCTCTCTCTCTCTCTCTCTCTCTCTCTCTCTCTTCTTTCGCTTGGAAAGGGCCACTGGAGGATTGTTCTGCGTTCTGGTGCTGGCCCAAACTGACGGGGAGTCCAGATGGCAACATGGGAAAGAAGCCTGACTAAAGTCTGGTCAAGTGCAGTCATCAGTCACGGCGTCCAGATTGGTCACTGGGAACAAACAGTTCAGCTTATCATTCATGAGGCGAAGAATGGGAATTTGGAGGGTCTGTGTATGCCTTTGTCATAGGTTAGAAAAAGGGGGGATCATTTGTGAATCTTTTTTAAGTCCAATGTGGAAAGGTGATTCTTTGTAGTAAGTTCCTTCTTCAAGTAAAAAGAGGTGGGGAGACTTCTTAACCATCATTGTTTTCCAGGAGCCCAGGATTCAGGTGGAGTTCAGCGTTGTCATGAAGTTCCCAAAAAGCTTTTACATAGGATTTTAGCAGCATTGATGGGCATTTCCTGGATGCATTATTTCATTAAGAAATGTAACTCTTAATAATCTCATTCAGGGTTTAGCCTATAGGAGTTACCTGCGCATAGTCTTCATCATAAGCAATGTCTGTATTACTTTGAGGTGAATGTTCAATCATGGCTTGGGAGTTTTTGTTATTGCTTAATAGTTATATTTTAAAAGGCACAATTGGAAGATTTAAAAAAATAATCAACTTCTGTTCTTCCCACATACCTGAAATTTTTCTTACCACTGAAATAGAAGGCACAATATGTGCATTTTTTCCTATTACTGTTTAACTGCTTAATAAAATTAGCCTCTACTCTTTCCTAGTCTAATAAAAATTGTGCTTTATTTTTCTCCCTAAGATAGTTTTTTTTCTTCAATTATGTCAGAAACCACTCAAATAATAGTTGAATAGAATGTTAATTTCACATGAGGCACCAGGCTGGGGGGAAAGGTTGTCCCTTTAAGAGGATGCTAGTAAATCACCTTGATATTTAGAAAGCTAAGAAGAATTTATATTGGCACTCTTGGACAAGATCACCTCACGTTGACAAGGGAATTAAACCTGATGCTCAGATTCATAATAATCAATGAGGAAAGAATGGTAGAATTAGGATATTACCATATGGCAACCTTTAAGGCTTTGGTGGATCTAGACAGCAGTCATCAATGGCTGAGGACAGTACAAAACCAGGAAGCCAGACTTGCTGGAAGAACGCGCTCCCGTCTCTGATGTAACTTTGCGGCTTGAGATGTGCAGATAGATACATAGAGATTACGTATGGATATGGGAACAGACGCAGGTAACGCAGTTTGCTGTATGTACTACAAATCACGGGTGAGATTTAGAAGCTTGGTCAGATTTACCCGGTCCTCCCCTCTCCCAACACACACATTCTAGTATTTCTTACATAACCTAAGGGATAATATCAGTTTATTATTTCTGGTAATTTACTTTATTGATTATATACTCCTACCCCCTCTTCTTATGCTGACAAATACAACCTTAATGTATATTTTAAGGTATATTATAATTGATTTTACCTGAGCCTGACACACCATTTACGAATGTAAACTTGAAAATAGTTTTTTTAACTAACATCTTTCACAATCACACTTGGTTATAATTTCCCCCGGCCACCTGGGATACACACACACACACACCACACACACCACACACCCACACACACACCACACACACACCACACACACCCACACCCCCCCCACACACCCACCACACCACCACACACCCACCACACACACCAACACCACCACACCACCACACACACACAACACCACCACAACACACCAACACCACACCACACACCCCACACACACACCACCCCACACACACCACACACCCCACACACACCACACACACCCCCCACACACACAACCCACACACACACACCACACACACACACCACAACACACACAACACACACACACACCCCCACCACACACACCACACCACCCCACACACACACCCCACACACACCACCCACACACACCACACACACACACCACCACACACCACACACACACACAACCACCCACACCACACACCACATACACACATACCACACCACATACCACACACACCACACACACCACACATCACACACACACCACACAACACACACACACACACCACCCACAACACACATACACACACACACACATACACACACACCACACATCACACCCACACACCACAACACACAACACACACCACACAACAACCACACCCACACACCCACACACACACAACAACACATACACACACACACACACAACACACACACACACACAACACACACACACACACACACACACCACACACACACACACACACACCACACACACCACACACACACACACACCACACACACCACACACACACCACACACACCACACACACACACACACCACACACACCACACCACACACACACACCACACACACCACACCACACACCACACACACCACACCACCACACACACACACACACACCACACACACCACACACACACACACACACCACACACACCACACACCACACCACACACACACACACACACACCACATCCACATACCACACACACCACACACACCACACACACACACCACACATACCACACACACCACACACACCACACACATCACACACACACACCACACACCACACCACACACCACACACACCACACACATCACACACACACACCACACACACCACACACACACACACACACACACACACACACACACCACACACCACACACACACACACACACCACACACACCACACACACCACACACACCACACACACACACACACACACCACACACCACACACCACACCACACACACACCACACCACACACATCACACACACACACCACACACACCACACACACACACACCACACACATACCACACACACACACACACACACCACACACACACACACCACACACACACACACACACACACCACACACACACCACACACACACACCACACACACACACACCACACACACACACACACACACCACACACACCACACACACACACACACACACACCACACACACCACACACACACACACACACACACCACACACACACACACACACACACACCACACACACACACCACACACACACACACACACACACCACACACACACACACACATTGTTTTTAAGGAGTGTCTTTGTAGGAATTGCCAAGTATTCATAATCATAATATTTTATGTGCACAGTGAGCCTGATTCTACTCTTTAGTTCATATGCATATTCTCACTTACATTGATATCCTCATCATGTAGATAAGGAAACTAGAGAGTAAAGGAACTAGGTGGCCTTCCTAACATTATACAGTTAGTAAGGTACCAAACGTAGTTCTCTTTGACTCCCATGCACATAGTTTTAGTCACAAAAATTAATTTATCCCGATAGCGCCTAAGTTAATTTTAGTGACAGTCACATATGAGAGTAGTCTTGGATATCACCAGGAATGTTTTCCTCCCCTTGGCACACAGTATGTTGTAAGGTGATCTGGTTGTTTGAAATAATACTGTGTAAGTTGTATGAGACTCAGCCATTCTTCTTCCTACGTACGTATCCAAAAAAATGACATCTCTCCACACTCAAACATGGACAAACCAGAATCAGTATTAGTCCTGTTGCTGCTGTAACAAATTACCACAAACTGGAGGCTTAAGACAACACAGTTTGGTTTACACACAGTCATAAAGGACAGATTGGCAGGGCTTACGTTCCTTGTAGGGGCTTCTAAGAAGAATTGACTTCCTTGCCTTTTCTAGCTTCTAAAGGTCACCTGCCTTCTTTGGCTCATGACCCTTCTTTATATCATTCTTACCGTTCTTTCTTCATACCTTCACCCATTAGACCATGGCAACATTATTCACAATGGCCAAATCCTTTTTAAAAATTCAAACATCTATTGACTGGTGAGTAGATGCACAAGTTACGGTACCTCCACAGTGTGGAATATGACTCAGCAGTAGATGCACCCACAGTGGTGTTACATCTTGAATACATGATACTAAATTAGATATGTATGATTTCACTTATATAAGATTATAGAAAACTCAAACTTATTGTGACAAGAAGTCTGTCATTGTTTGCCTAGGGCCAGGACTTTAATGAGGGGGCCAGTGCAAATCGACAGAAGTGAAATACGTAGGATGAGGGAAATGTTCTCTATCCTGACTATGGCAATGTTTACCCAACATTATAAAATATTCACAACTCAACAGCTGTATACTTAAAATGGATGGGCTTGAGTTGATGTTAATTACACCTCAAGAAAAATGGAAACTTTTTGTTAAACTATGTCAGTTATTTTATAATTTCTTGTTTGTATGCCACATCACTAATTTCCCCATGATTGGATTTGCCAGGGATACAAACCTTGTCAACTTATACACTAGAACAGTGAGTTTCACCTTTTCAATGACATAATACCAATATATTAGTGCATGGTCATCAGAAAGAGCAAAGGCAATAGTAGAAACTACGATGAAACATCTTTCTTTCAAAAAAACCTGATATTGAGCAGGCAGAAGTAGAAAATGTTATTGATAAAATCCCTAAGCTTCTTGGACCATTTTCTTTTCTTCCTAGCACTTAAGTTCCCAAGCCAAGGACGGAGTACAGTATGGTCCCAGGAAAGTTATGCAAAGGGTTTAAAGCGAGAGCCAGGTGCTTATTTTCTATAAAGCTCATCTGATGGAATAAACTTTGGTGCCAGTCTCTCACTGAAAGGGATTTCATTCCTTATCATTTCTTTATTTGTAAAATGGTCCAAGGATATTGTTCAGATGTGAGGGAGTTAACTTTGTAGGGCACCATATGTCAAAACATCAAAGGGACCTTTTCCTAATTATTATTATGATAACCATAAATGTACATATATGTCCAGCTTTGCATAAGTTCATAGAAAGTTCACGTTCCCTCCATTCTGCCAAATAAAACACAGAGCAACTTTAATTTGAGTCATCCTTCTGCAGAATTATCTGAACAATAGGAGCAATTAATTTGTAAGTTATTTACAAATGCTCAGTGAAGCACATATACTGCTGATTTATATGGCAGCTAAAGGTCTATGAAGAAGGCGATGTTCACTAATCACGGGCACCTGGGACATTATCCCCATAAAGTAAGTGATATCCAGAGTGTCTTAGAATTGTCACAGAAGAGGTTACATTCATCAGAGGCACCTCATGGTCTTTCTGAGAACCCTGAGCACCAGTGGCTAAAACCATCCATTCCACCCAGGGGTAAAGCATTCCAGGAGTATTAATATCAATTAAATCACCCTGTGCCACTTGCCAAGCATCTGTCTTCAACTCCTCCTTTAACTCCATATCCTAAGAACGTACCTTGGAATTTTACCCCACGGATGTGTTGCGAATCTAGTCTTTTCCTCTGTGTGTCTAGACCCTTGTGGTCACTTTCTACGTAATGGCCCTGTCCTTACCCTGGTCATGCTCCACGCTGTCCACTCCTTTTTTTTTTTAAAGATTGATTGATTGATTGATTGATTGATTTGTCAGAGAAAGACACGGCGAGAGAGGGAACACAGGCAGGGGGAGTGGGAGAGGGAGAAGCAGACTTCCCGCGGAGCAGGGAGCCCGATGCGGGGCTCGATCCCAGGACCCCGGGACCGTGACCTGAGCCGAAGGCAGACACTTAACGACTGAGCCACCCAGGCGCCCCACACGCTGTCCACTCCTGCGATCTCTCTAAAACCCACTTCTTTCTCTGCCGCACCTCTTGGTGCTTCCAGTGGGAGGTTGGGTATGTTGGCCTGACCTGTGAGAACTCAGATGGCCCGGCCCCCACCCACCTTCCAGGCTCCTCATCCATCGGCCTCCCCTTATTCTGTGCTGCAGGTCTATACAGGTATGTTATGATTCAGAAGGACTAAAACACTTTCCCTAACCACGGCATTCCATCTTATGCTTCAGGTAGACTTCTGATAGATCAAAAACACTTCAGTATTATCCAAATATTCATATGTCTTCCTGGTAAACGCTTATAATACTTAGACACCCACCTTAGACTTAAAATACTTAGACTGCCTTCTCTGAGACAACATGTAACAATTATTCACTCCCTCCTCTATGCTGTTGCTGTACTAATGAAAGAAAAATTATTTCGTATAATTTTTATACAACCTACTGTTGTCTACTACCTACAAACTATTTCCCAGCTATTTTTTACTTCTATACTGTAATTTCCTGAGGGTAGGAAAAACATACCTTATTCACCTTTGCAAACCTGGTGACTGGCCCGTACTTAGTGCTTATTATGCTTTGAGATAGACAATGTAGGTGAAATTCTGTATTAATGATAGCTTAGATTAGATCTTTTCAATGTCCTTTCCAAAAGAAGAATTATTTATATCTCCTGCTTTTACATAGTATTTTTCTAGAATCCCAGTTTGACAAACCTAGTCCCTTTCTAGTTTCATTCTCTTTGTTAGGAGATGTTTGTCCATTATAAAATGTGGCTACTTACACCTAAGGTAGTGCAAATATAACATTCTTTTCCATTTTGTTAACAGCATATAAATAATGTATAATGTTCTTCTTTCCCAATATTTCCAGATCTCTTAGGGCATTCAGGATAAAAGACAAATATTAATTTAATTTCACTCACTTTCCTTCTATTTACTCTTCATCTTATTTATTAAAAAAATTTAAAAAGTGTAACAAAACACAGAGAAATGATTCTGGTATAAACTTACATACTTTCCATTCTGAAGTTCTGCAGTATTACTGAATCAGTTACCTCTTGAGAAAAGTACATTTCCAATGGTTTTTTAAGTGAAGTATTAAAAAAAAGAAAAGTCTTTCCCTCAAGCTCTTTGTAAAGGTTAAACATACACACTCATTGTGTGGTGTGAATCTTAGTAATACATTTTGGGAACACTGGTTCATCCAATTTTCTCTGTGGATAACAGACTGAGGATCCTTGCCCCCATAAAAACCATCAAAAAGACATTATGCTAAAAAAACATTTTAATACCTCTTCTATTCAGTGAGATAAATGTTTAGGGTTCTGTTTAAACAAGCTGATTTTTCGTGACACTACCACTCATCACATCAACACTCCACACTCTTCACATTGATATTTATGACTCTTTCCTGACTCACTGCATGGTTCATAAGGGAAGTTTATGGGTACTGTCAAATGTTGTAGATAAAATCCTTCAAACAGAATCTTACCCTTGAAAATAGAAATATCAGCTGTGTCAAGATGTTCTGAAATCATCTAGAAATACAAAAGCGGACTGTTCTATTTTAAAATATCTAGCTTTTCACTGAGGCGACCAGTTGTATTCTAATAATCAAACGGTGGGTTCCACCAAATAGTCCGTTCTATGTCGCGCCACCTTCTGGAGGTGGCCCTTGTTCCTCTTGTCTGAGAATTGGTTTCCGCGGCGCTTTGTGTGCTCTTCCGTCTCCTCTCGCCGTTGGTCTCTCTCCCCACCCCTCTCTCCGTCTCCCCTCCCGCCCCCCCCCCCCCCCCCCCCCCCCCCCCCCACCCTTCAGTCCTTCCTTCACCACTAGCTTTTCTTTTCACCCTACACAGCCTTTTTTTTTTTTTTTTTTTGCCTCTCTCTTTAAAAAGGTCTTTCATTGACCTGGGTGAGTGATCATTCCCTTTCCTTTCTTTGTCAAAATTCATTTAAAGAAATAATTTATTCTCACTGTCTTTCTCTTCCCTTCACCCCCACCTTAACCATTGGCCAAGTGGATTCATGTCTAATTTCTACAAGGACTTCTCCTAGCCCCCGCTGTCTTTGAATGCTCTGTTGGGTTTGCTACGTTGAAATCATAAATCCTTTTCTCTTTCCTCCTTGGAAGTACTTCCTCTCCTTGATTACGTGCAGCTGTAGTCTTTTGGTTCTCTTCTTACGTGATCGAAATCCTGGACAGACAGGATTCTGACTGCCTAGGTCAAATTCTTACGCCCTCATTACTGCTGTGCGAGCTAGCAAAGTGACTGCCCCACCTCGTGCTTAAATTCTCCCATCCTGGCAAAGTCTTATCTTTAGATCAAGTCATCTGACCCTGCGCTGTAGAATAAGCGATTTGCGTTAGACTAATGGGTCTTCTCAAATCAAGACAAAAATTCTCCAAAAGAAAATTCTCAAGGAATAACGTTTAAATATATAGCTATTTTTGAAAGTCAATATTGTACCATAGATAATGTGCTGCTTTAAGACTCACAGAGTTTTTGGTGACCAAAACAGATAATGTGAAACTAAAATATAATAACGAGGCATGTTTTCAGTCCATATTTAACAAATATTTGTTCATCCATTAAGTACCAGAGACTGTACCGGGTGCCTGGATTTCCGGTAGTGAAAAACACAAGTCACATAATAGATACGGACATCATACTCATTTATTCTGTAATTTAACTAATGCCACTGTTATTTAAATGTTTGAAACTTGCACTTGAAGACTGTGAATATGCACTTTTTTAAGGCATAGGGGTGCCTGTCGCAATGCAGAAATCCTTTCAAATCCTTGATTAGTAGTCCCAGAGTCTGATATTCACGTTGACTATGATTTTATATCATTTTCCCCATTTTCCCCAGGGTCTCTGAAATTACTTCTGCAGTATTTGAAAACTTTATCATGTAAGCTCACACCTAAAATGTGTACCTCCACTTTCGAGAGGTATTTGGTGACTTAAAGCCATTTATAGACTGAAAATCTGGTGTCACACTTTTTCCTGAGAGCATCCTTTGAAGAGGAGAGGGACCTAAGCATCACCAGCATTTGGCACGGGGAATACTGATGTGTTTGCTGCTGATATCAGTGAAAATACGTACAAATGCGGGACTGGGAATTCAGGTTGGAGAGGGCGTAGCCACAGTGTGCTAATCACAAGAAGATACCAGGAAAGGGGAACGAAGTCTCTTCCTTCTCTTCTGTGAGCTAATCTGTAATGCATTTATTGTGTGTAGTCATTTTGGTGACAGTGTGAATCTATATTTTAATATACAGAATGTGCTCTGGGAAACACATTGCAGCAAATTCTGTGGCTTTTATAACATTACCCTAGTATTTATAGGGAAAGTCATATCCTCTTGTCTCTTACTTTAATATCAGTTCAAAATATTTATTAATCTGCTTAAAGTTGCCTGCTGGCTGGTGTATTGGGATGTTCTACATGGTTTATGATATAAATTTCCTTTTCCTCTGTATTTTCTACATTTAGTCATTACCCACAAAACTCATTACATTTTTGCCAGGATTTTATCGTGACCTGTGGTAACTGTGAGGACATCAGGCAAGCTTTGTGTTGTAGTGAGGTGGACATTTTTTATTTCATATTTTATTTATTTAATTTTATTTTATTAATATACTTTTTTCCTGCTCTTTTCTTACCCTGTTTATTAATTCAGTATCTCTCTTTTTAGGTGGGGCAAACCTGTCAGATACGAACCTTCTGCCTTTCTCCTCCTCTTCCCTCATTCTGCCCTTTACTCCCCCCTCTTGAATGAGAAGTGAGTTCAGGGAACACACATGAACTTACCCACGGAAGGGGGATCTGGATGACCCAGTGCAATTAGAATGGATTTCCCCTCTTCCTCTCATAGATTCGGATTTTGATTTGTTGTCTAACTGCAGAGTATCACCTAAGATGACTATGTTTATTTTCCATTTCCAAAAAAGCACAAACCCCTTTAAGAGATTTTGGATAAAGATCGACCTCAATCTCTCCTGTAAAAGAGAGGTTTCATGTCCCTTTGCCTATAAAACAAAATCCTCAGCCTCGGGAGCACAGGCCAGAGCAGTGATTTTCACATTTTGGGTTAGAAAAACAGTTAGAAAAACCTGGATTTCTCATGAAAGATGCAAATTTTTCAGCGATATTCTCAAAGACACTGCTTCTGGGAGTTGAGATGGAGTCAGGAATCTGTATTTTTAGAAGTGTTCCACGTAATTCTAGTTGAGATCATTTAAGGACCGTGGTTTGAGTAACTTTAGCCTGCATTTTGGTTTCCTGCATTTTTTTAAAGCCCTGAACTGGTGTTATTCAAGCAATAATATTAAGATTCAAACCTTTGAGCTTATGAAATTATGGGAGGAGGCAGTGGTAGGTTCCTGATTATGTCTTTTGTGAAGCCAGCGGTGGGCTCAACATCCTAGTGATGTGTATGGAGCCAAATATGTATTTCAGGGGCATTCTGTCCCTCTCTACCGGTCCAGGAAAAGTGAGCAGGTACTGTAAAGAGCTCATGCAAGGTGGAGCATGAGGGATGCGGTGGGAGTGTTTGTCATGAGACTTCCCGGGAGAACTCTGCCAGTTATGAGGAAACAGTGTTTGATTGAGCATATCAGGAACAGACGACACGTCAGGCAGAAAGGATCCCTTGTGTCATCAGCAATGGGATACTGTTGACGACTCAGTCACAGAATCTCCCTGTTTCCCCAGACATCCTGAGTAGGTAGTGCAAGCCCATGACACGAAGAAAACTAAAACCAAAGTTCAGAACTGGTTTGATGATCATATTTTTCTGAAATAACTTCCCAACATAAGACTGACAGTTCCAAACAAATTATCTGCCTCAAACACACACAGGACCTCAATTGGTCTCTTAATAAAACTGCTAAGACCAAAGTACCAAATGTGTGAGTGCCTGAGGGAAGGTCAAGATCTGCCTTCCTTCTCTCTCCTACACTCTTCTCCTGAAGAGCACGTGAAGGTGACAAAGGAAAAACATGGATGTGGTCAGATATAAACTAGTGACTAGGATTGCTGGAATATTGTTAGGAATGGTAACACCCAGGGTAAGAAAACCTTGAAAAATCTAAAATTTTCAAGAAGACATCGATCATGTTCATTATGTCTAGGGTGACTTTCAGTGGAGGTTCCTTCCTGATGGTTGAGAGAGAGTCAATATGAAGGATCTCACCTTGTCTCCACTGTTCTGCGTTAAAGAGAGCCCTAACGGGTGCATTCTCATCACAGGCCTGACTCTCTGTCAGTAGAGTCCATCAACAGCCATAGAACTTAGGCAGTATTTTTTTTTTCTAATTTTAAAATAACAGAACTGAGAGGTTGATTAAAGACACCAAGTTTTAAAGTAGTAAACCACAAAAGAAACAGCTATGTATATGGCTCATTAATTTTCTTTAACACCAAAACTAATGATGATAAAATAACCACAGTAACAAAGGGTTAAAAGGAATTAGGGTTTAATACATGAAAAATTATAGGAGAATTCACAGATGGTCCGAATGAACCCAGCTTTCCAAGTCCAAAAGTCTGAACTTCTGTCCTAAGGACAAAATTCAGAGACAGCCTTGGGAACAAAAGTTCCAAAGCTAGGAATATGAAAACAAATTATAAATTGGAAACTAAGGAACTGTTTTCCCAATTTTTAAAAGTTAACTAAAGTTGATTGTGTCTATTAGAGAATACAGACCTAAAATATAGTGGCTTGTTTCCCAGGAAAGACCTTCAGGGATCACCACTACTTACCACGGATAACATATCTGCATGTTACTTATTGATAGGATTCTTGTGTTTGGGAATTGGGAAATGCTGCTTAGGTACTCTTTCTGAATTCTCACAAGCCATTAATCTCTGAAAATTATTTGTCAGGCAAAGTCACAATTGATAAAAACCTTGTATCTTAAAGGCATTAAATAATGGTGAGTGTTCCCCTGCAGGAAAGTTACTGCCAGTAAACAGGGGACATTTCCGGCTTTCTTCTGTTCATACATCTAGGCGGTGCTTCCAGACGGGAGGGCTCAGGAGGAACCTGCTCCCCTGAGAGAAACTCCAGGAGGGAGGAACTGGAAACTGACTCGGAAAATGGTTTCTGGGATGGCCAGGCAGAAGGAGAAAGGTGAGGTGGAGAAACCAAGTAACCGAGGTGGGGTCAGAGGTCCAGAATGAGCAGATGAGACATTCCAGTGGGAGAGATGAAATATCATCAGAGAAAGAGTACAGGTGTTTCCCAGCCCAAGACACTGAGGGAAGAGCGTGAGATGCCCATGGCTCCACGTGGTCGTGTGCACCGCCTCTCCACAGGTTTCTAACATGGGGACAAACGTGGGGCTGGTGACATCCACCGGCAGAGGTCCCATCTGATGATACCCTCTTCCCCAATGGCACACTCTCCCTAGAGCTTCGGGCACTGGGCCAGACAGTGTCCGGTGTGCATGGAAGTCATTTAAGGGACTCCTCAAAGTCACAAGGATTGTTATAGTAACCCTAAGACACTAGGTCTTCTTTACTGTGATGACATTTTCACTGGCCGTGCAAGAACAGTGGTGGATAAAACTGCTGGCAGCTTATTAGACATCAGGGTAGGGCCACAGACTACGTGCAGCCATTGCATTTATCACTGCCATACAACACACAAACACACACACATGCCAGTTTTATTCATGAATGACCTTGATAAAGCTATAAAAATTACTAGTTTTATTAAATATTGACCCCTGAGTATATGATGTGTCATTTTAATATTCCATGTGACAAAGTGAGAAATGGGCGTCAAGCTCTTCTGATGCCTGTCTGAGCACGGTGCTCATCTCTGAGTAAAACCCTTGTGTGATGATTTCAGTTGCTAGCTGAGGGAATCCCTTTATTCATGAAGCATCGTTTACTTGAAACTCCAACAGACTGGCAAACTATGATTATTCACATGTGAGTATTTTGCAGATATTTTCAATTAAAAAAAGAAAACCCAACAAAGTGAAAGATGAAGTAAACCTGTCCCTTTAAGAAGACAACTGCCAAGGATAATATTGGAGCTTTCAAGGAAAAATTAGGTTTTTTGGAAAAATGGTATCTGCCGCCATGGTCTTGAGAGCTTCCCAATACTCAAAGATGTTTCTTTTGAGATTCATGGTAATATTAACAAATGTGATGTTTTAAGATACTGTATAATGAAATGTATCAACGTACAGAAGGTCTTTAGGACTCCATAAATATATTTTTCAGATGGCTTCTGTGTGCAGCTACAAAACCAACGTAGGTAGAAGATCCATTCAAAGTGCACAATAGAAAGTAATTTGCATAATAAGCATATGATAACATGTACATTCCCATTTCCTTTTGTCCTACAAATATAAACACCTACCCACACATGTACACATACAATATGCAAATCACAAAAACCTACAATATCATATTCGCCTACGGTTTCCTCCGGCTTGCAATGCTCCCATAATACTCAGTCCCTGTTGTCTGCAGAATCTTTCCACATAAACTAAGCCTGTAGGCTTGTTCACCGTATTTCATTGGTGTGACCAGCGTTTTACCAGTGGTCTGGACCGGGGCAGTCAGAGGCTTCTCACCCACTCCCCTGTCCTTGGAATATGTATTCTTCTTACCTTCCTTGCTTCCTGAAGCTGTCCAAGTGCATGACCTCAAGAAAGTGATGTAGTGTTGAGACCATTTGAATGGTGTGTATGACCGAACCCAGTTAAGGCCTCCAAATAAACTCTGAAGATCTGGTGGGCAGGTGCAGAGATCTACTCATCTTGTGGCCACCCAACACCAGCCTCGTAAGAAAGACCCCTTGCTTATTAACCCACCACCTACCAATCTGGAGACCTGTTCCTTTAGTCTCTTCCTGAGCTCCACGCAAGGGGCTGATTTCAGATAATACCTGGGAAGCTCCTGAGAAGATAACAAGCTGGCCTGTGGGGCCTTCTATCACTGTCTTTCTCTGGCTGTCTAAATAACCACGGTGCGGAATAATTCAGGAAGGGAGAGATTTATTCTTCTTGACATTTCCTACACACTCCACAGCCAGCACCAGACCCTAGCTACTTCTTGACTTTCATTCAACAGGGTGCTCCCTTCAGATTTAAATCCGAACTATTCAATGCCCACAGAGAGAAAGTACACAGGTCACTGCTACAGTAAACCATTCATTTGCATTTATGATGTCCCAATGTTAAACAGCTTCAAAATCCCTAAATCCTGCTTAGAAGTTCTGTGAAGAAGTAAACTACAACTAGAGAGTGTGGCTGTTATATCTTTATGTTTTTACCATCACTGTTTAGATTCATTCATTTATCACATTATTAATGCTTCAATCCTTTATTTTACTTTGGCTTTGTAAATCTGATACCTGATCCAAATCCTCTTCTCTTAAAAAAAAAAAACAAAAACAAAAACAAAAAAAACTCCTAAAATGTGAAAGGCATTGGGCACAGGTCATAAGGTCATTTCCCTAGGTGGGTAAATGTGTAATCTGTCCATTAGAGCAATTTTGAAAGGTGTCAGGCAAAATGTGTCTAAACATACATATTTTGTGTATTTGACAAATAATTTTAGTGATCAAACATATTCAACTTTTATCTAAGAAAAACTCTTAGAGAAATTTATTTTTCATTTTCGTTTCGCATTGTTCAAATAGAGCTGTTGCTCAGCATTCTCATTTAAAAAAACAACCTTTAATATACTTTTAGACAGTTAACGTCACCCTGGGTCTTTGTTTTTTAATAAATATCTCTTGCTCTGTTAACCTTTTCTCACACGGGGCTGCTTTCATCCATTTAATCATTTTTGCTGCTTGTTGCTAGATCTACTTCAGTTTTGTTTGGTTTTGCTTTTTTTTTTTCAAATATCATTTTAAAACGTAAGACAGCCTGCACTGTGCAGTTCCAGCCGGCTCCTTCACCGAGGCCGGATACCAGCCCGCCCATCTGCAGCAACTCGGCACCATTTTTCTGCAGTGGGACAGCAGGCTCCCGTTTGTACTGCAATCAGAAGAGTCCTTCTTCCAGGATACTTGAAGAATCAAGTAAATCAAGTCCACAAGCAGTGCTTGAAGTAATATTAAGGGAAAAAGGAGAATTAGGTCATGATGAAGTGGTCATTCTAATATTTGTTCATTTTAATTTATCATTTTCGGAAGCATGTTCTAAAAGATGACTAAAGTCATGTGTTCTTCAGTCCTGAGAGTACTCGACTGGGTGTCCGTCTTTTGAAACAACCCTTCTATCTAACACCGTTTCTCATCCCATCTTTTAGACTAGTTAATCTGACTCTGATTGCGTGCTACCGAAGGCCCGTTTGTTAGACACCCGCTGTGGCGAACACACTCTGGTGTGCGCGTGACCTGGAAAGCTCACCGTTTATTGGCAGACATTAGAGATAATAACTGTAATATGGGTCAAACACACAGAAGAAGAAACAGCACCATGGCAGCACTGATATGGGAATGCTTCTACCCAGGCAGTGAGAAAAGGGTCACAGAGGAATCTGGGCCTTGAAGAATGAGATGACTCAAGGCAGAAAAGGCTGTGGGGACAGGGCTAATGGGGGATTGAAAGCATGTGCTCTATCCGGGAAAGGAAGACTAACTCAGGGATGGAATTCAGTAGCAATAGAAGTTGCAGAGAAACGATGGGCCAGAAAAATATATCAAATGCTGCCTATTCATATCTGTTGCTTGTGAGAACATGCACAGATGCAGTTGTCCTAGAAACAAAAGAAGTATGGGAAAAGTGGGGTGCGATCCTGGGGAGTTTTTGAGCCACATTACAAGACTTTGAATGAAATTATAAAGAGAGAATAAAGAATTGAGGGGAGATTAAGACTCTGTGAGAAGACAGTGGAGTCGGGGGAGAGAGTTACCGATTTGAGGAGGCCGGATGAGGTCCAGGTCAGGAGCATGTGACATAGAGAAGCAGCCAATGGCCTGGATAGAGCAGAAGGGCCGTGATGGGTGTCCTGTAGTGAAACAAGTATGGATGGATGGTCATGGCAGACACTGTAAGTGACCCCTCTTCTGTCCTCAGCATGTCTGTTTCTCTGCGCTCTGGGCCAGCTTCCAAATGCCAGCACCTCTGACTCGGCCTCAGTTGCCCCTGACCGCCAGAGACTCTTCTCCCCTCTTGATGGCGCATCCATAGCCCTCAGGATCAACATCCCTCCAGCCATGGCTGACGGGAACATTTGGGTCATTGGCTCGTCTCCCCATCTCTTGGGTGGAGTAATTCCCAAGGGCTTCTTCTCCTCTGTCTTCCTCAGTGTTTCAGTAGGATTGAGCTCCGGGTGCCCACAGTGGTCATGTATCTGTCACTGGATTCCTTCCCTTCCTTGTATTACTTACCTCTCTCCACTGGTGTTTCCTGGGATCACTTACCAAATATTCTACTCACATTCCAGTTGTTTTTTTCAAGATGCGTTTTAAGGAGAACCCAAATTAAGAGAGTTGGACTGGAAGTAGTCTTACAGATTCGCAGACTGAAATGCTAACAATGAACCCATTTCTAGAACGGGTTTTTGGTGCAATGATTCCATTGCAATTGCTGGAGGTAATTCCTGGCACTCTTCGACATCGCAATTACTGATGTTTTCTCCTGGGGAAATTAGGACCAACGGGGATGAAATGGGATACACTGATGTGTTCATTTTCTGTTGCATCCCTAAAAACATTACTACAAACTTAGTGACTTAACACACATTTGTGATTTTTGATTTCTATAGGGTGAGAAGTCTAGTGGAGGTCTCAGTAGTCTGTCAGGTGTCAGGACGTCGGTGTTCCCTCTGGAGGCTGTCAGAGCACATCCATTTCTATGTCTGTGTTAGATTTTAAGAGGCCACCTTCATTCCTTGGCTTCCTTCTACCTTCAGAACCTACAGTACTGCCTGTCTCTGACCATTCCTCCAATAGCCACATTACCTCTGACCCCAGCTGGGAAAAGTTCTCTGCTTCCAAGGACAGTGTGGTTAGATTGGTTCCACCCTGATAATCTAAAATAATCTCACCATCTCAAGCTGCTTAACTTAATCACATATGCAAATCCCCTTTTGCCATGGAAACTAGCAACTTCCCAAATTCTGGGGATTAAGATGGGGACATCTTTAAGGACATTATTCTACTTAGCCCACTGGCTTGTGGGGAAGAAAAGAAAAGCATTTAAGAGATGTGAAGACAGTAGTACTTACAAAGGTGGTGTGGTTTGTTGGTTTGAGTTAACTGCCATCAAAACATAGGGAAGAAAATCTGTAGACTCAGGTCAGGTAATTAACCACTCAGGGTAAGATGTGAAGAACAGAAGAAGACATGTGTGGTAACACTTAGAGAGACCCTGTTTCCTGTAGGCAGTATATGAGACTGGGATCTGATCGTGATAGAAGCAAGCTGAATTCACAGTCCCAGCAACTATTACGGGAATGATAAGGTGTGATAGAGGAACATAAGTGTGGATGTGTCTTAAAACCTTGGACATCCAAATACCCTTGAAATTTCTGGGTCTGCAGGGATGAGTGGGCCATGTGGCTATTGGCAGGCGTCGGGTACCTGCTGGCTCTGGGCCGGGGACATCCGCTCCTTGCCACATGGGCCTCTCAATAGGAGAAGTTACAATGTAGCAGCTTATTTCCCCACAGAAATTCCGAGACAGTAAATGCCTTTTTAAGCTGCTAAGTTTTGGGCTAACTTGTGATACAACACTAGATGACCCATAGGAAGCTCCAAAGAAAGCGAATACGATAGAGGAAGCACTGAACAAGCGGGTGTAGTAAACTTCCCATCGGCAGGCGGGCGGTCTTTGTCCTCAGCGCCTCATGGCTTTCGAAGCAGCCCGGTGAACTGGTCCAGGGCTGGTTACAGGCCAGGGGTGGAGACTGAGCACGGGAACAACAGCAGGGCTTCCTCGCACCTAGGCTGACCAAACCATTGTTAATGATGACTCTACGGGCTGACAAGATCTGAGACTGACACTGAGCCGTCAGGGCGGCACAGCCCCTCGTGGACACTGACCAGCTGCTTAGTGGCGTATTGATCACCTCAGATCACCTGTGCTCTATCTTTACTGAGATTGAAGTGCTTTCTGGGAATGGGTTTCTCTTCACTGTCTATCTCAGGCTCACAGAGTATCTCTTTTATGATCATGGATTTTCCTAACGTGGTCTTGGGCTAATGGGCCCATTTGACAGACGGTAAAAGAGGTATTAAAAAAAAAAAGATGATGAGATTCATTGGTTCTGAATTATGCTGCATCATTTAGAAACTGTTTCCTAATAGAACATTAGAATGACTTCATAAAGGTACATTTGAGCTGAGCTCTTTGGGATGAATCCTTGCAGGACTGGAGTAGAAGCCGACAGCTATTGTCTATGGTGCCACATCCTTGATAGTAGAATAGACGCGTCTGAGCTTAGAAGTCAGAGTACAGCCTCCGTGCTCAGCAGGGAGTCTGTGTGTGGACCCCCCTCCCTCTGCGCCTCTCCCACTCGCGTGTGTGCACGTGCGCTCTCCCTCTAATAAATAAATACATCTTTAAGAGAAACGTATCATCATCATCACTGTATGCCATTGACTCAGTTGGGTAATTTTTACCACCTTTCCCTCAAACATCAGGCTCCGCCTGACTGGAGTTCTGGTTTTGCAGAGAGGATGCTAAGGCTAGGGGAGTAGGGTCCCATTAAAACTAGAGGTCTGTCTGCTGCTGCACATCTTGTCCACTCCTTTGCCGGTGGATTAGCAGGAAAAGACAGGAGTTATTATTCTAGCAGAGGTAATTGGCTTACTGAGGTGAAAGTTTGCAGCCCTGTGACGGGGGTGGAGAGGAGTGTGTCTGGAATCAGGGATGCTGAGCTTCCTCGTGGTCTCTCGTGCCTGCTGGTAGATACAGGTGGGCCGTTGTGAAGCATGGTCTGAAAGGCATGGTAACCGGGATGAAGATCAGAGTTATCCGTCAGGGATGAAGATCGGGCTCCCAGAAGAGCAGAATGTTTAGAAGAAGGAGATAATGCATGTCAGTTACAGCCTTAGGGCCCATTGGTGCACCAGAGGCAGTCATAGTGAATACAAGAAAGTAAAAGGAACTTTAGATAAATCTGAGTGCTGTGTAAGCAAGATTCCCAATGCTATCACCTGTAGACATCTCGAAGATGAAAACTTTGGCAGAGACAAAGCTGTGTGTTCGCTATCAAATACCATTTTAGTTTCCTTTTTGTGAACCCGCTCTCGGTAGCCCCTGGCAGTTAGACTGAGTGGTCGGGTTACAGACGTGGGATGGCAGCTAGAGCTACGTAGCCTGGTTACTAACCCTACTCCATGCATTCAGCGTCTCCTCCCCTGCCATTCCGAGCCCGAAGGTACCCGCGTGTGGCTTCATAGCACCAAATGGAGGCACTTCCCCGACTGGCATAATTTTACTGAGTCAACAATAAATTGTTAACGTTGTTAAGCCATTAAGATTTCAGGAAAAATTTGTTCTCACAACATAGCATACCCTAACCTGAGGGAAAGAAGAAAAGCAGGAGGAGGAAGGTAGAGGGAGAGACCGCTGCTCAGTAGGTGAACCTCCCTGAATGCACACAGAGCAAAACGTAGCGAGGCTCTAAACCTTGACCTCCGTTCTCTCACACTGAAATGCAAAGGTTGAGGGCATGATGTCAGTGGGGAGGAGTTAAGACATACAGACAATGTTAATCCAGAGTCTCCAACAACACCTAATGGGTTTTCAGGAGAAAGGATGGAGATAAAAAACACTCAACAACAAAAGAGAAAGAGAAATTCCTGTGCTGAGGGCTGCCCCCAGGGCTCAAATTGAGAAGGACCACAGAACGGCAAGGAGGCCGCATCTTGCAGGAAACAAATAATGAGGGGAGCAGGGAGGTCAAGCAGCTGGTCGGACCTGAGATGAAGTTAATTTTGATTTCAGGATTGAGTTGCTATGCAAAGGGAGAGTGTCTAGGAAAAAAAAAGAGAGAGAGAGAGAATAATGTGGGATAATCACGGAAAGAAGCAGGGACGAGAGGTGCCGTGGCCACCAGACCCGTACAGAGAGCACACAGATGCTGGGGGGTTCCTCGTGCGTGTGAGTCCTGCCTCCACCGAGCTGTCTGTCCCTGCAGACTTCCGTCAGTTTGTCTGCCCAGGGTCCTGCGTGCCCTGTGGTCAGAGAGCAGCATCTAGAATACGCATTTCTCAACTTGGTCTACATCTGCCCCTGGACCTTTGTTCATGCATCCCTCCTGAGTCATTGCTACTCTTTGGCCTTTTCCTGGCATGTCAGGTGCCTTCCCATCTGCTTGCTTCGGTCCGTGCCGCCGCTTCTGCCGGAAATGCCTATTTTCCCTTGATCTTCCAGCAAATTCACATTTACTCTTTAAGAATCAGATCAGGTATATCCAGCCTTTGTGAAAATTGTCCCTGTGCCTTGAAGTAGATTCACCTGCTCTTGTTTTTCGTGTTCTCGTGTTGACACAGGGATAAAACTGTGCTGGGTGGTGGTGCATCACTGTTGCCGTGATTTTGCCGCAGGCACTGGGCTTGCCGCACCTGAGCATGGGGCGCGGGCCTCGCCGTGGCTCAGTGCTCCATGCTCCGTGCCTCCCACACGGTGGGTGGGCAGCCAGCCCTTGCCCCACGCGCCAGCCACAACTGAGGACATACAGTAGCAAGATCAGTTGCTCACCCTCAGTCACACGCTATCAAATCTGGGCACGGTCGCCGTGCGATTTTGTGAGATGGCTGAAATCATAAAATGATTTCAACTTTATTTCATTTTCATTCATTGATTCCTTTAGCTTGAGAATCTAAGCAATCTAGAAGTATTTGGGGTCGGGAGAGAGCGGAGAGGACGATTAATTCCACAACCACCAAGGCATATGACAGCCCTCAAGGCAGCGCAGGGCCGCTCCCCTCACCAGCTGCTTCTGGAAGCGTCTGCCAAGTCGCCAGACAGTGTGGAAAGAGCAGTTGCTTCCCATATGACATCTGTGGTATCAGGTGGGCCTCAGTGCTCCCTTGTGGCAGGTGAGGCGCTGATACACTCGCTCATGGTTTTTTTCAGATTTTCAACTAAAAGCACATTATTTAATTTATTTTTCTCTCCCCCATAACAGTCCTGGTTGCTTTGCTTTCATGCAAATAAGAATCAAGAGAAGATTATAGATGGCATATGTCTATTTTGAGGAGGCCAAGGGGACTGCCTGTTTTTGCATTTCTCGGCAGATTTAATCTGTAGTAAAGATATTGTCCCAGTTAGCAGTTTATAAAAATGTAAGCTAATCACACACACGAACACACACACGCACACACACACACGAACACACACACTCATACACACACATACACAACCTTTTTGGCCCAAATTTTACATTATTTTACTGGAGTGAAAATATATTTTCTAAAATTACATGGTAATAGGTAGCACTTGTTCAAGGCCTTTTATTTGTCTTAAAAATAACAGGCTGATTCAAAACCAGTAAAGGATTCTTGTTTCTTTTGTCATAAATACACAGCATTTTGTTCAGAGTATTGTGTATTTTGTTCAGAGTGTTTCTAGAACATTGCTCCAAATTTAAACCTATAGGCCTATATTTCATTCCCAGCCAGTTCGGCTCATTTTGAATTGAGCTTTCCAAATGGACTGTGCAGCCTTTAGCAGCTCGGTTTGAAAGAGAAGAGCAGAATCTCGCAAGGACAGCTAGAGCGTGGGTATTTGGTTGACCGCTGAAGCTGAAATTGCTTTCTTCTTCTCACCCATCAAGGCAGCAGCAATTGCTCAGTTTGTGCAAGCAGCGGAGAGTTTCTTATGTCATTCTACTCTGATAATGGGATGGTGTACATCCAGTGAAATTCACCCTTTTGATCACATGGTTCCAGGTTGGGACAAATGCATGTGTGTGGTCAAGTCCCCAGCAGTGCATCCGAAGGGCAGAATAGTTCCCTGCATTCTGTGGAGAGCACTGCTCTGTTTTCTGTCCCTCTGCCTGTCTCTGCAGAATGTAATGTAAATGAAATTGGGTTAATATGTAGCTTTTCCACTCTGCCTTCTTGGACTTAGGATACCACGCCTGAGGTTGGTGCATGTTGTGAGGTCCGTGCATGTTGCGGCGTTTATCCAAAGTGTACTTCCTTTTCTTGCTGACTAGTATTTTATTACTTGTGGATGCATTATAGTCTGTTTATTCATATTTGATGGATATTAGGCTGTTTCCAGGTTTGGAAAGGTATGAATAAAACCTCTACAGAGATCCAAAGATCTAGAATATTGTACGAATTAAAGTGTTTTTCTCTCTTGGGTAAATAGGAGTGGGCCTGATCGCTTGTATTGTAAATGTATGTTTATAAGAAACTGCCAGACAGCCTCTTGCCTGGTTCCAGACTTTCTGGTGAGCCCCCAGTGGAGGTTCATGGCTATGGATGAAGAATGTGCCTGTCCGTGGCTTCTGGGAGCTCTGTCCTGTTGCACTCTTGAGCTCGCCTGCTCTCTGCCTTTAGGAATGTGTTAAAAACGTAGCTGAATTCTTAATGCTTTTTATGGCGCCCGATGTATTTCCCTCCCTTGCTCTGCCACGGATAATCCTGGGCTTGTGTCCTGTCCCATCCAGGAAACTTCGTCTTTCTTTAGATTTCAGTCTACTTTTTGCCACACCAACACCAGCTTTCTGGTACATTCAAGAAAACATGTGATTCTGCAGTCTGTTCTTTTCTTGTTGTTAACGCGGAAGCAATGTTCCTTCCAGTTTTCTCCATCCCAAATGGAAGCTTAGCTAAGCTGAGGTTTTTTTAATGAGGCCAAATTATCATTTCTGATGCTCTTAAGCACATTTAAATGAACAATCTTTAGGTAAGTGAGCTGCCCAGTGAAGGCGAGCCTTGGCAGAAATGCCTTGAATATTTTAAAAGCAAATTAATCTCTCCAGTTTAGTTGTCTTGGAAACTAAGGAGATATCCTCCAGAGTTGACTTGGAGTTTTACAAAATATACTAATATAATAAATAAAAAAGAATCACTCTGTCGATCATTGTATATTCACATCATGGAGACAGAATCTAAAAATGGAGACAATTTGACACAAATTAGCCATCAGGACATGTTTCAAACTTGTTGCCTCCTTGTAATGTTTTCAGTTGTGTGTGTGATTCCTTGTTTACTCTTTTCTTTGTGTGCTTTGCCTAATGCAACATCCGTGCCCTGCAGGTGAGCCTCTGCAAATTCTCTAAGGCGCTCCCCTCCCCAGGGGCTGCCGTAGTTTCGCTTCCGATGCCTCGGATTGCAGGCCACTTTGCACAGACGTGCTCCCGTGTGCTGACTGATGGCCTTTAGTACCTGCCCTTCCTTCTTCATCACAGAACTCTGGTTTTAGGTCAGTTTTAATTTTCTCCAGATTTATGACACCCTGACAAACTCCAGTCTCTTTAACTGGGAATAAGAGGGGCTCCACAATGGAACCCCAGCTAAGCCCTCCAGGTTCAACCTGTGTCACTCCTTGCCTCTGACACCCAAAGGCTTCAAGTGCACTCCACAGACCACAGGACTTCCCTTGTCCACACCTTGCCTCAAAGGGACCCCCTTCTCTGCAGAGTCATTTCCTCCCCACTAACATACTTTGAATGTCAGATCCCAAGGCACTTCCTTCAACAAGCCTTGACTAATTCTCTCTGGTCTGTGGTGTTTGCCCCGAATATGTTCTCATCATCCCTGCCATAACGTGCATTGTGGAATAATCATGTGTTCATCTGTTTTCTCTCTCTCCTTGCGTTCTGGGCTTCATGAATGCAAAGACTGTCTTTCTCAGCATTACTTCCTCTGCACAGTGCCTGTCACATTCAGTGAATATTTCTGTTTGGTGGTTCACTTAGAGGACAGTGCTTTTCCTGAATTACATTTCATTGTATTAAGAGATTAAAAGTATAAGCCACAGACTGGGAGAAAAAATTTGCAAAGACATAGCTGATGAAGGACTGTTATCCACAATATATAAAGAACTCCTAAAACTCATTGATAAGAGAAACAACCCAGGTAAAAACCCATCAAAACACCTTAACAGACATCTCAACGAAGAAGATCCCCAAATGGCAAACCAGTACATGAACAGATGCTCAACATCATGTGTCATTAGGAAATTGAAAATTAGACAACAGTGACAAACCACTACAAACCTATGAGAATGGCTTAAATCCAAATCACTGACAACACCAAATGCTGACGAGGGTATAGAGCACAGAGAATTATAATTACTCATTGCTCGAGGGGGTAGTGCCACCACTTGGGAAGACAGTTAGGTGCTTTCTTACAGAGCTAATCATATCCTTACCACAAGAGCCAACAGCTCTATTTCTTGATATTTGCCCGGGGTATTATAAATGTATGTCCACAAGAAACCTACCTATGAAGATTTACAGAAGCTTTATTTATTCATAATTGCCCCAAACTTGAAACAACCAAGATGTCCTTCAATAGGTGAATGGATAAACAATCTGTTATATTCATAGAATAAAATATTACTCAGTGTTAAAAAGAAATGATGTAGTAAGCCATGAGAAGACCTGGAGGAAATTTAAATGCATTATGCTAAGTGAAAAAAAAAAAAAAAGTCTGAAGAGGTTACATACAGTTTGATTCCAGCTATGTGACTTTCTGGAAAAGGCAAAACTGTGGAAACAGTTTTAAAAAAAGTGGTCATAGAGGAAGGAGGAGGCAAGAGATGACTGAACAGGTAAAGCGCAGAGAGGGTTATTAGGGCCGTGAAGCTATTTTGTAGGATCCCGTAATGCTAGATACCTGACATTGTACGTTTTTCAAAACCCATAGAAGGTACATCACAATGAAAGAACCCTCATGTAAATGTGGACCTTACTCAACAGTCTATCAACATTGGTTCGTCAATTACAACAAACATACTACACTAACACAAGTTATTAATAATAGGGGAAGCTGGGTCGGGGTATAGGAGAACTCTGTACTTTTTGCTTAGTTTTTCTGTAAGCCTATAACTCTAAAAATAAAATGTATTAATTTTCTTAAATCAGTGCACAGCAGTTTACAGAATATAAGCTCTCTTCCCTTGAGGACCATGAAAACGTTTTGGAAGAGAATAGTGGGTACAGTTTGCAGACCACCGTCTCGTGTATCCGAGAGAGAGGTAGCGGGTTACAGCGCTGATGTGTGAGTGTGTGAGTGCGTGAGTGCGTGAGTGCATCCCCGTGGGTCATGAGGGCAGACGAGATGGTGGTTAAAGCCATACATGTTACCCAGACACGGTCCTGCTTTATGTAAAATTTGATTCTCCATGACCATCCGTCGACAGGAGATGGATCATGAGAGACAGAACACCAAACATCTAGCTCCCTGGGCCCCTCCTGACTTTGCAGTCACAAGTCCTTAACTTACTCCATTTCCCTGTCACTCGAAACTACCTCAGGACGATTGGAGGACACATATTATTAATACTGCTTTACAGATGAAAAGACACGGGCTTATGGGCACCTGGGTGATTCAGTCGGATAAGCATCTGCCTTTGTTCAGCTCAGGTCATGATCCCAGGGTCCTGGGACCGAGCCCTGCGTTGAGCTCGCTGCTCAGCAGGAAGCCTGCTTCTCCCTCTCCCTCTGCCCCTGCCCTATGTCCTATTCATGTGCTCTCTCTCTCTCTCTCTCTCTCAAATAAATAAATAAAATCTTTAAAAAAAGAAAAGACAAGACATAGGCTCAGAAAATTTGAAGTTGCTACAGGACGTAAAACAAGGGTGTGGTCTCCGTGGCCTCCGGCTGACTCTTTTCTGCCCTGTTATCATCACATGTTTTTGGCAAAAGAGTCACTATAAAATCAAGTTGAGGAAAATGTATATTTCAGGGGGCAATGGGCCTTAATATTTTTGCACTGGGTGTAGTGTCATCATTTATCTCCCCATGTACGTTTTTGCCCCAGTGCATGACGAGAGCGTTTCAAGTTCCCTGTCTTCTTCGTACCGTTTTTCTTCTTCTTCCTACTTTGGTAATTTATCTGAATCATTGCATTATGGTTTTAAGGATAATCGGCTTGCATATACCGAGGGATATCTGATTACATAAGTTCTTTTTCCCTATCAGTTCCCTTCACGTCTATACAAATTTTCATATAATTTCAATTTAAACGAAATTTGGTAATGAGTGAAAACAAGTAATTCAGATTCATATCGACTCATTTTAGAATTGATATAGGATTTTGCTGTATAGAGAACAGCAAGGTCTTTGACTAGGGCCTGTTTTCGTGCTGTCAACATAGGGGTAGAGGAAGTATTAGGAGACAATCTAGAAACGAAATGGGCTAACTGGCCTTGGTAAATGCCTTACATGTAGAGCAGCAGTGTTGAAAAATGTTTTTTAAACAGTAATTTAATTCTTTGAGATAGAGATGGAGAGAGTCCAGGAGGGGGAGGCAGAGGGAGAGGGGGAGATTGTCTTAAGCATTCTCTGTGCTGAGCTCAGAGCCTCATCTCAACACCCTGAGATCATGACCTGAGCCGAAACCAAGATTCAGACACCTAACCGACTATGTCACCCAGGTGCTCCAAAACTTCTGTGAACAAATGGAGACTTCTGCTAGCTCGAACATTTTTTTTCCCCAAATATATCCTCCAGGGAATTTGGAAATCAAGTTCAATTGATAAATGCATCTATTGAATGTATTTGTAAGGGTAACTGTTTTAAACTCCACTTATGTATACAAACCATTTACATTTGTAATGTAAGCTTTAATTATAGGTTGAGCTAAACTGTACGATCTATGCAGAATATAAAATTACAGTAATGTGATCACTATTTTTATGTTGATTGTTAAAATTATTTCACACCAGAGATTTGTTACATTTAACAGGACCGAAATTAGAGTATATCAATTAAGTATATTACCCAGTAATTAAATTGAACTGATAATTGAATTACTATGTTTATTGCTTTAGGGAAATGCTTTGTAAAAACCAAGACAATATTCTACCTCGAAAGCATAACAATGCACAGCGTGCACCTTTGTTGTGCCTCGCCTGGAATTTGCATCTCTTATAACTTGTAGTTTTGCACATCTCCACATTTGTCCCTGATGACTCTCTCATGTACTCCATTATGAGTTAAACTAACTAGTACACATTTTTACAACATCATGGAGACAGTGAAAATCTAAAGTTCTATTCAGCTAACTCTCAAATCCCTTTTCCTCCTTAACATGACCCTTCTTATTGCAACCAGTATCTTTGCTACAGAGAAAAGCAGGAGTCCTGGATACTCCAAACTTAGCTCTACCACCAGACCTAGATTGACTGGCAAATCCTAATCCCCAGAAATGAAATTTCCCCATTATCCATTCTTTCTCTTATGCCTCCATTCGGTAAATATTTACTGAGCAGCTGCTAGGTGTAAGGCACCGTTAGGAGCACTGTGGAAAAACCAGTAATCAAAACCGAGTCTCTGCCCGCGTGGAGCTTACCTATTAGTTGGAAGAAGATGGAAAGAAAAGGCGGATAAATTAAAACTATGGCATGGAGTGAGAAGCACTATTAGAGGAAGTGTTGAGGCGTTAGGGAGTTAGGTTGGTCGTGGATGGCATCTCTGACGGAGTGGGAGCGGTTAAGGAGAGAGTGGGGGAGAGTGTTACCGAGCTTTCCAGCAAGAGTGCAGGAGTTAGAGGGAAGCGTGAGCAGTGATCCTAAAGAGAAGAAGTGTTCTTGGGGAGCACGAGGAAGAGTCAGCAAGGCCGTGAACCTACAAGAGAGTCAGTGATGGGGAGAGGAGCAGAAGATGGTTTCAGAGCAGAATGAGTGAGGTGACAGATCGTCAGCCCTTGTTGACAATAGTCAAAATGTTAAGAATTTGAATACAATTTTTAAGATCCACTGAATATCCTCATTATAGATGGGGAAAAATTCATGGGAGCTATATTCTGGAAGTATATAAGCAAGGGTTTATTCAAATTAAAAGGGTTTATGACTGACAGAAATGAAAGTTTGGGGGTGCTTCATGGTTAAGCGTTCAGCCACATAGAATGGTGTTAATCAGGGGTATACTGAGCCAGAGAAACAGTCTGAAGTGCATGTCTGAAGACCACAGGGATAAAACTTTGAGGATTGAAACAGCCATTCAGAGCGAGACACTTGGATGGATTGGGGCAGCAACTGTTCCTCAGTTGAGCACAATTTTAGAAGAGGACCACTGCAGAAAATCGGCCAGAGAAAAGCAATCTTAATTGATTTATCTTTATGCTTGGCCCCTTCAGAAGTTGACTGTGATAAAAGGAATGCAGTTCTATTACATCTTTTCATCTTTAAAGCAGAAATTCAGTCCAGTTAAACTATCCCAGAATTAGAGAGTTTTACTGGACCCTGGAGACCATTTGATCCACTCATTCTTGGCCATGGCAGAATGTCCAGATTCATCTGGGAGGATTTTTAGAAATACTGATGCCACTGCGCGATCCTGCATCTCTTAAACCAGAGTCTCTGGAACATAGGGTCCTGACATTTGCACATTTGATTAGCTTCCCAGTTGATACTGTCGTGCAGGCAGATTTTAGAACCTCTGGTCCATTTCCTACCTGTGTCTTCCAGCTCAGTCCAGGGATTCTCATGGAAGCAACCAGCAGTTGACAATTTTTAGTTCTTACTTGTATTGAATCACCATTTGCCTCCTTGAAAGTTCTGACCTTTGGTCATTTTTTCCTCCTCTGGGATTACACAGGGCAGTCTGCTTCATCTTCCATGTAACGGTCTTCAGATATTCGAGACTCTCCCAAGCCTCTTCTCCATGGACAGTGTTCTTAGTTACCACAATTATTTTCTAAGGCATTGTTTTTAGAGCTCTTGTCTGCCTGCTCTTTAACTCATTTCCCTTTGTCCCTATCTGCTGCTGAAAATATTCTTCTGTCGAAAGTAACAAAAGCGTGCACTGGTCCCTTTTCTCAGTCCTATGAGGCTGTCTTGTATTTAGTTTGTACCATTGCCACCATTTGTTGGAACGTAAGTGTGGCACACAGAAGTGGTAAGCATGGGGCTGACCCTGCAGGACCACATTTGATTTCACTCTTAAGGGAAAGCACAGGAGGTAGAGTCTGTTGGTGCCCCCATTTAACTCAGATAAAGAACCTGACTTAGAGGGGTCAGTGTTGAAATCACACAACCTAAGAAGTAGGGGAGATGGGATTCAAGCTCATTTCCTTCCTGCTCCAGCAGCTGAGCTTTCCAGCCAGGGTTCTACTCTTTCTGAGCAACACCAAGCCCCAGAGACCCTGAGGAGAGCAGCGGCTGACTTGAGACTCTGTCCAGTTCTGCATGAAGGACGTGGGGAGGGAATCATGCTGCAAGCGGTGAACGAATCTAGGATTGTAGAGCATAATATGCTGACTAGGGCGGGCACTGGAGTCAGGCTCCCCGGTCCCAAACCCACTCTCCCACTAAGTAGCCCCATGACATTGGATAAGTTAGTGAATTTCTTTGATTTTTCTATTTTCCCTCTCTGTATAATGAGGTTAAGAGCAGCACTGAAGTCTGAGGTGTACGGTGACTATTGAATCAATGACCTTTTCTTAGAACATTTTACCCACATGAACATCCTGGTACTGGTACATAGTAAACACAATCACTCAAAAACTGAGAGATGAATACCCAGAGCATAGAGGGTTAGTAGGACAGTGAAAATACTCTTTCTATTATAATGATGGATATGTCATTATACTTTTGTCCAGACTCACAAAATGCCCACCAAGAGTGAGCCCTAACTTACACCAGTGACTTTGGGTGAGTGTGATGTGTCAATGGAGGTTCACCCTTAGTAAAGAAAAACAAAAAAGGCCATCTGGTAAGTGAGGTTGATAATGAAGGAAGCTGGGTGTGTGGAGGGGCATCGGGTACATGGGAAGTCTCCGTACTTCCCTCTGAGTATTGTTGTAAACCTAAAACTGCTCTAAAAAATAAAGATTTTAAAAAACCCCAACAGTGTTGGAGGTAGCGAGGTTACAGTGCCTAAAGGAGGAGGTACAAAAGAAGATTAAAGAGACAGCACGTTCAGGGGAATTTTTTGTTTGTGTATTGGTTATTTTTTATGGTAAGGAAACAACATATATAGGGGTATGTATGTGTGTGTATATATAGTACACGTGTAGATACTCTGTATGCATATAAGGCAAGGAAATGACTATATACACACATCTGTACATATATGTAAACATATGGAAAATAGATTAATATAGATTAAAGATACAATAAAGATGCAAACGGAAAGAGGAAGATCAGGAGCTCCTTGACAGTGTGATCGAGTGAGATCCTTATGTAGGAGGCCAGACTGAATGATCTCAACGGTTGGATAAAAGGTTGTTTTGGAAAGAAAGAAGTTGAATTTGGAAAAGGGAACTGCTTTGCTTCTGAGGCAGGAAGAAGCTCACGGTAGTTGATGGCCATAGGAGTATCTTGAGCATGAAGACGCGGAGATATGGAGAACCTGGGGGCAATGATGGGGTTAAGGCTTGCAAATGACCTGCTATTTTGGGAAAGTAGGATGTAGGGTAGTCAGCTGGGTTTGCAGTGAAAGCCAATGTGTAGATAGCAGGGACATAACTTCCACGTGGTTTGGGGATCCTTAAGTGGGTCCCCTTGAATTGTAAGTTGTTCTGGTTGTATCACACAGAAGTTACTGCTCCTGAAAAAGATAGCCCTTCCCTAAAAATTCACTCTCCTGACTGGGGCCCCATCTGTCAACCAGATGTAGCTTTCAGTTTACCAACCCACCTACGTAGAATTCTTCTAAATTTCCTTTCTTTTGTTGTTTCTTTTCACTTTGATATTTCAAAATTGCAGAGAAGTTGCACAAATCAAACAAGGAACTCCAATACACCTGCCCAGATTTTCCAACTGTTTACATTTGGCTGTTTTTTTCTCATTCATATGTTTATATATATGAACTCTTTAAACTATTACAGAGTATGTTGGAGACATCCTGGTCCATACTACCCTTATGTACTTTCCTGTCTCTTTCCTAAGATCAAAAAACTACCCTCCTAAAACCAAAGATGAGTTATCAAAATTAGGAAATACAACATTTACACATTGTGGAGACAACATTCCATATACACATTTTATTGATTATCACAATAATATTTATAGCTTGATGTTTTTCCCTGGTCCAAGATCTAGTTAACAATCACCTTTAAGAGTTAATTGTATGTTCCTTAAGCCCTTTTCTACCTGGAACAGTTTTTTAACTTTGTTTTTGTTCCTTGATCTTAACTTTTTTGAAGACTGTTGGGTTTTTGTTTTTTGGGTTTATTTTTTGAGAAGAATATTCCCAGATTTGGGGTTGTCTAAGATTTCCTCAGAATTAGCTTTATATTATGGCAGAGGCACCACTGAATAGATGCCCTGTTCTTCCCAGTGCATCACACAGGGAGGCACATGATGCTAGTTCATCCTGATATTGGCCATGTTAGTTTTATCACTTAGTTATGGCCGTGCCTCCATACTAGCAATATGTGGAAAGATGTGTTGAGGAGGAAGATCTTCCTCTGCCCTGTGGTCCTTCTAGCTGGACTTAGAATCAAATCAACATGAGACTGATTAAAAGGAGAAGATCGTGTTTACCAGGCATGCATACAGGGGATCCACACAGACAAAGACAGTGAGGCAGCATGAAGCCTATATGAGCTCAGGACTGGGGTAGGGTCTGAGGACACAATGGAGAGGAAGGCCATTAGCAGGAAAGTGGAAGACGTTTTGAAAAACAGTTTGCCCTATTATGTGGATGAGTTTTTTGGGTAGAGGGATGTCTCTGTTAATAGCTCTCTTCCTGGTACAGACTCTTCTTTCCAACATAAGTTAAAGGCAGTTGAGGACCAGAAAGACCCTTCCTGCATTTGCTGGGTTTTGATTACTTTGAACTCAAAATAATGTTCATGCCAAAGTGAAACCTGCCCTTGGCCTCTACATAATCTGTGATTCTCATTACTTATGTTATTACTAAAATTATCCCAGATTTGGCCAGTGGAAGTCCTTTCAAGAAGGCTCCAGTACCATCTTGCCATGTCTCTGATTCTTTGAACGTTTTCAGAATCATCTTGAACTTTTCCTTCCCCAGCCCTGGATTCAAACATTTCTACAAAAAGCCTTGGTTCCTTTTTGTGTTGAATGGTATGTGCGAAAGAAGACCTAGGTCCTAAGTGTGCTCATTACTGTGGATATGCCATTGCCTCCAGGCCTTTTCATATGAGAGAGTGCACATGTATGCATATGCACACGCATGTAAGCATGTATCTACACTTGTCTTTGTATGCATCTCTAATCTCTTACTAGCTCCGGCTCAATAAGTGTGTACTTTCCATAATCTCTTACCACCTCCGGCTCAGTAAGACCGAGTACTTTCCAGCTGCTGTCATTTCTGTATGTGTCCCTCCTCAATAGTGAGAAAACTGGCTTCCATTATTCTCAATGTATTTATTCATTTGCTGAAGTGTGGAAGAAACAGACGTTAGTTTGAGCTTTCCTACCCCTTTATCACTATAAAAAGCAAACTTATTTATAAAGGTCACTATTTGTTTACAGCTCCCTTTTCAGGGTAAAGTGGCATAGAGTGAAATGTACAAATCTTAAATTTATAATTCAGTGTGTTTTTAGAGTAGTTTTGGAATTTTAGAGGTGAATTAAGACCTCTGTAGCCCACATGCCTATCAAGATACAGAATATCTCATAAGGGATAAAGATCCCTTGTGTCCTTTATGATTCAGTCCTCCCTAAAAGCAACCACTCTGATTTTTTCTTCATAGGTTAGTTTTTCCTAGATTAGAATGTTATGTAAATGGGATCATATGTACTCTTTGGTGTCCAACTCTTTCCTCTCTGCGTAATAACTCAGACTCATTGATGTGTAGCAGTACTTCATTTTCTTTGTTCCTAAATAGTTTGTCATGGGGTGAATACACCACTGTTTTCTCATCCCCCTTTCAACGGACATTTATGTTTGTTAGCTATTGTGAAATAAGATGCCGTGAATATTATATGATTTTTATGAACAAATTTTTATTTCCCTATGCAGATATTTAGGAATGTAATTGTTGGGCCATAAAGAGATAAATATTTACCTTTAAAAGAAACTTTATTTTCCTGAAGGAATTGTATAATTTTACATTACCACCAGCAATTTTGTGAATCCTAATTTTAGTCATTCTATTGTATGTACAGTGGTATCTCATTATAATTAATTTAATTTTAATTTCCCTGAAAACCAGAAATATTGAGCCACTTTTCTTATGTGTCACTGGCCATTTTCATATCTTCTTTTTGTGCAAGCCCTTTGTCCATTTATTTACTGAGCTATTTTTTTCCCAAGTAGGAGAAATTATGTTCTAGATTTAAGTCTTTCGTGAGATGTGACTATTCAGTATTCTCTCCAGGTCTTTCCCTGATCTGTTATCAATGTCTTATTGATGAGAAGAAGCTTTTCATTTTGACAAAGTCTGTTTTATCAATATTCTTATCATTGGTTTCTATGTCCTTTCTGATAAACATCTGTCAACCCAGGGTAGCAAAAATGTTCTCCTATATTTTCCTTTAGAAGTATTTTAGTTTTCGGGGTGCCTGGGTGGCTCGGTCAGTTAAGCGTCTGACTCTTGATTTTGGCTAGGGTCATGATCTCGAGGCGCTGGGATTGAGCCCCGCGTCAGGCTCTGTGCTCAGCAGGGAGTCTGCTTGAGATTCTCTCTCTCCCTCTGCCATTCTCCCTGCTCTCTCTCTAAAATAAATAAATCTTTTGAAAAAGAAGTATTTTAGTTTTGACATATTTACTTAAATCTACAATCCATCTCAAATTACTTTTCTGTATGGTGTGTGATGGGGTGATGGTTTTCTTTTGACATATGCATATCCAGTTATTTCAGCATCATTTATGGAAAAATAATTTTTTTTTAAATCAGTGGATTTAATGCCTTTGCTAAGAATCAGACTTCCACATGTGTGGCTCTTTCAGAATCTTTGTTTTGTTTAATTAGTTGATTTCATTCATCTTATGCCAATATCACATGGTCCTGGGTGCCTCAGTTGGTTAAGCATCTGCCTTCAGCTCAGGTCATGATCCTGGAGTCCCGAGATCGAGTCCCGCATCGGGCTCCCTGCTCAGCAGGGAGTCTGCTTCTCCCTTGCCCTCTGCCCCTCCCCCTGCTCCTTCTCTCTCTGTCTCTCACGCTCTCAAATAAATAAAATGTTGGGGCGCCTGGGTGGCTCAGTTGGTTAAGCGACTGCCTTCGGCTCAGGTCATGATCCTGGAGTCCCGGGATCGAGTCCCGCATCGGGCTCCCTGCTCAGCAGGGAGTCTGTCTCTCCCTCGGACCCTCCCCCCTCTCATGCTCTCTCTCTCTATCTCATTCTCTCTTTCAAATAAATAAATAAAATCTTTAAAAAAAAATCAAATAAATAAAATGTTTAAAAAATTATCAAAATTAAGTCTAAGTTTTTTGGATTTCCATATAAATTTTTCAGTTTGTTTCTGTTATAAAACCTTCTGTGATTATGACTGAAATTTTGAATCTATAAATCGATTAGGGGATAGTAGACATTTTAACAATATTGAGTATTTTGACCCAACACATGGTATATCTTTCCATTAATGTATTTTTTAAATTTTATTTTGATAATGATTTGTAGTTCATGGTATAGTGATCTTGCACATGTCTTGTTATTTTTATATTCTGTTTTTGAAATAATTTTAAATGGAGTTTTAAATTTTATTTTTCAATTATTTGTTGCTGGTAATTACAAATATAATTTTTCCCCTGTGATGTGCTAAATTTATTTGTTGATTCAAATAGTTGTTTTGTATAGTCCTTAGGACTTTTTGCACAACCAATTGTGTCATTTGTAAACAGTGAAATGTTACTTCTTCCTATCCAAACTTTTAATCTATTAATTTATTTTTCTTACTCATTTATACTATATAGAACTTCTAGTATAATGTTGGACAGAATTGCTGAATACTAGCATCCTACCTTATTTCAGACAGTAGTGGGGCACATTCAGTATATCACCAGTAAGTATTTCTGTTAGCTGTAATTCTTCTTTGTCTCCCTCTATTGGGCCTCAAATTTCCCTTTTCTTCCTAGTTTTCTAAGATACTTTCCTTCCATTATCTTCTTTAAAAAAAGTGCTGATAGGTATTGCATTGTGTCAGATATTTTATTCTGCATTTATCGAGTTGATTTGAGATGTGTTTTTCACCTTTATTATTTTAGTGTGATGATTAACCTTGGATAATTTTCAGTTTTAAACAAATCTTGCATTTTTTGCATTCTTTCAAACTCTGCTTTGTAGTTATGAGTTTTACACTTTTATATAGTATTATATGTTAGTTGCTAATATTTTCTTAATAATGTTTACATTGATATTTTTAGAGGTTTTTGTCCAAATTTTTAATTTCTTCTCATGTCTTCTCATGTTTTGGTATCAAGATTATGCCAGGCACATAAGAACAGCTGGGAAGTGTTCCTTTTCCTGTAGATTCTGAAAGTTTATGTACAACTGGTAATATGTTTTCCTTATTTGTTAGAATTCACCAGTGAAACCATCTGAACGTTTTTGTTGAGAGAGAGAGAGAGAGAGAGAGAGAGAGAGAGACTCAGACTCCCTGCTGAGCACAGTGCCACAAATGGGGCTTGATCTCATGACCCTGAGATCATGACCTGAGCCAAAGCCAAGAGTTGGATGCTTAACCTACTGAGCCACCCAGGTGCCCCTGAACTTGTTTTCTTTATGAGGAAGTTTTTGATAATTCAACCTTTTCCTTTAAAAAAAACTTATCCCAATTTTCTATTTCAGCATTTTGTTAATGTTAAAAGGAATTTGTCCTATTTCATCTTAGTGGCCAAATTATTTCACATAATTCATCATATTCCTTATTCTAAGACCAAAGGAGCTTGAGTGATACCTCCTTTCTCATTCCTGAGATTGGTAATTTGTTTTCCCTCTCTTTTTAATTTAGCCTTTCTGTAGGTTTATCAGTTTTAATACTGTTTTTTTCTTCAGTAAATCCACTTTTGGCTTTGATTCTTTTCTCTAATGATCGTGTTCTGTTTCACTGATTTCTGCCTTTGTACTGTAATATTCTGCCTCTGTACTTTGAGTTTTGGTAAAAAAAAAAAAAAGTAGATCATTGCTTTTTAACTTTTCTTGTTTTACAGTATAACTCTTCAAAAACAACTCTTTAACCACATTAGTGGCATCCTGTCAACTCTGATGTGTTAAACCTGCCTTGTTGTTCCATCTTAAGTATTTTCTAATTTTCCTTCTGATTTCTTTGTTCAACCATCAGTGCCATGCAGAAGTAAGTTGTTTAAATGTTTAGCTACTGGGAGTGAGTTTCAGGGTATGTAATACAATGCTGTCCTTACCAGAGAATATACACGGTGGACTATATATCCTCGACAAGAATGTGTGCTCTGCAGTTCCTGGGTGTAGTGTTCTGCAAATCCCAGTCATATCAGGGCATTTATTGGGTACCTACTGACTTTGGTCTAGTTGTCCTATCAATTTCTAACAACAGTTAAATTAGCAATGTTAAATTCAGCTGTAATTTTGGATTTCTCTTGATCTTTCTCACTTTAGTTCTGTCCACTTAACTTCATTTGTTTTGAAGCTACTTTTCAGTGCAAACACTTTCAGACACTTTGTGTCTTCTGTCTAGACTGGTCATTTTACTTCTATGAAATGCCCCTCTTTAGTCATATTCCTCATATTAAAGTTTATTATTATTTATATTTTATTTTAATATATAATATAATAAATAATAATTTATTATCATTTATATTATATTTATATTTATAATATATATTATAAATATAATATATTTATTATCTTATGAAAGTCCGATGTTAACATAGCATGTCAGCTTTCTTAGGCTTAATACTTCCATAATATCTCTTTCTATACTTTTGCTTTCAACTGAAGTTGTATTTATATTTAAAGTTCATCTCTTATATAAAACAAAATGTTGAATTTGGATTTTTTAACCATTTGGAGAATGTCTCCTTTTTAATTTGGGTGTTTAATACATTAACATTTAATATAATGTAAATAAAAGTAATTTGACGTGTTTATCACAATAGTTCTTAATTTATTTTTATAACTAAAAAATTAGTTATTCTGGGGGCGCCTGGGTGGCTCAGTCAGTTAAGTGTCTGCCTTCAACTCAGGTCATGATCTCATGGTCCTGGGATTGAGTCCCGCATCGGGCAGGAGTCTGCTTTTCCCTCTCCCTCTGCTGCTCCCCCTGCTTGTGCTCTCTCTCTCTCTCAAATAAATAAATAAAATTTTTAAAAAATAGCTATTCTGGGGATTAAAATATGCTCCTTTAATTCATCCTAATCCACTTATATTTAATATTGTATCACTTCATGTAAAATATAAGAATCTTGTAATAGAATAATTTCATTTAAACATTATCCTTTGTATTAGATCTCTTACTTGTATTATGTAATTTCTTCTGTAACTTTCCTTGTCCTATTTCCAGCTAATATTTTTGGATGTAAAATTGCTAGATAGGAATAGAACATATAAGGCCACATAAAGTTCTTAACGTCTGTTCTCTGTGCTTAGTATTCTCTCGGCTACCTGTGAGAAGGAGAGGATCTCTTTCTCAGCACATGTGAATATAAAGATTGATAGATCTTAAAGAAAAATACAGAAACAATACCAAAGAAAATACACTTGTTGGAATGGTTACCTGATTCTGAGTCTTGGAACTTGGTTTTTAGCTTGTTTGCCCTCCTCCCCTCCTTTTGTTAAACTTTTTTTTGGCTTCCTTTCTTCCTTATTTCCTTCCTTCCTTCCACAAACATTTCTTGAACTCCTACTCTGTGTTAGGCACTCAGACACAAAGTCCCGAACCTTGGTTTTCTCATCCGAAAGATGGCATTGAGTAACTCTTCTCTCGTGTTCTTGTGGAGACTGAACTAGAGGGAAGAAATCTGTGTGTTTTGCTAATGACAGTCTCTACATTTAGTGACATATCAATCAGTGATACTGGTCATAATTATTCAACAAATATCGATTTCTTCCTCAGCCCCCAAGCGTGGTCAATTTTGTGGAGTTTACTTTGCTAAGGAATGTTGTCTAGGCAATTTCTTTTTGCACTGTGCCTCTCAGAGGTCAAGAAGATTTCACAATAGCTAGAAGGATCAAAGCTCTGAAAAAATCAAGCCCATTCCAGTTTAAAGCTTAATGTTTAAATTGTTTAAAAGCCACAAGGATCATCATCTTCTACAAATAACAGAACTCCAGATGCTTAGTCAATAAGCAACTTCTGTTTTATTCCTGTTCGTTCTTATGCATTCTCTATTTATCGCTGGTATCACTCGTGTTAGGTTGGACAATGATTCTTAGAAGGGTTTCAGTATCTTAAATTTGCAGAATATTGATATTTAAAGTCATCTAGCTAATATATTAAAACATAGGCGAGCCAGCCTAACATGGCACAGTCATTAAACTTGTGCCAGCAATTCTTTCCCCAACCAAAAATTTACTTACTATTCTCTACATAATGAATTTTTAGTTCCCATATGAAATCAGAAATATTGTACACTAAATGTTTTCCAGAAGGCTGACAAAACGAAACTGAAAGAAATGCCTAAATACATCAGCATGTGAAACTCAGGTTTATTCCAGGTTTTAGGAAGGTAGTGCATGAAAACCTGCATTCAAAAGGAGACTGATCAAATTGACCAATATGCTTTATTAAACCAAAAAAAAAATCAGGTTGGTTATTTGCAGTTTTGAATTCCCATATAGCCTCCTCCATGGAAACCAACTGTTTATATTGTGTTGGAAAAAAATGAGGTTAAAGAACACCCTCAAGATTTACTTAATTAACATGTTTTTCCCCTCAAATATGCCACCCTATTTTTTTGTATTCAAAGTAGCTGTTATTAATCAAAAACTTTTATCTGGAAGATGGGTCCAATAATCTGAATTTCTTTAACTTAATTTTCATATTTGTATAGCTTCCTAGGTCAGCTGTAACAAGATACTAAAAACAGGGTGGCTTAAAACAAGAGAAACTTATTCTCTCACATGTGGGAGTCTAGAAGTGTGGTGTTGGCAAGGCCATGCTCCCTCTGAGACTCTGGGTGGAATCCTTCCTTCCTCTTCGGAGCTGTTGGTGGTGGCCCGAAGTCCTCGCTCTGTCTTAGCCTGCAGCTGCCTGGCTGGTCACATGGCTTTCCCATGTGTCTGTGTGTCTGTCCTCTCCTCTTATGAGGACACTAGTGCTACTGGATTAGCCAGCCCTCACCCCCCAAGTCTGACCTCACTGTGGCAGGATCACAGCTCCAAAGACCCCTGTTTCTAAAGGAGGTCACATTCTCAGGTACCAGGGGTTAAGATTTCAACATAATCTTTTTTGGTGGACACAGTTCAATCCACAGCAATATTGTCAACCCACTTTTCTTTGAAATGAATACCTGATGTTAATCAGGGAGTCAACATGATTTAAGCATCTGGGCAGGACAGGCTGCAAACCCAAAATTTGGTAAAAGTATTGCCTCAGTCTGCACAAAGACTTGCACATGGATACTTCTAGCAGTTTTATTCATAATTGACAAAACTGGGAAGCAACCCAGCTGTCCTTCATTAGGTAAATGTAATTAAATGAATTGGTGTCTGTACAATGGAATACTCTTAAACCCTGAAAAGAAAAGGGCTATCAGGCCTTGAAAAAAAGTGCAAGAGACTTAAGTGCATATGACTAAGTGAAAGAAGCCAGTCTGAAAAGACTACCTACTACATGATTCAAATTGTATGATATTTTGCAAAAAGCAGAACTGCAGAGACAGAGAAATTGTCAAGGGTTTTCAGGGCTTAGGGGTTGGAGTTGGGGGGAGGAGAGATGAACAGGTGGAGCACGGAGGGTTTTAGGGCCCTGAGAACACTCTGTGTGATGCCATAATGTCAGATGCCTGTTGTTATACCTGTGAGCACTCCCAGAGACCATACCATGCTGAGCGAACCTGCAGGTGCACAATGGACTTGGGGTGATTTTGAAGTGTCGGTGTAGATTCCTCATCTGTAGCATATGTTCACTCTGGAGGGGGATGTGGGTAATGAGGGAGGTTATTCCTGTATATGGCGGGGGGTTGGGGGCAGGGGGCATGTGGGAAATCTCTGCACCTTCCCCTCTGCACCTTGCTGTGAACCTAAATCTGTTTTTTTAAAAGCCTTAAAAATATTATTTCATAACATAATTCAAGCTCTTTTCCGGTATATTTTAGTATACACATGGCTAATCATATGCCATCCGTCAAAACATACCTGGCCCCAGCAAGGATGTTCAGTTTCCGACGTTTTCCTCTGGGGTGTTCTAATCAGAGAGCCCTTTCCTTACGTCTCTGTTCAGAGGGTCACTTGTGGAAGCTGCTTCCTGAGTCAGCTGACTCACTCGTTTCTCTTCAGTTAGGAAGCATTCCTTTTTTTCCCTCTTCCTCAGGGTTATGAAAGTAAGGGCATCTGTCTTGCTAAAAATTCTGTCTGTGATGTGTTGAAACTGGAAATATCTCCAGGGCTACATGTAACCCGAACCTGTTGTCAGAGCCCCTCTCCGTTAGGTCCCTGTGACCTGAGTAAAGTAAAAGAGACAATAGGATTCTCTTGAAGAAATCGTGAATACCTTACTTCCTTTCTAGGACGTGGTAATCCACTATCTTTGAATGTTTCATCCCCTTGGAAACTGTTGCTCTTGCTTATTTTCCAAATTTAATTTCCAAATTTCTTGGCAACGGTCAGTCATTGAAGACCCGTAATCAAAATCTGTACAAGGACCTCAATTAACTGATAATTCACACAGTGGCCCTGGGCATTTTTGGTGAGCCTCATTTTTTAATGTTTCTGTTCAATATTTCTTCTGCTTAGCATGGAAATATAAGTATTTAAATGTTACTTAGGTCTGTTACTCTATGGCGTACAGATATGCAAAGGTCTTCAGTACACTTACCATGTGGCATACCTGACTGCTCGGGGGAAGCATAAAAAGATACAGTTTTATTTCAGTGGAACAAAAACAAAAAGCTAAACGTCCAGGTAGGTTTATTCATGTCTCAGAGTGATCAGTCCTAGGGAAGGTCTGGTCAGAAATTTTCAGACAGGGAAAAATGTTATCAGTCATTATTGGACTAGACTACATAGTGAGGATTTTCTTCGTACGCTAAGCTTACACGATTATTAATATTTTCTGTGTAACAAAATTATCAGCAAATTGTATAGCTGGGGCTTTAAAATTGAAAGAGCTATAAGGACTCTATGAAGTCACCTAACCCAGCCCACCAGCTTGTGCTTGTTTGCATTTTAGCTTTTTATGATGAAGCTAATACCTTTGAGGAGCAAACATCACAGAGCAAGTTAGCACAGAGGCGAGACTGGAAATCAGGTCCGCTGATGCTCGGTCCAGGTCCTTTTGGACTGACTGTACTATCCTCTGTTTTGTATAATGCTCTCTGTAGTACTATTTGGCTGTTCTTTCTGAATCTGCTTCAATATCTTTCTGGTAATATTTTGTCAAACAGAAGTATTTCAACACATTTTGGTTTTTCTCTTCACTTTGAAATATCCTCTTCCATTGCTTTTTCTTTGGTTTTTCTCTTCACTTTGAAATATCCTCTTCCATTGCTTTTTCATTTTTTTGGAATGTGAGGGTTTATTATATGGTAGCCAGTTACCAAAGAATTTGTCTTTGATGGCAGAACAGTACATTCCATTATGTGGAAATGATGATTATTGTGGTTTGAATTATTAACATGAAAACTCTTCATCACAGCCATGCCTTGAATTGAAAACAGCACTCCTGATGATACACAAATTAAAAACATGATGAAAATAGTAAAACCACTAAGTTCATGCTGGAGAATTGCCTGTTTGCGCAACTAGATTACCTTTTTGGATTTACTTATTTCGTGGGTTCAGAGCGAGGAAAAGATTCATGTAAATGAATTCTCAGATTAATGAGAAACAGCCTTAGACTTGGTTTGAATGTCCATGCTTAACAAGACCAACATTACTTAGGATGAAGCAGATATGCAGACGTGAGATGCTGATGTTTGTTTAACATGGACATAGTGATGCTGTTTTACCAAATCCAGATGTGTTTATGTGGCTTGTGGTGACATTCCGAAGTCCCCAACTATATAAGCCGTTTTGGACCAAAGAACTGAAGAAACTCAGTTTCAAACAAACTGAACAAAAGATGTTCTTTTCCAAAAATCTGTTAGGTATCTAGACAGTTCTAAATATTTTTATTAACCAAAATGAATTAAAAAATGAAAAAATGTTGACACTGGGTTATTTGGAGGATAAAGACAATCAGAGATTCTCTATCTTATATAATCATTCGAGGAGCCAGTTGAATACACACACACACACACACACACACACACACACACACTTCTTAGTACAGTGAAACAGAGATTTCCAGAGGCGGTTCTGTGTACAAAGGCACAGATGGGGCTCACAGAACAGGGTGATCAGGGCAGTATTTACACAATGATTTGCAACAGGGATTGGCTCACTTTTTCTGTACATGTCTAGCCTATATATATATATATATATTTCAGGCTTTTCATCCCTTTGAAAAATACTCAACTCTGCCGTTGTCATGTGGAAGCAGCCACAGATAGTACATAAAAAAAATATTCACTGTGTTTCTATAAAACTTTATTTTCAAAACACACAGTGGACCGAATTTGGCCCCTGGTCAGTAGTTAGCTGACCCATCCTTGATAGATAGAATAGCAGAAAGACCAGGAGAGTTGAAGTCAGAAAATGTGGTTTCAAGTTGATCCTCATTAGTATTTTTTACCACCTTGGTGAAACATTTTATCTTTTTAAATTTTCCCTTTTAGCTCATCACAATATAATCGATAGGAAACAGTATAATCTTTTTTAAAGTTAAAAAGAAAGAACATAGACATTCTGGCAAACAGGACACAATTACAAAAATGCCTCCCATCACATCCCCCCCCCACAACTGAAACAACAGTAGATAGAAAGACACATCAATAAAGGTTTTGAATTTATAAAGCTGAGATAGGAGTAGCAACTGCTTTGTTCAAGTTGAGAAAGTTGAAAAGTTAAGTGTCTACAGGAGCAAAACTAAGAAGGAGGCTCACTTGTGCTCCTAAAACTTCCAAAGTAGTTTTGGAAGTGGACACATTGTACCTCCCAGAGTGAAGATGTCAGATGATAGTAAACACAGAGACATTGGCACATGGGGCGTGGAAAGCAGACCTCAGAGGCTAGCCAGCAGCGTCCCCTCCCTCGCAAAGCAGACGGGGGATCTAGTCTCTGGACATGGTCATGCAATGTGCTCTGAGCTCAGAGATACCAGGCACATTGACGAAGGGCGTTCACTCTTACTGAATACAAAGAGGCTTAAGTAAAATCTGTATTCTGGGGGTGCCTGGGTGGCTCAGTGGGTTAAGCGCCTGCCTCCAGCTCAGGCCATGATCTCCGGGTCCTGGGATCGAGTCCCACGTTGGGCCCCTTGCTCAGCGGGGAGTCTGCTTCTCCCTCTGACCCTCTTCCCTCTCGTGCTCTCTATCTCTCATTCTCTCTCTCTCAAATAAATAAAATCTTTAAAAAAAAATCTGTATTCTGAATTGATGATTGACCTTCAGGTCTCTCTTCCCCAAATTCACCAGAATGCTGACAACACGCAGGCTCATAAGCCTGGTGGAAATAGACTAATCTAACAGAAGAAGGAAAAACAACAACAACAAAAAAACCTCCACAAGGCTTCACAATGTATAATCATACCATCAGAGATAAAATAGACATTTTTTTCATAAAACCAAAGAAAGAATGCTATTATAAAAAGGAATGTCCAGAAAATGGGGAAATACACTGTGACAGCAGAAATGTAGAAGTTCTACATAATGAATGAAGCTGATTCTCAAGCAGTGCTTCTTAAATTTTAGTGCTCATACAAATCACTTGGAGAATCTGACAGAATGCAAGTTCTGATTTAGTGTTTCTGGGGTTGGGCTTGAGATTGTGCATTTTTAACAAGCATGCAGGTGATGCTGATGGTGTCAGTCCCAGGCACTTTGAGCAACAAGGCTTGGTATAGTGTATAAAGTAAACAAAGAGAGAGAAAATCAGAGAGAGAGTAAGAAATCAGAGTGCCAGTCTAGGGGAGAAGACCCACAAAGAGAAAGGAAGGAGGCATTGGAGGGGGAAAATTTTTTTAAACCTGGAATAAAATTATCCAGAATGTGAGTTTCCAAATTGAAAATGCTACCAAGTGTCTAGCGCAGTATTTGAAGAATGACCTACATCAAGGCACATGATAAACTTTCAGAATATCATGTAGGGATAAAAAGAAGATTATAAAAACTTCCAGGACATAGTCACTCACACACACACAAACACCTCATAGCAAACGTTTCAAAAATCAAAGAGCCGGGAGCAGGATTAGGGCTGGGTTTCCAAATGTAGAAGCTTATAGCAAGGCTGATTCATAATTCGGTAGGAGCAGAAAATGAATGTTTCCTGTGCGCATGGTATATAAATCCTTTGGAGTCAACAATTTACAGAAGGGTGATGCATTCTTTCTCAGAGAGATATGTGCCCCTCAAAACAAGACGTCGGCTTCCTGGAACCCAGGAAGCAGGGGACTCAACAAAAGAGCAAGGAAATGGGATTTCTAGATGGTGATGAAGGTCAAGTCAGGATTGAGAGCAAGTCTAGATACTCACCACCACAGACTGAAGTGGAGAACACATGGTTCCAGGAAGGATGTTTCCAAGAATAGACAGGCCACTGGGTTAAAGGGACAACAGAGAAAGTCTCAGGCTGGGCTGCCAGGGGCCCAGCAAATGAATGAAAAGCCCTAAATGACACATGGGGGGAAAGCACTGAGTGTTTTAAGGAAAGATGAGAGATCCCTAGTGATAACGTATCCAAAAACCTCATGGTTACCCCATAAGACTAGGTATTTCAGTAGCTAAAATGAGACTATGATTAGAATGAAACATGACTGGAGGCCTTTTTAATGTCCAGAGGATTCCAGAGAAACCAGACCTACCTCAGCCCTACAGAGTTGATTTGAATGATGTGTGGGAGAAAAATAATTTCTTTTTTTTTTTGTTATGTTCAGTTAGCCACTATATAGTATATCATTAGTTTTTTGATGTAGTGGTCAATGATTCATTAGTTGCGTGTAACACCCAGTACTCATCACAACAAGGTAATTTCTGATTTTATCCCACAACTCCCACATGCTTAATGGATAAAGCTAGAGTAGAATTTTCATGGGCTGAGGAGCGCTGCAAAGATCGTGCTACTCCTCACGCGTATGGCCTTCGGGGTCACTGGGCGGAAGCCGGAAGCAAGCCTGAGCCAATGGGAAGGGACATACTGGATTCCAGGGTTTGGAGGAACTGCTGCCCTACTTTCTTAAAGGAGTTAGATTCCTTTTACCTTCTGTACTTTTGAAAACCACTGAAGTTAGAACAGAATTGAAACAAGGTTACATCATCATAGACTCACAAGAAGTCTCCATTATCACCCTTTCCTGCTGAAACAACTGATTTAACTTTAAAGCAAATGAAAATAGAAACACACAAAAAATACATTTTTGTAATTTTGGTTGCCAGCTCGGAGACTTACTACCCCCAAAAGAGATCTAATTTTAAAGTAGAAGTTAGGGGCGCCTCGATGGCTCAGTCTGTTAAGCCTCTGCCTTTGGCTCAGGCCCTGATCCTGGGGTCCTGGGGTCCAGCCCCATGTGGGGCTTCCACTCTAGGCCAAACACCTTGCCATCTACTGGCAAGACAAAAGAATTATCTATCAATCTATCTATATACATATATAATACATACATGCATATACTTATGTATATTTATATAATGCCATATAACAGTACTGTATGATATATAATCTAATACTAATAACATAATACATGACAATATAATTTTATATTAAATATAATTATGTATAACATGTAAATATATATTTGACATAATATAGTATCATATCATCTGCAAATAGTGAAAATTTTAACTTCTTTCTTACCAGTTTATGTGACTTGTATTTCTTTTTCTTGTCTGATTGCTGCAGCTGGGACTCCCAGTACTATGTTAAATAAAAGTGTTAAGAGTGAACATCCTTGTCTTATGCTTAATTTCTGATTTTATTTGAGTCCTTTCTCTCCTTTTTTTTTTTTTTGATGGTTATGGTTAAGGTTCATGGATTTTGTTTATATTTTCAAAGGACCAGCTTCTGGTTTCATTGATCCTTTTTTTTTTGGTCCGTATTTCATTTATATCTGCTCTAATATTTATTATTTCCTTCCTTCTACTGGTTTTGGGCACTGTTTGTTGTTCTTTTTATAGCTCCGTTAGGTGTAAGTTTAGATTGTTTGAGATTTTTCTTTCTTGTTGAGGTAGGTCTGTATTGCTATAAACTTCCCTCTTAGAAACAACTTTTGCTTTGGCCCATTGTGTTTTCATTTTCACTTGTATCCATGTATTTCATGATTTCCTCTTTGATTTCTTGGTTGACCCATTCTTTATTTAGTAGCATGTTATTTAGCCTCCATTATTTGTGTTCTTTCCAGGTTTTCTCTTGTGATTGACTTCTGGTTTTGTACCATTGTGGTTGGAAAAGATGCATGATATGATTTCAGTCTTTTTGAATCTATTGAGACTTACTTTGTGGTCCAACATCTACCTGGAGAATGTTGTGTGTGCACTTGGCAATAATGTGTAATCCTCACTTTTTGGATGGGGTGTTCTGTACATATCTTTTAGGTCTGTCTGGTCTAATGTGTCATTCAAAGCCACTGTTGTTTTGTTGATTTTCTGTCTATATGATCTCCATTGATGTAAGTGAGGTGTTAAAGTGCCCTACTATTATTGTATTACTATCAATTTCTCCTTTAATGTCTGTTAGTATTTGTTTTATATATTTAGGTGCTTCCATATTGGGTGCATAGATATTTATAATTGTTATATCCTTTTGATGGATTGTTCCCTTTATCATTATGTAGTGACCTTCTTTGTATCTTGTTATAATCTTTGTTTTAAAGTCTTTGTCTGGTATAAGTATTGCTTCCCCAGCTTTCTTTTTGACTCCATTTGCATGATAAATGCTTTTTCCATCCCTTTTCTTTCAAATCTGCCTGTGTCTTTAAGTCTGACATGAGTCTCCTATAGCAACATATAGATGGGTTTTCCTTTTTTTTCCATTCAGTCACTCACTGTTTTTTGATTGCAGCATTTAGTCCATTTACATTTAATATAATTATTGATAGGTATTTTCTTATTGTCATTTTGCTACTTGTTTTACAAGTTTTTGTTTGTTTGTTTTGTAGTTATAAAAGAAAAATTCTTTTTCTCTTTTCTTTTTCTCTTGGTCTTTTCCATTCATGATACTATATAGAGAAAACCTTAAAGACTTCACCAAAAAACTACTAGAACTGATAAATGAATTCAGTAAGCTGTAGGATATAAGATTAATATATAGAAATATGTTACATTTCTACACATGAGTAATGAAGTATCTGAAATAGCAATTGAGAAAACAGTCCCATTTACAAATGCACCAAAAGTATAAAATACCTCAGAATAAACTTAACCAAGGAGGTGAAAAACCTGTATTCCAAAACCTATAAGACATCGATGAGAGAAACCGAAGATCACACAAACAAATGGCAAGATATTCCAAGCTCAGGAACTGAAAGAACCAGTATTCTTAAAATACCCGTTTCCCTTGTTCAACTGTGGTGCACCACTGTGTCTGGTTGTTTTCCCTTCTCCCCAGGACAGGAGTCACTTTGGAGTAGCATTGATCCCTGCTGGGATTGCTTGTAGAATGTGTTAGAAAAGACGCTGCATTGGCGGGATACCTGCCAAGTGGGGCAGGTTGTATGGGGTAGATATGTAGGCAAAGGCAGCGCTAGCAGGGTACCTCAGTGGCTTGGTCAGGTAAGCATCTGCCTTCAGCTTAGGTCGTGATCTCAGGGCCCTAGGATCAAGTCCCACATCAGGCTCCCTGATCAACAGGGAGTCTGTTTCTCTCTCTCCCTCTGCCCCTCCCCAGCCCCATTTGTGCTCTCCTCTCTCTCAAATAAATAAAATATTTTGTTTTTTAAAAAGGCAGAACTAGCAAGATAGAGAGTGTTTACACTGTTGTTCATGTGTATCTGGCTGCCCACGTAATGGGCAGGAGAAAATGGTGCCTGACAGTACTTTTGCTCTTGGAGAAGTGTCCTAATGGATCCTTGCCTCTCCAATGCATGCTCTGAGATTAGTTAATAAATCTTCATGCATACACCAGGTGCTTTTCACACCGCTGCTTCTCTTCTGCATCTTGGCCAGGTTCTTTGTTATGCTCACTCTTTAAAGATGGAGGCTTTAGTTTACTTTCACCCTCTGCTTCCCTGGAGCTAAGATTGCTGATTTTTAAAACACCTGGAGTTAAGTTCTGATTATAAAAATTTGTGAAACTCAGCCCCAGTGGTTTTCAAAGCCAGAGGTCATGGGGACTCCTCTTTCCATTACTGGTCCTCTGTGCCTGGGGCGGGGTCTGATTTTCTCACTTCTCCCATTTGTGCTCAGTCTCGCCAGGAGCTTGTTCCCAACCATGTCTCTGCCTCTTCTACCCATTCTGGTGTGGCCTCCTCTGTAGCATTAACTGTGGAGAGTCTGCTCTGTCAGTCTTTGGGTTGTTTTTAGGGTTAGTTGCACCAGTGTAGCTCTTATTTCAGTGTGTCTATGGGAGGAGGTAAGCTCAGGATCCTCCTTTTCTGCCATCTTCCCAGAAGTCCTTACTGTCTTTTAGGAAAAGTACACGTAACAGCAGGTGCTAAGAAGAAGCTAAATGATTTTAAAAAATAAATAAATAAATAATGGTGGGGCGCCTGGGTGGCTCAGTTGGTTGAGCATCTGACTCTTGATTTCGGCTCAGGTCATGATCTCAGGGTCATGGGATCAAGTTCTGTGTTGGGCTCTGCGCTCAGCAGGGAGTCTGCTTGTGATTCCCTCTCTCCCTCCCTCTAAAAATAAATAAATAATTTTTTTTTAATAGATAATGTTTTAAGGGACTTTGTGAAGTCATGTGTTCTGTGGCCCTACTGCCACAGAGGCCCCCTCCTCTTTCCAAACTTCCCTTCCTTCCTCAGGAGATTCACACAGTAGAGCAGAAGAAAGTCCCACAGGGGAGTTTTGTCTTCTCTGCCTTGGGGACACAGAGGCCCTTCTCCCTGAGAAAAGGATCCCTCCGTCTTCCAACTCTGACCATTTTCTGGTGCTCAGTACTCTAGAACAGTTAATCAACCATATTCAGATATTCAACAGTTACTATGAAGATTATGTAAGCCTAAATGAAATCTTTTGAAAAACTTGAACAGTATATTTTCAGTAGATCTCTGAGGAAAAAAAAATAATGATCTCTTCAGTCTTGCCTAGAGCCAGAAAATCTCAGTGGCATTTTCTGTGGGCTTCCCTTTCACATTTACTCTGCTTTTCTCTACATCTGAATCATCTTCTCAGTCTGTTCCCTCTTTCCCATTTCTATTGCTTAAATTTTAATTCAAGCTCCTCCTTTATGTGGATGACCATAACAGCCTCCAAGCTGGCCTCCCACTTCAGTCTCTCCATACTGCTTTCATTGACTCAGGTCAAATAACCTATCAGCTGGAAAAAAGAATTATATCAAGGAAGTTACAAGTTTGACCATATTACTTCACAACTAAAAGTAACTGGCCTATTGAATTAAATATATCTTGGGCTTCCTTCCAATCTCTGGTCTCGTGGTATGAGTTCTATCTACTCCCCCTCCAGCCCCTTAACCATATCTTCCGTCGACACTACTATAAGCTACTCAGTGTTTATCAAAGATGCTGAACTTTCCTCATCATCCTAGAGCCTCCCATGCTTCCCCGTAGTGCACTCTTCTGTGGCCAGCTGTGTTTTCTAAAGATGGCCTTAGGGTGGTACATGATCTTCCTCAGTGTGACCTCATAACTCCTCCATCAAGCAGTAGATCCTGTGTCACCACCCAGAGTATTTGGCCATTTGAACACCACCAGACTGTGTATGGGCTTTGACAAATAGAATATGGCAGAAGTGACTTTGCGCCGATTCCAGGCATAGCCCTTAACTGACCTTGAGCTTCTGTTTTTCTGTCTTTTGGTAGGAAGCCTCTTTGTAAGAAGTGTAGTTGCCTTGAGATCACTGTGCTTTGAGAAGGTGCTAGAAAATGTGGAGCTATGTTCAGTGAGGGGAGAGAGCGGTGAGGGCCGTGGAGGGAGAGATCAAAGAGCACTACAGTATCAGGCACGTGAATGATAAAGCCATCTTAGGAGCTGATCCTCCTGACTCAGGCACCATAGCTGATGCCTTGTGAGTGTATCAGAGCCAACAACTCAACTGAATCTTTTCTGAATTCCTGACCCACAAAATAATGAAAAAAAATAAAGTGGTTGATTTAAGCTACTAAGCTTTAGTAGGTAGTTTGTTATGCCGTAATAGATAATAGAAAAAATCTATCCAACTTTGCCTTTCAATAAACATGCTTTCACCAAAGGCATCAATAATCACCTAAACTCCAAATCAAACATCTTCCAATTCCCTACCCACCTATGCAGGATTTTTCACTGGGCACTACCCTTTCTGTAAGTATTATCCTGGGGTAGTTTGTACCTCTGCTGTATTGGTCCTCATTCTTGGTAGTTGGGTCCTCCACCTCTGCTAATCTTCCCAAGATTGCTTTTCCTTCAAAATTCTCTCTTGATGGTCCACCAATCATGTCTCCATACAACCAAGGTTAAAAACACTTAAGATCAACTCCTTAAACAATGCAGTCTAAACACACTCCCACGTTCAAAACTGGAAAGTTGCTTCTCTCTTTTTTTTTTTCTTATTTTATATGTTTACTTGTAGAAATATTTTACAAAACTTATTATATGCCACAATATTTTAAAAACTTGTTTAAAGGGATTAATTAGTTGGGGGGAAGAAGATACATAAAACAATAAACATTTATTTCCTGCACATAATATGGTTATTAGCGACACAAGATCCTCAGAGAACATAGAGGGAGTGTCAATTGGTAAATTTTCAAGGGTGGATGAGAAGTATGCTTTGCATTTTTTTCTTTATTTCTTGAAAATTCTTAATGGAAGTTAGCTGACATACAGTATTACATTAGTTTCCAGTGTACAACATAGTGATTTCACATTTATATACATTACAAAACACCATAGTAAGTCTGTCTCCTTATAAGGTTATATCGGTATTATTGACTTATTCCCTATGCCGTGTTTTTCATCCTTTTATAACTGGAATATCTATTTTAAAAATATTCCTGAATATTAAGTTTTATCTTTTACCAGTTTTTTCATTGACATTCTTGCTTTAAAAAAAAAAGAAAAAGAAGTATGCTTCCCCCAATTCTGCTCAGCCAAACTATTTTCATTTTAAATGAAAAAATATAATCCATATTTTTCCTCCTGATTTGACCCTGATGACGAAAATTTTAAAGTTGCATGCCATCTTTTTATATCCTGATAATGTCCACTTACAAATTCTAGGGATTAATTTCTCTATATATTGTTGTTGTATTTTTATATCTGTTATTTCATAGTTGCTCTCTTTCCAGATGATATTTAAAAGGGTTTTAGGCATTTTTGTTTTTGTTTGTTCTTTTTGTTTCCTCATTATTTTACATTATTTTTAGTCACCAAAATATATAAATTACTTGAAATAAGAGCTATTTTTCTTGTATAAATTCCTACATGTAATATGAAATAATATTATCATCTCTCCTTAGATTATAACAAATGGATAAAATCATATTAACTCCGGAAATCAATTTGGGTTGATTATACTTCTGTAATGCTGAATTTATATACACTAAGTAAATAAAATATATAATGACATATCCTTCCTTTAATACTTCTTTAATTGTTAAATACAATATCTCGTGTTTTCATCTCAGTTTTGTTTTTAGCAGCAAATCTTTCATAGCCTCTGAGTCCACCTCTGTGTTTTCACTCTTCACTTAGATACTGTATAGACTCTGTTCTCTGCATCTGTTGCTCATTAAGTAAAGTCTGCAGTGGAACTTTGTTTCCTTTTCCCAAAATGGCAGTGTTTTGATTATGGCACTGCCTACAATATGAACTGAATGGATATTTATGGACCATATGATGATGTCCTTTTTGGTAATAATAATAATAAAGATTTTAAAGGCTGTTTACATTTCCATATACAGAATCGAAATGATATTTAGAAAAAATATTTTATGCATATCCACCTATTAACATGCTCAGACCACATCAGTATACCAAAATAAATGTTAAGTGCGTATTGAGCTAAAGCAGGGTACGTAATGGTGCATCAGATATATGTATAAATTTTTTAATATTTAGAGGACACCCATCTCTTACATATTTATTTTTATCAAAGTTCAAAAAGTAGCTCCCATAGTCTCTCTGTTTATCTATCTATCATCTATCTATCAGTTTCCAGTGTACAACATAGTGATTTCAGATTTATATACATTACAAAATACCAGTGTTAAGAAACTACACAAAAATGCACAGTTAGGAGGAACTCGGACTCTGCTGTGCTCTGTTCATGACCCTAGGCGGCACCCTGGGATCTTGACCCCTGGTAGAGATAGTGCTGGCACAGACTCTAGCTGCCCAGTAAAGGTTACCTCTTGACCTTAGAATCTTTGACAGGCCGTTGTATTAGCCTGATCTGCCCTTTGCTGACGCTTTCTTACCCTCCAAGAAAGGCTTTTATCAGAATTCCAAGCAGAAGTCCTGTCAACATTCTTCCTTTAGATGACCTCATGCAATTTCAAGGAAATAATTAATGTAACCGATCTGCTTCATTTAGTTTTCACTTCCAAGCATAGTCACGGTGATGACCCTTTATCAGACTCGGAGAACTAAACTGCAGGAATGTTCACATAGTTCCTGGTAGCGATGTTGTTCTAAACCCCAGAAGCAGTGGGTCAAGATCAAAGAGTTTGTGACTGTGTTGAAGGTGAACATTAAGTTTTGTGATGCACACCTGGTGCCAAGTTTGGGGTCTACAGCATGGCTGGTAATGTGTAGGTTGATGACCAACCACCTTTAAAGAATTTCCCAGGCAAGAACTTCTCTTATGTTTCCTTGTAGGTCACAGTTGAAGATAAAAGATGTTTTTGTGCAAACCATGCAAAAGGACAAGAAATTCTTTAAGTGTCCTTTCTAGCTGCACCTGTGTCTATTTTTTCACTGCTGTTCTTGCTCTTTGTGCTTTCCTGTAATAAATATTAGCCACGAGTATAACTTTATGTTGAGCCATGTGAGTTCTTCCAGAAGTCACCAAAGCAGTAGATGGGACTGCCAAGACAGCAATATAATTTTTTTTAGGCATGCATTTTTTTAATGTTTCATTTTAATTCCAGGTGAGTTGGAATACTTCAAGAGATTAAAAAAACTAAGCATATTGAAATATATTTCTTTTTCTCCCATTATTAGGACACCAATTTTTATTTCTATTAGTACCATTTTCTTCTTTTAAAATTTGTTTTGCTTTCTCCCTGCATGAATCAGTCTCACTTATCCTATGACATTTGTTAATAATGAATAAAAGCACTTTAAAATACACACAACTTGGGGCACCTGGCAGGCTCAGTAGGTAGAACACATGACTCTTGATCTCGGGGTTGTGAGTTCAAGCCCCATGCTGGGTATAGAGATTACTTAAAAAAATAGAATCTTCAAAAATTAAAAGATAAAATAAAATAAAATACACACAATTTTCCAAAACTACTTTAGGTCTATCAATATCTATGGAAAATGATCCATTAGAATATTAATGGACTAATAACATACTTTGTGACTTTCACTAAGGTACACATAGTAGAAACAAGATGAGCTTAGAGTCCCTTAGTACATATCTTTCCTCTGTCTCTGTCTCTTTCTAGCTGTGTCATTTGGACAAGTAACATAGAAAAAAATCGACCTCAAAAGGTGTTTTGAGGATTAAATTAGACTGTGTATGAAATACTGCCCAAGGTACAGCATGCATGGAGACCGTCAAGACAGAATTCCCATAATCACTGGTGAATAAAAGTGTCCTCAATAATTTGTGTGTCCTGATGCTATTGTAAATGGATTTTTAAACTTATTTGAAATCTTTGCTGCTAATATATATTTTAAAAGTAGGTTTTTACCTCTTAACCTTGTATTCTGCCTGTGACCTTGCTGAATCCATTTATTAGGTCTAGTAGGTGTTTTTAGATACCTTAGGAGTTTTTACATAAGCAAACCTGCAGTACAGTGTTGAATAGAAATAATAATAGTGAGGATCCTTGACTTGCTTCTCATCTTACCGGGAAAGAGTTCAATATTTCACTATTAAGTGTGGTGTTAACTGTAGGTTTTTCTTATGATGCCTTTTATCACATTGAAGAAGTTACATTTATTCCCATCGGTGCACTGCTGTTTTCGGGAATAGGTATTGAATTTTGTCAAATGCTTTTTTGCACCTATTGGGATGATCATGTAGGTTTTCCTCCTTTATTCTCTTAATAGGGTGAATTACGTTGATTGATTTTTTAGGGTTAATACAGCTCTTCATTCTCTAGATAAAGCCCTACTGGGAATTATATACCATCCTTTTTATATACTGCTGCTGCAATTTATGTGAAACTGCTTTTATTTTTAATAGAACTACTTCACAAATATATTTACTTTCTGAAAATTACACGTTTGTTTCAAAGCTCAAAGTTCTGTCATTATTCCTCATGCAGTGTCTCCGTAGCTTATTTATTTTCTCGTGTTTTTCTGCTTAAAGCCACTTTATTTTTTTGCTAGTCCGTGGATTGGTTTCCATCAGGTAGCATGGATGTAGAAAACTTTTCTCTGAAATTGTTTATGTTGTCATGAGAAATTAAATCCATTTCTAGTGCCATTTATTTCAGGCCACATTCTAGGCTTGGAGTTTATAAAGATACCTATTCTGAAAAATATCCCCTGGCAGTGTGGACCTTTGAGAGTGGCGTTTGCCTTTTTCACTGGGATTATGACTTATTTACATTTTTCATTAAAAAAATGCAGGTTATTTCTTGTCATCCAATAGATAAGTAACTATATACATTTTATTTCCACATTTTAATCAGCTTATTTAGTAGGCCAAATACCCTTAACTAGTTCATGAAAGAAGAACTACCCAAGTATTATTTTTAATTAAAGATTATAAGATTCTACTCCTGTGATTAAAAAGGAATGAAAGAAATGTATCTATGGGGTCACTATTAGCCATTCTTATTAATTCATCAAACATGTATTGGGCACATATTATGTGCAAGGCACTGGGTGAAGACCTGTAGGCAATAAACAGTGGGGAAATTTAAAGCACACCTAATGGTGTTTTTAACACATCTATGTTAAAAGTATACTTTTCAAAAGATTAAAAGCATGATTCATAAACATATACAGTGTACGCATACCAAAAACTTTATTCTACTCGTTCATTAATGAAGGAACCAGTAGAATGTTTTAACTGGTTCAAAGAGCATTTGTGAAGTCATTACATATGGATAATTTTATATCGAGGTCACTACGTTAGAGACAAAACCAGCTAATGTTCACAGGGGAAATAAAATTTGGCAGCCACCAGTGAGAGATTATTTCATCTTCCAAAAAAAAAGAAAAAAATCTACACGTTAAACCGTAACTTTGTTAAGTCTGGGACCCTCTAGTGACCAGTCCAGGAAGCCAGATAGTGACCCCCAAAAACAATTCATTCAAAGTGGCAAGGGCTTGCTTAAGAACTGGCAGCTTCTCTAATTCTTGCTTCTGCTTCCAACTCTGGCCCAACCACAGAAAGCCAAATAGAAGTTCCTGCCCAGTGACATGGGGTGCCAGCTCTGGCCAGCCCCCCGCCCCGGGCAGCTTCCCCACGCCAGCAGCCTCCAGGCAGTGCACACCCGAAGCCCTTTTTCCCACTCTCCAGCTTTATTCCTTCCACGTCTGCCTTTGAGGATCTGCCCAAATGCAGGTGATGGTGACTGACTCCTTTACAGTCTGTTACAGTCTGAAAACATAGCTGTTGCTTGTTCTCATGGCGGTGGTCTTTCTTTTCACAAAATGCACGACAGTGGAAATGAAAGATTCTTTCTAAACCAGCAGCTTCATGGAGACAGGCCGCCTCTGTCCACCTGATAGGAATCGGGTCTCCCGCGAGCCAGGCGCTGTGTCAGGCAGGGACGTTATAACACCTACACCCAGCGTTGCCCTCGGAAACCTCTATCTTCTGTGGAAAGAAGCAGTAAATATGCATCACACGACTTCCACAGATAAAACAGCCCAAGACAGGGCTAACATGAAACCCACCTGCCGGCATTCGTTTCCGGGGAGGTTACGGGTGCTCACTCCGGAGGCCTGGGAACCGTGGCTGGTAAGGATTCCTGCTCCCGGCTGGCTTCTGCCGGGAAGGATTCCAGATCCTGGCTTCCCAGGACCCCCTCTGCAGGCTCTGGAGCAGGTGGCGTGTCCCGGCGGGTCTCGGGCTGATCACCAGAAACTGCGGAGGGAGAACCGTAATCTTCCCTCCACCCTTTATGCTGAGTGCCTGGCCAAGACCCCCTTTCCTCTAGGGCACCTCGTACATGGTTGAGCCTCTCTCAGTTTAACAGTTCCCCCCTCTGGCCACTGCAGCTCAAGGTCATCTGATGAGGTTAACCTGCTTGACACGAAAACAAAATTGTGTTATCAGAGACCTCACACTGGACCCAGTTCAGCTTCGGTGCAACACAGTCAGACCCCAGACTGGATATGAGGCTTATTGTGAGCAACTCCATTTTGGGCCGCTTGTCTGGTTTCTAACACTACACATGTGTCTTTGTTTGTTTTTTATTTCTACTGCCTTGCGCTTAAGAAACTGAGCTGTGCTGCCATTAACGGAGATATGGCCACTCCAGTTACCCATTGTCACCCCCTCGGATGCGTCCTTGCACCAGGGCGGTTCACACACCCTTGTTAGCGGCCCACTTGGGCAAGTGTTGGGGAAATGTAAGTCAAGACAAAACCCTCCCCCACCCCAGGTGTTCTCTGCATGGAGGTAGTAGAAAAAGAGCACTTTTGTTACTGAAGAAACATTCAGTCAGGATGTGATACACATCTCGGGCAGTAAGGGGAGATTGGGAAGACGGCGAGTAATCCCGTCTCCTCACAGAGCCAAGCAGATACAACCCAGGGGTCCAAGATAAAACATGACGAGTCCTCAAGTACTGGCCTTGGCAGCTCCTTTTGTCACACGTCCGGCATCCTAGCTTCAGCAAGTACTCAGGGTGGCCATCTAGGTTAGCTTACTAGCTTTATCCACAGGGAGGATAGATCCCATGCCTTTATGACAGGGGGTAGCCCCGAAAGTTGGAGCAAAGTGCCAGGGAAGTGAGCCTCCTGTCTTCCCACAGAAACTGGGTAACAGGGGTGCCATCTTAATGTCTGCCTCCCAAAGACGGGGCTCTCAGGTCCTTGAGAAAGACCTTCCCATAGAGCTGACAAAAGGCCTATCTAGTTTTCCTAAGGATTTATATCCATTTCGAAGAGAGGAAAGAGTACTTATAAGGATGATTTTCCTAAATTAAATGCTCTGAGAAAAAGGAGCATAGAGTAGTCTTTTCCCTTCCTGTATTTTCCACAAAGAGAATGGTCTCTTTTTAATTTTGTTTGTCCTTACACAAAATCCACCTGAATGTGCCCCCCCTAAATAAAGTAGCTTGGAAGACATTTTTAAAATAGTGGGGGTTTTTTGGTTTTTGTTTTTTTTTTAAATGGCAGTTACTGACATTTGTGAAGGAATTCTGAAACCTTAGTTTTAGAAAATTAGCTTTTTAAAATGCAGATTCTAAGGAACCAGTGCTCATGGATACTGATTGTAAAGATCTGAGATTCAGCTCAAGTATCTTCATTCCTATCAAACTCTCCCCCAGCTGTTCTGAGACAGTGATCCCATAGCTCTCCTTAAGAAACACCCCCGAGGGCTGGGGAGCCACAGTGAACAAGAAACCCTTGCCAGATGGCTTTTGAGTTTGCCTGGTGCTCTTTGGATCACCTCAGGCTTCTTGTTTTCCAAAAATAATTAGCAATTTCCAGTGATGCCTGGAGACATCTTTTTCATTTTAGGAAACAAGAGATATTCCCCGTTCCATAAGGAATTCAAAGCATTTCCTCAGAGTACCAGCCTCCTATAAAAGGCACTGCTGTTTAATTTGAAATATATCTGCAGCGTTCTACTGGGTTCAATACATAAGAGCAAGTCTCTGACTTTTCTTAGGAATCAGCTCTCAGTTATTATTTTTTTTCTTTATACCACCAGACGAGACCCTGAAGGCCTGGCTAACTGTCTTCAATTTCATTGCTTCGGGCAGTAAGTATCAGAATTACTCTTTACAATGATTAAAGTGTTCATCTAAAAATAGTGACACCTACTTAGAATCAGCGTGACAATGGCTTTTCTAGTTATTTGAGTTGTGCAGCAGAAGCTTTAAAATTAGCATAACCTGCATTGAATAATTTGTTAAAATATTTAGTTAGATAGCTAAAATAAAATACAAATATTTAAGGTAGGGAGACAACACTTTAACTCATTCTTTCAGGGAAAAAAAGTAATGATATTGTCCTTATTAAAAATGTGTGTTTGGGGCGCCTGGGTGGCTCAGTTGGTTAAGCGACTGCCTTCGGCTCAGGTCATGATCCTGGAGTCCCGGGATCGAGTCCCGCGTCGGGCTCCCTGCTCGGCAGGGAGTCTGCTTCTCCCTCTGACCCTCCCCCCTCTCAGGTGCTCTCTCTCTCTCTCAAATAAATAAAATCTTTAAAAAAAAATGTGTGTTTGTTTTTGCTTGTTAGTGTTTCATTAAAATCTTGGGGAGAAAAGGCCTTCAGTCATTCACTTAAAAAAAAAAAAACTGTGGTGGTGATTCATTACAGAATTTATTGGGGTAGGGAAATATTTCCGTAAGGCATGTTTAGGGAAATAATTACTGATTTTGTTAAGATGGAAGCCTGTAGTTTAATGAAAATGTGAGACGGTTCCTACAGATTATGATTGTTTTTGGTCAGGCAAGGTCATTGCCTCTGTTGGGTTCCCAGTGCCAGGCCCCCGCCTCCACTGCCCCACCAGCACAAAACAAATCCAGAAATAGACTGGTGTACTCCTCTCTTTGAGCTCTTCATCTCTGTAGCCAGAAGCGAGTTGTCACCTCCCACCCCCACCCCTAAAAGGTCATTGTTTCTCTGATGTAGCTCCTTCTCTACTCCTTTCTCTGGATCCAAATTTAGAGAATTCAGTTTTCTTTTTACTAAATGCTCTCTTCATTTCCTACCACCTTGTCTTTGGTTTTGGTTTCAACGGCACTTCCTCCGGGAAGTCCCTCAGGCTTCCTTCATCTAGTTCCTGCTCTAGCTGTAAGTTCCAGCAGTCTTTCAAGACCTAGGTAAATGCTGCCTGATCCTGGCTACTCTTTACCTCCGCAGCAGAAGTGATGGTCTGTCTGCAGGATGACTGCCCGAGGTCATGCCCTCTCTGAGCTCAGCATCCAGCCTGTGGTCGCCGGATGTCTGCTCTGTGCCTGGGAGCACTTTACACACCAGGGACCAGGACTGAGCAAGTTCAAGTTCAGATCCCTGACCTTGGGGAAGACTGTTTCCACTGGTCATTTTCATGGACTGAGGGTAGGAATCTCTTCTCCAGCCTCACTGTTCACTCTTCAAAGGCGAGGGGAGTGTCTCATCTTTGTATCCTTACAGCACTTTGCACAACGTCTGGAACAGAGTAGGTAAAGGATCAATGAAATGATCTTACCATGTGGAGAAAAGATGCTGTATTCCAGGAAGCTACCTTTGGAAGTGCAGGTGGCCCCTGATTTACTGGCTTATACTTTATCTCTCTGATGAGGTCCCTTCTTGATCTTTAGCCTGAACTGAGCCTCTGCTGTCAGAGGATTATGAGTTATTGTAAAATTACTTGGGAATTCTAAAGTGCTGTTGGGGAGGGCGGTGTGCCCTGAGAAGGTCTAGGGATGCTGGAAATCCAGGCCTGACGGGGAATAGATCTCTCACTGCAGCCAAAATAAATCTTCTGAGCTACAAATTGGAACATTCCGTGTTCATATTTACAACTGTTTACAGACAGTATTTCTTAGGATAAAACAAACCAATTAACATACCTGACCAGGACGTGCATAAAATAGACTGCTGAATTTTTCAATTTCCTTTCTCCCACTCTGTTTGCCAGGCTACTTCCTCCTTAGTTTTGGGGGTGCTTCTGGTCTCTATCACCACCCAGACCACGGCCTTCCTCTGTGAACCCTCCTTTCTCTACTCTCAGCCAGCTGGGCAGAGAGAAATTGCACGTGACCATGTGAGGTGGCTGTGTATCTCTGTCTCTCCTAGCCACAGCGGTTAGTTATGTCAGGGACAGTGGGCCTAACGGAATCAACATATTTCTCTTGTCTTCTTGCTACCGCGATGCTTTCAGAACGAGAGTCTGATGGTAGGACCTAAAGTGAGCCCATCAGCATCAACCTCATGAATTCTCCTGGCAATACTGAGACACTGAAGCTCTTCTGTCTTTTCAGCATGAACTTTCTTTAGCTACAAGGGAAAGCCTGGAGCCTAGGGGCTGGTGAGGGCTGGGAAGGGAGAGACAATGTGGGGAGGCTGGGCAGGGAGCAGACCAGCGCCAGCAGAGGTGGGCTGGGACTGAGGGTGCCAGTCCCGTTTAGGTTCGGCAGTGGCTGTGGCTTGTCTAGCCCACTGACATTTTAGTCTGTAGTTGAGACCTTGATGAAATTTTCACTGGCAATATACAATCTGTAGAAAGACGATAAAAAGTGCCAACAATTTTTTAATATAATAGCTTTATTAAAATTCATGTAACAGACAACTTCTTTATTTTTTTTTAATTTTTTATTGTTATGTTAATCACCATATATTACGTCATTAGTTTTTGATGCAGTGTTCCATGATTCATTGTTTGTGCATAACACCCAGTGCTCCATGCAGAACGTGCCCTCCTCAATACCCATCACCAGGCTAACCCATCCCCCTACCCCCTCCCCTCTAGAACCCTCAGTTTGTTTTTCAGAGTCCATCATCTCTCCTGGTTCGACTCCCCCTCTGACTTACTCCCCTTTTCTTCCCCTCCTGTTATCTTCTTCTTTTTCTTTTTTCTTAACATATGTTGCGTTCTTTGTTTCAGAGGTACAGGTCTGTGATTCAACAGTCTTGCACAATTCACAGCGCTCACCGTAGCACATACCCTCCCCAATGTCTATCACCCAGCCACCCCATCCCTCCCACCCCCCACCACTCCAGCAACCCTCAGTTTGTTTCCTGAGATTAAGAATTCCTCATATCAGTGAGGTCATGTGATACATGTCTTTCTCTGATTGACTTATTTCACTCAGCATAACACCCTCCAGTTCCATCCACCAGACAACTTCTTTAAAGTGTACAACTTTAATACAGTTACAGGATTTTGCAGCTATAATTACAATCAGTTTTAGGGCATTTTCATTGTCCCACAAAGAAGCCCTCTACCCATTAACAGACGCTGCTCATTTCTTCCCCAACCCTTCTGCTCTAGATAACCACTGATCTCTTTTCTATCTTCATAATTCATCTATTCTGTATATTTTACATAAATTTTATATGCATATATTATATATAATATGTGGTCTTTTGCCTTGGTTCACAGCATGTTTTCCAGAGTCCCTCATGTTATAGTGGGTATCAGTACTTTATTTCTTTGTGTAGATGAATACAGTGCATTGTATGGGGAGACAATAGTTTATTTTTCCATTGACATTTATGTTATTTCCCCTCGTTGGCTATTAGGAATAATTCTGCAATGGACAGTCATGTGCAAGTTTTTGTGCGGACATCTGGTTTCAGTTGTATTGAATATGTACCTAGAAATAGGATCGCTGGGTTATATGGGCACTCTATGTTTAACTGTATATGAGACTCCCAAACTCCACAGTGGCTGCACCATTTTATATTCCCACCAACAATGTATGAAGGTTCTCATTTTCCCACATTTCTCTGATTTCTTGCTAACAGTTGCTATTTTCTTTCTTTTTTTTTTTTTTTAGGTTATAGCCATTCTGTTGGATATGAATTGGTATTCATTATGGTTTTGAATGGCATTTCCTTTATAGCTAATGATGTTGAATGTCATTTCATGTAGTTAATTAAACATGTGCGTAACTTCTTTGGAGACATGTCTCTTTTCATATCATTTGTCTATTCATTTTAATTTTTGTCTTTTTATCATTAAGTGGTAAGTGTTCTTTTTATATCCTGGATACAAGTCCCTCATCATATATATGTTTTGCAAATGTTTTTATCCCATTCTGTGGACTGTGTTTTCATTTTCCTGATGGTATTCTTTGAAGCACAAAAGCTTTAATTTTGATGAAGTCCAATTTATATGTTTTTTCTTTGTTGCTTGTGCATTTTGTGGCATATCTAAAAAGATTTGACTAACCCAATGTAACAAAGATTTATTCTAATATTTTATTCCAAGAGTTTATAGTTTTAACTCTTATAATGAGGTGCATGATCCAATTTTTAAGTTAATTTCTCTGTATGGTGTAAAGAAGGGGATCAGCTGCCAACTGTTCGTGTGGATATCCAGTTGCCCTACCAGCCACCAGTGGTTGGAAGTGCTGTTCTTTCCCCATTAGATTGTTCTATCATTTTTGTCAAGAAATTGACCATAAATATGAGGATTTATTTTTGGAAACACAATTCTAGATATGTCAAATCTATGTCAGTAGCACACCATATTGATTATTGTAGTTTTGTAGTAACTTTTGAAGTTGAAAAGTATGAGACAACAAGCTTTGTTCTTTTTCAATATGATTTTGGATATTCTGGATCTCTTGCATTTGCATATGAATTTTAGGAGTAGGTTGTCCATTTCTGCAACGATGCCATCTGAGATGCTGATAGAGATTGGATGAATCTGTAGATCACTTTGGGAGTATTGCCATCTTAATGGTGGTAGCTCCCCTGATTGATGAGCACGGGTTGTTTTTACACTTATTAGGTCTTCTGTAATTTTTTTCCAAGGTAGTTTATAATTTTCAGGGTATAAGTTTCACAGCACCTTCATATTAACTTTAATACTAAGCATATTAATTTTGATGCCATTGTAAATGGAACTGTTTACTTACCTTTGATTTACATTATTCATTGCTAGTTTATAGAAATATAATTGATTTTTTATATTGATATTGGATATTGCAACCTCACTGACCTGATTTGTAAGTTCTAATAATTTTTTAGTGGATTCCTTAGGGTCATCTATATACAAAACCCTGTCATCTGCAAAGAGAGATAATTTTACTTTTCCCTTTGAAACCTGGATGCCTTCTATTTCACTTTCTTGCCTAACTGTTCTTGCTAGAACCTCTGATACAAGATGAACTAAAATAGGGGAGCATCTAGATATCCTTGCCTTATTCCTCTCTTGGGCATTTTAGTCTTTCACCATTAAGTATGATAATAATGTGAGTTTTTCTTAGATGTTCTTTATCAAGTTGAGGAACTAGACTCCACTACTAATTTTTAAAAGTGTTTTTACCATTGAGAGGTGTTGGAGTTAGTCAAATGCTTTTGTGTGGGTGTCTGTTGAAACAATCATGTGAGTTTTGTCCTTTGTTGATATGGTAGATTACATCATTTGGTTTTCTATGTTAAATCACGGTAACATTCCTGGGATACATCCCATTTTATTGTGGTATGTAATCCCTTTTATATGTTGCTGGATTTTGTTTATTAGTATTTTGTTGAGAACGCTTGTGCCGATGTTCATGATAAATAATTGGTCTCTAGTTTTGTTGTTTACATTTGCCTGATTTTGGTTTCCCAGTAATACTGCCCTCATAAAATGACTTGGGAATTGTTACCTCTGCTGTGTTTTGGGTGAGATTGTAAAGGATTAGTATTTTTTCCAAAACTACTTGGTAGAACTCACCAATTAAGTCAGCTGAGCCTGGGCTTTGCTCAGTGGGAAGTTGTGACATTACAAATTCCATCTCTTTAGTTTTTGTGTAGCTCTATCAGGCTTTTATATTTCTTTTCAATCAGTTTCAGTACGTTGTGTCTTTGCCAAAACCTGTCCATTTCATCTAAGTGATTTAATTTGTTGGCATGTGGTTATTCACAGTATTTCCTTATAATCCTTTTTAATTTTTATAAGGTCTGCAGTGTTCCTTTATTCAGTCATGATTTTAGTAATTTGAATCTCCTCTCTTTTTTCTTTGTCAGCCTAGCTAGAAGAGTATCAGTTCAGTTGATCTTTTCAAAGAACCAACTTTTTATTTCATTGACTTTTTCTGTTGTTTTCCTTTTGTCCATTTCATTAATTTTGACTCTAATATTTCTTTTCTTCTGGTCACTTTGGATTCTGTTTGCTCATTTTTACAATGTCTTATGGTGGGAGGTAGGTTTTATATTTGATCCTTTTTTTTTTAATTCTTTCAGTTTCCCTGTAGGAATGCTTTATTTGAATCCTAGAAGTTTTGATATGTTGTAGCTTGCATTTTCATCCACCTCAAAGTATTTTCTAATTTCTCTTCTGATTCCTTCTGTGATCATTTGATTATTTAGGAGTATGTTTTTTAACTTCCAAATATATGTGAAATTTCTTTCTGTGATTGATTTTCAATTTCGTTCCATTGTGGTCTGAAAAAATATTTTTTTTGATATCAGTCCTTTTTAAGTTATGGAGATTTGTTTTATGGTCTGACCCCTGCCTAGTGAAAAAATTCAGAACACTTGAGAACAGTGTATATTCTGCTCTTGTTGGGTGGAGTGTTTTATACATATCTATTGATTTACAATGTTGTTCAAGTCTTCTGTTTCCTTGCCAACCTTCTTTTTAGTTTTATCCATTACTGAAATGAACATTGAAGCCGTCAACTATTAATGTTAAATTGAGTGTCTTTTTCAAATTCCGTCAGATTTTGCTTCATGTATTTTGGGCTCTGTTGTAAGGTGCATGCATGTTTATAATTGTTATGTATTTTTGATGGACTGGTCATTTTATCATCTTAAACATCCCTCTTTTCTCTCGTAACCTTTTTGCCTTAAAGTCTATCTTGTCTAATGTTAGCACAGACACTATCTTTCTTATGCTTGTTGGCATAATATGTCCTTTTCTCTCCTGATAATTTCAAAATACTTATATGTTTGAATTTAAAGTATGTCCTTTATAGACAGCATATATTTGGATCTTATTTTTTATCCAGTCTGACAGTCTCTGCCTTTTGAATGGACTACTTAATCCATTCACATTTGACATTATTATTGATAAATGTGAGTTGATGCATGCCATTTTACCTTTTGTTTTCTATATGTTTGTACTTTGAAATACATAGAATTCTTTTTATTAATTCTTTATTATTTTTTATTAAATGTATAGTTTCTAGTTTTAATTTCTGGAATGATTTTTCACACTTTTAGTTATTTTCTTAATGGTGGCTCTAGGGCTTACTGTATACATCTTAACTTACCAGAATCTCCCTTAGATTTATACTCAATTCCAGTGAGATAGAAATATTAATCCTATAGAGCTGTAGTCACTCTTCCCCTTTTGTGCTATTACTGTTATACATTTATATTCCTGTTGATATAATTCCAATAGTATAATTATATACACGGTGATTTACAGTTGCTTTATGACTCAGTTAATGGAAGAAAGAAGAAATATATTTTAAAACTGTCTTTTATAATGAAATAATTACTTTTTTCAAATCTCTTTTCCTGTGGATTTAAAACACTTTCTAGTGTTTCTTGTTTTCAGTCTGAAGGAATGCTTTGTTTTTCTCATAAACTGACTGCTACTACCAAATTCACTCATCTTTTGCTCATGGTTCATTTGTTTTTATCCCTTTTATTAGTTATGGTTGTTTCTTGGGGCAGGGTACACAGAGTTCCTTATACCACCATTCCCCAGTGATACATTTTAGTGTCTGTGTTTATTTTTAGTTTCCTGAATGCAAACATGATGTGTCTGAATCAAGGAATATTATTAATCTCATCAATAAGCATATCATTTCCGCATATCCCATTTCTGTCCACCTCAGGGAGATGTGATGAGGGTCAGATGCTCAGGCCTGGCCGCATAAGGATTGTCCTACTGGAAAAGAGCACCACAGTTATGATTCTCTGAATTTACTTAAGATGGCTTGCATGGCAGTCCTCCATTCCTGAGAGAAGAATAGAAATTGGTTCTGGCCCTTTGGAATGAAAATAAATCTCTTTAGTAGGGTTGATAAGACACCTCTGGTTTACAGTGTTTGGAATGCCCCCACTGTCCTGGGCTTCATCCCCTTTGAAATGTAGATGAACACCTCACAAGTAGATATCTCTGGAGTTCTCCATCTCTCTCTCTCTCTCTCTCACTCTGTCTCTCTCTATTCCGTCATCCTTTAATATTTGATGCTTCTCTTTCAAGACAAGCTCCAGCTTTCATTGCTCAAAAATCCTCACCGTGTGGAAACTTGAAGGTTTCTAATGGCCAGTACCATATGTTTAATGTTTAATTTACTGATTGTTAATGTTCTTTAAGGGCCAGAAAATACACTAGGACAAGGTCAGGACACATTTCCCTCTTTTAAATTTTGGTTGTACTTTCTGGGTCCTGGCTGCCAGGAACCATAACTCAGGATAGCATTACTATTGCCGCTTGTCCTGCAATGACACTCTAGAACAAACATTGTCTTAGGAAATTCACAGCCTCCCTGGAGCTCAGTGTCTTGTCTTGGGAATTAGATGGCTGTCTGGATGATCAAGATCTCCGCTAGCTAAAATTCTCTGAATTGTTAAATATAAGAGCAGGCTCATTTAAAACAAACAAAACAAACAAAATAAAACAAAACAAAAAGCTTTGCTGGCACTCCTAGCGTCACGGTGGAGAACAGAAATGCTTTTCAAGTTTCCAAGTATGCTCAGCTCAATCCTTTGTAACACATTTCACAACTTATTTATAGTATCTCATTTAATAATTGAACTCTGTGATGTGATAATGTGAATAAAAATAAAATCTCTAGACAATTTTGCAGTATCTTCTATCCCAAGCAAGATTGGTTAATCAAATGATCTCTCCTAAACATTTGGAGAAGTACTGATACACAATAGTCAGCCTCTGCAGCTTGCCTATTCAGAGGCAGACGGGTAGCCATCTTTTTAATGTGCTAGTGAGGAAGAAGAAGCTCATTAAGAGTAATTACAAACAAATAAACAACGTAACAGACTTGTAGAAGGAAGAGCAAAAAGATCATTTGGTCCTGGGAGATGAGGACAGTAGCTTTCCTAGTTTCTCAAAAATATTTTAGAATCCGATTAGGACTCCCCATGTGTCCTGATTATACTTCCTGCTTTCAGATGTGTGAAGAACCACTTAATTCATTTCTTCCTTTTAGAATCTTACTTTGATGGCTGTTACAGCCATTTCTGCCCTCATGTAACACATGCAGTCCTAAAAATCACTGCACTATGCACAATCACGCTATAAAAACAGATAATGTGATAAATGTGACGTTAGGAGCAAAACACTCAAAAACTGCATCAATGACACATACCAAAAAAAAAAAAAATGGTAGGAAGCTAAACCTGGTATCCCAGTTGTATGCCTGTGTCAGGAGGGAAGACCTTCCTCTGCTTGTGGACTTAGAATCAAATTGACATGAGACAGATTAACAGGAGAAAATCATATTTGCTAGGTGTACATATGGGGAATCCGCACAGACTTGGAATTCCAAAGAAAGTGAGGCAACATGAAGCTTGTCTGAGCTGAGGACAGTGGTAGGGTCTGAGGACACAAAGGGGCGGAAGGCCACTGGCAGGAGGGTGAAAGGAGGTATTTTGAGAAGCGAAGATTGCCCCATTATGTAGATGACTTCATAAGGAAAAACCGTCTCTGTTAATAGCTCTCTTCCTGGTACAGAATCTCCTTTCCAATATAAATTCAGGCAGTTGTCCAGAGGTAGAGAGCTCTGCTTGTGCTGGGTTTTAATTACTTTCAACTCAAAATAATCTTCGTGCCATAGTGGCACTGTTTGGGGTGTCTCATCCTGCAACCCTTCACATGTCAAATGGTTAAGAATAACATAGATACTATAATAAATATTGTACTTTACCTTGGGGAAAAAGCTGACCTTCGTATAAATGGACATGAGATGAATTGAAGACTGTGAGTTATTATGAAACATAGAAGAAGCATTACACAGTTTGTAATCTTCTGCAACTTTAAAACTGGAGGCGTGCTTTTTCTTTGCCTGTGAGATATAGGTCCTTCAAGGCGTATGTTTATGGTAGGTACCTATTTCGTGAAAATTTAAATGTGGTATGATGTATGACCATCTTCAGTTAACTTCTGCATCACTTCTGGAAATTCCTTTGCTTTTTTATCTTAATTCAGGGCTTTGCTCAACAGCTGAACACTTTGGAAATTTCATGATTTTTGAAATCAACAAACCAGGTACTTCTAGTACTAATAGGAACTGTTGCTGCAGGATTTGACAATTTCTGTTTAAGGTCTTAGTTTATAGATGGTGCTTTATATTTGATTGAGAAAAGATGTTCCTGACTTCTTTAATGTTTGGTCTTCAATGCATAAGCTCAGCATTCCTTCCATTACTTCTATTTCTTTAGACCTTGTTCTTACTGACTTTACAGTGCTTCACATTGTTCCAATCATAGGTATTTCTTTGCTTTCAGAGCATTGTCTCTGATGGTCCCCAATGTGGATTCCTTTATGCTTGTTTCTTGAGAACTAGCATCAAAACACGTTATCCTTTCAAGTTTCTGCTCAATACTTAAAGCTTTCTGTCTTCATGTTCTGCTTTGTTTTCCAACCAGAGCACTTAGATATGTTTTGGATGTTAAATGAGTGTACACAGATGTAAAATAATAGCAAAATACAATTTTTTATGATAACACATGCAGTAAACAGTAAGCTCATAGAAGAGATATTTGAGGTGTGTGCATATGTATATGTTTTGTGTATTCCTGTTTGGCTCAGTTCACTTTTCTGTATTCACCTAGTATTTCTTACAGATGAAACTGCATGTAAGCAAACAAAATTTGCTTTTTTATCAAATTGTTCGCTAGTAAATGAATTGCATTGGAACAATCTTGTGTTTTCAAAACAAGTGTGATAGCGGAACTGACCTTATTTGCAACCCAAAGTACCTTCATTAAGACACCTACATGAGTCTGTTTTTATGGGCAGAAAGATACCATATGGCTTTAAATTTTTAATTATATATATATGTTAAATAGACAACTTTAAGAATACAAATTGCCTAATTTAGAGTTTGAGGAGTTTTGGAATATTTAGTGTTAAAATAAGTAATTATCCTGTAGACAGAAGCATGTTTGGTTTTGACTCCAGAAACAGCCTTCTGTAGTTGGATTGGCATATTAACATATAACCTTAGGTAAGTTACAATATATGATTGCTGCTACTATCTTAGAGTAATCACTAACTCTGTCAACTGACTTAATGGAAAAAAAATCATTGTCTAGAAGTACCTATTTTCTTTTAAGTAATTGAAAATTGATCAGGAGAGGTCATCTTTACATAATAAAATGTAATGCCTAATAAATGTGACATAAATGCAAAGAAAATCTTGCTTACTTTTGAATTTACCCTTGTTCTGTATTATCTCCTTCTAAGTTCATCATGTTGAAATACATCATAAAAGGAAGGCATAGGAAAAACAGATAATAAATACCAAGACTAAATCCAATAAAAAGAAAGTCTTTTGGTATTGGAACAGACCAGGGCTTGGCGAACTTTCTCTTTAATGGGTCAGATATTAAATATTTAAGGCTTTGCAGGCCAGAGAGTCCCTGTTGCCAATACTTAACTTTGCCACTATAGCTTAAAAGCAGCCATAACCGATGCAGATACAAATGGCCATGGTTATGAAGGAGGTGGAATTTGTCATCCCAAAATTTGCTTTGGCAGAAGGATTATTTTAGGCTGTTGATTTTTAAAGAACAGCAGACATGAGAGAAGCTCTGAAAACAGAGTAGAAGTTAGTCTTCTGTAGGAGACATTTGCATTCATAAGGAAAATCTCCATTTCTAAGGGTGTCTCCCTCACTGGACCAGGAAGAAGGGGTGACTCTAAATATGTAGAAACTTAAATCTGGGTAACAACCTTACTCCTGTTTACCATGCTCTTTTTGGTCACCTCCCATAACTGACTTCCCACGCCCAGCATCTTTGTCTTTAGCTGAAAATGGTATTGCACGTGATGAGTTCAGCCATTTTGGGGAGTTATACAGTATTCCTGCGACTCTCCCATGAATACAGGAGGTATATGTGTTATTAAACTTCTGTTTATTTATCTCCTCTTAATCTGTCTCATATCAGTTTGATTCATAGACCACCCAGAGGAACCTTAATGGGTGGAGAAAAATATTTTTTCCCCAACAGAGGGAAAATTCTTTTTTTCCCAAAACAGCTGTGTTCCAATAAAACTTTGTTTACATAAAAAGACAGGAATCCATATTTAACCCAGTGGTCATATTTTGATGGCCCCTTGGAATAAATCATTTAAATTTAAAAATTGACCTTTAGAATACCTAGATTTCTGTTATGGAGCTAATCTGTACCTCAGTATAGTGCATCTCTGTACCAGAGATGAGAAAATTACTTTATCTTAATAGTCCAGTATCCATAATTAGCAGGTTACCTGGATCAATTCAATAATTCCAACAGAAACTCTGCTCTCATGACACTCAAAACCACTACATTTGATCCTTTCAGCTGTACCAGATTGGAGCCTTATCTCCATAGTGGCTAATTTAGTTGGTTTGGGGAGGTGGTTCAGGTATCTATATTTAAAAAAAAAAAAAATCTGGTAACTCAAGCATGCAGGCAGCAATAAGAACCATGACTATAATTATTAAGTCAGCTTTTGTTGTAGAATCCTTTATAGATGTTGTAAACTGTGTATGTTAACATTTATATTCTATCACTTCTTTTTTTAAAGATTTTAATTTATTTATTTATTTAAGAGAGAGAGCACAAGCAGAGGGAGCGACAGAGGGAGAGGGAGAAGCAGACACCCTACTGAGCAGGGAGCCTGATGTGGGACTCGATCCCAGGACCCTAGGATCACGACCTGAGTTGAAGGCAGAAGCTTAAGCGACAGCTACCCAGGCACCCCTGACTTATTTTTTAACTTTGAGCACATTACTTAAGACGTCTGTGAAGGCGGGGTGCCTGTGTGACTCACATATAATATGCATTATAGCAAATGTCAAGAGACAATTAGTTTTAGTACATACTGAGTATGTTGTTTCAATATAACAGCAAAATCTGAATTTTAAATGGAAAGGAATCTCTTCAATAATATTTCAAGAAAGAATAGTGCAAATGTAAAGAATCAGGGAGAGAAAAGGCAGAACTGCCAGTTTTTCTTCCATATTATTGAAAAAGGGAATGACTTTCAGGCTGTAAAAATGTGGAGAAATGCATGACCAAGTCAAATGAAAGACCTAGAAATAACTGGGCAGGAAAAGGTTGACTCAGCAGGCCTGGGTTTACGTTCCAAGTCAAGGTTTGTCTTTAGGACTGGCCTTTCACTGTCTCCTGGGAGATAACCTCTGATCTCCTGGACTAGTCTGCCTGATAAGAATGTTTTTTTTTTTTTTTTATGCCTGAGGCTTTGGGCCATGTGGTACCAGCTTGACCAAACAAGTTTATCCCAACAGTGTGATTTAGGATGAATACCTGCTAAATGCCCACATGACGGACTCCCAATAAAAACTCTAGACTCCAAGGCTCAGGTGAGCTTCTCCTGTTGGACAGTATGTTTCATGTGTTACCACATGTCATTGCTAGAAGAATTAAGTGTGTCTCTGTAGGACTATGCTGGGAGGGGGCACCTGGAAGCTTTGACTGGTTTCTCTTGTGCTTCATCTCCTGTGCCTTTTCCCTTTCCTAATTTTAATCTGCATCCTTGGACTGTAATAAACTGTAAATGTGAGTGTAATAACTTTTCTGAATCCTGTGAGCCCTTCTAGCAAATCTTCAAGCTTAAGGGTGGTTGTGGGGAGCCCTGATATAGAGAAGATTGTAAGAATCATTATAAATGCATTTAGAGCTTCAGTTTCAGATGAATTACATGCTAAGGTGCTAAAGTAACTAGTAATTATATTATCAATATCATGCAATACTTTTTGAGAGGCGATAGAAAATAAGTGCCATAGAAAATAAGTACGTGTGATCATCAGATGTGATCCCAGTTTTCTAAAGAATGAGTATCAAAAACGACAGATACGTGAGCTTGATATCAGGTTCTGGAAATACTTTATAACATATTGTGGAGCAGATGATGAGTACATTGACAGCAGGAGTTACCTAACATAGCACATGATATATACACAGCGGGTACTCAGTAATTACAAAACTGAATGAGTTTCAGGAGCCTAAAAAGACAAGGGATCATACCAGGAAATCAACATTGATACAGAGTCAGTATGGAAACATAACTCAATGCCATTAACTTTTAAAATAAGGTGGTATCTAATAAGAGTGGCCAAGCAGAGGAAGGTCACAAGATTATCTAGATTTCAGGAAAAAAAAAAAGTTAGAATCTTCCATGATTTATTTGTTTACCACTTGGAGAAATGAAGACCAGATGAGAAGAAAATCAAGTTTTGTCAGAGCTGGATGATAGTACTTCCAGATGATTGAACGGTGGCTCTCCAAGCGTCATCACATAGGACTCTGTCCTAAGCCTTGTCCCATCTAACATTTTTATCAGTGACTTTGATAAAGAAAAAAAATCTGTGCTTATTCAGAAGACAAAAACCTGAGAGAAATAGCTAACATGCTGCATAACAATCAATATTTGAAAAGTTCTTGACAGCAATTTGTGTGAAAAAGACTTCAGGATTTAGTTGACTGCCAACTCAAAATAAGTCAGCCAGGGCTGCCAAGAAAGTTAAATAAATGTGTGTTGTATGTAAATGCAGGAGCGTGTGTGTGTGTGTGTGTGTGTGTGTGTGTGTGTGTGTGTGTGTGTGTGTATTTCACTTGTGGCTGTTAGAAATTACCTCTTACAAAATCAGTGGAGCTAACAGAATCCACCCACAGAGGTTGTCCTAACCCAAGATTCTTGGTTTTTGCCTTGCATGTCAGCTATTCTTATATTTATGATCAACCATGCAGGACCTAATCATAATCTTTAGGATTCAGCAATTTCTAAGAGTCCTGGTGTGACCAAGAAAGCTGTTTGTCCTAAAGGACTTTATTAATGCAGGGAAGTGAATTGTCAAAAGCTATGAGGGCTCACCTCGATTAATATGTATTAAATTGTTTTAAGTGACCCACTTTAGCAAGAATTGTGTGTTAGGGGTGGCTTTCAGAGCAGAGGGGTGGAGGAATGAATGACCTGCCACAGGGTCACCTGCCAGAGGAGGCTGGAAGGCAGGAGGTTGATCTAGTGTCTGAGAAAAAAAGCCTGTGTGAGAAGGGGAGGGGCACAGTTCTCCCGTCACTTTAAAGGCCACAGAACTAATAAGCAGATAGGTTTGAGGGGAATCAGATCAGCAGAGGAAATTCCAGTGTGCGGAGGTGCCTCTCCGTGACACCCCCACCCTCTTTGAGGATCTCCGAGGCCCCCAGCCCCGTGGGTCCTCTCCCTGTCACCTCCTGGTGTGTCTGCTAGAGCTGAGCAGCATGCTCTTCAAGGAATCCAGGGGAGCGCACACCTCATAGCTGGACTCTGTCTGCAAGGGAGCCTGCAGGGCAAGCCTGTGAGAATGTAAGGACTCTTGCTGCCAGGAGCCTGGGAGGGAGATGAGAACCAGCACGAGCCTCTGAAGGGGCTTGGAGGAGCACCGAGTAAGTACTCCAGCAGATGCCGGGCATGAGTACTTCTGCCTCAGCTAAATGTTCGCAGAACGTTTCCTGTGGCTGTGTTTGTCTTCAAGGAAATAAACATGTCAGGAAAACTAGCCTAAAGTCAGGAGCGAGATCGTGAGAAAGGTTAGCGAACGTCGTTGACCGGGCATGATCAAGTGTCAGTCACTGTCCTAAAGTGTGACAGCAAAATTGAACCCCAAATGCTGCTTGGAAGGTGGAGTCAGATTTACACCCTTTAAAAATAGTAAAAATAGTAACAGTAATAATAATAATTATTATAATAATAGTTATAATAGTAAGAATAATATTAAAGTAGTAATAATTATTATTATAGTTACATAATATTTATACATTATTACATAAATATAATAAATTATAAATAAAACATAATAATTTTCAGAAGTATAGGAAGACTGTACATGCTTTTTCCAGGTGCCTGAAGGGTACAAGGTTTAGCTCATTCATTCATGTCTACCAGATTCTTTGGAAGTCTCATATATAGTTGGGACTGGGATATTATATGAATTTATTAATCTCTTAGAGTTGAGAGTCGAATAGGAGGAGAGAAGGAAGAATATCCTCAAATAAGAGAGATCCATTACCAGTAAGACAACATCCCTGTTTTCCTCAGGTGACCTGGCTCATGAAAGGAAAGAAAAAATGTGTGTGTCACAGAGAGAAAGGGAGATGAGAGAGAGCAACTCAAGGATTGGCTTGATAATTTCTTTTCAAAATTGAATTAGTCTGTAATAGCATCAGATCACCATTAAACAAGGTGATTCTCCATTCTTCCTTGTAGATGATTTGCCCTTCAGAAGTAGAGAGCATGGGATTTGAAAAAGGAAGGCAGTTGTATGAATCGCTTAGGTAAAACAAACAAGCAAAAACACTGGCGAGGTTTTGCAGAATTAAATGTAGGCTGCCAAGGATTCATTTCAACCTTGTCTTAGGCCAGTTCCCTAGAGGCAGACTGAGCTAGCAGCCTGCAGGCAGGAGGTTGGTTGGTGAGCGTGCTCAGGGATGGCGCTTGAAGAGCTGACGAGCAAAGAATCTGAGGGAGGATTTGACCTGCAGTCCAGTTACCCTAGAGGCCTCCGTTGATCCCCCACAAGGTTTGGAACCTGTAAGAGCCCTTTAGAGTGGTACCACCTTGAAGAAAAGGTGCTTGAGCTTTGCCCTTGCCCGTCCCTTGTTGGGGATGGGCTGCCCCTGGCAGAATGGTGTAACTTTGGTCCAGGCGCTTCCCTCACCTGGAAGCAGTTTCAGAGGAGGTCCACTCCTGCGCAGACATCAGTAAGCAGCTGGTGGTGGCAGGGAATGGGAGAGAAGGGGGCATCTAGTTCGGGCATGGTGGCATCCAGTCAACACCTCCAGATGGATCCCAATCACTAGATTATCATTCAGCTCTCCCAGAATTTGCCTGTTTCGTCAAAGTCCTTATCAGCTTTAAAGAGGTGGATCTCCCCAACTCAGCCTCTCAAAATTCAGCGGGGAACTCAAGTTGAGATTCTACTCATTTGAAGGTAGTTTCCAAGATGGATTGCAAGGAAAATGTGGTAGAGATTCTGAAAAGAAGAATGTTGGTCACAGGAAACAGAATAGTGGAGCCAACATCTGTAAAGTTAGTGTGCCACAGGGAGAAACCATTTTTTTTTCCTTTCCTGGAGTAACTTTCAGAGGTGCCGCAGACAAATTACAGAAGATAGAATTAAAATTGATTCTGCCCATAGGGTCTGCCTCCGTTCCACCTAAATAATACCAAAAAGCCAGGAGCAGGCATAATGAGAATTCATAATTTCAGAGTTTAAATGAAAACTATGGAAGTCATTGGAATGATAAACTTACCAGGAGAGAGAAAGAGAAATGTGTTTTTGTTTTGTTTAAAAAACAAAACAAACAAACAAAAAACTCTTTGGTGCAACTCAAAATAAAAAGAAAAATTTCTTAGAGACCAAGGAATTACAGGAACAAGGAAGCCCATTGGAGGGGGGAACTTTTCCCAGAAAAAGAGCAGATACTTCTGAAGAGCCAGATATTGCCTAAAGTATCTCCTAGAAAAAGATTTAGCTCATGCAACCCTGATTAAAGGCTGCAGATCTAGATAAGAGATGGATATCTTTAATTTGTAAATGCATATGAGTGACTGTGAAATATATTTATTAGGCTGTGTTTCAACTGTGGAATTGTTATAGACTGCTCTGTGTTTTAAGATTTAATTAGACGCATCCAAACTTAAACAGCACCAGAATTTAATTCTTCTTGCAAGTGTCGTGTGGGGGTAAATACACCTTATAGGAACAGAGAACGTTACAATGGATGCGTGGTGGAAGGAAGATGTTATAGTATGGACTCCATATGGTAAACTAGTTATAGCTTTATTGGCTCTAGAGTCTGGATCCCTGAATTCAAATCCCATGTCTACCACCTATTAGATGAGTTCAAACCAGTTTCTTGAACTCTGGACTCAGTTTCCAAATCTGTAAAATGGGGATATTCTTTGTAACTACCTCACAGGACTGATAGGAATGTTCAACACACTGGTGAATGCTTAGAGCTTGTTAGAGTGTCAAGCACATTATAATAAATGACAACGATTATTTTTATTATTATTAATTTTTGTGGTGAGCAGGAACATTAACAAACTTCTCTAGAAGAGACATGTCTTAGAACCATAGTGTGGATATGTTGAGGTCTGTGAGAGTTTAGTGAGTAGGACCAGTGAGGTTTAGTAAAACAGTCACCTGAAATACAAGTTTGAAACTTGGTATATTTCTTCCTAAGAGATTAGTTTTTATCATTATTTTGAGAAAGCCCATCAGTATATAAACACATTTTCAGTATTCGATGGGGTAATGGTTTGATGGTCCTAATCATTCTTCACTTTTGACGATAATAATAGTAAACATTTATTAATTGCCCACTGTGTACCTGATTCTGAGCACTTTGCACGGATAGACAATTAACCTTCCTCTAATCTGTTAAAGTGAGGTACATAGTAGTACCGTTTTAAGTGAAAGGAAACAAAAGAAAGTTTCTAGTAACTTGCATATTATTCAATTGTGAAGTCAAGATATGGTCCCGGCACACGGGCTCTAGTACCTGTGGCCCGTAAACAGTGTATCGTACTATAGTGTGTCCGTTTGTACGCATGTGCCGGACTCAGTAGAAAGTATTGATGAGAAAGCCTTTCATCCATTACATCAGTTCAAAGAATACAATTTTCTGATTTTAGAAGTTCCCCACTATGATTTCAGCCCATCAGTGTTTATACTGTTTATAAATCTTGGGCTATTTACAGCTCCCTCCTCTTAGTAAAGTTCATTAACAGTGACCATGAAGTAAGGTTTTGTATTTTCCACACTCACTGCAAGCCCTGAATGGCTTACTCGGTCCCTGGGAAGCATGGCAGCCCCAGCGGACTCCAGGCACAGTCCCTCTCGGTGGTTGAGGGCTCCCCACAGAAGTACTGGAATCCATCAGTGAGCAGTGAGGGTACCCCAAGCAAAGCAGCCTCGTGGACCAGCCATCGGAAACTTGAACTGGCAGCCCCAGGTGGGTAACAGTAGAATCCAATCAGAAGGATTGACTTGATTCTTCCATTGTATTAAAGTCACACTCATCTGAGGTCATTGAAATCTTCTTTTTAGATACAAGTTCTTTTTTCCTCTAACATGAAGAAACAATTTTTTTCTTAACATGATGTCTGAGTTAGCCCGGGCTGCAATACGAAAATGCCACTAATGGAGGTGCTTAAAAAAACAAAAATGTATAGTCTCATTATTCTGGAGGCTAGAAGTCTAACATCAAGGCCTTGGCAGGGTTGGGAAACTTCCGTCCTTGGCTGATAGTTGGTCGTCTACTCCGTATCTTCACATGGTCTGCTTTCTGTGCATGTGTGTCCACATTTCTTCTCGTGAGGACACCAGTCATATCGGGGTAAAGCCCACCCTGATGGCCTCATGTTAAATCAATTACCACTTTAAAGACCCTATCTCCAGAGTCACATTTTGAGATACCGGAGGTTAGGACTTCAACATACGAATTTTAGGGAGAACGCAATTCAGCCCATGACACATTAGTAGTGAAATAAAAATATACTCTGCCACCCAAGAGCAAGTACTTTCTACTGTTACCCAAACCCACATATTACTGTCGTTCAGTAGAAGCTTCAGATTAAAAGAGGTAATTTTAAACTTTGCTCAGCATTGTCTCCCAATGAGCAAGCTGCACAAAACTGAGGTGGGTTTTCTTCCTTGGGTGGCATTTTGTTCCTTTGAAGGGGCATGGCAAAGAGGAAAGCTTCACAAAGTCAGGTTTCATGCTGCATACCTATTGGAATCAAAGAAGAATGTTCCCAGTGTACACAAATGAATAGGATGTCTGACCTTACTGTCATTTTTATTAGAATGTACTGAAGCTTTTGTTTTTCATCTAGCAGTAGCTATGGTTACGTTCCTCCTATGTTCTGGAAGGCATTTGTCAGAGCAGTTATGTGGCCAAATAGTCTCAATCTTACTGATCTGGAATACAAATGACTTGATACTAAAATTTTAATGTGTCAGGGTCCTCAAAATATTACAAAATAATTGGAATTAAAAATTAAAACCAAAATGAAGGTAAAAGTTGGTGACAAGAAACTCAAAATGTAGTTTCATTTAGCAATTTTTTGTTGAACTATATAATAATGGAAGAACCATTGTTCTCCAAGTATCTCAAATGTTGATCCCCACCATTTTAGCCCTGTACTTCTTTATTTCTGCCCTTAAGTATTACTGTACAGGAAAAGAACATATCAAATCCTTCCCATGTTCTTCCCCATGACAGTGATGAGAATATTATTATTTAGATAAAGATAGAAGGAGTAAGCCTGAGCCTAAGTTAGAACTCCGGTGATTATGGTGGAAAGCCTGGATGGGCTTAAGAAAGACTTTTAAAATCTCGACTTTTAGAAGAAACTCATTTTGTTTCAAAAGTGGAGAGACCGGTGTAATAACCCTCCCTGTGTACCCATCATAGCCTCAATGGTCATTCCATCTTGATGATTTTTATTTCAATAACCCCACTCATACTCCTTTTCCTCTGCATATTTAGAAGTGAGTCCCAGGCATTAAACATTTTAGAAAGAAATATTTGAGTATGTATCTCTAAAGTATAATGGTTCTTAATAAACGTAACCATAGTACGGTAGTATTAACATGCTCCCATAAATAAAAAATAATTTCTTTTCCCACAGGCTTTCCTTTTGAGGCAGTTTTCGGTTCACTGTAAAGTTGAAAACAACATATGGAGACGTTCCACGTACCCCCTTCTTCTACTCATGCGCAGCTTCCCCCGTTTGCAGCATCCCCCCATCAGCGTGAACCCACACTGACACATCATAGTCACTCAAACCCCACAGTTGCCAATAGGGCTCACTCCTGGTGTTCTGCATCCAGTGGGTTCGGACAAGTGGGTAATGACATGCACATACCATCACAGTATCACAGAGCACTCCCTGAACATGCTCTATGCTCTACCTCTTCATGCCTTTCTCCTCACTAACCTCTGCAAACACTGATCTTTTTACTTTCTCCAGTTTTACTTTTTCCAGAATGTCATATAGTTGGAAACATACAGAATGTAGCCTTTTTGGGTTGACTTCTCTGACTTCTTTGCCTTCATAATATGCATTTGAGGTTCCTCTATTCCTGCTCATAGCTTGACAGTTCATTGTCTTTTAATGCTGAAAAATAAAAATAATGTATTAATATTGGCATTTCAATTTTTGTTAAGTATAATAATTTCTTTAAAAATTTATGTTACCCATATTTTATATGTATATCTATCTATCTACATATAAAATATTTAAAAATTCAAATGAATCCCATATATTACAATTGGTTGAAATATTGCTTGAATCTTTTTTTTTTTTTTAGTTATTAGTTATACTTCTTTCTTGCTCTCTTTTCTGTCATTTTTGTTGTTGTGGAGGAGACTAATGTGGAAAGACTACCTTCTAAGCTGTAGAAAGTTCTCATACAGACTGTCAGGAAAACAGTTGCCTAGGCTACCCATGAATGTCTTTCCCAGAACGAGAGCAGCAGAAACAGGGCTGTGGAGCAGGCAAAGGATTGTGTGGAACACTGAAACCAAGAGCCAGTCAGTGGCTGAGGGCAATAGATGCATCTCAGAAACAGGGATCAGAATTCTCACTCAGCGTCCTTTGGACTTTGGATGGTTTCACATATTTGTGACTCTCAATTTCCAAGTCTGTAAAACCATGCATAAACACATCATGGTTAAATTACTCGAAACAGAAGTCCATCTTCCCTTCCTCCCCGCCTCCCTAGATGTGAAGGCAGCCAGAGAAAAAAGACACAGTTCTTGGAGGCTGGTAACAAGAAAATGATAACTGATGTCCCAACACATATGTAAAACAACTGATCTTCAAAGAAGAATGCAGAGACAACGTTTAGTGTTGCTAAAGGTGGATCGTTACAAGGAACCACCTGTGAATGAGAAACAAACAAACAGAAATAAGGTTTAGTTTGGTTTGGGTCCGCTTTAGCTTTGGTTTGGGTCAGCAGGTCAGATCTCATCTTGACCGTATTGTTTCTGTGTAGCTTTTGGAAGTGATACTGACTGATCTTTAATTTCCCTCATCTTTCAAATGAATGTAGTAACGACTACCTCATAGAGATTTGGTCAAGATTAAAGGAGACACATCAGTAAGCAGTGTGCTTAGTAAAAGTCATGACCACCAGCCCTTGTCAGGTGTGGCTGGAAGGAAGAGCCTATGCTCAGGCAATAGAAATCAAGTCTTCCTGGGGTCCCCATTCTCCTTCATGTCCATCTGTGTGTGTGCACATGCTGGGCTGTGGTGACTTTAGTCACAGAGAACCCATTATTTGAAATAATTCATTGGAATGATCCCTGAAATATTTTCTTCACAAATATTTCATAGCTAAGTAACAGAGTTATACATTTTTTTTTTTAGTGAAGAAAAGGAAAGCAGAAAGAAATACACATGGGCTTGTACTTTGTTGGCTATGGTTTATTAACTAGGCTGGGTGGATCCATTTATCCTGCTATCTATTCATATGTCTATGATCTTTCATAATAATTTTTAAAATTATAATTCAGTTATAATTAGCATTCAGAAATGACAAATCTTTAACTGAATTATGGAATAATTTAGTTTCAAGTTTCAGTTAATGATGTTTGGGGGTGTGCAGACGGTGTTAATGATAAATGATACTATCGTTATTGATTACAAACATCTTCACTTCCTGTTTCTCTGCTCTTTGTGTTTAATATCCTCTCTTTCTCATACATCTGAGAACTTCTCTTCCTTTACGGATATTAAATCCCCTTTTGTGTTATTCATGTTACATTGGCTGAAATAATTTAAGGAGTAAGGTTCATAATATATTGACAAGATCCTATGGCTCCTGTACTATAGAAGTATTTGTCTGGCGTTAGCTAGTGAGGATTTCTTAGATCATTGGAAGCTGGGAATTTGTCTTCACTAAATTCCAAATATATCCTCCTTAGTCAAACCTATACTGAAAAGAAAAATTGCCCCAAAACAGTTTTAATTAATAGTTTTGCAGTGTCCAGTATATTATTTTAATGAATGATAACAGATATGATTTTTATATATGCTTATCTTACCTCACTTGTTTTTGTTTTTTTTTTTGTAATTAGTAAGATAAGCCGTGGTATGAATTACTGAAGGTATACTGATTTCAGCAGATAGAAATGCTCTGAGGTTTTCACTAATCTTTACAATCATTTTTTAGGACTCATACTTCAGGCTTACTCAACTATCCTTCCATCTATATGTGTTCATTCATTTGGAGAAACTCTTGTATTGAATTATTTAGGGATATTCTTTAATGAGAAATAAAATTATGTGAGTTCAGATAATTCGGTATTTTCTGAGAACATTTATCCATTTATTTTCGCCAGTTAGAATACATCCAGGTTCTTCTGGTAGCAGAACTTCATTTTTGCTTTGGGTCCCAGTCATTCAGCCCATGTGATTTAAATGATGGGAAATTTAAGTCATTCCCAGAGATAGACGTAAACTGAGGACCAAGCCAATCATCCCTTCCATAGGACCACAGTGGTTGGTTCAAAGATGGGCACATGACCTAAGTCAAACCAGCCAGAACCAGCAAGCTGCATGTGGAGTTCTGAGAATACAGTTCTGGATCAGCAGCACTCCTCATGTGACAAAGAGAAGAGAGTCTCTTTGATAATAAAACAACAACAATAGAAGAAAGATATTAGGAGGCAGAGAGAAAAACTGAATTCTTTTGATGTTGTTCGAGTTGATGATCCAACTGTGTCTGAAGCTAGCATATTCCTTTTGTCCTGCAATCATGTTTGACTTGAATTTTCTGGATTCGCCAGTAAATGAGTTTTATTAATTAATTAATTTATTTATTTATTTATTTATTTATTAAGATTTTTATTTATTTGACAGAGAGAGAGAGAGAGAGAGCACAAGCAGGGGGAGTGACAGGCAGAGGGAGAAGCAGGCTTCCAGCTGAGCAGGGAGCTGATGCGGGGCTCAATCCCAGGACCCTGGGATCATGACCTGAGCCAAAAGAAGATGCCCAATTGACTGAGCCACCCAGGCACCCCAGTAAATGAGTTTTAACTAATACAGTTGCACTGGTAGCATTTAAACTGAAAGTATTATTAGGAAGAATTAACCAAAATATTTAAAAATTTAGGGGATATTTGTTTTTATGTCTGTGTGAAGCCAGCCTTTGGAAATGATACATCGTTTTAACTCTTTTTTTTTTTTTTTTTTTAAGTTCTTAACATGTTTGGTGTAGCCCCCAAACCAGCTTCTACATTCTAGTCACATATTTGTGAGCACGGAGCAAAATTTTGAATTTACTCTATTAATCCCTTACTAGATACCCAGTTTGAGCCACTTTGTTTCTCACCTGCCATCTATATCCCATGAAAATATTTATTCTGATAGATTACTAATTTGTCCACTTAACTAGATATTCCAATATTCTAGCCAACATTTTGTGAGTCACCACCATTTAGACAAGATGTATTCTCAGTATTAGGCATATACTGAAGAGTCTTTCATGTTATGCACAGTTTCCTTTCTCTATGTAGGAGGGGGCGTCAGGGTCAGAATCAACAACACTCTTTTCTCAGGTTGTTGGCAGAAGAACTAATTCTGTGACAACTGCTCTGTGTCTCTGACCTCTAAAACTGTACACTTCTGATGAATGGCATCCTAGGAAATAAAGCTTGACATGTTTACTTGTTTGTCTGAAATCAGCTGAGAAGAAAAAGTAAAAAGTACTTTAGGGATGCGTGTGGTTTTCACTTTGATTTAGATGAAAAAAAAGAGAGAGAGAGAGACAGAAAGGAAGAAAGGAAGAAAGGAAGGAAGGAAGGAAGGAAGGAAGGAAGGAAGGAAGGAAGGAAGGAAGGAAGGAAGGAAAAGTAAAAGAAAGAACAGGCCCTACATGGAGTCACTTGTGCTGAGCCCCAGGTAAGTGAACCAGGACGTACTACCTATAACCTAATTTTACTTTCAGCCTCTCCCAGGAGTGGAATTTTAAACCAATCAGTATGGAATTTCCTGATCAACACTAGTAAAGTAATCTGCACATAGGTCCCCTCCCTTCAACCAAAGGAGGGCCACTTTGCCTGACATAATCATTTCTTTTACTTGTGACTTCCTTGTCCCTGCCCCCTAGTGCCTGTAAAAGCCTTCCATTTTGTACAGCTCCTGGGAGCTCCTCTCTCCTAGTTCGATGGAACACTGCCCAACTCATGAATTGAAAAAAGGCAATTAGATGCTCAAATATACGCAGTTGAATTTTGTTTTTTAACATATTGCAGAAAAATGTATTTGTTTTCTAATAATTCACTTCCTGAATTTGTTTTTAGGCATAAAGATCCATTTATGTTTCAAGAGGTATAAGTGTGATGATTGAGAGCTTAATATAGACATAATATCTAGCTCACACTGATTAGTTCTCTATGGATCTCTGCCATGGATTAATGCACAGCTGCAAAAATTTGCACAGTAATCCTCAGCTATGCAATTTGATGGCAGGCTTTATTTTAGAGTCATTGTCCCTACAAATAATGACATAATATGTATCAGTTCTTGGTTTATACCTTCCTATGGATAGAAAAACAAAGGGAAGCTAATAGCCTATACTTATAAGGAAGCCAACACAGAGATAGAATCTGATGGTAACATACATTAGCAAATAAATTGGGTCATTACACAGTTAGATCAGGGTGTCTTCAGGGCAGTGATGGGGTATGAGTTGTATCTCAAATACTGGGTTGGATTTGATGAGAATTGTGCATTCCCATTTGGAGTAGAGGTGGCAGGAAAAAACAGTGTAAACAGGGTGTGTTTGGGAGCAGCAGATAAAGTCTGGTGGAACAAAGTGGTCATTCTTGGAAGAAGTATGACATAAGGATAGAAATGAAACCCAAGCACAACAATGTGGAGGTTGTGTAATGACAGTCTGTGAAAGAATTTTGCTATTTATCCTCCAAACAGTAAAGAGTTTTTGTTGGTTTTAAGCCTTTGCAGGTAGCTAATGAGGAAAAAAAATCAGGTTGGCGTGCATTGCTTTTGCTTCTGCTTCTGGAAAGCCAAATTAATGAACATTGGGAAACCTCTTTTCATCACAATAGCTGATTCTCAACTGCCAGACTGGAGTAGAAAGTGGGCAATGTTCCAGTCTCTTTGTGTGGAAATGATACAATTAAATTCAATTACAGTCTTTAAATCATCTCCTGGGCCTGGAGGAAGGCACAAATGGTATCTTAGCTCCTTAATCGACCTCAGGATGGGAGGCACTTATGCTAACCTGGCTTTGTGAGGAAGACCTGGGGCGGGTAAGACAATATTACACAGCATTGTTGGGGTGCCTTCAAGTTACGGCAAATGACGGCTTCGGATATTGAAGCATAATGTAGAGATGCTGAGGAAGGAGCAGCAGCGAGCGAATGAATATGCCATGGAGCAAATGGGATGAAGGGAAATGAGCAAAGGCATCTTTCAGGCACACAACCAGAGTTCAGGGTGCAAATATGCCGGGCTGAGCACAGACCAGAGAGCACTGCTGAGAAATGGGGACATGTTTGTCAGGCAAAGGGGTGCATGAGGGGTCCCACATTCAAGCATGGCACGAGACATTGTGGCCGATTGGTGGGCACTGTGGTGCCTTATAGAAACCGGCAGACGTGGACTGTGTCTGTGGTGAGGCTCCGAGACAGGAGTCTCGAAACCAGAAGCCAAGGGTGAGGTCTGCTCAGCTTCACAGCCATACGAGGGAGTTTCCTGCGTGGTAGAAAGGTGCTCAAGATGCTGATCACAAGAATGAATTATCATTCCAAATATCTGTGGCTGTACGAAGAGGAGAAGGTTAAAAATTATTTTGTTGGGTAATTTACCTGATCTAAGACAATTTCTATTATGCTTATATTGGTATATACAACCTAAAATTTAAGTCAATGTGTACAGTTGATCAGAATGAACAGCTTTGATTTATGCAGGATGGTATGTGGGTGGAGGGGTATATGTGTATGTTTAATTAAAAACACTTGGGGGCGGAGCAAGATGGCGGAGGAGTAGGAGACCTGGATTTCGTCTGGTCTCAGGAATTCAGCTGAATAGGGATCAAACCATCTGAACACCTACGAACTCAACAGGAGATCGAAGAGGAGAGTAGCAACAACTCTCTGAACAGAGAAGCGACCACTTACTGGAAGGTAGGATGTGCGGACAAGTGAATCCGAGGCGATATTCGGGAGGATAGACGGCGGGGGAGGGGGCCTCCGTCGGCCGCTTCTGGCAAGTGCTAGAGCCGCGGAGCACAAAATCGGACCTTTGAGAAGTCGGCTCCGCGGAGGGACGTCGCTGCAGTGGCTAAGCGGGGGGTGGAACCCTCGCGGGACAGTGTGGTCTCAGGACCCTCGGGGTCACAGAAAGACCGTGGGAGCCTGAGTGCGGCAGAGCTCCCAGGGATCGGAGCGGGGAAGCCGGCTGCAGAGACGGAGCCGAGGCGCGGGCTCTCAGCTCGGGGTGGCCATAAACCGTGATCCGCGGCCCAGTCGGGCCACTGCGCCTCCAGCAGGGACCCAACAAGCGGCAGAGCCGGGGAGACTCCCCTTCCTCCCCCGGGAGGAGCGGCGCGGGAGCGCACCGCGGGGATCTGCTGGGTTTGGAGACTCCGCGCGGGGTCGGGGGCCAGAGATAGAAATGCTCGGTCACAGGCCGGGTGAGCACGGAGTGCGGCCGGAGACCGGGGACATGGGAGTGACTGCTTTTCTCTGGGGGTGCACTGAGGAGCGGGGCCCCGAGTTCTCAGCTCCTCCAGGTGGAGATTCGGAGGCCACCATTTTCACCCTGGTCCTCCAAAGCTGTACCGAGAGCTTGCAGGGAACAAAAGCTCCTGAGAGCAAACCGGAGCACCTTGCTTAGCCTGGACCGACAAGGGCGGGGCAGTTCCGCCTCCGGCAAAGACATTTGGGAACCACGGCAACAGGCCCCTCCCCCAGAAGATCACCACGAACAGCCAGCAAGCCAAGACCAAGTTTACCAACCAAGGAGAACGGGAGAACTCCAGCGCTAGGGGAATACTGCACATAGAATTCATAGCTTTTTTACCATGATTCATTAGTTCATCAAAGTTAATTTTTTTAACTGTTTTTTTTAATTTTTCTTTTTCCCTTTTTCAACCAACATCTTATCAATCCCTTTTTAAAAAAAAAAACACTTTTTATTTTTCATTTTTAGAGTCATATTTTATCCCTTCATAGTAGTTACCCTTATTTTTGGCATATATATATAAGTTGTTCTCTCCTTAAAATTTTCAGATACAGTTTCTTCTAACAGATCAAAATATACCCTAAATCACTAGTGTATGGCTTTGTTCTAGTCTCCTCCCTGATCACATTCTCTCCCTTTTTTCTTTTTTTTTTTTTAAATCTTCTTCTTTCTTTTTTCAAACAACTTATCAATTCCTTTTATAAAATCTTTTATAATTTTCATCTTTACAATCATCTTCCATCCCTTCATTTTATCAACCCTTATTTTGTACATATATGTCTTTCTTCCTTTAAAATTTTGGGAGGCACTTTTTTTTAACAGACCAAAATACGCCCAAAATCTAGTGTGTGGCAATGATCTATGCACTAGCCTGATCATATTTGATCATATTCTGCTTTTTTTTGTATTGTTCTATTTTTGTTTTTTTTCTTTTTTTTTTTTCTCTTTCTTTTTTCTTTCTTTCCCTTTCTTTCCCCCTGGTTTCAGGTCTTTTCCGATTTGTATACAGTATATTTGCTGGGGACGTTGTTAACCTGTTAGCATTTTGTTCTCTCATTCATCTCTTCTCCTCTGGACAAAATGACAAGACGAAAAGAATCACCTCACCAAAAAGAACAAGAGGTAGTACCGTCCGCCAGGGACCTACTCAATACGGACATTAGTACGATGTCGGACCTAGAGTTCAGAATCATGACTTTAAAGATACCAGCTGGGCTTGAAAAAAGCGTGGAAGTTATTAGAGAAACGCTTTCTGGAGAAATAAAAGAACTAAAATCTAACCAAGTAGAAATCAAAAAGGCTATTGATGAGGTGCAATCAAAAATGGGGGCACTAACTGTTAGGATAAATGAGACAGAAGAGAGAATCAGTGATATAGAAGACCAAATGATGGAAAATAAAGAGGCTGAGAAAAAGAGAGAGAAACAACTACAGGATCACGAGGGCAGAATTCGAGAGATAAGTGATACGATAAGACGAAACAACATTAGAATAATTGGGATCCCAGAAGAAGAAGAGAGAGGGAGGGGGGGCAGAAGGTATATTGGAGCAAATAATAGCAGAAAACGTCCCTAATGTGAGGAAGGAAACAGGAATCAAAATCCAGGAGGCACAGAGAACCCCTCTCAAAATCAATAATAATAAGTCAACACCCCGACATCTAATAGTAAAACTTAAGAGTCTCAGAGACAAAGAGAAAAACCTGAAGGCAGCTCGGAAGAAGAGAGATATAACCTACAATGGTAGAAATATTAGATTGGCAACAGACCTATCCACAGAGACCTGGCAGGCCAGAAAGGACTGGCAAGATATCTTCAGAGCACTAAACGAGAAAAATATGCAGCCAAGAATACTATATCCAGCTAGGCTGTCATTGAAAATAGAAGGAGAGATAAAAAGCTTCCAGAACAAACAAAAACTAAAGGAATTTGCAAACACGAAACCAGCCCTCCAAGAAATATTGAAAGGGGTCCTCTAAGCAAAGAGAGAGCCTAAAGGCAGCATAGATCAGAAAGGAACAGAGACAATATACAGTAACAGTCACAGGCAATACAATGGCACTAAATTCATAACTTTCAATAGTTACCCTGAATGTAAATGGGCTCAATGCCCTAATCAAAAGACACAGGCTATCAGATTGGATTAAAAAACAAGACCCATCAATATGCTGTCTGCAACAGACTCATTTTAGACCCAAAGACACCCCCAGATTGAAAGTGAGGGGGTGGAAAACCATTTACCATGCTAATGGACACCAAAAGAAAGCTGGGGTGGCAATCCTTATATCAGACAAACTAGATTTTAAACCAAAGACTGTAATAAGAGATGAGGAAGGACACTATATCCTACTTAAAGGGTCTATCCAACAAGAAGATCTAACAATTGTAAATATCTATGCCCCTAACATGGGAGCAGCCAATTATTTAAGGCAATGAATAACAAAAGCGAAGAAACACATTGACAACAATACAATAATTGTGGGGACATTAACACCCCCCTAACTGAAATGGACAGATCATCTAAGCAAAAGATCAACAACGAAATAAATACTTTAAATGAAACACTGGACCAAATGGACTTCACAGTCATATTCAGAACATTCCATCCCAAAGCAATGGAATACACATTCTTCTCTAGTGCCCATGGAACATTCTCCAGAATAGATCACATCCTAGGTCACAAATCAGGTCTCAACCGGTACCAAAAGATTGGGATTATTCCCTGCATATTTTCAGACCACAATGCTTTGAAACTAGAACTCAATCACAAGAGGAAAGTTGGAAAGAACTCAAATACATGGAGGCTAAAGAGCATCCTACTAAAGAATGAATGGGTCAACCAGGAAATTAAAGAAGAATTAAAAAAATTCATGGAAACCAATGAAAATGAAAACACAACTGTTCAAAATCTTTGGGATGCAGCAAAGGCAGTCCTGAGAGGAAAGTATATAGCAATACAAGCCTTTCTCAAGAAACAAGAAAGGTCTCAAATACACAACCTAACCCTACACCTAAAGGAGCTGGGGAAAGAATAGCAAATAAAGCCTAAACCCAGCAGGAAAAGAGAAATCATAAAGATCAGAGCAGAAATCAATGAACTAGAAACCAAAAGAAGAGTAGAACAGATCAATGAAACTAGGAGCTGGTTCTTTGAAAGAATTAACAAGATTGATAAACCCCTGGCCAGACTTATCAAAAAGAAAAGAGAAATGACCCAAATCAACAAAACCATGAATGAAAGAGGAGAGATCACAACCAACACCAAAGAAATACAAACAATTATAAGAACATATTATGAGCAACTCTATGCCACCAAATTAGATAACCTGGAAGAAATGGGTGCATTCCTAGAGATGTATCAACTACCAAAATTGAACCAGGAAGAAATAGAAAACCTGAACAGACCTATAGCCACTAAGGAAATTGAAGCAGTCATCCAAAAATCTCCCAAGAAACAAAAGCCCAGGGCCAGATGGCTTCCCAGGGGAATTCTATCAGACATTTCAAGAAGAATTAATACCTATTCTCCTGATACTGTTCCAAAAAATAGAAATGGAAGGGAAACTTCCAAACTCATTTTATGAGGCCACCATTCCCTTGATCCCAAAACCAGACCAAGACCCCATCAAAAAGGAGAATTACAGACCAATATCCTTGATGAACATGGATGCAAAAATTCTCACCAAAATACTAGCCAATAGGATCCAACAGTACACTAAAAGGATTATTCACCACGACCAAGTGGGATTTATCCCTGGGCTGCAAGGCTGGTTCAACATCCGCAAATCAATCAACGTGATACAATACATTAACAAAAGAAAGAACAAGAATCATATGATCCTCTCAATAGATGCAGAAAAAGCATTTGACAAAGTACAGCATCCTTTCTTGATTAAAACTCTTCAGAGTATAGGGATAGAGGGTACATACCTCAATATCATAAAAGCCATCTATGAAAAACCTACAGCGAATATCATTCTCAATGGGGAAAAGCTGAGAGCCTTTCCCCTAAGGTCAGGAACGCAGCAGGGATGTCCACTCTCACCACTGCTATTCAACATAGTAATAGAAGTCCTAGCCACAGCAATCAGACAACAAAAAGAAATCAAAGGCATCCAAATCGGCAAAGAGGAAGTCAAACTCTCACTCTTTGCAGATGATATGATACTGTATGTGGAAAACCCAAAAGACTCCACCCCAAAACTGCTAGAACTCATACAGGAATTCAGTAAAGTAGCAGGATATAAAATCAATGCACAGAAATCAGTGGCATTCCTATACACCAACAACAAGACAGAAGAGAGACAAATCAAGGAGTCGATCCCATTTACAATTGCACCCCAAGCCATAAGATACCTAGGAATAAATTTAACCAAAGAGGCAAAGGATCTATACTCAGAAAACTATAAAATACTCATGAAAGAAATTGAAGAAGACACAAAGAAATGGAAAAACGTTCCATGCTCATGGATTGGAAGAACCAACATTGTGAAGATGTCAATGCTACCTAGAGCAATCTACACATTCAATGCAATCCCCATCAAAATACCATCCACTTTTTTCAAAGAAATGGAACAAATAATCCTAAAATTTGTATGGATACATAAGAGACCCCGAATACCAGAGGAATATTGAAAAAGAAAAGCAAAGCTGGCGGCATCACAATTCTGGACACTCAGCTCTATTACAAAGCTGTCATCATCAAGACAGTATGGTACTGGCACAAAAACAAGACACACAGATCAATGGAACAGAATCGAGAGCCCAGAAATGGACCCCCAACTCTATGGTCAACTTATCTTTGACAAAGCAGGAAAGAATGTCCAATGGAAAAAAGACAGTCTCTTCAACAAATGGTGTTGGGATAATTGGACAGCCACATGCAGAAGAATGAAACTGGACCATTTTCTTACACCACACACAAAAATAGACTCCAAATGGTTGAAAGAACTAAATGTGAGACAGGAGTCCATCAAAATCCTAAAGGAGAACACAGGTAGCAACTCTTTGACCTCAGCCGCAGCAACTTCTCCATAGAAACATCGCCAAAGGCAAGGGAAGCAAGGGCAAAAATGAACTATTGGGATCTCATCAAGATAAAAAGCTTTTGCACAGCAAAAGAAACTGTCCACAAAACCAAAAGACAACCGACAGAATGGGAGAAAATATTTGCAAATGACATATCAGATAAAGGGCTACTATCCAAAATTTATAAAGAACTTGTCAAACTCAACACCCAAAGATCAAATAATCCAATCAAGAAATGGGCAGAAGACATGAACAGACATTTTTCCAAAGAAGACATCCAAATGGCCAACAGGCACATGAAAAAGTGCTCCACATCGCTCGGCATCAGGGAAATCCAAATCAAAACCTCAATGAGATACCACCTCACACCTGTCAGAATGGCTAAAATTAACACGTCAGGAAACGATAGATGTTGGTGGGGATGTGGAGAAAGGGGGAACCCTCCTACACTGTTGGTGGGAATGCAAGCTGGTGCAACCCCTCTGGAAAACAGTATGGAGGTTCCTCAAACAGTTGAAATTAGAGCTACCATTCAATCCAGCAATTGCACTACTGGGTATTTACCACAAAGATACAAATGTAGGGACCCGAATGGGTATGTGCACCCCAATGTTTATAACAGCAATGTCCACAATAGCCAAACTGTGGAAAGAGCCTAGATGTCCATCAACAGCTGAATGGATAAAGAAGAAGTGGTATATGTACACAATGGGATATTATGCAGCCTTCAAAAGGAATGAGATATTTGCAACAACGTGGATGGAACTGGAGGGTGTTATGCTGAGTGAAATAAGTCAATCAGAGAAAGACATGTATCATATGACCTCACTGATGAGGAATTCTTAATCTCAGGAACAAACTGAGTGTTACTGGAGTGGTTGGGGGTGGGAGGGATGGGGTGGCTGGGTGATAGACATTGGGGAGGGTATGTGCTACGGTGAGCGCTGTGAATTGTGCAAGCCTGTTGAATCACAGATCTGTACTTCTGAAACAAATAACGCAACATATTTTAAGAAAAAAGAAAAAGAAGAAGATAACAGGAGAGGAAGAAAAGGGGAGTAAGTCAGAGGGGGAGACGAACCATGAGAGATGATGGACTCTGAAAAACAAACTGAGGGTTCTAGAGGGGAGGAGGGTGGGGGGATGGGTTAGCCTGGTGATGGGTATTGAGGAGGGCACGTTCTGCATGGAGCACTGGGTGTTATGCACAAACAATGAATCATGGAACACTACATCAGAAACTAATGATGTAATGTATGGTGATTAACATAACAATAAAAAAATAAAAAAAATAAAAATAAAAACACTTAGTGACTGCCTGTTATGTGAGAAAAAATCTGTGTTATTTCCTGGCAACAGATAAAAAATAATTAGTGAGACATTGTATAAAATCTAAGAGGTAACATCAGGGGAAAAACTGAAGTCATCTGAAGGGACAGCTGAATTAGTGAGAGGTGGAAAGAAAAGGAAGTGACACCATGCATAGAGATCTTGGGTACCCATTTTACATGCTGATGTGTGGGGCAGCTGGCTGGCTCAGTCGGTTCAGCGGTCTGGCTCTTGGTCTCAGCTCAGGTCAGGACCTCAGGGTCATAAGATCGAGACCCACAATGGGCTCTGAGCTCAGTGCTGAGTCCGCTTGAGATTCTCTCTCTCTCCCACTTGTGTGCCCTCTTTCTCTCTTTGTTTCTCTCTCTTTCAAATAAATAAATAAATCTTTAATAAAAATACATAAATGCTGGTTTGTCAGGAAAAATCATTCATTTTCAGCTTGGTACAATATTTGATGGAAAGTCTCATATAACCATTGAGAATAAGCTTACAAGCTGGAACAAACTTAAAAGTACAAAGAAAAGGGGTGCCTGGCTGGCTCAGTCGGTAGAGTGTGCGACTCTTCATCTCTGGGTTGTGAGTTCAAAGCCCACATTGGGTGTGGAGCCTACTTAAAAGAAAAATTTTTTTAAGTACAAAGAAAAATTACAGAGCAAGATATAGTAGGCAAAACATAGACATTGAAATCAGCTGATTCTTGAGCTGAAATAGTCATGTTCAAGGCATGCTTCCATACAACAGTGAATAACACATTTCCCTTGTCCTTTCTGGATCTTACATTCTAATAGGAGAATGAGACAGTCAACAAATAATTATATTATCAGGCAGTGATGAGATTTATGAAGGAAATATAAAAAAGTGAGGTTAGGGCGTAGAGAGTATTGGGATGTTTTAGGTGGTATGTCCAAGAACGGTCCTCCGTGGTGTTCAAGTGAAGAGCCGCGGGAGACGGAGGAGCCCTGCAGGGGTCTGATGGTGGCATGCCTGAGCAGAGGGAAGGGCAACAGCACTGGTGGAGTGGAAGTCTCCACAAGGAGGCCGGCGCTCCATGTCAGGTGCTCGACAAAGTTCAGGTGAAATGACCCCATTCCTATTAGTGTATCTCTCTCCATGTTTAAAAAAATTTTCCATCTTAGAGCAAAGATCTGGAGACTAAGATGCTAGACATTAAAGCCAAAGAAGACTGTAGGGAGGCTGTAGCCCAACCACTTCAGTTTGCAGATTTGAAAACTGTGTGCAGAGAAGCCAGATTATTGGCAGAGTAAGGCTGACACTAGATAGTAGATCCCTCCAACCAAGCAGTTTATCCTTTCGTCGTTGGCCTTGCTGACACATCAGAAAGACAAGGTCCCAGGAGTTGTCTCGATGTAGCTTCCAGCTCAGCCCTGGATACAATAAGCTGTGTGATTCATGTACTGTGTTCAAAATGACGTGACAGTTCTGAACCTTCCTGTCATTTTCTCCATCAAATAATCACATACATTTTATTAAGGGCATAAAAGCCGATTCTTATGTGGCGAGACTGCTTTGTACTTAGGCCTCAATATGAGTAACATAAAAACATTTTTTTCTTAATCTAGGGAAAAATTGGATCTCATTTTTGGAAGAAAGCTTGGCTACTTAAAAAAAGAAAGAAAGAAAAAAATACACATTGCTCAGTAGGCTCCCCTTAACTCTCCAGGAACATTTAAGATGACTAAGGCTGACCTTTTGCTTATTTTTGAGTTTTTTGAAACATGAATCAATTTGCCATTTTCTATCCCTTTAGTCTTTCTTTGGATTTTGTGAATTAGCTACAAGGCATCTGTCCTCAGCAGGATTCTGACTCATTCGCCTCACTCAAAGGTCCACTATTGTTGCCTGGCCGCTCCGTGACTATACCACATGTTGCTGCAGACGCTGCGTTGTGACTCACGGAGACTTCTTGGCTTTGCCATTCCCCAAGCTCTGCTGTTCCGGAAAATGTCAGTGTGCTCTGTCAGTGTAACATCAAGAGCAAGTAATCTTGGCATAGGCAATAATTATTTGCCTGGAGTTAATCAATAGTTTTTATTGATGACCGTCTATGTGTCCTACTCACAAACATGTTTTGTTTAAAAAAACTGTAAAAATTTTTAAAGAGAAAAAGGGATAAATGATGGTAGCATTTTTGTCTGTCCTGCTCAAAGCTGATTTAACTCATTATATATCTCTACAATAAGACATTACCAATCCCAAGATTTCAGCTGGGAGAGGCATTCTGTGTCTTTTTTTTTTTTTTTTTAAAGATTGCATTTATTTATTTGAGAGAGAGAGAGAGAGCCCATGTGTGCAAGTGGTGGTGGGGGGAGGGTGCGCAGAGGGAGAGGGAAAGAGAGAATCCCAAGCAGACTCTGTGCTGAGCACAGAGCCCAATGAGGGGCTTGATCCCAGGACCTGGAGATCGCGACCTGAGCCAAAGTCAAGAGTCAGTCACTCAGACGACTGAACCGCTCAGGCACCCCCATTTAGTGTCTTGTAGAAAGGAAGAAAGCACATCAGCGAAAGGGGGAGACATTGTGAAGAGTGAGTTTGCTTTCTTCTTCCTAGTTTCAGAAATCGCAGTACAGTTCCCAAGGGAGTGGAATTCACTGTTTTTACCTCACGTTTGCTCCCATTCTTTCCGAGAGCCCTTCCTCCAGGAGTCAGGGGTTTCAGGACTAAAACAGATTAAAGATGGGCTCAAATTACTTTCCACGCCTCCCATTAATCGGTGGGATCTAATGCTCTCCCCTTGGCCCTGGGCAGGGATGTGCCCTGCTTGCCCAGTAGAATAGCGCAGAAGTGTTGGCATGCTGGCATCCACGTCCAGGCCTAAGAGCTTCCACTGCCTCTCCCTTGAATACTTGCTCTTGGAATTGAGCTGCCAGGCTCTGAAGAAGCTCAGCAAACCCTTTTAGACACCCTTGTAGGAAGAACCAAGGTGTGTAACAGCCCCTGCTTAGTACCCAGCTAACATCCAGTGCCGATGCTCCGACCACGTGAGTGAGCCCATCTTGGAAAAATTATTTCCAGGTCCAGTCAAGCTGAAGCCAAGGACCAGTGGTAAGATTCCCCCACCAACCCCAACAGTTGGCAGGTTACTGAAAAAAAGTAAATTATTTTGTGGTTTGAAGTCAAGATTTGGGTGGCTTTTTCAGCACCAGCCCAGTGCCCATCTGTGAACATCTCCATGTCAGTCAGTCTTGCTGTCTGTGTAAGAGTGTTCTGTGCTCACCTGCACTGAGGGACTCTCTTCTCCACAAATCCGCTTCCCCACTTTGCCCCAGACCAGGGTCCGTCTTCTGGTAGAGCAGGTGGGCTACTTGTGAGAGGGAGACAATTTGATTGAAGTAATTTGCACCCAGTCTTGAATGACTAATGTGTGAAGTGCTCAGAAAGCTTTAACCAGCAAAATTTCAACAAAACTAATAAAATAAATTGAAAAAATAGTAGATAGAATGGGGGAGGATGTTCACAGATGGGGTCGTAGTTCAGATTATGCAAAATACATGGACGGTCCTTATGTTGTAGTCCTCCAAATTGAGTAGGTTTGCTCAAGGATTTACATTTTGTGTTAGTTGCTAGGAAAGAGGCAGGATACACGGTGCATTGTGTTGTGTTTTAAAATAATTCATTGTTCTCCCCCACGACTAGATTTTGTGTTCCCTTAAGATAGGAGGTAAAGTCTACCTCATCCTTGCATTTTCCGCCACAGCTAGGATAGTGTGTTTTGCATATTTTAAGTGCTCAATAAATATTTTTGTGTGAGATAATAAGTAGTATTCCTGAAAACATATTCATTTGTTTTGATGTCAGAAGTGCCCCAATATTATGGGATATCAACATAGAATCATCAAGTTGAATATATATATATATATATATATATATATATATATATATATATATGTATGTATATATACATATATACATACATATATATATGATAATATACATATCTTTTTCTTGCCTCTTCATTTCACTGGCTAAAGTGTCTAGTAGAATATTGAATATATCAGTTAATTTAAAAATGCAATAATTCCATCATATTCCTTGAATAACCTAACCTACTAGCATTAAATGGTTCTTTTTCTGTATTTCTTGGTTAACTTTGCTCATATTTTATTCAGAATTTTTGCATATATGTTCATGAGCTTGGCCTATTTTTTTACATTTGTAATTTCCTAGACAGGTACTGTTGTCAGAGTTAGGCTCTTCTCATATGCTGTTCTTGTAAAACTGAGAAGGGTTTTATCTTTTCCTAATTTCTGACATAATTATATATGGTAGTGTCACCATTAAAGCCATCTGGGGCTGGAGTTTCCTTTGTATGAAGCATTTAAATAATGTATTTAATTTCTTAAGTAGTCATACGACTATTCATAACTATAACTGGAAAAGAAAAACATATCCACAGATGATGTTATTATATCTGTAGAAACACTATATTTGTAGAAACATAGATTCCAAAGAATCTATAGATCAGTAATAGAAATAATAGTTTGGTTTGGAAACCTGCTATATACGGTTTCAATACCTACAAATTATAAGATAATAAAAGAAAATAAAAGAAAAAATGAAATTGAATAATAAAATACCTCATTTCAAATAGAATACACAAATACCAAATAATAAATTTAATTTTTATTTTAAGATCTCTATACAGAAAAGTATAAAATGTTTTTAAGAACATTTAGAGAGTACCTTAGTAATTACATCCATCATGTAAAATATTTGAAATAATCCATATTAGAAAGATGTCAATTCTCTTAAAATTGACCTGTAGTTTTAATGCAATTCCAGTCAGATTCTGTCAGCTTTGATGTTTGGCCACAGGCTCTTTTTAAGTTTGGAATGACATGTGGGCAACAACAGTGGCCACAGGCCCCACGAAGGAAGGATGGAGTCGCACCCTCCAGCAGTGGACCTGGTCTTAAAGTCACTTATGACAAAAGTGAAACGAAGTTACAAGGTGGGGGACATCTTTGTATTAAGTTGGTAGGTTCGTTGGATATCTACATTCTTAAAGACATGAGACTCACATGTCATACATTCACAAAAGTTAATTCCAAAGAGCTTATAGGAAAACGAGTGAAAGGAAACCCATGAGAAAGGAAAAAGGGTGAAGCTTTTAGAAAATGGTGAGACTCCTGACATGAACTTGAGGTAGGTAGGGATGTCTTTGCAAAGAAAACAAATAAAGCAGTATGTATGTATAAATGTAGTTTGATCAATGGGACAAAAACAAATTTAAAATTTTATAAATTCAGGATAAGAATGAAAAGGCAACCCACAGAATGGACAAGGTCATTCTACCACATATAACTGACAAGGAGTTGCATCCTAGGTGTAGAAAAAGCCTTCTAAGGAAATTGCAGAAAACCCAATAAAAGTGAGCATGACTAGGAAGGCACAGTACCAACCAGGGTATCTGCGTGGCCAATAAATACATGAAGAGACAATTGTATTGGTAATCAGAGCAATGTTAATTAAAGCTATACTATGATACCACTTGAAAACCCCAGTGATTAAAACTCAAAGACTGTATGAACATTAGCAGACTGTGGAGCGTCCAGAATCTTCATGCTCTGCTGCCTCAAGATAAAACTGACATATTTCAATACTTTTTGACTTTCAATACTGTTTGACCAGCATCTAAGAACATGTATCAGCTGTCATGGCTTGGTAAGGCCACTTCTGAGTATAGACCAGGCAAAAGTGATTGATTAGATAGATAGATGGATAGATAGATACAGAGTTATGTAATAAAAGGACAGTCCAAGTGCTGTTATTTGTAATAGCCCATATTAGAAACAACCGTCTAATATAATAGCCCACATTGGAAATGTCCATCAGTAGTGATGAAGCATATTCATTTAATGGGAAATAAAACAGTAATGTAAAAGAATAAACTGATGAATGCACAAACATGGAAGATGTCCCAGATATCATATCGGGTAAAATAAACCAGACACAAGAGAGAGAACACTATTTGTCCATTCACAGTTCAAAAATACCAAAACTAATACGTGATACTGATTGCCCTATAAAGCTGTGGTAAAGGACTAATAAGGGAAGCAAGGAATTTTTCCACAGCTCTGAAGAGCAGGTAATTCAAACTGTTCCACCGTATGGAAAAAGTAGGGTAACTTAAATTATTCTCTTAAGGTAATGTTACACTCATAGTAACCCCTAGAAAGATTTCACAAAAAGGAATGTCCATTTCACTTACAGATGTCAAAGTCAAGTCCTAAAGTATTTAGCATCAAAACCCAGAGCACATTAAAATAATAAAATACATATCAAGTGGAGTTTCTTCCCAAGAGGCAAGAGATGGTTCAAAGTTAGAACTCTTTCAATATCCCGGTGGGAGTTATTCAGTGTAAATAGATGAACATATAATATAAAGACTTATCTCCTAGGAAGACACAATATGACGTGTCATCTGCCCTCAGCTAATTACATCAGCCCCAATAACAAATTTAAACCAGTTTTATTTAACTAGGCAAGGTAACTGTTAAATTAAGGCTGAAATGATAATCAAGAAAAGACAGTCTGGAAACCTCTGAAAAAGGCCAATGCTGGAAAAATAGAGGGAACAGTCCCTGGAAAATGTTAAGATATACTTACTGTGCAGCCTGAACAACAATGGGGCATTACCACAGATGTGGACAAACTGCTGCGTCAGAACTGAAAGTTTAGAAGTAGACACAAATTTCTGCAAAAAACAAACAAACTTTCTTGTAAGTTGCAGATGACATCTTTCATCAGGGTAAAAGACCTTTCAATAAATGGCACGGGGAAACAATTTGCCATCTAGAAAAAATAACAAAGTTCGGTTAATTCCTCATACTGTATGCTAGGAAATGTCCAATACTGATAAAATATTTACATGAAAACATCAAATAACATGTTTTAGAAGCTATAGAAAAAAAAAGTGGAAGCATATTGAATCTCTGAATTATACAGTCTTTTCTAGCTATAACAAAAAAGCATAAAGAGAAAAATAAACCTGGTCAATTTAACAACATAAAAATCAGAAGCTTTTGTAGGACCAAAACTCAGAAACCAAAATGATTAAATCACCAGAGACAATTGATATGTATATTTGCCATGACAAACATTGTGGCTCTGACACACACCCAGCAGAAAAATGGGCAAAGGATATGAAGAATGTGATCACATAGCCCAGGAATTACGAGGGCAAAAATGATCAGCTGCAGTCATAATAAGAAAAATGCAAATTAAACCAGTAAAGATGCCATTTATCACCTATCAGAGGGATACACGCAGCACAGCTTAATACTGGATTGTCGTTGAGAGATGGGGATGGGGGCATTAGTTTATATTGTCTATTACAGTGAGAAAGCAAATAGGTTTAATTGCTGTGTAGGGAAGCTGGACAACATCTTTTACAATCACAAGCGCAGATTCTCTTGGAACCAGCTATTGCCCTTGTAGGAATTCCCAAAACTGTATGACCATACTTGTGACAAGATTATTCAGTGCTGTATTACTGGGACAGGTGCCCAATCCCTTATCAAAAACCTTTGGACTGAATGTGTTATGGAATACAGCTTTTGTGTTTGATTTGGGGAAGATACTACATGCTCATCTCCTCTATTATATAATGGACTTGGTAGGATTTGGGGCGGCACCCGCTATCTAAAGGATTACTACGTCCACAGTGGAATATGTGTATACTAACATCAAGTGGCATAAACAAAACAAGACAAAAAAATAGTGTTATAGTTTATCTATAGTTCTTTTTTATGGTTGTCTTTTTTATAGTTTTTGAAATAATGGAATATTCTCAAATGAGGGCATGCATAAGGATCAACCAAGGCCTTATGGAAAGACCTGGCTGGGTCCCAACTTCAGAGTGCATGATTCAGTAGGTCTGGGGGTCAGACCCTATGATCTGCATTTTTATCAAAGTATCAAGCAATGATGCCACTGGTTCTCGGGATCACATTTTGTGAACATGGATATAGGGTGTAATCAGGCCGTGCTGCTTCTTTCCATGACTAATGTTCAACAAAACTTCATTCTGCCTGCACATAAACATACACTGAATATTTTCTACATCAGCGCATCTTGGAAAAGTAACAGGTCAGCATGGCCTTTGTAGCCAGATTGGAGTTAGATGTCTGCGGATGGGCCAAGAACAAATTTCTCAAGTGACAAAACCACGCCAGAGCCTTATTAAACCTCATTATGGGTGGCCTGATGAGAAACTTCTGGTGTCTTTGTTCTCATTACCATGGGTTTCTGTCTAGGAGGTTTTGTTTAATTATGTAAACTACAGTAATCTCTTGCTCACTGATAAATGCATGTTGTTCAAGTACAGGAATCAAGTGATCAACCATTGTCTTCCATCTTCTAGTGAAAAATTTTAGAATTTACACAATTTCCCCATCCTTCAGGTAATACACAGCCAATGCTTTTTACCTAACTTTTCTACACTCGTGGCTGACTCACCTCAGCCTCCGTGATAGGGCGTGCCACCATCTCCTATCACTCTGTGAGAGAATCATTGAGCAGAGCTCAAATGTCACTGCTAAACTGATGGCTGTGCCAAGCACTTGTTAACGTTGCCTTATCAACATAAGTCCAAACATTAGCAACAGTATAATTGGTGTCCTACAAACAGAAGGCATTTAGGAAATCTTGGCTTCTTCAACTTGTGTTGATTACAGCAACCTTATACTTTTAAGTATATATTATACTTGTCCGTCATGAACTAGAAGGGGCATATTACAGATGTCATGTGGGGCAAAAATATACTCATCCATGAATAACAACATTATAGGTTTTTTTTTTCCCCTTCTGGTCATATTGATCTGAAATGAGTTCATATGGCTGGTTGAAAATTACTTGTAAGCCAGTAAGATAAATATACCTCTGGTTATGCTTGTTTTTATTTTGCACTATAAGGCACAAGTTAATCAAATACACCTTTCAAAAATTTCAGATGTTCAGCTTCCCAAACTGTGTTTATCTTCCTCTTGTGTTCCTATAGCTTCCACACAGCCAGGAAGCGTGAACACCATTTTCCTTTGTACCATATGGTGGTGGTTGCCCCAGAGTCCTCATTAAGGTCTTTCTAGGAACTTAGCACCAGTGCCCTGCTTTTTATCTGCATCATATGTTTGTTGAAGCCTGCATTTTTCATTGAGTATCATCTTCAGGAATTTGTCGGAGTAGCTTTCTCACCAGAGTTGTTCAGATCTGTTTCACCAGGTGCTTCTTCCTCAGAGTCAGCCTCCTGAAAATCCACACCCGGCGTCACAGTTGAGTTCTTCACGTCCAGCTGGGATCATGACCAACAAACCAGTTGCTGGTAGACATCCACGGTAGACTCGTTATCGGTCCATCCATATGATTGGCACAGGGTCCCGACCATTTTTTACCCCATGCGGTGTGTTTTTCTGTGTCTCTAGTTCTTGCTCATCGCCATCACAGAGGAAACACAAACCACTCTGATGAACATACCACTCATTATTTTCTGATTTTAGCTGTCCCCAGAGTAGTCAATCTAATTCTAAAAGTATTTTCAGTTTTAATTAAAATGAAGGCAGAACATAAGAAAATGTTAAAGAATAACAAATACCAAATAATACCTGATCAAAATGTATTACATATTATGTAACCTAATAATACATGCACCAAAAAGGTAAGCAAACAGAATCACAAGTACCTGTTGTCAGCACAAGTATTGCTTCTTATCAGGAAAGATTAGACTTTGTGACCAAATGAGTTTTGGCACAAAAATTATTTTTAAAAAAAGTGATTTTCAGAAATTACCAGATTTAAACATATTGACTATGAGACTGTGAACCTACATAAATAAAATATTAGAAAAAACTTAAATATCCATCAGTAGGGGTTTGATTCAATAAATTATGGTATATGCTCTACATTGTAATACATTATAGCTCTCAGAGCTATGGGAATTAAAAGCTAATTAAAGCTCAGAGCTAATGGAAGGAGATGCTGCTTATATTTTTATGTAAGAAAGAACCCTAAGATTTATTATTAGCAAGTAATGTGCTAAACAGTATTCATAGTCTGTTTCCATTGCTGTAGAAAAAGAGAAGATACGTATATAAGTGGGTGCCCTGCATAGGAAAACAGGAATTGGTGTATGAGAGAAAGGGGCCGGGAGAGAGTCTTTTCAGTCTATGTGTGCTTTTCAAACCCTTTGGTGATTTCTACAATATGGTATGAATTTCTCTTAATTTTATTCAAAAAATTAAATACTTGAGGGGCTCCTGGGTGGCTCAGTTGGTTGAGTATCCAACTCTTGATTTCAGTTCAGGTCATGATCTCAGGGTCGTGGGATTGAGCCCCATGTTGGGCTCCATCCTGGGCGGGTGGTCTGCCTGAGATTCTCTCTCCTTCTCCTTCTGCCTCTCCCTCTGCTTGCACACATATGTTTTCTCTCTCTAAAATAAATAAATCTCTACAAAATTTAAATACTTGAGAAAGTAAAAGAATTTTGTTATGAAACCATGGAGAGCAAGCATATGGGTCCTGATAAGCCGCTGTGTGACACAGCCAAAATGTTGCCATTCAGGCTCCCATCTCCAAGAAGTCAATCACCACACCCTTCTTTCTGGCTTAGGTTCATTCCAATGCTTTACCAGTGGGAACGTGGTGGAAAGGAGAATCTAGGAAGGAACAAGCCTTTAGGGTAACTGGGGTTTTGTGAGGACGAGCACTTTCCCGTTCTAGGTGCACAGATTTCAGGCTCTGATTCCCCAGGGGACATGCCAGCCCCACATCTAGTTCCAATGTATTAGCATAATCAGCAGCTGAGTTGCAATAAAAGTGAATCCTTTGAGCTCTTCTCGTGTTAGTTATTAGACAGGTAGGTCAAGGGAAATTCATTGACAGAGAATAGCAGGTGTTTTCCAGAGGATTTGATAATGTCTTTGGTGGTGTTCTGATGGATATGATTGAAATATGTGAGCTCTGTAACAGTATATTTGGGGAGATATATAACTGCTTAAAATTATTTGCAGAAAAGAACTGATGAACACGTCCTTGTTTGAAAGAAAAAAAAAGACTCCTGGTGAAATAGGCAGTGTTTTATGGGCTCTGTTCTGTGTAACTTTTTAAATTTTGATTTCCCTCATCTATTTATTCTATGAAGGCTTATTGAGAACCCACCACATGTGAGACTCTGCTAGTCTACTAGGGATATACATGGTGGGCACTGTTTCAGCACACAAAAATCACAGCCTAAAGTGATTTGGAAGTTACTACTTCCAAAGCTAGAAGCCTCTTACTTCTCTGAACTTGGAGTACCGTGTGTGTGTGTGTGTGTGTGTGTGTGTGTGTGTGTGTGTGTGTGTGTGTGTGTGTGTGTGTGTGTGTGTGTGTGTGTGTGTGTGTGTGTTTCCCTATCTTTCCCTCATTGTATTCAGGCAAAGAGCATGACTTTCCTTCCCATTAAGGATCTTGGATTCTCTTTTCCATTAAGGCCCATTTCTGGCACAAATGATGAACAAAACGTATTAAGGCACTTTCTTAGGATGCCAAAGTTAAATACATATATATCCTGGCAAATTACTCATAATTATAGAAACTTAAAGAGTTTCAACAAATGTCTCATTACTAGCCAAGGCAATTTCTGAAGTAGTTGAGGAAATATATGGTATCCATCCATCCTTTCTTCTGTTTCATATGTTGATTATGGAACTAATGGAATCTTGTTTGATTTTGGAATTTAAGTACACAGTGCTGTGGTATTTCTAATGTGGTCTTTATGTATGAGATCTTGAAAGGGAATTCTCTACATAAATCAAGATGGTATTATTATGAAGAAGGTGTTCAAAGGACACTTGCATACTAAAAGTTTATTAAGTAAATCTTTAGATAGGTTTTCAGCATATTTTTGAGCTTTTCCTATTAATAAAATACACAATATTTCCCAGTAGAAAACCTTAAAACAGTTATAGCTACCTTCAGAATTATTGTAGGTAAAGGTTATATTATTTTATTTGGAATATTAAACATTTATAGATAGAGTATGATTTCAAAGGAATCATCATGTCCAGAATATTAACCACTGTAACTCCTAGAGACTGCACACTTCAAATCTTCTCAGGAAGTATTCTGAAAAATAGACCAGAAATCCCACAGGATGGCTATCACAGGTTTTCTATAAATCAAGCTAAGCCCTTGAGGCAGGAAGGAGAGCATTCAGTCTCACTCCGGGGAGCTTGAGAAGAGTTATCATGTTTAATTCCAGTTTCCCTTCATTGCTTACCTACGTGGCTCTGAGGAAGCCGACCCAGTTACCAAGAAATGTACTCAGAACCCCAAACTTCTGACGTGACAGTATGAAGTCTCAAAATGATAGAATACATAGGAGCAGGGTGTGTTTTTGATACTCATTTTGGACTGATGGCCAACAGACATCCCTTTCATTTCTCACCTGTTCACAAGAAGCATCAGGGCACACATAGACATACACACCCTCTATAAATACCCAAAGCTTCGGGAAAACGCTAATGTGGACATTCTGAAGACACCACTGCTGTACGGAACGAGAGACCCTGAGCTGCAGGAGAGTGATAATGGTGGCGTATTGGACTAGCAGGCTGAGTCCAGGTAGTGTGGGGCCTGAACTCACACAGCTCAAAATTACAAACACAAAATTACGGATGGGAGTAAATAGTTACTAGGAACAAAAATAAATCACAAGTTAGACATTTTAAAAAGCTTAATAAGCTTCTAAATGTAAACAAATCCAGGAAATAGTAATAATGTGTTTTTTTTTTAATTTAACTGCCTAGCACACCTTTACAGTACTTTTAATCCTACATTTTTCTGTGTCTGCTATTTGATTACTTTTTCCGGTTTAACGACCTTGTAATATCACTTTCCCTAGAGAAAATGGAAAACGAATTCCGCTTCAATTTTAGCGTGGTCGATTGAAATTTGCTTTTATTACTAATTATAGAGATAAGAGGTACAAAAGCCCTTTTAGAAACTTGGGGAGGGGTCATAGCCCTGTGTTAACATGCTTTCTTTTTTAATTCTGCAAAATTAAGATATTTTAACAGTAATCCGTTCAACCACTGTCCCTTTCTACTCCGACTTCTCCCGTATGGTTTGACTTCATAGCAGGTGGAATGCATATGGCTGTGGGCGGTTTTGGAGCCAAGATGAGGGGAAATCAGAGGATGCGTTTAGTTTGGGGTTAGGAGGGTGTATTTGTGTGATTTGCAGGCACTTCTGTTTTTACTTGGATGACTTCATTCCATCCCAGCTCAGGAACGACTTCCAGCAGGTACACCTGGAGGTGTCCGTAAGGCCAGTTACCGCCCAAGAGCGATGTCTTCATAGTACACAGCTGCTGTAGGAGGAAATGGGGTCACGCTTTCGCTGGACGTGACGACAGTGCCCCACTGGACATGCTATTACTGTGAATGAGTTTGAAGCTCTAGCTGACAGTGTAATGAAGGGAATGGGGAGATCGGAAAGCGGTCTTGACCAAGTTCAGTTAAAATAATCTGATTTTTTAAAAAGCCGTTTGGGTCTATGGCCGCGTTGCTCCGGTGCTTCCTGCAGCTCGCAGGCCCCCTGGCTGCACTGGCCACCTGCTGTGTGGACAGGGCAGCTGGGCCTTCGCAGAGAGACGGGTCGGCTTGAGCATCTCAGTCTGTTATTAGGATGGGTGCACGGGGACTGCTCACTCAACCTCAGCTTCTGATTCATTAACTACTGAACTTGCAGTGCTTGAAGGACTCACTTGTTCCTGTATTGATTGTCTGCGTTGTCGCCTGCAGGGAGAGCCAGTGCCAGGGCAGCTGGACCCGGGACCCCGTGGCTGGCCAACAGTGAGCCAAGTGGGAAGTGCTGCTCAGGGAGATCTGGGGGCAGGAACCTCATGCACGGTAAGGAGGCTGATTATTTATCTGTATTTCAACGAGCGTCCTCAAGGATTTGAAGCTGGGGGGTGGCCTGCTCTGATGCATGTCGTCCGTGTGGAGAATTAAGAGGAAAACGCATGTTTCATGGCGCGGCCCCCACGTGCCCGGCCAGGTGCTAATCACCCGAAACACGCACGCTTTTCTCACAGTGCTCCCCAAAGCCTACTGCGGCCGTACCCTTGTGTTCGGTTTGAGGTTATGGGAACCGAGACTTAGAAAAATGAACTCGCTGAAGGCCGAGTCATGCGGTCTGACAAAGTGGGGTTCAAGCTCAGGCGTGTTAACTCAGAAACCTTTTCTGGGGCGCTGGCTCCCCGTCTTCACAGGGCGGGACTCAGACGTCCCTGTCACTGGTGATAAATGAGCCTCCACATCATGCGGAGGAGTATTGTTGGAAACCTCTTGTCTGTGCTCCAGGTTCTGCTGTGGGGAGAAATCGACTTGCCTTTTAAATGGAGAACATTTTCAAATGTTTTGGCAGTTGGCTCAGTAAAGAAAAGGTGTTCTTTTGCAGTTAAATTGGAGTGTGGCTTTTTGCAAATGTGATGGTATGTTAAAATGGCTTGTTCAAAGGGAGTATTTTCAGAAAATATCAAAATAGAATTAAGCTGCCTGTGTCATGAAGCTGAAAGGCAGTCCTGATATGCAAGTAAAATGTTACCCAGCATCACAGATGCTCATGTGTCACTGGGCACGGGCGACGTGGGAGAGAAGTTGGAGCAAAGACGCGAGCAACATCACAAACTCTCCAGCCATTACTGGACGCCACGTGTGGCTTTCTCAGACAAACGGTCTCTTTCAGATTTCCCTAATTCCTTCCTTTCTCTCTCCTCCAACATCCAATTTGTATCGGAAGTTTCTGGCACAAATAGAAGTGTCAATCAGATAGAATGAATCAGAAGATCTGCTATGAGAATTTGACTCATCTCCTACAAGTTTTGTTTTTCTCTTTGTTAGAAAATAGAGATGCTTAGACTTTATGGAAGACCATTTTACCCCCATTTTTTCTTTCTTTTCCTCTTTGACCAACTTCACCCATTTTCTTATTCGGGTGTCCTTTATCTAAATTGACTGGGAACCTTCCTCAAGGTATGAGATCTGTGCCTAATCGGCTGTAGAGGCTTTACAGTTTTGTTTGGAAATCATAATGGGTGGGGCACCCAGGTGGCTCAATGGGTTAAATGTCTGCCTTGGGCTCAGGTCATGATCCCAGAGTCCTGAGAGCGAGCCCCGCATCGGGCTCCTTGTTCAGCAGGGAGCCTGCTTCTCCCGCTCCCGCTCCCCCTGCTTGTGCTCTCTCTGTCAAATAAATAAATAAATAAATAAATAAAATCTTTAATAAAAAAAAGAAATCATAATGGAAGAGTGAATGGTAGCCATCGGCAGATCCCCTAAAATCATTCAGATTTAATACAGCCAAATACATGACTTCTAGACTCATACAGGAGCAACCTACTAATTTTAAAAGACAGAGACTAGAGATGGGCCACGTAAAGATGCTTTTTCTCTGGCTCTTTGAGGCGTCCCGTGTCAGGTGGCAGGCATGCATCCATGCAGAGCAAGTCACAGTGAGCAAGTAGGAGTACATGGAGTCTCTTTTGGGGTTATTTCCACTGTCTGGGTTCTGCTTCCCTTTCTACTTTTTTCTTCAGCCAAGAAGACCTGGAGATTATTCCCATTTTTGTGTTATTAAAAAAATTACTTTCTGATTGATTTCATCTTCATCTCTCATCAATAGGACTTCATTCTCTGAAGATAGAACCCACTTGTTTCTTCATTTAGTGATTCCTTTCTTTATCCTGTGTGATTTACCCCCACATGTTTGCATTTGGCCGGTCAAGCATTAGAAGCTAAGCAGGAGCAAGGCCAGTGCTACATTTGGTAGATTCAACCTCAGGTACTGTTGTGAATTTTCATTTCGTCTGTCAGTCATCCCAGGACAGTTTTTTATTCATACTTTTATTCAATTAATCAACCTGTAAAATGGAACACTTAAATAGAAGTCAGTAATACTGAAGTGCAGGAAGGAATGTGTAATCAGTTTGAAAGATTTGAATTTCTGGAAGCACTAAGGATGTCAGGCCTGGTTGGGAACACCTGATCATCACTTTAGATTACTCAGCATTTCAAATAGAAAGCCATCCAATTATTTTAACAGCTTCAGAAATGGAAATGCATTTTGCATGCAAGTACGTTACCGAAAATGCAGGAGATTGCTATGTGACTCTTTTAAAGATAAGCTGCTTGTTTTGTGCCATACTTTTAAGTTAATCTTAAAGAATACTTTAAGTGTTGTTTGGACTAAAACCTCTTGCATCTGATTAAAGCCCATAACAAATGCCTCTGTGAGTTGAAGTTACGAAAGCAAACCTATTTTTGAAGGTGTGCAAAGATGTTAATCAAGAAGCTGACAGTTTTAATTATCAAGAGTCACTGAGGAGACATGATTGAAATCTCATACCAAAGTCATAGCTACTAAATGGACAATGGTTATGATTTCTGTGACTGAATACTAGTTATACTAAAAAATTACTTTTGAAGGCTATGCTGCCCAATGTGGTGGTTGCTAGGCGTGTGTGGCTATTGAGTATTTAAAATGTGACTGGTCGAAGGCAGATGAGCTGCAAATGTGGAATACAAACTCGTTTTAAGGAAAAAAAATGTAAGCATTTTAATAATTTTTGTATTGAATACAAAATTTAATAATTTCTGTATTTGAATACCCAAAATGATGTTTTGGGTGTATTGAGTTACATAAAATATATTAGTAAGTTTATTTCATTTATTTTTACTTCTTAAACATAAGTAGTAGAATGTTGAAAATTCCATATGTGGCTTCTATTTGTGGTGCTCATTGCATTTCTACTGGGCAGCACTATCAGTCCAGGGGACTAATGGATGCAAATACATTGTTAAAAGAGTGAATTAAATTCCTTTGAACAAGTTTGGCAGTTTTGTTAACCTTCAGAACACATCCTAGAAACTCTTCTGTACTTTCCCTAGTAATTCTCTCCTTTCAATAAGTGATCCGTTAATATACACATACTAGAAACACACACATTTCCCCGCCCCCGCCTTCACTCCTACCCCCCCACACAGTCTGTTCTCCAAGGAAGGAGGGAGAAAACATCTGGCTGATATGCTAGAAAGAGAACTGGAGTGAGATTCAGAAGATCTGAACTGTGTCTAAAATGTCTACCAAGAGCACTCTGTAAGAACAATAAGGCACTTACTTGACCTGATCCCCGGTTTTCCAGTCTGTAAGTTAAAGGTTGTAGAGAATCTCAAGGATCCTTTCCTGCCCTGACATTCCACAGTGCCCTAAAAACAACACCAGAGGTGCAGGAGTGACATGGAGGTTGATTAGGAAGTGGAACCGGTAGGAGGATTGGGAAGAAGGTGCCATCGGCACCCAGAGCTGGGTAACTCTTCAACAGTATGGAGACAGGCATCCGCGGGAAGGTATCTTTACTGTCAGCTTCTACGCACTGTGCGTACATTTTACCTGCATGGGAAGAAATACATCCCTCTCCTTCCAAGGCTGTATATCCTTGTGGACAGAATTCCTTTTCCTCAGACTACCACAGACCATATCTGTGTCCTTCCCCCATGCCATCTCTCTGCTTATTTGGAGTCACGGGCACCTCCTCCCACCCAAGATTATCTGTTGCTTTGCTTATAGATGGGATCCCATCCCGTGTCCGTCCTCTTCCTGACTTAGCTTCTGACGGGGCACCCCTGCCGTCAAGTCGGGATTCAAAGCCTCACGTCTGTATCGTCCAGCGTCTCGTTTCTGAGGCTCGTTGGGCTGCTGTGTCCTAGCTGTGCGTGCCCCCTGCGCGTTCCAAGTGGCCTGGCCACAGAGAGAACACGTAGGAACGCAGCGGGATGGGGAAGTTGCAGGAGGAGAGCTGCCCGTTGTGGGCAGGCAAGGAACGAGAGAGGTAATCGAGAAGAATGAGTGAGAAGAGGGAAGCATGTCCCTGGTCCTCATCATGAGCGTCTCCTTTCTTTCCTCTTCTACTGATTTGATGTACTTAATTACCTTCCCCGAATACCGTATGTGCACAGACAAAACAGATTCTCTGCCCTTGGAAATCTTTATTTTGCAAAGTCATCTGAATCATGTTTTTGGACCAAAATAGAGGATCCTATGTTGATTCTTGATACTTATAATGATTAATTCGTTGTTCCTAACTATTCTGTACAACTCTGCTCGATCCTAGAACACACCCCAACCCTACGTTTTACTACCCCAAATCAACTGCACTTCAATTTATTAAAAAAAGAAAAACATCTAAAGTCTTAAATTATATTGATTGAGCAGGGCCTGTCTTTTGTATTTAAACATTAGATAATCTCTGACTTCGGAAAGCATTGGCTGTAATGAGGAATAATTTTGTTTTGTTGTTGTTTTAAGCATTCTCTTTACCTAGAAGTTTATAGTTTCCTTAAACTCATACACACACGTACACATCCAAAGTTGGTTACTATTGATGTTAGTTACTCAGTGGTAAGTTCTACTCTCTTGCTCTGTCACTGAAAGTTCTTTTCTGGGATCCTCGTGTGAGCCCAGACATAGAGTTAGCTTAATTTTCATTTGATTCCCCCTCATGATTCCCAGAAAGTCTTCAGCTGTCACTGCTTTGGGGACTATCTGTGTCACTAGCTGTGTCCTGGTGCCGCCTTCACCAAGGCCTTGGCAATTAATTCAGCCTCCCAGATTTTCCACTGAGGTCATCTGACAGGTATTTGTAATGAGAGTATTCAGAGGAAAATGAAAGGCTCCAAATAAACCTGACGTGTTCCCTGCCTTAGTCAAAGAATCAGAGGTTTCCGTCTGTTTTAATAAAGAATTTATTAAAGAATTGTAAATTTATTTACAATTCATTTTTTACTTGATAAGACAATGTCAGTAGGCTATATGCAAATATACAAGTATAAGAACCAACCCACCCTGCCCCCAGTTTTCAAAGGGATCTTCGAGTTACGGAACACCTTTGAACCCTCCAGTAAAGCTTTCTCCGCTGTCGTACTTATTAGGTATGAAAACTCGTGATGAGAATTTCCACAGTGTACAACCAGGGGCAAGTTACAGCCAGGCTCTGCATTACAAAACCTGCAAGCTTGGTGCTCCAGTGGAGCTTCTCCGCTGAGAAGAAGAGTGTCTCTCCTTGTCGTAGGGCGGGGGCTGCAGGAGAGGTCTGGGGGGGGGGGGCATGCGACCTGCAGTGGAGACATGGAGCAGCAGCAGAATCCGGGGGGCAGGAGACTCTGGGCTGCGTCTGCAACTCACTAGCAGGGGGGCATGATTAAGGGAGAGGAGCCCATCACTTGTGGGAACTGAGGAGTCTTCTCAGAAGGAGATAACAGAGGTGCCCTTGATTCATCAGGCAACCTGGCTGGGCTCTCCCAAGCTGGGAGAGCAAGGTGAACAAAGGAAGAGGGAACACCTGGAAAAGCCTGACCTGGGGTCCCACGGGGCACCATCCTCCACCAGGAAATGAAGAAACAAACCCAACTACAAGGCTTGGGCAGCACAAATGATCTCCATGTACCGTTTAGTACTTGGTGTTTGAGATTTTTGCCTAAGGGCTGAGAAAACAGAGCAATCCGTGACATTCATTACCTAAAGAATTTCTGGGTGATGCGTGTCATGTATATACAGACCCTTGACTTCAAAGCAACCAGAAGGGAGGCGAGGAAGGAGTTTTGCCAGAGCCAAGGTGTGATGCTTTCTTTGGAGGTACTTCCAGGAGGAGAGCGACTCTGTGGTTACCTCCACCCTCCCCCATAGCAGTGTCCTGAGCGAGCAGGATACAGATCTGTGATTCTCCCCTCCCTCCATGGTGCCATCCCTGGAGAGGAAACCACTAAGGAGAGGAAGGGGCAGAGTTTGAATGGGTCCCTTGGATAGAGATGACTCAATACCAAACGTAATCGTTTTCATTTCATATCATAGAAACTTTGAATTCAAGGGAACGTATCCTGGGTAACAATGTGACTCGTGACATAAATGTTACTGTGCTGTGTAGCAGTGAATCACCATATGCTTGGATATTATTGTTGTGGCATTTATAACAAAAAACTTCTCTGCTTGCTCTTTTGTCTTAAGGGACAGCCCTATTACAATCACACATTTAGTGATGTCTGTTTCAGGCTAAGCTGGATCTTGAATAAATGTATTTTAGTAAGAATATCACAGATGCCACTGGCCCTCCACAGAAGCAGGGGGCCTACTGCTGAGTGATTTATTTAAGTCTTAGATAAAATCATCGCTTTCTCACAGGCAATAAAAAGGCTTGGCGTACATGGGGAGATAGAGAAAAACAAAACAAGAATGCTTAGTGGAGAGTAAAAGACTGTTTAAACCAAAGAGCATGTGCATTTCAATTTTTACAGTGAGAGAGTCAAAAAGAATTATCACCGGGGGGGACTCAAAGCCCGCGTGAATGTGGACCACACTCCTAGAGACCGTGAGCAGCGCCCTGTGCATGGAGCCCTGCGGCCAGGGAGGACGGGTCCAAAGCAGCTTGCAAACATAGCAAGGAGCGATTGCACAATCTTCAGGGCTTCTCTGCCTTCCCCACAACCTCAGGGACTTGTACTGCTTCCAACGTCCCTATGCTCTTAATTTCAAAAAGCCTTGAGATTCTCAAAGATGCATAGAGATGACGGATTAATAGACTTCTCATGCAGCCTAATATTCCAGCAAATCCTTAGAGCTGCCTTCTGTTAAATTAATATGAAAAAGAAGTGTGGCTCACCAGAGTCCTGCCAGCTTAAGTTACCTGTCTGATTGGTTTATGATTTGTAGCTGGATTAGGATTAAAGCAGGGGGAGCAGATGTGTGAGATGCATTGTTTCTCCTAGAAATCCCGAGAACACAGCCTGAGTCAAACCTAAACAATAATGTTTTCCCCTCTAGATTTCCTTCTCTTTGTATGTACCTTTGAAATGAAAATTAAAACCATAATAAGATATTACCTCGCACCCATTAACATGGTCATCTTCAAAAAGATAAGAGATAACAAATGCTGGTGAGGATGTGGAGAAAAAGGAACCCTTGTGCACCTTTGGTGGGGCTGTCAACTGGTGCAGACACTGTGGGAAACACTATGGAGAATCCTCAAGAAATTACAGATGGAACTACTATATGACCCAGCAATTCCGCTGCTGGGAAGATATCCAAAGGAAACAGAAACACTAACTCAAAAAGGCATCTGCACCCCCATGTTCACAGCTAAGATATCAAAACCACCTAAGTGTCCCATCAATGGATGAATAGATAAAAGAAGTTGTGTGTGTGTGTGTGTTTGTGTGTGTGTGTGTGTTTTATATGCAATATAACTCAGCCATTAAAAAACAAAAACAAGGAAATCCTGCCATTTACAACAACATGGATGGGCCTTGGAGGGATCTTGCTAAATGAAATAAGTCAGACAGAGAAAAACAAATACTGTATGACCTCATTTATATGTGGAATCTTAAATAAATAAAAAAAGATCCAACCACGTGTGATCTACAAGAGGCGCACTTTAGATCCAAAAACCACAAATAGGTTGAAAGTGAAAGGATGGAACAAGGTCTTCCATGAATATAGTGACCAGAAGAGAATGAGGTTAAGTACACTAATATCAGACAAAAGAGTCTGTAAACTGAAAAAAAAAGTTTATAAAAGACAAAGAAGAACATCACCTATTAATAAAAGTTTCAATATAGGAAGAAGCTGTGACAAATAAAGCATTTACACACCGAACAACAGACCATCAAAATGGATGAAGCAAAAATCTACAGAATTGAATACAGAAATAGATTTACAAAAATAGATGGAGACTTCGAAGTCCCACTCTCAAAAATGGATAGAACAGCTAGACAGAAGATAAGTAAGCAGAGGACTTGAACAACACAACAAACCAACTAGATCTAGCAGACACATAGAGAACAATGTACCCAGTGACAATGGAATACACACATTCTTCTCAAGCGCATAGTGTTATGCTTTTCAGGATAGAGCATATGTGAGAACACAAAACAATTCTCAATAAATTTTAAAGGGTACTATCACATAAAGCACCTTCTCTGATCATTAACAGAACAAGAATGAAAATTATAAATATATACAAATAGAAAAAAAAACAGGGGTGCCTGGTGGCTCAGTTGGTTAAGTGTCTGCCTTCGGCTCAGGTCATGATCCTGGAGTCCCGGGATCGAGTCCCACATCGGGCTCCCCGCTCGACGGGGAGTCTGCTTCTCCCTCTGACCCTCCCCCCTTCTCATGCTCTCTCTGTTTCATTCTCTCTCTCTCAAATAAATAAATAAAATCTTTAAAAAAAAGAAAAGAAAAAAAACCATACAAGCTCAAACAACCCATGAATCAAAGAAGAAACCACAAGGGGAACTAGAAAATGTTTAGAGCTGAAGAGAAATAAAAACACAGTGTGCCAAGACCTATGGGGTGCTGCAAAAGCAGGATTAAAGGGAAATTTTATAGCTGTAAATGCCTACACTGAAAAATAAATCTCAAATCAATAGCCTAATTTTATTTTATTTTATTTTTAAAGATTTTATTTATTTATTTGACACAGAGAGAGATAGTGAGAGAGGGAACACAAGCAGGGGGAGCAGCAGAGGGAGAGGGAGAAGCAGGCTTCCCGCTGAGCAGGGAGCCCGATGCGGGGCTCCATCCCAGGACCCTGGGACCATGACCTGAGCCGAAGGCAGACGCTTCACGACTGAGCCACCCAGGCGCCCTCAATAGCCTAATTTTAAAATATAACTCCAGACAAATAAAAGGGTCTACTCTAAACTGAGCACAGACACTACCCTACTTTAGAACTGAATTCTGACTGGATTTCTAAGAGGTCCTACTGACCTATTTAGATACAAAGAAGTTTTTGTGGTTGTTGTTGTTTGGAGTTTTTGTTTTCTTTCAGAAAACCTGAGTGGCTCAGTTGGTTAAGTGTCGGACTCTTGATTTTGGCTCAGGTCTTGATCTCAGGCTCATGAGATGGAGCCCCGCCTTGGGCTCCGCGCTCAGCGGCGAGTCGGCTTGTCCCTCTCCCTCCACCCCTCCCCCCGCTCCCATGAAGATACTCCCATGAAGAACGGATCCATCCCCGTTCACAGTAATCTCACTGGTGCAGCATATACACTTCACTTACCACCAGTGGTGTGGTCATCAGTAATATCTGACCACCGAGGAGGCCAACTCCAGGTTTCAATCCTGGAGGATTAGAATCTGCTTCTTATGATGAACCAGTTTAGGTTACCAAATGTCATATGTCTTAGATTGAGTTCCTCAAAAACACGCCCTGAAGGGAAGATTCATGTGCAAAGGAGGTGGCTTCACCTTCATCCTACAAGGAGACTTGGGAGTGTAAAGCACTCTTCAGAACTGGTCCTGGCTCAAGGCTTGGGAGGTGTCTCCCCAGGGTAGCCAATGACTGACATGCTGCACCTGTCAGTCATTGGCTGCCCTGGGGAGACATAATTCCCAGGCACTGCTAGTGTTCTGTGCATGGAAAAGAATAGAAGGGACCCCAGGCACTTGAGAACCATTTTCCAAAGACAAGTTCCAAAAGCCAGCACACCAAGCCTGTGCAGGTCACATAGAAAATGGTAAAGGACCTGAGGATGTCTGAGCACAGCACCTACAGTGGCTGCAGGGACAAAGAAAATGATCAGCTGTGCGCAGCCACCGCCCCCCACTGCCTCCCCTACCAGAACCCGTTTGTCACGCTCTCGGGCCACCTCCTCCCTCCGTCACTGTGCTCCATGCTTGCTTCTCAGTGCTTCTCGAACATACTGTCTTCAGGCATGTTTGCCTTTGCTCTTCCCTCTATTCAGAATGCTTAGCTCTTAGACTAAAGAATGACTCCCTCTCTGCTCCAAATCACCTTCCCAAAAAAGGCTTTCCATGGCCACCAGTTTCAGAATTAAACACCACTACCCACCATGAGCACCTTTGATTTTAGATTCCCTTCTCCTGCTGTATTTCCTTCATGACCTATTACCTACAACATCTGGAGTTTATGTAGTTTTGCTTCAGATTCTCAGAATTATGACTTACTGGCTGTGTAAATTACCTTCTTTTCTTCTTCAGTATCTTTATGTTTTCCATTTCAGGGCTTTTGTGAATATTAGATGTGGTAATGTGGGTAACGCATGTGAACGTCTTAGAAAAACACCCAGCCACACATTAAATGTTCAGTAAGTGCAAGTGAATGTTTGTTGACTGCCTTTTTCACTCGGGATGTGAGCTCCATTGGGGGCAAGGCTTTCATGGATTTTGACTGCTCTCAATATATAGAACGTTCCCTGACCCATGGTACGTGTTCAAAAATAATGCTGAGTTAATTACACAAATTTTTCTCTCCTTAACACATGCTCCTTTCACTCCATAGTTCCCTTCAGCTTTCTTCATAATCGGTAGTGATGTCTATGGCTGAATTGATTGTTAAAGCAACTGAAAGCAACAAATCAACCATGCCTCAAAAACTCAATTTTCTGAAAGAATTCACTGGCCCTGCTCTCTGCTACCTGTATGGAAGACAGTGAAAGAATGAAATCAAATGCAACAGAAGGCGTTTGAGTGTGTGCCCACGGCTATTACCTGTTCCTTTGGAGTATTGGACACTGATGATTTGGGCAACAGTTTTTATACTTCCACACTGGTTTTGTTTGTTTTTGTTTTTGTTTTGTTTTGTTTTGTTTTGTTTTGCTGAGAACTTGTTTCGTTGTCCATGTTTCACAAGTTGACGTCAGTAACACTGGAGAGAATGAGCAAGTGATTCTAACATGTCCTTCCCTCTGCCACCATCTCGTACCCATTAGTGATTTGATTTAGAAGTTAATTCTTCTACTTTTATCCAAATAATTATAGTGATGCCAGAAGGTGCGCTCGTAAGTATCACTTACCATCTGTGAAAAACAAGTCATTGGAGGGATAGCTTCCCATCCCCAATATTTCTATATCATCCTTAGAAATCTTTGTCACAATTCAGTTTGATCCCTGGTAATATATTGGCCCCATATATAAGAATTTGTATAAAGCAAATTCTTTTCTATTTCCTTCTTAACAGGTCTTAAATCTTTCTTATCTACTTACCATCACAAAGATCCAAAGCTCTGTGCAAACATGCAGGTCTATAAAAGCAAGACAATCAAAGACAAAAACAATAAGAACAAAAACAGAATGGGAGGATAAACAAACAAACAAAAAATTCCCAGAGGTCATCAACCTGAAGGCTTAACTCCCAACCTTAACTGGGTGCTCAGAGTGTTTGGACCTGTGAACTGAGAGCTCGAGGTAAAGTTAAGGACGGAGAATGGCCTCTTCTGGCCATTGTGATCATAGTTCCTATTTGTGGTACTGTGCAATGTATTGTTTGTTGTTGCTATTGTTTGGTGAGGCAAGGGAAACATGATCTGATTTAAAGCAAAAAAAATTCTGAAAATGTATTAAAAAGATACCATAGAAGGATCTGCCTCTATTGTCAGAGGAGGCATTACAAACTCCAGAATTAGAATCTTGCTTGTTCTTCCTACAAACTTACTCTAAAAACTGAACATCTACTAAACAGTTTCTGAGGGGACATGTCACTATTTTTGTAAAGTTATCTTCTAGTTTACTCTAAGTATATGTCATTCATTGAAAAAAATTGGAAGCTACCACATTACACAAAATAGAAAGGTTTATATGCCTGAGGACTAATCTTGTCAGTTTAGCCCTTTGTTTTCTGATGAAAATAATTAATACATTCAACTTTTATATACTCTTATGAATCTTAGAATCTTCTGCAATTCTTCTGTGACAATCTTCTGGGTCCTTACTACTTTGATAGCCTTTATTGTCATTTTGTCAAATTGTCATTCTTTAATATTATTATTTTCCAGATTTTCTTAAAGAATCTTGATTATATGCACTAGAGGAGAGTTGTGCAGCACTTTGTAACATGCATGGAACTGAATGCTCATGTGAAACTTGATGCTCACTCATTCTCATGGGCCGGCCTACGATTGTGCAAAATTACTCAGTCACACACTGTAAATTGTTCCCTTTCTCTCTATTAAGAAACAAACAAGCAAACAAAAAAGAAGGTAGGACAGCTCAACACTGTAAAGATGGTAGTTTAATCCATTTAATAAATGTAATGTGTATTTAATACAAACGCCAGCCTTTTTCTTTCTTTTTTTATTGAAAACAGAGTGTTACTAAAGTTCTATGAAAAATTAATATGGAAGAATGGCTAAGAATTCCCGAAGAAGAACTATGTGCGCATACTGTACCAAGCAGGCATTGAAACATGCTATAATTCCTCTAATTAAGCAGGAGGTTCCTGGCACATAACTGGGCAGAAAGACCAGTCCAATAGAGTCAAAAATCTAGGAAGAGAGTCAAGTACAAATGAAATTTTAGTACATGATAAACATGGCATCACTGACTGGAGCAAAGGTAGACTTTTTCAATAAATCATGGCAGAATGATTTGAGAGCTGTTTAGAAAAAGAGAAGAGTAGATCGCTCTCACAGTGTATACAAGAATAAACTTCATGTGAATCATAAATCTCATGTAAGTAAAAATGAAATCATACAAAACTAGAAAATTGAATGAATTCCTCCATGTGAGGAAAGGCTTTCAAACTATGACCAAAATTCAGATGTAATAAAAAAATTAATAAATTAAGCTACCAAATGTTTAGAAACCTACTTTTGCCTGAAAAAGAAAAACATTTATCAAAGTTAAAATACACATGACACGTAAATGGAAAAGGAGTCTGAGAGATGATGCAAAGTGGCTGCTATTGAGGTCTGAGTCTCTTTCTGGGATGAAAATGAGCACACTTTTAGAACAGGAGAATGTTCTACAGTTGAGTCTGGTGTTGGTTGTACAACTCTGTGAATACACTAAAAACTATGGAATTATCCATACTGAATTGAATGGGTGAATTGTATGTGAATTTTTTCTCAATAAAGCTATCACTTTTAAAAAATGGGTAAATAGTACCTTTTCATGGGAGAAAATTGGTGTATCCCAACTTAACCAAGTGATCAAAACTAATATCGCTGACAATGAGTCAAAATGACACTTGTGGGGGGGCGCCTGGGTGGCTCAGTCAGGGTGACTCTTGGTTTTAGCTGGGCTCATGATCTCGGGGTCATGCAATTGAGGCTCGTGTCAGCTCTGTGATCAGCTCAGAGTCTTTTTGGGTTTCTCTCTCCCTCTGCTCCTCCCCCCATGCTCACTCACTCTCTCTCAAATAAATAAATAAATCTTTTTAAAAAAATGACACCTGTGACTTCATATACACTCATCTAAGAAGGACATGGTATCACCTATGTAGTGTCCCTGCCAGTGCAAAACTGATTATCAACTTGATTATATGAGAATAATCCAACAAAGCCAAATCTAGGGACAGTTTAGAAAACTGTCTGTACCATTCAAAATCATCAATGTACCATTCAAAATCATCAATGTTGTGAAAGACAAAGGTTGATGAGGTACTGTTTCTGGCTCAGGGAGGCTAATATGATCATAATGGAATATATTTCACCATCTTAGAATGGATAACAGATCAGACAGGAAACAAATCTATAAACAACCTTGGGATAACTGGTAAACTTGGAATTGAAGTGTATGGTAAGATGACAGCTAGTAGACCAATATTAAATTCCCTGAAATTGAAAGTTGTATTGTGATCTTCTAAGGGAATTTCCTTATTGAGAGAGAGAGCCTCATTAAAGTGTTTCCTTGTAAAGCATCTAGTAGGGATGTTTGCAACTTCCGCTCAGATGGGTCATCAAAAATTATATTAGAAATATACATATTCTATATGACATAATGTATACATTATGCACAAACATATGAATATATAATTATATGTTATATATAAATATGTAGAGAGATTGATAAAGAGAGACAGATGAAAATGGAGAGCCAGAGAAGGAAGGAGAGAGAAAGCCACATAATAGTATGTAAATAAATCAGAAATCCAGGTGGAGCTCATAACTGTACCCTGTATAAATTTTTGTAAGTTTAAATTTAGTTTACTTTTTTAATTAAAAGTTTAAAATGTAGATTGTTATTTAAATGAGAGTGCAATTATTAAGGAAATATTAAATTTACTGTTTTATTCATAGACAAAAAATTTTTGGCAACTTTAATTTTCCAGTGCTGTTCTTGAGTTACTTACAGTGCATGCCTCCTTGACCAGGACACAGAAAAAGATCAGAACACTGTAGAGAACCTCTGGTCTAGGAAAAGGGAATTGGCAAACAATCAACATTTCCTTTTGGCGGGGGTTGCTATTTACGATATAGGTAAGATATTTGTAAATATTGTTTCTGAAATGTTTTAAATATTGGAAGAGCCTAGAAATTAGGTTTTAAAGTATTGGTTAATGAGCACAAGTATGTCGGATGAGAGGAAAACGTGGTATGACAGATTTAATGAATGTAGTAGAATGTTAGTTATCCATTCCGAAAAAAAGGAAAATGTTATATTTCTTTTTTTTCTTTTTGAGGCAGCTTTCAATGTGTTTGTTAAGTTCTACTCAGCAGTTTCCTATAATTCAAACTTAACTTGACTGATGAAATGGTTCTATAAAATTATTTCTTGGAACAAATCCATTTCTCTATTCGGTTAGGTGACATCCAGCCAAAGCATTAATTAGTCACTGATCTAAACAGCTAAGTGGTGTGTCCATCTGAGTTCACACTTACACCTTCACACTCGGCAGGGCTCTCGGTCCGTGTGTGTGTGTGTGTGTGTGTGTGTGTGTGTGTATGCGGTGAGTAAAGTCAAGGCCAGACAGAAAATATTTCCTACACAACCTATAGCTCTTCAGAAAAGCCAATGTGAATGATTCCATCAGCTGAAGTTGGGATCAGCTCCAGCAGAGAAGAAGAATAGTTAAATCTGGAGACAGACAGACTAGGTTTTCCTCATTTTCTCTTAGATCCAGTCAATATCATGTAACCACAAATAGGCTGAGGACTGTGTATGTGATTCTGGATAAAGGAATCAATTATCAATGACTGGAAATCTTTGCAGCTATTTCTGTGTGACAAGGTTGACACTCATACCAAAAGCAAACAAGTATATTACAAAATAAGGAGAATGTCCTCTAATCTTAGTGACCAATACCTAGAGAGTCCTGAAGGAAACCCATGCCTGAGTATGTATCTATTATATGATCAAAGGTGGCCTTTCAAATCCATGGTCTGTGTGTGTTGGGGGGATTAAAAACATGACTTGGAATTAAATAGCTGTGCATTGGGAAAAAAACAAAACAGAAAACAGATGCATACCTCACATCATATAAAAAGTTATATTCCAGAACCAGTTAGCAGTTAATATGAAATATATATAAATTATAATACAGTATAAGGGCATATTTTTATAATTTTTGTGGCACATCCTTTCTAAGCATGACACATGTATCAAGTGCCATAAGGAAATGACTAATTTCTATTCATAAAAATGAAAAAAAGTTTATAGCTAAGATTATATATAGTTAAAAAAATCTCAACTGGGTGAAAATATTGACACATTACATAATAAATGATACTTTTCATATAAAGAGTTCTTATAAATAAATAGTAAATGATTATTAAAAACAGAGAAGATATAAAAATTAATAACATATATTGAGCACTTAACGACTGAGATGGTATGTCAGGTACCTTACATACATCGTGTGCACACGTGTGTGTGTTATTGGACATTTATCATTTATTCTGTGCCAGTACCATTCTGTAAGTGGTACATATCAGCCGTGAATATGGTTTTTCCTGGGGTCTGGAGAGGGATAAAAGAGAGGGGAGGTAAAGAATTACTTTCCATTAGTTTTTCTGTGAGTTTACTAATATTTGAATCTTGTACAAAGAAATGGACACTTACATTACCATTTACAAAAATTAAAAACCACATCGACAGTGGGAATTATGAACAGATTGTTGTGGCTGTGGTTTTTTAGGAATTGTAGGTCTGCATGCAGTACACATGCATAATGCTTGCCTTAGGTAATATGTTACTGTTGCAGGATTGGATTCAACCTACCTGTCACAATACTCTGGAGTAGAAGCTACTGAACAGTGTTGGTTTCAATTGGTATTTACGTGACACTTCTATCTGGTCACAAATTAATTTATGGAATCATTTGGAAATTTTTATAACTGATTAATCTAATAACAAATATTCCCTATATTCAAAATGTTCTGTTAATTACCCTTTAAAACACTTGCCTAGTATTTTGTATATCAGCACCCTACTCTTAACATGTTTAATATTTCATCAAAATATATTTTCAGACTCTGCATATGTTTAACGTCAATGTCTCTAAAATGGGTAAAAATGTGTCACGTAGAGCAAGCCTTCATTCCTCTCCCACATACACATTATACTCTTAATTTTCCCCCAAAGTAGAAATCTTCCTGAGATTTTTCCCTTCAAGTCCACTCTCAGACCCTCAGGTCAGGAAATGAGGCTCATATTTCTCTCGCCCTAATTCTCCCATGCACCAGGTTTATGGTTTCCACCTTGAGTTGCCATTACCAGTGAGGCTGAGTTATTATAGACCAAGTTGAAATGAACCAGGAAATGTGTTTCTCACAATATTTCACAATTCCTAATGCAGCTAACATTAGCCTGCAGGTACAGGCTCTGATAGCATCCCCCAGATTGCCATCAGAGTTCAAATGGAATGGGAGCCACAGAATGTTTCAGTTCACATTAGAAAGATGTATCTCTGCCAAGCATTTGGCATGGGGTCAATGTAAAGCTGAGATCTTCATCCGTTGAGTCACCATTCGGATACCCCTAAATAATGCAGATGGGAATTTATCGGCCGTCAGCCTCTGCGGTCTTTCGCTATCACCGCGCAGACTGATTTCCCTTTGCTTAATTGAGACAAGTGTGGGAAGGAGGCAGACGTCGTTCAGCACTTCCTCAGTGTTCTTCTTTTTCGTGTTAATGCCTTCCTGGGGTACAGTGCCAGATACGCAGAAGAGCGCGCTAGAGTCTACAGCTGAATGATTTCCAAAATGAGCACTCAAGTAACCAACACTTGGATGAAAATATTGACCATTACCAACATCCCCGTTTGGTGTCAACCCTGTCCACGCCAGGATTTTAGGGAAACTACTGACACAGGTCTCAGTTACTTCCGGACCAAAGTGGGTGCTGCTCAGGAGGGAGCCTGAGAGTTCCAGTCGGAAGCTACCACTGACCTCTGCCACTGACCACATGTGGGTTTAACGTGCTACCAGCTACTTCCAGTGAATAATGTGTTTGTTTCCTTCTCCCCAGTCCATCAGATTTTATCTGAGTGCTTTCCTTGCAGAATTAAAATGGAAAGCTGTTTGGCAAGGGCATGTGGTAAACCCCAGCACTCAGACATCAGGCTCAGAAGAGCAGGTGTGGTGTTACCAACAAACACAACCGGCACACCTTCCCATAGTCTTCTAAAACCATCTTGTACAGCACAAACATGATTTAATGTTGCATCGACACTCATTGGGAACCACAAATTGGAGAAAAAAAAATTGAGGTGCTAAGGGATTAACTGCAGGGAGTCAAGAAAGACTCGTGGGTTCTTTATATTTCAGGTTGTTAAAAAAACTGTCCTTCATGGAGCACTTGGGTGTTACATGCAAACAATGAATCATGGAACACGACATCAAAAACTAATGATGTAATGTATGGTGATTAACATAACAATAAAAAATTTTTTAAAAACTATCCTTCTTTTATTTTACTTTACTATAGAAATTCAGTATTCACAAAGCCGAAAGAATTGTACAATGAAATCGACATTCTCATCTTCCAATCTCTTGCCCCACCTTATCACTTTCCTTATGGACCGTTGACATAAATCCAAAATATCCTTTTATCTGTGAATATTTATTATGTATACCTAAAAGATAACACTTTCAAAATATAACTGCAACATTATTTATCATGCCCAAAATATGTATAAAAATAATTCCTTAATAACATAAAGTCTTTAGACAGTTTTCAGATATCTCTGTTTGATAATTGTTAGTGGATTTTTAAAATGAGGGGTCTGATAGGGTCTGCACATTGCAATTGGTTGATAAGTTGCTTAAGTTTCTTTTAATCTCTAGGTTTTTCTCTCTCTCTCCTGCCCTCATTCTGACCCTTTTTCTATCTCTAGCAATTCATTTATTGAAGACTCAAGTGGTTTTCCACAGTACGATTCTAACTGATTGCATCAGTGGGTTTTATGTAATGTGCTTGGTTACAGTTAGACTGAGAGGGTTGATTGGATTCTGGAATGTGCTACTGTGTACTTCCATCAGAACACACACCAGCTTTCTCCCCTTTGGTGGTTTTAACTGTTACCTATAATCATTTCCTGCTATTTATCTTTGTATTCACAAAGATAAATAGCAGGAAATGTTTTGCCTCTATCATTTTACCTTTATAATTTTGAGTTTGTTCATAAAAAGTCCATAAAGAGAGGGGCACCTGGGTGGCTCAGCCAGTTAAGCATCTGCTTTTGGCTCAGGTCATGATATCAGGGTCCTCGGATTGAGCCCTGTATCAGGCTCCCTGCTCAGCGGGGAGTCTGCTTCTCCCTCTCCCTCTGTGCTGCCTTGCTCTCTCTGACTCTCTCTTGCTCTCTCAAGTACATAAGTAAAATTTAAAAGAAAAAAAAAAAGAGTCCCAAAAGAGAAATCCCAACAGTCAAGTGTTCGGTTACCCTTAAGTTCATATTGGAAAAGTTGGATAGACACTTAAATCTTTCCTTATGTATCAGTTTTCAAATAGTTTCCTTAGAACCACAAATGTGGTCGGTGTGTGCCCAATTGCAGCCCTGCTCCTTGAAAGTTATGTAACATTGGCAAAATTGCTTGTCCTCTTTGCAGATAATTGACTGGTAAAGATTTTGGACAGTTCGATATAATGTCCATAAAATGCCTAGCAGACTTTCTTGCACATAGTAAAACTCAGTCCATGATCATCATTGTCACTGTTTGCTTGAATCTCCCAGATCCAGTCTGCCCATGGATAATCTAGTCATGTGCTTTGTTGGAGGCCATATGTATGGCCTGAGGATAGAGGAGAAAATAGAGAATCCTGGTTTTTTAAAGCAAATACAGTTTTGGAACTGCAGTCTTACTGAGTTAATGTTCACCTAGCTGCCAAATGGAAGAAAATATGCTGCAGCTATTCTAGATTTATGGGCGTCACATATAGAAAAGAAAAAGAGCATGCATTGCTGACTCATCCCTTGAACAGAAATGATAATGTTTCTTCTGCCTGTTGTTTGGTTACCTGACATCTATGGGAACATATATGAAAAGTGTTGGGAAAAAAAGAACATTGAACAAACTGATCTAAGAGCAGAATGAAAAAATATATATATTTGTGTTTACACAAATACTATGTATGTATATATATATATATTTATTTGTTTATTAGTTTGTTTATTTTACCATGGAGAGTACGTCCTGTGCACTGAATTAGTTTCATAGTAGTTGGAAAGAATATGCATACTTCATGCTTCTCTGCCATGCTTTTATGCCCCCTCCTAGGTGAATGGACCTCAAAATGCTAGTTTTTTTATGGGATACCATGGGATCAGGGAGGGTAATAACAGGTTTGAGATAGGAAAACAAGAGTTAAAAAACAAATAATCCAGTTAAGAAATGGGCAGAAGACATGAACAGACATTTTTCCAAAGAAGACATATAGGTGGCCAACAGACACATGAAAAGATGCTCAACATCACTCATCATCAGGGAAATACAAATCAAAACCTCAATGAGATACCACCTCACGCCAGTCAGAATGGCTAAAATCAACAACACAAGAAACAACAGGTTTTGGCAAGGATGCAGAGAAAGGGGAACCCTCCTACACTGTTGGTGGGAATGCAAGCTGGTGCAGCCACTCTGGAAAACACTATGGAGGTTCCTCAAAAAGTTCAAAACAGAACTACCTTACCATCCAGCCACTGCACTACTAGGTATTTACCCAAAGGATACAAAAATACTGATTCGAAGGGCACATGCACCCTGATGTTCAGAGCAGCATTACCAACAATAGCCAAACTATGGAAAGAGCCCAAATGTCCATTGACTGATGAATGGATAAAGAAGATGTGTTATATATATCTGGATATGAAATGGAATATTACTCAACCATCAAAAAGAGTGAAATCTTGCCATTTGCAACAATGTGGATGGAACTAGAGAGCGTTATGCTAAGTGAAATAAGTCAGAAAAAGACAAATATCATATGATTTCATTCATATGTGGAATTCTAGAAACTAAACAGATGAACATAGGGATGAAAAAAAAGAGATAGGCAAACCAGTAATTAGACTCTTAACTAGAGAGAACACTGAGGGTGGATGGAGGGAGGGAAGTGGGGGATGGGTTAGACAGGTGATGGATATTAAGGAAGCACTTGTGAGGAGCACTGGGTGTTATAAGTGTTTAGTTTCTACTCCTGAAGCTAATTCTACACTGTATGTTAACTAACTGGAATTTAAATAAAAACTTGAGACCAAAAAAATAAATATAATCTTTGAATCTTTTAATAAAATCTAGTTTCGGCCTGAAAAGAAATAATTGTTTTTTTCAATTGGAATTTTATATGAGCTTGCAAGAAAAGGAGAGTAAAAGTGCTTATACAGATGGCTAACTCAACAGATAAGAACTTGATCATTCTAAGGTCAAGACCTCAGGTCTCCTGTGGGCTCATTATTTTCACACGTTTTCATGTCCAGGGAGTACATATTTAACCCAGGTCAGTCATTTCATAAATGCTTGTCCTGTTTATACTCATGAGGAATGAATTCTTGAATTTCTAACTGTACAACTAAAAGGAGAATTTAAAGTACACCCATAAAATGCTGGATTAGTAGTTTCAGCCTCAAATTTAAGCCTATGTTAATATTATTATGATCATTATTATCCATCATTTTTTTATGGGTGAGTCCCATTAATCCATTAATTTATATGTGGGGCTGCTGATTGTCTTCTTTATGGTCGGCCAATCCCTTTAACTTATTGAAACATTGGAAAATTCACAAGTCATACAATCAACCTGAGTTGATCTGTAGCTGTCCAGAATACTCCTTATACCCTTCAGAGTATCCATAGAGAAAAAGCCCATTTTACCCTGAAATAAGCATGAGAAATAAAGCCTCCCTTGCAGCTAGACTGACAGCATGTGACCTTGCCCCTCCTGTCGGTCTGCTGCACTTGGACTTGGAATAAATAGCAAATTTAGGGGAGAGATCATGGAACATCACTTCCAGGAACAGGAACTGGCAACATCAGGCTCCGGGGATAGGAGCAGGAACAGTAGAAGCAGCATGATGTGCACACAGAGGACAGTGTTTGGTCCGAGGTGACGTGCATGGGTCCAGTGGCTACGGGACAGCAAAGCCATGCACACAGTGCTCGTACATGAGGAGCCTTAGATCTGTTGCTAGCTGCCACATGAACTGGTTTCCCCTCTTCCTGGACATTTTGTCAACCTGATTCTCTAACCTTCTTAACCTTTTCTTTGTTCTCACCCATTATTCTATCTATAAATTCTCCACTTAAATTAGCCAATTTGGTTTTTCTGTATGAAATGAAGAACTTAACAGGTATGGAGAGTTATCACAGACCCATACAGAAGTGCACATAATCTGAGACTGATTTTCTAGACAGGGCTGAAATGAAAAACTCAACAAGTATTTGGGGAACGAATTCTGGCCATCTTTAGCATGAAAAGGAAAACAGTACTCTTCCTTCCTCTCTGAACTCTAAACATGTGCATAGATGTGATAATACCTTTCCAATAAATCTAAACAGTGTTCACTATCTACATTTAAGACTTGGCCTAGAAAGGACTGGCATGATATCTTCAGAGCACTAAACGAGAAAAATATGCAGCCAAGAATACTATATCCAGCTAGGCTATCATTGAAAATAGAAGGAGAGATAAAAAGCTTCCAGGACAAACAAAAACTAAAGGAATTTGCCAACACAAAACCAGCCCTACAAGAAATATTGAAAGAGGTCCTCTAAGCAAAAAGAGAGCCTAAAAGCAGCATAGATCAGAAAGGAACACAGACAATACAGTCACAGACACCTTACAGGCAATACAATGGCACTAAATTCATACCTTTCAATAGTTACCCTGAATGTAAATGGGCTCAATGCCCCAATCAGAAGACACAGGCTATCAGATTGGATTAAAAAACAAGACCCATCAATATGCTGTCTGCAACAGACTCATTTTAGACCCAAAGACACCCCCAGATTGAAAGTGAGGGGGTGGAAAACAATTTACCATGCTAATGGACACCAAAAGAAAGCTGGGGTGGCAATCCTTATATCAGACAAACTAGATTTTAAACCAAAGACTGTAATAAGAGATGAGGAAGGACACTATATCCTACTTAAAGGGTCTATCCAACAAGAAGATCTAACAATTGTAAATATCTATGCCCCTAACGTGGGAGCAGCCAATTATATAAGGCAATTAATAACAAAAGCAAAGAAACACATTGACAACAATACAATAATAGTGGGGGACGTTAACACCCCCCTAACTGAAATGGACAGATGATCTAAGCAAAAGTTCAACAAGGAAAGAAAGACTTTAAATGAAACCATGGACCAAATGGACTTTACAGACATATTCAGAACATTCCATTCCAAAGCAACAGAATACACATTCTTCTCTAGTGCCCATGCAACATTCTCCAGAATTGATCACATCCTAGGTCACAAATCAGGTCTCAACCGGTACCAAAAGATTGGGATTATTCCCTGCATATTTTCAGACCACAATGCTTTGAAACTAGAACTCAATCACAAGAGGGAAGTTGGAAAGAACTCAAATACGTGGTGGCTAAAGAGCATCCTACTAAAGAATGAATGGGTCAACCAGGAAATTAAAGAAGAATTAAAAAAATTCATGGAAACCAATGAAAATGAAAACACAACTGTTCAAAATCTTTGGGATGCAGCAAAGGCAGTCCTGAGAGGAAAGTATATAGCAATGCAAGCCTTTCTCAAGAAACAAGAAAGGTCTCAAATACACAACCTAACCCTACAGCTAAAGGAGCCGGAGAAAGAACAGCAAATAAAGCCTAAACCCAGCAGGAGAAGAGAAATAATAAAGATCAGAGTAGAAATCAATGAATTAGAAACCAAAAGAAGATTAGAACAGATCAATGAAACTAGGAGCTGGTTCTTTGAAAGAATTAACAAGATTGATAAACCCCTGGCCAGACTTATCAAAAAGAAAAGAGAAATGACCCAAATCAACAAAATCATGAATGAGAGAGGAGAGATCACAACCAACACCAAAGAAATACAAACAATTATAAGAACATATTATGAGCAACTCTATGCCACCAAATTAGATAACCTGGAAGAAATGGGTGCATTCCTAGAGATGTATCAACTACCAAAATTGAACCAGGAAGAAATAGAAAACCTGAACAGACCTATAACCACTAAAGAAATTGAAGCAGTCATCCAAAATCTCCCAAGAAACAAAAGCCCAGGGCCAGATGGCTTCCCAGGGGGAATTCTATCACACATGTCAAGAAGAATTAATACCTATTCTCCTGAAACTGTTCCAAAAAATAGAAATGGAAGGAAAACTTCCAAACTCATTTTATGAGGCCACCATTCCCTTGATCCCAAAACCAGACCAAGACCCCATCAAAAAGGAGAATTACAGACCAATATCCTTGATGAACATGGATGCAAAAATTCTCACCAAAATACTAGCCAATAGGATCCAACAGTACACTAAAAGGATTATTCACCATGACCAAGTGGGATTTATCCCTGGGCTGCCAGGATGGTTCAACATCCGCAAATCAATCAATGTGATACAATACATTAACAAAAGAAAGAACAAGAATCATATGATCCTCTCAATAGATGCAGAAAAAGCATTTGACAAAGGAGAGGATCCTTTCTTGATCAAAACTCTTCAGAGTATAGGGATAGAGGGTACATACCTCAATATCATAAAAGCCATCTACGAAAAACCTACAGCGAATATCATTCTCAATGGGGAAAAGCTGAGAGCTTTTCCCCTAAGGTCAGGAACGCAGCAAGGATGTCCACTCTCACCACTGCTATTCAACATAGTATTAGAAGTCCTAGCCACAGCAATCAGACAACAAAAAGAAACCAAAGGCATCCAAATCGGCAAAGAGGAAGTCAAACTCTCACTCTTTGCAGATGATATGACATTGTATGTGGAAAACCCAAAAGACTCCACCCCAAAACTGCTAGAACTCATCCAGGAATTCAGTAAAGTGGCAGGATATAAAATCAATGCACAGACATCAGTGGCATTCCTATACACCAACAACAAGACAGAAGAGAGACAAATCAAGGAGTCAATCCCATTTACAATTGCACCCCAAACCATAAGATTCCTAGGAATAAATTTAACCAAAGAGGCAAAGGATCTGTACTCAGAAAACTATAAAATACTCATGAAAGAAATTGAAGAAGACACAAAGAAATGGAAAATCGTTCCATGCTCATGGATTGGAAGACCCAACATTGTGAAGATGTCAGTGCTACCTAGAGCAATCTACACATTCAATGCAATCCCCATCAAAATACCATCCACCTTTTTCAAAGAAATGGAACAAATAATCCTAAAATTTGTATGGAACCAGAAGAGACCCCGAATAGCCAGAGGAATATTGAGAAAGAAAAGCAAAGCTGGCGGCATCACAATTCCGGACTTCCAGCTCTATTACAAAGCTGTCATCATCAAGACAGTAGGGTACTGGCACAAAAACGGACACATCGATCAATGGAACAGAATCGAGAGCCCAGAAATGGACCCTCAACTCTATGGTCAACTTATCTTTGACAAAGCAGGAAAGAATGTCCAATGGAAAAAAGACAGTCTCTTCAACACATGGTGTTGGGAAAATTGGACAGCCACATGCAGAAGAATGAAACTGGACCATTTCCTTACACCACACACAAAAATGGACTCCAAATGGTTGAAAGACCTAAACGTGAGAGAGGAGTTCATCAAAATCCTAAAGGAGAACACAGGCAGCAACCTCTTTGACCTCAGCCACAGCAACTTCTTCCTAGAAACATCGCCAAAGGCAAGGGAAGCCAGGGCAAAAATGAACTATTGGGATTTCATCAAGATAAAAAGCTTTTGCACAGCAAAAGAAACAGTCCACAAAACCAAAAGACAACCGACAGAATGGGAGAAAATATTTGCAAATGACATATCAGATAAAGGGCTAGTATCCAAAATGTATAAAGAACTTGTCAAACTCAACACCCAAAGAAAAAATAATCCAATCAAGAAATGGGCAGAAGACACGAAGAGACATTTTTCCAAAGAAGACATCCAAATGGCCAACAGGCACATGAAAAAGTGCTCAACATCGCTCGGCATCAGGGAAATCCAAGTCAAAACCTCAATGAGATACCACCTCACACCCGTCAGAATGGCTAAAATTAACAAGTCAGGAAACGAGAGATGTTGGCGGGGATGCGGAGAAAGGGGAACCCTCCTACACCGTTGGTGGGAATGCAAGCTGGTGCAACCACTCTGGAAAACAGTATGGAGGTTCCTCAAACAGTTGAAAATAGAGCTACCATATGATCCAGCAATTGCACTACTGGGTATTTACCACAAAGATACAAATGTAGGGATCCGAAGGGGTATATGCACCCCAATGTTTATAGCAGAAATGTCCACAACAGCCAAACTGTGGAAAGAGCCAAGATGTCCATTGACAGATGAATGGATAAAGAAGAGGTGGTATATATACACAATGGAATATTATGCAGCCATCAAAAGGAATGAGATCTTGCCATTTGCAACGACGTGGATGGAACTGGAGGGTGTTATGCTGAGTGAAATAAGTCAATCAGAGAAAGACATGTATCATATGACCTCACTGATATGAGGAATTCTTAATCTCAGGAAACAAACTGAGGGTTGCTGGAGTGGTGGGGGGTGGGAGGGATGGGGTGGCTGGGTGATAGACATTGAGGAGGGTATGTGCTATGGTGAGCACTGTGAATTGTAGAAGACTGATGAATCACGGATCTGTACTTCTGAAACAAATAATGCAACATATGTTAAAAAAAAGAAGAAGATAGCAGGAGGGGAAGAATGAAGGGGAGTAAGTCGGAGGGGGAGAGGAACCATGAGAGACGATGGACTCTAAAAAACAAACTGAGGGTTCTAGAGGGGAGGGGGGTGGGGGGATGGGTTAGCCTGGTGATGGGTGTTAAAGAGGGCACGTTCTGCGTGGAGCACTGGGTGTTATGCAGAAACAATGAATCTTGGAACACTACATCAAAAACTAATGATGTAATGTATGGTGATTAACATAAGAATAAAAAATTATTAAAAAAAAAAAGACTTGGCCTAGCAAACCTCCATGCCAGTGTGAGTGAAAATATTGGACTGCATGCGTATGAACAGGAAAGTGTATCAGATGATCTTCCCTCAGCGGTTTGCTCAATAGGTTTTTGTCTTGTGCTTGCATTTGAAAAATAAGTGGTGTATTTTTGCTATAATTTTCCACTGTTAAGTAAGTTTAAAAGGCCTGCGCACCTGGGTAGCTCAGTTGTTTAAGCGACTGCCTTTGGCTCAGGTCAGGATCCTGGAGTTCCAGGATCGAGTCCCGCATGGGGCTCCCTGCTCAGCGGGAGTCTGCTTCTCCCTCTGACCCTCCCCCCTCTCATGTGCTCTCTCTCTCTCATTCTCTCTCTCAAATAAATAAATAAAATCTTTTTTAAAAAAAGTTTAAAAGGCCTTTTCAGGAAAGAGAAATGCCTGTGAAGAAAGTAGGTGAGTCTATTGGGCACCAAAAAGTCATACATTGGAAGAAAATGTTTTAAGTAGTAAAGTGTGTTGGGAGAGGTGACTACATAAAAGACATAGTCGTGACCATGCACATATTCCCACCTACTCTGTGTAAGAGTTGTTCTCTGCATGAGAAAATAAAGACAACGTATGAAAGTCTTGTTGGTTCTGGAAAATTTCAACACGCTATTTCTACATGGCATAATAATTATGGAAAAAAAATCAGAAGTAACTTGCTCAGTACATGGATAATTGCAGTGAGCATAGGATGAGACTGAGCACCACATCTGCACAGCAGAACGTGTCGAATGTATTTGGAAATCAGAATGAGGCCACAGTGGAGGAATAAGGTGATCTAGTGAAGGAACTGAGAATCCGTGAATTCAAGATAGATCATGGGTTAAGGAGCTTCTGTTAATACTCAGGCTGCAGCAGTTCTTTGCTGTGAATTGCAAAATTTTGTTGTTGCTTACTTGAAGCCTCTGGGGAAATGATTGACACAAAGCAAACAAGTCTTCATAAGCAGCCCGAATTTAGTGAGACACGCACAGATCGGCTATAAACCATTATCAACACATAGCAAATTAGTATGGAGAAAGACGTTTTACTCCATGCTCATTGTTGGCATGAGAAAAAAGAAAAGGAAACTCGTGGGTATTACATGCCCCATCTTTACAAGGATCTTAACATTATGCAGACCAGCTAACTGCTGTTGACAGTGAGTTGGGTGATAATATGAGCACTTGAAAAAATTCACTTTCCACAAAGCAATTATAAGTTGAGGCAGCTGTGTAAGCGATCTCAAGCAGAGCTAATGCAAGCTGGTGATCATTTCTGGTATGCCAGTATTTAGTCCAGCCACCCCATCTCTTCCTTGTAGTTTCAAGTGCCAAACAAGAAGAGTGTTCACCAACAGCCTGGAATGGGCACTGTGCACAGGGCGGGCTGTTTCAGCCTCTGTGCACCCAGCGTCCTCTACGGAGGCTGCAGAGAACAGCAGTATGAACTCTGCGTCTGTCACAGAGTTTATCAGAGGTTAGACATTGCTGTGCTAATTTAAGCCTGGAGCCTTTGCGATTTTTCCTCTTTGGTGAGTTAACTGAAACTAGGTCAAGTGGTACCTCACACTAATGGGTATTGAAAGGACGGAATCATCTTCATTTAAGGTAAGGGAGAAATCCACAGACTTGCGGAATGGACACAGGGAACACTTGTTTTTTGTTGGACGAAAGGTTTCAATGATTCCAGCCACTTTAGTGGGTAAAGAATCCCAAAGAGACAAGAAGCACAGTCTTGTGTTTTATTTCTTCTTTCATTTTCTTTCAATTCTGTTCCTCCTAGAATTTTGTATAAGGCATAGTTGTAGTAATAATTCTGCAGTTGAAAAATAGCAGGGCATGTTGAAGTCGAAAGAAAAGGAGTAGCGTCCGTTTCCCCAGGTATCCTGCTGGATGGGTGACTGGTAAAACTTTCAGTTGCCCTTCTTTGGGGGAAGGTGAGAATGCATTTTAGATTCATGAAAGATGATGTATTACATTAGGCTGGAATTGCTTTATTTTACTTTTGTCTTTGAAGTTTAGCTATGTGAAGAAGGTTCTCTGTGCCGGACAGCCAAAAATAATGCTTGTCAGACAAATAGGTAGAGCGTAGTGGACTTTTGTCATGTTCTCTCTGACAAGCATCCAGTCCCCATTTTATGGGTGGGCAACTCCTTACCTGGTGGGTATTAACAGAGACAGAGCCTGCCAGATAGTAGTTTTCTCCGAGCATGAAGTACGGTTTCTGTCCATAGAATTCACTGGCTCTGGACTTGGAATTGGGAAACAAAGACAAAGAACCCATCAGGGCAGGGTGCAGCCCTCATAGAAGGGGCGGACCCTTCCTTGAGGTCTGGAGGTCCATTTTCAGCTTCCCCAGGAGAGGTGCTGTAACAGGGGTGCCTGTGTTCCGTGGGGAATGCAGCAGCCTCCTCCTCGTTGGAACCGTATCTTACACCACTCGCAAAAATTAACTCAAAACACATGAGACTTAGAGGAACTGAAAACATAAAACTTCTGGAAGAAAATGTAGGAAAAAATCTCCCTGACACTGGTGTTGGCAATGTTTCTTTTTGGATATGACACCAAAAGCACAACAAACAAAAGCAAAAATAAACAAGTGGGAATACATTGAACTACAAAGCTGCTGAACAGCAATAGGAATGACCAACAAAATGAAAAAACTCTATGGAATTGGAGAAAATATTTGTAAATAATATATCTGATAAGGGGTTAATATCCAAAATATATAAAGAACTACAACTCAATAGCAACAAGACGAAGAAACCAATTTTAAAATGGACAGGGTAACTGAATAGACAGTTTTCTCCTTTTTTTTTCCCAAGATTTTATTTATTTGAGAGAAAGAGTGAGCATGAGCAGGGGAGAGGGGCAGAGGGGGAGAGAGAAGCTGACTCGCTGCTGAGCAGGGAGCCCGATGCCGGGCTTGATCCCAGGACCCCGGGATCATGACCTGAGCCGAAGGCAGACCCTCAATTGACTGAGCCACCCAGGCGCCCCAAGAATAGACAGTTTTCTAAAGGAGACATACTGATGGCCAACGGGTACACGATAAAGTGCCCGACGTCATCAGAGAAGTGAAAATCAAAAGCACAATGGGATATCCCCTCACAACTGTTACAGTGACTGTCATCAAAAGTCAAGCGTCAATGAGTGCTGGTGGAGAAAAGGAACGCTCGTGCACTGTCGGTGGGGATGCAAACTGCTATAGCCACTGTGGAAAACAGTGTGCAGGAGCCTCATAAAATTAAAAATAGAAGTACCCTCTGACCCAGCGACCTCGTTTCTATGTATACGTCTAAAGGGTATGAAAACAGGGTCCTGAAGGGGTTTCTGCCCTCTCACGTTCGTTGCAGCGTTATTAACGATAGACAAGATGCGGAAGCAGCCTACATGTCTGTCAGTGGCTGAATGCATGAAGGTGTGATATGTGTATGTGATCTGCAATAAAATATTATGCAGCCAGAAGAAAGAAGGAAAGGAAATCTTGCCATTTGAGAAAACATGGATGAGCCTTGAAGGCATTATGCTACATAAAATAAGGCAGAGAAAGACAAATATTTTAGGGAGAACCTGAAAAAGCCAGACTCATAGCAACAGAGAGTAGAATGGTGATTGCCAGGGGCTGAGGTTGGAGGAAATGAGAAGATGTTGGTCAAAGAGTATAAACTTCTATTTCCCTACATTACGGTGGTGGTCTTCTCACAGAATATAAGTGTATCAAATCCATACCCTACACACCTTAAACCTACCCTGTTATGTGTCAGCTGTGTCTAAATAAAGTGGGCAAAAGGCAGATCAGTTAGCAGTGTATTGGATCAGAAAAGGAAACTGCTAAGTGAGTCCAGCTACAATTACTGTAATCCCTCGTAAGGAAAAGGGAAGGGTATCTGAACGCATGACCAAGACTGCAGCTTCTGAGGATGAACATCAGAGGCTGAACACTGATGGGTGAATGAAGTTCAGTAAAATAGTCCAACCAAATAAGAAGACAAGCAAACTGCAAACCACAGGAACTGCTGTGGGTTAGATGCAGTGGTGGTAGAGGGTTGTCAGCATCCAGAGTCACTATAAAGTATCATCTACAAAATCTGGTTATCAGCAACAAAATTATGATACATACAAAGAAACATCAAAGTGTGACCTAATACAAGGATAAAAGCCAGCAACAGACACTGCCTTTGTTAGGGACCCAGTGCCAGAATTAGTGGGAAAAAATTCAAGGCAACTATTATAAATACTTGCAAAGAGTGAAAAGGAAATACGATTAAAGATGTAAGGAGAGGTACAATGGCCATAACACACTAAATTAAAAAATACCATTAAAGAGGAAGAAATTATTTTAAAAAATGGAAATACTGGAGTTGTAAAATACAGTAAACAGAAAGTTCAAGACCGTGACTGAACAGTAAATTTGCGTTGGCAGAGAAAGCATTAGCAAGCCTGTAGATGAATATCTGAATCTAAATACGAAGAGCAAAGAGAAAAATAGTAAAGAACAATGAACAGAGCCTCAAGGAAATGTGAGACACCATTAAGTACACTAACGTGCACTTATGGAAACCAGAAAGGGAGAAGAAACATATGAGTAAAAAAAAAAAAACACTTGAAGAAATAAGGACTAAAAACTCCCCACAGTTGATGAAAAAATATTAAACTGTATATCCAAGAAACTCAAAGAACTCCAAATAAAATAAATGTAAAGGGATCCACAAACAGGCATATCTCAGTAAAAAAGGTTAGGAGACAAAACGAAAACCTTGAAAGCCTCGAGGTGGGGGAGACACCTGTCACATACGAGAAAAGTCCAATAATACATCCCTGTCCTAATTCGCCAGAATATGCAAAGATGCTACCTTAAATGATAAACTTTGCACATTAATCAAGTTAGAGATCTTGAGATGGAAACATTATCTTGGATTATCTGGCTGTGCCCGATGGAATCTGAAGGGTCCTTATAAGAGGAAGGCAGGAGAGTCAGCGTTCGATAGGACTTGTGTCTCCACAAGTAAAAATGGGGATGATATGTTTTGAAGATGCTGTTAAGGGCCACAGACCATGGAATACAAGCAGCACATACAACCTGGAAAAAAGGAAACAGAGTTTTCCCAGAGCCTTCAGAAGGGACACAGACTGTGATATCCATCTCAGACTTTTGACCTCTGGAACTATAGCATAAGAGGTTGAATCAGTAATTTAAAAACTTCCTACAAAAAACAATCTCAGGCATAGATGGCTCTACGGGTGAATTCTACCTAATGTTAAAAGAAGAATTAATACTAATTCTTCACAAAGTCTTCCAAGAATTAAAATAAAACATTAACAGTTTTTATTATTTATTTATTATTTTTTGAAAATTATTTTTTAAGATTTATTTATTTGAGAGAGAGCCCACAAATATGGGGGGTGGGGAAGGGGAGGAGGGAGAAGGAAAAAAATCTTTTAGGCAAAAAATCTGTGGTGAGCACAGAGCCTGATGTGGGGCTCGATCTCAGGACCCTGAGATCACAACCTGAGCCAAAACCAAGAGTCAGAGGCTTATCCAACTGTACCACGCAGGTGCCCCAATACTTTTCATTTAATGAGACTAATATTACACTGATATCAAAACCATGTAAAAATATCACAATAAAATTATAAACTAGTATCTTTTTTAAAAAAATAGTTACAAAAACCCTTAACAAAATATTAGCAATGCATACTTAGCAACATATATAAATGATTATATATGTGTATAACCAAGTGTGATTTTCATAGGAATGTAACATTGTTTGAACATATGAAATTTAATTAATGTAATGCACAATAGTAATAGGTTAACATACAGAAACCACAGTATGTCAGTAGATTGAGAAAATGTATTTGTCACAATGTAACACTTTAATGATAAAAATACTCAATAATCTAGAAATAGAAGGGACCTTCTTCAGCCTGATAAAGGATATCTATGAAACACCCACTGCTAATGTCTTAAATTCTGAAATACTGAATGTTTTCTCCATAAAACTGGGAAAGATAAGGATCTTTGCTCTCCCCACTTCTATTCAGCATTCTACTAAAGGTTTTGGTCTGGTTGGATAGGCAAGAAAAAGAAATGAAGGTCATCTGCTTTGAAAGAAGAAAGAAGTAAAACTAGCTCTTTTTGACAATGGATATATCTTTGGAAAACTTGAGGAACTCACCAGAAATCCATGCAAAATACTAAGTGAATTCAGCTGGGTTGCAGGATTCAGGATCTATATGCAGAAATTCAATTATATTTCTATGACCATTCTGAAAAGTAACTCATAATTTTATTTACAATAGCACCACAGTGAACAAAACAATTAGGTAAAAAATTAAGGAAGGAAGTGCAAGATTTATACACTAAAAGCTACATAGCATTATTGAAAGAAATGAAAAAAGATCTGAATAAATTAAAAGACAGACTGTGATTATCGATCAAAAGATTTGATATTGCTAAGATGTTAGTACTTCCAAAATTGATCTACAAATTCACTACAATCCCTATTAAAAACCCAGCTAGCATTTATTCAGAAATTGACAAACTGATTTTAGGTTAATGTAAAAATGTAAGGGTTTCAAAATAGTGAAAATAATCTCGAGAGGAACCAAGTCGGAGAGCACACATTTCCTGATTTTAAAACATACTAGAAAACTGCAGTAATCAGTACTATATTGTACTGACCTAAGGATAGACATATAGATTGATGGAATAGGATTACGAGCTGAGAAGTAAACCTTTACATTTATTTATTTTTTTAAAGATTTTATTTATTTATTTGAGAGAGAGAGAGAATGAGAGATAGAGAGCATGAGAGGGAAGAGGGTCAGAGGGAGAAGCAGACTCCCCGCTGAGCAGGGAGCCCGATGCGGGACTCGAGGATCATGACCTGAGCCAAAGGCAGTCGCTTAACCGACTGAGCCACCCAGGCGCCCCAACCTTTGCATTTATGATCAGTTGTTTTTCAACAAGGAACCCAGATAATTCAGTGGAAAAAATACTCTTTTCAATACATGGTAGCAGGACAGCTGGATATCTACATGTAAAAGAGTGAGGTTGAACCTCTGCTTCACATCATTCCCCAAAATTTACTCACTCTGGATTATAAGACTAAAATGTAGGAGCTCAAACTGTAAAACCCGTAGAGAAAAACACAGGAGTAAACCTTTGTGAACTTGGGTTAGTCACTGACAACACTAAAAGCTGAAGTGACGAAAAAAAAAAAAAAATAGAGTTGTACTACATTAAATTTTAAGACTTTTGTAGTGCAAAGGCTGCCATAAAAAAAAGTGAAAAGACAGGGGCACCTGGGTGGCTCAGTTCTCAGGATATTGGGATCGAGCCCCATGTTGGGCTCCACGCTCAGTGCAGAGGCTGCTTGAGATTCTGTCCCTCTGCCCCTCCCTCCACTCGCTCATGCTCTATCTTTCTCTCTCTCTCTCTAAAATAAATAAAATCTTTAAAAGAATCATACATCTGATAAGGGAGTTATGTCTAAACTGTATGAAGAAGTCTTACATCTCAATAACAAAAATATCAGTGATCCAATTAAAAATGGGATTAAAGGATCTGAGTAGATATTTCTCCAAAGAAGATTTATAAATGGCCAATAAGCCCATGAAAAATTGTTCAAAATCATTAGCCATTAGAGAAATGCACATCAAAACCACAATCAGATACCACTTCATGCCTACAGGGATAGCTATAATTTAATAGCTAATCAAAAGTATTGATAAGGAGGTACAAAACTTGGGCCCCTCATGTGTCACTGGTAGAGTGTAAAATGGCGTAGCTACTTTGGACAACATGCTGCCATTTCCTCAGAAAGTTAAATACAAATGTAAAGTTACCATAGGACTCAGAAATCCTACTGCTAGGTATATACCCAAGACAAATGAAAGTAAAATGAAAATACATCACACAAAAATTTGTACACAAATGTTTATAACAGCATTATTAATAATAACCAAAAAGTAGAACCAGTGAAAATGTCTATTAACTGATTTATGGATAAACAAAATGGGGTGTATGCAGAGGAGTATCATTTGGCCACAAAAAGAAATGAAGTACTGATACATGCTAAAACATGGATGAACATTATAAACATTATAGTTATAAACATTATAGGGCACCTGGGTGGCTCAGTTGGTTGGGCGACTGCCTTCGGCTCAGGTCATGATCCTGGAGTCCCGGGATCGAGTCCCACATCGGGCTCCCTGCTCAGCGGGGAGTCTGCTTCTCCCTCTGACCCTCCCCCCCTCTCATGTGCTCTCTCTCTCTCTCATTCTCTTTCTCTCAAATAAATAAAATTAAAAAAAAAAGATTATAGTAGGTGAAAGAGGCCCGTCCCAAAAGACCACATGTTGTATGACCCCATTTGTAGGAAATGTCCAGAATGAGCAAATCTATAGAGACTGAATATGTATTATTAGTTGCCCAGGGCTGTGGGTGAGGAGGAGGAGGACAAAAGCAGAGTGAATGTTAATGGGTGTGGGATTGATTGATTGATATTTGGTGGGATTTATTTTTAATGTTTTTTAAAATGTCTTAAATTGGTTATGGTGGTGGTTGCACAATTTTGTGAGCATACTATGAAAAATGAAATGTATACTTGGATGAATTTTGTGGCATATAAATTATATCTCAATAACACTGTTTTTTTAAAAAATGGCATTGGTCTGGCAACCTCTAGCAATTTCTTTCCAATAAAATACCCATGAAGACAGAAAAATATGAAAGCAAGAACTGAAGGTCAACCAGTTGTCAAAATTAAGGAGCAATATCCAATAAATGAAACTGAAGAGAAACTGTATTTAAAACAAAATACACGCATGCTGAGCCAAGTTAAAAATAGCAGAGGTGGCTGACCACCCCTAAACCTTCCCTAAATAGGTAGATATACCCTCCATCATTTTTCACTTATTTGAACCCTGGGTTGAAAAGTAATTTTGTGTCAACCTTGAAACAGCAACTGCCCTGCCTTATAGATACTTGTTTTCCTAAGCCTTTTTAGTCTTTCGTCAATATTTTTTTCTTTATTTTCATCAGAAATTGGAAATACTCAGAAAATCAGCCAGGATGGATTTAGGGAGGAAGTCATGGTGGGGAATTATGTCTTGCAGCCGCAAAAATCCTAGTTAAGAGTAGGTGAGAATCTTGTTATTTCTCATGAACTGTATCTATTTAGAGCAAAAGCAGGTCAGAAAGTGAGACTAGAAAAATGTGCCATCTCAGACCGGCATATTCACATGGATTAAATTTGGCCAGATATGGAAATTGGACCAGGAGCTTTGCAAATGGAACTGCCATCCTGCTGAGACTATGAAAGCAGAATGCAGACAGCATCCACATTGCCAGAGAGGGAGTCCAAGGCTGTGCTGCAGTCAAATGAACACATTTAGCTTCTTATTAACAAATAAAACTGTAGAGTCATCTCACTTTTCATGGTTAAAGGTTACATTCTTGGAAGATTTTTAAAAATATATATATAAATAATAGAGCATCTGACTATCTCAAAGAGCTTTCATTCCTTTTAATACATTTGAAGAAGATACTAATGTATTATCAAGAAACAGAGTATTTTATGTGAAAAACCCAAAAGACTGCACCCCAAAATTGCTATAACTCATACAGGAATTCAGCAACATGGCAGGATATGAAATCAGTACACAGAGGTCAGTTGCATTTCTATACACTAACAATGAAACAGAAGAAAGAGAAATTAAGGAATTGATCCCATTTACAATTGCACCAAAAACCATAAGATACCTAGGAATAAACCTAACCAAAGAGGTAAAGGATCTGTACTCTAAAAACCACAACACACTTATGAAAGAAATTGAGGAAGACACAAAGAAATAGAAAAATATTCCATGCTCATGGATTGGAAGAATAAATATTGTTAAGATACCTATGCTACCCAGAGCAATCTACACATTCAGTGCAATCTCTATCAAAATGCCATCAACATTTTTCATGAGCTGGAAGAGAAAATCCTAAGTTTTATATGGAACCAGAAAAGACCTTGAATAACCAGAGGAATGTTGAAAACCAAAGCTGGTGGCATCACAACACCAGACTTTAAACTATATTACAAAGCTGTAATCATCAAGACAGTATGGTCTTGGTACAAAAACAGACACATAGATCAATGGAATAGAATAGAGAGCCCAGAAATGGACCCTCAACTCTGTGGTCAACTAATATTCCCCAAAGCAGGAAAGAATATCCAATGGAAAAAGGACAGTCTCTTCAAAAATGGTGCTGGGAAAATTGGACAGCCACATGCAGAAAAATGAAACTGGACCATTTTCTTACACCATACACAAAGTTAAAAATGGATGAAAGACCTCAATGTCAGACAGGAATCCATCAAAATCTTAAAGAAGAACACAGGCAGCAACCTCAAATGCAGCAACTTCTTGCTAGACACATCTCCAAAGGCAAGGAAACAAAAGCGAAAAAGAGCTATTGGGAATTCATCAGGATAAAAAGCTTCTGTGCAGCAGAGGAAACAGTCAACAATACTAAAAGGCAACCTGTGGGATGGGAGAAGATATTTGCAAATGACTTATTGGATAAAGGGCTAGTATCCAGAATCTATAAAGAACTTATCAGACTCAACACTCAGAAAACATATAATCCAGTCAAGAAATGGGCAGACGACATGAACAGACATTTCTCCAAAGAAGACATACAAGTCAAATGGCCAACAGACACATGAAAAAATGCTAAACACACTTGGCATCAGGGAAATACAAATAAAAACCACAATGAGATACCACCTAACACCTGTCAGAATGGCTAAAATTTAACAAGACAGGAAACAACAAATGTTGGTGACAATGTGGAGAAAGGGGAACCCTCCTACACTTCTGGTGGGAATGCAAGCTGGTGCAGCCACTCTGGAAAACAGTATGAAGGTTCCTCAAGAAGTTAAAAATAGAGCTACCCTATGACCCAGCAATTGCACTACTAGATATTTACCCCAAAGATACAAATGTAGTGATACAAAGGAACACCTGCACCTCAGTGTTCATAGCAGCAATGTCCACAATAGCCAAACTGTGGAAGGAGCCGAGATGCCCTTCAACAGATGAATGGATAAAGAAGGTGTGTTTCATATATACAATGGACTATTACTCAGCCATCAGAAAGGATGAATAGTTACATTTGCATCGACATGGATGGAACTGGACAGTATTAGGCTGAGTGAAATGTCAGTCAGAGAAAGACAATTATCATAGGGTTTCACTCATACGTGGAACATAAGGAATAGTGCAGAGGACCACAGGGGAAGGGAGGGAAAACTGAAGGGGGAGAAACCAGAGAGGGAGACAAACCATGAGAGACTCTTAACTCTAGGAAACAAACTGAGGGTTGCTGGAGGGGATGGGTGGTGGAGGGGTGGGTCACTGGGGGATGGGCATGAAGGAGGGCAGTGATGTGATGAGCACTGGGTGTTGCATAAGACTGATGAATCACTGAACTCTACCTCTGAATCTAATAATACATTATATTTTAATTAATTGAATTTAAATTTAAAAAAAGAAACAGAAGATAGGTTTAAACTTTGTTCTCCAGGGATTTAATTACAATTCTCTTTTTTGTTGTTGCTGTTCTTTTTTGAGAGCAAGTGTCCATGCCCGTAAGTGGGGGAGGGGCAGAGGAAGAGAGAGAATCACAAGTAGACTCCCCGCTGAGCACAGAGCCAGAAACAGGGCTCAGTCTCAGGACCCTGAGATCATAACCTGAGCTGAAACCGAGTCCGAAACCTGATTGACTGAGCCCCCCATGCACCCCCAATTCTCCTCTTTTTAAATAACGTTCAGCAATACAGTAAATTAAGGACCACATTAGCTAACATAATGGACATAAGATAATGGACATGGCTTAAATTTTAAAATTACTTTTTCACTTTTGATTGGAAATTATGTATATTTGTTACATAGTGTTATAACTGGAAGTTATTTTAGTGTTTTTGTGGTTCAAATATCCTTTCACAGAAAATTAACTGTGTAAATTATTTGTATAATCAAATAACAAAGGCTAATACTGCTCCCCAAAAAAAGGTGGTTTGAATTTCGATGTGGCACTTCTTTCTGCATCCAGCATCTCCTAAGCAATAGTAAAATTGGTTAAGAGTGGCACTTGGCCCATCGTCATGGTCAATAAATTTATTTTGAATATTGAAAACCTTTCAAATGTATTAGGGGATATGGCTTAGTTTAAGAATTTTTTGGTGAATGTCTTTAAGTAAAAATTACTGGTAACACTAATGTTTTTGTCTTCATAAAGCAACATTCTCATTCGAGTTTGCTTACAATCGGTAGTACACATTGCTTATACTCTGGATGTTGATTAGAAATATAAAACAAAAGCAGCATAAATCCATATAGATTCTCCTTCACTCGTGTGTTTGAAAATCACTTATTGGAGACTCATTCTTTTGGTAATATAACTATCACACAAATGGTAGGAGTCCAGAAGGCCACTCTTGGACTTACAGAGCCCTTCAGGGACATCACCTTTGCTTGGTCAGGGTCAGGATCTCCTGTTCTCATACAGAAAGCCTAGCCCGGTGTCTGCATTTTTCTGAAAATAAAAGTGCTCAAGTGTGTGGCCAGTAGACAGCTCCAGAAGCAGAAGATATTTCATCCAGCTCTAGGCTCAGAATCCATTCTGAAAATCAGATAAGCAATGAACGTGGATCATCTTAATTCCTGTATCTGACCCTTCAGGATAGAAGTGAGATTTCTCAAGCACATTCTATTGGCCTTCAGGGCCAGCTCACTCTGCATCACCAAGAAATGCCATGACTTCACTTGGGCTAAAGCAAAACCTATACTACAGCTGAAACTTCTGTAACATTTCTTATATTCAAGATATTGTTCTAAGCAATTTTCAAACTAGCCGAGTTACTCAACACTATACTGTGAGGTAGGTCCTTCTTATTACTCTCATTTTATAGCTGAGAAAAACAAAGTGAAACACAGAGGTTGAGTAACGTGTCGTGTTTTGAATCCAGGTCCTCAGGGCGGTGGCCTTCTGCTCTAAACCATCATATCATGTGCTCCTGCCTCCGCAGCTGTGACCTTACCCTCCACCTGTCTTGCATGCAGAGTGGTGGGGGGCTGTTGTGAAGTGAGCCAGACTGAATTCAACCAGTGCCCTCCCTCGAGAGTTTGCCTTGGCAACTAGAAACAAATTGTTGGAAATCGTGCATTTTAGCAGTTCTTTTTGACTTCCTGTGATTGCAGAAAGAAAAGGCAATATTGCATGTTTTTTTTTGTTTGTGAATGTGTGTTTCCTGTAAGATGAGAAAGCATGGGGAAGATCCATGTTTTATATCTCATTTTGGCAAGCTTCTTTCTGTCATTTTTCTATTCACTTCAAAATGAAGACAGCATAAAAATGGAGAAATCATTTGTCAGGTGATCCTAGCACCACAGCTTTTATTTTTATTCTTTTCTTAATTTTTTCCAAAATATTTTTTTATTTTATTGACCCTCCACAACTCCATTTATTCCAAAATGAAGATTTTCCAGCACTTTTAAGTATTTTGTATGGAATATTTAAAACCTTTTTCAAAATAATACATGAGTTATATATATTTTAAAACAGTCCTGAACTCATTGAAAAAAAAGTCTTTACAGCTTATGTTTGCAGGCAGGACAGTTTTTGTGTGAGAGAAATACATAAACATATTTAGTACACAAGTCTAATTCTGTGAAATATTCTGACACATTCTTTTGGGTACCTGGAATGAATGATGCCTAAAGTCCCGATACAGACAAGAAAAAACTCAGAAAATGTGGGTAAAATATGTTTAAGGCATCAGATTTATTTCCTACAACCAGTATATCCTCATACATATAACTAGAATATGTGATAAATGATTTTGATAGTTTGAATTTAAGTGAGTCCTAATTTGTCTTATATTTGACCTATCTTATTATTTAGAACATAATGGTAACCGTTATTCCAGGAAGTGGCCAAAGGATGAGAAATTTTGGAAATCATTGTAGTATTTTCTAGTATGCAACTCCTTAACCAAAATTCTCATAGTCGCCACAATGATATATAAGAATCCCAGACTTAGTATCACTTTGAGCTATCATTTAGTGATGTCCATCTCAAATGGCATTCCCAAACTCAGAATCTTGAGAGTAGAGGAGCAACCCCAAAGTACTAAAAAATTACTTTCTTACCTCAAGGACTAGGCAAGAGATGCTTTCTCTGGAGTATTGAAAAGTTCATCTTAAACATATCTGATCCTGCAGAGATACTTAGGGTATTCTAGAAACCTGGCAAAATGAAGACTGAGGGAATCCCTTAGCTCTTCACACTCCTCTAACATTTCCAGAGCCCCCTTACCCCCCATGATTCATGGGGATGATATCGCTTTGAAAAATAGAAGGTTTGACTCTATATTCTGGAAGGCAATGCCATTTCAGGTTTCAATGCTATTGTTTGGAAAATGCCTGGAGGCAACTACAAATCTTTCTCTAAGTAATTTGAATAAATGTTGCATATGGTCATGGGTGATTATTTTGCCTCTGACCAGAAAACAGTAAATAGAGTCTAAAAAAGAACAATGTAAAAAAATTCCAATATTATATAGAAAGTGATATAAAGTTTGACATAAGTCAAATTTAAGGTGATTACCATTTGATTATTTAGAAGCACAAAGTTAAAAAAGCAAAAAACAAAAACCAGCCAATTGGCCAGAATAGAGCATACATTTCAGTGATGCTGTAAAAAAGATAAAGAAAAGGAATCCAATGACCAACAGAACTGTTGTAAGGTTGGCTTCTTGAGACTCAAAGCAGATCAGAACAAGTCAGGGAGGTTCAAATATCCAGATGTTCTTTACCGCATGAGCTTAAACTTCCCAAGGTGGTAGCCCAGCGCATCCCCTGGGTCCCATATTTTGCCACAGACAAGACAATATTATCAGTGATGAGGACAGCCACTTTATTAATGCCCATAGAGTACTTCCTGCACCACTGTTTCTGACTATGGAATACCTGGTCAGGTACACATAGTTGCTGGAATAGTTAGCTAGCACTCTGACCTGAGGGGATCAAGACTTAGAACTCACCTCATCTATAAAGAAAGCTTTGCTCTGCGTCTTGACCCCTCACACCTCAGGATACCTTCAGTTCTAGCCAGTGGTCAAGCAGATTTGTATCCTTGGAGTTTAAGTTAAGATGTTATAGATAATTAAAAAATCATTCCCATGCTCTGTGGAGAAATGCTATCTCATATTCCTTTTTAGCTGGGTCAGGAGCATTTTCTTAGTACTCACAAAAGTTGTGTTAGTAAGCCAAAGAGTGATTGTGATGCATTTGATTAAATCAAAAGAATATATGTATCTTAAGAGAAAATTATAGAAACAGTGGTTGCAACCATAAGAAGCTACACTAAATATTGTTTCTTAAATGCACGTTAGATTTCATTACAAGGCAAGACCAAGTTTGATTTTAAATCTAATGAACTTGAGCTTTCTGCCAGTATGAGTCATTTTAGCAGCACACCTGAATGCACAATGTGCAGCCATGTCGGATTCTGATAGATTAGTAGGCAGTGGGAATACTCAGGCTTGATTAAGCTGGGTGTCTGCAAATTCCTATTCCTGATATCTTAAGTTCTGTGCCTTACAGGAAAATCATTCTACTTAAGAAGAGAATGAAATGGTATTTTAATTAAGTGCTCAAAACAGCTAATTTATAGCTAATGCTTAATTTTATGTCATAGAGATTTCTTGTTTATCTATTTTCCTTCCCAAAAATACCTCCAAAGCAGTGTTTTTGAAAGTGGTCTACTGAGTGCAGGTGAAGTACAGTAATTCATAATTAAAAAAGTAAAAATCCAATACCTATCAAGATTCATTTCAGCCTAAAGGCATGGGGAATCTTTAGATATTTCCCCTTGTCTGGACACCAATTTTGGTATTTCATTATAATTTTTGTTGAGATTTTTCAGTTGTGTAACCATAGAAAAGTGATGTCTATTTGAAACGTAAATCCAAACACCTTAATTACTAGAGTTCCTGAGAGCAAAAATTGAGAGAAAGCCAAAAAGAAGGTCATGGGGTGTGGCCTGGGTGGCACATTTGGTTGGGCATCTGACTTTTAGTTTTGGGTCAGGTCATGATCTCAGGGTTGTGAGATCGAGCGTGGTGTAGGCTCTGCGCTCAGCATGGAGTCTGCTTAAGATTCTCTCTTCCCTCTACCCCTTCCCCCACCCCCACACTGTCTCTCTCTAAAATAAAATAAATAAATAAAATCTTAAGAAGGGAAAATTGGAAGAACTTGTTATTAATCGTGATTATTTTTCTATTCTTTGCATGAACAATACAATCAGGAAGGAGCCGTTGTTACTAGATTATGATCACTTCCTGTAAAGGTCTGCATCTTACTCACTTTTGGGTCCACAAGGTTCAACACAGCATCTAAAAATGCTTGCAAGATTTTTCTTTTCACTGTGAACTTTTACTAGAAGACCACCATTCAGAAGTTTAAGAGCTTATCTAAGATTTATTTCATTCTGGTTTCACATGACATTTGGAATTTGTAGCTGTTCTTAATCTTGGATTCATAGATACCTGGGGTCCATGCCCGGAGACTGATTCAGGCCTGGATAAAGCCTGGGCATCACTGTGTTTGGTGAATCTCATATGCAGCAGGTGGGAAAACCATTGCTACTCTCCAAGAGCACTGCCTCTCAAATTGTAAGGCGACTGCAAGTCATCTGGGGATGTTAATAAAACGTAAACTCAGACATAGGATGTCTGGAGCAGCACCCGACATTTTTTGTTATTAACAAATATCCAAATGATGATGATGCTAAGGGGGACCAATCGTTCTGGTTTGCCTGGGAGATGGGACTTTCACTGACAAACTGAGAATGTCTTGAGAAAATTGGGATAGTTGGTAAACTCGTTGTGGGTCCCTGGACTGCATTTTATATAGTAAGGCCCTAGAGTACAAGTTCTCAAGTTTACTGTGCTTCAGAATCACCCAGAAGGCTTCCTGCAACTCAGACTGCTGCTTTACCTTCTCTCAAAACTTCTCCTTCTATAGGTCTGGGGGTTTGGGGGTCCAGCCTGGGATTTAGAAAAGCACCCCAGGTGATTTCAATGTTCAGTCTAGGCTGAGATTCGTGGTGAATGCATATATTATCATTATCTGCAGCTCAAATATAAACTAATTTTTGTGTATTTGATGTTTATGTTTATTCATGCCATTCTCTTTTCTATCAACACAGAATATCATGAATGACTGAGCGAAGGCATTGAAAGTTTGAATCCGCAGTGAGCTATTTCTTTTTCCTGGATGTTCCCATCACCAGAGTCCTGAAGAAGGAAGGACGTGCATAGGATTTATAGTTTTCCCACTTGAGAGCAGTCTGTGCCTCTGTCTCTCCAGACTTTTAGTCCCCCCACAGGGCGAGTGGGGGCAGGGCTGCCCTCAGAGCAAAGCCAGTCTCTTCGGCTCACTCTTCCTGCGACTCCCTCCCTTTCCGCCTTTCCTCTCTGTGTGTGTGTCTGTCTGTCTCTCTCTATCTCTAGACTTGTAACAACTACCACCATCACCACCACCTCTTGTTCACTGGAAGAAATCCTTTGAACGTTATTTTGCTGTTTTTGGTTTTGCTTTTCTTGACTTGCTCATTTGTTTTGGATGACTCCATCTTTCAGTAACCCTTTGTCCTTTGTTTCAATCTCAGCTGAAGTCCCGTCGGCCCGCAGGCCTAGTTCTGTTGAAGCGTACACTTGAGTAGCTTTCTGAGAATCCACGTGTGAAAGGCAAGTTTCTTTTGGGTATTGCTTATTTGAAAGAGTTTAGGTTTACCAGCTTAGGAGAATAGGATTCTAGGTTGAAATTCCTTTTTTCACATTTATTGAAGGAAAATTCTAAATTCCATTAAATTATAGCTACCACTGCTTTTGAGGAATGTATTCATTGCCATTCTGTGTCTTAAGTTTAGTAAATGAGAACACTTTTTTCTCTTATTCAGCTTTTTTTTTTAAAGATTTTATTTATTGGGCGCCTGCGTGGCTCAGATGGTTAAGCGTCTGCCTTCGGCTCAGGTCATGATCCCAGAGTCCTGGGATCGAGATCCGCATCGGGTTCCCTGCTCCTTGGGAGCCTGCTTCTCCCTCTGCTTCTCTCTCTCTTTCTCTCTCTCTCCCTCTCTCTCTCTCCTCCTCTGTCTCTCATGTATAAATAAATAAAATCTTTAAAAAAAAAGATTTTATTTATTTATTTGAGAGGGAGAGAGAGTGTGAGCAGGTGCAGGAGCAGAGAGGCAGGCAGTGGGAGAGAGAGAGAGAAGCAGGCTCCCCGCTGAGCAGGGAGCCAGATGTGGGGCTCAATCCCAAGACTCTGAGATCATGACCTGAGCCAAAGTTAGACACTTCAGCGACTGAGCCACCCAGGTGCCCCCCTTTTTTGGCTTTAAAAGATACTTTTAATCTGATGTTTCAAAATCCCTTTATGAGGTGTTTGTGTGTTGCTCATCTTGGCATACAACATGCTAGGCATGCAGTGGAGGCTCAGTCTGGAAATGTAAGCCCCACAATTCTGGGACGTTTTCTACCTTTATTTTTAAAAATTTCTTCCTTTTGGGGCGCCTGGGTGGCTCAGTTAGTTAAGTGACTGCCTTTGGCTCAGGTCATGAGCCCGGGATCGAGTCCCGGGATCGAGTCCCACATCGGGCTCCCTGCTCAGTGGGGAGTCTGCTTCTCCCTCTGACCCTCCCCCCTCTCATGTGCTCTCTCTCTCTCTCTCTCAAATAAATAAATAAATAAATAAATAAATAAATAAAATCTTAAAAAAACTATTTATAAAAAAAATTTCTTCCTTTTACTAAAATGTTGCACTCTGTGGACTGAGTCTCTTTCTTGTATTTTTTTTTTTTACTCATTTTTTTTCAATCAGCTTTTACTTTTATTTTACTCTCATGGAGAGTTACTCAAATTTATTTCCTGTTTCTTATGGTAAAATTTCTATTTCTACTATCATATTTCCCATAGATTATTTTTCAAATTCTTTGAATAGTCCATCTTTTACGATCCTTTTCTTGCTTCACAAATAAAATGTTTTTAAACTTTTTTAGGAAATTAATTATAGTACCGAGGCATTTGCCTCATAAACTCTGTGACACCATAATTTATACTTTCGGTCTTCCTATTATTTTAAATCTTCCTTCTTTCACATTTGAGGCCTTCCCTGCAAATATCTTGTTATTCCCTTATTTAAAAGTGGGGCATCAACACATGTATTGGAAGCCTTTCAGATGTGGTGGAGGGAGAGGGATAAACATTTTGGCAGCTGGGATTCAACATAGCACAGTTAGGTGAGACCCAAGCTGTTGTATCAGGATTGGCAGATCTCATAGATCAGGCTGATCCATGTTCTCCAGAGATAAATCATAGTCTCCTGGTCTAGGGGATACACTGAGCTTCTGATTAGGTATATGACTGCTGCTGTCCCCTGTGCCTGTGGTATCTCTGAGCCCAGAGCTGCTCCAGCTCAACCACTTTAGAGATGAAGCTTCCATTCTTCTGTTGGATTTGAGGAAAATCTGAGGACTGAAAAATCTTTACACAACAAACAAGTAAAGAATAAACAAACCAAAAACCTTTCAGCCCGTCCTCTGTGTATGTTGCCTAACTCCATACCTTTTTCTCCTGAGATATCTGCTGACTTGCATTTCTGAGCTTTTCTAGGACTCAGGAGCATGAATCAGTTAGCTTCTCCTTGGTTCCTGCTCAGGCGAGGGCAAGTTTCACTTTTCTTTGTCTGCCAGTTTGGGTGTCCCTTCCTGTTTACTTTCCATCTTCCAAAAGTGTGCTGTTTTATTTTACGTTCTCTTTTTTCCTTTGATTGTGTGTTTTTTTAAATGTCTTTATTAACATGGCAGTGTGGTTTTTAGAAAGGAGTTGAGGTACCGCACATCTCCATCTGCCACATTTAATAAGACAAGCTGAACCCCTCTAATTTGCTCTTGCACAAAGTGGCGGTAAGGCAAGGCTTACCATTTTCCCCTCCTTGGAAAGAAGTATCATCATCACCTCATTGACTGTCCTTCTTAGTAGGAAAAGCTGAGACAAGAATGAGGCTTACAGGAAACAAGGCTATTTAGTCTTACCTAGCCTAAGAAAAAGTTGTCCTTCTGATGCACACACTTCTCGCTTAGCAGGGTTTACCGTTAATGTTTGAGGCCAGTGGTCCAACTGGGAATTAAATCATTGTCCTCTGGGTACATAATGTTTCTGGAATATTGAGAAATAGGAAAATTAATAGATAAAATTATTATTGACAGCATTGGGTATTTTATATATATATGTATATATATACACACACGTATATATACTATTAACATATATAAAAGTGTATAAATATGTTGTATATAGTCTTATAGATCTGTATTTGTGTATATATATTTGTATATTATATATATATGCATATATATATAAAATTTAAAAAAAATGTACATTTCAGGAAGGCTGTGCTACCAAGTATTAATAGTGCATAAATGAATTGTAGAAATTTGCATGTGTTCTTTGTTTACATTTTCCAAGTTACTTGCTGCAGAAATATGCACTGCCTGTTTAATAAAGAAGAAAGTTACAAAGAAATCATAACCCAGATCTCCAACTTTAGTGACTGTAACTATTTGCTGTTTCTTGAGAAATTAAGGAAAGCTAGAAGATGCTCATGAGAGAAGCTTGGTTTGAGGGTAAAGTTCCCACCATGTTTTAAGTTCAATTACTAAATTTCAATCTGGTGCCTGGGAAAACCTGGTTAGAATCACCCTTTTCTCTTTGGAGTCACCGTGATTTCTCTTTTCTTCCTGGAAACCTGAGGAGGTGTTAGGGATAGGAAACGCTGTGGCGATATTGATTCCTGTATGGATGGCATCATCGCTCTGATCTCATGCCACTGCTAGAGCTTAACTTGCCTTGGTGTTTCAACACAGCAGACACATCTTCTTGTGAGCTCCTATAGAGATTTTCCCAATGTGTCTCATCAACCTGCACAAGGAAATGAAGACTAGAGGGGTGGTCATGCACATCGTTCAGCACACTTTTTTCTGTCAAATTATTTTTTAATATTCCACTCAGCTCAGAAATAAGTTTAACAATTTACTGCAGTGCAGTAATTTCCAGAATGCATGTGTGAGGTCACTGAGCCATTGTGTTCCTCATCAGAGTTAAAGGAATTGTATTAATCTTTTCATTGTCTCTCCTCACGTAGAGCAAAATGACTGATTGTTTGGCATATGCTCGAGTACCACATGGTGCCAAACAGATGGAAGCCGTTCACGCAGAAGCTGAATCGGGCAGAGATATACTCCACAATTTTGTGTTTGTAAGGAGAAACAATTGAATGGGCTTCTTTTTCTTTTTGATATTTGGATTCTGAACTGCAGGAGGAAAAAAATCACCCTGAATTAATTGCTGTCTCTTCTATTGATTTGGATTCTATTGAATGAGAACACATTGCAATTATTCCAACCCTCTCCATGAACTAGAAATTTCAGAAATAGAAAATTATTAATGTCATTGAAACCCTACTAGCAGGATTTGGTGATATATTAATTGTGGAAGAAACAAAGCTTAAAAGAATACTCCATAAAATTATAGTAGAAGCCGGTACTTGTGGAATGATAGTGTGCAGACCTCTGAAAAATGGTCGCTTCCGTAGAAGCAGTGAGAGTACTGGCAGAAATTGTCAGAATAAAATGTTTCAGAACTCTGGAAATTAACCAAAGGATCAGAGCATCCAGGGAGAATTTTTTTTGTTTTTAATGGCTGAATCTTGGTAAAAACTGTAAGCTTTGTGGTGTTTTAACTTCCCCTCATCCCATTTTTCCTTTCCAATTCCATGGTAGCCTTGGAAACCAATAACGGTCTGCTATCACAATGAGAACCAGCATGCTGGTAGCCATGTTAGGATATAAGAACAAGAATCAAAGCCATTCTTAGAGAATTCTCATGAATTGAATTTTGTGATGATTTCTTGAAAGACCTCAATTACAAGGCAGTATACATATGAACTGATTCATGGCTTGTGCAGGGGTTTGGGGGAGCCTTTTTCCCTAGGGACATTTGTGTAGAACAACAAGAGACAAATGACTGACGGTAGAGGCTAGCCAAATAACTTAAAAGAAAAAGTTAGGAAATGAGATGCCCATAGGATTGTTGAATAGTTTACAATTTACTGGAAAAAAGCAAGAAGACTGGCACTTAAAAAAGGATGTGCATGTGCTTAGGAAAGGCATGAGAAAGTTTTAAGCTCTTACCTTTGGTTGACTTTGAGGTTCCGTGCAAGCAGAAAGTGAGGAAAGGAAGAGTTGTCAGCTGCCTGGCTGATGTTGAATGAGTGTCTCAACATAAACACAGTGTTCTTAAACAAAGATGTGGACAATTAATGGTTCTAGCCATTTAATAAATCCAACTGTAAGCTGGCCACTAGACTACATGTAGAATAGACTTCAATGGATACAAATGACAAAGAATATAGATTTTGTAGAATTTGTTAAAATAAATCACTAAAACAAAGGAACAATAACAACAAGGGAGGGAAAAGAAAACCCTCAACTTTGGGGAGTGAGAAGACTGATTTCTAAAGTTTTCACATTATATTATATGAAATGTCCAAATTTTAAGTAAAATGATGTATAATTTTTCAACAAAAATTAGAAGTAAGAAGCAAAAATAGATAAAAGTAAAGAAACTATAGAGAAGGAGGGGAAAAAAAGCAATCTATAGAAACTGTCCTTGAAGAAGTACAGACATTGGATTTACTGGACAAAGACTTAAAATCAGCTATTATAAATATATTCAAAGAATTAAAAGAAACTATATGTAAAAAAAAAACTATATCTAAAAGAGTATGAAAATGATATTCCACCAAAAAAGAATGTTGATAAAGTGATAGAATTATGAGGAAGGACCAAATTGAAATTCTAGAGTAGAAAAGTGTGATGACTGAAATAATACATTCAGTAGAAAGGCTCAACAGTGATTTGGGTGACATAAAAACAAAATCAACAGACCTCAAAATAGATCAGTTGAGATTATTTAGTCTGAGGAACATAAAGGAAAAAGCATGAAGAAAAATAAACAAATCCTCAGGGAAATGAGGAACATTATAAATATACTCAAGATAGGATCCCAAAAGTAGAGAAGAGAAAGAAGCAGAAAGAATATTTGAAGAAACCGTGGTCAAAAAACTTGTCAAATTTGATGGAAAAAAACATTAAACCACAAATTCATCATGCTCAATGAACTTCAAGCAGGATGAACTCAAAGACATCCACACAAAGACATTATAAGCTAACTTTTGAAGTCTTGAAAGCAGCAATAGAAAAGAATGGAATATTACTCAGTCATAAAAAATGAAATCTTCCCATTTGTGACAATATGGATGGACCTAGAAGGTATTATGCTGAATGAAATAAGTCAGACAGAGAAAGACAAATGCCATATGATTTCACTAGTATGTGGAATCTCAAAAAGAAAACAAACAAATAAAAAGCAGAAACAGACCCATAAAACAGAGAACAAACATGGTTGCCAGGGGAGAGGGAAGTGGGAGAATGGGCAAAATTGATGAAGGGGTGTGGTAGGTACAGAATTCTATTTACAGAATGAGTAAGTCACAGGGATAAAAGGTATAGCATAGGAAAACATTCAATGATACTGTAAGAGCATTGTCAGGTGATAGATATTAGCTACACTTGTGGTGAGCATACCATAATGTGTAGAGTTGTCAAATCACTATGTTGTACCCCTGAAACTAATGTGACATTATGTAACAAGTATATTTCAATCAAAAAAAATTCCAGGGCAACAGGTAAGAAGCTAATTTAAATTAAAAAAAAAAAGAAAAACAAAAAATATTTTTAAGAACAAGAGATTATAATGGCAAAATGGAAAATATTTACTTAATATAAAAGAAAGTTGAAATAAGGGAACACCACCAAAAACAAAAGAGACCCAGATAAGACACATAGACAACAAATCACAAAATAGCAGACATGAATCCTGCCTTATCAATAATGACATTAAATTTAAATGGTTTAAACATTCCAATTAAAAAGCTGAGACTAGAAAGATGGACTAAACTAAAATAATTTGATTAAATTAATAATTGAAAACAAAACAATTTCTCACAAAGAAAAGGCCCAAAAGGCTTCAATGGTGAATACTATCAAAACATTAAAGAAGAGTTAACCCCACCTTTCACAAACCCTTCTGAAGAATAGAAAAGAGTGACCCATCCCAACTCATTCTATGATTTCATAATTACTCCGGTATAAATGCAAAGGTATCACAAGTAAAATTAACACTATCTTTTATGAACATAGACACAAAAATCCTCCATAAAATACTTGCTAACCCAATGCAGCAACATATAAATGTTATTATACACTATGACCAAGTGGGATTTATTCCAGAATGCAAGGTTTACTCAACATATGAAAATCAATCGATGTAGTACACCATATTAGTAGAAAAAGGACAAAAAAAAATAATTTCAGTAGATGCATGTGAAGCATTTGAAAAATTCCAACATCCTTTCTTAAAAAAAAAAACTCAACAAAGAATAGAAGGGAACTTTGTACTTCAATAAAAGGTCATTTAATAAAACACGCACCTCACTTCATATTTAATGGTTAAAAACTAAACACTTCCCCTCTATGATCATGAACAAGACAAGAATATCTACTCATACCACTTCTGTTCAACACTATACTGGAGGTTCCCTCCAGAAAAAAAAGAATCTAGACTGGGAATAACATAAAATTCCTTGTTTGCAGGTGACATAATTTAGTGTGTAGTAAGTTCTAAGAACTGCACACACACACACACACACACACACACATACCCCTACTAAACCTAATAAATGGGTTCAGCAAGTTGTAAGATTTGAAATCAATACACAAAAATAAATTATATTTTATGTACTTGCAATGAATGATCTGAAATGAAATTTTTAAAAAGTCCATTTAAAATAGCACAGGTTTAAATACTTATGATTAAATTTAACAAAAGAAGTGCAAAACATCTATATTGAAAACCAAAAAATGTCATTGAAAATAATAAATGGACTTAAATAAATGGAATGATAAATCATTTTCATTGGAAGATTTAATCTTGAAAAGATAGCAGTACTCCCCAAATTGTTCATATTTGATACAATTTCTATCAAAATACCAGCTGATGTTTTTGCAGAAATTGACATGCCAACCCTAAAATTTATATGAAAATCCACTGGATTCAGAAACAAATATGATGTTAAAAAAAAAAAGTTGGATGACCCATGTGTGTGATTTCAGAATGTAAAAGATACAGTAATCAAGACCATGGTATTAGCTTAGGGAGAGACACACGTAGTTCAGTGGAACAGAACTCTAAGAGTCCAGAGATAAACTTCATATTCATGGTCAATGGATTTTTAACAAAGATGCTATGATAATTCAATGGAGAAAGGATAGTTTTTTCAACAAATGGTGGTGGGACAACTGGATGTCCACATGGTAGGAATAAAGCTGGACCCTTTCCTCACACCATATATAACTATTGACTAAAAATGGATCAAAGACCTAAATGTAGAGCTAAGTCTAGAAAACTTTTAGAAGAAAACAACTGTAAACCTTGTAATTTGGGATTAGGTAATTTATCTTAGCTATGACATCAGAAGCATGAGGAACAAAAGAAACACTGGGTAAATTGGGCTTCATTAAAATTAAGAACTTTTGTCCTTAAAATAACAATTATGTAATGTGAAAAGGCAACCCAAAGAGTGGGAGAAAACATTGGAAATTATATATCTGTTAATAGTCTAGGTTTCTGAATATATTAAGAACTCTTACAACTCAACAATAATAATACACACAAAAAATGGGCAAAAGATTTGAATACACATTTCTCTAGAGAAGATACACAAATGGCCAGTAATGACATGAAAATATGCTCAAAGTCATTAGTCCTTATGGAAGAGCAAATCCCACAACAAGAGTGCCTTGCAAAAGTCTAGGTGCTCTGCAGGATGGTGTATTGGATCAAGAGTCAACAGATCAAGATGGCGTATCTGTTACCTTCTGACAGATGCTAGGTGATTGGAGCAGCGGTGGTGAGCCTGCCCTGGAGGGGTGGGGGGGGTCGGCAGGTATTTTTGGATGTGCCTTCCCAGACTGGGGAGAACACTGCACACTGGGCCAGGTTTATGATGATGAACAAAATAGGAAAGTTTGATTTGTAGGTCATCAGAGATAACATGAAAGCTCCATGGTTGATTTGATAGCTGAGCAATCCATTAGTGAACTGGAGAATCCAGTGATGGCCATGATAGACAGAAAAGCACTCTTGGCTACCTGAAACTTATAAACTTGCACAAAGAAACAAAAGCAGGACGTACAGTTATTGTGGACTCCAGTTATGACAACACGGTCACTAGATCAAATTGTGCACCCTTATCTTCAGAGGTGGTACACATGAACATTTCAGTGTTTGACACATGTGAAGATCCTAGTGTTGTCCACAGGGTGTTACTAGTGCTGATAAAGGGTATAGTTATCAAGGAAAAAAAAAAACACACTGAGATACCAATTTATTGCCGTTTGGATGGCTATAATTTTTTTTAAAAAGTGAGAGAAATAAGAAGTTAGCAAAGATGTTGAGAAATTAGAGCATTCTTACATGGTTGGTGGGGATGTATAATGGTCCAAATGGTTTGGAAAATAGTCCAGTAGTTCCTCGAAGAGTTAAATATAATATTATATTACCCAGCAGTCATAAGTACATACCCAAGAGAAATGAAAATCTACGTCCACACAAAAACAAATGTTTATAGAAGCATTATTTATAATAGTCAAAAGATGGAAACAACCTAAATGAACATAAACTAATGAATGGGTAATCCAAATGTAGTGTATCCATACATTGGACTATTATTCAGTCATAAAGAGGACTGATGTACTAATACTTATGACAAGATGAACAAACCCTGAAAGTGTGCTAAGAGAAAGAAGCCAGATACAGAATACCACGTAGTATATGATTCCATTTATATGAAATATTCTTCCTCAGATCCTTTTAAGGATCAGCTCTAGGCAGTCCCATGTGGGGGCACTGAAGTCCTAGCCCCATCCAGCTGGACCAGAGTAGGAGCCTAGCTAAGGACAGTTCACTGAAGCCTGGCCAGGAGTTTATGATGTGACCGTTGAACTGGGTTGCTGGTAGTAACATTCGCAGACATCTAAAGTAGAAATATTTAGATAATAGGTATTTAGCAGTTTAATCAGGGTCTCAGCAGGGCATAGGTGGCATCCCTTGAATTAGGATAATTCAAGAAAGACCTAATAGAGTCCGAGAGACATGGGAACGGGAAATCAGGGTAGGGTGGGGCAAAGGGAGGGCATTTCTGTCAGAGGAGGTGACGGCTGGCTGGTCCTGAAAGGGTTAGAGCAGCGGAAATCATACAGAATGATGAGTGTGAGGCGATGGCAAGGAAAGGTAGGAAGAGGAGACTTAAAAGGTTGAGAGGAAACAAAAAACAAAAGTTCTCATTCACAGGTAGTGACATGAGATGGACGTGGATTGAAAACTCCCTTAAGGGATGCTAAAAATTTGAGGAATCCAGAGTTGTGTGTAATATCCACTAAGGTTATATCTCCATTTTTCTGTAGGATCAAATGCATGTCATTGGGTCCTTGAGTTTAATGAATACCTGCATATTCCTCTAAAACAGGCTAAACCTTCCTTCCCTTCTGAGATGAGTACCAGAAAATGCTAGTGAGGTCTGCTTTCCTCTTATGAACAACTGCTCTTGTTCCTTGCACCTCTTCTTTTGAATCTCTTCTGGGCCAAATGCTCTTACTGAATATGCCTATGACGCCTCCAAGACATAGCACTAATTCTGGGCAGGAGAGTCAGGTCTGTCCACACTCACCTACAAAATGACTGAGCAATAGCAATTCTCATTAGAATGGACTCCCAACAAAAATTCCTAGTATCTTAGTGTTGTTGATAGAACTGACATTTAGTGGAAGTAAACTTTTAAAAATCAACTTTTGTGAACACAAACCAGACAGAAATGGGAAAATAGAGCAAATGTGCATTTCCCTGTTCTTCCAGCTAAGTACAGGAAGAGGGGCAGCCTAGCAAGACAAACTTCTAGGCAACAGCTACCCTATTCCAGCCAAACATCACAGAAAAAACTGTGGCTTCAGCCCCATTCATTACAACGGGGGCTAAGTGGGATGCATAGACTTCCCCCCTCATCAGGATGTGAGGAGTGACCCCAGCAGGTATGAGAAGGTTGAACAGGGAGCTGGAACGTCCATCCTGGAAGGTTGGTTATGACCCCAGCCCATGGTCCCAGGGAGACTACATAAGAAGCTTATGGAGCACTAACGAGATGCCTCTGTTCCTCCCTGCTGGGGTGGTGCTGGGGGACATCTAGTGGAGAGTCAGGACTTTGGTCACCACCAGGTGCTCCTGAGACTGCCCATGTGAGTGTCAGTGAAAGCCAGGTGGAGGGCAGTTATGAGGCCCTCCGACCCCTCCAAGCAAGGCTGTATCAGTGAAGGCTTACTGGGGAGCTGGGACTCCTCTTCCTGTCTCTAGCAGTAATGAGGAGCCTACTCCTTGGCTGTCAGCAGAGACTGAGTGAGGGACCTGGATTTTTACACAAACTTTGCCTGTGTGGGCCACCAGAGGTGAACTCAGCGAGCAGTGTACTCAACCAAGTGGTCATTGTCTTTATGATCCAGGACCATGTCAATCTAAAAAGAAAATACAGGTCACTGGATCAGAATTAGGTTTGAATTCCTTCAGGTCCCTTTTGTCTAAATGGTGACTCAGAGGAAAAATCACTTGGGTTTCATCAGAGTAGGAGTCAAAGGGAAGACGGAGATATCGTGCTTAGGATTGGCCATATGGCAAAATTTCCAGTGTTCAGATTGGGCCTGTGTAACCCCTCCCCCCTTCATTAACCTGGAAACGACCAAAAGGAAGCAAACCTTCGTTGAGGACAGACATTGTCAGGGACCAAACTGCCAGGAGTGTGACAGGTGTGTAGAGCAGGAGGCCTCGCGAATGGTAGAATCAGCAGTGTTTTCAGTTGATTTTCAGAAGTCTGTTCCACTTTGTGTCAACTCCAGCAACCCGAGGATGGTAAGGGGTGCAGAGTGTGTTTGCTGAAAGCCATATAATCTATTGTGAAGTGGTCTTGGGACAAATGCACACCACTCTCAGAATGTAGATCATCTGCAAAGCAGAAAACATGACACAGTTTTGTTTCAAGGGTGAATACAATACCAGAGTCAGCCGGTCAGACTGGAACTGCAGTGAAGCATCAACCGCAGTCCCGAGACAGGGCCAAATATTTCACGTGGGCAGTCTGCCAGAAGCAGCAGGGGCATCACCCCATGCACTGTGGCCTCTGTCACCAGAACAATGGGATCATCGTTGGCAGAAGTCACAAGGTTGGCCTGCAGTGGTAGCTTTTGCATGAGGATCGTACAGTCTTTGTGGGCCCAGTTTAGGATGGTGGGTGTGTTAACAGGTGTGGTTTGATGATGAGTTTCGGTCCAGGTGGCAGTGACTGGGTGGTGCTGGCTGGCTCAGCAACTTGACTGGAGTCAGTTTCTTCAGAGAACGAGTCCTCACTGTGGGAATGCACCTGAGCCCAATCGGCAGCGGGGATTTATTCCTACGTTTCGTGGCCCCGCAGATGGGAATCTTTGAGATGCCAGACTGCAGTCTTCCGAGTGGGAGTGCAGACAGCTAGGTCATTGCCAGTAATCCTAGAATTAGTAAAATGTGTCCCACCTGGTTCTTCGGGGTATGGCCCAAGGCAAGGGGGATGACTTCAGGTTTAGCCTGTGTGCTGACTGGCCTTTGCCGCAGTGATTCTTCCAACGACATGATGGCTGCATGGCAGCTGCTTGGATTCCTCTACCTGGTTTTGTGTGTTTGTTTTTGTGTTGTTTTGTATTGTTTTGTTTTACCTGGTGGTTCTTTCTGTGGCTTTGGTTGCTTCCTCACATGTATACTCAGCTGAAGGCTCAGGGTAACCGTCTGCATTTATCCAGAGTTTGATCTTACTTTGACTTCAAGCTCTCTTCCTGCAGCCAACGAGGCTGCTGGGCTCCACCCAGATTCCCCGCTCCTCCACAGGTGCTCCAGGCAGAAGCTGGGAACTGTCAGGCAGGCCCGTGGACTGTGCTCCCCAGGGTCACTGTCCCGTGCTGCTGGTTACCCAGTGTGTGAAACCATCAATGCCGGCTTCTTCTCCAGCTTTAGAGCTTTTCTGGAGGGAAGGATACATCTGGCCCCTGTTACTCCATCATGGCCAAAAGTGGAGGTTCCCTATTGTCTTACAGAGTTGGAACAGCCAGGAGAGGCTTTTTCTTAGAAGATCCTTCCTATAGGAGAAAAATAAGGGCCAGGGTGGTTGGAGGTGGAAAAAGAAAAATTAAAAAAAAAACAAAACACACACACCCATAAACATAAAATATATCCAAAAATAAAGAATTGTCCAAGGGTTTGGTGTGGGATTTTTGGTCCTCTTTTTAGGGGGGTCCTAATCACCCTGCAAGAATGTGGGCTGCAGATTGTCATCCTTTATTCTTAAAATGATAAACAAAGAGAAGCACGGAGCCTCGCCAACGACATTACAGGATGTTCCCATGATTATGAGCTCATTGACCTCCCCTTCCTCCTGCTTTGCACACACTTTCCTTGGCAAGCACACTGGTCTTCTGTGAGGCTGATGAATTACATTCGGAGCAGGGGCTGTCTCAGCATCCCAGCACTGGTTTGATGGACCACAGGCTGAAGATAAATGACTAGGGAATACATCCAATTTAGTCATTGGATATTCCCATATAACTTCTAGCCAAAATCCCTCACAGGGCAAGGGCAAAGCCAAAATAGACACCAGTAACTCACCAACCTTTTCCTCCCAACTACGGGCTCTTCTCTTCTGACATCGATACGTTTTTAAATAGCCACACATCTAAATGCAGATCTCGTCTCTGCCCGTGTTTTTTTTTTTATTTTTTATTGTTATGTTAATCACCATACATTACATCATTAATTCTTGATGTAGTGTTCCATGATTTGTTGTTTGTGCATAACACCCAGTGCTCCACGCAGAATGTGCCCTCTTTAATACCCGTCACTGGGCTAACCCATCCCCCCAGCCCCCTCCCCTCTAGAACCCTCAGTTTGTTTTTCAGAGTCCATCGTCTCTCATGGTTCGTCTCCCCCTCCGACTTACTCCCCTTCATTCTTCCCCTCCTGCTATCTTCTTCTTTTTCTTTTTTCCTAACATATCTTGCGTTATTTGTTTCAGAAGTACAGATCTGTGATTCAACAGTCTTGCACAATTCACAGCACTCACCATAGCACATACCCTCCCCAATCTCTATCACCCAGCCACCCCATCCCTCCCACCCCCCACCACTCCAGCAACCCTCAGTTGGTTTCCTGAGGTTAAAAATTCCTCATGTCAGTGAGGTCATATGATACACGTCTTTCTCTGATTGACTTATTTCACTCAGCAGAACACCCTCCAGTTCCATCCACGTCGTTGCAAATTCTGCCTGTGTTTTAAAGTTCATCTGCTTTCTTCTTCCTTTTTGGAGCTGTTCCCAACAATTAGTCCTAAAGCAAACGTTTTGTTACACTTTTAAGTTGTGAGAACTTAGGCCAGTTGTGGTAGTCATTTTCTTGTTCGTTCTCTGCACATCACGCATCTTCTGGCCAATTTTCGGTTCTCTGAATTACAGTGGGAGTCTGTAAGAGAAGGTCCTCTCCTTTAAGTTCCAAGCGTGCGAGCTGGTAAGAAGGAAGGGAACGCTAGCCAGTGGCCCTTGGGGGCTCTTACTTTCCTCTGTAGCAGGCTCTCTATCTGGGATTGTGTACAGACCGGCTCATTCAACAACCTTGTGGTGTATCTGTTATTGTTCTGGATCAACAGAAGAAGAAAACAGACTCAGAAAGACCAAGACCTGTGCCTACGCTTTTCTCAGTTCTCCAAGTTGACCAGTCTTCCCCTTTTATTCTTCTCTTTACACATTTGTTTCGTAAAATCAGGAAGCAATAGTACCGTTTTACTTTTATGTATTTTTATTTAAAAAGTTAATACAGTTCTTTTTTTACAGGCCCATATAATAATTTTTATTTTATTTTATTATTTTTTTATTATGTTCAGTTAGCCAGCATATAGTACATTATTAGTTTTTGATGTAGTGTTCAATGATTCATTAGTTGCGTATAACACCCAGGGCTCATCACAAGTGCCTCATAATACTTATAAGCAATTCAGAAACATAAAAAGGGGTTATTTATAAAAATGTAAGTACCGTCATCCCTATTTGAATGTCATCTGCCTCCTCTGAGTAACCAATATTAATAATTTTGAGTTTTGTGTTATTTACATGTAAAAATATTCAAATATGCACATTTCCAATTTGATAACTTCTCTATGACATATTATGCATCACATTCTTCAGCTCGCTTTTTTAAAAATTTAAATCCAAATCATTGATTTTTTTTTTCCCTCCATCAGGCATAATATGCTGACTTTTTAAATTGCTACGCAGCATCCTATTGCGCTATTGCTTAATTTTTCGACCACTCACTGGGCTCTTGTCAGAGAATATCTATAATTTTTGCTGTTTTAAATAGCACTTCAGCCCACGTCTATCTAGTTACATCTTTTTTTTATACATGTATAAATGTATTATTCATTTTCCTCGTCTATTTGGCTCCTTCACCCTTTCCATTTAGAGACTGTAGTTTAATTAGCAAATGGGCCAGCCGGTAGCCCTGCCAGGTTTCCTTGGTCTTGCTGGGGAGTTTCTATGACCCCTTCTCATTTCAGCAGTTTCATGCTGACTGATATTGCCCGCAAACATCAAATACCTGATTCACAGATATTCAGCTCCTGAAAGTATTGGGCGTTCCCATATTCACATTGTCAGAGCCGGGTCACAGAATTATAGAAAATTGGGCCAACTGTTCTCTACACCTGACAGCACAAGCTTATTCCTGACTATATACATTATTAATGGGATGAACTGGGTTATATATTTCAAAATCAGTCCTTCCACTCAAACAAAAAAAAAAAAAAGGAAGAAATCTTCAATGAGAACAGGGATCCATGGAAATTAGTGATTTCAGAGTCACATAAGGGATGGAGATAGAGTCTTATTACAATCCTCACAGAATTATGTCAAGCAATGTCATTTTTGCCTAATATAAAATGTTCTAAATCAGTAGAATTTCTGTGATTCTTATAAGATAGTATTTCATTATCTGAGGCTGATTACCAACAGGAAAAAATTCCATCTCCAAAGTAAATTTACTCATATTCTTCAGTCTTGACTGGAGAAGGTTTGATAGCTGAGGGAATGGGCCATATTCTGATTTCAAAAATAATGACTTAAATTAAGAAGAATTCTGTAAAGATCAAGATGTCATCCTCCCCATACAAAAGAAAATACACTTCGGTAACAACAAAGATTTTATAAAAATTAGAAGAGGAAAAGAAATCAGTTTTTAGCACAGTGCCCATCCCATACTCAACAAATGTTGCTTTTTTTCTCATCTCATTTGTTCACCTTCCTTACACCTGAATTCAGGTCCAGGCCCCTCCCTTTATCATTCTTTCAGTCCCGTTCATTCATTCATCAAGAATGTGCTGAGTTCCAACTCTATTCCAACAATTGTGGTAGATAAACCAGTACAGCAAATGAAAGAGTAATGACCCCTGCCCTTTTGGAGATTATAACCTAGTTGGGAAATCAATTATTAATCAAGAAATCACACAAATGAACAACAACAAAAAAATTCCAACTCTGGTAAATGAAGTAAACCTGTGACTTGAGGGTTCAGAGGGATTAGATCTAATCTGCATTAGTCAGAGAAAAACTCCTGAATGATGAGTCCAAGATTTTGCAAGATGGGGAGGAGAGGGCACAGTATTCCATAGGACAGAGGGAATACCCAGCAAACGTTCTGCTACACAAGGAAGCATGGCGTGCGGTCACGGACTGAAAAGTGTCTTGGCCAGTGAGGAGAAACTGGGGGAATGCTGGACTGGATGAGGGTGGGGAGAGGCAGGAGCAAGTCATGGAAAGAAAACAGTTTGAATGGTGACAGGATGGGTGTAGAGAAGGCAACTGGCCTACGAGTTCAGTGTTCTAGGTGAGATAGCATATGGTTGCTTGCATTGAAGGAGGGAAGTGGTCCAGTGTTTCTACAGAAACCAGAGTCTGCCACTTCAACCCAGAGAGCATAATATTCAAAAATACAGTAGATCTTTTTACCTTTACCCCATTCATCCTAAACCTATAAGCCAAACTAGAAGATAATATCAGGGGAAAAAAAAAAGAAAGAAAGAAAAAGACAGTACAAATCTAATTTTAGAAAGACTAGGGCTACAATAAAGTATTATTTATTGGTTTGTTAAAAGAGAGTACAATAGGAAAAGTGACATTATAAGATATTATCTCTTTCCCCACGTTCATTGAAATCTTTTCTCTAAGTTGGTTAATCTCTTAGCTAGTGTTAGCAATAGGGATTGATGATTGAAAATGGAGATCGCATTGCTGATATAGCAAATCCCTCATCTTTAAGACATGGGAAGATAGTATTCAGTGTTCTTTCAACTACCCTCCCCCTTCTATTCATTAAATAATACTTGTGAATTAAAGTATTTCGGTAGATAGCATTAAAATTTTGACTCTTGATATATGACAACAGAGAAAGACTGTTTTCGCATGAAAAGGAAGAATGGGTCAAAAGAGTTTCATTCTTGGCTGTATTCTGGTTGCAGTCATTATTTACATGAGCATTATCTTCCTATAGTTCTTCACCCTCTTTGAGGGTAAGATCTTTATCTTACTTACATTTGTAATTTCAGGACTTAATACGATTCCTGGTAAATCAGAAACAATAAATATTTGATGAATACATGAAATAATGAACCACAGCTTCTTGCTTCTGTAAGTTGAATCATTACTCTAGTATCACTGTCACTAACCTGTGGCATTTTATAAATCTAGAAGAAGCTCAATAGATCAATGGAAATAACATATGTCTCATTTTAAAGATAAGGGAATAGGGGCCTGAGAACATAATTTATAAACCAGACCCAATTCTTAGTCAATGTCTTTATTGTTAAGTGTGAGGATGAAATGTGGAAAGTAAAAATAAAAGTATTATGATGATATGCCCATTTAATAATTCACTGATTGCAACATAGCATGCATGGTCATTATCGTGTTATTGAAATGCATTCCAGTGCTACCCATAGTAATTGGATGTTAGCATTTTATATACCTAGAAATGGATGGTCAATTCCATGGAGCTCCTTTTTCTTTCTCTTTCATGTTCAGAGATGTTCATAGTTTGACCTTAGTTTTATTCTCTGGTTTCATCACAAGATGGTGCCAGTGTGTCTCTGTCACCACAGAATAAAAAAAAATTAAGACTCTAAGTACTTGCATTGGAGGTTGGATATAGATCTAGTGAATTCCAACCATATTTACATTTTCATCTTTCTTTTAAAATTCCAGTATGCCCACTCAAGGAATTGGTGAATATTTCTCTAGGAATTGTTCTTCAGAGTTAAGGTATTTCTATATCTAAGAGAAATCCTAGTCTGTAAATGACTCATATATGACTTCTGATTCCAGTGAGTTTCACCTGTCTTCAGGAACACACACACAACATGCACCCAAATTCAGGGATATGGTCATTATTCTTATTCTGGCCCATGTATAGAAATGTTCTACTAGTGACTTCTATGTGTTGTATATAAAGCTCAGTTCATAAACTCATCTCTCAATTTCCTCATGCTGGTGGAAAATTTATCTTCAATCATGCTTGTGGTTGTCACTCAAACATCTGGAATCTTAAGCCATATTAAACATCTCAGAGGACTAATTGATCACTGATTATCTGTGTCCTTTGAGAACTCCATATTTCAGTTGATAAGACCAACTCCCCTCTGCTTCTGTGCCCTCATTGGATGTGGGGGTCACTACAGTGGTTGGAAGTGCTGGGCTTTCGCAGTCTTCTCAACATGGCATGTGAACATTCATTCCGAGGTTCTGCCACATCCTCAGGGACACAGCCAAACCCCTCTCCTTGAAGGGCTCATCCTACACACACACACACACACACACACACACACACACACACATTGCCCATGCACGCATGCACACACACACAGTTCTAGACCTCTCTCAACCTGGAGGCATCTCTTTTAAGTCTAGAGATAAACCGTGTCTCCTCAGATCCTATGCATTTCGATGGGCTTAGACACTTGGAAACAAAAGCTAGGAAGCCCAACAGTGGTATCCTACTGAAAGAGGGGAAGGGAAAGGCATAAAATGGAAGAATAGAGTGGAAGATTCAAGTAAAAAACAAATATCTGTCTCAGAAAATTATCTTGACAAATATGCACAGAAATTCATTCAGTACCTATGGACACCATATTTTTTCCCATTGTATTACTAGATGCAGGGAGCTCTGCCAGGTTCTGCTAAAACAGAATGCTTGACCAATGTCTGCAAAAGGGAGAGCTCTCTAACTAGTAAATGTGCCTGAATCAATGAATCTGGTAATTCATTTATGATAAATAATTATACAATGCCTTAATCACAAAAGGACTTAGTGCAGCCCTGAATTATTAAACTACAGTGGCATATGCACAATTTTCTGCTATTAATCTGACTTTTTTTGTCAGTCCATAATGAGGCTGCATCTTGAGTCTGGATAGTGATGGAACAGTTTGGATCTGTGGAGAAACTACAGGACTCCTTGATACTTTATATTCCAGTTTTTATGTATATGTTGTTTTAAACTTTTATTTATTTTCCAGATCATTTTTAGTATAATAGACCATTTTTCAATGAAGTGTCCCTGGGATGTTCTGTACAGAAATCCTGCTTACTATTAATCTTGATTAATTTGAGAAGCAGTCGTTAATGAATATTTTTAGGAAATATTTTCTTTTTTTTTTTTTACAAATTCTACCAATGCTTCCCCCAAACCAAGTATGTATGTATGTGTGTGTATGTGCATCATGCATGTGTGTTAATGAATTTAATCCAAAATAAAAACAAAACAAAGAAAATCTCCCCTTTGCCAAGAGACCCTAGGGTCCACTGACTTAATTAAACATTTAATCATTGAAATATTTTTGGATGTCAAAACCACAGCAATGAAATCACTTTATGCCTCAGAACATGGGAGAGTAGAAAAGTAAATAATAGTGGTCATGTACCACACCATGAAGGCAAACAGTGAAATGCTTAATCTCTTCACAGCCCCTATAACTCAGCTACTTCCTGCAGCAAAAGGACATACATACATACATACATACATACATACATACATACATACAAAAGGACATACATACATACATATATTTTTTTTTCTTAGCCTGTACTTTCTGGATGATGGTCACGTCAGCTTTAGTGATGGAGCTTCTTCTTCCCTTTTAGTCCTCAGCCTCTCAAAATCCATATATTGCTTTCTTTTTCTATGGTTTCAACTTCTATATAACGCATAATTTTTCAGCATGTTCTACTTTCTCAAACTTATTATCTTGGTTTAAATAGTTTCTCCCTAATCTCCTTTCTCTGCCCAAAGTACTATAATTGAGTTTGTTTTACCCATATTTTTCTCTCTCTTGCAACTGCATTCTATTTTATCTTTAATACTTATTTAATTAACTTCTATCCCCATTTTTAAACAATTTTTGGTTTTGTACAGAGAGCTGAGGGGGGCAAATGAGATGTCCTTTCTTTTATTCAATCATTCGTGTGTTCTTTTATTCGTGAAACATTTATTGGCAATGATGAGGAAGGCCTTGCATATAAAGTTAACTCCCTGCACTCCAAGAACTGATAGAAACTGAATAAATCAAATTTCAGATTTGGAAGGATATTAAAGGTCATTTGGGTCAGCAGTTCCATAGACAGGATACATCAGAATCACCTCCAGCATTTTAAAAAAATGCAGAGTTATGAATTCTACACCTCAAGATACGCAATGAGTGTCAAGCAGGTTTGGAAATTTACATATTTATTATGCATCTCAGATGATGTTGGAATGTCGAAGTGACCATAAAGAACAATTTGGAGCTGTGGATTTAGTACAACCTCCAATCCACGTCTTGAATTCTTTCTTTTTTATAATATGTATATATCATATAATTTATAGTTATATATTACATTATATATATAATATCTACATGTTATAAAATACACACATTTACTACCTATGGATTTAGGATATGAAAATGTCAGTAGTCCTGAGATGCACATTCTAGCTCTGGACAGCTCTGACCAGTACCAATGTTCTTGCCTTGAAAAAAAGGCTCCTTATAACTTCGAACAGCTGATCCTTTTACTTTCTCTTGATTTCTGAACTGGTTTACAACTCCTGAGAACACCATTAAAAGATCCATCTGTCTTTCTATCAGTCCTTTGTAATTGAAACACAGTGTTACGTTTAAATCATGATGCATAGCATATGCTTGCAGAAAGTAAATGGCTTTTCCTTAGATTTTGTGATTACTATTTTCAAAATATTTTTATTGAAGCTGAACTTTTCTCACTTCTTTATGACCTTTTTTCACTAGTAGATATTTACTCTGTCTAGGGGATAATCCAGAAACTATTGCTATCCATAGACAGTCAATATAATAATAAACATATCACTATTCCCTAGCAAGCATACATGTTCTATATGTTCATATCTCATTCATTCCTGCATTGTTCTCATTTTATCCACATGATTCAAGCTGTCTTGCTCAAAACAACTTTACTCAACTATCTTATAAGAATGGTAACAATTTTTCATAATATTTTAAAGATTTGTTTCATGGAATTTTAATGTAAAGCAGTATCGGTGAGTCAGACCTGCACCAGAGAGTAACCTAGGAGTTACACTTGGCCCCTCTTGGTCCTTGCTAGCTGTACCCAGTGGGTCCTACTGAATTTTGGTGTCTCCTCGAGCCCTCACCATTGGTGGGTTCATTGGAGTTCTGTGCTCATGTTCGCAAAACCATATGTCTCTGACAGATTCAGTGGGGAGCTGATTGTTATAACTGGATCTTTTGAAACTGGATGTTGCTTCATTGCAAGGTACAAAAGGTAATAGTGTCCTAACAAACCGAAAGGCCTAAGGAGTGCTGTCATATATGTCCTTTCTAAATCCTTTCCTGCATCAGCCACACACTTACGCTGAAAATGATAGCACACACTTTTGCATCACAGCTGTGCCGTTTTGCATTCCTATCAACAGTATTGCAAGTTGTCTGCATCCTTGCCTACTCTCGTGGTCATGTTCTTTTGGCTTTATTTATTTATTTATTTATTTATTTATTTAATTTATTGGTAATAACCATTCCTGACAGATATGATGTAATATCTCATCATGGTTTTGATTTGAATTTCCCTGCTGATTAGTGAGGTTGAACATTTTTTTCATATATAGTGCGGAGGTTCCTCAAAAATTAAAAACTGCCATATGATCTAGCAATCCCACATTTGGGAATTTATCTGAAAGAATTGAAATTAGGATCTCAAAAAGATATCTGCACTCTTGCTGCAGCAATATTTACAGTAGTCAACATATGGAAACTCTCTAAGTATCCATCAACAGATGAATGAGTAAAGTTATATGCACACAATGGAATGCTATTCAGCCTTTAAAAAGAAGATTCTTCAATATATGGCAAGATAGATGAGCTTTGGGGCACTTTAAAAGGTGAAATAAGCCAATCAAAGAAAGGCGAATACTGCATGACCCCACTTATGACATGTCTAAAATAATCAAACCCATAGAACGAGAGTGGAATGGTGATTGTTGGGGCTGGGGGAGGAGTTAGGGAGTTACAAATAAATGAGCATAAAGTGTCACAAACTGTGGATAAACTCTGGAGACCTCCTGTGCAACATCGTATCTGTAGTTAACATTAATGTACACTTAAAATTTTGTTCAGAGGGAAACTGTCTTATGTGTTACTATCACATTAAATAAAATAAATGATAACATGCAAAGAAAGGGGAAAATAGAGCAATCCATAGTTTCATTTTCTTCTGGTCCTTTCTTACTCCTCAGTAGCTGAAGGATAGAGTGTTTAGAATGTGTGTTGATGAGAAGCTCAATAAAAACAAATTTGTACAGTGTTTCTACTGTTCTGGTAAAATTAAATACATATTTATGTTTAAGCTAAAAAATACTGGTGATTCTGCATGTAAGGAAAATGCTTTTAGATTTGTATTTAAAACTGGCATTATATAATATGGAGGATAAACAGTAAAATTCATGCTATTCATTTAAAATTTTAATTCTTCTTTAGTTAGAATGAGAATTAATTTGTTAATTGATTCACATCCATTTGTAAGAAATAATACAGATATCATATGTACCCTTTACTGTTTCCCAAATGGCAACCTCTTGCAAAATTGTAATATAGTATCATAAGCTGGATGTTGACATTGGTACATTCAAGAGACAGAACATTTCTTTTCCAGAAGTATTTAAATTATGAGTTCAGGGCTTGTGGCTGATACAGTCAGTTAACCCTCTAACTGTCGATTTTTGGCTCGGACTGTGATCTCAGGGTCATGAGATGGAGCTGCGGGTGGGGCTCCTGCTGAGGGCAGAGTCTGCTTGGGATTCTGCCTTCCTTTCCCTCTGCCCCTCCCGCTCATGCTCTCTCTCTCTCAAATAAATAATTTAAAAAAAAATATGAATTCAATTTTTATAGTTATGGGGCTAATGAAATACTCCATTTTGTATCAAATGAATTGCGGGAGTTTGTGTTTTTCTAGAAGGTGGTACAGTTCATCTGAGTTGTCAAATTTTATGTATAAAGTTACTTGTAGTATTCCTTTATTATTCTTTTGATGTGGGCAAGGTAGTCGTATCCCCTGTTTCATTCCTGATATTGATAATTTGGATTATGAGACTCTAGATCTTATTTAATCTTTCTGTTTTCACTGGCTTCTGTTGACATCTGAGGAGGAGGGGCTGCCCCTCACGTTCTGATTCCCCACATGGTTTACAGTAAAATCCTGGGAGATGTTATTTATAATCTGAAAGGAATGAGCATCCAAGCTTCCCATTTGGCCTTCTCTAACATTACTTCTTGGGGTGTGGGATGTCTTATTATACCCTTATAAGTACAGAAGTCTGGGCAACCCACTGGACCTTGACTGGTATGGGTGCTATTGAAGCCACAATTTTTGTGAGGTTTAGCTCATGCTGAGCAGTTATTGTCTGAAAGTTTTCTGTCTTACTAGGTTGCCCTTTTTTCTTTTTCTGGCTTGAGAGGACACTCTAAGATCAAAGTCTCAATTCTTTAAGAAAGCCTATAAGGTTTTATAGAGTCAGGACCCTATAGCCCTCTCTCACCCCGCTTTCTATCTCTTGCTCATCATTCTGTCCTGACCCCTCACCCTCGGAGTTCTTCGCGGACCCTCTTTTCTCCCACGTCCAGCCTCTGAGCATTTCTCTCCTCTGCGGGAAGAACCATTTCTTCTTTCACCTATTCATTCCCATTCATCCCTTATTTGCCAACCTAAAGGAGCTTTACTCAGGGATGTCTTCCCCAGGTATCAAAATGAGATTAGGGCCATATTATAACCACACATGTTGTCCCGTACTCTCTTCCATAGCACACTTGGGGAAGTTTCATCAACCATCTGTTACCCTCTGTAGTATAAGCTTGGGGGTGGCAGGGTCCTCACTGTGTCTCTCTCTCTCTCTCAGGCACTGCTGTTACTTCTATCTTTCACTGTCTCTGGCATGGCATGGTCACTCATAAATATTTAATAACCACATTATTTTATGTGTGAAACATAAAATTTGCTCTTGGAAAGATAAAAAAAACTATCCTCGAATTTGTAAAAATCCATTATTTATTCAGCAAGTGTTCGTTTGGTACCTTATGTGTCATGCACAGTCTGCCTATGTAGTAAGAGTTATAAAAGTGATCAAGAGAAAACCTATCCCTATCATTTTAAGTCTTGAATCTTTAAGACTTAAATATATTTAAGTATATGTGTGTGTGTGTGTGTGTGAGAGAGAGAGAGAGAGAGTTAGAAAATGTGATAGGGAAAGTATGAATAGGGTAATAAGATAGAGCATCACTGTGAAAGGCTGTCTGGTCAGGGAGTCAAGGAGAAAACTATTTTAGCCAGAGTATACAACAAATACAAAGGTTCTAGTTTTATTTTGCTGCTTATGTGTTTTTATTTTGTTTCATATTGTGTTGTGTTGTTTGCTTTTAACCTAAGAAACTGAGCAGATAGTGGTACTGTCACCATGCCAGGAAGCACTGGGGTTAATCAGGTAACTGGGATCAGAAAAAGCCTGGGAAATTAGAAATTTTCCTTCAAAATCGTAATTTCCTTAACTTTCCTTCAAAAATCTTAAATCCGGGCCACTTATTCGATATACAAGAAGATAAGTGATGTAGAAAATTTTGTGTATGAGACAGAAGCTCAGTTTTTGTTTCTTTTTTTTTTAAAGATTTTATTTATTTATTTAACAGAGAGAGACACAGCGAGAGAGGGAACACAAGCAGGGGGAGTGGGAGAGGGAGAAGCAGGCTTCCCGCGGAGCAGGGAGCCCGATGCGGGGCTCGATCCCAGGACCCTGGGATCATGACCCGAGCCGAAGGCAGACGCTTAATGACTGAGCCACCCAGGGGCCCCAGAAGCTCAGTTTTTATACATTTCTGTATATTCTGGTGATTCTCATGAAGGGTCAACTGTACTTAGAATAATCCTAGACACACATTATCTTCAATATTAAAGTGAGCTGAGTAGAATAGTCTGGGGTGGGGGGTAGTTCTTCAAACCATAGCTAAAGATACTAAATTTCCTCATTTCTTTTTTACATGGAAAAAAGACATTGACCCCTTGAATATATTTGAGTAGCTGGGACATAAATTCTATTTATTATCTCTTTCAAAGAAGTCTAACCATGAGAGCACTAGTTTCTCTAAGAAATCTGTTAGTGGACAAATTGCATGGATAAAATATATTGATTATGTGTCCCAAAAGACTTGACCATTACTGAGGCTTATTTTGCACATTTATTGTTCAAAATTTTAAATATTTCACATATTTTACTGAGTTTAAAAGTATGTGTCCTCATTAGATACATAGGAATACAATTAATTTTCCCATCCTTCTTCCATAGTATACAAAATTTACCTAAAATATTTGTAGTTTTCACTTAAGTTTTTCTGAACTAATTCAGAAAAACCAGCCACATGATAAGAAATATATTTTTCTCTCTTGACTCATCTTTCTTTTTGCATTATTTTCTCTTCAATTACAGTTGATATTGTACTTGAAAATGTCTTTGTGGACATTAACTCCACCATAAAACTTTGTGACTGCCATGTTCCACACTTCCCTTTAGGATTTTGTTCTTTACAGAAAGTATATTGCCTTAAAGGGCAAAAATACAGACCTATATAGGGTACATAATATTTCCAACAAGTTAAATTACATGTAATGTTAATCAGAGCCTTTGGCAGAAATATCGCGTCTTAGACTCCAGAACCACCTACCATCAGCCTTGTTCACATGCGAATGAAAAATCCAGTGTACTTTGCTAGTGACTCCTAGGTAATGTGGGGTTCTCTCCCAGATTAAGAAACCTCAGAAATTATTTAAGAATGTATCAGTTAATACAATAATAATGCTATGTAACAAACGATCTCAAAATTCTGGGGGTGAATTTTATTAAATTTCTTCCCCACCCATGGGTGTCCATGTCAGCTGGGGATGCCTCTGCTCCCTAATGTAGGTGCATCTTTTGTGTTTCCCATCCTCCTCCAGAACTGGTGTGTTCCTTCATGGAGATGGAAGAAACCAAAAGGCCAAGTCTCATCACTTAAGTACATTCCAGCCCCTGCTTGCAACAATCCATTGGTCATTTCAACCACAAAGAAGTGTCCATGGAAGACCTGACACATGCCCAGGTGCCTCTTCTTATCCCCTACCTCTTGGAAAGGTCTTTGGTGGGCCAACCCAAAGGTCTTCCTCTGTCAGTCTCCTGCAGCAACATTGTCTGAGCCACTTAACAAGACATGCTTCATAAACTTTCCTCTAAGATAAATTATTTTCCATGTGCAATTTTCTCTCATTTGAAAGCACTTGAAAGTGTTCACTACTGATTTTTTTCTCAATTTTTATCACATGTGTTCAGCACAAAGCCTTAGGTAAAATAAATTCTTGTTATTGATGATGGAAACTGTTTATGAGAGTGTAATGAATTTTGGAATCAGGCAGTTTTGGTTTAAGTTCTGTTTATCTATAATGTATCCATCAAGATAACTACATCGTGTGTGTGCTTTTAACAAACCGAGGTTTATTATTGCCTCCATGCCCAGTGCAGTCCACAAGGGGCCGTGGTCACCATGGTTGTTCAGGCCCCTGGAATGATGGAAGCTCCATCTTGACATATGGTTTCACCACAGTAGGTAAAGGAAGCATCATAAATGGTGGACGTGGGAGAAAAGAGGGTCTGCAAAGACCTGACAGGATGAGGGGCCAGGACAGAATAATGAGCAAGCCTATAAAACCTTTCAGGCTTTGTTAAAGAAGTGAGACTTTGTCCTTAGAGTGATCAAAAACCACTGAAGACATTGGACAGTGACATAATCAGATCAGTATTTAAAAAAAAAAATAATGCTCCAAGCCTTCCAATTCAAAATGGCTCATGGAACACTCACTGAAATCCCCTCCTTCCCATTCCTACCTTACTTCCCCAACTGAAAGCACTAACATACTACTTCTTGTGTTTTGTTAGTGAAAGCAAGTTCTGTGGCCACACCTAACTAGAAAGGAGCTGAGCAGTACAGTCTTACCGCAGAACCATGAGAGAAGAACCTTAATTATTTATATGGAAGACAGCAAGACAAGGCTGTGGAATGACTTTGGAAACCACACAACTAGAAAGCAGACAGTTCGGAATTTAAATCCATGTTTCTAAGAAATGAAAACTCAGTCATTTTTATGTTTTTATTTAAATTCCAGCTAGTTAACATACAGTGTGACTAGTTTAGTTTTAGGTGTACAATATAGTGATTCAACACTTCCATACAACACCCAGGGTCAAGTTTTAATTTGAGCATCTCACTACTTTTCTGTGTGAAACAGGCTCTGTGTTAGAGAGTATATGGTCACAAGCATTATTTTCTGCTCTCCTCCTACTACATCTTCTAGTTATGATGAGGAGGGTTTATAATGTAAAGGTTGAATAACAATAAATTTTTTAAAAAAGGTTCCTCTCAGCTTATGGGGTGTTCAGGTCTACCTAAGAAGAAAGGCTGGTAGACTGTCTTTCCAGAGACCTTGGCGGTAATGAATTTAGTGCGGGGCATGGTTTAAGGTATGTGCATTACCAGTGGAGAGGTTCACTAATCTTGAGACCACTATGTAAACCTAAAATATCAATTTCTTCATGAGAAATATAACTTTTATAAGAAACAGGATGCTTGTGTTCATATGGCAAGACCATTTTATTTTAGTTAGCTGGCCCAAACTGGAATCAAAAAATTGCTCAGTCAAAGCAGAATTAAATGAGGGAAAATAGATAAATCCAAGTGTAAAGGCATCAAGCTGACAATCCCACCTTACAAAAGAAATGTTCTCACTAATGGATTAAGCTATTCAGAGACCACTGGGTGTAACTCTTTGCATCCTTAGCATCTTCACTAAATATTTTGTTATCATTTGGCTAAGGCTCCCTTTTATGGGACAGAGAGAAATGGGTTCTGTCACCTGCTTGATGGCCCTTCTTTCCTGTTTCAGTGTCTCTATAGAAATAGTTGTCCTTGCTGCGTGTTTACGTTCATTCTGGTTGCCAAGTCTCTTGGGCCTCAGAGCTGTTCTTCACTATCACACTTCATACTTTTGCACCTTTATATTTTATGTAGTATTTTTTTCTTTCTTTTTTAATTTTTTATTGTTATGTTAATCACCATACATTACATCATTAGCTTTTGATATTTTATGTAGTATTTTAAGTGTAACTTTCAGAAGAAAGTAGTTTCCCATTATACCCAAATATTTCAGGATATCCTCATGTATGATAATTATAACAAAGATGATGGTATAGAAACCAGCTTTAAATACTACTCCAGAATACTTCTGGGGACTTTTGATTTTAGTGGAGAAAATATTGTCACAATACCTGGAGGAAAATTACATGTTTGTCAAATTAATAAATGTGCACTCTGTTTACCCTAAAATTGTTTATACATAATTTCCAAGATGGTTTTCTGTGTGACCATCTCCATTGGAAGATGGTCACACAGAAGGCAGTGTCGTTATAGAGGGAAGAGAAGTTGATGGGAAAAGAAAGGGCAAAACAAAAGAGAAAGAACTGATGTGACTTGAATCCAGTTTGTTTGCACTTTGATTCCTCAGTAAGAACATTGCTGTGAAAGATGTAGCTTTTAAAAACAGCTTGGCATGGTGGGGGGTGGGGGCGCGTGGGTGTTTCAGTCAGTTAAGCATCTGACTCTTGGTTTCAGCTCAGGTCATGATCTCACGGTGGTGAGATCGAGCCCCATGTGGAGCCCCGTGTGGAACCCTCCCTTGGGCTTTGTGCTCAGCAGAGAGTCTGCTTGAAGATTCTCTCCCTCTATCCTTCCCCCAACTCATGCACGCTCTCTTTCTCTCTAAAATAAATAAGTCTTTTTAAAAAATAAAAATAACTTGGCATGTGAGCCAGAAAAGAAAGTGTTAAGTGTTTAGATAATGGGGAGAGAGGGAAATGGTTTTTAATCTTTTCAAATATTTACCCTATTTCCTACTTGTATTTTATGATATTCAAAAGTATCTCCTGTTTTTACACATATCTGTCCCTGCCCCCCATAATTATAAGATTATAAGACAAAAGATTACAGGAATTATGTCTTCAAGCGCTTGAGAAATATTTGTAAGGACTTGTTGACATGACTGTGTATCAAGACTATGGATTTCTTCACTGGATGGTTAGGGAAATGAAAGAGGGTGGAACTTTCTTCTGAGAAAAGGAACATATTTTACTTAAATTATTTTCTTTATTCCTGGAAATGCCTGCTCTTCAGGGGCAGCTAAGAAAGTGTTTTCCTCCCTTGAGTCTAATTCTTCCTTTTTCTCTGGGTCGCATTACTGTTCTCTCCTCCGTCGGAAGGTGGTCACACAGAAGTCAGTGTCGTTATAGAGGGAAGAGAAGTTGATGGGAAAAGAAAGGGCAAAACAAAAGAGAAAAAACTGATGTGACTTGAATCCAGTTTGTTTGCACTTTGATTCCTAACTGAATTCCAACTACCTCCCATCTTAGGTTTAGAAATTTTGACAAACACTTGGTGATGTGGATGATTCTGATTTCGTACATACCGTTCAATCTTCTATCCATCTGGTACGTCTTCTTTCTTAATCAAACCTGACATCATAATGCCCCTGCTTAGTATTCTTACATGGTTTTCTATTATCCTTGGGAGTAAATAACCCTGATGCATTTCACCAGGACCTCTAATCTTTTCAGCCCATGCCTCATCTTTTCCTTTCCAGTCATGCAAACATATTTTTGAAGTTTATTTACTCTCATCCTCAATTTTTGTACATGATTTTCCTTCTGCCTGATAAAAATACCCTCTTAGCTTTTCTCTTGGATTAGCCACACTCAGTTCTTTCTGGTCTTAATCTAAAAATTACCCCAGGTGGTGGAAGTCTCTAGGAAATCTTCCTACATATTGCCACAGCACTCAATCCCCTGACTTCACAGACTGAGCAATAGTATCTGCAGACTAGTAAGTTCATCTCGCTAGACCTTCAACTTCAGGAAGATAGGAACTGTGTCTTATTCAATGTTCTATACCTAGGGCTTAGAAGAGTGTGCATAGATGATTCAAAAACTATAGTATATCTCAGTGGCATGTTCTGTTTGGGGAAAATTACAATTTTGAGTTTTTGTGATTCATTTATACCACAATTAGTTTTGTCCCAAACAGCTTTAAAACAAAAGGAAAAAACTAAAACACAAACACACTACTGTCTGAAGTATTTAGTTTGAGATAGCAGAGCTATCCTAATGGTGTATATGGCTATTGCAACTTCTTTTTCTACCCCTAAAAGCATTTTATTTGAGCAAAATCAGGTAATAAAATCCATAATAGACAAACTGTAAATGGCAAAATTTCAAAAGTTCAGAAGGAAGGGATGAGCCTTATGTGTGGGGAACAAGATGAGAAGGGCCAGGAGGGAGAGTTAGGGGTGCCTCCTCGGGAGATTCCCAGTGTACCCTGAAACCAGCTCCATACACGGAGGGTAGAGAGAGATCAAAGACAGAGGCAGGCCACTCCAGATTCCAGGTGGCAGATTTGATAAACAAGGGGACTGACTTACCAGGCTTGTCTTGGGTGGCTGCAAGATGAGTAGAATTCTGCACCTGCCCGCCAGGTTGAAAGTTTATATAGAGGCCTTAACTGGGTTCGGTAACATACCCGGTCCAGAGAGCATCAACACCATATCTTTATCTCCAGGCTGTATCTTTGTAGCAGCATCTGGGGGTAGGGAAGGCCAGCAGAACACATACTGCAAAGAAAGTGGAGGAAGGGCCTCCAATTGCCTGGGTCCAGCTTGTGAGTCAACTGGTGGTCCCATCTTCTTGATAACCTCCTCCAACAGGTCCAGTTAGAAATGATAGATATTTGACCCCACTAAGAGAGTTCTGAAAATATGGACTGAAGACTTGTCTACCCAGCTCTGTGCAGAGCCAAGTGATAGAGACAACACACAGACACAGATCGATCATTCTAGTGGGGTCAGTGGAGGAAAGACTTTCCTTATTAGCATGGTCAGTACTAGCAGGATTTGTTTAGGTGAACACTGCCTGCAACTACATCATTAGACCTCACACAGCCATGGGCCCCTTCCTTCTGGTACTCACGGGCACGGCCTTTAGTTAGATGACACTGGCTATGTTATACTTTGTTTATAATGGAAGCTCTTTTGACACAGGTGTGTGTGTGTGTGTGTGTGTGTGTGGTGTGTGTGTGTACCTCATGAAACCATTTTGATTGTCAAATCGCAAGTAAGAATGCTGGTACAAATCAAAGGAAAGCCTCCAAATGCTCAGTACTGAATCTAAGTTTTTTTTCTCTAGTATTTGATGTTCGAGATCTATGTATGGGCATTTATTGAACTGCTAAAGCTTCAGACAGATGGCCTAACTCATTGACCTTGACCTTGTCACTGAAATTGAAATAAATTGTGCTCTTCGGTGATTAGGAAAAAAAAGTTATGAAACAATAAAACACGACTTGTGCTTATACATTACAGTTGGATTGATCATTAATGGTCACAGAGTTGATATGCAGCAGTGAACAGATTCATATGTCAGCACATGTATTTTGTCTCTGGTTTCAAATCGGAATATCCAGAAAAGATTTACAACAGGACAAGAGGTACAGTGTGGTGTCTTCCTCAAGTCTCCTATTCAACCTCTCTCCTTTTCCCAGAACTTTGCCCTGTCCCCACACACCAGCCACAACTGAGCTTCTGAATCTCTTGCCCTGACTAATCTTCATTTCTCAAAAGGACCATGGTAATTTTTTAAATAAAAAAATTTATATTATTCTTTAAAACTTTATTTGCAATTAAACCCATTGTAGAATATCTGCAAAATACTTAGAATAGGGAAGAAGGGAAATACACTATTAGTAATGTCTGTCAGTCTTTCCTTTATATAAGCATATTTTGTCATGATACCATTTTTTGCCATATTTTTTAAACAAATGTATGTTATGAATTTTTAAAATACTTTTAAAGTCATGATTTTTAATGGTTATGTAATTATCCAACATATGGATCCATCATATTTTGTGTATGCATTTCCCTATTATTGGATTTTATATTGGTTACAATTCCTCAATAAAGAAGAGGTATCAAATTATATAAATCTTTGTGACTTGGAGATTTTCAAAGTAATCCAATAATCCAATTGCTGTCCAATCAATGCAATTACTGTTTCAGACTATATGTATCTTAAGCCACTGCATACATTTTGCAAATCCCTTATATTTAATGGTAGTAGATACTGCTATCCTTTATATACAAGATTGCCCAAGTCATTACATCCTTCCTTTTTTTTTTTTTTTTTTACTATTTTATTTATTTATTTGAGAGATAACGAGAGTAGGAACACAGCAGGGGGAGTGGCAGAAGGAGTAGCAGGCTCCCCACTGAGCAGGGAGCCCGACTTGGGACTCAATCCCAGGACCCCAATATCATGACCTGAGCCAAAGGTAGACATGTAACGGACTGAGCCACCCAAGCGCCCACTCAGTGAGATTCTTGAGTCTCTGTGTTTATAGCTTTTATCATATTTGGGAACAAATTGACATTATTTTTTGAAAATTGACCTTTGTTTCTCTCTGTTTCTTCATCTTCAGGCACTCAAATTACACATATATAAGACTTACTGAAATTGTCCCACAGCTCACTGAACCTTTGTTAATGTTTTCCTCAGGATTTGTTTTCTCTGTGTTTCATTTTGGATGTCTCTACTGCTATACCCATGATCTTTACTTCTATAATTGTTTAAACTACTGTTAATTCCATCCAGTTTATTTTTCACCTCGGGCATTGCTTTCAACTCTACAAGTATGAATTAGTTCTTCGCACCTCTCTGCTTATCATGTGCAATTTAGCTTCTTCACATATGGAATAACTTTTAATAATTATTGTGATGTCTATATTAATTCTATTACCTGTATTTTTTTCAAGGCCAGTTTCAATTGATTAATTGTCATTATGTACTGTAATTTTATTTCTCTTCATGCCTGGTAATTTCGTGTTGGATGTCAGCCACTGCTAATTTTATCTTCTTAGATGCTGGATATTTTGGTACTTCTCCATATATTCATGAGCAGGTAATTTATGTGAAAATTATTTGGTCCTCTTTGGCTGTATTTTTTTTAAAGATTCTTTAGGCAGGAGCTCCACTTTTAATCTAAAGTTAATTTTATTCCATTTATGGAGCAATCCCCATATTTCGTTCTGTACCTGATACCCAGTGTGTCGTGAATTATGAGGTTTCCATGTTTGTTGTTGGGAACAGGTGCTATATTCCTGGCCCAGTGTGGTTCTCCTTATTGTTCCCTCTAATTCTTTTGGAGGCTTTTTCCTTGGTCTCTGGGAGTCACATGCATGCACTGATCAGTACTTAGCTGAAGACTGGAAGGAACTTTCTGCACATCTCCAGATCTCTCTCCCTCTGTCTCACTCACCTTCACTCCTCTCTATCTACAGCTGTCTCCTCTCTGGTGCTCTCCCCTCAAAGTCTAGCCACCTTTTCCTCCCCATACCACCAGCTCCTTCTCTTTGGTTCAGGATGAACACTAAACTAACTGCTCAGGTTCTTCAACATGGCACTCTAGCCTGGACTCACTCCCAAAGCAAGAAGATTGGGGCATTCTAGGATTCACCTAGCTTGTTTCTCATCTTTCAGGAACAGCTGTCCTTTATTACCTGCTATGCAATATCATGAAAACTGTTGTTTCGTATTTTTTCGTGGTTTTTATTTTTGGTTGTTTTGGACAGAACGGTAAATCCAATACCTGTTACTCCACATTGGCAGATGTGGAAGTCATTTGTGCTTAGTTCTATAGTATGCTGAAAATCTTTCTATACCATGTCAATGGATATAGAATGTATTCTATAGTATGCTGAAAATCTTTCTATACCATGTCAATGGATATGGAATGTATCCTATAGTATGCTGAAAGTCTTTCTATACCATGTCAATGGAAATAGAATGTATCCTATGCTGTATCAGGAACCAATGAAAAACCTTTTAAAATATACTTAGATGTATTTTGAAATGATTTTTATGTATTTTAGAAGTCATTTGGCATTGTCTAATGGATTGGAGAATGAGAGATGACATTTGTGACACAAGTTTGGTATTTATCATGAATTCATAATTTATGTAATTACACAGTATTATAAATTCTAAGTTTACAAGACTTTTGAAGCAGTTCAATGGAAGTGTGAATGGAAACAGTGGGAATGATAAAAGTTGAAACTTATTTTAGAACGTTACACAAAATTGCCTTGGCGTAATGACTGTCTTAATTTGGGTTTCCCTGAATGAACAGCCTTAGTCTAGGACTTTTGTGGACATAAATTTTTGAAAGTTGTCTCACTCATCTTATTCTCTATTTACTTTGTTTTCTCAATAATTGCCTTAATTCCCCCCTTCCTTTTGAAATACAGAACATGATAAGAACCCTAGAAGAATCTACCAGATTGCATATTTGAGTCTCATGTTCAAAGTTAGAATTGTCTCAGCAGCCTAAGACAGGTGATGCTGATCCACACAGCATAAGCATGTTTCTGTCACCTTAATTCTGAAGATGTGATTCCAATGAAGCATATGAAGAGATTTCATTTTTCACAGTTAGGATAGTGAGTGGCTAAGGGTGTGAATCTTGGAGTCATTTTGCCTAAATTCAAATCTGGACTCTTTCATGCCAGCTTTGTGAACTCAGACCTGCTCATAACTCCTGTGTGCTTCAAGTATTTACCTACAAATTGGAGATAACATGACTACCTCTCTCATGGAATCGTTGTGAATATTCAATGATTCCATACATGTAAAGTTCTTAGAAAAGTGCTTAAATAGCATGCAAAATGTCTGGCTATTATCATTTTGTTAGCTGCAAAATAGTTATTTTTTCCTGGATAAACTTGGTAGTGCTTTAATGCTACATGATTATTTTACTACAGTCTGTCTGCTATCCAATTACCATATATAGAGAAAAGTTATTACTGTATTAACTACCCAGCAGTAGTCCCAAGGAGACTTTGTGATTAAAGAGATGGAGTTAAGTTCTTTCCAAATACTTTGTGCTCTCATATGACCCTTTGTGACTTTGGGCAGTAATGTCCATGGAATAGTATTAGCATAAGATGTTCACCTACTAATCACACACAAAAAAAATCATTTCATTAAGGACATTTTAAAAGAAGGAAATGCCTCATTTTCTTCTTAAATTTTATAGTGTATTTATTAAAAATAAGAAAGAAAAGATTGCATTTGAATTCTGCTTAGAACTATATCAAAAATGGTTTCTATGTAGTGTCTTGAGGTCAAACTAAAATGCAAATGTTTAAAGGTCTACCATGCAGAAATGATGATGGTCAATGATCCTGCATTCTCTTAAGCCTATTATAGTATTTCTGAAATGTCTCTCCAGAGTTCTTGAGTCTGAAACCAGGAACTGGAAAGAAACACGTTTCCTGTGTGTCCAACATACACAAAAGAAAAATGAACAAATAGAATGTACAAAGAATAATTCTTTGCCTTAGAGACCTGTTTCTCAAAGTAAAAATTAATCAAAAAGAAACCAGAAGTTAATCCTTTTAAATACATGTTCTTAGAGAAGCTAGAACACGAACATATAAAACAGATCATTTCAAAGACTTATTGGGTATTCTAATATTGTAGAGACACATTGGATCGCAATCATTTTTAAATTATAGGCTAAAGGTGATCATATATTGGACAACATAACATGGGAGCATGAAAACTCAAATATGGCTTTCTTTTAATGTGCATTTTTCCTCACTATATATCAATTGTTCATTATAGTCTTTGACATTTGACCTAATCTCTATCAGAATTTTCTATTACAATGTTCCTGAATTTTACCATTCAGTAAACATGGATATCTGTTTTGATTAGTACTTTGATTACTTTCATCCACAAGCAGTATTATAGAATTGAATATATTTGGGGACTTCTTTCAGAAATTCTAACAGTAACTATGTAGATTTTCACTTATGACATCTTTCAGGCTCCTGTATTTCTTAGCACATAAAATCATAAAGTACTTTAATTAGATATCATGGTTTGATGTTAATATCCATTAATTATCCTAGTGTGGCAAAAACCTTTGTAAGTATAAAACCAAAGGCATAATCAACAAAGAAAGACCCACTTAACTTTGATAAAGAACATTAGAGAATTCTGAAGTTCAGAAAATATAAAATATAAAACACATTAAAAGAAAAAAGACAAATAGGAATAACATGGTTGTACCAGATATCATATTGAAAAATGTTGATACACCTTAAAAGTAAAGAATTTATTTTTATTTGTTATAGATTTATTTATTTATTTATTTGACAGAGAGAGAGAGAGAGCACAAGCAGGGGTAATGGTACGCAGAGGGAGAGGGAGAAGGAAGAGCCCGATGTGGGACTTGATCCCAGGACCCTGGGAGTATGACATATTGTTATTTTTTGTTTAAAGATTTTATTTATTTGTTTATTCTTACTTTAAATTCTTTTTATTGTTACTTTAAATTCTTTTCATTGTTATGTTAATCACCATACATTACATCATTAGTTTTTGATGTAGTGTTCCATGAGTCATTGTTTGTGCATAACACCCAGTGCTCCACGCAGAACGTGCCCTCTTTAATACCCATCACCAGGCTAACCCATCCACCCACCTCCCTCCCCTCTAGAACCCTGTTTGTTTTTCAGAGTCCATCATCTCTCATAGTTCGTCTCCCCCTCTGATTTCCCCCCCTTCATTCTTCCCCTCCTGCTATCTTCTTCTTTTTTTTTCGTAACATATATTGCATTAATTGTTTCAGAGGTACAGATCTGTGATTCAACAGTCTTGCACAATTCACAGCACTCACAGTAGCACATACCATCCCCAGTGTCTATCACCCAGCCACCCCATCCCTTCCACCCCCCCACGACTCCAGCAACCTTCAGTTTGTTTCCTGAGATTAAGAGTTCCTCATATCAGTGAGGTCATATGATACATGTCTTTCTCTGATTGACTTATTTCACTCAGCATAACACTCTCCAGTTCTATACACTTCTTTGCAAATGGCAAGATCTCATTCCTTTTGATGGCTGCATAATATTCCATTGTATATATATACCACCTCTTCTTTACCCATTCATCTGTCAATGGACATCTTGGCTCTTTACACAGTTTGGCTATTGTGGACATTCCTGCTATAAACATTGGGGTGCACGTACCCCTTCGGATCCCTACATTTGTATCTGTCGGTTGTCTTTTAGTTTTTTAGACTGTTTCTTTTGCTGTGCAAAAGCTTTTTATCTTGATGAAGTCCCAATAGTTCATTTTTGCCCTGGCCTCCCTTGCCTCTGGCGATGTTTCTAGGAAGAAGTTGCTGTGGCTGAGGTCAAAGAGGTTGCAGCCTGTGTTTTCCTTTAGGATTTTGATGGACTCCTGTCTCACATTTAGGTCTTACAACCATTTGGAGTCTATTTTTGTGTGTGGTGTAAGGAAATGGTCCAGTTTCATTCTTTTGCATATGGCTGTCCAATTTTCCCAACACCATTTGTTGAAGATACTGTCTTTTTTCCATCGGACATTCTTTCCTGCTTTGTCAAAGATTAGTTGACCATAGAGTTGAGGATCCATTTCTGGGCTCTCTATTCTGTTCCATTGATTGATGTGTCTGTTTTTGTGCCAGTACCGTACTGTCTTGATGATGACAGCTTTGTAATAGAGCTGGAAGTCCGGAATTGTGATGCTGCCAGCTTTGCTTTTCTTTTTCAACATTCCTCTGGCTATTTCAGGTCTCTTCCGGTTCCGTAAAAATTTTAGGATTATTTGTTCCATTTCTTTGAAAAAAGTGGATGGTATTCTGATAGGGATTGCATTGAATGTGTAGATTGCTCTAGGTAGCATTGACATCTTCACAATGTTTGTTCTTCCAATCCATGAGCGTGGAACGTTTTTCCATTTCTTTGTGTCTTCCTCAATTTCTTTCATGAGTATTTTATAGTGTTCTGAGTACAAATCTTTTGCCTCTTTGGTTAGATTTGTTCCTAGGTATCTTATGGTTTTAGGTGCAATTGTAAATGGGATCGACTCCTTGATTTGTCTCTCTTCTGTCTTGTTGTTGGTGTATAGGAATGCCACGGATTTCTGTGCATTGATTTTATATCCTGCCACTTTACTGAATTCCTGGATGAGTTCTAGCAGTTTTGGGGTGGAGTCTTTTGGGTTTTCCACATACAGTATCATATCATCTGCAAAGAGTGAGAGTTTGACTTCCTCTTTGCCGATTTGGATGCCTTTGATTTCTTTTTGTTGTCTGATTGCTGTGGCTAGGACTTCTAATACTATGTTGAATAGCAGTGGTGAGAGTGGACATCCCTGCCACGTTCCTGACCTTAGGGGAAAAGCTGAAAGCTTTTCCCCATTGAGAATGATATCCGCTGTAGGTTTTTCATAGATGGCTTTTATGATATTGAGGTATGTACCCTCTATCCCTATACTCTGAAGAGTTTTGCTCAAGAAAGGATGCTGTCCTTTGTCAAATGCTTTTTCTGCATCTATTGAGAGGATCATATGATTCTTGTTCTTTCTTTTGTTAATGTATTGTATCACGTTGATTGATTTACGGATGTTGAACCATCCTTGCAGCTCAGGGATAAATCCCACTTGGTCATGGTGAATAATCCTTTTAATGTACTGTTGGATCCTATTGGCTAGTATTTTGGTGAGAATTTTTGCATCATGTCCATCAAGGATATTGGTCTGTAATTCTCCTTTTTGATGGGGTCTTTGTCTGGTTTTGGGATCAAGGGAATGGTGGCCTCATAAAATGAGTTTGGAAGTTTTCCTTCCATTTCTATGTTTTGGAACAGTTTCAGGAGAATAGGTATTAATTCTTCTTTAAATGTTTGGTGGAATTCCCCCGGGAACCCATCTGGCCCTGGGCTTTTGTTTCTTGGGAGATTTTGGATGACTGCTTCAATTTCCTTAGTGGCTATAGGTCTGTTCAGGTTTTCTATTTCTTCCTGGTTCAATTTTGGTAGTTGATACATCTGTAGGAATGCATTCATTTCTACCAGGTTATCTAATTTGCTGGCATATAGTTGCTCATAATATGTTCTTATAATTGTTTGTATTTCTTTGGTCTTGGTTGTGATCCCTCTTCTTTCGTTCATGATTTTGTTGATTTGGGTCATTCTCTTTTCTTTTTTTTTTAATAAATCTTTTATTTATTTATTTGACACAGAGAGAGAGACAGCGAGAGAGGGAACAGAAGTAGGGGGAGTGGGAGAGGGAGAAACAGGCTTCCTGCGGAGCAGGGAGCCCTATGCGGGGCTCGATCCCAGGGCACTGGGATCATGACCTGAGCCAAAGGCAGAAGCTTAATGACTAAACCACCCAGGTGCCCCAATTTCTCTTTTCTTTTTGATAATCTGGCCAGGGGTTTATCAATCTTGTTAATTTTTCAAAGAACCAGCTCCTTGTTTCATTCATCTGTTCTACTGTTCTTTTGGTTTCTATTTCATTGATTTCTGCTCTGATCTTTATGATTTCTCTTCTCCTGCTGGGTTTAGGCTTTATTTGTTGTTTATTCTCTAGCTCCTTTAGGTGTAGGTTAAGTTGTGTATTTTAGACCTTTCTTGTTTCTTGAGAAAGGCTTGTATTGCTATATAATTTCCTCTTAGGACTGCCTTTGCTGTATCCCAAAGATTTTGAACAGTTCTGTTTTCATTTTCATTCGTTTCCATGAATTTTTTAAATTCTTCTTTAATTTCCTGGTTGACCCATTCATTCTTTAGTAGGATGCTCTTTAGCCTCCATGTATTTGAGTTCTTTCCAACTTTCCTCCTGTGATTGAGTTCTAGTTTCAAAGCACTGTGGTCTGAAAATATGCAGGGAATAATCCCAATCTTTTGGTACCGGTTGAGACCTGATTTGTGACCTAGGATGTGATCTATTCTGGAGAATGTTCCATGGGCACCAGAGAAGAATGTGTATTCCGTTGCTTTGGGATGGAATGTTCTGACTATGTCTGTGAAGTCCATTTGGTCCAGTGTGTCATTTAAAGTCTTTATTTCCTTGTTGATCTTTTGCTTAGATGATCTGTCCATTTCAGTGAGGGGGGTGTTAAAGTACACCGCTATTATTGTATTGTTGTCAATATGTTTCTTTGCTTTTATTATTAATTGGCCTATCTAATTGGCTGCTCCCATGTTAGGGTCATAGATATTTACAATTGTTAGATCTTCTTGTTGGATAGACCCTTTAAGTAGGATATAGTGTCCTTCCTCATCTCTTATTACAGTCTTTGGTTTAAAATCGAATTTGTCTGATATAAAGATTGCCACCCCAGCTTTCTTTTGGTGTCCATTAGCATGGTAAATGGTTTTCCACCCCCTCACTTTCAATGTGGGGGTGTCTTTGGGTCTAAAATGAGTCTCTTGCAGACAGCATATTGATGGGTCTTGTTTTTTAATCCAATCTGATAGCCTGTGTCTTTTGATTGGGGCATTTAGCCCATTTACATTCAGGATAACTATTGTAAGATATGAATTTAGTACCATTGTATTGCCTGTAAGGTGACTATTAATGTATATTGTCTGTGTTCCTTTCTGGTCTATGCTGCTTTTAGGCTCTCTCTTTGCTTAGAGGACCCCTTTCAATATTTCTTGTAGGGCTGGTTTCGTGTTTGCAAATTCCTTTAGTTTTTGTTTGTCCTGGAAGGTTTTTCTCTCTCCTTCAATTTGCAATGACAGCCTAGCTGGATATAGTATTCTTGGCTGCATATTTTTCTCGTTTAGTGCTCTGAAGATATCATGCCAGTCCTTTCTGGCCTACCAGGTCTCTGTGGATAGGTCTGTTGCCAATCTAATGTTTCTACCATTATAGGTTACAGATCTCTTCTCCCGAGCTGTTTTCAAGATTTTCTCTTTGTCTCTGAGACTCGTAAGTTTTACTATTAGATGTCAGGTTGTTGACCTATTTTTATTGAATTTGAGAGGGGTTCTCTGTGCCTCCTGGATTTTGATGCCTGTTTCCTTCCCCACATTATGGAAGTTCTCTTCTATAATTTGCTGCAATATACCTTCTGCCCCTCTCTCTCTTTCCTCTTCTTCTGGGATCCCAATTATTCTAATATTGTTTTGTCTTATGGTATCACTTATCTCTCTAATTCTGCCCTCGTGATCCAGTAGTTGTTTATCTCTCTTTTTCTCAGCTTCTTTATTTTCCATCATTTGGTCTTCTATATCGCTAATTCTCTCTTCTGCCTCATTTATCCTACCAGTTAGTGCCCCCATTTTGATTGCACCTCATTAATAGCCTTTTTGATTTCGACTTGGTTAGATTTTAGTTCTTTTATTTCTCCAGGAAGGTTTTCTCTAATAACCTCCATACTTTTTTCAAGCCCAGCTAGTATCTTTAAAATCATGATTCTGAACTCTAGGTCTGACATCATATTAATGTCCCTATTGAGTAGGTCCCTGGCAGATGGTACTACCTCTTGTTGTTTTTGTTGAGGTGATTTTTTTCGTCTTGTCATTTTGTCCAGAGGAGAATAGATGAATGAGAGAACAAAATGCTAACAGGTTAACAACGTCCCCAGAAAATATACTCTAAACAAATCAGAAAAGACCTGAAACCAGGGGAGAAGAAAGGGAAAGAAAGAAAAAAGGAAGAGGAAAAAAAAAGAAAAAGAAAAAGATAAAAACAAACAAAAACAGAACAAAACAAAAAAAACAGAACATGATCAAATATGATCAGGGTAGTACATAGATCAGTGCCACACACTAGATTTTGGGTGTATTTTGGTCTGTTAGAAGAAAGTACCTCCTAAAATTTTAAAGAAAGAAAGACATATATGTACAAAATAAGGGTTGATACAATGAAGGGATGGAATATGACTCTAAAGATGAAAATTATAAACGATTTTATAAAAGGAATTGATAAGAAGTTGTTTGAAAAAAGAAAGAAGATTTAAAAAAAAGAAAAAAAAAAAGGAGAGAATGTGATCAGGCCGGAGACTAGAACAAAGCCATACACTAGTGATTTAGGGTATATCTTGATTTATTAGAAGAAACTGTATCTCAAAATTTTAAGTAGAGATCAACTTATATATATATGCCAAAAATAAGGGTAACTACTATGAAGGGATACAATATGACTAAAAATGAAAAATAAATTTTTTTTTAACAGGGATTGATAAGATGTTGCTTGAAAAAGGGAAAAAGAAAATTTCAAAAAAAAAAAACAGTTAAAAAACAAAATTAACTTTGAAAGACTAAAGAATCATGGTAAAAAAGCCATGAATTCTATGTGCAGTATTCCCTAGCGCTGGAGTTCTGCTGTTCTCATTGATCGCTAAACTTGGTCTAGGCTGGCTGTTCTTGTTGATCTTCTGGTGGAGGGGCCTGTTGCTGTGGTTCCCAAATGTCTTTGCCCCGCCCTTGTCGGTCTGGGCTAAGCCGTCTGCTCGGGTTTGCTCTCTGGAGATTTTGTTCCCTGCAAGCTTTCTGTACAGCCTTGGAGGCCGAGAGTGAAAATGGTGGCCTCCCAATCTCCACCCGGAGGAGTTGAGAACTCGGGGCCCCGCTCCTCAGTGCGCCCCCAGAGAAAAGCAGTCACTCCCGTGTCCCCGGTCTCCGGCCGCACTCCGCGCTCACCCGGCCTGTGACCGAGCGTTTCTATCTCTGGCCCCCGACCCCGTGCGGAGTCTCCAAACCCAGCAGATCCCTGCGGTGCGCTCCTGCGCCGCTCCTCCCGGGGGAGGAAGGGGAGTCTCCCCGGCTCTGCCGCTTGTGGGGTCCCTGCTGGAGGAGCAGTGGCCCGACTGGGCCGCGGATCACAGTTTATGGCCACCCCGAGCTGAGAGCCCGCGCCTCGGCTCCGTCTCTGCAGCCGGCTTCCCCGCTCCGATCCCTGGGAGCTCTGGCGCACTCAGGCTCCCCCGGTCTCTCTGTGACCCCGAGGGTCCTGAGACCACACTGTCCCGCGAGGGTTCCACCCCCCGCTCAGCCACTGCAGCGACGTCCCTCAGCGGAGCCGACTTCTAAAAGGTCCGATTTTGTGCTCCGCGGCTCTAGCACTTGCCAGAAGCGGCCGACGGAGGCCCCTCCCCCGCTGTCTATCCTCCCGAATATCGCCTCGGATTCACTTCTCCGCACGTCCTACCTTCCAGTAAGTGGTCGCTTCTCTGTTCAGAGTTGTTGCTACTCTCCTGTTCGATCTCCTGTTGAGTTCGTAGGTGTTCAGAATGGTTTGATCCCTATTCAGCTGAATTCCTGAGACCAGACAAAATTCAGGTCTCCTACTCCTCCACCATCTTGCTCTGCCCCCTTATTTATTTTTTTTGAGAGAGAGAGAGCACAAGCAGGGAGAGTAGCAGAGGGAGAGGGAGAAGGAGACTCCTTGCTGAGCAGGGAGCCCAGCCCCTGGACCCTGAGATCATAACCTAAGCCATAGGCAGGTTCTTAACCAACTGAGCCACCCAGACACCCCAAAAGTAAGAATTTTTACAAACCATTAAAAAAATAAAATTGTCATAATTTTGAAATGTCCTAAAAAGAGAGAAGTAACCCACAAACATGAATGTAAAGGGAAGTTCAAATTAATTTTAGAGAAGCAATTTTAGAGTAACTCCTATGGTTTATTAAGCACTTAATACACGCTGGGTACCGTGCTATATAATACTATTTAAATAGCATAGCAGGGGTAAAAGTTAAGCATTGCTATAATACCTATAATTATTGTAAAACCTGCTTATAGGTAATAAAATGGAAACATGAAGAGAGCTATTAAGTTGCCCAAATTTACTTAGTTGTAGGGCTGGGTCACAAACCCAGGGTTGACAAACTCCAACACATGATCTTAGAAAAAAAAAAGATTTTACTTATTCGAGAGAGGCAGAGAGAGAGCACATTGGGGTGGGGCAGAGGGAGAGGGAAAGAGACTCCCAAGCAGACTCCCCAGTAAGCGTGGAGCCGGACAAGGGGCTCGATCCCAGGACCTTGAGATTAAGACCTAAGCCGAAACCAAGAGTTGGATGCTTAACCAACGGAGCCACCCAGGCGCTCCAACACATGATGTTTTTAACCACTCTACTGCAGAAATATAATTTAGCGTAATAAAAAGATACCTTTTTAAAATTTTTGCCTAGCAAAGTAGCAAAGAATAAATAAGCATATATTCAAAGTTGGCAAATATATAAAGAGATAGACCTTCTTATACCCCATCAAGTGAAACTGAAGTGGGAAGAGCTTTTTGGTGATCAGTTTGAAGAAAATATATCAAAAGTCTTAAAGGGTGATTTCGTTAATCAAATGACTTTGTATCATTAATGCTCTAAGATTATAACCAGCAAATTGTCAAAGATTAATCTACAACTGTATCTATTGTAGCATTGTTTATTAAATAAAAAAATTAAAAACCAAATAAAATCCAAAAACTGAGAATTTAAGTATGGTATTATGTGACATTCATATAATTAATAACTGTTGATCTATTCAAATTTGAGTTTTAGATAAATATTGAACATCACAGAAAAAGTTCTAATGTTTTTAAAAGAAAAAATAATTACAATATGCAAACCCAATTATATACCCATAACACACAAAACATATATGATCAAAAACTGGAAGACTATACCCTCAAAGTTAATTGTGATTATCCGTGAATCATAGCATTATGAATAAGTTTTACATTTTTCTCTGTCCTTTTCTATACCTTCCAAGTTTTCAAACAGGATTAAAAAATGCTATTTTTCAAATTCTTGAAGAAGCTGTATTAAGTAAGATTTATAATAGTTACACTACTATGAATTAACATTTTGCATAATTTATATCAATCACAGTTTTATGTACTATAAAGAAACAAACTTTTTACTCTTCTTCATAACCTGCTTAATCCCTTTATTAAAATTCAACCTTCTTGGGGCACCTGGGTGGCTCAATCAGTTAAGGGTCTGCCTTCGGCTCAGGTCATGATCCCAGGGTCCTGGGATGGAGACCCGCATCGGGCTCCCTGCTCAGTGGGGAGTCTGCTTCTCCCTCTGCCTGCTGGTCCCCCTGCTTGTGCTCATTTTTTCTCTCTCTCTCTCTGACAAATAAATAAATACAATCTTAAAAAAAATCAACCTTCTTGGGGTGCCTGGGTGGCTCAGTTTGTTGAAGGTCTGACTCTTGGTTTTGGCTCCAGTCATGATCTCAGGGTCATGAGATGGAGCCCCATGTTGGGCTCCATGCTGGGCATGCAGGGCACGGAGTGGGCTTGAACTTCTCTCTCTCTCCCTCTCACTCTGCCCCTCCTCCCAGTGTCTCTCTCTAAAATAAAGGGACCTTTTTTAAAAAGTCAACTTTCTCAACATATTGCAACAATTATGACATTAGGATTAATGAACCATGCAACCACTTCATCTCAAAGGTCACTCAAGATAAGAGAGGCTTGCTTATGTGTTTGTCTCCCATTCAGCATGTGGGAGTAAACTTGCAGATAATGGGGCATCAGGATTTCTAAGCTTTGTTTGCCATGTTGTCAGCAAATGAAAGAATTTTCAGTTAGTAATTAGTTTCTTCAGATTCTTGGTTGTTTGGTCCTTAAACCTTCCTGGTTTCTTCCTTCCTTGAAGTATTCCTGCAGTGTATATAGAGATTCATAAAAAAGTTATTGTCAGTTTAAATAGTATGATAAATTTTTCTGTGCTTTGTTTTGAGGACATAAGGTTTGTGTTTTAAATCATATGGGTATGGCTGAAGGTATTTGTAAGTTTGAAAATGCTTGAAAACTACGGTCTTTGAATCATTCCCGTAATGCTGACTAGGTGGTGTCAGGAGGGGAAGTTCAAATTACTAAATCTTAAGTTCCACTTTTCTTTCTTTTTTTTTTTTAAGATTTATTTATTTATTTGACACAGAGAGAGACAGCTAGAGAGGGAACACAGGCAGGGGGAGCGGGAGAGGGAGAAGCAGGCTCCTGGTTGAGCAGGGAGCCCGATGCGGGGCTCGAGTCCAGGACCCTGGGATCATGACCTGAACTGAAGGCAGACGCTTAACAACTGAGCCACCCAGCCGCCCCTCTTAAGTTCCACTTTTCTTAATTTCTGTTTCAATTTCACTGCATTGTGTGGCAATCAAACAATGCGTGCAGAGTGGAGGCCCTGGCCCCCACAGTAATCACAGATCTGGTGACAGTTCCCTAACCCAACTCTACTCGGAACCAACATTCTCATGATGCACCTCTGGAAACTCGAATTTCACTTGGCCCAGGGCAGCGCCTGGTGCCTGGCCAGAGAGATGGGCAGCCAGGTCACGGATGGAGAACAGCTGTGTTTTGAGGTGGTTTCATACAGGTTTTGTGTATCTGAGCCTGTAGTGTGAAATTTGTCTTGCTTAGCCCTGTTTCAGAAGCATAGACTCATCTCATTTCTTCTTTGCTTGGTCCTGAAGATTTTACATGGGATGCTGCATTTCCTATGTTTGCTAAGGTTTTTAATTTACCTGCTGTCTTGGAGAAAACATGTAAAAGCATTATTTGCTATCATGATACATTTGGGTAGTACTATTCTTAAAGAATCTCCATATGATTAAGTGATCTGGTTCTAACAACAATGTGGAGTAAATAGTGTAAATACTGTAGTAGCTATTTAGTTACAGAATGTTTTAAAAGTCTGGATGAGGCTATATAGTTTAACAAAAGATGCAGTGAAAAGCTTCGTCTGTGAGCAGCTCAGGTAGATAGCTTTTGAAGATGCCATTTCAAGAGCATTATCTTGAGTTTTTGGTCCAAGATCTCTCTCCCACCAAAATGGTCTTCTAGCTCTCCCTATAAAATTATGCTGTACACTTACAAGGGGTGAATTTTATATGTATATGTATATATATATATATATATTATTTTTCAATAAAACTGTTAAAGCAAAACAAAACAAAAGAAACATACCCTGCTAATTATGTCCTTGGGTAATTTTTTAAAAACATTTTTTTAATTTTTATTATTATTATTATTATTATTATTATTATTTTTAGTGATTATGTGTTTGAGAAAGTAATGTATTAGTTTAGGGAACATAAATTGACAACTCACTCATTTTAAACTCTGATGATCCTTGATGCCAAAAACAGGAGAGAAATGCTGATGGCTAGAGCCATCTTATAGATACCGCTTTTTTTCTGGGGCAGATCTTTCTCTGCAAGGACATACTGCCTTCCGGTGTAAATTAGGTTCTCACACTGCAACATGCCACCTAGAGTGAAAATTCTTGATTTATACCTTGAGCAGCTGTGGCAGCTATTTTATTCAATATTAAACCCCACAGTCAATCATACATAATAAAAGCGAAGCCTACATAACTCACTGAGGTGCAGTGCGAGCCAGACACGCGCACGCTGACAGAGCTTACAAACAACTAAATGGCTGTCATTTCTGAATGGCCCTATATCATAAAATTTATATTTTACTTTACTATAAAGGCAACCTAAGTACTTTGCGATTTTTACAAAATTATAAGAGTGGAAAATGGAGGGCCTTTTTGAAGTATCCAGTGGAGGCATACAGATATGGGCAGAAAACAACACATTTGAGTAAACATTGATATGACTTCCACATTAGGAGGAAAAGGAGAAGCCGGATGGACAGCCAGATACATTGAGATTCTAATTCAATAAGCAACCTCCGTATTTTTGCCTAAGTTTTTGTCAAAATTATGTAAAATCTTTAAAAAAGACTATGCAAATTATAAAGAAAATGAGAGCTTTTTAGAGGCTCAGATTCTATCAACTGGTATTTATTGTGGTACTATTCTAAACCTTTGTTAAGTATTGTAGTAAATGCTATAAACAAGACAGAAATTAATTTAAGTCCCTACTATTTTATACATCATGGTGGTCACAGTGCAAAGGTTTTTATTTGTTTGTTTGTTTGTTTCAGTGTTTAAGGATACAAGTCACAAAAGAATATAGATTAAGGGTAGAAAATCACTGCAGGTAGGGACAGGCAGTAAATAAAATCTTCACAAATATGTACTTTAAGCCATTTCTTAAAGGGTAGATAGGTTGCATTGGTGAAGGACGACAGTAGTTGGTAGGATTGATTGGCTAGATTTTTAATGTAAGAAAGCTCAGACTATGTTTGAAACACTGTAATCATTCATTTAAATTTTACTCTGAACCTCACTTCAAATAGTATATATTGATATTTATAATTTTTTACTTAAATGAATAGCATTACTGGTAGTTTTTTGTAATTTTAAATGCATCTTTAAATAAAAAGATACTTTTACTATTGAAAAGACGATGTAATATCCAATAAGAATTAAATAACAACAAAACCCATGATCCGGGCGCCTGGGTGGCTCAGTTGGTTAGGCGACTGCCTTCGGCTCAGGTCATGATCCTGGAGTCCCAGGATCGAGTCCCGCATCGGGCTCCCTGCTCGGCGGGGAGTCTGCTTCTCCCTCTGACCCTCCCCCCTCTCATGCTCTCTCTCTCTCTCTCATTCTCTCTCTCAAATAAATAAAATCTTTAAAAAAAAAAATTAAAAAAAAAAACAAAACCCATGATCCCACATTATATTTATACTTTTTTAAATTGACTTTCAGTGTTGCCATATAGACTCCCTTCCTTGTATTTTTCAGGAAATTTGTATTTTTTTCTTTTTCTGAATCTTGGATGTCAAGAAAAAATTAGTTGAGAAGTCGGGAAAGTGGTTATTTTGCAAGAATTAAAGCTTAAATGAACGTAAAGACATGCCTGCTTTGAAGGAAGAAAGGCTGACACAGAGTCCACAGTTAAGGATGCTGTTTTTCAGGCAGGAGAGAAATGACCTGATCTCATCAGCTGGTCTTTCCTATGTCCTTCGCTGTGTTATGGGCATGTGTTCATGGTCCCATTTTTGGCTAACAGTGAGTTACCCTTGCAAATAAGGTATCCAAGAAATAACAAGTTTAGGCAACAAAGTAAGTCCTTAAAATGGTGATTTGGAATTACTCTTCCTTTGAATCCTTGTTCACAGGAAATACTGTAAATGCAACTTAAAAGAGTATCATCTTGACAGAGTTTCTAATAATGTTTTCCTGTGCATAGGGTGTTATTCTTAGCGTGTAATACTTGTCTCTGACTCAATTTGAGGTCATTTCTGTGATTTAGCAAATCTACCGTCTGTTTGTACAAACATGCAAATACAAGGTGCCTTCATTGTTCATCTCACTGCTTTTCATTGTATTCTTCCAAGGCTTATATCCTACCATCATCAAGTTCTGTTACATGACCTTCCACCAAAAGCCATGTGAAGATCTACGGAATAGTTTCACTTGCCATGGGATATTAAAGTTTTAATCTAAATATTTTATACTTATTTATCTTAAATGTATGTTTTTGATGGTCTGGTTGGAGATTTTGGCATTCTCAGTTCATACATTATGAGAAGTAGGTTTAGGAAGTAGCTAAGAGAAAACTCTAAGAATTATAATAAACAAGATGCATTTTGATAAGAGTACAAGAATGATTTATCACTCAAATCAGGCTACATTTAATATCCTTGCTTGTCTTGTGGAAATTGACACATCGCTTTTTCTTTCACATTTTCATCTGCAAAGCCCCTGAAGCAATCTGTTTTGAGAAGAAGTTCAAGGAGGAAGAATGCTGTCTTCAGCATCATTTTGATTTCAGACCTAAAATTACATCTGCCCTGGATTCTAGAAAACATTTTTAACTAATAAAATGCTTCATCTAGTAAATCTGCTCTAATTCCACAGTCACATTTCCAGTGAACCCTGGGAAATTTGAGAAATTGTGAGCCACAGGTGATAGAAAATAGTAGCTGTGTGCACATATTTTTAAAAAGTAGTTTTTTAGGAGATACTACATTTTTGACAGTGACATAATAGTAACATCCAAAAAAAAATGGTTCAGTAAAGCAACGGGAGACTGATTTATTAAAGAATCACATGACTGTTTCCATATGATTGTCATGTTGATTTCTTAATTCCATCTACTCAAAACTAATCATTTGCTTGAAAAGTGAACAGTTATTTTCCATATGTGTTATACAAAGAAGAGCATGTGAAACCTCTGTAAAATGGGGCCTCATTAGGAGCCCAAAGAGCAAGGAGTGGGGTGCAGACACGGTGGGGAGGCAACTGGTGAGGCCCCATAGCCGTGGTGCCATTTATCTCGAATTTCCACGAGCGATTCCCGACCTTGTAGCTAAGTGCAAACTTGCTTGTTTCCTGCATAAGAAGATAAACCCACCGCAAGCAACAGCACTGCGTAGCAGAGGTGAACTTTTTGTCCTGCATAGATTTGCAGCATGCCAGGCCAGGCTGCACGGTGAAAGTGTGGGCCCAATCATCACACTCAAAACTAGCTCGCCGCGAGGATGCTAAAGAAAGCAACGACAGTCAGAGGGGAATGTGACACATAGGAGTGGGTGTCACAGGGCGGTTTACTGTGAATGATGCTATGTTTTAGTACCTAAATTTCAAGTGTCATCCCAAAACGTCTTCTAGAACAAAAACATTCATGAATTAAGGCATTCCACATGAGCTAAAATGTTAGGTTAGGTATCCTGGAAAGACTACCTCTGTCACTTGCCCCTCACGTGCTCCTAATTGTCCAGGAAACCAGACAGGGTGTTCATTCTCCTTGCCCTCACAGATGCGTCTTCAGGGTGCTCTTCTGTTTACTCCTGTCCTGATTGTCAAGGCTCAAGAGCCCCTGAATTTCACTCAAAAGCCATGAAGCTCTCCCTATTCCTCTACACCAATCCCTTGTAATTGCCAGAGCAAGAACTAGTTTAAGAACTTAATTATGATTTCTAGGTTATGATAAGATTAAAGAAAGATCTTCTCCTTCCCCATCCTTGCCTTCATTGTCCTTAGTGTTTAGGGGTTCGGGCTATGTGATCTTGGCGAAATTATCCAATTTTTGTGGTCCCAAGTTTCTTCATTAATAAAATAACATTAATACAACTCTTTTTATTAGGCAATTATGAAGATTCATTAGGGTAAACTTGGTAAAGTGTTTATCCTAATGTCAGACACATAGAGAACACTTAATAAATAGTTAGCGGTCGCTGTTGTGTTGCTGTGCTTGGCCCCGTCACTGTCCCTGACCCGGTAACAGAGGCAGGCTGCAGATAAGACCTCGCACCGTATGTTTATCAAGGACCTGGTTTTACTTGTTCATCTCTGTATCCTTAGCAGTTAGACAGGGTTTGATAAGTATACTTTGTAACGGAGTAGAACTTTACTGTGGATCCTAAGATATCACTCAGATGGCAGACATTTCAGATCAGTTAAGAAGGAGAGGAAGTCAGCTGATGCTAGAAGGCACGAGACAGTGCCCAAGGTGTGTGTCTGGGAGTGCGCCCCCGAATGTCCCAGCACCCACATCGAGTCGGTGGGCCAGCCTGGGGTCCGTTATCCCGCCTGCTCTTGAGGTCTGATTCTTTTTCTCTGGAGAACATAGACAGTTGAGCGCCCGTGGAGGGTGAGGGAAGTAGTGTGAAGGGTGAAGGACAACTACACAAACAGCTGGAAGGGTTCCAGGTTAAAGGTAAAGGCCCTTTACTGCAGATGCTCAAGGTTATTTTTCTCCAAGCTTTGACTATCGCATTTTCCTTTACTGTCAGTGGCACAAGCTGTGATTCACGTTTTCTCATTTTCACGACCAGGAGTATACAAGTGACTCTTCCTTGTGGATGAGAAATTCCTACTGTGTTTGGAAGAAAGTCTCCGGGCACATTTTCTTCCACTCTACGTGACAGGCAACGACTAGGTAAAGTACTGCACTCGCTGAAGTGATCTGCACTTTCCACCAGATGCTGGGCCACAGAAGGGACATCAGGCCATCTTCCAGAAGTTAGGGGTTCGACTCAAACAGTGAACCTGTAGGTAATGCCTGGCTCCCCCATGATGAAATCCTGGGGAAGTTACCGTTCTGGGCCACACTTTTATCAGATGTAAGATGAGAACATTAATAGAATCCATCTTACTAGGTTGTCTTGGAGATTAAATGAGTTAATCCCAATACACCATTTAGAACAGTGGCTGGTGTGTTTCCACGCTCATTCAGTAATAGCAAATAGAAGTAGCTTTTACCCTCCGCAGGAAGAATCACCTTCTCGTCATTTGGTTATTCAATGTCAACAAGTCAGGCAATTAGGTAAGTCTCTTACTTTATTAAAATCTCAGGAATAGTGGTTAGCCAATGTCCTATCAAAGGCTTCATTTAGCACCACATAAAATCTTGTCCTCTCTCTCAGTTTACAGATCGGGTTTGAGAAACTACCTGGTGGGGGAACAGAAGAGTTTTCAAATTCTTCCACATCTCTCTTCTCCCCTAAAACAAATGCCTTTGTGCAATTCACTCGGCCCTGTTGCTGACGGCTGTTGATTCATTGTAATCCACCACAACTTACTTTTAATAATTCTTGAGATAATCATAAAAATGTAGACTCACAAAGGTGAACAGGACTTTGTGGTCTTTGATTTCAAAATTCACATTTTACACTTGAGGAAATTTGTCTTCATTTGGACTCAATTAAGCCCTTTCCCTTTCATTTTGAGGAGGAGTCTAGAATGGGAATTCTGATCCTTGGCCATCGCTTGCCTGTTGCATGCACTCCCGGGTACTTGACCTGAGCGTGTCTGCTGAAGGCAGTTCGGGGCAAGGACTAGACAACTCTGCTTTGTCATATACATGGAGCCTCGTCTAACCCACTCCGGCCATCATGTGTTCACCAAGCCCACAGGTACCATTTCAGCAGCAAAAATCTATGTGAAGCTTCTTGAGTTCCAAAGGACAGTGTGGTGAATGTAGATATGAATCCCTTCTTGACCTGGAATTCCTTTGAATTTATTACTATATGACATGGCATTGAAGTGTTCTGGACTTTATGCCTATCGATGTTTATACCTAATTGCAGTGGGTTCTGAGTAAGAACCTGTCCCCATACAGGACAGTGCTGAGGTTTTTCAGTTCGGATTTAGAATGGCTGGACGACAAAGACAAAAGTAAGTAGATGTAATGCATTTAATCCCCTAATAGATGACAAAAGTCCAAATCAGGGTAGAGCAAATACGCACAGCGGCGCTTATAAATACTAGTATGCATCTGGTAGACCACTCGCTGGAGGAAACATGATGGCCCAGATACTGCAGGTGACAGTTTTGGCCCGAGGCAACCAGACAGCACCCGGTTCCATTCCAGATGACAGAACAAGAGGCTCTCCATGGCGTGGCGTTTTTCTAAACTGTGATCATGCAGTTTTCGGCTCCCACAACTTCTCAGAGGGAGGATATCACATTCTGATACAACTGTCATAGAAAAAAGAGAGAGAGTATAGCTTTACAAGCCTAGAAAATGGAAAAGGGGAGTGTTACGATTGTTTTAATATTGAATTTAGTATATTTTTATGTTGCCAAAAAAGATAAACTATGCGTGTGTATGTGCACATAGCTCATTAACAGCTCTCTTATTTGTGTATATTCAAATAGTATTTGAAAGTTTCCTCTTATCTCCAACAAAGGATGGTAAATGGAATTTTCAAGATTAATTTGCTAAACAGTTGAAACGATGAAGGAAAGCACACATATCTTGTATAGTGATATCAAGAGAGACAGGAGACCAAATAGAAGATTACTGGTTGTTTTTGTTTTTGTTTTTCCCCATTACATATGTAGAAAGGTTTCTTTTTCTGGCATTGATTTTTCTTGTTTAAATACTGTTTATATAAATCAATTTGTAGGGCTAATGACTACCATCTGTACACATCTGTATTAACGGAAGTGATTAAGAGTATAGATGATTCGTAAGCAGTATCGTTTTGATATGCATATAGCTTTGTACTGCCTTGAAGAATACACACAGGACAAGCAGACATACGCACGTACCCCTTAAGAAAAACACAGAGCGCCTGGGTGGCTCAGGGGGTTAAGCGTCTGCCTTCAGCTCAGGCCATGATCCCAGGGTCCTGGGATCGAGTCCCGCATCAGGCTCCCTGCTCAGCAGGAAGCCTGCTTGTTCCTCTCCCTCTGCCCCTCCCCCTGTTCATGCTCTCTCTTGCACCTGCTCTCTCTCTCTCAAATAAATAAAATGAAAAAAAAAAAAACAAATAAAACCACATTGCATTGCTACAAATCACAGATGAAAAATAAAGTTGTTTCTTTTCTCTTCCTCAAGTGCAAGGGCATATACTCTTGAAGAAAGGAAATACTGATGTCACTGTAGAGATTTAAATGAAATGGTAGAGCAGGTATGACTATGACATAAGGTATGAAAGTTTCCCAGGGAAACAACAGCGAAGTTATTATGAGTGACAGCATCTTTCTAGGCCCCTGTGCAATACTGCAAAAGACTATTATGCATTACAGGTTTGTTAGGAAGTAATTCACTCCACAGGAACACCCTGACCTCTCACTTCTCAAGACTTTATGAGAAGGAGCTCTCAGCCAGAGCTGCCAAACACATTAGAATAATCTGGAAAGATTTTTTAAAAATACTTGCAGCCCAACTCCACTTAATTTTCACTTCCTGGAATATTAGAAAACAAAATATACAAAAGGAAATAAGATCTGACTTTTAGACCTCAATATTCCAGTCACTAATACATTAGGTAAGTCACTTAATATCCTGAGCACACATATTCATCTGTAAAACAGGTTCCCTAATTTGCAAAATGGTAAATTCTTATGGGGTTGTGGGTTTATATGAGCATTAATTGAGATAAGGGACGTCATAGGGTTTCCAAATGCAGAAAATGCCATTCAAGCGTAAAATCTTATTAGAGGAACTTAAAAATTTTAAATGTTTTACTCTGTAGGTATTTTATTTTTTCTTTATTTTTTACCATTTTAATCATTTTTAAGAATACAGTTCAGTAGTGTTAATCTCTATTATGTGTTTAAATTTCTTTACTGAGGTATAATTGGCAAATAAAATTGTAAGATATCTAAAGTGTACAGTGTGATGATTTTATATACATACACATTATGAAAGATTCCCCCATTGAATTAATTAATACACCCATAACTTCATATTTGTACCATTTTTCCTTTATTTTGAAAACATTTAAGTTCTACTTTGTTGCAAATTTCAAGTATACAATACAGTGTTAGTAACTATAGTGACCATGTTTTACCTTAGATGATCAGACCTTATAAATCTTAAAAATGTAAGTTTGTGCCCTTTACCTACTTTTCCCTATTTCCCCCCATACCTCAGGCTTTCACAGCCACGTTTCTACTCTCTGTGTCTATGAATTCAGCTTTTTTTTCTCCTTGTTTTTTGTAGATTCCGCATGTATTACACTACAGTGTTTGTCTTATCCTTCACTGCCGGCTTATTTCACTTAGCATTACGCTCTCCAGGCTACTCCATGCATATGGCAGGATATTCTTCTCTTTTTACAGCTAAATAATATTACATATTATATATATCACATTTTCTTTATCCTTTCAGCTGTAGGTAGACATTTAGGCTATTTCTGTACCTTGGCTATTGTAAATAATGCTGCACTGGATGTGGCAAAATACAGATATCTCTTTCAAATAATGGTTTTGTTAGCTTTGGATATACCCAAATGTGATACTGCTAGATCATAAGGAAGTCCTTTTTTAATTTTTTGAGGAAACTCCATAGTGTTTTCCATTATGGCTAAACCAGTTTACATTCCCACCAACACTGCAAAAGGGTTGGCTCCCTTTTCTCTATATTCTCACCGGCATTAGTCATCTCTTGTATTTTGCTAATAGACATTCTAACAGGTGTAAGGTGATAACTCACTGTGGCTTTGATTTGCATTTTCCTGATGATAGTGATGTCGAATAACTTTTCATGTACTGGTGGGCCATTTGTGTGTCTTTTTTGGAAAAATGTCTATTCAGATCCTTTGCCCATTTTTAATCAGATTATTTGTGTGGTTTTGTTTTGTTTTGTTTTGTTTGCTGTTGAGTTGTATGATTTCATTATGTATTCTGGATATCAACTTATCAAATTTATGGTTTGCAAGTGTTTTCTCCCATTCCATAGGTTGCCTTTTCATTTTGTTAATGGTTTCCTTTAATATGCACAAACTTTCATAGTTTGAAATGTCCCCACTTTAATTTTGCTTTGGTTGCATTTGTTTTTGGGGTCAAATAAAAAAAATTTACTAGACCAATGCCAAGGAGCTTACCCCGTCCGTTTTCTTCTAGAAGTTTTAGTTTCAGGTTTTACATTCAATTCTTTAATCCATTTTGGTTGATTTTTTGTGGGTATGGGAAAGATAGGAGTCCAGTTTCATTATTCTGCATGTGGCTATCTAATTTTCCAAAAACATCTATCAGAGACTATCCTCTCCCCATTTTATTTTCTTGGATCCATGTTGTAAATTAATCAACCGTATATTCATGCATTTATTTTTGTGTTCTCTATTTTGATCTATTCAGCTATGTGTCTGTTTTTATGCCAATACCATACTGTTTTGATTATTATAGCTTTACAATATAGTTTGAGATCAGAAAGTATGATGCTTTCAGCTTTGTTCTTCTTAAGATGGCTTTGGCTGTTCAGGGTCTTTTGCAGTTCCATGCAAATTTTAGGATTGTTATTTTCCATATCTGTAAAAAATGCCACTGGAATTATGATAGTGATTGAATTGAACTTATAGATTGCTTTGGGTAGAATAGACATTTTAATAATATTAAATCTTCCAATCCATGAACACAGGATATCATTTCATTTATTTGTATATTTTTCACTTTCTTTTATCATTGTCTTCTAGTTTTCACATACAGATCTTTTACCCCATGGGTTAAATTTATTCCTTTGTATTTTATTATTTTTGATGCAATTGTAAATGGGATCATTTTCTCTGATAGTTTGTTGTTGTTGTATAGAAAGGCAACTGACTTTTGTATATAGACTTTGTATCCTGCAACTTTATCAAATGTGTTTCTTAGTTCTAACCAACTTTTGGTGGCATCTTTAGGTTCTTTATAAAAAATATCTTATATCATGTTTTCTGCAAAAAGAGGCAATTTTACTTCTTCCTTTCCAATTTGAATGTCTTTTATTTACTTTTCTTGCATAATTGGCTAGGACTTCAGTATTATTTGGTATCAAAATGGTGATAGTGGCTCTCCTTACCTTATTCCTGATCTTAGAAGAAAAATTTTCAGCTTTTCATTATTGAGTATGATGTTAGCTGTGGGTTTGTCTCCTCTGGCTTTTATTATGTAGAGGTACATTCCTTTTATACCCAGTTTGTTGAGACTTTTTATCATGAAAGGATGCTGAATATATTTTTAAGTTTTTTTTCTGCATTTGTTGAGATGATCATATGATTTTTATCCTTCATCTTGTTAATGTAGTGCATTACACTGATTGATTTCTGGCTGTTAAACCATCCTTGCATCTCTGCAATAAATCTCACTTGACAAAATAGACTTTATACCAAAGATTGTAATAAGAGATGAAAAAAGCCATCAAATAATGATAAAGAAGTCAGTTTATCAAGAGAATATAACATTCTAAATATTTTTGCACCCAACATAAGAGTACTTAAATACCTAAAGGAAATATTAACAGATATGAAAGGAAAAAATAGACAGCAACACAATAATAATAGGGGATTTCAGTATCCCACTTTCCATGTATAGATTTTCCACACAGAAAATGAATATAGAAACATTGGACTTAAGCTCTGTTAGACCAGATGGATCTAATAGACATATACAGAACTTTCCAACAAATAGTGGTAGTATATACATTCTTCTTGAGAATACATGGAACATTCTCCAGGATAGATCACGTATTAGGCCATGACATAAGTCTTATTAAATTTAAGGAGATTGAAATCATATCATATATCCTTCCTGACAACAATGGTGTGAAATTGGAAATTAATTACAAGATGAATCCTGGAAAATTCACAAATATATGGAGATTAAACAACATGCTCTGAATAACCAGTGAGTCAAAGAGGAAATCAAAACATCAATTAAAAAAATACCTTGAGACAAATGAAAATGGAAGTGCAAGAGATCAAAACCTGTGAGATGCATCAAAAGCAGATCTAAGATGAAGTTCATACTCATAAATACCTACATTAGAAAGAATAAAGATCCCAAGTAAGCAACCCAACTTTGCACCTCAAGGAACTAGAAAGAGAAGAATAAATTAAGCCCATGGTTACTAGAAGGAAGGAAATAACAAAGATCAGAATGGTAATAAATGAAATGGAGCCTAAAAAGGCAGTATAAATGATCAATGAAACTAAGAGTTGGCTTTTGGAGAAGATAAGCCAAATGCACCAATGTTTAACTGGACTCACCAAGAAGAAAAGAGAGAGACCTCCCATAAATAAAATTACAGATGAAAGAGGAAATGTTACAACTGATACCACAGAAATACAAAGGCTCGTAAGAGGCTACTATGAATAATTTTATGCCAATTAGTTAAACAACCTAGAATAACTGGATAAATTCTTAGAAACAAACTGCAGTCTGAATCAGGAAGAAACAGAAAATCTGGACAGGCCAGTCATTAGTAGGGAGATTAAATCAGTAATCAAAACCTTCCTAATGAAAAGTCCAGGACCAGATGGTTTCACTGGTTGAATTTTACCAAACATTTAAAGAAGAATACTAATCCTTCTTAGATTGTACCAAAAAAGAGAGGAGGGAATAGTTCCAAAATCACTTCACAAGGCCAACATTACCATAGCCAGGCAAGGAAATGACAAGAAATGATAACTACAGGCCAATATTCCTGGTGAGTATGGATGCAAGAATCCTTAATGGGATATTAGCCAACCAAGTTCAGCAATACATTAAAAAAGATCATGCACCATGGTCAACTGGGAGTTATTATAATTAAAAATAACATAAGACAATGAGTGATCAAGAAACCAGTACCTAAGTGCTTCTGGAGAAAAAAAAAAAAAATCAAGGCTACTTGTCAGTGTATCTAAATTTGGTATTGGAAGCAGAGGGAATGTGTAGAATGAGAAAAGAAAATACCAGAATTTAGAAAAACAATGATATTAATGGGAGAAGGCATGAAAAAAAGTAAGTTTCAATAGAATAAGTTTCATAAAATGCTGTGAATTGTCTACATATAGCACAGACTTCTAGGAATTATTAATTCTAACCTTTCATTGACTTTGGTCTATTTTACAAGTCTTTGTAAATTGTAGGTCACTGATATACATGCAAATTATGTCTTGTCTGGTGGAGGTTTAATTATCTTCACTTCTACCCTGTGGAAAAACCAGTCCTGCCACCATTTACATATCCATTTCCATACTCTTGATCTATAAATGTGCCCGTTTTTTAAAATATCTTTTGAGCCAGTTATAACATCTATCTGATTCCCTCACTAAATTAGTAGAGCTTTAAAATATGTTCATTTTGAAAGTCATAATCTTATCCTTTACCGAAAATTATATTTTTAAAAGACCAGAAGAAAAGTCAGCTGAAAAGAGGGCAATTGAATGATTATTCAGAGAAGCAGAAGGGCATGGAGAGTAGGATGTTCCTGAGATCAAGGGAGGAAAAGGTTTTGGGAGTGAGGGAGGATTCACACAGCTCTGGGGGTGTCTCCTGAGTTGAAAGAGTTTAAGAGTATTGCACTTGGCGACCAAGTGATTGGCGGTATCTCTGCAAGAGTATTTTCGTAAAGTGGTGGGGTCATCAAGTACAGTGCAGAATTTGGAGGAATGAATGAAATATGAAAAAGGAAAGCTGTAAAGGGAGACAATCTTTTTCTGACTTTTTTTTTCTTTTGACCCTTGTTCTGTAACCATAAAAATGATAAACAGGCCCCATCAAAAAATACATAATCCAAAAATATTTTAAAAAATTAATGTAAACCCCACCTGAAAACACACTGACACAGTTTGAACATCTTTCTATATGTTACTCTAAGTGCACATGATTTAATATAAGTAGAATCATAATATATCTCCCTGCTGTTAGGTCTCTAACCTAATTTTTTAAGCCATGTTTTAATCAATCTTCTCAGACTTTTTGTTTCTAATTTTAGTGCTTTTGTTGAAAAAATATACCTCTGGCAAAGAAAAGATAAATAACAAGATAGGTAATTTGAATCTGTTTGCATGACAATTAATTTCTTATATTACATCTGTATACTATTTTACAATTTACAAAGCATCTCCCCTTGTTTCATTTCATTTAACCCTCAAATTCTTTGAGGTATACTAAGGAGGCATTATTGTCTTTATTTACAACGAGGAAGCTGAGCTTTAATATAAATACCTTGACCAAAGTCACAAAACTAAGTGGCCATTGTATATACAAACATAAAAGAAGTATTCTTTAAGCCACTGATTCAACAAAAATATGGCAGAGACGATGAAAATAAAAATGAATAGAAAATGGTTTCTTCTCTTCATTCTGTAATTCAAAGTTTAGTGAGAAAGACATATAAACAAACATAAGAAATCACTCTGAGAAATCTGTAGGAAAGGCCTGACGACTCTAGGGGAGGGAAGTCACTTCTCATTTGATGAGAGGATTTGGGGCTCAGATCACAATAGAATAAGTATGTCATGAACTAAACCAAGAAAAAAAAATTGGACAAACTCCCTCAAAGGAGATCTGGTGAGAGATGAGGCAATGCCTTTGTTAGGGATCTCTTCTTTAGATGTGGATTTGTCTTTAAAGGAAAAAAAAACCACTTGATTCCAATAATTTACTAAATTTTAGTGAGCCAGCAGAGCAAAATGAAAGTGCAAGTCTGTGGACTTCTTTTCAAGGTAAGCCTGTCATGGAGACACAATGAAGATGAGTTAGAGAGTTTTACCAAAACACTATTAAAGTATGCATGTCATCTCTTCAATTTAAAAGATTCATGCTTTCTGTCCTTACCCAGAAAAATTGGCTGTTGTTAAGGAAAAACTCTTTGGAGCTGAAATATTCAGCAAGCTTAGGCAATTTCAGGTATCTCTTAAAACAGCAGAGAGAGCAGGATGCCTCCACACCTGACCTGGTTTAAAGCTAGGAAACATTACTGTTTAAGCAGACCACCGAAGTCAGCGGTCTCTGTTCAGGAAGTGAAGAGGCAGTGACTGGTAACAGACAGAAAGTGTTCACTTATAGAAGTCTAGAAGTGAACGAGAACTCCAGAAAAATAAAAGGGTCTACTTGGAACTGAGCACAGTTACCCTACCCTACCCTACCCTACCCTACCCTACTCAGAATTGAATTCTGAGTTGATTTCAAAGGGGTTCTGCTGACCTTTTTAGATACAAAGAGTTTTTTTTTTTTTTCTTTCAAAAAACAATATGAAGGGGCACCTGGGTGGCTCAGTTGGTTAAGCTTCTGACTCTTGATTTCAGCTCAGGTCATGATCTCGGAAGTCCTGAGATCCAGCCCCATGTCCACCTCCATACTCAGCAGGGAGCCTGCTTCTCCCTCTCCCTCTGCTCCTCCCCACCACCCATGCTTACTAAATAAATAATAATAAAATAAAATAAAAACAATACGAAGAAAACTCAAAGAACCATCGGAATTACTCAGGGACATAAACCCAACCTAGAGATACTAGACTATGTTATAATCAGTTGACAGTGTTAGAACTACAGTATTGTACAAATGATGCAACACATTGATATTCCTTCTTTGAGGATTGGCACATTCATTATTTTAAGAAATAAAGAAAATTGAAAAATATATATTTTGAAAACTCAACATTCAAGACCCAAGGCTTCACTAAGCCTCATATCAGAATTTAGATCTTTTTCAAAGAACTTACAATCTTTAATTTTAAGAATTCTTTAATTCAGCTCTGAAGGAAGTTGCTATGCATTGTAAACTCAGCTTTGTAGAAATAACCAAATAAAAATAAAATACTAAATATCATCCTTCCTAATTTATGTTATATCTAAGTAAGCTAATCCTAAATAAAGCATTATGTCAACCTAAGTGGGAAAGAAGATGGGTTTTTTTTTCATTTGCCGTCATTCTACTTTTAATTTAAACAGATGAAGTCATCTCTACATTTTTAGTTCAAGATCAAGAATGACAGTTTGTGCGTTAAGATCTTCTCCAGGAAAATAATTTATATGTAAGAGAGCAGATTTTATGAATAGGGACTGGGGCTTCATATTTAATTAACTGAAAGCTCGGTTGCAGAAAATAAGTGCCACTTATTTTCTCCTGCACTTATGCCCTGCTCTATAGTGGGATGTGTGCATTGAATGGCACTTGTAATTGATGTAACCAGAGGAATTTCTTTCATTTTGAGAAGGATTTCCATTGTGTGAATCCTGTAAAAATGCTACAAAATGCAGTTTGAAATATAAAACATGAAATTTATACGTGACTTTAATCTCTTTGGTTTAGAAATGGGATTTCATCAGTTATTGCTCAGTTACTTTTGTGTGCCTGCAACAGATGTGAGTTTTGATCTACAAACCCAGGTGAACATGTATTTCCACATTTTTTTTTTTTTTACCGTGAACCTACTTTATTTCCACTCTGAACACAGTCCCCAGAATTGGGTGAGAATTCAACTGTGGTTCTTACTCTTTGGATGGTACTCTCTGTCCCAGCTTCTAAGGTCTGCTTAAGTTTGGAGGTCTTACTTGGAGCTAAGACATGAGCTTGTCTTGGCGGTTAGTCTCTGTGGTCACTGATTGTTGCTAAGAATCCCATTGTCCTGGCCTGTTGAGAAACATCCGAGCTGACACTGTTCTGCTGCTAGCATGTGGGGACATGGGGACCTCTGATGAGGCTGGAGTCCCCGGCCTGCAACCAGGACTCCTGGCACACCACGCTGCTGATTCCTCAGTGGTGCCCCTACAGCCTGCAAGCTCCAAAAGGGGCCGTCTTCAACCTTCTGCTGCTCACTGGTCCCCAGACCCCGATCTCTTTTCTCCCACTTCAGGTAATAGTATTTGAATATTACAAATCCTTCTCGCTTCATATATTTTCTCCAGCTTTTGGAAGATAAATCCCAAAAACCCTGCTACTAACTTCTTAAGCATGTATGAAGCAAGGTGTCTGCCTGCTCACTAGAATGGAAGGAATGGGAGAAGAAGGTGAGGAAAATAATAAACTCAAAAATTGCTTTTCCATACTCTTAAACAAGAATTTGATTTTCATGCTGTTTCTAGGTGCACAAAGTAATTTACTAGTTTTAATAGATCTGCTGTTAGAAACCAGCCCTTCTCCCCAACAAAAAAAAAAAAATCCAGTTGGTCAACTCCTTTGACTTTTTCAGACGGGAAGGTGGTTCAGCCGGCCAAAGCTGACATGAATGTAAATACGGACTTTGTATTACATTGGGTCAGGGTAGTATATTTTCTCTCTGTGTGTGTGAACATGCACATTCACAGTTCTTTTGTGTGGTATGTTGCTCGTGTACTCAATCAAAATATTTAAAGGCTCCAGCACCTTCAACTATCAACCTAGAGGAAATGAAAATATTGTATCTCTGTTTCCCATATTCCCTTTATACTGCATCTATACTTCTTTTAATGCCTCATCACATTATATTTTGCTTATTAACCAGGTGATTGCATTTCTTATTTACCTTATTTTCTTTAGGTTAGGCTCTAGAGACAGGATTTCATTCTCAAGCCAAACATTTTCCAACCCTATGACATTGAAAAGCTTCTTTACAACCTCAATCTCTTAATTTGAAACTGGTATTATAAAAACTATCTTGCAGGGTAGGACAGGGGATTCTATAAAAATAGGAAATGTGTACAAATCTGTTAGCATATTTTCTGAGACCTAGTTGGTGCTCACTCAGTATTATAGAGTAACTTACCCAACCACTAGGGAGCCATTTGGTTAACAGATAGATGGAGTGTTCTTCTCTTCTTTTACAAATATATAGGAATATCTAGAAATATATAGATAAAAATCTACTTTAGCTTATTTCTGATCTAAAAACATAAACAATTTTGAATTATGTGATGGATACTAAACATTAATGACTTCAGGTATCTCTAAATTTGGCATTTTTTAGATATTTATGCTAACCAAGAGTCTGGTCCCATCTTGATTTGAAATAGCATCTTGGATTTTTAGTCTTCACTGCAGTAAGGTTACAATATACTTTAAAGACTGAAATTTTTTAAACAGTGACATCTGCAGATAATTATGTTCCATAGAGTAATTTGTAACATGGCTGAAATTAAAGAAAAAACAAAAGGAAAAGAAACCGCTGCCTACTTAAATACACCAGTCAACCTTCTCATATTTATCTCTACTCTCCCGATAGAATCTGCCCGTAGAGTGTTCATTCTTGGCCCGCTGGGTTATATTCAGTCATCAACCTTCTCATATTTATCTCTACTCTCCCGATAGAATCTGCCCGTAGAGTGTTCATTCTTGGCCCGCTGGGTTATATTCAGTCATCAACCTTCTCATATTTATCTCTCCTCTCCCGATAGAATCTGCCCGTAGAGTGTTCATTCTTGGCCCGGTGGGTTATATTCAGTCATCAACCTTCTCATATTTATCTCTCCTCTCCCGATAGAATCTGCCCGTAGAGTGTTCATTCTTGGCCCGCTGGGTTATATTCAGTCGTTGTCGGTTCAGCTGGGGTTTGTTTTATCCCTTGTCTTTCCTCATCACCCTCACTGTAGAAAGTACTGAACAGTCTTCCCTAGACGTTACCTTATGTTTTGACTTCCTTATATACAGCATAACACTTAAAATCCAAGCATTCTCCATGTTACTACAAAAAATATTTTGTGGCTTATTTTTTTTCATGAATCATATGCTACCTTATAGTATATACATACTTTTAGCCTCATGTGTGCTGAAGCACCTGGGAAAAATACTCTTCATTTGAAGATTGATGTGGAGGAAGTTTGCTGGTGAATATCCCCCAGAAACAAGGTTTGGAAGGACGAAGGAAACAGAACTGGGCTGAGGGAGGTGAAATGCAATGCATCTCCACCTGGGACCTCAGCCAGTCTCATGGGGCACATATCTGAGCTGGGATCAAACTTTAGGGACATACGGTATTAAGGGGCTCTACCTTTGTACCTGATCCCGACTAGCAATTAAATGTGGGCTCTACCCAGGGAGACAGGCACTTGGTGTGGCTTTTGTCTTCATCAAAGGTTAATTCATGGGGATAGGCTTCCTAGGGAGCCCTCAGCAACCAGCATTCTTTGCATTTGAGGGAGAGAGTGCCTAGGTCATTGGAGAGGGGGGATCCGAAGGGCACAAAACAGCATCCCTGTTGAGCCCTTCAGATACACTTTCTTTGTAAAAATAAGTGTATCCCTTCTAGGAACAGCTCCTTCAGGATTCCAGATGGTCTGGTTTTTTTGTAAGGAAACTTAGACAGAGAGGGAGGAAAGATACCTCCAGCTGTAGCTGCTGCTCCCAGGGCTACACTTGAAATTCATCACCTCTGTCTTCTCTCCTTTCTATTTTCCCTTCACACTCTGTTAGCATCAGCTAGTTTTGGAGTATTATCTGCTGGCATGACACAGACCCACATCACTAAGGGGGCCAAGATCCAGTTCAGCCAATATCCTTCTAAGTTTCTGGCTGCTATATTTCTTTATGCCATTAAAATTAAGGAGGGGAGGGCCAAGATGCCCCCAGTGGGCCCCTAGATGCCAACTGTGCCTGCCCTGTCCTCCACCCCCAATATATAGCATCATCCCTATCTTATGAAGATCAGGGCTATTTACCCATACCTGGAAGCTGACCCCATTCCTTGTCTGATCGTCTCTTGGCACAAGGAGCCCAAAATGACGAGGCAGCGGTCATAGCTAAAAGGTCCTGAGATTCTTCCTGGGCGCTCAGGGAGAAGCATTTCTCCTTTGGAGGCTTCTAGAACCAAAGATCTCTGGGTTGTAGGACAAAAGATCACAAATTCTACTTCCTGAGCTGTTAGGAGTGTCAGGGAATGGAGCCACATTCTACTTCTACCTGTAACTCCAGAACTCCTGTATTTTACCTAGTGGGTACATTGCACCATAAAATAGTATTGATTGAGGGTATAGCCTACATCCTGGAGATTGGTGTGCCATTTTTACAGAGTGTGATATCCAAACTGGAACCTCTGAAGAGACCTTCCATCATTCTTTCGGATTGACCTCTGTGTATTGCAGTCTGTATTAGAACGGGTAGATTTCATAATCAGTATCATGCCCCACACTTCCTTTTCTGTAAAGCGGATTCCTTGACTGACACAATATTGTGTGGGAATCATAGGTGGATGGGAATATGTATTCCCTTGGGTAGCATACTTGTTTAGGTTTTGTGGATAGGAAATAAATGTAAACTTAACCAAGAATATTTACTTATTTTGATCATGATGTCTCACTGTCCCTTCCAGGATAGAAGGGATTCAGTGTGATCAACACGACAGCAAATACCTCGGTGTTCTCCTCTGAGGATAATGCTTATATCAAGAAATCATCAACGGTCTCTATTTCTGACAGATTGGACGTTTGACCGTGACAGTAGTCTTAGATATATCAGTCTTTGTAGATACTTGATAAACAGTTTTGGTTCTTACTTCAATAGGCATAATCTACAATCAACGGGATCTAGCTCTGAGTGAGTTGACACAAAGCCAAATTGTTCTGAGAAGAAAGGGCAGGAAGAACAGTAAATGCCCAAAGAAGGAAAAGATCAAACCTAGACTAATAGATGAGTCAAGAAATATCCAGTAATGTTATGTTTGGAGTGAAATGCTTTGTGATGTGCAAAATAAATTCTTCTGTCTCTCTTAAGAAAAAAAAATATTCATATTTTTACTCCACATTAAAATTTATGGTATATATTTTCTTGGGGAATGCCCAGAAGGGCTTTTTTCCTGCTTCAAGGCTAGCTTTAAGCAGAAATAATGTTGCCACAACAGAGAGTAAGCAGACTTTACTATGCTTATATATGGAAGAGTAATGGCACCCTCTCAGAAGCACAGGGTTGAGTAGCATTAAGTAACTGGACTTTACTGCCTCTATCTTCTTTGTAGTGTATGTATGTTTCATTCTGTATGAGTTCGATAAAACAAGATATACCTCGTTTGTTCATTTGTTACTAATGCATCCATTTTTTCAACCAATATTTATTGAACCTATTTATATTTTAGCCTTATACTAGTAATCAGGGGTAGACAGTGTCTTTCTTGTACTTTTAGTTTAACTGCAAGATGTTCCATCAAGCGACAATTAAAGTATAGAATAATAAATGCTATGACAGGAGATATAAAGGTGCTGGTACTTACATGTCCTGGAGGTGAGTTTAAAAAATCAGAAAAGGCTCTTACTAGGAAATAGAAGACTGATATTAAGGCCCAAATAATGGTCAAAAGTGATCCAGAGAAAGGTGGAGCAGAGATGCACAGCAAGTGGTCATCACATGCAGAGGCGTGGTGCATGTCTGTGGGAAAGCAAGAAGAATGAGGGACAGAGGGGGTCAGTTGTGACTGGATATTAGAGTACAAGGCAGACCACAGCTAGAGACTAGGATAGATCTTATAATCAAGTCTGGTATTATTTTATCTCATGGACAGCAGGGAAATATTGGAGAATTTAGAACAGGAAAAATACCATAGAGACATGGAGTCCAGTAAGGAGATATGAAAAAATTATCCATGTGAGAGACGATATTTGCCATAATGAAAACCTTGGCAAGGGAAAGGGAAATAATGGATGACTTTGAGAGTTATAGGATTTAGATTGAATTGATGTGGATGGAGAGGGAGAAAGAAGGCAAGGAGGGTGCCTTGTTTCTGGTTTTGTTGCTGATACCATTAACTTCAACTGAGAAATTAAGATGTATAGCAGGTTAGTTAGGCAGGGATAGGATGACATCACATTTGAATTTTTTGTTTTTGTTTAATTTTTTTTTAAGTTTTATTTATTTAAGTAGTCTCTACCCCCAACATGGGGCTCGAACTCACGACCCTGAGATCAAGGGTTACACGCTCTTCCAACCAAGCCAGCCAGGTGCCCCTGAATGGTTGTTTTTGAAACATATCCCCTGGAGAGACTGAATGAAGGGTTGGATTTATAGATCTAAAGCTCAGGAAATACAGATTTTGGAGCCATCCCTGTATACATGGCCATCGAATCCTTAGAGGTAAATAACATGCTAGGTAAACCATGTAAAGCAAGACCTAGAAATGAGGAGATGAAATATCAAATAGAAAGTGAGCTGTAAATGAAGAGCCGGCCTTTGGGGAAATCAAGAGAGAAAGGCCATAGAATCCAAAGAGTCCAGGAGGTTAGAAATCAGCCATGACATTTGCTGGAGAGAAGTTAAACATTTTTACTTTGAGTTTAGGAATAATCAGTGACCCTGACAAGAGCATTTTCTGGGAAATAGTTGTGAAAGGAGTCAGACTGCAGAACCTTGAGAAATGCGGAAACATGAAAAAAGTGGGAAATGTCAATTGCAACAAGCTATTGAATGCTGCCGTAGTGCAGGAATTTGAGATTTTTAGGTTGAAATAAATGTGTCCACAGTCAGAAGATGCCAGCAGAAGAGAAAAGGTGTAGTTAATACAGGGTACCTATGTAAGAATTACACTAGGACCATGTGGCTCTAAGTAGAAGACATGGAAAAGGGGCAGACTAGCACTCTATGTTCCGAAACTCTTGTTGTTTTCCACCGTGTCCAAAACAAGTCACAATGCATTCACTCTCTCTAATTCTTTCCATCCTTATTTATGATTATAGGAGTATTTTTTCCCTTCATTATTGACCAGGCTTCACATTTTTTTTTGCCAGGGAGTGGGTTGGAAGAGCTAAAATCTCATCATATAAAACAATGGAAAAATTACATCTTTATCTAATAGTCTTTTAGGAATGAGTAACTGTTCCCACCCTGGTACCTCATCCATTAAACAAACCGGTACTGAGTGTCAACTAAGTGTAAAACACTTGGGATATAGAAAGAAATAAAGTATTTTTAAAAAACAAAACAAGAGGTTTTAGTTCAAGAAGGCCACCTAGGGTCATGAACTCATCTCCTCCCAAGACACCGTGAATCTACAGCTACACACAGAGCAATTTTTTCTGAAAGAAATCCAGAAATGAAACAAGCAACTCCTATACATCCGGCAGACAACAAAAGAAAATACTCACCCTACCCACCCTGAACTGGTTAGAAAGCCCGAGACACTCTCTTGCCGTAAACTTCACCCTTGGCACAATGACATACCATCTAGAGGGAACTCACAATTTCCAGCTGCAACCTGAGAAACAGAGGGTTTAGACCCAATATCTAGCACCTACCTGTTAACACTCCTACCTGAAGGAGAGCCCCCCCAAAAAGGATAGCCTGAAAAACAATGGAACTTGTATGCATGAGAACCACAAGACTATAGTAGAGCAAGAAACAGTTCCTCCCATGGCTCAGCATGAACAGAGCTGACAGAAACACTAATCTCCCAATCTCTGTCTGGAAGAGGTCTATTTCCATAGTTTAAAGCTGCTGCCTGAAGGTCAGGATGACTATGATCCTCCCCAGACACCTGGGAGGCTTATGGGGGCTTCCTCTGGCCTCCTCCATGTAGCTAGAATATCCCTTGAAAGAGTTTGTGCACATATCTGGTGCTCCAGCTTTTGTGGCTGCCACCCAAGGGAAGTACCTCTTGACAGGACTGTAGCAAATGAAGAAACAGTTCTTAGCTCAGCACAGAGGGAACAGACAAAAGTGTCTGTCTTCCAGTTTTTCCTTGTAAGAGGCCTATCTGCATCCTTTAAAAGCCACTGCCTGAATACCTGGCTTCCAGTCAGCCTGCATCCAGGTACTAACTGGGATTCTCCCCCACCGGGACACTGACAGGTCTTGGCACTCCCTCAACTGCTGGGAGCCACTAAGAACAAAGAAGGTAGTTTGGACAATCACAGGGGTTTGAGAATGAATCAAGAGCTTGGGCCAGGGTGAATGAGACTGGTCTGTCAAGAGTGGGAGACGTGGCTGTTACATCTAAGGCGTAGAAATCAACACAGAGAGTCCAGGAAAATGAAGAAAAAGATGTTCCCCCCCCCAAAAAAAAGATGAGAAAACTCCAGAAACAGATCTTAATGAAATGACAATAAGTGATTTACCTGATAAAGAGCTCAGAAGGCAAAGTATTAAAAATAACAATAACTACAATAATTTATTAATGGATCCACAAAGGAAAGAGATGTAAATTGTGACATCAAAACATAGAATATTGGGAGGAGAGAGTAAAAATGTAGAGCTTTAGTATTCATATGAACTTCAGTTGTTACTGATTTAAATAGACTGCTATAAATATAAGGTGTTTTATGTAAGCCTCATGGTAACAACAAAGTGAAAAGCTAGAATACATATACAAATAAATATTCAAAAGATAAAGGGGAAAGAATCTAAGCATATACCACTACAGAACGTCATCAAATCATAAAGGAAGACAGAGAAGGAACAAAGGAGTTACAAAGCAGAAACAATAAAATAGCAATAGTAAGGCCATATTTATTAAATAATTACTTTAAATGTAAATGAACTAAATTCTCCAGTCAAAAGCTGTAGAGTAGCTGAGTGGATTAAAAAACAAGACTCATGGGCACCTGGGTGGCTCAGTTGGTTAAGCATCCAACTCTTGGTCATGATCTCAGGTTGTGATATTGAGCCCCAAGTCGTGCTCCTCAGTCAGCAGGGAGTCTGCTCGGGATTCTTTCCCTCTTCCTTTCCCTCACCATCTGCCCCCACCCCCATCTCGCTCTAAAATAAATAAATAAGTAAAATCTTAAAAAAAAAAAAAGCAACGGTCAATTATATATTGCCTACAAGAGGCTCACTTCACCTTAAGGGTGCACACAGACTAAAAGTGAAAGGCTATAAAAAGATATGACATGCTAATGGAAATCCAAAGAAAGCAGGGAAGATATATATATACATACACATATACATGTGTATCTATATACATATTAGACTTTAAGTAAAGACTGTAATAAGAGACAAAGGATGTCATTATATAATGATAAACATTTCAATTTAGAAGGAGGATTTAACATTTGTAAACATGCATGCCCCCACCACAGGAGCATCTAAATATGCAAAGCAAATATTAACAGACCTGAAGAGAGGAATACATTGCAATATAATAGTAGAGACTTCACTATACCACTTTCTTTTTTTTTTTAAGATTTTCATTTATTTATTTGACAGAGACAGAGAGCTCACGAGCAAGGGGAGCGGGAGAGGGAGAAGCAGGCCTCCCACGGAGCAGGGAGCCCAACTCGGGGCTCGATCCCAGGACCCTGGGATCATGACCTGAGATGAAGGCAGACGCTTAACCAACTGAGCCACCCAGGCGCCCCTTCACTATACCACTTTCAGCGATGAATAGATCAATAAGGCGACATTAGACTTAAACTACACATTAGACCAGATTGTCTTTATAGATATTTATAACATATTCCATCCAACAAACAGCAGAATACATGTACTTTTCAGAAAAAACTTTCTCAGGATATCTTTGGCTATTCAGTCTTTTGTGGTTCCGTATGAATTAAAGCAGTATCCAAAATAAAATAATAAAATAAAATAAAAGAACTCATTTGACTCAATAGCAAAAAAAAAAAAAAGTCAGTTAAAAAATGGGCAGAGGAACTGAACAGACAGTTTTCCAAAGATATCCACATGCCTACAGATATATGAAAAGGTGTTTAATGTCACTAATCATGAGGGAAATTCAAATCACAATCACAATGAGATATCACCTCACGTTTGTTAGAATGGCGAATATCAAAATTACAAGAGATATCAAGGGCTGGTGAGCCTGTGGAGCAAAGAGAACCCTTGTGCACTGTTGGGAATGCAAACTGGTACAAACATTATCAAAAACTGTATGGAGGCTTCTCAAAAATTAAAAATAGAACAATACATGATCTAGCAATTGGTCTTCTTGGTATATACTGAAAGGAAATGAAATCAGTACCTGTAAGAGATACATGCGTTCCCATGTTCATTGAGAACTGTGTTCAATAGCCAAAATACGGAAACAACTTAAATTCTGTCAAAAAATGAATAGATAAAGAAATTCAGCCATAAAGAGGAAGATCCTTCCCGGGAGCCTGGGGGTTAGTAGGTTAAGCACCCAACTCTTGGTTTCTGCTCAGGTCATGATCCTCCAGTTGTGGGACCGAGCCCTGTGTCAGGCTCTGTGCTCAGTGAGGGGTCTGCCCTGGATTCCGTCTCCCTCTTCTCTGCCCCTTCCTGCTTGTGTGCTCACTCGCTCTCTCTCTCTGCTCTTTCTTTCTGTCTCTCTTTCAAATGAATAAATAAAATCTTTAAAAAAATGAGAAAGAAGGAGAAGATCCTTCCATTAGGGACAACATGGATGACACTGGAGGACACTATGCTAAGTGAAATAAGCCGGACACAGAAAGAAAGTGTGGCATGATCTCACTCATATGTGAAGTCTGAGGAAGTTGTATATGTAGAAGGTGAAGATTAGAATGGTAGTTACAAGTGTGGGGAAATGTTGGTCACCAGGTGAAAAGTTCCAATTGTGTAGTATGAGTAAGTCTACAGATCTAATGTTGAGTATGATGACTATAGTTAAATATAGTATATTTATCCCAAAAATTTACTAAGAAAGTAGATTTCAGGTATTCAAAAAATGATAACTCTGTGATGAGATGAATATGTTAATTATCTTGAATGTCATAATCATTTCGCTATTTATATGTATAACAGAACATGTTGTACACCTTAAATATAAATGTATCTATTAAAAGTAAAAATAAGTAAAAATTGTATTCTGATTTTCATTTTCAAATATATGTTGTAGATTCATACTAAAAATGAAAACAATATTTTTTTTTATTATTTGAGTTAAATTTTGTACCACAAATAACCTTTACATGATTCTGCCTCATTGGCTCAGAGGAGTCATTGGTATGCAAGACCTGTCACTTTTGAGCTCACACCATCTGTAAAGCCTAGAAAGTAGTTTAGTTATAGTATGATGTATTTGAAAGTGTAATTTTAGTTTAGTATATTTTTCATTCCACAAATTTGAAGTATAAAGGAGAAAGGAATATGACAAAATCATGAGGCTCTCAACACAGCAAGCAGCTTGGAAATTCTCCAATTAGCAATAATTGCAGAATCAGCACTTACCATACACTTGAAATAAATGCCTCTTTAGAGAAACTACAATTTAAATATTTCTCATACAAATATAGAAAACAACACTGTCTCAAAAGGAAATAAAATGAAAACATGCTGATTGGCAGCTGAGGTAACTGCTGCGTTCAAGTTATCTTGTCTGTTTTTACATTAAAAAACATATGCCCTACTTTATTCCCATCTACAGAGATGGAATAATATATATATATTGCATCTGTATCGAAGCCATGGCTTGATAGTAATGTTTCTTTGAAGACAGTAACATATACCTAATGTCTCATAATATTGGGGAAAGAGTAAAGATTGGGAAAGGGTGGAAATGGGAAAAGATCCACATTAAATTGACAAATTTAACAGAATTGATGTGTTTGTGCTCATAAATTCTCTACCAGATTTTTTGAACAAAATGGACAAAGTATATATAGTTTAACATTTTGACTGTTGGAAGGAAGCAAAAATAAATATGTTTTGTTTTATTTTACTTTTTTATCTTTTTTTTTAAAGTTTTTATTTAAATTCCAGTTAGTTAACATACAGTGTAATGTTGTTTCAGGTGGACAATATAGTGATTCAGCAATTCCGTACATCACCTGATGCTCATCACAACAGGTGCCCTCCTTCATCCCCAACCCCTATTTCCCCCATCCCCCACCTACCTCCCCTCTGGTGACCAGCAGTGTGTTCTCTAGAGTTCAGAGACTGTTTTCTTGATTTGCCTCTCTGCTTCTTTCTTTTTCCCTCCTTTACTCATTTGTTGTTTCTTAAATTCCACATATGAATGAAATCATATGGTATTTGTCTTTCTAGCACAATATTCTCTAGCTCCATCCATGCCATTGCAAATGGCAAGATTTCATTCTTTAATGGCTGAATAATATTCCATTGTATGTATATACCACATCTTTGGACCTTTGAGCTCTTTCCATAATTTGGCTATTTTTGATAAGGCTGCTATAAACATCGGGGTGCATGTATCCTTTCGAATTAGTATTTTTGTATTCTTTAGGTAAATACCCAATAGTGCAATTGCTGGATCATTGGGTAGTTCTATTTTTAACTTCTTTGAGGAACCTCCATACCGTTTTCCAGAGTGGCTACACCAGTTTGCGTTCCCACAGCGTAAGAAGGTTCTCCTTTCTCCACATCCTCACCAACACCTCTTGTTTCTTGTGTTGTTGATTTTAGCCATCCTGACTGGTGTGAGGTGGTATCTCATTTTAATTTTGATTTGTATTTCCCTGATGATGAATGATGTTGAGCATCTTCTCTTGTGTCTTTTGGCCATCTTCTTTGGAGAAATGTCTATTCATGTCTCCTGCCCATTTTTAATGGGATTATTTTTGGGGGGCGTGTTAAATTTTATAAGTCCTTTATATATTTTGGATATTAACTCTTTATCAGATATGTCATCTTCTCCCATTCCCTAGGCTACCTTTTAGTTTTGTTGGTTGTTTCCTTTGCTCTGCAGAAGCTTTTAATTTTGATGTAGTCCCAGTACTTTATTTTTGCTTTTGTTTCCTTTGCCTCAGGAGACATATCTAGAAAAATGTTTCTACAGTCAAGGTGAAAGAGGTTACTGCCTGTGTTTTCTAGGATTTTAATGGTTTCAGGTCTCACATTTAGGTTTTTAATCCATTTTGAATGTATTAAATAAACACATTTTAAATAGTACTTTATTTCTTAGCTATTAGTATTTTATTTATTACCCTTTGTCATTTGATAATTCATCAAATATATATGGAAAATCTAGATTTTTTTTACTTTTATTTTGAAATAATTATGGATTCATAGGAATTTACAAAAAATGCATACACAGGCAGACATCAGTGAAAATGGCATAGTAGGGAGCTCCAAAAGCCTGTCTCAGTAACAATAGCCATGAATCAACTGGTAAAAGCTGAGTCAACTTTTTTGGAATTCTGAATATTACTCAAAAGCTTACAGCAACCAGGGGAATGCTTAATTAAAAAGAACAGAGCAGCTGAATCTCAGTAAGAGAACTTCATAGCATTTTAACTTAGCTCGCTAATCCCCAACTTGGTAGTGGTCTTGAAGACACCAGCCTGCATTCCCAGGACAAGTGTGTGATACCAGAAGGAGTAGAGTTGATCTTACTTTCAAAGAATTCTGGTGGCCCTCTGTGACCCTCTCCTCTGCCCCTCCTCCCTCTCCCCCTCCCCCTCAAATAAATTTTTTTAAAAATGAAGTACTGATACATACTACCACATGGATGAACCTTGAAAATAGTTTTATGTTAAGTGAAAGAAACCAGACCTGAAAGGCCTCATGTGGCATGGTCCCATTTATAGACAATGTTTTGTATAGGCAACTCCATAGACATGGAGAAATTATAAGTCAGAGGCTGGGGAGTGACTGCTTCATGGGCATAGAGTTTCCTTTTAGGGTGAGGAAAATATTCTGAAATAAGGGAGGGATGAAGGGTGCCAAAGGCTATGAATACACTAAAAGCCACTGAGTTGTACACTATAAAATGGTTAAAAGAATGAATTCTGTTTTATGTGAATTTTATCACTTACACATGCTCACGCACATACACACCGCAGTGACTGTGGGCCACGTGTGGAAACACAAGTTGTTCAGGCCATGACTCTCCTGCTGTGTTCTGGGGTAGTAAGAGCACTGGGGTCCCCCAGTTCTTCCCCTGAGTCTGTAGCAACAGGCAAAGCCCCTTCCCCTGAGCTTTTGCTTTCAGCATTGATGAATGTGGTTATTTCACTTCTGTCTTTACCTACCACACAGAAGTCTCATCCAACCTATAGGACACTAGGTTCCCACATCAGATTCTCAACAAGGGCCCACCGAATAAAGGGTATAGAATAGGAGGGGAAAGAATGTACAGAGAGGGGCGCCTGCGTGGCTCAGTCGGTTAAGTGTCTGCCTTCAGCTCAGGTCACGATCTTGGGGTCCTGGGATCCAGCCCCACGTCGGGCTCCCTGCTCAGCGGGGAGCCTGCTTCTCCCTCTCCCTCTGCCTGCCACTCCCCCTGCTTGTGTTCTGTCTCTCTGTCTCTGTCTCTGTCTCTGTCTCTCTGACAAATCAATAAAATCTTTAAAAAAAAAAAAAAGAATGTACAGAGATCCGATGTACCTTTCATTCAGTTGCCCCCAGAGTAAGCATGATGTAAGGATATGGAATTGTGTTGGTATAACCCTGTTTGAAGATAGATAGATGCATGATAAGACTTTAACATTCAACAGTGATTAGTTTATTGGGGAGCTCTGCATTAGAAGCTTATCTTATTTTCCAAAATATAGCGACAATAGTCAATATGATTCTGAGCCTATCATGAATATTTTGATGCAAACATGGTCTTTAAAGAAATCAGCTTCTAATGCTTAGAATTATGGGCTTGGGGCTGCATGTCATGAACTTGATATCTGATGAAGATAGACTTAGCATTCCCCCTTGGCTTGACTGCATTTGAGACAGACTTCTTTCTGACTCCAGGCCCCGGTCTCTCTTTTCTTTGAGCATTTAATTTAGAAAACTTGAAATTGTGAATTCCCTCCCTGTTCCTTGAAATGTAAGTTTGCTAGTCTTTTGCCAGTTTTACTGTCCAGGGACGTCTTGTTTCAAAGACCTGACAGCTACCTCTTTAAAGTTATCAGGAAAGATAGAGCCCTGGTCCTCCAGTGTCCATGAGAAGGCAGGAGCTCACTTCTCTAAGTTCCAGTTAGCAAACCCAGATGGCCTCACACACTGCCTAGCTCTCCACCCGTGTCCTCCAGCAGTTCTCTGCCAGCTCACCCCAGTGCCTAAAATCACTCCCTCCTTTTGCTCCAGTTGAGATCGGTCTCTGTCCCCTACTGTTGTAGTCTGGAATAAATTCTGTCTCGCCTATTTGACTGGTCTGGTGCTTTTTCTTCTACATTTCTTCAAACAGTATTCTGACCCGAGGATATACACTTTGGTTACAATCTGGTGTTTCCTAAAGTTGCTTATTATTTGCATGCTTAGGAATGCAGGTAGTCAAAGGTGGAGCCGGAAGGAAGAGTCTGGACCAGGAGATTGGCATGCAACCTGTTGGAGTTCAAATTCATAGGGATTAATAAAGATAGAATTGTCAGATAGGAGCAGTGTGACGACCCAGGGACTCATGTACCTGGAGACTTGGGAAAATAAAGGTAGCGGGAGAGTGGAAACTTCACGGCAGTAAAGAAAGGGACAGCGTGGGGAAGTTTAGAGGCAAGAACACCACTCAACAGACTGAGAGTTGGGGGCAGGGGAAGGGTATGCAGAGGGCAAGAGATTCAAGCGTATGGTATATTGAAATAAATAAAGGAGGAGGGACGCCAGGGTGGTGCCGTCCGCTAAGCATTTGACTCGGTTTTGGCTCAGGTCCTGATCTCTTGGCTTGTGAGAGCAAGCCCCACAGCCAGGCTCTGTGCTGAGCAGGGGTCTGCTGGAGATCCTGCCCCTCTGCACCTTCCCCCGCTCATTCTCTCTCTCTCAAATAAATAAGTGAATCTTAAAAAACAAAATAAAGGAGCAAATCTAGGCAGTGATCTGTGTACATGGCCTAAGACCCCAGCTACAAAAACTATCTTTCCTTCACATGGAGGGTACTGACTGAGTCCCAGGCAAACAGACATGATTACAGCTTACATTCCAGGAACCAGCAACTTAAAAGAGATATAATCCCCATTAACACCACATTAACACCTTTCGTCTATGTCTGTACCTATGTTGGGACTTTTTTTTTTGGAACCTGAAATTATCTTCTCCATCCTTTTTGATCTGTCCTTGACACATTGCGCCACACTCCACTTCAAGAGCCTTTCCTGCTCGTCCACGTCCGGGTCAGCTGTCCCTCCTGCCCATTCTGTGCATGTGCCCCTCGGTCCCAGATGCGTACCTGGAAGGTTGAATACCTGTTCATGAGAGGCCTCCCCACCAGACAGTCTGTGCCTTGAGGTCAGGGACCACATTTTCCTTTTCTTTGTAGCTCCAGCTCCTAGCACAGTACCAAGCACCTCCTTTCTGCCAGCAAATGTCTCTTAAATGTGACTAAAGTAAGAGAGAAAATAGAACAAAAAAATTTGAATTTACTTTCTACATTATGTCTTCATCAGTGAGTGGGGATGAGTTTTCTCTGGTTGTATTAGAACAGAGTTTGACTAATAAAAGGCAATCACTTGACTCTTGTGGGGGCCAGGCCTTGGCCCCTCCTCACTTCTACCTTCTTTCTCACTCAAGATGTGGCTATTGCAGTTTTTGCCCGAACCATCCCTAGATCTGTCAGTCTTAACCTTAACTTGTTTACCAATCATTGAACTTTCCTGTTTTCCATGATAGTCTAACCCTTCGACTGGACACCTGCCTGCCTAAAATGCAGAGGCAGATACAAACCCCAAGAAAGAGTTTGGCATTGGTTCAGGCCCACAGATAGCTACTTTCAAAACATTAATAACCAGGAAAACAAGAATTAGTGTAACTATGGGCCATATTGTTTAAAAAGGGATAGGATACTAATTTGCTTCTCAGTATCCACTATAGGCAGGTAATCTTGTGTTATTTTTTTTCTTTTTTTGTAACAAAATTTGCTTGCATTGCTTTTGTTTTTGCTTTTTGTGTTTTTCTATAAGGCTATAAAACAAAAAAAAATGTTTAAATGCAATTTAGTGCATAAACTAGCTTACTTTGTGTATGTTACACAGTTTTTTTTCTCTTTTTTTCCATGCAGTTTACCATCCTTTACATTTTAAATGTCACTTTTCCGCACTTTTTCCCCTAAATGATTGTAGATAGCAACCAAGGGTTCAGGTGAAGTGAAATGACATAGACTTGTCTGTATTGTGTGGTCAGGGGAGCTCGTAGCAGAAAGAGGTGTTTAAACTAGAGAGCTAGGAAAAAAGAGGAAAGTTGTTACCTGGAACCATGGTCTCTTTCTTCCTTGATTTCTAATGGCCCACAAAGGGTGTGTTCTGCTAACCAGGAAGGAATAACACCAGGAAAACTCTGCTCCTTCTCTCTTTCTGTTCCCTTCTCCTTGTGGGGAGCAGAGTGATTTATCTAATTTGTGGGATTGGAAGATGATATGGCACGTACTCAGTCCGACCTCTTCCTTACCTGTTTTTGGGGGGCATGTCCTTAGAAAATATTCATTCTTTTCTCTCCCGCGAAGTGAGTTCGGCACAGCAGGGACTGTGAATGCCTCAAGAAGGAGGCTGCTGGTGTGGGATGCTCGCTGCCCTACTTTCAGGCTGAAGGTGTTCAAAATCCAATGAGGACCCCAATTTTATGGGTAACAAAGCAGCTGTTTTTATTTCTATCCCCCTGAATAGTGTGCACTCCTCAGGACTCAGTGGGAGGCAGAAGAATGTAATTAACCATCACCCACAAATCCCAGCAGAGTGGTCAGTGCGCTGTACCTGCACATATCCCTTAGGTAGGTGAGTACTCTCATAGCAGACAAACAACTGAAAGCTTTAAGGATGCATAATATAATATCACTTTATATTAGTTTTGGACTTAAAAACAATAGCAACAACAACTGAAAAATTATTAAAGGATACAAACAACCCCCACTTTATACATAAGACATGTTTTTGTCTTGAGCATAACAAGTCATGCTCTGGGGTCATGGGATGATTTGTTGTATTTCGGAAGCCAGGGGTGATACATCATGAAGTTGAGATCGTCACAGCTGACTCTCTTATACTCTAGGAAGAAGTCAGAACTGGACGATATTTCTGAGTCCTTCGTGAGGTAACATGATAGCCCCTGTCAGCAAGATGACCCCCTCCAAGGTAGCATAGATCACTGTGTAGGTCCCACATCAGGAAAGCTTCCCCATGTTATCAGCATCTCTCCCTGCAAATGCGGGGTTGATCTGAGGGGTCACCCAGTGATCTGAGTGGAAATGAATGGAAATCCATTCTGAAACTGCAAATCTCTTTGTTCGGAAGATTTTTCTCTTGTTCAAATAGAATTGGAAAGACATGGAATGAGTCTCTCGAGTCACGACTCTTTTATTATTCTAGGAGTCCTTATCAATATCTAACACTCTTAAAAGAATCATGAAGACTGTGTATCTAATGATACGCTTCTGGTATCTTGGCATGAAGATAAAACACTTTGAACTTGAGTCAAAAAGGATATTCAAATTATTATCTACGTATGATTTTATTTCCTTCCCACCTCCAGTCTGTGGCGTCGGCAAATCCACATAATTTGGAGGAACACCTATATTCGTTGCGGAGCTTTTCTCATCTCATTAATATTTCTGAGCACCAGTTCTGTTTCACTTAGTCTGGTAGGAGTTGTGATAGGGGAATAAGGTAGGCATGGTCCTGACTCTAACGGAGCTTATTCCAACCATATCGGGAAGTGTATCAATCCAAATTGTGACAAGTGCGCTGAAGGAGAAAGAAATCGCTAACTTGAATGAAAGTAGATAACAGGACATCTAGTTTATACTAGGGGTCAGACAAGCCTCTGTGCAGAAGTACCTGTTAAGAGATGGGTGTGAGCTAGGCCCATGGATAGTGACAGGAAGATTATCTCAAGCGGAGGGAGCTACGTGTGAGTGTGTGGAGGCCCCAAGGTGAGAAATCGGTTGGCTGAGTGTGGCTCAGAGAGCACAAATGGTATGAAATGACGTGAGCGAGGTCAGGAGGGCCTGTGCAGGATTCTGTATCTGATCCACGGCCCCTCTGGCTGTTTGAAGAACTAGTCAGAGGCAGGGGTGGGAGCAGGGTCTGATGTGATCAGGAGACGGGGCTTCTCATAGGAGTTCGGCTGGGCACACCTCTCCTTGCTGTTGCCTGCTGGCCCGTGAAGATGTCACCTGCCGCCTAACGAAATGTGAGTCTCCGTACTGGGTGACATGCTCAGGGGGCATCTTCTCTTCGGTGGTTTTCTTCAGTTAGGGAAGAAGCCAAAACCCTCCTTTTCAGTTCTAAAATTATTAGAAAACAGGGATGTGTTTTTCCTGAAAATTGTCATGTCAGACCAGAATTACACTGAGTTCCAGGAGAGGATTAACATTTGTGAGACGGATAGCCTACGGAAGCAGGACAGAGTAGGGCTAAGAGAGGCCTGCCTTCCTGCTCTCGCACCCCAGGGCGCACGTGCGGGTGCAAATGCACGTGCGTGCACCTGTGTGCCCTAGTTCGGGAGTTCCCATGTGTGCTCTGTGTACGTGTTGGGTCCGGATATCATTTCTCCTTATCTTCAAAATCCAAATCGTTCCAAAGCCCGCTTGTCATAACAGCATTTTTTTGACTTGCCTTCCTTCAGAAACTGAAACTCCCCAGTGAGTTCCAGGCTCCTTTTTCCTCCTTGGATCTTTCCAAGTCTGGTGCCTCACGTGTTTGACTGATGCTGGTGGAGGCTTTCTCCTGCCTGGGTTTTGCTAACTCCGGTAAAAACCACAGCTCCATTCTCTTGAGATGGAGAATTTTCCTCCTTTTCTCCAACAGTGAAGGTTAAAGATGGATTTCCTCACCAGTTACTTGAGGGCAAACATACCAGTTCCAAGTTTATCAAATTTTCTCCCAAAGAATACATAGTTTAGTCTCATTACGGATTGTAAATTCATTTTATTAATTTGACTTTGAGCCGACTTTAAAGTTAACAGCCGTGGCATCAGGGTGCTGAGAAGCATTTGCCTCCTTCCCATGTCTCCTTCCAAGACCAAAGGCCACTACCTTCACTGGGTATTCATTTCGTGGGGAGTTGCCATGACGCCGGGAGAGCTGTCAAGGACACCAACCATCCCGCTATCCCAGAGGTCACACAACAAAAAGGCTTTCAGACCAAATTAAAATGACCAAATAACATAGCTTATTGGATTAATTAAAATACTGAGCAAGAAGCAAGAATGGAAAGAGGAAAGTGAATACACTTAGATAGCACCAGAAGGGTGAAAGGGCCACACTCCCTGAGTCCTGATGTGGACATTTTTCGTAAATCCTGCTCCTCTCTTGCTGCATCAGCCTTCGCAATGGACGGCTTCGCGATGACAACCAGCCTTTCGGTCAGAACAATGGAGGGTCACAGAGGAGAATCTCTTCATCTACCAACACACACCTGTCCGCCCGAGAGTTGCAGGGCAAGTGCCCTTGAGGCAAGAGAAGCTGCCAGTCACCGTGTTGAACAGCCTCTGGTCTTATTTTTGTTTCTCGAGTAGAGCATATGTAGGATCTGAATGGAACCATATTGGGTGACGACAAACGGTGGCCAATTTCAATGTAAGAAAGTCCTTCTCTAAAGGTGCTGTGATCGTGATGGGGGGTCTTTCCCTCCCTTCGTATCTTTAAGCAGCCTATTTTTGTTCTACTGTATCTTCTATTTTTTTCTATCTTTGGCATGTCTCACATATTACTAACTTACTATCTGTATTTACCAGATCATATGAATTCTGTCCATGTCTCACAAGTTATGTCTTACTCATTATATACACTAAATCTCTCCTATGAGTTTTACCTAGAACTCTTACATTTACTTTCTAGTATATTACTATCTGTGCTTAATACGTACAGGAAATGCCCATTACAGAATGCCATTAGCTGAGCCATCTAATTTGATTAGTGTCATAATCACAAAATCCATTCTTTCTATTCCCCACTGTTTCCTCTAACCAAAAAAAAAAAAAAAAAAAAAAGGAGAATTTGCATATTTTAATGACATTAGGAGATGCTTGTGGTAGTTCAGGTGAGAAATGATGGCGTCTCAGCTTGGGCTGAAAGTACCGGATGGCGAGAAATTGATGAAATTGAGAGGGAGTCAACAGATCTAAGTGACCAAATTTAAGTGGAGTTTGCAGGAGAGAAAGATATTAAGGGTAACTCCCCAGTTTCTGGATCTACACATGTATCATTTACCTAACATGTGTGAGAAGACTAGAAGGGGAGTAAATTGAGGAGTGAGGTCAGGGTGATACCTTTTTAACAAATCAAAGGCTTGTGGCCACCCTGCATTGAGAAAATCTTTTGGCACCATTTTTCCAACAGCATTTGCTCACTTCCTGTCTCTGTGTCACATTTTGGTAATTCTTGCAATATTTCAAACTTTTCCATTATTATTTTTGTTCTGGTGATCTGTGATCAGTGATTATGACTCACTGAAGGCTCAGATGGTGGTCAGCATTTTACAGCAATAAAGTATTTTTTAATTAAGGTATGCACATTGTTTTGTTTTTTTAAGACAATGTGACTGCACACTCAATAGACTGCAATATAGTGTAAACATAACTTTTGTCTACACTAGGAAACCAAAAAATTCATTTGATTTGCTTAATTGAGATATTTGCTTTATTGCAATGGTCTGGAACTGAACCCACAGTGTCTCTGAGGTCTGCCTGTAATGTATGCAAATTAAATTTTGGAATTATCCTCCAAGGGAGATGCTGAGTTGGTAATTAGTTGAATATTACTGTGAAACTTAGAAGACAAATCTGTCAAGTATATACAGTGAGAATATTTCTACATGTAGATGATACTAAATACCATGAAATTGAATGGTATCATTTAGAAAAAGAATGTAGAAGGGAAGAGAAAATCAATCAATATTGTAAGCATATATACATACACATTTATAGTGTTGATATGCAGGTCACATTTTTAGTTTTATATTACATCCATTTAGCTAAGCTAGAACTAGGTTTCTCAAAATTTCCTTCCATGCAAATTTTCAGGTTAGCTTCATGCGCATGAGATATTTTTCATGAAACTTGGAAGATTTGGAAGCAGTAGCCACGTGCTTTTTAAACAGGGACAGTCGGTGAAGGACGTAAGCTGCCACTCACTTGCTTGGCTTGAGAAAATAGCCAGTTCCCAACTCCTCCAGGTCCAGGGAGAGTTTCTCCTTCAGCTTTTACAACTCTTGGGTCAGATGAATGTTTAGCTCCAGGTGTGAGTTTAGTGTTAGCTTCTCCTGCAGGACACGTCCATTTCTAAGTTGGAGGCTTGGAAACAGGGAGAGGCTGATGACCATTATCTTGGTTCCAACTGATCCTTGCAGGTTTCAGCTTGTCTTGCTCCCTTCACTTCAAATCCATCTTCAGTTGCCCAGTGGACTTCTCGCTCCAGCCATACACAAGAAGCATCAACCTCACATAGACGATTTTACTAACTTCCAGAGGCTTCTATCTTTTGACTGAATCCTGAATGACACAGGTAAAAACCTTTCTCTTTATTAATTTTGTTGTGGTGGTGGTGTTGGTGGTGGTACTACTATTGTAGCATCAAGAAGAGAGGAGCAGCATGAACTTGTCAAGCTACAGAGGACAATGCCAGGCATGATACTCTTCTCTCTGGTACTGGGGATGGAATTCTACAAACTCCAAATTACTCCGGTCAGCCTACCTCCCGTTAGGTTCTGCCATTAAGGAGCAAAGACAGAGATAAGAAAGCCCGGACAAGAGACGAACCTGCTCATTTCTTGATTCCTGTCCACAGTGACCCTTCGCTCCAGAAGTAGTGGTTAGTTTCTGATCCAGGCTATAATCCCATCACTCCTAGAGCCCACCTAGTCCCGCCCACTGAGGAACTGGCACTCCCGTGTCCAGGCTCTAAAACACCAACAGCACTCCACCGAGGCCCTTCCTCAGAGGTGGGCATCCTAATTTTGCAGCATTTTGACTTTGATAACTTCAGCTCCTTCTTTTACTACCCCTCCACCTTAGTGGAAGCTGCTAGATGCTTCCTGCAGATATCACCTTAGTGTTTCCTCCATATTCCCTCTTTTTGTTTTCAGTGTTTGAACACCAGACTGCAAAATCTCTGTATTAAGTTTAATCATTTCATCTACATGGAGTGGCGTCTTTTGTCTTGCGTGGACCCTTGTCTGATACATACTGCCTCTTAACACATGGGAAAACATACTGGAGGAGTACCCAATAGTTGGAAGAAAATTATCAAAGAAAATTTCTTTGAGGAGCTGGTGTCTGAGCTGAATCTTCAGCGTGGAAATGTTTATAGAATGTTTTACCAAGTTCCTAGCATAAATAAAAATATTCAAGATGAATATTTTTTCTCCTGTTTGGCCATATTGCCACTGTGACTCTTTTTGATTATTACTAAACTACTATTATGAGGAATAATCAGGGATTAGAGAGCTAAAAGGGTTCTGGAAATGGGGGGTGTGGTCATTCTTGGGCATGAGATGAGGACACAGAAGGGCACCTAGAACATGTAGACGCACAGAGAGCATGACATAGGGAAGGGTAAGTCATTCATAGATGGGCTTCCAGATGGAAGAGGAAAAGTTGAAGGGAGTTAGGGTACAACAGAGTGTGTGAACTGTGAGACTAGGTTTGCATATCGTTCTGAGAAGCCCAGGGAGCTAGTAGACCAGCGGCTGACATTCCGTACAGAGCAGTCTCTCTGATGGAAGTCCAGTTACATTTCCAAAGGAGACACATGTGGGTTGAGGTTGACCAGGGATGAGTCTATGCACATTTCTGTTGAAGGTTAAGGCTGTTGGACATGAATCGGTGAGAGTGGGTATGGGGAGAACAGAAGAGATTTGGAAATCAGGAAGTAGAATCGGCAGTGTCGGTGACTGATTTGTTGTAAAAGGAGAAAAATAAGAAGAAATTAACTTGTGAAGCAAGCTTTCTGGCAACGACAAGAGTGTGCATGGAAGTGCCAGCCATCAGCACAATGCTTCTAGAAAGAGGAACAGAGCTGGACTAAGATTCTTAGTTCAGTTTAAAACCTGACATGTGTTTTGGTCCATGTGGGCTGCAAAGTACCATAGACTTGGTGGCTTGTAAACAGCAGAAATGTACTGCCACAGTTCCGGAGGCTGGAAGTCTGAGACCAGGTGAAGGCCCTTGCAGACGTGTCCTTGAATCCTCATGTGGGGGAAGGGATCAGGGATCTCTCTGCAGCCTCTTAAACAGGCACTAACCCCATTCCTGAGGGCCCAGCCCATGACCTTAAGTACCTCCCAGAGACCTTCTAATAGCATCACACTGGGCGATAAGATTCAACACATGAATTGTGAGGACACAAGCATTCAGATGCTAGCTGTGTGTTTTAGCTATCTATATGAAGTAAGCTCCATAGATGTAGCAAACTTGTCTGTCTTGCTCATGATTTACATTCCTGACAGCTACTATAACATCAGGCAGAGAACAATCACACCAACACTGTTCATAGAAGGAATGATGTTTGATTGTGAAGGAAAGAATGTATTATGAATTTTTAGCACATAAATAATAGATGTTCCCAGAGAAGAATCTAGAAAAAAAAAAATAAGTAGGTTTGATAAAATAGGAAAAAAAAAATCTAATCACTAACTTTAAAAAAAAACCCACAAAAAACCCTAAGTTTTGTATTGCCAAGAAAATAGTTTGTATTGCAAAGCCATTTGCAAAAATATGTTATTTTATCTCCAGAGTTCCACAGCATCATGTTTTGTACATGGATTCATTCATCTAGTCAAAAAGTGAGTGTCTGCTCTGTACCAGGCACTGCTCTAAACTCTGTGAATCCCATAACAAAGAGAACAAAGTCACTGCCCTCGTGGTGCTTATATTCTCATGGGTTGAGATGCACATATAAGTAGTAAATTATGTCGTGTGTCATAAGTAATCAGTCCTGTGGAAAAATAATCAAGTGTGTTCATTTAGTGGATGCCCCAAGAAGGGCAGTAGCAAGTCAGGTCGTCATGGGGATGAGAAGGCTGATTGGTTCAGGCAAAGGGGTGAGCAAATTCTCAAGTAAGGTTGTGCCTTTCAGGTAAGAGAAACAGCCCTGGCAGGGCTTGAAGCCACAGCGGTGGCCTGGCGAGCAGCTCCTGTAAGGTTACAGCTGCCCTACTCAGAGCTGGTGGCCGAGACAAAGCCCCAGCTAACGTTTAACTTGTATACAGTGACCTGTAAGCATGGGAAAGGATGCTTAACCAAGTTTGAAAGCAAACAAAAATTAGAGTAATTTGGACTTTGGCCTGATAAATGAACAAAATAGATGATGCATCATGCTGTTGAAAATATAGGAAAATGGGCCATATTACATTCAGCTCAAGGGGAGTGCACATTTGGACAATGTTTTTTAGCACTACCCTACTTAGAAGATTTAAATTTTAATGCTTTGGACCCTGTCATTTTAGTTCTGAGAGTATTCCAGTAATATTATCAGAGAGAAACTTCAAGATGTATTTATGAGGAAATTTATTTATTATAAAACTGCGTAAGATAATAACAAATTTAGAAATTCCCTAACATAGTAAAATGCATTCTGATACCTCTGTTAAATAGAATATTAGACAGCCATCAAATATGGAAGCCATCTCTGGCACAGACCATCGAAGAGCCCAAGTACCTGTTTTATCCCCCCTTTCCTGATAGAAACTCCATGTTTTTAGCTAGGCCTTTGGCCACGTAGAACAGACACTTCACTTCACCATTTCTGTGCCGCCCTGAGTTACTCTGTGGGGACTTAGTGGTGGTTCTTGGCTTCCAGGAAGAGAAGGCTCCCCGAAAGGGAGGGGCCTGTATCTTCTGTGTCTTCCCCTTTCTTGCTGGCCGGAGGGCTGCATTCGCGGTGTACCAGTAAGAGCTGCAGCTCCAACAGCATCTCTGACCAAGCCGTGATCTCTGAGATACAAGGTGCTCAGTGACAAGGACAGAAGGGACAGCCTGAGGACACCTTGGAGAGCCCCCGCCCCCCAGTCAGCCCTGGATGGCTTTCCCCAGCCCTCAGAGCCTCACGCTGTTTGCCTTACTCATCAGAATCCTCGGTGGTTATTTTGAAAAAAGAAAAGTGCACGTCACAGAGTATCTTACATGGTTATGTTTCTAAATACATCTGTGAGTTTGTATATGTGGGGAGGGAGAGAGAGAGACAGCAGGATGGAGGAAAGGGAACATAAATCATTTCACGGAACACATGATTTTTCACTTCCCTCTTTATAACTTTCCATTCTAAAGGGATATTCTTACATAATCGTATTGTTCTCAGGATTAAAACAAAGTAAAGCTTTTTTATTTTTTAGTGCTTATATAAATTGGCCTTCATTTGCAGTTTGAATGTTAAAATAATGAATATACAGATACAGATATATATTGGTAATTTTTTTTTAAAAATCAACATTCTGATAATTTTTTCATTGTTAAAAATACAATTTTATTTTTTTAAAAAATTTATTATGTTCAGTTAGCCACCAAATAGTACATCATTAGTTTGTGATGTAGTGTTCAATGATTCATTAATTGCATATTACACTCAGTGCTCATCACAAAATGTGCCCTCTTTAATGCCCACCACCCTGTTACCCAATCCCCCTCCCTTCAGAAACCCTCAGTTTATTTCCCAGAGTCCAGAGTCTCTCTTGGTTTGTCTCCCTCTCTGATTTCTCCCCCTTCAGTTTTCCCTCCCTTCCCCTACGGTCCTCTGTGCTGTTCCTTATATTGCACATATGAGTGAAACCATATGATAATTGTCTTTCTCTGCTTGACTTACTTTACTCAGCATAATCCCCTCCAGTCCCATCCATGTCGATGCAAACGGTGGGTATTCATCCTTTCTGGTGGCTGAGTAATATCCCATTGTATATATGGACCACATCTTCTTTGTCCATTCATCTGTCAATGGACATCTCAGCTCTTTCCACCATTTGGCTATTGTGGACATTGCTGCTATGAACATTGGGGTGCACATGCCCCATCTTTTCACTACATCTGTGTCTTTGGGATAAATACCCAGTAGCACAATCGCTGGGTCATAGGGTAGCTCTATTTTTAATGTCTTGAGGAGCCTCCACACTGTTTTCCAAAGTGGCTGCACCAGCTTGCATTCCCACCAACAGTGTAAGAGGGTTCCCGTTTCTCCGCATCCTTGCCAACATTTGTTGTTTCCTGTTTTGTTAATTTTTGCCATTCTAACGGGTGTAAGGTGGTATCTCATTACATTCTGATCAGTTTAAAAAATTACTACTTAGGAATAAATTAACAAAGGCCACTGGCCTTTATATGTTTTTAGGGGGACACCTGGGTGGCTCAGTCTTTAAGCATCTGCCTTCAGCTCAGGTCATGATCCCAGGGTCCTGGGATTGAGCCTCACATTGGGCTCCCTGCTCAGCGGGGAGCCTGCTTCTCCCTCTCCCTCTGCTGCTCCCCCTGCTTGTGCTCACGTAGGTGCACTCTCTCTCTCTGACAAAGAAATAAAATCTTATATATATATATATATATATGTATATATATATATATATATATATATATGTTTTTAGGTGAACTTATAAATGAACTCAGAGATAAAAGATTTTTGACATTCTAGGGTTCACAAAAAATACTGCTTGTAGTTCATTACAAAATATTATTAAAAATATCCTATGGCCAAGTTAGAAATAAATCAAAATAAATTAGAACCCTGTCTATAAATATAAATGTGGGAGTTCCAAGTCAAATATTAGTAACATTATCTCAAATGGAGAATGAATGACCCTCTAAGACAAAGATTTCATCCCAACAATATAATCATTGCTTAATATCAGGACGCCTATTAATGTAATCATATTATTTATGCATTAACTATTTTTTTATGTTTTCCTATACTTAAACTTTGTTTTGCAGTGAAAATGATTTACTTCTACGATAAAATGAGAAAACAAACATTATTTTTTTTAAATTTATTAAGTACTAACTCAGCAACAGTATGACCGTGGTTTTAGCTTGGCGTTGGCTGAGGGTGGGCAAGTGGGAAGTTCAGTAGAAAAACATTCACAATCAAATGTTAACCTTTTAAAATAGTAGATTCACAGAGAATGGAATGGCTCAATTTTCCTGGAAAAATTAGAAGAAAACATAAGTAAAGGTGTTATTGGAGGTAAGACATAAACAGAACTAATCTCTACTGTGAGGTGTGCCTTCACAGAAGGGCTATGGGCCCATCATCCCCAAAGGGGAGGATCTGCACGGGGGCCTGACCGTCTCAGCACAGACCCAACAGCCATCAGTTGACCCTGTGGTCCAGGTGGGCCTCATCACATACCGAGAAGGAATGAGACTTGGCCCAGCTGTCTTCTTGGGGAGGAAGCCACATATCAGCTGTCTATGCAAGGCCAATTGTTTTCGGCATGCATCGGAACAAAATATTCTCTACTCACTAGGTAGGTCATTGAAAGATATGAAGACTGAAGAATTTTCTAGCTGGCTACCATTAGACTTACAATTTCTGATAATTTCAAATGAAAGCAGGGTTTTACTGAGGGCCATTAAGAAAATGCAGAGGAGATTGACCAGTGGGCAGTTGCTCTCCGTTCCCACTCTCCACTCTAGGTTATATGTACAGACTCTGAGAAGGGAGCACCCAATTCCGTTTCTTGGAGACATTTACCTGAGATGCTTCATATGGATTTTAATTCCCAGGAAAGAGGTAGAAATATCGTGTCATGGATAATCTCTCAATCGTGGGCATCTGGATCATTGTATTTGGCTTCTCAAATGCATTTTGAACCTAAGGTAGTAAAGAAAATCTTCAGAGGTTTCCTAAGAGGGAAATCTGGACTTCTCTCTTAGGAGTATAGTGCATCTCTATTGGCTATAGTGCATATATGAACAAAATAGTATCATCAAAAGCATTTTCTGAATAAATAAGGCTATCAGAGTCAGAGAAACTCACTCTGGTTCCATGCGGTACTTCAAAAAAATCCTCCTCTTTAAGCAAACCTGGGGTACAGGAAGGGGTGTCATGACGGCTTAAGATCTTTCAGGATTCCCAAAAAAAGGGTTTGAAAATGGTTGCACAGCTTTCTGGGGCATAACAGTGAAAAGACAAGAAGAACCCTACCTTTCGGAAAATCTCCTCCAAATGGTGACAACAAGAATACTCTCCTAAGTAGTAGATAAGCTGGGAAATGAAGACAGAGCCCTCTGTGTTCAATCTCCAAGAAACATTATCTGCAAATAAAAGGCATTGAAATACTGGGAGATGTGTCCTTCGTATAAGTGTGGAGGACTCTTGGAGCCATAGCTTTTGGTCACGGTTTGATTTTGATGCTTTGGAGAGAGAGAGACAAATCTGGATAAAGCTGGGGTGTCAGGTTTCCACAGCGGGCAAAGAGAAAACCGTCATGGGCCCTCAGTCGAAAACGCCCTGCGTGTGTTCCTAGGCAGAGCCAAAGTTATCCCCCGACTGCTGCGGAAGTGGAAAAGAACAGAATTCCTTCAGCACTTACTATATAATCAAAAAAAGAATCTAGATCTTGCCATTCCTTGAGTCTGGACCTCTTCATCCGCACTGTTTGCTAATGTAATATTGTACCCGTACTTTTTTATCACGAACGTTGTTTGAGCCTCTGCTTCTCCTCACTGTTGCAGTGTGATCAAAAAGCCAATCGTCCCCTGTTCGTCCCTTTACCTGCAGCTGCCTCCCTGCTTCTTCTTCCTTTTCGTAGTTACATTTCTCGGGCTTGTCTCACTCACCATGTTCACACGCTCCTAGCCCGCTCACCCCGGGCTCCTGTCTCCCTCCCCCTATAACTTCACGCAGAGCTCCCCCACGACCAGCCATGACCTCCGAGTCATTAAACCTCACGGTCCCTTACTGAGCCTCACCTGTACCTGATCCCTCATTCAAATCAGAAACTGGCCGTAACTCCCAGATTCTTTCTGGGTAACTCTGACAACACATGCTCGTCTTACTTTGCTTTCCTATACTCCAGCCATACTCTCGGAGTCCACTCTGTGGACTGGGACTTCCGTCTCTCCCAGTTCAAGCCTCTGCTTTGGGATGTCTTCTCAATCTGCTCCCTGTTTGTGGATCATTTTGTCCATTGTTAGAACATTAAAGCTAATCCCTAGGCAATCATGTCCCCAAATCCTGATGCCGATCTCTTTTCTGAAATATACAGCCTTGTAACTCTCTTCTTTTCCTCCTGAAGTATGCTGAAGGCATCTCACACTTTCTTGCAGGATTCCCATTTTAATGAAGGCACCACAGTCATCCCTGGTGACCTCGAGTCCTCTCTGTCACCCCTTCTCATTCACCTGCCATATCCGCTAAACACCAGGTCATCCAAATTTCACATACTAATTATTTCTGGATTCAACAGCTATGTCTTCCCAAGACTGGCATTATCACCTGTGGCCCATGATACAGCAGTCACATTTTAACCTTCCTCCCCATATCGCCTCTTGCTGTACCATAACCCATTCCCCAGAGAACCCCCAGAGTGGTCATCTAAAAATGTCAGTCTTATCATTGCCTGGTGTACCTTTCACCAAAATTTCCTATTACTATTACTGTAAAGTAATATTAGTAATAAAGCAAGTCAACATAAAAGATCAAATCCTTCCCTAACATATGAGGTCTCAAATTATACAGCCCCTGCCTACCCCTCCATCCTGTCTCTTGCTACTGGCCCCTGGCTCCATGCTCCAGACGCACTGGCCCTGTTTTCCAAGCTCCTCTCTTTCCCAGGTTCTCTGTGTACACTGCTTTTTCTATCTGGAATGTCCTTCTCTTACTATTGACATAGTTAACTCCTTCATTTTTCAACACGTTTTTCCTGAAAGCACCTAACAGGGTCGACAGTTATTATGTACTTGTGTGAGGTGGTGCCTGTATTTTCCTCTCAGTCCATCTCTGCCCCTCTGCTCGTCACTCCATAAGGCTCAGCAAGCACGTCTGCTTCAGCTGTGCATCATGTGCCCCGAAACAGTTGTCTCCGTTCATCGTTACATGTACAGAAAGGAATGGAGGAATTACACATAGTAGACTTCATGCCCTTAACTTAAACAGTCTCTTAGAGCATACATCAGGCTGGATATGCCTTTTTAACTTCCTTTAGTAGCTAAAAGTAGAGAGCTCTTCTTTCCAATAAAACTTTATTCAAACTCCAACATGTAAGACAAAGTAGAGCTGTTCCAGGTATGGAATGGGTGTTTCCCACATGGCCTATTTCCTGTTTCCCCAGACTAGACTCAGAGCATCCTCCTGGGCCAGCAGAATCTCAGGCCCTCCCCTGGACCTACAAATTGGAACTCTACATGTAATGACATTCTGTGCACATCCAGGTTTGTAATCACTACACCAGAGCACTTAGAGCTGTGACTTGTATGGGGTGCCTGGGTGGCTCAGTTGGTTGGGCCTCTGCCTTCGGCTCAGGTCATGAACCCAGGGTCTTGGAATCGAGCCCCGTGTTGGGCTCCCTGCTCCGTGGGGAGACTGCTCCCCCTGCTTGTGCTCACTCTCTCTCTCTCAAATAAAATTCTTAAAAAGAACTGTGACTTATGTAAACTAGATTCTGGAAATTGCCTGGGTTCTGTAAATCACTCATAAAACAATACCATAGATGACGATTAAATAGATTTCCCACAGGTTTGACCGTGATCAATTTGGCGTATCTTCTGTTTCTATCTTTTACTATTTCTTTCCTGCCAAAGAAGGATTTTCAGTCGTTGTCTCCATTATACTGAAGTCAGGTATTTGAATGTTAACTAAATTTTTAAGACTAGACTCAAATAACCAGCCAAGAGGTTCTAGAATGTGTGAAGCAAGAATTACAGTGTTACTTGATTGCCTTGTTTAACCGCTAGTAGATGATCAGGTGGACCAAACCATGGGACTAAAATACACTTCTGTGCCATTGCTATATTAAGTAAACAAGCAAACAAACAAAAACAACTCTTCATTTATTTATAGTTACACTATTTTAAGTTCGGATCCTCACGAAAGTCCAGTTTACCTTGAAAGTTTCCTCCAAAATCAAGACTTTCAGCTTTCTAGTTATAAAAATAATCTCAATATTTTAAACCTCTTCTCTATAAAGTCTATCATTAGAGAAGAGATGTTCTTCTATTAGTGATCAGGTAGGATCATAGCCAAGCCTGTGATCTGGAAACTGATAGGAGATTGAGAGACTGCTCTCTAAAGTCACTTACGTGGAGTCGAAGATTTGAAAGCGATGAAGTCCTTCTCCACGTGGGTCTTTTCTATGGCATCACTGGCGATATAACGCTGCAAGGGCTGGTAATATGTCCACGCAAACGCTTCTCCCACATCAGTCACCCAGACGGTCCCGTCACCTCCTGGAAGAGACACCCTTGTCTTATGAAAGAAGTTACACACACAGACACACACACAAAATCTCTTCTACCATTCTACCCTTACTTCAGTACATTCCAATGTGGAATTTATTAAAAATGCAAGTATGTTACTACTAGAAAAACCAACTCACTGACTGGGAACCATACAGAGCCCACTTAACGTTTAGAATGACCTTGTCCCGAAGGATCGGGACATTTGTTACTATTCTGGCATGCTTCACACTTCTTAAAAAATGATACAGACTTAATTTCTCTCTTTTTTTTAAGATTATTTATTCATTGATTTGAGAGAGAGAGCGAGCAGGCGTGTGAGCACATGAAAGAGCAGGGGAGGGGGAGGGAAAAGCAGACTCCCCGCTGAGCAGGGAGCACGATGCAGGGCTCGATCCCAGGACCCTGGGATCATGACCTGAGCCGAAGGTAGACGCTTAACGACTGAGCCACCCAGGTGCCCCCAGACCTAATTTCTTTCTGGCCCAGACCTGAGTGCAGTTCTAAAATGTTGTCCCTGTCACCCATCCTTGGGAAAATGAAGGCTAGCTGCTAGGCGAACAGAAAAAGATGCCTGGGTCCCGTAACCCCAACTCACTGCCTCGGCAGGCCTGCGTGATGATGACCTTGGGCTTGTCTTTGAGACTCTGGCAGTTACGGTTGTTGAAAATCTGGAAGATGGTGTCATCGGGAAGAATGTCCGGCTCTTCATCTCTGTGCTTCGTGCCACAGATCCCGTCCAGGGTGCCGTGGGACATGAACACCAGGAACGTGCTGTCGGAGAATCGGTGCTCTTGGCGGGTGGCAAAGTTCTTCAGTTCCGTTTTCATTTCCTGAAAGAATGTCCAGGGTCACTACCTAGGAGCTCTCCATCTACAGTTTGTACTCAAATAGTAGGTGGAGCAAGCTTTAAGGAATCAGACGGTTTGGACAGAATGGAATTGTGAGAGAAATTTCGTTCTGACATAAAACCAGAAAATTAGATATATAGAATGTAAAGGTTAGCAGGGTTTTGTTTTGCTTTTAAGATTTATTTATTTATTTGAGAGAGAGAAAGAAGAGAGAGAGAGAGTTGTGGGAGGGGCAGAGAGACGGGGAGAACCTCAAGCAGTCTCCATGCTGAGCACAGAGCCCAACACAGGGCTCGATCTCAGGATGCTGAGATCATGACCTGAGCCAAAACCAAGACTAGGAGGCTCAAACCAGGCACCCCTAGCGGGTTTTTCGTACAGCGTGTAGCCCAGTGGTTTTCAGTAGAACCTTAGGCTGGGGGAGGTGCTGGGAGGTGGAGTATAAGGAAGGGCACGTGAGGTGGCAGGTCTCCCACCGGAAGGCTTTCTTTTCATCTGTATTACATGTTGGGCGGGGAGTTTTAAGTTAAAACTTTTAATAAAAACTTAGGGGACTAAGTTTTTATTAAAAAAGAGTGAGACAGAGAGTAAGGGACTGTTTCCTATTGACATAAAGTAGAGACACTTAACAAATTTCTTCTGAGGTTTCAAATGGTTTGTCCAAAGTCACCCAAGATATTTTTTTGGCAGAGACAGGATCACAACTTTGTGTGTATGTGTGTGCTCACAATCTTTTTTTTTTTTTTTTTTTGACTGCATACTTGGCTTTACATTTAGACACATAATATTGAAATTATAAAGGCCTCAGAGTTGTGTCTTCCATAGACTATCAAGTCATCGGTGCCTCCCAAACTGAGAGCATTAGAAAGATCCAATATTTTTAATGAAATACTACCCTATAGATCTTTGCTATAAAAATGTGCATTGGAAGAGGCTGAAACCCAGGGATGCCTATTCTGGAGAAAGAGAATTCCTGTAACACGCACTGTGTTCTTCTAGCTGCAAAGGAAGAAGTCCAGGAAGGAAGCTTATCCCACTATCCTGGGCCATTACCAGAGCTGTGAGATTTTCCTTTATAACCACCGAATATCCAAGGTTTTCAAGCAGGCCTTGCATCCCTGAAATGTCATTTTCAGAGCCTTCTCGCTCAGAAAGATAGTCAAATTCTTTGTTGCAAATGATGAGGGCCAGGCGTGTTCGGCCCTCCTTCTCCATCACTGGATATATCTGCAAATAATAGACACAGGGTGAGTTACATGTGGCCTCCCCACTTTTGCCTGCAAAGTGCACACAAAACAGACTGGATGGCTGGAGGACTTGGGGAATGGAGATAGGTACTCATGCAGAAAGACACAGGACCCCAGACGGAAAGCGTGTACAGGAGCTGAGCATGCGCTCCGGGAACCTGGCTTTGGTTCGGTGGCGGGGAGGAGTTCCAAGTATGTCGGAGGACGGGCTGAAACAGACAGGAAATCTGATGGAAGGGCCACTTAATTAGGTGACATGATTAAATAACATTCTATGCCTTTTGGGCTGATCCAAAGGCATCTGTATCAAGAACTAAAATTCCCAGTGGGTTACCAGTATGCAGTTTGAGTGGACAGTCTTGTGTGTTCCTACTCCAAAGGGTGTTACCTCATGTAGTCTTACAGTCTTCAGTCCTTGAGAATGCTTACAGGGACAAAGCTTCAGCACGTCCACTTGGGAAGCCTGGATTTCCTGAATAACTATGAAAGAAAAAAAATAACTCTTTAGGGAGTAGCACCCCCTGCCTTGCAGTCACAGAGATCTTTTCACTGGGCTCTCATTCTTTGGAAACGCTTACTGCCCTCCCTTCAAAAAGCTTCATATAACAAGAAAACCACTTTGTATAAAAAATGACAAAAACAAAAATCTTGAGTAGTCCCTCTTTCTTTTTGCTTCTTGCTGACCCCACCGCCAGTTTCTGTTTCTGTCAGTGATCATGATATGGGCTAATCTTTCATACCCAGCACATTAGACTCACATAAGCACAGTACCCAAGATCTGGAAGGAGGCCTCATGATCATCTGGCCTGGTCAAGTCATTATTCAGATATCTGAACTCCACTCACAGTATCCCTACTGTGTTGTTATTACCACTAGTGAAATGTCTCCACTAACGGGGAACTTGCAGTGTTCTAAAGCACTCTGAACAGTTCTGAGGATCCCAAAGCGTGAACCTTGTAAGCATTGGTATGTATTTCCTGCACTGGGACCATCCAGAAAAATGTCTAATTCCTTTCCCGCTGAAAGCTCATGAATATTTCTATGGCTTCAAAATATCTTACCTTGTGTTTCGATTATTTTATGTAAATGCCCCAGAAAAACAATGATTATATTTTATCTTAATTGTGTTTACTGTATGGTAAGCTTAATTAGGACAGGGAAGGTGTGTTTAATTTTTGTATTTCCAGCATCTAGAATGATAGTCTGGCACAGATTAAAAGTTTATAACTGCTTGTTAATGAATCATTACCTTCAGATACTTGAAAATAGCCACCAGGTATCTGCCACTTTCTCCTGCCTTTTGTTTTTCCAGAGGGAAACCAGCCTTCTGTTCCTTCCAGTATCTTTGTGTAAGAATGATTTCATCTTTTGAACCAAGCAATCTGTTAATCTGCCTGCATCTCTCCCCATCTACTGTCCTCCCCAATAAAAGGAAGGAATATACTTCCTCCTGTCTTAAGTGACTCTCTTTGTGCCCGGAATTCCAATTCCTCTCCCCCGCAAGATCTTGACTCAGGCTTTTATTCAGCCCCGTCCCATCCCTCTCCCTCTTCCCCCTGCAGTGTTCGCCCCATGGCATATCACGTGCCTTCACACCCCTCTGTCTCACAAACACCTCCCCTCCAGCTGTTGTCCCGAGTCCATGTCTCAGCACAACTCCTTAAAGGTTGTGTCCTGCTGCACTGTTTCCATTTTTTCAACTCTCATTTTGTTCTTGTGTGCAACACACCCTAGCTGTCACTCTCACCCTCAAATCCTTGTGATCAAAGTTCCCACTGACCATTTATTGCTTTTTCAGCATTTACTCTGGTGAAACACATCTTCTTCCTTCCTTGAACAGTGTTCTCCAGGATTCTGTGATGCTGTGTGTTATGGCTGTTCTTCCTCAAGCTGCTGGCTTTCGCTCTTCTGCCACATGTCTAAAAGTTGGGTCTTTCTACATTAGACCATCTGTTACCCTCTGTGAGTCACCTCTGCCCAGGTGGCCTCTTCAGGCACATCATCCTACCTACTGTCTACATGCTTCTGAATCCCCAGAGCTATTCCTAGGCCTGGTTCTTCTGTGAACACCTGGGTTGAATACACCTGTGTATTCAATATCTACCCTGGGCTGTACTACACACATCAAAGTGAACATGTACAGGGAAGGACTCCTAATATTTGTCCATGCCTAGAGATCTGTTTCTCCTGAGTTTTCCCTCAACTACAAGTTTTCTTCCACCTCAGTTAGTCATAAGCTTCACCTAGTTGACAACCAAAACCAAGATTCATCCTGATTCCTCTTCTTCCTGCATTAGTGCAAAGCCTATCCATCCTTGGTTTTTGTTGACTCTACCTCCAAAAGAGATCAGATGTTACCACTTCTCATCCTCTCTGTTAGTACAACCCCAGCCTAAAAGCTATTATTTTTTAACTGAAATATTTGAATACCCTTGGCCTTTCTGATGCTATGCTTCTTTATCATTCCTCCATTTAAATACTTCTAAAGCCTTTCTATTGCAAGTAAAATCCTTCTTTCTCACTTTCAAAAGGCCCAGAGTAGTATGGTAGCTTCAGCCTAAGTCCATAACGGCTTTTCCTACCACGTACCCTAATTTGCTACTCTCCCATCAGATTGGCTTTTTGACATGACACGTCCATATGTGCTCAGGGCCCTTGGACTTGCTTCCTTCCCATGGGATGCTTTTGCTTTAGATTGTGGCACAAACCCCTCTCTATAGTTCAAGTATGTACCAAAATATCACCCCAAATGAGTTCTCATAATTGTTCGCCCTGGCCCACATGCCTCGCCTCTTTTCTCTTGTCCATTTCCTGACTTGTACTATTTTTTTCATGTTTACTGTCCATGCATCTTCACTACACTGTCAACTCCATGAAAGCAGGACCTTGATTTATCTTGCTTACTGCTATAAGCACTGATAAGAATAGTAGACAGTAGGCTTTCAGTTCATATATGCATACACATATATGTATAGATGAATGGATATAACAGCAAATAAAGATTACAATGTTCTTACACCTTTGTAAACTTGTCCAGAACATCTGAAAATATGGTACTCGCAACACAATACAACACTACCCCTTTCTAGACACAGAGATTCTTTGATGTGGTTTAATAACTCATCAGTTTCTTTAGTGATCACACAGTATGTGTAACTAGTCCTGTTGTGTGTTTCTGAACGTGCTTTTCTTAAACACATCCTTGCTCTGTTTACGCAGTTGTTACTTGCTTATCTGTTTGATGTTTTATGAATCTTTTACGGTTGTTATTACTATCATTGAAAACTATGAGTTCCAGAAAGGTTGGGTTATTTACACCAGAGAACATGGTTAGTCAGTGGCAGTATTGGGCTCAGTGTAGAGATTGCTTGCGTTTCATTCCAGTTCTCTTTCCACTACAGTGTACGGACTCTCCATCTGCCTTAGCTCACAGAATGTCACCAAGCATCCATGACACTGCCTGTCATAGGCAGAAGCCATGCGTGCAGCCTCCAACCCTCTCCCTAATTTCATGACCTTCACTTTCACTTCCAGATTCTTAGAAGATGGAAGAGTGGGGGGTTAAATGCTGACCTTCCTTTGACATGGGTAGGCACAGAAGGAAGAAATAACCTGGAATTTCTGAACCCATCTCTGGTCTCTCCACTGTAACTGAGGGCCCCTATCACTTAGGGCCTTACCCTGAGTGAGGTCTGAGGGTTTGCATGAGCCACTGGGTTTGGTGGCACCTGCTAGAGGGAGAGCCAGTGCCTGGGATGACTCAGCATTTTCTTCTCCACTTCCTTCAGGATTATTTCAGATTCTGAGGTGGAATGAACAAAAAGTTAAGGATCAATGTTCTACGCTGAAATTATTTCCAGAGATGGAAACTGACTAAAACCACAGTTTCCTAGGTCTTAACTACAGTGCCTTCTGACAGCCCTAGTGGTTCATTTGAGAGTGTTCATTTGTGATGTGAGATTTCAACACACTTACCTGTCAGAGAAGAAGATGACTCGCTGCTCTCAGATTCATCATCTTCATTTTCAGCATGAGATTCTGAAAGAATAGGAAAAGAAGATTTGTTAGCAGGACTAGGTTTCTAGAACCTACACAGTTGAAACTCTTTCCCTTGCACTCACAAGAAAGTGATGATGTTTGGCATGGGGTTACCCTATGAAGCATGGACATTTGGCTCATTTTCTAAGCTTCAGATTTGTCTTACAGGACTGTGACTTTGTGCCGTGTGAAGGAGGAGGCAGAGTTTCCATGAAACAATGAAGAGCTCCTTATGTTCCTGCTTATATAATTCAAGGAATAATCAAATTCTTTAATCAAGGCTTTTCTGCAATAGCATTTTCCATTCTGAGGAAAGAATGTACACAGCTCTATAATGTTTGGTAGTCTTTCAGCAGCCACAAAATGATCCCAGAAGGATGTTCCAAATATTGGGAATACACTCATGTATATATTGTACTCTAGAGTAGGGGTCAGGAGACTCTGGCCTATAGGCCAAGGTCAGTTAACACCAGGTTTTTGGTCCATAAAGCTTTATTGGGACACATCCACAGTCATTTTATACTTATTATCTATTGCTACTTTTATGCCACAGCATCACATTTGAGTCACTGTGACAGAAAGTTTGGTCCAAAAAACTTAAAACATTGACTCTCTTGACCCTTCAAAGAGAGAGTGTGCCAACCCATGCTTCAGAGAGAAAGACACACTTATGTTCCACTAATGTCCCTCAGATTCCCTAGGTACTCCTTTAACAAAGACATCGTGGGTTCTCAGAGATTTATCCCTTGAGCCAAGCCACAGCTAAGCAGGGGACAGTGGATTGTTTTGTTTTGTTTTGTTTTCTATTGAACATTTTACATGTGGGAATAACTCTGGAGTCCACAGCGTATGGCCAGAGTAGCACAGATCAGCTAAAGATGGTCCCTGAATTTACTAGAGCTCCAGCACCATTTATGCAATTCACAAGTATTTACCGAGCACCTATTACGTGTCAGGTGCCATTTCCATACTTGGGGCTCTCCTCATAAACAAAACAGACATAGCTCCATGCATCATGGAGTTTACATTTTAGCAGAGGGAGATATAATACAGCACATAAGAAATGTTAAGGGATGATGGAAGGTGACAGTTGCCGAGGGAAAAGCAAGACATGTAGGAGTATAAAGTGATTTTGGATGCTGCCACATGGACTAGGGGGGCCCGGGTCCTTTTGCCATCTTATATAAGTTCATCAGGCAAAGAAAGTACTAAAGATGTGGATAGTTTGTTCTCCCCTTGCAAATAGAAATAAGAAGACAGAGATTGCATAAGAGAGCAGGTAAAGAATAAGTTAGTAGTCCTTTGGCCCAAGATACTCACTTAACCTCAGCAGGCTCCTGGAATTGATGAAATGGTCCATAAATACTTTTCCTACCATTTGAGTTTTCTCGGTGAAATCGCCAAACAGGTTTTCGGTCTTATTCACGATGCCATTCACTTTTTTCCCTATTGTCTGTAACTCTTGCTTATCTAACACCTTCTTTTCTTTCAAGTCCTCCAAGAAGCCACCAAACATGGTGCTGGCAATCATCTTTATCTCATTGACTGGATCTTGTGGCGATCTCTTCTCTGTGAGAACAATAGGATTTTAGGAATTGACAGGACTTTAGATCTCTGATTCTAGGCCCATGGTTCTCAAATTTAACAAGGGAGAGTATCTGAGAGCTTGGTAAGCAGAGCTTCCTGAACCCCATTCCCAGAAATCTGATTTAATAGATCAGAGTAGAGTGCATTATTTTTATTTCTAATTATGCTTTTGTTGACTCTGCCTCCAAAAGAGGTCCAGATGTTACCACTTGTCATCCTCTCCATTGGTACAACCCCAGCCTAAAAGCTATTATCTCTTAACTGAAATATTTAAATACCTTTGGACTTTCTGATGCTATGGTTCTTTATCACTCCTCCATTTAAATACATCTAAAGTCTTTCTATTGCAAATAAAATCCAATTCTTTCTCACTTTCAAAAAGGCCCAAAGTAGTATGGTAGCTTCAGCCTAACTCCATAACAGCTCTTCCTACCACGTACCCTAATTTGCTACTCTCCCATCAGATTGGCTTTTTGACATGACATGTCCATTTCTGCTCAGCACCCTTGGGCTTGCCTCCCTTCCATGGCATGCTTTTGCTTTAGTTTGTGGCACAAACCCCTCTCTGTAGTTCAAGTATGCACAGAAACATCACCTCAGATGAATTCTATAATTGTTCACCCTGGCCCACATGCCTCGCCTCTTTTCTCTTGTCCATTTCCTGACTTGTACTATTTTTTTTTCATGTTTACTATCTATGTACCTTCACTACACTGTCAACCCCATGAATGCAGGACCTTGATTTATCTTGCTTACTGCTATAAGCACTGATAAGAATAGTAGACAGTAGGCTTTCAGTTCATATATGCATACACATATATGTATAGATGAATGGATATAACAGCAAATAAAGATTACAATGTTCTTACACCTTTGTAAACTTGTCCAGAACATCTGAAAATATGGTACTCGCAACACAATACAACACTACCCCTTTCTAGACACAGAGATTCTTTGATGTGGTTTAATAACTCATCAGTTTCTTTAGTGATCACACAGTATGTGTAACTAGTCCTGTTGTGTGTTTCTGAACGTGCTTTTCTTAAACACATCCTTGCTCTGTTTACGCAGTTGTTACTTGCTTATCTGTTTGATGTTTTATGAATCTTTTACAGTTGTTATTACTATCATTGAAAACTATGAGTTCCAGAAAGGTTGGGTTATTTACACCAGAGAACATGGTTAGTCAGTGGCAGTATTGGGCTCAGTGTAGAGATTGCTTGCGTTTCATTCCAGTTCTCTTTCCACTACAGTGTACGGACTCTCCATCTGCCTTAGCTCACAGAATGTCACCAAGCATCCATGACACTGCCTGTCATAGGCAGAAGCCATGCGTGCAGCCTCCAACCCTCTCCCTAATTTCATGACCTTCACTTTCACTTCCAGATTCTTAGAAGATGGAAGAGTGGGGGGTTAAATGCTGACCTTCCTTTGACATGGGTAGGCACAGAAGGAAGAAATAACCTGGAATTTCTGAACCCATCTCTGGTCTCTCCACTGTAACTGAGGGCCCCTATCACTTAGGGCCTTACCCTGAGTGAGGTCTGAGGGTTTGCATGAGCCACTGGGTTTGGTGGCACCTGCTAGAGGGAGAGCCAGTGCCTGGGATGACTCAGCATTTTCTTCTCCACTTCCTTCAGGATTATTTCAGATTCTGAGGTGGAATGAACAAAAAGTTAAGGATCAATGTTCTACGCTGAAATTATTTCCAGAGATGGAAACTGACTAAAACCACAGTTTCCTAGGTCTTAACTACAGTGCCTTCTGACAGCCCTAGTGGTTCATTTGAGAGTGTTCATTTGTGATGTGAGATTTCAACACACTTACCTGTCAGAGAAGAAGATGACTCGCTGCTCTCAGATTCATCATCTTCATTTTCAGCATGAGATTCTGAAAGAATAGGAAAAGAAGATTTGTTAGCAGGACTAGGTTTCTAGAACCTACACAGTTGAAACTCTTTCCCTTGCACTCACAAGAAAGTGATGATGTTTGGCATGGGGTTACCCTATGAAGCATGGACATTTGGCTCATTTTCTAAGCTTCAGATTTGTCTTACAGGACTGTGACTTTGTGCCGTGTGAAGGAGGAGGCAGAGTTTCCATGAAACAATGAAGAGCTCCTTATGTTCCTGCTTATATAATTCAAGGAATAATCAAATTCTTTAATCAAGGCTTTTCTGCAATAGCATTTTCCATTCTGAGGAAAGAATGTACACAGCTCTATAATGTTTGGTAGTCTTTCAGCAGCCACAAAATGATCCCAGAAGGATGTTCCAAATATTGGGAATACACTCATGTATATATTGTACTCTAGAGTAGGGGTCAGGAGACTCTGGCCTATAGGCCAAGGTCAGTTAACACCAGGTTTTTGGTCCATAAAGCTTTATTGGGACACATCCACAGTCATTTTATACTTATTATCTATTGCTACTTTTATGCCACAGCATCACATTTGAGTCACTGTGACAGAAAGTTTGGTCCAAAAAACTTAAAACATTGACTCTCTTGACCCTTCAAAGAGAGAGTGTGCCAACCCATGCTTCAGAGAGAAAGACACACTTATGTTCCACTAATGTCCCTCAGATTCCCTAGGTACTCCTTTAACAAAGACATCGTGGGTTCTCAGAGATTTATCCCTTGAGCCAAGCCACAGCTAAGCAGGGGACAGTGGATTGTTTTGTTTTGTTTTGTTTTCTATTGAACATTTTACATGTGGGAATAACTCTGGAGTCCACAGCGTATGGCCAGAGTAGCACAGATCAGCTAAAGATGGTCCCTGAATTTACTAGAGCTCCAGCACCATTTATGCAATTCACAAGTATTTACCGAGCACCTATTACGTGTCAGGTGCCATTTCCATACTTGGGGCTCTCCTCATAAACAAAACAGACATAGCTCCATGCATCATGGAGTTTACATTTTAGCAGAGGGAGATATAATACAGCACATAAGAAATGTTAAGGGATGATGGAAGGTGACAGTTGCCGAGGGAAAAGCAAGACATGTAGGAGTATAAAGTGATTTTGGATGCTGCCACATGGACTAGGGGGGCCCGGGTCCTTTTGCCATCTTATATAAGTTCATCAGGCAAAGAAAGTACTAAAGATGTGGATAGTTTGTTCTCCCCTTGCAAATAGAAATAAGAAGACAGAGATTGCATAAGAGAGCAGGTAAAGAATAAGTTAGTAGTCCTTTGGCCCAAGATACTCACTTAACCTCAGCAGGCTCCTGGAATTGATGAAATGGTCCATAAATACTTTTCCTACCATTTGAGTTTTCTCGGTGAAATCGCCAAACAGGTTTTCGGTCTTATTCACGATGCCATTCACTTTTTTCCCTATTGTCTGTAACTCTTGCTTATCTAACACCTTCTTTTCTTTCAAGTCCTCCAAGAAGCCACCAAACATGGTGCTGGCAATCATCTTTATCTCATTGACTGGATCTTGTGGCGATCTCTTCTCTGTGAGAACAATAGGATTTTAGGAATTGACAGGACTTTAGATCTCTGATTCTAGGCCCATGGTTCTCAAATTTAACAAGGGAGAGTATCTGAGAGCTTGGTAAGCAGAGCTTCCTGAACCCCATTCCCAGAAATCTGATTTAATAGGTCAGAGTGGAGTGCATGAGTCTTTAGTTCTACCAATCTCAGGTGATATCAAAACTACTGTTCTGAGGACCACACGCAAAGTACCACCAATCTTCCCCAATCCTATGCTTTTTTACTGGTGGAGAAAATGAGCCTTGGGGAAGGAAGCAACTTCATTAAGTAGCTTAGTGATGGCTGCCTCATTTCAGCTTGGTATCATCTGTGATCCCTTTGCTTCCTGTCACTTTTATCAATAACTCTTTTAAAAACACACTGTAGTTAATATGTATAGAAGTAAAGCATGAAAGTATTACCACCTATGGAAGAATGCTTGTTTGTTTCCCTGGCTAGGGCTGGCAGGGTGGGTCTGTATTCTGAGATTGAGAGCACACATTGTGGCTGGCTTGCTCACTGCTGGAAACGAAAGGTCACACAGAGAGCAGAAATATGGAGGAAATGAAATACACTCTCTTCAACTGGATAGCCCTCACCCTGAAGAGAACACTTAAGAAATGGTTAGAACACTCAGTATGAGCTCAAAGAAAAGACTAAAATCACAGGAAAGTTCTGAGAATGTAGGTCCAGATAGTTTACACTTCTTTTTTTTTTTTTTTCCTCCAAAAAGCCTTAGCTTCTCAGCCAAAATACTTTGTCTGCTCCACACTTGCTTCCTGTGCCCCAAGCTCCCATCCCTCACATTCCCAGAGTAAAACAGTTCTGTCTCATGAGAGCCCCTTTCAGGGCTCTACCTCCTGCCCCGCACTCCTTCCTCCTGAGCTGTAACTCCCCCAGAACATGGGCCTAAACCACAGAAAACCGGAGGCACTCACCAGCCATTGCTGCTCTGGCTCTCTGGGCAGGAAATGTAGTGAAAATGAAAGCAGCCTTCTCCCTTTCCTCTCAGTGGACTGGTGTGCTGGTGTTGCCTAAAATGGGAAACTACAGCCTTTCAAATTCTCTTGTCCATGCAGAGATAGAATTTGACTCTTCTTCTGGTATGTATCTTACTTCCTTTGGCAGGCGAGAATTCTACCACTGAACCACCAATGCCCCACTCTTACTTCCTTTGGAAAACAGGAAGCAAACCTGTCTTTTCTCTTTACTCTCACACACAGTTTCTATGCTCTGTTTTGCAGTCTATTTTGACACAGTTAAGAAGTCAAACTGACCCTCATTCGTCTCTGTGCCACCCCTTAGCCACTAAATGGCAGAGAGGTCTCACCACGGATGCCCACTCAGCCCCCAAAGTGAGGTGTGAGTTTGCAAGGCTTAAAGGGGAGCAGGAAACTGACTGGAGCCCAACAAACAGTGCTACTCCTGCCACTGTTTTTAAAAACCTAGGTAAGTGATCTCTTTTCTTCTCTTTCCTGATCTGCGTACTTGTCAGTCCTGGGAAAATGTGCGTATTTTGGTTTATTGACTCTTTTACTCAAGATGAGTTTTTTAAACAATAGATGTGCTATCAACATTAAATAATTTAATTTTTATGTAATGGAGTAAGATCATCTGCCTTCTTTAATCTCATACCACAAACTAACCACAATTATATGCTTAGCTTACATCAGTGAGAATTTTTGTCCTGTGCTTTTAAAAAGCACTCAGTGTAGTACTGATGTTATTGATGGCCCCCGACAGGAGTCTCTTTGTATCCTTTGGTCTGACTATAAACTCACCTCTGACTTGGTTTTGCCATTGTGATACAGTAAATGGACCCTGTGCAGCTCTTTGCCAGGTCAGGAGACATGTGGTTCATTTCTCAATCTTGGACACCTGACAGTCCATGTGAACAAGCCTGGGCTAGATTGCTAGAGAATCAGAGAAATCACATGGAGATGCCTACCCTGTGTGCAGGTGATCTCAGACACATGGATAACCCCAGAGACAAGAAGAACCACAGGGCTGACTGATCACCTTGTGAACAATAGTAAAGGCTCATCGTTTTAAGTCACTGTGTTTTAGGGCAGTTTCTCACCAATAGAGAAACACATACTTACTGTCTATCCTCCCCAAAGCAATATACACATTTAATGCAATCCCTATCAAAATAACACCAGCATTTTTCACAGAACTAGAACAAACAGTCCCATAATTTGTATGGAATCACAAAAAATCCTGAATAGCCAAAGCAGTTTTGAAAAGGAAAGGCAAAGCTGGAGGCATCACAATTCCAGGCCTCAAGCTATATTACAAATCTGTAGTCATCAAGACAGTATGGTACTGGCAGAAAAACAGACACATAGATCAATGGAATAGAATACAAAGCCCAGAAATGGACTTTGTATTTCTGTATACACAGGGAACTGTATGGTCAACTAATCTTTGACAAAGCAGGAAAGAATATCCATGGATAGAAGACAGTCTCTTCAACAAATGGTGGTGGGAAAACTGGACAGGAACGAGCAAAAGAATGAAACTGGACCACTTTCTTACACCATACACAAAAATAAATTTAAAATTTATTTCCTGTGAGATAAGAAACCATCAAAATCCTGGAGGAGAAGGCAGGCAGCAACCTCTATGACATTGGCTGTAGCAACTTCTTACTAGACACATCTCCAAAGGCAAGGGAATCAAAGGCAAAAATGAACTATTGGGACTTCATCAAGATAAAAAGCTTCTGCACTGTGAAGGAAACAACAAAACTAAAACAGCCTGTAGAATGGGTGAAGATATTTGCAATGACACACCTGATAAAGGGCTAGTATCTAAAATCTGTAAGGAACATTTCAAACTTAACACCCAAAAAACAAATAACCCAGTGAAGAAATGGGCAGAAGACATGAATAGACACTTTTCCAAAGAAGCTGCAGATGGCTAACAGACATGAAAAGATGCTCAACATCACTTATCATCAGGAAAATACAAATCAAAACCAGATGAGATACTATCTCACACCTGTCAGAATGGCTAAAATTAACAACACAGGAAACAACAGATGGTGATGAGGTTACTGAGAAAGGGGAACACACTTACACTTTTGATGGGAATGTAAAGTGGTGCAGCCACTCTGCTGAGCAGTATGGAGGGTTCTCAAAAAGTTAAAAATAGAGGGCACCTAGGTGGTTCAGTCAGTTAAGAGTCTGACTCTTGATTCTGGCTCAGGTCATGATCTCAGGGTCGTGAGATCAAGCCCCAAGTCAGGTTCTGCCCTGGGTGTGGAGCCTGCTTAGGATTCTTTCTCTCTCCCTCTGCCCCTCACCACCCCTCACTGCATGCTCTCTCTCACACACACACACAAAAAAAAATAGAACTACCCTACAACCCAGCAGCTGCACTACTAAGTATTTACCCAAAGGATACAAAAATAGAGATTTGAAGGGGTACATGCACCCCGATGTTTATAGCAGCATTATCAACAATAGCCAAACTGTGGAAAGAGCCCAAATGTCCATTGACTGATGAATGGATAAAGAAGATGTGGTATGTATATGTACAATGGAATGTCATTCAGCCACAAAAAGTAATGAAATATTATCATTTGCAATAACACGACGGAACCAGAGTTTATTTTGCTAAATGAAATGTCAGTCAGAGAAAGACAAATACTATATGACTTCAGTCATATGTGGAATTTAAGAAACAAACAGATGAACACAGGGGAAGGGGAAAAAAACAGAGAGGGAAGCAAACCATAAGAGATGCTTAACTATAGAGAGCAAACTGAGGGTTGATGGAGGGAGGTGGGGGAGGGGATGGGCCAGATGGGTGATGGGTATTAAGAAAGGCACTGGTTGTGATGAGCCCTGGGTGTTGTGGGTAAGGGATGAATCATTAAATTCTACACCTGAAACCAATTTTACCATATATGTTAACTAACTAGAATTCAAATAAAAACTTGAAATTAAATAAATAAATAAATGGATGAATAATTTAACCCTCATTTCTTCTTGTAAATGTTGCTCAGTAGCTTAATTATCCCTATGTAATTCTCTGTATAGAAGTTGATAATAGTTGCACCCATACAATTTCCTTTATCTACAATTACACTATTATTTTTCACCTGTATTTTTTATTTTACATTGTCTAACGTCCTAAGATTTTCATTGACTTCTGCATCCCCATCAAGTGTTCTGTGCTTTGTTCATACAATAACTCTAAATGTTAAGAAACAATGAAAAGCATTTATATTATTGTTGGCTATGTGTATTATCTCTGGCCAAGCACTGGGTTGGGACTATATTTCCATATTTTGGGGGCTGATCCCTCCAGGAATTGTCCATTCAGAGAAGACTATTTCTAGCCTCAAGATCTACCACCTTGCTATTATCTGGTCACACATGCTTGCTCTCCTCTCCTATAATTCTAGGCTAAGGTATCCCTTCCCACTTGACTCCTTCACACTCTCCGACCTAAGGACATCATTCAATTATAGTCCCAATGCTGTCCTACATCATTTTCCCACTGAATGATGTCACTGCTATAACCATAAAACACATTATAATGAACCCATTAAATACACACACACACACCCTGTTCCCCACAACTCCTCAAAACCTCCCCAAACTCCCTTTATTCTCTCTCAAATCAGTTCCAATCAGTCTTTTGTCTATTCTTGTACCAAAGAAAAATGCTTGTTAATGTAACCAGTATCTTCCACAGTGCCAAATTAAATGTTTAATCCTCAATCACTGTTTTGAGAAGTATTTCATAGTGATATTTGCACCTCTTCCAGAAACCCTTCATTCATTTGCCTTCCAAGTCACAACTGTGTCTTGGTTCTCCCGTTACTTCACTGGCTGCTTTCTTAGTGAACTTTGCTAGTAATTCATATCTCAAGGCCTCTGTTCTATGTATCCTCACTTATTTAGCAGCCCAATCTAGTATCTTGGTTTTCAATCCTGTTGATGCAGATATACAGCACACGAGTTCACCCTCCCACCAGTACCCATCCCCTGAATGTCACAATCATATAGCCAGTATCATATGGGCATCGATTTGAGAACCTGGTCGACATCTTGGTCCCCCTAAACCTACCACCTGTGAGAGGGTTTTCCATGTTTTTCTTCCAGTTTTTCAAAGTAGAACACTTAATTCTTTTTTTTTCTTAAAGATTTTATTTATTTATTTGACAGAGAGAGAGAGAGAAACAGCATGAGAGGGGAGAAGGTCAGAGGGAGAAGCAGGCTCCCCACTGAGCCGGGAGCCCGATGCGGGACTCGATCCCGGGACTCCAGGATCATGACCTGAGCCGAAGGCAGTCGCTTAACCAACTGAGCCCCCCAGGCGCGCTAGAACACTTAATTCTTACGTCCTCTCTCTCACTGTTGAGAGACCATTCTGTTGGCTTTACCTTCCATTCATGAAGAGTGCTCTCTCCTCTTCCGTCCTTCTTCCAGACCCAGACTACCGTCAACTCTGAATTTCTGCAGTAGCTTTTGAGTCCTCTTTCTGGGTCTTCCTGGGCCCCATCCTTCTTATTGTCATCTCAACCCCGTAGCCAGAGTGACCTTGATAAAATGTAACTCTAATAACTTAATTCATTCATCTGCTCAAAATGTTCAGGTAGTTTTCTATCTTACAGCAAAAAGTGAAAGCTCTTTTATAGTCATGGCACCCTGTGTGCTCTGGGCCTTGGGCGATTCTTTGATCTCATGTCCTTTCCTTCCGCCACTGCGCTCTCTGCCCATGGATTCCAGCCACATGCACCGCCTTGCTCCTCCTCAAGCGCACCAGGCACAGTCCTGTCTCAGGCCATTTCTCCCTGCTTTTCCCTCTGTCTGGAATGCTCTTCCTTCGCATGTCTCATGGCCGGCTCCCTCTCTTTCGTCGGGTCTTTTCTACCGGTAAAGTCATCTCTCTATATAATATAAATATACATATAGTTTCTGTATCACTCTCTTCCCCACTAAATTACAAGCTCCATGAGGACAGGAACTGTGCTTTCTGCTTGATGCCCAATGCCTTACGTACAGTCATTATTCACTATTTGCAGGTTTACAGAATAAATGAATCTTTTATTGATTTTGTGCATTTGAAAAAGTCCTTCCCCTGGGGCGCCTGGGTGGTGCAGTTGGTGAAGTGTCTGACTCTTGGTTTCAGTTCAGGTCATGATCTCAGGTTCATGAGATCAAGCCCCGCATCAGACCCCACACTCAGGGCAGAGTCTGCTTGAGATTCTCTCTCCCACTGCCTCTGCCCTTCTGCTCATGGTCTCTCCCTCTCTAACATAAATACATAAAATCTTAAAAAATAAATAAATAAAAAGTCCTCCCCCTGGTTTCTGAGCCTTCTTTTTCTTTTATCATCTTTGAATTCACTTTTATTTTCATTTTTTAAGCTTTGTTGACATATAATTTATATGCAAACATTACACTTGTTTAATGTATACATATTGATGAGTTTGGACACATGCATCCACCTGTGATACCATCACTTCTGTGAAGGTTTAGCATTGTATATAGTGTTCTTAAATCTTATTGTATTAACTTTGTCTTTTTCTTTATGCAGTGTACTTTCTGAATCTTGGAAATTTCCTAATACTCAAATCTCATAAAGACATTGTCCTCTATTTTTCTCCTCTTCATAACTTAAAAGTTTCAGTTTTCACATTGAGGTCTTATTCCATTTGGCATATACTCTTGTGTAGACTTGAGATAGAACAAGTATATGTGTGAGATTGTGTATTTTTCAGCAAACTAATTTCTTGAATCATTTTTTATTTTACCTCTGCAACATGACATAGTCTATATTGTTCATTTTTATCCTTTGTATTCTTTTCTGTGTCTCTGTCTATCCATACGCCAACTGATAGAGCTTTTTGCGTCAAATTTTTATTTAAATTCTACTTAGTTAACATATAGTATAATACTGGTTTCAGGAGTAGAATTTAGTGATTCATCGCTTACAAATAACACCCAATGTTCATCACAACAAGTGCCCTATTTAATACCCATCACGCATTTAGCCCATTCCTCACCCACCTCCCTCCATCAACCCTCAATTTGTTCTCTATAGTTAAGATTCTCTTATGGTCTGCTTCCCGCTCTCTTTGTTTTTCCCTCCCTGTGTTCCTCTGTTTTGTTTCTTAAATTCCGCATATGAGTGAGATCATATGGTATTTGTCTTTCTCTGACTTATTTCACTTAGCATTATACTCCCTAGCTCCATCCATATCATTGCAAATGGCAAGATTTCATTCTTTCTGATGGCTGAGTGATATTCCATTGTATGTATATATACCACATCTTCTTTATCCATTCATCAGTCAATGGACATTTGGGCTCTTTCCATAAGTTAGCTATTGTTGATAATGCTGCTATAAACACCAGGGTACATATGCCCCTTCAAATAAGTATTTTTGTATCTTTTGGGTAAATACCTAGTAGGTCAATTTTTAACTTTTTGAGGAACCTCTGTAGTGTTTTCCAGAGTGGCTGCACCAGTTTGCATTCCCACCAACAGTGTAAGAGAGTTCCCCTTTCTCTGCATCCTCACCAACATCTGTTGTTTCCTGTGTTGTCAATTTTAGCCATTCTGACTGGTGTGAGGGGGTATCTCGTCATGATTTTGATTTGTATTTCCCTGATGCTTAGTGATGTTGAGCATATTTTTATGTGTCTGTTGGGCATCTGTATGTCTTCTTTGGAGAAGTGTCTATTCAAGTCTTCTGCCCATTTCTTGATTGGATTATTTGTTTTTTGGGTGTTGAGTTTGGTAAATTCTTTATAGATTTTGGATACTGTCCCTTTATCAGATATGTCATTTGCAAATATCATCTCCCATTCCATAGGCTGCCTTTTAGTTTTGTTGATTTCCTTCACTGTGCAGAAGCTTTTTATCTTGATGGAGTCCCAATAGTTCATTTTGCTTTTCTTTCCCTTGACAGAGCTTTATATCATGTCTTGATTTGTTTTTAGGCAATCTCCATCCCTTTAACACAAAATTGTTCTCTTAGCTCTTCTTACTATTTTACTTTCTAAACAAGGTGTATAAACAAACTATCAAGTTCAAGAAAATTCCATTAGGTTTTCTTTGTTATTCTGTTGGGTTTATAGAGTAATCTGGGTAGGATATTGAAACCTTTACTTTTGTCTTCTAATAAATAATGGTGATATCCCTCACAGTAGTTAAATCGTTTTTTCATGTCACTCAGTGATTTTTTTAAAAATATTTTTCCATACATACCTTGCAAATATTTGTTTACAATTACCTTCAAATATCTTATGATGTTCATTGCTATTGCAAGAAGAGGCTTTAAAAAGCAAACACTTCCTATCATCTTTTAAATACAAGAATGCTGTTAAATTTTGTATATTGATCTGAATTCTTAAAAAAAACAGGGAATAGGGGGCGGAGCAAGATGGCGGAGGAGTAGGAGACCTAGATTTCGTCTGGTCTCAGGAATTCAGCTGAATAGGGATCAAACCATTCTGAACACCTACGAACTCAACAGGAGATCGAAGAGGAGAGTAGCAACAACTCTCTGAACAGAGAAGCGACCACTTACTGGAAGGTAGGACATGCGGAGAAGTGAATCCAAGGCCATATTCAGGAGGATAGATGGCGGGGGAGGGGCCTCCACTGCTTCTGGCAAGTGCTAGAGCCGCGGAGCACAAAATTGGAACTTTTAGAAGTCGGCTCCGCTGAGGGACGTCGCGCGAGTGGCTAAGTGGGGGGGTGGAATCCTCCCGGGACAGTGTGGTCTCAGGACCCTTGGGGTCACAGAAAGACCGGGGGTGCCTGAGTGCGCCAGAGCTCCCAGGGATCGGAGCGGGGAAGCCGGCTGCAGAGACGGAGCCGAGGCGCGGGCTTTCAGCTCAGGGGTTGCCATAAACTGTGATCCGCGGCCCAGTCGGGCCGCTGCTCCTCCAGCAGGGACCCAACAAGCGGCAGATCCGGGGAGACTCCCCTTCCTTCCCGGGGAGGAGCGGTGTGGGAGCGCACCGCAGGGATCTGCTGGGTTTGGAGACACCACATGGGGTCGGGTGCCAGAGATAGCAACGCTCGGTCACAGGCCGGGTGAGCACGGAGTGCGGCCGGAGACCGGGGACACGGGAGTGACTGCTTTTCTCTGGGGGTGCACTGAGGAGCGGGGCCCCGAGTTCTCAGCTCCTTCGGGTGGAGATTGGGAGGCCACCATTTCTGCCCTGGTCCTCCAAGGCTATACCGAGAGCTTGCAGGGAACAAAAGCTCCTGAGATCAAACCCGAGCAGCTTGCTTAGCCCGGACCGACAAGGGCGGGGCAATTCCGCCTCCGACAAAGACGTTTGGAAACCACAGCAACAGGCCCCTCCCCCAGAAGATCAGCACGAACAGCCAGGAAGCCAAGACCAAGTTTACCGATCAAGGAGAACGGGAGAACTCCAGCGCTAGGGGAATGCTGCACATAGAATTCATGGCTTTTTTTTTACCATGATTCATTAGTTCATCAAAGTTAATTTTTGTTAACTGTTTTTTTTTATTTTTCTTTTTCCCTTTTTCAACCAACATCTTATCAATTTTTTAAAAAAAAACATTTTTTATTTTTCATTTTTAGAGTCATATTTTATCCCTTCATAGTAGTTCCCCTTATCCTTGGCATATATATATAAGTTGTTCTCTCTTTAAAATTTTGAGATACAGTTTCTTCTAACAGATCAAAATATACCCTAAATCACTAGTGTATGGCTCTGTTTTAGTCTCCTCCCTGATCACATTCTCTCCCTTTTTCCTTTTTTTTTCTTAAATCTTCTTTCTTTTTTCAAACAACTTCTTATCAAGTCCTTTTATAAAATCTTTTATAATTTTCATCTTTACAGTCATCTTCCATCCCTTCGTTGTATCAACCCTTATTTTGTACATGTATGTCTTTCTTCCTTTAAAATTTTAGGAGGCACTTTTTTCTAACAGACCAAAATACGCCCAAAATCTAGTGTGGGGCACTGATCTATGCACTAGCCTGATCATATTTGATCATATTCTGCTTTTTTTGTATTGTTCTGTTTTTGTTGTTATCTTTTTTTCTTTTTTTTTTTCTCTTTCTTTTTTCTTTCTTTCCCTTTCTTTTCCCCTGGTTTCAGGTCTTTTCTGATTTGTATACAGTATATTTGCTGGGGACTTTGTAAACCTGTTAGCATTGTGTTCTCTCATTCATCTCTTCTCCTCTGGACAAAATGACAAGATGAAAAAAATCACCTCAGCAAAAAGAACAAGAGGTAGTACCATCAGCCAGGGACCTACTCAATACAGACATTAGTACGATGTCGGACCTAGAGTTCAGAATCATGACTTTAAAGATACTAGCTGGGCTTGAAAAAAGTGTGGAAGTTATTAGAGAAACCCTTTCTGGAAAAATAAAAGAACTAAAATCTAACCAAATCGAAATCAAAAAGGCTATTGCTGAAGTGCAATCAAAAATGGGGGCACTAAATGCTAGAATAAATGAGGCAGAAGAGAGAATCAGTGATATAGAAGATGAAATGATGGAAAATAAAGAGGCTGAGAAAAAGAGAGAAACAACTACAGGATCACGAGGGCAGAATTCGAGAGATAAGTGATACGATAAGACGAAACAACATTAGAATAATTGGGATCCCAGAAGAAGGGGGGGGGGGCAGAAGGTATATTGGAGCAAATAATAGCAGAGAACTTCCCTAATGTGAGGAAGGAAACAGGCATCAAAATCCAGGAGGCACAGAGAACCCCTCTCAAAATCAATAATAACAGGTCAACAACCCGACATCTAATAGTAAAACTTACGAGTCTCAGAGACAAAGAGAAAATCCTGAAAGCAGCTCGGGAGAAGAGATATGTAACCTACAATGGTAGAAACATTAGATTGGCAACAGACCTATCCACAGAGACCTGGCAGGCCAGAAAGTACTGGCAAGATATCTTCAGAGCACTAAACGAGAAAAATATGCAGCCAAGAATACTATATCCAGCTAGGCTGTCATTGAAAATAGAAGGAGAGATAAAAAGCTTCCAGGACAAACAAAAACTAAAGGAATTTGCAAACACGAAACCAGCGCTCCAAGAAATATTGAGAGGGGTCCTCTAAGCAAAGAGAGAACCTAAAAGCAGCAAAGAGCAGAAACGAACACAGACAACATACAGTTAACAGATACCTTACAGGCAATACAATGGCACTAAATTCATACCTTTCAATAGTTAGCCTGAATGTAAATGGGCTAAATGCCCCAATCAAAAGACACAGTCTATCAGATTGGATTAAAAAACAAGACCCATCCATATGCTGTCTGCAACAGACTCATTTTAGACCCAAAGAAACCCCCAGATTGAAAGTGAGGGGGTGGAAAACCATTTACCATCCTAATGGACACCAAAAGAAAGCTGGGGTGGCAATCCTTATATCAGACAAACTAGATTTTAAAACAAAGACTGTAATAAGAGATGAGGAAGGACACTATATCCTACGTAAAGGGTCTATCCAACAAGAATATCTAACAATTGTAAATATCTCTGCCCCGAACATGGGAGCAGCCAATTATATAAGGCAATTAATAACAAAAGCAAAGAAACACATTGACAACAATACAGTAATAGTGGGGGACTTTAACACCCCCCTGACTGAAATGGACAGGTCATCTAAGCAAAAGATCAACAACGAAATAAATACTTTAAATGAAACACTGGACCAAATGGACTTCACAGACATATTCAGAACATTCCATCCCAAAGCAACGGAATACACATTCTTCTCTAGTGCCCATGGAACATTCTCCAGAATTGATCACATCCTAGGTCACAAATCAGGTCTCAACCTGTACCAAAAGATTGGGATCATTCCCTGCATATTTTCAGACCACAATGCTTTGAAACTAGAACTCAATCACAAGAGGAAAGTCGGAAAGAACTCAAATACATGGAGGCTAAAGAGCATCCTACTAAAGAATGAGTGGGTCAACCAGGAAATTAAAGAATTAAAAAAATTCATGGAAACCAATGAAAATGAAAACACAACTGTTCAAAATCTTTGGGATACAGCAAAGGCAGTCCTGAGAGGAAAGTATATAGCAATACAAGCCTTTCTCAAGAAACAAGAAAGGTCTCAAATACACAACCAAACCCTACACCTAAAGGAGCTGGAGAAAGAACAGCAAAAATAGCCAAAACCCAGCAGGAGAAGAGAAATAATAAAGATCAGAGCAGAAATCAATGAACTAGAAACCAAAAGAGCAGTAGAACAGATCAACGAAACTAGGAGCTCGTTCTTTGAAAGAATTAACAAGATTGATAAACCCCTGGCCAGACTGATCAAAAAGAAAAGAGAAAACACCCAAATCAACAAAATCATGAGTGAAAGAGGAGAGATCACAACCAACACCAAAGAAATACAAACAATTATAAGAACATATTATGAGCAACTCTATGCCAGCAAATTCGATAACCTGGAAGAAATGGGTGCATTCCTAGAGATGTATCAACTACCAAAATTGAACCAGGAAGAAATAGAAAACCTGAATAGACCTATAACAACTAAGGAAATTGAAGCAGTCATCAAAAATCTCCCAAGAAACAAAAGCCCAGGGCCAGATGGCTTCCCAGGGGAATTCTATCAGACATTTCAAGAAGAATTAATACCTATTCTCCTGAAACTGTTCCAAAACATAGAAATGGAAGGAAAACTTCCGAACTCATATTATGAGGCCAGCATTACCTTGATCCCAAAACCAGACAAAGACCCCATCAAAAAGGAGAGTTACAGACCAATATCCTTGATGAACATGGATGCAAAAATTCTCACCAAAATACTAGCCAATAGGATCCAACAGTACACTAAAAGGATTATTCACCACGACCAAGTGGGATTTATCCCTGGGCTGCAAGGCTGGTTCAACATCCGCAAATCAATCAACGTGATACAATACATTAACAAAAGAAAGAACAAGAATCATATGATCCTCTCAATAGATGCAGAAAAAGCATTTGACAAAGGACAGCATCCTTTCTTGATCAAAACTCTTCAGAGTATAGGGATAGAGGGTACATACCTCAATATCATAAAAGCCATCTATGAAAAACCTACAGCGAATATCATTCTCAATGGGGAAAGGCTGAGAGCTTTTCCCCTAAGGTCAGGAATGCGGCAGGGATGTCCACTCTCACCACTGCTATTCAACATAGTATTAGAAGTCCTAGCCACAGCAATCAGATAACAAAAAGAAATCAAAGGCATCCAAATCGGCAAAGAGGAAGTCAAACTCTCACTCTTTGCAGATGATATGATACTGTATGTGGAAAACCCAAAAGACTCCACCCCAAAACTGCTAGATCTCATCCAGGAATTCAGTAAAGTAGCAGGATATAAAATCAATGCACAGAAATCAGTGGCATTCCTATACACCAACAACAAGACAGAAGAGAGACAAATCAAGGAGTCGATCCCATTTACAATTGCACCCAAAACCATTAGATACCTAGGAATAAATTTAACCAAAGAGGCAAAGGATCTGTACTCAGAAAACTATAAAATACTCATGAAAGAAATTGAAGAAGACACAAAGAAATGGAAAAACGTTCCATGCCCATGGATTGGGAGAATCAACATTGTCAAGATGTCAATGCTACCTAGAGCAATCTACACATTCAATGCAATCCCCATCAAAATACCATCCACTTTTTTCAAAGAAATGGAACAAATAATCCTAAAATTTGTATGGAACCAGAAGAGACCCCTAATAGCCAGAGGAATATTGAAAAAGAAAAGCAAAGCTGGCGGCATCACAATTCCGGACTTCCAGCTCTATTACAAAGCTGTCATCATCAAGACAGTATGGTACTGGCACAAAAACAGACACATCGATCAATGGAACAGAATCGAGAGCCCAGAAATGGACCCTCAACTCTCTGGTCAACTCATCTTTGACAAAGCAGGAAAGAATGTCCAATGGCAAAAAGACAGTCTCTTCAACAAATGGTGTTGGGAAATTTGGACAGCCACATGCAGAAGAATGAAACTGGACCATTTCCTTACACCACACACAAAAATAGACTCCAAATGGTTGAAAGACCTAAACATGAGACAGGAGTCCATCAAAATCCTAAAGGAGAACACAGGTAGCAACCTCTTCGACCTCAGCCCAGCTACTTCTTCCTAGAAACATCGCCAAAGGCACGGTAAGCCAGGGCAAAAGTGAACTATTGGTATTTCATCAAGATAAAAAGCTTTTGCACAGCAAAAGAAACAGTCCACAAAACCAAAAGACAACCGACAGAATGGGAGAAAATATTTGCAAATGACCTATCAGATAAAGGGCTAGTATCCAAAATCTATAAAGAACTTATCAAACTCAACACCCAAAGAACAAATAATCCAATCAAGAAATGGGCAGAAGACATGAACAGACATTTTTCCAAAGAAGACATCCAAATCGCCAACAGGCACATAAAAAATGCTCAACATCGCTCGGCATCAGGGAAATCCAAATCAAAACCTCAATGAGATACCACCTCACACCCGTCAGAATGGCTAAAATTAACAAGTCACGGAACGACAGATGTTGGCGGGGATGTGGAGAAAGGGGAACCCTCCCACACTGTTGGTGGGAATGCAAGCTGGTGCAACCACACTGGAAAACAGTATGGAGGTTCCTCAAACAGTTGAAATTAGAGCTACCATTCGATCCAGCAATTGCACTACTGGGTATTTACCACAAAGATACAAATGTAGGGACCTGAAGAGGTACGTGCACCCCAATGTTTATAGCAGCAATGTCCACCATAGCCAAACTGTGGAAAGAGCCAAGATGTCCATCGACGGATGAATGGATAAAGAAGAGGTGGTATATATACACAATGGAATATTATGCAGCCATCAAAAGGAATGAGATCTTGCCATTTGCAACGACGTGGTTGGAACTGGAGGGTGTTATGCTTAGTGAAATAAGTCAATCAGAGAAAGACATGTATCATATGACCTCAATGATATGAGGAATTCTTAATCTCAGGAAACAAACTGAGTGTTACTGGAGTGGTTGGGGGTGGGAGGGATGGCGTGGCTGGGTGATAGACATTGGGGAGGGTATCTGCTACGGTGAGCACTGTGAATTGTGCAAGACTGTTGAATCACAGATCTGTACTTCTGAAACAAATAATGCAACAGATTTTAAGAAAAAAGAAAAAGAAGAAGATAGCAGGAGAGGAAGAATGAAGGGGTGTAAGTCAGAGGGGGAGACGAACCATGAGAGATGATGGACTCTGAAAAACAAACTGAGGTTTCTAGAGGGGAGGGGGGTGGGGGGATGGGTTAGCCTGGTGATGGGTATTAAAGAGGGCACGTTCTGCATGGAGCACTGGGTGTTATGAACAATGAATCATGGAACACTACATCAAAAACTAATGATGTAATATATGGTGATTAACATAAGAATAAAACAAATTAAAAAAAACCGGTATATAGTATTAATTTGAAGAGATTTTTAGTGAATAAAATCATTATTTTTCAAGAACAATGATGACTTTTTTTCTTGTGTTTCATACATTTTACTTTTGGCTTTATTGGCTTGGAACTTTAGTGCAAAATTGAATACAAATGTTTTTTACTTTTATGTTATTTAAAGGTAATACTCAAATATTTCTGCATAAAAGGGCTATAGATTTTCACACATTAAGTGTTTTTCCTCTATTTCTCTTTTGTTAATATTTCTTATTAAATATATGCATTAGATTAAGGAATGGCTTTTCTTCCTGTTTTTCTAAGGTTTTAATTATTTTTATCATAAATGAATTCTCAGTACTATTGAATCCCTTTACAAACTTCTTAAAATTATTGCATCTACTTTTTAATCTGTTATTTTGAGGAAAGCTATCCTAAATAAGTGTTATGAAACTGTAACCACATTCTTAGAGTAAATGCTAGTATCACTAAATACTAATTAATAAATATTAATATTATTTCAGATATGGCTAGATTTGCTTTGCTAACATGTTTTTTTAGAATCTTTACATGAGTGTTTGTGAAAAATCAGCCAGTATTTTTCCAACTTTTCCTCTTCTCTAATTTTGTTTCAGCTTTGTATAAGCCCTGTAAAAGAATTTAAGAAGTGTACTTCTCTTTTTTATGTGAGTGTTTATTGAAAGTAGAGCTTGTCAGTTTTCTAGAAGTTTCATAAGACATGTCTTTACAACCATTTGGGTCTACTAGCCTTTTTTGCAGATAGGTATGACAAAGAAAAATTAATTTGTTTAATGTTTATGAATCCATTCAGTTTTTTATTTTATCATGTATTAAGTTTATTAATTTACCTTTTCTAGAAAATTTTCCACATATTTCCTCTGTGTTATATATGATATTCCCTTATTTTTTTTCTGTATTTATGTTTATCTGTATTCATCATACTTTTTTATCTCGAATATTGTCTTTGTGCTAATTCTGTTTTTTCACAATCTGTCTTGGCTGGATGTCTTAGATTGCTAAAGATTTATTTATTTATTTATTTATTTGAGAGAGAGAGAGAGAGAGAGAGAGAGAGAGAGACAGTGAGCACGAGACGGGGGAGGGTCAGAGGGAAAAGCAGACTCCCCACTCAGCAGGGAGCCCAATGTGGGACTCGATCCCAGGACCCATGATCCGGAGGCAGTTGCTTAACCAACTGAGCCACCCAGGCACCCTAGATGTCTAAGATTTCATTAGTTCTTTTAAAGGGTCAGTGTTTGCTTCACTGACCCACCCCGTCCTGTTTCATTATGATTTCATTCATTTGTTTTTACTCTATATTATTTGCTTACTTCTATTTATGTATTGGTTTAGTATTTTTCTGACTTCTTAAGTTGAATGCTTAGTTCATATGTTTTTCTTCCTGTTTTTTATATGTGCATATATGTACACATAGTTCTATGTTTGGAAGATGTGTGTGTGTGTGTGTGTGTGTGTGTGTATTTCAATTTTGCGCTATATGCAGATGTGAGGCAGTCTTTCTGTTATTGGGTTTCTAATATTACCACTCAGTAGTCAGAGAATGAGGCATCTGTGATAAGTATTTTTGGATCTTTGTGATGTGACTTATGTGTCTACATGGGCAGGCCAAGTCCAGAAATAAAGCCATCACGAATCTTTGTAGTGTTAGTTAACCCTTGCAATTCAAAATTCAGTTAACCCCTACAGTTAGGAATTCCTACAATTTTAGTCTCTCCTTGCTTTGGAAAGGCAACACCACACAGTGGTTAATAACTCAGATTCCAGAGCAAGTCTAGAGCTTTCACCTGCTAACTGCGTGACTTTGGACAGATCATTTAAGTTCTACATTATCTGTAAAACAGGGATGCTGATAGTAATTATAGGACTGTTATGAGGCTTAAATTAGTTACACAAAAATCCCTTTCAATAATCAAAATCTTGGGCGCCTGGGTGGCTCAGATGGTTAAGCATCTGCCTTCGGCTCAGGTCATGATCCCAGGGTTCTGGGATCGAGTCCCGCATCAGGCTCCCTGCTCCTTGGGAGCCTGCTTCTCCCTCTGCCTCTCTCTCTCTCTGTGTGTCTCTCATGAATAAATAAATAAAATCTTAAAAAAAATAATAATCAAAATCTTTACAATAATCCTGACATACAATTAATGTAGATAAATTTTAACTATTATGTTTATATTTGACATCTAGAGCATCCTTTTATTTTTTTTTAATTTCATTCAGCTATGTACTAAAATGTCTATCCAGCATTCTCTGTGGACATAGCAGAAGTGGTATAGCTCCTTACATAGTAGTTCCAATGGCCATGCAGCCAAAATTCCTCTACCAACATTCATCCTTCCAGAAGAGTGGACATTACTCCTACTGCTGACACTCCCTTCCACTTTGCTGTGATTTATCTAATTATATTTGCATATCTGTACAAATATGCTGAGTTTACACCATCTTGGACGAAACCCCAACTTATTTTCGACAATAGCCAAGGGCTTACTAACAGATAAAACTTTCCTGAAATGTGGAAAGTGCAAAAGTCTGGGGGAAAAGTACTTAACAGGAAAAACGTATAGCAGGAAGAAAGATACATGGGATTAATTTGCTGAAATCAGTTTACTGAAGGAAAAAAAAATGAGCTCCACCTACAATGTTGGTTAAGTAATAAATTAGAAAACTTCTTCTAGATCATTCTATAGATCCAGGGTTTGGTAAGTATACAAATGAGCTGACCACTTTGCAGCTCTTGTCTCCGGATAGGTACTGCCTCCCATCACCTTATTGCTGAGGGCAAGCCACAGCCAGTTATGTTCCCCCAGCGAAGTGCACACACTCTCTGAGTCATAAAGCTGGAAAATCCAGCTCATATCTTCCACTTCATTTCCATTCAGCCACCATTTTAACTGAAATCCTATTCTCCGCTAGAGGATGTAAAAGACACAGTTCATTTGTTTTCATTTTTATTGAAATACAAACGGTCACATGAATGTGCTGTGCTAGCAAAGGTGCTTTTCGAAGTTGGTCAAGAAGGGCTGGACTGCCCACTACCGCCTGAAGGAGAGAAAAAGAGCAGAATGTCAAGGTAGCAGTCCCGGGAAGACCTCAGTCCGTCCCTTCTCATGGTTCTGTTTCCATCCTCTTCCAGGTACCTTTTGCCACTTCCTTTGGCTTATATTGGTGACCCTTGTAGTCTTCTTGCCCAAAAGTACTCCAGGTGATGTTTGCAAAATTTCAGTTACTAGATTATGTCATTTCTCTGTGCAAAAGCACTTGAAGGGTTCTGTCTGTCTCACTTGGGATAAAACATTTAAAACCTTTACCACATGACCACCAAGGTCCATGTGACCAGGCTTCCCACTGCTTTTCTGAATTTGTCTATATGCCATTGTCTCCAATCCCATTCTCCTCCAGGCTATGGCCTCTTAGCACTTCTGTAGACACAGGAAGCACATTTCTGCCTCAGGGTATTTGTACCTGCTGTTCCCTGAAGCTGTGACACTTTTCCCCCAACAGGGACCACAAGGTTCACCACCATCCCCCAGTCTGTCCATTCCTTGTTCTGACTTTACCATTTTATCACTAGAAGGAAACTTCGCCTGAATAATCTATCTGTAGCGAGACAGCATCCACCCTCTGTGTCTCTTTAGCCTCCTTTATTTCCCTTAGCTCTTCTCCCTCTCTGACACAGGCTCTATTTCCGTGTAGTTAGAGTCTGTCTCCCTTCACTCGAGCATGGCTTTCTCAGAGCAAGGACTCCACTTATTTTCTTGCCTGGTGTATTGCAAGCATCTGGATCAGAACCTGGAACATAGTACGTGCTTGATAAATACTAGTCCCATAAATAATTCAGTCCCCAAATGTGGTTCTATTGGATTAATTAGGCCTCAAAAGCTGTTATACTGAAATATCTGGGCAACCGTGCAGTGACTGTGTCAGAAACCAGGGGTAGGAGATGGCATGAGCACATATTGAAACTACTGAGATAAACCTCACGATAAATAGAATTTAAATTATGTTTCTGAGAGGTAGACTCATAATTGCCTATAATACAGAGTGATATAAAGCTGCTGTGAGTGAGTAAAATAGTTTTGGGTCTAACCTTGATGTACCCATCCTAAAATATTTTGACCAAAAATAATAATAACAGTAATACTATTACATGTGAAGGTGAGTGCTCAAAGGGGCTTGTGAGCAGCATGTGCAGGTGTGAGAGCACTCTCTGAGTGTGAGATCCACTCGGTGAGCGTGGTGCAGAACCTCCGCCTCTACACAGGGCAGCTTTTATACTGTCTGGCGATGGTAGCTCGGAGTAGCGATGCAATGCATATGCACTCAGAGGACCAAAGTCCTAATTTCTCCTTGCTCCTCTGTTTCCTGTGTTCTCAGGATCTGAGGCAGTGTGTGGTAACTCGGCATGTGGGAGGGGTGGGCAAGGGAGGGAATGAGAGAGATGAATGAAAGTCATAATGGAAACATGAGGAAATTTCTATTTTAATAATTACTACCCTGTGCCCTGCATAGTTCATTGCTTCCTAACTTGGTTTTGCTCAACTCACAGATGGATTGATTGTGGAGGTGGAGGTAAGATCCAGATGCACATAAGTGGAGTAAAAAAACAGCAACTAACCACCAAACTACATCAACAAGAAACACTAATGTGACCATCTACACTGTCAGCTGCCACTTGGTCATTGGACCTCACCACCAGTATTACTCTCCCATTTACTTCACTTGCAAACAACTCTTGACACTTACCATCTTCAATTGCCAGGGAAGAGATAGAAAGGTCTTGTCATGGACATTCGTTCAATGGTAGGCATCTGGGCTTTAACATTTGGTTTTTCAAATGATTGTTGAACCTAAAAACAAAAAGAGGGGTAAGATGAGCCATGTCTCTTGTGAATTCTCAGAAAAGATCTTTCAAAGAATGAGCCAGAAAATTCTGGGAATGCAGGGTGCTCCTAGGATTGATGGGGCCAACCCCATGGACACTCAAACTCTTTGCCACTGCTGCCCCACCTGTTAAAAATGACACCCTATGTCAGAATACACTCTATCTCAAACACTTGGTACCTAAGCCCTTTCAAACTCCATTTCCTGTTTTCTGTTTCTGATCTGATAATCAGTTTTCCCTTGGGGTCTGTTCATGGGAACTGGATCTTGAGAATTCTCTACTTTCTACGTCCACCAGGGTTAACTCCTCAATTCAATGAGACTCGAATCCCAGGATTTTGTTCTTAAGTCCAGAACACTGAGCAACTTTCACATCCCCGTCACCAAGCTGACCTGAAGTCTTTTGCCACAGGCTGATCAATGAGATCCTACTTAATCTAGATCGATTATTTCTGGTCTTTTCCTGGAAATGCCCTCCCAAGTGCAAGGTCTAAATCCTACTCATCCAAAGGACTTAACTTGCTAAGTTCCTATTCAGAGACCCCAACTCATGTCATGTTGCTGTCTTCTCCAATTTACTATTGGTACAGCCTTCTTCTGGAAGAGTACAACTGTTCTCTGTGTTTTTGAATGAAAACACAACCACACTTTCCATGTTCTTAATACCAATCCCTTGCTCCCTAAAAAAGGAGGGAGCATCTATTTATTTATTCATACATTTATTCATTAACGAATATTAATTTCTATGTGCCTGAATGTTGAGGTGTTTAGCAAATCCCTGCCTTCGTAAATTCATATTTGAGTGAGTAAATACAGGTAAAAAAATGAACCTATAAATACATATACTGAATGCATGAAGGGGGGAAGGAGGGGCGACTAAGGAGTGTGCAGAGCTGGGGAAGCAGCATCAGGTCTTCCCTTCTTGACCACTCCATTCACAGTCTTCTCCTGTCTTCTCTTTCACATGTCCTCAGTCTTTTTCTTTACAGATCCCATCACAATCTGTAACCACACATTTGTTTGTTGACCTACTTGTTCAGTGACCATGTGTCTCACATGCATGTGTCTCATTTGCCCCTTTGTCGCCAGGAAAGGCACCCATTCCGTATTTATTTAATAAAGTAAACAATGAAAGTTAATGCAAATACCTCCCACTCTGAAATTTAAGAACTTACACCCCATGACACACAAGCTTATATTTTATATTATTTTTTTATATTTTGATCTCCTGCTATAGTGCATTTTTTTTATTTCCTAAATCAGGTTTTAAACACCTAGATGACGGGAACCAGGTCCCATTCCACATTGTGTTTGCCTGACCAGTTCTGCCACTGTCACCTAGCAAAGCCTTCCTGCACAAACAAATGACTAGAAGAGGATTGACAAGCTTACCTTCTGAAATACTTCTATGAGGTGATAGCACCAAGAATATTTTTGGAAGCATGTGATGAGTTGTACAATGAAGAGAGATCCCTTTGTGACGTGTCTCCAGGATACGTTATCTATGAAGACAGAAAGAGGTAAGCCTTGGTCTGTGGTCTTCACTCTTATTTTGTTTACAGTTTTTTCTAAAGCATAGCTTGGTAGTTATCTTGATGTGTTTAGAAGAAGCAGCTATAACCCAACATTAACTCATTTTCCACAGATAAGAAGCAAACAAACGAAAAACTAGCAGAGACTGAACTAACAGGGCAACTCATCAGAACCACAGGATGGCACAGTGGCTGCATTGCATTCTTAGGATTGACTGACTTTTAACTGTGTGCCCTATGGTCACGCACTTGGCTCTCAAAAGAGGCTTGAGAGATAACTGGAATTATCTCATTTTACAGAGGAAAGAATAGAAGGATTCAAGAATGTTGCCACATTTACACAGGTGGCCATTTATAGATTATATACTGTGCTGTCTTTCACAATATAATAAACAAAATAGGTGAACAGACCCAAAGGAAACTTTTGGAGGGGATGGATATGTTTATGGCATGGATTTTGGTGATAGTTTCACAGATAATACTTATCTCCAAACTCATTAAGTCCTAGCATATGTCAATCATATTTCTATAAAGTGGTTTAAAAAGACTGAAAAGAGGGGCGCCTGGGTGGCTCCGTCGTTAAGAGTCTGCCTTCGGCTCAGGTCATGGTCCCAGGGTCCTGGGATCCAGCCCAGCATCGGGCTCCCTGCTCTGCGGGAAGCCTGCTTCTCCCTCTCCCACTCCCCCTGCTTGTGTTCCCTCTCTCGCTGTGTCTCTCTCTGTGTCAAATAAATAAATAAAATCTTTAAAAAAAATTAAATAATAAAAAAATAAAAAGACTGAAAAGAAAAATTTGCAAATTAGAAACACCCAAATATAAGGCTTCTTCAGATGATTATGTAGAGGTCAAGAACTAAACACTGCTCTACTGTTAGTAGGTCAAGTAAGCTCCAAGGTATCATTTTCTACTCCTTTTAAAGGGGTATCCCCATTGTGCTGGGGCACGTGATAGCACCATCTAGACAGCACCAGATGGGGAGTATGGAGAAAAAGGTGTATACTTGACCATCTGAGAAAGGGCAGCCAGTCCCAGGATCCATAAAAACTCTTCTCAAAATGTTGAATGGATTTAGTAGAAAAACGAATCAATCATTTGTTTTAAAATGGTATATGATAAAGGCGGTTCCTTGCATTAGGTTGTTTTAATGTCTGATGTACCTTTGATATAAAACACAACACTTGTAATAAAAGCACAATCTTAGAAAGCAAGGGGAAAAACAGAGTCTTCATCCCCATAGAACAGATGAGACAAGATTTAAAATATATCGACAAGACTTAAAATTTGCTTTGGCTTATTGCTGCACGGACCCTATGTTGATTTTCTAGAATCATTCAGAGGTGGCCTCAGGCCCACAAATCCCTGTGTGCACTGGAAAGACACATACGTGGGGTCGAGGAGCAGAAAGCAACGAAGTCCTTCTCAATGTGGACCTTGTGGACGGCATCACTCTCCAGGAGCAGAGGTCGATGTGAGAAGCTGTTGGTCGAGGTCACTGCTGAGTCACTGATCCACACTTCCCCAAGACTTTCTGTGGAGATATCAACTTTCTACACACTGTGTGCCTCTCAGGATGACTAGAGCAATTGCCCACCTCTTTGTTTTTAAGTAGTTATTCCAACCAGTTAGACACATGCACGCGCGCACGCACACACACACACACACACACACACACACACACACACACACACACACACACAGGGCTCTGCCTTTCTCTAGGGTCCTTCAGCAATGTGCCAATTAATGCTGACAGCATCACAAAACTAGAAGAAACCATTTGCTAAGAGAATAGAAGTTAAAGCCTTAGTTGCCTAATTTCAGAGAGCATAGTTACATTTTTTTAGGTAAATTATGTTTGTTTCCTTTTCCTCCCAAACATTGCTCCACAAAGCTAAAGGACAGTGGGAAGTCAGGGAAAAGGAAGTTTCTTTTGACTGCCATCCCAAGTTCCCTCACCTTCCTACTCACTTCCTTTTCAATATGCCTGATTAAAAAAAAAAAGGATGCTAACATAACAATAAAAAAATTTAAAAAAAGGATGCTGCTATTACATAATATGCTCACTTTCAAAGGAAATTTTTCTCAAGCCAGAGATTGTCAAAATGACTGTAAAACATTAACAAGGAAAGCCCTCATTAAAATCATTTTGTCCCAGGATTTGGATATTTATGTTTAACTTTGATTTAGTAATTCTGGTGGTCTTCTTCACCGCTTCCCCTGGATTAGGTTGAACAGAAATTTGTCAGCCGATGGGACAAATGCTCATGATACCAGCCCCCTCAGGGGAGTTTCCTACTAATTTAGTCTAGTTTATTTGCCCTGAATGGTGTCGAAGATCATCTCCTCTAGAAACAAAGCACACATCACAGTTCTCCCCAGACACCTTCATGACCTTTGGGGTTTCCATCTCAGAACTCACCACCTCTGCAGGCCTGGATGATGATGACCTTGGGTTTGTCCCTGAGGTTGAGGCAGTTACGGTTGTTGAAGATCTGGAAGATGGTGTCATAAGGTAGCACATCCGGGTTTTCCGAGCTGAACGTAGTTCCGCAGATTCCACTCAGGATTCCGTGAGACATGAGCACCAGGAACGTGCTGTCTGAGCACTTGTGCTCTGGGCGGGCGGCGAATGCCCGCAGCGCTGACTCCATATCCTGAAAAAGACCTCCAGGGCTCACTTTGATAGGAGAAGCATTTCAGTTGTTCTCACCTCCTGCTTATCCTGAGCAGCAGAGTAAGAAACATCCAGAATGTTCCACTCACTATGCCTTCACGCACTGCTTGCTCGAGGATGGCTGTCTGATGTTTCTTTCTATAATGGAGCAGTGGGTAGAACTTTCCACTCCTGATGACATTGTATAAACTCCTCTTGATATATTTGACAGTCACTTTTTGTCACTTAGGTACTTTTTCCTTTCTGCCTCTCTTTCCTCTCATTACTTGATAAGAGCCTTGGGTCATAAATGCATCCTACCAGATCCCGTAAAACCCTTCCCACTGTGCTTAGAATAAAATCAAACCTCTGATGTACAAATACTCCTCTCTCACCCTGCCTCATCTCCCCCGGGCTCCAGCCACTCCGGTCTTTCTGTGCGGCTACTGTGTGACTTCCTTTCAGTTCTGAATGCAGTTCATCCACAGCTGTCCAGAGCTGTGTGGTTCCCCATACTCATGTGTCCGCTCCTGTAGTAACTCCCCAAAGATCCCACCTAACATCATGTTTCCTGGGATCCCCACTCACGTTTGCTCTCCTGCTTCCTTTTGCTTTCTTCTTTTCACTTACTTTTAACTTTCTTTTCACTCTTACAGAGACGCACCAAAGCTGTGAAGTTTTCTGTTTTGCTTATGGTACGATTATCCCGCACCAAGCGAGCCCAGAGCACTGCAGCTGGGAGCTTCCTGTCTCATTCACAGACCTGTGCCCAATGCCAGGAAGTGCCCCTGGTACACAGTTGGGACTCGATACGTACATGGTGAGTACACGCCTGTGAAATATACATCACTCTAGGATTTTCTGGGGACTGTTGGGGCTGAGTCCTAATCACCCCACTTTGGAACTAAGGATTGTCTGGATACACATGCCAATCACTTTGTCCAGTTATGGAACTGAGGATATTTAGAGCTCAAAAAAGACATAGATTTTCCCTGTTTCTTACTTTCATGTTTTAAACACACACACAAATATGGCCTAAGGATGTCAAAGTATTTGCCTAATATGCTAAAGCTAACATCTTCGTAGTAGGATGCATGTTGAATATATACATGTTTGGGGTGGGTGAGGGGCCCCTACCTTAGCAGTGAGTTTCTTTTTCACATCCACACTGTAGCCAAGACCCTCCAGTAGACTCCTCATCCCTGCAATGTCAAGTTCGGCCCCATCCCTGGGAGGAAGATGATCGAACTCTATATTGCATATGATGAGAGCGAGACGAGTACGATCCTTTCTCTCCTTTATTGGGTAGATCTGCAGGAAATGGATATACAGTGAGCTTGACTTACTTAATCTCCTTTGACACTCTCAACCACCAGTCACTGTTACTGTGCTCAGGGCTCCTTTAGCTGCCCTGTCCCCCGTCCTGTACCAGAAGACACTGCCCTCCTATCTCTCTGTAATGGATTGAGTTGGCAGTAGCAAGAAGTGCAAACTGGAAGTAGGTTGTCTTTTAAGAACCCACAAAAGGACCCAGTATATAGCTGGGATGGTGACTCAAGAATCTTCAGGAGACTAGACTACTCCCTACCCTCTCTTCCTCTCTCTTCTCCACCTAGTCGTCCTTCTTAGCATTCAAGATTCAGATCCAGTTTTGGGTGCCTGGGTGGCTCAGTTGGTTAAGTGACTGCCTTTGGCTCAGGTCATGATCCTGGAGTCCCGGGATCGAGTCCCGCATCGGGCTCCCTGTTCAGCAGGGAGCCTGCTTCTCCCTCTGACCCTCCCCCCTCTCATGTGCTCTCTCTCATTCTCACTTTCTCAAATAAATAAATAAAATCTTAAAAAAAAAAGATTCAGATCCAGTTTTGTAGAAGCCAGGAGACATTTGGCACCGGCTCCAGCTAAAAATGAATACATCAGGGGTCCTTTTTCTTTGGTAATATTGTTATTTTGGTACTTTTTTTTTAACGCATCAACATAAAATGCTATGCAGACTTTAATTATATTTTTTAAATATGCTTTTTGTCTAGGCTTTTCAACTAGAATGCAAACAACTGTTACTCAGCCATGTTCTCTTATAAATATTTTGCTTCTGTAACTACAGCTAAAATTGTCATAAATAACAAATAGATTCGAGAACAAATAAATGAACAAGATGAGAGATCTGTATTCTACCATGGGGTTGAAAGACAACTGGAGTCTGTGGGAGGCCACATGATTTTCTCCTTGCTCAGAGTATCTATGGATAAGATTACCACTGTCCCCACTCCCTAACTCTGCAATCAGCATTTTAGGAAATGGTGTCATTAGTGACACCATCTCTTATTCTCGATGTCGTGGACCGAGCATAGCACCTCTGCAGCCTTCTCTTTATACAGTTTCATGAATTCTTCATGAGGACAAAGCTTGAGAGTATCTGTAGATTCTTCTGGCTCAGGTTGCCCAGACACATCCTCGGGACCTGCAGGATACATCATGGATCATAAATTAGGATATCTCCCTTTGTGACCCAATTTTCCCTTAAGAATACTGACAGAGAAGGGAAATCATAGCAAAAAGATTTTTCAACATGTAGGGGTTGATTGTGTCTAACCTCTAGTGTGAGGAGATGTATTTTGAGTAGGAAAGAACAGGAAGATTGTTAGTAGAGGAAGCAGATCCACCCGAAAATGCAAGTGTAGGTTTCTGATAATTCTGACAAAAACACCTTGATGATTTGGGGTCAAATTTAGCTTTGCCATATTCAGCAAAAACAGTTTGACTTTTCCAATGATTTTACTCTAGGGCCCTCACTCGTCCATGTGGACCTTCTGTTGTCTCTGAGCAAGAACATCCTGAGTTAAGATTTATTGGAGTGCTGTCCCTTAGAAATGAAATTGAGGGGCGCCTGGGTGGCTCAGTCGTTAAGCATCTGTCTTCGGCTCAGGTCATGATCCCAGGGTCCTGGGATCGAGCCCCATATCAGGCTACCTGCTCAGTGGGAAGCCTGCTTCTCCCTCTCCCACTCCCCCTGCTTGTGTTCCCTCTCTCGCTGTGTCTCTCTCTGTGTCAAATAAATAAATAAAATATTTAAAAAAAAAGAAAAATGAAATTGAGCCACATGTGTAATTCAAAATTTTGTAATGTCTTTTTTTTAAAGATTTTATTTATTTATTTGACAGAACGAGAGAGCACAAGCAGGGTGAACAGTAGAGGGAGAGGGAGAAGCAGGCTCCCCGCCGAGCAGGGAGCCCGATGCGGGGCTCAATCCCAGAACCCCGGGACCATGACCCGAGCCGAAGGCAGACGCTCAACCATCTGAGCCACCAGAAACTAAAAAGAAACAGATGAAATTAATTAATATGAGTAGTATATTTTAACATGATATATGCAAAATCGCATCCTCTCAATTTGTGTTACTGGTCAGGACTCCAGCCCTGAGTAGCCGGGTGTGGCTGGTAGCTATCCTGCCAGAGGGTGTACAATCCTGAGTCCACTCCCACCTCATGCAACATGTAGAGACACCCACGCACACAGGTAATGGAATCTTCAACTGTGCACGGATGCTTGACCTTTGTGGAGGAGACAGATTGTGGTGGCTCCTCACTGAGATGTAAAGTCAGCGACTTAAAGGAGAAACCTATCTAGTAACCAGCCCTGTGTCCAGGGTTGACCAGATGGTTGTCTGTTAGGGATCCTAATGCGCTCTGGATGTCCTTGCCCCCAAAGGGCGAACTAACTAGCATGAAGTTTTCAATCCATGTTTTCAAATGTGAGAAAATACCTCCTCCCACTTGGGAAAGTTTGTCTCTGACTCATCCTGACCCAATCTCTAGAGAAATGTAGGACTGTCCGACCCCGTTTGGCCTCACTTAACTGAGATTGTGCAAAAAGCTTGGAAAGTCCTGAGCCCACCCTTGGAGAAATGAGGAAGAGGAATCTATAAACAGAATTTAGCAGTTTGTCAAGACCTAATGTAACAAGGATTTTGTCCATGAAAGGAATAAACCTTTGTGTTCAGTAACACAAGCCAACCAAGAATTCCTCTGATTTTCTTTTATTTAAATGACAAAAGCAATGTTATCCTGTACAAAATTTCCAGTTTTTATATTTTGTAGTTTTTTTCCTGTTTTACTCATTTGTTTCCATTAGTTTCTAAATAACATTTTTGTAATAAATGTCTTTCTAAACTGAATGCTAAAAACCTGACTTCTGGCAATGCAGCCAATTATAAGTCTTTAAAGAAACCAGGCTTTCTGAACATTTCTTAAACAGAGACACTTGCTCTCCCTTTGTATTCCAGAAGATTCCACCAACATGAGGACGTCCAGGCTCCTGGGCTAGTCTCTGGTCAGAGGGTACATTTTCTCAGCAAAATTCTCCTCTGTTTCCAGGTTGTGTCCAGGTTTGGTGAACATCCTAATTAACAAACATCAGCTCCTAATGACCATCTTGTATCTGTGTACAGATACCGTGTTTGCAGATAAAATTGAGAATTAGATAGGATTTCTATCTCACATTTAATAGTAAAGTTAGCATGAAAATGAATCTTTTCATTATAACATAATAAATACGGTAGTGCTGCCTGCTGCCCAAAGGGGGTTCCATTCGCCTGGCAGCACACAGAAAGAAATGAGAGAATTCGGAGTTTAAATGAAAATTTTAACGTTTGTCTTATCTGTTACTTAATGAAATGCTTAAGAAACCCCTTAAACTGATACAAAAAGGAAGAGACTGGTCCAAGGTAAGACAGAGCCATCTTCCTTGGCAGGTAGGCATCCGAGTAGTTATTCCCAATACTAACAGTGCTCGTTACATAGTATGCACATATATGAGTTTGTTAAATGAAGTATATCAGAATGGTATCCGTGTCCAGAAGGCCTGGCCAAGGCCTTTCCATATGCCAGTAGCCCAGCTCACCCAGCTTCCTGGCCTGCGGGTGCCCTGGGATTCCTCTGGGGCCCCCATGTGCAGAGAGCACCCAGGGAGCCTCACCTGGACTTGTTGAAAAGCATATTTGCTATAGTGAAGTCTCTACAGTTTCCATTGCCTTTTGTTTATTATTGCTTATTTTATTATTATTATTATTATTGATCAACTCTGAGATTTCAGGACTGGGATTTGAGCTTAACCTCTGTAGTGAATCAAGTCTGTCACTGGTGAACTTGGGTAAGAGGCTATTTAGGTTCTAGTAATACTTATAATTCAATCTAGGTCAGAATTAAAGTGTTTTAATAGATTGAACATTTTACAGGTGTTCTCCTGATCATATTTTGTAATGTACAGAAATGAGTAAGCACTAGAAAGGTCTAAATACTAGAAGCGACGTCATATGTATGAGAACTAGTATCTACCGCATGCCTGTTCTTTATCTGTTGTATTCATCCCGTGTTTATTACATGCCTGCCGTGTGGCTGGCACTCTGCAGAGAGCTACTATTCCCTCATGAAGAAAACACCTGTGCTCTGGATGAAGAAACTTGGTGGATTATAGTCCTATCTAATTCAGAACAGATCTGATGAGGGGAATCGAGTGTTTAACTCTATAGATGTTAGTTTTGTTTTGTTTTTTTTTAAAGATTTTATTTATTTATTTATTTGAGAGCGAGAATGAGAGAGAGAGCGAAAGCATGAGATGGGGGAGGGTCAAAGGGAGAAGCAGACTCTCTGCTGAGCAGGGAGCCCGATGCGGGACTCGATCCCGGGACTCCAGGATCATGACCTGAGCCGAAGGCAGTCGCTTAACCAACTGAGCCACCCAGGCGCCCTATAGATGTTAGTTTTGTGAGGTCAGTGGAGTCTTTGGATGGAAATGTTGAATGTGCAGCTAGGGGTAAGTGTATCTGGAATTCAGAGAATTCTGGATGAGAGCGACTCTCTTCGGAGTTGTCAGCCTGTGCCTGCCATGATGTCCCTAGCCTGTGAAGAAGTTACCAAAATTGTCACCATTTCCCAGATCCTAAGACTGATGCCCAGGGAGGATAAGGAGCTGGAATGAAATCATGGCATATCTACAGTGACGGAACCTGGGTCCACGTGCAGGTGTCCTTTACTACACCATGTCCACACTCAGCTCTTTCTGTGAGCAATGGAAGCACAGCGACTCAGCTTCTTAGCTAATTGGAAAGTGGATCCCCTCCCACAAAAGGCAAGATGGCCTCTCAGAGGATGATGACAGATTTAGTAAAAATTATACATTAGTAATGGAAGGATGGTGGGATTATGGAGGCCCCTGGAGGACCTTTGGTGTTAAGTAGATTCTGGAAAATTTGAGACACCCATTGTTAAGTGATTTCAGTTTGCCTTTTACACTGGTGGAATATTTGTCCGTATTAATGAAAGTTTGGACAAGGGCTTGACCTGCCTTCTGCCATTTCCATCGCACAGAGTCCAGAAGGACCCAGGGTTTGTCTTCAGGTTTGGCATCATAAATTTTTTTCTTTTCTGCTTCCTCCAATTTCAGAACATCTTTTTCCAACAAGCCATGCAAAGCACCAGTAATGAGGTCTTTGCCCACAGTTTCCAAAATCTTAAATGGGTGTTTGTCGTGTGTGTCTTCTGTCAGAAATACAAACACTCCTTCAACTATAGGCACAACTTAAAGAGTTTTGCCCCGTCTCTAGAAAGTTCCCCGTTATGGGCAATACCCCTGAAAATGCCTTCTGATTATGTCCCCACTTGTCCCGTAAGGTATGTCCTCTCTCATTGTATCCACCGAGTTCTCTGAGCCCATCAGATTCACACTGGGCTGTGTTTAGTGATTCATCCCCACTGAAGATCTTTGGAGGGAGCTTCTCATCTTTCTTCTGTGACACTGGGCCTAATGCTAACTTCCTGGCCACCTACTGCTTTCATATTTCTCTTTCTCACAGTGATGATGATAATCCATTTGTAATATGTGCTCCAAGGAAAGGCCATGCTGTTGCCTAGAACTGTAAATTTTTTCCACTAGGCTGTGGGATCTTTTCTTTCTTCTGTATTGAATTTCCTTGGTAAAAGCACGCTGTCTTCAAATCCATATCTTTGTACCCACATCTCATGCCCACATCTTTGTGCTTAAAATACTTATAAACACTTGTATGCTTGCTGAATGCATAAATTAATGAAGAAATGAATGAATGAATGACTCTAGAGCCCTAATATTTTAAGAACTTATCTCAATAAGAATTCTTAATTGAAAATCATCTGATGACTAATCTTTCCGTATAGTAGATTAACTTGACACCAGGGTAATTTACTACTGTCTGGGATCATCTTCGCTGAAAGGGTTGTGTGTAGTGTCATTTCCATCCCAAAATTTTTGTCTAGCTTTAATTTAATGGTGGAACTTCTTAAATACCTATTCCTTCATATTTCGTGTATTTTTATAAGATCAGTAAAAGCAGGAATCTTGTTTGTCTTGTTCATTCCTCTCTAAACAGTCCATAGAGCAAGATCTATAACACAGTTGGCATGTGTCAAATATTTTTCTTATGGCCTAGTATACTAGCAACTTTGACAAAATTATTCAGTGAAATAGTCTTTTAAGCATTTATTGCATGCACACTGAATCAACTACTGCGATGGGATCTTACCTACAAATAAGTCAGGTGTGTCTAATTTCCTCATAAAGTTTAAAGTCCAACAGGGGAAAAGGAAGACTTAATTCTTTAATGACAAGAAAGATATAGTAGGAGTTATAGCTGAAGAACCATGGGCCACTATAGGAATCAGGACTCTGAAATAGACTAGCAGAAATAGACGTGGAGAGCAGGGTCTGGGTTTGAGAGAGGGATCAGTAAGCTTGGCCACTGCTTGAATGTTGGAAGTGAGGGAAAAGAAAACCCAAGATAATTCAGGTTTCTGGTTTGAATAACTGGGTGATAGTGGTGCCATTAACTAGGACAGGGGAAACGAGGAGAAGCGAGGGAAGGGAAGGATGACAAGCTCAGCTCCCTGAGGGAAACGTGAGCGCATATGTTCAGTAGGCACTAGAATGGTCAAGTGTGGTGTTCAAGTGGGTAGTCAGGTTGGGGACACAGATTTAGATTTGTGAGTGTGAACATGGTGGTAAAGCTACAGGGATGGCCTCTGCTAAAGCGCAGAGATTAAGAAAAGAGAAAGGCATAGGACCAATCCATGAGAGTAACCTGTCGCCCTCTCACTCTGGGGTCATCCTGTGAACACAGACTTAATGTCAAAAAAGATGAGGTTCAAAAAATGTTCTTGCTTGGAAAATACCATTACCTGTTGAAGGAAGAATTGCTGCTTGAGAGTCTGAGTTAAGTTGACTTTCAGATGGTGCACCTGAGGAAAGATCCAGGACATTAAAATAGTCACTTATCGTCTCTAACTAATCTCGCCGGACCTGTTGGACACTCCCTAGTGAACACACGTTCTGTGGGCCTGTTCAAGGTGCAGCTAACTTAGAACCACAGCCGTCACTGAGAAGCCAAAGCCTCTAGCCTGGCTGACTGAACGTTCCCCCTGGAGGCAGAATAAAGGAGTGTCTGCAAGTTACTCTCCATTTCTGCTTTCTAAGATGAAGGGGAATTGAGACAGAAACTGATGTAGAATCAAGAGGTCTCTTAATTCTCCTGTTTCAAGGTGGCTCCTGGGGTGACCACTGCTGCCTGACAGGTGCGTGCCATGTTGCGTGTCTAACTCAGAGCTGGCCTGGACTTTGGAGAGAAAACGAAAAAGAACAGGCATGTGCACATGGACACTTAGCTGTGATAAGATTTACCACAGCAGAAAATAAGGATGAGATGACCCCCTGGCCAACCCTCAGTGTTAAGTCAGTTTCCCAAGTGTCATTGAACAGGAAGGTGGTCAAGCCAGGATACACATGCAAACTGTCATCCTTATCATCTGTGGGCTCCTAAGTATGCTACTCCTCCAGCCCACAAAGGCCACCGTCTGAGGATGCATGTGCCAGGATCCCTGACCATCACCTCCATAATCTGCATCCGTCCTACTAGGTGGCAGAAGCCATACTCACAGGAGGAAAACAGTGGGAAGCCGCAGTTACACTGTTTGGTTGCATAAAATCACTCAAACCTGTTAATAGATCCTCTTGGGTCACTTTTATTATTGTTGATTTTAAGGACAAGACTTTAAATTTGTTGAAGGTTTTATGAGGATCTCAGTATGACAACACCCACCTAAGAAGCTTATTCCAGAAACTTTCAGAATTGGCATAAGCTAACAAATGAGAAATGCTCCCCAATCTTCATTTTATAGTACTTATTGAAGACACGATTTCCATAGACAAAATATGGTCCATTTCCCTGAATGGAAGGGAGTCACAGCATCAAGCCCAAGGCGGCACACTACAGTTTGTCCCATCCTTCCCATCTAGACTGCTGGAATGCATTAACCATCAGTGAATTCAAGAACATTCTCTGGGGGCGCCTGGATGGCTCAGTTGTTAAGTGTCTGCCTTCGGCTCAGGTCATGATCCCAGGGTCCTGGGATCGAGCCCTCCATCGGGCTCCCTGCTCCGCGGCAAGCCTGCTTCTCCCTCTCCCGCTCCCCCTGCTTGTGTTCTCTCTCTTGCTGTGTCTCTCTCTCTGTCAAATAAATAAATAAAATCTTAAAAAAAAAAAAAGAACATTCTCTGGAGGAGGCCTTTTTATGGCAATAGGAAGTAGGTCTTCTTATGACCAAGAACTTTCTTTTAGGAAGATCTCTCCCATTAAAGTGCATCCAAATATTATATCTCATTGTCATAGTCTATGGACCTACAGAAATTGGCCGATGGATGAGAGAGAGATGAAGCCACGAGGACCCTGACCAGGGAGGGACACGTGACAACTGGAGCGGCAGACTCCAGGCTAGTATGTCACAGTGGGTTGGACAAGTGCCTCCAGGCCAATCCCCAGGAAAAAAAAGCTTCTCATTTTCAAAGAACATCTTCTTTTTCTAAATGGCTTTGGCAAGTGCCTAAGAGACCAGGGTTGGACTCCACTGGCGCTCCTATCTTCGCTGTGGGGCAGGACTAAGTGACCATAGAAGGAGCTGTCCAGATGTCTGCACCTGGTCTTGGGCTCTTAGAAGAACCGGAGGTACAGGGGGGCTGGGCCTCATAGAGTGGTCCACAGCCCAGAACCACACTAGTGGACACTCTTACTCAAAAGAAAATGCGAGGAGGTACCTAGAAGGAAGAGTCCACTTAAAATCCTTACTTTTCTATAAGCAGTGAATTTATTCTGAGTGTTCCACCATCCCTGAAATATATTTTGTTCCTCCTGGAGAGTCAGATTTTGGAGAGATGTTGTAAAAAGTATCTGAGTCTTTATGTCAGATGCCTACATAAGTTCCCAGGGAGCCCTGGACTTTAAGGAGAGAGAGAGAGAGAGACTGAGTCACTGAGTCAGTGCTTTGCCAGGATGACTAGAGAATATAGTATGAAGCTTTTCAGACTGTCCTCATGAAGTTCCACAAAGGAGGTATGGCATATTTTGGATGGGAAGGGAGTGTCAATCAGAGGAAGGCTCCTGAGGTCGGAGGACCAGGAACAAAAGGGAAGAAGCAGGAGACTTGCGGTAGAGCTACTGATCCAATAGCTCAGATTCCGGAGGCCAGGAACTGGGAAGTTGTCTGCAAACCAACCTGACCAAGGAAGAAAGCAAACGTTGGGCACAAGGACACGGGCCCGCCATGCACCTCAGTGTGAGGAATTGACCCTTACCTGAGGAAAGGCCCATCTTCTCTGCAAGGAAGGAGTCCTCTTCACGAATATAACAAATAAAAATATTGCACGCCTGTGACCCTTTCCGAACGACAGAGTCAATCAGAGCTCGGGCCTTATCCATCACCGTAGCATTTTCATACCGCACTCTCTCCATCTCCTCCTGGTTCAGCACTCTTTTCTCTAAGAGCTCATCCAGCAAGCCGTTGAGGGTCCCTGTGTTCACTGAGCTGACAAACAGCTTCCGCTTGTCCTTCAGGGTCTTGTCTGAGTGAAGCACAAGGATTCCTCAAGTCATGAAAACAGTCTCATTTCCTCTCAGGTCAGCACCAAGGAGTAGCCTGCTTTAGACCTGACGTTCCTCCCCACGCAGCGCAGGACCCCTGAAGACCCCCCACGGTCTCTCAGTGTCCCTTCAGCATTGACCCTGGGCACTCACTGAGCAGCCTGAGGACAGAGGCGCTCTCCCGCCATTTGCATCTGGAAACCTGGGATCTCCCCCACATCCCCCACATGTACTCAACTCCGCATAAGAAAATAATGAAGAGCGATGTCCCATGTCCTTTCCCCAGCCACTTCGGCTGTCACACTCAGGCCTTTAACATTCAGCTAGGACCGCAGAGCATCCCCAGGATGCCAGTGAAGCCCCAGTTCCCTCCTGGCCCTGGCCTTGCCTTTCCTCAGGCTTTGAGGAGTCTCCCGGGCCCTCCTTTGGCCTTCCCAGCTGCTGCCTGGCGGCCCCCACCCCCCGTTGTGCCCACCCGCACAGTCACAGAACTGTAGACCAGCCAGGCCTGTGCTTCCCCCAGACATGCCCTTTCAGATGGTCGGAGACTCACCAGCCATGGCTTTTCTCTCTCGGCTTCGAAGGACAGTATGAAACTGAAAGCATATCCACCTTCCCTTCCAGCAGGGTGTGTGTGCTTATTGAGAAATACCCACTGCTCATGCACAATCATCCTGTTGTGTTTTCCACCCTCCCCGCCCCCACGAAAAATAAGTCAGTTCCCCGAAACCTAGCCTGCATCGACGAGTATATCTCTGGGAAATTTCTTTCCCTGGCACTTGGATGAGATCAGAGAAGGAAGGGAGGGGGGCTCGGAGAAAAAGTGGAAAGTGGGAAAGTGCACACAGGGTTTGACTCACACAGCACTGACTCTCCCATTGGTTAGGAATTAGTAAGTGTGATCTGGAGAAGTCGCTCCTACTTTGGCATCTTAGTCCATCCAGGCAGTGAGCACGAAATACCATAGACGGATGCTTCTGAAGGAGAGGGATTGATTTCTCAGGGCTCTGGAGGTTGGGAGTGCACACTCAGGGGCCAGCACGGCAGGCTGGGCTGTGCAATGCGGTGGCACTCGCACTCGGGGTCACAGGCTGCTGACTGCTCACCCAGCCGGTCCCCACCTCGCGGAAACAGGCAAAGTGTTGTCTGGAGCCTCTCTTTTAAGGGCTCTGCCTTCATGACCTGATCAGCTTCCAAAGACCTCAGCTCCTACTAACAGCACCTCGGGCATCAGGTTTTAGGCACATGGATTCTTGGGGAGACACAGACACTCAGTCTGAAGCATTTGGAGAAGCTGAGCGCCTGCGTCCTGTGCCCCATCCCGCAGCTCTGGGCAGCGTTCCTGTGAAGCTGTCTTGCTTTTAGGAATGGAAACAGTTGGCACCAGAATCAAAAGTTTTCTTTTCTATTGCTCTCCCATGGCAGAGGGCTCTGTTTTGAGGGACACCATAGAGACTAAAAGTCAGGCTCTGGACTCAGAATATCTGACATAGCAGTCTAACCATTCATTCCTTATATAATCTTACGAGAATAAGGACCCAGAGTCATTAAAAGAGCCTCTGTGTGTGGGTGGGGGGGGCGTGTGGCTGTGTGCACGTGTGTGCAATACGTGAATTAAATATTCACAGCTGTAGTACTGTTGTTCTAAAACTGTGTAATTAAAAACAGACTTGCCTTTTGACGTGTGAGTCACCAGCTTGGCTTCCTGTGTTCCAGGATAAGTGTTAGATTTATATTAATTAGAATAAAATTCACCGTGTAGATTCTAATCTGAGCTTTTTCTCGGGATACTTTGATTTTACTTTGCTTCTTATCCCACACACTTTGGGGCACAGCCTTGCGCTCCTTGACACAGAGAGACGTTGCAGGGAAGGAAGCAGAAATGATGGGTTCCCTGCTGCAAGGAACCTGTCGTTCCTGCTTCCTTCCTGCTTTTATATGTATATATTTTTGAAACACCTTGAGGATTTCGCATGAGGTTCTCTGCCTGAGCCGGTCATGGAGCAGAAGCCTGCTGGGGTGGCATCCAGGCCTGGGGATGCGGAAATGCAGGTGTGGGTCGCGAGCGAGAGCCACTCCATAGCAAAGGCCGCTCACAGTAGAATGAATACTTTATGAGTCCAGTTATATAAAGTTCTAGAGCAGGAAAACCTAACGTCCCCTGTTGGAAATCCCATCACTAACTGCCTGAGGGCGAGGCAAGGGGAACTGAGCGTCATGGGCAGGAGGTCACCTTCGGCGGGGCGGGGATGGAAATCCCATTCTGCGCCCCGAATGGGATAACATTATAGTAGAACACACATTCATCAATAATCACAGTGCACCATTAAGAGGGATGCATTCTATTTCTTGTAAATTATGCCATGACAGCACTGAATTTTAACCACTAAAATCAGCGGTTATAAGGATTGCCTGCATTGGAATGGAGTTTCTTCCCTTTTCTTCTGGATGCACTCAAGCCAACCACAAAGTGGTCAAAAGTGGTAAGAGGGAGAGTTTTCATTAGTGACTGAAACAGGGACGCCCACAGGTAGATGGGGGTTGTAGACAGAGTGGAGATAATTTATAGAGATGATTAGTGTATCAACTAAGATACGTACCTAGCTAATAGCCTTACATGGAAACAGTCATGTTAAAATAAATTAGTGTTGCAGTCGGATTGTAAGCAGTGTTTAAAAGGAACATAACGATTCAGCAATCCTCATGTCACAATGGCCTGGGGTAGCCTGTCTCTGGGGTAGCCTGTCTCAGCAACACTACCGTTTCTGATATTAGCACTTGTGGGAAGCTCATGCACAGAGGGCATTTAGAACATTTAGAAAGCCACTTCCACTCTTAGTTTATCTGTCACGCGTTCTTCTTTATATTTTTAGAGCCGTTTAGACATGACGATTAATGCATCTTAGTGAGAGCACTCACCAAATACAAATTTTTTTTTTCCTTCACCTAAAACCTCCCCTTTTCCTCATCCTATCGTCACAGACTTTGAGGCCCAACAGCCCTGGGATTAACTTGCATTCCTTAGCTGTAGATCTTGGAAAGTTACTCACCATCTCTAAGCTTCTGTTTCCTTACCTATATGGAGAGGGAGGGCTCGCAATCATTCTTACTTTCCAGGATGGAATGGCATGAATACAGATCAGGCCCCAGTGCTTCCCATCTATCAGCAGTCCTGATCTATATCCCGGAAGGAAGGTCATGTCAAAATACACTTCTTTGTAAAATGCTTTCTTTCTTTTTTTTTTTGTATCTCATGGCCTCAGCAACTGTGTACAGTAGACAGGTTCCATAAGGATGGATTCCATTTAATGAATGAGAAGACCCAGGTGAGCAGCTGGTTCGGAGACTCTGCAAGCACAAGCTGTGGAGCTTGAGTGAGAAGACGGGTCCCCCCTCCTTTCAGGCCCTGCTCAGGTGTGCGGCACTCAGCCTCCTGCTCTGGGCAGTGGGAGGACCCGTCTCCGCACTTGCTGCTGGGAAATGGAAGATAATTTGAGGAGATAAAGTGTAAGCATTGAGAAGGACCAGAATGACAATAAATGAGAGCATAGATAAAAGTGCTGTGAGCTGTCAGGAGAGAGTCAATTATAAATGACCTGGAGCAATTAGGGATGCCCACAGAGCCCGCAGCTGCAGAGGGTAAGGGTTGGGGATCGGTGACGGAGGAGAGCGAAGATGACTAAGTGGAGACATTTCTGTGTTCTAGGTACTGAAATAGGTTCTTTCCCCCACTCAGAAACGCTGGAGAATTAGTAGTAGGAGCTCAGTTTTAGAGATCAAAACACTAAGGCCCAGAGTGGACAAGTCTCTCTCAATAGTAGAGTCCATGAGTACATGGTGTCATTGGATTGCTTTACTCTAAAGTCTCTTATCTATCAGTAATCTATCTATCATCTATCTTATGTATCTCTCTATCATCATCTACCATCTACAAAAAGTAGACATGTGCAACCAGAACAACCCAATGAGGAGAATAATATAAACAAAATGCTGAGGCCAGAATCCTAGGAAGGAGGGAAAAACAAAATTGCTTGAATCAAAGGGTGTTTGTTTGGGATCGGGGGAAGTGCATTTTGAGGGGTAGATTAGGCCTAGATTGTGATGATTTACAAACAGGCAGCCTTAGTGAGGAATTTAAAATGGAAACTGATGTGTCAGGCAATGGGGAGCCAATGTGGATTCTGGAGTAGAAGAGTCATAATGACATGCCTCCCAAGTAGCTATTTTGCATCGAGTGCTTAACAAAAACTAGGCCCTGGGATACTTCAGACACACCTTGTCTGGTTGCACTTCGCAGATACTGTGTTTTGTTGTTTTTGTTTTTTTTTTTACAAACTGAGGGTTTGTGGCGATCCTGCATCAAGCAAGTCTGCAGGTGCCATTTTCCTCACAGCATTTGCTCACTTTGGGTCTCACAATATTTTGGTAATTCTCACAATATCTCAAATTTTTCATTATTACTGTATTTGTTAGGGCGATCCGTAGTGAGGGATTTTTGATGTTGCTATTCTAATTGTTTTGGGATGCCCAAAGTGTGCTCCTGGAAGACCACAAACTTAATCAGTCAGTGCTGTGTGTGTTTTGACTGCTCCAGCACCCAGCTCTGCCCCAACTCTCTCCTTCTCCCCCAGCCACCCTACTCTCTGAGACACAGCAGTATTGAAATCAGTCCGATGCCTAACCTCAGTGACCTCTGACAGCTCAAGTGACAGGAAGAGTGACACTTCTCTCACTTTTCAACCGAAAGCTAGAGATAATTAAGCTCAGAGAGGAAGGCATGTCAAACGCCAAGATAGGCCGACAGCTAGGCCTCTTGACCACACAGTTAGCCCAGTTGTGAACTGTTAAAAAGAAAAACACAGGCCCAACATGGTGTCATTTAGGACAAGTCAACAACCTGGGGCTTCACCCCTAACCTAATTGCAGTTTCAGACTTCCCCAGAAATGTTGTCTTAAATGGTCAGCCGAGGATTTTCTGCTTCAGTGATGTGATCTGTCACATGAGCCCTCTTAATCCCCCACCAAAGGAAGCTGAGGTCTCATCCACGTAATAAGGCCTCCTGCCCTTACCCACTAAGGGAAGGTGACCTTGCCTTGAGCAATCCTTTCTTTTTCTTTTGCTCATGACTTTCTTGGCCCATCCTCCTTCCTATAAAAACCTTCCATTTTGTACACTTCCTCAGAGCTCCCCTCCATTTGCCCGATGGGATACTGTCTGCCTCCTAAATTGATTAACAAAAGTAATTAAACCTTCAGAGTCATGCAGTTGAACTTTTGTTCTTTAGCAGATTTGGTGGCAGCGTTGGGACCCGAAGCAAACCTCTGTCAGCACTTGGGGACAAAGAGAAACACAGACATGGTGCCCTGCAAACAGGTTTGAGTTCACTGTCTTTTTTGCCATTTCCAAGGCCCGTTGGTGAGTTCCTGTTGGTCTGAGCTCTGGTCTTTTTGCGTTGGAGCTCTAGATCTAATTAGCCTTGCAGCCCAGGGTTCACAGAGCCCTCGAGAGTAACAGGAGGCTCTAGCAGAGTGCCGGCCCTTCGCCCTTGGTTCAGCCCACAGCTCCATGTTAGAGCCCCTTCTACAGTTGTATTTGGCAGTCTCCTTGAACTGGGGTGTCCTGGCTTAGTCCTGTCTCCAGGCCTAGTCTGCGCTCCCCATTTCCCTGAAGCCTGCTGAGTTGGTCCACATTGAGAATTGCTCATGGTCACCGGAGGACTGGACAGGGTCACAGCCAAGAACTCGCCTGGGTCCGGGACCAAACTGGGTTTGATTTCAGCTCAACTGGGGCCAGTGCAGGGCCTCTGGGATTGCTTTAAATAAAGGCCACTTGCCGCTAAAGGGAATCTCGGGAGCCAAAAATAAAGCCACAGACACTGATGGGCACAGGTCAGCATTTAGAGGCTATTAGAGCACTCACCATCTCCAAGGATCCGTGATAGGATAAGTTGGTCACGGGACGGCTTGGACAGGCACTAGGTTACCTGCCAATCAAGAACATTTCCGTGCAGTGAGGTACACTGTAAAGCACCCCCCAGGTCCCTAGCCCTGTGGGGGTCATTTAGGACAAGTCAACAACCTGGGGCTTCACCTTCATCTCTATTTAGGTATTAGTTTGGCTCTGAGGAACCCAAAGGCCTAGTGAGAAGATGGACGAAGTTTTATATCCTTCCAGCACACCTGCTTATTTTATGTGTAAGAACCATAGTCCCGAAAGTTGCCGATATCTAGCAAGATGGAAAAATTTTACCAAAGATGACCTGGAATTACAATGGCCAGTTGTCAGGGACATTCTCATTAAATAAGATCATTTAAGAAATGCCCTTGAAAGCAAACAAAAAAACAGAATGGGATACTTACTTTAATTGCCATGTAGCAGGCTCCAAAAGGTTTCAAAATTCCAAAATAGTTTCGTTGAAAGATTTATTGCTAAAGGCTAATGAAAAACTCAAGAGGGCAAAGGTACCTGTAACAAAAGGCCTTAAGACGATTTTGCATCTCCTGTCCTTGCAGGACCAGAGGTGTGGCTCCAGGAACAATTCAAAGCCTACCAATATATTTTTTTTTTTACCAATTCCAAAACCTCCCTGTTTAATCTCACAAGACTCCCAAGCATTGTAAAAACTCTGGCCTTTACTGGAACAAACCTCCTTCTAGGAGGGGCTTGTGTTTTTCTCCTCTGCCTTTGAAATGTAAATTAATTGGAAAAAATGAAATTAAAGGTTGCTGCAATTGGCCCTTCCAAAAAAAAAAAAAAAAATGAAATGTAAATGATCTATCTGGTCTCGGAGACTCTTATCAAGGCTATCTCTTTAAAATGCAGATTTGAAGGCAGTAATTCTTATCAAAAAAACAAAAGGGGAAAGGTCTTTTGGAACTGGACTTGTCAAGGACAAATGCAGATCCTGTGTCTTCTCCACAAATACTGGTAGAAAAAGCTTTAACCATCTAGGCAGGTAATTGTACCTTTTCCCATCTACCGGAAAAACAAATTTGGATCCAACTTTTATAATGAGTGAGTTTTGTTCATGGCAGTGGTTTTAAAAACCGAAGCTATGAGGTCTCGGTTTTTATCTGTATGTTCATGTGTTCCTATAAATGTGTTGCAGATGTGTGTTTACCTCCAGATGGTATTGCCAACAATTTGTAAAAGGTCTCTCTTTCATAGTCTTAAACAAACAGGCACTATGTAAATCACTATTCATGAAAACTCTAAGAAATGTCACAGAAACTAACCCAAATGTTTTCCAAGTTCACGTATCCTGGGATAATCTTCAGTAAATTAAAGTTAGTTTCAGTTTGTTGGTTTATAGTCCTGTCTTTAGAGTTATCGACAATGAACACAGTGCAGTTAAACAAATTAAATTATGTATTATAATTACCTGAATGGGTTTTGGAGGTAACTTGAAACTTTAGAGCCTAGCTAGGTTAAATCCCAAGACGGAAATTGATTGAGTATTTAGATCATTTCCAAATAAGATAAAATAATGAAATAGCAGTTACTACACTAAAGAGGAAAAGCATAGGACAAAATCTGATTGCAGAAGTGAAAGCTGTAGACAGTTGGTGGGACAGGAGTCTTTGAAAAGGAACTTTAATGTGTGGTCAAGCAGGCTAAGATTAAAATGAAATTATAAATGAATTTTAATATCAGAAGTAGGTTGGTGCAAAATTAGAACTTAGTTTTCTTTCTAAGAGGACAAAGTTTTCTTGGACTATTGGTCAGCTTTTGTTTGATAAGAGATTGTAAAAGGTTTTTTTGTTGGTTTTCCTTTTAAGTAATATGCCTGGAGAGCAAAATTTCTGGGTATTGTCAAGATAATTTTACGTGACTTTATGAGGTCTTTGATTCCTTAAGAAAGCTGAACTCTGTTAAGAAAAGCTAAGGTTTTATTTTTTTGTTTGCTTTTTCAGCTTTTAACTTTCTGTGTTTGCAGAATCTTTAACTGTCAGTGGCTAAGTAGACAGTTTGTTGTTTCAGTGACCTGTGGTCCTATTTGACCAAGTGTTGTTGGGTTTTTTTGTTTGTTTTTTGTTTTTTTTGCTTGTTGGTATTTTTGACAAACTAATCAAAATCGAATTGTAAATGAAGTCTTTTGGGCCTGGAAATACTTTGGGATTTTTTTCCAGAGTATCCTTGGGACATTTCAAAGGATTTGTTCAATTAACCAGGCTTATTAGATAATGTTAAAATACATGGGAAGTACTGACAAGTAAGAAATGATACTAGGTCCTCTTTATGTTGTATTTGTACAGGTCTGTAAGTGTTCTAGAAAATCTGTGAAATACCTAGAAATCTGATATGTCCTGGTATAACGTTATCATTTGTAATTATCCCCTTACCTTCTGAATTGCTGTCATCAGAACTGAGGCTCACAGGGAAAGGACTGAACCAGAGTATTAAGGGATGCCCCTGCTGACTTCCATGTAGAGTTTATAAAGATTGTGGCTCAGGGGCATGAAGTCCATGCTGCTTCTGCAAAAAGCGACCCCTTGGAGCCAGATTTTTGCCATCCTGATGTTCGTGTGACATGGCAACAGTCTGCTCCTGCAGCAGAGAAATTAAGATGGACAGACAATGCCTGTAAATTAAACAGACAGGGCTCTGGGAAACCCAGGATGGCCAGTTGATTCTCCCTGGCGTTCTGGCAAATTGGGGGGGGTGGGGCGGGGGTTGCAATCCTTCACCTTAAATGCTTAGTGCATTTAAAATGACTGAAATTATGAATTGGTGAGGAGACTTCTATAAAATTGCAAAAACTGACAACCAGCGATGCCTGACCTGTTAGGTCTATCATTTTGGAAAAACTACTTTTGCTCCCGGAGGCTTCAGACCGTTTCCCTCTGGACCCTTTGAACACCTGCAGCTAGGCTTCATCTGGCTACCACTCAGTATGAGTTATCAATATGTTCTTAATGCGTGTGTGTTTTCTGGATGGACTGAAGCTTTCCCCTGCTGTGAGGCTGATGTGCTTACGTGGCTGAGAAACTGTTAGAAAATGTGTTTCCCACTTGGGGTTTGTTCTCCATGATCTCCATTGATCGGAACACCCACTTCACTGGGCAAATAGTATGAATGTAATGAAAACCCTGCCAGCTTCTTAAAATTACCACGATACGATCATGTCAATCATCAGACAAGGTTGAGAGAACTGATAGGATCCTCCAACTTAAAATTTCTAAACTTGCCAAAACTGCTGGACTTCCTTGGTCTAAGGCATTGCTTCTGGTCTTGCTGTGTGTCCACAGTTTGCCGTTGGGAAAAAACATACTCCACATGACATGGGCACCTGCAGACTGGTGTCTAATGGTATACAAATTTCTGCTGATCCCTGTTGTCTCCTGCTAGGATGACCAGCTCCTGTAAGTCTCCAACGCCTTACACTCAAGCCTATCATCAACAGGTTCAAGAAGTTTTCCCAGGTCCCAATTCAAAGGACCCTATTCGTCCCAGTCTAGAGCCTGGTGAACTGGGTATTCTGGAAATGTCATGAGAGGGAGACAGCTCTCGAACCCCATAAGAAGGGACCTTACCAAGTGCTCCTGACGACTAACGCTGTTAAAAACCACAGGATGCTGAAGATGTCGGAAGCAAATCTAGGAGGAAGGCAAGTAGCTGACATCCAGGTAGACTGCTTCTGCCCAAGACTTCATATTTTAACTAATCATGAAACCCTTTTCCTTTTCATCTCTGTTCCTCTGGCCCTGGCCTAGAAAGATAACACCCTCATCTGTATCTCTCAGGGCACTGCTAAGGAGGTGGCACCTGGAATTTAGATTTGAGGCTGGGAGACAATCTAAGTGTACTGCCTGTTTTTCAGAGGCAAAGTAAGACATCTTATTGGTCAACTCCCCTGACTTTGCATTGTCTGAGTTAGAGAAGGCCTACCAAAGAGGCTTTCATGATTCAGGATTCACTCCTTCGGCAGGTCCCTACTTCCCTGCCTAGCGATAGATGTAAATGGGCTATGATCAAGAACTTCTAAATTCCTGCAATTTCAGAATCCACTGCTAAAGCAGTAGTTGCCCATTAAAAATCCTTAGTCTCTCTCGCCAAACTTCTTGAAAATAGGATATCCTTTAAATAAGGAAGGAGGTGTCTGTGCTTAACCAACACTATGTTCTATACTCAGATTGACCCTGATGGGGAAGTTGAAATTCACTTATGTAAGATTACTGAGCAAGTCACTTGGCTTAAAAGAATGACTCTTTCAATGGGTTCTTTCTTTAATTGGTTTGGATCCTAGGGACAACGGCTCTGAAGTATACTGCAAACATTGGGAAATACCTTGCTTACAGTTATCATAAAGCTCTTCCTGGTGCATTGTATCCTCTCAAAAGCTCTTTTTTTTTTTTAAGATTTTATTTATTTATTTGAGAGAGAGAGAGCATGAGAGGGGGGAGGGTCAGAGGGAGAAGCAGACTCCCCAGCAAGCAGGTAGCCCTATGCAGGACTCGATCCCAGGACTCCAGGATCATGACCCGAGCCGAAGGCAGTCGCTCAATCAACTGAGCCACCCAGGCGCCCCTCTCAAAAGCTCTTAATGCATGTTCATGGCCACTAACTACCAAGCACATGATCTCCCTAAGACTGGAACATTGGAGGAGAAGCAATGAGAATGACTGACTTCTGTGACCCTGTGAATATCACAGAGATTAAGCAAAAATGGGATGACCTATGGATGCCACACAGAAGGAACAACAAACATTTCAGCAATTTCAAAGCTCGAGCTGAAAGTGGGTCTAATGCCTTAAATTTTTATCACCTCTCTCAGGTAAACTGAGAGTCTGACCAAAAGAGGGGAAATTGTTACAAAGAAAACCACCAGCCTACAATGGAATCAATCACTTAGGACAAGTCACCAAATGGGTTTAATACCTAACTTGATTGCATTTCCAGCCGCCCCCAGAAATGTACTGTTAACCTGTCAGTCAGGAATATTCTGATCAGCATCAGTGAGGTAATCTGTCTCATGGTCCCTCTCCATGTGCCAAAGGAAGGTAATCCACCTAATAAGACTCTCTCCCCCTCTCCCTGAGGGAAGCAGACCTAACCTAGAACAATCCTTTCTTTTCTTTTGCTAATAACTTCTTTTGCCTGTCCTCCCACCTTCAAACACCTTCCACTTTGCACGACTTCTTGCCACTCCCCTCCACTTGCTAGCTGGGATGCGGCACCGTTCGTGGATCTCCTAATAAAGCCAGTTCAATATTCAGATTCATTCAGCTGAACTTTTGTTCTTTGACAGAACACAAAAGAAAAGTCTTGATAAAAATTAAAAGTGCTACTCCAGTGAACATACAAGTGATAAGAAAGAGAAACAGTGGGGCTCCTGGGTGAGTCAGTCAGTTACGCTGCTGACTTTGACTCAGGTCGTGATCCCTGGGATCGAGCCCCAGGCTGGGCTCCCTGCTCAGCGGGAAGTCTGCTTCTCCCTCTGCCCCTCCCTCTGCCCCTCCCTCTGCTTGCGCGCTCTCTCTCTCTCTCTCTCTCTCTCTCTCTGTCTCTGTCTCTCTGTCACTCAAAGAAACAAAATCTTAAAAAAAAAAAGAACTATGCCAAACCTACTCTGCCTGTGCTCTAGAAATGGAACAAGAAAGCCTGGATGACAGCTTGTCTGTTTACAGCATGGTTTACTGAACATTTTAAGCCCATCGTTGAGACCTTCTGCTCAGAATAAAAAGATTTCTTTCAAGGTATTACTGGTCATTAACAATGCCCCTGGTCACTCAAGAGCTCTGATGGAGATGTACAACAAAATTAATGTTGTTTTCATGCCTGCTAGCACAATATCCTTTCTGCAGTCCATGGATCAAGGAGTCATTTCAACTTTCAGGTCTTAGCATGTAAGAAATACATTTTGTAAGGCTGTAGCTGCCATAGATAGTGTGGTTCCTCTGATGGATCTGGGCGGAGTACCTTGAAAACCTCTGGGAAGGGATCACTCTTCTATATGCCATTAAGAACATATGTGATTCATGGGTTGAAGTGAGAACATCAACATTAACAAGAGTTTGGAAGAACTTGATTCCAGCCCTCAGAGATGACTTTGAGGGGTTCAAGACTTCAGTGGAGGAAGTCCCTGCAGATGGGGTGGAAACAGCAAGAGAACTAGAATCGGAAGTGGAGCCTGAAGATCTGCTGATCTGCTCTGATCTTGTGATCAAACTTGAACGGATGGGGAGTTGCTTCTCGTGGATGTGCAAAGACAGTGGTTTCATTGAATGGAATCTACTGGTGAAGGTGCTGTGAAGATTGCTGAAGTGACAACAAAGGACTTCCTATGCTACAGAGAACTCGTTCCTGACAGGAAGAGTCCCTTGATGAGGCCGACTTCACTCTTACTTTAAGAAATTGCCACAACCACACCAAACACCCCGATCAGTCAGCAGCCATCAAGAGAGACACAAGACCCTCCACCAGCAATAAGACCGTGACTGGCTAAAGCTCAGATAATGATGAGCATTTTGAGCAATAAAGTATTTTGTAATTAAGGCAATGTACATTGCTTTTTTGTTATTGTTGTGTTTTGTTTTTTGTTTCTTTGTTTGCTATTGCATACTTAGTAGACTACCGTATAGTGTAAACAAAACCTTTACAGAGCCGCATGCGGGTTAGAACAGAAGGCAAACATGAGTGACCCTCAGACTCCCATCGTGAGCATTGATGTGTTTTTTTGACCTTCACAGATTTGATTTCTTTTGGTGTTGATTATTTATCAGAAGTTAAAAATTGTGAGATTTTAAATACAATTTTGGATCACGGGCTTCTGTTGCCTGAATTTCCACAGCACAGTAATTACCTGGAACTGAGTCCATATTGTACATTCCCAGATTCATATGCTCTCCTGGTTTGCCTGTACCCACATAACCCGATTAATGCAGTTAATGTCTCTTGCAAAGCCTGTGGGTTGTTTACATTTATGGCCTCTGCTGGGGAGATTACAGGCCAGACTTTGGACCAAGCCATTCTTAACAATCTCAACACTTTACACGGTGCCATGATTGCAGGGTAATTATCCAACTCAAGTCTCAATTTCCCTTCATGGAAACTACCACCCTTGGAGAAGTTGTTGGATTAAATTTAATGCATGAAAATCAATATCATCTATTGAACAGCAGGTGTCCAGTAATGTTAATTATAACCTTAATATAACTCTTCAAGTATCTATAATACTAGTAGAATATAGAAGTATCCTGAGAAAAGTTCTCCTGAGAGAGAAACAGTGTATTTCCACAAGGAGTTCAAAAGATTGAATAATTACATCCATTTCAAGGGTAGAGGGAGGGTGACATGGATGTTTTGTTGAGTAAGAAAGAAAAGAAATTTAAGGCATCCATAATACAACATACTCCTCACAAGCAGTGTGGTATGTGGAGCTGATTTGGACTGTGAATCTGAGAAAATCACCATCAAATGCACGGCCCCAGAGCCCACGTGGCCTGAGTGCCCCTGAGGTGCAGAGCCCGGCACGTGGCCAGTGTCCCACATCAAGCCACCATGCCTCCAGTTCTTTCCACTTCACTGTCTGGAGATGGTCCCCAGAGAGCTGAGGGCTGCTCAGCTGTGAGCACACCCACCCAGAAATTTGGGTGCAGGTCTGGGCTCCCTGCTGAAGGCAGACTTAACCCCATGGAGGCCAGTGGTCACTTGGTAACTGCCTCCCAATTCCCCACCTTCTGCTAAGGTGGATTCTACACGATTCAAGAGGCTCTCCCAGGGAGACTGAAAACTGGTTGCTCAGAAGAGGAATGAATTCATTAATAAGACTTGTTTGGGTGATTTTTTTCCCTTGCATCTCCCTTTCCCAGTACTGCTTCCTGGGAACCCCTTCCAAATAGGCTGTGTGCATGCAAAGCCCAGACTCCGTCTATGCTTTCAGGAGCGTCTCGGTTGAGACAGTTGGGGTCCCCGCCCCAGTTGTCATGCTCCCCTCATCCTCATCTTTGCTGAGCACTTACTGTGTGGAACGGCTGAGCTTCATTTCCTGCATATATCCTCTTTGGTAGTATTAATACTCCGTACAGGTGAAAATTTGTCACCAAGATTAATGGCATATGTAGTCACACATCTAATAACAAAGGTCAGTTTGAGTACATATCCAGATTAGGTTAGCATCCAAAGTCTGCTCTAAACAGAGCACGAGACGAATTCATCTGTAACAGCCGGTGCATCTCTGCACAATGTTCTTGCCTTGGCTTTTAAAGCCTGAAACTGTGTTACTGATAACATCTTATCAGACATACTCCCCACTCCTGTTCACTAACTTTTGGCAAACCACGCTGCTGAATAATCCCTGAGGTCTTTGTCTTGTCCACCTAGTCAGACTGCAAGCTTTTTGTTGCTTGAGTTTTATTTTGTGTTTGTCTGGGGGATCTCTACATTTTCCTTTGATTCTTCTACCACCCCTTGCAGAGGTCATTAAATGATAGATAAACTGCCCGTGGCAGGGAGACACAGGCTTTGTTTCTGCGGACAAGTTCCGTGGAAGGCGAGATAGTACAGAGAGGATCACATAAAACACATGCAAAAATCGCTGTAAAACCTAAGACACTCATTTCAGCTACTGAAATGTCCTCACTAAGGTCTGCATATTGTACGGCCTCCTGCCCTTTCCATTTGGGGATTTGTTGAAGTCTGGGTACTGGTGACTTAAGCTGGTAAAAACTGTCTAGAAAACTATTTTTAGAGGTCTTCCACCCTTGAGCTCGAAGGGAAGAAAGCAAAAAAGTTTTCCTCCCATGGGAATTGTTAATGGTGCCCTCTGGGTCCCCTGAAGAAGTAATCCCCAGTATTCTAGTGACTTCTTCACCCATACATGTTTTTTCACAGAGCAGATTGTTTTCAGTGCTTGTTACTCGCTGAAAAGGATGAAGAAAATGTTGGTGTAATCATCCTATTTTCTTTCTCTGCAGTAGTCTCCTTTCTTCCCCATCATTGTCTCTCTGCTGTCTCTCCCCTGCCGCCCCCGCAAACGCGTGCGCGCACACGTGCACGCACACCTGTACTCTCATTCAAAACCCACTGCCTCACTTTCCCACAAATAGTCAAGGCTATATTCTGCTTTCTCTGAAAAGAATGCTAATTTAGCACAATAGGTTTTGAAAACATATAACAAACTCCCCATTGTCCAGCAGTAAAATACCGGATTAAATATTCACCTTCAAGTTGCCTATCGCTTTCTAGCAAGATAAATGCAGCAAGAAGATAGGGTCCCCAGTGCACCTGCGCAGCTCAGAAGGGGGGTGGGCTGAGGAGAAGGCCGTTGTGATAAGAGGAGACCAAGCAGGGCGAAGCATGGAGATAGGAAATGAGAGAAAAGCCAACGGAGGATTCAGCATAAGGGTTAATGCCGCCCACGGGGGCCTGGCTGGTCACAAGGCTATGCAGAGGGACCTGTTAGTTGTGTTAAAGGCCACCAGATGGAAGCTGTTGTTATGTTTTCAGTAGGCGTCTAATGTGTATTTCCCACAGAATGTTCCGGCTTCAACAGTGGTGGCTCTAAAATACTGTGCAAGAGGGGCTTGTGGGTGGCCGTCCACTTGAGAGCAAAAGGAATTGTTTTGAATTGTTTTTCTTAGATCTTATTGCTTAGGGCAAACCTGTCTTGCCCTCACACCTGTGTTCTTGATCCGTGAGCACACTGCCAAAGCATCCTCAAAGTGTGATTCCTTTACCAAAGCGTCTTTCTTCCAAGAAGCTATCTGATTACACAGGAAAATGAAGCCCCGACCCCTCCCTCTGGTGTCTCACAAATACACACTTTCCGTCAGTCAGCGGACATACCTCCTCGGGGGAGGGAAGCACTGAAAATTTTCACCTGCTGTAGGTGGTGTCCACCCAGAATAATTGTTTCCTAGCCCTTATGACCAACAAACTCAAGAAGGAAAAGAACCACATTATGTTTTAGTTTAGCTTCATAAGAAACTCATCGAAAGTGCACAAACCTGGAAAATCCAATAAATGTTTGGTCTTGGTTCCTGGTCTTCCACCCTTTGCTACAATCTTTGCTGGAAATTTTAGTTCTTGGCATGAGATGACAACATAGAAACCCTCCCAAGGTTTCTGGAAGACAGTACTTCATTATTTATTACTAGATGCACAAGGAAAATAGAGCATCCTTGGAATTAGTGGCCATTTCCCTGCTCTGCAGATGCCACCACCCTGTGCTGATCCCTCAGGCAGCAACAGCTACAGCCTGTCCCAACCTGCACATTTTGTCCTGAGAGACTATATTTATTATCAGTACTTTCATGAACATTTTTTGAGGAACCTTTTTTCCTGGCAGTGGAGTATCTGTCCGTGGGTTTTGTCTCGTCCTCTCCCAGCGAGGAAAGTCTGTTCATTACCTTGGGTAATTATCGTAGACCTGGCTCTGACAAACTAGCAAATGGGTGAGTGCATTTCCAAGAGGTGATGCTCTTAAAGGCTGACTGAGGACTTGCTTGCCCATTAAAGCAGAACCCATGAGCTAAAAGCAACCAAGTGGACTGTTTGCATGTGTACTGGATTACAAGGGAACCAAAGAGGAAGCCAAGAGAAGGGGGCTCAGTTTTCTCAATGAGAAGGCAATCATCCAGGGCCTTCGCTGTTACTGATAGAGTTGGGTTGGGGAGGAGAGGATGAGAAGCAAGCATCTTAACAGAGTGAGAGATTTATTAAAAATAGATGACCATGGAGATATCCATCAGCTTTGCAGAAGCAGATTGTTTTCCTCCTACACCTACATCTTCTTTCTCCAAAGTGGCTTCGGAAAGTGCAGAAAGCCCACCAGCTCACCCACCTTCGCTCTTGGAGGGCCAGCTCAGACACCAGAACCTGGACCTGGGCCCTTAGGAGGCCTGGGGGTGAAGGTGCCAGGCCTCCAAGAACCACCCACAGGCTGGGACTTAGCCAGCGGGCAGTATTACACAAAATAAAAAGCAGGAGTTGATTAGAGAACAGAATCCATGTGTGATGTGACGCACATGTAATCAGTTTATGCACACTTAATTTTGTGTACATACTCGATTTGTTCTTTGACAACGCCAGCATCACTGCATATTCTGAAGAGTACACGGATGGGGAGATGTGTTACATTCGGGGCAGGTGCGTAGAAAATAGTACATGTCTTCTCTTCCAGTAAATGCAAGAGTCCCTAGAGCTGCAGGAAGAGTGGTGTCCCACATTGCATCAGAGGATTCAGGATGAATACGTCTGGACTGTTGGAATGAACCACAGTCAATGAGCTGCTACCTCGCTGAACTGTCATCGGCACTGGGAGCGGAGAGAAGAGGCCCAAGGGACACAGAAGTATAGAGACAAGAGAACACACACTAGGGCCACACATACAAGAATGGGGTCCGAGGCTGAGATGACAGGAACCCTGTTCTCAGCTGACACGGCGAATGAAGATGATAGATCCCAGGCCTAAGAGCCAGCGACTTCTTGGGCCTCAGCTTGGGCCACTGGACCTTACCTGAGTGCAGCCCTGTTGTCTCCGTGAGGTCAGGTCTTCACACGTGTGCAGGGAGTTTCTGGCAGGGACGGCATGCTGCTCCCATCACAGGGTCACTCAGGTCTTAGACCCTATCCATGACTCTGGCATCTTCATCTCTCACTCTGTCCACCTCTTCCTGGCGAGTCAGTCCATCCGCTACGAGGTCATCCAGGCCAGCAGAGCATTTATGGTGCTCTGCGCCCCACCCCAGGATCTTGTCTGTCAGAGGCACAAAGAGACTTCAAATACTGAACACAGCTCAGTTTCCCTCCCATTTCACCAACAGGGAAGCGGTCCTTCTAACCCTTTTTTAACCCAACTTTCATCTCCATGGGGGCCAGTAGTCTTGAAGAATGATCTGCTATCTTTGAATCTTGCAGGCAAGATGTGGAGGCATCCTCTGCCCATAATTCCTTCTGATCTTTGCATCTCCCGCATATGCTCACTGAGTGAGCGGGGAGACTGCATGTCCTGATTTTTCTGTTAGCCTCTTGAAAGTCAGAGGTCACTCAGCTCCCACACACCCCAGGCTATTGGATTCTGGAGGGTCTGACAGGCTGTTTCCTTTGTGAACACAAGCTGCCGATACTCCTGTGCCCATTCTCATCGGCAGGTGATTCACTGCTGCAAATGCAAGTAGGACTAAGAAAATAATAGCAGGATTCCCCTGGAGCTTCTTCTTGCCCTTTACTGTTTACCTCAAAAATGTAGCAAAAGGTTCTCTGAGCTCCTTCCCTTCCTCCCCCTCCCCCTCCTCCCCAGTGTCACCTATATAAATCTTCACCGAGCCTGATGAGGACGGCGACCCATTCCCAAGCTGGAAAACACTCACCAGCCATGACACCTCACACTCGCCGTGGGTGTAAGGTTGAAATGGCAAGCAAGGTGGGCCTACTTTTTTAGGAGGGCCATGAGCACAGATTGAGAAATAATGATGACACCTCCATATCTGTGTTAATAATTATGATGTCCTAGGAAGTTTTAAATTATTCTCACTTCCCAAGATGTCTTCAGGTCACTGAACTTTACATTGTAGCAGACATTGTTCCCCTAAAACATTTGCTTCACCATTGCCTGGGGAGGTGAGAACATAGAACAAATGAGAAGGCACACACAGAGTTACATATATGCGCTAAAGGATCTTCACGTCACTGAGGTTTAACTAGACAGTCAACCAAAGGGTCTGGAATTTTTGTCACCCAAATCGAGTACTAAGACTTCTCTTTTTTTTTTAATTGTAAAATACAGTGATCATAAAATTTACCATCTTCGCCATCTCTAGGTGTTCAGCTCAGCTCGGTGGCATTAAGTACACGCACCCACACCCTCATGCAGCTGTCCCCACCATACCTCTCCAGCTCTTCTTCTCCTGGAAAAGTGAAATGAGCAGCCGCCAACTCCCCGTTTCTGAGCCAGGGGCCACAGTTCAAGTGCCTGTGAGCTAAGGTGTATGATCACCTGAGTGAGGCGGGTTGGCGAGCGGAGGTCTGTGCCCACCTAAGGAGGAGGCTTGTCCTGTCTGAAGAGCCCAGACTCCTTAGACCCAACTGATTTTGCCCGGGAGAATGACGATCCTGTTTATCTTAATTTGTGGGCATTTCATCTGTTATTAAAAAAATCCAACTGGCTTGCTCTTGTTTTAAAACACTATGCAGATGAAACAAAGCTTATTTGTGTTTCATATCTGACCCATGGGTCACCTATTTGTTTTTTGTGCTCTTGGCAAAGAATGGCATTTGCTTTGGGAATAGGATCCTCCGTCTCAGCAAATGTGTAGTAGAAAATTGGGGACGTTTAATCTATGGTTTTCTTTCTTTTTTTTTTTTTTAAAGATTTTATTTATTTATTTATTCGACAGATAGAGAGACAGCACAAACAGGCAGAGTGGCAGGCAGAGGGAGAGGGAGAAGCAGGCTCTCTGCCGAGCAGGGAGCCCGACGTGGGGCTTGATCCCAGGACCCTGGGATCATGACCTGAGCCGAAGGCAGCCGCTTAACCGACTGAGCCACCCAGGCACCCCTAATCTATGGTTTTCTTAAAGTATTTTTTTCTTTCCCTTCCCACTTCCTTAACTAAACTTGTCGGAGGCTCTGTGTGTAGGAGGTTCTGTGTCCTCTTGTCATAGGGAATATCTGTGACAAAGCAGAATTTAGAAATGTCCAGGAAGACACTGGGATCCAGAGAAAGAGAAAGACAAGGTGCACGTGTGAGCGCGCGCGTGTGCGCGCACACACACACACCCACACGGAATGTCACTGTGGAAAACTTAGAAGAATAACATCTTCATAATAACAGAGTTTCTCTCTCATGGAACTGGGAGAAGAGTCAGAGTTGTGTGAGCTTGCCCCATCCAGCCGGGACAGCACACCACTGCTTGGCAGCATACCTGGTGTCCTTAGCACAGACAGTGGTCAAACCATACTTATAGGAAGCAAAACCGGAGGCACCAGGATGGCCAAAGTCAGGCGTGGTTCTCAGGTTTTGGGAAGCCTAGTAGAGCGCTACTAGCTATGAAAGTCCATGCCTGGCTTTAAAAGTAAAAATGTCCATGATGAGAATGTTTGAATGGAAAGAATTTTTGTTTCCTCATTTTTCTGGGGACCACGCAAGCACGTGTAAATCTGCTAAGACTGAAGGAAAGGATGGGGCTCCTGTAAATGGCTGATACTGGAATTACCCACCACTGTTTAGATAGAGATGTGGATTCGGAGTATAATTTGGATTCAGATATCATGATCGTACAATAAATGAATGATGGCGTAAACAATAAGCAGTGTTTTAAACGACAGGTAATGACCTGAAAATTTAGATCTAGGTCCATGTCCGATTTCTGAGATTTGATTTGCTGCTGAGCTCCAATTTGTGATCAGATTTGCGTGGGTGCAGGGAACGGATGTGATATGGCAGGCAGACGGTCCCTAGACCTACTTGTACTGTCCATACCCTTGGAGAGACCCAGCGTTTCATCAGTCATTCCTCTCTCTATTCTTTGGTGTTGACCTTCTAGAGCAGGTCTAGTGAATATGTCTTAGTGGGAACACTAATCAAAAATAAGACTTTTCCTTTTCTAGAATCCTTCCCCTCTTCCCAGATTTGGAGTCACAGCATCCTTGATTCAAGTACCCTTTATAGTTGTGTAATGCTGAATGAGTTAGTTAACCCGTCGAAGGCTTAGTTGCCTTATCTGTATGATTACCTCATCTGTATCATTTCTGTTATCTATGTTTCTTTCAGTATAATATGTATAAAATCATTGCCTGGCCACGAATGAAAGAGATTGCTAGGAGACTGGCAATAGTCTTGAAGGAAGCTATTTATTCATCAAGTACTTACCAATTCTTCATATCTCTTATTTCATTTTCTTTTTAAAGTGCCTCTCTCTGTTAGACAAATCTACCTCTGTTTTATGAAGAAGAGTACTAAGTATCAGTGGTTCAGAGACTTGCCCAGCACAAGGGGCCCCTTGTGTGATATGTGGCTTGCTCCCAGCCTAGCACTACGGTAGGAAACATGGAAAACATCAGCAGGTAGCATAGGGCTCAGTCCCCACCCTTAAGGAGCTCAAAATAACTTGTGGGGGGTGACAGGCATAAGCGCAAGAAACTGTAGTGGGGCAGTACGGGAGAACACAGGACGAGAGTAAGATCTCAGAGAATGGGGGCATTAAATGTGGTCTGGAGCAGACAGGAAGCTCTCACACAGGTAGTAGGACTCCTAGAACCTGTAGGGTATGGATATCTAAATAGTACTGGGGGAAGATATAGGGCTGATGATTGGTTCTGTTCTTACTTGCCAGGTAACACTGGGAAAATGTCATTTGCACGCAGCTTTGCTGATGGGGAAGCTGAGGCTTCCAGAAAAATAAACTTCTTCCTTTTTTTTAAGATTTTATTTATTTATTTCACACATGGAGAGAGAGAATGACCACCAGAGAGGGAACACAAGCAGGGGGAGTGGGAGAGGGCAAGAAGAGAGGCAAGAAGCAGGCTTCTTGCCGAGCAGGGAGCCCGATGCCGGGCTCGATCCCAGGACCCTGGGATCATGACCTGAGCCGAAGGCAGACGCTTAACGACTGAGCCACCCAGGCGCCCCCAGAAAAATAAACTTCTTGCCCGAGAATATTGAGTCAGAGAACAAGGGGGTGGGGTGGGAAACAACACAAGGAAACAACCCCTAATGGAAGTTAGCCGAAACAAGAAACCAGGAATTTAGAGTCAAAGGATTCCCAGGTGTTGGGATAATCAGATAAAAACTACACATGACCAACGTAGGTATCGCTGAAATCAGTCTATGAAGAGCGAGATCCATAAACATGGTGAAGCAATCACTTTTAAAAAGATACATTTTATTAAAAAGGGTTTTCCGGAAATAGAAACTCTAGTCATTGCAATAAAAACTCAAAGGACAGGCTAAACACCTACACAGTGGATCATGGATTGGGGAACTGTGAGATACATGCAAGCAAGCTCTCTAGAATGCAGCAGAGAAGTGAGGAGGTGGGAACTCCCAGAGAGAGTAGGAGACACAGGTATAGGTTAGAATAACGAAGTCTCGCATATTAGCAATATTAGCAGCCTACTGCTGCCATGACAAATCACCACAAACACAGTGGCTTTAAACAACACAAATTTATCTCACAGTTCTATAGGTTAAGTTTCTAACACAAGTTTTACTGGCCTAAAACCAGGCTCTCAGGAGAGCTGTGTTTTTTTCCTGCAAGATCTGGGAAGTAATCTACCGCCAAGGTCATTCAGGTTGTTGGCTGAATGCAGTTCCTTTTGTTGTAGGACTGAGGTTGTGTGTCCTTCCTGGCTGTTGGTTGGGAAGTATTCCTAGCTCCCCATGACCTCTCTCTGGTCCTCAGGTGTGGCCCTCCATCTGGAATTGGCAAGAGTATTTCAAAACCTTCTGAAACTTGGAATCTTTCTGACTTCTTCTGCTATATCTCTTATGCTTCCACGCTGGAGAGAGTTCTCTGCTTTCGAGGACTCATGTGATGACATTGAACCCACCAGATCACCCAAGATGGTCTCCCCATTTCATGGTCAACTGATCAGTCACCTTTATTACATCCACCGAGACTCGGAGCTATGTAGCATTACATATCTACAACTGTGACACAAAGATGTGAAGACCATAAAGGCCAGAATTCAGCACCTCTCATCCCAGATGGACACAAGGGAAAGAATGAGTAAGAATCTGTTTCTAAAGAGAAGTTTTCAGAATCATGTCAGAGAGCAGAATATCAGGGGTCTGAAATACACAGACCCACACTTCATTAAGCATGACAAACACAAAGAAGGCGAATGCATTACAACAGCCCTGTGAGATGTACATTCTTGTTCCCACTTTGAGGAGGAGGAAAAGAAGGGGCAGAGAGCTGTTTGTCAAAGGCCATTCTGGCTGGTCTAATTCAGGTCATGGATAGGGTGGTAGAGGTCCCCTCATGCCTCTCTTCTCATGAAATTGTGAACGAAGAGAATTCTGGAGCTGGCTTTTCTGTATCACAGAGCATGCAGAATATAGCCCCATGATGCTTTGGGAGTGCTTTGGTTATGGCTCATTTGTATACAACAGAAACCACTTGAGCTCGTTTAACTAGGAAATGATTTATTGCTATGTGTAGCTGGCCACCACTAATGTGGCCCACATCCCAGTGTTGTGCCCTCGCGTAATACCTTCTCCTTGAAAGTAGGCTGAACATGGTATTTTGATTCTAATAAATAGAATAAGGTAAATGTGATGAGGCATGTTTTGCAAAATTAGGCGACCAAAAGACTGATTCCCATCTAGCCCATTTCTCTTCATTCTCACTTGTTTGCTCTGATGGAAAGTGCCTGCCATGTTGTGAACTGCCCTGTGGAGAAACTGACATGGTAAGGAACTCAAGCAGAGCTGCTGGCCAGCAACCCATGCTGAACTGAACCCTGCTAGTTGGAGAGCAGGACTCAGCGCACCATGGGCTTGAGTCTGGGAGCAGATCTGACCGTTTTATTGAACCTCCAGATGAGACAAAAGCCTTGCGTGACACTTTGTTTGCTGCATATTGCCTGGATTCCTATCAAAGGTAAAGAGTAAGATAAGTCCTTGTAAGGTGTCAAGCCACTGCATTTTGGGGGCAATTTGTTCCATAATGGTGTAGTGGGTGGCAGACAAAAATCGGTGTGAGAGCTTAAGAGCAGGATCTAGACTGATTAGGAAAGGTACACCCAGAGACTGCTGAGTCAGGAAGTCAGTGACGGTGAGCTCTTCGTCCGTCCCCGTTCTCTCGCAGACCAGGATCACCATAGGAAATAAGCATGAATGAGATCATCTTTATATCCTTTCTTATTAATTTTGTCATTCCTCCTTTCTTTACCCCCTTCGACCCTTAATTTTATCTTATTTTTGTATCTTTTTGCTCTTTCTCTCTTATACACACACACACACACACACACACACACACACCCCATTAGCAACACCTTTACTTCTTTTTCTTCTACAATATCTAAAGATGTTTTCTCTAATTCTAAACAGAATGCTGATTTAGCATAATAGGTTTTAGTATAATAGGTTTTGAGAAAAGGAATTATATATATGTATGTATAGCAATAAAATATGGGAGTAAATTCTCCATGTTGAATATTCACTGGAACCAAAGAGTGTAGCACAAAGGGCAAGTCCAAAGAGGTATCTCCTCCAGGGCATAGGGACCAGGTCATTACAAAACCCTACACAAAGATTAACTTGCAAAGTATTTTATACTTTCTATCCTAAGACAACACAAACTTTTCATTCCATGATCTGGGCTGGGTAATGATGATTGTCAGCTTATTCTTAAAAACTGGGGCTAGGTGTTCAATGTTGGGAATATGGTGTGGTGGCTAGATTGAGAATATCGCATAGATAATTCATGCCATGACTACTCTCTGGGATATTAGGAGATTGAAACAGTAAGAAAGCAACTAACGGAAGTCTCGAGTTTAGGGGAGGAAATGAATGACAACTATGCGAGCACGTCTTCACAGAACTCCAGGGCCACTAACTTTGGAGCATATGAACCTCTACTGGCATAAGCCCAAATACAGTTTATTCAGTTAAATTCCTTCAGCTCTTCCTCCTCTCCTGTGCTCTCCAGAGCACCCTAACCCTATTCCTATGGGACACTGTTTTTCACAATAAGTAACACAGTAGATATCCAGTTAATTTAACAAAAAAAAAAAAAAAATTACTGGAATACAAAATGATTTTAAAAAATCATGCTAGACAGGTAAATTCTCTCCAGGTTGTAGAAACACAAGGACTACACTGCTGTGCTTTTCTGCAGAATAGAGGTAGCTAGGTGTGGCACTAGTTCTCAGACGTAATCCCTGTAATAATGAATACCTTCAGCATTGTCATGTCCCAAATATGTCCGTATTAGTCCGGGAAAGTTAAGGAATACAAGGAAAGTTCACACTGGTTTGCAGTCCCAAGCTTGCACTTATACAGATAGATCACTGTAAACTACTGACATTATATGTACATAAGAGTAATATCTGAAAGTAAAATGTAATAAACTAGAGGTGCATATTGTAAAATCTATAGCAATTTCTAAAAAATAATGGTATAGCTAGTAAGAAGTAAAATAAATACTAAATAGAAACAATTAATCCAAAAGGAAGCAGGAATAAGAACAGTAAGACACACAGAAAACAGCCAGCAAGATGTCAGACTTAAACAGAACCATAGTAAGTATAATTTAAATTTGTAACTTAAGGAATTAATTATCATTCACCTGCACATTCTGAATAAAAGTCACAGACTGTTAGACTGGATTTAAAAAAAAAAAAGTAAAACACAGTTCATTGCTGCTTAAAATAAACACACTGTAGATGTAAGGATATAAAATGATAAAGTCAAAGAATAGAAAACGAGACACAATTCAGCCCCATAGCACAGGACCCAAAAATCACAGACCACATAAGAAAGAAAGAAAAAAAAAAAGATTTAGTCATTGTAACTTTAAAAACCTTTGCTCCCCAAGATACCATTCAGAAAATTAAAAAGCAATCAATAGCTTGAAAGAAAATATTTATAATACATGTATCTGGCAAAGATCTTGGAGCAAGAATATTTAAAGAATACTTACAACTCAAGAAGGAAAACTACTCAGTAAAAAATGGATGGATGATGTGGACACTGTAAGAACGAAGATGCACAAACAACGAAGAACATTATGTTTTCACAACTTTAATTATCGGGAAGATATAAACTGAAGCCACAATAGGATATTACTACGGTAGTCAAAATCGGCAAGTTGCCCAAATATCCATCACCATGTGAATGGATAAAGTGATCTATATTGATACAGCATAACGTTGAATCATGTTCATATCCTAACAACATGAACTACCTACTTCTATATGCATCAAAGTAGAAAACTCTTAAAAATATTTTGTTGATCAAAACAACACTTACACAAACAGTACATACCATTTACATGAAAAGAAGGAACTGGCAAAACTGATGTATGGTTACAAAAATGAGATCAGGAGTTTCCTTGACCTCAGGTTGGTGCAACTGAGTATAATCTGACTTGTTAAGGTAAGGGAAATACTCCACAAGTAGACTTTGGTAGCAAAGCCCACTGAACTTCGTACCTAAAATGGGATGCATTTTATCGTGTGCAAATTATACCAAAGTTAATTCAAAATAAACTGAAGCAAACAAGTCAAAGGACACTTATAACCCGGAGGCAAGGGTTTAAATATAAGTAATATACCAACTTTCAAATAGGAATTAATTCACAGATAGTAAGCCAGGCAAACACATGCATAGGGCATCCATCACTAGAGATGACCTTCATTTAGAAAAGAGGATTAACTATGATTAATAATGATTAACCATTAACATGATTAATAATGATTAACCATTAGCCATTAACCATGGTGAAACCAGTTGTTTGGTTGACTGAGTGTTGTGAGGTATCAATGTCTTATCCATTCTAAAAGGCGTTCATTATTAATCATTTCAGGTTTAATATGCTTTTTCCTCATGACTTGTGAAAACCTTTACACATACTGATTTGCCGTAAGATTTTTTGTTTTGAGTTCTGTGTGTATGAAGTGGTTGTTTTAGTTTAGTTTTTTTTTTTTTTTTTGAGTATTGAGAGTTCTTTGCTTTTCATATATTGTGAATAAAAGTTTTATATATTATAAATAAAAGTTCTTTTTATATCATGAAAAAATTAAAAATTTTCTCCCAATCTAGAATTGTCTCTTCGTCTTCTCAATATGTCTTCGGATGAGGAGACAACCTGATTTTCGATAGTCAAATATATCATTTTTAAGAGATTCTGCTTTTGATGTTATGGCTAATAACTGCATAAACAAAGTTCTCAAAAAACTCCCTCCTAACTTTTCCTCTAGAATCTTGATAATTATAGGTTTTTCTATTTAGGCCCGGGTACACTTGGCCTTAGGTTTTACAGACGGTCTTAGGGTGAGCAGGAGGTTGTCATGGGTACACTTGGCCTTAGGTTTTACAGACGGTCTTAGGGTGAGCGGGAGGTTGTCATTTGCAGAAGCAGGTCCCATTGTCCTTGTACCACTTCTCCGCCGAACTGCATTTATATAATGTTGCCAAAAATCAGTTGCCCTTATGTGTTTCCGTCTGCACTCCAGTATTTTTTCCCAAAAAATTTTTATTATGAGGTTTTTTTTCAACCATACAGAAAATTGAAAAGACAAAAAAAAAAGCCAGTACAATGAACGTTATGATGTTCACCTCCAATTGTTAATGTCTTTCTGTAGTTCCTTATTTGTGTTTCTTTCTCCCAATTTGTGTGTGTGTGTGTGTGCATGTGCATGTGTGTGTGCGTGTGTGTAACCCTTTTTCCCCATCATTGTGCAGGCTGCCACCAGCCTTCATTCCCTGAACACTTGCTTTGTGCCAAGACCTGTGCTTGGGGATTTGTATGGAACATCTCATCAAATTCATGCCTCAACCCACCACGCAGGTGCTATTCTTATTTCCATTTTTATAGAAGAGACTTGGGTGTACAGATGTCTCATTTCTGATCTCAGAGGATAAGCACTAGAGTTTTCTCTTTTTTTTAATATTTTATTTTATTTATTTGAGAAAGAGAATGAGATAGAGAGAGCATGGAGGGGAGGGTCAGAGGGAGAAGCCGACTCCCCGCTGAGCAGGGAGCCCGATGCGGGACTCGATCCCGGGACTCCAGGATCACGACCTGAGCCGAAGGCCGTCGCCCAACCAACTGAGCCACCCAGGCGCCCGAGCACTAGAGTTTTCATAGGTATTCTCCAGCACTGTAAGAAAGTTCTCCTCTTAGGGTACTGAGGGTCTTTTATAAGAAAGGGGTGTTGGATTTTGTCAAATGGTTGTTCTGTGTCTTGAAATGGCCATATTGGTTTCCATCCTTCCTTCCTTCCTTGCATTCCTGGAATAAAACATCCTTGGTCATGAGATAGTTCCTCTTTTAAAATATTGTTGGAGCTGCTCGCTAAACTTCTGTTGGGAATTTTGCATCTACATTCATGAGAAATATTTGTCTGTATTTTGCCTCTCTTATGATGTCATTATCTGCTATTGTTAGCAGCGAAATGCTGGTCCCATAAAATGACTTCGGAAGTATTTCTTACTTTTTAATTATCTGGATGAGTGTATATAGAATTTCTATTATATCTTCCTGAAATGTTTGGTATAATTCAAAACCGAAGCCATTTGAGCCTGGCGTTTTCTTTGTGGGAATGTTTTTAAGCATAAAGTTAATTTGTGTAATTTATATAGGGCTCTTCTGGTTATTTATTTCTTCTTCATTGAGCTTTAATGGTCTGAGTATTTTGAGGAATTTATCCAGTGCATAGAAGTTGTGGTAATCATTTGCATAGTGTTATTAATTATAGTCCCTTGTTATCCTTTTACCATCTGTAGGATCATGGAGATGTCAGCTTTTCCTTCTTGATAGTAATAATTTTTGTTTCTCTCTGCTTTCCTATTCAGTCTGTTTGGAGTTTTATCTGGTTTGTTAATCTTCCAAGAGAACCATCTTTTGATTCCATGTACTTTCTCAATTGCTTTTATATTTTCCAGCTGATGAATCTCTGTTCTCATCTCTGGTACTTCCTTTCGTTCTAAGTTTTCTTTTCACTTGCTCTTCTTTTTCTAGTTTCTTAAGGTGGAAGATGAAGTCATTGTTTGGAGACATTGCTTGTTTACTCATTTCATCGTACTGTGCTTAAATTCACTCCTAAATACATCTTTACTAGCATCCCACGGTTTTTGATATGTTGTGTTTTAATTTACATTCAGTTAAAATTGATTTCTAATTTCCATTTGAATTTCTCCTTTGATCCATGTGCTCTTTAGAGTGAATTATTTAATATCAAATATTTGCAGATTTTCTACAGACCTTCCTATTATTGACTTCTAATTTTATTCCATTTTGGCTAAAGAACATATTCTGTATGACTGGAATTACTTTAAATTTATTTAGACTTGTTTTGACCAGACTGCTTTATATGCCAAAGGGGTCAAGTAGTTTGATTATGTTGTTTATATCTTATCTGTCTTCTTTGATTTGTTTGTGCCCTTTTTCTATCGATTATTGAGAGAAGGTTAATGAAATCGCTGACTTTAGCTGTGGATTTGTCTATTTCTCTTTGCAGTTCTATCCATTTTGGGTTCTTTTATATTAAAACTGCTACTAAGTGTCTAAAGGTTTAGAATTTTTATGTTCTCCCTATGGATTTATCCCATCATCTTATGGTATTACACATTTTTATTCCTGTTAATATTCTCTGATAAGAAATTTATTTTATCTGAATCTAATCTGTTTTATTGTTGACTAGTGTTAGCATGATAATACTTTTTCAATCATTTTATTTTTAACCTATTTGTCTCATTATATATATTTTAATGCAATCTCATAATGTCTAACATTTAATTGGTGTGCTTAGACTATTTACATGTAATGAAATTATTTATGTTAAGGTTAAATCTATCTTGCTACTTTTTATTTTTATTTATTTATTTATTTTTTAAGTAGGCTCCACACCCAACCTGGGGCTCGAACTCATGACCTGAGATCAAGAGTCACATGCTCTACCAACTGAGCCAGCTAAGGCCCCCTATTTTGCTACTTCTTAAAATTTGTGTTACCTGGGGCGCCTGGGTGGCTCGGTTGTTAAGCATCTGCCTTCGGCTCAGGGCATGGTCCCAGGGTCCTGGGATCGAGCCCCGCATCGGGCTCCCTGCTCCGCGGGAAGCCTGCTTCTCCCTCTCCCACTCCCCCTGCTTGTGTTCCCTCTCTCGCTGTGTCTCTCTCTGTCAAATAAATAAATAAAATCTTAAAAAAAAAATTTTTATTACCTGTTGTTTTTTTTTTCCTTCTTTACAGCTTTTCTGCTTTCCCTTGGATTGAACATTGTTATGATTATTTTATTTCTTTTGTTGCTTATTAGCTATAATTTTTTATTTTGTTCTGTTGGGAGTTAACTCAGTGGTTATAATGTACAACTTTAACTTATATTTTCACAAGTGTTATTATTTTAGTTTAGCCATCAATTTCCCTTTAAAGAATGTTTTAAAATAACATAGAGTTTTAAATATCATATTTATTATATTAATAGTATAATTTAATATATGGTATATTTTATATAATTTTATATTTTTTATATATTGTATCTTACATATATTTATTATATTAATAGTATAATTTAATATATGGTATATTTTATATAATTTTATATTTTTTTATATATTGTATCTTACATATATTTTCCCATGTGGTTACCATTACTAGTACTTTCATTCATTTTTACAAACCTGTATTTCTATACGGTATCATTCCCTTCTGTCTGAATGACTGACATTAACATATCTTATAGTTGAAGTTCACCCATGACGGAATATTTCAGCTTTTCTATCGATGAAAAAGTCTTTACTTCACCTTTGATTTTGAAAAACATTTTTATGTTTTTCTGAACTTACAATTTTTGGATGACCTTTTTTTTTTTTTGTCTTTCACTACTGTTTTCTAGCGTAGATTGTTCCGATAATTAATCTGTTGCCCTTCCTTACCCTCTCTCTCTCTATGTAGCATGTTTCTTTTTTTCTTTATGTTTCTTTTTCCCTGTCTTTTAGGACTATCTTTTCACCAGCATTTTATAGAAATTTGATGATGGGCCTTGCTGTATTTTTTTTCCATTTTTTTTAATACTTCAGGCTCATCACCCTTTTTAAATCTATGAGTCTATAGTTTTTGTTACATTTGGAAAAATTTTGGCCAGTATTTCCTCGAATATTATTTTGCTCCTTCTTCTTCAGGACACCACTTACACGTATCTGAGGCTTTTCGAGTGTGTCCCAGAGCTCACTGATGCTTCAATTTTTTATTGTATTATTTTCTGTTTCCTGTGCTTCACCTTGGGTCGTTCCCTCATGTTCAATAATTTTTCTTGTAAAACATCAGATCAGCTCTTCATGCCATCCAGTGTATTTTCCACCTCACACATTCTAGCTTTCACATCTCAAAATACAATTTAGATCTTGTAGTATCTTCCATGACTCTACTTACCTGTTTGAACATAGGGCATGCTGCTCTAGGAACTGTTTGTTGTCCGCTTCGGCTACTAATGTCCGCAACAGTTAGGGATTAGTTTTGATGGATTGATTCTTTCACCCAACTTCTACTTTATAGATGACCATACTTCACATGGAGCTTTTCCTGTATTCCCCCTCACAGAACCCTCTTATTGTTTCCCATAGAAATTGGAAATGGCAGTTTTTTTAATAAAGTGGGTTTTTTTACTATCTGTATCTCCTACTAGAATATTAACTAAGCAAGGAAGGTCTGTGTCTGTTCTCTTTTACTCTTTGGTCTCTTTCAGATAGTCCTAGTTCTTGCTTGGAAAGGAAATCAATATTTATCAAAAATAAATTTTTATACCAAAATTTTTCCGTAATCTGAATAGTTAAGTAAATATTATTCTATACCATATGTGATCTTCATGGAATACTTCATAGTATTTCTTGATAATATTCTGTACTCTGTATTTCTTTTTCTTTCTTATATCCAAAGTTTTTAAATATTTTGAATACAGAAGTTTAGCATGTATTAACTGTCTTTGCCTACCAGAACTTAGTACTTGGCAAATAGTTAAAAAGCAAGTTGTGACACAGTGTGAATAATACCCTATCATTTGTGTAAAACATGCAGGCGGGTTATCATATACATTGACTTTGGCTTGTATGCATAAACAGTGTCACAGGTAATACAGTACTTACCATCACAAATATTTGTGTCAGGTGACACCAAGAATATTTTTGAACATAACTTATGAGTTGTGCGATGATGATGGGGCTCCTCGCACTTCTCCAGGACACATTATCTGTGTGTAAAGGAAATGATACATCTGAGTTCTAGCCTCTTCCTTTCAAAAAGTCATACATTGTATTTCTCTCTAGACAGACTTAAACAGGTAGGAGAAATAAAGACTCAGATTTCTCTGCCTGGGTTTCTATACAAAGTAACATGATGAACTTAGATTGAACCATAAAAGATATCACGTAAGCCTTATGGAATAGGTTCTAGAATCACAGTTCTGAGGTTCAAACTATAAAACTGATTTTATATATATATATATATAATATAGTAAAATATATATGTATATTTTTTAGAGAGGGGGAGAGAACAGTGGGGGATGGGCAGAGGGAGAGAGAGATTCCCAAGCAGGCTCCATGCTGAGCACAGAGCCTGATGCGGGGCTTGATCCCAAGACTCTGAGATCACGATCCAAACCGAAATCAAGAATCAGACACTCAACTGACTGAGCCACCCAGGCACCCCTAAAACTAATATGTTTAAATTGATACCATATTGGGGCGCCTGGGTGGCTCAGTCGTTCAGCGTCTGCCTTCAGCTCAGGTCATGGTCCCAGGGTCCTGGGATCGAGCCCCGCATCGGGCTCCCTGCTCGGCGGGAAGCCTGCTTCTCCCTCTCCCGCTCCCCCTGCTTGTGTTCCCTCTCTCGCTGTGTCTCTCTCTGTCAAATAAATAAATAAAATCTTTTTAAAAAATAATAAATAAATAAATAAATAAATAAATAAATAAATAAATAAATAAAATTGATACCATGGATAATATCTTCTGGCAAATATTTTCTCAGTCTTGAAAATTTCCTGCGGCTGTGGAACAGTTACAGACTGACGGAGCGGTTTTGGAAGCCACATCTGTCTATCTCAGAGGATGCTGTAGTGAGCACCACAGACACCCTCTTCAGATGCCAGGCCTACCATCCTGTAACCCTCAGAGCGTGCTTTTTGAGCCGACACGGGTTGGTCCAGTTCCTACATCAGCCACAGACAGAGATTGCTTTCGCTAAGGCTGCTATGTTCTGGTTTTTTAAGTAGCCCCATTCCTGGGAACAAAGCCTACATGTTTCTGATGTCGGAAAGGGCCAAGGTTCTAAATAATATAGCCTATCTACTGCTTTTGTTGGTTTAGTTAAAATAGTCCACACTTCAGAGTCAAACTGACTTGGATTTATATCTAGCCAAATACCACCAGTGTTTATTCAGGCCATTTATGACTTCTATGAGCTTTGGTTCCCTTTTTTCTGCGTGAGTAAGATAACAGTGTTTACCTAATAGAGATGTGCTAGAGATTGACTTGTATATACTTATGTATATAATATGTTTATTTATGTGTGTAACATTTACTTATATTTGCATATATATAAATTCGTGCATATATATATATGTATGGGCATAAAATAAAATGACATATATTAGGTAAAAATGATCATTTTAGAAATTCTGTCTGCCTTTTTCCGGGCCTCAGAGTTCTATTATACTATCTTTAAAAAAAAATTTGCATCACCTTAAATATGATTGTTTTTAGAATTGATCCTCTAAAACCCTTTCCTCCCCCTAGGTTGTAATCTCACTTTACCAGATGCTACTAATTATTTGATGATTTTTTTTACCAATATTTCATACCTAGATTTCTTACTTTCCAAACCAGAAGATGCAGTCTCTTCTGAGCAGCAGAAGCAATGCCATTGTGCACAGTGGACTCAGTAAGCCCATACTGCTCTGTTGAGTGATGGGGTATGCAGAGGACATGGCAGGCTGTGGCATGTGGGTGGCGGGAGGCAGGGCGGCAGGGCTCATGAGGCATCCATAGCAAAGCTAGAAAAGAAGGCTGCAGGAACCTGGACAGCCGCCCCTTCCTTTAAAAGTGCCCTTCCAAGATGCTCAGCCTGTGTGCTTTCCTGGGATAACGGGCCAAATCATGTAGGCAGGCAGGCCTCAGTTACACAAATCCTTGCCTACAGATGGAGGACACAGATGCAGGGCTGAGGAGCAGAAAGCAGTGAAATCTTTTTCCATGTGGATCTGTGGACTCCTTCAATCCTTCAGGTCCTCTGGAGACTGTGCAGAGCTGTCTGCTGAGGCTGCTGGGCAGGCACTGACCCACTGCTCTCTCCACCGTGGGCTGAGGGGGCACCATCCTGCTCCTCACTGGTCAAGCCACCTTAGCCATGTTGGACAACTGAAGAAATCAGACGCCCTTCATGAAGGTGTTCCAATTGACTGCACACACGCGCACGCACACGCACACACACACACAACTTTCCTCACACCTAACAGGCTGTCAGTGAACGGCAACCACTGGACTTGGAAGGTGCCCATTCATCAGGGCCAGTAATGATGCTAAAAACTACGATTGACTATTCCTAAGTAAAGTGAGCCATTTCCAGTTTACTGATAGTAAAGTAACAACCATCCAGAGTCAGGGAAGGGAGTATCTGCTTCATTCAACAGTAGACGCAAGATTCTGAAACAATCTTTTCACCCCCTTTCTCCCATGGTCGTTTCTTCTTTGTGAGCCCTTCCCGCAGTGGCACAATCAAAGTTTGAAGTAAAATATTTATGGGAGAAAGTAAGGTCATAACAATTTGGCTTATTGAGGCATAATGTACATACAGCACAGTCACCCTCTGTAAGGGTCCAGTTTAAATAGTTTTTAGAAATAACTAGTCATGTATCCACCACTGCAATCAAGGTACAGGACGACCCTTCTACCCTCCACCTCAGACCTTTGTCCCTTTACTGCTGCCATATAAACGGAACCATATGATATGTAGACTTTTGGGTCTGGATTTTTTCACTTATTCAGCTTCATATTAAATGTTGATCTCTGACTATCACGTGAAATACTTTTCAGGTCAGGGGTCACCAAATTTTGATTAGAAATCTTTGGAATTAAAGCCTTTTCATGCCACAGTTTTAATCCTATGATAGGATAATTTAGAGTTAACACCATCATCATCACTTATGGTTTACTGAAGGTGGCTGGCGTCTGTGTTGAAGCTGGATACCAGTCTCTCTTTTGCCATCCTCTGAATACGCTTCCCAAAGACGTCCATTTGGTACAGTTGCACTCGAGTGAGCTGGAGGGCCGTTTCCGCTGCATGTGGACCCCGGTACTGCCCTCAGCCTGCAGGAACACACCTCCCCGAGCTCTAGACCCCATCTGAACTCACCACCTCTGCAGGCCTGGACGATGGCGACCTTGGGTTTATCCTTCAGTGGGAGCAGTTGTGCCTGTTGAAACTATGGAAGACGGTGTCATAAGGTAGCACATGTGGTTTTTCATTTCTGTGCCAGGTCCCGTAGACTCCATCTAGGGCTCCATGAGACACGAACACGAAGAATGTGCTGTCTGAGGACTCATGCTCTGGGTGGGTTGCAGATGTCCTTAGCACCAAATCCACAGCCTGAAAGAGAGTATCTTTAAACATCAGATCATAATACCTACCCTTTCTCCCCGCCATGCTTTGAGCAATAGAATAAATGGGAAGTGCCTCACACAGTATTTGTCACATTAACTGCTCATAAGTGTACAATTCAGCAGCATTACATACATTCACAGTGTTGTATAGCCACCGTCACTATCTATACCCAAAGCTTGCATCATTCCCAACAAAAACTCGGTACCCGTTAAACAAGAATTCCTTATCGCGTTCTCCTGGCCCCTGGGAATCTCTGTTCTACTTTCTCTCTTTAGGAATCTGCCTATTCTAGGTACATCCTGTGACTAGAATCACATAGTACTCGTCCTTTTGTGCCTGGCTTATTTCATTAACTGTGTTTTCAAGATCCATTCATGCTGTAGCATATATTAAAATTCCATTCCCTTCTGTGGCTGAAGAATATTCCATTTTAATATACATACTAGATTTTCCTTATGCATTCACTTGGTTTTGGACTTTTAGATTGTTTTCACTTTTTAGCTACTGGGAACAGTGCTGCTATGAACACTGGTGTACAGATACCTGTTCAAATCACTGCTTTCAGTTCTTTTGGATATATACTTAGGGGTGGAAGGGGTGAGTCATATGGTAGTAGCATATTCTGAGAAACCACAAAACTCTTCTCCACAGTGGCTGCACAATTTTACATTCCTACCAACAATGCTTAGATTTCCAGTTTCTCCACATCTTCACCAATATCTGTTATTTTGTGTGTGTGTTTGTGCACGTGTGTGTGTTTTAATAGCCACCCCCCCCAGAAGGTGTGACATGGCATCTCATTCTTCCAATCTGCACTTCCTTATGGACTAATGATGCTGAGCATCTTTGCATGGGCTTATTCACCATTTGTATATCTTCTTTGGAGAAATGACTATCCAAGTTCTTTACCCACGTTTAGATTGGATTGTTTATTTGGTTGTTGTTACTGTGTTTTAGATGTTCTTTATGTATTCTGGATATTATTCCCTCATGAGATATAAGGTTTGCAAATATCTTCTCCCAATATGTAGATTACCTTTCATTTCTTAATGATATTCTGTGAGACATAAGCATTCATAATTTTCACAAAGTCCAGTTTATCTATTTTTTCTTTTTATTGCCTGTTGTCTTGGTGACATATCCAGAAAGTTGTTTTCAAACCCAATGTCGTGGAGATTTCTCTAATGTTTCCTTTTTTTCCAAGAGTTTTATAGTTTCAGCTCTCAAATTTTTATCTTTGATTCATTTTGAGTTAGTTTGTATATGGTATAAGGTAAGGATGCAACTTTATCCTTTTGCATGTGGATATCCAGTTTTCCCAGCCCCACTTGTCAAAAAAAGTGTCCTTCATCTTTTAAAGAATCTGGTACCCATATTGAAAATCAATTAATCATACATACAGGGGTTTATTTCTTGGTGCTTTATTCTAGTCCATTGATCTATATGTTTGTCCTTAGGCCAAGCAAGCATATTGTTTTAATTACTGTAACTTGGCAGTACACTTGAACATTGGGAAGGATGAGTCTTCTGACTATTCTTTTGACTCTTTTTTTTTCAAGATTGCTTTGGTTATTCAGGGCCTCTTGTAATTTCATCTAATTTTGAGAATCTGCTTCTCCACTTCTGCAAAATAAATAAATACAATAAAAAGACTCTTGGAATTCTGATAGGGGTTCTGTTACAGCTGTGGATGACTTGTGTAGTATCAACATCTTCAAAATATTGTCTTCTTTCCATGAAAGTGAACTATGTTTCCATTTATTTAGATCTTCCTTAATTTCCTCGACAATGTTTTATAGTTTTCAGCATGTAAGTCTTTCACATCCTTGGATAGATTTATTCCTAAATATTTAATTATTTTGGGTGCTAAATGAACTTGCTTTCCTAATTTTCTTTTCAAATGTTCATTGCTGGTGTGCAGAAACAAAACTGTGTGTGTGTGTGTGCGTGTGTGTGTGTGCATTAGTCTTGTACCCTGCAATTTTGCTGAATACATTTATTAGTTCTAGTAGGTTTCTTGTGAATTCTTTGGGGTTTTGTCTGTGAGTGGAGATAATTTTACTTCTTTATTTACAGTTTGGATGTCTTCTATTTAATTTATTATCTAATAGCCCTGGCTACAATTTCCAGTATAATGTTGAATAGCATTCATGAAAGTACCCTTGTATTGTCCCTAATCTCAGTGGAAAGGTTTTCTGTCTTTCACCATTGAGATGTTAGCTGTGGGTTTTTCATGAATACCCCTTATCATGTTGAGAAATTTTCCCTCTGTTCTTACTCTCCTGAGAGTTTTTATTATGAAAGGGTGTTGGATGTTGTCATATTTCCTTTTCTGTATCAATTGAGATTATATGTTTTTTTCCTCCAGTCTATTAAAGTGATATATTACATTGGTTGATTTTTTTTATGTTGAAACACCCTTATATTCACTTGCTTTTGGACCTTTAGGTTGTTTTCACCTTTTAGCTACTGGGAACAGTGCTGCTATGAACACTGGTGTACAGATATCTGTTCAAATCACTGCTTTCAGTTCTTTTGGATATAAACTTAGGGGTGGAAGGGGTGAGTCATATGGTAGTAGCATATTCTGAGAAACCACAAAACCATTCTCCACAGTGGCTGCACAATTTTACATTCCCACCAGCAATGCTCAGATTTCCAGTTTCTCCACATCTTCACCTATCTGTTATTTTGTGTGTGTGTTTGTGTGTGTGTGTGTGTGTGTGTGTGTTTTAATAGCCCCCCCCGAAGGTGTGACATGGCATCTCATTCTCTCAAATTGCACTTACTGAGGTGAATAATCGTTTTAATATGCTGTTAGACATAATTTAGTAGTATTTTGTTGGAAATTTTTGCATCTATATTCGCAAGGGATATTGGTCTGTAATTTTCTTCTCTTACAATTTCTTTATCTAGCTTTTTAATTCTAGCCTCAGAATAAGTTAGAAGGTGCTCCTACTCTTCAACATTTTTTAAAGAGTTTGAAAAGGATTGGTGTTACTACTTCTTTAAATGTTTGGTGGAATTCACCAGCGAAAACCTCTGGTCCAGAACTTTCATTGTTGTACAGTTTTTTATTGCTAATTCATTCTCCTTTATAGTATAGGTTCATTCTGAATCTCTCTGTCCTCACTCTTCAGTCTTACTAGGTTGTTTTTCTGAGAATTTGTCTATTTTATCTGTTATTCAATTTGTTGGTGTACAATTGTTCATGGTACCCTCATAATCGTTTTTACCTCTGTAAGGATAAGAGAAATGCCCCCACTTTAACTTATGATTTTAGTTATTTGAAACTTCTTTTTTTCCTTCTTTGTCCATTTGACTAACTGTTTCTCTATTTTGTTGATCTGTTCAAAGAACCCAATTTTGGTTTCATTCATATTCTCTCTGATTTTCTTATCCTATTCAGTTATCATACTTTTCAGCTTCAGAATTTCTTTTTGGCTCCATTTCATAATTTCTCTTATCGATATTCTCATTTTGCTCATATATCTTGTTCCTGTCTTTGCCCATGTCCCTTGGCTTTTTGAGCATCTTTAAGTTGTTGAAAGTCATTGTCTAATCAGTGTGCTACCTGGGATCCTTAGGGATTGTTCCTTTTCATTTGTTTTGTTCCTTTGAATGGCTCATGCTTCCCTATTCCTTCATATACCTTGTGATTTTTTTGTTAAAAACTGGATATTTGAATTTTATAATGCTAGAACTCTGGAAATCGGTTCTTCCGCTGAACCCCAGGGCTTGTGGCAGTTTTTGCTGTTGGTGCTGTTATTATTGCTTAGCTTATCTCTGCACCAGAGATCTGCCGAAGGTGAAAGCTTAAAATGTTCTCGGGTATTTCCTGAGCCTGGGCACAGGTAGTGCCTTACTAAATGTTTCCATATTTGTGGTTGATTTTGAATGTCCCAATGAAACAACAGCTAAAACAGGTGCAGCTCCTTTAAATTCTCTGGAAGTCACGTCAGTCCATGGGGACTGAAGCAATGGCATCCAGCTTTTCTGCCTACCAGTCAGTGATCCAACACAGCACTACAAGGTGAGAACCAGAGCCCTGATGTTTGGAGCACAGGGGCCTCTTTGCCCACTCTGGGTCCATCAGATGGCACCAGAAATGCAGGCTGCTGTCCACATAGCTCCTGGCCCTGGGACCGGAGGAGGGATGAGGGATGAGTTAGCTGGCAGTGCACTCACAGCTGAAATGGCTGGAAATTAACTGCAGTTCACCCGTCAGGCCATTCCCTGGAAGCTGCAAATGTCTGCATCAACTCCAGAGTTCCAAAACCGTCACCTCAGATTCTCGGCGCTTCCTTCTCGCTGTCCTCCGTGCTGGCTATTTTTCCCTTGCAGTGCCTGGATCCGTCCCCTGCTCTTATGGTCCCTGTTTGGTTGCTCCATGGATCCTACTCATTGGGCTTTCTTATCAGCAAACTCTGAATTGTATTTGGAGGAGATTTGCGAGCCGTAGAAGAGAGGGTGAGGTGTTCCAAGCCCCACGTACCCGCGCACCGGAGTGTTACCACCGTTCTGCCAGAGGTTGTGTTCTGTCTGACATCAGGGCTTCCTGGGAGCACTGCTTCCCCCGCTCCCACCATATCCTCTCACTCTGGAGCAAAGTGTGTGTGTGTGTGTGTGTGTGTGTGTGTGTGTGTGTGTGTGTGTGATGTCTAAATAAAGGGAGCAAGTTTTGGTTTAATAATAGTAAAATAGCTACAGTAATAATGGCAGCATTGAGGCTGAAATATATACACACATGGACACACGTATGTATATGGATGTGTGTGTACATACACCACTCAAGGAGTTATGGGTTATAGACACCAGCTCTAACTTTCTTCATTTTAAAGTTTAAGAAAGTCGTTCCAGAGAATTTTAATGAACAGCCTCCAGTTACAAAGCTGGTTCATCGTTAGGCTCATCATAGGGATCGTGGACTACACGGGGAAGGGGTTCTCCCCCTGCCTGGGAGACTCTCTTCCACGTGCCCAGTGTAACGTAGTTCTTCGGGTTCTCCCTTCGTCCCAGTGATGTCATGCTGGGCCCCTCCGGCCTGGGAGGTGGTCAGTCTCTATGACAGGTGACGAGAGCCACACAAGCACAGCTCCTCTTTTCTTATGTTGGATAAATCTACAGAGCATAGGCAGGTTCGGTGTATCATGCTGCTTTTCACACATCCAGAGCATGATCAGAGTCCCACTGTCGAAGATGAGACAGCTAGTTGTTTGTTGGCTAATTTTTGCCAGAACTATTTCTTTATGCTCTCCTACTAACAGATAGTGGGAGGAATTTCTGAAAAGAAGCAGAGGGGATGGGCAATGGACTCTAGCCCAAGGTATGATTAAAAGAACAAAACCCCAGAGGAGTGAGGAAGAGCACATATAAGCTTTTCATTGAGTGATGGTTGGAATGGATGGATAGACTAGAGTATTTCCCTCCTTCCTTCTCCCTTCTCTTCCATTTAGCTAAACTCTATCTAATATTCAAAATCCATCTCAAGTTTTTTGAACATTAAAGACATTCTCTACCTACTTCAGTCTACACTGATCATAACTTTTTTTGTGCCTTCTTGGGGCATTATTCTTATGGTCTCTTTGTATAAAACTAAATATTTGTAGCATCTATATTTCATGCATTCCAGAATTACTACTTATTACATATCTATTATATCATTATTGCATATCTATTTTTCCTAGTAGAATGAAAATCCCTACCTGTAATTATTTTTTAACACTTTTAGTGTCTCAGGACATCACTGAAAAAGATATCTTCACCCTTTGGACCTCTGCACATTTTTTTAATCTAGGGCACTACCAACCTCAGTTTAACCTCCCCTCCCCCATTCCACTCATTGATCACCTCACCCTTCCAGCCTCCATTTTGCATAGTTGCAGCAATCTTTCATGAGAACAAAGTTTGGGTTTGCCTGTGGATTCTGTGGATGCAGACTCTGCTTCAGCAAGGGTTTCTGCAAGAGTGTTAGAAGTCATGGCATGAAGTTGTAACATCTGGTATACGGTCCTGTTGGGTCCCATACTCTGTTCCTCCATAGAATACATCACAGAGGAGGGCACTCATTCTCTTGAAAGAGAAGAACACATTGTAAGAAGTCCTCTTAGCTTTGCAAGAGTTTTAAATTTGTCCAACATCTTGTTCTCAGAGATGGATTGTGCTCAGGCGAGCTTGCACTCCTTTGTGGGGAAAGTCACCCGATTATAAGATCTAGCCAAGAAGCAGAGATGCATTCATGTGAGTCTATGGTGAAGACTAGAAGGAAAGAGGCCTAATGAGGTTCTATCGATCTGCCTCAATTCTTGCAATTGTAAGGATGGCCCTTAAATGTAGTCTGTGGTTCCTAGGAATTGTCTGGATACTCCCTGAGATCAAGGGAAGTGACTTATGTTTTGCATCGGTACCTCCCTCCCATCTCCCCACAACACGCATGGAGAGAGACACTGCTTTGACTTTTTTTTCCCCCATATGATGTTATTAAAAATCTGGGTTCTTGCCTCTAGTCAGTGATGAAGGAGAGGCTTTCTTTGTTGCCAGTGGTGTTTTTGTTGCTTTCCTTCCCTGCTGATGGTGCGGTGGCTAGGGGACAGGGCAGCAGGAGGTGAGGTCTGCTGTGGTGGTGTTGGGGGCGGGAGGAGACCCAGGGCTCAGGACAGAGGGCGGTCTCCCGAGATGTTGGGGATCATCAGAAGGGCAGCTGTAGGCTGGAGGATGTCGATAACCGCTTCTCTTCTGACGTAGTATTCACTTGACTTTTGGGAGATGATTCCCCCAAAGCCCTACCTGAGTCCCCAGAGAAAGGAAGAGAACCAGGCAGAAGGGCTCTTTTGGCTTTGCTTACTATGACCCTAGAGTGGTAGGGACATGAGCAGAATTACCAGTGTGTGCGATCCAGAGTCACAAGTGACAGGATTCTCATAGACCTCTATGCTTCCAGTGTAGCATCATCGGGTAGAGAGGACTGCTTGTTTAAGAATCACTACGTCTGAATAACCACAAGGACGGCTCTGGGAGCGGCTTCGGTGTTCCTTCTACCACCCAGTGGCCATGTGCACTGAGATTTCATACTGTCCTGTTCTTCAGTCTTCTCCATGGAAAGCAAGGACGAAACTAGCACTGTCCTGTTAGATTTTTGCGAGGATTCGGTGAGTTCATATACAAAAAGTGGTTCCAGCAGCGCCTGCATATATTAAGTTTTGTTTAAACGTTAGCATCATTATTGTTATTTGGCTGCTACAAACATCACTTGGACTCAGGAGACAATGGGATCCGAATCAGGTTTTATATACACATGCGTGTTTCACATGGAATCACAAAGTAACAATGTTGCCTCGCCGCCCTTGCTCCTAGGGATTGAGGTGAGTTATTTTAGTCTAGAGTTCAGTGCTGTCTTCAGTTGTCAGGATACTGAAGTCATCTGGTGCTTTGCTCCAGAACCCCTTTATTTTTCCTATTTCACTGTGATCTCATCCAGTCCCGTGGCATTAAACTGATTGCTCCCAATTTTATGTCTCTGGTGCTTCCAAGGTCCAGAGTTATGTAATCAACCCTCTTAACATCTACTCTTGGATATAGGATAGGCATCTTCTATTTAATGCATCCAAACCTTTGATGTGCTCAACCACCGTAATTGATTTTCTCTTGTGTTTCTGCTTCTTTCATAAATGACCCTATTAGCCACTCAACTGCCAAAGCTGAAAACCTAGAGGTCCTCCCAGATCCTACTATTTCCCTCCCCTACACCCACCCCAAGGCCAGATCCACTCCAGCAGCGTATCCTGTTGACTCTACCACCAAATTATATCCTGCGTATCAGTTCTTAGCTGCCCATTGCTACTCCCCTGTTCCCAGTACCCATCAGCTCCCGTACGGATCACTGAAATAACCTGAACATGTGTTTGTCTGCTCCTCTCCTGCTACATTCCATTGCCCTAACAGTGACCAGAATGGCATTTTTAAAAGGTACATAAGACTTTTTCTTTCTTCACTTCTGAGGCTCATTCACTGTACTTTCTGCCCTTAGTGCAATGTCTTTGAGAGCAAAGATTCTATAAAAATACATGTAAATATCCTTGAGAATGAAACTTACATCATAATCATAGACACCCAGGATTATGCCTAAAATCAGATAATTTTACAATCCCTTCTCTGAGGAGACACTTTGGATTAACTTTTCCTTCTGGGCCATTGTCACTGAATGAAAAGCTCCACTGGATTCTTATCACACTCAGAATAATTAATCCATGTGGCTTTTACACACCATTCGAGGACCTATATGACGAAATCCCTGCCTAAACTTTGACTTCCTTTCTTTTTTTTTTTAAGATTTTATTTATTTACTTGACAGAGAGAGACACAGCGAGAGAAGGAACACAAGCAGGGGGACTGGGAGAGAGAGAAGCAGGCCTCCCGTGGAGCAGGGAGCCGGATGTGGGGCTCGATCCCAGGACCCTGGGATCATGACCCGAGCCGAAGGCAGACACTTAACGACTGAGCCACCCAGGTGCCCCTTGACTTCCTTTCATTCTCCCTCAACGACAGAAACATTTTTCCTGTGTGTTTCTCAAACATCCCATGCCTCTTTCCGCCTTGAGAACTTTGCCCTTACCTTCTCTATGTGTGGTTTTCTCTCCCTTCTTCCAGGTAAGACTGGCTTTTGTCATTCATGTCATTAGCATGACTATAACTCATCACTTAGTCCAGGGAGCCTTCTTGTCATTTGCTACCTACTCTATCCCATTATCATCTTTTCTTTTTCTTTATAGCTCTTAATATCTGCAAAGTTTTTTACCTCTGATTGCCATCCCTTTCTCACCAGAGTCTCAAATCCATGTGAGATTTTATTTTAAAGTTCTATATGCCCAAGGAGAGGAAGAGTGATTGGCAGTAGTTACTCAACGTTTCTGTTGGAAAAAAAAAAAAGAGAGATGAATGAATAAGGGAAGGGAAGAAGAAGGGAAGATAGGAACTGTAAGTTTTAAGAATATCAGATTAAATTTTCACCTACATGGTTCACACACTGCTTCCCCCTGGCAAGGTTGGGGTGGGGGCAGGATGTCTGGGCCTTATTATCAACTGAGTACACGGCCCTTGAAATGAGAGTGAGTGGGCTCTGTTAGAAGAAGCCCAGCATGACGGGAGCATAGAGAGCCTCGTGTAAGGGGACCAGAGCTGCGACTGGAGAGGCAGAACGCACGCCTGCTTAGGAACTGTGGGCTGTGGCTTCTGGAAAATGAGAGGGCAGCATGTTTCAAGTCATGGAAAGACATTTTCTTGAGCACTCCATTTTGCGCCCCGTTGCCCTGTTGCCATGAGTATTTAGTATGCTTCCTGAAGCAAAAGTGTTGGATCTGGCGCAATGAAGCCCAAGAGGAACATTTCTAAGACTTCTAATTGTAAAATTAAAACAACAACAACAAACTAACAGAAAACCAGAAGGTTGGGAAATGAATGGCACTTGGTTTCTGCAGAAGAGATGATTTGTTGGTTCCATCATTATCCAAAAACTTAGATTGTTTATTTTAGGGGGGCAGGTACGTATTGCCAGAGAAATGGCTTAAAAACATACCTACATCCAGTGAATAGAGAGGAAGCGAGGGGGAAACTTTTCATGAAGGTCTCCAAGGACCTTCATGAACCCCAAGGGTGTACTGTTCATGACCAAAGGAAAGGTCTTTGTCTTGTATTTACTCGGGGAGTTCCGAATGAAGCCTTTCAAAATTGTTTCTGTAGGACTGAATTGCTGTCCTCTCACTGATACTCGTAACACACAGTAAGTTACGGCAGTCCTGAAGCAGAGGACTGGAAGGATTTTGCAGGGACGAAGCAAAGGGGAACGAAGCGAGCAGGTCAGAATGCTTCGTGGCCTGTGGATGGGAGCCTGAGGGTGAGTGGACAGGCGGTTAAGAGCTGCTGAGTCCTGTGCTACCTGGTGAGTGAATGAGAAAGCACGTGCCTGGTGCCAGAAACAAGGGCAAGTTGAGACCTCCCCTAAGCAGAACTGAGGAATTTTACCTGAAGAACATCCCACTTTGCAAGCAGGGATGGAATGTCTCTTGCAGATACAGTCAATAAACGTGTGGCTGGCACGGGGCCCTTGGCAAACCATGGTGTCGGACAAGTCACGGGCCCTGGCTGCAGTCGTGATGTTTCCCTTTATTTCTATTTCCCTCCCCTTGGTTTGGCACCTTTCCGCTTAGCACATCCAGCAAGTTATTAAGTGTGTCCTCCGATACTGAGTTAACAAATATTTTCCTTTTTTCCGTTAGTTTCTTACCTCTTAGAAGCACAGTCATGTTGAGACTTACAAACACCTTAAGAAATCTCACTCTACCTCCTCAGTCCCAGGATACTCCTTTTTCTGTATTTCTCTTTATTGGCTGGGAATCCAAAGAATGACTGACTCACTATAGCCAAGATGCCTCCCCTTCTTTCTAAGCCCATCGATACTCACACCCAGAACTCTAACCCAGCTACGTCAAGACAAGGCTACACGTACCCAAGGTGTTCTCCTTGCTCTGCTTCGCTGAGTTCCCAGGCAGGGCCCAGGGAGCTCGACCTGAGCCCTTGCCTTCATGACTATGTCCATGGAAATCAGGATCAATGATGGTCGTATTCATGTCATTTTCATTTCTCTTATTTAAGGACAGCAGCCCATTCATGGTTCTCTTGTCAAGCAGATTCTGAATTTCAGTCATGTTTGGACATTTGAGCATTCAGGGAAGATTCCAAAAGAGCCTCAGAAAATGAGGTCACACACCTTCCTGGCATTTACTTTACCTTTTCAGCCTCAGGAAAACCCAGCTGAACATTTGGCTTATGGACCCCCATACCTCATACTCCTAGAAACAGAGTATGCTCTTGGTTGCCAGGGGCTAGGGGGTGGGGGAAACAAGATGTTGATCAAAGGGTACAAACTTTTAGTTATAAGGTGACTAAGTTCTGGGGATCTAATAAGCAGCTTGGTGACTATAGGTAACAATCCTGTATTATATACTCGCAAGTTGCTAAGAGAATAGATTTTAAATATTGTCACACACACACACACACACACACAATGATAACTATATGAGGTGACAGATGTATTAACTAACCATATTGTGGCAATCATTTATATATATATATATGCATATATATATATATATATATATATAAAATCACATTGAACATTGAAAATTTATACTATGTTATATGTCATGTCAGTATCTTAGTAAACCTGGAGCAAAAAAAGAATGAGGTAGGAGAATTAAACACTGACATGGGGAGATGGCTAAACTGAAAATTAAGTCAGTTGGATTTATTACGAACTCCCAAACCCATGGGCAGCTCATCCCAGCTTTCTGGGTCAGTGAGCTGACCGCCACAGACAGAAGGCAGGCTGCATGAAACACCTGTCCAGAACCTTTCTGTTCCCGGTCTCAGCAAAAGTAAGACCTCTGATCTACCAGAGGCTCCAGTTCACCTTAGAAGGAAACAGGCTTATGTGACTTTTTTTTTTTTTTTTTAATCTGGAAACACTAGTAACGTTTGGGGCCAGCTAATTCTTTGTTGTTGGGGTTGCCCCTTGCCTTACAGTAGGTTGGGCAGCATTGCTCGCTTTTTCCCACTGGAGGCCAGTAGTACTTCCCAACTGTGACAACCAAAACTGTGTCCAGACATTGCCCCATGTTGCACCCGATCCTCACTCCACAATGAGCCTCCCTACATTGTAAGTTAGACATAGGTAGGTAACAGAAGTGCATCACCTTGGACTTAGTGTCAGTTGCTTTAACAATATAATGGGGATAATAATAACATAAGCATTATGGTGGGTTAATGACACAGTATTTAATAACCACTTATATAGTGCTATGTGCAGGCACATTTCAATTATTTATTCATTTAATAGACATGATGTTTCTGTGCAGTAGGTGGTGTCATTAAGTCCATTTTACAGATGAGAAAACCAAGACAGAGGAAAGTTAAATGAGTCTCCCAAGGTCATACAGCAAGTAAGTGGCAGGGCCAGAGTTTCAACCCAGGTAGTCTGGCAACTGAACCTGGTTCTTCCTTATGCCAGGCTTCCTCTCAGAAAGTGGGTTTAGATTACTCGGCAGATGTCCGGCCCCTAGCAAGAGCTGAACACACCGTATCGATGGTTAGATTTGGATTAGCGTTATTATTTTGTATGGCCCCGGAAGCAAGTGCTATGCCAGATGTTTCCTTCTGCACTGTTCACCCTGTCCTTACGGCCACCTGGTGAGCTAGATGGCAGGCAATAACAGCATCTTCATCGGATGAATAATGCGCCTGCATGCTAGCCAGAGAGGTGAGGCGAAGCTGAATGAAAATCTCGTCTCTCTCACCCCCGGGCGAGCTCCCTGTAGCAGCACAAGCCACTTCTGGAGCACTGTGCCAAGTCTTCTGAGAACACAAGGAGGATCATATGATGGAAAGACCTGCTTTCCAAAGGCTTACAATGGGCTGGGGGGGACAAAAGCATAAGCACAGGAAAAAATGTATGGTGATGGAAGAGAGCGGAGAATCCACTAACTGTAGGAGGGACGAGGCGTGTGTGCTGGGGCAGGGTTTCCGAAGAGGCAGGACTTCAAACTGCTCTGGGCTTTGCAGCATGGCAGGGGTTTGAATGCACAGGTGAAGACAGAAAGGGGGCTGCATTTAAGGAGCACTTACTGAGCGCCCGGGATTGCGGGGGACGCTCTCCGTACAACAGGGTCCTGTTGACTCAGCGTCCCAGTGAAGAAGCGGGGATGCCGACTCTCTGCTTTACAGATGGGCACATGCTCTTGCAGGAAGTCTCATTGTTCATCTCTGGTAGAAATCAAATTTAAACTCCCTCTTCCAGTTCCAAAACCTAAGCTATTTCATGTGGAAGTACAAAAGAGGGAAGGGCATGATAGGTTTATAGGGCAGCATAAAGATGTAAGGTACGTAAACCACAGTGACATGGGCGAAAATAGACATTTCCTTTTAAACAGAGAATGCTTGTTATAGAGCAACATGGAAACAAACTTGTTGAGGTAAACTGGTTTCTTTCTAAGGACTTACCACTAACCTATATTTTCTGTTGTTTACTTATTGACTGTCTCTCTATCTACTACCAAGTGAGCCCCCAGGAGAGGGTGACCTTCAGTCCCTAAAACAATGGTTGCTGTCTAAAGGGTAATAAGTATATATTGTAAAATAAGAATGTTTTAGAATAAACATAGCAAGTTAGTGAATGAAAAATAATTTAGAAAAATATCTGAGAATGTAGGGCAATTAATTTAAAATTCAAAATTAAGCCATGAAGATAAATGTAGGGAAGATAAATATGAATTATTGAATTTAATCATAATACATACCCTGATTTATTTTCATTCATTAAGTACATATTTATAGAGTGTCTGATAAAAGTCCGGCAGTGAATTAGGATCGAGGGATTCAAAACAAGAATAAAATATTGTCCTTGTTCTTAAAGATTTTTACTGACTACTAGGGAATTCGGACATGTGAGTTATTTATCAGTGATACAGAATTAAAAGCTGCACAGGTTGGGCAGGTAATGCATGTAATCAGTGGTTCCACTTCTGGATGAACAAGTTTGGAAATAGCTTTTGTGTAGAATTAAAGTCGCTGGCTATTTTTTTTTTCTTATACTTTTAATGGGAGCTAGGACAACTCAATGCAATCTTTGGCCACATTAACCTTAATTCACAATCTAAATCACATCCAGAATATTTCCTTCATCTATGAACATCAATTTTAAAAAAATTTTTGGCAAAATAAAGAATGTGTAGTATATCAAATCTGGGAGATGAGGGCATAAGGTAACTGGTAAGAGTGATACAATTTGGTTATTTTGAGCCCAATTTACAGTATAGTGTAGGATAAAGGATATATAATTATGTCATGGTTATCGCTATCAGTATTTTCAGGATAAAAGAAAAGGGTTGCGAATAGAAAACCAAATATATTAAATAAAAACTTTGGAATCTTAAATATGATTTGTGACTATCACTGTGAGTTCATGCTGTCTTCACTTTTAATAAAACGCATGTTTTCCAGCTCTGTGCACAGGTCTAGAAGCCATGCCAGTCTAGTGGCAATGGTCGCCTCTAGTATCCAGATATCATTTTTAAATACCATTTGCCACTAACAGGAATAAGGGCTCCTTCTAGAAATGGCTGATTCCAGGTCAGGGACAGGGAATGTAAATGAACGTGGGATGTCTTCTTGAGCCTGAAAGCAAGGAAGCTGGCATGGGGTCATGCTGAAGCCAATTTGAGAAACTCTTGAGCCATCTTGAGACACTTCCACAGGTCAAAGGTGGGGAAATATTCGCTCCAAAAAAATGATGTCTTCAAATGATTTAAAAACATGGGCTAGGGTGCCTGGGTGGCTCAGTTGGTAAGCGACTGCCTTCGGCTCAGGTCATGATCCTGGAGTCCCGGGATCGAGTCCCGCATCGGCTCCCTGCTCGGCAGGGAGTCTGCTTCTCCCTCTGACCCCATCCCCTCTCATGTGCTCTCTCTCTCTCTCATATAAATAAATAAAATCTTTAAAAAAAAATAAAATAAAAAAATTAAAACATGGGATACATTTTAGACAACCATTGTGCACCAAACTTTTTTAAGGAGTAGGCGAAACAAAAAATTCTCAATCACCAGTTAAAGTTACTAAGGCACTCATTATTTATTCTGATGTTTGATAAATAAAGGGAAATGAATTAACCCTTTGTCTTCTTTTTCCTGTATGAATTATATTCCAGGGTAACCAAATTAGACCTAGTATATGAAGGGTAATTCTTATATTAAGAAGAATTTAGCGGATTAATAGAAAAAACACCATTTCATGATTGGTAATGAAAGATATATCATGGCGATGGCGGGAAGGGCAAAAATCAGGAGTTAAAATCAGCTTGACAGGGATCTTTAAAAAGAAAAGAGCAGACTGCCATCACCGGACCTACCAATCATTGTTAGCACTGTTAAAGCTGAGGCGTCCCGGACATGATGTAGCTTCCTGTATGATACAGTATGAAGTACTCTGCACAACCCAAGAAACCTTCTTGCAAAATAAATTAACTGGAATCTAATCAAGACTTTAAAATTAATTTCCAGTATACAGGAAATCTAGGGCACAGACGAACTTGTTAAACACAAAAAAGCAGTCAGCCAAATCTAGAATAAGAGATATTCTATAGGTCAGTTTACCCGATTTCTTCAAAATGTTCACTGAACTTTAAGAGAAGAGGCGTTCTTCTATATATATTTGTAAGAGATTTAGATATAACCAGATGCAAAGAATACTTTGTTCGGATTCCAATTTAGACATATCAAGTATAAAAATCCATTTTTTTCAAAATGAATAATGAGCTAGATTACAACCCAAAGAATTAAATAAGTATCCATGAGTCTGTAATGATGTAAATGAATGAATGCATAAATAAATAAGAGGAAAAAGACAAATCTTCCTTACAGAAAACTCAAATAATGTATGTAGATAGTCTTTCCTCAAGGAGATGGACAGTATGGAAAACTAGGAAATTTTCAGTGGAGAAACCCAGCATACACCCCTAACATTCATAATGGTGTGTACCTGAATGTGTGTATATGTAGACATGGATATATACATACGTGTGTGTGACGCACACACACAATATGTCACTTTAACCAGGTGATCAGGATCAGCATTACCCATGGTAAATTGCGTTGATAACAAGAGACCCCTGGTATGAAGCACTGAGAAAGTCACTTAACCTTTGCGGTCTTTCTCCCAAAAACCTGTGACTCCAGTCTATTCATGCAAAAATATCAGACAAACCTCAAAGAGGGACCTTCTACAAAATACTTCTTTTGAAGTATCAAAGCTGTAAAGATCAATTTAATTTTCTGCAAATCTCAGCCTTTCCACTAGATTTACACTAAAATGTGTAACAGGGTTTAGAGTTATTCCTACTCACATAAAGGACTTCAGTTCTTCATCATCATCTACTTTGGTGGCTGGGTATCTTTTCTTCCCCTCAAATTAAATGGTATGGGCGAGGTACTATAATAATTTCTATTTAGTTTTAGATTCATGGCTATCATGAGAAATTTAGGATGCATTGATCCTAACTTTGGAGATGATGAAAAAGCTATAAAATTGTAGTGGAGAATGGCCCAGAATGAGGCTGCTGCTGAACAACCCTGGTGCAGTCAGTCACTTTAGAGAGAGAGAAGCCTCGGGGTGCCTGGGGAGCGCAGTCGGTTGGGCATTTGACTCTTGGTTTCATCTCAGGTCATGATCTCAGGGTCTGGGATGAAGCCCCGTGTTGGGCTCCATGTTCAGCGGGGAGTCGGCCTGAGATTCTCTCTCCCTCTGCCCCTTCCCCACTGCGCTCACCTTCTATCTCTAAAATAAATAAATAAATCTTAAAAAAAAAAAAAAAAAGGACGTCAGCCTAGTGTCAAGGGCCTTGGCTCCCTCTAAACAGAGTCTGGAAATGGGAATATTTATGTTATGTGTTTTAATGTCCCGATGGTGAGGAGATATTAGCATGCTAACTTTATCCATGGGTACTTGATAACTGGTGGTCGATGGCTCCTAAATGTCAAGCATTTTGCTGTGGTAGGTACTGCACCCTTGCTGTGACCATCTAGGGCAGACAGTGGGAAACACACGTGAACCCACATGGGCAACAGAAGAGACTGTGAGCTCACCCAGGGGAACTTCACATTGACTTAATGACATATCAGCCCGGAGCAATCCTGGGAACTTCCAAAGCAATATCTCAATAGAGATTGTGGATGGATATGTAAAAACAGAATAGACCGGAAAATCCTGCTCATCTCCTTTTTTTCGAAGATAATCTTCCTCCCGAGTTACTCCGCCCAAGAGTCAAGAGAGACAGCAACAACAGTAAGTGGGAAAATGTGGAGGGGTGTGTGTGTGCGTGTGTGTGCATGTGTGCGTGGGGGGCGTGGGGAGGTTCTGTTCATCGTCCAGCTAATTAATCTTCCCTAGATCCCTTTCTTTCTGTCTCTCTGCCTTTCCCTGTCTCTGTCAGTCTCTGTCCCTCTCACACACATGTATGTTTGTTCTTTCTTTTCTTTCTTCATTTTTGCCACCCCTTACAAGTGAGTGGCATTGCTAACTACATTTTTTGTGGGGGCGTTAGAGAGAGAGGCAGGGAAGAAGTTAGGCAGGTAGCACTTCAGGAAGGTGCAGGTGCTTCCTGCCCTGGGCTTACGGGACGGCTGCAACAGTAGCTACTATGGGGTAGAAGATGACCTGGTCAGCTCCAGCTCATTTGCCTTGAGGTTTTGAGCCCCCCAACCAAGGACCATACCAGGCCAAAACTCCCCGTCCTGACCTGTAGGAGGAGAGCTTTAGGGTATCTGAAGCAGCCTCAGTTAGGATCTGCCCTAGCTACATCCCAAGACCCATGGGGGCATAAAAAAGAAGACAACCCGGACCTGCTCCCCGACACACACACACACACACACACACACACACACACACAGGTGCCTTCCCCAGCCTGCCTGTGTCCCTCCGTGAGTGTGCTCTGAGCAAAGCTGGGCTGTGTACCCTCACTGCACTGTTCTGTCCTTGAATTCTTTCTTGGTAGAGAACAAGAAACTTTCAGTGACAGGGGGACAGACTCCGGAGGTGTTTGGCCTGAGAACCACAGTTCAAGTGTTTTTCCCCTCATTTCCCAACTGCTAATGGCTCATGCAATTAGAGACAGCAATCACCTTACTTACATTAGCTGGCAAAAATGTTTTTCTGCACACTTCATCTGCTTTGAACCTCTATGAACTTCCAGACATTTATATACCATTTATATACCTTGAGGATTTATATTTGAATGATGGTAATTATTGAGTATTTGCGTATGTGTGTGTGTGTGTTAATGATCACATAGCCTGGCAATTAACAACCTAATATCTTCATTTTTTTTAAATGGTTTCCCTAAATGCCTCCGAAAATATCCTTCTTTTTTGGGAATTTTTTTTTAATAAGGATGTCCCTGAGTTATATTGATTTCCCTGCCCCAGTCATGGAAGTGGCCATCTTGCAAGGAGCCCTGATTTCTTTTTGTGGGGAATAGTATTAGAGACAAAAATCTGAGAGCTACAGATTTGTTGTGGAGATGCCTATAGAGGTGTATGAGTATTTAAGGTAAAGTGAAGTGGGGTGTATTAGCCTTTCCCAAGATGAAATTCTCTTTTTCCTCCAAGACCCCATTCACATGTATGTTTCTAATTTAATTCTATTTCTTTTGACCTTGTTCTAATATGAGAGCTAATTTCCTCTTTTTTCCTTCTTTAACGTATCAAGTTACTCGGGGCCATATGAAGCTATATGTATACACTGGTGCACCACCCCCACACACAGACTTAGCAGTATTTATTCATTTCCTTGTTTCCTTATTTGCTGTTTTATATCTGACTCAAGCATCTCAGAAAAGGTTCCAAATTGTACAGGTGCAGGTGATCTTTTTCCCTGATGGTTGCTTAAATCCTAATTGCTTAAAAATAAAAATAGGTCTCAACCTTTCTGCAAGCTTAAAACAAACAACAATAAAAATCATTTCCCAAACAGAAACCACTTAAAATACCACACCAAAACAACGTATGTGGTAAGACAATCAAATACAAGCATTGAGATTTTGTTGAAAATAGTCATTTAAATATTTCCATGGGCGTGAGTGTCAGTCTTTGACTCTCTAGATAGTTAGCTTGAATATTTCACTCCACCCTAGCCAATTGGGTAAATATAGATATTTATTATTGCCGTATTGTAAGAGTCCCACATTTTACAATTTAATTAATGGCACAATGTAAAACCAATAAGAATCAATAAGGAGAAGAATTATCCACGTCTTTTCAAACTGTACTAAAATAATTTAAGTAGAGCAATTTCTGTGGTCTCGGTATTCCACAAGGTCCGACTCATGAGAGCGGGCATACACAGAGGCTATGACTCGTTTTGCTGAAGCCAGGGTGCCTTGCTCCCTGCCTGAGTGTATGCTGGCGCAGTGAACAGCGTCCCTTCTCAACTACCAACATGGCGTGTTGGACATATTTCTCACCTGGTCCTGCATCCTGCCACCTCTCCAGAGATCCAGGTTTCCCTTTCTTTCCTGAGCTCAACAGCAGGATTTCTGTTTTTATGGGTTGCAGTTGCTGCGTCATCCAGCTTCTTGCATGCCTTCTTTCAGCGGGTTGGGTCTCCGCTGTGTCTGTGCCAAGTTTGGCCTGACTGAGGCTTGAACATGTTGACTCTACCACCTGCTCTCTTCACTTTCCCATTTGTCCAAAGCTTTTGTGCTGGATTAAATAATCTTGATACTTTGGAAAAAATTATGTGATGTTGTGTTACCTATAAGTGAATATCCATTGTGTCATTTGAGAAATTTAGGCCTTGGCCAAACATTAGGCCTTCTCTCTTCAACTCCCTCTAGAGATGATCAGGTTCCTCACTCACTGAACTAATACAAATCAGGAGCCAGGGAATTGTACATGGGCTCCCTCGTCAATAGACTGATAAAATTCCTCCAGACACAGTCCTCAGGTTTTCAGGCTTCCCTCCCAACAGCTTACTCTTCCTTTCACTGATTCCAACAGCCCTTCCAAAATGAAGCCCCACCTGTGGGAGTGTCTTCCTTCCTGTCTGCAGCTTCATGGACCAAGGGGACACACTGATGCAGAGAGAAAAAAGACAGGCCCTGGCTATGAGGCCCAGGAACTGGGTCAGAGCTCACGGGACGTGAGGGGGTCCACAGAGCAGGTGTGATGCCGCATACCCACGTGAACACATCCTGGCCCCTGGCGTCTCAGGGAACTCCCTGTCAAACACGGTGCTCCATCAGGAGGTGAGAGGTGATGGAATTCTTCTTCCACTACTGCCTTTTTGTCTTCATGCTTATGTCATGCTTACGTGGGTGGACTTGACCCTGATAAACTGGACTCTTCCACTGAGGGGATGATGTGGGCCTGCGTGGGGAGACAGGCTTTACTGGGAAGCTAGAAGCAGAGCTATTATTCAGGCTACCTGGCCTTGGCTCTGCTATCTCCTCCAGATGCAAGTCCGATTCGGGAGCTCGCAAGGGCCAGTCTGGCCCTGGCCATTGTCTTCTCAGACAGCCTCACAGGAAGGAGGTGTGTCAGTACCTTTGGCTGCATTCAGGCATTCTTCTTTCTTGTCTGTTAACGCACCGTGGTCTTAAAAGTGCAAGGACCATCACGATGCACACCGAAAGCTAGCTATTCACAGGAAGTCCATTTAAATAAATTAGCCAAATATTTGTATTATTAATCTTTTATTACAGATAAGTACACTCTGAGAGGAAGACCAGGGTGATCCTGATGTAGCCCTCTGTTTTGGACACTCCCTATGTCGGGAACCGTAAAGCTTCAGAAGCAGAACAATCAATGGCTAAACAAGGGCTAATTGTGAGAGAAATACTCTTTGTTGGCCACAAATGACCCTTCATTATTATTTTTTTAGGTTTTAAAAATCTGGAGTACAGCTTAGGAAATGATCAGAATGTAGCAGTCTCTAAAGAAGCGTGCTTCGTGTTGGCTAATGAGCTGGAATTGGCCGACCCCTCTCGCATAGCCCAATCACTGTGGAAGCAACAGAGCTAGGTCAGGAGTCTGCCTCCAGTGAGGAGACCAAAGTGAAGGCTCCCTGGGTCAGTCAGGGTAAACCATTCAGCTGCTGGACGGAGTCCACTCATCAGTGGCTTCAGCAGGATAGAACTGTATTTCTCTCTCAACAGTCTGAGCAGCCTGAGCATGAGAGCTCCAGGGCTCCGATGTCGGGGTCTTAGGGACGCAGACTTACACCATCTTGTCATGGTTTAAGACCTCGGCTTACGCCAACTTGCCTTCCTTCCACTCTGAAGGAACAGTGCAAGGGAAAGGGGAGAGTACATTCCATCCCTCTTAGGTACACACCAAACAGGCTTCACTAACTTCCCTCTAGGTAAAATGCAGTCATTTGACCAAAGCTAGCTGCAAGAGAGCTGGTAGGAAAAATCACAAACAAAAATTACCGACTTTAGCTGATATGAGCCCACTTGGAAGTGCCATTACTGTACAAGAATGAGACATGGATCTTGGGGTGACCACTTTGCCAGCCTCCAGAAGCATCCGACAGATTTATCCCTGGCAACTTGAAGTGGCAGTAGGCTGAGGTAGCCTTGGTACTCAGGCAGATCTTCCTACTTATTCTCATTATGTCAGTTCTGATTCGATCCCCATTTTCTGTAACTGATACCCTATCCTGACATACTGATTGTCCTGGTGTCCTCCTGATTAGCGTGCATTTGCACTGTCAGAAGTACCCCGGTTTGGCACATAAGTAAGATAGTCACCTTATCAGTGGCCTTCAGGCAGCACCTTTCCCTGCATGCCTGTGCCCCCACCCCAGCTCTGAGACTGAGGAAAGACTGGTCCGCCATCTGTTAGAAGGGAGCCTGGGACACGATTCCCAGGTCCTACCAGAGAAGCATGACCTTCCTGCTTTACAGGGGCAGGAGGGAGCAGAAGTCACTGCACACAGTAGTAGGCATCATTAGATCCCATAATTAATCTTTTTCTTGAGTCAAAATTGGCAAGTTTTAAGAAGGTAAGGCTAACTTATATCATGTCTCTTCTTTCAAGCCACATGGCTACTGTGGTTGGTTCTTCCTGATGTCTACACTCGGTTGTTGAACCTATGAATTGTGTCTCCTTTGATGGGATATTCTTTCAACTTTGCCTGATCCAGAAGATTCTAAATACCATTTCCCATTGGCCGTGTACTTGTATCTGATAGTCGTACCATTACTGCAGCCCCAACCAAAGGTAGTCACAGACACCAAAGGCAGTCTGTTAACTGCATCATCACGAAAGGCTTTTCTCATACAATGTTGGGAGTCAACACTGGAAAAAAAAAGAAAGCAAGACATATGACTGGAGACACGAAAGGCTGATTACTCGTACTCCCCCTAGCTCTGTTTACAGAGTAACCAATGAAAAAGTTGTCATGTTTCTTTTATCTACCCCCCTGCCCCGCTGGGGTTATTGATGACTCCAAGATGAGGCCTTCAAGGTATCGCTAAGATTTGCAACAGGCAGGTAAACTTGACAGAGAGTAGACATTGAGCTACAAATGGGAAACAAGGACCTAAAAGGTGTGTCACAAGAGCAGGAGGATGTGGGATAGCCTAGCCCAGGGTTTGGGATGCAGGATCTAGACTCTGAGAGTAAGCGATGCCAGGCTTCCCCGAGGTACTGAATGGGCAGTGAGTTGACAAAAAGAATATGGAAACCAGGTATTAGGCTCCATGATGCGGCAGCTGTACCGTCCCACTTTCAGAAGAATTCATGGAAACTCACTTGGAGAGAACTCTAGTTTGCTGGCGAGACATGAGTCTGTGGCACACGGTAGTAGGCAAAACTTTGGCTGACCTGGTGCCTTTTCCCAAATGATAGTGTCAGTCAGAGATCAAGCCAGGCCCACTGCTGTGTCATTCTCATCTCCCCCTTCTCCTGATTCCTCACTCTGTCCTCTAGCAAGCCACGGCTTGTGTCCTTGCTCATGGACCCAATCAAAAAGACTGATCTGCCAAAGGCAATAAATTACCAAAAGTCATTAGTGTGGTGGGAGACACCACCTGTTCCCTTCACGTTGTGGTTCAAGCCTCTCACTAGTTGTCTCTTCCCCTTTTCCATCTGTTTTCTTCCAGAGGACTCCTCTTCCTTGTACTGCAGTGCAGACAGAGCTGGGCAGCTGTGCTGATGCACACGCGTGCAGTCCTTCCCTTGGTCTCCCTTGGTGAGTCATTTGATTAGTCCTTGAAAATGCAGCACCAGTTTCCACTTCAGAGAACCCTCTCTGTTCATAAGAACCAGCCCTGCCCTCCTAGGGGAGCTGAGTAAATCCCCCAAGGCTGTCCTGATGAGGCCAACAGTCCGTGGAGTTCTTCCCATGCAAATGAGGTGACCTCAGTCAAATTTGGCCCATTGGAGAAGTTGGAGAAGAATCACGGAAGCGTAGTGTAGCAGTGAAGACCCAGATCCTTCTAGACTTTGTCATTCTTTTCCAGATGCCCAGGGGGATACTTGTCTCATCCTCCTATATCCTCCTTTGCCAGAGGAAACAGAGCCCTCAGCTCAAGAAGCAAAGCTGGTCAGGCATTTTTCTGCCAGCGAGAGAGCTCTTCTTCTCCCCTCCCTCTGTCCCCATTTCCCTACCTCTTTCCAGCACTCAGAAACTAGACAAGAATAATGGGGATTTTTGAAAACAGATACTGTCTTTCTCAAGGATAGCCTTAAGCAGCAACATTTTAGATGATAAAGCCTCATCATTCATAGCTCTGTCTATGAACTTTTTTGGAAAAGTAAAGAAGTTAAAGAAAAGCATATTGTTCCTTTCTTTTTTGCCAGATTGTTTATATACCCCTCCTCTTACTCTAGGCCTCCTGTGGGATAGACAATTAAACAAATTCATACCAACGTCCTAATTACATTCAGCACGCTCCTCTCTTTCCTCAGGCTCAGTCTTAGGGAGGACGGGACTGTCCTTTGGAAAGGACAGAACAGCTCTGCACATTTGCATATCAGAAACTTCCTTGCATGCACAGCTTTTCAGTCATTTTCCCCAATTCCTGTGTAAGGTGAGAGAAGAAGATCACTCTCTGAATTCCAATGAGAGGGAAGAGGGGCATGAGGAATAAACAGACTTCCAGAGACTGACCCTGTAAGCTGATTAACCAAACTGAGATACAGGGGGGAAACGGAGTTGGAAAGTTGCAGAGATGGAAAATAATCATGTCTTTGGTTTTTATGCAGACAGAAAAGTGAGGTTTGATGAGAGGTGATTGATCGATGTGCTAAACCTTCAGATTAACGAGAGAATGAAGACTTGTATATCACCCGTGATTTTCAGTGGCCCCAGCTATCTTGCTGACACCTAAATGCATCTCTCACCAGTTGAGGGCGTAAGGATTCATGCTGTAGATGTGGGAGCGGATTTAAGTCTGAAAGGCTATTAATACTTTCTTGAGGAAAAGTTAGTTAACCTGTCCGATTGCCTAGTGTGTGCTGTGGTTCATTTGTGTTACAAATGTGATTCTTTATTCATCTCAGCTTAACATAAATTGAGATGTTGATGGATTTTTCTAAGGAAATAAATGAGTCATGATAACTCTTTTCCTCTATGAGGATGAATGTGGAGTACATAATCATTATTTGAACAGGATGTTCCTTTAGAAAGCAATTGAGATGACACGTCTGTCTCCAGGCTGTTTGAGGGTAACTTAGCAGCACGTCTGACAACAGGATTTTGTCCCTTTCTCTTTCTCAGAAATACTTTCGGAAGTCAGGAAATTAAATCCTCTGGGCGACAAGTACCTGTCCTTACTTTCTCTACTTAGATGTACTCAACGGACTCCTGTCTCTGTTGCCTGATAGAATGTGCTTTAACCTTTTATTGTGTGATTTGTGAAATTTAAAAAGTGACATCCTAAGAATAATACAGAGAGATTCAGGGTAGAAAAAGCATATACTAAAATTTCAGAAATAGATATAAAGTGCTTTTAAATTTTATTGTGTGTGTGCACGCGCATGTGTGCATGTGTTTTCATTCCCAGCTACAATGATTATAATAAATCACCTCTACTGAGAACTCTAAAAAAAAAAGGAAAGATAATATGGTGAAGTGATTTTTATTATCTTAAAACAATTTCATGATGGAACATTTGGAAACTATGGAAAACTTTCAAACAGAAGAGAAATACCATCCACATTGCCTCCATATGCTTATGTTGTATCTTCTGGATTCGTATTTGCAAAAAGCACATCATGATAAAATTGCATTGACTTATTTTGTTATATAAAGACTCTTGTACCACCTGTGCATTAGCGCAAAGTGCCTTTAGTCAGAGGTGCCAAAATTAGAAACTTTACCAAAACATTAGAAACATGCTTGCAGCTTCGTTCTACACATACCGTTCTCCTCAATGGTGGAGTGAGTAAAAGTATCTGGGGAGAGAACCGTCAGGAAGCAATGATTACATGTGCTGTAAACATAACTTCATAGAATTTTATTTTATTTTATTTTATTTATTTATTTATTTTAAAGATTTTATTTATTTGACAGAGAGAGACACAGCGAGAGAGGGAACACGAGCAGGGGGAGTGGGAGAGGGGGAAGCAGGCTTCCTGCCGGGCAGGGAGCCCGATGCGGGGCTCGATCCCAGGACCCTGGGATCATGACCTGAGCCGAAGGCAGACACTTAACGACTGAGCCACCCAGGCGCCCCAAAAGAATTTTTTTAAAAGAAAAAAAAAAAAACAGAATGGAATCACATTTGTTATTATTTTTTTCAGCAATTCTTTAAGTGGGTCAGGTTAGCTTTTAATTTCCCTGCAGTTTCCTTTCCTTGTAGGTTAAATTCGCCGTCTGTCTGCCACACATTTTGTGTAAGAATCACCTGAAAATTGTAAAGCTTTTTGAGTTGCTAAAGACAGAGGTATTAAAAAGCATTATGAGGTCTATAAGCCATGTTAATTTTATTTGAACTGAAATTAGTGACTTAGATTTTCTTCTCTCGTTTATCTACCTTGTAATCTGTTTAGACTGTTGTATTTTATTAGTTGATGAAAATCCTATGATGCTTCTAAATTTTTCTAGTTACAGAAAAAAAAAACGGCAAATGAAACAAACAGAAGGAACTGCAGTAAGTTTAATAAATACTCGGCAGAACTAACAAGAAAGGAAAGAGCTGATGGCACTATGATGAGGACTCAGTGGGATGTAGCTGTCTATCAGTTTGTCATTTCAACTGTATCTCCATAGCACAGAAGAAGAACGAATTGGTTTACATCACATAACTGTGATATAATGATAGCACTTGCATGTGTATGGCTTCTAGATTTGCAACGTGACCTTGGGCAAGAGCTACAAGATGTGCTGTAGATCAAAGGGGAAATCTTAACTCTACAGAAGAGGACAAGATTTCGAATTAATATGATAGAAAATATGCTACTAGTCAGAAATTGATAGGCATATCGTCAAACGAATTCTTAGGAGGGGGAAAAAAGATGTTAGAAGCTCAGCATTGGATAGATAAGGAAAAAATATCAAGTATTAACAGAAAATGTATTTGTTAGAAATAGTCATTTTTTAAGCAGATAGGATGGAGAACATTCAAACATCACCTCTTCTTTCCTATTCTTACTGTTGTTACGTTGGTGAGTGATGGCATCTTAGAACACTAAAAACAAGTACTTAGATTTTCCCATCCTTTTCCTGTTGTATGTATGACTAAAATTCTACAAACACATCATGATATAATTTTTATGTAATCTGGAAAAATATGTAGTCAAAATTAATTAGTAAAGGGAAATGCTGTGATGTCCTCCAACTGCAATGGGTGCCCATGACTGAAGGTTAAGAAACATTTGGAGAAGACAGTGAGATAAGCTTTAGAATTGACATCTCTCCTCTCCTTTTGAGGACTATGGTGTCAGCACTGACTCTAGCATTGAGAAAATCAACAAAAATAAGAAAAGAAAAATAGTAGGTAGGACCAAGGCCTTGGCTCAGTAACTAGCAACAGTATCTCTCTCAGAAATTTACTCTGCATGGAAATGAAAAGCATGGTATCTCAAAAACAGCCTTCACTACCTGGATTGGTTAAAATTGCTTACTTTTTCAAACAAGATGTGTATACTCAACCTCTCATATTCTCCCCAGTCTTCCACTGGGGAGAATATGAGATATAATATATATGTACATATATATATATTTGCTTTTTGTAAAACCTGTTTTTTCCTACCAATCGCATAAATATGCACAGATAATATTATAATCCAAGGAGTCATCTGAGGGCAACCTTGATAGCACCATCATTTTCATAAGCTTTGAGTTCACACTCTGCCTCAGATTTGGTTTGACATTACATTCTATGAGCCTTTTATTTCATATGTAAACACAGTGAGTATCCTTTGCATGGTTGCTGCATTGAGTATATTAGATCATGCAACTGAACATAACTTTACATACTGCCTGGACTATAATACATACAAAAATCAATTCCATTTTCTTCCCCTTTATTCAAATAGAGATTTCCAATATTCATATCACTTTTTCTCCAAATCGCAGTCTAACAGAGATTCTTGTGGGGAGGAGTCACGGGCAATAAGAACCCCGTTCTCTGTTGATTCCCAGTGACCACATTTTAGGTTATCGGAATTCTAATCTTCAGATAAGGGAAATGTTAGTATACGTCCAGATTTTCCAGGCACACCTATTCTCCTCTCTTTACGTCATTTTCTGTCGGTCCTGCATTCTTCTTTGGGGTCTAGAATATATATCACAGTCCTATCTAGTGCTCCCTGGATTATAATCTTGAGAGAAAGTTTGAGGCTAGCACGTAATTAGCCCTCATGTATGTTTGCTAAATGAACCAACATGTCACATTAGTTATTTGATGACTTGTTTAATAAAAGGGAGAAGAAATTCTTCCCCAATAGCTTTTCCAGCTCACTCTAAACAGATTCCTTCTTTGTTCCACCAGCTAAATGTTAAGATTACAACTCTGCCTTGTCTCAGTAAGAAACATGCCTGGATCTGTATAGTAGCAACTACTCCTTTAGAGATATTAATTTTAATAAACATACAATACTCATAAAAATATTAAAAACACAAGTCATATTTCCCACTTTGAAAGGCCTAAGTAACACTCTAATTTTTGTCTTGGTCTTTACTCAATGGGTCTCTCTCAGAAGCAGTGTCCCAGAGTACAAAACAGACGAAGTTAAGTTAGCATTTCTTGGCCAGAAAAAGACAGTCTGAACTGTCAGCTGTTTCTAGCAGTGCATAAAGCTTTTCCCATCATCGTCTATTTCATAGGAATTAAAACACAGGGACAAGCAAGCAGCAACTCTATGGATGACCAAAAATTATTATTGAAAACAAATGTTTCATGTTATTGACCAAAAAGGCGGCCAGATGACCAGCAGTTTCTTTGCTTGGACTCATCATGCACCTGAAATCATCGGCCACGAGGTTTCATTATAACCCTGGAGCTCAGACGCAGCAGTGTGGCGAGGAAGTAAAATTTATTTATTTATTTATTTATTTATTTATTTATTTATTTATTTATTTATAAAGATATTATTTATTTATTTGAAAGAGAGGGAACATGAGCAGGGGGAGCAGGAGAGGGAGAAGCAGGCTTCCTGCCGAGCAGGGAGCCTGATGCGGGGCTCGATCCCAGGACCCTGGGATTATGACCTGAGCCGAAGGCAGACGCTTAACACTGAGCCACCCAGGTGCCCGGAGGAAGTAAAATTTAAAGAACTCTACAGTAATTTAAATGCAATTAGAGGAGAGTGTTTTACTGTTCTCTTTAAAAAAATCACAGAAACCTGTTTAATATATTTAATGATAAATTTGACTTAAAATATATTTCAATTTTGCTAAAATTAATATTTGACATAGATATGGTTGAGAGTAATATATATCTCACAGGGCTGAAATGTCTTTCCCCTCCATTCTTCTTTTTAATATAAAAGGTGTTCCAAGGATGAATTCCGTAAGTCAGGGAGCCATACCTATAATTAACATCATAGTGAATTTATTTTTATAATGAAACAGAAGAAAGGCTGTTTTCTTTCTGACCTCTCGATTCTTGAAACATCTATTGGGGGGTGGGGTGAGAGGTGGGGAAAGAGATAGAGAGGGGGATGTATAGGGAAAGACTGAAAAAATATTTTCTGAGGTGGAGATCTTACTACTTCTTGACCTTTTTATAAACATATATCCTGTATCCTGAGCTATCATTTCATCATTTTGTTTGTTTTAATTACCTCTGCAGTGCCAGGCACTGACCCATCTTTGTCTTATTTTTTATTCTTCTTCCATAGGAAAGTACTCAAATATATAATGGCTTGCTTGACCAGATGTCCTGATTTGCTCAGTCGTTCAGTCCTGTTGCCTGTGTAATTTATTAAAAACTTTTTCCTTCAGGGGCATCTGGGTGGCTCAGCTGGTTGAGCATCTGACTCTTGGTTTCAGCTCAGGTCATGATCTCAGGGTCCTGAGATCAAGCCCCATGTTGGGCTCTACAGTCAGCAGAGAGTCTGTTGGAGATTTTTCTCTCTCCCTCTTCCTCTGCCCGTGCTTGCATTCTCTCTCTCTCTCCAAAGTAAATAAATAAACTTAAAAAAAAAAAAAAACTTGCAAAAGTGTCCCTATTTGGACAGTAAATGACAGAGGCTACAATGCTTCTGTTCTAGAAGCATATTCCTGGCTTCCTCAGCCATGCTAATGAAATATAAAGATGAAAATAAAGGTCAGATACCAATGTGTGACCCAATTTTGTTCTTAGATAGTGTTATGTCTGGCCAATAAGGAAAGGTGCTCTATCAAAACCATGACACAGCTTGGTAAGGAGAACTGAGGCTTCAGTGTGGCTGCCCCACACCCCCTTGGCTGGGCACCCTCGGCGCCAACAACACATACGCACGGTCTTATTGCAAACCAGGTGTCAATCAGAAACTGATTAATTAGAATAAATGATCATCGTTTTAATTTTCAGGGTTTCTGTTATCCTGTCATATTATCACAGGGTTGTTGAGCAATCGCCAGATTGTACATAAGGAATCATAAGTAGATAAGAGAAGATGATGAAGTTATTTCCCGTATAGAAAACCACAGTAGGAACAATGATGTAAGGTGGTGTCTCCTTAAGGAGTCCTAACTGAGAACTAGCAGAGGAAACTGTCAAAGAAATGGCAAAGCCTGTTGTAAGTGAAGTCATTTAGTGGTCATTTGCTACGAGATAAATAGTTAACTAGAAGGAAATGATCAAAACCTCTGAATAATTTTGTTGAGCAAGTATTTTAAATACTCTTAGAATATGTTGGTTTAAGGGGCACCTGGGTGGCTCGGTCAGTTGAGCATCTGACTCTTGATTTAGGCTCAGTTCATGATCTCAGTGTTGTGAGATTGAGCCCCGTGTCAGGCTCTGTGCTCAGTGGGGAGTCTGCTTGAGATTCTCTCTCTCCTTCTGCCCCTCCCCCTGCTTGTGCTTTCTCTCTCTCTCTCTCTCTCTCTAATAAATAAATCAATCTTTTTTTTTAAAGAATATATTGGCTTAAACATTTAAAAACCTGTGTATAGGCAATATGATGAAAATGTATCAATCTCTACGGGTTCCAAAAAAATGAAGCAACTTTTAATAAATTTATCGATTTATTATACTGATTTAAAACACCTATTTTAAACTAGTCCCCACTTACATGGTTAGTTGGGAAAAAACAGATATTGAAAAAGACAGAGTCTTTCTAACCCATAATTCTGAAACATCTAGTTAATACAATGAGTCATGTAGCAGCAATAGGGAGTACAGCTCCTGGAAAGAGGTTACATTCTGCTATTTTAGAAAACTCAAGAGGATCAAAGAGAAACACTTAGAACTTTAGTAGAATAAGTTAACAAAAACAATATTGAAAAAAATAACATGTTATAGACCACTGATAACCAGTTAAATATAGAGGAGAGATGATCATGCTCACAAAAGCAGCAGTCCATATGTAGTATCTAGAAAGAATATCTATAGGAATAGCATCCATAACAGAATATTCTAAAACACTGCTAAAAAACAATAAAGACCTTAATGAAAGTGGTGGGAACTTGCCACATTATTTATGGGAATTGATCAATACTGTCTATCTACAAGAGCATTGTCTGTAATACAAAAAAAAAAAAAAGAAACCTATATGTTGAATAGTAGTTGCATGGATAAGTAAATTATAGTTTCTTTGGATAACTGTTAAAATGAATGAATTCTAGCTTAAGGACAATAGAGATAAAATCTCCAACTTGACATTCAGGAAACAAAGTTTTAAAAGAACATATGTAATATAATATTTTATCAAGTTTCAAGTACAGGTACTGATACTTTGTACTATATATAAAAACATGCAAAGACATAATAAATACCAAATTAAGGCTAGTGGTTATGTCTGCAGAAGAACAAAGGTAATATGACCATGGAGAGGTACATTGAGTTCCGGTGTATTTTTTTTTCAACCGCTTTATTGGGATATAATTCACATACCATGCCACTTACTGATTTAAAGTGTATGGTTCACCTATTTTCAGTATATTCACAAAGTTGAGCAACCATCACCATATCAATTGTAGAACATTTTCACCATACCAGAAAAAGAAACACTGAACCTCTTAGTAGTTACTTTAAATGTCCCCTGCAACACTCCTGAACCTAAGCAATCAGTAATTTACTTTCTGTCTCAGAAGATTTTTCTCTTTCTGGATATTCCATATATGGTGTTTGTGACACGCTTCTTTGATGTGGTGTAATGTTTTCAAGTTTCACACATGCCTTATTAGGATGTATTAGTACTGCATTCCTGTTTTGTTTTTTGTTTGTTTGTTTTTGTGTGTTTTAGCTAAATAAAATTCTATACCCCATTTTACTTATTCATCACTTGATAGGCATTTGGATTGTTTTCACTTTTTAGCTATATTAAATAATACTGCTGTGAACATGCATATACAAGCTTTTGTATGGCTGTATGTTTTCCTTTGTCTTTGGTTCCCATGGATTTTTAAGCTGGTATGCACACATAAGTATTCATTTATATATAAAGGATAGGCTTGTCTAGAATGTTTCAAGAAAAGTAAATGCAGTAAAGATGTACTGCTAAATTAATGTATAGAATTGCTACAATTACAGTGATATCCCACTTGAATTTTAGAGTAATCAAATAAGGTGAATCTGGAGTTCACCCAGAAGAAAAAAAAATGAAAATTGAAAAAAGAAAGTGATGGAGAATTAAATTAAACTATCAAAAAGTATTAGATAACTGCAGTAATCAAGATTATTGTACTCCTATAAAAATTAAAAGACTACAAGGACACGTGAGTGGCTCAGTTGGTTGAGCACCCGATTCTTGATTTCGGCTTAGGGCATGATCTAAAAATATAGTTTATTTTTTTAAAAAAGGTTTAAAAATACAATAATTGCATATTTTCCAGAGTATCATATCTAATGGCTATATATTTTCTTTCAAGTGATGAATTGATTTTGTCTTCATACTAATTCTTTAAAATATGTTTTAAAAGCATGTCCCAATTATTGGTTAAGATATGAGGTATTTTAATTTCAAGCAGTAGCTATCCTGAAAATTTTAATTGTCTCCAAATTTCAGGAATATTTTGACTCCAAACTTCTAAGGTAAATTTTGTGAAATTATATGTAGTTATACAGCTGGAAAACTCCTTTATATGTAAGAAAATGTAAAATTTCAAATATAGGCTTTTTGCCTAAATGGAAGCCACTGTGAGCAAAATGGCTTTGAAAACCATAAAGAAAATCTTCTATGCTTTTTGTATAGAAAATAAAAACGAGGGCTCATAAGAACTGAAATTATTTCATCACAAAAATGGCAAGGTAGAAAACCAATTTGTTTAGGAAGCACTGTGTATTATCAAAAATACTGCTAACCCTCACTTCCTGAAAACAGGATAACATAATTGACTGTTCCATGGGTAACTTCAGCACATTTATTTATCTTTTCATGTCCTTCAAAAGATTCTGCCATTTTCTTTTTAAGTCTGGGTTCAAAAATCCTTTTAAGTGCCTTTTTTTGTACCCAGTGTCTGTTCTAAATTTAAGGAAAGTAGTTTAAAAACTTTCTTTTTCATCCTTCTCCATTCAAGTCTGTTAACTAAATGAGCAAATAGTAGCATTTCTTATGTTTGTACAATTTCTGTGTAGATAATTCCAGAACCAGATAAAGAAAGTTTTGGCTAGCCAGATTTTGTTCCCCTTCATATTTTTATATGCTAGCCACCATTTTCTCCTTACAGAAGAGATGCCCAAGTTGTGTTCTTTGATTTAAAATTTGGGAATGGTGAAGTTAATCAAATATGTTTTCTTCATTAAGCACATTGGGAGCTTTCGTGTGTTAATATATTTTGTGATTCTTACAGCTAAACTGCTATATGCAATGCTTCCTCACCACTTTTATTTTACAGAACAAGTTTTAAATTTTTTTTAAACTTTTCATTTTGAAATAATTATAGATTCACATGAAGTTGCAAAGACAGCATGGAGAGTTCCCCTGTTCTCTTTACCTAGTTTCTCTCACTGGTTTCATCTTATGTAATTACAGTACAATATGAAAGCCGGGAAATTGACATTAGTACAGTGTTTATTCATAGTTCCGTGTCAGTTCATTACATACGTGGCTTCCCACCCTCCCAGAATCCAAGGTATAGAATGAGTCTGTTGTTACCCCAAAGAGCTCCCCCAAGATACCCTTTTCAAGTTATACCTTTACCACCTTACCCCCACGGCTCCTGAACCCTGACAAACCCTAACCTGTTCATCTTTATAAATTTGTCATTTCAAGAATGTTATATAAGTGGAAACACACAGTATTTGATATTTTTGAGACTGTCCCTTTTTACTCCTCATAATGCTTTTGAGATTCATTCAAGGTGGTGCATGTTATCAGTAGTCTGTTCCTTTTTATCATTATTGGAGGTTACTATAGTATTATTCCCTGGCATGGAAATACAACTGTGTTCAACACTTTACCTTTTGAGGAATATTTATGTGTTTTCATTTTTTGGCTATTACAAATAAAACTCCTATGAACATCCATGTACAGGTTTTTGTGTAGACATAAATTTTCATTTTTCTGGGATAAATTCCCAAGGGTGCAGCTACTGGGTTCTGTGATAAGTGTATGCTTACTTTTTAAAGAAAATGTCAAATATTTTCCAGGATGTTTTTTTCCATTTATATTCCATTTATATACCAGCTATGTATGACAGATTCAGTTTTTCCACATCCTTGGTAGTTTTTGTGTTGTCCGTATTTTGAATTTTAGCAAGACTTATAGGTATGGAATGATATCTCAGGGTGACCTTTAACTGCATTTCCCTAATGGCCAGTGATGTTGAATATCTGTTTTATGTGCTTATTTTCCATCTGAATATGCTCTTTATAGAAATGTCTCTTTATTACTTTTTGCCATTTTTCTAACTGGATTGTTTAATTTTTTTTTGCTATAGAATTTTTAGAACTCTTCATTTATTCTAGATATGAGTCCTTTGACAGATGCATGGTTCACAAATATTTCCTCAGAGTTTGTAACTTGTATTTTTATCCTCTTGAACCATCTTTTTCAGAGTAAATTTTTGTTTTAATTTTGATGTAGTTCAGTTTACCATTTTTCCCCCCTATGGATCATGTTTCTGGGTTTTTGTCCAAGAAATCTTCACCCTGCTCTACATCTCAAAGATTTTTCCTATGTTGTTATCTGAATATTATACTGTTCTATATATTACAGTTAAGCCTACAATTAATTTTGAGTGAAATTTTGTATAAGTTGTGAATTTTGGTAAAGGTTTATTATTTGTCTGTTTGTATATTTATTTATATGTTATTATTACTATTATTATTTGCCTATGGATATCCAGTGCTCCAGCACCATTTAGTTCAAAGCTTATCCTTTCTGCATCAAATTGCTTTTCCACCTCTGTGAAGAAAACAGTCAGCTGGTCGTACTCATATGAGGGCTCTGTGAGCTCTCTCCTCGATGTCCTCCATCTGTGTGTCGATCCCTTTGCTGGTACTTCACAGACAGGTTACTATAGGTCCATACCGAGACTTGAAATGTCTCCGAGTTATTCCTTCCACTTTTGTCTCTTTCTTCAAAATCATTTAAGCTATTCTAGTTTTTTATCTTTTCTCTCTCTCTCTCTCTCAAATTAAATAAAATCTTAAACAAAAAAAGACACATGGAGATTTTGAGTATTATGTTATGAGACTCTGGATCTTATTTAAATCTTGTGTTTTTGCAGGCTTCCTCTGAAGCCTCAGTGGGGGAGGTGTGTTGTCCGGTTTTTGCCGGGTGGGAGTTCAAGTCCAGGTTCCCGGATCAGTCTCTGCTGACACGGGGGTAAGGGGTGCTTCTCCTTACTGCAGGTGGGAGTGTAGGTCTCTGGCTGATGCCAACTGGCCAGGAGAGAGAGGGACACCTTGGTCCTGCACCCAACATGGCTTTCACTTCCATGGCCATAACGTGGCAGTCTTGATGGTTTATTGGTGGTGAGAGGCCCAATTTTACACTAAGTTTGCTAAGACACCAGCAAGTGGAAAGTGATGAATCAGGCAGAGGTTCAAGTCCAGACTTCCCACATGCGCGCCACGAACTCCATTGTGGCATGAAGCTCAGCAGGTATAAAAGGTCTGGCTCTTCCTCCTGCCTTCCTTAGTGTTCTGGGGATGGAGATGCCTGTCACAACCCTGCCAGGGTGAAAATCTAGGCTTTCCACTTGACCTTTGCTGGAGGACTGTGGGGGCTGGAGGGGTGGGGTTCTGCAGTGCATGTCTGAAGTAGAGAGTTGTCCAAATGTATTCTTTTTGTCAGGTCGCCCCTTTTCTTGATTCTTTGGCTAGAGAGAGCAAGCTTTTCTTGGGACATTTTTGGTCTGTGTCTACGGATGTTTTTTGGTTGCTAGCTTCTCCCATTCTCAGTCTGGAATACATACGGCCTAAACGTGTGTGTGTGTGTGTGTGTGTGTGTGTGTGTGTATACATATATATATATAATATATTTATACAATTGGGGAGGCTATGCACACGTTGGGGCAGGGGTATAAGGGGAAGCTTTGTATCATCTACTTGGTTTTCCTGTGAACCTAAAACTGCTGAAAAAATAAAGTCTTAGTACTGAGGGGGCAGAGGTTATACTTATTATATAAGCTGACATTCCATCAAAAGGTAACTATAAAACCTTGATTTTCCTTCCTATAAGTCCCTAGAGTGGTCCTGGATTTGAGAGAATTTCAACATTCAGTTGGTTTAATTTGTTTTTGAATGGGATTCCATTTTAAGAAAAATAAGTCTCCCAATTGCTGTAGTAATGAATTATCATCTCACGTTTATAGTTATTGGAAGAATTACCATGTCAGCCAAACAGAGCCATCTGGAATAGTCTTTACTATTATATTAAGTAGCTTTTGAGGAAACTTTATAGAAATCAAGTGTATAACTTTTTCGCCCCTTGCTGTCTTCTGAGGAATATTTTCCTGGCAGAGAGGCACATCTATATTGTCTTTTAAATGACTGAATTGTAGTTAGCATTTGAGCAAAAAATATTTTGCTAAACTAAATCTTAGAACTGGAAACCTAAATAGAGATATAAGTTCTAATTTTTATCTTTCTTAAGACTTGGCGACTCCTATTTTTTTTACAGGTGTCTCATGAAGCTCTTATTAATTGTTCTCAATGACTTGAATAAATTGGACTGAATGTAGCAATTGGAAATCACTATGGAAATGGTATAACTAGTGTCCATGTCATGCTACAATTAGAAGAGTTACCATTCTGCAGGGATTTGGTCTTAGATTTTCCTTGCAAAGGTGCAAAAGAAAAAAAAAAAAAAAGCATGCTAGTAGTCCTAATTCTCTTTGAATCTCCTGTAAATTGACTATTAAGTTAGGTGTGCGTGGCACAGTGTGCACCTCCCTGGTGATTCCTGTGCATTGGAAGACTGGCAAACCACTGAGTGAAGCTAGACTAAAGAACAAAGGAAGAGTCTCTGTGCTGAGGTCTGGACACCACAGCCATTCTGCCTTTAGGAGAATGCTCTGGGCTGATGGCAGGGCTGAGATGAATGGGGAATTTGCTTCATTCTATCTTATTATTAAATAACATATAACCCAATAAACTGTAGCAATTACTTTCAGATTCAAGGATTAAAGGAGATAATGAATCAACTTCTTAGGGACTGGTTAAGTTTTGAAATCAGCCTGATGATTCCATAGATATATTTTGGATTCAATACACAGCCCAAACGTTAAAATAGGAGAAAGGGTGAATTCCTTTCAATGCCTTAAATGTTGTCTTAGCCCTCTCTTAGTCCTTCTAAACTGGAGATATGTATTTTAATGGAAGTGATTTATTTATTGATCTCTCTAGTCAAGCATAAAATACATTAATTAATTAACTGACTGGTTGATTGATTAAATAATGTTTATGTATTTCCATATACATCTGAAACATTAATTTACCCCAGGGAATTACGTCTGAATGTGAGTAAAATTTTCTAGTATAATCTGATTATCTGGTCAGTATTTTCTCTATCAATCTATTCATCTATATAAAACATGCTTTTAAGTTCTTGGCCACAAAACCTTCTACCTGGATGCATAGGTTTACGAGAACTTATGAGAACCTACTTTTAAACTTTGCCTCGGACATGGTTCTCTCATTTCAACCATGTGTGGACCCAAGTACATCTCAGGATCTTTCTGCTCAGATCAAGCCAAAAAACCTGCAAGGCAATTATGTAAATATATACCACATGGGATGGCATGACATGTTTAAAGGGAGGACTATGACACTTTGTGACTTTCAAAATTATTCTAATGGTCTAGGTAATGAATCTCCTAGTCCATTTTATAAACGTTACATAGTTAAACCTGCTTACTGACATTCACATAACTAATTTTCGGCCAGTGGGCACATGCCTTCCTTTTATTCTTTGGGAAACCGCAGCTCACCTGTGCACCTCTAGAATGATGCCCTGCAAGGGACCTAATAAAACAGATGATAATGCATTCACTAGCAAATTCCATAAAGTGTGACAGACACGAGTACATGAACAAAATGAAACCATTGCTGAAAAGCAGTTTCTGTAGTCCCAGAGTTGTATTGCTTCTGTACTTACGTAAAAGTAAAACTAAACTGTAGCTCTTTAAAGCATTAATTAATATTTCAAGTTTAGGGCAATGAAACACCCCAGAAGCAGCTGATTACTTTTTTTTTTTTAAGTCCTTTGTCTTTGTTCAGTGAGTCCTACAAACAGTAAATTACTCACAGTACACATTTATCATATGCTGTCTGCCCGGAGTAACCTTGTTAGAAGAAAATGGGCAGAAAAGGTAGGTCAAGAACACGTTCAGAGAGATATTAGCAAAATGATACTCATTTCCTTATAGGTTTTAAAACAATTAGTTATTAAAGTCACTTTCACTTCACCTGGATCTGCTAGTTTTGTTCTCTTCTAAAATGTCTTGAAAGTGTGCTTGTTTTAAAAGTCAAATAAGCAATATTTATAATAAAAATATAAGATAATAGCTGAGCCAAAGTGTTCTTCTAAAGAAGTTACTGGCAGAATCCTTCTGATTGAACAGAAGTTCTGTGTTTATCCTTGTCTGACAACTGTACTTTCATTTCTTAGTCTATTATTATTAGTTGCCTGTAGGTATACAGATAGCTTTTTTTGTGAAGGACTAAAGATTTATGTTCTCAAAATATTATGCTTGTATGACTTATTGTATGTAGATTTTAAAAATAATATTTATGTATATACTGTATTAGGCATTTTACTTAAGGGCTCCATAGATGTTATCTTTTTTAATTACTGAAATAATCATGGGAGATTTTGAGCTCCCAGATCTTAATGTTAGAGATGAAAAGATTAAGCTGTGGGCAAAGTAAGAAAGGTTTATTAAAGTCACACAACTGCCAATGGACAGAATTCAAACTCAGGACTGAATGAGTCCAGAGCCTGTCATCTTAACTACTCACAAAGATTTTTTTTTTTGACATTTTTGTATTTTCCTTCAGATGAGTTATTGAAGTAAGAGCTATGATCTTACTTAACTATTGCTTAACAGATATTCTATTAAGATAATTCATGGCCTTTTACAAAGATAGGACTAAAATAAGATTCATGGAAATTCCTCTGAATTCCTTGGCCTTGAGCCAACTTGAGTCTCAGAAAGAATGTGAATGATTCAGCCTGTGCATTTTAACTGAGATCCAGAAATAGCTTGGAAACTTAAAAAGAGCTAAAGAAGTTCATTCTCCAGCAGACAATGGAAAATATTGAGATTCCAGTGAGCCATATGGAAATAGAAAATGATGCAATATTTTTAGCTTATTTTAAGAAATAAACATGTTTCCAAAAATACAAATTATGTTTCTCTTTATTCGCTTATCATGATTCGGTAATCTGCCTAAAGCTCTTCACAGAGTCAAAACACTCGGACTTATTTTTCATGTAAAAAAGAAGGCCTTTCCAGCAGAAAAGATGTCTCCCTAGTGCAGGGGAATGATTTGAAGGCAACCCGACAAGGTCATTAGGGAAGTACGCATTATAGAAACATACTTCTGCAGCTTCTAAGCAAGAGAAACAGAGGCTGATGAGCAAGAAACTCTTGTCAGGATCCTGGCATTATAGGAACTCATTCATTACGCTTCCTGGAGATCACTTGATTTAAGCGTACCAATGTTACCAGTTGTGGTTTTCTGACTCTTTTGAGCAGAAAAGGAAGGGGAACCAAATTGTGTTGTTGTGATGCTGGTTGACTTTGAAATTACTTTTGAAATAAAACTGGCTTTTGATGACGACCCATCTGACGCTCGTGTACAGGATTATGAAGAAATAGCTAGTAAGTTTCCAAAGAACTATGATTTAAAATCAGAACACTTACAGTTATGGCTGTAGAGATTAGGGGAGTTAATTGCCTTACAAACTTAATTAAATGTGCAGAAGGGAAGAGCCTGGTGTTGAAAGAAGAATTTAAGAGACAGCACAAAAGCATTTACTGGAAAATTCCTGTGTTCTTTTGTTTGACATGTCAGCAAGGTGGGAGATTGCCATGACTTTAAACCAGAACAAGGGTCCAAGGAACAGAGAAAAGGCAACAATGAAAAAATGTGTACACCCACCCTTGTTCTGAAAATTTGCTCCTCTCTAGAAAAATGTCAACATTTACGTGCATATCATTTGAGCTAAAATATAAAAACAAAAACATGAAGAGTTACGCTCAAGCTACCTGTCATGCTAGCGCATATTTGGAATGGGAGTGAGTACTGTTGAGAAGCATTTTATCTTGTTACAGCTTCCATAAATGCTGACAATCATCTTTACCTCACAGCCATGGCAAAAGAAAGCATATGTATTAATCATATCATTCTTTCTTTTCCCATATTGCAGTCATGAGAACGCAACAATATTATATTCTGATCCTAAGTTCTGTTTACTGATCCCCAACAGCATTATTGCTGTTACCCCATCTTTATTAAAAGCACACTGAACAAAGAACTGTTCTAAAGAGAATATAGGCACAGTTGGACATTGAAGTGATTTTCAAACATCCAGAACCATTCAAGTATAAAGGATTTTCCATTTAGTACAACTTGACATTTACAAATCTGTCTAGAATTTTACATTTGCCTAGTTTTTTGGATTTTTTTTTTTTTACTTTTTATTTTGTTTTTTCCAGCATGTGCCATATCCTCTCTGTGTGTAAATGGGGAACCGGGAGTTTGCAGACCTGAGTGTTAGCGCATTCTTGTCTGGCTTACAACACGGTGGCTTCTCTGTGTCTGTAACAGATTTAGCATACTAAAGAGTAGTTAGTATATAGTAGGTACTCAGTAAATTTTTGTAGGAATGGGAAAAAAATCTCTATATAAACTTGACACTAAAGATCGAAATGCATTAATTTATGACCTTGCCCGTCCCTCATGGAATTCTTCAGATCACGTGGAAGAGGTTTGCAGGATGATTCTGCCTTTTGCTTTCCTTTGCACATCTTTTCTCCTCATTCTATAGTTTGGAGATACGCAGCAGCCAATCACATTTTTTTAATTAAGATTTTCCTGAGCAATCAGGAAATTCTCCAAGTCCTCTCCATATAAGGACACTCAGAAGGAACTTGGTTGCCAGATCCAAAGAAGTAGATCATATTTCCCTGTAGCTATAACCTTGGTGACTCGGACAATTTAGTAATGGACTGAATGGCTGCCATACTCAAAAAACACATGTCCACATCCTAATCCCTGGAAACTGTAAATGTGACCTTATTTGTAAAACAAAAAAGGGGGGTCTTTATAAATAAGTTAATGATTTTGAGATGAAATTATCCTGGTTTCCTCTGGTAGGTCTTTAAATCCAATGGCAAATATCCTTCTAAGAGAAGAGGAGAAGATACAGAATAGAGGAGGAGAAGGTCATGAGAAGCTGGAAGCAGAGACTGGAAATTTTCAGTCACAAGCTAAGGGACACTGGGAGCCCCCAGAAACTGGAGGAGGCAAGAAAGGAGTCTACCCTAGAGCCTTCAGAGGGAGCATGACTCCACCAACACCTGGATTTTCTACTTCTGATTTTCAGAACCGTGATAGAATAAATTTATTTTGTCTTCAGTCATCAAGTTTGTGATTATTTGTTACAGCAGTCCTGGGAAAAACCGATACATTACACCACCTCTGTAGTGATGAGTTATAAAGCAAAAGGCAAAAAAGCAAGATTATATGGAAACTGCTGTATGCTGATGTTAATACCTTTTTTATTCCTGTCCACATTCCCATCAAAAGGATTCCCTATTTCTGGAGGTCCCATTCCTAATACACACACACACACACACACACACACACACACACACACACACACCTGTGAACACACACCAGAAGTAAATAAAATCCCAAGACAATGGAAGAGAGATTGAGAAGCCATCTGTAATCTAAATGTGGACATCATTGCATCATCTTTGAACCATTTGATAGTTATCCCCTTAAAATGGCAACTTATTGAAGACCTCTGTGCTCTGTTAAGTCCGAAAGCTCATCTATGAATGATGCATGCATTCTCTGCTGTAACGTAAGTCGCTTTGTACATTTCTGCTTGGAAAGGAGTAAGAACATCTCTAATGCTATACAAAACTCCGTGATGATAAATGATACTTGAAACTGTAAAGGTGGGAATAAGAATAGGTTCTTGTATTTTCTTTGGTTCACCAGCTACTTTCAAGATAGTTGAGAGGGTTGCTGCTAAGTTTTATGTGAGCCTGATAAAACATTGTAGCATCCAGATTATATTTTTAAATGGGATACAATTGTAGCTCTTATTTTTCCATTTAATGCTGTGTGCAGGTTCATCCAGAATCAGCCTGGCTACAGCTGGAAGCAATTAGAATATGCAGGAAGAATTAAAACCCTAGGAAATTGTTTTTATCTCTGATAGATTGCAGCAGAGCTAAATTGTGAATTGGTCACAAGAGAAAACGTGTCATGGTGACTCATAAATTACTGAAACTGCTTTAGTTTGGGAAATAAGCCTCATTAGTTCTAGATTTTACCTTGTGATTTTCCCAAGTAACCAAATAGTATTGCTTATACTAAAGGGAAGCCCTTGATACCATTTCTTTCAATAAAAATATGACATTATTCTTATTTTATATTATTTTGGTCATAACTCAAAACAGAAGATAAAAGGAAAGCAAATTATCTCATGTATGCCTTCTTATTATTGGGTCATAATTAAAAGCACATTCATAGAAAATGGGAAATCAGTCAAAAGTTCAGCCTAGCTCTCTTCTGTCTCTGGGGACCAGATGCCTGTCTCTTAGCTCTTCAGGAAAAAGAGGAATCCTCTTTTGCTACTGATACCCAGGTCTGCCTATTTGCTTATAAGCTTCTAGAAGACTTTTTTTTTTTTTTTCAAATAGCAGCTAACAAATCCTTGGAACTTCTTAGAAGAACTTTAATTCTCATCTAGTACAATTTCTTCATTTAACAAATAAATAAACTGGAGAGCTGGAGGGCTGAGTTAATATCTCCAAATTCAAGTTCTAAAATAGAATCTACCTTATTTAAATTAGCATTAAGTTATAACTTCATCATGAGTTAGAGTATCGTAGCATTTTCCATGACTGTGAAAACGTGTATTTGCAAAAAAGAAATTCTCTACTTGAAATATACATGAGAGCAAAATATTTGAAAGAAGAGAAAGAACACATAAGCAAACTAATGCAAAGTTGTCGAAAAATTTCTTGGTAATGCAACGTAGCTTTATTTTTTGCCAACTATTTTCCTGGTACCATATTAGATTCTGAGGCTCTCCCAATAATAAGACTGTTCTGTCTTTAAAAAACATAAAACATCATATGATACAGTGTACAGTGATGAGCAAGCTATTCTGTAAGCAGACAGAGATAGAAGGTGCTCTGAGTGCAGAATGAAAGACCCAGTCATTCCATCCCGGGGAGAGTCGGGAAGTCAGTCTAGAGGTGAAAGCTGTTTTGAATCCAGATGAATAGGAGTTAGCCAAAGAAAAGCAGGAGGACATTCTTGGCAAATATATTTTAAAAATCCACTGAATTATGAAACAGTATCAAATTTACAGAAAAACACAAGTAAATTTGTATCTACTGGAGTTAAATCAGGGAAGAATTACGGAAGATGACCCTGCAGAGGTGGTGGCTAGTAATCATGGTTCTTTGATACTATTCTAGGAAATGTGGTCTTTGGAGTGCAAGTGATGGGTAGCACTGATATTTAGAATAAGGTAGTAAAATTGACAGTTTAAATTTTAGATAGTTCGTTCTAACAATAGTAATCAAGATGACCTCAAAGGGAAAGAGACAGTGTCAGATAAACCTAAAACTCTAGATCAGAAGGAATGGGCTTAAAGCAAGGAGGAAAACCAGAAATAAGTCAAATACTAAGTTGCAAATAATTTAATGGACAAGATAGTAAGAGGGAAAGGGGAAAATCTGGATTAATTGCCTTTTTGTGATGCAAATCCAAATATTTTTATTCAGAAAAAATATTATTCCATAGCATGCTTTTTGTTTTGTTTTGTTTTGTTTTATTGAAGTATACTTGACAGACACTGTTACACTAGTTTCAGGCGCACAACACAGTGATTCCACAAGTCTGTACATCATGCTGTGCTCACCCCAAGTGTAGCTGCCATCTGTCACCATCCAACACTATTACCGTTTCATTGGCCATATTACTCATGCTATGCATTTTATTCCAGTGAACTATTCATTCCGTAACTGGAAACCTGTATCTCCCACTCCCCTTCACCCACTTTACCCATCCTCCTGTGCCCCTCTTCTCTGGCAATCATCAGTTTGATCTCTGTGTTTTAGGGTCTGTTTCTGCTTTTTGTTTGCTTATTTATTTATTCATTTTTTTTTTTTTAGATTTCACATATAAGTGAAATTCTGTGATATTTGTCTTTTTTTGTCTGACTTCTCTCACTTAGCATAATGCCCTCTAGGTCCATACATGTTGTCACAGATGGCAAGATCTCATCCATTTGTGGATGAATAATATTCCATTTTGTGTGCATACATAGGTGTGTGTGTGTGTATCACATCTTCTTTATCCACCTATCGATGGACACTCAGTTGCTTCCATATTTTGGCTTTTGTAGATAAAGCTGCAGTAAACATAGGGATGCATGTATCACTTGGAATTAGTGTTTTCATTTTCTTTGAGTAAATACCTAGTAGTGGAATTACTGGATCATATGGTAGCTCTATTTTTAACTTTTTGAGGACCCTCCATACTGTTCTCCACAGTGGCTGCACCAGCCTGCGTTCCCACAGCAGCGCATGAGGTTTCCTTTTTCTCCACATCCTCACCAACGCTTATTATTTCTTGTCTTTTTGATTCTGGCCATTCTGACGAGTATAAGGGGATATCTCACTGTAGTTTTATTTAGTATTTCCCTGATGATGAGTGATGTTGAGCATCTTTTCATGTGTCTGTTGGCCATTTGGATGTCTTCCTTGGAAAAAATGTCTGTTCAGGTCCTCTGCCATTTTAATCGGATTATTTGTTGGGGGGGGTGGTGTTCAGTTGTATGACCTCTTTATATATTTTGGATATTAATTCCTTATCATATATATCATTTACAAATATCTTCTCCCCTTCACTGAGTTGCCTTTTCATTTTGTTAATGGTTTCATTCACTCTGTAAAGTTTTTATTTTGGGGTAGTCCCAATAGTTTATTTTTCCTTTGTTTCTCTTGTCTCAGGAGATGTATCCAGAAAAAATCTTGCTAAGGGAGACCTTCAAGAGATTAGTGCCTAATGTTTTCTTCTAGAAGTTTTATGATTTCCACTGTCAGATTTAGATCCTTAATCCATTTTGAGTTTATTTTTGTGTATGGTGTAAGAAAATGGTCCAGTTTCATTCTTTTGCCTGTAGCTGTCCAGCTGTCCCAGCACTGTGTTGAAGACATCATCTTTTCCCCATTGACTATCCCTGTGTCCTTTGCCATAGACTAATTGACCATAAAAGCGTGTGTTTCTTTCTGGGCTCTCTATTCTGTTTCATTGATCTATGTATCTATTTTTTGGCTAGTACCATACTGTTCTGATTATTGCAGCTTTAGATAGTATGTCCTGAAGTTTGGGATTACGACACCTCCAGCCTTCTTCTTTCTCAAGATTGCTTTGGCTATTTGGGGTTTTTTGTGGTTCCATACAAATTTTAGTATTATTTGTTCTAGTTCTGTGAGAAATGCTATTATCCTCCTTTTATTTTTTAACTGGAACAATGAGTGGGGCCATCAACTGAACCGCAATCCCCGTGCGAGGGAACATGCATGATAGAGGAGACGGTGAGCTCATTAGTAGACGCGGAATTCGACTTGCTCAGAGGATATCCATATTGAGTGGGTAGCAGGACTGAAGTGTCTGTCACCTGGGGTGGGGGGTGGATATGCATCCAAAGCTTGGGAATTCAGTCAGGGATGAAGATTCAGACTTGGTAGTCCCCAGTATGCAGTGGCAGTGAAAATAGAGAGATGGGATGACTTAAGATGTAGTGAGATTAGGACTGATTGAAGTCAGAATTTCAGTGCACATTAAAGAGGTGGGAAGATGAAGAACCTAGGACACAGACAGGAGACAAAAAACTGAAGGTAAGAAAGAGCTGGACAATGAGAGGTTTTTAAAGAGAGAGAAGGCTCAGAAAAATCAATCAAGGCAAAATTTTTGGAAAGTGGGGTGTGTCATCAAGGTAGTGTCACTGCGTAGAATTCATTGGCTCTGACAAAAGAACCATTATTGTTGACTTCTGAAGAGAACTTTCACTATAATAAAACAGATAGAAAACATTGTTGGAAAATAAGTGAGGACTTTTATTTATAAATGGTGAGCTGACACCACGCATTTCTGGTCCTGCAGAAAATCCAAGTAAAAAAAGACATTAAGTAACTTTTAAAATAGAAGACCAAAAAGACAAAGGAACAGTGAGATGACAGTACACTACATGGTTAATTTTGGAACATGGAAAGCACATACATGGACAGTAAGTGACTCTATGTGAAAAACCCCGAACACGACAGCCAATAGAGGATGCTAATAAAAAGCACACTCATTTGTGCTGAAGAACCATGAAAAGTTTCAAGAATTCGCGGTTCAAGCAACCTCTGAGAGTGCAAGTAACTCTGAGTGTGAAGTGGTACTAAAAGTGGCACTAAAAGAAGCAAAAGATTTGTTAAAAGTTTGTCTTTACTGGTAGGTAGCTTCCCAGATGTTTTCCGTCAGCCCACGCGTATAGGCAGTTGCCCTTCCTTGAGCTCTGCAGTAGAAAAGAGGTTGATTCTCAGGAGATGTTGAATCACAGAGACACTGAGCAGCTGAGGTCAAGGATGAGGCATGCTCCTGAACGCTGGGATAAGGTGACTGCTGGCACACTGCACGCTGAGGGTCCTGCCTTCATGCTGCCTGCCTCCCGCAGCTCTGGTCCCCTCTGCTCTTACTCTTTGGGCAGATGTTTGGGGGATTACTCTCTGGGGAAACTGCCCTGAAGAAGAATAGAAAACCACTCACGTCATTTAAAAGAACTTGTATACCACCCCAAATAAACTAACGTGAGGCTCATGATTCTAGAAGCCATTTAGATAGATAGACAGTCAGACAGACAGACAGCAGTCTTCCCATCACAATTTTAAGGCCTACTTCTTAATTTGGACTTTAATTTGATTGGCTTTCTGTGTACTAAGATGGGCATGATGGATAGAGCTCAAGTAGCCATCTCGATCAATTTTGGGAAAGCCAAATGCCAATACAAATTATAGGAATTTGGCACATTGTGGCATTTCAGCTGGACTCCTACCTTTGGACTTCTTTTACGTGAAAGAAAAACTTTTATCTTATTTATGTTATTTACGCCAATGTTATTTTTTATTTTTATTTTTTGCTACTCATAAATAAGCCTCATTCTGATATATATTCCCCAAAACTAATCTCATAAAACTAGTGTCTTTAATACTTAGTTCAAATAGGATTAACTATAGTCAGATTCTCCAGTGCTGTACCTTCCCTAATAGGTTCTTTTCAGGAAGTCTCCTGGAGGCAGAGCTGTTTTCCTATATAGGAGAAACGGTTACGAAGCTGTAGCATTCTTTGAGAACATAGACTCTTCCTTCATGCTAATGAACTATTTTTTATGCTTACAAACAATATGTAAGCATAAAGATGTAGGCATAAATCAATGATGATTTAAAAGTAGTTTTTCCCCATAAAAGAACTCATATTCTGTGTGTGTGTGTGTGTGTGTGTGTGTGTACACACATATATTTATGTGAAGTGGCCCATCATCACAGCATGAAAGGAAGAGGAAAAAAGTCACATTTCTATTTTTCTATATAAGACTAATTGTATATTTTTTGTTTGTTTTTAAGAAATCACCAATATTATATATGGGTCAATTACATTAATGATTGAACCTGGTCCCCGTTGTGCAATTTATGTAACAAACATCATAGGAAAAGGATTCACAGTGGTGACTGAACCAAAAAAAAAGGAACCCTGTATCCTAGGGGTTCAGACGTTGGGATCTTATGTCAAGTATTCTGGATTCAAATCACAGCGATGCTGGTTAGCTCTGACCTACTACTCTCTTAACCTCTGTAAGCCTGTTTTCAAGTGTGTAAAATGGGGGTAATAATGGTACTTACTACAAGCTTGGTTGTCTGGATTAGAAGAGGTAACTCATGTCAGTAGGTTAGCACAGTGCCTGGAATATGATGAGCAGCTAATCACTGTTAACAGTAGTTAGTAGTGATGGTGCTGTACGCAGCAGACATTTATGCAGACGCTTAGTGCTCTGGACTAGAAAGATCCGCAGTGAGGGCTAATACTTTTAGAAATATGTAGCTAAAGCCCATAAATGTTAGTATCTGAGATTCTGAGCCTCACAAAATCCCAGAAACCTGCATGACATGTTCCTACCAAATTCTGTCATCTTCTCAAGGGTCAATTGTAAGAAGAAAAAGCCTCTTAGGGGCCAACAGAGGCAGGGGAGAGGCAGTAAAAATGCAATTTGAAGATTACCTTTTGGAACCGGATCACTTTCCTATCAAGGATGTGGCCGCGGAACATGGAGCAGTAATCTGGTCACATGAGCATCACCCAGAAGAGCTCGAGAAGGGTTTAATAGGAGTTTCAGAATTAGGCTGAAGAGCTCAATATGAGTCAGCATAAGAGTAAAACCTTCACAGAACCGGCCTCTACAAGATTTGAATGAAGGTTCGGGGAAGACCTGAACAGCAGTGGTGCGGGACGTGGGTACCAGGGCACCGTTCAACAGCACGCGAACAGTAAGGGCACCACCAGACACCCTCCCTTGCTGTGCATAGGCTCCCACTTCTTTCCTTTCCTGCTTGATAAATCGAAGCATATCATCCTGTACCATTGAAAACACATGGTAAACCCATTAGGGGAAATCTTAAAGTGAACAAAGGATTAGTCTTAACATTAGAATTATAAGAGTAACCCTTAAGAATTTGCTAATTATTTTCCTTTCTTTAGATATTAGCAATGCCTTTTATCTACATCTGCATCGACATATGCTTACAAGGCACTCATTTGTGTTGTTGGCATTTATAAACAATTACTTCGCATCAGACCACCTAAATAATTGAACGATCTCACTCCAGAGAGTGCAAAGCAACCTATTTACACATGCTCCCACATGCCATCGAGACACACATGAGAAAGAAAAACAGATCAACTCAAAGATGTGATTCAGGAATCTAATTGTCAGTCCATCTCTGCTGCTGTAAATTGAGATTTGTCTGGGCATCTTGCCATATTTTTATTCAATCTTCTGTCTCTATATTCAGTTCTGGTTTTCCATTTCAATCATGCAATGATGTTGATTTTGTTATAACTCTGGAACAAACCTGCGTATGTTTCATTGTTTTAGAAAATAATATGTCATTTTTCTCTAGGGACAGACAGTAAGAAGCAACAATTCAAATAGTGTTTTGTTCTAATAATAACTGGAGACCAAGAATGCTGACCATGCTGACCCAAGGCTTATAGATAACAAAAATCCTTTATTATTTGCTTTTGATTCAACATGAATAAGGCATCTCTGATTATTTATTTAATAAATATTTATTAAGAATTCAATAAATCGTTAGGCTCTGGGGATTCTGCCGTGAGCAAGATACTGTTTATAATCTTATGCCAGGATCCAAAGGTTCCCAATTAATAGTGTATTCAACAAAAATGTTTTGGTTACCCACTAAATGACAACATAGAGTTGTGTCTGATAACACCATCGTACAGAGTGACTGAAAACACATGGGGAAGTTTTAATGTAAATAGGAGGTCAAAGACATTGTCATGGAGGAGGAAATGCCTGGGATGTGTTCAAAAGCTAAATAAGACATACAGAATTGGAAGGTCGATGGAAGACCACTGTGAGTAGGCGTGGCCCATGTGGGCGCCAGGGCCGGGGTGGGGGACGGCCCTGTGCCACACCACAGCGCCCTGGATCGGCTGGTGTAGGGTGCTGAGGGTGAGGCTGCAGAGGGGATGTCTGTGCAAAAGAAGGTTGGTGGGATCCTTCTTTGTTTTTTTAAGATTTATGTATTTATTTCAGAGAAAGAGAAAGTGTGTGAGCGGGGGAGGAGCAGAGGAAGAGAGAGGGGATGCAAACTCCCCGCTGAGCAGGGAGCCTGCTGCTGGGCTCATCTCCCAACCCAGAGATAATGACCTGAGCCAAAACCAAGAGCCAGACACTTAACCAACTGAGTCATCCAGGCGCCCTGGTAAGCTCCTTCTTAAATGGACCTGGATGGACCCCTTGCCATGGTAAAGCTGAGAATCTCACTCTGGACAACACACTAAGGAGAGCTCAGCTCCTCGGAGACACCCCCTCCTCCCAATTAACCAAACCACATAAGCGACATGTAAATGCCGGTTTAACTGACTAGTTTATGATGGAAACTGTCACATGGGCCTGTAGACTTCTACAAGTGTGAACGCCATAATTTTTTCCTACTGGTAGACTTATAAAGGTGGCCAATCAAATTTAGGAGCTTGTTTGGGGAGTCAGGAGATTTAGAATGGATTCACATATTGGGGGTATTGAGACAATATGACATTACTTTTACAATCTGGTAGTTTTGTCAGTTTGGGGGGATGATCATATTTCATAAGCTAATGCTTTTTGTTTGTTTGTTTTCCCCTTGTGAGTATTTGGAGGGGCTTGACTATTTTATTCTCCATTCGTACTCAGAAATGGCAATGCGCCAAGTATTTGGTACCCTGCCTCCCCCCTGTACAATACTGCAGGCACTATGTGGCTAAGATCCAGTGTGTTTTCAAGAGCTGTGTACATACGTGCTCCAGGGAGCAACACGTGTTCCTTCTCATTGGCATCTTGTTTATCTGGATAAATAACACAGCTGGCTGACTTTGACTTGAGTTTGAGACCTGGTTCTGTCACTCAGGAACTGCTCTTTGAACTGTGTAGCAAAAAGAGAGAGAAATGTATATATATATATATATATATATATATATATATATATAATGTGTGTGTGTGTGTGTGTGTGTGTATATACACACACATACACACGTACACACGTTATATGTGTTCATGTTTACTATGTAGTCGACTATAATTTTAAAAAAGTATCTATTGTATGATTATAATAATAAGTTCAATTACAAATAATTCACTGCAGTTCTTGAACCAATTCTGACCCTCTTCAAGTTACTTTGCATCTATCTTTGATCCACTAAGTCCTGCTTTCTCAGTTTTTCTTTTCTTTCTCTCTCTCTCTCTCTCTCTTTTTTTTTTTTTTAGAGAGAGAGCACACACAAGTTGGGGGGGAAGGGCAGAGAGAGAATCTTAAGCAGACTCTGCGCTGAGCACAAAGCTCAACGTGGGGCTCAATCTCACCACCCTGAGATCATGACCTGAGTTGAAATCAAGAGTCGGCTGCTTAACCAACTGAGCCACGCAGGTGCCCCTCTCAGTTTATCTTTAAAAGGCAATGCCATTTCCTCTTTCCTGAGTCTTTAGGGAAAGCCTCGTTGAAAACCCAGGTATGGCATGCTGACAGTAGTTAGTGGAGTGAAAGCTGTATGAACCAATACGCCCAGCTGCTCAGAGTGCCCAAGGGGATGACAGTTTTCTCTCCAGGGAAAAGGGTGAGTGGTGTGCATTACTGACTTCTCTTAGAGGATAGAGAAGACTTCTATTTTATTTTACTACATTTTGTTTTAAAGGGTCTTAAAATTCCCTGTAAATATGGCCACAGTGATTCTCATAATCCCAAACCCCAAAGTGATATCTATACAGTAAAATCTGCAAAATAGGCTAATCTTTGTTCTCTGGAAAATCAGCCACACTTGCAGATGACTCCCATTATAACCATAAAGGGAGCAGAGGGTGGTGGAGCAATTCGGGAAACGGGACTCAATCCAGAAAACAAAAGAGTAAGAGAGAATCCAGAAACTGGTCAGGATCCTATCAGTCTGTGTAGCCATTTGCAAGCCAGTTCTTCCTGGTTATAGAGCTATAATAGTATAAGCAATATACAAGATGCTTATCAATAATATCAGTTCTTTGTTGGAGCAACAGAAACAAGGGCATCTCCCCAAGCTTAAATATAAACCATTTTATGTCATCTGTAGATGAATTAAGTATTTTATTGAAAAGGAAGTAACTTTTATTTTCAGATTTATTGTTATAGCACCAAAGTTATGGTAGTTACCTTCAGGGAAAACAGTATAGGAAGGAAAAGGTGACTTGCATCTTCTATGTCATTTTATATATTTGAGAGGTATTTTCTTTTCCTCAAGTGTGTCCGTACTATGTTTTGGTATCTTTGTTGACTTAATTTGCTAGAGTTATTATATTTATTCACTTTTGCGTCATCTGAAAATGAGCCCAGAGATTTGGGGTTGAATTTCTAAGAAGAACGTTAAGTTGTTTGATGTCTGTGAATGAACCAGGCAGTGAGGAATTCACCTGTGAGGAAGGCGTCTCTGCACACCCCTACCATTTGCCATACACCTCACAGAAAAGATCTGCACTTCTTGTTCAGTTGTTTCTCTTTCACAACAGTGGAAAAGTTCTTTCTCTTTATGAACGCTTGCCCCTGAAGAAGAAAATGTCTTCTTATATTTATTTTGTGATGGAGTAAAAACATTTTGAGAAGCATATAATTTCCTGTGATTTGTCTGAGTCATGTACAGTGCTACATACATATCAACTGAGAGGTCATGTACATATCAAGGCTAAATTGGACTTCATCATTCCTAGTGTTAAATAAAATTTTATCATGATGATACGTTTACATTCTCATGAGTATATATCACTGTTTTCCTCATTTCTTTGCTCTCTACACATCACTTAAGAAAAGCTTGGATCTTACCCCTATTTTGCATTTCTCTTGAAAGATTTTGCCTGATGCATTCTGGTAGGCAGTTCTTTTAACACAGAAAGGTTCTTTCCCTCACTTTCCCGTTCCGGAGGTTGCCATGTTATTTCTTGCTTAGTGCATAAAGCCGCTTTAGAGACCATGAAATCTTTAAACTTAGTAGGGTCTTAATGGTCGTCTTGCCCCATGACCACATCATTTGGTTTTACCCTTGATGAGAACCATCAAGTTCTCAGGGACTGGAGTGCCCAAGGACACACAGCTAGTCTTTAGATTGAGTAATGATTAGTAACTAGAGTCTAGAAATAAAGAGTTCTGCCTCCAGTGAGGTTATTGCAGGATTTAGGTTCTGTTCCTCTCCCTGAACAAGCACAACAGTACAAGAGTTTTGTGAGGGTCAGGGGCTTACTTGGTTGCAATTTATCTGTAATTTAATGGTTATGTGAGCATTAAGTCCGTTAAGAGCCCATCTGCTCTTTAGATCTTGAGCTACTAGAAGAAGACTTTCACCCTCGAAAAGGGTGCTTCCTACACTTTTCCCATCAATGAGTATTTCAGTCCACAAATGCAATATCACATTTAAATTCCTCCCCATGACAGTGGGTGCTGAGCTCTAGACACGTGAGCTGCTCGAAGGCAGGGACTCTCTCTCTCAGCTTTGAGTCAGACCCATGCTTCCTCTCAGCACATCTTGGATTACCTGCATTACGTTTAATAGAAGTGAAGCCTGCATGAAGGACACAGCTACAGGTAGACAAAAGAGTGGAGCATTTGTGCTGGAAGAGATTGTAAAGGCAATTCTTCTTTCCAATGCCCCTCAAAATCATGATTCAGCCCAAGAGCGCAGCAGAGCTACAACTTGGCGAAAACATCTGCTGTGGTTGTTGAACGAGCAATGCCTTTGTTTAAACCCTGACCTCGCTTGGTCTCCTTCAGAGCTGCTACTTGCTGACGTGCGCTATTGGATCATACCCCTCCCTTAGATTCAATCATGTTCTTCCTGCACCTTATCTCAGAAGGCCATGTCCTCACGAGCAACTGTAGCCTGCTCCGGTATTTTGGCTGCTGCTGTGATTTTATTTGAACTTTGGCTGCAGTGAACCATGAAAGTGGTTCTTTGATCTACCCTGCTTGCCTTGCCTGAGCTTGACACAAAGAGAAGCTCTATTTCTTTTACTCTCGATCATTCTGAACTTTGCCCACTCTTCCAATCTACTTTAGTCCAAGTAAAATCAATACAATAAAAGCCCCAACCATGATAAAAGGAACTCTTCTAACCTATGTTCTGTATCAAACCAACCTGTTCTCCATATGTATGCACATTCTGAAATGATTCCAGTATTTCATAAAAGCCAGATCTCCTATATGAAGAGGAAAACCTACTCTGCATTTGCTCCCACTACATACATCGTTCACAGCAGGATTATCACACTTTATGGCACAAACCCCCCTCAGTTCCGAGTTATCATAAATAGCACAAACCACTTTCATACCCTTTATGAATGATCCCAGAATGCTGAGGGCAATTTTAAGTGTCAATATAGAACAAATGTGGAAAAACAAGGCTCCTTTTTTCCACCCCCCAAGGACAGTACAGACTAATCTTTTCAACTGTACAAACTCTGTGTTTAGTTCCTAAGTGAGCTTTAGAATATTCGGGGTCTCCCTTTCCTTACTGAATAATTCTCTAGGTTCTCAGCTTATCCTTGGTGTTTTAAAGAAGGGAAATTTTTGCATAAATTGGAGTTTTGAGGCTATCTTGAAGTAGCAAACACAAGAATTTCAGTAGTTTGGCACAATGGAAGTTTCTTATTGCTCAGGCTATGGTCACCATAGGGGCAAGGGACTGTCTAAGGGATCTGTCCTCCATGCAGTGGCTCAGCAATCCATGAGGCTTTGACCACCTGCTATCTACATAGCAACACACCCTTTCGTCATCACCACGTTAGGAGAAGAGATGGTTGGAGGGTGTATACCAGCCCTTGAATGCTTCAGGCCACAATGACCATGCCGCTTCAACTCACAACCCACTGGTCCAGTTCATCACATGTCTTTGTCTACCAGCAAGGGGACTAGGAATTGTAATTCTTTCAGAGCCAGAGGGTGAGAGGAACAGAATATAGATGCGCATGATAGATCCCAATTACATAAAAAGTAGTGATTGAAAATGTCTTATTGGAAATCACAAATCCATAGAGGGTGGCGTTTTTTTTTTTTCCTAGCCTTACACTGTGTTCTAAAACAAAACATAACATTGCCAGCCATTTCTGGCATGTCTTCAGGTTGCCTGTAACTTTCTCCTTTATATGGGAGAGTGTCCTTATACATTTCTAAGAGAATGGTTGGGATTGGGTAATACAATGACCACTGGATAAGGATACAAATGCAAATGCTGAGAATTGTGAGTTATAATTGGTCTTCCCGAATTCGGTGGCAAATAACCTCTTTTACATCATAGTTTTAAGAATATTTGATATGCTGTTCGTCTTATATTCTAAGTCTTAGGAATTTAAAATAAAGTTTGTCAGTCTCTTGGATGAGCTTTGACAGTATACCTTTATTAAATCTGAAAAAGACATTTACTAGTTTAAAATTCAATGTTAGGTCCATTGTTTAATATTATTTTTCAAGCTGAGAAGCAAAGCTGGTAAAATTTTACCACCACAGAGAACCATTTTGTGCAGAATTGGTGAGAGAGAAAAACATATGTTTTTAATATAGCCCTTATCTGAGACTTAACTATTGGACAGCGTCGGGTGTATTGTGCTTATGATGATTGCATTAGCAATACCTTGGGAAAATAGGACCATATGTCAAAAATGTCCCTGACTTCCTTTTCAGAGTGCCTATTTAGATCTGTTTAGTTGAGAGATTGAAAACTATAAAGCTAGAGATTTAAAGTAACTTTCAGACAATTTTATAAAAACCTAGGTTTTGTGGCTGTTCATTATTAAATAAGCATTTTAGGTATAAACAAATCTCAAACAAGTCTATTTTTTTCATTAGTGTAGTAGTCGATTACTCTATTATAAATTTGGGAATGCCATTAAATTAACACAATAAGCCAATACCAATGGTGCTTTTATAAAATAAAAATGAATTAAATGGTAAAAACAAAATCTTAATAGCGCTTATATGGGTTTAATGTCACTTTATTGGGGTTTCTTGCCTTGTAACTGGGAAGAAAAATCCTTCTGGATTTACTCTAATTGACTAGAATATTTTTTTCAGTAAAAAGTATAGGTATATCCTAAAATATGTCTTTTTTTTTAAAGAAATTCTTATCCCCTAAACCATTCATATTTTTTCTCGTATACCGTTTATGTGAGATAAGTTTTTCTCTAAACACAAGCCTCTCTTGCAGTAGTCACAAAGGTGAATTTTGCTTTGAGGCCATTTCTGCTTCCAATTCTATATATTTTTTTATTTTTTTATTGTTATGTTAATCACCATATATTACATCATTAGATTTTGGTGCAGTATTCCATGATTCATTGTTTGTTCATAACACCCAGTGCTCCATGCAGAACGTGCCCTCCTCAATACCCATCACCAGGCTAACCCATCCCCCTACCCCCCTCCCCTCTAGAACCCTCAGTTTGTTTTTCAGAGTCCATCATCTCTCATGATTCGTCTCCTCCTCTGACATACTCCCCTTTTCTTCCTCTCCTGTTATCTTCTTCTTTTTCTTTTTTCTAAAAATATGTTGCGTTACTTGTTTCAGAAGTACAGATCTGTGATTCAACAGTCTTGCACAATTCACAGCGCTCACCGTAGCACATACCCTCCCCAATGTCTATCACCCAGCCACCCCATCCCTCCCACCCCCAACCACTCCAGTAACACTCAGTTTGTTTCCTGATATTAAGAATTCCTCATATCAGTGAGGTCATGTGATACATGTCTTACTCTGATTGACTTATTTCACTCAGCATAACACCCTCCAGTTCCATCCACGTCGTTGCAAATGGCAAGATCTCATTCCTTTTGATGGCTGCATAATATTCCATTGTGTATATATACCACCTCTTCTTTAGCCATTCATCTGTCGATGGGCATCTTGGCTCTTTCCACAGTTTGGCTATTGTGGACATTGCTGCTATAAACATTGGGGTACACGTACCCCTTCGGGTCCCTACATTTGTATCTTTGTGGTAAATACCCAGTAGTGCAATTGCTGGATCGAACGGTAGCTCTAATTTCAACTGTTTGAGGAACCTCCATACTGTTTTCCAGAGTGGTTGCACCAGCTTGCATTCCCACCAACAGTGTAGGAGGGTTCCCCTTTCCGCACATCCCCGCCAACATCTGTCGTTCCCTGACTTGTTAATTTTAGCAATTCTGACGGGTGTGAGATGGTATCTCATTGAGGTTTTGATTTGGATTTCCCTGATGCCAAGCGATGTTGAGCACTTTTTCATGTGCCTGTTGGCCATTTGGATGTCTTCTTTGGAGAAATGTCTGTTCATGTCTTCTGCCCATTTCTTGATGGGATTATTTGTTCTTTGGGTGTTGAGTTTGATAAGTTCTTTATAGATTTTGGATACTAGCCCTTTATCTGATATGTCGTTTGCAAATATTTTCTCCCATTCTGTCGGTTGTCTTTTGGTTTTGTGGACTATTTCTTTTGATGTGCAGAAGATTTTTATCTTGATGAAATCCCAATAGTTCATTTTTGCCCTGGCTTCCTGTGCCTTTGGCGATGTTTCTAGGAAGAAGTTGCTGCGGCTGAAGTCGAAGAGGTTGCTACCTGTGTTCTCCTTTAGGATTTGGATGGACTCCTGTCTCACGTTTAGGTCTTTCAACCATTTGGAGTCTATTTTTGTGTGTGGTGTAAGGAAATGGTCCAGTTTCATTCTTCTGCATGTGGCTGTCCAATTTTCCCAACACCATTTGTTGAAGAGACTGTCTTTTTTCCATTGGACATTCTTTCCTGCTTTGTCAAAGATAAGTTGACCATAGAGTTGAGGGTCCATTTCTGGGCTCTCGATTCTGTTCCATTGATCTATGTGTCTGTTTTTGTGCCAGTACCATACTGTCTTGATGATGACAGCTTTGTAATAGAGCTGGAAGTCCGGAATTGTGATGCCGCCAGCTTTGCTTTTCTTTTTCAGTATTCCTCTGGCTATTCGGGGTCTCTTCTGGTTCCATACAAATTTTAGGATTATTTGTTCCATTTCTTTGAAAAAAGTGGATGGTATTTTGATGGGGATTGCATTGAATGTGTAGATTGCTCTAGGTAGCATTGACATCTTCACAATGTTGATTCTCCCAATCCATGAGCATGGAACGTTTTTCCATTTCTTTGTGTCTTCTTCAATTTCTTTCATGAGTATTTTATAGTTTTCTGAGTACAGATCCTTTGCCTCTTTGGTTAGATTTATCCCTAGGTATCTAATGGTTTTGGGTGCAATTGTAAATGGGATCGACTCCTTGATTTGTCTCTCTTCTGTCTTGTTGTTGGTGTATAGGAATGCCACTGATTTCTGTGCATTGATTCTATATCCTGCTACTTTACTGAATCCCTGTATGAGTTCTAGCAGTTTTGGGGTGGAGTCTTTTGGGTTTTCCACATACAGTATCATATCATCTGCAAAGAGTGAGAGTTTGACTTCCTCTTTGCCGATTTGGATGCCTTTGATTTCTTTTTGTTGTCTGATTGCTGTGGCTAGGACTTCTAATACTATGTTGAATAGCAGTGGTGAGAGTGGACATCCCTGCCGCGTTCCTGACCTTAGGGGAAAAGCTCTCAGCCTTTCCCATTGAGAATGATATTCGCTGTAGGTTTTTCATAGATGGCTTTTATGATATTGAGGTATGTACCCTCTATCCCTATACTCTGAAGAGTTTTGATCAAGAAAGGATGTTGTACTTTGTCAAATGCTGTTTCTGCATCTATTGAGAGGATCATATGATTCTTGCTCTTTCTTTTGTTAATGTATTGTATCACGTTGATTGATTTGCGGATGTTGAACCAGCCTTGCAGCCCAGGAATAAATCCCACTTGGTCATGGTGAATAATCCTTTTAATGTACTGTTGGATCCTATTGGCTAGTATTTTGGTGAGAATTTTTGCATCCATGTTCATCAAGGATATTGGTCTGTAATTCTCTTTTTTGATGGGGTCTTTGTCTGGTTTTGGGATCAAGGTAATGCTGGCCTCATAAAATGAGTTTGGAAGTTTCCCTTCCATTTCTATTTTTTGGAACAGTTTCAGGAGAATAGGTATTAATTCTTCTTGAAATGTCTGATAGAATTCCCCTGGGAAGCCATCTGGCCCTGGGCTTTTGTTTCTTGGGAGATTTTTGATGACTGTTTCAATTTCCTTAGTGGTTATAGGTCTGTTCAGGTTTTCTATTTCTTTCTGGTTCAGTTTTGGTAGTTGATACATCTCTAGGAATGCACCCATTTCTTCCAGGTTATCTAATTTGCTGGCATAGAGTTGCTCATAATATGTTCTTATAATTGTTTTTATTTCTTTGGTGTTGGTTGTGATCTCTCCTCTTTCATTCATGATTTTGTTGATTTGGGTCATTTCTCTTTTCTTTTTGATCAGTCTGGCCAGGGGTTTATCAATCTTGTTAATTCTTTCAAAGAACCAGCTCCTAGTTTCGTTGATCTGTTCTACTGTTCTTTTGGTTTCTAGTTCATTGATTTCTGCTCTGATCTTTACTTCTCTTCTCCTGCTGGGTTTAGGCTTTATTTGCTGTTCTTTCTCCAGCTCCTTTAGGTGTAGGGTTAGGTTGTGTATTTGAGACCTTTCTTGTTTCTTGAGAAAGGCTTGTATTGCTATATACTTTCCTCTCAGGACTGCCTTTGCTGTATCCCAAAGATTTTGAACAGTTGTGTTTTCATTTTCATTGGTTTCCATGAATTTTTTTAATTCTTCTTTAATTTCTTGGTTGACCCATTCATTCTTTAGTAGGATGCTCTTTAGCCTCCATGTATTTGAGTTCTTTCCGACTTTCCTCTTGTGGTTGAGTTCTAGTTTCAAAGCATTGTGGTCTGAAAATATGCAGGGAATGATCCCAATCTTTTGGTACCGGTTGAGACCTGATTTGTGACCTAGGATGTGATCAATTCTGGAGAATGTTCCATGGGCACTAGAGAAGAATGTGTATTCCGTTGCTTTGGGATGGAATGTTCTGAATATGTCTGTGAAGTCCATTTGGTCCAGTGTGTCATTTAAAGTCTTTATTTCCTTGTTGATCTTTTGCTTAGATGATCTGTCCATTTCAGTCAGGGGGGTGTTAAAGTCCCCCACTATTATTGTATTGTTGTCAATGTGTTTCTTTGCTTTTGTTATTAATTGCCTTATATAATTGGCTGCTCCCATGTTCGGGGCAGAGATATTTACAATTGTTAGATATTCTTGTTGGATAGACCCTTTACGTAGGATATAGTGTCCTTCCTCATCTCTTATTACAGTCTTTGTTTTAAAATCTAGTTTGTCTGATATAAGGATTGCCACCCCAGCTTTCTTTTGGTGTCCATTAGCATGGTAAATTGTTTTCCACCCCCTCACTTTCAATCTGGAGGTGTCTTTGGGTCTAAAATGAGTCTCTTGCAGACAGCTTATTGATGGGTCTTGTTTTTTAATCCAATCTGATAGCCTGTGTCTTTTGATTGGGGCATTGAGCCCATTTACATTCAGGGTAACTATTGAAAGGTATGAATTTAGTGCCATTGTATTACCTGTAAGGTGACTGTTAACTGTCTGTTGTCTGTGTTCGTTTCTGCTCTTTGCTGCTTTTAGGTTCTCTCTTTGCTTAGAGGACCCCTCTCAATATTTCTTGGAGGGCTGGTTTCGTGTTTGCAAATTCCTTTAGTTTTTGTTTGTTCTGGAAGCTTTTTATCTCTCCTTCTATTTTCAATGATAGCCTAGCTGGATATAGAATTCTTGGCTGCATATTTTTCTCGTTTAGTGCTCTGAAGATATCTTGCCAGTCCTTTCTGGCCTGCCAGGTCTCTGTGGATAGGTCTGTTGCCAATCTAATGTTTCTACCATTGTAGGTTACATATCTCTTCTCCCGAGCTGCTTTCAGGATTTTCTCTTTGTCTCTGAGACTCGTAAGTTTTACTATTAGATGTCGGGGTGTTGACCTATTATTATTGATTTTGAGAGGGGTTCTCTGTGCCTCCTGGATTTTAATGCCTGTTTCCTTCCTCACATTAGGGAAGTTCTCTGCTATAATTTGCTCCAATATACCTTCTGCCCCTCTCTCTCTCTCTTCTTCTTCTGGGATCCCAATTATTCTAATGTTGTTTCATCTTATCATATCGCTTATCTCTCGAATTCTGCCCTCGTGATCCTGTAGTTGTTTCTCTCTCTTTTTCTCAGCCTCTTTATTTTCCATCATTTGGTCTTCTATATCGCTGATTCTCTCTTCTGCCTCATTTATCCTAGCATTTAGTGCCCCCATTTTTGATTGCACCTCATCAATAGCCTTTTTGATTTCGATTTGGTTAGATTTTAGTTCTTTTATTTCTCCAGAAAGGGTTTCTCTAATAACTTCCACGCTTTTTTCAAGCCCAGCTAGTATCTTTAAAGTCATGATTCTGAACTCTAGGTCCGACATCATACTAATGTCCGTATTGAGTAGGTCCCTGGCTGACGGTACTACCTCTTGTTCTTTTTGCTGAGGTGATTTCTTTCGTCTTGTCATTTTGTCCAGAGGAGAATAGATGAATGAGAGAACAAAATGCTAACAGGTTTACAACGTCCCCAGCAAATATACTGTATACAAATCAGAAAAGACCTGAAACCAGGGGAAAAGAAAGGGAAAGAAAGAAAAAAGAAAGAGAAAAAGAAAAAAAAAGAAAAAAAAAGAAAAACAAAAACCAAACAATACAAAAAAAGCAGAATATGATCAAATATGATCAGGCTAGTGCATAGATCAGTGCCACACACTAGATTTTGGGCGTATTTTGGTCTGTTAGAAAAAAGTGCCTCCTAAAATTTTAAAGGAAGAAAGACATATATGTACAAAATAAGGGTTGATACAATGAAGTGATGGAAGATGACTGTAAAGATGAAAATTATAAAAGATTTTATAAAAGGACTTGGGAAGATAAGTTGTTTGAAAAAAGAAAGAAGATTTAAGAAAAAAAAGAAAAAAAAAGGAAAAAGGGAAAGAATGTGATCAGGCAGGAGACTAGAACAAAGCCATACACTAGTGATTTAAGGTATATTTTGATCTGTTAGAAGAAACTGTACCTCAAAATTTTAGAGAACAACTTATATATATATGCCAAAAATAAGGGTAACTACTATGAAGGGATAAAATATGACTCTAAAAATGAAAAATAAAAAATGTTTTTTTTTTTTTTAAAGGGATTGATAAGATGTTGGTTGAAAAAGGGAAAAAGAAAAATAAAAAATAACAGTCAACAAAAATTAACTTTGATGAAATAATGAATCATGGTAAAAAAAAAAAAAAAAAGCCATGAATCTATGTGCAGTATTCCCCTAGCGCTGGAGTTCTCCCATTCTCCTTGATGGATCAACTTGGTCTTGGCTTGCTGGCTGTTTGTGCTGATCTTCTGGGGAGGGGCCTGTTGCTGTGGTTTCCAAATGTCTTTGCCGGAGGCGGAACTGCCCCGCCCTTGTCGGTCCGGGCTAAGCAAGTTGTTCCAGTTTGCTCTCAGGAGCTTTTGTTCCCTGCAAGCTCTCGGTATAGCCTTGGAGGACCAGGGCAGAAATGGTGGCCTCCCAATCTCCACCCGGAGGAGCTGAGAACTCGGGGCCCTGCTCCTCAGTGTGCCCCCAGAGAAAAGCAGTCACTCCCGTGTCCCCGGTCTCCGGCCACACTCCGCGCTCACCCGGCCTGTGACCGAGCGTTTCTATGTCTGGCCCCCGACCCCGTGTGGAGTCTCCAAACCCAGCAGATCCCTGCGGTGCGCTCCCACGCCGCTCCTCCCCGGGAAGGAAGGGGAGTCTCCCCGGATCTGCTGCTTGTGGGGTCCCTGCTGGAGGAGCAGTGGCCCGACTGGGCCGCGGATCACAGTTTATGGCCACCCCGAGCTGAGAGCCCGCGCCTCGGCTCCATCTCTGCAGCCGGCTTCCCCGCTCCGATACCCGGGAGCTCTGCCGCACTCAGGCACCCCCGGTCTCTCTGTGACCCCGAGGGTCCTGAGACCACACTGTCCCGCGAGGGTTCCACCCCCCGCTTAGCCACTGGAGTGACGTCCCTCCGCGGAGCCGACTTCTAAAAGGTCCGATTTTGTGCTCCGCGGCTCTAGCACTTGCCAGAAGCGGCCAACGGAGGCCCCTCCCCCGCCGTCTATCCTCCCGAATATCGCCTCGGATTCACTTCTCCGCACATCCTACCTTCCAGTAAGTGGTCGCTTCTCTGTTAAGAGAGTTGTTGCTACTCTCCTCTTCGATCTCCTGTTGAGTTCGTAGGTGTTCAGAATGGTTTGATCCCTATTCAGCTGAATTCCTGAGACCAGACGAAATCTAGGTCTCCTACTCCTCCGCCATCTTGCTCCACCCCCTCCTTCCAATTCTATAATACTAAAAAATGTATAGGTAAATCATTTTTCCATTTAATGTTCACAGGATGTTTTTCTACTTCTATTCATGGAATGTGCATGTCATGACCACTGTTCAAATGTTCTACCTACACAGCCGGAGTTCAGGAATAAGAAAGAAATATACCCTTTAAAATTATAATTATTTGTTTATTATTATTACTTTTAAAGATTTTATATATTTATTTGAGAGAGAGAGAGAGCACGAGCTGGGGAAGCAGCCAGAGGGAGAGGGAGAAGCAGACTCCCTGCTGAGCAGAGAGCCCACCCATGGGACTCAATCCCAGGACCCTGAGATCATGACCTGAGCTGAAGGCAGATGCTTAACTGACTGAGCCACTCAGGCATCCCAAATTTATAATTATTTAAACATAAAATTAAAAAAAAAGCATTACAAAAACAAAGAATGTTAATAATTAGCCTGAGCCTAACAGGATGGTATTGTCTAGGTAGTACCTGGGACCTTGTCCTCATGTTTGCCAGTCTACAAACATGACTTCATCCACAGGGCCACCGGACCTTGGAAGGTCACTCACACCAACTTTACAAGAGGCTGATGCATAAATCAGAATATTTGTTTATTTTACAGTTAAATTGGGATGATCTAGTAGATATTTCTAGTATTCCTTCCTGGTAACATGAGTGATACTCAAGAATTAGGGCTTTCCTTGGTATTTACAATTTAAACAAGAAAGCAAAATACACAACATGAACCAACCGCGAGATATTTTAAGTGTAAATGCTATGGAAACTCAAAGTCAGACAGTGTTTATATAGAATGGAATTAGAGCAAATTGTCTGAAGAGGTATGTCTAATTCATTTATGTTTTTTTTAACAATTTGAAATATATAACGTATTCATGCCCATGTTGGAAAAAAAGGAATACTGTTCAGCAAAGAAGTCACTTTTAGTTCTTTCACCTGTAGGTAATCACTGCTGCTGTTTTGATAATAAAGCGTACACACACACACACACACACACACACACATACACGTACATATTCATATACTTTCTCTCTCGCTCTGGTTTTAAGAGAATGTACTTGTATTATGCGTGTTTATCTGTAAACTGCTTCTTCCTTTATGACATTGTCCACAGAAGTTAAGAGACGTGTGTTGTATCGGTCTTCCCCTCATGGGAGCACTATTGATGACTCACCCACACTCATACTACTTGTGGCGAGCCCCACAGGGACTTCCCCAGCCCGACCGCCTTGTTGCTGGCTGGCCCTGTGCTTCCTCTGACTGCACACAACCATCACAGGTAGCTTTGAAAAATCCGGATTCATTCCTCACCTGTCTTGGCGGGTGCACAGCATGCTCAGCGGCCACACCGCAAGCCTGCTGCAGGTGGAGGGAGAGAGGCGGACAGGGCACTCCTGGGGCTCCGCCTTTATTAGGGTCCAGAGTGGGGTGTCTAGGGGTGTTGACTGGCTCATTAAAAACATGAGAATGGGAATTAGGGTGCAGGAGGGGAAAACTGAGATCACTCAAGTGGTCAGTGGTCTCAGTTCCCTTCCATGTTGCAGAGGGGGAAATACTAGGTGGTTGTGGCCTGGTTTCTTATCTAGTTGTTTTGCTGGTCGCCATGTCCCAGAGCCCGTCACGGGTTTGTTCCGGATGGAGGTCTCTGAGATGGATGTCTCAACAATCAGAAGCTTAATGTCAGGCTTCCATCGCCACCTATCACATAAATTTTAGTGACTGAGTATAGTGCATTATGTGGATGAACCACAATGGAATTGAGAATGTTCTATAGCACAATGCTAACAGTATTTACTGGGTTTTTACGGTTATAAACAACTCTTCACCGAATACATTAATATATAAATCTTTGCTTTCTTGTATGACTATTTCCTTAGGATAAATTTTTGGGAGAAGATGTCTGTTCTTGTTTAATATTTTAAAAGTATTGGCAAAGAATTTTCTAGTAAGGCTGTGAAATGACACTCCCACCAGTATTATAAAAATTTGTCTTACCACCCTCTCTTAGACACTAATTATTAGTATTATCACTTTGGATTTCAAAAGCAAAAATGATTTATATGTAACTTTCATATATCTATCATTCATTTCTAGTAAGGGTGGACGTTCTTTTTTCTATTCTTTTTTCTTTTATTTTTTAAGTATAATTAACATGCAGTGCTGTGTTCGTTTTATGTGTATAATATAATGATTCAACAATTCTCTATGTGGTAACTAAGTGCTCATCATAGTAGGTGTGGTCCCAAACAACACTATTTCCATCTTATTGACTATTTGCCTTTTGCTGTACTTTTTATCTCCGTGACTTATTTATTTCATAACTGGAAGTTTGTGTCTCTATCCCCTTTACTTTACCTACCCTCTCACCACCTCCACTCTCGTATCTAGTTTGTTCTTTGTGTCTAAGAGTCTGTTTTTATGTTTGCCTCGTTTTTCTTGGTTTCTTCATTTCTTTTGTTTCTTAAATTCCAAATATGAGTGATATAATATGGTATTTGTCTTTCTCTGTCCGACTTATTTCACTCGGCATTATACTCTCTAGGTACATCCATGTTGTTGCAAATGTAAGATCTCATTTCTTTCATGTCTGAATAACATTACATTGTAAGTACACGTGTGTGCATACACACACACATATAGACACACCGTATCTTCTTTATCCACTCGTCTATCAGTGGACACTTGGGCTGCTTCTATATCTTGGCTATTATAAATAATGCTGCAATAAATACAGGGGTGAATATGTCCTTTCAAGTTATTGCTTTTGTTTTCTTTGGGTAAATACGCAGTAGTGGAATTATTATATTATATGGTGTTTCTATTTTTAAGTTTTTGAGCAACCTCCAAACCGTTTTCCTTAGTGACTATACCAACTCGCATTCCCAGCCACAGTGCATGAAGCTTTCTTTCTCTACACATCTTTGCCAACACGTGTTCTTTGTTGTCTTTTCGATTCTGGCCATTCTGACGCGTATGAGGTGATACCTCACGTGGTTTTGATTGGCATTTCCTTGATGATGAGTGATGTTGAGCATCCTTTCATGTGTCTGTTGGCCATCTGTGCGTCTTCTTGGGAAAAATGTCCACTCAGGTCCTCTGCTCATTTTTAATTAGATTACTTGGGGGGTGGGGTTGGTGTTGAGTTGTATAAATTCTTTATATATTTTGAATATTAACCCCTTATTGGATATATCATTTGTAAATAATTTCTCCCATTCAATATGTTGCCTTGTTTTGTTTCTTTCACTGTGCAGAAGCTTATTATTTTGGTGTAGTTCCAATAGTTTATTTTTCTTTGGTTTCTCTTGCCTGAGGAGACATACCTAGAAGATTGTTCTTATAAGTAATGTCAGAGAAATTACTGTCTGTGTTCTCTTCTAGGATCTTTATGCTTTCAGGTCTCATGTTTGTGTCTTTAATCCATTTTATTTTTGTGTGTGGTGTAAGAAAGTGGCCCAGTTTCATTCTTCTGCATGTATCTGTCCCATTTTCTCAGCACCATTTGTTGAAGAGATACTCTTTTTCCCCATTGTATTTTCTTGCCTCCTTTGTCAGAAATTAACTGACCTTTTTATTTTTGAATTCTCTATTCTATTCCATTGACTAATGCATCTACTTTTGTGCCCGTACCATGCTGTTTTTACTACTATAGCTTTGTAGTGTATTTTAAAATCTGGGATTCTGATACCTCCAGCCTTGTTCTTTCTCAAGATTGCTTTGGATATTCAAGGTCTTTTGTGGTTCCATACAAATTTTAGTATTGTTCATTCGAGTTCTGTGAAAGATGCTGTTAGTGTTTTGAGGGGATTGTGTTAAATCCATATATTGCTTTGGGTAGTGTGAACATTTTAACAGTATTGGTTTTTCCAGTTCATGAGCATGGACTATCTTTCCATTTGTTTTTGTCATCTTCAATTTCTTTCATCAGTGTTTTATAGTTTTCAGAGTACATGTTTTTCACCTCCTTGGTTAAGTTTATTACTAGATATTTTGTTATTTTTGGTACGGTTGTAAACAGGAATATTTTCTTAATTTCTCTTTCTGCTCCTTCATTATCAGTGTATAGGAATGCAAAAGATTGCTCTATATTAATTTCATATCCCGTGGCCTTACTGAATTCACTTATCATTTCTAGTAGTTTTTTGGTGGAGACTTTAGGGTTTTCTCTATATAGTGTCATATCATCTACAAATAGTGACAGTTTTACTTCTTTCCTACCAATTTAGATGCCTTTCATTTCTTTTTCTTATCTGATTGATGCAGCTAGGACTTCTAGTGTTATATTGAATAAAAGTGGTGAGAGCAGACACCCTTGTCTTGTTCCTGATATTAGAGGAAAAGCTCTCGATTTTTCCCCATTGAGTATGATGTTAGCTGTGTGTTTTTCATATATGACCTTTATTATGTTGAGGTATGTGCCCTCTAAACATAGTTAGTTGAGAGTTTTTATGATGAAATGATGTTGTACTTTGTAAAATGCTTTTTCTACACCTATTGAGATGATAATATGATTTTATTTTTACTCTTGTTAATGTGATATATCGTGTTGATTGATTTTTGAATATTTAATCATCCTTGCATCTGTGGAATAAATCTCACTTGATCATGTGAATTACTTTTTAATGTATTGTTGATTTTGGATTGCTAATATTTTGTTGAGGATTTTTGCATCCATGCTCATCAGAGATATTGGTAGTTATATTTTTTGTAGTATCTTTTTTTGGTTTTGGCATCAGGGTAATACTGGCCCTCAAATTCATAGAATGAATTTGCAAGCTTTTTTCCTCTTCTATTTTTTGGAATAGTTTGAGAAGAATAGGTATTAACTCTTCTTGAAATGTTTGGTACAATTCACATGTGAAGCCATCTGGTCCTGTGCTTTTGTATGCTGGGAGTTTTTGATTACTGATTCAATTTTATTGTGAATAATTGGTCTGTTCAAATTTTCCATTTCTTCCTGATTCAGTTTTGGAAGGGTATGTGTTTTTAGGTATTTATCCATTTCTTCTAGATTGTGCAATTTGTTTGCCATAATTTTTCATAATATTCTTTTATAATCCTTTGTATTTCTATGGGTTCAGCTATTATTTCTCCTCCTTTTTTTGTTTTAGTTTTTTGAGTTCTCACTCTTTTTTTATTGGTGAGTCTGGGTAAAGCTTTATCAATTTTGTTTATCTTTTCAAAGAATCAGCCTCTGCTTTCATTGATCTATTCTATTTAATTTATTTCTGCTCTAATCTTTATCATTTCCTTCCATCTACTGGGTTTGGGATTTGTTTGTTCTTAGATTGTTTGAGATTTTTGTCTGTTTGTGTCTTAAGGTAGGACTTATTACTTTAAACTTCTCTCTTAGAAGTTTTTATTGCACCTTTTTATTGCATCCCAAAGATTTTGGAACATTGTGTTTTCATTTCCATTTTTTTCCATGTCCTTTTTTAATTTCCTCTTTGATTTCTTGGTTGACCTACTTAATGTTTAGTAGTGTGGTATTTAGTCTGCATGTGTTTGTGTTCTTTTCCAATTTTTTTCTTGTGATTGATTTCTAGTTTCAGACTGTTATGGTCAGAGAAGATGCATGGTATGGTTTCAGTATTTTTTAATTTATTGAAACTTGTCTTAAGGCCTAACATATGATCTATCCTGGAGAATATTCAGTGTGCACTTGAAAATAATGTGTATTCTGCTGTTTTTGTATAGAATGTTTAGAACATATCTGTTAGGTCCATCTGGTCTAATATGTCATCCAAAGCCTATGTTTTCTTATAGATTTTCTGTCTGGATTATTTATCCAGTGATTTAAGTGGGGTATTAAAGTCTCCTACTATTATTTTTTTTAAAGATTTGTTTATTTATTTTAGAGAGAGAGAGCATGAGTGGGAGGGGCAGAGGGAGAAGGAGAGAGAATCTCAAACAGACTCTATGCTGAGCACAGAGCCCAATGTGGGCTCAGTCTCATGACCCCAAGATCACAACATGAGCTGAAACCAAGCATTGGACGCTTAACCATCTGTGCCACCCAGGCGCCCCTCCTACTATTATTGTATCACTGTCCATTTCTCCCTTTATTACTGTTAATAGTTGCTTTATGTATTACATGCCCTCATATTGGATACATAGATATTTACAATTATTATATTCTTTTATTGGATTGTGCCCTTTATCATTATGTAGTGCCCTTTTGTGTCTCTTGTAACACTCTGTTTTAAAGTCTATTCTGTCTGATATAATACAGCTATCTTAGCTTTCTTTTGCTTTTTTTTTTTTTTTCTTTTTTCTTTTTGCTTTTATTTGCAGGGTAAATATTTTCCATCCCTTCACTTTCAATCTGCAGGAGTCTTTAGGTCTGAAGAGAGTCTTTTGTAGGCAGCATATAGATGGGTCTTGCTTTAGGCACCCTATGTCTTTCAACTGGAGCATTTAGTCCATGTATTTTTAAATCAGTTATTGATAAGTGTGTACTTATTGCCATTTTGTTACTTGTTCGTGGTTGTATTGGTACTTCTTCTCTTGCCCTCTTCCTTTGTGGATTGATTTTTTTTTTTTTAATTATTAAGCTTGGATTCCTGTATCTGTTTTTGTGTATGTATCTATTATACATTTTTGATTTGTGGTTACCATTAAGTTTATATATAACTTCTTATGCATATAGAAGTTTATATTTAAGTTGATGGCTGTTTAAGTTTGAACACATTCTAAAAGCTTTACATTTTTACTCCCTCCATTTTTTATGGATCTAATGTCATAATTTACACTTTTTCATTTTTTTAATCCCTTGATTGAGTTTTGTAGATATAATTGATTTTACTGCTTCTCTGCTTTAAACCTTTATATGATTTTATAAGTGATTAATCTACTACCTCTTCTATGTTTTCACTTACCTATGAAAATTTTTTCTGTCATAATTTTCTTACTTCTAGTTGTAGCCCTTTTTTTTCCACTCAAAGAATTCCCATTAACATTCCTTGTAAGACTGATTTAGTGGTGATGAAATCCTTTAACTTTTATTTCTCAGGGGCACTCTTTACCTCATTTCTATTCTTAATGATAACCTTGAATATTCTTGGTTGCAGGTTTTTCTCCTCTTCGCATTTTGAATATATCATGCCAATCCTTTGCCTGCAAATATCTGCTGACAAATCAGCCTACAACCTTATGTAGTTTCCCTTGTATGTAACTGCTTGCTTTTCTCTTGCTACTCTAAAAATTCTGTCTTTCTTACTAGTTTTTATGCCCTTTTAATTATGTGGTGTGAACCTCCTTGGTTTGATTGTGTTGGGGCTCTCTGTGCCTCTTGGATCTGGAAGTCTGTTTCCTTCCTCAGATTAGGGAAGCTTTCAGCTGTCATTTCTTCAAATAAATTTTCTTCCCCTTTCTCTCTCTCCTCCCTCTGGGACCCCTATATTGTCAGTATTATTACACTTAATGATGTCACTAAGTTCCCTTAACTTATTCTCATTTCTTTTATTCTTTTTTTTTTCTTTTTGCCATTTAGCTTGGTTGCTTTCCATTACCCTGTCTTTCAGATCACTGATACATTGTTCTGCCTCTTCTAATCTGCTATTGATTCCCTCTAGTGTATTTCTTATTTCAGTTATTGAATTTTTCATCTCTGAGTAGTTTGTTTTTGTATTTTCTATCTCTTTGTTGCATGTCTCACGGAGGTCCTCTTCTCTTTTCTCCAGTCTAGTGAGTATCTCATTGACCATTACTTTGAATTCTTCATCAGGCATATTACTTTTCATTTCATTTAGCTCTTTTGCTGTGATTTTGTTCTGTTCTTTCATTTGGGGCATATACCTCTGTCACCTCATTTTGTCTAACTCTCTGTGTTTCTTTCCATCTATTAGGAAAGTCATCTAGGTCTCCTGATCTTGAAAGTAGTGGCCATAGAAGAAGAGGTTCTGTAGTGCCCTGTAGTGCAATGTCCCCTGTTCATTAGAACCGTGTGCTACAATGTGGTTTTCTGTGAGTGTTGCATGTGTCCCATTGTGGCTGAGCTGTGTTTGTCTTCAGTCTAGTCGGCTGCAGTGGCCCACTTTGCCTGTTGTGGGTGCACTAGGTGTGGTTTAGCCCCTATTCTGGTAAGGTGCCTATCTGAGGCTACCAGGAACTTGTTGTTGGGCAGTGTCAGCAGTCAAACCAGATGCCTGCCCTCAGTCAGTCTGCTGGGGCTGCAGTCACACTAATAGGCAGGGTGCTCTCCCTGTGCTGCCCCCCTCAGAGGCTTCCACCAGTTGGTGGGGCTGACACTCAGACCAGATGCCTGCCCTCAATCTGTCTGCCAGGGCTGCAGTTGTACTGATTCACAGGTGCTCTCCTTGTGTGGGCAGGTACAAGGCTCAGCTGCTGGGGCTGTAAGCGCATTGATGTGCATGATCATCTTTCCCTCTCCTCAGAGCAGGTGTCACTTCGGAGTGGTGGCAGCCCCTGCTGGAGTTGCTTATATGGTGTCTTGGGGAAGAAGCTGCTTTGGAGGCATGCCCGCTATGTGGGTGGGTTGGATGGGGCAGATACACAGGGGAGTGCAGGGGTGGGGCACATGGTGCTAGCAATATAGGTGGAGAGCATTCACACTGGTTCTCACAAGTGTCTGACTATCTACGCTGGGACAGGGGAAGAGAAATGGCACCTACCAGCCCTTTTATTCTTGGAGGAGTCTCCTAAAGATCCCTGCCCCTGAGCACATGTTCTGAGATTTGTGAATAAATCTCTTTCACATATACCCCAGGCACTTTTCAAACTGTTGTGTCTATGCTCTGTTTCTACAGGATTGTTTATTACGCTATCTCTTTAAACAGGGGAACTCAGTTTCCTGTTGCCTTCCAACTCCCCCAGAGCTAAGCCCACTGATTTTTAAAGTACCCAGAAGTAAGTCTTGCTGACTCTAAAAATTTGCAGTTATGCCCCACTGATTTTCAAAGCCAAATGTTATGGGGACTCATCCTACCAGTGCGGGTCCCTCATGCTTGGCATTCCTAGTGTGGGGTCTGATTTTCTCATTTCTCCATGTGATGTCCCTCCCACATGTGGTTATTCTTGCTGGGTATTGGGTTCCCAATCCTGTCTCTGCACCTCCTACCCTTACTGATGTGGCCTCCTCTCTATGATTAATTGTGGAAAGTTTGTTCTGCAGGCTTTGCGTTGTTTTCAGAATTAGTTGTACAGATGTAGCTGCTATCTTGATGTGTGTGGGGGCAAAGTGAGCTCAGGATCCTTCTACTCTGCCACCTTTCTGACCTCACTAATGTTTTCCATTTATAGTATCCCATTTTTATTTTGTTCCAGTAAAATTATAGCCCACAACATATAGTAGGTCCTTTGTAAACACTGGTTTGCTAACTCTTCTTCAATTTTTATAAAGAAATAAAGATAAATTAAATACAACAGCCAACAAAATTCCAATGGGGTTTCATGAGGAAACTTTAAAAAGTGATTTTGAGTTTTGAATAAGGGAACAAAATTTTATAAATACTTAGACCAATTTTACTGATCATAGTTTTATCACAGATCACTGAGAAAGAATATTTATTTACTAGATGATATTCTGGACACTAAGCAGGATCCAATTCACACTATATACAATAAAAAACTCTAGATGAATTAAAGGCCTAAGTGTGAAAGATAAAGCTATGAAATTAATGAAGAAAATCTAAATGATATTCTCTTAACCATGGTAGAAAATCACACCTTAAATAAGACTGAAAAAAATGGGGGAAAAAAACATTAAAATTGATAGATTTTTCTTTATTAAAATTAAGAAATTCCCTTAAATAGAGGACATCACAGACAAAGATATTAGGAACAGTCAATGAAAATATTTGCAACAGTTAAACTTGCTGAAAATTGTACTATCTAAAATAAAACTGCTCTACTCCAGTGAGTTAGACAAAGGGCCCAATAGAAAAAAAAAAAAAACAAGGTTAATGTTCAAGAAATTCACAAAAAGAGCCCATTGACTGATGAATGGATAAAGAAGATGTGATATATAAACCACACAATGGAATATTACTCGGCCATCAAAAATAATGAAATACTATCATTTGCAAGGACATAAAGAGTATTATGCTAAATGAAATAAGTCAGAGAAAGACAGATACCATTTGATCTCACCCATATGTGGAATTTAAGAAACAAAACAGGTGAACATAAGGGAAGGGATGAAAGAAAAAAAAGAAGAGAGAAAATCAAACCATAAGAGACTCCTAACAATAAAGAACAAACTGAGGGTTGATGCAGGGAGGTGAGGATGAGGGTGGCCTAGAGGCGGGATGGGCATGAAGGAGGGCACTTGTGATGAGCACTGGGTGTTGTGTATAAGTGATGAATCACTGAATTCAACTGCTGAAACCAATATTGTACTATATGTTAACTAACTAGAATTTAAATAAAATTTTTTTAAAAATTCACAAAGAGATTCAGAAATGGCCAGATAGTACATGAAGAGATTTTTCAATCTCAGCCATCAGAAAAATACAAATTACAATGAAGATGTACCACTTAAATTCTCTAGAATAGAACATTTAAAAGATCAGTATCAAATGTTGACTACGATATAGAGTCACAGGAACCTTCATGCACAGCTAGTAGGAATGTAAAGTAGTTCTAACCACTTTATAATCAACTTCATAGTAGTTAAGTGAAATAAACATGTGTATAATTTATAATTATACAGGTTCTTCTTCACTATAAGTTCTGGTCCAAAAGCCAGCAGGCTCAAAGCCCTGGAAGAACCAGTTCTTCAATTCAAGTCCAAATGCAGGAAAAGACCAGCTCCACGGGAGGTGTTCCCTTTTGTTTGTGGAAAGGTCAGCTTTTTTGTTATATTCAGGTCTTCGACTGATAGATGAGATTGACCCACACTAGAAAGGGCATTCTCCTTTACTCAGTCTATAGATTGAAATAGAAATCTCATCCAGAAATGTCCTTATAGACATACCCAAAATAATGTTTGACCAAGTATCTGGGCAACCTGTAGTTCAGTCAACTTGACACCTGAAATTAACTATCACACAGGGTCAATTAACCCTACCAGTATATTAACTGATTTCCTTGCCCATTAGTTTGAAGAATCTAGAGTAAACTGGTGATAGTCATGGCTTTAGGTTTAATGGAACCCTGATTTTGTCTATCCCCTTATAGTGGAACCAGAAGCTCTAATCCTGGGGAGCCTAAAGTTGTGGGAATCAGAAGCACGAATTTCTGAGTGGGTCACCTAGAATAATGATGAGAAATGGCACACCTAGTTCCTCCCCTGGGTTTCTTCACCATGTATGCTAACTATCAGGTAGAAAACACCATTGTCTGCCCCCATTCTACAGGGCGTGATCATCAAGATGCCACTTAAACTGTGCCTATAAAAGGTATTCCAACATCTTACCAGGCTGGAAACCTCTGGGTGGAATGGTGTATGGTATAACTAGTAGATTTAATGATTATTTAAATATTGTCAGTGGGTATGAAACATGTTATGTGAGATCCTATAATGGTAATTCTTATCATCAGCTTGCTAGTGGTGAATGTCTTAGAGAATGGTACAACATCTGGAGCTCAGTGTCAGTTTATGTTGCTAATTGTTTGGACATTCAGTCGTGTCACTAGCTACATCAAACTTGGTTGGAGGGAGCTGTGATATTGGACCATGCCTCCTCTCCATCTGTATCACCATGCCTACCATGTTCCTCAGCCCAGTAGTGAAAATAATGAGGTGGCCAAAGGCAAAGACTGGCTGAACTCCACCAGACTGGTCATCTTGTTCCAGTAGTTGTTTAATACCTTCTCTACACTGGATGTTTGTTGGTGGACTTTACATGAGAAATAAAGATTAACACACTTTTCGTCCGCTCCTGTAGATCCAGTCATAGGCTCCTTTCCCAGATGACTTTGTCTTTGGTCTTCTAATCTTGCTCCATCTTAGACCCTGAATAACTAGTGAGGCCGGTGGGCACGAGTCTGTCTATAGAGTATCTTGATCCAGACCATCTGTCTCTTCCACCATGTTGATAATGAGGTGTACTGCTCAAAGCTCTGCCGCTGGGAGACTTGTTACTGTCCACCACTGGCCAAGAATTGCTTCCAGGATTCCAGCTCTCTGGTGCTTCTGGACTGTCCCACCTGTAAACATAGTGTCTCCACTGGTCAGAACAAAATCCCTCAGGTGTAGAATCACAGGTATTCATTTTCAGCAAGCATGATAGTTTTATGGGAGTAACTGCAGGGGAGTATCAGCAGGGTACCGGTCATCTCAGCTTACACAGAAAAAAATCATCCTACTTCCTGCCTCTAATTTCTTTCCTTAACCTTTCTTACCCTCCAGCGATCTGTGTATTTGATGTGAAAGATCTGTACCCCTTCAACCTTTGTCTTCATCCTCTGTTCAACCTAATAATCACCTCATTGGATCTAACGGTCTTTCTTTAAAATTGCTAAATATTTGGTTTTTCTTCTTTAATGCCACTTAATATATTTAATCTGATTATGGGTATTTTTCAACTATATCATAACAACCTCCACATACTTACATTCATTGCAAATAAACTGTAAGCTTTTTGAACACAAAGATTATTTCTTACTCACCTCTGCATCTCGTATATCCAAAAGAGTACCTGGTACAAAGTAGGTAGTCATTAAGTAAACATTTGCTGAATCATATTAAATTGAATGTTCCTGTCTTTGCATTCCTTCAAGCAACGATGAAAATGTCAAGTGCAGAATAGGTATTCAGAATTACTTGTGGAACTGAGTCGCATTAATAATCTTGAGCTCCGGGCGCCTGGGTGGCTCAGATGGTTAAGCGTCTGCCTTCGGCTCAGGTCATGATCCCGGGGTCCTGGGATCGAGCCCCACATCGGGCTCCCTGTTTCTCGGGAGCCTGCTTCTCCCTCTGCCTCTCTCTCTCTGTCTCTCATGAATAAATAAATAAAATCTTTAAAAAAAAAAAAAAAAAAAAAAAAAAGAATAATCTTGAGCTCCATTTTTCCTTCTCAGACTTTGAGTTAACTTTTGATTCTCTTTTAGATCCTCATATCCACATAAAGCAAGCCCCCAAAATTGTTTATCTTGAAGTTTTACCACTGTTCAATAAAAGTCGATGTAAGAAATATTAAAGTGGGTAGAAAGCTTGATGTGCTATTGATTGGTTGTGCAACTGGATAAACACAGTGATACGGAATGCTTAATGACACAGCAAAGAAGATTCAGAAGAGAGGAGGGGCCCCGCCCAGTTCTGTTTTGAAGTTATTACTATCTGTTACCTTCATGACCCCAAGTCCAATAGTAATAGTCCATTTTTTAAATATATAGTCTTAAAATCCTTTTTTCGGAGAATATTTAGAAATTGGGTCCTGGAGTTGTATAATTTTATAGCCTGCTCCTCTTACACTGAACAGTCGCCCTCCAACCCCACACCTGCCTGCTCTCCGAGCAGCGGAGGTGTTTCCGTAGGAGATCAAGCATGCAGAGGGATTGGTGACTTGTTTGGGCATCTTCTCTGAAAGCCAAGCCCCACGGCACACTTGCAACTCTCAACCCACAGCAGCAATGAAATCAGGATTCTTCCTGATCATCAGATCCAAAGATGAGAATCTACAATATCAACTCAGATAATATTAACTGCTAGTTGGATGCTGAAAATAATATAAGAATCATAAGTTTTATGTGCAAAATCGTCAACTGTCAAATAATTATAAGGTATGAGGCATTTGGGTGATAATGGGATAACCGTCACTCTCCCTGAACCACACTAGCCCATGACGATTTGCCGTTGACGTGGTGAGTAACGCCAAGCATTTCACCCCTGGGGTTTGGTTTTATGCTTCATTTTTATTTCCCCATTTTTCTTTTCCAGGATTGTTCTGCTGCTATTCTTATGTTAGTACGTTCACTGTAGTCATTGTTTCTTATCTTTACCTGCCCTTCATCAGGTTACCTACACTCATCCTCCATGAGGTCCCTTTTCCTCACATTCAGGGAAAAGCATAGAACACTTAACCCCAAAGCTGCTCCCATAACTGAAACATGCCTGTATGATCCTCAAAGCAATTCTGTGGATCTGGCACCTCAATTGTGCCTTTTCTTCCTACATATTTAGAAATAGAAAGTTTAAGATGAAGCAGTTTATCTAATGTAATAAAATATTTTAATAGCACAGGCAGAACCAAGAGTCAGATCTTACCATTTTCAGCCCCACTTATGGCTGACTAGACTTCTGAGCCTACAATACCTTGCTCAATGCCTGGCAAATAGCAGTCCAATCAAGTGTTTATTTTATTAATGAATAAATAATAAATAAAAATGAAATAAATCTCAGAATCCTTAATTATTTACATTTTATTTTTTTATTTTGCAAATACTTTATCCAACATAAAATGTAATTTAATATACTTCAAATAAAAGGAGAAATAGCAAAGTAGTTTAGACCAGTGATCTCCAAAGTGAATTGCTTGTATATCGGGAGGTGTTCAGGGAATATAGTTATGGTGCAGAGAAAATGCATTAGGATTTTAGACACACTTTTTGTTAAAGCAACACCCTGTATTGTTTTAAAAGTCAAACAGTTCAAAAAAGCTCTCATGAAAATGTCAGTAATCTTCACCTCCTGTCTATCATCCAGTTCTGCTGCCAAAACAAGCAGTCTGTGTTCTTCTTAGTTATTTTTCTTGGCATTTAATTCCATATTTCTATTTGTATTTGCTTTAGAACTCATCCTTTTAAATTCTGTAATGTAAATTTTTAACTTTACATAAAGTGACAGTATGATAGGACATGCATATGTACTTTTTAAATATATACCTATCGCAGGCATCTACAAAACCATGGTGTAGACCAGAAGCATGACCCTCCACAGCTGTCAGGCAGATGTTTTTCCAGGGTCCTGGCCAGAGCAGAAAGACCATTTACCTTTTTGAAATATGCTCTGTGGAAAAACCACATTTCCTTGGCAAGTATCGCCTAAACGGTCTCGGGGAACTTGTATCGGAATCTCTTGAATTTTTCACGACGTCTCTTGTGAACGAACATCTTTCATTGAACAGAGACAACGTAAATGTGAGATAGACACCAAGGTTGGAAACCAAATCTCTAGCAAGCGCATTTGTCCTGAAGCCAAATGGGCATCACTACTACTTCTCACCCAAAGGCTTTCTTTTATCCTTAAGCTAGCCTCCTTCACGAGCTCGGGCACTGTGACTTAGTGTCATGAGTGAGACTGGGCAGAAGTCATGAAGCCACAGGGGAACAGGCAATTATTAATGGCATAAATACTCATCAATTTATTTCTTTTACACGGAATGCCTGCAGCCTTGTTTTCTCCCCAGCCTGCTGAACTCGAATCCATTTATCATGTGTAGCTTTCTGGTATGCAGTTTTATTTCAAATGGTTTGCACTGAAAAAAAAACCCTTCCTTTTTGAAGGCATTTTACCTCTCTCTTATCTAATTGTCAAAGAACATTCATGTGTCTGTGTAGCTCATCTCCAAAAATAAAAAAATCAAATGATAGTTATTGTTATGGAAATGTATTTTAAAACCTTATTATTTCCAACTCGGTCTATAGATTCGACGAAATCTCAATCATGATTCAAGGAAGTTCCTTGTGAATCAGTTTATCCATGAACTGGTTCTACTCTACTGAAAGTAACCTTTTGTGTCATGTAAGCCCAAGTCACCAGACTCTTCCAGGCTGCTGCCTTGTTTTAGCCAGGACTTCACTGTCCCAGTGTGGCATCAGCATGTGGCACGTGGCAGTTATTGATGGAGTGAGAACTCCAGGCATTTAGTGATGACCTTGAAGCAATAACCTGACCTTTGGTCACCAGCTGCATTAAAATATTTATTACCTTCCAAAGATTTGCCCCTAAAAGCCAGGAGTAAAATAATCACCAAGAAAATGGAACACAGTATTTTGTTTATTTTTATTTTCTTTCCCAACTCTCATTTGTTTTCTTGGGTATTCACCAGAGGTGGTGTTTCCTGACAATGAGAATCGCAGGAGATTGAAAGCTCAGAGATAGATTTTCTACCACTACCTGCCAGCAAGTGCCAAACCTATTTTCCGCCTTTAGGGACCAGAGTTTCTTATCCATTCAAACGTTCCAGAGAAATCTTATTAGGGCCTCCTGAGTTTTAGATGGAAGTGTAAGTCAGACAGTTGTTGCCCTCAAGAGCTGGCAGTCTAGTGAGGATGATGGGAAAGGTGAGCATATGTGAATAACTGTGTGGACATGCTATTACAAGGCAGGCACAAAGTGATCCTGGCAAACAGAGGCAAAGCATCTAATTCTCTCTAAGTCACCAGCTCTGGCATTCAAAGGGAGGTAGATATCACCTTTGGGCTGTGAAGGATGAAACCAAGTTTTTCAGTCAGAAGGGCAGGTAGGTTTCCAGAAAGAGGAAAGAGCGACATACCAGTGGCCGCCATTTGTTGAACATCCATTATGGGCCAAGCAAGGACTTTAACCAACAAGTCTTGATCTTATGAGGATCACCATTGTTATTTCTGTTTTACTGAACAGTGTCATGAGTCAGAGAGGGCATGCCACGTTGCCAAAGTCATGCCTCTAATAGTGGCTGAGATTAGATTTGAACCGAGGTACATCGGACTGGCTCTGAGCTTACATGTCTCCAAAACACCACACTGCCTCTCTCTACACAAGTGTCAAACTTCCTTCCAGCTGAAGACTCGAACCTTTCAAATTTCCAACATGCAGAAACATCATGAAAAGTGAGAGTGCGCAGGAGGGTTGCTGGGATCATGGTTGAATACTGTACTCTGTCCGTATTGCAACACTTCCTTTACACGGCAAATGTGGGATGTGCATCACCATCCTGGGAGCCTGGAGGTTTAGGCTGTTGACTGAATTTCAAAGAGACACAAAAAAAGTTATACGAGGAGCCTTTTCCTTGAATGTTTTTATAGTTATATGCCTATGTATAGTCTATCTCTATAGTTAATTTAGTATTCATCTAACATCCAGAGTGAGGGGCATTAAAGCTCTTATTTCTTCCATGAAGTTACCAATTCAAATGAGCCATTTCATGATACCCAGCTAGGTGACAAATAAATGTTTGAGATGTTTACAACTGGCTTTGGTTCCTGTCCTAGCCAAGTGGATTACTTCTTCATTGGGCGGTAATTATCCTATTTTGGTAAACAGCATGCCTTCTGGATTTAGAACTAGCTGGGTTTAATCCCAGTTCTGCCAATAAAAAGTGTAACCTGAGACAACTAAATGAGCCCCCAAAAGCCTGCTTTATAAACTGGGAATTACTATTTATTTCACTGGACTGTTGTGAGAATTGAATAAAAACATATCCAGTGTGTGTAGCACATGGTAAAATCGCAAACATTTAATGGGTTTTATTATAAAAAATGGTTACTGCTCTGGAGCCTGGGTGGTTAAGTCAGTTGAGCAACAGACTCTTAGCTTCAGCTCAGGTCGTGATCTCAGGGTCATGGAATCAGCCCCATGACAGGCTCTGTACTCAATGGGGAGTCTGCTTGAGATTCCTCCTCTCCCTCTGCCCTTCCCCTTGCTAACATGCGTGCACACTCTTTCTCTCTCTCTCTCAAATAAATAAATAAATCTTTAACAAAAATTATTACTGCTAAGGATTATTATGTGAATAAATGCAATGTGTAGAATTAGCCTTGTCCATCAATACCTGGGTAACTTTCAGTTAACAAAAGTTCAGTTACTCAACTGAATATTTACCAAATGGTCAGCACTGTGTTAAAATTCAAAACATTATATCAAAAAATTAATATTTTCACTTATTCGAAGGAACTTGGAATCTAGAGGAGTAAAGCTCCTTGTGTCAAATGCCACACAAAGCAAGTAGAGAGCAAGGAGAAATAAATAAATATAAAAGTTTATCATGCTCTCTGGAATATAAGCTTCATAAGAGTTGAGATTTTTTTTTTTTTTATCCATTTGTTCACTAATGTCCTCCAAGCACAAAGAAGTATCAGGCACATAATAGTTACTCAATAAGTATATATCAATTAATAAATTAATTCAGAGCCATGTGCCTGCTGGATTTCAGGCCAAACTACAACATGAGTCAGAAAAAAAAATCATGGGTGCCTGGGTGGCTCAGTTGGTTAAGCGACTGCCTTCGGCTCAGGTCATGATCCTGGAGTCCCGGGATCGAGTCCCGCATCGGGCTCCCTGCTCAGCGGGGAGTCTGCTTCTCCCTCTGACTCTCCCCCCTCTCATGTGCTCTCTGTCTCTCATTCTCTTTCTCTCAAATAAATAAATAAAATCTTTAAAACAAACAAACAAACAAAAAAAGAAAAAAATCATTATGGTCATGCTTATGAAAAGCTTTTTGGAGAGAAAGTCAAGCAGAGCTGTGAAGAAGGAATAATATTTATAGAAGAGGGCATTCCAGGCCAAGCCAGGACAACTCCAGGACTGCCTTTGTCCTGTTGGGTCAAGACTCAGTAGTGAATTCTGTAATGAAAAGATTCACATCTCTATTTTTAGAAAGAAATGGAAGCGGGAGAGGAATTAAAAGAAAAGAGCAGAGTACATTATATGAGTTAAGTTTCTTGGTTTTTATGTTTTGTTTTTGTTTTTTTTGTTTTCTTTTCTGAAGATGTATATGGATAATAATGAGGTACTATGAAATCCTTGGAGTTTGGGTCATGCCTGTTGGGTTTAGAACTAGTTTTAGTCTAAATGTATCCTTTAGTATCTGTGTGGCTTTGGGCAAGTCACTTTCTGTGGGTCACCCTTAGTTTCATCAGGAAAATAGGGTTATTACACATATTTTAAAGGATTGTTATGGAAATTTGTCAAGATAATGCTTTTAAGAGCGTGGAAAAGACCATGGGTCCACAGTGCACAACCCGTAATTGGTCGCTCTTATTGCTCTTTATAGAGATACTCCTATAGAGAGAGGACTTCACAAGACACCACTTTCATACAATATTTCTAGCATGCTAGAACTCCGTAGTTCATCAATCCATAGTATTCTGTCAGTATATAAATACATTTGATACCACCATGGTATTTTTTAATGTCATTTCAAAAACTTTCATTTTACAGTTAAAAATAATATACCCTAGATAAGATCATGTTTTATTTACTCTAAAACTTCATTGATTCTTTCATTTTTATGGTTATCCATTCATTTAGTATTTTTAAGTATCCACAATGTACTAAATAATTTTTGTAATGTCCATACTAGGATACAAAAATGAAGCAGCTAACAACCAAATTCAGGGATAAAATAGCAAATAAGTAAAATACCAGCTGGAATACAAGGAGTTATGTGCACTTATAATGGTATGCATGCATTAATAGGGGGATAAAGAGAACAGAGTAATTCTGGGGATTGATAGGGTTGTCACATTTGAGCTAAGTCATGAAAGATGAGTAAGAGACAAGCGGTAACTTCATGGGCAAGTAGCCTGTGCAGTTACACAGGACCTTGTATTCAGAAGGACTCCATGCGTGGTTTAATGTTCTGCGATTGCTGTCTTGAAATTCTTAACAATTTCATCTTCTAACTTGTGCTTTGAAAGTGAAGTGTGATGGAACAATGGAGAATGAACGTGAGCCAAGGAGATGAGTACAATGTATGTGTCCACTCTCCCTTGCCATCTCCTCCACATACAGCAATGGAGATGCTCCATGGACACAGAATTCCTGTGGACCCACAGTTCGTGGGAGTTCAAAGAGACTCGAGGCAAGCACAAATTAAACATGTTATATCTATGATTGAGTAAATGGAGGCACCAACATCCCCTAGAGGTAATATTTTCCGTTGGAACCAGGGCCTGCTTCTAAGTTGGAGAAAAGGTAAGGTACCCATCATATCCTTTCTTAATCATGTTACTTCCTGTATTAGCTCATCACTTGTGCTCAAAATGAAAATAAAGAGGAAAAAGGGAAAGATAGGGCAAGTGATAGTTTATTTTCCTTTTTGTTTGCCCTTACTCACCAGTAAACAGAAGGTACAGTGTTAGTAGAATAAAGTGTGAGATAAAAACAGATGAGGCTGAGCAAAAGAAACTGTCAACCAAGTGAAAAGACGACCTACAAAATAGGGAAAAAGTTGCAAACCATGTATCTGATAAAAGGTTCATGTTCAAGATACATAGAGAATTCATACAACTAAATAGGAAAAAAAATAGTCTAACTGAAAAAACAAACAAAAGAACTAAACAGACATTTTTCCAAAGAAGATACACAAGTGGCCAACAGGTACAAGAAAAGGTGTCCAACCTCATTCACCATCAGGGGAAATGCAAATCAAAACCACAATGAGATACCACCTCACACCCATCGGAATGACTAATATCACAAAGACAGGAGATAACAAGCGTTGGCAAGGATGTAGAGAAATGGGAACCCTTGTGCCCTGTTGGTGAGAATGCAAACTGGTGCAGCCACTGTGGAGAACAGTCTGGAAGTTCCTCAAAAAGTTAAAAATAGAACTACCCTATGATCCTGCACGTCCATTCCTGAAGGAAATGAAAACACTACGTTGAAGAGATACGTACATCCCCATGATCACTGCAGCATGATTCACAATAGCCAAGAAATGGCAACAACCTGTGCTCATGGACAGATGAATGGATAAAGAAGTTGTGGTGTAGATACATGTACACACATACACACACACAGAGGAATGTTATTCAGCCGTTAAGAAATGGAGATCTTACCATTTGTGACAACATGGATGGACCTTGAGGGCGTTATGCTAAGTAAATTAAGTCAGATAGAGAAAGACCAAGAGTGACCTTACTTCCGTGTGGAATTAAAGAAAAACCACCCCCTAAAAACAAAACAACAAGAAAAAACCATCAAAGTCATAGAAAAAGAGATGAGATTTATGGTTACCAAAGGTGGGGGTGGGGTAATTGGATGAAAGGGGTCAAAAGTTGCAAACTTCCAGTTATAAAATAAATACATCCTGGGGGTATATTGGTAATGTAGAGCATGGTGACAATAGTCTACACTGCTGTGTGGTATATCTGAACGCTGCTGAGAGAGTAGATCCTAAAAGTTCTCATCACAAAGAAAAAAATATTTCTTTTTGTATCTGTGTGAGGTGATGGATGTTAACTAAACTTGTATTCATTTCACAATATATGTAGATCACCATGCTGTGTTACGTTGACTTACACGGTGCTGTATGTCGATTAATAAAATTGGGGGGAAAAAACCTCTCAGATGAAATAGTTGTGTTCCCTGTTTTCACTGTTCTTTCAAGAGTGAGACACACATGTGTGTACAAGCTACCAAATACAAATTGTGCGATTTCAGTGATGCGCAAAGGAGTTCAATGTTTTCAAACTGGCATTTTAAAACTGACATATTTATATTTAAAACTGGCATTGCACGATATAAAGAATAAAATTCATGCTAATGATTTTATTTTTCTTCGCTTAGAACATTAAATAGCAAAAAAAGGGGAAAAAAAGAACAAAAAAAACCAGCCATGTCAAGTCCAGTCCAGACAGAGACTTGCTGAATAAAAGAGAAAGTTTTATATTTTAATGCCTCTTAACTACAGTTTTTCCCCTATTTTTTGAACAAGGGGCCTCCCGTTTTCATTTTCACCGGGCCCACAGCTTCTGCAATGAACTGGGAGGGGGAGATGCGCTGATGTGACTGTCCCACACCCCCCGCTTGTGGAGAGAAGTGGGGCACTGGGCATAGAAAGGCCGAGCTTTCAGGAACAGACCGCGCAGGGGGGCGAGGCAAGGCTGCAAGTTGCCCTAAAACTGTCCGCACTTACTCTGTTTTTGATCGGGATCCTCCAAACCCTCACTGTCAGATGGCAGCAAGAGTTTATGATACTCAGCCAAGAAAGATCCGTCAAGATTCCAGGGATTCCTTGGGGAGGAATGGTGAGGAACGTGGCCAGAGGGTCACAGAATTTCTTATGTCATCTCTGAGAACTGCCTGGATTTCAAGCTGAGTTTTGGTGAGGGAGGAAAGTGAGCAAATGCAGGACAGAACACAGACAGGAAAGACGGGGGCTCGGGCAGAGTGGGAGTGCCTGCGCGGTGAGGCCTCGGGCGCCCTTCCCTACAGCAAGCCACACTGGGATTCCTATAGCCCAGAGTGACCTTCCATGGACCGCACACTGGTGCCCGGTGGCATGGGGACTCGGGCCTTTAGAAAGCAGTCAGCAGTCACAGCTAGCTAATGAGGATTCAACCTCAAGGATTATAAATCAAATCACTTGTAATTAAACAACATTAATGATCAAGACAAAAAGGCATTAGCACATTTTTTAAGACAAATTACAAAGGAGTGTCATATAGCGAGACTCTGTCAATTTAGAAATGCTATTGTTTTCACATCCTTCCAGGAAAAGGCAATCTATGTTCACCGGCCAAAAACACTGATGATTAAATTAAAGCTCGCCTTGAGAAGTGAAGCAGAAGACCACCATCACCTGACTCTGTAGTGGGTAAAGCGTTTGAAAAGTATTTTGCTTTAAAAATGCTGCTAATGAAAACAAACGAATATTGAGCATTTGGTGAGAGATTCTTGTTCGCCAAACACTGTGCTAAATATCCAACATGATTATATTATTTAATGCTCATAAAACCAATTACGTTTTAAGATGCTGCTTTTATACCCATTTTTATAAGAAAGACCAAAGGTAAGAGAGATTGCTCACATCTGCCTTTTGTGCGACAGATTTGTCAATAAATGACCAGCTCCCCTACTGGGCCCCCTAACCTCCTCGTCTACTCACTATAGATTGTTATAATTCCTGTTTCAATTTAAAATGCCTGTGAATATATCACTTTTAAGCATGAAGGTGGCTTACGGAGTGAGAATTATAACACGTAAGTTTAGAACTCTTTAAGAGCTCCTTTCGATCTACTGCTAAGATATTGAGGTAAGAAGCATCTGTAGTAAAGGAGGAAGGGAAGGTTATGAATCCATTCTAGAAAAGAAACTTACCTAAAAATACCAACTTTATGACAATAATAACATCAGTTAAGGGAGCCCCTTGAGGACAAAGGGCTATTGGGAAACCCTACAAATCCAGGCAAAAATAAGACTGCCCCTACTCCAGGTGAGGAATCCTAGATGACTCGCTCAGTTTATGTGTCAGACCCCGCCCTGTGATCGGGCCACCCCCACAGAGAATGTCACTTAATATGCCCAGACTGCCCAGCCTGCCATCACGTCACATGTGGGAACATCTCCCCTTCAGAGTAGGAATCAAGAGACACAACTCAGAACACTCTGTCCCTGGCTCTTTAACTCGTTGTTGATTTCTTCTCAATTAGAGATTTCTTTAAAACATTTTTAAAAATAAGCCATGTTTCTAAACTTTGTCTTCTGAAGTTTGCTTCCTGTTCTAAAAAAGCGTTTTGTCCCTTCCAAAGTTATCTTTAAAAATGTAAATTGCCCTGGGATGCCTGAGTGGCTGTCTTTAAGTGTCTGCCTTCAGCTCAGGTCATGATCCCAGGGTCCTGGGATTGAGCCCCACATCGCATCAGGCTCCCTGCTCAGCGGGGAGTCTGCTTCTCCCTCTGCCTCTCCGCCTGCTTGTGTGCTCTCTCTCTGTCAAATAAATAAATAAAATCTTTAAAAATAGAAAAATAAAAATGTAAATTGCCCTTATTTTTATCTAGTACTTCTTGGCCTCATTTTATCATTTAAGTATTTTTTTCGTCTGGATTTTATTTTGATCTTAGGACAGAGTACGGATTTAACAGGATTGTTCCTCTGGGATCTCTAATTGTCACAAAATAATTTATTGAATACTCTTTTTCCCACCAATTTTAAGTGCAGTTTTATCATATGCTCAATCCCTGTATGTTTCTGGATCTATTTCTGAACTGTCAATTCTGTTCCATTGATGGCAATCTATTCCTGGCTGGGAGCATGGTGCGTTCATTATTGTGGCTTTATTACTTATTTAACTATCTGGTAGAATTAGTCCCTCATCTTTAGCCAGGAATATTCTGAAAGATTTTTTTTTTAATAAGATTGCTTTTTGCATTTGAATTTCATAACCAACTTCCTCTGAGGCTTAAAAATTCTGGTGCATTTCATTAAATGCTGATGTTCATTACATTAAAACTTAAGTTCTTCCTTTTAAGTTTTTATTAATGTGTATCCTTCTTGTGCACAAATTGTATCTTCATTTTAAAGCTCTTATTATTCTCTATTTAAATATCATTAAAATTCCTTCTCCATGGAAAAGACACGATTTATTTTCCATAGGATTAGATATATGTGGGCTAGCTGAAGGTACAGAGAATATAGAGAGACACAAAAAATCCTCAGGTGAACAGGGATGCAGTTTTTTGTTTGTGGTCAACCTCCCTTCCCCACTCCTACTCGTGAGCAGATAAGGAAGAGCAACTAGGGTCTTGTTGGATAAGTTGCCAGTATCTGGTTTCTACCATGAGAATGAAGGTCGGTATAAATGGAAGCCTTGAAGCGAATACATATGTGATTTGAAGTCCATGGTAGCTGGCTCAAAGAGTCAAAGCCTGGATCCTCCCCATCTACCCTCCACATTGGACTTACCCAAGGATAAAAGAATCATAGGGATTTTGATTTTAAGACTCACAAAAATTAGGAGTAATCTAGGAGTGATAAATTAAAAACTAATAACCCAGAAAGATTATATTGCCTAGGTGTTTGCATTTTTTTAAAAAACAACGTCATGTTGTTTAAATGAACATGAATACATAGTACTGTATTACAATTTAATAATCTCTATTCTTTGCCGTGTAAAGATCCAGCTGGATCGTCTGTGTAGTTTATAGCTTTTTCTATTTTACTTCTCCCATTATTCAATGATAGAATGCAGTCCATTGGACCATGGTGGACTCATGACCTAAGCTGGGCCAGTTAGTTTCTTCCTGGGGATTCTGACCTTAGAATAGAAAGAAAACCAGTCTCTCTGGGTGATTTTATATGTAATACGTGATCTCACAGGCTTGGGGCCTCATTTGTACCTGCCGTGTGAACCACAGAAGCAGTGAGGAGAACAGATAGCTTCCAAAGTCCCCGATCTGAATAACTTTTTGAAGCCTACCCAAATCTGCGCTCAGTGAGACGTGTCTGAGTTTTTTCACTAAGCTCCCCTCCTCTTTTATTCAGCTTAAATTAGCTATGACTTGGAAAAAAAAAAAAAAAAGCCCTAGGTAAACCTAGACAGGGGCTAGATTAATGGCCTTTCAACCCTGGTGCAAATCCCAAACCTATGATTTGGGCAAATTGTCTAACTTCTTTAATTTCTTGAGTGTCTTCAACAGTAAAACTGGGATTTAAAACCTACCTTAAAAATTATAAAGAGGATTGTGGATTAATCTTGTGTGCTCAGGCAGGCTCCTACTGACTCTCAAGAGCCGAGTGTTAAATATTCAAAAATGATGCCACTTGGTTGTTAATCCCGTTAATAGCTTGGAATTGGCACATGGCGGGAGAAGTTATACCACAAAGATTAGCAATGCTATTTTAAAAGCTGTGGTTTTTGTTGTGTTTTGTTTTTAGGCTAGTTACCAGCACATCCCTGATTATAGTAATGGATGTAACGTGCTTACATAGTATGCTGCCTGGCCCATCACGCGTACTCGGTGATTCTGATTATTATAAGGTGTTCTGATTATTACTGGTAAATTATACCGTATATTCTACATCAATGAGCCTAAAGAAATCCAACTGTGTTTACGATGAAAACATTTACCAGGTGTCATTAGTAAATAGGGAAACCATGTTCATCGTAGCTTATTCAAACTGCAAGTGTTGGTTTCAGTCTTTTGATATGCAGAACCAAGGAGAGTGAAGTGTGCGAGGACTCTTATTAGGGAAAATGTCTGCGTGAGGAGACTAGGAAGAACAGGAGAGCCATCGGACCCGGAAGCAAGTGGACCTGAGTGAAGGAGAAGAGAGAAGGGGGTCCGTGGAAGCGTGCTAGACTGCCAGATCCTCCAAGAAGATTTGGTAGAGCCCTTGGTGGGGGGGGGGGGGTCCTTCAAGGAGCGTTGATTGTCCCAAGAGAAACACCTGGGGGGCTGATGCTCACCGCCGCCCCCCTGCCCTAGGAGGTCCACCGGGCACATTCTCAAAGCTGCCACGGGAAGTTAACTAGTTTCCTATAAGCTGGCTTCAGGATCCTGCAGCTGTTCTCAACTTTATTTTTTTTAAGTTTTTATTTAAATTCCTGTTAGTTGACATACAGTGTAGTATTAGTTTCAGGTGTACAATTCAGCGATTCAACACTTCCCTATAACACCTTGTGCTCCTCACAAGTGCCCTCCTTCATCCCCATCACCGGTTTAATCCATCAGCTTCAGTGCACTTAAAAACAGCAATAGTTCTAATTAAATGACAGATTTCTGGGTCCCTGACCGAGAATGTGGACTTTTATATGCGCCTCAGGTAATTTTGATGGGAGTGGAAGGAATACAATAAAGCCCATTTTTAGAAGATGTTTATTTTCCTCTAAAGTTACAAGGTTATTTTCATCACCTTACCTCCTAGGGCTTCATACTGCGTGTATCTGTAAAATACTATGGCTGATTGTTGGGATTCGCACAGGGACCCAAAAACAACAGTAATACCTGGCTCATTATTTGGAGCCTCTGCGTTCTCGCGGCCTGAGTCTGTTCCCATCTGTGTCTAACCACATTTGTTCCAAGCCAGTTTTCCTCCTGTGTGCCAGGACAGATCTGAAAGGGAGCTGGTTTCATTTCATTTCACTCTTTTTTTTATAGTATCTGTCAATGATCTTGTTTTTACTACATCTTTCATTCTCTTGATACCATTTATTTTGTCTGTATCTCAAGTGTTTCTCCTTTTCTATTTTCAAAGCCACCCTCCCAATCCAATCGTTTACAAAAAATAAAAATAAAAAAAAAATTTTAAATCCTGCAGTTATCTCAATAGTGGTTTTAAGATTTTCAGGAATTTTGTTTCCTCTAGTTCATCTTACACGAGAGCTTTCTTAAAATCTAAACCCGATCACTGAAAATCTCCTACTTAGTAATTTTGCCTGTTGAACAAAAAAATTTTAACTCCACACTGGCATTCTAGATCCCTTATATTCTACTTGGCGTGTATATTTCAACGATTCCTACCATGTGTCCTACAGTAAACTGTTTATCTAATGAAGGTTATTACGGTCTGTAGTCAAGCAAATTTGGGAAATGATGGGCTGAACAAAAGGTAACAGCTTAATTTACTTAAGGCCTCAGCTCCCTTCATGGGCTACTGTGCAAATGAATTTTGGTGATGGATATGCAGCATGGCATGTTTCAGTGGTCTGCACAAAACTCTTTTGTGGAAATCAGTCTGATTTTTATCTGTCATTCCCCATAGGAACCAAGGCCTTCAAAGACACCTCCTGTGTACATGGGTTCATCATCATGTCTGTATCTTTGCTGGGCTCCTCCCTCATCCTGATTCAGATATATATATATATGGTGTGTCAGAAACTTCAAGTCTCATCCTCTATGAAGGTCCAACTTATATCAAAAATCTGTGTATATGTGTGTGTCTATATATTTGGCTGACATCTATCTATCTAAGTCCATATCTATAACCTCTTGAGAGGATGAGGAAGTTTTTGACACACCAGAGACTCAGGCTCTCTCTTGTCTATATTGCTGTGTTTAGTGACTTCCAGAAGTCTTTTGAAGATTACCAGCCAACAACGACATCGACTTGATTCTTTATTGACCATTTTATTTACAGTCAATGAATCTTGCCTCTTGATTCTATTTTAGGACTTTTCTGATTGGTTCATTTAGTTAATTCTTGCCTCCCCTGTAAGAACATGCATATTGCAAGAACAGGTTCCTAAGTTATGTTTTCTGTGGTACTAAGCAGATTGTAATGTGCTCTGCATGAAGTGAGGTTTGCTGAATGAAAAAGGAGTCGTGGCGGCAGGATTGGGGAAGATTCAGGAGTCAGATATATAAGCAAAGGAACTCTGAGGTTGGAATGTGAGATGCAAAGTCTAGCAAAGCTTAAAGCAGAACTGCCACAGAATGATGAATCCACGGTGTGTGGTGGCTCACGTGAATGCCTTTCTAATGTTCTTCCGTGGCTAGCCTCACTTTGCACTGCAGGAACTCTTCCACTGTTCACAGATAATCACTAATTGCCATACTTGGAAAATAGGTAGCCCAAAATATTTCAAGACAACAGAGACTCCTAAAGTACCAAAGCCTATCTCAGCTCAATATCTCTCTGTCTGTGGCCACTGTCTCTGTGTATATGCTTCACAAACACACATTTTGTGTTTTAAATATATCATAAAGAGATACAATCTCCCTCCATTTACACTTGTTGTGAAATCTTGTGCCCAGGGATGTGCAGGGGCTGGGGGCGGGGGGAGAATGCTAAGCTAAAACTCAGAGTTTTTAAATTGAGAAGTTATATGCGAAAGGAAAAAGGCTAACACATGCTTGACCGAGGCCATTTCTTTTGAAAATGGAAACTAGAAATTATTACAACTTCCATGTGTTATCCCCATAATAGCTCAGCTGACAGCACCAGCCTCTATGCAATAAGAGCCTCAAAAAAAGGTGAAGCAAAAGTCACTTGGAATGACTTGTCAGTGAGGTCTTCTGTCTAAGTGACAGTTCTAAAAACAGTGAAGGGTCAATTTTCTGCACTTAGCTCATTTGATTCAAGAGGCTAACTCTTTACTAAGGAGACTGATAGATAACCTTCAAAAGCTTTCCTTTAAAAATAGAGAGACCTTTGACTTGTGAATCTGGAATTAGTTCACGGAAACTCTAAGTAAACTGTTGTGCGTGGGATGAGGCTAAGAATGTAGTATTTGACAGGAAACAGTTCTAGTTTTTATCTTCTCCTTAGAAGAGGATAGATTCTGAATAAATTCATACCTACCCACTGGACACAATCAGTGGTGGAAGAGAGAGCCGCTAAGCCAGGACCTGAGGACCAGCTGATGGGGGCTGCAGCCCCTGCTGCTCACTTACCAGTTCTGCCTGCCATCAGGGTCTTCCACGAGCTGGGCTGAACCATGCGGAGGACTCCTCTCACCTAACCTGGAAATATTAGAGCCCGTAAAAAAAAGCACATTGAAAGGTCATTCTTCCCTAAGGCCTGTCAAGTTTTTATTTTTTATTTTTTATTGTTACGTTAATCACAATACATTACACCATTACTTTTTGATGTAGTGTTCCATGATTCATCGTTTGCGTATAACACCCAGAACGTGCCCTCTTTAATACCCATCACCAGGCTAACCCATCCCCCCACCCCCCTCCCCTCTAGAACCCTCAGTTTGTTTTTCAGAGTCCATCGTCTCTCATGGTTCGTCTCCCCCTCCGATTTCCCCCCTTCATTCTTCCCCTCCTGCTGTCTTTTTTTTTTTTCTTAACATATATTGCATTATTTGTTTCAGAGGTACAGATCTGTGATTCAACAGTCCTGCACAATTCACAGCGCTCACCATAGCACATACCCTCCCCAATGTCTATCACCCAGCCACCCCATCCCTCCCACCCCCCACCACTCCAGCAACCCTCAGTTTCCTGAGATTAAGAATTCCTCATATCAGTGAGGTCATATGATACATGTCTTTCTCTGATTGACTTATTTTGCTCAGCATAACACCCTCCCGTTCCATCCACGTCATTGCAAATGGCAAGATCACATTCCTTTTGATGGCTACATAATATTCCTATATATATATATAGGAATATATATAGGAATATATATACCACATCTTCTTTATCCATTCATCTGTCGATGGGCATCTTGGCTCTTTCCACAGTTTGGCTATTGTGGACATTGCTGCTATAAACATCGGGGTGCACATACCCCTTCGGGTCCCTACATTTGTATCTTTGTGGTAAATACCCAGTAGTGCAATTGCTGGATCGAACGGTAGCTCTAATTTCAACTGTTTGAGGAACCTCCATACTGTTTTCCAGAGGGGTTGCACCAGCTTGCATTCCCACCAACAGTGTAGGAGGGTTCCCCTTTCTCCGCATCCCCGCCAGCATCTGTCGTTTCCTGACTTGTTAATTTTAACCTTTCTGACTGGTGTATCTCATTGAGGTTTTGATTTGGATTTCCCTGATGCCGAGCGATGTTGAGCACTTTTTCATGTGTCTGTTGGCCATTTGGATGTCTTCTTTGGAAAAATGTCTGTTCATGTTTTCTGCCCATTTCTTGATTGGATTATTTGTTCTTTGGGTGTTGAGTTTGATAAGTTCTTTATAGATTTTGGATACTAGCCCTTTCTCTGATATGTCATTTGCAAATATCTTCTCCCATTCTGTCAGTTGTCTTTGGGTTTTGTTAACTGTTTCTTTTGCCGTGCAAAAACTTTTTATCTTGATGAAATCCCAATAGTTCATTTTTGCCCTGGCTTCCCTTGCCTTTGGCAATGTTTCTAGGAAGAAGTTGCTACAGCTGAGGTCGAAGAGGTTGCTGCCTGTGTTCTCCTTTAGGATTTTGATGGACTCCTGTCTCACATTTCAGTCTTTCAACCATTTGGAGTCTATTTTTGTGTGTGGTGTAAGGAAATGGTCCAATTTCATTCTTCTGCATGTGGGTGTCCAATTTTGCCAACACCATTTGTTGAAGAGACTGTCTTTATTCCATTGGACATTCTGTCCTGCTTTGTCTAAGATGAGTTGACCATAGAGTTGAGGGTCCATTTCTGGGCTCTCTATTCTGTTCCATTGATCGATGTGTCTGTTTTTGTGCCAGTACCATACTGTCTTGATGATGACAGCTTTGTAATAGAGCTGGAAGTCTGGAATTGTGATGCCGCCAGCTTTACTTTTCTTTTTCAACACTCCTCTGGCTATTCGGGGTCTTTTCTGGTTCCATACAAATTTGAGGATTATTTGTTCCATTTCTTTGAAAAAAGTGGATGGTATTTTGATGGGGATTGCATTGAATGTGTAGATTGCTCTAGGTAGCACTGACATCTTCACAATATTTGTCCTTCCAATCCATGAACATGGAAACTCTTTCCATTTCTTTGTGTCTTCCTCAATTTCTTTCCTGAGTATTTTATAGTTTTCTGAGTACAGATCCTTTGCCTCTTTGGTTAGATTTATTCCTAGGTATCTTATGGTTTGGGGTGCAATTGTAAATACGATCAACTCCTTAATTTGTCTCTCTTCTGTCTTGTTGTTGGTGTATAGGAATGCCACTGATTTCTGTGCATTGATTTTATATCCTGCCACTTTACTGAATTCCCGTATGAGTTCTAGCAGTTTTGGGGTGGAGTCTTTTGGGTTTTCCACATACAGTATCATATCATCTGCAAGGAGTGAGAGTTTGACTTCTTTGCCAATTTGGATGCTTTTATTTCTTTTTCTTATCTGATTGCTGTGGCTCGGACTTCTAATACTATGCTGAATAGCAGTGGTGATAGTGGACATCCCTGCCACATTCCTGACCTTAGGGGGAAAGCTCTCAGTTTTTCCCCCTTGAGAATGATTGATATTCGCTGTAGGTTTTTCATAGATGGCTTCTATGATATTGAGGTATGTACCCTCTATCCCTATACTCTGAAGAGTTTTGATCAAGAAAGGATGCTGTACTTTGTCAAATGCCTTTTCTGCATCTATTGAGAGGATCATATGATTCTTCTTCTTTCTTTTGTTAATGTATTGTATCACGTTGATTGATTTGCAGATGTTGAACCAACCTTGCAGCTCAGGGATAAATCCCACTTGGTTGTGGTGAATAATCCTTTTAATGTACTGTTGGATCCTATTGGCTAGTATTTTGGTGAGAAATTTTGCATCCATATTCATCAAGGATATTGCTCTGTAATTCTCCTTTTTGATGGGGTCTTTGTCTAGTTTGGGGATCAAGGTAATGGTGGCCTCATAAAATGAGTTTGGAAGTTTTCCTTCCATTTCTATTTTTTGGAACAGTTTCAGGAGAATAGGTATTAATCTTCTTTAAATGATTGGTAGAATTCCCCTGGGAAGCCATCTGGCCCTGGGCTTTTGTTTGTTGGGAGATTTTTGATGACTGCTTCAATTTCCTTAGTGGTTATAGGTCTGTTCAGGCTTCCTTTTTCTTCCTGGTTCAGTTTTGGTAGTTGTTACATCCCTAGGAATGCATCCATTTCTTCCAGGTTATCTAATTTGGTGGCATAGAGTTGCTCATAATATTCCTTGTAATTGTTTGTCTTTCTTTGGTGTTGGTTGTGATCTTGCCTCCTTCATTCATGATTTTATTTATTTGGGTCATTTCTCTTTTCTTTTTGATAAGTCTGGCCTGGGGTTTATCAATCTTGTTAATTCTTTCAAAGAACCAGCTCCTAGGTTCGTTGATCTGTTCTACTATTCTTTTGGTTTCTATTTCATTGATTTCTGCTCTGATCTTTATTATTTCTCTTCTCCTGCTGGGTTTAGGCTTTATTTGCTGTTCTTTCTCTAGCTTCTTTAGGTGTAGGGTTAGGTTGTTTACTTGAGACCTTTCTTGTTTCTTGAGAAAGGCTTGTATTGCTATATACTTTCCTCTTAGGACTGCCTTGCTGCATCCCAAAGATTTTGAACAGTTGTGTTTTCATTTTCATTGGTTTCCATGAATTTTTTAAATTCTTCTTTAATTTCCTGGTTGACCCATTCATTCTTTAGTAGGATGCTCTTTAGCCTCCATGTTTGGAGTTCTTTCCGACTTTCGTCTTGTGATTGAGTTCCAGTTTCAAAGCATTGTGGTCTCAAAATATGCAGGGAATGATCCCAATTTTTTGGTACCAGTTGAGACCTGATTTGTGAACTAGGATGTGATCTATTCTGGAGAATGTTCCAGGGGCACTAGAGACGAATGTGTATTCCATTGCTTTGGGATGGAATGTTCTGAATATGTCTGTGAAGTCCATTTGGTCCAGTGTGTCACTTAAAGTCTTTATTTCCTTGTTGATCTTTTGCTTAGATGATCTGTCCATTTCAGTCAGGGGGGTGTTAAAGTCCCCCACTATTATTGTATTGTTGTCAATATGTTTCTTTGCTTTTGTTATTAATTGCCTTATATAATTGGCTGCTCCCATGTTAGGAGCATAGATATTTACAATTGTTAGATCTTCTTGTTGGATAGACCCTTTAAGTAGGATATAGTGTCCTTCCTCATCTCTTATTACACTCTTTGGTTTAAAATCCAATTTGTCTGATATAAGGATTGCCACCCCAGCTTTCTTTTTGTGTCCATTAGCATGGTAAATGGTTTTCCACCCCCTCACTTTCAATCTGGGGGTGTCTTTGGGTCTAAAATGAGTCTCTTGCAGACAGCATATCAATCGGTCTTGTTTTTTAATCCAAGCTGATAGCCTGTGTCTTTTGATTGGGGCATTGAGCCCATTTACACTCAGGGTAACTATTGAAAGATATGAATTTAGTGCCATTGTATTGCCTGTAAGGTGACTGTTACTGTATATTGTCTGTGTTTCTTTCTGGTCTATGTTGCTTTTAGGCTCTCTCTTTCCTTAGAGGACCCCTCTCAATATTTCTTGGAGGGCTGGTTTTGTGTTTGCAGATTCCTTTAGATTTTGTTTGTCCCGGAAGCTTTTTATCTCTCCTTCTATTTTCAATGACAGCCTAGCTGGATATAGTATTCTTGGCTGCCTATTTTTCTCATTTAGTGCTCTGAAGATATCATGCCAGTCCTTTCTAGGCCTGTCAAGTTTTGAGTCTCACCCTTTTCATAGTGAAAAGAATTGTCAGAGTCCACTCGTGACTTGAAGAAGGAATTGCTAGTGGTATAGCTTTTGTTTTTCAACCCAATCTCATGTATGTTCCTCCTGGTAAGGGTCTGCTTCAAGATACTGTGACCACATCAGTAACTTTGACCTCAGTCAATGGAGGAGAGAACTCGGGACAGTGCTCTGGACCCTACCCTGCAAATGAAATAAGGAGTGGGGGGAGGGATAGAAGGGGGAACATTGGTCTCCTTCTCTACAGAGGATAGCAGGGCATAAAAGTGAAATGTGAATTTATTGAAACTTTTCCTACAGTCATCCAATTATTTTTTCATAGAATTCTTATAAACAATAGAAGCCTTCATGGAATTGATTAAATTAGCACTTTTGCACCATATTTTTATCCCTAAAATAGAGTCATATGTGCGTATGAAGTTCTAAGACAGTCTATGGTGTTTTACTGTATACGATGTTTTTCTTTATAAAGATAGAGGGAAACAGAGGGAATGAGCTCCTATACACAGAGTGGAAAACATACCTGGGTAGATGAACCGTAATAAGTTTAATAGTATCTGGGGTTTATGGTAAAGTGGAATCTCTGGATGAGTATCTGGCCATGTCATAAAGCTCTTTGGTGTTTGGCTGTTTCTAATTCACACAAATGGAATGTGAAGTGATCTGGATGTCATCACATATGAGCCCAAGGGTCTCAGTGATACTGTGACCCCAACAAGATTATGTTTGGCTTGAAGGGGGTGGGTAGACACTTATGCCTTATATGCTCTTTAGAGAGAAACAATCCTTAAACAGACCGAATCTCCTGTTTTTGCTTTGGGCCCTTGCACAGTGCCTCTCAATGTCCCTGGATCAAGTTTGTTGAAAAGAACTTGAAATGGAGGCTCATTCTGGTTCTTAAGTAAAATTGTGCTATTTTAACCCTATGCAGAAACTGTCCCTCAGATCACTGGCACTTTGAGAAGCAAGCCAGAATTCAGAGTTGTTGCATATATGCAGTAATAATAATTACAATAATAATAACAACAATAATAATAATAATAATGATAGTAGCTGGCATTTATGGTTCACATACTATGTGTCAGGTTCTTCACATTAAGCCTCACAACACCACAAAACACTAAATACCATGATAACCATTATGTTCCAGTTGAATAAAGTGCTCAAAGAGCTTACGAAAGCTAGTCACGTCCACACCGCTAGGCAGAGAAAGAGGCGGGTTTGGCCCCGCTTGTATATTCCTTCGCTCTTAGGCACTATGACATCCTGCCTCATAGATGGTGTGAACCAGGCAAATCAATGACTCAATCGTTTGTGGACTCTGTTCACAAGAGGTTGTGGTTCAGAAGAAGCCTATGGATGTAACAGGCATTATGCATGTGGAGAAGCAATGCATGAACTAGTTTTGCTCAAGCAGGGTTCTCTTTTGGAAGAGCGAGGGAGATGAATTTCAAGAAATAGGTAGAGGTCATAGTTGGGGCCTGTTTATGTCATGCTGAAGTGTTTGAACTTTATCTCACATAACATGAGGAATAAATAAATAAAGATTCTGTGGAGTGGAGATACAATTTGGTGACATCAAAAGAGAAATCTCTGTTGGGAAAATCTCTGAAGGCAGACTGAAGGGTGAGAGGGCGTAGTTTGAAGATTGTCAATGCAAATCAGAGATTAAGTGATGACCATCTGCGCTATAGTGAAGAGAGAAAAGGAAAAACAAAAACTTCCTCTGTGACCTTTCATAGAGGAAGTATTGGATTATTTTCCACAAGACAATGACCCACATAAACGCTGCCAAACCTCCATGCCAGTTAAAGTTCGAGTGATTAGTGATGCCATTTGTAACAACTTTTGGAATATGGTGGTGAAAATAGAGATGAGTTCCTAATCTCCTCTCCCCTTGTTCAATTCCTGTTCTGAAGCCTGCTCTGTCCCCTAGCTGTGCTAATCTCTCCAAGAATCCCTTTCACACATCTGTGGTTACATCATTCTGAAAGGGTTCAGCCACGTATGATAAAAGAGGTCATATTGTGTAAATCACTTAAAGACCTGGTATCATCCGTTTTCCCCAGGGGGTCTTTTTCTTTTTTTTTTGAGATGCATGGGAAAAACAATGTGATGGGTATCTTCATTTTTTTTTCTGCGAAGTGTATTAATTCAGCCATTGACTGTGCATGTTTCCCAAATGATCAGTCAGAGCTAGTTCATGTCCACACTCAGTAATCCTGAATATATGTTGACCTCGCTCAACACCCATCCATTCCTTGTAGGGCCTGGGATCTACTGTCTCCATACAACTGTCACCTCCTGCCTCCTTCCCAGCCCCAGGGCGTAGGAGACCTGCCAGGGGTTCTCATCTTCCCTTGCTCTCAGCTGCTGTCCTGCTTCCTCTGTGCTACAAGGAACCTGGAAAGGCCAACACTTCCGTCTGTTGAATGCTGAGGACTACAGTCATTAATGTAAAAGCCATCTAGCCTCTGCCACTATCACATAAACTTATTTTCCTTCCTGTTCCTTGGGCTTTCATAAAACCAAGCACTCTTAGAGGGCTGCTAGTTCCTTTCCACCTTTGGGTATGGTAGTTGGACGTTGGTTCTAATATTGCCGACCTAGTATCTGCTAGTAAACCCCTGTTGCTCTTGCATCACACAACCTACTGTTTAACATGAACCATAAGGCCTTTTATGATCCTGCTATTGCTTTATCTTATCAGTACCATCCATTTATAATGAAGGGCTTGCAGTTCTAATAAATCCCAGTGGCCTTGCTCACCTCTGAAATGTAGTGTGTGCTGTTTCCCTATGAAGATTTGTTTTTCCTTCCATTCCCTCTGGTTCCTTAACCATAATGAACATAATGGTTCATTATGTCCTAATGTAGCTATCTCTACCTCTGAGGTGTCCCTGACTACCAAGACTTTGATTCTTATGTCCTCTTTACTTTCACAGCAATCTGTAGGTATCGGCAACACAGACCTTTAAAATCGGCATCAGTCATTTCACAGACCTGAGTTCAAATCTAAATATTCCTACTCACTAGCTGTGGAGACTTGGAGAGTTGCTTTATCTCTCTCAGATTTATTGTCTGTGCATTTGGAAGAATAATCCCTTCATAATAGATTTATGGTAAGGGCTAATTGGAAGAGAGACATAAAATCCATCACAGTTCCTGGAGCTGTGATTTTTAAGTAGCATTCTGTCACCCTGTTTTTAATGAATGTAGACAACCCCAGTGCAGTCTGGCAGTAAACCTCAGCTCCTCCTTCCATAACCTCTCTGCTGAATCACAGCTCCTGGGTGATTTTCAGAGACGTTTAACCAGGAGAAGGAAATTGAGCAATCTCTGCATTTAAACATCCCCAGTTGCTCAAGTTCCCGTCTCTGAGCTGGGAAACTTTGTTAGCACAGCCCAAACACATGCAGAGAACTAAATGCCATAATTTTTCAGAGTGGCATGAACACAGTTGCTTATGCCCCTATACCAATTGCTTAATTCCAATTGATATAACATTGTATATTTTTTTTTTCCCCCGGTAAATGCCATGTGTTTTTATAAATATATGCAAGTTTAGCTGTACAGGTTTTTTTTTTTTTCATAGTGTTATGTCAGGTTCAGGTGTACAATATAATGATTCAATAATTCTATACATTACACAGCACTCATCATGATAAGTGCACACTTAATCTCCTTCACCTATTTCCCCCATGCTCCCTACCCACCTCCCCTCTGGTAACCATCAGTGTGTTCAGTATGTAAGAGTCTGGTTTTTTATTTGCCTTTTTTTTCTTTGTTCGTTTGTTTTGTTCCTTAAGTTCCATATATGAGTGAAATCATATGAAATATGTCTTTCTCTGACTGACTTATTTCACTTAGCATAATACCCTCTAGTTCCATCCATGTTGTTGCAAATGGCAAGATCTCATCCTTTTTTATGGCTGAGTAATAGTCCATTATAGATATCTCCCACATCTTCTTTATCCATGCATCTGTCGATGGACACTTGAGCTGCTTCTGTATCTTGGCTGGTGTAAATAATGCTGCAGTGAACATAGGGGTGCATCTGTCTTCCTCAATTAGTGTTTTTGTTTTCTTTGAGTAAATACCCCAGGAGTGAATTACTGGATCAGAGGGTGGTTCTATTTTTAAGTTTTAGAGGCACCTCTGTACCATTTTCCACAGTGGCTGAACCAATCTGTATTCCCACCAACAGTGCACGAGGATTCTTTTTCTCCACATCCTGGCCAACATTTGTAATTTTGTGATCTTTTTGATTCTAGCCATTCTGACAGGTGTGTGGTGATATCTCATTGTGATTCTGATTACCATTTCCCTGATGATCAGTGATACTGAGCATCTTTTCATGTATCTGTTGGTCATTTTTATATCCTCTTTGGGAAAAAAATGTCTATTTGTGTTCTATGCCCATTTTTAATTGGATTATTTGGAGATTTTGGTGTTGAGTTGTATAAATTCTTTATATATTTTGAATACTAACTCCTTATTGGATATATCATTTGAAAATAACTTCTTCCATTCAGTAGTTTGCCTTTGTGTTTTGTTGACGGTTTCCTTCACCATGCAGAAGCTTTTTATTTTGGTGTAGTCTTAATGGTTCAGTTCTGCTTTCTTTCCCTTGCCTGAGGAAACAGATCTAGAAAAACGCTTCTGTAGCCAGTGTCAAAGACATTACTATCTATGGTTTCTGCCAGGAGTTTTATGGTTTCGGGGCTTATATTCAGGTCTTTAATCCATTTTGAGTTTATTTTTGTGTATGGTGTAAGAAAGTGGTCCAGTATCATTCTTTTGCATGTGGCTGTGCAGTTTTCCAGCACCATTTATTGAAGAAACTGTCTTTTCCCCCATTATATGTACTTGCCTTCTTTGTTGTAGACTAACTAGCCATATAAGTGTGGGTTTATTTCCAGGCTCTGTATCCTCTCCCATTGAGTTATGTGTCTGTTTTTGTGCCAGTACCATACTGTTTTGATGACTACAGCTTTGTAGTATATCAGGAAATCTGGAATCGTGATGCCTCCAGCTTTATTCTTTCTCAAGATTGCTTTGGCTATTTGGGGTGTTCTGTAGGTCCATACAAATTTTAGGATTATTTGCTCTAGCTCTGTGAAAAATGCTGTTGATATTTTAATAGAGATTGCATTTTGCTTTCTCATGGGAGGGCCCTCTCGTCCTTCGCTTTGATAACACAGAGGGCACGTGAGCCAAGTATTTGGAACGTGTGTCTATGACTTCCATTACCTTCCTTGACTCTAGGAATGCAGAAACATAATGCCAGAGTAGTCCTGATGGCCTGTGATTTAGATGCTTTTGCCTGCAGAATTCTACCTCCCTTGACTTTTTGTCCAAAGAAAGAACCATTGAGAGACTGAGAAATTTCCAAAACGTTTCCAGTTGAAACTGAGCTAAAATGGTACATCACCTTTTAGCAGAAGACTGCTTCCTCTAGCCATTCCAACGTCCGTAGATGGAGGGTTTTCCCCTGGTACTGGAAGAACAGAAAAGTGATTTGATGTTGGTAAGGTGTTTACTTTTCCTGAGAATGTAAGCAAGTAATGATGTGTTGTAGCTAATTAGAGAGCTTTTATTCAAATATATTCAATATATATTCAAAATGCCACCAATTTTTGTGTGTGTGACAAACTTTTTAAGAATGCTTAATTCTAAGCATATTTTTCACCCTAAAGAATCTAAGGAGCAAATAAATATCCATTGCCTCTGCTTTGGAAATAAGATATTTCTCAGATTTACTGATGCAACTGGCCTGGTCTGAATTCACCTCGAAAACACATTCATTTCCCTGCAGCCCAGTCCAAGAAATTTTAGTTCAACAAAATGGACTAGACCTCATTTCTGTTCTAAGACTACAAGTATTTTTTGAATATAATGTCTGTCCACGTGATAGGACAGACATTATATTCAAAAATTACTTGTAGTTAAATTCTTCCAGCATTTTTCAGCGGTGTGTTCTGAGGTTTTTAGATCCAGCCTATTTAACCAGAGATGCAAGGTTGTTATCTGTAAGATTTGATAACAAGAAATGCCACCAAAATATAAAAGATACCTTGACAGTACTGCTGAACAGAGGCCATCCTGGTACCTCATCCTATAGCCTACTCTGTTCTCAGACATGGCTTAACTCCCTGGGCCATATTCTACTGGTTGCACTCAGCTTTGGAGATCTTTTCCGATTGGTGTATTTCCTTGACAAAACAACAGTAGCAGGTGGCCCCAAAGATGTTATCCCCGAATCCAGAGAGCCTATGCCTATGATTCTGTTGTGATTATGCTGCGTTGTACAGTACAGCCAATCTCAGTATGGGGAGAGTATCTGGATGGGCCTTCTCTGTAAAAGCAGAAAGTTTTCCCCAGCTGGTGGCAGAAGGGGCAGACATTTGGAAGAGGTAGAAGATGGAGAAAAACTTAATACGTTGCCACTGGTTTGTAGCTGGAGGGGGACACATGAGAAGAAGTGAGGAGGGTGGCCTCTAGGAGAAGGAAGTGGCCCCCACATGACAAGAACCTCAGATCTACACCCATATGGAAATGGATTATGCCAACAACTTGAATGAACTTGGAAACAAATCATTTGCTCAAGTTTCCAGATAAGAACACAGCTGGAGTGCTTTATAATTCTGGCCTTGTGCGAGCATAAACGGAGAATGCAGCCAAGTCCACCTGGCCTTATGATCCATGGAACTGGAAAACAATGGTAAGTATGCTTTTAAGCTGCTCAGTTTGTGGAAACTTGTTATAGTAACAAGGGACTGTAGTCTGTGTGCAACTACCTGCCAGTACCTCCTCCCCTGTGTAACTCCCGGGAAGTTCGTCCTTAGTGGTCAAATTCAACTGCAAGACTTATGCCCACCGTCATCACTAACACAAATACTGCTATTACACTGAAGCTCTCTACTACTACTGAAAACAACAACAGTAATAATGTCAGGTACTGGCTGATCACGTGCCAGGGGCTAGCCAGATCCCAATTACAAAAGACAATAGGTCCAAATAGGGGTGGGAATCTGCACGTTTCTACAGTTTATACAGTTCCTAAGATAATAGTTACATAGTCAAGATTAAGAAACCATAACCATAACCCCTGGGACCTCAGAATGTGACTGTATTTGGAGATGGAGCCTTTAAAGAGATAATTAAGGTTCAGTTAGGTCAGTGAAGTGGGTCCTAATTCAATATGACGGTGTCCTTGTCCGTAGAAGAAAAGGGAATTTGGACACACAGAATGATGCCAGGGATGCACACGCACAGAGGATGGACCGTGTTGGGGACACAGCAAGATGGCCTGCCAAGGAAGAGAGAAGGAGAAACCAAAGCTGTCAACACTTTGATTTGGGACTTCTAGCTTCCACAACTGTGAGAAAATAAATTTATGTTGTTTGAATGACCCAGTCTATTGTATTTTGTTACAGAAGCCCTAGCAAATTTATATAAGTGCCATTTATTTTTTTTATTGTGGTTTTGGTCCTTATTGATACTGGAGACAGTGGAAATTCAGAAAAGTGTAAGTAATTTCCTGTGGCCATACATCTAGGCACGAGTGTTGATGTGGATTCATGCCTCGTTTGGTTTGCTTTCAGAATCCAAGCAACGTTATCTTCCCCTTCTTTGTCACAATCCGAATTTTCTGCTCATAAAGCGTTAATTGTAATTTATGCAGATAAATCAAAATTCCACGTACCATCACCCTCCAAACATACACAGGAAATAAATTTATATAAATCTTTTGTATAACTGAATATCTCATGGAACTTAGCAAGTTGTTAAATCAATTCTCAGGGTAACTTCATATATATATATATATACATATATATATATATATAATCTTTTTTTAAATCTAGGGCCAAGATTTAATTATTAAATTTTCAAGATAAACAAGCACAAAAAAAGCAATATTTTATGCATTAACTAGGAAAAACATAACAAATTCCCTTGGATCATTTTATTTTGGAAATACACTCTAGTGCCTTCTATGAAATAATTAAAATAGAGTGCAAATCATATAAATTATTAGAACGATTTTTTTCTAAAATAGTGTCAAAGCTGTAGACTTGAGTTATATAATTTTTGGGGGAAAAGACAGCTCAAGGAAAATCGTATCTATGAGATGAGAACTTCATTTTTATTTTTTTAAGGAATTATTTGAAAAAGACACTTTGGAAAGCTTCATGTCTGCAATTCCATTTTTTGGTCATCATGTTCTAGATTTTATTAGAAAAGTTTTCTTTGGGCATACTACTGTATTCAACTAAAATATTATTTTTAATTATATTATAAATAATACAGTTGCATTGTTAACATTAATGACAAACTTTTTTCATATCACAAGTAAAAATACAAGTTTTTTTAAATAAGTCTTTAACATACTAATTATAGATCGTATTCCCATTGTTATGAGTTTATGTTCAAAGTCTATGATTAAAGCCTCTTTGAAATAAGTAGTGATAAACATAGGAAATCCTAAGATCAGAGGTTAGTCAACAGAGAACAATAGTCAAGAGAGAACAGGATTTTAGAAGCAAATTATTAAAAAGAAAATGCTTTCAAAATTCATTAACAGACAAATTGAAAAGAGTAAAAATGAGCCTGGTTTCATGTAAAAAATAGCAATTGTTAGGCCTTGCTAATGCAATCGAATGGTTCATTTAGAAAAAATCTGCTCCTCATTTTAAAGAACAGACTCTTGCTATCACCAGGTATTGAACACAAGGCATTATAATGAGGCCAATTTTTAAATAGAGTGTGTTTATATAAGACAGTCATGTTTATTGCAATTTTGCCACTAAATACAGCTCCATTTGATTCTGGGTTCTTTATTACATATGATTAAATAATACAGTGACTTAAATGAGGTCAAGACGAGCCCAGTACTATCTAATGCCTGTGATGTGTCTATGTTTGCAAACTGAAATTAGCATTCCCAAAATGAAAGGTGGTGATATTTAAAACAACCTTCAAAGTACATGCAAAATTCACCAGGAACAAAAGAAAAAAAGTACTACAAAAATTTTCCTCAATTACTGGCTGCCATAAAGTTTTATTGTTTAGGGGAAAATGCCTATTTCCCTTCTTCTAGTATGTATGCCTTTTGTATACCCTTCCCAGCTTTATGGAATCACTTTGTCTAAGAGAACCATAAGTATCTTTTTGAATTGAATCTCTTCAAAGCTTCACTACCCAAAGCCCATTAGAAATAAATGAGGAAATGCTAAAAATTTGGGGAATGTATCAGTCAGGATTTACATAATGGGTATTGTGGGAATGAGTGGTTTATTAAAGGAAAGGAACAACTGAAAGGGAGAGTCAGAGGGTCAGAGAGCCACTAACCTGTCTGCAGGTTAGTGCAGGTGGTTAGTGCAGGTGGTTGGTCAGTGCCGGCAGTTAAGGGGAGCTTGCAGGTAAATGTGAGAAACCAGCCAAGTTGAGCCATCAGTGTCAGACTGAGAAAGGGAAGATGTGGCAAAGACCCAAGGGAGGTTGTGTCAGTGTGGACACCACATCTCTGGGCCAAGCACCGTATATGGGAGTCTGGCACCGTGTTGCTCAGGAGGACCAGTTTGAGGGAAGACAGCCTGGAGGCAGAGCGGCAGAGAGGGAACATTCCCCGCAGTGGGACCTGCCAGGCTGCCCCTGGCCCTCACTGTGTCCACCTCCACTGGCCTGAGGTTAAGGACTGCTCTTCCACTCACTTGATTATGGCTCACAAACATGGAGTGAAGGATATTTCAGAAATTGCAGTTCATGGCCTTAATCCAGTTGATACAACACAATCCCTCACAGGAAAGAAGAGATGCTGGCTAAATTAGATTTCTTAAAATAAGGTCAAAAGGAACTCGGGAGTGTCCATGAATTAGCTTAATAGTGAAACTTAAATTATAGGTGAGATTACTATATATATATTATTATCATATGTGTAATATACGTATGTTGTATTACATGTATGTATGTATACATATGTATATGTATCAGGTTTATATGTATATATGCATTATTGTATGCATATTCATATATAGCATATATATGTATATATATTACATATATACACACATCAGTGAATGAATGTGCATTCTTCAAGGGAGCTGTTTCAGATCTTTCCTCAGCTTACGCCAGATACCTGAGGTAAAAGAGATTTGAAACCGCTTTTTTTTAAACAATCTTTTTTTCACAGATATGAAATCTATCATTTGCCTAATCTTGCACCCATAACCGATTGGTGACAGAAGCTGTAATTCATTTTTTTATTTAACATTTTATTTTTATTGTTTGCATGCAATAAAAGAAGAGCTAGGATTTTAAAATTAAAATGGAACTATTTTCTTGCTTTTGAGAAATATGTAAAATAGGTAGACTAGTAGGGATACTTACATGTAAACTTTCATAACAAAAATTTGTAAATACATTTACATACGTATGTTTGTATAATACATATATATCAAAGAGAGCTAACATTAGCGTCTTATAGTTTTCATGAACTGCAACAACATGGATGGATCTTGAGGGCATTATGCTAATTGAAGTAAGTTAGAGAAAGACAAATACTTTATGATTTCACTTATATGTAGCATCTAAAAAAAAAAAATCAAACTCGGAAAAAGAGACCAGATTTGTGGTTACCAGAAGTGGAGAACAGGGGGAGGGAGTAGGGAAAATGGATGAAGGGGGCCCGAGGTGCAAACTTGCAGTTGTAAATAAGTACTGGGGATCCAATGTAGACAATGATCGTAGGTAGTCTGCTGTATGGTATATTTGAAAGCTGTTAAGTGAGTAGATCCTAAAAGTTCGCATCACAAGGGAAAACACATTTTTTTTTCGTTTTTCTTTGTGCTTATATGAGATAATGGATGTTAAGCAAACATCAGGGTGACCATTTCACAATACATATGAAAAGTCACTATGCTGTGCAGCTTAAACCTAAAAAGTGCTGTATGTCATTATGTCTTAATAAAACTGAGGAAAAAAGAATAAAAATAAAATAAAATAAAATAATATATGGGGTCTGAACTCTGCAGGAGTTTTTTTAAAAAGAAGGAAATTCTGCAACATGTAACAGCATGGATGAACCTTGAGGACATTGCACTAAGTAAAATAAGGAAATAACAGAAGGACAAATACTGCGTGATTCCATTTACAGGAGGCATCTCAAATAGTTAATCTAATAGAATCAGAGTAGAATGGTTGTTGCCTTGGGCTGGAGAAAGGGGAAATGGGGAGTTGCTGATCAGTGGGCATAAAGTCTCGATGATGCAAGATGAATAATTTCTAGAGATCTGTTGTACAAAATAGTTTCTATAATTAACAGTATCGTACGCTTAAAAATTTAGATCTCATGTTAAGTGTCCTTTCCACAGTAAAATATAAACCTAAAAAAAAAAGGAATTAGTACGGACTTGTTCTGTTTCGACAATGGCATTTGAGGCAATGAGAATAGTGTGCAAAGGGTGTAGCAGAGAGAAGCATGTTGTGTGTGTACGTATGTTTGTTTATATTTACTATATACTCATATATAAGTAATATATATGATCTTTTTATATTATAATAATAATTATTTTTAGTGTTAGTATTATAATATATATGTATGTGTGTGTGTATATATATATATACATATATATATAATTTTGGCTTCAGAATAAAATCTAAGGGACAGATGATGTTTAAAGCAGAAGTTGAGAAATGGAACAAGACTATCCCTCGCTCTCTCACAACCTACCCACCCATCACGCTGCCTATAGCAACATGCAGTTTAGAATATCTAAGTCAGTGTAAATTGCACACACAAGTAGGGATAGTATGTATCCTTCCCTCTGACACTCATACCAATGTTGCAAAATAGGACAATGGCAAAATGTATGGACTCTGGAGTCAGATACAGGTGGTTTGAATCCTGCCTACCTGATCTAGTAGATAAGAGACATTAGGTAATATACAACAAAAATAGTTAATTCTCCAGTGTTTTCCAGAATGTTATCATCTAGGTACTTTTGATGAGTATATTAGCCTCTTTAGGACTCTGTTTTCTCACATGTAAAATCAGGATTATAAAACGTTGTTTAGACAAACTATGTGGTGCTATTATCAAAATGCAAAGCACATGGAATATTGTTAATTAGTTTATGTTTTAATGTTCTAGCTAGAGGGCACAACATGTGTAAAGAGGTGGAGATGGGAATTTGGGGGTATTTAAGAAACGGAAATGAGGCTAAACTCAGGGGACACTAGCGGGAAAGGGAAAGAATGTTATGTATTAAGGCAGAGCGATAAGCAGAACCCAGAGTGTGTAGAACCTCATAGACCATGGAGCAGTGTTTGGATTTTTATTCTAGAGATTTTGTTCCAGCCATTGAAGGATCCCCCCAGTAGCAGAATACACATTCTTCTCAAGTACACAGGGAACTCCTCCAAGATGGATCATATGTTAGCCTATAAAATGGGTCTCAGTAAATTTAAAAATATTGAAATCAGGGGTGCCTGAGTGGCTCAGTCGTTAAGCGTCTGCCTTCGGCTCGGGTCGTGATCCCAGGGTCCTGGGATCGAGCCCCACATCGGGCTCCCTGCTCGGCGGGAAGTCTGCTTCTCCCTCTCCCACTCTCCCTGCTTGCGTTCCTGCTCTTGCTGTGTCTCTCTCTGTCAAATAAATAAATAAAAAATCTTAAAAAAATAAAAATATTGAAATCATACAAAGTATGTTCTCCAGCCACAATAAAGTGAAATTAGAAATCAGTAACAGAAGGTAATCTGGCTAATGCCAAAATATGTGGAAATTAACAACACACTCCTAAATAGCCAATGAGTCAAAGAAATAGATAAATTAGAAAGGACTTTGATATGAAAAGAGAGAGAGAGAGTGAGAGAGAGGCAAGCCATAAAGTCTCTTAACTGTAGAGAACACATTGAGGGTGGATGGAGGGAGGGAGGTGGGTGGGGGATGGGCATTAAGGATGGCAATTGTGATGAGCACTGGGGGTTGTCTGTAAGTGATGAATCACTAAGTTCTACTCCCAAACCCAATACTGCCCTATATGTTAACTAACTAGAATTTAAATAAAAACTTGAAACAAATAAACAAAAAAGAAAGTACTTTGATATAAATGGAAACAAAAACACAACATAACAATATTGATGGACTTCAGTGAGAGCTTAGGAGGAAATGTATGGTTGTAAATGCCTAGATTAAAAAAGAAAAAAAAATCTCAAATCAATAACAGATCATTTGGCCTTAAGAACTAGGAAAAGAACAGCAAATTAAACCCATACCAAGCAGAAGGAAGAAAATAATAAAGGTTAGACCAGAGATAAGTGAAATAGACACTAGAAAAGTAGGGAAAAATCAACAAAAGCAAAAGTTTGTTCTATCAAAACATTGGCAAAATTGGCCACCTTTTAACAAGACAACTAGGAATAAAGTCAAGACAAATTAGTAAAATTAAGGAGGAGGCCAAGGTACTGATCTTACAGAAATAAAAAGGGATTGTTAAGAAAATACTATGAATAGTTGTCTGCCAACAAGTTAGGTAACCTAAATGAAATAAATTCCTAAAAAGACACACACTAATGAATCAGACTCCAGAAGAAAGAGAAAATGTGTATAGATTTACAACAAGGAAAGAGGCTGAATTAGCAATCACAGAATTGCAACTGCCACAAAGAAAATGCCCAGACCAGGTGCTTCACTGGTGAATTCAGCTACATATTCAAGGAACTAACGGCAACTTTTCACCAGCTCTTCTCAAAAAAGAGGAGAATGGATCCCTTCATAGCTCATTCTAGGAGCCCAGTATTTTTATTATTATTCTAGGAGGCAAAGACATCACATGAGAAGAAAACCACATAGATGTAAAAATCCCGAACAAAACACAAGCAAAACAAATCTACCAACTTATAGAAAGTCTTCCATGCTGTGACCCAGTGGGATTTAATGTAGTATCACAAGATGTGTGCAGTATATGAAGATCAATCAATATAAAATTCATTATTAATAAAATAAAATACAAAACCCACATGATCATCCTCATCAGCACAGAAAAGTTCACTGATGAAACCCAGCAAAAGACAAAAGATTTCTTTTTCCAGGTCGGAAAGAGACCGGACACCATTTCTATTCAACATTGCACTGGAGGGTTTTGCTAGGATACTTAGACAAGAAAGGAAAATAAAAGGACTCTATATTGAAAAGAAGAAATAAACTATACCTATTTGCAAATGACCTCATCTGGAATTTTAAAAACCTCGAGGAATTCACACACACACACACACACACACACACACACACACACACATCCCTGATAGACCTAATACATGAGTTCATATGGTTGCAGAAAGATGATGAATACACAAAATCAGTTATTTTTCTACACACTAGCAATGAATAATTTAAGGAAAAAATTAAGAAAACAAGTCAATTTATAATAGTATCAAAAATTAAAATACTGCAAAATAAATTTAATAGAAGGAATGAAAACTCTGTATGCTGAAAATTGCAATCATTGAAAGAAATGAGAAAAACAAACGAAAAGACCTAAATAAATGGAAAGACAGCATGTGTTCATGGATTAGAAGTCCAAATGTTTGTTGTTTTTTTTTTCCCCAAATAGCAATGATAACCAAGTTCATCTACAGTGCAAGCATGACCCCAGGGAAAACTCCCCTGCCTTTTTTGGAGAATGGTAAGCTGACCCTAAAATTTACACAAGAATACAAAGGATCCAGAAGAGTCAATGTTTTTGAAAAAGAACAAAGTTATGGGATTCACACTTCTTAATCTCAAGCCTTACTGCAAATCTAAGAGAATTTACAAAACTAAGAGATCGCCAAAACTAAGAGAATTTAAAACATAATTGCAGCAAAGACCTGTACCCAAATGTCAGAGTTCATATGAGCCCTGAAGCTGAAACAACCCAAATGTCTATCAACTGCTGAGAGGATTTTTTTTAAGTGGACATATTCCTACAATAGAATATTATTCAGCCACAAAAAGAAGTGAAGTTCTGATACATGCTAAAACCTAAATAAATCTTGAAAATATAAGTGGAAGAAGCCAGACACAGAAAGGGCATGTACTGTATGATTCTAATGAAATAAATGGTCCATACAGGCAAATCCATCGAGGCAGACTATGGATGAGTGGGTGCCAGAGGCTGGGAGAGGGGAGAATGGGGAGTGACTGCTCATGGTTATGGGGTTCCTTTGGGGGATGATGAAAATGTTCTGGAAGCATAGTGGGTGAGGTTTCACAACCTTGTGAATATACTGATAATCTCTGAATTGCACACATTAAAAGGGTGAATGTTTTGGCACTTTAATTATTTTATCCCAGTAGAAAGAAAGAAACTCAAGGAAAGGAAGAAAGAGGAACAAAGGAAGGAAGGAAGGAAGGAAGGAAGGAAGGAAGGAAGGAAGGAAGGAAGGAAGGAAGGAAGGAAGGAAGGAAAAGGAATTAATGGGAAGGGTGAAAGGGGCCATTAGTGCTCCACACACCCCCAGCTTCAAACAAGCTGATGAACTCCATCCAAGGCCCTGCCTTTGGTAAGCCGAATTAGGACTAGCCTGCCTACTGTCCAGGTTTCTCTGAGGAAACTTATAGAAAAAAAGTCCCAAGGAGGTTTTAACTCTCATAATAAGACACGTAAGCAGGAATGATTCCAAGACCAATGGCTAGAAGCACGTGATCATCACCTCAGGGTGCCAGGGTGAGTACATGCTAAGGGACCATTGTGGCTGTCGGGCACTCTGCCTCCCAGACTGGAGTTCGAGGCCCCTTTGGCCAAGGATATATTGGAAAAGAGAGCTTCCCAGGGAAGTGCAATGATTTGGTTGGTGGGAGATGCAGCAGACTGACAGGGGCCAGAGTGGCGTAATCCACCCTGAGTAGCCCCGGTAGTAGAGAAAAGGCCAGACCTCTCTGAGTAAGGCTAATTTGTACCCCACAGAGCCAATCAACAGATGGAGGTGATAAAGGCAGAAAGGAAACCGTGGAACACCCGGTTTCATAGTAGCCAAGAAGTGAGAATATTTCTAGAAGGAGAAGGTATTCACTTGTCTCCCATTCTATTGCAGGTTTAATAGAGGTGAGAACAGGGATGTGAACAGTGGACAAAACAGTGGATGAAGTAACACCTGCGGCCACTGGCAACCTTGAAAAGGACGTTCTGGTGGAGTGGTGAGACCCGGAGATGTGGAAAAGGAGACCGTGAGTACCCGGTATAAGTCTTGCTTTATAAAGACAGACAGAGAAATTGGGCAGTAGCAGAATGGCAACACGGGGTTATGAGGAATTTCTAAAAGATGATGATTTTTGCATGTGTCTATGCATTTTCGTAAAATATTGAGTAGGTGAGGAGCTGTTGAAATGCAGAAGGAAAGGAGCCGAGCCCCGGAGATAACGGGGGGTGGTGAGGTCATAGCTGAAGAAGAGAGGGCCTTGGTGAAGGCAGGTCTGCTCCCTTCCTCCTGGAAGTACCGGTCGTGGTGATGAATGGTGAGCAACCGTTTTATTCGATCTGTGTCTCTCAGACCAAGCAAAGGTGAGATGAGATCATGAGACAAAGGTGAAATGGAAGACCATGCTGCTAGACTGACAAGGGAAAAGTAGGTGCAGATAGGTGCCTCCACAAGTGGAGAAAGTAAACTCAACGAAGAAATGACACAAGGGTTGGGAGCTGTTGAGTGCCCTTTGGAGTGTGCAGTCGAGGCTGTAGCTGACGGTGTATTGTGCGCCTGTCACCATTCCCTGTGACTACCGTGGATGTAGACCCCGGGAGAGCTGGGTATCTGCAAGGACGTGGTTGTACTGGTGGACTGTGGAACTCGGGGGCATGGCTGTGTTGGGTGAGCATTGATTGGAGGCCTCAGTGAGTCAATAGTTTTAGTGACACCATTTGATGTCTCTGTTGAAAACTGACCGCACACTTTCTGTAGAAGCGTATGCATTGATAGTGAAGTGAGGATGTGGTTTACCTAGCTGTTAATACAACACACTGTAGTCTTGGTCTCTCAGTTTGTGGCTTTTTTGGTTCACACTTACATGCTCAGCCAACATGCCAAAGTCCATCCAGTTTGCTGAAGTTGGACGGGCTCAGAGTGGCTTCTAGTCCACACTACACTTAGAACTAGCTCCCCTGCAAAACATGTCCTAGCTGGGAAAATGTTCTCGCTGTGACCCTTACTTTCCTTTCCTGACCACCTCAAGACTACCCCGATTGCTCCAAAATTTTCTGGTTATATGACCTCCAAAATGAAAGGGTCAGATGCTGGATCCAATATTTCTGCTTCACTTTTAACATCAGTCTTCTTCTGTGCTTGGTGAAATGCCTCTCCCTAGTTGGGGTTTCCTGTATGCATGTTGCTACAGGAGTTAATTCATTGGTACAAGATGATATTAGAATAATTTGGAAAACAAGGAGGGCTTTTAAGAATTAAAAGAGATTTTGATTAAGTAATTTATGACTGTAGGGGTTGGCTAATGTGGCAATGACCATCCTTGCATGTTGTGGGGTTAAATATTACACATATATACATATATATGTTTATATATGTGCATATATAAATATAAAGAAAAATGAGACAGGCTGACAGCCCTCAGGAACAGACTGCAGGTGATTGGAGCCAGGAAATAGTATGAAAACAAAGAGGCAAGGTAGGCCCTCTTCAAGACTGTTAGCACCAGCTTCTAACCAAAGTTAAACTGCTTTTGCTAGGTCAGCTAGCAAATCTGTCGTAGAATAATGACTAAAATATTCTTTCATGATGCTTAGGGTCTCTTAAAGATTGTTCTGTTAAATTCTCTTTGGTAGAAAGATAAATCATTTTAATATGAACACACATCAAACTTTGCAAATTAAAGAGCAGGCTCTATAGTTAAACACATGATTTTTATAAGGAAAAGGATAATACTCTGCTAATTTATGTATTATTCATTCATTCATTCATTTATTTTGAATCTCATAAATAACAAAAAGCCTCTGGTGACGAGTGAGGCAGTTAATGGTATAAAATAACTTCAGCTTGGTGAAAGAAAAATAACTTCAACTTGGTGGAAACACCAAAAATTAAGACTTATTTGTACGTCTAAATTTTATAGGCTAAATTACAGTTGAGCTCCACGTAGGAAGGTTTTCCCTTTTTCCTTTGACAAAAATTGGCAAAACTGTTGAAAATCTCAGCAGTTAATCCAATGGACATTCTTTTCTACACATGGATTTAACACACAAGAGTAAAATAACTTCAGCCTTTCTGCTGACGTGCTAATTTTGTGCACGGAAAATTAAATTTTCTTGGATTGTATGCCTCACTCTATACATTTGTGTGTAGAATCAGATATGAGAAATATATTTTCCAGGTAATATAATATACACATTTATTGTGATGCTGTTTAAAAACCAAAATGCTCTCTTGTTAAGAAATCTCTAAATGACTGGAAATAATTGTGCTGGCTTTTCAAAACCAGAATAGCTAGGCTCAAATTGATTACATTCATGCTCTGAATATTCTGATTTGCTTGGATCCATTTACTGTAACCAAATTGAAGAAACCCTGCTTTTTAGGTCATATATTGTTCATGACAAAATTGCCCCAGGCGTTTACAGGCTTGTTCTGTGTAATACATTATGGGACCATAATATATCTCTTTGTGGGCAGAAGCGTCAGTTATGGTAATTATTATAATAGAGTTGTATTTAGGTTGTTGTATATATTCCAACAGTATTAAGATATTTGAAAAATTGCAAATTTAGTAGCTTCAGCTGTAGGCCTACATCTACTCCTCAGCTGTGACATGGACTCATAGAGCGAGGGGAAAAAAAAGGCAAAATATATTAATATTTCCACTTTGTCTTCAGAGTCAAAATTGTCGATATTTTCCTTCATGCACAGGGTTTTCAAATATCACATAAAAAGCATGTTAAAATTAGCAGATTATATGAAAACATGATGTAAACATAAATAAAGACTAGAGATTATTGTGAAAATAACCCATCTGTTCTGCCTCACACACTCACAAATGCATTTCCTCCTAGTCACCAAAGCTAGCTGACCTTAGGAAACTAAGGTCATATATGCTAACTAAAATGAGCAGCCACATGTCCTTTGCCTAAAGCGAGCCACAGCTGAAGGATGGACAGAAACAAAGGGAGGCCCATTCTGTTTGAAATTGTGCCCAGGACTTCACCGGTCATATACTCGTTATGAGCATGAGTGTTTAGTACTACACAGGCTTCACAGAAGCACCACAAGGCTCAAATCAACCTGGAGAGTTTAAGAAATCCGTATCTCTGCCTCCGGGTGGAACCGTTTAGAAATATGACAGAAAGACTGAAAACTGCTCAACATTGCCTGTCTCCCTCGAATATAATTTTCTTCTTTGTAAAGCTGTGGATGAGTCAGTAATCACTAGAGCAAACTTCAAAGGCTCGTGGAAAATAGGAGCCGTAAGTCAACGCGGTTGTATTCCTGGAAAGTCCCGGGCAGCCACCTCAATGGGAAGAACCAAAGAGGATTGTCTGTGACTCAAATAGGATAAAAGAATCCAGTCAAACTCCACTGAAAGCAAAGTCTCAGGTCTGTGTGGTTTGATTTGTTTGTTTGTTTAAGCTTCTATTTTTTTTCTTAGTTTACCTTCTATAAAAGCAATATTTAAAATAGTTTACAAACAGTGAAAATATTTGGGACCTATACCAATTCATTTGTTCTTGCTTTTTGCCTTATTCTTTGAAATCCATCTGTTTTGCTTTCAGACCAGTGCCTCATGATAACATCAATAATAATGAAAGTATTAAGAGAGGTCATATTCATTATCCTCTCATGATGGGACACACTCTGTGCTAAAGTCTTTGTATGGCTGGCTTCCAGACTTTGGGATGCATTAGAGTCATCCAGGGAGCTCAGAAACATCTCAAAGCCTGGTGGGCACCCCGGGACCATGAAATGAGAAGGTCCAGGGATGAGAGCCAGGCGCCAGCATTGCTGGAGACCACTGCTGTGTCTCCCTCATTCCAAACAGCCTTCTGGAATAGTGTGATTGTGGTGGCCGTCTGGGGAAGCGTAGCATACCTGCTCTGATGTTCAGCTGTCTGGTGTGGATCACAGACCCCATTGTTCGTGAACTCTGTGACACTGAACACTCTCTGACCTCACTGTGCCTCAGTTGCTTCTTTCGTAAGGTGAGGCCAATAATTAGGAGCTACCTCGCAGTGTGTGTTTAAGGCTCTTGACCTCATGAAAAATTCCCAATAATAATACACAGAATTGTACCTCAATGAAGAGAAGTAATGGGTTTTGGAATAAGGCCAATGTGGAATTTAATCCCATTTTCAGAACTCCCTGGCCACGTGGCCTTGCATAAGTTCTTTCCCTTCTCAGAGATGGTTTCCTTTGGTAGAGACAATAAAATCTGCCCCAAAGTTTTGTTTGTTTTAGGGATTTAATAATATGGTGTGATGTATCAGTGGAACATAATAAGCCCTCAGAAATTCCTTGCCATTGATATTGTATTGTAATTCAGCGTGATAAGTATGGAAATTGAGGTGCTTCTCAGGAAGCTGTGGCAAAGCACGGGTGGGACTCCCACCGCAGATGCAGATATTGAGGAAGGACGGCTTCATGGAAGACACAGCATTCACCAATTCAGAGGGTCTGTTACAGAATCTTGTGACGTATCTCCGAAGTTAGCTTGCTGAAGTATACCCCTAATTATGAGTACACTTAAAATGATTTCACCTTCTGTTTATTTTCTTGGGATTGCACAGCTGTTGGGTTAAAAATCTAATCATCTATAAAACTCTTGACCCACCGTGACCTTATCCGTTGCCTATATCAGCACAGCGAATGGAGAAACAGAAATAAAATGGAAACGATTATGAAGCAATATATGGTCTTTATAAATCGTACTTGAAGTTACTTGAGAAATGCACCCTCCAAGTGACCCTTGGAGTCATTTGGTGCATCCTATTGGATGATTTTTTCAAATCAAGTTCCATATATATGAAAATTCTGCTAGTACCATTTCTCTAAATCAAAGTTATTATACTTTATACCTACAACAAAGAACAAAAGAGAACAAACCTTGGTTTAAACTCTCTTAAGACCCCACAGCAATGTACTCTAATGACAACCTCAGTGAGGTTTTTCACTTCCTACATCGAGATCTGAGTGCACTGTTGGTGTGCCCACGAGACCCATCATCTTCACTATTTACTTAGTTGTTTGTAGATATTTCAACTGTTGACTATGATCATGTAATTACCATTCCTCAAGTCACTTCTCTTCCAGTCCCGTAGAGTTTCAGATCTGTATAATGATGGAGACAAAATTGATAGCATTTAAAAAATCAATCCTATAAGAAGCACCTTTATAGAAAGGGCTTGGAAGGTATGAAGAGACTTCCGTAAGTCTATATTTTTTTAAATGATTCTATGCTATTTTTGCCAAATTACTTAAAAGATAGAAAATGCTGGTTTATTTTAAAAGACAGTCCTATTCAAAACATTTCTCAAGACCTTCTACATCTTATTAAACATTCATGGTAAATAGTGCCAAGAAGTGAATGGATGGGTGCCACCCTACCGCAGAAAGGAAACAGACTGAGTCCAGCCCACTTTGGGGGGATAGCAGTCATAAGGAATACCATTTTTGATGTAAGATCAGTCAACAGCTTCCCATTCTATGATTATTTTCTGTTTCCATCAGAAAGTAAGGAGCTGTATTCTCACAAGGTCAAAATCTGACTTCATTGGAGAATGTTTTTCCCTAATGAAAGGGAAGTCTGATAACCATTTATTCCTAGAGTTATTGAAACCTACGTAAGACTTTTGTTAGCAAAATTAGAACAGACAGCAATAGAGAGGTGCAAGTGGGAAACATAGAAGCGGTCGTCTTCTGCACTCAAAGCACTGTCAGGAAAGCAAGGGAATTAAAGGTGATTACAAGCAGGAGGCTTCTCTCCCTTTAGATCATGACTCCATGTCTGGGGCAGAACAAAGTCTAGCACTTGGTCAGTCCTCAATGAATGTTTGTTAGAAGAACAACATAACTGAAGATTTCACTTAGTGCAAACTGGGAAATACGTTCTTAATGTTATGAATGATTACTACCAGTAACAATTTCATATGGGATGGGCACTAAATTTGAACTCGGGAGTTTATATTGTTTAATGACATGTTTGGTGATCAGGTCCTTGTGTACCTCCCCAAAAGCGCCCTGAATCATTCTTCCCTTGCTCAACCCACTCTAGGAGAGCTCACTTTCTTTCTGGTCATCAAAAACCTAGCCTTTTCTCTACTTTTAGGTCTTCACACTTAAGGTCCTATTTGCTTGGAAGGCTCTTTCCCCAGCTCTTAACACGGCTGACCCCTTCTCTTTCTTGGTTCTCAGCTCAAGTTGATCTCCGCAGGATGCCTTTTCTAACGGCACATGTCACATGCCGCATCTCCCAGTTCCCAACACACTCATCCTATCACCCTGTTTGCCTCCTAACCTTGACCACAATCTGACATGGTATTGTTATATTATTTATTTACTTGTTTATTGTCTTCCAACCCGCCATTTTAGAGCACTTTACCTCTTTGACAGCAGGGTGCATTTTATCTAATTCTTCATGGTCTCTGTAGCATATAGAACAACATCAGAAACCCTATGGTACATGCTTAATAATTTAATGTTAATATTTTAGTCATATTTATGTCTATATTTAGTATAGACATGTAACTTTTAAATTATGTTAAAAGAATTCTTTTTCTTCCTCTGTAAGATTTACATGTGAAAAGCTTAACCCAGTGACTCTCTAAACACCTGGTAGCAACAGCAACATAACACAGAGGAGGAAATATTTGCCTTATGTGGGAGTGATTTTGTGAATCCATCCTTCATGGTACCATTAAGGTTTTTACACTGCTGTAAATACCACCAGATCATTAGATTAGGTTTCTGATTATTCAATACAAACGTAAGGATCAGCAGTGAAAAAATTAAGCAAACAGATGAAAAGTTCTCAAATATAGACGTTTAGAATCCTAGAGAAAAAGAAATCTGTAGTATTTACTTTTACTGAAATACATGGCGTCATGGAAATGGAACTAAACTTAAGTAAAAGTATAAGTAATCATACACTTCTTACTCCAAAATCTGCTATTGGTTATTGTGCAGCTAAGGTAGATTTAAACTAATATTTTGGTGCTTCCGTGTGTTCATTAGAAGCTTGAAAGAATGGCTAGGGTGGCTTTTACAGTGTCAAACACGGTGTCTGTTAATTCAGGAAAGAATTAACAGGTGGAGTGAGTTCAAGCCTTACTTCCTTATTTGCTACGATATGGGGATTAGGAGTATTTCAGCCAAATAATAGATACTTCATTTTTTCCCATTTGCTTACAGCATGTACTTTGGTATAATGACACCATTTCCTCTTTCTTTTAGACACAGCGCAAGCTCACAATAAGCGCATTTCTGGAGTACACATTACTATTATTTTATACATCCCGTTTCTTTTTCTTCCACGAAGACTGTTTGACCTGTCACTACTGACCCATTGAAAGACCTGACTTCCTTTTATTTAATGTTAATCTTGTATTTCCTATATATTTTTTTTCTACCTGGAACTTAAAACAATGTCAACCTATAAATTAAAATCAGCAAAACATATAGATTACATAACATTAGAAGAAAAACCTCATTCATTTTGGTCAACACAATAAGAAAACCATTCTTCCTTTTACCTTTGGGATAAAATAATTTCTCAACTCAATTCATATTAACAAGTATGATCTACTACATATAATCAGATCTTTATTGTAAAACACAGGATGGAAGTTATCCAAAGGCATCAAATAAATGTCAGTTCAATAGCTGTAGGTTCAAATGCTGTGAATCTATATTATACTAAATGTCACTCTAACATCTTATTGAAATCAGAACATTAAGGAACTTTTAAAAAATATGCTGTAAGGCTCATCTTCTTTACATTTCTTTTCCATTCTTAAAAGAAAAAAAATACTGTTACCTAAGGGTCTCTGTGATTTAAAATAATAACAGTAATCAACCATGCATTACTTGCTTTTTTACTTGCTTTTTTGTTCATTTTACAATGAAAAACACTGAGGCTATGTGTAGAGAAAAGTAGAGACAACTTGGCATTTTCTAATAAAGTGTTAATAAATAGAACTAACTTGGAGGGAAGGTATTCTGCTGTAAATTGCTTATAAAAAGTTGATTTATTCAAATTAAGTTCTCCATTGATATCCCTATAAACAGGCCATTAATTTACTCATTCAGTCAGCAAACATTTACTGAGTGCCTACTTTATGCTAAACACCAAGGAAAAAAGATGAATATGACAAGATTTCTGCCCTCCAGATGTTCACAGCCCAGAGCGATGATAGATTTGTAAATAAAAAGAGGTACACTATTACATGACAAGTGTGGTAATAGAGTTATAATTGGAATATAGGGGAGCTGGAATGCAAAGAGAACAAATAATTGTCTGAAGGCAATGGGAAGTGATATGAGAGCCAAGTGGAAAAGAATTTGGTAAGTGCAAAAGGAAAAAGAGTCAGCGGAAGTTAAAGGAGTGAAATGGTGAAGCGACAGAGGTTAAAAGAGCGATGCCATGTGAGAACACCACCATTTGTCCTATGGGCAGAAGCACAAACAATGAAATTTAGCCCTTGTATTTGCCATGCCTGTGAACGTCACATGCCATGGAAACAAATCTGATGCAGTAAGGCAAGTCACTCCTGGAATGGCACTAATACCATCTCAGAAAATCGTGGTCATTGGATCATGAAGAAAAAATCCTGTGGAATACATACAACAGTTTGTTTATGGAATTAAAAGAACCAGATATAGAATGGATTTTTAAATTTTTTTAAATTTTTTTAAAGATTTTATTTATTTACTTGATAGAGAACGGGAGAGAGAGTGAGAGAGAGCACAAGCAGGGGGAGCAGCAGAGGGAGAGGGAGAAGCAGACTCCCCGCTGAGCAGGGAGCCCGATGCGGGACTCGATCCCAGGACCCTGGGATCATGACCTGAGCCGAAGGCAGACGCTTAACGACGGGAACCACCCAGGGGCCCCTAGAATGGATTTTTTAAAAATGATGCCTGCCTCAAGGACATTTGCTTCTCAAGTTTAAATACAAGCTGCAATGTAGCCCAAGGACCAAAAATGAAAGATAATGAACAATGGCAACTTTCACCATATGTACCTCCAGAGAGTTGATGTATGGTCCAAACTACCCAGAATCTTCATTAGTGAGTTAAAAGAGGGTGTAAATAACACCACACTAATTCACAGATGATGGCAGGTTGGAAACTGTCTCACTGACACCAACCATTCACTGTGCAGTAACAACAGGGAGAGAGAATAGCTTGGAAATATTGGTAGACAAATCAAGTGGGAAAGAATGTTTAGCTTCAGATTTAAAAAAGGAGCAATTGAACAATCTGGAGAGGAAGAAATAAGATGTACAGAAACACAGAAAGTGACAATGCCAAATGTTAGTAATATGCAAAAGCAAAAGTTATTTAAAAATCTCTAGAGTTCCTCTCTCTCTCTCTCTCTTCCTCTCTGCCTTAGTCAGGAGAAGTACATCAAGGAAGTTATGAAATAATAGTCGCTGAAAAGTGGAAGGTGATAAAAGGAATTAACTGTCTATGACATGGAGGATAAGAAATATAACAGCTACTTCCCTGAAGAGTTAGGAGGTAAAGGACTCTTTCAACAGCTAGAATCAATACAGTAAAATGAATGATAAGCTAACATTTGGAAGGGAAATACCCTCAACAAGATTATGTTTTAAAGGAGAAGGTGACAGGAGGAGAGGAAGCTGGTGGTGGAGTGGGAGGACTCCAGGCTCACATCATCCCCCGAACACAACGAGATAACTATCAACTCACCCTAAATGGATCGTAGGTGCTATAGAGGGGAGGGAGTCGTAGTCGTGGACGAGGGCAAGAAAGAGGTGCGCACAGGGCAATGCACAAGAAGGATGTTCCCCAAAGCCATTGGCTTGGACAATGAGAGGGGCTGAATTTCATGAGTTCTTGCAACAAGCAGGCTTAAAGCCTGAAGTTTTCAAGGTCAGGGGGCTTGGCTGGGCTAGAGCCTGGAAGGCACTGCCCTACCGCTGGAGAGGAGGCAGGCAAACAACTTGGGGACAGACAGTGTGGAAACAGTGATCTGAAGAATACTTGGGGCACACGGTGGAGAAATGATTCACTCTTCTCAGAGTGCTTCTCTGGGAGGTATCCTTCACAGGGATGCCTCTCTGGAAACAAGCAAGCTGGCCAGCACCATTTCCCTTTACACCCCTCTCCTCAGCATAAACACAGAGCCACTGGTAGGAGGCAGCAAAGCACTAAACTAGCCCTGCAAGAAGGAAAGATCAAAGGGGACTCCTTGAGTGGAAAGGGGAAAACAAAAAATGACAAAGACAAGAAAGGAACAGAGAAAATCTCCAGAAACAATGACAAAACAAATAGTAAAATGGCAATAAATACATATCAATAATTCTTTGAATGTAAATGGACGAAATGCTCCAATCAAAAGACATAGGGTGTCAAAATGGATTAAAAAACAGTATCTTTATGCTGCCTACAAGAGACTCATTTAGACCTAAAGACACCTGCAGATTGAAAGTGAGGGGATGGAGAAACATTTATCATGCTAATGGCTGTCAAAAGAAAGTCAGAGTAGCAATATTTATATCTGACAAACTAGACTTTAAAACAAAGAGTGTAAAAAGAGACAAAGAAGGGCACTATATAATCATAAAGGGGACAATCCATCAAGAAGATATAACAATTGTAAATATTTATGCACCCAACATGGGCGCACCCAAATATATAAAACAATTAATAACAAACATAAAGGAAATAATTGATAATAACACAGTAACAGTAGGGGACTTTAAACCCCACTTACATCAATGGAAAGATCATCTAAACAGAAAATGAACAAGGAAACAATGGTTTTGAATGACACACTGGACCAGATGGACTTAACAGATATGTTCAGAACATTCCATCCTAAAATAGCAAAATACACATTCTTTTCTAGAGCACATGGACATTCTCCAGAATAGATCACATATTAGGTCACAAAATAGGCCTCACAAATACAAAAAGATTGAAATCATACCATACACCTTTTCTGACCACAATGCAATGAAACTAGGAGTCAGTCACAAGGAAAACATCTGATAGAACTACAAATACAGGGAGGTTGAACAACATGCTACTAACTAATGAATAGGTTAACCAGGAAATAAAATAAGAAATTTTTTAAAATACATGGAGACAAATAAAAATGAAAACACAATGGTCCAAAGCTTTTGGGATGCAGCAAGGGTGGTCCTAAGAGGAGGGTATATAGCAGTACAGGCCTACTTCAAAAGCAAGAAAAATTTCAAATAAACGACCTAAGCTTACACCTAAAGGAGCTAGAAAAAGAACAACAAACAAAGAAATGGAAAGACATTCCATGCTCATGGATTGAAAGAACAAATATTGTTAAAATGTCTATATACACATTTAATGCAATCCCTATCAAAATACCACCAGCATTTTTCACAGATCTAGGACAAAAAATCCTAAAATATTTTTGGAACCACAAAAGACCCAGAATTATTAGCAAAGCAACCTGGAAAAGAAAATTTTGAAAAGAAAAGAAATTTTTGAAAAGAAAAGAAAATTTTGAAAAGAAAAGAAAAAAGGAAGGGAAGAGAAGGGAAAGGGAAAGGAAAAGAAAGGAAGGAAAGGAAAGGAAAGAAAGGAAAGGAAAGGAAAGAAAAGGAAAGGAAAGGAAAGGAAAGGAAAGGAAAGGAAAGGAAAGGAAAGGAAAGGAAGGAAGAAAAGCTAGAGGCATCACTATCCCAGACTTCATGCTGTAGTAATTAAAACAGCATGGTACTGGCACAGAAAACAGATCAACAGAACAGAATAGAAAACCCAGACATGAACCCACAACTAAATGGTCAATTAATCTTTGACAAAGCAGGAAAGACTATTCAATAGGAAAAAGACAGTCTTCTCAACAAATGGTGTTGGGAAAACTGGATAGCAACATGAAAAAGAATGAGACACAAAAATAAATTCAAAATAGATTAAAGACCTAAATGTGAGACCTAAAATCATAAAAATCCTAGAGGAGAACACAGGCAGTAACCTCTGGGATATGGGCCGTAATAACTTCTTACTAGATGTGTCTCCTGAGGCAAGGAAAACAAAAGTAAAAATAAACTCTTGGGATTTCATCAAAATAAAAAGCTTCTCCACAGCGAAGGAAATAATCAATAAAAGGTGTTGGTGAGGATGCAGAGAAAGGGGAACCCTCCTACTCTTCTGGTGGGAATGCAAGCTGGTGCAGCCGCTCCGGAAAACAGTATGGAGGTTCCTCAAAAAGTTCAAAATAGAGCTACCCCATGACCCAGCAATTGCACTACTGGGTATTTACCCCAAAGAATACAAAAACACAAGTTTGAAGGGATACATGCACCCTTATGTTTACAGCAACATTATCTATAATAGCCACATCATGGGAATAGTCCAAGTATCCATCGATTGATGAATGGATAAAGAAGTGGATAATGGATAAAGAATGGATAAATATAATGGAATATTACTCAACCATAAAAAAGGAATGAAATTTTGTCATTTGCAATAACATGGATGGAGCTAGAGAGTATTATGCTAAGTGAAATAAGTAGGAGAAAAACAGATACCATATGATCTCACTCATATGTGGAATTTAAGAAACAAAACAAACAACAAAGGGGGAAAGAACGAGAGAGGCAAACCAAGAAATAGACTCTTAACTACAGAGCACACACTGATAGTGACCAGAGGGGAGGTGGGCAGGGGGCGGGGGGAGGGAAACGGGTGCTGGGGATGAAGGAGGGTACTTGTGATGAGCACCAGATGTTGTATGGAAGTGTTGAGTCACTCTATTGTACACCTGAGACTAATATTACACTGTATGTTAACACACTGGCATTTAAATAAAAACTTTAAAAAATAAAGGAGAGGGTGGGTAATCTCTCCCTGTACACCTAGGTGGTATACACTGAGAAAAAGTATACACTGAGGAAAAAGAGCTGTCTTTAGAGTCCTGTCTTCACATAATTTATAAGCTAATTTGATGGGGGATAATTTAGAAATATCACAATTTGGAGGAAAGTGAGAAAGCAAAAGTGGAGAGCAAGGGAGGACTCAGGAAATCCCGTAAGACAAGGCATTGAGAGGAACATAATGGAAGAGCTTCTACAGCCAGATTTGGGGGGGTGGAGGGCATTGTTACTGCTTCAAGGCCTTATGTGTTAGTGTTTGTTTTAATTCTGGAGTAACTTACGGGAGGATAAATAAACTCTAATGGAAATTAATATATTGTGATCCCTGAGAATCCCAAATGCCATATAAGAAACATACAGTGTGATGCCATAAATGTCACATTTAGTAAAAAAAAAAAAAAAAAAAAAAAAATACATATCCCCAGGAAATCCTTTTCCAGTCACTCATTCACAACATTCCCCCAATTGTGGTCCATTTTCTCCCTAATACAGTGACAATGCATACAGCGGAATCAAAGAAATCTGTTGGAAATTCACATCTGTGTTCTTGGAGAGAATCTGTGTCTTTCTCTTGGATTACGTGCATCTTATGGTCATCTGTCCGTAAACGTGGATGCAGCCTTTCTCAGAGGTCCCGTACTTAACGCCTTGTCCCATGACCGGTGTCAGTAAATCTGAGCTGAATATGCCAACCAATAGAAAAGCACAGCCTTTTTTTTTTTTAAGATGTTATTTATTTATTTGAGAGAGAGAGCACAAGCAGGAGAAGCAGCAGAGGGAGAGGGAGAAGCAGGCTCCCTGCTGAGCACCGAGCCCCACGCAGGGCTCCATCCCAGGACCCCGGGATCGTGACCTGAGCCAAAGGCAGACGCTTAACCACTGAGCCACCCAGGCGCCCCGAAGTGCAGCCTTTTAAGGCAAAGATGACACAAGCTTCCTCGGCTTTGCTCTGCAGTATGTGAACGGTGGTGAATCCTACTCAGTATTTCCGAGAAGTAAAAGCTACAGAAAAGGAAAAAGACATTAGGAAGTTTGACCTGGTTGGGATGTGTAGGACTTTTGAGGGACGAGGTGAGAGGGGAGATGAGTTTGGCATTTGTACCAGCTAGGCTAGAATTTCCCCCGAGACCGAGCCAGAAACTACCCACAACCCGGGGGCCACCGGTCAGGCGTGGATCCCATCCAGCTGCTGTGGGGACTGAAGCACAAACAAATGGGGCGTCTTCAAGAAACAGTACAAAACCGTAAACGAAAATTATGCAAGCAAAAGACCCTAAAACTTTAGCTGCCGCCTCTGATGCAGGAATTATAAAATCAAAACCTTTGTAAACTACCATTTTTTTTCAACGAGTGGAGAGTTTTTCAGTGTTTTCGATTTTCTGTTTCAAATTCTTAATCCTTCCGTCTCCCAGATAGAGCCAATTAAATAAGCTTAGGATGATGATTTTCAGTTAACTTGAAAAAAAAAATATGCATATTTTTCTCTTCAAAACTTCTGGCCAGAAATAAAGAAAGAAATTCTGAATTCTTAAGTCCTGTGTTCTTTCATGCAACTCATTTATGAAGATCGTTGATATTCAGGCAATGGATAGCAAAATAGATTAAAAAGATCAGGTGTGAGGATGACTATAGGGAAAAAATAATGGAATTAAGAAGAAAGAGACTGAAGAGGAGCTATCCCAGTGGAAAAAGTTACACCTCAGAGATGGCGGAGCGGAAATATGCATTCTAAAGAAACAACAGAAAGACAGGACTAGTGATTCAGGATCACAGCTAGAGTTTTTACTCTATTAACAGATGATCGACAACACGAGGACAGAAAATATCCTGAGAATAAAGACGTCTGTTGAACTTGATGAACCTGACGGGGAGAATAACACCTTAAGTACTAGTGATGTACGGTGCACTCTGTGCTGCGTTGAGTGCATTAAACCTAAAAAAAAAAAAAAAAAAAATGAGAAAGAAACAAGTTTTATAGCTATATCCTCTGCCGGTTTTTGTACAGAGAACAAAATAAAATCATCACCAGCTCTCAACAAACAGAAAGGCCAAAAAAGGAGTTCCTGTCCTAGAAAATCCTTGCGATATCTCAGAATGATCTTTTATTATAATGAACACATCAGGGGCATGTCTTTCTAACCAAACTGCAGATAGCGTCCATGCTCCTCGTGCTAGGTTTCTTGTAGTTCCAATAAGCCAGTGAAATACTGGTAGGGACTCAGATATCACAAAGAGGTTAACCAGTGTTTTTCAAACTTCTTGTTTGTTCGTCTCTCTCCTAAGGGGATTTTTTGAATTTATTTTTCCTAATCACCCCGTCCCCCAAATGATATTTCGGTTCCACAGACCCACTGGGCATCTCCTTATGGACCACAGCCCTTTGAGAATGCGTGAGTTAGTCTATATCATGTTTTTAGGTCATTTCCAGACTTAGGGAAGGAATCATTTGTACATTTATTTGTTTAAGATTTTATTTATTTGTGTATGTGTGTGTGTGAGAGAGAGAGAGAGGGAGACCACAAGCAGGGGCAGAGGCAGAGGGAGAAGCAGGCCCCCGCGGAGCAGGGAGCCCCATGCGGGGACTCGATCCCAGGACCCTGGGATCATGACCTGAGCCGAAGGCAGACGCTTAGCTGACTGAGCCACCCAGGCGCCCCTCACTTGTGCATTTAGGTATAAATTACCCCTGCCATACTCTCTCAGGAGTAGATTTAGAAACCTCTTTTCTTTACTTTCTTTCCTTTTTTTTTTTCTTTTTTTGCTTTTACTGCAAGCCGGCCAGTAAAGTCCTTTAAATTGGGAATGACGTCTTGTTCACAGTAGTATCTCCAGCACCTATCTCAGAGTCTGTCACACAGATGAGGCCTGATAAAGATTTGCTGAATGCGTGATTTATAGTGAAAGCTCTTCTATATTTCTCACATGACATTTCTGGAAAGGGCTGTATCACATCTGGGATGTGCCGTAGCACATCTGGATCTAGCTTCACGACTAAATTGCTACTTAAAGTGAAAAAGGCATTTCTTAATTTACTTTTCAAAATGATTATTGTAGAAGTAAAATCTATTTCCTGAATTTCCCATTCTTAGAGATGGTGCATCTAAATATGGAACGGTGGTGTTCATCGGGAAGAACGGAGTCTTGCATCTCTCTTTTCTAACGTGTTATTTGATCTTAAGCAAACGGTTATTTCTTTATTCTTCTGCTTTGATTTTCTCACCTTTAAAATAGGGTGGTGAAATATTCTCCATCCATTGCTTGAGTTTTCTTTCAAGAAATTTGAATAGTTGATAGGGCATTGACCAAGTGGATGGATGCGGTGAGAAATCTGGAGTCACCTGCAGTGGTTATCTGCAACAGTACGTACAAAGAGTTTAAGTGTCCTTTGAGAATGTCTAAAGAAAAACCTAAGTAAGCCATTTTTCCCAGTTACAAGGAGAGAGAAGTATCTGACTGGGGGGGTAAAAAAAAAGATCCATAATGTCAGGAACCAGATAAGTTTAGAAACAAAATAGGAAGTGAGGGGGCAGAGTGAGAGCAAAACAGCTTGGAGAAAAGGAGAGAAAGCAAGAAAGTAAGAAGGAAAGGGGGGATCGGGGGATGAAACCGGCTATTGTCAGTGGACCACGCTCGGTACCCAAAGTTCACTAGTATAAACTGTCTGATTATCATCTCTAGCAGACTGGCCTAGTTAAAGGCGCAAAAGTATGCAGATGCTTCATCCGTTAAAGAGAAATGTAAATTGTCCTTAAAAAGTTAATCTTAAAAGAAATATTAATGAAGACCTATGTACACATTTTTTTCCTTTTAATTCTTAGATCTTTGCAGGGTAGAAAGCAAACAGATGCTCTACTCAGATATTTTAGAATTAATTTCTTCCTAGTTAGGGTGATTCAGAAAGGTAGGTAAGGATGCATTAATGATTATAATTCCCAGTACAACGAATCTTTTAGGAAGACTATGGTAAATACCAGGAATAGAGAAAGAAAATAAGTACAGAAGACAAGCAGAATCGTGAAAGAGCTTGCATGACGTAAACCACAAGAAGATGGTAGGAAGTTAGCCAAATAGGGTCAAACATTCATTACCTCCACCGGCGGCGACTTGGACTCTTACCTTATCAGTAATGGGTAGTGACGTTATAATGGGGGAGGGAATTAGGAACAGGAAAACACCTTTTTTAAAGTGTAAGGAAATTCTAACCATATATAAATGAGGTAAACAGCAGTAAAAAGGATAGTGGGTGGCCACATGTATAATTCGGTCGGCTTGACCTTAGAGGATGGTCTAGGCAAGTGTGTGGGAGGCACCATATTTCAGAAAATGATAACTGTAATGGATACAAATGCCATTTAGGGACAAAATAGCTTCTGGTTTCAGCCGACCTATTTTTTTCTCCCTTCTCTTATGAAATCAATGTAATGTTAGATCATACACTTTTCTATCCACATTATCTCTCCCCATTCTACTTACCAGGCAGAGGACTAGAGGGAATCATGGACTGGGAAAACGTGGAAGCCCATTCATCAGATGCGCCTGGGTCTTGAGGAAGCCGGGAGGCAAATCCACTGCTTAACGTTCTCTCTGCTCTTAAGCTTACTCTGGCTGAGCTGATCCAGGAGCGAACTAGATCAAAGGCTTAGCAGAACAGACAAAAGCATCCCTGAGATTTTCAGTTACCATCTGTGTTAGAGTTCTCCAGAGAAACAGGACCAATAGGGTAAGTGTATATATAGAAAGAGATTTACTTGAATCCCGAATCTGATGGGATGAGTGAGCAGTCTGAAAACACAGGGAAGAATTGCAGTTTCAGTCCAAAGCTAATCTGCTGGTGGAGCCTGGCTCTTGCTCAGGAGAGGTCAGTTTTTGCTCTATTCATTCACTGTTTGGATGGGGGCCATCACATTATGAAGAAGAATCTGCTTTACTCAAAGTCCACTGATTTAAATGTTAATCTCGTCCAAAAAACACTTTTAACAGAAATAAACGGAATAATGTTTGACCAGATATCTGGGCACCGTGGCCTAGTCAAGTTGCTCCATAAAATAAACCATCACGCTGCCTATGGTAACCAAGGGTGTTTTCAGTAGAATGAGGTAGAAAGACTCAATATAAAACTGCTTTAAGGATTATCAAGTGGAAGATTTACTATATGTATGGAGAAACGCAATAAAACCTTACTAGATTTCAGATTGCTAGATAAACTCTTTGTATGGATATATGAGAATATACTGTACATAGTTTACATAAGCATATTTGAAGATATATACTTGTCTGTTACCCATGGACTAATTGGGATCTATTCCAGTTTTTAAAGTATTTTCAAAAAAAATGTTGTGTAGAACACTAGGATCATTTCTTAAATTCTTTAGTCATAGAAATCTAAATAAGCTCCTAGCTACTGGTAAAATAGCACAAATAATTTAAGCCCTGTTTTCTCACCCCTTTCTCAAGTAATTTCAAGGAGGATTTTATTTTAGATTTAGTAAAATGCTTATCAGTTATTCTGATGTTAGTTTTACCAGCCCGAGTCTTTAAACCTCCAATTATTTTCTTTTTCTTTTTCTCCACAAAGAATTCTGAGATTCCCCTAGGTAGGAGCACTGTTTTTCTTTGTCAAGTTTGATAGGCATTTAGAAAATATTCAGTGACTATTCATTTGTTGAGCCCATATTCTTTGCAGCGTGGGCAGCCTATCTATCGACATGTGTATGAGTAACCCAAATGAATACTGCAACCTCCTGATATAAGCCTAATAAAAGCAAAACAAAATGATCTCACTTTAGTTTACCAAGCCCTGAAGACAAAGTCGGGCTTAAGCCTTCAGATTCCATCAGAAAGGAGACTTAGTCGATGAAAGCTTTTGTCCTAAAGCACTGTTTCCCTGTTTGCTCCCCCATTAGAAGTGAGAGCAGGGTGGCTCAGTCTGTTCAGTGTCTGATGCCTGATTGCAGCCCAGGTCCTGGTCTCCGTCCTGAGAAGGAGCTCCGCGCCCAGCGGGGAGTCTGCTTTAGATCCTTTCCCCTTTCCCCTCCCTGTCCCTCTGCTCCTGCCCCTGCTCTCTCTCTCTCTCTCTCTCTCTCTCTCTCTCTCTCTCTCTCTCTCTCTCTCCCTAAAATAAATAAATAAATAAATAGAAAAGAATTTGGAGCAGGACACATCAGGTAGCGGAGGGCTGATGCGCTGTGGGCTCTGGGTGACCACAACCCCGCAGGGAAAGGCACGCACTAGTCAGGCACTGCACCCCCACCTAGTGGTCTCTGTATGGTCATTGTCACCGTGCATTTCCACCATGTTTAAAGCATGCGGATTCTTCTGTGTAAATACCATTTTGACTGCATCCATAAAGCATTCCACGGGGTCAGGGAGTCTTTTTTCTGATATAGGAAATCTAGTGTTAGCCGACTCTAGAATCCTCTGACAAGCGGGGAGCAGGGGAGTGAAGACCCGCGCTGGTTTTCTGACCCTCAGTCTCATGTCCTCCTACTGATGCCCATCATTAGACTCACAAGTTTAGGTAAGAGCTGTTTCAGATCATTCTAGACATTGAGTGCTCCTCGTGTGTGAAAAATAAAATATGTAGAAGATCTGATTAGGATGTTAGAAATGTAAAAGCTTTGAGAAAAGCTAAATAAGACAACAGAAGGCAGTATGCATGCTTCCTATAGGGTTAAGCGCATGTCGAGTGCATTCATCCAACAGCCACGATTTTCCAGAACACCTGGACACAAGTGAGTGATTTTCATGGAAGTGCTGATTTCCCACGAATATGTATTATTTATGTTAATGAATCCAGGCATGGTCTGATAGAACTCAAGACTCATTCCTAGATCTGGGCTTCTTTATAATAATAAATTTCAATTTCCTTATTGGTAAAATGGGGGAAATATAGGATTTTTGTGAGGAAAAAGTCTATATGAAAAGCATATACAAAGCACATAGAACACAGCGTTTAATCCTCCTTAACTCTTCTCGCTTTGAATTTGCACTGGAATATTCTACTGGTTCTCTTGGTTGTAAGATTCCTATTGCTGGCCTCAGAGTCTTCCCAAACATTGTTGGTGTTCAAGGCTGTTTCCTAAATTGCAAAGATCAATGCATTTATTTCTCCTTAAATTTGTTCATCTTGGCCTTTTTACCTTTTCTCCATTTTGCACGTTTATCCATTCCTTCCTGCTGCTCTGCTCTTTGCCCAAAACGTAAAACTCTCCCTTCCATACTTGGTGTGTGCTGTAGACCTGAGTTAATCTTTCCACGTGCTCACCGCCCTTCTGTCTTGCAAGAAGCGTTTTATTGGTCTCTCTCTTCTTATGGTCAGCCCTTAGTGCCCCACTCCACCCGTTATGGGATTTGTGCAGTGCCTATAATCCCTGGCATGTAATAACTATTCCTTAAATATTAACCTCCTTCTTCTAGCCCAACACCTTCTAAGAGGGGACTCTGTATTTCAGGCCCCAATTATTCTGTTTGTTTCTGGTTTACCTGGTGGTCAGAGCCGTGCATCCTGCCTCTACAATTTAGAGAAGAAGGGGTTTTATGTCGAAGCTGGCAAGAAATTAGTTTCCAACTAGGAAATACAAGTCGACTTTCTTTTTGGTGTGCCGTGCTTCTCTTTCAAAATGATTACCTTTCTCCCACATTTGTGGGTAAAGAGATGATGTAATTGCCCTGAATAAGCAAAAGCAAAAGCTCATGTTCAGATTACTACTGTCAAAATAGAAAAATCCCCTTTAAAACATAAAAAATGAACCCCTTCTTGTCTGTGCATATAAAACTCCATTTTTAAAAAGGTAGAGATGGGAATGTGTCACAAGAATAGTAAAATCATTCTCATTCCTGCCGGTGTTATAGGCAGGCTTTGGTTTTTCTGGTATATAGCGGAATGTCACGATGTAGACGCAGTTATATTAATGTGCCTCTGCTCACCACGAGGTTAGCACAGCCCTAGCAACCTGCATTTGGGAGTTTAGGAGCAGCTCCGAGCATCTGCGCTCTACACGTGAGGCACTCACAGGGCGTAAGCCAACCTTCTCAGCAGCTGAGATCATACTAGGGTTCCTCCATCCCGTTCTCACTCCCAGGGAACAAATGCCCACTTTTTTGGAACTGGCCAGGAGACACATTAAACAGACGGAGAAAGTGAACGTGATGTCCTTGCCCCCTGACTTCAGAGGACTGTGACCACAGACGAACAATGGAATCTAGAGAAGGGAGGAAAAGGAACCACCACGAGCAGGAGGTTTGTTTCCATGGTAACATTTGGAGTTGACCAGAGTCTACTTTTTCTGTTCTCAGAAGGAGCTTCCTAGAACGTCGTGGTCTGCTTTCACAGCGCACCTGTCCCCCGTCAGCTCCGGAGGCTCTGGTCGGTTAAGTCGTGTGGGGATGGGGGACGTGCATGTCGATAAGGCCCCCAGGCGGTTCTGAGAACCCCGCTGCCCCTCTTGTCCTCTCTCCCAGACCTAACCTTTGGATGACTGTTCTGGAAGAAAATCAAACCTGTCTTCCTACTTCAGCATGGAGCTGAGCAATTCCCTAAAGGGTGGACACTTGCTCACAGTCTATAGTAACTAATTTTTTGGGATACTGGATAAAAGCAAGTGTTGGCTGTTTTCTCGTTGTGTGTCAGGGACGGCGTTAGGTATGTATTTTCAGAAGTGAACAGATCCTCGATATTTTCTTTCATAGAGTTTCAAAACGTGTGGGCTCTTCACAAATAACTTCTCCATAGAGCATTTATCTGATAAGAACATTTATTTCTAGAGAAGAAGCATTACCTTTATTTTTTTACAAAATGGATAATAAAAATGAAATTTATTGTCCACTTTCCGGAGTACCGTAGAACGGCATGTACCCAACCCCACAAGCTTAACCTAAAAGGGGCCCCCAGGTGGCAGGGTCCTCTCGCCAGCCCCTCTTTGCTTCTAGCCTCCATTTCCTCCACACACATCACCTTGCCCCTTCATTTTTTTTTCTTTTTTAAAAATATTTTATTTATTTATTTGAGAGAGAGAGAGAGAGAGAGCACAAGCAGGGGGAGAGGCAGAGGAAGAGAGAAAGGGAGAAGCAGACCCTCCACTGAGCAGGGAGCCCGATGCGGAGCTCAATTCCAGGCTCCTAGGATCATGACCTGAGCTGAAGGCAGATGCTTACCGGGCTGAGCCACCCAGGGGCCCCCCCTTCATTTTAAGGTGTTTCTATTCAGTCCTGAAATCCCAGCATCTCTTTTCCCCAGTGTTTTCCCCACCTCCAGCTCATGCACATTTTATGGCAGTGAAGAGTTATTAACCGCTTATTTTTAGGGGTGAAAATAATGTAGCTATATATTTTCCGAGTCCTTAGCATTTAAATATGGATATTAAATATTTATGAGTGAAATAGCATGGTGTCTAGGACTTGCTTGAAAATAAACCATTGGGTAGAGAAGAAAGTCAGTTGGGATTATAAAATAAGATAATCTATGAGTTGGTAACTGTTGAAACCAACTGACAGGTGCATGGGGTCATATTACATGATTTCATTGTGTATATGTTTGAAGTTTCCAGTAACAAAAAGTTAATAAAATATCCTGGTGCATGGGGGGTTTGCCCGCATTCTTATTCCTTCGTTTACATTTTGTCAGCTAGTATGATGGTTAGTTTCGTGTGTCAACTCAGCTAGACCATAGTACCCAGGATTCAGTTTAATGCATACTTAGGTGTTGCTACAAAGGCTTTTTATAGATAGAACTTCAATTCTAGCTCGGGAGAGTTTTCAGCTTGCCAGGCTGCCCTACAAATCTCTGATGCACCCGTCTTTGCAAGTGGGTGAGCCAATTCCTTGAAATAAATCCCCATGCCTATATACATAAACCTATGGCCATACTTAAAGAATGAGTCTCTAATGGTAAGAACCTGAAGGCGGTGGTGGGTTTTCAGGCCAGGCACACAGTAAGAGATGAGCTCTTCACATCACTTGCCAAAGGCATATGTCTGTGCTGCATGGGAAAGCTTATTCTGATTTTGCTAAACTATAAACGTAAATTATAGGAAAGCCAACTTAGTATGTGAAGCCATGACAGCCCCCCTGATTTTTATATAAACTAGCTTTCTTGTGATCTAGATATAAGGTAACTTGATAGTTGAAACGGCTGACTGTATCTTCCTTTGTGTCTCATCCAGTGCAAAAATCATCAAATTAAACGAGACTTCTCCATCGCCAGAAAGCTTTTCCAGTACCCTGGGAGACCTTGGTGTACTGGGGAACCTAAGACTCGAAGCCAAGTAATGGCAATACAAGATACTGTCTACGGGTGATGGTGCTAATACTCAGGGAGGCTACGTGTTTGCCTGCGACGCACAGCACGAGTCTTATATTGCCGTCATGTTCCTTAAATTGCTGTAACCATTAGAATCACTTGGGAGAACATCTTCAAATTATGCAGTCCTAGCTTACCCTAGCCAAACTAACTGAATCAAACAGGAATCCAGGCTTATATGCTTTGAAAGAGGTCTTGGCCGTCTTTTGGATGCCCTGGTTAAAGAGCACGCCGTTGCCTGCAGATACTCCTAATCACTGGCCAGTGCTATTTGCTGCCGTCTCTTTCCATTTGTAGACTGAGGTGCTTGGGGAGGCGTTTGTAGTCAGTAGGCCAAGTGGCTCGAAGAGGAATTTCTCACTTTTCGTACCGATCATTACAGAACCCGAGTGTCTGCCGCCATGCGTACAGTGAACGAGCCGTTGGCGAGGCGGCTGACCTCTTTGCCCTGGGGGCAGAGTTCCCTTCTGCCCTAGTTCTTCATTATGGGATTATCCTCTATTTCAAGGAAAACACTGTATCGTATTTATATCATATGCATACATCTTATGAGTGGGCTCGTATGCACGTTCCATGTTTCAGGGATACCTCCGTGGGCCCTGCAGGGATCGAGTGCAGTAGGACCAGCCGCACGTGTGTGTGTGTGTGGACTCCGAGCTGGGGTTTCTGCGCTGACTTCAGAGAGAGCGATTGAATGCCCCTTCTTTTCCACTGCTCTCTCTTTCTCACCCTTCCATCGTGCGGCTCCTGACTTAAACAACAACAGACAACAGGATTAATAAAGCAGAGGCTTTTTAATGAAATCAGGTTTGGTACCAAAGCCTTTAACTTTCTAATCTGTTTCCAGCAGCTGTAGGTACCACGCAATCACTCCCAGCATCTCTCTGGAGGGCACAGAAAGACACTCCTTCTATCTTTGATCTGTTTCTTGTCACTGGAAATTATCTGCAAGAATGCTCCACCAGAATTTCTTTTTACTAGTGCCTTTATGGTGCTGAGAAATCAAGTCTTTTTAGACCCTCTGCTGAAGATCAGCATGCACTTCATGTACTCCATCCTCTGCACGTAAGCAGCGTTTAATGACGCAAAGACCTTGGGAGGTATAAATAATCAGAGAAAACCCCAGAGCTGGTCTCTGCCCTTTAGGCTCCTATATTTGAGGTGGACCTCACTACCACAGGTAAAATGGGGACAGAAGGACCCAGTCCCTGAGGGGGTGATGGGAAAGGTGTTGCCTCACGCCTTGTTTAAAGTGCCTTTTAAGGATGGGGTCAACCAGGTAGGTTGGAGCACAGCGAAGAAGAGCCAGCCATTTTGCATTTATCTCACACCGGTGATTGCCAAGTCACAATGACAGAAGCCTAAGACAGTTCCCTAGACTCCTGCCATGTATGTCCTCTGCAAGTGGGAGGTCTCCCTACTTTTCTCTGTCACTTCTCCTCTTTCATCCCAAAGCACCTGCATCCTCAAGGACAACCAATGCAATGGCTTCATTATGACGGTCAAGCCTCTCTTACTCTTTGGGGCTCACCACTGTGAAACTCACGTGGCTCCCGATAGTCTCATTGGAACCATAGTCTTACCAGACACAGGGAGAACTGAAGTTCCCTGTGGGCATAAGGTTGGCAATGTGCACTTAATTTTAGTCAAGCTACAAATCAACAACCACCATGAACTGTTAATCCTACTGACTTGGTGACTCACTGGGCATTTTCCTGCTGACCCAACAGTATGCTCAGAACTGCTAAAGGTTAGAAGGATGCATCAGACACAGTTCTTCCCCTCAAGAGTGTAGAACATATTAAAGGCACACAAAAGAACTCGGTAGCAAAGGCCCACTTTTATTTAAAATCGGTGTTCTAGGAAATCACAAGACAGAGAAAAATCTTGTTGTGGGCAAAGGACAAGAAGAGAGAAGGAGCACATCATATGTTGTATTTATGTGCCCCTGGTTTACATATATCTATTTTTTGAATATCTTCTAATAATAGATACACATTTCCACAGTTTACAAGAAAGGCACCAAGAATCAGAAATGTTACATCCCTTAATCAAGTCATAGTTGTGATCAAAACCCAGGTCTCTTTGATTTTTCTTATTACACTAGATCCTGTGAAGACTTCATGAAGAAGTTGGAATTTGAGGAGGAATAAGAACAGACATCTGCGCTAGCAGACACAAGTAATAAGGAAAATTGTAGCCAGGGGAAAGGGATGAGCAAGGAATGATAGAGATGAAAATGCATATGCGGTTTTAAGGGGAATAGTGAATAAACCACGCTTTCTTAAACAGCGTGCTCTCTCTGTTGCTAAGAGTAAAATAAAAACATTCACCATTATTTGCAGAGTTTCCACATTTACAGGGGAGTTTTACGTGTATTATCTTGCTCGAGGTTCATGGTAACCCTGTGAGTTAAGTAGGAGGGATATTTTCATTAGCATCTTCTATTTCATGGGTGAGAAATCTGAGGCAGAGATTGAGCCATGGAACTAAGATCTTAAAATTAGTAATGAGCCAGGGCAAAACCTTTATCTACACTTTTTGGATCTCAAGTCTCTGCACTTTTCAGGGTGCAGAGATATCCATGTATTTCAGGGTTGAAACAGACATGTGAACCTCAACCAAGGAAATCACAGAGGTAATTTTGTCTTTGAGTAAGAGGTCTGATAATACGATCTAGGACCCTTCTAAGACGTTGTGATTCTGCTGCTCTTCTACCCACTTCACTGTAGCCAAAGCGATTCCTCCCTGTCTCAGGAGGACTGCGCATGTCTGCAAACCCAGTTAACAACTCCGCCGGCACTTCCTTCATTGTTCCTGTCTCTTTCCACACCAAGCGCAGTGCCCACCACCGAAAACTTGTATGGTAAATTATAATGACACTATCTAACCACAAACATTGGATGTAATTACTATAATTCTTGCCACTTTGTGTTTAAGGTTTACAGAAATTGCGTGGCATGCTCCATCCTATACCTATTTGGATGCAGATCTGGATGAATCTGACTGACTTCAAACCTCAGCTTTTTAAAAACTATTAAGTTTTTTATTTAAATTCCAGTGTAGCTAGCATACAGTAAAGTATTAGTTTCAGGTGCACAATACAGTGATTCAACACTTCCACACATCACCCGGTGCTCATCGTAACAAATGCCCTCATTCATCCCCATCACCTATTCCCCCCTACCCCTGCCTGCCTCCCCTCTGGTCACCATCAGTGTGTTCTCTGTAGTTCAGAGTCTGTTTCTTGGTTTGCTTTCCTCTCCTTTCATCATTTGTTCATTTGTTTTGCATCTTAAATTCCGTATCTGAGTGAAATCATATGGTACCTGTCTTTCTCTGACTGCCTTATTTCACTTAGCATAATACCCTCTAGTTCCATCCACGTCATTGCAAATGACAAGATTTCATTCTTTTTAATGGCTGAGTAATATTCCATTGTATATCTGTACCGCATCTTCTTTATTCATTCATCTGTTGATGGACATTTGGGCTGCTTCCATAATTTGGTGATTGTAGTTAAGGCTGGCTATAAACATCGGGGTGCGGGTGTCCCTTTAAATTAGTGTTTTCATCTTTGTTGGGTAGATACCCAGTAACGCAATTACTGGATCATGGGGTACTTCTATTTTTAACTTTTTGACAAACCTCAACTTTTATTCTCAATGGAATTAATATAAGAATAAGTGAGCCACTGCCAGATAATGGACTCATACATGAGAACTGGAAGACTCTAGATTTATCCTGTAGTCAACACTGGAAATCACCAACTGTCTCTTCAGTGGGCGGTTTCTGTTGGTGTGGCTGCCATCCGTCCTTGCTGTTGGGTGGGGCTCTTGAAGCCATACTCTCTGTAGAGAGAGAGATGCTGCTTACCCACTCTAATGGCCTCATGTTGCTGGCCCAACTCCCACACGAGGACTTTGCAGGCCTTTGAGGCAAGATGAACTGAGTGCCTAAGAGCTAGGCCGAGTCCAGCCAGCCTTCGGTCTGGAGTAGCGGATTAGTAGGACTCAGTGCCCGGCTCTGTCAGACCCAGGGAGAGGCCCCCCCAGGTGCCGGCTGCCCCATCAGTGCTCTTGGTGTCTGCTCTTTCCAGACCTAGAGTCCACAGAGGTTTTCTCCTCAGGCATCCACAGCACCAGGAATTACAGACGGTTGTTTTTTATTTTTCTTTTGTCTCTCAAAGATGAAAAAGTCTTAGTTATACCCATCTTTTCTGTGAATGGTGGTGAGTTAGTGGCCAGTCATCTATGCCTTAGCTATGAGGATTTCATTAATTGTCCCTGCCCCATCCCCGCCCCCAGCCCTTCCACAGAGGGCGGGTTCCCTTTGGTGGCTTAGGGGTGAGGTCCAAGAAGTAAACCCCAGCTTAGGAAACTGCTCATTGGACTTCAGAGTGCGAACACTAAAATTCTGGGGTGGGGACCCAGAATTTGTGTATAACAAACACAGTCTTTTCTGGGGCATTCACCTCCACTCTCCCTGAAGATGTTTCTTTCTGTGCCACAGAAAGTCGGGGAAATGGGCAGTCTTCAAGGCAGGTGTACCAGAATTGCTGTTCAGGACTGGATTCTCCAAATGGATAACTTCCATATACTGACATAGAATACTGCTGTACTTGTATCACTTTCCCAGGAATCTTCAAAGGCGGTGCAAGCAGGCCAGCATTTTGAGCAAATTTCAGACTATTTCTTCACAATGCCAACTCTTCACAGAGACTCTGTGAACTTCACACACACCACATGGGCTCACGTTTTAAAAAATGTGCTGAAAGACATTGTAAGCTTCCTAAGGGCAGAGGCCAAGTTATATTAATCACTGTAGCAACAATGCCTAACCCAGATTCTTCTAGAACAGGTGGTTGCCTAATAAATATTGCTTTAATAAATAGATAACTATTCAGTACAAACCAAGAGAAACAATTATTCTATTCTGAAATGAAAATTGAGTTCTGGGGCATTTGAAAGGACATATTAATCCATTTCTAAATGCAATCCCATTGTTTGCAATGTAGATTTGTGCCTTCATGTCTGAGAGAACATTATCTGAAATACAACTAGAATTTTTTACAAAGCAGTCTCTATTTTTAAATAAATGCTCAAGCTTAAAATCTCTAAAATATTCAAGTTACAGACAACTTTAAGTTGTAAAGCAACTTAGATTCGTGGGAAATTTAATTACAGTTAAGTTAATAAGATTTTTGCATTATGAATATTGGTCACTTCAAATGACCTCTATGCAGGCCCAACTGATCATGTTATGTACAGGACTTCAGTCCCTCAGAAATATATAGGCCTTTGAAGCAACACTGCTATTATAAAGAAGGATATTCGGTGTAAAATAATACTAAAAGTACCATCTAGTCTCACATATTAAATTACACTTTGATAGCCCAAGTTATATTTGCTGAGTGACCTTGGGGAGGTAAACTCTCTGTGTCCAGAGAGTTTGTATCCTATGAAATAGGAGTGTCCAGATTTGTATTCTATGAAATAAAGATCAAATGCAACCTTAGGGCATTTCTAAGAAGTATATCGTACTACACGTTTGGTCCACACCTGACACATGGTAAACTTTCAATAAATGAAAGTTCATTATCATTATTTTTATAGAGTATTCTGCTTTTATAGTCAGGATTTCAAAAACTCCAAATAACATTAAACTTCTGGAACTCTGTACTGGTCCATTATATCAGTAAATTCCCTGTCTACTTTTCTTTTCCCCTACCTCTCCAGTATTCAAGAAGAATTTCATTAACCATTAGTCAAGGTTATTATATTTTTTCCAGGAGCCATATGCCAATGATTTCACCTCCAGAGGAAAGGCAAAGAAATTGAAGATGGTAAGAAGAGTCACCAGGTGCTACTTGGGGAAAAAAAAAAAAAAAAAAAAACGTTAAGAATTAATATAACTTTGCAGGCTGACAGAAGTTTTTAGGCCCATTAGGTTTGAGAATTACTTGCAAAAATAATCTGGTTCATTTCCAACTCTTTTAAAAAATATGTAAATTTTAAATCCGTCTGTGCTTTCCGGTTGCCCTCAAATAGTCATCCCAAAGCATTTAATATAGAGGACAACGCATTGTGGAAATAATTCATGGGGAGACAGCTTCCTGGCAAACATTCCTTCTTTTGACCTTGAGCCATTGTTTTTCCAAGTATAAACCTGAAGAGAAACCTATCTTCCAGCCAGCCCTTGGATGTTGTAAGGATTAAAATACCTTGCAGATTTCATGAGTGACCCAGAGAAGGAGGCTATGTAAAAAAAGTAAACCATGTTGAACAATTCTTTAGCATTTACATTTCTCTACCTTCTTCCTAATCTGCATGCGTGGAGTGGAGGCAAAACGAGGATGGAGACATTTGGGGAAGAGATGCTGGAACCGTTGGGAAAAATCCAGTGTTTTCCTATTCAGCCTGGGCAGCTCTATTCCGTAGCCAACACAGAAATCAGTAGCAAGTAGCAAATTAAGAGAGGGCACGGCTTTTGGGCGGGGGGGACTGTGAAATTTGAGAAAATTAAAAAAAAAAAAAAATGGAACATACAAAATCCTAATTTACCAAGAGCATGAATGCAGGAAATACCACCCTTACCATTTTTACAGTATATTAAGACACCAGAATTTTTTAAAAAGTCATCCCACAAAGTGTATGCCATAATAGCCAACATAAACATGAAACTGGTACATCCTCTGTTAAAATGAGTTTCTATAAATCAAGATAGTCCAAGGGGAGAATTATAAATAACAAGCCTTCCTGGAAAACCAAACTGTATATTAAACATAGGAATTTACAAATATGTGCCTTCAAACATCTCCTCTTAACTCACAACATTCATACTCTATGTGAATTTTTTTTTTCTTAAAATCGGTGAGTCATTCAAGCCACAATGTCTTCCTTCTGAGCCACAGTAAACATTGTATGTATGGATAGCTGTGTGATGATGTTGTCCCCTCTACTGCATTTTAATTATGCAAGATAGCAATTCTTTAGTCTTTGGTTCCTTAATCTCATTATATGTAATATTTAATATGTAAATAATAGATTGCAATGTACTAATATAGGTTGATAGATAAACAGATGTTAGTCTTCAATTTACCAACAGCTTTTTTTTCACATAAAGCCCTATGTGGGAAAAGGATATCCTGACAATAAGTGGAGTTATTAGAGTTTGGAGTTATTGTTTCCAGATAAACAGTTTCAGAGGAAAGGAGTTAACCGCAACTGATGAGAAAGAGAAGCTTGAGAGTCACAGACATGTGACCATCAGCCACTGCTGATCACACTAAGTATGATTTTCTTTAGGTTTTGCTATGGACAGAATATTTGTTTCCTCTCCAAAATTCAGATGCTGAGACCCAATCCCAAGTGTTAGGGTGTTGGGAGGTGAGGCCCTTGGGAGGTGGTCAGGTCACGAGTGTGGAGCCCCCATGAATGGGATTAGCACCCTTAGAAGCAAGACCCCAGAGAGCTCCCCGCTGCTTCTGTATGAAAAGACAGCCGTCTCGGAGCCGCAAGGTGGCTCTTCACCAGGTACAGAATCTACCAGTGCCATGATCTTGAACTTCTCAGCCTGTAAGCTGAGAAATAAATGTTTGCTGTTTGTAAACGCCTCAGTTTTTGGTAATTTGGGGGATCCTAAGCAGATGTCTTTCAGGGGTAACATTGGAGAACACAGCATGTGGAAAGTGCTGTCAAGTACAGTTAGTATCTCAATGTTTTGGAAACCAAGACACCCTATCAAAATTCTTTTCTTTTGGTAAATTCTTCATGTTCCTCATTTTTCCACCTTTTCAGCAAATATTTCTGAGGTATGTATATGTATGTATCTATATAGAGATCTCCTATCCATAACATATAATATATATATAACATGATATACATATGCACACACACGTAAATATACACATGCATACATGTATTCATACATACATTAACGAGATAAATATCAAGTGAATTGTAGATGAAAAATTTTAAAACCTTTCAAAAGAAAACAGTAGATATTCCAAAATCAGGGATAGAATTACTTGTATGAAAGCACAAATGTAAGGCAAAGATCCCAGTAAAAGTTTGCATGCCAAATATTCACCATATGAATTTACTCTGCGAACAGTTTTGCAAAGACTACTCACTGCATTTTAAAGTCTCTATACTGTGCCCTTTAAAATGTATAATCATTAATGTTTTAAGATGTACATTTGCGAATATAAGTCATACGCTTCTGGTCCAGCAAAGCCTTATATGTTTGGAGAAAAGACAGTCCAAGCATCAACCTGTGCATGTGACCTGCTGATCTCCAAATCTCTTTTTCTCTATTTCTTTACATATTTTCATTTCATTTGTCAAAACTCTTTCACTCTGAAACTTCTTCACGTTTAACTTTATTTATGAAAACACATGATGTAATTCTAAGCACTAATAATGTCATTTTTAGAAAGTGATTATTTTAAAATATAAGTGCCATAAACTTTCACAGGCAGGCTTGTGTGGAAATATCTGCCAGATTGGGAGCAAACAAAGGAAATCCTCCAAGGCATCTCCACAAATTTTGAAGAAGAATTGGAAACCCTATATAATTCAGGAAAAGAATATAGCAGAGAGATGTCTGTTGAGCTATATCCACAACTAACATAAAATGGGCCATAATTTCTGGACTGTCTTGTTTTTCTTCTCAGAATAGGTACAATGTTGTCAGGTACTGACATAATTAATTTATTTATTAGGCGATAGAAAATACCAAATAGCCTGAAGACATTTGGAGTTCAAGTAACATATTATTTTGTTTTTTTTTAAAGATTTTATTTATTTATTCATGAGAGACAGAGAGAGAGAGAAGCAGAGGGAGAAGCAGGCTCCCAAGGAGCAGGGAGCACGTTGCGGGACTTGATCCCAGGACTCTGGGATCATGACCTGAGCCGAAGGCAGACACTTAACCATCTGAGCCACCCAGGCGCCCATCAAGTAGCAGATTATTTTGAATGTAATTCAGTGGTTGGCTTCCTTTGGAACATTTCGGGGTTTGCTGTTGCCACTAGCATTTGTAAACAAGATTGTATTTATTTGTCTCTGTTCTCTTCTTTGATTCCTTTGTTCATTTGCAGATATGGGCTGATTAACTTTTTCCTTAATACTGAGACTTGTTATATTACTCATAACCGGGCAAGATGTGTTGAAAAACAGATGTATTGCAAATAGTAGAAAACACTCAGAAAATAGTGAAACTGGTTTTGTGAATTTTGAGACGGAAACACTGAGATCTAGACCCTGCTTTATAGAGCAGCTTTTCACATAGAAGCACACTGCATTGTTTCTGTATAAATTCACACTCTTAACTTTCTGGGGTCTCTCCCACTTGGCAAATAATATATATCTAAGGATTAATAAATACATAAAACTTGTGATCTTTCCAGGCCATCTTAGTAATTTTTAATGAGCTCTTTTGTAAATTTATGCTTGTTGCTTCCACGATGTTCTTGTATGCTTGTTGCTTCCAAGATGTTTTTTATTTTTAAACAACCAAAAAGAATTATTTGTGACTATTAGAAAGGAAAAGAGCTGTGATCGTCATTATTAGTTCCTTATTTATGATGAAATTAGTGCACCTTTTTGTTTTACTAAATCACTGATCGCTTCATTAGCATAACGAATGGTACACTTAATTAAAATAATCTCATTCCCATTTGATACTTATTCTATGTCATAATCTTTGAGGTCTATTTTAAATGAGCTTAGTATGATATACAGGGAATTTATCATCTGCATGGCACCATGGAGATTCTGAAAGGGGTCAGAGAGAACTTGTGGAGGGTCACGCACTACCTTTACATTTGGTGACACAGTCATCTGACCTGATAACAAGGGATTGCCACTCTTGTCCCTCCACCTGCCATGTATAGTTCTGCAGCCCTCACAGAAGTTCTGAGTTAGACAGGAAGTTCTAATAGCTGAAATCTCTACAGTCTTATTTTAAGGCAGGTAAACACTATATATATATTTTTTTTCTATCCCTTCTCCTCATTATCAAATCTTCTTTCTTTTCGCTTCTGCTTGAAGTTGGCAGGAAGACCGGACCCTTGGGTAGGAGCAGGGTGCTCTTGCTGGTTGCCCTGAAGGGGTTGTGCTGAGCGACAGGGCTGCATATCAGCGTCAGGTTCCCGGACCTCTGTGGCCTTTCTCTCCAGCTTACCAGGTTTCAGTCCAGTTACATAAGCAAGCAAAAAATAAATTAGCAGTTTGAAAAGGCTAAGGTGACAGAACTAAGTGCTGTTTAATTTATTGTGATGGTTTTCTTTTTACACATTAGAGATGTTATGCTATTACGGGTCCAGGTCAAGAAAAAAGTGCCAACTGACTGAACCTTGCCAAATTATGGAACATTGTTCAAAAAAAAAAAAATCTCATTTCATTCTCCAGATGGCCCTTTTTTTTTTCCTTTTTTCACTTCATACTCTTAGGCCAGACTTTTATTAAAGTTCTTCAAAAATTGAGATAAACTACCGACTAGTTCTTTCAATAATCTGATGGAAGTGACATAATTAGTCATTGTTATAGTGGGTATTGAGAAGCAAGTAAGGAAGAAATTCGTAGTTATTTGACAAATGTGTGCAATTTACTAGATACCTCATTTCAACAAAGATTAAAATTTGTCTTTAAGGATATCTGCAGTCAGCCCTTGGAGAAGGAAGCATCCCTTTCTATGACAAGCCATATGCAATTATAATTGAAAGTCCTATTTCCAAGTGTGTGAATTTCAGTGAAATTCTTTTCAGTCTTTCTCAAGACTTGACACAATTTCCATCAAATACAAGATTTATATCATCATATTAAAAGCACATGGAAATTCTGACTTGGGCTCTAGCCAAGATGGAGTCATAAGGACTGCACTTATTCCCCAATCCCAGAACTACTCAAAAAACAAAAGAACAAACAAACAGTAAAAACATGAAACAAAGGTATTCAAGACACAGAAAGATCAGTGATGTGAAGGGACCCTTGAGAGAAAGACAAACAAGGTAAGCCCCTTGTTGCCTCAGCTTACTGCACTGAATGAGTTTCCTGGCCACAGTGCAGGGAGGGGGTGCACACAGGTGGAGTCAGGGAAGCTCTCAGAGCTGAAGGATGGAGCTGACATGGGCTTACAAAGGACAGAACACTGGGTAGAAGAGAGATGCATGGAAACAGAACTAAAGACCTGAATAGGTGCTTCCCTGAGTACTGATCGACAGTTGCATGTAAAGAAACTGCAAGATGCCAGGAACAAACCACTGGAAAGAATTACAAGGAACGATTCCCATTTCTCACAGAAGGGTGTAAAATTCATCCATATCCATCAGCCTTACTGAACAACCTTATCATTTGCAGGACATGGGACAGAGTACTCAGAGGGGTTTTGCCTCAGTAATGCGGAATGATCAGCCCTAGATGAGATGCTGTTCTGGTCCCACCTAACAAATCACGAATGCGAGACTTGAAAAATCAAACTACTTTTAAATAACTTAATGGGGTCCCAGAAAAAAACTCAAGAATATTTGTAAGATAATAAAAATATCTGGCACCCAACAAGCTAAGATTCGTAGTGTTTGGCATCCAACAAAATGTTTCTAGTAATATAAAAAAAGTTGGAAACTGTGACCCACAATGAATAGAAGAGTCGATTGATCCAAATTATCCTACAGATACTAGACTTGCAGACAAAGGTCTCAAAATAGATGTTATAACTGTATTTCACACAAAGATTAATGGAACTAGATATAGAGTCCGTAAGTAGACTTACACAGTTGCTAGTTTTTGTCAAAGATGCAAAAGCAATTCAGTGCAAAAATAATAAGCTTTTAAACAAATGGTCATAAAGCAATTGCATATCCATAGACAAATAAGTGAACCTTGACCTAAGCCTCACACTTGGTACAAAAATTATCTTAATATGGTTCATAGATCTAAATGTGAAACATTAAGTTATAAAACTTAGAGTAAAAAATAGGAGAAAATATTCATGATCTGGGGTTATCCAAATAGTTCTTAAATATGACAGCAATATATGATTTATACAAGAAAAAGTGATAAATTGAATTTCATCAAAATTAATTTTTTCCCCTGTAAAAGTCAGTGCTAGAGAATTAAAACACAAAACAAAACAAATACAGAAACAGAAAACCAACAGCAGTACACCGGGTGATTGGAAAAATGTATTTGCAAAACACATATTCATGATAGAACTTGCACTCTAAAGCTGTAAAGAATTACCCAAACTCAACAAGAAGAAACAACCCAATGGCAAAGACACTTTACCAAAAAGAACACAGAGATGGCAAATAAATACATAAAAATACGTTCAGCTTCAGTAGCCAATAACAAAATCCAAATTGAATTTCTGATTTGATACCACTGAACCCCTATAGACTATTTTAGCAAATCGAATCTAACGGTGTATTAGGAGGATAATACATCATGACCTGGTGGGATATATCAATTCAAGATGGCTTAAACATTTGAAAATCAGTCCTATAATTAGCCACATTAACAAATAAAACTTGAAAAAAAACATATCATGGGGCACCTGGGTGCTGAAGTTGGTTTAGTGTCTGACTCTTCCTGGTTTTGGCTCAGGTCATGGTCTTGGGTTCCTGGGATTGAGCCCAGAGCCAGGCTCCGTGCTCAGCGGGGAGTCTGCTTCTCTCCCTCTGCCTCTCCTCCCACTGGCGTCCTTTCTCTCTCTCTCTCGCTCTCAAACAAATAAATAACTCTTTAAAAAAAATCATATCATTATATCAATAGACACAGAAAAACATTCTACAAAATCCAATATCCATTCTTGATAAAAATTCCCACAAACTAGGAGTGGAAGTGAACCTCCTCTACCTGTTGACAGGCATTATACTTAATGTCAGTAGACTGAATGTTTACTAGCTACGATTGGGAAAGGAAAGGATGTCTCTTCTCATTACTCTTATTTATACTTTGCTAGATGTTTTAGCTGGGGAAATGTAGCCAGGCGGGTTGGGGGGTGGGGGTGGGAATCCAGATTGGAAAGGAATAAGTAAAACCATATTGATTTGCCTGTGGCATGATTATCTATATAGAAAATCCAATGGAATCTTCCAAAAACTGAAACTAATAAGTAAACTTACAAGGGTCTCAGCATATAAAACAAAATCAATTGTATTTCCATACACTAACAATGAACAATCAGAAAGTAAAATCACAAAAGCAATACCATATCCAATAGCATTGAAATGTATAAAATGTTTAGGGATAAATTTGACATTTGTGAAGGACCTGTACACTGAAATCTGTACAAACTTAAGAAAGAATAAAGAAGTCTTTTTAAAAATATATTTATTTATTTAGTTAGTTAGTTATTTTAGGGGGGAGGGGCAGAAGGAGAGAGAGAGAGAATCTCAAGCAGACTCCATGCTGAGCATGGAACCTGTTGTGGGGCTCGATCCCAGGACCCTGAGATCATGACCTGAACCAAAATCAAGAGTCAAATGCCTAACCGACTGAGCCACCCAGGTGCCCCAAGAATAAAGAAGTCTTAAATTAATAGAGATATATATATAATAATATATATACATTGATAGGTTAGAAGGCTTAAATTTTGTTAGGATGTCAATTCTCTCCCATTTTATCTATGTAATCAAGATAATCCCATGTAAAATCACAATAGGAATTTTTTTTTGGTAGAAATTGGCACACTGATTTAAAATTTCTTGGAGAGATAATAAGGACCTAAAATAGCTAAAACCCATTTGAAAAAGGAGAACAGTGTTGGAAGATTAACACTACATTTTATCAAGAATTAGTAGAAGGTGCAGTTTTCAAGACAGTGTGACAATGTTATCAAGATAAATAAATGTATCAGTGGAACAGAAACGAGAACCAAGAAATAGATTCTCATATATAGAGAGAAGATAGACTTTTGAACAAATAGTGCTTAAGCCATTCGATGTCTATGTCTGTCTATCTATCCATCTCTCCATCTATCTATCTATCCGTCTATCTATGGAACTTTACACCTCACATCTCTTACATACTCAAGTCTGATCATACATATAAATCATAATACCTAAACTATAAAATTAAAAAAGACAACATAGAATAACTTTGTGACCTTTACTTAGGCAAAGATTTATTACAACACCGAAAGCATGATCCATAAAATTTTTAAATGATAAACTGAACTTATTAAAATTTAAAACTCCTGGTCTTTGAAAGGCACTGGCAAGAGAATGAAAAGATAAGCCATAGACTTGAAGAACATATTTTTTCAGGTAATACAACTGATAAAAGATAAATCACTGGCCAAGACGTAGAGAAACTGAAGTGGAAATGTAAAATGGCATAATCAATTTGGAAAACAAATTCTTTTGAAAAGACAATTTCTCAAAAAGCTCATCATATACCTACCGTATGATTCAGCTGTTCCACTTTTTGGATTAGCCAAACAGAAGAAAAATATGTTAAGTAACAACGACTTGCATACAAATGTTTACAGAAGCTTATTTGCATCATCTGCAAAATGAAAACAACTGAAATGTCTCTCAGCGTGAGAACAGGTAAACATGTTGGGCTGTATCCTTTCAAGGGACTACCCCACGGCGGTGAAAAGTAATAAACTATTGACATGTGCAACAACACAGATGAGTCTCACAATAAATACCCGGGTGGCTCAGTCGGTTGAATGTCCAACTCTTGCTTTTGACTCAGGTCATGATCTCGTGGGTCCTGGGATCGAGGCCCACCTCAGGCTTCATGCTCAGCATGGAGTCTGCTGGAGATTCTCTCCCTCTGCCCCTCCTCCAACTCGCTCTCTCTTTTCCTCTCTCTCAAATAAATAAATAAATCTTTAAATAATAAATAAGCAAAGTGGAAGAAGTGAGGCATAAAAGAAGCACATGCTGTGAGATTTCTAATATATAAGATTCTGGGAAACATAACCTAATCTATAGTGACACAAAGCAAACTAGAGGTTGCCCAGTGATAAAAGGAGGGGAATGGATACGAGGGACTAGGGAGCTTACAAAGAGACACGAAATACCTTCGGGGAAGATGGACAGGGAGCTGTGGATTGTGGGATAATTTCATGGGAGCATACATAATTCGAAATTATCAAACTGTACATCTTAAATGCGTGCAGGTAATTATACATTGATTATATATCAATAAGGGTGTTAAAATTAAAAAATAAATAAAAATAAATAGATGATAAGTAAATGAAAGTCTAAAGAGAAGTAATAAAAGCATATGGACACTGATATGAGGAATTCTTAATCTCAGGAAACAAACTGAGGGTTGCTGGAGTGGTGGGGGGTGGGAGGGATGGGGTGGCTGGGTGATAGACATTGGGGAGGGTATGTGCTACGGTGAGCGCTGTGAATTGTGCAAGACTGTTGAATCACAGATCTGTACTTCTGAAACAAATAATGCAACATATTTTAAGAAAAAAGAAAAAGAAGAAGATAGCAGGAGAGGAAGAAAAGGGGAGTATGTCAGAGGGGGAGACGAACCATGAGAGATGATGGACTCTGAAAAACAAACTGAGGGTTCTAGAGGGGAGGGGGGTGGGGGGATGGGTTAGCCTGGTGATGGGTATTGAGGAGGGCACGTTCTGCATGGAGCACTGGGTGTTATGCACAAACAATGAATCATGGAACACTGCACCAAAAACTAATGATGTAATATATGGTGATTAACATAACAATAAAAAAATTTAAAAAAAGCATATGGAAATTCAAAGCTGAATGATAAACACTTTGTAGAGAATAATCACATACTTATGCTTTTACTATTTTGTTCTAATTCTTTCTACTATCATTATTTTTTTAATTCAATTTAACATGGTTGCACCCTATCTTTTTTATATTCAAGGGGGAAATACATTTTTGTGTTTGAAAATACCACCCTCCTTGAATGTTCTGCCCCCCACAGTTGTAGGTGTTCAAAAATAATTTGTCGTATGAATAAATAAAATCCCTAGGCTGAAAATCAAGAGATCCAGTTTCAGATACCAGTTCCTGCATTAGCTAGTTATGCCAATTCAGAGAACAGACATAAATCTTCAATGGATGTCTCTGGTTTTCTAAAAATAAGAAAATTTAACAGGAACTGCATTATTCAAGCTATAGATTCCAATTTATTAGTAGGTTGTGAAATCAACCTATGTGGCCACACAAGGTGGAAAAGAATAACAGAATAAATAGTAGTTTGCACATAAAAAGAAGAAAAAATGCAGGTACGTGTTGTTTCATGAAGCTTTAATTTCAGTTTTGAATATGAATGCATTTGTATAGGGAGTGTAATGTAAAATATATTTCTATGTTAGGGTTAAAAAAGTTGAAAGGCAGAAACCTGAATAATTTCTGGGCTTCCATTTCACCCTCTAATATTGTGGCATGTAAAAATTATATAAACAAGACGTTCAAAATGGGATTCAGATAAAATGATTCATATGAACTTTTCTACCTCATTATTACTCATGCTAGAAAATTAATCAAAACCACCATTTTGGAAATACACAGTGTTTGAAAAATTACTCTCTACTCGATAAAAGTATTTCCTGATAGTTTTCTAGCAATGAGGTAGAGACCATTTTAAAAATTCTGACAAGGATGCCAGAGGGTAACAAAGAGATCTTAAAGGTGGCTTTGTTTTGTAACTAAACACTGTGGCATCCCCGTTGAAGAGACTTTCCAGTGCACTTAAGATCAATGTTCTAAGGAGATTTTCAATCTGAAAAAGAAAAATCCAGATCAATGAAGAGAAATGACGGAATATTCCCTTTTTTTGTATATAATTACTCTGAAAAAAGTAATAAATATTCAGTATTTTCTTAAATTTAAAACTGCTGAGAATGCATTAAGCCCAGTGTATTCAATTTTACAAATAATTATTGCTTGAACAATTATGAAATATTTTACAACTTAGATATAAAAAGTGCAGAAAAAGACTAAAGAAGAAAAAAATATATAACTGTTTTTGCAACTACTAAAACATATTTCACTTTTAATGAATCCAGGAGGTTGGAGGTAGTGAAACCCTACGTCCCCTTAAGCAAAAATTCAAATATGAATATCCCCACATCATTAGTGGACTCTTCCATTTTTGCCAAGATAAAGTGCTCGTGGTCCAACATCATGGAGCTGTGTTTGTGAGAGTAAACCAAAACGGTATAAATAAAAGCAAAGAGTGTGTTGGCAGCAACTCAGTATTTAGGGCTGCTTGGTCAAATCTGTGGAGGGCACAGAGGGCCCCTAGTGTGAGGAAGAAACAGCCTATCTATCATTTGGAGGCAGTGCTGAGAGGCATGACCCATGGGGGCCAGCCGAGCCTCCCCGCGAGGATCAGAGAGAAGTTGCAAGGAGAAAGACCGGTGGCATTTTCAGGCTGCCCTGGTGGCCTGCTGTCACTGAGGGAAGACCGGAATAAAGCAGTCAGACAAATGGCAGCTTGATGAGTGACCGTTGGGTCCCTTGAGCTGCTACGTTTCCGGCCACGCCACTCCTCCCAGGTGAGTACAAGGCCAGACTACAAGCATCATCCGTAAGACCCAGAGGATTGCACTTCACTCTGAGCCTGCTGACGGCCCAGTGAGAGAGTTCCCAGTCCTCAGGGGATTTGACCGAGAGGACGGATGGGCCTGGATGCATTATTTCACTCTGAAGTATTTTTCCCACTGCTCTCTCTTTCATGGAGGAGGCTTAGCCTTGGGGATATGCTATAATTCATCCTTTGGGACCTTGAACTGTACCTGGATGCAAGACATGTGCACAGAACAAGGGAAAGTGCCAATTTCCACTGGCTGCTCAGGAGAGGAGCTCTTTGTCTCCCCCGGGATGGGGCATGGCCCTGATAAACACAGAAATACAGGACTCAGGGAGCTGCTAGGGAAATCATCAGTGTTGAAGCTGTAGTCTGTGATGCTAATTTTATAATTATATACTTACATGGACTATTCTTACATGAAATGTGGAAGATAATTATACTTCTGTGGAATAATGGGGAAGAAAATGGGCTTTGAAGTCAGGTCTAGTTTCCGGTTCTGTTTTTTCATTTAACTCAGTAATCTTTAAGATGTTGTTGAATTTTCCATAAAAATGGCAAAATACCCCACAGGGTTGCTTCAAGGATTTACTAGAATAACGTCTGTAACAATAGTTTACACAAAATACAGGGGGTGGGGGGCTGGCTGAATTATAACTTGGAGTGCCTTTTTTTTATTTATTTTATTTATTTGATGGAGAGACATTGAGAGAGGGAACACAAGCAGGGGGAGTGGGAGAGGGAGAAGCAGGCTTCCCGCTGAGCAGGGAGCCCGATGCGGGGCTCGACCCCAGGACCCTGGGATCATGACCTGAGCCGAAGGCAGATGCCTAATGACTAACCAGAAACTTGGAGTGCTTTATGAGTGCCAGAACCTTATCGTCGCCAAAACACTAAATAATTAATTTGATTGAATCATATCATATTACCACCTACCAGCTATGTCACAGATGTTGCCATTCAGACGCAGCCTAAAAATGAATTTGTATTAGTCTTCAGAAGCTTACTGAATGCACCCTCCAAAAGTGTGGAGTGGCTTGCTTATTTACCCAGAGATGCATGATTTATTTCTAATTTTTAAAATTGACTTATTTGTAGCGGTATGTGATTTTTGAGTGTAGCAGGAAGAAGACATCCACCATATAAGCCTAGGCAATACCAGTCAGCAAGTACCTTGAGTTACCATATTTTCCTTGTTCAACTTATATTAGAAGATGATAAGGCCATTTGAAAAAATAATAAGCCCAAAGAGAAGTGTTTTATGGAAGATACAGTCATCACAATTGTGTGGGTTAAGAATGCATTGCAATCGGTAAGACTGTCTTGTATGTTGTATGTTCTTTTTTTTTTATCCTTTCTGGAATTTATTTTTTAAATTTTTATTGTTATGTTAATCACCATACATTACATCATTAGTTTTTGATGTAGTGTTCCATGAATCGTTGTTTGCGCATAACACCCAGTGCTCCACGCAGAACGTGCCCTCTTTAATACCCGTCACCAGGCTAACCCATCCCCCCACCCCCCTCCCCTCTAGAACCCTCCGTTTGTTTCTCAGAGCCCATCGTCTCTCATGGTTTCTCTCCCCCTCCAGTTTCCCCCCCTTCATTTTTCCCCTCCTACTATCTTCTTTTTTTTTTAACATATAATATATTGTTTGTTTCAGAGGTACAGGTCTGTGATTCAACAGTCTCACACAATTCACAGCGCTCACCATAGCACATGCCCTCCCCAATGTCTGTCACCCAGCCACCCCATCCCTCCCAACCCCCCACCACTCCAGCAACCCTCAGTTTGTTTCCTGAGATTAAGAATTCCTCATATCAGTGAGGTCATATGATACATGTCTTTCTCTGATTGACTTATTTCACTCAGCATAACACCCTCCAGTTCCATCCACGTCGTTGCAAATGGCAAGATCTCATTCCTTTTGATGGCTGCATAATATTCCATTGTGTATATATACCACCTCTTCTTTATCCATTCATCTGTCGATGGGCATCTTGGCTCTTTCCACAGTTTGGCTATTGTGGACATTGCTGCTATAAACATTGGGGTGCATGGACCCCTTCGGATCCCTACATTTGTATGTTCTTTTTATTTTTTTTAACAGTATTAGTCCAAGATACACAGCATGATTTGGTATTTGTACATATTGTGGAATGATCCCCACAGTAAGCTTAATTAATATCCATTCCCTCACATCTTTAACAATTTCTTTCCTTGTGATGAGAACTTTTAACATCTACTCTCTTGGCAACTTTCAGATATACAATACAGTATTAGTAACTATAGTTGTCATGCCATCATGCCGTACATTACGTCCTAGAAGTCATTTATCTGATAACTGGGAGTTCTTACTTTTTGACCAACTTCACTCTTCCCATCCCCACAGCGTTGTGGGCTGGAGTGATGCCACAAAGACACGCTACCGGGTCTAGACTCACAGATAGTTCTAAAAACTCAGCAAGGCCATTAGATGAGCTTCAATCTCTCCTTCACTCTGGATTCTTATGTTCCCAAAACTTGAGATCAGCCAGGGGAGAGGACCAAGAGCGAGGCTTCCGAGTTCGTAGTTGAGGGTAGGCCACATTTCCGTTTAGAGTCTTAGCAGTGAGGATAAGAGGTGCCTGCCCAAGGGAAGAGGTGGGCAGAAGTTTAATGTCATTCACAAGAGCAGACTTAAAACCAGCTGACAGGGGTGAAGGGCCCAAATTTAGCCTCCGTGCTGGGCTAATCCCCACTTCGAATGTGAAGACCTCCGTGTGAGCACAGGCTCTGTCCTCTGCCATTTATGCCACTCTGCTTAATTACCACGAGCCTGGATTTTTCTCATTAGGAAATCCAAGGATGATATGCGTTTGGTCAACTCACTGGATTGACATGATTTAAACTGATAACATTATGTTAGAACTGTCCAACCCAGATGTATAAATTCTTCTGGAGTTGAAATAGAAAACTGACAACACAAGAGAAATTGCTATTAAATTAATATCCTTGAAGAAGAAGCATACTATGATGCAACCTAATACTGCTTAATAACGTGAGAAAGGAAGTAAACCTACTTTAACTGGAAGTTGAAAAACAGCCCCTTGAGAGAATGAGAAAAGACCACTTAAGGAAATAGGTTCACAATGTCATGATTTCAAGACAATGTAAACACTGAAACCCTGTTTTGGCAGGATTATGCACTCAGATTCTTGAGTGCCTACTATGTACTCAAGGGGGTGGCTATCCCAACACAGGACAGTGAATCCAGAGGGGACACAAGAGGGCCTCCATGTCCTGGCAGAAGGCCCCCTAGGAGTGCAAGGCCAGTGTGTTCTTTACAGCAGGCATTTTCCACCCCACCCCACCCCCTGAATCTTGCACATGTAACTGTATAACATATATAACAAAATGACTGTTCATGGCATTGAGGAGGAAAAATTTTCCTCTGTCCTTCAGGATTCTTCTGGCTGTTCTAAGAATCGAATTGACATGAGTCAGATTAACAGGAGAAATCAAATTTAATTACATATGCACAGGGAATTCACATAAACATGAGAGCTTCCGAAGACAGTCAGGCAAAATGAAATATATATGTTATTCTGCACTGAGGAGAATAGGGTAGGTGTCTGGGGCTTTAAAGGGAAGGAAGGGAATTTGCAGGAAAAACAGAAAGAAAAAATGCTTGGTAAACAAATGTTTGCTGGGGCCACTCCATTTATTTTAGATATTATTTATTTGAGAGAGAGAGAGAGAGTGTGTGTGCGCGCACAAGCAGGGGGAGTGGGAGAGGGAGAAGCAGGCTTCCCGCCGAGCAGGGAGCCCGATGCGGGGCTCGATCCCAGGACCCCGGGATCATGACCTGAGCCGAAGGCAGACGCTTAACGACTGAGCCACCCAGGCGCCCCTGCTGGGGCCACTCCAAAACAATGGAGAGAACTTTGATCCAACAGGCCTTGCTAGCTTCCTCCCTGTCCATCATACCTAGTTCATATCATAATGTAATTATCTATGGTGATAGCTGTTTTCCTGGAACAGGTCCAGTATCTAAATTCTTTTAGGCAGTTGGGGGAGAGGCAAGAAAAAAAACTTCCTGAGTCTTCCACTTTATAAAAAATAAATAGCCTAAAATAATCCACGTGCCAAAGGGATATATTTTTAAGGTGGCAAATTTTGCTCCCCTACAACGGTTTCACTATTCCCACCACCTCCCTTAGTTTTAAGCTAAGATTTTAATTTAATTTTTATCGTGGCGAAATACACATACCATACAATTTACCATTTTAACTGTTAGAAAATGTATATGTCCGTGACATTTAGTGCATTCACAGTTTTGTGCAGCCACCCACCCCCACCTCCTTCCAGAACATTATCCCCACCCCAAAGTAAACCCCTACCCACTTAGCAGGCAATCCCTGGCCCTTTTTCCCTTTAGCCCCTGGTAACCACCAATCTGTTTTCTGTCTCTAAGGATTTGTATATTCTGGATATTCATGTAAATGAAATCATACAATCTGTGGCCTCTTGTGTCTGGCTTCTTTCAGTTAGCCTAATGTTCTAATTCTTCATGGATAAGTCATGTTTTATTTATTCATTAATCAATTGAGGGACATTTGCATTATTTCTACCTTTCGGCTATTGGGACTAATCCTGCTCTGAACGTTAGTCCACAAGTTTTTTGTTTTTTTTTTTTAAGATTTTATTTATTTATTTGACAGAGAGAGAGACACAGCGAGAGAGGGAACACAGGCAGGGGGAGTGGGGGAGGGAGAAGCAGGCTTCCCGCCGAGCAGGGAGCCCGATGCGGGGCTCGATCCCAGGACCCTGGGACCATGACCTGAGCCGAAGGCAGACGCTTAACGACTGAGCCACCCAGGCGCCCCAACAAGTTTTATTTATTAGGCTGTTACGATTTAAACGCCCCTCCTCACCTTCTACACTAATACTAAGCTCTCTGTCAGTGTGGTGTTAGGCGTTGCTTAGTCTGTCCTTGCCCCTCCAGGCTTTTCTCTCACAGGCTCCCCCTTTGGTGCAGATTTTCCCTCCCAGCTCTCATGCACACCCCGTGGCCGAGGCTGCCGCACTCCTGTGTGACTTCCCTCTTGCTTTGCCACCGCACGGGATGCCGTCATTGGCCTGTCGAACACCTACTCACTTTCTGGCTTTTCAAGAAGCACTTCAGACATCACCTCCTGACAGAAGTCTTTCCAGATCTTCTCTGCTTGCTCCTGCTCATCTAAGCCATGAGTACATTCATCAGTAGGCTAATTACATTCTCTCACACCCATTTATGTTAATTTAGGTCTCTCTGCTCTACCGTGAGCTCCAGGGAGCTGGGACTGATTCATTTGTGAATCCTGGCAGAGGCTTTGGCCATGTAGTAGATGCTCCATAAAAGTTCTTGAAGTAACTGTATTAAACGTGTAAAGGATGACTCGTCTGAGTTCTAGGGAGCAAGAGGAGGTGTGAGTTCTCTACAGCTGTGTAATCCTGTCTTCAGGCAGCATTGCCTTTCACCTCCCCGGTGCCTCCCTACCTCAGCCAATTAATCTTTCAAGCTCACCTCCCAGAAAATCCCTATAGAAAAAGCCCAAACCCTAAAGAAGAACGAGGGCTATGGTCAGGAAAGATAAGGACTATTTATGGCACTTTCATCCTTATCTCCATGGATCCCGAGCAGTTCACTTGGCTTGTGATTCCCTAATAGAGACTAAAATAGACTCAGATATAATATTGAAAGACTCAGCTCTAGTGCCGCTCCATCTCCCAGATGCTGGCCGGCCATGTGATCTACAGCTACATACTTATTTTGACTCAGTAGTTAAAATATGCAATGCAGTAGGTTATAAAGAGGGTTTTTTTTTTCCCCACATGGATTAAAATATATTCAAAATGCATTCAATCCATCATCAGGTCTTAATTGGCTATGCTAATAAGGGACAAAGCTGTATATTTTATTTCAAGTGGAAAACCCTCTCCGTGCCCTCATCCAAGCAAATTACGCGTTTTAGACAGGATAAAGCTCAAGAGCCACTTTTTCTGAGAAGTGTTCCCAGCTACTCCAGTCTAATTTTAATGCCCATTTTTCTGCCCTCAGTGTGCCTCTCATTCTTATCTCCTGTAGTGCCCTCCGCTGTCCTGTAGGCACAGATAGACTTGTCTCTATCCTCCTGTAAGTCCCAAGTGTTACGATGGCAGAAGCCATGTTTTATCTACAGCGGTCAGTACACTGCCCTATACATAGAAGGTGCTCAATAAATGCTTGTTGAGTGAATGACATACAGACTTCATCAAGTTTGATAAAGACCTGATATTACTAGAAAATAATAAACCAAATCAAGTAGATAGTACCGAGTACCAAACTTAACACACCTTGCAGAATGATAATTCAGAAGGCCAGAAAGACATTTTACTATTAAAATCTGGCATGAAATAAGGGTTTTAATCACCATTAGCACAGGTGAGCCTGGGGTTTGAGAAAGGCTGGCTTGTCAAGAAGTGATTACATAACCCCATGGAGAGGAATCTTGACCACTTTCCAGCTTTTTTGAAATGATGCTTGTCATAAAATCACTTCTCATAGTTAAGTAACAATTTTAACTTTTAAATAACAGGCAGTGTCTTTTCTCTTTTTTTATTTTTTTGCAGTACTTTGGACTTAAAACATTTACTATAATCAAAACTGACAGGATCAAAAGCAAACATTTTTCCAAACATCCCTTTCTACTCAGAAGACCCCCTAGAATTAATGAAGAAAATAAGATTAACCATTGCATAATTTGAACGATCTAGGTCATGTACCTTACATATTACATAAACCAGAAAGGGTGTCTACATGATGGGTGATGATTAATAATATCTTGAATTTCTATAGGATTTTTCTTGTCCATACAGTTCAGGGCAATTTTGCATGTTGTCATCTACTTCAAAAGTGTCTCTGAGTAATTGCAACAGAAAAATATCGTTATTCTCCCCATCTTAAACTCTCATTGCACCCTGTACCTATTTTAGTCACTACACTTTCCACATTGTGGTGAAACTGTCTTTTCTTCTATCAGTTCCCTTCACTAGACCAAAAGATGCCCCAGAACAGAAATGGTGTATATCCATCTTTCTCTATCCCAGTACCTTGGACGTTAACCTGCAGGTATTGTAACAAAGTATCCGAACAAAGAGTCGGTAGCTGGACCACAGTTAGAATCCACTGAGTTGAATGATCTTCACAGATATTCAGAACAACTGCATATAGTCTAGAATGCACCCCATAGGGATCATTTCTGCCGAAATCATGACATGGGAAGATTTGTCAAATTGTCTTCTTTGGAAGACATGACATAAGAAGATTGTTTCAAAGATGTTCAACTATGAATCTCTCAATGGAACCAGTAGTCTATGTAAATAAAGGGAGTAAATAAGTAGTATTTGAAAATAGTAGCATTTGAGTTGCACAACTTCAAAAGACATCCTTTCCCCAAACATCCTCCCACTTTGACTTACCACATTCTTGAAGCTATTACCCTGTGTCCTAGCCGCTTATCAGCCATCTATTGGGTTATTTCCTACTGAGGGAATGAGACACAAGCCAGGTATGTTTTGATAGGGGTGACTACAGAGTAATCACTAATGTGAGGAGCATGAGGAGGAGGGCATCCAATTACTGGCACACTGAAAATGAGAAGCATCCATCAGGTTTCCACCAAGAGAATCAGTAAGTCTGAGGCCACTATGGCAATGGATTTCAAAAGGATAACAGATGCATTAATATTGGTTAAGATACAGTAGTTTCTCTAGTCTAAGTGGCTAAGTTGTATGGCGGTATTATTTTGGGAGGGAAAGTTTATTATATCTAATTTGATAGAATCTTCTGATTGGTCATACATTTTGATTTTGCATCATAATCCTTCCCTAATACACTTATAAACCTATAAAATGAACCAAAAAGATATCATAAATTCAGAATTCACAGTGACTACACAAATTGCCAGTAAACACAATGTGAAAATTCTTAAATAAAAGCTTTTATAAACGTGCTGTAGTCATAAGATACCTGTTTACTTAGAAAAGACCTAAAGGAGCGTTCTTGTTTAAGATTCTTAGATATGGAAGCAAAAAGTTAAGTTATTTTCAAATTGTCACCAGTGACTTGGTTGCGAATGGAACTAAGAATTATGAAATAGCTAGAATAATGCATAGGGGAAAAAATTACTGAAGGTAATTATGTGATACTGGTATTTTCATTATAAACTCAATTTTTTTTGGTCGTCTTACCTCTCATCAAACAAAAAACTTGGCATAGAAACAAAAGGATACAAGAAGTTTAATTTCTGTTGTTTCCCTTTCCATGCAAAGTTTCTATAACCAAGATCTGCTGTCAGTATTAAAACCCATTTTTGTGAACACAAACCTTCTAAGTTTGGCACAGGTATTTATTTGCATCTTTGCTCTTTTGAGACTTGTTCTATATAAAGAAAGATCCAAAATTCTATGTGTTTCTCAGTGTGGCAGCATGAATTTGAATTTACTAAAGCACATCATATTTACACATTAACTTCAAAAGATTATGATGCAGGGCGCCTGGGTGGCTCAGATGGTTAAGCGACTGCCTTCGGCTCAGGTCATGATCCTGGAGTCCCGGGATCGAGTCCCACATCGGGCTCCCTGCTCGGCGGGGAGTCTGCTTCTCCCTCTGACCCTCTTCCCTCTCGTGCTCTCTATCTCTCATTCTCTCTCTCTCAAATAAATAAATAAAATCTTTAAAAAAAAGATTATGATGCAAAAGTTTTTGCTAATTCTCACTTACCCATAACAATCTATCTTTTGCCTTGTTCTTAAAGGTAATATATTACATTTACATAGCATTTCCGTTTATTCCACTTTTGCTTCTGGCATTCAGGTATGCTAATAAAGCCAGCCACTGATTCCATATAAATCATCTTTGGCTTCTAGGAAGGGTATGACTATTAATTGTAACCAATCTCCCCACCAAGAGAGGACCTATCACAAAAGTGAAGTCCACATTTAAGTTCAGGGGGTACTGACTCATCTGTCCCGTGTGCTGAGGGCTATATGACCTGTTCCTGCTCTGAAAGGAGCTATAGTTTCACACGTGGACATTTTGGCTGGTAGCTCCTGATGATAGGTGCACAGTAGTAAAAGAAAGGCGAGGTTGGCGTAGGCATGAGTGGGCATAGCTGTTCCTTGGGGTAGGAAGGATATCACCAGGGCCTGGAAGGACATACAGAGTCCCAGTAGACAAAATGAAGAGAAATAAAATTACAGTTTGCAAACTCCATAATGTTCTGCATCACACAGCTCCTGCCATCCCCTTGCTCACTCAGGACCCGCCAGGCCTCCTGAACAGAGCTTGCTAACATGCCTGTCCTCACATCTAGAACACTGTTCCCATCTTTCAACTGGTGAGCTCACTGCATGGGACTCATCTTTAACGTTACGTCTTCAATAAAGGCTTCTCTTGAGAGTGCCGGTTCCAAAATTTAAACAAGATCCCTTTTTACATTCTCAAGCCACGTGTCATTTTTCTGTATTAGCATAGTATACCTTATAATTATCTATTTATCCATGTGATAATTTCTTTATGACAGATTCTCACTCAACTGAACCCTCTGTGAATTCAGGGATTCTATCTGTTATAATCATTTGTGTTCTCTATCCTGAGCACCCAGAACAGTGCCCGGAATACTGGAAGCATTGGATATTTTTTGAATAATAAATGGGACAAACGAGAGCCATAACAAGTATAGCAATAAACCCTGTCAATCTTGCCAAGTGTGTTATAGTGTCAAAGACAGACTCCATGCAGTTTGGACCCAGGCCCCCTTTGATTTAGATTCTTGCTCTGTGACATGCTAACTCTGTGGCCGTGTTGACTCTCTCTGAGCTTCCATTTCCTCATAGGTAAAAATGGGCATTGTGACTCTGTCTTGTAACTTTATATGGAAGGAAACAATGGATATAAAATGCCTAGAACATTGCCTGGCATACGATAAAGATTTCATTAATCGTATAGAGATATGTTTGCTATGCTTACTAGTAACAGTACTTTGAAATAGTTAAATTTAAAATGCAATGTAGCACACCCAAATGATTTGCTAAGCATTTATTGTTCATGTGAAATTAAGTTTCCCCAAATCCTTTTCAAAACTCAAGAAAGCCTGGATTGCCTGCTTGACTAGTATGTGGTAGAAAGACCGTCAGGAAACAGTAAGGGGTGTGTGTGTGTGTGTGTGTGTGTGTGTGTGTGTGTGTGTGTGTGAGAGAGAGAGAGAGAGAGAGAGAGAGAGAGAGAGACTTAAAACAATGAATCACAGGAATCTCATGAGAAAATACAAAAACTGAAAGATTGGATCAAGTCACCCACTCATGATTCTTGGACAAGAGATGCTACCGCAGTTCTGGCTGTGATAATTCCTGCCCCTTCATATATTAAGGAGATGTTCCTAACCTCGAAGTTGGGTCCACTTTTTCATGGAAGAAGCTACTTTTGATAGAGCAATGGTTACTATCGTGCATTTTTCATGAAATTTAATGAGAGAATAATATCCATTTAAACCAACTAATTTTCTTTGTTGCTTTTAGTCAGTGAAATTGTATCATATTTTGTTCAGAATAAATGTACAATAAAGCTTTTCCTATTTCAGCAATTTTTCAGTAAACAAAATAAATGTAAAACCAAAGAGAAGACAGATGTTGATTTGGTACTTCATAGGAGTTACCAATATATCAAGAAAATGCTACAGGTTTAAAAATCCTTACCCACATTTATAAATTTTACAGAGAGTGTTCATTCGAATCCACAAGTACTTTTGGATCTTAAATTAGTATTACGATGAATGGGAAAATGTTTCTATCAATTTAAAATAGTTCATTGCCCAAATCCTAAATTTGGCAGCTTCTTGATAGAAATATTAATTTTCCCTATTTGGAGCTAAAGTGACTACTCATGGATATGGAATATCTTATATTTTAAACCTTTGATTTATCTGAGATGTGGCTTTTTTGAGAAAGTAACTCCCACTGCAAAGCCTAATCAGACCTTCAATTTCTTCTTCACTCACGCTTTGCCCTCATTAAAACCTCATCACCTCCAACTCTGTCTTATGATGACATTATCATTTTTGAATTTTCTTCTTTAATGCAAAGAATCTTTGTTATTAAAACAAAGGTCATGGAAACTTGATTAAGATGAAACCTTTGATATATATATAAAACAAATAGTAGTTACAAAATGAGCAATAATGTAGTAAATGTACATATATTATCACAAATCACAAATGATGAATACAACAGTGATTTTGGTTAGTAAGTTTGAAGTTGGAGGCCAGATGTAGTCCTTTTTTTATAGTATGACTTTATACTATTTATTCAGATTGAGATCAGGCTAAGGCAAGAACACCTCCACATATGGGTGGTAGTATTGATATAGTGCTCATCATCCGCTAGTCTTTCACTAAACATAGGGAAAGCACCCAAGTGAAGTGTGAAAATGGAAAGATTTAGAAATCAACAAGGAGAAAATAAGATCTATCAAAAATTTATATGAAATGTTACTTTTTAAAGTATTGCAATGCCACATGTATATCTAAAACTTAACTGTGTTTGAAAATATCTGGAAATCTTAGCAAGCCCCATGAATTAAGTGCAGATTATAAAATCTATCTTACTGCTTCCTGAGTAGTATATTTTCTATTTTTTTTATTATGTATATAGAGAAGAATTTTTTTTTTCTGTTCCAGGTTTGAAATTCCAGGGAGTGGAGGCTCAGTGAGAATTCAGTACCTATTCATGTTACGAAGTTTTCATTTTTAAATACTCAGCTAGTAAAGCTCTCCAGGTCCAATATATTTTGATAGTGCATTGGTTCTAGAAATAAGAACACTGCTAACTACAAGGTATATTCCAAAGTTCCAAACAGTATAAACTGATCCTGTTATGTCAACATTTCTTTTGCTAACCCTCAGTAAAGTAAAACTGAAGAGACCCAGGAAGTGATGAGAAGAGAGCAAGGTATATATGTTTTAATTATTAAAAAAAAGCAATGACAGAATGTATTGAGGAGTTAATGGCTTAAACTTATTTATGAAGTGTACGCAAAGCCACTATTTTCAAACCTAACTGAAATTGTGCAGACTGTTAGCTGCTGGCCTCCTTCCTAAGGTTAGGATTGTTTTTTCTTATTATTTGGCTTTCTAAATAGGAAAGCATGGAACTAGTCCCTGCTCTATTGTTGGGACCCTGCCATACCTGTGCATTAATGTTTCCACTGAGACAAGAGGTTCTCCAATCCATACATTCCCTGTGAGTGAAGTAAAAGATGACCTTTTTCCCATTCAGCAAGAATCTGTTGCACCATTCCTCAGAATACTCTAACAGAGAAGGGAGACGGTTGAGGTCCAAGATCCAAAAAGACAATCTGACAAAGAACTTTATTTTCAGGAAATACATTTTACCATATACAATTATGTTGGTCAATAAAACATTTCCTTTTTAAAATAGAAGCATCAGAGGGCAAAAAAAAAAAAAGAATTATTATTCTAGGCCACATAAAATATATAGTTACAACCAAAAATTTAAAATCTCAATCACAGAAGAAAATAAAAGAAGACTTAAATAAAGCCAGGATCGGAAGACTAAGTATTTCTAAAAATGAGAGTTCTTCCCAACTTAACTTATAAGTTAAACACATGTTTGTAAATTATCGCAGGGTTTCTTTCCTCTTTTTCTTATTTTTTAATTGAAAAATCATAGAATGTCTTGAAATATTGTTTCTAAATGATGGGTAAGAATTTCTTGCCCTTCCAGCTACTAAACCATGTTGTAAAGTTAGAATAATAAAAACCATCATATCAAATGGTGAAAATTTTCAAAAAAAGCTATAAAGTAACTTTAAATTATGAATGAATTTCTGATTTCTGGTTTCAGAAGAACTATTTTAAGTACATAACAATGGAAGATCAAATAGTCATAGTGGAAAATAAAAACAATGTGAAATATTGACCAGCCTGGCAACATATATTTTTTTAAAAATACCTTTAAAAATAACCATAAATAAAATTAAAAGGCCAGAGAATTATGATAATGTATGGGCAAGTTAGTATGTGTGTTGGTTAATGAACAAAATATGTTGCAAACAACACCAAAGACTCCTTTCAAATCATGAAGAACTTATGAATACTCAAAAGAAGAATTGCCAATGTGCGTCAGTAGTTATTCCATGGAAAAATGCAAATAGCCAATTAAGTTATAAGACATTCAGCTTCACTGGTAATCAAAGCAGGTTTTTCCTAGTCATAATGAGGTTTCATTTTTGTCCATCAAATTGGCAAAGATTAAAAATTTAACTCAGTTTTTGCAAGAAACTAGGGAAAATGAGCACTTCCTATATGTCCATAAGAATATAAATTTGGTGGACAATGTAGAATAATATAGTTCCATTTCTAGCCCTGTTTCCATTTGTGGATTGGTATGGGGTGGGGGCGTCTTAAAAGTCTTCATAGTCTTTGACCCAAAACTTTTACTTTTTGGAATTAAGCTATAGGACATAGCCAGAGATGTAAACAAAGAATTATGGAAAACAGAGCTCATCACAGTATTATTAAATAACCCAAAATTGAAATCAACATAAATATTCAATACTGGCATCATAATATGGTATTTCTATACAATGAAATATTCATTAAAATAATTTCAAATAAAGATAACAATTCCAAACATGATAAATGGTTCATGCCATATTATATAGCAAAGTTCAGCTGTTGTATTTTACATATATGAAGATAATTTTATGAACATTATAGGATAAAAATAGCAAGAATCTATACCCACTTGTTAATAATAGCTATTGTTACAAAGTTTGTATGATTTTCATTTTCTTTTTTATACTTTCATGCAATTAAAAAGCAGAAATTTTCAAATTGGATAAAAGATTTTTTAGAAAAAACTCAAAGATCACATTACCTGTCTCAATACTTATCTAAAAGTACCATAATCAAGAGAGTGTGGTATTAACATAAGGATAAATATATAGGTCAATGGAAGAGAAGAGAGAAGCCAGAAATAGATCCACATATGCGTGGTTAATTGATTTTCAGTAATAATTGTAATTCAATGAGAAAGTAATTCAATGTGACAGGGATTGCATTTTTCAGTAAATATTCCACAACAATTTGACATTTGTGTGCCAAAAAATCATAATGACCTCACGCATACCTCACACCAAATAAAAAATTGAATTTGAAATGGATCATGTCCTTAAATATAAGGTAAGGCTATAAAATTGCAGCAACAGAGAACATAGGAGAAAATCTTTATGACTTAGTTTAAGGAGAAGTGGGGGTTTTTTTTGGACAAAAATGTATGATACATAAAAGTGGTAAATTGGGCTTTAGTGACATTGAAAAAACCCTTGTTCTTAGACTAATACATTAAGAAAACGAGAAGACAAACTGGAGACTCGGTGAAACTATTTGCAAAGCATCTATCTTGTAAAACCCTGTATGAAATGTTTTATATAAAGAACTCCCCAAACTCAACACTAGGGAGACAAAGATTCCTCAAAAATGGGAGGAGTTTTTTTTCACATCCTTCACACACAAAGGATAAAATATCAATGCACGAAAGATGTTTGACATTCTAAGTCATTAAGGAAATGCACAGAGTCACAAGGAGATACCTCTACACATTTACTAGATTGGCTAAAAAGACTGACAATATCAAATGCTGGTAAAGAGATACAGCAACTAGAATTATCAGACCTTGCTGATGGGAATGCACTTTGGAGAAGTTTGCCAGTGTCTTATGAAGTTAAATGTACACTTATCATATGACCTAGAGAACCCTCACTTAAATACACTTAAATGTACCCACACTTAGATATTCATAGCAACTTTATTCATAAGAGCCGAAATGTTGGGGGGGGGATGGAATCTAAATTTCCATCAGTTGATGAACTCACAAACAAATATAGCACATCCATACTGTGGAATACTACTCAGCATTGAAAAGAAAGAACTACCTATATATCTAGCAACATTGATAATTCTCATAAGCATTATACTAAGTGAAAGTTACCAGAAACAAAAAGGTCACATACTGATGAATCCATTTGTATGGAACTGTGGAAAAAGTGAGATTACAGAAACAGAAGTCAGATGAGTTGTTGGCAGAAGGAGAGATGTGGTCAGGGGATAGACTGCAAGATGACAAAATGGACCTTTTTTGTGGGTGATGGAAATCTCCTATATCACAATCATGGCAATGGGTACAGAACTGTATACATTGATCAATTTTATCAAAATCTACATAGAAAAGGGGTGAATTTTATTGTATCATATATTAAATCTCAATTAATCTGACTTAAAAAGAGAAATTTAGTTTTCCGTAATAACCCCTAGTAGTAATGTTGATTCAATAGTAATGAACATTTATCACATTCAGTTTACAAATATACTTCCACATGGTCATCTTGTTGGATACTATCACTGTGAAGGAGGTAATGTTATTACCAGCATTTTTACAAACATAAACATTAAATATTAGAACTTTAAAGTGTTTTTTTGTTGTAGTTGTTTCTGTTTTGTTCTGTTATTTGTTTGTTTCCTCAAAGCATAATGACTGCCGTGGGGAATGGCTAGAGCTCAGATGCAGACCCACTGAGGTTCGTTCAGAAGGATAAAGTGGAAGGAGCATGAATTGTTGAATCCTAAATGTAGGAGTTTAAATTCTGTGCTTCTAAAATATGTGGAAAGGAGTCAGGATAGATAGGTGCGTAGGTAGGTCAGCGAACAGGTAGATAGAGATAAAGATGTCTGTCTTCCTGAGCCACACTTGTTTGAAATTTAATCATCAGAATTACAAGATAACCTTTACAAAATTTCTAACACATATTATGTGTTCTCATTATCAATGCCTTGCCTTCACCTTCCCACCAAATCACTCTTCCACGGACCACTGTTGACCATACTCTCTCTCTTTCTTAATAGCACTGCCCCTCCCAAGTCATCCAGGTCAGGAGTCTGGGAGACACACGGTCTCTACCTCCCACCCTCCGCTAGTGTGCATTTGGTAGTGAGCCTTATAACTATCTTCTGAAACACGTCTTACGTTCCTCCAGTCTTATCCTTAGTCTCTACAACTCCTTTGTTAGAGTTCCCTTTTATTTTTCTTGTAGAGTACTGAAACTGCTCACTACCTAGTCACCTAGACTCCAAACAGTTGTCTCCAATGAGTATTGGAGTGAACATCCTAACACACAGACCCGATCGTCGCCGTCTTACTCAGCATGCCTTGTCAATGCCTCATCTCCTGGCAGTGTGAACGGTGAACCCAGGAGTATTGCAGATGCAACGCTTCCTGATCTGATCCCAGCCTCTTCTGCAGCCTCCACTCCCAACCCCACCCCTCCAGCATCCAGCCCTACAAATCTTGCCATTTACTGCAGTGATACATGCCCATCCGGAGAGATTCCCTTCTCCCCTCTATCCTGGGCTAACCATTCCTGCTCTTCATTTTCAAATATTTTCTCCACCAGAAGGTCTTCTCTGACTAAACAAAACTAGGTCCCTTTGCCCTTTCTCTAGGTTCATATAGCTTCCTGTGCACAATGTTATCACGGAATTTATGACCCTGTGTTCACGTTATTTGTTTTCATATTTACCTGCACCACTGGTCGATGAATGCCTTGAGATTAGGAACAAAATATTTCTCGTGGTTATAACCCCCATCCCTTAGCATAATACATGAGGCAGCATATAGTGAATGAATAAATTCATATATGAAATTCTGCCATCTCTAAGTTTGTTGGGCAAAAACAAAGCTCGTGCACCCATTTTTCCATATTATCTATTTTTTCAACAATTTAGGAAACACCAAGAGGATATTTTCCTATATCATCCTAAGTGTATCCAAAAATACCCAAATACTTTAGTAATACTGAATTTCCAAGAAAGAGGGTCATGACATAGGAAAAAAAACTTGATGTCAGAAGAATTATTACAACTTACAGCTCTGCAAATAGCTAGCTAAGTAACTTGAGTATTTCTGATAGTTTCTTTTATGTTTCATTCTTCTTGTGAACTGAGTGATAATCTCTGACGTTTATTCTAATTCCAAAGTGTGGTCACTCCCTCTATACTTCACGTTCATAAAATCTAATAATCCTCTTCTCTATGACATAGTTTTAATTTCCCTATTCTTTCCCTTGTAGCTTACAAAATCTTTTTTTTTTTTTTTTTGGTAGAATTCCCAGTTACCTGAGATATAAAACCCAGTAATTTACTCTTTGTTGGCTTTCTACATTCTGGTTCCTTCTCTCTCCAGGTCTCTGAGACACTGTTGCTCAATCATTTTCTATACCAATCTCTTGAAGCTGTTACCTCTCTATTTCAGCGAGTCTCCTTTGCCCTCAGATCAAACACCACCTTCCGAATGTTATCTTCTAAATGCTGAGGCTACACCTGTTCTCCCTCCCTTGCCTGGTCTCCTCTTAACCTGCTTCCTCGTGAATCCCCGCTCCCGTCGAGCAGCCTTTTACCCACACTGCCCAGTTCAACCCTGTTCCGTCTTTCGGTTCCGTGAAGTAGTTCAATACCGAGCTCCTTCAAACACCTGTCCTCAATTAACCCCGTTTCTCCTCTGATCTCACTGATCTCCTGAGGAACCTCTTCAACTCAGTGCATGATGTAATGAATAACCTGGATAAATACTCATATTATCAAGTTCATGACACTAAATACAGTCATTCGAAGAAGAAAATTGGTTAGACTAAAATATGAAATATATTTGGAGACACCCCTGCCTTAGTCTCAGTTTTATCCCAGGTGTGTTGGTGCTCTTCCTTGAATCCTCCCCAGGAGAGGGGAAAAGCTGAGAGCTTCCCTGAGGAATGCAACACCAGGCCCACTGAGACACTCAGCTCTCCCAAGGTTCTAGCAGGTCTTCAGATTCTAACAGAATCTTTCCATCTAATTAGCCATCTAATAAAAGTACTGAGTTGACTTGGATGATCTGTATTTTCTAATAAAAAATATGTACAAATTCCAGTTCTCTAATACTTTCATAGAACCTAGGGGAAAAAAATCAACAAATTTAAACCCTTTGGTAATTTGGTCCCAATATAGTCACACATGTTAACAGCTGAAATGGAATTTATATGCTGTCTAGTTTAAACTCATTACTTTAATGATGAAAAAATTGAGACCCATCAAAGGTGAGGACATTCATTGAAGGTCCTACTGCTTTTAGGTGGGAAACCAGTGTTTGGACCTCATTCTCCCAACTCCAAATTCCACCTTCTTCTTTACATTCTGTCCTTTAATATACTCTCAGGACTTAGGAATAATTATCACAACCCTTCTGAAGCTGATGTTTGAATATAGTCCTTCACTAATAGATGGTGACCTGTTCTAGTTAACCAAAAAAAGGTTTATTATATTTATATTTTATTTATTTTGTTATATTTTATTTATAGTTTTATTATAACTAGATACACCAAAGTACGGGGAACACCTCAACATATTCATATTTGTACAATAGGATAGGATTTGTATTAACAAATTATTCTCAATATTTTTCAGCTTTGCCTGTTACCAATCCACTGTTAAGTTTACATAATAAGAGCTAACCTGTTACTATGAAGTAAACAGGTAAGCTGAGCTTTAACTTTTAAGCTCAATATTAAACAGCTAGACTCTTCTTAGGGAAAGTAGCAGTAGTTACAGTACATTTGGAACAGATAAGCTTTGAGTTATAATTGTTCCTCATAGCTATTTGGGTAGAGACATAGCCTCATTGAGTGTTAATTAAATAATCCAGTGCAGCAGTTTGAAGACCTACTCCTCATACAGTTGTTAATTATATACGTAAAATCCACACCAGAAATAATTGCTTTTATATTTTACAGCTGCATCTTCTAGTGATGAAAATTTACTATATTTTTTCTAATATGTCATCTTAAAAAATATGAGTTCTTCGTGATCTTAATCCCTGGTGTTTATCAAATGAAGAAAGCAGAAACTTGGGAATTTATTGCATTTTTAACAGAATTTGTACTTTTACCTTATACTTGTAGCTACTATTCATTGACCGGTTACTGCCAGGCACTTACCAGTTTATGTTGAGTTATTTAGTCCATGAAATAATCTAAATGTTCATTTTGTAGATTAAGAAATTGCTCTAACAACTAGTACTCAACAGCTAGTAATATACTAGCCAGTAAATACTCAAATGGTATTTTTATTTGATGACCCATTTGTCGCTCACACCAAAAGCCCATGACCTGGAAAAGTAAAGTCATGTTAATGTTGTACTATATACGTGTCTGGCACAGTGCCAGGCTGAAGGAACGTAGACGTGAACTTCGTGTCTCATAGTCTTGGTCTTCGCCATGCTCCAAGTTACTCTAGATATGAGCATTTGTCTAAAGCATCTGTTGAGTTTTAATAGTAAGGACACTATAAGAGGGAATTCTTTTAATCCTAAAGAAATAATCAGACTTAGCCAGTAACATTAATGTACAAAAATGTTTAATTTAGCATTATTTGAAATAGTAAAATAGTTTAAACAAAAACAAGGAAAAAATATACATATAATATATCCATAAACATAAAACAGCATTCCACCATTAAAGTATATTATAAAAGAATATTTTATACTAAAGGCATAGTTGTTTTTTCTTTAAAGATTTTACTTATTTATTTATTTATTTATTTTTAAAGATTTTATTTGTTTATTTGACAGGGAGAGACAGCGAGAGAGGGAACACAAGCAGGGGGAGCGGGAGAGGGAGAAGCAGGCTTCCCGCGGAGCAGGGAGCCCGATGTGGGGCTCGATCCCAGGACCCCGGGATCATGACCTGAGCTGCAGGCAGACACTTAATGACTGAGCCACCCAGGCGCCCCAAGGGCATGGTTTTTTAATTCTCAAAAATATTTCTGATTACATATATTGTGCTTGGCACAAGTCAAGCTACTGAATTACAAACCATAAACAGAATAAACAAGCTCTGGCCCTCGTAAGGCTTAACAATTTTCATGGTGAAAACATATAACAAAGATAAACAAGTATAGGGTAAGTGACAAACAAGGTAAGGGGACAGAGAATGATGGGGTTGCTACTATTTAAGGATGTCCAAGGAAGATACAAAAAGCTGTATGAATATCAGAACATTTCAGGGATGCCTGGGTGGCTCAGTCGTTAAGCGTCTGCCTTCGGCTCAGGTCATGATCTCAGGGTCCTGGGATGGAGCCCCGCGTTGGGCTCCCTGCTCAGCGGGGGGTCTGCGTCTCCCTCTGCCCCTCCCCCCAGCTTGTTCTCTTTCTCTCTCTCAAATAAATAAATAAATAAATAAATAAATAAAATTTTTAAAAAAAAGAACATTTCAGACACAGGACATATTACAGTGCAGGGATTGGAATGGGTTTGACATTGATTATAGTTGGCATTCAAAATGAATGGATGAATAAATTAATGACACAATTCACTCATGGTTTGATGTTGAGAGTTGCTAAATTTTATCCATCATCTGTATAGATGTGTATGATGAATTATAGCTAGCCCCAGGCTGAAATTAATTAGCTGAGTGCCTGTCATATACCAGGTATACTAGGTACTTGCCCTAAATTCTTTTAAATTCTTATCACAAATCTACAGATTAGATATTACTCACCTCCTTTTATTGGCAAGGGAACTGAGGAGTAGAAAGGCTTAGATTCTACTAGTAGATGTATAAATCCCAGATTCAAAGTTAGGTCACACGTGTTTCTGATTTAAAACTCACTCTACCTCATCTTACAATTTCTTCCATGATTAATGAAGACGTTTTAATTAAATAAGAAGTTTTTTCATGTTTTCATTAAGCAAAAAGTAAGATTTATCCCAGGTATGGATTTGCAAGAGAGGTCATACATGATCATTTGCTACAGAAACAACATAACTTATTAGAAGTTTGATATATGTAATCTATCACGACTAACACTACCAAGGATGCATGCTCTCAAATATGCCATTTCTAACATAGATATCTAAAAATATGTTTTGTTCCCTAAGGAACTTCAAGAGCTGGGGTTACTGCTTACTTTTGTATTTTTGTATAGCAGATAACTTCACAAAACAGCCTAAAAGAATAATGAAATTTGAGACTTTATAAAGACGTGTAACAGATTTTTTTTTTGAGATGGTCAAATTCACATTTAATTATGTCTTATATAAAAGTCTAAAAAAGTATATGTCTATGGAAGTATAAAGAAGAATGGGGGGGTGCCTGGGTGGCTCAGTTGGTTAAGCGACTGCCTTCGGCTCAGGTCATGATCTTGGAGTCCTGGGATCGAGTCCCGCATCGGGCTCCCTGCTCGGCGGGGAGTCTGCCTCTCCCTCTGACCCTCCCCCCTCTCATGTGCTCTCTCTCTCTCATTCTCACTCTCTCAAATAAATAAATAAATCTTTAAAAAAAAAAGAAGAATGGGTAGTCAATACTGGGACTTGTGTTTTCAGTATATTAAATTTTATATCACCCACATAGCTTGTTACAAGCAAACTAGAAAAGCTGAATAAAATATTAAACCTGCTTGACAGTATTTTTGGTGATAACAAGGCCATGGAGGGGGTAGAATCCTAAGGAAGAGGGGAGTGCGGAAAGCTGAGGCTGATATTCAGCTCTGCTTTTCCCAAAAAGGTGATGGAGAGAGAGATCACATAGCCAAGCAGACATGGGGTGATTTCAAGCTGCTTTGGGGGTAAAGTTGGAATCTGGGACCATCCCTAGTGCTTTTTACTCCTTCAAGTAAACACCTATTTTCATCCGGGATCGTTTCTCTTCTGATGACTTTTTAAAAACACTTCTTAGGGGCGCCTGGGTGGCCCAGTCATTAAGTGTCTGCCTTCAGCTCAGGTCATGATCCTAGGGTCCTGGGATCGAGCCCCCCATCGGGCTCCCTGCTCAGTGGGAAACGTGCTTCTCCCTCTCCCCCTCCCCCTGCTTGTGTTCCCTCTCTCGCTGTGTCTCTCTCTGTCAAATAAATAAAACTTTAAAAAATAAATAAAATAAATAAAAACACTTCTTAGAGTGTAGCTCTGCTGCTGATGAATTCCATCAAATTTTTTATGTCTGAAAACATGTTTTATTTCACCTGTGCTTTTGAAAGCTATCTTCACGGAAGCCTAGCCGGACCGTGTTCTTTGTCCTCACTTTAACGATAACCTAGCGCTGTCTTCTGCTGGGCATGACTTCTACCGGAGATCAGCTCTTGTCATCATCTTTGTTTTCCCGTCCTTAATACGTTCTTTTTCCTTCTGGATGCTTTGAAGAAAGATTTCCTCCTTGTCACTGGTTTTGAACAATTCGATTAGGATGTACCTTGGTGTCTTTTTATTTATGTTCTTTATGGTTGAGTTTCGTTGAATTTCTTGGATTTGTGGAGCTTTGGCTTTATTTTTCATCAAACATAGGATCATTTTGGTCATTTTGACCACCATATGTTCCAGTATTTTTTTCTGCCGCCCCCTCTTTCAGGGACTGCAGCTGCCCCTATATTAGGTTGCTCAAAGTTGTCCTAAACTTGTCTAATGCTCTATTTATTATTTTTAGGGTTTTTTTTGTTGTTTCCTTTGTGTTTCATTTTAGGTAAGCTCCATTGCTCTACCTTCAAGTTTCCCCCTCTGTTCTTGTGCGGCATCTCACCTGCCAGCCTCGCATCCTCTGGATTTTCCAGCTCACACGTCACAGTTTCTATCTGTAGAAACCCACTCTGGGCCTTTTTTTTTTTTTTTTTTTTTTTTTTTTTTTGTCTCTTCCATGCCTCTGTGTAAGTTTTCAAACACACAGAATACACTCATAAGAACTATTTTAATCTGTGTTTCTTCTAATGCAACATCTGTGTCAGTTTGGGTTTCATTGAAAGATTTGTTTCCCCTTATGAGTCCTATTATCCTGCTTATTTGCAAGTCAGATAATTTTTGTTTTATTGTTGCTAGATATTGTGGATTTTACCTTGTTTGGTACTGGGTATTTTTATGTTAAATATTTTGAATTAAAGTATTTGGCACTTCATAGAACATATATGTGTATTCTCTATGTAGAATAAGTAGAATATATTCTATGTGCATATACTCTAGTATACATGTTCTTGAGCTTTGGTCTATAATGTAATTAAGTTACTCAAGAGATAATTTTCTCTTATCAGGTCCTACTTTGAAGATTCGTAGGGGAGTATGGAGCAGTGCTCAGTGGAGGCTACTAATTCCCCACTGCTTAGAAAAGATCCTCTGCTCACCCTGTGCCGTGCCCGGTGAATCATGAGGTTTTCCAGTTTGGCAGGGGGATAGGGCAGCTCTCCAGGCCTCCTGTGGGCACCGAGTACTCACCTCTCACCTCTCGGATCCTTTAGGGTGTTGTGCTTACTTTCCAAGCCCCGGGTCACTTCCCCCAACACATCTCCTATCACTGGTGCACACGATCATTACGGGGCTGAACTCCGGAGGGGATTTCTCTCAGGGTCTCTGGAGCTCTTTCTGCAGGAAGTGCAGTCCCCTCGGATGCTCTGACAAATTCTAGCAGCCTCAGGCTCCCTGGATTGCAGATCTTCCATTCAGGGGGTCCCCTGAGAAGTGACTGGGACCGCCCAGCTAGCACCACCACCTGCAACCTTATTTGGTACACTAACCTAGGCAAAGATCCAATCTCAGTCACTTCCCGTGTTTCCAGGATCATTGTCTTCATCACCAGAAACCCAGGGTTTTGTAAACCATCATTTTAGATATTTTATGTATTTTTAGTTGTTTCAGGGGGAGAGTGTGGCTGTTGTTTATCCCGCTTGGCCAGACGTGAAAGTCTTCTGATAGGAGTTCAAACGAAGTTTAAATACATCAACCAAGATCCACTGTTTTCCAAATCTCATGCTGATTACTCTTCCTACAAAATAAGTTTAGTAAAGGAGACTCTCCAGTGTATATTTCTCTTCAGAAACACCTTTGTATGTTTCCTGGGTGTTGTTCAGATGGAGCTTCGTGTGGCTTCCTAACCTCAGAACGTGCTGCGCTCATACCCACCCAGTCTTACTGGCTTCATGGTTTGTTTGTTTGTTTTAACTCATTTTAAATTGATAAAATTTGAGCCACTAACCAGGACATGGGGATTGCTTTGCCTGCCAGTTTGTCACAGGAGGATAGAGCCTGGGGTGTGGGGGGATGGGTTAGCCTGGTGATGGGTATTAAAGAGGGCACGTTCTGCGTGGAGCACTGGGTGTTATGCACAAACAATGAATCATGGAACACTACATCAAAAACTAATGATGTAATAATGTATGGAGAATAGAGCCTTTACCCAAAGCTCATAAGAAAAAACAGGTTTTTTTCTTTGCCCCCTAAACTGGCAATTCTTTCACTGGAACTCAGATGTTTTAGGCTTATTCATTGGTCTAATTTCCTTCTTTCCTTCACTTGTTGAGTCCCCTGACCTCTGCCTGTGCACGTGTGTGTGTGTGTGTGTGTGTGTGTGTGCGCGCGTGTGTGTGTTAAAAGTGTAAGTCACTCATTTTTAAAACCCTTTTTCTGTGTATTTAAACACTCACTCTCCCTAAACCCCTTTTTTGCTTTTGTCTGGCATTTCTAGGTTTTTACAGTAGAAAGGTATTTGCAATTAATTTAATTAGTTCTAAAAATAAGAGACCGTGCTTTATATTTTCACGTATAGATATTTTGTTTAATTTGAATCTACTGAATATAAAGTGTCAGTACGTATCAGTCAGGAATGATAATAAGTATCCTCACAACAAAATTTTAAGAAATTCCAAAATCGGGCGCCTGGGTGGCTCAGTTGGTGAAGCGACTGCCTTCGGCTCAGGTCATGATCCTAGAGTCCTGGGATCGAGTCCCCATCAGGCTCCCTGCTCAGCGGGGAGTCTGCATCTCCCTCTGACCCTCCTCCCTCTCGTGCTATCTCTCATTCTCTCTCTCTCTCAAATAAATAAATAAAATCTTAAAAAAAAAGAAATTCCAAAATAATAGTGACACAAAGCCTACTGCCTAAGTTCATAAGCACAGAAGTGTGTCTCTTTGGTTCATGTGTATGTGTGTAAGTGTGTGAAAGCATCTATGAAATGAGACTTTTGAAATTTTAATTAAGAAGAATAGGGGAAAAAATTCAGTGAGAAGTCATAAAAGTAAGTTAAGAAAGGAAAAGATTGAACTAATTTTGATGATCTTGCCAAAGTTTCATTTTTAGCCTCGGCTTAGCAAAAGCCCAAAGAATACAATTAACTGTTGAAAATAAGTCAGGGGTCCCTGGGTGGCTCAGTCGGTTAAGCATCTGCCTTCTGCTCGGGTCATGATCCTGGGGTCCTGGGATCGAGCCCTGCTCAGTGGGGAGTCTGCTTCTCCCTTTCCCTCTGCCCGGCCCCCCCTCTCATGCAGTCTCCCTTGCTGTCTCTCTCAGATAAATAAAACCTTTTAAAAAAAGAAAAGAAATCAAAATGATATTCAATATATTAATAAAATGATGTGCATCATTTCTAAATGGAAGCTGGAGACATAGAAACTGAAGCCAGGAAGTAAAAGAGATCCTAACCTTAGAGAAATACCGTCTAATGAGGAGTAGAAGAAATATGATTTGAAGTAGAGACATGAAACATAGTAAGACTGGAGAAAAAGCATCTCTGTGGTAATAGACCACCAGGGGAAAAAAATTTGGATAAAAGGTATTTGATAAATTTTGTCTAGTGATTAAAAAAGGCACAGCATGAGGCATTTCTAAAAGTGAGCAATAAACCATTCAGGGTCTTACAGTTGAACAATGCAGGGTTTTGGTAAAGAAGAGAATCACAAATCAATCAACTTTTTATAAAAGGTGTAGATGTTATGATAGCCTCTGTAACTAGAAAGATAACACTTGAATTTCGGGTTTGAAAATATATTTGAAATCGATATGCTTACTTCTACACGCAATATGGCCACATAGTAATTTTTGTCTGTAATATTTACATGTAACAGTCATGTCTGCAGGATTCTCAGCTCTCTTGTTTTCTCTAAAAAGCCATCATCGAGAGAAAGTTTTCCATATGATTTTCAAGTTATTATAGGTATAATCACCTGTGGGTTCCAAGCTCTTTTATGGCTCCCCTAGAACTGAGTACAAAGTAATTCTGACACAAGACTTAATAGATGACATTTGCTTTACTATTTTCAGTGGAATTTGATATCACACAAGTGCTACTGACATTTCTGAAAAATATCTCGCAGACACACAAATTCATTAAATCCTAATAAACCAAATAAAAGCAATAATGTAAAAAAAGAAAAGGAAATATTGTCCTTCAATAACGACATAGAAAATAAAACTGTGTATATTGAATGTAAATATGTTGTTAAAGTTCTTTTTTAGAGTTAAGACTTAGCTATCATGCGAGCCCTAATAATATCTGAGTCTTTACAGTTCATATTCTCACCAAGCAAGTTTGCTTCCAGGAATGTGCTTTAAAAAAGTAATCGACGATTGCACTATCTGTGTAAGATGATATTCTGTTTCATACAGTAATATTTATAATAACAATTTTGAAGATAACCTCAATATTAGAAATTTCAAATGAGGGGCGCCTGGGTGGCTCAGTCCATTAAGCGTCTGCCTTCAGCTCAGGTCATGATCCCAGGGTCCTGGGATCGAGCCCCTTGTTGGGTTCCCTGCTCAGTGGGGAGTCTACTTCTCGCTCTCCATCTACCATTCCCGCTGCTAGTGCTCTCTCACTCTCTTATTCTCTCACTTTCTTTCTCTCTCAAATAAATAAATAAAATCTTTTAAAAAAAAGAAATTTCAAATGATTAAAAATTATGGAGACAGAAGGGCACTTCAGGGCAATGGGAGGCACACAGGTAAGGTGTCATAGCAGGAAGGGCAGTCCATTGGAGGCCAAGCCTAGGCCAGGAGGGCATCTGGATTGGCAGTGACCTGGAGCAGCCAGGAGTTAGACTACACAGAATGCCTTAGACCTGAGCATGCTGGGGCCCTCCCTGGGCATGCATTTCAGGGGACCAGCCCTTTGGAGTGTCTTTCTTTGCAGTGCCATCCAGACAGGAGCTCCAAGTCTAGACCAGGACTCATGTAGGCCCATCCCTGTTTCTCCCCTTAGGGACATTCTCTAACCTTCTGTTCCTCCCTCATCCTACATGAGATGGACCAGATGTCCCAAGGACCAAAAGGACTCATGCCTATGGGGTTGTCCCTGGATCCTATAGCCTCTCCATAGTTTCGGGAGAGCAGTTGGTGAGAGGATTGCTTCCATAGGGCCATATTCCTTTCAAGGAATGGGGGAGATTTATGTGTGAGAGAGATGCTGACTTGCAAAGTTCTACATTTAGAACCAAGCAGAGTTCAGGGCTCTGGGCAACCGACAGTTAAAGGCTTCAGCGAAATGTGTGGTAGTAGACTGGCTCTTGCCCTTTTGCCTTCTGATCACTGTCGTGCCTCTGATCTCCAGCACTTGAAGGCTGTGCAGAGTCCACCACCACTGGTACCATTTGGTAGCTTCCTCATCACCTGTCAGGCATTCCTCCAGGAGAGTCTCAACCTGTTTTCTCCAAAGGCATTCATGACCATCAAGTCTTTCCAATCCATGTGCTCTCTTACTGTTGAATGATGAGATGTCATGCTTTTCCTGGTTGGTCTTTGGACATAGAAAGTGAGAGATAGACATTCCTTGTCCAAGTGGGACCATTCTTCTTGCTCTGTCCAGGACCCCTCACCTATAACATTGAAAGAGATTTTATTCTAAGATTGCAATGATTACAGCCTACAGAGTTCAAGAGAAGGATATGTTGTTCTATATTTTTACTAGAAAATTCATATGATCAATTTTACATGACCATTAAATGAGTAATTGTTTCCATTTTTTCCTGTACACTCAGGGGTAAGACTAGCATTTATGGGCCCATTCTATGAAACATAGTGACAAACCTTGAGAGGGTCCTTAGAAACCAATATTCAGGTTGGCTATACAGTGTCATTAGAAATTATAGAATCAGCAATAAATAACTTATTAAGACACTGCAGTAACAAGATCATCTATATTGCTTTAATATAAACAGGTTCAGAAGACCCTACTGTTAGTACTAACAACATTGTTCCATTTTCCTTTTTATTGACAATAAACAAAAGGAAAAGCTGGGTCTTGCTTGTGAACAGGATAGGCAATGTAAAGAATATCTGCATGCACTGATTTGACAATAAACAAATACATATATGCTTCTACCCATTTTTCTAAATCTTCATTGATATGTCTCTATACCTTACATGAATCTATGAATTTTCTGGATAATTTAAATCATATTATTTATATAGACAGAAGGTCTACATAAATATTTTTCTGGGTCCCCACAAAACCTATTGGTGGCCTTGTGGCTATGCACAGAGCATTAAGCAAATAAGAAACTATACCGAATACAATGGAATCCAGGCTTCTTATTCTTGGAAAAGGGTGCTAAATATATGGAAAGAGAAAAATCTATAATGAACCCTGTAGTCTTGAATTAGAATTTGTGGTGCTGTATAATCTCATAGGTTTCAGTGTATAGAGAGAGAAATGTGAATTGGATAGAGAGATAGATGTTTATAATAGATGTAAATGTGTTATGTATTATGGTTCTGTACATTGTGAAAGGCTCTGAGAAATAATGCACCAGTAGCAATGAGCATGCCTAGAGCATAGATCTTGGTTGCTAATTATGCTTAGCAGTTAAATAATCTAGAGCTCCTTGAAAAATGATTGATTCAGACCTGGGGCGAAGAATGTTCCAGATTGTGCCCAAAGTAAAAAAGTACTCAGTAATGATGAGGACATGACAAAAAGACAGAGAGGTTAGATTAAAGGTGTTCCTAACAGCCAACAATTTGAGCAGAAAATATGTAATGACAATAATGGATTATAACACATTTAACAAATAAGGTATGTAAATAAGTGAATAAATATGTAAGTAAGTAAATAACTAGGAGAGACTACTACATCTCATAGTAAAATGCCATAAATGTAGAAAGAACAGTGGAATCAGACTATTACTATGTGGCAATCATCATAGTAAAATTCTAGGCAAAATAAAACCATCAGTGGAGGCCACGGTCAGGGTATCAGTAATGGGACAAATGAACATTGTGTGTCACAGTGGAGGGAACAATGAAAGAATGCTCATCTGTGATATTCTAGACAAATGTGCATGATCTGGGTCCAGTCATGAGGAGCATTGAACAAAACCACTTGGTTGACAGCAACATAATGGGAGACTATTCTTGAAGTAAGTTTTCGAGTTATGTGAAGTTATCCTCTCCATAAAGAAAAACAGGAGAAAAATGGATCGTAGTCCATGTTGTGACTTTTGCTGTCAGCTTCTCTGTTTTTTTTTTTCTTTTATGCTTTGATTTTTTGGGGATGTAGACAGTCTCTTTCTCTTAGAGCCAAGCTCTTTTGTTAATATGTCCATCCATCTTTTTCTTTTTCAAATCTACTGTTACTGTGTTATAGTATCCTGTTAGGAGTTAATAAATATTCTCCTATCCAACTAAGCAATGTCTGCAATGATCATTCTTCAGGGGATCAAAGCAATTTTGATCTGACTGGATGATATCTGATATCAACAGGTCCAAATCAGGTTCTACTGAGTCAGAATAGGAGTTCAAGTTTCTATCTCCTACTGAAGAGGAAGCAGGACAGTCATCTGAGTGGACATCATGTAGATCACCAGAGATCTTTCCCAGGAAATAACAAAGACCCAGAAAGTTATCCATGTTAGGAGAAACAAAATAGGATTGACAAGATAATTCTATGGCATTATTTCCGTAATTTAACATGCAAAGATTCATCATCAAGGAGCTTGATAACAATGTAGCTTCACTGGGCCCCACCTCCGGAGATTTTGATCCCACAGGCCTTGTGTGCAGAAGAGTGTCATTATTAGTAAGCTCTTGGGTGACTTTTGTTCTCACATTCAGTTATAGAACCAAAACCGTAACAATATCTTGCAAAACCCATCCAGCAATTGTTAATAATGCCAACTTTCCTTATCTTTGTAATTTCCGGGAAGAATCTCTGACACTTTGCATAGTTTCCACTCAACTAAATACTCTGCTTCCTCACCAGTACTGGGTGGGCAGTAATGGACCATGCTTTGAAAAGCGATCCGTTGGGCCCGATTTAAAGCTGGTTTCTGAGCAATGAATATATGAGATCAAGTGTAAACTACTCTGTATGGCCTCCTATTGGCGTGACGTCCCCCAGACTACCTCTGACATCTGGTCTCAGGAAAACAATCTCTGAGAGTCCCTCCCTTGCAAGACTCCTTACCCCACCCTTGGGCCCTCCCTTGGCCCCTTCTCAACTATTTTCTACCACATCAGCACACCAGATTTTACTCAAGTGTTTCACAAAATTGGAAGTCTTCACCTCTCTGATAACAGGACCTATGACAGTGCCTGAGACATACCAGATGCCCCCCGATTGTATGTTAAACTACAAGAACCATTCATGTGCCCTTGTATTTGTTTTATATCATTGCATAACAGGTCACACAAAGGGAGCCTAAAATAAACACAGTCTCCATGGGGATTGTGCATACTTTAGCTGAGTCCTCTGTTCAGGGTCTCATAAGGCTGAAATCATGATGTTGACTGAGGCTTTATCTGGAAACTCAACTAGGGAAAAGTGCACTACCAAGCTCCCTTAAGTAGTTGGGAAATTCATTTTCTTGCAGTTGTATGACTGAGGCCCATGTGTTCTTGGGTCTGGGTCTGCACTCAGTTGTTGGTGGCCAATCTCTGTCCTTGCCACAGAGCCCCCTTCATTAGCCTTTCTCTTATATGGGTATACCCTGGAGATATTGAGGTTCATTGAGTATCCCAATAAAACAAGTCAAATGAAGGTTTTCATTTCCCAGCAATAGAAAAGTTATGTATACCTACTATAGTGTAGTCAATTAAATCTTCAATAGTTGGTCTAAATAACAATGTACCTTAATTTAAAAAATACCTTATTACTAAAAAATTCAAACCATCATCTGAGCTTTCAGCAAGTCAATCACTGATGACAGATCGTCATAAGAAATAAGAAATAATAATGAAAACATTTGAAATGAAGAGAATTGCCAAAATGTAACCCAAAGACATGAAGTGAGCAAATGTAGTTGGAAAAATCACAATGATAGACTTGCTTCACTGCAGAGTTCCATAAACCTTCAGTGTGTAAAAATTGCAGTATCTGCACAATGACATAATAAAGTAAAGCACAATAAAATGAGATATGCTTATATTTTGAATCTCCCTAATTTCTTTTTTCTATAATCTCCAGAACCTCTTTAAAAAGGAATCAGCTGATTAGGCCAGGTCCACCTACACTTAAGGGATGGGGATTATAAAAGTTGTTCATGCCAGGGGTCACTATTCCCAGGGGCTGTTTGAGAATTTTGCCTGGCGCAAACCTTACTAGATGAAGTTCTCAGAGTATTCATTCCAATTTTTAGGTTGCCCAGTTTTATATGGAAGCTCAACAGTTCCACACTCTTATCTATCATGTGTAGTCAAGAAAAACAGTCACAATGGCAATATGATCAGTGGATTATTTCCTAAGTGAATTTTCTCTACGTAGAACTAAAAAACCTCAAAGTCTAGCACTATAGCAACAATGGCAGAAAGAAGAGAGTGACCGCTAAACACACACACGCACGTGCACACACACATGCACATGCACGCACGCACACGCGCGTGCGCGCACACACACACACACACACACACACACATATATATATATACACACACATTTTTTTTACCTTAGATGAAGTAGTGGGAGGAAACATTTACCCTTGCCTGAACTTGTGTAGGTGATAATCAACTAACTTAGAAGGAGTGCTTGCTTTGACCACGCACTGTGCCAATATACACATCATGTGATCCCATCTTAAATAAATCACATGAAGTTTACTATTACTGTCCCCCTTATACCAAAGATGAAATCTAAGCTAAGAGAGGTATTGGATATATATTTTGATTCTTTTCCAATAAATATCTATCCTTTTTAAAATATATATATATATATATATATATATATATCTGACTCATTTTGAATTGAGTTTCTATCCATATATCTGTTCTTTATTACGTTCCTTGATCTTTTCACAGCTCACATTCGAGGTTATGTGTTAAAGAGATTAAAATAAAAATTATTTTCTTACTGTGTTTGTCCATAAATCCATGTTTTAAAATGGACTATTCTTTCAGCTCTAGCAATATACAATTGAAGGTGAACTTTGCAGAAGAATAAAGACATCGTTTGGTTTTCTAAGACACAGTAATGCATTCACTATGACACAAAAGAATTCATAGCTGCTGACCACTCTTAAATTCTCAGAGAAATGTTTAAGCCCAGATTAATTAGACAAGTTAATAATGTTTCCTTAAATTGAAACACTAAATTCTGAGTGTGTATAATTAACTCTACATAATTAGTTTTCCAAAAGTAAGCAATTGGATTCTGCTTTTATAAGTGTGCTTGTGAGTACAAATATAGAAAAAGCATTGTTAATAAATATAAAGGAGCATACAAAAATAATTTTTCTTAGGTTGTATATTAGCATAAATAGACATAGAAGTGAATGATATTTTATTTTACATATAAGAAATTTCAAAGTACTTCTTTGGACAAAAATATATTTATGTTAAATTTAGTGAGAAATACTTTGCACTTAATGTGTATATAAAAAACTTTACATGAGCTAAGTCCAACAAGAGAAATAAAAATAGGAAAATATATGAATTGGGACCCCATTACACTTCCTATTATGAAGAATTATTTATAAAATTAGTAAGATTTCTATTTCAACATTGCCGGTATCAGTAGAGGAGAGTATACAAAATGTTTTGGCTAAACTTTTATTCCTTTAATGAACATAACATAAATGGAAATAGAATCTCAATTCCAGGGATTTCAGGAAAAGTTTACTGAAACAAATTTCTGGATTGAGATAAACCAAAGATTACTTAAGTGTATGCAAAGCATAAACTGTAGTCTTTTAATTTAAAGCTGATAAATTTTGGATACTCAGATCATTACATTTTCCTCCTACCAAAACTTTGTTAAACAGATTTTGATTTGTTTGGTTTTGGTTACCGTGACATGTACATTATTTTTGTAAAGCATGATAAAAAGTAGGCCAATTTTTGCTGATGTCTGCTCTCTTAACAACTCTTCATGATTTCTTATAACTCAGAAAAGTATTTCTTTGATTAAATGAGCAAGTTTCAGTTATCCTCAGATATATTTTGGGGACCTATGGATGTAAGCTAAGTGCGGCATATTTGCTTAATCCTTTGTGTAAGGCTTAGTCTGCATTTTCTATTTATTCATTCAACAAATATAGACAATTGTGCTGCATTATGGAAAATGCTAGAACCATAAAAAAAACAGTTTGCTTCTTGTCACCAAGACTTTACTCTTTAACGGTCTGCAGGTCTGTTACAAATGGAGAGATGCTTCTACCAGGTGACATAATAATTCCCCTGACATGAGCGTTGAGACTGCCTTTCAGCTACTCTGGGCTCCTCCTGAGCCTGACTAAACAGGCTAGGCAGTGATCTGGGAGAACTGATCTGATCAAATCAAAATTGAGTTGACTACACAATGGGTAAGAAGGAGTATGCTGGAAGGCAGGAGATCCTCCAGTATGTGCTTTATTCATCCATATCATGTAATTAAAGTCAATAGAAAATGGAATAATACTAACCTAAGCAAATCTAAGCAATCCAAACCTTCAGGAATGAAGTTCTGGGTCACCTCACCAGGCAAAGAACCACAACCAACTGAGCTCCTCACTAGGGGAAAAAGGAATATGGAATGGGTAGTTGAAAGATGTAGTTAGAAGAAGAGCGATAATCATGTGACTGGTTACAGAAATGGGAACTCTAACTGGATTATTTCTTCTTTATTTCAATATGATTTTGTTTGTATCACTTTTTTGTTTATTGTTGCTTTTCTTTTTATCATCTGATGTAATAAGTGACAGGATCTCACGGGGGGGAATATGAATCAATAGGAGGAAGAATTAGCATCACCCAAAGACAAACGAAGGATTTTTTTATACTTTTCTGGGCAACAACTTAGGATGTTTTGCTGTTCTACACTGGAATTAATTAACTTCTGTTTTCCCCGTTATCAAATTCCTCATTTTTCTTTAGATCTGTCCTAGCAGTTTTCCCAGTCTGCCTTAGAAATTCTCACGCACCCATCTCAGTATCTGTTGTGTCCTGGGATTTACAGGAACTAGGTCTTGCTTATCTTTGTTATCCTCACAGTGACTGGCATAATTCCATCTAGGGTAGGTGTTCAGTTAGCGTTTGTTATAGGGAAACATTTAACATTTAAATTGCCAGCATCTGTATACATCATTGATTTAAATTAATCTAATCAGCAACTTGTATTTCAGGATTTTTTTTTTTTTTACTGTTTAGTCACATTATGTTATCAACCATTATTAAATGGTGATCAGATTCTAGAATGTGAATGTTGGATAAATATAAAACTTCTATATCATAAGAATTAATTTATGAACAAATGTTGAGTTTTGTCTGTACTTTAAATTTATTTTTTTTGCTTACATGACAGGAATATTTGTTGAAGGTTGAAGATATTGAATTCGGGTGATTTTCTTTGACTCATAGCACTAGATAGGGATTTAAAATAAATCCTTAAAACATAGAGTTCCTGATCATTGCACAATACTTCTGGAAGGTGGTTAGAGATGCACCATACACGTAGTTGTTCTGAGCAGGAGGGGTGGGGATAGCACTCTTGGCGGTCATTGAGACCTAGTGGTCTGCACTAAACCCTTATTTGGGCTCATCGCTGTTTGGGGATATCCAGTATCTTGGAAAGTTTTATAACCAGGACTCATGGCCAAATAAAATGAATTTACTTGAAAATGATCATCAATGGATAAATTTATTATATGACTTGAATTAATAAATGCCCAATTTCTTTTCTGCAAGTTGGAAGACCCCCTTACCCAACTGAGAGACCTAACATCCTTAAGATGAAATCAAGGTACTTTATGCACTCAAATGTACCAGTTTTGCCTTAGGTAAGATTCCCTAGATGTGGGGTCTGAGCAAGGTTTTGGGCACATGTGATTTACTGGGGGAGTGGTCTCAGAAGAAAGGGATTGAAAGAAGCCTGATAGAGCAGGAGAAGCAGATAAGCAAGGGTGTGGGCTTACTTGGAGTCTGGAGCGTAAGTGGCGCCCACTTAATGTTGGGGGCTTGCCATCGGTGTGCCCCTCCCATCTGTTTTTCACTTTCTACAGACTGTCCAGGGGCTGGTGGCAGGAGATTGTTGAATGGGCTGAAAATGTGGGCTGGTTCATATCCTCTAGGAATCAGACACCAAGATGGGACCAGCCATGCAAGATAAATACTGGGGAGGGAAAGAGTGAGGGAAAATAGGAAGGGGGTGCTGACCTTTGTGAAAAAGGAGGCCAGGAAGGAAGATGGGGAGACATGCGACAACTAAATGCAACATCCACTGAAGCAGACAAAGGTCATTCGGTCAAAAACTTCAGTGTAATTAGTTTTCTGTGGCTGTTGTAACAAATGACCATAAACTTGGTGGCTTAAAATAGCACACATTTATTTTTCTTACAGTTCCCTAGTTCAGAAGTCCAAAATGAGCCTCACTGAACTGAAACCAAGGTGTTGGCGGGGCTGCGTTCTCTCCCGGAGGCTCTCAGGGAGGCTCCATTTGCTCATCTTTTCCAGGCTTCAGAGATTGGCAGCTTCCCACAGCCTGTACTCCTCTTCTATCCTCACAGCCAAAAATGGGGGGGTTGGGTGCTCACATTGCATCCAGTTGCTTCCCTCTTCCCCATTTTAGGGACCTCATAACTACCCTGAGCTCACCAGGAGAATCCAGAACAGCTCTATTTTAAGATTAGCCTATCAGCAGCCTCCATTCCTTCTGCAACCTGATTTCCTCTTTGCCATAATACCCTAACATAACTACAGTTTCAAGGGGATGGAATGTGTACGTTTCTGGGGGCCATCAGCCTGCAGACAACACTGAGTTCTAAAGAAGGTAGAGACTTCAGTGAATATTAAGGTATCAATATTGATTCATTAATTGAGACAAATATACCCTACAAATGCAAGGCGTTAATAATAGGGGAGGCTAAGTGCTGGATAACAGGAATTCTCTGTACATTTCACAATTTTCTCTGTATCTAAAATTATTCTAAAATAAAACATTGATTTTTTTAAAGGAGTACATTAAAAAGATCTTTTTTTTTACTTTTAGTTTTTATTTTACCAAATTAAGTGACATATTTGGTTTGTTTCACTTGTATTGTCAAAGCATAGGAAAGTTTAAGAAGAGTGTTTACAAATCAGGATTATTCAAAGAAATACCAAGTTGGTGAGGATGTAGAAATGGTGCCACATAGGGACTGGTGATGTAATTGATGTAAGTGGAATTTCTTAGCATGGAAGAAATGCAAAGAAAATATTTTAATCATTAGAGTTGACATACAATCGGGATGGAGTACTTTTTACAACATTGAATTCCATTTGTAAGAATATTGAGTTAGGACATCCCTACATTAAATGGACAGTTGAATATACTCTCTTCTGTGGTCAAACATAAGAGTATTTTTATTTTTTTTAAATATGATAGGAAAAGAGGAATTATAATATATCACTAACTTTCAGGGGGGAAAAAACCCCAAGTTCTTTAGAAATATACTTGCAAGCCTATATAATACTCCATTACAGAATGACAAAGAAATGGGTTTTGGACTTCACCACAATGTGTTACTCTCAATTACATCCCAGTAAACAGAAACATCTGTCTGTGATGTAAACAGTTTGTTTTGAGAGGACTCATCTTGCACTAGCAGAGCATAGGATTTAATATTCATTAGGGACATGCAAATTTTAAGGTTTTGCTTTCTTCCTATTCTCAGAGGTACTGATTATATAGTAAGAGTTGAATGATTCTAGTTTCCAGTTTCATAAATTAGAAGCTGCCACATGTACTCTTACTAAGAATTTGTTTGAAATCTAGTAAACCAATGGAGCCATCTCACCTTTTCCTCCAATAATGACAGGGATGGCGACACAGGTGGATACACACACACAAAATATTAGATGATAATAGAGTATAAGTCCCAGAGCATCTTAACCCTGGGTCTTTTTCTTAGATGAAAACAAGCAGAAGGGTTCAATGCCAGAATCCGAGGGCTAAGTGGGGATGAGGAGAGCCTGCTAAGAAAAGTTGAAAAGGTATTGGAGAACCTGAGTCCGGTCTGTGCAGCAAAGGCGGTATATCCTGCTCAGCAGAATTCAGAATGCCCGTCGGAAGGCCCCTGATTGCTGTGAAGGTCTAGGACAGAGTCAGATTAGATTGGAGGAGCATTCTGCTCAGCACCATTGGCCACACCTTTCAGAGCATCAGGGTGCGCGGCAGCATAATGGGCAGGGATCTTATGCGAGTCAGTCACCAAGGAAACCAAGTCTGCATATCAATGAAGCAAGATATTATAATCAGGACCAACACCACGGTTGTCTGCCTTCAGCAGCATAATCATCAGGTAGTTGAATTTGAAAGTGGATGCACGTTGCAAAGGCAAGGCTCCCTAGTTACAGACCTTCATGCCTAGAAAATATGAACTATCAAAGACACAGGCAGAGAAATGCTTGGATCAGGCTGGCTTGGTACTACTCTAAGCCACATACAAGACTATATTTCTGATATTTATTCCTTCCGTAGTAAAAATATTCTTTCTTCAAAAGGACTCTCACTTTCATGAAGATCTTCCTTTCCTCCTCCAGAATAGAATCTGAAACATTTATTTTTACTAGGTTTTGAAAACCAAAAACATGATTAAAATGACATTTACCATGAAGCAATTTGTGTTTTATTAGGTCACATAAAAATATTAATGAATTTTGTTTAAATAAGCAAGGGTGCAAAAAAGCATCTGATGAGCAGTAAGCTTTTCCTTTCATCAGTAAACTAATTTACTGTCCTTGTTCGATTAAATGAGGTCTGCAGAGTCATACTCTGTATTATTTACTTTACACCTAAACACATGTAATGCTCATTAAATTAGAGAATGATTGGAAAATTGCTTTTGTATAACCTGGGATTAATTAATGTTGTATGATTCTTGTACTTTCACTTTCCAGAACTCCTCTATTTGTTCAAAAAAATATACACCCCTAACTCTGCTTACTACTAGCCCAAGCCAGAGCCTAGGTACGCTTCAAAAAGAGTTATCATACATCAGTGGAGCTCTTAGGAAGCAAATACTGAAGGTTGTCCTCCCTTGATGTCCTCAACAGGTCTTCTTCTGCTCCCCTTGTTCCTAACAGACCCACTGAGCTAATGCCCAGGATCTAAACTCTCTGAGATTACCATATGGCTAATCCTGCAATAGGCTTTTCACTGAGATGACTTGAACCCCCACTCCCAAGTGCTCATCAATCATATCTAATATCTTCTCCTATGCCCACTAACATCTCAAATTCTTATATGACTCAAAATTTTCATCATCCTGGGTTGCCTACATTAGCTGTTGAATAATACCTTTTAACAAATTGCCTAAGTAAGAGACCTCAGTTACATGTCATTCTTCCTTCTCCCTAAATTCCTACAGTTAACAAAGATTTAAGAAGAAAAAGCAATGACATTTGGTGGCAGTGTTAGGAACCTAAGAAGCATGCAGTACACGTTAAGTTCTAGCAATCATAGATGGATGCTTGTAAGATACGTGCAGTAGTTATAATCAGGAAAGCAGCCTAAAATGTGAAGGAATCAAGGGGGCCAAGAGAGGTCAAGTGACGTCTGTAAGTGACTACTTTGAATGGCACTGTTAAAATATACCTGTCAGCTAGATTTCTACTTTAGGAAGGCATACCATTGACAGTGTCTCTGATAGGCAATCACCACCACTTAAGGTCTTCCATCGTGGGGGAAGAAGCTGTTGTTTCATAAGCCATCTTATTTTCTTATTTTGGTATTATTCACTCTCTTTTAGCTCATTTTCTGGCTCACATTTCATTCTGGAATTAAAAGTCTGATATGGCTCTGACCTTTCCTTAAATAATATATGGGAGGATGAAAATTAAATTCACATCAGAAGAGGAAGGGCTCTGAATGAGATTGAGCATACCACTCTGTAAGCTTTTTTTAAATTAATGAACAACTCACAGAAACAAACAAACAAAAACAGCAAACATGCCTGTTTCAAACTTCACACTATATAGAGAAAGGGTCATCCATTACTACAGACCTTGGATGGCATTTGCTGCCTTCCACATGTTTTATTATACCATGCAATCATCATGGCTATGGCAGCTTACTCAACACAATGTACCTGTCTCACTTCTTTTTAGCATCTTATTCACTTTGGATGGAAACCGTCCTGATGTTTCACAGACATTCATGCATGCCAACATTTACAGGATCCTATGCCTGTTGGGGAAGAATTCTCAAACAGGAAGCATTCACCATACATGCTTATGCATTCAGTGATTTTTGTTGATGTGAAATTAGAAAGAGTGATCATGCTTGGACTTGTTGTTATTGAACAATATTATCAAACGCTTGAACAGAAACTATTAGACAGCTGTTGGATGTCCTGCGGAGAATCAGTGAAAACATTTATTTTACTTGACATAATTCCTTGCATCTTCTTTTGCAAAAAAAAAATAGCAGTACATTTGATTATTCTTCATTGTATTCACAGTGCCATGTTTATGTATTCTTTTTTTAGTGGAGTTTTTTTTTATTTTATAATGAGAAAGGAGATAAAAATCCGCCTTCATTTTGTCCTAAAACATAAAAAGAACAGAACATATCCATTTTCCTATTTTCTCTCTTGATGTTCTCCTTTCCTCCTCCAGAAATTTTTGCTTGAAAGGCTAGCTAAAATACATGTTTTTGATGCACAAAGATATTGACTATACCATATTACTGTATTTGTTGGTAGGTATGGAGATTATAGAGGGCAACAGGAATTCTTCATACAATACATATGTCTGAAGTGTTTATAATGCTTGTCTCTGCTTCACTTTACTCAGAACTCAGGCCAGAAAAGGGTGGGCATTGTTTGAAACCACTACATGCCAAACTAACCACACACGTGCCTGGGGCAAAAGGTTACAGTTGGAATATACAATAGAACCCCTGAAACCTGTAAGCAAATGCAGAAGAGAGTTTCTTTGAGTAATGTGGACTTTCAAAAGCATTCAGGTATATTAGAGAATTTGAAAGGACATGTGCATTCCCAGGGTAAGATACACAATAAGACACAAACTGAGATGATTCTTATCTTTCACCTCAGCTGATCCCTAGATTCAGAGTCTGGGTAAGCATCGAATGAATGCCCTGACAGTAAGCCGATCTACATAGACTGGCAGAGATGTCTGTTTCTTTGTTTGTAATTTATTTTTTAGCGTTTAACTTTCAAAGAAATACTGAAAATACTAGCTAAACACAAGTTAAGGAACAGAGATTTCAGTAACCACACACAAGGAAGCATACTGTCTTTGCAAAAAAAAAAAAAAAAAAAAAAAATTTGAGTCACTGAACCAAGGGAAAACTATAGGTATCAATAATTAGGGGGGGAAAAAAGCAAATCCTGGGAAATGGAAAAAAATCCTATTTCCATAGTTACCACACTATAATATTCAATTAAAAAACAACAAAGCCTGCAAAAAACAGGCAAATATGGCTTTTCAAAGGAAAAAAACAAATTGACAGAAACCATCCTTGATGAAGTCAGACTCACTAGACAAAAACTTTCAAATAACTTTCTTAAAAATAATCAAGGACCTAAAGGAAAACATGAAAAACAAAAAGCTAAAGCAAATCAGGAAAACAATCTATGAAAATGTGCATATCAACAAAGAGACAGAAATTATTTTAAAAGGGTCAAATGAAATTCCTGTAGCTTAAATAATCTCCATGAAAAAATAAAATTCATCAAAAGGGCTTGGCAACAGATTTGAGCAGACAGAAGAAAGATTCAGCAAATTGAAGATAGGGAACTTAAAATTATTGAATCTGAAGAGTGGGGGGGATTGCAGAAAAGTGAATAGGGCCTAATGAACCTGCAAAACACCATCAAGTGGACTAGCATACATATTATGGGGGTCCCAGGAAAAAGAGAGAAGACAACCATGAAAATCAAAAGACACACTTTTAAGCATCCCATGAGTCAATGATATCACAAGGGAAATCAGAAAATACTTAGAGATGAATTAAAACAAAAACATAATATACCAAAAAGTAATGGGATTTAGCAAAGGCAGTGTTCCAAGGGAAATTTATAGCTCTGAACGCCTTTATTAAAAAAGAAGAAAGATCTCAAATCAATAACCTAACTTTACACCTTAAGGAATCAGATAAAGAGCAAACTAAATCCAAAGCTAGCAGAAGGGAGGAAATAATGATTAGAACAGAGAAAAATAAAGAATAGAAAAGCAATAGAGAGCATCAATGAAACCAAAAGCTGATTCTTCACAATGAGCAAGAAAAATGACAAAACTTTAGCTAGACTGACCAAAAAATAAAGACAGAAACAAAAATAACTCAAACAGAAAGTAGAAACAAAAATAACTCAAACAGAAAGTAGAAACATTACTACTATTTTTATATGTAATAAAAAGATTATAAGATGATAGCATGAACAAATGTGTGACAACAAATTAGTTAACCTAGACAAAATGTACAAAATGTTCTGACTTCAATGCCACCTTAATGTGAGTTTTCTGTTCTACTTATGGTCAGCAAATACACCCAACTTGTTTTTGAGTGGTCCAAGGCTTTTCAACCATTTTTGGTAATTTTCTAAGTTTAGAGGTGAATAAAGGTAACCAAAGATGTGAACTTATGTTTCCATTACAGGTCCAATGTTTGTTGCTATTTTTTAAAACCGGGAAATAAAACTAAGAATAAAACTAAGTTCTCTTCAGAAAATTCACGGTCAAAGTGTAAGGTGTAATTCAATAATGTTAGAAATTCAATGTTTATTTTTATACGTTGTATTTGAAGTGACAGGAACTTTAGAATATAGGTTATATTTCTGTTTCTTCTTGAGTTGATTCTTAACCTGGGACCATTAGTGCAATCCTTTTGAGTGTGTCTAGGAGATAGAACAGATCTGTGAATGTCTATTCTAATTATGCAATGAGTACAAACACAAATGGTTTCTAACATTTCAAGCTGAGAAAGAGAATCATCTTGACTCACTCTCCAACTGATTAGATTCAACAATATTAACTTTAACAGGAATAAATAAAAATCAGAGATTTGGTCCAATAAATAAAGTTTTACATATACAGGAAAGGTAGATCTGCTTTAACACAAACACAAACTTAAATGCAGAAAGTCCAATGTAATCCCATTTAGGCACTATAAATGATAGGAGTCTATGGAACTTCTCTTTGTTTTCAATATGGAAAATTCTGGATGAAATGTATTTCTATAATTTTTAAGTGCATAGTCCATAATTAACATAATGCCACTCTAGAAAAGGATTAAAAAGAATTGTCTTTTCCATGTAGTTCAGTAAAGCATTTTTAAGACCAATGTTTAAAAGCTACAGGGAAAGAAAATTTGCTTTTCTATAAAGAATTTTCTATCAATATCCAACAATGGTATATTTTTATATTCCATATTACTTTCTGTAGAAAATCTTATTCCTTATTACTAGAATCTTCAAGTGGAGGCTGCTAATCAACAATTAATTCTTCTGTCATGGAAATTCTTACACACAGTATAGCTATATGAATAATATCAAATCTTTCTTCCCACATCTTGTCTCTTAATTATACCCCAAAACAAACTTCTTATAGAAGCAATGTTATTAGGAGTTGTTAGGCTCTGTTTGTTTTACACAGTTTGAAAAACAAAACAAAAAAGAGAAAAAGAAACAGAGTATGGGATCTGAGTCAGAAGAGTTTTTATTCTCTTCCAGTTATTAGCAGATGAATGAGTTTCAGCTGTTCATTTCAATAGTAATATACTTATGATACACACATCAAATAACACGGGAGCTTGTGTGGATCAATAAGACAGCTCAACTATCTTACAAGGTTTATACACAGGAGAACATGGAAGGAATTTTCATAGGGTGTGTTAGGTAGAGAAGTGTTGGGAAGTATTTTAAATGTTTACAAAACTACCAAAAGTCAACTTACTGTCATCATAGAGGAATGATGTGCTTCTGAGAAGCTTTGCAGATCACTGCAAAATGCCGGATTAAAAAATCAAGACGTAAAGAAAATGAAAAAAGCATCCAAAAGTAGACAGTAACTGGCAATATTAACTTTGAGAAACTAAATCAGTAACAATTGAGAAATTGTGGCTTACTGACCCAAGAACAAGGCTCAATCCCTACGGTGAAATCTGTGAAAACCCGCACTCTTCTGGCTAGCCACATTAGAGATCAGAATTCAGGAGAAATCCTGGTAGCATGAAAACCTCAGGAGCCAGACCCAAAGTCAGAACATAAATTGCTCAAATCCCCAGCCGACCGCAAAGATACATAACACATCAGGGAAACACCAGGTGTCCAATTTAAAAAGACGGTAAACATCAGAGAGATGTTTCTTTCCTGAAGGAAAGAAAGGATCAGAAGGAGGCGTGTGACTTTGAACCATTTGTGGTTAGTGTAGATGGTGGAAATCTGAGAGTAGACAGGCTTGTGTTATCCAGTATAGGTCAGAGCCCGAGAGTGGAAGAACAGCCGGGATGCAAGGAGTTAAAAACCTCTTTTCGCCTTTGTGCGGGGAGGCACTTCTGACCTGGCTTCTAAGTTGTATCTCAGAAGATGGGGTGAGACCTGTTGTCCTTACTGGTAACCCGCTAACTAGGCGGCCTCCTTCTGCTGACTCCTTTTCTTCCCCCACTTTCTGGTAACCCTTCCGGGGGATCAGCTTTCAAAGAAAATATTTGCATTCTAACGCATTCTTTAGCCTCTGATGTTGGGGAAGAAACCAGACAGATAAAAATTACACAAATCATAGTTACCAATGAACATTAATTATGTGATAAATTATACAGATTTTCCTGGCCCCCATTTAAGCATAATTATGAATTGTGTTTGTTTTGATCAACATACATAATTTACTCTCAATTGACAGTAGGACCGAATTAGATGGTATGTCTTGAATCATTGTAATTCTTAAATACTTTTCAATTTTTGATTTGAGGAACTATGCTGGGCAGTTGCCACTAGAATTGTCTGTTTTATTTTTTTATTACTCTTTTTTTTGAAGATTTTATTTATTTGAGAGAGAGAGAGAGAATGAGAGACAGAGAGCACGAGAGGGATGAGGGTCAGAGGGAGAAGCAGACTCCCCGCGGAGCAGGGAGCCCGATGCGGGACTCAATCCCGGGACTCCAGGATCATGACCCGAGCTGAAGGCAGTCGCTTAACCGACTGAGCCACCCAGGCGCCCTAGAATTGTCTGTTTTAAATAAATATCTAGACTCATACATTTATGATACATTTTAACTAACATTTCAAATAACCTACCAAATACCATGTTCCAATAATTAAAAAAATCCTAAATATAGTTGTGAGAGTGCAGTGATGAATGAGCATTAAAACAAGCCCTTTACCAGCATGTAGTGTGCATTCCCATATCCTAAGAGTCATTTTAAAATGTTCTGGCAGATCTAGAAAATATCATGTGTAGCCTTTCAGTTGGTCCGAGGAACCTCACTGCTCTAACGCTGCTGAGGTCACTTTCTAGAAACACATTCAGACTCTGCACCATGTAGCAAAAGGACTGCTTCTGGATATCTGGCTGAAGTTGTGGCTTTCCTCCCTCTTCTTTTATCAGTCATGTATGCGTGAATATTTTAACTTGACCTTGACAGCATTTTAAGGCATTCCCTCAATTTGAAAACCATTATTTTTTTCAGTTCCTCACTTGAAATCCCTACTTCTTACAAATCGTTGAAATATTCATGAATTTAAGCTTTGCTGTTCCCTTGTTTAGTGACTTGGTTGGACTATTTTAGCAAAGTCTGTTTCCCCTCCAGTATGAGGCCATTGATGTTCCTTGGAGGGTGCAGCCTTAGGCAGAGGTTGGTCACTTGGGAGTGACAGTCGCTTTAGCAGGACTGCATTTTTTTTAATTTTTTATTGTTATGTTAATCACCATATATTACATCATTTGTTTTTGATGTAGTGTTCCATGATTCATTGTTTGTTCATAACACCCAGTGCTCCATGCAGAATGTGCCCTCTTTAATACCCATCACCAGGCTAACCCATCTAGCAGGACTGCATTTAACTCTCTCGTTCCCTGGGCTCTCTGTTAAGCTGTCTGCCTGTGCTGGTATTACACCCAGTTTGTAGTCTCCATTAATTGCAGGCTGATCAATGATTCCTTGAGTTATAAATTGCTTTCACAGCCTGATCCGACCCCATTCCCTTGCAGAGCAAGTTTCTGAGGCAAGTCTTGGAGGTTTATTCTGACCACAGGACAGGTCTTTTTAGCTGTCTCTTTACCTGGTTCTCTGGTAATGTTCCTGGACTGAATTTTAGCTTATTACTCCCCCTGCTTATCACCAAAATCACTTTGGTTTCTGAGCAACATTTGTCTTTCAGATGAAGTCAGTTTCTTTAGTGAGAGCTTTGGAGCTTTCTGTTTTCATGCATGTCCTCCCCATCAGGGCAGACTATCTGAGTCTTTGCTTCATATCCAGAGACAGGGACAGAGGCTTGATCCTGTCAGAGGGACAGCCCTGGTTTATGGCCCAGTATGGCAACCTCTCATCTCCTTGGCTTGCCTCCCCAGCATTGCTCTTGCACCCTCTGAAGGGGCTTAGAGAAAGGGTAATGGTTTCCTCCATCTTCTGGGCCTGCCATGCCTGGGGCACCTGGAGCTGAGCCCCCAACCTATTAGTGAGGGTTGAGAAGAGGAAAGGGGACCTTAATTTCTCAGCTTCAAGTGGTAGGAATTTAGCCTCTGCAACTTGCAGCCAATAGGGATGAGAAATGCTGGCAACCTGGCCCTCCTGGTGAGGTAGCATATCCCTTAACTAGGAAATGAGGGAGAAGAAGCTCTATTTGTTTGGTGCCACCCCCGACCCCCGGCAGATTAGAGATTCTGTAAAAACTCTGAGGCAAGGAGGGGAAGGAGAAAGCAGGTGATGCTCAAGTGTCACAGACCCTGGTTGTTGGTATCATAATTTAGAAGATTTTTATCTTATTTATTTTTATTTTTTAAAAAATTTGTTAAGGATTTTATTTATTTAGTTACTTACATACTTACTTATTTACTTAGAGAATCTCCAGCAGACTCCCTGCTGAGTGTGGAGCCTGATGCAGGGCTCGATCTCATGACCCCGAGATCATGACCTGAGCCGAAATCAAGAGTCAGACGCTTAACCGTCTGAGCCACCCAGGCTCCCCTAGAAGATTCTCAAAAATGTTTCCATGTTTGTGATATGCCCTGGGACAATTTCCAGAGACTTTAAGTGGTTTTTGTTTGTCTGTTTGTTTGTTTGTTTGTTTTAGTAATTTCACCATTTGCAGTTGTTTTGTAGGGAGTGGGGCTTATAGCACTCATCATGCTATCATTCCAGAAGTCATGTCTTCCCTAATTTCTTATTTTAACTGTTATTTGTTCTCTAAATTTACTATGCATTCGACCAATAATATCTGGTTAAATTCTTTAATCTTCACAGGGATCATTTCTGTCCCTTAATTATTTTTATATCCTTTGTACTGTGAAAAATTGACGTGACTAAAGAGCTACTGCAGACAAAACTGTCTTGCCCGCCGCTGTTTGAACTGGGTCATAACCTTTGGACTGGACAGAACTGCAGTTGTTTTAAGCAATTGCTTGAGAAGTCAGCAGGAAAATGGACATCCTGATCACAAGACTGACATTTGTGGACTTTCTGAAGATAGAATCAGTATATAACCAAGAGTAGTGTCAGCCTTTCTTTTTTCTCTTTTCTTAACAGACGTAGTTGTCCGCTTTCCTTTTCCTTATAAAAACTCCTTGCTTTCTGCTTACAAGCAGGACACTATTTGGGTTTCTATCTGAATCTGTGTTGTCTGAATGGCACTTCTTTGATTCCCAAAATAAACACTAATTTGCCCCTCATTGTAGCTCTTATTTTCAGATTAACAATATGTATTTGTCCACTGTAGCGCCACATTTTACAACCATGCCTAATAAACCCAGAAGTTTTTCATTTTTTCTAGTATACATTCTGCTGTTAGACCCCAAAATGTACACCATTCCATGGGGCTGCCTGTGGGATGCAAGATATGGTTGGTTCTTTTAAAGACCATCATGCTAATGTTCTACGTTCTGATGCATTTGCCTTTGGCGCATACTATTGTTTCTTGTTTTGCTAGCTTTGTTCTTCCGTCCTATAATTAGATATGTGCTCTTTTGTGTACAAGTGCATTTTGTGATCTTTTGAAAACCTGAGTGTTTTCAAGCATAGATAACTTAATTAGGCAAGCTGATAATGAAGCCAGCTTATTTCAAAACATGTAGCAGTAGAAGCAAAACATGGTATATTTTAAGTTAGTATTTGAAAGCTAGTTCCTACATTTTCTGTCTCCATCTTTAAAATGGTGTAAAATAAAATACTGAAGTCTCTGCCAAGTTTCTCCAATGAAGTTTCATATAATTAACTTGAATCAGAATATGTTTCAATAGAAATAGTCTCACAATGTCAGAAAGATGTGATGGATATCATCCAGGATTATCACATAATTTGCTAGATTTCTGAATATGATATTCTTCAGAGTTGCATTTGTTGCTTCCGAGATGTGAATTTGATGGGAATAATTTTCTTTTTTATTTTCATTATACTGATAATTAAGCGTTATTTTAGGAGAGACTATAAAAATCCAGGAATTTCATCTGACCTGTTCAAGTTCTGGACTTGATGAGAATAATTTTATTGCTGCCTATATGTTTTATGACGTAGTTTTGGTGTGTCTGTGGCTCGCGGCCACTCTGACATTGGAATTTAGAGCGGTGTCCCACCTGCCCGGCTCTGAGGACAATGAAACATGTTATGTGTTATATTTTAATTCTAGAGGTGTTCTTTAATCCAGTCACTCTGCAGAAAGGAGACTGTTAATGAAGAAGATTGCAGGGACTACTCTCCTGAAATATTTAAAATGGAGACTTTGTGACTATTATCTTTTCATTTTACCCCTGTGAGTGTTTACATTTTTCACAAACATCCCCCAAATAATTAAGACAACAATGAGCATAGGCGTCTGATTCACAGGTGGCAAAGACAAACTGCTAGAAGTTTGTTTCTGGAGTTTCTGTTAAAGGTCAGGTTTAGCTGAGATGATGAATGGCAACATGGAAAAAACCTTTTGTCATCATTGATTTAAATAACCAGAATAGGTTTCTGGAAATCAGCACTGTATTCTTTTTTTTTAATTAATGTATTAATTTATTTGTTTGGCAGTGTGTTCCTGCAGGAGCTGGAGTAAGCAGCTGAATTTTCCCCAAACAGAGGTTTCAACTGTTCTAAATTTCAATATAAGCAGCTGGTGTTCAGCATTCAGAGTGGGTCAAGCCCCTCGTCTAGAAAAGGGAGATCAGTAGAAGGACTCAAAGCTGTACTTGGTATTTATGAATAACAGGTCTTTTAGCAACTGAACCACTGGAGGTGCAAAGGCTTTTGCTGCTTTCTGCAAGAGCTCCGCTCCACTTCCAGACGACAGCGGTGAGTGCTAGGATTATTCCTCCATGCATCCCCTCTGTCCCATTCTCCCCTTGGTCCTTGAGAACAGGCACAGATATACCCAACACAGCACAGACCAGACGTTCAGTTCGATAGACAGAGGCCAAGATTGAAGACATAGTTATGGTGAAATAACTGGGAGCCCACTCAGCTCCACAATGCAATCTGAGAATTGCCATGGGCTGGGAGGTTGGCAAGGACAGCAGAAGTAGGGACGTGGGTACAGAGAACCCCTGAGGAGTTGGGAGAGCACCCTAGTGCAGCATCCTAGACTAGGACACGAGGAAAATGGGGGAAACCCTGCATGCCCATCTGGAAGATGTGACCAAGCAGGCGTGGCAAATTTATATTTATAGAGATGAAGCAATGAAGCACCAAATCATATGGTGCTGACTGTGAGTGACTATGGTTGATTTGGTAGAAAGAACACTCGTTGGGGATGCCTGGGTGGCTCAGTCGGTTAAACGTCTGCCTTCGGCTCAGCTCTTGATCCCAGGGTCCTGGGATCGAGCCCCATATCAGGCTCCTTGCTCAGCGGGGAGTCTGCTTCTCCCTCTCCCTCTGCCCCCTGCTTGTGTGTGCTCTCTCTCTCTCTCTCTCTCTCTCTGACAAATAAATAAATAAAATCTTAAAAAAAAAAGAAAGAACTCTTGTTGGATAATCAGAGGACCTCATGGTGCTTTCACAATGTAGTTGGATGTGAGTTTGTGAGAAAGTCACTATATGATCTCTTTACTCAAAAAATGCTCTCAAAAGTTCCCGATGAAGTCCCCGGTGATCTCTGTGAAGTTTGACTCTTGCTTGATAGACTCTCCATTCTTTCCCTGTTTACATTCTGCGGTCTTTGTCCCACATTCAGACTTCTTCTGCTCAGATACATTTTTTTTCTTCCAAGTAACTTACCAGATATTTCCACTCAAAAAATTTTTTTTATGTTTTTCAATTCCCAAATCTTCAATTTATATTGTTTACCTTTTGACTTATTTTATTATGAGTATTTGTGTATGATGTCCATATCTGCCTTTGGTTCCTATCAGTTAATAGATTTTTCTTTCAATAACAGTCACTAACTCTGCCTGAATTAAGGAGGGAAAAACATATATATTAAATAACTTGGGGGAGGGTTACCAAAGCTGGCTTACAGGGTAAACAGCCAAGGGCAGATCTGCTAACATGCCCCAAAAATGGCTTCATGAAAACCCCACTACACAAAGACCAAGGTTGCTCTACCGTCATCGATGGCATGCCTTTCTGCTTCTGAAAAATGAACGTAAGCCCTGCCCTGCTGCCCCCCCAAAGCTGGGGTCTGTATCATCCTTGCTCTTCAGTCGCTAGTTTTCTTTGAGTTCTATGGTAGAACTCAAGTGGCACTTGAGGTTAAGTTCAAGATCCTGTGACCAAGGACATTAAGCTGATGGCCACCTAAGTTTGATCCCATTTTAAAGAATTAATATTAATAACAATTATTATATAAATATGAATATTATATTAATTATGCTGTCTTCTGGGTTATTTACACCTATGTGCATGTTACTTAGGTACATCCATGGGACAAGGTGAGCTTAGGATCCCCCTCCTCCACCATCTTCCCTGGAAGTCCAAATATATCCACATTAAACCTTCAAAAAGTCAATCCTTGGGTTAACTCAGGGAATATAAGCACTCAACATCTCATAGTTCTTCTATATAAATAATGACTGTTTTTCTTTATCTTTGACATCTTACTTTTCATTAGAGCTCTGTTTCCAATGTATTTCCCCTCGCATTTCTTGCTGATACTTCATATCCACTGCTAAGAAGTCAATGCCACCGACACAATTGCCATTTTAAAAAGTTCCCACTTTAATCATTGATATAAAAGTACCAGAAATCTGGAGCCAATAAAGCCAATGTTTTGTTTATAGCCTCCTGTTTCACTTTGTAGGTAAGCCCTGTTATTTCTTTCTATGTGTCCTAACATCGCAGTAATTAATGTTGTTATTCGATTATCTATACATCCCATCGTGTATTTATTTAATAATTCAATAAATATTTATATAGTACAAATCATGCTTATTTAACAAAAAAATAACTGTGTGCCTTCTATGACAAAGGCACTCTACTGGACACCAATAGCGTTAGCAATTCAACAATAACAACAAAACTTCTCCTAATATTCTACTTGGAGAGACAAGATTCAGTAAACCTAAAAATGATAACATAATTTTGGTTCATGACATTAAGAAATGCAATGTGTATGTGTGTGTGTGGGGGGGTGATACCACTGAAAATTATTCCAATTTTCTAAAAGTAAGTGTTCCATTGTAAAATTAATTTTTTATCCCTGTGAATGTCTTTATGATGCTAGCTGTTTCTCTCATGAGAGAAGTTCTTGTCTGTGGACCAAAAGAATTGAGACATAACAAAGCTTACCCTTAGCCAAAAGGTCCATCATTGCCTAAAAAGGGCCCCTATTCCTGTAGAGTCATAAAAATTTAAGCAATTAAGTAGACTGCTTACCAAAATGCCATAAGGAATATTAATTAATTAATTTTTAATTTTTTTTTTTTTTTTTTTTTTAGTTAACAACCTCTGAGAAAAAGGCAAGGATGGAGATTTACCACTATGCACTTAGGGCAGTTATACACTGCGTGCAGTATTTCCATCCAAGACAAAGTCATCAGTGAAAACTTAAGACAAAGGAAAAGTCCCAGTTCTTGAAGTACTCACTTAAATCAATTAACCTCAACTATAATTCAAGGGAACATATTAAGTGAGGAAGGAATAGTGGAATAAATCTCATGTGCCTCAACCAATAAATAATGTCTTTTGGTCAGGAAATAAAAAATGTGTTTTGAATATCTTTATACTTTGGGTCATAAGAAATATATAAAAGCATAGCAAAGAAAAGCCTTGGATAGAGTTCTCTTTCTGCCAAGACATATTTAAAATGTAGTACCCAGCATGATTAAACAGTTAAGTTTAATAGAGTATAAGTTTCTGCCCCATAAAATAATCTCTCTTTGCTGGTATTGATTTACTAACACCTTATTGAGTGGAATGTGTGTTTTGCAGGATGTTTTGGGGAGTCTTATTGATTCACTGCAAGTCCAGAGGATGGGAAGAATAGAAATGGCTTTGATTTCATTTTTTCATTAAAAAGTCAGTTGTGATCAACCTTAAAACTCAAAGGTAATCTCAGTTTATGATCTGTACCCCTTTAAAAATGTTTTCTCCATGAGGCCGAAAGAAGCTAGTTAGAGTTTAAGCTTCATTAATGGAAAGGAAGAAAGGCAATGGTGTCTTTCTGTTCTGAGCTAGTGATACCAAAACTACAGAAATATATTCAAATCCGGGCGATAAACTTTAAGGAAAGCTAGAGATAAATTGCAAATGCATTAAGAATAGTGTGACCAAAACATTGACAAGACCCAGTGCCAGGTAAATGAGGATATATATGTTTTTGTTGTTTTTGTTTTGTTTTGTGTTTGTGTGATCAGTGTCTTTATGCATTTGGATGATTGCCATGTACAAATGGGATTATACTTCAAAAAGTCTGAGTACAGTCTTTAGGAAACTGATCCTGAATCAACAGAAGAAAGTATATTCTCAGCACTTTGAAAGGCTGAAAACACAGAGATGCTGGCCATTTTCACAAGATGTGCTAAAACTAGAAGTCCAGCTAGAAAGGGGTATATTATACAGAAGACTTTAGCAGAAATGAGCATCAGAGTCGAATCTAAGTTGTATGAACTTTTACTTTCATCTAAACCAGAGAATCTATAATGTCATTAAAGTGTACATATGTTTATAATAAATCAGTATTCCTGAAAAGGCATGACTAATCCTTATTTTAAAATTAAGTAGCTCGTGTTTTCATAAGAAAGAATTATTCTATTATTGGAAACTTCTAGATACAACAATAAAAATAAAAGAAAAAATTATTCCATTCTCTTTATTTGTACAATGTTAGTATGGTCATGCATTAGTGCATTTCCCCATTTTAGGACTCTCTATTTTTTAAAAATGTTTGTTTATTTATTTTTAATTCCAGTATAATAAGCATACAGTGTAATATTAATTTCAGGCATACAATATAGTGATTCAACACTTCATACATCACTCTGTGCTCATCGCGACAGGTGTCCTCCTTCAGCTCCATCACCTGTTTCCGCCATCCCCCCGCAACCTACCTTCTGGTGACCATCAGTTTGTTCTCTACAGTTAAAAGTGTTTCTTTTTTTTAATTGTATGTTTGTTTTATGTTATTTTAATCATTTTGTAAATATAGCATTTTGAAATTAATATAAAAACTTTTATTTCTATTATACTTCATAGTTTAATGATTTAAATTATCTTACAAATAATAAAGAAATAATAATTTATCACTAATTCCCTTATTGCTGTATATTTAGTGTAAATTAGAAGGTTGATATTACAAATAATACTGAGATAAAAAAATCAGTGCATACAGATTCTCCCTTATATTGGATTATTTTGTAAAAGTATTACTTTCTTTTTTAATAACAAACGAGGTTGAAAATACACTAAATATGATTTTTCTTTAGGGAAATATAAATTAAAACCCCAATGAGACACTGCTACACAATTATTAAAAAAGCTAAAATTCAAAATGCAAAACACACCTAAATGTTGAAAAGGAAGGACTAGAATTTTCATACACTACTGATGAAAATGTAAAATGGTACAATTTTGCGAGAGTTTGGCAGTGTCTGAAATAGCCCAACATGCACTACCATATGAGCAAATCACATCATTAAGTAGAAATCAACCTCAAGGTCACATAGCTATTGCATTTAGCAGGCAAAACCTTTAAAGCAACTAACAAAGAGCCAAAGGAAAACATATTCCAAATATTAAAGTAAAATATTATCATGATCAGTAAACTGATAGAACATATCAAAGTTTAAAAGTGTTTAAAGTGTACAAAGTGAAAGGAAAATTTCCCTAAATTAACTCAACAGTAGTTTGAAGATGTCAGAAATTTAGTGTCTGTGGAATGGAAGGCAGAAAAATAGAAATTATCCAATCTGAGGAATAGACATTAGAGAATAGGACCAAAGAATAAGAGACTCTCAGATACCGGGGGAGACTATTAAATGGATTAATGTAAAAAGTGATGAGGACGAGGCCAAAAATAAAGTTATGAATAAATAAAGCACAAGAGTCCCAAATTTGGTTTTTAAAAAAATCAGTTTACTCATTCAACAAGCCCGTAAAGCCTAAGCAGGATGAATAAAAACAAACAAAACCTCTTACACAGACACATAATTGTGAAACTTCAGAAAAATTTAGGGAAAAAATGAAAATGCCAAAATAATTACTTCTGATATAACATCCTTAAAATAAGAAGTTGAATTAGAGACATTTTCAGATTAATGAAAGCCGAAGGAATCTGCTCCAAGAAGCCTGCACTACGGAAAAAAAAAAAGAAACCTGCACGAAGGGAAATGCCAAGAGATACTCTTCAGACTGAAGGGAAAGGATACAAATAAAAGCTTGCATCTATCAGGAGGAGTAAAGCGCTCTCTGAGATAATTAAACTTCGTGCTTTTCGTCTTGTAGTTTCTTTTTAAGTAAAAACTGCTTAAGAAAAAAGAACCGTGCTAGGTGGTGATTACTACATACGTGGATAGAAAAGTATATGAAAAAAATAAAGTGCAAAGCAGGAGGTTGGGTCACTGGAATCAAGCTGTTGTAATGTTATATTTCTGAAAAAGCAAGGAAGAAATGTTAAAGGTAAAATGTGACTTTGGCAATGCTGAAAATAGACTGTTCAAAAAACACAGTGACAGGACATGAAAGGACAAGCCATAGACTGGTAGAAGAATTCCACTACAGATCTCTGGCAAGGACTGAAAGCAGAAGATAAAAGTAGCTCAATACCCAAAAGAAGAAACTCAGAGAAACTTCACAAAAGAAGAGTCATAAATGATCAACAAGCATAGGAAAAGTTGTTCAGTATCATTCTCTATGAGGAAAATCCTAATTAAATTCCCAGATTAGATACCACTGCACCCCTAATAGAATTTCTAAATTAAAAAGAAAAAAAAAAAAAAGAAAGAAAGACAGTTCCAAGTGCATGTGAGGATGCAGAGCACCTGGAACCCTAGTGGGAATGCAAAGGTGTGTAGCCACTTCAGAGCTAAATATCCACTTCCCATAAGACCTGTCAATGTCAGTCCTGGGCATTCACCCCAGAGAAATGAATATATGTCCGCAGAAGACTTTCCCAAGGATGCCCACAGCAGCTTTATTTCTACACATTAAGAATTGGAAAAAACCAAACTGTCCGCCAACAGGTGAACTGGCAAATTTATATAATAGAATATTAATAAGCAATAAAAATGAACCAACCACAGATGCAGGCAACAACATGATTGTGTCTCAAAAACATTATGCTGAGCAAAAGAAGCCAGATGCAGATTATTATATGCTATATAATTATTTTATATAAAGTTCAGAAGTGATACACGTATAATAAAATTTCCCAAGATCAGTCCTAATTCCTAAGGCCATATTTTATACGTAGTCACGTCCCCCACAGATTTTTGTATGCAACAGCAACTTTTGACACTCGAGAACATTGAACTAACATGTGTGAACACATAGAGCAGAAAAGATGAGATTTAAGTTATGACACATAAGCTGGGACGGAAAAACGACAGTGCTAATACAGTTTAAGAGTTCAGACAGTTTGCTGAGTGACTTTACTTTCTTGACGAGTGTCTGTGACAGGCACTCAGAACACAGACGATGCACTTCATGCAGAGGTAAGGCTCAACAAAACGGAAGAGTGAATCACGAGGGTGCTTTGTATGTCCTTTCTGAAAATGGAACTGCCTACAACAAGTCATTACAGAGTTATTTACAAAGGTTTGGCTTCCACTTTTCCCCCAATAACCACACTCAGAGTGTAGATTTCATTCAAACTTAACATAAATCACAAGCCTGTAACCATGAGGTCACCCGTGTAGTAAGCCTACGCTTCTTTAGAATTTTAATATTTATAAGACTCTTTGCAAACAGTAACTATAACGTCTATTTTACTTCTCATTTAGTTATTCCTGATTGAATAGTGTAACTACTCTGTGCTTCTTTAAAATTTATTCTGTCCTTTTCTAAAAATAGCATGATTAGTAGACAACAACACAAATAATGTGCATTTACCAAACTCACTTTATTTTCTGCAAGCTGATACCTACTAATAAGAAACTAGGTCTACAGTCATTGATGTCATCCATGTGGTCTTTCTGGTGACTTTTCTACCGGCAGACTTTCATGAGATTTGGAGGGAAAACTACTCTCATTTTACATCTGACCTCACAGCACAGGAACTATTTCATATAACCTTGTTTTTTCAACCATTGCTTTTTAGACAAGGTGCATTTGAAAATTAATATGTCTTAATGTGTAAAATATAAGAGTTCACCTTTAGAGGTTGCTACACTGAAGAAAAATAGAAACATAGGAATCACATATTGATGTTAGTTATTTGGAGCTGGGAGGTGGGTGAGGTGAGGACCAGCAAGGCTGGTTGTGTTGAAGTGAGCCTTGGCTAATTTCCCCTGAGAGAAGGTGCTACATACCGCATCAGAGAGGGCTGGAAAGATGACCTCATTTTCAGATCTGTGAGGCAAAGAAGGAAGATAATTGGGTCTTCAAATTCATGAGGCAAAAATCAAGTCACTGTCCACTAAATACCTAGCATAAAATAATCTCAAAGTCAAACCTATGACACGACTACAAGAAAGTCAATTGCATGGTTATAGACACAGAAATGTATTAAGTATTGAAAGTTATACTTCTAAACCAGCAGCATTTTTTCCTAATCTGAATATATATTCTGCACCATTATGATAGCCTTTGGTGTGCTCATAGAGCATTAAGTAAACTTCTAAGTATTTTCATTAAAGAAAAACAGAAGTAGATGAAATTAAATGTTAGTGCTTTAATATCATCTGTTTTTTGTTCCTCATTCTAGATTCTAGTTTTGGAGAAGTAAAAGCCCAGAGAAATTTATGTGGTCAAGATTGCCAAAATTTCCAGATGAGATCTCTTCCAAATACACCAGCAGACAAGGAAGGAGTCCCTGAGGTCTTAGAAAAGGTGAGTACAGTGAGACCTGGACAAAGCTCTGAGTGTTTCCCTCATCTCAGGCAGATAGTATGACAAGAGACATTGAGAACTGATAAAATCATACATTTTCATGTACTGTGAAATCAACCATTAACCAAAGTATGTCCACATTTACACCATCTCAGAAGGATTTTGGTCATCACACATTTAGGTTGTTGGGCACTTTAACTCCTGGATAAAAGTGAACTTCAAACTGATGGACTAAATCAACTATCCAGACTTTTTGAAAAATCAGATTTAAGATCTTATGTGACCAAATCATAGCTGTAAGGTAGAGATCACATAGCCTACCTCATTTTATTCATGGAGGTGGCATGAGGCCAAGCACCAAAGGCTCTGTATGCATTAAGGACACACCACGTATCCGATGCCTAGAGACAGTAATGGCTAGCTAGAGAAGAAGTGAAATATATTGGCTAGAGAAGCAAAGTAAATGGAACTTTTGAGTTTTTTTGGAAAATATTCTTTCATATGTTTGATTTCCACTTCAGGAAAAAAATTCTAATTAAATTATCTGCAGATAATTGAATAGGTACTGTGTACAATATCCTATAGTTATCTCCCTATATGTTTTTACCTGAAGTGTGTTTATTTTATTTCACTTGTAGGACAGTCCTTCAATGTCTATGCAAACTGTGTCCACATTAACCTATGGGAATTCACCTCCAAACCCCATGGCTTTCTAGGAAAGAACTTCTACACACACACACACACACACACACACACACACACACACACACACACACATCAGTTCTGCTTCAGTTTGTGAAGGGATATTCTTTTGTTATTCACAGTTCTCATTAACTATGAGGGCTGCAGGGCAGTGAACATTATCCTTTTGCTTCTTCTGCACAGTGGACGCATTCTTAGGTTGACTAGATTAAGCACTTTGCTTTTCATTTGTGTATTCAGATTCCTCATCTCTCATGTGCCTCGAATCTCCAGGATTTCCTTTACATTAAAATCCCAGTTATAGATGTTTTCTCCTTAAGTGATTAACATCAACGCTTAGACTTTTCTAAACTCAAATTTAAATTACAGCCAACTAAAAATTTCCCACTGTTTCTTTCAGAAATAGGCATTTTACGTGTCAAATGAAAATAGGGATCTTATGTGTCAAATGAAATAGATGTTTTAGAAAATCTAGACAAGCATCAGAAATTCTCCAACAGAGGTGGAAATGAGACAAATTAAACCTGCATCGAGATGAAATCCTGGAGATTTAGCCTGTCTACAAAAGCCAACAAGAAGCATAAGAGATTTACGGGGAAATTTGTTGTATTAATACTAGCAAAATGCACTGGGAACTCCCTTCTTGATCTGATCCTTAATGATTATTCCAGATTTGTACCAGGATTTTTTTTCTACTAATGTAACAAAAGTATGTCCCTATATAATCATAAATCAGGAAAAAGTCAGTCTTGACATGCCTGTTTTTCAAGCTTTGGTGTTGTGAGAAATTAAAATACTAACTTACAAAGGCGTGAACGTCAGTTACACTCTGTGCTCACTGGATGCATTCTGTTTCTGAGCATGGGAAGAAACTAGTCACTCTAGTTATGCCATATGTTGTGAACATTTCTCTACTGTCCTGTCTGGGCTGTTACTTTCTTTGACAGTGTTTTCCTTTTGTCCGTGAATTCATTGCTATAGCCCTGTGTAACGACTAATTTGGTCAATTTTGGAGCATAAGGGAATACTCATAATAGGTATCCAAACTCAGGACTACCTTAGTAGCAAAGAAGAAGCAAGGACATACCTCTAAGCTTGTGTTCAAGGAATTCTAAGAAGTTAGTTTTGCTAGAAGTAGGAGTCGGACTGAAATGCCACCCAAGTGTTATATTCTCGTGGGATTTTTGTACAGAGAACCAAGAATATTTAAATTCTGCCCTGACTCCACCCAGCTCTCCTACTTGCCAGGTGTTCAGAAGAAATGCGTATGTGTAAGAAATAATGGAAAACAGAATAAGGGGCGCCTGGGTGGTTCATTCGGTTAAGCCTCTGCCTTCGGCTCAGGTCATGATCCCAGGGTCCTGGGATCAAGCCCTACATCGGGCTCCCTGTTCACCAGGGAGTCTGCTTCTCCCTCTCCCTCTGCCTGCCCCTCTGCCTATTTGTGATCCCTCTCTCTCTGTCAAATAAATAAATAAATCTTAAAAAAAAAAAGAAAGAAAACAGAATAAAGTCAACCTTTACATTAACTAGTGATTTGGCCACAAAACCCACTGTAGGACTCTTGTACATTGAATTTGTTTTCTTTGGAAACCCTCAAATTAAAGTCAGCAAAAGTACCTGCCACTCCCTTTGTCCTTCATGCGCAGGTGGAGATCCCACATCTCATCCTTCTGATGAGGGGAAGAGTCAAGCCAAAGCACAAAAGTAGGCCCACAGCACATACAAACACATCCACCTGCCCATGTACACACACATGCTTGCTCAGGAACGAAAGAAAGAGAATATCTTTTCTTAATGTCTGTCTTAGATCTGTCCAAGCCACAGACTCAGCTTTCTAAGCTGCAGAAGGAAATTCAAAGGAGGAAGGCAGGTGTCTGGCTCTTTAATCTTTTGGTACATTCTTACCTATATTTAGCAACATCTGTTGCAGCAAGAGATAGCAATTTTGATTTGAATTTTGATTTGAATATCTGAAGTCCTCCCTCTCTGTGCAACCCCATTTGTATCCCATTTAATATGCCACTTCCTACTTCAGCTCCAGTGGGTTTGGCCCAACAGATAAATGTGGAATTTGCTTTAAGATGTTACCTGGGTGAACAGAGTGGACAGAATGTCAAGTGTTCTCTCAGGACACTGGACCGGATCTATTGACAAGGCAATGGTCAATGAACTGGCCTCCCTCGGCTGACTGAAGGTCTGTGTAAGAGTTAGTGTAAAGAGATAGAAAGCAAGGTTATTAGGACATGGAGGACAGTGCTCTTTCTCTCTCTCCTTCATCCCTCTCCCTTCTCTTTGGGGACAACCATATGCTCTCCCCCACAAAGGGAAAGGAAGTAATGGATCTGCTGCTAATCATTTCCTTCCCAATCAGTAACTTTCAAGGAGTTGTAATGACCATAATTGTGAAATCATATGAAACTGGTGTAAAAATGTTTGTGAATGAAAAATTTTATCATCAGAAGTGACCTTACTCCATTTTCAGAGCTTTCCCAGACAAATAATAGATGGGCTTTTTTTTTTATGTTTGTCCATTCCTTCACTAAATATTTATTGAGCACCTACTTAGGGCCTGACACATTTAATGATGCCTTCCTCTCTAGTATAAGTGAAATAATCCATACAAGGGAAATCACCAAATTCCAGGAGTCAGGAGGGGTTTATTACAAAGCTAGTGCAGGAAATTCCCATGTGCACTTCACCAATGTTAATTTATTTAATCTTCTCACTCTCATACACACATAAAATTGGTTCTTTTAGGAGTCCATAAATTACTTGTCCAATGTCACATGGCTAGTAAATGGTGAAGCTGTGATCTGAACAGCCTGCCCCCCCACCTCGTGTCCGTGTACTTAATCATTATGCTACACTTGATCGCTATTCATGCGCTAATATAATAAGAACAGTTTTTACTTAAATGGAAGAAGTTAATAATAGAATATTTAGTGTAAGAAAAATATACAAGTAAACAAGATAGAGAGGGGGCAGGTGGCGAAAGAAAGAGAAACAGAGAGAAGAATGCCAACAGTTGAGGCACTACTGTGTAGAGGGATTTCCTGCCCATGCCTGGCCCACCTGGGTAGCTGTTCTCCACCACTCACTGCCATAGAACCAAAAACCCAGACAGATTTAGAGATGGAAGCTTAGTCGGGACTTCACATCTTTCCATCCCCAGTGTTTCAATATTAAATTCCTTTGAAATGAAAACAGTGTTGATATTAGGTCCTCAAAAGATAATAACAATCTTGCAGAGAGAATTTAAATGAAAAAAGAAAAATCTTAGGGGATGGCTGTTTCTTGACTGTGAAGCCATCATCTCTCATTCAGTCTAACTAGATGGCATCTTCCAGTGATGATATGTAACACTTTATCTCGGCTCTGAAATCTGCTGGGCATTTTCTTTGCAGGGACCCTGGTTCAGGAACACTCATTTCCTCTTATAAAAAAGGAGGAGGAGGAGGAGGAGGAGGAGGAGGAGGAGGAGGAGAAGAAGGAGAAGGAGAAGGAGAAGGAGAAGGAGAAGAAGAAGAAGAAGAAAAGAAGAAGAAGAAGAGGAAGAGGAAGAGGAAGAGGAAGAGGAAGAAGAAGAAGAAGAAGAAGAAGAAGAAGAAGAAGAAGAAGAAGAAGAAGAAGAAGAAGAAGAAGAAGAAGAAGAAGAAGAAGAACAGAACTTTGTACCTTCTCAATTCATATCAAGACTTAGGTTTTTGACTCAACCTATCCTAATAAGCTGCCCAAGGTAATTTCCCAAACCTTATTCTGTATTAATATTGTGAATTTTAGGTTTTATTAGTATAATTTTCAAATCCCAAAATTAAATCTCTTTAGATTTGAAGGTATGAGAGGCAGTTTAAATAAAAATCAACTTATGGAGATTTTCAATTGTAATGTTTAAATGATCTGTTACAATACAAAATACAAGAAGAGAGTAGTAGCATCTGTTATGATTAGAGATGTCTTTGGTAATTCTCAAAAGATTTTGCCTTCTGGAGCGGTAACTACTGAAAATCACTGAGTTAAAGCAGGAGCTTGGGAAATGAAATTCTGGGACTATCTGTGACACCTAGAATACTACACAAATGGTTGATTTCTCTTTAAAAAAACTTTATTAAATATTATTTTATTATGTCTTATTTATTTAGTGCATATGCTGCTGAATTTGAGTTGCTACATATTGGAGCAATATTTTAGAGAACAATAAATGGACGGTATCCATTATTAATTATTAATTTTCATTTACCTCAGATTGCCATTTAAAATCAAATGCTATTGCATTGATGGCTCCCTCTTTTCTGACACATCATAAAGTTTTGTATCTCTGTACTTCTGTTCCTGCTGTTCCTTACCCTGGGATTATTGCAGTGTACACATCTATTACTCTACCCAGATCGCCTTGACTCCCTGCTGCAGTGACCTCCCACTTTTGCTAGACCTGAAATGAATGGCTTACATCTCAGCCTTCTGCAGAGATTCACCTTGGCTGTCAAGAGACGCCTGGAGTCTTTACACTCCAGAGCTCCCCATGGGTGAGTCAAGGTATTAAGTTAATTCATTCTACATGTATTCATCCAAAAACCATGTGTTCAATACCTGCTACACACCCGACACTAGTTTAGGCATCAACAACACAAAAGTGAGTAAAACACACAAAGTCCTGTTCTCATGAAGCTTATATTCTAGTGAAGGGAGATGTGATCAATACAAGCAGACAAATTAGTGCACTAGATAAATTTAGACAGAAATGAATGTAATAATGAAACTGAGTCGTGCAATGGAAGTGAAAATTTCCTTAGACAGGGCATTCAGGGAAACGATCTCTGCAGAACTAAGCCATGATAGTATTTCTTATATAAAGCTAAGAGCTTATCAAGAGTGTAGAGCATGCATGTTTTGCACAATGACATGCATAGCTTATAAAAAAAAAAGACTGACATAAATACTCCACTGTTAGTTGAATAGAATTCCCGAAAATAATGTCCTGATTCTATTTCTTTGAAACTTTATTCTTTAGTTCAGTGATACTCAACAGTAAGTTCAGAGTTCCTGTTTCAAATCATGTCTAATTAAGAAGCCCTAAATTATCCTTATTCAATTTCCATTGAAATATCCGTGAAGACTGAGAGAGAGAAAAAAATGACAACTTGAAAAGCCAAGTCTTCCAGGCAAAAAATTAGCAATTTCTGATAAATCTTGCAAAAATAGTTCAAAAGAACTGGATAAAGGATAAAGGTGTGACGTGTGCATATTCTTTTTTTTTAAATAATTTTTATTTTATTTATTTTATTAGAGATCTAATATTGCATTCACTGTCCCCTGTTGGCAGAGTCACCCCAAAGGAATGGAGAGATCAGTAATCATCCCAGTTGGTGTAATACTGCATTGTTTCAAAACCAACGCATAATTGATGCCAAGTAAAAGCACTGTGTGCCCATTAAAATATGGCATGGTTGAATAAAGTACATTTGAAACCTTCAAAAAAAAACCTTTTTTTCAGATCTCATCTTTTTTATTTCTTGTATAATTTCACTTGGTCAGAGAACATATTTTGTACAAGTTCTGCCCATTTAAATTTACTGAGATCTTTCTTGTGGCTCAGAATGTGTTCCATCCTCATGAATGTTCCCTTTTACTTGAAAAGATGCATATTTAATGTGGTTTTTGGGTGGAGTGTTCTATGAATGTATATGTGTGTGTATATATATATATATATATATATATAAAATGAGGATCATTATCAGGTGTGGTTTATCTCGGGATACATGGCTTTCTTAACATTTGAAATCTAAATAATGTAATTCACCATATTAATACACAGAAAAGGAAAAAATATATATTTATCTCAATAGATGTAGAAGATATTTTGGCAAAATTCATATCCATTTATGATTAAAATGATAGAAAAACTAGCAGCAAACGAAATAAGGGAACTCCCTCAACCTAATCAAAGCATGTATGAAAATCCTACAGCTAAAAAAAAAAAAAGAAAGAAAATCTTCCAGCTAACATCATAATTAATGGTTAAAATCTGAATGCGATCCTCCTAAGACTGAAAACACTGCAAGATGTCTGCTCACATCACTTTTATTTCCCTCTGAAATAGAAGACGTGGTTAAGGCAGTAAGCAAGTAGAGGAAATAAAAGGCATGCAGATGGGAGGAGAGGAGGTAAACTGTTTAATTACAGATGCCATGTTTTTTATGAAGGAAATTCTAATATATATATATATGAGAAAGCAGCTAGAACTAACAAGTTCAGCAGTGGTACAGCATGTGAGGTAAAAATAAAAACTCAACTGTTTCTATATCTGAACAGTGAAGAATGGAAATTGGAATTGGAAAAAAATACTATTTACATTTGCAAATGAAAATAGGAAACATTTACGAATGAATTTAACAATGTGTAAAATCTATACATTGAAACCACAAAACACTGCATATACATGAAGGTGAAATATAGAGGTTATATCATGTTTATTAATCTAAAGACTCAGCATTGTTAAGTTGGGAGCTCCCCAAAGTGAACTATAGATTCAATGTGATCCCTATGGAAGTCCTGAGAGGCTTATTTTTTGCAGAAATTAAAAAGCCCTTGTTTAAGTTTATATGCAAACAAACAAACAAAAAAAAAACTAGTATAGCAAAAATACCTTTGTAAAAGCAGACCAAAGTTGAAGCCCTTGTACCTTTCATTTCATGACATATTATAAGTTGATGGTAACCATGAGTGTGCTGTTGGCATGAAGATAGACCGACAGATCAATGGGAAAAGAACACAGAGTTTAGAAATAGAGACAAGGGGCGCCTGGGTGGCTCAGTCGGTTAAGCGGCTGCCTTTGGCTCAGGTCATGATCCTGGGGTCCTGGGATCAAGCCCCGCGTCAGGCTTCCTGCTCAGCGGAGAGCCTGCTTCTCCCTCTCTGCCTGCCTCTCTGCTTACTTGTGCTCTCTATCTCTCTGTCAAATAAAATAAAATCTTTAAAAAAAAAAAAAGAAATAGAGACAAATATTTTATCAACTGATTTTCAAACAACGAGTCAAAGTAATTCAATGGGAAAGGAGTTTTTCCAACAAATGATTCTGGTACAATTGGACATCCATGTGCAAAAGAAGATAAACCTTGACCCACTTCTCACACCGTATATAAAAATTAATTTATAAGAGGCAGTAGACCTAAATATTGTGAACAGAAGCATACAATTTCCTGTACAAAACAAAAATACCCTGTGACCTTGAGGTTAGCTTTATGTTCTTACATAGGACATGGACATCACAAACCACAGAGAAAAGAATGGAAATTGTATTTCATCAAAATTAAAAATGCTTCTTTCTCACAAGACATTATTAAGAAAATGAAAAGGCATGCCATGCATTAGGAGAAAGTATTTGTTGAATATGTATCTAATAAAGGGCATATATCCAGAATAGATAAAGAACTCTTAGGGTGCCTGGGGGGCTTAGTTGGTCAAGTGTCTGCCTTCAGCTCAGGTCATGATCTCAGGGTCCTAGGATTGAGCCCCACATTTGACCCCCTACTCGGTGGGAAGCTTGCTTCTCCCTCTCTCTCTGTCTCTCAAATAACTAAACAAAATCTTTAAAAATAATAAAAATAAGGAAACAAATTGCCCCTATTTAAAAAAAAAGAAAGAAGGAAAAAGAGAAAAAGAAAAAGAAAACCAGCAGATTTGAGCAGAAACTTCAAGTGTAACAATCCACTCTGAAAAATGGCCAGAGCTCAAAATCATTATGCTAAATGGAAAAGTGGTCAGTCAGAAAAGACCACATATTCTATGATGTCATTTATATGAAATGTCCAGAATAGGTGAATCTGTAGAGAAGGTAAAAGAATTAGGGGTTGCCTAACCTTTAGGGGATGATAAAAATATTCTAAAATTAGATGATGTTAACATTTGTACAATTCTGTAAATAAAGTGAAACCCATTAAATTGTATCTCCCAATTGGATGGCTTTTAAAGTACATAAATTATATCCCAATAAATCTGTTAATAAAAAGAGCTACAAAATGATAACCAAGGATACAAAAAAGATGCTTAACATAACAATTAGGAAAAAATCACAATGAGGAAATCTCTGTACATGTAAAATGGCTAAAATTGACATTTGGATAATACCAAATGTTGGAGAAACTCTGTTAGGATTTTCATGTCTTGTATGAGGATACAAAATGGCCCATCCTCTTTGAAAACCATTTGGCAGTTGTATATAAAGTTGACTATTTACTTTCCTTGTGACCAAGAAATCTCACTCCTAGTCATTTATCAAATAGAAATAAAAACCCATGTCCATACAAAGACTTGTATTCAAAGGTTCAAAGCAGCTTTATTTATCATAGTCAAATACTGGTTATAACCTAAATGTCTCTCAAATTGTGAGCAGATAAATAAATTGAAGTGTGTTTTTATGATGGAATACTACTCAGCAATATAGAGAAGAAATTCCTGACACATACAGCAACAGAGGTAAGTGTCCACAGCATTATGGTAAGACACAAAGAACTATATACAATGTATAATTCCATGTATATGAAATTCTAGAAAATGAAAAACTCTAGAGACACAGCATATTAGTGATTGCCAGAGTGAGAAGTTGAACTGAATCACACATTTAAAATTAGTGAATATATTATTTATAAATTCTGCCTCAAGAAAGTTTATTTTTTAAAAATCATTTAAATAATTGCCATATCTTTTGCTTATAACATAACCTATTACCAGTGTCATATCAAAACCAAACGATGCTTTCATGCTATTAAATATTTTAATTTTTGTCCTTCTGGTCTTCTGAGTAAAATAGCTGTTTTTCCTACTTTGGCATTTTTGAATTGGAGAAAGGATGGATGTCTTTCTTCCCCACAGTGATGATAGCTTTTTATATTCCATCATCTTCAAGGAGGCATTTTTGTGATTAAATCTGTTGGCACATGTGAATTATTAGGAACTTTTGTGTGGTGCTTTTGTGTCTCAGTTCTGAATCAGAATGTTTGTTAAAATAGTCCATTTACTGTCTGTCTGGTCTGAACAAGACTTTGAGTGTCTTCCTTTGTTTAATGAAGAAAATAACAACACTTATTTCATTATCATGGAGATGAAATGAGTTAAAACAATGCGTGGCATATGATAAGTACTTAATAAACGCTAGCTTGTTTAAATGTTAACATTACTAACGTTAATGAAATGTAGCTTCTCTTCCCTGAGAATTCTTGTGCTTTGCATAGACTTGCACTCTGCTCGAGGGACACCTGACAGACAGGTTATCTCATGCATATGCAGCTACATTTCTTGTGGCAATGAATCAGACTCCATTTTAAATTGCAAAACCACAGGTGTTCTTTTAACATGTTGAACTAAATAGATAACTGTAATTCTTGGACCGAGGTGAGACATAAGAATTCTAAAAGGCAAGATATTTCTTTTTTTCTTTTTCTTCTTTTTTTTTAGAGAGGGAGAGAGAATGGGAGGGAGGGGCAGAGAAAAGGGGAGAGAAAGAATCCCAAGCAGGGTCCTCCATGCCCATCAAGGGACCCAATGTGGGGCTTGATCTCACAGCCCTGAGATCATGACTTGAGCCAACATCAAAAGTTGGATGCTTAACCGACTGAGCCACCCAAGAGCCCTGGCAACAGAAATTATTGATTTTATAAGGTAGGTATGCCCTAATTTCTAACATTTACTGATCTCTCTCTGAGTAACGAAATATTAAGAGAAATTCCAAGATTATGTCTTTGCTGTTTTAAGAAGGGTGCAAGAGAGCATTTAATTTTAGTAGGAAAAGCTTTCCACTTGCCTCTAATAGGGAAGGCATATTCATTTACATGCCTTCCAATTACTTATTACAAATAATTAAACAAATGAGGTACTATACTAATACAGTCTCGTTTTTCTCATCTTTATAAGTTAATGAAAAATACACAAATGAAAACACCTTTGTTAGCATAACAGATTCACTGAGAAATCAAAGCTTTTGAATTCACACACACACAAAAATAAGAAAAACATAGTTCACAGGTAGAGTCAGTGTTTATAAAGTAAACACAGGGTTTATCTTTCAGAGGAAAAGAATTACTCAGTGTATTCACATATCAAATTGAATTTCATTTAAACAGACTAGGAATCAGATGACAACACTTAGAAGTGATATCTACCATTTAGGAAGAACAAAATGGGGTCCCCAGCACACTGATGCTGGTTGGAGGCCATTTCCTGCCAAGCTTTGCTGGCTGAGCCAGAAAAAGGCAAATGCATGCTTATTACACCTTCTATGTAGCAAGCTCGGTGTTCAGGAGGGTTGATCTCTACCTTTGTCACTATTCCTCCTAGTGAGCTAATTTTCTGGAAGATAAAATGTGAGTAATAATAATGGCTTAAATTTACAGAGTTAGTCTTATTGACACCCTTAGGAGCCCTGTAAAGAGTGTCCAATAATAGCCCTCAATTCCGAGACCCAGAGATACTGAGAGGCACACCCAAGATCACATGGATTTAAGTGATGGGAGATGAATTAAAAGTGAGCAGACAGTGTGACTCTGACAACTAACCATTTTGCAATCTGTCTCTTTTAGTTAATGGCTCCATTTTATACTGCCCTGAATCTCCTTTCACTTGAACCATGACAATACACCTCAAAAGTGGTCCTTGACCCATTGGATTAATTCTCCCCATCATGGTCAGATCAATTTTTATTAAATACAGCTTCCTAATGCCAAATTTCAGGTTGAAAAATTTAATGGCTCCCCATTTCACAATCGACAATAAAATTGTATAACTCCTAGAATCTGGCCATTTCCCAGAAATACCCGTTTTCTCACATTTCTGACTTAGCTCATATTGTTTCCTCTGCCTGTAAGGGAAATCCAAGTAAAGATGACCTTAAGCTAAGATTCCACAATTTACTCATCCCAGCTTCTTCTTAAAATATTTACAGAAACATAAAAAAAGTCAAAGGATATAGCAGCCATCAAAACTAATCAAAACAAGAAGATATTAAGTTTGGGGAGCAATTTCCAATAATATCAAGACAGATTGGGGAATTAAATCCTAAAGTAAACTCTCCTTTCTATGATATAGACGTATACAGTAGCCAATTCCCCCATCTATGGCTTTCTGTGATTTCAGTTATGTGAGGTCAACTGCCATTTGGAAGCAGATGATCCTCCTTCTGACACATCATCTATAGGTCAACAGTGGCCTAATGCTACATCACAATGTCTGCCTTCCTCACTTCATCTCATCGGAGTCCCATCGGGCTCTCCACTCCGTGGGGAGTCGGCTTCTCCCTCTCCCACAGCCCCCCTGCAGAGTGCAGCTATGCTGTAACAATTTTAGAAAGCCAGTTTCATATTACATTTTTGTTTAAAGTTAAGTCTGAACCTTATATAACATAATGACATTTGATTTCCAGGTTTCCATGGTAAAATATTAAATAGGGGGGATAAATAAATTAAAATTGTTACTGGAAAAAAAAAGATAAGTATCTAGATAAGCACATGGAGACAATTTAATATATTGTGGAAACAAACAAATTGAAGAAGCACATAAGGACAGAAAAGGACAAAAATATTATGCTGTCCTTAGATGTAGATATATTTTTATTTATGCAAGACTTAAAAAAACCATACTATTGATAAACCATTAATAAAAGATAACTTAGGGGGCGCCTGGGTGGCTCAGTTGGTTAAGCGACTGCCTTCGGCTCAGGTCATGATCCTGGAGTCCCGGAATCGAGTCCCGCATCGGGCTCCCTGCTCAGCAGGGAGTCTGCTTCTCCCTCTGACCCTCTTCCGTCTCGTGCTCTCTGGCTCTCATTCTCTCTCTCTCAAATAAATAAATAAAATCTTTAAAAAAAAAAAGATAACTTAGGGACACTTTTAAACCAAAATGTAAAATGTATCATTGGGTTTGTAATGACATGAAAGTTTAAGATACGAAGAACATTGAAATACCTCAAATACAGAGCTAAGTTAGAACAACTGCTGGGGCGCCTGGGTGGCTCAGTTGGTTGAGAGGCCAACTCTTGACTTCGGCTCAGGTCATGATCTCAGGGTCACGATCTCCATGCTCAGCGGGGAGTCTGCTTTTCTCCTCATCTCCCTCTGCCCTTCCCCCTGCTCATGCACACACTCTCTTAAATAAATAAAATAAATAAATCTTTAAAAAAATAATTGCTACAAATTTCTTCTAAATTCAAATGCAAATGGAAATATTGCTCAAAGGATATAAAGTAAGAAGTAAATTACAAAATTTTATGTAAAGTACAGAGCTCCTTTGCATAAATAGATGTATGGGTAGATAGGTGGCTAGGGAGATGATATAGATTATATAGAATCTCAGTGATTTTATTTCATTTCTCTCAATTTTCTAAATTTTCTTCAATGTTATTTAATAAGTTGGTAGCCAGAAAATCTTATTAAAGTAATTGTAATATAATAAAATCTGTAAAATAACTCTCTCAACATAGGGCTTTGGACTCAAATCTTTTATAGATGACCTTTACAAACATACACGTTTCTGACTTTCCTGACATAAAAAGGAAAAAAAAATGCTTCCAAAGTAAAAATATAGACAAAAAGTTAAATAATTCATGTTGTGAATATGCTATAATGTTGATAATCAAAATCTAAAATGATAGCCATAAAATAAATATTTTCACTTATGGATGTAGATGAAAAGTTTATAAATAAAGGAATTAGAGGAAATTAACAGAATAATTTACAATTACTAATTTTGATTTTTCTTATAAATGAATAGACATTTTAACATTATGAAATATATTACTATGAAATATTACAACAGAGTCACAAGAAAAATATGTTGAATATTTTTTACACATTAAGTTTAGTTAACACCCATCACCTCATATAGTTACAAAAAATTTTTTTTTCTTATGATGAGAACTGCTAGGATCTACTAAACTTTCAAATATACTATTCAGCAGTGTTAACTATAGTTATCATATACCTCCTAGTAGAAAACATGTAAAAACGTTCTATACATGGGTCTTGGCAATGATTTTTTTTAAATATGACACATAAAGAACAAGCAACAAAATAAAAAATAAACAAGTGGGACTACTAAAAACTATCAAACTCAAAAGCATCTGCACAGCAAGGAAATCATCAACAGAATGAAAAAGCAACGTACTGAATGGAGGAAAATACTTGCAAATCATATACCTGATAAGGGGTTAATATCCAAAATATATAAAGAACTCATACAACTCAATAGCAAAAAAATAAATAATCCAATTAGAAAATGAGCAAAGAACCTGAATAGACATTTTTCCAAAGAAGATATTCAAATGGCAATAAGCACACTAGTCATTAGGTAAATGCAGATAAAAATCACAGTGAGATATCACCTCATGCCTTTTAGAATGTCTATTATCAAAAAGACAAATGTTGGGGAAGAAGTGGAGAAAAGGAATCCCTCGTGCACTGTTGGTGGGAATGCAAACCAGTGCAGCCACTGTGGAAAACGGTATGGATATTCCTCAAAAAATTAAAAATAGAAATACTATGTGATTGAGCAATTCCTCTTCTGGGTATATATCTAAAGGAAACAAATTAGTATGTTGAAGAGACATCTGCACTCCCGAGTTTATTGCAGTATTATTTACAACAGCCAAGCCATGGAAACAACCTAAGTGCCCATCAGCAAATGAATGGATAAAGAAAATGTATATGTGTGTGTATATACACAGTAAAATGTTATTCAGCCATAAAAACGGTAGGAAATCCTAGCATTTGTGACAACATGGATAGACTTTGAGGGCTCTACACTAAGTGAAATAAGTCAGACAAAGATAAGTATTGTATGATCTCACATTAAAAAATTTAAAAAAAAAAGAAAAGCCATAAGCTCATAGAAAAAAAGATAAGATTGGTGGTTACTAGATATGGGGGGGGTTGAAAGTGGTCAAAAGGTACAAATTTCAAGCTGTAAGATAAATACTCATATTAATGATAGACTACTTAGTTTAAACCAATAGCCAACAGCAAGCATTCTTACCCTGAAATTCCAATGGCTCTCTCATTAAAATCATAAAGAAAAGAAGGCTGCCTGTTATCACAATTTTTCAAGGGTTATTCAGGAATTACTGGTCAATGCAATAAAGCAATGACAAATAAAAAGGAAAGAAGAAATCATTTTTGGAAGGGAGAAAAACATTTTAAAAACATTTTAAAAAGTAGGAGGGGCACCTGGGTGGCTCAGTCAGTTAAGCCTCCAACTCCTGGTTTCAGCTCAGGTCATGATCTCAGGGTCATGGGATAGAGCCCCAGGTCAGGCTCTGTGCTTAGTGGGGAGTCTGCTCGAGATTCTCTCTGCCCCTCCCCCTGGTCATGCTCGCTTGCTCTCTCTCTCTCAAATGAATATATAAATCTTTTAAAAAACTAAGATAATTAGTTGAAATAATTAGAGTCACTAAGTTTATGAGCTAAAGGATAAGTACGCAACATGCAAAAACTTTCCTTTGTACCATCAGTAATTATTTAGAGGAAATAAACTGAACAAATATTTCAATTGTAGTGGCATCAAAATATGTGAAATAGCAGTGTATTTGTAACGACTAAGGTATATGTAAAGAAACCAAAATGCCACTGTTTTAAAGTTTTAAAAAAGACTAAAACTAATATGTATGTTTTTATGATGAACCTGGATGGAGAGGCTAAACAAATTTTAAAGCCCAAACAATTCAATAAGGTTGGTTTTGGCATGTGGCAGACAACGTGAGTGCAACGGTACAGGCGGCCCAGGTGTAGCGCGGAGCAGACGTGTGCTTGGTTATTGTGTTCTAACAGAGAAATCACAAAGTGAAAGGGACAAAGGGCCTACTCAATAAATGGTGCGTAATGAATCATGCGTTATTCTTTAGTAAAGCAAATCTCAGAAAGATCAAAGAATAAAAGAACTTAGGAAATTATTTCAAAAGTAAAATAAGTGTGTACTTTGTATTGGATTCTTGTGATATCGAAAGGATTTGACAACTCCAGAGCAGTAGAAGAAACCCAAAACTGAAAGGTTGGTAGAGCTGACTTACTCAGGTTTAAATAATCTGATAACCATAAAAAATATAATCGGAAACATATTTCAAGGAAATATGACAAAGGATTACTATTTTTATCTATAATGAAATCATACAATAAGAAATCAAACTCTACTGTATAGACATATACCTCAATATAATTGCATTTAACAGAAGATCTAAAAGAGGAAACGCGTATAGATAACAGATTATTAGAAACATGTTTAATCTTTCAAGTTAATGAAATTCATAGTTTTAAAATACAAGGTAATTTTTTTCTCATTCCAATCATGAAATATTCATAATGGAAGTAAAAATATCAAACAAAATAAGAGTACATTGAAGCAGGCACTCTCATACTCAAATACTATTATGTATTTTCCTAATCTATTTAGAAAGCTATTTTGTGATGTTTATCAGAAGCTCTCAGATTGTTTGTCTTTTACATGGTACAATGACTGATAGCAATGTATCCTAAGAAACTGATTTGAAAGCCATTGGGGTATTACCTGTAACAAATAAATTTAGAAACATCCAAGTATGTAACAATAAGGGGATTAGGTAAAACATAAAGTGTTTATATGATAGAGTATAGTGTGAATAGAAAATATTGCTGTCTCTGACTTGGGTAAATGCTTAGAACTTCATACTAAATAGTAAAATTAAGTTAGGCAACATAAATATAGTAAAATCCATCTTTAAAAAGCAGTATAAAAGAAAGGAAGGGAATCATGTTTACCATGGTTATTTCACTATTGTGAGATATTGAACTGTTTTCATTCTTCTTTCATTCTTTTTTAGACTTGAGCTTTTCAAAGCTATGAAATCAAGCATCAACAATATTCACTTTTGAGTAATTTTAATTGTGGTTTACTGAAGAACTCAAATTCTCCCATTCTTTTAAAGATTTATTGATTTATTTTAGAGACAGAGAGAGAAAGAGAGGAAGAGGGAGAGAGAGAATCCTCAAGCAGACTCCCCAGTGAGCAGGGAGCCCAACGTGGAGCTCTCTCCCAGGACCCTGAGATCATGACCTGAGCCCAGATCAAGAGTTGGCTGCTTACCCAGCTGAGCTACCCAGACACCCCTCAAATTCTCCTACTCTTAAAGACTTCCTTGGGTGGAATAAGTGATCAATATGGCCACAAGCACTTCTCAGTCTTCTGAACCAGGAAGAAAGTTTTCTTGTAAATTTGGTATCCCACTGCTTGCATTTTTCCTGTGTTGTATTATAGATAGTGTATTTGCTCTTTACATTAAATTACAAACAACCTGAAGACACACCTGTTATGGTTTATGAGTTCATCTTCTCAAGTAAAGTCAGCTAATTGAATATATACACATAGTCCTGGAGATATGTCATATCAAATCATATCTGGGGTCACATGCAGTGGATGATCTCGAGTGGCTGGCACATACGTGGCCAACATATGGGGTCAGCTGTGCATTTTTCCTACTACTTACATGAAGGAGGAGTCAGTAAAGGTATCGTGCTTCTGTTTTCATGATTCCTAAGTTATAACACAAGCCTGACTTTCTTTGTGCTGTAAGTCCACATTTCCAACACAATCTTGGAGGATCCCTGCCCACGTCTTAAGTACAACCTAAACATACACAGTCATGGTCTCAGTCTTAGCCCCCCCGTTTATTCACAAGGCATATACCAGCCCACCTACACAAATTCCAAATCTGAGAGTCAGGTACTAATGAACTAGTTTCATCCCCTCTTTATTCACTAGCATCTACATCTATCAATTTATTCATGGCAAAGTCTGCTTAATCTTTTTGTCTTTACTTATGATCAGACCCCCCCATTACGTCAATTTTGTGAGTTTTCATTAGCTTCCTGACTCCACAAAGTTCCCCATCCCAAATTTATTCTTCATATTGACCCCAAATTCTCTAAACTATACCTCAGATTATGACTGCCTCTTTTCCAACAGCATTTAATTGTTCCAAGAAGTAGCCACATTTGGACTCTTTAAGTAGCTCTGTAACCCCTATACAACTTCACGTCAATTATCATCTTGTCATTCTCTGTGGTAAAAATGTGCAAAGATGCCTTTCTTAAAGATTAACTGTTCTCTTAACTATACACTGAATTTATTTCCCTAGGGAAGCTAGACATACCATATTTCACTGAAAAACACTGTTTCACATTTTCACATCGTTGAAAGCATGATGTTTCTTACAATTAATGGCACCTAATATTTTTTTCCTTTTAAATCATATGTAAAATAATGTTGCATCTTAAAACAGATGGCATCATAAATTTGTTGAAATAAGATATCTTTTTTGGTCTTCACCATATATAACCATGATTTTCAAATAGTAAATGTTCAAATATTGGTTGATACACAAATATATGTTAAGAAACATGTTTTGTGTTGAAACTCAAGGAATTAGCCCCGCATTTTATTTAGTTTTGCTGCACACATTCCAGCAGTAATTTAAAATGTAACAGCTACAAACATCAGAGTGAGATGGGAAAGAAAAACAAATATACATATGTAACAAGTTGATTGAACATGCTAGTGTGGACAGGGAGAAGTAGAAAATTGCACCGAGCACAATTAATACCCGAAGTGATGACTTCATGATCAACTGCTCTTTCACATATTAGATATTTTATAAAATATCTCATTATTTTTCTAAACTGACATTTTCTCTGACATTTATCTTACCCAAGTCTTCACACTAATTGCAAAGTGTCCTGTTTTCACACAGAAGAGAAAAAGAAGTATCTATTTAATTACCACAGTGGTGGCAACAAGAAGAACTATTGTCTTTCATAACATGAACCGTGCTTCCAAAACCTGTGTGTATGAGCAATTGGGCAAAAAGAAGTTAATTCCTTATCAGACATTTGCTTGGTCCCTTTAAAATCAAAACAAATTGAAGATTGCATTATTTACTCCACCAGCTAACTGAGAGAACATCTTTTGCTCTGAAACAACAATCACATTCAAGTTCACTGTACTGAGTATATAGGTTCTATTTAAACTGTCTGATGAAGCATATGAAACCTTTGAATGATTTATCAATCTTCCACATATTCTTGCCTCAAAGTATCTAAAATCAAAGATAAAGCACTTGTGCATAATTGAGCAGCTATGTTTTAGGTAGCATGGCCATTGTTTTGACTTATCTGAGACAGTGTCTCATCTCCTGTTGCTGTACAATAAATGATCATCCTAGATTAAAATTCTGTAAAATCCCTTGGACCCCATTGCTAATACTCATTCTATTGTTCAATCATGGATCTAGCCTTATATTCCCTTTCAAAATTCAAAGGTTATTGGGAGGGAAAGTTGTTTCTTCCTCAATACCTTGGTGTGAATTTGATGGGATGAGGCTTCCACGGGTGTTCAGAGCAACACCTGAGACACTGTGCTTGTGGGGTGAGCTGCACGGAGATTACAACCCTGAGGGGACTCTGTTGTGGGCACCTGCTGGCCCCAATCAGGCCTGCACTGCCTGTGAAGCCATGGTTTGTGGTGTGGCCTTCAAATCAGATGCAGCAGCTTTTTGATGCTGGCTTTGTCTTGTAGAAGCTCTGTGACACTGGGCGAGTGAGTAACTTCTCTTGGCCTCAGCTTCCTTATCTATTAAAACTTGATACTAATTTTGACCTCATACATCTGTAAGAGGGCATCTATATACATTGACTTAGCCCAGTGAATTGTATTTATATAGCAACTATTTTCACTTTTTCTATGAGTATTTGGTGTTGAAGAAACTGCAGTTATTCTTTTTTTTTAACATTTTATTTATTTATTTGATAGAGATAGAGAGAGGGAGAGCACAGGCAGGTGGAGGGGCAAGCAGAGGGAGAGGGAGAAGCAGGCTCCCCGCTGAGGAAGGAGCCCGATATGGGGCTCGATCCCAGGACCCTGGGATCATGACCTGAGCTGAAGGCAGACGCTTAACGACTGAGCCACCCAGGCGCCCGAAACTGCAATTATTCTTAAAATAGCACTACTACTTTTCTTTTAAGCAAAGCAGACAGATTAATGAGACTATACTTTCTGTAATGTCACTGTATGCTCAAAATACACTATTTTACCTTCCTCCCTCTTTTTATTTTTCTTTCTTCTTCTTTTGTTGTTCATCTCTTTCTTTGATCTTTTTTTAGTACCGAGGTTCTTACTTTCACAGGATCTTGAGGTGCTGTAGAAAGAAGTAAATTGTGCACGTGGTAGGAGATGGCACAGGTACAAAGTGTGTTTAGGGATCCCATTTGCACTATTTTGGCCATTCAAAGGAGAAAAAAATATCACAACTTGCTTAAGGGAAGGCATAGAGAGTGGCAGAGGGATAAGAGAAAGTTTCACGGGGGGTGGGGGGCTCCTGGGGGGCTCAGTTAGTTCAGCATCGGACTCTTGTTTTCGGCTCAGGTCGTGATCTCAGCGTTGTGAGATCAAGCCCCACATCAGGCTCCAAGCTGTGCATGGAGTCTACTTGAGATTCTCTCTGTCCCTCTCCCTCTGCCCCTCTCCCCCCCGCTGCTTGCAAGAGAGTTTCATGGACAAAGGAGATGCAAGTACAGTAGGATCTGAATGTGAAATGGAAGGAGAAGGGCATTACTTGCGAGGGGTTGCCAGGCTCAGCAAAAGCTCAGTGGCATGAAAAACACAGGCACAATGGTGTTTTGCTCCGGAAGAATGGAGAATCTATGGAGGTGCCGGGGGAATAACACTGGTGCTGCAAAGGGGCATGGGAAGTGGAGGTTTTGACCCATCTCCTTAAGGTTGTGTGGACATAACAACATCCATCCCATCGGTAAAATGGAGCGGCAGGTGTATGCGGAGTAAATCAATTATCTAAAACCTCTAGCATGTCTTCAGCTCACAGGATGTAATATTTCTCCTTTTCTTTAGTGAGGGATGTAGGGCCAGCGGGGTGCCTGAGTTGGACAGACCTTTGTCTCCAGAAAAATAACCAAGCAGCCACCTTCTGCATAACATTGTGGAACAGAGAGAGAATAAGAAAAAGGTGTGTGTGTGTGTGTGTGTGTGTGTGTGTGTGTGTGTGTGTAACACAGTGTGATTCACTCCCATCTTTGGACCTGCCTTAAACTACACTAAGCCAGGATTTTATTCAATTTATCTCTCTGAAAAAATTCTCAGCATGTTACATAAGACTAACAAGTACAAAGTTCCCAAGAAGAATCTTTAAAAAGAACGTGTGACCTGGTGTAGACGGGGGCACTTAGTATTTTAACACATAATGGAGAAATTTGGGGACAGAAGTGTAAGGGCTGCAGCTAAAACTGTAAACATACATTTAGATTGAGAGCACTTAGCCTAGTGTCTTAGCCAGGCTAGGAAACAGCAGTGACAGACAGACCCGCTTGGCTCCTGGCAGGCAGTGATAGGGTTGCTCTTTTGGAACAATGATTCAAAACAGATAGGGACGATACAAGGCAGGTCCGGACTGCTGAAAGAAATCTGACAATGGTGTGTTTTGCAATAATTCTGATGCCATGGTATTTCTGTGTAGTTAGGGAGACAGGTCGGCAACCTCCAGGGAGAAGAAGACAGAAGTGTCCACATGGAGCATCATTTTCTTAACTCTCAGGTAGCAAATTGTACAGAATTCATTTCACCTGCAGAGGAGACTCTCCTGGCTCCTTTCTGTGGTCCTAGCTGGGCTCTTGCTTTCCTTTACCATCTCTTTGCTAATGCTCAGACAGCCCTGGACCCAGAAAGTGCAGAAAATCTCCCTGCCAAAGAGTTTGCAGGTTTTATCAGGCAAGAGAGCAACAACATTAACCATTAGCAGAATGTTCATTGCTGGTTTCCTGCTGCCCTTCACTGAGCCTTACTTTACATCTCGTCCTACCCAGTAAAAAGGATCCTGCACGCTAGGAAAACTACACACACCAGATTTGGATCATACCTTCTATTTTTTAAAAGATATGTCGGTAATTTGTTTCAACATAGGGAAAAAAAAGCATAGTGATACATCAGAAGAATTCTGTCTAACAGAAATGTAGCAATAGATTCACTGATCAATAAGATTTGGATACAGATAGAGATTTTATTGGTCTTAAAATCCCTTTTAAAGTTGTTGAAATGTTTCCCTGTAAATTTTCCAAAATGTTGAAATATATGCTGTATTTTTTCCTTTTCCAAGAGGAAGTCAGTGTTTAAAGTTAACATAGTTTTTAAAAAATATATTTTATTGATTGATTGATTGATTTATAGCACGGGGGGGGCAGAGGGAGAGAGAGAATCCCAAGCAGACTCCCCACTGAGCATGGAGCCGGCCAAGGGGCTCAATCCCACAACGCTGAGATCAGGACCTGAGCCGAAACGAAGAGTTGGACATTTAACTGAGCGAGCCACCCAGACGCACCCTCCCCCACCCCCACCCCAATTAACATGGGTTTTAACAGATAAACTAAAATGGCTGCCAAATTCCAGGGGTAAAAACTGAAAGTGTTTGCTCTTCTTATCATTTCCTTAAAACCGTCAGATATATTTAGTAGAGTGAAGACTCTAAGCGGGGGGAAAGCATATCTGTTTGGCGAGTATTATTCACCTTCAGTGACTCTCCCAGGATTAACTGCAATAACCCCTCGTTGTTTTTACCTGTTTTTCCCTGTTAATGAGAGATGAACCTTTGAGATGTCTTATTAGATACTTTATAAACTCAAGAAATAAAACAAACTGCTCTTCTTCTCAGATTTATCACATCTGCTCAGAAAGTCTTCACCTGCCTCTTTCTGGAATGTATTCCACAGGACCGACTCTCTCTCTAAAAACACAGTGATGCTTCTCAAGTAGCTAAACAAGCCATAGAAGACAACCCCTCCACAGAGAGAGAAAATGGAAGATTCAGAAAAAACACAAGATGTGATTAGTCAATTCACAGGTAAGTCCTTAGTCTTACCACTGTCGACACATAAGCTAAATTATTTTTCTTCTTACAAACTTCTCTCATTGTATTTGGTCTGAATTCCCACTATTAATACTATTCGGGGTGCAATAGTTCCAAACATGCCACAGGAGAACTTTCGATACTCTCCCTGATTGTTATTCAAATCCTGTATCACTGTTCATGCAACTATGCATATATACGTACCACCTCCTTGCCTGACATGGTTTACATTCTTTGAGGGTGAACAGTCATATTTATTAACTGATTGGTCAGTAAATAAATAGGGAAGGTAAGCTAGTGTACAAGATCACAAATTGGGTTCAAATTTCAGCTCAACTTATTACCCATATGATCCGATAATGTTTCTAAACCTCTCCATGATTCTGGAAAAGTGAGACCAGTACAATACTTACCTCATAGAATTGACACAGTCATAAATTCCTGGTACAAATTAATCACTCATTAAGTTGTTGCCATTATAATGGTAACTATTCGTCTGCTTACTACGAGTAAGACACAGGTTGGACATTATATATGCATTATATCCAATTCTACAAGTTCTACTATTATCATCAACTTCCAGATAAGAATATTGAGGCAGAGAGGATAAGCTTATGCCAGTTGACCCAGCTTGCAATAGCTCAGTTGAGATTTGAAACTATATGTTTCTTGTACAAAATATTCTCCTGGTTTGTCTGCTAAATCATATTATCTCCTTTTTAGTGGTTTTTTTTTTTTTTTTGCGAACATTTACTGATCACTTAATATGTGCCAGACATTGTTCTAAGTGCTATATCTACATTTTCTCTTTTAAAATTCTCACAAAAACCATATGAGATAGGTCCAATTAGTGTCCATTAAAAACAAAACAACAAACAAAACCAAACTGAGGCACAAAGGTCTTTAACATGTCCAAGGTCACAAAAGTGGTAAGTGAGAAAGCCAGGACCTTCGAGCTCTCTTTGTACCCCTTCCACATGGCTGACTGGCACCTACTGCTGAGCATATACTGTGTGCCAGGCTCTGATCTGGGAACATGAGATACAGCTGTGAACAGAACAGATAAGACCCTGTCTTGGAGCTTACATTTGAGTGAGAGAAGACAGACTAACAGGTGCATAGATAATAAGTCCCATGATGTTCAGCACTTTGGAGAAAATTTAAGTCAGGTAAAGGTGATTAGAAGGGTTGAGGAGCAACTTAGGGCTTTATATACAGTCACAAATGATGGACCGTGGATTCAATGATATTCAAAAAAGGCTGAAACTGAGCTCTGGGGGTATCAGAGGAACAGCACGTCAGAGCAGGGAACAGCAATGTAAAGCCCTGATGAAGGGCTGTGCCTGGCCTGTTTGAAGAGCCACAAGTGGGCCCATGTGGCTGCAGTAGAGTGAGGGGGAAGAGAGTGGGAGGAGTTGACATCAGGGTAAAGGATGGTAAGGGTCCAATGAGCAATGGTAAAAATATTTTATCTGAATGAATGGAAAATCAGCAGAGACTGTTGAGTAACACAGTGGTACGATCACTCGGGCCGTGGTATAAGTAACAGAATATAAAAGATCCAAGTAGAGACAGAGACTAGTTAGGAGATTATTGCAGTTTGTTCAAATGAAGGTACAACTTAGTTGTATTAAAGGCGAAATGGTAAGAAACACACACCCAAACAAAAACAGCCATATATTCATAGATAGAACAATAGGATATTTTGGAGTTCCCAGGACCTGCCAGTGGATTGATCCAGGACTGAAATAAGAGAGAAGTCAGGGTCTCATCAACAGGAGGAATAGAATCACCACTTAGTGAGATTGAGAAAACTGCAGGAGGGAAAGCTTTGCAGGGAAATAATGAGGGGTTTATTGGAGACATAAAGTATCAACACACAGGAGTTTAGTAGAGAGCAAGTATGGGAGTTCTAGGGGAAAGGAGTTTGTACCAGACAAAACACTTCCTTATGCAGCTGTTAACGAGTGACCCCAAATCTCAGTAAACACATTTTTAATTTCTCACTCAGACTCCATGGCCACCTCGGGGCTGCTGAAGCTCTGCTCCAAGTTCCCTTGATCCTGAGACCCAGGCTGACAGAGCAGATGGGTTAACGCTTTGCCAGTCTCATGGCAGAAGGAAAGACATGATGAATCACATGCGGGCTCATAAAGCTTCTCCTTAGAGATGACCAACATAATTTCCATTCTCATTCCATTGGCCAGAGCAAATCACATGGTCAAGCCTGACATTTTTGGAGTGGGGATATATAATTCTCATCTAGACAAAACGGGAATAATAATTCAATCTACCTCAGGGATAAAAGATATAAATTCAGGCAGTATCTGCATGAAGAAGCCAGTTGAAGATAAGCCTGAGTATCACCGAGAAGGTGATCATAAGACAGCATAGAAGTGTGATGCTTGGAGCACTCCAGATTTTAGAGGTCTGGATAAATCAGGAAAAGAGTCTGCAGTGAAATTGTCAATAATGTAGGAGGAGAACGGAGATTGGTGTCCTGGATGCCAAGTGAAATAAACGCTTCAAAAATAAAAGATTGATCAACAGTGTGCTGATCAAATACACTGAACACTGGGGATTGACTGTTGTATTTAGCAATGTGCCGGTTATCTGTTAGCATGGAAATAACAGTTCCTGTAGGACAGGGAAGAAAGCCTGGTTCATGTGGGTTCCAGATTGAATAGGAGGGTAGGGAATGGAGCAAAGACCACTCTCTCCAGGAGTTTTGCTCTATGTAACACAGCACCATGGCATTGATAAAACGCTCCCCCCCGCCACGGGGGGTGGGGGGGAAGGGATGCAATCAAATCAGCAACCCAGAATAATAGAAGCTTCTAGTTCTTAAAAACAGGACAGATGCCATAAAAACATCAGCAACCATTCATTTTGTGAACTCTCAGAAGGCAGAAGAAATAACCAGAATAACACTTGGGAAATAACACTTTTTTGCTTAAGAATAAAAAGCGTTATCTGTGTGTTCACTTCAGTTCATTCCTATTGACACCAGATGGTATTATAATAAATCATTCTTTTACTTCCCTGAAAAACTATCTGCTTTCTTCTCTGGTCCTTCTGTGAGGCTCCATTTTTCCTTCTGAAGTAGCATGTGTTGTTACCGTTTGTTGGCCAGTCCGATTGTAGATAAAACACTTGACTCTAGGGGACTGAGGCACCTACTCTTTGTCATTGGGCTACAAATATTTGCCTCAGATGCTAAGTGCACACATTAAATCAACTCCTCTTTCAAGCCCGTTGTTCATTTCTTGTCTCCATGCCTTTCTCTGTAGAATCTGTGACCATATTCTGGACTTTAGTTGTCATGGTTTTGAGGACTTTCTCCACAACTGGACACCTCACACCTCACAGCAGGGGGCCAAACTTGGGGACATCAGCACCTGCACATTATTGGATTAAGTACTTAGCAGATAATTTGTTGGCCATCATTTATTTATCAGGAAACCTCCCTCATTTTTATTCTCGTATTTTCTTCTTCTCTCTAAATGATGATGATGATATGAGAAAGTATTTCCTGAATTATTTGGAAAATATTTTTTTCTGTACATATGATATAAATATTATTGTGAAGGCAACTGACTCTTGATTCCCTGACATATAAAACAATCATAATATTTGTGCAGTGGGGTTCAAATTCAAAGGTAAAGTGTAATCTGTCATTGTTGTTCCCAAACATGCAAAGGTTTACCAGAAATCAGAGACAATGCAGCCATATGTGTTTATTATTCATTTCAGAAATGACTCTGTGGATGGATCATAGAACTAAAGTGATCAAAATAAGCAGACTTTGATATTATAGGAACAATTTGATAATTAAAATCACTTAGTTGGATTAATGATGTAGCCATTTGATCATTTTTCAGCAAGCAGAGATTTTGAAGACTGAAAGAATGAAGTAATTGGACTTTGATAAATTCAGGCATGGTATAAACCATTACCAGGATGTGCCAAACACAAAATTTTTGTTATTGTCAATATATGGTTAAGTTTTCCATATAATCTATTTAACAGTGATATAACATCTAAATAATTCAGAATGTGTAAAACCATTTATTATGGCCTTCTTTCTCTAGATATAGAATGTAAGTTTGCGTTTTAGTGCATATACGCCTTAGCTCTTCACAAGTCAATATTTTATCTCTCTTGAAACTTAAGTATTTTGGCCCAAGAACTGTGGACCGCTGCACGGTAAGCACCAAATAACGCACACTTGAGAGTAAATGGCTTCTCTCTTCCACATTCTCCTATCACTCATTTGAACGAGAACGGATCCGTGGTAAGCCAGTCCGGCTCTCCTGTTCAACACTTAGGCTGACTTCTATGAAAACGTGTAAGCATTTCAAGGGCCGTCAGACCCAAGCCTTTACAAAACCAAAGTGGGTTTAAAGTCGCTGCTGTCTGGGTTTAAATGTTTCCTTCCAGGAATAGAAAGCAGGAGACCAACTCCATGCCCTTCAGAGAAACAGAGTTATCAACATAAATCCTTGGCTTTGCCAGGATTGGGTTTTAATTCATTAAGTAAACATTACAGTTAGATGCCCCTCACAAGAAAATGTATAGAGCAAGAGGAAAAAGTGAGCATCTGGTATGGCCCATGAAAGTTTCTGAAATGTGTAGTCTATATGAAATAACTAGCAACGGAGAAGTAAAATATAGTACATGCAGGGTTAAAGTGTGCACGCATATGTAGGACAGTAAGGGCAGTAATTATGAAATAGCCTTTAGTGAAGATCCATTTTTCTGAAGTTGAACATACCTACGCATTTCCTTTCTCTCAACTGTTGTAGAACTGCATCGATATTGCATAGTCTTCATTTTTCAAGGAACTGGAAATCGAAATGAAAGAAAATCTGCTCTTCTTAGGGTAGATACTGCTTTACACTGAAGTGGACAAACGCTTGGCTTGTAGATCTTTTATGCTTGACCAAAGCCTGTAAGTGAAAAGAAAAGCCTCAAATAACAGAGCTATTAGAAATCAGATTTTTTTTTTAAATTTTATCATTGAAGTATAGATGAAATATAGTTTCCTAGTGATTGGACAGTCTGTACATTATGCAGTGCTCATGGCCATGGGTGTAGTCACCGTCTGTCACCATACGCCAAACATTGTGATATTATTAACTATATTGCCTATGCTGTACTTTCCATTCCTGTGACTCATTTACCTTCTAACTGGAAGTTTGTTCGTTGTAATCCCCTGCACTTCCTTTGCCCATCTGCCCAACCCCCCCTCCAGCAACCACTAGTTTATTCTCTGTATTTATGAGGCTGTTTCTGTTTTTATTTATTATTGTTATTATTATTTTTATTTAGAGAGAGAGTGGGGTGGAGGCGCAGAGGGAGAGGGTCCCCGCTGAGCCCCAGGCAGAGCCCCAGGCAGAGCCCCAGGCAGAGCCCCAGGCAGAGCCCCAGGCAGGGCTCCATCTCGGGACCCTGAGATCATGGCCTGAGCTGCAAGGAAGAGTCGGTCGTTTCACCAACTGAACCTCCCAGGAGCCCCTGTGTGTTTGGGTTTTAAGATTCCATGTTCAAGGGAAATCATATGGATCATAGGTATTTCACATGTACTTCTCTGTCTGACCCAAGAAATCAGATTTTTATCGAATTCAAAACCATAGCCAAACACACTTCAACGAACTCCAAGGTACAGCCGCCGCCAAGCGACTTCCGGTGCAAGATGGCGCCGCCGGAAGAGCCCGCTCTCACCTCTGGCACCGAGTCGACACCGAGCCGACACCGAGCCGACACCAACCCGGGGAGCCGCTCCTCCCGAAGGGGGACCGAGGCCCGGGGAGCAGCTCCCACACAGAGGCCGGAGGGACGGCGGGGAGGGCGGGGAGAGAGGGGGCGCTGACCCCGGGAAGCCCGCCGTGGGCTCGAGCGGGGGCACCCGCCGCAGACCCGGCCGCCCTGCAGCGCGCGGAAGAGAGCCGGGTGTGAAGGAGCCGCCGGAACAGAAAGGCCTCGGCCCCAGAGCCCTGCCAAGCGGCGGGGGAGCTGCTGGAGCCTCTCCAGCTCCGGGGGCTGGCGAGCGCCACTGTTTACCCTGGCCTCCGCCTTGCGAGCGCATGGTGCTGACGGGAGCAGGGCCCCGCGCGCCATGGCCGGCCTGCCGCCTCCGTCCCCCCTCGACGCCCCGACGCCCCGGGTCAGCGTCTGTGCGGCTCCGGCGCCGGGGTCACAGGACGGCCCGCGCCACTTGGCTCCGGACGGCTGCGCCGGCTTTCCCTGCACAGGGCGTTCTGGAAACTCCCGGGCCGTGTCTGCTCGGCTCCGACGGAGCAAGGCCTCTCCCCTGACGCGCGCTGTGCGGGAGAGCGTCAAGGATTTTCAAGAGCGAGAGAACCGCGACGGGCCGTTTGATCCGATTTGCAGCTCGGCGCGTGCGACGTCGGAGCAGACCCACTCGGCCTCCCCGGGCCTGAGCAGAGGGAAGCCGCGCGGAGGCGAGCGGCGCTTCTCCGCCCCGGCCCAAGGACGCGGCCGCCGCGCGGCCCCACTCTGCACAGTAAGGTTTTTTCAAGAAATCCTTTTTATCTTTCATTTTGTATCTTGCTTTGAGCGAGGGTTTCAACGTCTCTGAGCCCCACTTTTTCAGGAGTAAAACCCACCTCACCGTGTTGCCGGGAGGGTGAAGTGAGAAGAGCGCGCGGCCCGCACGTCACGTAATGTCTGTCGGAGGGCGCGAGCGAAGGGCGAGCTCGAAGGACAGCTTCGGGATGGAAGGACGGAAGCGTCTTACCGGCAGGGCCGAACGCCCTCAGCGGCCGTATACCCTCGGCGGCCGTATACCCTCGGCGGCCATATACCCTCGGCGGCCGAACGCCCTCAGCGGCCGTATACCCTCGGCGGCCGTATACCCTCGGCGGCCGAACGCCCTCAGCGGCCGTATACCCTCGGCGGCCGAACGCCCTCAGCGGCCGTATACCCTCGGCGGCCGTATACCCTCGGCGGCCGTGTACCCTCGGCGGCCGTATACCCTCAGCGGCCAAACGCCCTCGGTGGCCGTATACCCTCAGCGGCCGTATACCCTCGGCGGCCGTATACCCTCGGCGGCCAAACGCCCTCGGCGGCCGTATACCCTCGGCGGCCAAACGCCCTCGGTGGCCGTATACCCTCAGCGGCCGTATACCCTCGGCGGCCGTATACCCTCGGCGGCCGTATACCCTCGGCGGCCGAACGCCCTCAGCGGCCGTATACCCTCGGCGGCCATATACCCTCGGCGGCCGTATACCCTCAGCGGCCAAACGCCCTCGGTGGCCGTATACCCTCAGCGGCCGTATACCCTCGGCGGCCGAACGCCCTCAGCGGCCGTATACCCTCGGCGGCCGAACGCCCTCAGCGGCCGTATACCCTCGGCGGCCGTATACCCTCGGCGGCCGTGTACCCTCGGCGGCCGTATACCTTCAGCGGCCAAACGCCCTCGGTGGCTGTATACCCTCGGCGGCCGTATACCCTCGGCTGCCAAACGCCCTCGGCGGCCGTATACCCTCAGCGGCCAAACGCCCTCGGTGGCCGTATACCCTCAGCGGCCGTATACCCTCGGCGGCCGTATACCCTCGGCGGCCGTATACCCTCGGCGGCCGAACGCCCTCAGCGGCCGTATACCCTCGGCGGCCATATACCCTCGGCGGCCGTATACCCTCAGCGGCCAAACGCCCTCGGTGGCCGTATACCCTCAGCGGCCGTATACCCTCGGCGGCCGTATACCCTCGGTGGCCGAACGCCCTCAGCGGCCGCCCTGCAGCTGCGTGACCTGCGGTCTTGAGGCACGCGCTGGCCACGTGGGCCTGGCCGCCTCCAAGCCTGCGTCTGCGCCGCTCCACCCGGACGGGGCCGGCGCTGCGCTCGCCGCTGCCCGCGAGCAGAACCGAATTGGCGCACTCTCGCGGCGAAGGTGGCGGGTCCCAGCGCGTGGGGAGGCTCAGTGGTGCCCGTGGACCAGACGCGCACAAGGAACTCTTCCGCTACGGCGACTTCACCATACGTGGCCAGAACTGCTTCCTGAATACTCCAGAGTATGGAAGGCGCAGGTCAGAGAGTCACACGTTCTTCAAAACCATATTGAGAATGGACTTTCGGGAACGTGGAAGAGTTAAAATGTTCCTTCAGCCTTATAACGCCACATTACCAGACCTTAAAAACAGCAAATAGGACAAATTCAAAACATAAATTGATGTTTTTTCACTACATAGGATAAGTTAAAGGTATATAAAGAAACTCTTCTAAGCCTAGAAATTTCTAATAATCATTTGCCAACCTGCATTTGGACATTACTAAATTTGAAGTATGAGATAAACTGCTGGCACTACTATAGTTACGATGTTCTTTAGGAAAGCATTAAAACTCAGGCTAGCACTTCATAGTGCATAGCATTTTCTAGGAGTTTGAAAACGCACTCATAAATGCAAATTCGGAAGTTCTGGGTCATTATCCGCTCTGTACTTGTTGTTCATCTTTACAGCTAGGTGAGTCCAAAAGGAAGGGGGAATAGTAAGTAAATGCAGCTTTTGCCTATAGAAATGCCTTGGCAGGGTGCCTCGGTGGTTTAGTTGGTTGAGCATCTGACTCTTGGTTTCCGCTCAGGTCACGACCTCAGGGTTTTGGGATCCAGCCCCTTCTGGGGCTCTGTGCTTGCGGGGGGGGGGGCGGTTTGCTTGATTAATTGTCTCCCTCTGCCCCTCCCCCCAGTTTCGTGCACATACACATTCTCTTTTTCTTTCAAATAAATGAATCTTAAAAAAAAGAAAAAAAAGAAATGCCTTGGCCATTACATGGTCCTTTATACTAAACGCTTTGGAAAGGTAGTATTTTAGCTTTTTATGTTTCTAACATTAATTGCTACTTCTTCGCACCATAACACTCTTAACCAGGTTTGTGATTTGTTTTTAGAGACAAACTTATTTTGAAATGAGATTTGAAAGTTACATACTATGAAAACCAATATGACTTTCTGCCAACTTCTTAAAGATTGAGTCCTGGAAAATCTCATTTTTTGATAGGTAAATTGTAACAGTGTAGAGGGGGAAAAGAGCTGCTTTTTCCCAAAAATGTAATGCTTTCTATTGGCTTTGTTTCTTTTTTAACTAGAAAAAAGATAGAATGAGTCCCACACCCACTGATGATCTGGAAAATCCTTTGGTTAAGGATTTTTACAGTGTTGAGTTAAACAGTAATGACAGATTTGGACCATGTATAAAACACAGCTCAGGGCTAAAAACTGTAATCACAGGGATGCTGGAAATGAAAGATGCTAGAAATAACAAGACAGTCTATAAGGTCAATTGTACCATCTAATCAAAGTTTGCATTACAATAAAGTAATTGTGCTCCTGTTTTTAAATCAAATATAAGGAGCAACAGAGGGCCTTATTTTTGCTAATTAAGAAATTACATTTTATTTGCAAATTTAAAATCATGAACATAAAATCTGTTTACCTAGCTTGGTTGAGTGTAAGTTTCTAAACTCTTTACCCTATCTTTGGGTAAGACTCAGAAAAAAACTGAGCATTGACTTGCCCCCAAATCAGTGAGCAGGTGGGGCTGTGGTGTGGGTGTGAAAAAATAGACTATCCAGAGGCATGTTCCAAACCACAAACTCTGGCAAAAGGAAATGACAGAGCTTTGCTTTTTAAAAAGCATGTAGCTAAAAGTTGTTTGTAAATCACTTTATTTTTTGCAAGTTAATTTCATATGTACTTCAGAAGCTGATATTTTAAAGGCACCTCCTTTCTACTCCTGTAGATAATCACACTAAAGTATAATCCTGCTTTTATTTCCTGGGGTGGTGGTGGTGGTCATTGTTTAGATCTTGACTTTCTCCGAATGCACTTCACCTCACAGCTACAAGGTCCACTTCTGTGCTGAATGCCAAGCAGTGTTAGAACCCCAACCTTATCCCCTATACTTAACTCCAGACTCACATAACCAGACAATTTTGAAGACATTTACCTGAAATTCTCATAGTAAATTAAAATGCACAGAAATGAATTTACTATCTTTCTCCCGCCTATAAAACTTACATGATTAAAGGTCACCAGTACCCATCAGACAACCTCGAATAAATCACCCCCTTTCTTTCCTAAGAAAGGAAATCTACTCAACTGATTCATCTTCTCCAACTCTGCAAGTAGAATAAACTCTGTAGTCACAGCGCCCCTGGCCCATCAGGGCTGGGCACACTACCCAGGCCTGACCAAACCACTGCCCCCCCCAACCCCCCAAGTGTAAGTGTGTATGCGTGCGGGGGTGGGGAATAAGGGTGGATGGTGGAAGGCTGGAAGTCAGAAACACCCTTGGGATTTTCCTGGAAGGTTTGGGAAACAGAACTTTACTCTTCTGAAATAGCCGTGTAAGCCTGGATTGTGTAACTGACCATCAAAGGAAGTGGCGCAATGAGAAAGATAATGAGGGTACAGCATCATAATAACACGTCAGCCCCCTAAATCATGGTGTGCCTGGAGCTAGTTGTACCCTGGAATTTGCAGTTGATGCCACGAGCCCTTCTATAACTTAAACTATTCTAAGTTGTTTTGTCACTTGTAGTGAAGGAGGACCAGTCCATACATACTCCATATACACGACCGTTTCTTTGCTTTCTCTCCCCGGAACATCGACTTCAGCTGACCAGTGGCTGGGTCTTATTCATCTTAATGTTTACAGTACTTAGTGCTGTCCTGTTGAAGCTGCTCAGGTGTTGCTGATGGAAAGAGTGAATGAGGGGCACCTGGGTGGCTCAGTCGATTAAGCGTCTGCCTCCGGCTCGGGTGGTGATCCCAAGGTTCTGGGATCAAGTCCCGCATCCCGCTCCCTGCTCAGCGGGACAGTGAATGAACAAATTTTTAAAAAGAATTAAATTCAAAAAGAGAGAGAGAGAAATGAAATGAAACATGACCATTTCCTCATGGTCAGTTAATGCCAGAGAATAATTTTATTCTTGAGTTTCATGCTATGTTTTATGAACGTATGAAAATGACAATTTCACCTCTGAATAATAAAGGTATGAGTTTGGCCTGAAAAAAACTAGTGCATGACAACATGACCTTACATCCCATTAAATAGGATTCTGATCGGACACCTCCTTTTAGAGATTTTTTTATTTTTATTTTTTTATTTTTTATTTTTATTTTTACACAGCGAGAGAGGGAACACAAGCAGGGGGAGAGGGAGAGGGAGAGGGAGAGGGAGAAGCAGGCTTCCCGCTGAGCAGGAAGCCCGATGCGGGTCTTGATCCCAGGACCCTGGGATCGTGACCTGAGCGCAAGGCAGATGCTTAACCGACTGAGCCACCCAGGTGCCCCATCATCGGACACCTCATTTTAAATCCGACTCGGTGAGAAGTCATATAAAACTGCTATGAAGATCTTGGGAAATAGACCAATGTGGTCCTGTTAGGACTGCAAATAAATTATGAAAGACAGGGCTGTTCATTATTTCTGGGTTGTTGCTATAGATACAGTTCTAGCTGTGAAACTTCAGGGGCTCTGGAGACTGGGGATACGAACTGTCTTATGAAGTTCCCATCTCTCACTGTTCCTTACCCTTCAGTCAGTCACCTTACCCATGTATAGGATAGAACTGTTCCAAGGTCTTGAACTGGACTCTTGCAGTCTCCATGTTCTATCATCTCTTTTCCTCCTATTCTAAAACTGTCTTATTCCACCTTTCCTGAGTATTAACATTATTCCTAAATCCTAAACTTCTCTCATTGGAAGGACAAACTCTAAACCTGTGTTTGTCTAGACATCCCAAATTGTAATGTGCCAATCATTTTTGTAGAGTAGTGTAGTCTTTTTGGTTCTTATTTAAGAAATCCTTTGTCTTTCCTAGTAATATAAATGTTTGGATTTTATTTTTAAAACATTAAGGGTATACTTTGACACATTTAGGTTTTATCATATAATTTATCATCCAAACCCGGACATCTTTGTTAGCAAAAGGAGGTAGTAAATACACTAGGATTGCGGGTGTAGTCTGGGACTGATCTGAGCAAAGTGAAACATATGGTCATCCTTTTTTAATTCATCTTGACTTAATATTTGTGAACAGTATGAGAAAGGGATCAAAATAATATTTTCCAATATAGGCAATTCACCCAACATGATTTATTGAATATTCTTTTTTCAGTGATCTCAATGATACTACATCATATATCAAGTTCCATACATGTATGGGCTTTTTCTTATGCTTCATTCTTTTGTCTATTCATATTCTTAATTGTTATACCTTTGTAAGGCGTCTATATATAGTAGGAGAATCTCTTGACTTTATTATTTTTTTTCAAAAAAAATTTTTCGGCTACTCTTCACTCTTCGCCTTCCCATGTAAAGTTTGTATCTAGCTGGTCAGATTTCATGTACAAATAAAAAATTTCTATTGGGATTTGTTTGAAAATGCATAAATGTGTAAAAATTATGAGAAGGATTAAAACACACAAACTTTTTCTATCCATGAATATGATTTATCTCTCTAATTAGGTCTTATCGGATGATTTCCAATATTTTTATACATTTCTCCATAATGATAATGCACATCTTTTACTACACTTAGAACTAGGCACTCAAATAATTTTGTTGATTTTTTTGCCACTTCTCTTACTAAGTTGTATGCCATATAAATAAATTTTCTAAATGTTGTTGGTTTCTAATACTTAGGGATAAAATTGAATTTGGCAAATTAGACCTATACAGAACATTTGCTGAATTCTTATAAACACTTTGTCTTAGGTGAGTTGTGAGTATTCTTTATATAGTCTGTGTATAGGTCCCTTATCAGATATATGTTTCACAAATATTTTATCTCAGTCTGTGGCTTACCTTTGTTTTTTTAAAAGTATTTTTCAAAAAGCTGAGTTTTTATTTTTGATAAAATTGAAAAATTTTTCTTTTATGAGTCATGCTTTTTCTGTTTAAGAAATCTTTGCCTAACTCAAAGTTTTACCTTTTTTTCCCTAGAAGCATATATAGTTATAGTTTGGCTCTTACATTTAAGTCTATGATCCACTGTGAGTTAATTTTTTTCCTAAAGTCATATCATTGAACACATATCATTGTTCACATATTAGCTCTTTCGTTTATTAACTATATGGCTTTGGGAAAATGACGGTAACAAAGCTCAACCTCAAGTGGTTGTTAACAATGATAAAATGAGATAATGCTTTGAAACTCAGGCCATTATTATGCACACAGTAAGTACTCACTGACCAGTTGCTACATGGTTACTTGTATATGAGTTTGCGGAACATAATACGTATTCAAAACATATGTCAGTGCATCTTATATGAACCGTAATACATGTAATCACTTCCATGATTTATATATTCTGTAACTTCGTACTATTTCTCAATAAAACATAGTTTTAAAAAAAAGCATCGCTACACCAACACATTTTAATGACATATTGTGTAAAAATCAGTTTCGTTAAAGTGTTATTTTGCTAGAGCCCAGTGATATAGTATCAAGTTAATGTGAAAAATGATGTTTGGTGGAAAAGCAAGTCTAAAAAGAAATGCATTTTAGAAGCTCTGAACTATATTATACTTATGTCACAAAAGTTGTTAAAAAGACAACATGTACATCCATGGTAACAGAAGGCCTTTAAGACTTGGGTATCAGGAACATCTAGGCAGTTAAAAATAAATCATAATAGTGTCGTACTTACATGTTTGTATTTGTGCTTCTATGACAGGCACTTGAGCTATTTGGAATCCATGAGGGAGATAACAAAGGAATTGAAAAATTTAAAACACACAATACTTAAATGAACATTTTACTCTACTTGTTGAGTATTTATTATAAAAAGCGAAAACCCAAAAAGAAATGAAAGACAAAGTATTCATCACAAATTCTACTGTTAGCCTAGAAGGTGATCAGCATTTCCCTGGGTTGGTTCTGTTGGAAGGAATTAGCGCTTCTGCATTGCCATCTGGCCCCAAGCAGAAAGCACCCGTTAGTGCCTTTCCTAGTAATCTCTGAATACTACTTATTATATTCACATTGATTGAGGTAAATTTTGAGCACTAAGCTCTGACAAAGAGTTATCATCCTAAGCATCGGGGAGTGTCTCTGTGACCAAGGATGTCACTGACAGCGTAATTGCCAAAGGCTGTTTCTGAGTATCCCATTAAGGGCATTCCAAGGGCCTACACTAATTCCCCCGTGTGGGTAAAAGTCCTATTATATCTGTTTCCTCTACATCTCCTACAATTTACTTCCCTCTGAAAATGCATAATTCTCATTATGGCCAAGATTCAGGAGCAGGTGGGAGTAGAGGACTGAATTTAAACATACGATGCACATAATGCTTGTTTCAGGTCTGTGTTGTGACGTGTAAACTTAGGCAGGCTGTTTAAATCCTGTCTCAGTATTTCTAAGGGCAGGATCAGAATAGTTCTGACCTCATCACAGTATTCCAAAGGTGAAATGAAATCAAGTATATAATGTGGCCTAGACACCAATGGTGCTCAAGAGAATAATTTGCCCAACACACGCAGGGAGCAGACTATGCATCTTCTGTAGTCTATCAGTGATGTCTAACCTCCTTGCCCTTACCTTCTGTGCTTCCAACTTTTTTTTTTTAAGATTTTATTTATTTGAGAGAGAGAGAGAGAGAGGGAGAGAGAGGGCATGAGCAGGGGGAGGGGCAAAGGGAGAAGCAGACTTCCCCTGAGCAGGGAGCCCGATGCCGGACTCCATCCCAGGACCCTGGGATCATGACCTGAGCTGAAGGCAGAGGCTTCACCCACTGAGCCACCCAGGAGCCCCTGTGCTTCAAACTTCTGACTAAGGAAATATCCTCATGCATGTTGGTTTTCAAGGTTCTGTATTTGTAGAGATTATCGTTGTATACCAAGTCTCTTTGTTTTTGTTTTTTTAATACGAAGCCATGATGAAATTTCTCTAAACACAATAACCTAATTGAAAAGTGTTCTGAAATTTATCTTGGAGTAGCAGAAGAGACCTGGATGTATTCATTTTAATATTGAACTTGGAGAAGGTGTTTATCATTTTGTAGAGACAAATGGATAAAGGGGAATATTGAGCTTTTGTTGACAACTCATCCTTTTGAAATATTGACACAATTACTTCCAAACCACCCTCACATCCCCCTGACAAAAATGTACATTCTTCTGTACTTCTGCACATTAAGGGCTGGCCCTGAGCAATTTAAAAAAGCTTTCATAGGAATTCAAGAGTGAACTACAGCTTGAAATGGTAGAAAGCTTCTTGTTCTTCAAACTCCCTAAATCTGGGAGGAAGAGCACCCCAAACTAGCAACACAGACACAAAGTAAGAGAGATTTCTGTTACTAGAACAAAGAGCGATGTTCATTTTCTCTTTGGATTGTGCTTATAGTATTTGTAAGCAGTATATTTTGCCTCTCTCCCTCCATACAGTTGTCCAAGAGAAAGGTTTTCTTTCAACAAAAACTGCTTTTACTAAATATATCATCTATGTGCCTATAGGCAATTAACACAAATTTCCTAGTGTATGATGAGATGCAGTCATCAACAATATATTCAAATATATGAATGAGATGTTTTTGAAGGACATGAGGCAAAAAGAAAACTTTGAGTGAGGTTAATATATTTCCAATTTTCCTTGATTCCCTGTTAAATCTTAAATGTTGGCAGCAGACTACTTAAAAGAATAGAAGGTTGTAAGGTCTCTACACACGTTAAAAAATAAGAATTATGTGTGAAGCAACTCCACTTTCACTCTCTGCAGAGAAAATTATGTCTATATCCATGCTCATTACTTGTTTCTAACCGCACAGGTTGGGATGGTCTGTCCTCTTTGATCAAGGCCAGCCCCTTCACCTACACACTTGATGTCATGTATCCTCTTCCAGAATGTTTTTCCAGTAAACGAAAACCATCTTCTCTCTTTCACTGTTAACATTCCCCTCTGTATTGACTTCTTTCTCCAAGACCATGGACATAGCCAATTCTGTGTCATTCTTAAAAATTATTCTCATGGTTAAATTTCCAGTTGTGTCCTTTCTCTCCTTACTACCTGACAAAACTTCTTTTAAAAAAGGATGTAGAATCATCTCAAGTTCCTCATTTCCCTTTTATATCTCAGTGCAAAGCAGTCAGCTTCTGGACCGTACCATCATCTCTTCACCTGCTTCCAAAGGGGTGATCAGTGGTCCCCGTGTAGCCACACCCAATGTGCTGGCCGTGGGAGGACCTCACGTCACTGCTCTGTCTGCTGCATCCAGTATGGTCACCATCCCACATACCTCAGCATCTTAATCATGTGTGATGATGACTCACATATCTATAGTCTTAGTGGACTTTTGAAATCTGAAGACGTTTCATAATGTGGACACATTCACAAAATCCACATTTTCAATTCTGAACTCATCATCTTTCCTCTTAAACCTGCCCTTCCTCCTATGTTCCACAGCTCAGTGAAGAAATCACCACCACGCATCTCGCAAACATCAAGTCGGAAAGCTAAAAGGAATCCCCGGTCTTTTATGACATTCTTCAATAAGTGAGGACCAAATTCTCATTTGATTCTGTACAATTTTCTGAATCCTACCACCATTTCTTCCCTTTTTATTTCTATTCAGGTCTTCATCAGTATTTTTAATTCTAACTGTGCTTCTCCCTGGTGACTTTACGTGCATTCTTTACTCTGCTATTAGGCACATCTACATAAACTGTCACAGGCAAAAATCTTTCACTGGGTCTGGAGAAGGCTGATACTCCTTGGAAACATTCCCAAGGACCTCCAGGGTAAGTAGTGTGTGTAGTTATACCTCACTTACAAATATTACCTCATTTCTAGTATAAATTTGTCTTCAAACCCCACGAGTTGTTTAAAAAGTGTGTTTTGTAATTTCTAGATATTTAATTTTTTTCTTTTTTAGTTCTGTATGTGAATTTTAACTTCATTATATTTTATTCAGAAGATGTAGCAGGCATGATTTCAATCCTTTGAAATTTTTGAGGCTAATTTAAAGACCTGAATGTGGACGGTTTTTTCAACATACATTAGTCCAAAAAGAAGATGTATCTTCCAGTTACTAGGTTTAACATTCTCAATGCATCCAGAGCATAGGGGACTCAACAGTGTAAATTTTCTCTATCCTGGGGCGCCTGGGTGGCTCAGTCGGTTTACTGTCTGCCTTTGGCTCAGGTCATGATTCCAGGCATCGGGCTCCCTGCTCAGCAGGGAGACTGCTTCTCCCTCTCCCATTCCTTCTGCTTGTGCTCTCTCTCTGTCAAATAAATGAATACAATCTTTTAAATAAATAAATAATTTTTCTCTATCCTGATTAATGGACTGTGCGATTTACCTGTCAGTTTCAGGTAGTTTTTTTGTGAAAATCCTTTTCCATATGATGCTTTTGTCAGGTTTTCCTAGAGGCTCTGCCAAATTTTATTTTATATATTTGTAATATTATTATATTAATATATTTGTATATTTGTAATACATATGTATATAGTATATAATTGTAATTAGGAGAAAATAGTTTAGAATTTTTTTTAAAGATTTTATTTATTTGAGAGAGAGAGAGAGAGAATGAGAGAGAGAGCATGAGAGGGGGGAGGGTCAGAGGGAGAAGCAGACTCCCCGCCGAGCAGGGAGCCTGATGTGGGACTCGATCCTGGGACTCGAGGATCATGACCTGAGCCACCCAGGCACCTTAGAATTTTTATATACATCTGTTCGATTTAGCTTTTTACCGTTTTATGGAGCCCTGTTTTATTTCTGTGCTGCTCTTTCCTGCACTGCCCATTTTGTCTGATAGGAATATATTCCTACCATCTTCCTGCAGGTTGCTTTTCCCTGGTTTATTGTTCAGTCCTTGACTTTCATTCTCTCTCTTTCTTTATGTCTTCATTATTTAACAGTAAACACCAGACAGCTGCATTTTCTAAACATATGTAGGGTGGCAATCTGTCTTTTGTGTTTTGAGACTTTAGTCTATCTACATTAATTGCTCCTACTGACATATTTGGATTTATTCTTATCTTCTTATTATGTATTTGCTATTTGTTCTTTTTCAATTTCATTCTCCTGTTTTTGTCTTGCCTTCTTTGGCAAGGACTCAGCTTGTAGTTCTATTTCCTTCTGTTTTTCCCTCAACTTGTTGAGAAGGTTTGTAGTCTCTGGCTCTTGTTATTGACACGTAGTTTACAGACATTGACTAGCTCAGGTCTTCCATGTACAATTTGATCATTTTGAAAAGGCACCTGTATAATCTATATCCCGTCATTGTAAAGTGCATTTCTATCACCACAAAAGACCCCTCGGGCCCCTTCTCAGCTAGTCCCCGCTCCACCCCAGGATACCACCGCACACCTGGTTTCTGTCATAGTATAGATTAGTTTCATATGTTATAGGACTTTGTCTAAATTAAATCATATGGTATACTCTCTTTCGCAGTGGGCTTTTCTTTCACTCAGCGTAATGTTTGTGGAATCCATCCATTTCATGTCTATCAGTTTTTTGTTACTTTGAGTTGATGAGAAGTATTCCACTGTATGAATGTACTATAATTTGCAGTTTTTGTTTTATTAAAATACATTTTCTGATTCATGGCTTCCTGAGCTACTTCTAGTTTCTGGCTTTTGTGACTAAAATCGTTATGAATATTTGTATTCAAGGCTACTTGGATGGTGAGGGGTAGAGGCTCCCATGTCTTTTGGAAAAATAACTAGTAGGGGAATTAATGGGTCAGAAGGTAGATGCACGTTTGACTTTTTAAGAAACGGACAGTAAAACTACGACATAGTTTTCAACTGTGTTCATCCTTTTCCCGACTTATATGATTTGTGGTGTAGTATGTAATTTTTATTCTTTTTATCAGCATTTTTACTGTTCCACACAAAGTTTGCTTGAACTTACCCACACATTTGCCGATACGTCTGTTCAGTATTCACGCCGACATGAATCACACATCTTTCCTGCAGGATCATTCCGTTTCTTCCTCAGTCCCTGCCTTGGCATGTTATTCTGTGAATGTGGCTGGCAGTACCATCTCTCAAGTTTATCTTTATACTATCATTATTTTACCCTCATTCTTGAAAAGTAGCTTTTCTCAGGATTCAGTTCATGATTGTGTGTGATTTTCTCTCAGAATTTGGAAGCTACTTCGGTCCTCTGGCTTCCACTGCTGCCGCTAAAGAGCAGCCATCAAAGTAATGATGGTGGTTTTGGAGGCAATTTGCATTTGCTCTCTGGCTACTTTTAAGATATCCCCTTTTTCTTCCTGCTGTTAAGTGACAGTGTCACAGGATTTTGGATTATTGTTTCACTTCTTCAAGTGTTGGCTTTTCCCCATTCTTATTCATTCTAGGACTCTGAAAAGACTTACCTTACAACTTCCCAATTTCTGTTCCCTAGCGTTTAAACATTCTGTCGTATCTTCATGTCTGCATTCTGGGTAATTTTTAAAACATATTTTCCTGTCTTCAAATTCTCTATCAAACTCTGCTATTTAATACATTCACTAAGTTTTAAAATTCAATTAGATGTATAATATATTGCACACATATATAGATAATATTTCTAGGAGTCTTATTTTGTTATATTTAACTCAATTATTTGTAGTTTTTGGTCCTGGCTTTTATTTTTATTATGCCTTTCATTTCCTTAAATGCATTTAACATATTATTTGCTTGATAATTCCAATATCTGAAATCTACATGCAGCTCATTGCATTTTATGATAATTTGTTGAGTCTCATTCCAGGCACGTTGTTTAAATCTGTACAATGAAACATTTTATTGTAAGCAGCATATTTCTCATTGGAATTACATGTATGGGAAATTTTGGGGCTTTGGTTGATGTTATCATTTGATTTGAGGATCTGTTATCTGGGGGCCATTTTAAATTATCTGCTTGATATTTTTCAGACCAAACAGACATAAACCAGGAGTTGACTGGCTTGTAAAAAATTTTCAGGATAGATTATTTTCTTCCACCCACCCAATACCAACCTCAGGTCAGGTCTGTTTACTATTCCCCTTGAGCAGGAATTTATTTAGTATTTATTTATTTCACTTTTACACTGACATTGACCCCTTGAGGTCCTAACTTTTTCTAAGGGTCTTTTCTAAGACATTCCATCTTTAACAGAGAGTAAGCTTTACCTGCTATTCCCTGAAGCTCAGGGTTTCCAACGTGTAACAGAGAACCCTCACTGGAAAAGTTGGCTTTGATATACACCAACGTTATTTTTGCTTTTACTTTATGAGCTCCACGAAATTCTTCTTCTTCATGTTGGTTCAAAAATTCATCTAATAGGATGTTTTTAATATCAAACAGTCTTGTTGTTTCATTGCAGCAGTGGTAGCTAGTCTGCCATATTGCTAGAGATGAAAGATGTTTGTTTCCCTTACAAGCTAACTCTTTTTTTTATATTTCAAGACTCAGTTCAGACATCATGCCTCCTTCCAGAAATCTTTCCTCTTACTCCAGATTAAGAATAGTCCTGTGGGGGGCGGAGCAAGATGGCGGAGGAGTAGGAGACCTGGATTTCATCTGGTCTCAGGAATTCACCTGAATAGGGATCAAACCATTCTGAACACCTACAAACTCAACAGGAGATCAAAGAGGAGAGTAGCAACACCTCTCTGAACAGAGAAGCGACCACTTACTGGAAGGTAGGACGTGCGGAGAAGTGAATCCGAGGCGATATTCGGGAGGATAGACGGCGGGGGAGGGACCTCCGTCGGCCGCTTCTGGCAAGTGCTAGAGCCGCGGAGCACAAAATCGGACCTTTTAGAAGTCGGCTCCGCTGAGGGACGTCGCTGCAGTGGCTAAGCGGGGGGTGGAATCCTCGCGGGACAGTGTGGTCTCAGGACCCTCGGGGTCACAGAAAGACCAGAGGTGCCTGAGTGCGGCAGAGCTCCCGGATATCGGAGCGGGGAAGCCGGCTGCAGAGACGGAGCCAAGGCGCAGGCTCTCAGCTCGGGGTGGCCATAAATTGTGACCGGTGACAGTTGGGCCACTGCTCCTCCAGCAGGGACCCAACAAGTGGCAGATCCAGGGAGACTCCCCTTCCCTCCCCGGGGGAGGAGCAGCGCGGGAGCGCACCGCAGGGATCTGCTGGGTTTGGAGACTCCGCACGGGGTCGGGTGCCAGAGATAGAAACGCTCGGTCACAGGCCGGGTGAGCACGGAGTGCGGCCGGAGACCGGGGACACGGGAGTGACTGCTTTTCTCTGGGGGCGCACTGAGGAGCGGGGCCCCGAGTTCTCGGCTCCTCGGGCGGAGATTGGGAGGCCACCATTTTCACCCTGGTCCTCCAAAGCTGTACCGAGAGCTTGCAGGGAACAAAAGCTCCCGAGAGCAAACCCGAGCAGCTTGCTTAGCCCAGACCGACAAGGGCGGGGCAATTCCGCCTCCGGCAAAGACATTTGGGAATCACGGCAACAGGCCCCTCCCCCAGAAGATCAGCACGAACAGCCAGCAAGCCAAGACCAAGTTTACCGATCAAGGAGAACGGGAGAACTCCAGCGCTAGGGGAATACTGCACATAGAATTCGTGGCTTTTTTACCATGATTCATTAGTCTTTCAAGGTTAATTTTTTTTTACTTTTTTTTTTGGAATTTTTCTTTTTCCCTTTTTCAGCCAATATCTTATCAATCCCTTTTTTTAAAAAAACATTTTTATTTTCCATTTTTAGTCATATTCTATCCTTTCATAGTAGTTACGCTTATTTTTGGCATATATTAATAAGTTCTCTCTTTAAAATATTGAGATACAGTTTCTTCTACCATATCAAAATATACCCTAAATCTCTAGTGTATGGCCTTGTTCTAGTCTCCTGCCTGATCACATTCTCTCCCCTTTTTTTTCTTTCTTTCTTTCGTTCTTTCTCTTTCTTTTTCTTTTTATCCTCTTCTTTCTTTTTTCAAGCACCTTATCAATTCCTTTTTAAAAATTTTTTATAATTTTCATCTTTACACTCATATTCAATTCCTTCATTGTATCAACCTTTATTTTGTACATATATAAGTCTTTCCTTCTTTAAAATTTTGGGAGGCACTTTCTTCTAACAGACCAAAATACACCCAAAATCTAGTGTGTGGCACTGATCTATGCACTACCCCGATCATATTTGATCATATTCTGTTTTTGTGTTTTGTTTTGTTTTGTTATGTTTTTGTTTGTTTTTATCTATTTCTTTTTCTTTTTTTTTCTCTTTCTTTTTTCTTTCTTTCCCTGTCTTTTCCCCTGGTTTCAGGTCTTTTCTGATTTGTTTAGAGGATATTTTCTGGGGATGTGGTTAACCTCTTAGCGTTTTGTTCTCTCATTCATCTATTCTCCTGTGGACAAAATGACAAGACGAAAAAAATCACCTCAACAAAAAGAACAAGAGGTAGTGCCGTCAGCCAGGGACCTACTTAATACGGACATTAGTGCGATGTCGGACCTAGAGTTCAGAATCATGATTTTAAAGATACTAGGGCTTGAAAAAAGCATGGAAGTTATTAGAGAAGCCCTTTCTGGGGAAATAAAAGAACTAAAATCTAAACAAATTGAAATCCAAAAGGCTATTAATGAGGTGCAATCAAAAATGGGGGCACTAACTGCTAGGATAATTGAGGCAGAAGAGAGAATTAACGATATAGAAGACCAAATGATGGAAAATAAGAAGCTGAAAAAAAAGAGAAACAACTACTGGATCACGAGGGCAGAATTCGAGAGATAAGAGATACAATAAGATGAAACAACATCAGAATAATTGGGATCCCAGAAGAAGAAGAAAGAGAGAGAGGGGAGAAGATATATTGGAGCAAACTATAGCAGAGAACTTCCCTAATGTGGGGAAGAAAACAGGCATCAAAATCCAGGAGGCACAGAGAACCCCCGTCAAAATCAATAAAAATAGGTCAACACCCCGACATCTAATAGTAAAACTTATGAGTCTCAGAGACAAAGAGAAAATCTTAAAAGGAGCTCAGGAGAAGAGATATGTAACCTACAATGGTAGGAACATTAGATTGGCATCAGACCTATCCACAGACACCTGGCAGGCCAGAAAGGACTGGCATGATATCTTCAGAGCACTAAATGAGAAAAATATGCAGCCAAGAATACTATATCCAGCTAGGCTGTCATTGAAAGTAGAAGGAACGATAAAAAGCTTCCAGGACAAACAAAAACTAAAGGAATTTGCAAACACGAAACCAGCCCTCCAAGAAATATTGAAAGGGGTCCTCTAAGCAAAGAGAGAACCTAAAAGTAACATAGGTCAGAAAGGAACACAGACAATATACAGTAACAGTCACCTTACAGACAATACAATGGCACTAAATTCATATCTTTCAATAGTCACACTGATTATAAATGGGCTAAACACCCAATCAAAAGACACAGGCTATCAGATTGGATTAAAAAACAAGACCCATTGATAGACTGTCTGCAAGAGACTCATTTTAGACCCAAAGACACCCCCACATTGAAAGTGAGGGGGTAGAAGACCATTTACCATGCTAATGGACACCAAAAGAAAGCTGGGGTGGCAATCCTTATATCAGACAATTGGATTTTAAACCAAAGACTGTAATAAGAGATGAGGAAGGACACTATATCCTACTTAAAGTGTCTATCCAACAAGAAGATCTAACAATTATAAATATCTATTCCCCTAACATGGGAGCAGCCAATTATATAAGCCAATTAATAACAAAAGCAAAGAAACACATTGACAACAATACAAAAATAGTGGGGAACTTTTAACACCCCCCCTGACTGAAATGGACAGATCATCTAAGCAAAAGATCAACAAGGCAATAAAGACTTTAAGTGACACACTGGACCAAATGGACTTCACAGACATATTCAGAACATTCCTGCCCAAAGCAACAGAATACACATTCTTCTCTAGTGCCCATGGAACATTCTCCAGAATTGATCACATCCTAGGTCACAAATCAGGTCTCAACCGGTACCAAAAGATTGGGATTATTCCCTGCATATTTTCAGACCACAATGCTTTGAAACTGGAACTCAATCACAAGAGGAAATTTGGAAAGAACTCAAATACATGGAGGCTAAAGAGCATCCTACTAAAGAATGAATGGGTCAACCATGAAATTAAAGGAGAATTAAAAAAATTCATGGAAACCAATGAAAATGAAAACACAACTGTTCAAAATCTTTGGGATGCAGCAAAGGCAGTCCTAAGAGGAAATTATATAGCAATACAAGCCTTTCTCAAGAAACAAGAAAGGTCTCAAGTACACAACCTAACCCTACACCTAAAGGAGCTAGAGAAAAAAACAGCAAATAAAGCCTAAACCCAGCAGGAGAAGAGAAATAATAAAGATCAGAGCAGAAAGCAATGAAATACAACTCAAAGGAACAGTAGAACAGATCAACGAAACTAGGAGCTGGTTCTTTGAGAGAATTAACAAGATTGTTAAACCCTTGGCCCGACTTATCAAAAAGGAAAGAGAAATGACCCATTTCAACAAAATCATGAATGAAAGAGGAGAGATCACAACCAACACCAAAGAAATACAAACAATTATAAGAACATATTATGAGCAACTCTATGCCAGCAAATTAGATAACCTGGAAGAAATGGATGCATTCCTAGAGAAATACCAACTACCAAAATTGAACCAGGTAGAAATAGAAAACTAGAACAGACCTACAACCACTAAGAAAATTGAAGCAGCCATCAAAAATCTCCCAAGAAACAAAAGCCTAGGGCCAGATGGCTTCCCAGGGGAATTCTACCAAACATTTCAAGAAGAATTAATACCTATTCTCTTGAAACTGTTGCAAAAAATAGAAATGGAAGGAAAACTTCCAAACTCCTTTTATGAGGCCACCATTACCTTGACCCCAAAACCATACAAAGACCCCATCAAAAAGGAGAATTACAGACCAATATCCCTGATGAACATGGATGCAAAAATTCTCACCAAAACACTAGCCAATAGGATCCTACAGTACTTTAAAAGGATTATTCACCACGACCAAGTGGAATTTATCCCTGGGGTGCAGGGTTGGTTCAACAACCGCAAATCAATCAACGTGATACAATATATTAACAAAAGAAAGAACAAGAATCATATGATCCTCTCAATACATGCAGAAAAAGCATAAGGACAGCATCCTTTCTTGATCAAAACTCTTCAGAGTATAGGGATAGAGGGTACATACCTCAATATCATAAAAGCCATCTACGAAAAACCTACAGCGAATATCATTCTCAATGGGGAAGTGCTGAGAGCTTTCCCCCTAAGGTCAGGAACGCGGCAGGGATGTCCACTATCACCAGGGCTATTCAACATAGTATCAGAAGTCCTAGCCACAGCAATCAGACAACAAAAAGAAATCAAAGGCATCCAAATCGGCAAAGAGGAAGTCAAACTCTCACTCTTTGCAGATGATATGATACTTTATGTGGAGAACCCAAAAGACTCCACTCCAAAACTGCTAGAACTCATACAGGAATTCAGTCAAGTGGCAGGATATAAAATCAATGCACAGAAATCAGTGGCATTCCTATACACCAACAACAAAACAGAAGAGAGAGAAATTAAGGAGTCCATCCCATTTACAATTGCACCCAAAACCATAAGATACCTAGGAATAAATCTAGGCAAAGGATCTGTAGTCAGAAAACTATAAAATACTCATGAAAGAAATTGAGGAAGACACAAAGAAATGGACAAACGTTCCATGCTCATGGATTGGGAGAACCAACATTGTGAAGATGTCAATGCTACCTAGAGCAATCTACACATTCAATGCAATCCCCATCAAAATACCATCCACTTTTTTCAAAGAAATGGAACAAATAATCCTAAAATTTGTATGGAACCAGAAGAGACCCCGAATAGCCAGAAGAATATTGAAAAAGAAAAGCAAAGCTGGCGGCATCATAATTCCGGACTTCCAGCTCCATTACAAAGCTGTCATCCTCAAGACAGTAGGGTACTGGCACAAAAACAGACATATAGATCAATGGAACAGAATAGAGAGCCCAGAAATGGACCCTCAACTCTATGGTCAACTCATCTTTGACAAAACAGGAAAGAATGTCCAATGGAAAAAAGACAGTCTCTTCAACAAATGGTGTTAGGAAAATTGGACAGCCACATGCAGAAGAATTAAACTGGACCATTTCCTTACACCACACACAAAAACAGACTCCAAATGATTGAAAGACCTAAACGTGAGACAGGAGTCCATCAAAATCCTAAAGGAAAACTCAGGCAGCAACCTCTTAGACCTCAGCCGCAGCAACTTCTTCCTAGAAACATCGCCAAAGGCACGGGAAGCCAGGGCAAAAATGAACCATTGGGATTTCATCAACTTAAAAAGCTTTTGCACAGCAAAAGAAACAGTCCACAAAACCAAAAGACAACCAACGGAATGGGAGAAAATATTTGCAAATGATATATCAGATAAAGGGCTCGTATCCAAAATCTATAAAGAACTTATCAAACTCAACACCCAAAGAACAAATAATCCAATGAAGAAATGGGCAGAAGACATGAACAGACATTTTTTCCAAAGACATCCAAATGGCCAACAGACACCTGAAAAGTGCTCAACATCGCTCGGCATCAGGGAAATCCAAATCAAAACGTCAATGAGATACCACCTCACACCAGTGAGAATGGCTAAAATTAACAAGTCAGAAAGTGACAGATGTTGGCGGGGATGCGGAGAAAGGGGAGCCCTCCTACACTGTTGGTGGAAATGCAAGCTGGTGCGACCACTCTGGAAAACAGTATGGAGGTTCCCCAAAAAGTTGAAATTAGAGGTACCCTATGATCCAGTCATTGCACTACTGGATATTTACCCCAAAGATACAAATGTAGGGATCCGAAGGGGTACATGCACCCCAATGTTTATAGCAGCAATGTCCACAATAGCCAAACTGTGTAAAGAGCCAAGATGTCCATCGACAGATGAATGGATAAAGAAGAAGTGGTATATATACACAATGGAATATTATGCAGCCATCAAAAGGAATGAGATCTTGCCATTTGCAATGACGTTCATGGAACTGGAGGGTATTATGCTGAGTGAAATAATCAGAGAAAGACATGTATCATATGACCTCACTGATACGAGGAATTCTTAATCTCAGGAAACAAACTGAGGGTTGCTGGAGTGGTGGGGGGTGGGAGGGATGGGGTGGCTGGGTGATAGACATTGGGGAGGGTATGTGCTATGGTGAGCGCTGTGAATTGTGCCAGACTGTTGAATCACAGATCTTTACCTCTGAAGCAAATAATGCAATATATGTTAAGAAAGAAAAAAAGAAGATAGCAGGAGGGGAAGAATGAAGGGGAGTAAATCGGAGGGGGAGACGAACCATGAGAGACGATGGACTCTGAAAAACAAACTGAGGGTTCTAGAGGGGATGGGGGTGGGAGATGGGTTAGCCTGGTGATGGGTATTAAAGAGGGCACGTTCTGCGTGGACCACTGGGTGTTACGCACAAACAATGAATCATGGAACACTACATCAAGAACTAATGATGTAATGTATGGTGATTAACATAACAAAAAAAATTAAAGAGAAAAATAACATAGTCCTGTGCTCCAAAAGTACCTTAAAAATTGCCATTTTATATTGAAGTTATCTCCGTATGTAATCTCTGCCACCATTAGACTGTTGAGCCTCTGGGGAAGGAACCATAATATATGTTTGTACCTTCAAGAGCATGACGGATTATGGTAGGGGCTCATTAATGTTGTTAAAGTAACTACTTGACCAGCCCTCTTACACACAGATCTACAAAGTTCTGGCTCTTTTCTGGCTCCCTGGTTTCCCTTTGAAGCTTGTAAGAACTCTTCTTGCATGGCTCTTTAATTCGTATTCTAGTGGCTTTAGCTTCCCCACCTTACTGGGTTTTCATCTTACAGAGTTGCCAGTGTGTGTGTGTGTGTGTGTGTGTGTGTGTGTGTGTGTGTGTGTGAGTGTGTACGCATATGTATGTGGTGAGGATACTTAAGATCTACTCTCATAGCAAATTTCAAATGTGTACCAAATTTTTAGTGTCCCGTATTAAACATTAGATCCCAGAATGTATTTGTCTTATAACTGAACGGTTGTCCCCTTTGGCCAACACCTCCCCATTTCTCCCCCATCTCTGCAGTCCCTGAAGACCACCATTCTACCAGTTTGACTTTTTAATATCCCACATACAAGTGAGATCATACAGTATCTGCCCTTCTCTGTCTGGCTGATTTTGCTTAGCGTAATGTCCTCTGGCTTCATCCATATTGTCACAACTGGAAGAATTTCCTTCTTTTTTATGTTTGAATAATATTCCATACACCGTATTTTCTTCATCTTTTCATCTGTGGACAGAGTCTTAGGTTGTTTCCATATATTGACTATTAGGAATAATGCTACAGCAAACATGGGAGTGCAGGTATCTCTTCAAGATACTGATTTTATTTCCTTTGGATTTATACCCAGAAGTGAGATTGCTGGATCATATGATAGTTCTGTTTGTAATTTTTCAACGAAACCCTTTACTGTTTTCCGTAGTGGCCATGCCAGGTTATGCTCCTGCCAACACCAAATGAGAGAAAATATTTGCAAACCATATGTTTGCTAAGAGGTTAATAACCAAAATATGTAAGGAACTGATATAACTCAATAGCAATCAGTCAATCAATCAATAAACCAATTTTTAACAAACAGGTAAAGAACCTGAATAACCAGCTTGCCAAAGAAGATAAATAAATGGCCAACAGATATATGAAAAAGTGCTCAACATCCCTAATTATCAGGGAGACATAGATTAAAACCACAATGAGATGTCACCATCTGTTAGGTTGACTGTCATCAAAATGATAAGAGATGGCAAGTGTCAGGGAGGATGTGGAGAAAAGGGACCTTGGGCTCTGGTGTTGGAATGTAAATCAGTGCCTTTAGCTTTTCATCTGAAATATTTGTTTGTAGTTATTTTGACTTGAAATTATAGCAGCCTATGTTGGAAACACCCAGACAGGACTTTCATACCTAATCTAGGCTTAACCCTGGTCTTGGTTCCAGTCTTATTTTCAGTCAAGGTCCTGATTGCCATTCATTACTTCCTATTCTCTTTATTCTCTCAAAGTCTCAAGCCTAATTCGGAAGCAACACATGTGGCGCTAACCCATCAGTGTTTAGGAACTCACACTTTCTGGAAACATCTGCCAGTTTGCCAGTCATACGGTTTGGGCTAGGATTAGAATACATAAAATAAGAAAAGCACATATTAGAATCCCTGGCATATAACACATGCACAACACAAAATACGGGCATTGTTCTTATTATTTTTTTATGGATATATTAAATTTGAAAAAGATCATTAGTGTACCTATTACTATATTATTAGGGAACCTTCAGGACTGGAACTTTAGGGGAGATTTGTATCCCCTTAGGAAACTGCATATTTGATGTTATCTTGTTGAAATGAATTAATCTTTTTTTTTTTTAGCAAGCCTGTTTTTTTTTTTTAATTTTATTTATTTATTTGACAGAGAGAGAGCACAAGTAGGCAGAGAGGCAGGCAGAGGGAGGGAGAAGCAGGCTCTCCACTGAGCAGGGAGCCAGACGTGGGGCTCCATCCCAGGACCCCGGGATCATGACCTGAGCCGAAGGCAGACACTTAATGACTGAGCCACCCAGGCGCCCCAAAATGAATTAATCTTAAGAAACTTCTTGTCAGGAACCAAGTCAAACAGCAATATAATGTGGGGAAAAACCTGCTTTCATGCCCCTGACTGCCTTCTTCCCTCTCACCAAACACTGAAACACATCTCCCCTTCTGAACTGAACATAAATGAGGCATTTACTTAAACTACAGAGATACGGAGTTTTGATATTACCCCACACCTGAGAGGTTTTTTTTTTGGAATGAAAGAACCACAGGTAAGGACAGTCCCTAAGCCAGTGGAATAAATCCACATTGTCATGTTATGAGCATGGGCTTTGGCACTCAGGCATTTCTAATTAGAGCCACCACTCTCCGAATGACCTAGAGTGACCTTGGGCAAGTATCTCAGTCTCTGAGCTTCGGAGGGCTCATCTGTGAATTGGGGAAATAATGCCTAAGTCATAGAGTTGGTGAGAGAATTTAAAAATAAAATAAGCAAAGCACATATTAGAATCCCTGGCATATAATAAATGTTCAACACAAAATAGGGGCTATTGTTATTATTGTTATCATCCCTACTGACATAGTAAATAAATGATCATAGTAAGTAAAAGATTGTATTTTAGGGAAAATCTTTAGGACTGGGTCTCCAGTGGGGCTCCAGGTTTCGCCACCTGGACGTTATACTCACCTGGCGCTCTCCTTCCTCGGGAGTGTCACAGGATTAGCTCACATTAGAAAGGTTGGGCGTCAGACCAGGCATCCTTGTGTCAGCCTCCATTATCCAGGATTTATTAAGGACAATGAACTTAAAACAAAACAAAACAAAAGAAACCTGAAAGGTGCTAAGACTAGAGGAAAATTGATTTAATAAACAAAGTTGATTTGTATTTGACTCTTCCAGCCAGAAACCAGAGTGTGTGTGCAGGAGTGAACGGATGGAGAGGAATTAAAGCATTATTAAGGCAGAATCCTCAGCTAGTTGGTGGTACCTTCTAGAAAACCGAGGGGCAGAGCAGATCCTGTGGCACAGACCCGTGGTGTGGGCAGGAGCCATCCCAGTACCCTCCCTCAGCGGGGTGGGGCACCAGCAGCTCCTTCCTCCAGTGGGCCTGGCATCTTCCAGCCCCTTCTCCGTGTTCACCAGCTTCCTTAGCTCAGCGCTTGCTGCCTGCCCACGGCTCCTCTTCCTTCTGACTCCCGGCTACATGGCTGCCCCATGAAAGGGGCTCACTGCCTTGGCTCGGCTGTGTCCGCTGGCTCTCAGCGACGGGACCTGAGCTCTGCGGACCTTCAGCTGAACCATTTCCTCCTACTTTGTTTCTTTTGTAGACACTTCCCCATCTCTGTGCTAAAACCAATGCCCCACCTCCCTGGGAAGCTCCATTTGCAATCAACATTTCACCAGTAACCTCCGTGCACATAATGGCCAAACTGACTTCTCCCCACCCATGCTGTGGCACCGACTTTAGTTACCAGCTCCACTCATGCATTGGTTTCATGTCAAAACCAATATTACCTTTCAAACCTGATGTTATAGTATTTAACTCCAGGTCCATTTCTCTCCCACACACTATTTCATGGTGCAGTGTGAGGGTTATTATGGCCCATACTGGAAAAAAAGTCACCGACATTTATCAACCTTGTCACCAGATAAGGTCTGATTTACTATAATTAATGTCGGAATGTATCGAAAATGTATTTTTTAAATATAGGGGATCTACTTAACTCCACTATTAATCCCAAACATCCAGAGCACTGCTGCACAGTCATTGATGTGAATTTAGGTGTTTTAAGATACTGTGAATATAAAACTGGAAAAGATTTATGGGCAATAAAATGAAATGTGCTCATAATTCACAACTGGCCTGTGAGACCCTGGCTCTGCTTTGGAGCCACCAAAACAGTTCATTAGTTTCACTAGACAGCCCTGGAATTGAAACAGAATGGTCAAGTATCACTAATGTGATTAGGGCTCTTGATTTCATGGTTTAAAAAAAAAAATTAAAAAAAAAAAAAACAGTTTAGTTAACCCAGCTGTGATTTCAGAGCTTTTTCTGTGTCTACATCAGGGGTCAATAACCAGTTGTTGACAAGAGATAGGATAACCTTGAAATGTTAGGAGTAACTAAGGTTAGAACTCCCAGGGAGGTTTTGTGTGCCTATTTTTCTTCCGCACTAGAAATAAAAACCCCACTGGCACATTCAAAACAGTTGTCTGAAGTGATGAAATAACTCTTCATTTGGTAAAGGCAACTCATGTTCATTTTTATACAGCAAATCACTGTCTACTCTCACTGCCTTTTGAATGTTTGATGAAGCAACCAAATGCAGTTTAATGAACTTGCCTAGGTTAAATTTTCCACTGTGCCTTGTAGCACTAGAACATGTTTAACACATGAAGACACATCTGAATCTTTTTTACTGAACAGCTTTTTTTTTTAAGAAGCACAATTTATTTCTATAAATTTCTGCTGATCTATTTCCATTAATTTTCAGTTGTCAGAACTACAGGAGTCATGGTTACCACATGTCCGTCCTTGGTATTTACCAACTGGCCACTTTTTAGGACACAGGTTAAAATTTGATTTGCATAGGTTACTTGAAAATATAACCACTGATGTGGTCTGATGATAATCGATGCTTTCCTCCCCTCCACCAAAGCCTGTCCTGGAGGGGAGATGTGAAAATCTTGACCTTCTAGAGTTTGAATAGTGATGTGTAAACCACATGCACTTGTAGGCTGTGCAGTATGCTGCAGTAAATTCTCACAGAGAGAGGATTTCTTCTACAACCCCGGGAAAGACTACAACTATTTTAATTTATTAATGGATACATTTTCTATAATGTGAATGTAAATGACAAAGTCATTCAATTCACTTTAATTTCCAGTAGAAACACACACACACACACACACACACACACACAACTACATATTCTTATGCAGGAGTTTAGTGTTATCCGAGGAGCAAACCAGAGTGTAAGTGAGCAGCGCAAGCTCACATCACCGTTGGTGGTATGGGTGGCACTAGAACCCGGGGCACCACAGTCTCGTCCAGTGGACTTTGACTAGTGCCCATGGCACCTTTTTTCTTTCCTGTAGTCTTTTTAGTGGGCCTTTGGCATTCACACATTTAATAATTAGCTCTTTTGACTCTTTGAAAGTAACCATGATATGCAGTAATTCTTTGTTTTGTTTTTTTGTTTGAGGAGGATTTGAGTTTTCCATGGTAGCTGTGCGTGAGGGAGCCAGGGGCTAGTAGATGCTTGGTAGTGCACATGCCCAGGAACACTCCAGTACCTGCCTCTCTCTACAGTCTTCAGTCTTCCTACTAATCATTTATCATCTAACTACCTTCAAAAGAAAGCTTATTTCTATTTCTTAGAATTGGATTCTAAAATAACCACAAAATTATAATATTAATGATGTTAGTGAGAACAATGCAAAGGAAGGAATATTTTCTAAACCACAAATATAGATTTGGGATCAATTAAAAAATTAATGTGAATCAATTATACATTGCTGATGGAAACGTAAAATGACACAGCCACTTTGGAAACCTCTTAGCTCCTATAAAACTAAACCTGCACCACCATACAACCTTACAATTGTACTCTTGGGTGTTTATCCCAGAGAAATGAAACCTTATGTTCACACAGAAACCTGTCCATAAATGTTCCTAGCAGTTTTATTTGTAATAGTCAAAACCTGAAAGAGCCAGATGTCCTTCAACAGATGAATGGTTAAACAAAGTGTGGTACATATATACCACAGAATACTACTCAGCTATAAAGAGAAATGAATTATTGATACACACAACAATTTAGATGCATCTCCAGAGAATTGTGCTAAGTGAAAATATCCAATCTGAAAAGGTTACATTCTGTAAGACTCCATCTTATTACATTTTTGAAATGACAGAATTTTAGAAAGGGAGAATATAGCTGTTGCCAGGTGTTAGGGACAAGTGTCAGAGGGGGAGGCAGAAGGGTTGGTGGGTGTGGCTACAAAAGGCCCCATGGGGTCCTTGTAAGGATGGACCTGTCAGTGTCTTGACTGGGTCATGGATACAGGAACCCAAACATATGATAAAAACCATGGAGAACAACTGCACACATACACACACACTCAAATTAATACAAATAAAACTAGGGAAAGCTGAATAAGATCAGTGGACTGTATCAACATCAAAATATAGGTAGGTTGCCATATTGCACTGGACTTCTGCAAAATCTCACCATTGGGGGAAATTGAGTAAATTGTACATGGGATCCCTCTGTGTTATTTCTTACAACTACATGAGAATCTACAATTATCTTGGTAAAAATTTTCATTTAAAATAAAATTCAGATAAAATTGAATCTGAAATGTTGATTATGTTGAAATTATTAATGGTGTATAAGTGTATAAGTGATGTATACAAAAATGCTATATATAAGTAAATAATGAAAGGCCAGCTTTCCAGTTGTTTTAATAAGAGCTCTATCTAGGACAAAAATTATTCAGCAAGTAGGAGCTAAAATGTTAATTATATTTAAAAGTCAGTTACTGGGTGTCTTGAGGATGTACATAGTGAACTTGATTTTCTCTCCTACCAATGCTTGTTTAGAGAGATAGGCAGAAAGCTGTAAAAATAATACCACCTTTGAGAGTTGAAGGATTCGTGGTGGTTTCAGGAAGCATTCTTCACAAATACTTGACAATGACAGTGCAGGTCCTGATAGTTCAAAATGGTTGAGTATTCAGTTTTTATAGAAAAAAAATTTTTTTCTTCTCTCCGCTTGTTCTGGGTTTACTTTGCTTTTCTTTAATATTTCCTTGAGTTAGCAACAGAGATGACTGATTGGAGATCTTTCCTTTTTCCTAACGCAAGTCTTTCTTTCCCAGCACTGCTTCCGCTGGAACCCACTGATCTCTATATATCGTTTTTCTTTTGTTCAATTCTATGTATTTTTTATTTCCTTGAGTCTTCCACTTTTATGTGTGGATTATTTGGAAACATAGTGTTTAATTTCCACAAGCCTAGAGATTTCCTTCTTTCCTTATTGTATTAAATTCAAGTTTGATCCCATTATGGTCAGGGAAAATGCTCTGAGTTATGGTTGATTCTTCCAAATATTTCTAAGTTTCTTTTATGGCTAAAGATGTCATCTCTCTTGGTGAATGTTTCATGGGTATTTTACTGATATTGGGTGGAGGGTTTATTTATGCCAGTTAGATTGTGTTGGTTGTGTTGTTTAAAACACCTACATCCTTGCTGATTTTTCATCTGGTAGTTCTACCAGTTCTGGGAGGGAGACTCTGAAGTTTCCAACCACAATCGCAGATTTCTGTATTTCTCCTTTTGGATCTATCAGTTTTTGCTTTATGTATTTTGAAACTCTCTGGTTTATACACATTTAGAACTGTTGTTTTCTGGCCTTGATTAATGTAATTCCCCTTTGTCTCTAGTAACTGTTTTTGCTCAGAAATCTATTTTATTACATATTAATATAACTACTCCTAATTTTTTAATGTTTGCGTGGCAGATTTTTTCCATTTATTTACTCTCAACCTCTCTGTGTCACTGAATTTAAATCAAGTTTCTTGCAGCAAGAATATAGTTGCATCATATTCACATCTTCTCCTCCAGTCTGTGACTTTTATGTGGTATGTTTAGACCATTTGCAGTCAAAGAAATTATTGATAAATGTGTCTACTTCTCCTTCATCCCATTCACTCCACATACAGGTAATGATGGGAAGTTCTTTGTCAGCACATGGGGAATGCCCTGCCATTTCCCTGGAGGACTTCCATGGACTTAGATAAGAAATCTGCTGTCATTGGAATCAGTGTTCCCCTGGAGATAATTTGTCATTTCTCTCTGGTTGCTCTCAAACCTTTCCTCATTGGCTTTATTTAGGTTTCACAGAAGTGTAATTATGGTGTGTCTTGGGTAGATTCTTTGCAGGGGGTTGATCATATGTGGGTTTTCGCAGCTTCTTGAATCTCAGCTTCTTGAATGTGGGAAATGTTCAGCATTATTTTTTCAAATACTCATTCAGCCTCACACTTTTTGTTTTTTCCTTCTAGGATCCCATAATATGAATGTTGGATTTTTTGTTATTATTTCATAGATCCTAGGGATCTGTTAATTTATGTTTTAATTTATATTAATATCCATTAATTATGTTAATTTATGTATCTGTTAATAAAAAATTATGTTAATTCATATTGGGTAAATGCATTTGACCTGTCCTCCAGTTCACTTGTTCTCTCCTCTGTCACCCAACTATTGAGCTCATCTAGAACATTTTTCATTAATTTGTATGATTATATATTTTTTACTTTTGTAATTTCTGTTTGGTTCTTTATTATAGCTTCTATATATTTGCTGAGACTATTTTTTTCATTTGTTTAATAAGAATTTTTAATACTTGGGTTATTTTTTATGACAGTACTTCAAAGTTATTTTTACATGATTCCCACATCCCAGTGTTTGCATCAATTAATTGTCTTTTCTAAGTTGTGATTTTAATGGTCCTTGGTATGATGGGTGTTTTTTTTGTTTTTTGGACATTTTGGCTATTACATTAGTCAACTCTGCGTTCTGTTTAACTTTTTGTTATTTTAGCAGTCACCCTGTTTACCTATAACAGGTACTTGTTACTTTTGTGGCTTGGCTTACTTTTGTGGGCTGTGTCTCCTATGATCATCTAATTTACAGACCCTTTGTGCTATTATGTTGGCATTCTTGGTTTATCTGATGCTCCTGGGGCTCCCCTTGGTCCTCCTTATGTTGTTTGAGGGGTAAAAAGAGTTTCCCAGGCTGAGCTGCTGGTGCCTCTAGATGGGGAAATGGAGTCTCCAGCCCATGAACAGGAGTGCTTGCCAGGTAAGTGGGGGTGTAGCAAGCCACCAGGGGTTGGGTGGAGTAGAGGAGTCCTCAGGCCCACAGGGACCACGAGACTTCCCAGGTGGAGTGCTTCTTGACTCTGAACCCCTCTTCTTGCCTCTCCCCTACTTTCCTGGTGACTTGGGCTGGGGAAGGAAGTCTCAGGCCCAGCTGGAAAGGATAGCATTTCCAGGTGGGGGTCCCTCATTGCCTGTCCATCTAGCCACATGGGACGCTTGAATCGGGGAGGCACAGTATCTTCAGTTTTGCAGTAACAACTAGTAACGATCTGTCTCTTACCATAAAATCCATGTATAATTTTCATGTAACACACAGACACTTCTAATAAAATCTCCAAGTAGTTGTTGCTGAAACTTTTCAACGGGGAATACATTTTGTCTTCTGTAACAATAATCCATAGTATTTCTCTTATGTCCAATGATGCCGGGGTGCCCAAGGGAGTCAGATAATTCCCATTTTACAATTAAATCTGTTCTACATATTTTCCTTTTTCAGCCGGCACACTGAGGTTCATAGAATTCCTTGCTGGGCATCTAAACCATTCATTCAAGTTCTTACTGGCATTGTTTAGGGAAAGCTAACATTCACGGCATGCTGTAAAAATACCTTCTGCAGCTGTTGCTTTCTGTATATATTAAATAATTGATGTTAGACAAACTTCTGTGCCTTTTGAAAGTTAAAGTACACTGGGTATTTCTGTCACTTTTAGAGTATACCTATGCCAGAAAGGGATCATGGGAAACTAATATTCTAGACAGCTCAGCAGCAAAAGGATGTACCAACTGGAACAAAAATCATAGCCCGCTTCCTATTGGTAATACTAGAGCTTGTGACATAGTGCAGTGATTTAAGACTTTGTGAGAAAACCTACACAGTTGAATTACCATTTGTTCGTTTTTCAGCATCCTGATATTTTATGTTTTAAAACAAAAATCAGGGCTATCTTTCTGATACAGGAACTTTCCTATAACTTGAGGAAAGAGTACTATTTTGCTGATGGGATATTATATTTTGCTACCAAAAATACTGCTAAATGTGTAAACAAGGTAGTTGCTATTCTCAAAATACATATGAAAAATAAATATATATATATATGAAAAATACTTCTGCTCAGATGAAAAGAAAAATGCAATAGACATACACAATGGTAGGCCAAATTTCAGAGCAAGAAAGAAATGTCATTTTTTGATATTTTTATTAATCTTACAGTCACAAACATAGTGATATCTTCAAGTCAGTAAAATAGGACATGGCATGATATATCTCGCATTTCAAATGCCATTTCCAAACATCGCTAAAATTTTCATAAATGAGCAGTGGAAGCATCTGTTTTAAGAGATGCTGATTGCTTACTGATGAATATAAAAATGTTTCAAGACTGTATTTCCAAATATTATTACTTCCATTTCTGTAAAAATGCATCGAGTACCTAACGTGACCCACACTGAACATATTTTGCTTTAATGGATGTACTTGAATGGAAGCAACATCTGTTTAAGATAAAGGTGGTCTGTTAAGGGTAAGGAATTTGATATGGAGAAAGCGATTTGACACTTGTGAAGAGTTTCTCCTCCCTAAAGGCATGAGTAAAACCATAAATGGTAATTTGTGTCTTTTATTCATTAAACTGTTTATGTTGGACCCTCTTCTAAGTAAATAAAACAGATAAAGTTTCCTTCTCTCATAAAGTGTACACACTTGCTCACTGGGGATACAGAGGTTAAATAAGCAAAAGGAGACTAGGTAGTGATAAATGTTAAAGTGAAAATAAATTGGGGCAATATCATAAGGACAGATGCAGGACAAGGAGCTCTTGCAGTTGGGAAAAAAAGGGCAGGAACTGCTGAAGAAGTGTGATTTTGCCCAGGTTGGAAGGTAGAGTTTGGGGTAATTTATTAAACTCCTCTTGGTTTTATCATTCCTCTCTGGAGAAAGAAAATAATAGTACATGGCTTGCTTGGTTATTGAAAGGATCAAACATAACTCAAATAAAGAGGACGAATGCTCACTGAGTAAAAGGGACCATTATCATTGTTAAAATTAGTTATTTTAATTCTTTTCCTTTCGTTAAGTTTTTACTTTAATACCATTTAACATACTGTATAATATTCATTTCAGCTGTACAGTTTAGTGAGTCACTCCCATACATCAGCTGGTGCTCATCACAACATGTGCCCTCCTTCATCCCCAGCACCTGTTTCCCCCATCCCTCCGCCCCCTTCCCCTCTGCTCACCATCAGTGTGTTCTCTGTAGTTCAGAGTCTGTTTCTTGGCTTGTCTCTCTTTTTTTCCCCATTGCTCATTTGTTTTGTGTCTTAAATTCCACAAATAAGTGAAATCATGGTATTTGTCTTTCTCTGATTAACTTATTTCAAATTAGCATCATACTCTCTAGCTCCATCCATGTCCTTACAAATGGCAAGGTTTCATTATTTTTAATGGCTGAATAGTATTCCATTGTATACATACCACATCTTCTTTATCCATTTGTCAGTCGATGGACACTTGGGCTGCTTCCATATCTTGGCTTTTGTAAATAATGCTGCTATAAACATAGGGTGCATGTGTCCCTCTGAATTAGTGTTTTCGTATTTTTTGGGTAAATATCCAGTAGTGCATTTGCTGGATCATAGGGTAGTTCTATTTTTAACTTTTTGAAGAAACTCATACTGTTTTCCACAGCGTCTGCACAAGTTTGCATCCCCACCAACAGTGCACGAATGTTCCTTTTTCTCCACATTCTCACCAGCACTTCTTGTTTCCTGTGTTGTTGATTTTAGCCATTCTGACAGGTTTTTTTTTTTTAAGATGATTAAACATTCAGTCTTCATCTCAGTCTATAATTAGAAATTTGAAATTAGAAGCAAACTAACTCTAGATTTTCAATAAACCTTTATCACTCATTGATGTGAACATGAATTACAAAGAAACAAAATGTCCCCTTTTAAGGCGATTTGGGTGCAAAACTTCCACCACTGTAAAGAATGTCAAAAAATGATCCTAAAATTGCCCACTTGAATTAGATCAGCAGCCCAGGCTATCCTTGGCAACAGCCCCATTACAAACCAACCCAAATCCAGCATGTTACCAATGTATACCCATGAACTATATATAAATACTGCATTTCTCTGGAGACGGTGCCTTTCTAGAAGGATCACCAAAAATTGTTCAAAGTCGTGGGGAGCCTCAGAATGGGAGATGATCCAGTCTGATTCCGAATGCAAGGTAATGGGTCCAAAGAGATCATTGTCTGACTTGAAGACTTTGTTCAGCAAGCGCTGTTCACCAGCATCTGGTGGTTTTGATTTGCATTTCCCTGATGATGAGTGATGATGAACATCTTTTCATGTGTCTGTTGGCCATCTGTAGGTCTTCTGTGGAGAAATATCTGTTCATGTCTTCTGCCCATTTTTTAATTGGATTATTTGTTTTGTGGGTGTTGAGTTTTGTAAGTACTTTATATATTTTGGATACCAACCCTTTATCAGATATGTCATTTGCAAATATCTTCTCCCATTTTCATAGGTTGATTTTTAGTTCTGTTGATCATTTCTTCCACTGTGCTGAAGATTTTTCATTTTGATGTAGTCCTAATAGTTTATTTTTGCTTTTATTTCCCTTGCCTCAGGAGACATACCTAGAAAAAAGTTGCTATGACCGATGTCAGAGAAGATACTGCTTGTGTTCTCTTCGAGGATTTTTATGGCTTCAGGTCTCACATTTAAGTTTTTAGTCCAGTTTGTATTTATTTTGGGGTATGGTGTAAGAAAATGGTCCAGTTTCGTTCTTTTGTATTTATTTGTCCAGTTTATCCACCACCATTTGTTAAAGAGACTGTCTTTTTCCCATTGGATATTCTTTCCTGCTTTGCCAAAGATTAATTGATCATACAGTTGTGGGTCTATTTCTGGGTTTTATATTCTGTTCTATTGATCTATGTGTCTATTTTTGTGCCAGTAGCATACTATTTTGACCACTACAGCTTTGTGATATAACTTGAGGTCCAGAATTGTGATGCCTCAAGCTTTGCTTATCTTTTTCAAGATTGTTTTGTCTATTCAGCATCTTTTGTGGTTCCATATACATTTTAGAATTGTTTGTTCTAGTTCTGTGAACATTGCTGTTGGTATTTTGGTAGGCATTGCATTGAATGTGTAGATCGTTCTGGTAGTATAGACATTTTAATGATATTTGTTGTTCTAATCCATAAGCATGGAATGTCTTTCCACTTCTTTTTGTTATCTTCAATTTCTTTCTTCAGTGTTTTATAGCTTTCTGAGTACAGGTCTTTCACCTCTCTGGTTAGGTTTATTCCTAGGTATCATATTATTTTTGGTACAATTGTAAATGGGATTGTTTTCTTAATTTATCTCTCTGCTGCTACATTATTAGTGTATAGAAATGCAACAGATTTCTGCACGTCAGTTTTGTATCCTGCAACATTATTGAGTTTATCACTTCTAGCAGTTTTTTGGTGGAGTCTTTCAGGTTTTCCATATATTGTATCATGTGTTCTGTAAATAGTGAATTTTTTTCCTTCCTTACTGATTTGGATGCCTTTTATTTCATTTTGTTGTCTGACTGCTCTGACTAGAATTCCAGTACTGTGTTGAATAAAGGTGGTGAGAGTGGACATCCTTGTCTTGTTCCTGATCTTAGGGGAAAGGCTCTCAGTTTTTCTCCAATGAGGATGATATTAGCTGTGGCTTTTTCACACATGGCCTTTATTATGTTGAGGTATGTTCCCTCTAAACCTTCTTTGCTGAGGGTTTTTATCATGAATGGATGTTGTACTTTGTCAAATGCTTTTTCTGCATCTACTGAAATGATCATATGGTTCTTACCCTTTCTCTTGTTGATGTGATGTATCACGTTAATGGATTTGCAAATATCAAACCATTGTTGCAACCCTGGAATAAATCCCACTTGATCATGGTGAATGATTTTTTAAACTATATTGTCGGATTTGGTTTGCTAGTATTTTGTTGAGGATTTGTGCATCTATGTTCATCAGAAATAGTGGCCTGTCTTTATCAGGTTTTGGTATGAAGGTGATACTGGCCTCATAGAATGAATTTGGAAGTTTTCCTTCATCATCTACCTTTTGGAATAGTTTGAGAAGAATAGGTATTAACTCTTCTTTAAATGTTTGGTCGAATTCCTCTGTGAAGCCATCTGGTCTGAGACTTCTGTTTGTTGGGAGTTTTTTGATTACTGATTCAATTTCTTTACTGGTAATCAGTCTGTCCAAATTTTCTATTTCTCCCCATTCCAGTTTTATGTTTCTAGGAATTTATCCATTTCTTCCAGGTTGTCCTATTGGTTGGTATATAGGTTTTCATAATATTCTCTTATAATTGTTTGTATTTCTGTGGTGTTGTTATTTCTCCTCTCTCATTTGTGATTTTATTTGAGTCTTTTCTCTTTTTTCTTGATAAGTCTGGCTAGAGAATTATCAATTTTATTGATTTTTTTTTTCCCAAAGAACCAGCTGCTGGCTTCATTGATCTGTTGTTTTTTTAGTTTCTAGATCATGTATTTCTTCTCTAATCTTTATTTTTCCTTTCTTCTGTTGGTTTTGGTTTTATTTGTTCTTTTTCTAGTTCCTTTAGATGCAGGGTTAGGTTATTTATTTGAGATTTTTCTTACTTTTTGGGGTAGGCCTGTATTGCTAAAAACTTCCCTCTTAGAACCACTTTTGCTGCATCTCAAAGGTTTTGGATCATTGTGTTTTCATTTTCATTTGTTTCTGTGTACTTTTTCTTACTTCTTTATTTCCTTGTTGACCCATTCATTGTTTAGTAGCATGTTATTTAATCTCCATGTATTTGTGGTCTTATCAGATTTTATTCTTGGATTGATTTCTAGTTTCAGTGTTGTGGTCAGAAATCAGAAAGGATGCATGGTATGACGTTGATCTTGAATTTGTTGCAGTTTGTGTTGTGCCCTAATATATGGTCTATTCTGGAGAGTGTTCCATGTGCACTTGAAAAGAATGTGTATTCTGCTGTTTTAGGATGGGATGTTCTGAATATATCTGTTAAATCCATCTGTCCCAATGTGTCATTCAAAGCCATGTTTCCCAGTTTATTTTCTCTTCAGATGATCTGTCCATTGATGTAAGTGGGGTATTAAAGTCCCCTGCTATTATTGTATCATTATATCGATTAGTTCCTTTGTGTTTGTTATTAACTGTTTTATGTATTTGGTTGCTCTCATGTTGGGTGCATAAATATTTACAATTGTTGCTCCCATGTTGGGTGCATAAATATTTACAATTGTTAGATTGTCCCCTTTATTATTATATAGTGACCTTCTTTGTCTCTTGCTATAGTCTTTGCTTTAAAGTTGATTTTGCCTGATATAAGTATTGCCACTCTGGCTTTTTTTGTCATCCACTTGTGTGATAGGTGTTCTCTATCACCTCACTTTCAATCTGCAGGTGTCTTTAGGTATAAAATGATCTCTTGTAAACAGCATATGCATTAGTCTTGTTTTCTATCCCTTCTGTCATGTCACCCTTCTTTTTATTGGAGCATTTAGTCCATTTATATTTAAAGTAATTATTGATAGACATATATTGTCATTTTATTAGTTTTGTGGTTGTTTCTGAAGATTTTCTCTGATCTTTGCCTTTCTTTTGATGATTTTCTTTAGTAATATATTTGGATTTCTTTCTCTTTATTCATTGCATATTTATTAGTGATTTTTGATATGTCATTACCATTAGGTTTGTATATAACATCTTCTGCATATAGCGGACTATATTAAGTTGATGGTCATTACTCCTCTCCTCCCACATTTTAGGTATATGCTGTTATATTTTATCTTGTTTTATTTTGTGATTCCCTTGACTGATTTTTATAGAAATATTCATTTTTACTGCTTTTGTGTTTCCTACTTTTATACTGTCACTTTTGGTCGCTCTTTTCTACTCAAAGAGTCCTCTTTAATATTTCTTGCAGGGCTGGTTTTGTGGTTACAAAGTCCCTGAGTTTTTATTTGTCTGGAAAACTCTTTATCCCTTGTTCTATTCTGAGTGATAGCCTTGCTGGATATTCTTGGCTGCAGATTTTTCCCTTTCAGCACTTTGAATATATCATGCCATTCCCTTCTGGCTTCCAATGTTTCTGCTGAAAAATTTCCTGCTAGACTTACGGGTTTTCCCTTGTAAGTTACTATCTTCTTTTGTCTTACTGCTTTTTAATTTTTTTTCTTTATCACTCTATCTTGCCAATTTAATATGTCTTGGTATGAGTCTGCTTTTGTTTGGTGGTAGTTCTCTGTGCCTCTTGTATCTGGATATCTGTGTCCTTCCCTAGATTAGAGAAGTCTTCAGCTATTATTTCTTCAAATAAATTTTCTGCCCCCTTTTCTTTTTCTGGGACTCCTATAATATGAATGTCATTGCATTTGATGGAGTCACTGAGTTCCCTAAGTTTATTCTCATTTTGCATAATTCTTTTCTCTCTTTCTGTTGAGCTTGATTACTTTCCATTACTCTGTCTTCTAGATCATTAATTTATGCCTCTGCTTCTTCCATCCTGCTGTTCATTTTGGCAAGCGTGTTTATCATTTCCTTTATTGAGACCGTTATCTCTGCTATGTTGTTCCTTATCTCTGTGTTGTAGGGCTCACTCATGTCTTCCACTCTTTTCTCAAGTCCAGTGAGTATCCTTTGATCATTGCTTTAAATTCTCTATCATGCATGTTACTTATATCTGTTTCATTTAAATCGTTGGCTCTGGGCTTGTCTTGTTCTTTCATTTAGAATAAATTTCTCTGTCTCACTTTACCTGCCTCTCTGTGTCTGTTTATGTGTGTTAAGATAGTCAGCTACATCTCATATTCTTGAGGGTAATGGCTTTATGAGGAAGAGGTCATGTAGTGCCCTGCCATGTGTTGTCTCTTTTTTCCCAGGGCCTGGCACTTCCAGGAGCATCTCCAGGATGTGCTGCATGTGCCCTCCTGTTTTGTCCTGCCCACCCTATCCTTCAGGCCTGTCATTTGCAGAATCTCTCTTTGCCTGTTGTGGGCAGTGTTTGATCCCTGGCCTGAATGTGGCACATTTTACCTATAGGTGTGCTCTGGTCTGTTCATGAAATGAGACCCATTGCCACTGCCTCGGGAACTGAGGCTCTGTAAAGTCCGCATTGGGAAACCCAATATGAGCTGGAATTTGGGTTGATATTCTGGGAGAAGAGGCCAGCCGTGTTGGGACTGAGGCAAGCATTACTGGGAGGGGTATTTATTTCACTTTTGATATCAGCTCTTTGTCTCCAAAATAGTATCAGTTGGGAAGGTGACTAATTGTGAATTTTACTTTAGGGCAAACAATCTTGGACTCTGTGTACTACATTTAAACCATGATCACAACACAAAATATTTTTTGTCTTTACTCTCATGGATTAATGAGTAAGAAAAAAAAAACATCCAATTGATATATTTATACATTTATGAATATATATCAGCATCCATTTTGTTGTAAAATTTATTGAGTGCCATCTATCTCCAAAGCACTTATTGGTAAGATTTATCCAGTCATGAATTTCTTTGGTTAGTAAAATTTCGGCTTTTAAGGACACTCTTAAGAGTGGTTTAAAAAAAAAAAAATATGTAGACAAAGCTTTGCTGGTAACTCATGCAACACTTCTGTAAGCTTCCACTTCTATAAAATGGCTAATATAAGCCTAAATATCAAAGGCTATTACAAAGACTGAAGAATAGTGAAGGTTAAAGTATCTTATACAGGGAAAGCAGCTCCAAAGTAGTGTGTGCCTTAACAGATGTAAAGATAAAGGGCTTTGCCTTATCTCTTTTCTGTAAGAATGAGCTAGAAAAAACAGCAACTTTAATGTCTTGACATCTTAGTTGCCCATGGTCTATCATCCTTATAATAAATTTAATTTTTAGAGTCAATGATAGTTACAGAACTATTAGATAAATGCATTTACCTTTTCAAATGTAACACACAAATGCATCTAAATCACCCCTGAATCCTTTTCTTCTACCCCAGCTCCCCTTTCCTTGTACCCCAGCTCCCTGGATATAACTTGCACTCTCAGGTTAGTTATGTGTACCTCTAGATTTTTTAAAAATCTTTACAAACATACATATGTGCTCAAAGAAAGTGATTGGTACTCTTTTGTTAATTTCTTAAATATTTTTCCACACTTGTTTTTTTTTCCTTTTCTATTTTTTTTTTTGGCCAATAATATATACTTACTAGGACATAAAGAAACTTAAAATAATGACTCTAAAAGGAAATCAATTTCATTAACTTATAAATGCATATCATATATGACAATATATAAAAATAATGATGAATTTTATTTGTAAATACTCATTTGGGGTAAAACAAAAACAAAAACAAAAACAAAAACACCAGGATGGGGATTTTCTGTAGAAAATCTATTGTCTCCCTGTCCAGTTTGATAGTGAGCCTGAGTCTGGTTATGATCATCACTGATGTTAAAACAGTATCATCTAATGAAGAATGTAATTTCATAGTTTCAGTATCATAAATAGAAACAATGTTAGTTGGGCATTTTATAATAAATATCTCATTTGACAGCTTGTTTTGATTAATTATTAATAAATGAGACATCCTTGGATAGTATTTTGAATATTGTACATAAACAGAGGATTTTGTCATTAGAGATTTCCCCATTCATTTAAAGTACTGCCTTACCCTTACTTTGTCAGTTGATGTTAATAAACAGTAACACAGATACCATACTTGACAATATTATAAATCTCTCTGAAGATATTTACTTCTTTATAAGTCTTATTTCTAGCCAAAGGATCTAATGGGTTTTCCTGGCAGTAACTGAAAAACCAACTTTTTTCTCAGTGCATTTCATGGATGACCTAAGTAAAGCAATATATTAACAAGAACCATGTTAGTGGACCTGTGTTTCTTAAAAATATCCTAAATTTAATTAGCACCAATAATTATACAATACTTTTAAATTATGGAAATCTTATGCCATATTTTATTTAATTTCTAAGAAAATCCTAAGAGAAGTAGTAAATCATTGATCTGGAAAAAGAAGATAAAGACAGTCAGCATTATTCTGTTTTTTTCCTCCAGACAGTCTAGCTTCACCCTTTGAGAAGCAGGTCTGTGAGAACCGAGAGACATCAGTATTAATGAGTGTCAAAAGACCGACTTTATTTTTTTTTAAAGATTTTATTTATTTATTTGACAGAAAGATAGAGAGCACAAGTAGGCAGAGCGGCAGGCAGAGGGAGAGGGAGAAGCAGGCTCTCCGCTGAGCAGGGAGCCAGGTGCAGAGCTCGATCCCAGGACCCCAGGATCACGACCCAAGCTGAAGGCAGCCGCCCAACTGACTGAGCCAGCCAGGCGCCTCAAAAGACCCAACTTTAATAATGATGATGATGATAACTTACGTGAATTGTGCACATGTTTTATCTTGTGTAATCTTCACTACCAGCTCGTGAAGTAAATGACTTCATTGAAGTGGGCAAGCCCTCTTAGATGTTATGTAATTTGCTGAGGCGCCTGCGGGGCTCAATTGGTTAAGCGTCTGTTTGGCTCAGGTCATGATCCCGGGGTCCTGGGATCAAGCCCCACATCAGGCTCCCTGTTCAGTGGAGAGCCTGCTTCTCCCTCTCCCTCTGCTTGTACTCACTTGCTCTCTCTCCCTCTTTCTGTCAAATAAATAAATAAGAAATCTTAATTAAAAAATGATATTTAAAAAAAAGTAATTTGTTGATGTCAGACCACACAGCCCTATAAAAGATGAAGCTATGATTCAAGTCCATATGTGTCTCATCTTAAAAGCCAAATATTTTCAATAAGTCAATCAGAGAAAGACATGTATCATATAACCTCACTGATAGGAGGACTTCTTAATCTCAGGAAACAGACTGAGCGTTGCTGGAGTGGTGGGGGGTGGGAGGGATGGGGTGGCTGGGTGATAGACATTGGGGAGGGTATGTGCTATGGTGAGCGCTGTGAATTGTGCAAGACTGTTGAATCACAGATCTGTACTTCTGAAACAAATAATGCAACATATGTTAAGGAAAAAGAAAAAGAAGAAGATAGCAGGAGGGGAAGAATGAAGGGGAGTAAGTCGGAGGGGGAGACGAACCATGAGAGACGATGGACTCTGAAAAACAAACTGAGGGTTCTAGAGGGGAGGGGGTTGGGGGGATGGGTTAGCCTGGTGATGGGTATTAAAGAGGGCACGTTCTGCCTGGAGCACTGGCTGTTATGCAGAAACAATGAATCATGGAACACTACATCAAGAACTAATGATGTAATGTATGGTGATTAACATAACAATAAAAAATTTTAAAAAGCCAAATATTTTCACATCTATGCCATTGTTCCTAGATATATCCCTTAATCTTTGGAGACTTCTTTACCCTGTCTGTCAAAAGGCTACAGTAATCTGTGCTTTGCCCAGATTTTTTGTGAAACTGGAGATAGGAAATTTATGAGAATATACCCTGACTGTTGTGAAGGCACAGTAGTGACTGTAAAAACTTGATATGGGGAGACCAGTTAGCCACAGAGAGAGCGATATCTTTTGCTACCTCATGGGAAGTGCTATTATGTTTTGCAGTGCAAATGTAATAGAAAACATTGCAAGGAGGAAGCATCCCAGATTCTGGAGCCTCCTTTTTCCCCTGAATCCTGCCCAGCTCACAAAGCAGAATTTGGTAGAAAGCCTATGGACAGTCTGCAAAGGACTGGATAGTCAGAAATAAAAATGAGGTTTAGCAATTATTTCCAAACATAATATGGAGAATCACAAAGCCAAAACAAATCACTGCTTCCTAGGCTTGCTAAGCATGGTGACCAGTATAACATAAACCTGAGAGAGGATGTTGGAAGAAATATGAGAAGCTTTATATAAATTACCCGAGTCTATGGGCACCGGCATTATATAGCATGGCAGTTGGAATTGATAAAAATATAAACTACTACTGGTAGCTATTCCTATATAATTCCCTTACCTTGATAAAATGCTATTTGGGCCCTGAGGTCATACAACTGCTAATACCTTCTGTACTGAATCAATATTAAATTAACTGTGGCTATTAGATGAGTTAGACTATTTTTCTGAAAATTTAAAATTCACATAATCTCAAACTACTTGAGATTGTTCAAAGGATTTAATGCATACTTCTAAAGTATAAATAACAATTATTTTTAAAGTATGCCACAAATTACTATATACATATAATTGAAGGAGGCTTTCCTTGAATACTGCAATGCCGTAGGTTATCAGACTTGAGAGAGGATGTCAAGCAAATGACAAAGGGAGAGGACAAATGGGCAAATTAATTAGAGCATAAATTGATTATTATTAAATTATGAAAGTGCTTAAATAGGCAATTATTGTGATAATAAGATCAGCTATATATATCAAACCCTTGCTCCTTCTTACAACATTTATTTTTGTGCCATGACTTTCCCATGGTTTTCCTCCTACTTTTCTGGCCACAGCTTCTTACTATCTTTGTGTGGCAATCCCTCAAATGCTGTATTCTGCATTTTCTCTTTTCACCTTACATACACTCCCTCCGTGATGTCCTTCACTCCTGTAGCTTATTAGCATCTCTTTGCTCTCTCTTCCCCAGCTTTCTTTTCTAAGCTCTAAATCAATAGCACGTGATGCTGCCTGAAGGCAGTCTCTACCTGGATACCTCACATGGGCAGAATTGAAATAATGCGATTAAACAGTGTAACCACCACCTGTCACGATTCCGTATGCACCAGCTCCAGCCAACCCCACTATCACCTGTCACCTGGGTTACTCACAGTGGTCTCTGGTCTTGCCCCATTTCTCACATAGTCTCTGAAAAGCAGAAAGAATGATCCTTTAGCATGCAAATCTAGTGTTATTTCTCTGCTTAAAATCTTTATAAAGTTTTCCTTTACCATCATAATAAAATCCAAACCCCTTCACCTGTCTTGTAAAACTCTCAGGGATCTGTTCTCTTCAGCCTTATTTCCCCCAGTGTTCCCATCCCCCTGATGTACATCATCAGGTACCTCGCTGGACGGGCCGTGGTTGTTTCAAGGAGAAGCCCACCATGTATCTCATTCCCTACACCTGGCACCGTTTTCTTGTAATTTCTCCCATTATTCCAAGTATCTTTTCACTCTTTAGACCTCTGTTTCCTCTAAGAAGCTTTAATTTACAATCACTCACTCCTTTTCCACCTCTACCTACTCTGTGTTCTTTCCACATCCTTCTAGGAAAACCTATGCAACTGTAGAACTTGTGAGAATTTAATTTTGGATGTAATTTTTCTGTTTTATTATAATGTATAGTCACTATATGAGGTATTGTACCTATTCTCACTTCATCATCTACCCAGTGCCCAACACACTGACAAATAATAGGCAATCGGTAATAGTTGTGGAATAAATTAATACATACATGAATGAGTAGGACATCTGAAAATTGCAAGATTCTTTTATATACATGTTGAACTAACCTTCATTATCACCTTGTATCACAAGTATTGTTTAATTTTCAAGGTTTGTGATTTTCTCAAATTTTCTTCTGTCACTGATTTCTAATTTAATTATCTGATTGGATTCTAATTTAATTAATTGCATTTTGGCCAAAAAAGGTACCGTTTATGATTTTAGTCCTTCAGAATTTATTGACACTCGTTTTATGGCCTTATTCTGAAGCATGTTCCATGTGCACATAAGAAAAGTAAATTCTGCACTTGTTGAGTAGAATGTTCTATAAATGTAAATTAGGTCAAATTATTTAATAGTATTCAATTCTTCCATATCCTGACTTATTTCCTGTCTCATTGTTCTGTCAGTTACTGAGAGTTAGTCTGTTGACGTCTGCAGCTACTATTGATAAACTGTGTATTTCTCCCTTCAGTTCCGTCAAATTTTGTTTCATGTATGCTCTTGTTCAGTTCATATATGTTTATTGTATCTTCAAGATGAACTGATCCATTTATCGTGATAAAATGTCTGCCTTTGTTTTTAGTCACTCCTTTTGGTCTTAACATCTATTTTTTCTGGTATCGGTGTAGCCACTCCAGCTCTCTTGTGGTAACTGTGTGCTTGGCATGTTTTCTCATCTTTTTAATTTTAAGCTATTTGCTTTCTTTGTGAGGTCTGTCTCTTACTGGCAGCACATAGATGGATTCAGGTTTTCATACAGTCTGATAATCTCTACATTCTGATTACAGTGTTTAATCACTTTGTATGTGACATAATTAATGAGATGGTTGGGTTTACCTCTCCGTCTTTTCTATGTATTTTCTCTGTCTCATGTCGTTTGTTGTCCCCCCTCTTTCATCCACTGCCTTCTTTTGTGTTACGTGATATTTCCTAGTGCGTCATTTTAATTGCTTTTCTTTTTAACTGTACTTTACTGGGTTATCTTCTCTGTAATTTTCTTAGCATCTCTTAGGTTACTCTGAAAACTGCAAAATGCAATCTTAGTTTAAAACTATCTATTTCTGATTAATACTAACTTAATTCAAATAGCATATAGGAATTTTGCTTACTTCTCTGCCTCTGCTTTGTGTTACTATGAAACAAATGATAGTTTACATGTTTTAAGCCCAACACTACATTGTTATAATGTTTTATGTAGTTGCCTTTTGAGTCAGTTAAGACAAGAGTAAATACACACACACACACACACACACACACACACACACACACACACTCACTCTCTCTCTCTCTTCTATGTTTATCTTTGTAATTATCTTTATCCGTGCTTTATTTCTTGGTGCTGATTTGAGCTTATAAGTCTTATCAGTCCGAAGAACTTCCTTTAGTATTTCTTGTAAGGTAAGTCTGCAGGCAACAAACTTTCTCAACATTGTTTATCTGGGCATGTCTTTATTTTGGTTGATAGGAAGTATTTTATTCCCCCCAGCACGTTAAATATATCACATCCCTGTTCTGGCACCCATTGTGTCTGAGGAGAAAGCATCTGCCAGTCTTTCTGAGCTTCCCTTGTATGTCATGGTCATTTTTTTTTCCTGCTTCCTTCAGGATTTCTTCTTTGTCTTTGTCTTTTGAAAGTTTGACTATGTTGGGTTTAGATGTGGAGGTCTTAGAGTTTATCCTACTTGGATTTTGTTGGGCTTTTTAGAATGTATATTAAGGCTTTTCTTCAAATTTGAGATGATTTTGGTCATTATTTTTTCTAATATATATATTTCTTTCTGCTCCTTTCTCTTTTTGTCTTTTTCGAACTCCTATTATGTGTATAGTAATGGTATCACATAGGTCTCTCAGGATCTGTTTTTTTTTTTTAATTAATTGTTCATTCTGTTCTTCAGACTGGCTAGTCTCTGTTGACTTATCTTTACATTCACTGACTCTTCTGCTAACCCAAATACGCAGTCAAGCACTTCTACTGAACTTTCCATTTTCAGTTACTATTCTTTTTAACCTCAAAATGTATTTTTTTCATAACTTTATTTTTTTATATCCTCTATGTGGTGTTTGATATAAAATATTTCATTTAAACTTGTTTTCCTTTTGTTCTTTAAAAATAGTTACAATAATTGACTTAAAGTCAGAGACAACTTTTACTGATTGCTTTCTTTCTCCATATGGCCAGTTTCCTCTTTCTCAGTATGTCTCATAATTTTAGGTGAAGACTGGATATTTTGGGTAAAGTATTAGAGCAACTCTGGATTCTGATGTTCCCCAGTTGTTGTTTGCTTGTTTGTTGGTGACGTGCCTGGACTAATTCTGTAAAAACTGCCTTTTCTACAGTATTCAAACACTAAAATTTCTACCTATTGTTTAAAATTGTTTTTTTCAGTTTTTTAATTGAAATTCAATTAGCCAAGATACAGTACATCATTAGTTTCAGATGTAGTGTTCATTGATTCATCAGTTGCCTATAACACCCAGTGCTCATCACATCACGTGCCCTCCTTAATGCCCATCACCCAGTCACCCCATCCCCCCAACCACTCCCCTCCAGCAACCCTCAGTTTGTTTCTTATAGTTAAGAGTCGCTCATAGTTTTTCTCCCTCTCTGATGACTTTCTGTTCAGTTTTCCTTCCCTTCCCTGTGATCCTGTGCCCCGTTTCTTATATTCCACATATGAGTAAAACTGTATGATAATTGTCTTTCTCTGATTGACTTATTTCGCTCAGCATAATACCCTCCAGTTCCATCCATGTCATTGTAAATGGGAAGTATTCTTCCTTTCTGAGGGCCTATACACACACACACACACACACACACACACACACCTACACACATGCACCAAAAACCATAAGATACCTAGGAATAAACCTAACCAAAGAGATAAAGGATCTGTACTCTAAAATTTATAGAACACTTATAGAGGAAATTGAGGAAGACACAAAGAGATGGAAAAACATTCCATGCTCATGGATAGGAAGAATAAATATTGTTAAAACATCTGTGCTATTCAGTTATTTTTAAATGCAGTCTCCTAAGCAGAACTTAGTGGTTTGGACAAAAAGAGGTTTTTTTAGAGAGAGAGCATGCTCACAGGGTAGGGGGTGGGGGTACAGAAGGTGAGAGAGAGAATCTTAAGTGGGCTCCATGCCCAGCACTGAGCCCCACATGGGGTTGGATCCCATGACCCTGAGATCATGATCGGATCTGAAATCAAGAGTCGGACGCTTAACCGACTGAGCCACCCATGTGACTTGTTTTTCTTTTCTTTTTTTTTTTTTTTTAACATCATGAACCAGTAAGGCTTCCACCATTTGCCGAGGGCATCTGTGCATGCATTGGGGCACACATTCAGAGATCAGGTGATTTCCATGTTTGCTTTGACTTTCCCTTTCTTTTTGTCAAGTGTTTCATGGTCTCCTAGGTATGCATGGCTAACAGGCGTGCTCTCCTCTCCTAAGTGTGTGTGCAGTCCTGCACCTCACACAGATTCCTGGGGATTTGGTGAAGATTTCCACAGCCCACCTGAATCTCCCTGTCATGGTTTTGGCTGGCCCCTTGCTTGCCCCAGCCAGCATCACAGCATTTGTCAGCTGAAATATCAGCTTTCCCTCTTACCTGCCAGGTGCTGTTGTGTTGGACAGTGGCCCTGGGTGTGAGTCTTCATGGAACCTCAGACCAGATGAGCCTGACTGAACTCCGGAGGCAGGAGTTAAAGCACCACACACTCTGCTCTCATTACCGAGATTCAGTAGTCCCTCCTGTATAGATATATATAGCATATAATTTATTGCATGCCTTTGGTTCATTTCCAGAGTTCTGAAATGGCTATTTCTGATCATTGGGAGTGAATTGGGTAGTGTGGCTTTTTGGGGGACATTTGCCAAGGTCCTCATTCCAGCATTCCAGAAGGCCCATCATTCTTGCACTGAATTTTAAAGCATGAGCAATAGGTTTCCAGATAAATATTAACAGAAAAATCATCCCAGAACGTGAGCACAGGTAAATAGATGCATGAAATTCCACAGTGGGTCAGGTAGCTACAAACCATTCACTGACAGCAGGGAGTAGGGAAAGATAAGGCTGAGCGAGTGCACAGGATGTTACCTATCAAGTCAAGGAAGCAAAATATCATTCAGGAGGTATTAGAATGTGGATAAAGAATTTGGAGCAAGAGAATAAAGGTTATTTAGAAAAGTCACCCCATTCAGGTGTATTGGAAAATGATAAGGCTGAAGAAAGGGAGAACAGTGTGGAGGCTATTTTAATATTCTGGCTAAGGAATGATGAAGTTTTGAACTAGGGTTGGGGAAGTGTGGAGGTGGGTAAACATGAAAAATATTTAAATGTTTAGAGGGTAATATTAATAGAGCTATCCAAAAGTAGAAGGCAAGCTCTAGCAATAAAACAAATCTAGGATTCTCAGATACAATTCAGGTTTCAGGCATGAAAAAACTGGATGATGCTGTCATTCTCTTATATAGTATTAATAAACATTTTAGAAAACTGAAATGCGCAGAGTAACCTTTTGATTGGTACACAGTTTTCTATAAATACATGTTTTCACTGAGCACACATTTATTTTGCCCATGAATATCCAACCTCTTTTTTTTTTTTTTTTGAGAGAGAGAGAATGAGAGATAGAGAGCATGAGAGGGAAGAGGGTCAGAGGGAGAGGCAGACTCCCCGCGGAGCAGGGAGCCCGATGCGGGACTCGATCCCGGGACTCCAGGATCATGCCCTGAGCCGAAGGTAGTCACTTAACCAATGGAGCCACCCAGGTGCCCCTATCCAACCTCTTCTGAATGACTTTATAATAATCCGTTGTTAAAATTATCAGAGGTGAAATACAATAATTTTAAACCTGAATATAAAAATCATGTCAGTCGGGGGCACCTGGGTGGTTCCGTTGGTTAAGCATTAGATTCGTGATTTCATCTCCGGACGTGATCTCAGGGTCATGGGATCGACCATGGGATCGAGCCCTCTGCGCTGGGTTCCTTGCTTGGCGTGGAGTCCGCTTGGGATTCTCTCTCTCCCTTTGCCCCTCCTCCTGCGTGCACTGTCTCTCTCTAAGTAAATAGATAAAATTAAAAAAAAAACACACAAAACTCATGTTAGTCAGCAACTGATTTGTTCATTCAGTCAGCCAACGGGCATTTGAATACAGAGAAAGTATGGATAAATTAATAAATGAATGTATCTGTTTTATGTTCTTGAATATCTAATTTTAATGTAAAACATGAGGGTGTATCTGAGAAGTCATCAAAATTTGTTTAAATATTCTGTTGAATGAAAATAAGAGAGAAAAAAGATTAAGGAGATAAGTTCCTAAGAACCAAGTAATAAAAGTCTAATTTTTTCAATGGTAAGAATATGCTCGCTCTATCTTAGTATGTACAGTTTCAATAAGTAATAAATCTTTACTAATTAAACTTAAAAGAATGGATGTCTTAAACACCAAGTTTAAGACATTTACTTTCAGAAAAGCCAATAAATGGGTAACTGTGGCTGAAAAATTGAGTAAGGTAAATTCCTTTGAGTTGCAGGAAGCATGTTTTCATAATAATTAAATTATGAAAATCAGTAAATATCTTGTGGAGAATAAATACTAGATTACACAAAATCCTGAAACATTTATTGTATAGGAATATGCATGCACTAATAAAGAGAAAAAGTCTAAGGTTGTTTTTGTGGTTTTTTTTTTATTTTTTTATTGTTATGGTAATCACCATATATTACATAATTTGTTTTGGTGTACTGTTCCAATATTCATTGTTTGTTCATAACACCCAGTGCTCCAGGCAGAACGTGCCCTCCTCAATACCCATCACCAGGCTAACCCATCCCCCCACCTTCCTCCCCTCCAGAAACCTCAGTTTGTTTTTCAGAGTCCATCATCTCTCCTAGTTCGTCTCCCCCTCTGACTTACTCCCCTTCATTCTTCCTCTCCTGCTATCTTCTTCTTTTTCTTTTTTCTTAAAATAGGTTGCGTTATTTGTTTCAGAAGTACAGATCTGTGATTCAACAGTCTTACACAATTCACAGCGCTCACCGTAGCACATATCTTCCCCAATGCCCATCACCCAGCCACCCCATCCCTCCCACCCCTGACCACTCCAGCAACCCTCAGTTTGTTCCTGAGATTAAGAATTCCTCATATCAATGAGGTCATATGATACATATCTTTCTCTGATTGACTTATTTCACTCAGCATAACACCCTCCAGTTCCATCCACGTCGTTCCAAATGGCAAGATCTCATTCCTTTTGATGGGTGCATAATATTCCATTGTGTATATATAGCACATCATCTTTATCCATTCATCTGTCGATGGACATCTTGGCTCTTTCCACAGTTTGGCTATTGTGGACATTGCTGCTATAAACATAGGGGTGCACGTACCCCTTGGGGTCCCTACATTTGTATCTTTGGGGTAAATACCCAGTAGTGCAATTGCTGGATTGAATGGTAGCTCTAATTTCAACTGTTTGAGGAACCTCCATACTGTTTTCCAGAGGGGTTGCACCAGCTTGCATTCCCACCAACAGTGTAGGAGGGTTCCCCTTTCTCCACATCCCCGCCAACATCTGTCGTTCCCTGACTTGTTAATTTTAGCCATTCTGACGGGTGTGAGGTGGTATCTCATTGAGGTTTTGATTTGGATTTCCCTGATGCCGAGCGATGTTGAGCACTTTTTCATGTGCCTGTTGGCCATTTGGATGTCTTCTTTGGAAAAATGTCTGTTCATGTCTTCTGCCCATTTCTTGATTGGATTATTTGTTCTTTGGGTGTTGAGTTTGATAAGTTCTTTATGGATTTTGGATACTAGCCCTTTATCTGATATGTCATTTGCAAATATCTTCTCCCATTCTGTCGGTTGTCTTTTGGTTTTTGTGGACTGTTTCTTTTGCTGTGCAAAAGCTTTTTATCTTGATGAAATCCCAATAGTTCATTTTTGCCCTGGCTTCCCTTCCCTTTGGTGATGTTTCTAGGAAGAAGTTGCTGCGGCTGAGGTCGAAGAGGTTGCTACCTGTGTTCTCCTTTAGGATTTTGATGGACTCCTGTCTCACGTTTAGGTCTTTCAACCATTTGGAGTCTATTTTTCTGTGTGGTGTAAGGAAATGGTCCAGTTTCATTCTTCTGCATGTGGCTGTCCAATTTTCCCAACACCATTTGTTGAAGAGACTGTCCTTTTTCCACTGGACATTCTTTCCTGCTTTGTCAAAGATAAGTTGACCATAGAGTTGAGGGTCCATTTCTGGGCTCTCGATTCTGTTCCATTGATCGATGTGTCTGTTTTTGTGCCAGTACCATACTGTCTTGATGATGACAGCTGTGTAATAGAGCTGGAAGTCCGGAATTGTGATGCCGCCAGCTTTGTTTTTCTTTTTCACTATTCCTCTGGCTATTCGGGGTCTCTTCTGGTTCCATACAAATTTTAGGATTATTTGTTCCATTTCTTTGAAAAAAGTGGATGGTATTTTGATGGGGATTGCATTGAATGTGTAGATTGCTCTAGGTAGCATTGACATCTTCACAATGTTGGTTCTTCCAATCCATGAGCATGGAACGTTTTTCCATTTCTTTGTGTCTTCTTCAATTTCTTTCATGAGTATTTTATAGTTTTCTGAGTACAGATCCTTTGCCTCTTTGGTTAAATTTATTCCTAGGTATCTAATGGTTTTGGGTGCAATTGTGAATGGGATCGACTCCTTGATTTCTCTCTCTTCTGTCTTGTTGTTGGTGTATAGGAATGCCACTGATTTCTGTGCATTGATTTTATAGCCTGCTACTTGACTGAATTCCTGTATGAGTTCTAGCAGTTTTGGGGTGGAGTCTTTTGGGTTTTCCACATATAGTATCATATCATCTGCAAAGAGTGAGAGTTTGACTTCCTCTTTGCCGATTTGGATGCCTTTGATTTCTTTTTGTTGTCTGATTGCTGTGGCTAGGACTTCTAATACTATGTTGAATAGCAGTGGTGAGAGTGGACATCCCTGCCGCGTTCCTGACCTTAGGGGAAAAGCTCTCCGCTTTTCCCCATTGAGAATGATATTCGATGTAGGTTTTTCATAGATGGCTTTTATGATCTTGAGGTATGTACCCTCTAGCCCTATACTCTGAAGAGTTTTGATCAAGAAAGGATGCTGTACTTTGTCAAATGCTTTTTCTGCATCTATTGAGAGGATCATATGATTCTTGTTCTTTCTTATGTTAATGTATCGTATCACATTGATTGATTGGCGGATGTTGAACCAGCCTTGCAGTCCAGGGATAAATCCCACTTGGTCGTGGTGAATAATTCTTTTAATATACTGTTGGATCCTATTGGCTAGTATTTTGGTGAGAATTTTTGCATCCATGTTCATCAAGGATATTGGTCTGTAATTCTCCTTTTTGATGGGATCTTTGTCTGGTTTTGGGATCAAGGTAATGGTGGCCTCATAAAATGAATTTGGAAGTTTTCCTTCCATTTCTATTTTTTGGAACAGTTTCAGGAGAATAGGTATTAATTCTTCATTAAATGTCTGATAGAATTCCCCTGGGAAGCCATCTGGCCATGGGCTTTTGTTTCTTGGGAGATTTTTGATGACTGCTTCAATTTCCTTAGTGGTTATAGGTCTCTTCATGTTTTCTATTTCTTCCTGGTTCAGTTTTGGTAGTTGATACATCTCTAGGAATGCACCCATTTCTTCCAGGTTATCTAATTTGCTGGCATAGAGTTGCTCATGATATGTTCTTATAACTGTTTGTATTTCTCTGGTGTTGGTTGTGATCTCTCCTCTTTCATTCATGATTTTGTTGATTTGGGTCATTTCTCTTTTCTTTTTGATCAGTCTGTCCAGGGGTTTATCAATCTTGTTAATTCTTTCAAAGAACCAGCTCCTAGTTTCGTTGATCTGTTCTACTGTTCTTTTGGTTTCTAGTTCATTGATTTCTGCTCTCATCTTTATGATTTCTCTTCTCCTGCTGGGTTTAGGCTTTATTTGCTGTTCTTTCTCCAGCTCCTTTAGGTGTAGGGTTAGATTGTGTATTTGAGACCTTTCTTGTTTCTTGAGAAAGGCTTGTATTGCTATATACTTTCCTCTCAGGACTGCCTTTGCTGTATCCCAAAGATTTTGGACAGTTGTGTTTTCATTTTCATTGGTTTCCATGAATTTTTTTAATTCTTCTTTAATTTCCTGGTTGACCCATTCATTCTTTAGTAGGATGCTCTTTAGCCTCCATGTATTTGAGTTCTTTCCGACTTTCCTCTTGTGATTGAGTTCTAGTTTCAAAGCATTGTGGTCTGAAAATATGCAGGGAATGATCCCAATCTTTTGGTACCGGTTGAGACCTGATTTGTGAACTAGGATGTGATCAATTCTGGAGAATGTTCCATGGGCACTAGAGAAGAATGTGTATTCCGTTGCTTTGGGATGGAATGTTCTGAATATGTCTGTGAAGTCCATTTGGTCCAGTCTGTCATTTAAAGTCTTTATTTCCTTGTTGATCTTTTCCTTAGATGATCTGTCCATTTCAGTAAGGGGGGTGTTAAAGTCCCCCACTATTATCGTATTGTTGTCAATGTGTTTCTTTGCTTTTGTTATTAATTGCCTTATATAATTGGCTGCTCCCATGTTCGGGGCATAGATATTTACAATTGTTAGATCTTCTTGTTGGATAGACCCTTTAAGTAGTATATAGTGCCCTTCCTCATCTCTTATTACAGTCTTTGTTTTAAAATCTAGTTTGTCTGATATAAGGATTGCCACCCCAGCTTTCTTTTGGTGTCCATTAGCATGGTAAATGGTTTTCCACCCCCTCACTTTCAATCTGGGGGTGTCTTTGGGTCTAAAATGAGTCTCTTGCAGACAGCATATGGATGGGTCTTGTTTTTTAATCCAATCTGATAGCCTGTGTCTTTTGATTGGGGCATTGAGCCCATTTACATTCAGGGTAACTATTGAAAGGTATGAATTTAGTGCCATTGTATTGCCTGTAAGGTGACTGTTACTGTATGTTGTCTGTGTTCCTTTCTGATCTATGCTGCTTTTAGGCTCTCTCTTTGCTTAGAGGACCCCTTTCAATATTGCTTGGAGGGCTGGTTTTGTGTTTGCAAATTCCTTTAGTTTTTGTTTGTCCTGGAAGCTTTTTATCTCTCCTTCTATTTTCAATGACAGCCTAGCTGGATATAGTATTCTTGGCTGCATATTTTTCTCGTTTAGTGCTCTGAAGATATCTTGCCAGTCCTTTCTGGCCTGCCAGGTCTCTGTGGATAGGTCTGTTGCCAATCTAATATTTTTACCATTGTAGGTTACATATCTCTTCTCCCAAGCTGCTTTCAGGATTTTCTCTTTGTCTCTGAGACTCGTAAGTTTTACTATTAGATGTCGGGGTGTTGACCTATTTTTATTGATTTTGAGAGGGGTTCTCTGTGCCTCCTGGATTTTGATGCCTGTTTCCTTCCTCACATTAGGGAAGTTCTCTGCTATTATTTGCTCCAATATACCTTCTGCCCCTCTCTATCTTTCTTCTTCTTCTGGGATCCCAATTATTCTAATGTTGTTTCGTCTTATCGAATCACTTATCTCTCGAATTCTGCCCTCGTGATCCTGTAGTTGTTTCTCCCTCTTTTTCTCAGCCTCTTTACTTTCCATCATTTGGTCTTCTATATCACTGATTCTCTCTTCTGCCTCATTTATCCTAGCATTTAGTGCCCCCATTTTTGATTGCACCTCATCAATAGCCCTTTTGATTTCGACTTGGTTAGATTTTAGTTCTTTTATTTCTCCGGAAAGGGTTTCTCTAATAACTTCCACGCTTTTTTCAAGCCCAGCTAGTATCTCTAAAGTCATGATTCTGAACTCTAAGTCCGACATCGTACTAATGTCCGTATTGAGTAGGTCCCTGGCTGACGGTACTACCTCTTGTTCTTTTTGCTGAGGTGATTTTTTTCGTCTTGTCATTTTGTCCAGAGGAGAATAGATGAATGAGAGAACAAAATGCTAACAGGTTTACAACGTCCCCAGCAAATATACTGTATACAAATCAGAAAAGACCTGAAACCAGGGGACAAGAAAGGGAAAGAAAGAAAAAAGAAAGAGAAAAAAAAAAAGAAATAAAAGATAAAAACAAAAACAGAACAATACAAAAAAAGCAGAATGTGACCAAATATGATCAGGCTAGTGCATAGATCAGTGCCACACACTAGATTTTGGGCATATTTTGGTCTGTTAGAAAAAAGTGCCTCCTAAAATTTTAAAGGAAGAAAGACATATATGTACAAAATAAGGGTTGATACAATGAAGGGATAGAAGATGACTGTAAAGATGAAAATTATAAAAGATTTTATAAAAGGACTTGATAAGATAAGAAGTTGTTTGAAAAAAGAAAGAAGATTTAAAAAAAAAAAGAAAGAAAAAAGGGAGAGAATGTGATCAGGCAGGAGACTAGAACAGAACCATACAATAGTGATTTAGGGTATATTTTTATCTGTTAGAAGAAACTGTATCTCAATATTTTAAAGAGAGAACGACTTATATATATATATGCCAAAAATAAGGGTAACTACTATGAAGGGATAAAATATGACTCTAAAAATGAAAAATAAAAAATGTTTTTTTTTTAAAAGAGATTGATAAGATGTTGGTTGAAAAAGGGAAAAAGAAAAAGAAAGAAAAAAAAACAGTTAACAAAAATTAACTTTGATGAACTAATGAATCACGATAAAAAAAAAGCCATGAATTCTATGTGCAGTATTCCCCTAGCGCTGGAGTTCTCCCGTTCTCCTTGATCGGTAAACTTGGTCTTGGCTTGCTGGCTGTTCATGCTGATCTTCTGGGGGAGGGGCCTGTTGCCGTGGTTCCCAAATGTCTTTGCCGGAGGCGGAATTGCCCCGCCCTTGTCGGTCCGGGCTAAGCAAGCTGCTCGGGTTTGCTCTCGGGAGCTTTTGTTCCCTGCAAGCTCTCGGTACAGCTTTGGAGGACCAGGGCGAAAATGGTGGCTTCCCAATCTCCACCCGGAGGAGCTGAGAACTTGGGGCCTCGCTCCTCAGTGCGCCCCCAGAGAAAAGCAGTCACTCCCGTGTCCCCGGGCTCCGGCCGCACTCCGTGCTCACCCGGCCTGTGACCGAGCATTTCTATCTCTGGCACCCGACCCCGTGTGGAGTCTCCAAACCCAGCAGATCCCTGCGGTGCACTCCTGCGCCGCTCCTCCCGGGGAGGAAGGGGAGTCCCCCCGGATCTGCTGCTTGTTGGGTCCCTGCTGGAGGAGCAGTGGCCTGACTGTCACCGATCACAGTTTATGGCCACCCCGAGCTGAGAGCCCACGCCTCGGCTCCGTCTCTGCAGCCGGCTTCCCCGCTCCGATACCCGGGAGCTCTGCCGCACTCAGGCACCCCCGGTCTTTCTGTGACCCCAAGGGTCCTGAGACCACACTGTCCCGCGAGGGTTCCACCCCCCGCTTAGCCACTGCAGCGACGTCCCTCAGCGGAGCCGACTTCTAAAAGTTCCGATTTTGTGCTCCGCGGCTCTAGCACTTGCCAGAAGCGGCCGACGGAGGCCCCTCCCCCGCCGTCTATCCTCCCGAATATCGCCTCGGATTCACTTCTCCGCACGCCCTACCTTCCAGTAAGTGGTCGCTTCTCTGTTCAGAGAGTTGTTGCTACTCTCCTCTTCGATCTCCTGTTGAGTTCGTAGGTGTTCAGAATGGTTTGATCCCCATTCAGCTGAATTCCTGAGACCAGACGAAATCTAGGTCTCCTACTCCTCCGCCATCTTGCTCGAGCCTGTTTTTGTGTTTTTTATCTGTGTGAAAATTTCTTACTAGTGAACTAGGTCTAATTTTTAGATATTAAGCATTTAACAGTTTTTGATAAAAAAAAATAGAAACTTGGTTTTAACATATGTAAGATAGCTTATCCAAACAAGTAAGTCCAAAATACAATGTTGTAAACTAAATTCCATTTAGGCCCATTCTTTCAACCTAAAAGTAAGAACACACGTTTCCTCTTTTCCCAGTTAATGGTGTTAATTCCAAGCTTCGTTTATACCATGGTTTTGCATCCCTGAAGATTGAGTTGATATCAGCAGTTAATGGTTGGTTTGCTCTCTAGGCCTGTGAGGAAACTCAGAGCAAATGAATAGTTTAAAACAAGCATGCTGATTATGTTAATAAGTGACTTGGAAGGATTGATACTAATAAAAGTTGTGAATATATTTTTAATGAGTAGCATATCCATTTAAATTACACTTGAGTTTCCATGCAATGTGTGGGGGGAGGGAGAGCCCAACTGAAGATTTTCATTACATTTGTAGTAGACATGCTGCACTACTTTGAATCTCCGTCAGTTTCTCTGTCCTGTCTCTAAAAATGCTGGTAATTGTTCTGTGATAGAGAAGGCATTCACACAGTCCTGAAGTCAAGTCCAGAGGAGCAGTGGTCTCTCTGCACACAGCATGATGCCTACAAAAGCAAGCACACTCGTCCTGTGTCGTTCTCCGACACTCCAAGAAAGTGCTCTGATGTTATAAGACTCAATCCGGAATGTTATAATCCTAGAAAAAAATAGTCTGTTTTCTTTGGTAGACATAACAAAGAATACTTTATTTCACAGGAAAAAAATGCCAATGTGATTTTTAAAGAAGTGCTCTGCATATAATAATAGATTTATACATATAGCAGAATGAAATATAGACTAAAGTATTTAGCATGTAAAAAGCAAACTGGCCAAACTTCACACTTCCCTGGAATTTGAAGGGACACTTGGCCATTTCTGATATGTAAATGGTGTTATAATGGAGGACTAGAAATGAGCCTCATATCCATTCCATTTCCTGGATCTTGTTTTGCAAAGAAATTACAGCTAAAGCCCAAATATGAATTCTTAATTTCTTGTCTGCATTTTCCCACTGACTTGCTAGGTGTTTCTGAAATTGTCTCTTGACTAGTACAGTTTGCTTCTTTACAAAAACAAATATAATCATATTTTCCTCTTCCTCCCAGTCTACTCTCCACTGAGAAGCCCCAGGCCCATCACTCTGTCATCTCAACTTTTACTGAAAACTGAAAATCTCAAAAGTCCAAACGTGATTATACTTTCCAATAATATGTATTATGTTTACCCCTCATTTCTCCCCAACTTTAAAAAAAGAAGGGCTATTTACATACCTTCAGGTGATATCTAGTGTTTGAAGGCTGAATTACACATGCCATATGTCAGCTCAAGGTGTGTGAGTCCCAGCTACTACTTCCTGGCTGAAGTTACATCTCCTCTTTGAACCTGAAAAATGGGATTTTATGAGCAATAACCATATTGCTTAATTAGTTACCTTTTTCAACTTAAAATTTAAAGAAATAAGTCATTTTGAATTATATCACAATAACCTGGATTTATTTTGAAATAAAAGATTTTGTGTGTTGAAAAAGTATACTTTAATTGTAAGAATACATGTAAAGAATTATAAATCAGAAAGAGAAACAACTGACTGAGTCCTTACATCACAAATTCACTGTAATCTTAAGACTACTTTATTGTATCTGTGGTGATGGGGGACATAGTGAAAGATTTCTTTACAGAGACAAATGAACAGCTACAGAGCATTCAGACAAATATTTGTCTCAGTGGTTCCTACTGTTGAGTAAGATTAAGTTCAAAAATAATTGAATCTGACCTTGTTTCAACCATCCATTCATTCACTTCTCATTTACCAGAAAAAACATAGAGGAAAGCCTACATTAAAAAATTTCTTGGGGTACCTACCTGGCTCAGTCGGTTAAGTGTCTGCCTTCAGCTCAGGTCATGGTCTTGGGGTCCTGGGATTGAGCCTTGAGTCTAGCTCCCTGCTCAGTGGGGTGTCTGCTTCTTGCTCTGCCCCTCCCCCTGCTTGTGCTCACTCTCTCTCAAATAAATAAAATCTTTTAAAAATTTCTTGGAAATATTTATTTTGAAAAGGTACCTGAAAATAGAAGAAGAGGAAAAATAGAAAGAGGTGGGGAGCAGTTAGGAAAGTCAGAACTCTGAGTCCTTGTTCTTGGTAGCAGGTCCCGGCCCGTGGTCGGCCAGCATGGATTGGGCCAGCAGACTCACACTGTGGGTTCAGGGCTGGTGTGCAGCTACCCGGACACTCCCTGCTTAGCCTCGTGATAGCCTCAATCTAGGAGCCTACTGTAGGTGTACCGTGATAATTTATAATGCTTAAATTTTCACTTTTTTTTAAAGATTTTATTTATTTATTTGACAGAGACAGCGAGAGAGGGAACAGAAACATAAGCTCTGTTGGAACAGCTACTCACTCTGCACTCACTATGCACCACGTGGTACGGACCAACCTTAGTGGTGATGCAGTACCAACCTCAGGACTTCTGGTATCAAGAAATGCTGATCAGAGTTCCAATGCCAGTATTCCAATATTTTCATTTCTTTTTTAGTGAGCTCTGTATCCCTTTTTTTCCTTTGTAGAAATGTTTGGCTTGGTTTTTTTATCCTTGGTATTCAGATAGTTTACCATAATACATGTAAATGTAAGATTGTGTGTGCATCTATTCTCAATGCTGCTGGCTCTTCAGTGAGACCTTTCCAGCTGTGGGAATTTCTCTTTTATGAATTCAGTGATTATTTTCTCCTCTCCATTTTTCTGATTTTTATTAGTGGAATTTCTACTATTAGCTGGATGGTGCCCAGCCCATATTGATCCTCTCTATCAGATACCAGCAAACATTTTCTGTTAAGGAACAGATAGGAAAAATTTTAGGCTTGGGGGACGTGTCACAAATTTCTCTTCCTCCTCCTCCTTATTCTTTTGCCAATCCTATACATATATATTTAATTCTTATCTCAAAAAAATATATATTATGTATATAATTCTTTATATATATATAATTCTTATCTCAAGGGCCATACAAAACCCAGAGCACAGGCAATGGTTTGCTGACTCCTGCTCTAGCTCTTGGTTTATTTTTTCCTGTATTTTGCATTTGTCTATTCTGCTGAAATATTTTAATTCTTCTTTTTGTGGACTTTATGCCTAGTTAGGCACAAAGTTGGGAAGTCATTTAATTTCTGTATGTCTCATTGTCTCATCTGAAACTGAGGATAATAATAGTTGTTGGGGGTTAAGTGAGATAATGTCTATAATGCTTTTGCACAGAGTGTGGCACAGAAAATACACAAAAACTAAGTATTATCCATGCTGTCACAGATGCAGTATAGCCTCCTAAGCTCTCCAAGGGCACTAAAAATAATTGTTAAAGTTCTTTCTCCTTGCATGTTTTCATATTAGAACTTCTCACTGTGCAGCAGAATTGTCCCAACCGTCATGTAAGCTTGGTTGTCCATTTATTTTTGCATGAGGATCAAAGTAGATTGACATGGGTGGGTACCATGGATTTTCTGCACCAACTGGTGTTTCTCTTTCCCTTAGAAGCACCTATCTTGAATGAGGGGGCTGGTTGACAGCTCTGTGCACCTAGGCAAGGCACATCAGTGGGTAGGATGTATTCTGTAGTGTGAATGAGGAGCATGCCAGATTTTAGTAGGGGCCAACTCTGGGATATCAGTCTCCTCTCTACAGACCTTAGATCATCCCAATAGATTGTTCAGTTTCTTGGACAATATCTCGGTTTCATCCTGAAAGTAATTACATGGCATCTGGGGGATGTGAAGAGAAAAGGGGATGCCTTACTCATGCTGTCCTTGAACAGATAGTTTCTCAATCAAATCCTCCATCCCAGCTGGGTCTCTGTACTTATGTATTCAGAGCCCAGAAGCTTCCTGATATTCTGTTCTGAGGGAGGAATTAGACCTTCTATGCCACGTATTTTCTGTGCGTGCTCTGCATTCCACGTTCATATAATTCCATCACCTTGCATGTTCCAGAAGTGTGTGAAAATCTGTGATTTGCTCTTGGCCAGCCACGACCACCATTCACTTCGCAGTTCTGATCCCTCTAAATATGTTCTTTTTCATATTTCTTTATTGTGGTTTCAGAGAGATTTGTGAAGCTAAGAGTTGAACTATGGGCTCAATCTAGGAGCCTACTGTAGGTGTACCGTGATAATTTATAATGCTTAAATTTTCATTTTTTTTTTAAAGATTTTATTTATTTGACAGAGAGAGACAGCGAGAGAGGGAACACAAGCAGGGGGAGTGGGAGAGGGAGAAGCAGGCTTCCTGCTGAGCAGGGAGTCCGACGCGGGGCTTAATCCCAGGACCCTGGGATCATGACCTGAGCCGAAGGCAGACGCTTAATGACTGAGCCACCCAGGAGCCCCAGATTTTCACCTTTTAAGTGAAGTAATATACCCACCACGAAGCATAGATCCAAAATTATGTTTAAAGTTTTGAAATTGGTGAATGAAAGCCATAGTTAATTATATGGTAAGTATGTAGTTTGGATGAATCTCTTAGAATAAGTAATTCTGATCTACTTACTATATATCTTTTCTGTATGGTTGTTAATTCTTAGCTTTGTTCCATTAAGCCTTGTGTTTTCTAACATACTACAGTGGTTAAGAGTTTGTAATCTAGAGTCATAGAGAGCTGGGTTCAAATCTTCCTCTGTCACTAACTTTTTGAACTTGAAGTTATTTAACTTTTCAGGGAATTTTTTTGTCATACGAACTATTTATTAATTTTATTCCATGAATATTTGTTAAGAGCCTAACTTTACTAGGTCTCTGTAGAGAACGATAAAATGTTAGAAGTAAAGTGATTAACCTAATACAACATTGATAAACATTTGCTGTTAATGGTTTTTATTTTTTATTTTATTTTATTATGTTATCTTAATCACCATACATTACATCATCAGTTTTGATGTAGTGTTCCATGATTCACTGTTTGCGTATAACACCCAGGGCTCCATGCAGTATGTGCCCTCTTTAATACCCATCACCAGGCTAACCCATCCCCCCACCCCCCTCCCCTAGAATGCTCCATTTGTTTCTCAGAGTCTATAGTCTCTCATAGTTCATCTCCCCCTCCGATTTCCTCCCCCTTCATTTTTCACTTCCTGGATGAGCTTTTTTTTTTTTTTTTTTTTTACATATAATGTATTATTTGTTTCAGAGGTACAGGTCTGCGATTCAACAGTCTCACACAATTCAGAGTGCTCACCATAGCACATACCCTCCCCAATGTCTATCACCCAGCCACCCCATCCCTCCCAACCCCCACCACTCCAGCAACCCTCAGTTTGTTTCCTGAGATTAAGAATTCCTCATATCAGTGAGATCATATGATATATGTCGTTCTATGATTGACTTATTTTGCTCGACGTCATACCCTCCAGTTCCATCCACATCATTGCAAATAGCAAGATTTCATCCCTTTTGATGGCTGCATAATATTCCATTATTATATATATACACCACATCTTCTCTATCCATTCATCTGTTGATGGACATCTTGGCTCTTTCCACACTTTGGCTATTGTGGACATTGCTGCTATGAACATCAGGGTGCACGTACCCCTTCAGATACCTACATTTGTATCTTTGGGGTAAATACCTGGTAGTGCAGTTCCTGGGCCATAGGGTAGCTCTATTTTCAACTTTTTGAGGAACCTCCACACTGTTTTCCAGAGTGGCTACACCAGCTTGCATTCCCACCAACAGTGTAGGAGGGTTCCCCTTTCTCCGCATCCCCACCAACGTCTGTCCTTTCCTGACTTGTTAATTTTAGCCATTCTGACTGGTGTGAGGTGGTATCTCATTGAGGTTTTGATTTGGATTTCCCTGATGCCGAGCGATGTTGAGCACTTTTTCATGTGCCTGTTGGCCATTTGGATGTCTTCTTTGGAAAAATGTCTGTTCATGTCTTCTGCCCATTTCTTGATTGGATCATTTGTTCTTTGGGTGTTGAGTTTGTTAAGTTCTTTATAGATTTTGGATACTAGCCCTTTATCTGATAGGTCATTTGCAAATATCTTCTCCCATTCTGTTGGTTGTCTTTTGGTTTTGTGGACTGTTTCTTTTGCTGTGCAAAAGCTTTTTATCTTGATGAAGTCCCAATAGTTCATTTCTGCCCTTGCTTCCCTTGCCTTTGGCAAAGTGTCTAGGAAGAAATTGCTGTGGCTGAAGTCAAAGAGGTTGCTACCTGTGTTCTCCTTTAGGATTTTGATGGACTCCTGTCTCACAGGTCTTTCATCCATTTTGAGTCTATTTTTGTGTGTGGTATAAGGAAATGTTCCAGTTTCATTCTTCTGCATGTGGCTGTCCAATTTTCCCAACACCATTTGGTAAAGAGACTGTCTTTTTTCCACTGGACATTCTTACCTGCTTTGTTGAAGATTACTTGACCATAGAGTTGAGGGTCCATTTGTGGGCTCTCTATTCTGTTCCATTGATCTATGTGTCTGTTTTTGTGCCAGTACCATACTATCTTGATGAGGACAGCTTTGTAATAGAGCTTGAAGTCTGGAATTGTGATGCCACCATCTCTGGTTTTCTTTTTCAATATTCCTCTGGCTATTCAGGGTCTTTTCTGGTTCCATACAAATTTGAGGATTATTTGTTCCATTTCTTTGAAAAAAGTGGATGGTATTCTGATGGGGATTGCATTAAAAGTGTAGATTGCTCTAGGTAGCATTGACATCTTCACAATGTTTGTTCTTCCAATCCATGAGCATGGAACGTTTTTCCATTTCTTTGTGTCTTCTTCAATTTCTTTCCTGAGTATTCTGAGTACAGATTCTTTGCCTCTTTGATTACATTTATTCTTAGGTATCTTATGGTTTTGGGTGCAATTGCAAATAGGATCCATTCCTTAATTTCTCTTTCTTCTGTCTTGTTCTTGGTGCATAGGAATGCCTCTGATTTCTGTGCATTGATTTTATATCCTGCCACTTGACTGAATTCCTGTATGAGTTCTAGCAGTTTTGGGGTGGAGTCTTTTGGGTTTTCCATATAAAGTATCATATCATCTACAAACAGTGAGAGTTTGACTTCTTCTTTGTCAATTCAGATGCCTTTGATTTCTTTTTGTTGTCTGATTGCTGTGGCTAGGACTTCTAATACTATGTTGAATAGCAGTGGTGAGAGTGGACATCCCTGTCGCGTTCCTGACTTTAGGGGGAAAACTCTCAGTTTTTCCACATTGAGAATGATATTCGCTGTAGGTTTTTCATTGATGCCTTCTATGATATTGAGGTATGTACCCCCTGTCCCTATATTCTGAAGAGTTTTGATCAAGAAAGGATGCTGTACTTTGTCAAATGCTTTTTCTGCATCTATTGAGAGGATCATATGGTTCTTGTTCTTTCTTTTATTAATGTATGGTATCACATTGATTGATTTGCGGATTTGAACCAATCTTGCAGCCCAGGGATAAATCCCACTTGGTCATGGATTAAAAATCCTTTTAATGTACTGTTGGATCCTATTGGCTAGTATTTTCGTGAGAATTTTTGCATCCATGTTCATCAAGGTTATTGATCTGTTTCTCCTTTCTGATAGAGTCTTTGTCTGGTTTTGCTATCAAGGTAATGGTGGCCTCATAAAATAAATTTGGAAGTTTTCTTTCCATTTCTATTTTTTGCAACAGTTTCAGGAAAATAGGTATTAATTCTTCTTTAAATGTTGGGTAGATTTCCCCTGGAAAGGCATCTGTCCCTGGGCTTTTGTTTGTTGGGAGATTTTTGATGGCTGCTTCAATTTCCTTAGTGGTTGTAGGTCTGTTCAGGTTTTCTATTTCTTCCTGGTTCAGTTTTGGTAGTTTCTACATCTCTAGGAATGCATCCATTTCTTCCAGATTCTCTAATTTGCTGGCATAGAGTTGCTCATAATATGTTCTTATAATTGTTTGTCTTTCTTTGCTGTTAGTTGTGATCGCTCCTCTTTCATTCATAATTTTATTTATTTGGGTCATTTCTCTTTTCTTTTTGATAAGTCTGGCCAAGGGTTTATCAATCTTGTTAATTCTTTCAAAAAACCAGCTCCTAGGTTCATTGATCTGTTCTACTGTTGTTTTGATTTCTATTTCATTGATTTCTGCTCTGATCTTTATTATTTCTCTTCTCCTGCTGGGTTTAGGCTTTATTTGCTGTTCTTTCTCAAGCTCCTGTAGGTGTAGGGTTAGGTTGTGTATTTGGGACCTTTTTTGTTTCTTGAGAAAGGCTTGTGTTGCTATGTACTTTCCTCTTAGGACTGCCTTTGCTGCATCCCAAAGATTTTGAACAGTTGTGTTTTCATTTTCATTGGTTTCCATGAATTTTTTTAATTCTTCTTTAATTTCCTGGTTGACCCATTCATTCTTTAGTAGGATGCTCTTTAGCCTCCCTGTATTTGAGTACTTTCCGACTTTCCTCTTGTGTTTGAGTTCTAGTTTCAAAGAATTGTGGTCTGAAAATATGCAGGGAATGATCCCAATCTTTTGGTACTGTTTGAGACCTGATTTATGACCTAGGATGTGATCAATTCTGGAGAATGTTCCATGGGCACTAGAGAAGAATGGGTATTCCACTGCTTTGGAATGGAATATTCTGAATATATCTGTGAAGTCCATTTGGTCCAATGTGTCATTTAAAGTCTTTATTGCCTTGTTGATCTTTTGCTTAGATGATCTGTCCATTTCAGTGTAGGGGCTCTTAACGCCCTCCACTATTATTGTATTGTTGTCGAGGGTTTCTTTGCTTTTGTTATTAATTGGCTTATATAATTGACTACTCCCATGTTAGGGGCATAGATATTTACAATTGTTAGATCTTCTTGTTGGATAGACCCTTTAAGTAGGATATAGTGTCCTTCCTCATCTCTTATTATAGTCTTTGGTTTAAAATCTAATTTGTCTGATATAAAGATTGCCACCCCAGCTTTCTCTTGGTGTCCATTAGCATGGTAAATGGTTTTCCACCCCCTCACTTTCAATCTGGGGGTGTCTTTGGGTCTAAAATGAGTCTCTTGCAGACAGCATATCAATGGGTCTTGTTTTTTTATTCAGTCTGATAGCCTGTGTCCTTTGATTGGGGCATTTAGTCCATTTACATTCAGGGTAACTATTGAAAGATATGAATTTAGTGCCATTGTATTGCCTGTAAGGTGACTGTTACTGTATATTGTCTGTGTTCCTTTCTGGTCCATGTTACTTTTAGGCTCTCTCTTTGCTTAGAGGACCCCTTTCAGTATTTCTTGTAGGGGTGGTTTCGTGTTTGCAAATTCCTTTAGTTTTTGTTTGTCCTGGAAGCTGTTTTTGTTTTCCTTTAAATTTTTTTATTGTTATGTTAATCACCATACATTACATCATTAGTTCTTGATGTAGTGTTCCATGATTCATTGTTTGTGCATAACACCCAGTGCTCCATGCAGAACGTACCCTCTTTAATACCCATCACCAGACTAACCCATCCCCCCACTCCCCTCTCCTCTAGAACCCTCAGTTTTTTTTTCAGAGTCTGTCGTCTCTCATGGTTTGTCTCCCCCTCCAATTTACTCCCCTTCCTTCTTCCCCTCCTGCTATCTTCTTCTTTTTTTTTCTTTATATATATTGCATTATTTGTTTCAGAGGTACGGATCTGTGATTCAATGGTCTTGCACAATTCACAGTGCTCACCATAGCACATACCCTCCCCAATGTCTATCACCCAGCCACCCCATCCCTCCCACCCCACCCCCACTCCAGCAACCCTCAGTTTGTTTCCTGAGATTAAGAATTCCTCATATCAGTGAGGTCATATGATACCTGTCTTTCTCTGATTGACTTATTTCACTCAGCATAATGCCCTCCAGTTCTGTCCACATCATTACAAATGGCAAGATCTCTTTCCTTTTGATGGCTGCATAATATTCCATTGTATATATACCAAATCTTCTTTATCCATTCATCTGTCAATGGACATCTTGGCTCTTTCCACAGTTTGGCTATTGTGGACATTACTGTTATAAACATTGGGGCGCATGTACCCCTTCGGATCCCTACATTTGTATCTTGGGGTAAATACTGTCCTGGAAGCTTTTTATCTCTCCTTCTATTTTCAATGACAGCCTAGCTGGTTATAGTATTCTTGGCTTCATATTTTTCTCATTTATTGCTCTGAATATATCATGCCTGTCCTTTCTGGCTTGCCAGCTCTCTGTGGATAGATCTGTTGCCAATCTAATGTTTCTACCATTGTAGGATACATATCTCTTCTTCCGAGCTGCTTTCAGGATTTTCTCTTTGTCTCTGAGACTCGTAAGTTTTACTAATAGATGTCGGGGTGTTGACCTCTTTTTATTGATTTTGAGGGGGGTTCTCTGTGCCTCCTCTGACCAATTTGATACCTGTTTCCTTCCCCCAATTAGGGAAGTTCTCTGCTATAATTTGCTCCAATATACCTTCTGCCCCTCTCTCTCTTTCTTCTTCTTCTTCTGGGATCCCAATTATTCTAATATTGTTTTGTCTTATGGTATCACTTATCTCTCTAATTCTGCCCTCATGATCCAGTAATTGTTTATCTCTCTTTTTCTCAGCTTCTTTATTTTCCATCATTTGGTCTTCTATATCGCTGATTCTCTCTTCTGCCTCATTTATCCTAGCAGTTAGAGCATCCATTTTTGATTGCACCTCATTAATAGCCTTTTTGATTTCAACTTGGTTAGATTTTGGTTCTTTTATTTCTTCAGAAAGTGTTTCTCTAATATCTTCCATGCTTTTTTCAAGCCCAGGTAGTATCTTTAAAATCGTCATTCTGAACTCTAGTTCCGACATCTTACTAATGTCCATATTGATTAGGTCCCTGGGAGTTGGTACTGCCTCTTGTTTTTTCTTTTGAGGTGATTTTTTTCCATCTTGTCATTTTGTCCAGAGGAGAATAGATGAATGAGAGAACAAAATGCTAACAGGGTAACAACAACCCCAGAAAAATACACACTAAAGAAATCAGAAGAGACCTTCCAGAAAGTGGTCGCTTTTCTGTTCAGAGTTGCTGCTATTCTTTTCTTCAATCTCCTGTTGAGTTTGTAGGTGTTCAGAATGGTTTGATCCCTTTCTAGCTGAATTCCTGGGACCAGAGGAAATTTAGGTCTCATACATCACCATCGTGCTCCTCCCCAACTGTTTTTATTTTTAATGCTTCTTTATCTCAACGCAAAGATAGAATTGAAAATAAGACAATATTGTATTGTCAGTCTTTCTTCATTATGTGGTATACTGCTAGAAGACAAACTATAAATGTATAAGATAAGTTCAAAGTTCTGACATTCATATTGGTTAGAAAACAGATTTTTATTAAAGCAGTATAAACCAGGGATAGATGGGGAGACATGCTGAAAAATTTTGCATGAACTCTTTCCATGTCCTTTAAAAATCCTTGAAAAGCAAATATTTAAATTGAGTCCTAAAAAGAAGTACATGGAATGATTTAATGTCCAAACAAAATCTTCCATTTCATCTCTCAAGGTCAGTTTTCTGAAATTAGTGTACAAGAGTTATGCATAGCTTCCTATATTAACCAAAAGGGAAGGACGAGAGTATGTTACTGGGCTTCCTGTTTTTACCTGGAAACTCCATGTTCCCTGAGCCGGAACTCCAGGTTGGTTTGCCTCATGCACTTGGGCTGCCTTTGGCCTTCTGACTGACAGGCTGTGTGCTTATCTTCCCAGAGGTGGCTCTGATCTCCTTTTTGAGATGATTACTATCAGTGTTCACTTGGCAGTAAGGGAGATAATTATTTTCCTCAAGGAAACAAAAACAGTTTGGCTGAAGAGCTGAGGAAGAGCGAGGGTTATTTTCTTTTCTAAATGATCTCTCATATTACAAAATGAAGACACTAAAAGAGGGAATCCCATGCCCCTTCATTGTTCAGCAGTATTTAAACATACAAAAAATAGTATAAGACTGGGACCAGCCTCACCAACGTTATCTGATCCGTTAGTTTGGTAGCGCTGTCCTAACGGAGTGCCACAGACCGCGGGGCATAAACAGAACCTACTTCCTCCTGGTTCTGGGGACTGGAAATCCAGCAGGAAAATGTGAGCAGGGTCCCGTGGCTGTCTTTGCAGACTCCCCGTGTCTTCCACTCAGAGTCCTTCTGTACCTGTGTCCAGATTCCCTCTTCTTGTAAGGACACCAGTCATACTGGTGACTTTAGGGCCCATCTCAATGACCTCATTTAAATTTAATCTCCTCTTTAAAGGTCCTATTTCCAAATACAGTCACGTTCTTTACTCCTGGGGCTTAGGACTTAAACATGTGAATTTGGGAGTGGGGTGAGACATAATTCACACAACACTTGATAACTGATTCCATAATTTAAGAAGAATGTCCCCGCCCCACATATCATCTCACTGCAACTTTTTTGGTTAGAATAGATGGTTAAAACAGATAAAAACTGCCTGAGACAGGCCTTCCAGATGAGAACCTATTTTCTTTTTTTTTTAACAATTAAATTTTTTATTTTTATAAAAATCTAACTTACCACTTGGTAAAGGATCATCAAGTATAAACGTCCTGGCACTACAAGGACCATAGCAATCAAAAACTGACTTCTCAGCAACCAGTACTGAAGAAGCCTGGTTCAGATCCCCCCAAAATAAGGCAGAGAGGATAGATTAAATGTTTCAACCTACGTTAGATTAGCAATACTCTCCGAAGAAAAGACAGCACAAAGAACAGCAGTGACCATTTTGAGAAGGGGAAGGCCATCCTAAACAAAAGCTTTTTATCCTGAAAGGCTCCAGGACACTGAGCATAACTTAACAGGGACTAAGAGAGTATTAGATCAAATAGCTCTTCACTTAAGAGTGGCTTGGAGGGATTCTGTAAACACAGGATCACTTCCCACCCACTGCGACGGTCATATAAAAAGTCAGGGGAAACTCAAAAGACTTTGCATTGCTCTAAATTCCAGGATTTTAAACATGTGTTTTGTATTGTAGAGCATCACTTAAAGTGTTATCGAAAAGCGGTTGATTCAGGCCTGTTTCAGATGAAAAAAAATGTCCTTAACTTAGTGGGGACAGTGCCTCAGCATGGTTCCAGATATTTTCCCATGTTACCAGGAATCATGTCACACATGGTATTACACAGTGGTGTCCATGCCACTTAAAATCACGGGGGACTGAGTTTGGCCTGTTAATGGTGGAAAGAACAAATTTGATGTCAAGGACAGTTGGGCCCCCAGCCCTGCTAAGTCGTGGTTAAGAGAGGATGGTCAGGGGTTTAGGTCTTGGTTTTGGGACCAGTCTCCACCTCATTACCTGATCTCCTCAAAACTAATTTCCTCATAAATAAAAAGGGGTCTAATAAAAATAACCTGTCCATCTATTCTACCCACAGTATTACTATTAACCATCCCATTAATATGAGCATATTTCCAATGCCATTAATACCTTTTTCCCTAACATTACAGATCAGCTTCCCTTTCCCAGATTCTGGCTTTTAAAGAAACAATTTATTTCAAAGAAGTCTACATTGTTTTCTGTTCATATACTTAATCTGTTTCTGTGTATTTTTCATCTGAAAATGGGGATAAATATTTTATATATATCATCAACTTACCTGGACTAAGTAAGATAGTGCTGATAAAGCACTGAACACTTTGGCACATACTTAGCACTCAAATATCGTGAACAACTTGTATCATTTTAGGTTGGGGTCAGGCCACAGGCATGTAACAGAGAAATGGATATGGCAGCATCACTGGATTTGGAAAAATGTAACTGGGGTAAAGAAGGACACTGGGCACTGCCTCACTGATATTCTGGAGTACAACTCAACAGGTGCTGGGGTGACATTTGGAGTCTATGCATGCAAAGCAGCTCCGTGGACTAGAGTCACAGTCACTGGCCAAGTCTTATGTTCTAAGCTGTGGTAGTTTGTCACTCTTGGGTAGACAGCAGTGTTGGAGGTTTGGCTGTCATCTGGGAGGCCTGTTCCTGGAGTCTCAGATACTAGGAATGAACAAGCCATCTGGCCCTGGGCAGGAACTTGCAAGAGCAAATCAAGGATGCAGGAACAAATGAAAGTCTGTTTCTGGCAACTGGGGCTTATGACATGGGGACACTAAGCACTCTAAGGGTAGGCAACGACTTTGAAGGCTCAGCTCTAGGCCAGTAATAGAGAGGATCCAGAGAGCCAATTCCATAGTAAACTTTCATGCTTGGTGCTTTGTAAAATTCCTGCCCCTGTGGCGATTATTTTAAGAATAGGGTGGAACCAAGGTTAGTGGGATGAAAGGAATGAGCACCCCAAAAGTGAGTTGCTGGAAAAATATCAGGTGCATGGCTAACACTTCCTAGTTATAAAAACTTCTCTTCTCTCGTAGTGCTCATAATCAGTCCCCAAATTCCACATTCATAAAATGTCTTAAAGTAGCATTGTCTTGTAACAAGAGATTATTTTCCCAGGAACGTTTTCATCTTTATTCTAATATCTTTGGCTGTTTAAACACTTTTTATAATAGTGGAAAGACTATTAGCGATTTGAGTTCTGCCCTCTGGCCTGCCATGGATCGTCTCTAAGATATTGGGAAAACAGTGGATGTCTCTGGTCTGTTTTCTGATCTACAAAATGAAATTGGACCTTCTTCCTTTTTTTTTTTTTTTGCCAATTTCATTAAGATATAGTTAACAGATGATTATAAGTTTAAGATGTACATGATGATTTGATTTACATATATTTTGCACAATGATTGCCACAATAAGGTTAGTTAACACATCCATCACCTCACATAGATTTTTCTTTCTTGTGGTGGGAACATTTAGGATCTATTCTCTTAGCAGATCCTGTGTTGCTACGTATTTACTACAGTCCTGTAAACTCTAATCACCATAGTGTATATTTGATCCCCAGAACTTACTCATCTTACAAATGGAGGTTTGTACTCTTTGACCAACATCTTCCTGTTTCTCTCACCTCCAGCCCCTGGCAAGCCATCACCCTACTCTTTGTTTTCAGGAGTTTGACTTGTTGAGATTTCACATAAGTGAGCATACAGTGTTTGTTTTTCTCTGTCTTTCACTTAGTATAATGCCCTCAAGTTTCATTTATGTTTGTATATGTTGGCTATTGTGAATAATATTGCAGTGAACATGAGGGTACAGATACCTCTTCAAGAAATCCTATTTTTATTTTTATTTTTAAATTCCATAGTGGCTGTATGAATTTACATTGCCACCAAGAGCAAACAGATGTTCATTTTTCTCCAGATACTCAGCAACACTTGTTGTCTCTTGTGTTTTTGATTTTGGCCATTCTAACAGGTGTGAGGTGATATCTCGTTGTGGTTTGGATTTACATTTTAGACCTTGTTTCTGTCCCTGCTTTTGTTTCACTTACCTATCACACTTCTGTTAATTATATCTCTTATCATAAGGGTGATGACTGAAGAAGCAAACTCATTCTAGAGACCTTGCTGAGACTTAAGGGTATTTATTCATTCAGGAAATATTTATTCATTGTCTTTCACATGCCAGGCACTGTCCTAAGTCCTGAAGGCATAACAGTACACAAGATGCATGAAGCCACTATTTTCGTGGCATTTTGTATTCCAGTGGGCACAATAAAAATAATACAACAAACAAATAATATAAAATTGTATTTGTGTGTGTATCCTACTTCTTGGAGGAGATGAGCTCTGCAGAGAAATAAATCAAGGATGAACATGGGGTTGGGAGGCGGGGAGGGTGACTTGGATACGGTGGTCGAAGAAGGCCTCTCAGAGGAGGTGACACTCACGCAAAAACCTGAATGCACTGGGGATGAGGTTCATAGAGGTCAGAGGAGAGACCTTCTACAGAAAGGAGAAAAAAGAGAATATTCCTTGAGACAGAAACATGTTGGGCAGGTTTTTTAAATGTAAGAGCTGGTTTGGCTAGAGAAGGGTGACCATGAACATAGTCATAGGACTTGTGACATTTGGGAGGTGACCAGGACTAGCTCTAGACTATGACAGGCCATCCACTGGGGACTGGAGGCAGGGTAGTGGCACGGCCTATGTTACATTTTTTTAAATATCATCCCTCCTGCTAGATGGAGAGCCCTGGGGAAGCAATAGACAGAGAAGAAGAATCACAGAAACCGGTTAGGATCCTAAAGTACTGTCCTTGGCAAAATAGAATGTTATCTTGCATCAGTATCATAGGATTGGATGTCATGATAAATGGTTGAAAACATGATATGCTGTTTTGGAGGTAGATTCCTAATGTGTCAGTTTCAGGGAGAACCACTGGATAAATAATCTACAAAGCTTATTCCAGGATTATTGATCTCTGAACTCACAATGGGAAAAAGCTGCACTTTTTGTGGTTGCTCATCGTAAGAAGAGATTTTACCTGAATCAGTCATGTTTGTTAACCATTGTGCAGCTGGGGCCACTCCAGTGGGTCACTTTACACTTGTGGTCATCAATTTCCGTGTTACAAGTGGGAGAAGTAGGGCATTTCAGACTTTCTCATGTAGAGGTACCATGATGATATCAAGAGCATGTTTGGACCTGTGTAATCCTGGCTCTAACTACTCATGAGCTATATGACCTTGGACAAGTTATATAATTTCTCCCAACCTAGGATGGTCAAAAAGATAAAAGTACCTTTCTTTTATGGTTATTGTGAAGTTCAATAAAATCTCTCATTCAGTAGCCATGTCTTGCTCACTGTCTATGTAATAGTGGGCGGGCACATTGGCATCCAGGTGTTGAGGATGAGGAAGACACAGTTCTGCAGGAAATATTCTTTCTTGTGCCTCAGAATGCTAAGCATGGGGCCTGACCTATAGTAGAAACTCACTGGGAGCTAGTTTTCTTTCCTCCAAATCCAAAATTGCATGCTTATGTAAGAGCATGGGGTACATACTTTAAGACAACATAGGTGTATTTTCAGTGTATCCTTCTGAAACTCATATTCTAATCCAAATGAATGAGTCTAGTAATATACCTTCAGGCTAATTACCAGGTAATAAAGGAGATCCTTTTGGAGAAGCAGACATTTTGTCCTCCCTCAGGTAAAACATATTGTCCTGTACATTCACTCATTTTTTAAGTACTAATTTGCATTTAAAATTATAGAGAATGCCTGGATGAATAACTTCCAGTGTCTTATTTTACTTTGTTAGTGACACGATCCCACCCTGAGAATTTTGAATCCATTCACAAAGTTATTTTTTATTACTTATAAATTTATTTTTTTAATATAGCAGAAAATGCACAGCCAACTCACCTGGCAATAGGCACAGCAATATTTTTAATAGCATTTTATGGGAATGTCATATTCAATTAGTAATTTCACTGTGCCGCCTCAACAATTAGTGAACTAATCCAGGAAGTGCCAACAAAAGTCACATCAGGTGATAGTTTCCTCAGCCATTTATAAGTTATTAATATACTGTAAAGTCTAGAACTCAAGCTGAATTCAGATCAGAGTCCCTGGTCTTCACATTTGCTCAGTGATATTGTGGGCCAATGACATATAGGTGAGAGGTTCTATTTTCTTACTCCTCTCTATCTAACTCGTAATCTCTGCATTTCCCTATTTGTCTCTACTGCCCTCCCAACATGGCTACGATCCCGAGTCATGTCAGCACTGAACTGAGCCTTCTAATCAACTCAGCTGCCTAGTTCTCTTTTCCAGTCAGGAGATGATGGGTTTGGCTGAACTTTCAAAGATAGAATATGCCATTAACATTGATTTTTTTTTTAAATCTGTAATAGGGTATTGTGTTAGCATCCCTTCATTGAAATTCTAAGTATGTGGATTAATCACAAAACACATTCTTCAGAAATACCAAAATTATAATATTCATATGTTTTCGTATATCAAAACTGCATTTGTACTGTGTTCTTTTTTTTTTTCTTTTTCCTCTTGTAATATGCTAAATCACAGGAGGCAATTTCTGGTTGTTGCTTTTCATAAATTTTGAGATAAAATCAAGATCTGCTTTTTCTAGGGCACGGTTTCAGAACAATTGCATAATTTTAGTTATGTCCTCACCACCAGGCCATAAATTAATCTATTTATTAACCAACCAGTATTTTTAGATGTCTACTTTAAGAACACCTTTAGGGAATATGAAAAGATGGCAACATTTTGTCCTTAAAGAGCCTATAACTTGTTTAGAATAAAATGCTCAGTCAAATGAAAAATCAATTAATAATGAGTTAAATTGAAATTGCTGTGCTGGTTCAAAGGGTGTCATTATATATTATCTGACTTTTAAGTGAGTAGTGCAGATAAGATTTCTGTGGTCCAATGAAGCTTCAAAGCACTTGAGCAAGGCCTTGAAGGGCAGCCTTAAAATGTGGAGAATTCTGTAGAGAATCCAGTCCCATGCTTCAGATTCAGCACGTAACAAACCCCGATTCTCTCTTGGGGCCATTTTAACTCCACTTGCCCTTAATTCACCATCCTGGGCCCTATAACACCTCCACAGAAGACAGACAATCCTCAGTCCTGCTATGACCACGATGAGCTGTTGTGTGGAATCCCTGCCCTATTTTCACCCGTGATGGTTCAGTTCAAATTAAGCAAAGGCTATCTGTCAAAATTTGTGGTGGGTGCCTCAGGGAATATAAAAATGAGTATAATATGGTTGTTATTTATTGGGTACAAACGTTCCAAACGAAATAGAGTGGGATGAGAGCTGAAATGAAGGTAGAAATCAAGCTGTATGTGAACCAGACTGTAACCCAATCTAAAAAACTCAGTTCAGTGTAAAAATATAGACAGTCTTCCAAAATAAACATGCAGACCCTTTAAGAAAGGTGATTAGGCTCTCAGATTTCCCCTCCCTCCTCCCGCTCCTTTCTAAAATAGTGTTTGACTCTATGGTAAAGATGTATAGTTTAATTGATTTTGTGGATTTGCTGATATCCACAAGGATCTTTAGGAAACAGGTTATGGCATTCCAGTGGTTTGTTGTGTCTAAAAACTGAACAAGTGACTGATGAGCTGCACCTGGTTCTACCTGGCTCTTTTGGGGAGTTAAATATGACATAATTCATATTCACTGCTGCAGTTTGTGGTCCTGGTCATTCATTCCTGGTCTTGAAGTTCAACCCTGCAACAGCTGCTCATCCTGATCTAGGTTTCTGCCTTTGTACCTGTGCCTGCAAGGCAGACAGGAGTTTCTGGGATCCCCGAACACAGCATAACAACTTTGAGTAACCAGGACCACCTGTATGGACGCCTCCTATCAATGAGTACTCTCTTACAAGTGGTTGCTTTCAGGGATTTCCCCAGAAGCTTACAGACCCTCACCTACACCCCAAGGAAAGCATGACACATACCCTTTTGTCCTGACCTAACCAGCCCTCACTGAATATTTCCAAAACATTAATCGGTTTCTAAGTAGCAGAGCATTTGAGGTTCAGGCATGAAAAGGCATAGTTAAGTCTCTTTCCTCCTCTACCATATATTCTTCCTACCCTTAAACTGCAAGCTTCCTAGCTATCATGGGGAGAAGGAATATCTTCCCTACACCTATAGAGGAAATTCTGTCATCTAAGTCTTTGGACTTGGTTATTATTTAAAAAGAATTTGGAAAATTGTTTCTTGTCCATACCTAATGTTATAGCCTGGTGCTTTGGTTCAACAATCTTATTTTAATTGTCAGTTGTTTACTATTAATTCTGTTGTATTACTTCTGAAACTATCCCAATTAATATGCATTTACTCACTCATGCAGATAGCTCAAGTTGGTTACATATAAAGTCAAATATGCAGAAATATAAACAAAAAATACAAGCTACATCAGAAAATGTATTTCTTCAATTAGACTCTGGAAAAAAGTGATAAAGGTCTGTATCAGTCGGAGTTCTACCACAGAAAGAGAACCAGTAGAGGATATGTGTGATTAGAATGTTCATATATATTGTACACAACAGTGCCTAGATTAGTGTTTGAGTAAATAGCTACTATAGTATATAGTTAAACAATAAAACTAACCATCACAGGGCCAAAATTTGGTGGTAATGGGAAGGGAGTATGAAGGATCAACTCTGAAGAAACAAGCAACTAACTGGACAAAACAGACAAAGATAAGGGGTCACTTAAGGATAACCTGGAGGGCTTTACTTTGGGTAAGTGAGAAAGTGGTATACTTGTACCAAAACCATAGGGAGCTGATTTGGAGAAGAAGCTAATTAATCCAGTTTTGGATGTTGATGGACATGAGTTAAATGGCCAAATAATTGGAAGTGATTTGTTCACCCAACATATTTTAGTTGAATAACTGAAAACATGTTCATATACTTCCACATGCCTGGCCTGGACATAGCTGTGAATGGACCATTAGTACACTCTTGACTCAATCCAAAGACTAAGGTCCATACACACAAGCGAGTCAGATGGTCATGGGTCCTACAACTAAGTACGGGGTTCTAGAGCTGGCAGCCATGGACTTGCAAGTTATGCAGTATAGCCCAGCCCAGACGGATAGAAAAGCACAGATGAGTGAGATTAGTCAACCCTTAAAGACAGAGAACGTGACTTTAGTTCCTATCTTTATAAACACCTTTTCATGATTCCTGGCCTAATTTTCTAAATATATTTGAGTTATATTGAGTGGATTTCTGTTCTTGTATCTGGGAATAAAATCAAGTACTATGAAGAAATCTTGTTGGAAATATCAGCATTATCTACTTTTAAACATTCTTGTGCCTCAATAACTAATTGTTATGTTTGATAGCACTAAAAAGGAGAAAGAGAATTTTAACAGTGGGACCAGTATGAGCCTTAATGTAGTTGAACTGGAAAATAATGGAGTCCAAAATTAGTTGTACGTGGCACAACATGGTACTCAGAATCAAAACCAAATGTTTGTAAAGAAAAGTTTCTGGTGTCTTGACTGCAACAATTATTCAACTACACCTGGAGTTATAATCCATTGACCCTACCATATTTGCACTGCCTACTGCATTGCTTACCTGCTCCCCTCCCGTGTTGTCCAGCTTAAATCCCTCAATGCATCATAATCATCACTGTTCTTATATAAGTCTCTAACCCTCATCCCTTTTTTGTGCATTGCTACTCCCATCTGGTAAAATCCCAACCACAGCCAATTCCATCTCTGCCTGTTCCAAACCTCCTACATCCAGAACGTCATTGGAAAATACACCCAATCATATTGTCTGATCTAAATTGAAATGTATGGCCACTAACTTCAAATGGGCTCTTCATGTTAACCAACAGTCACTACATTTACTTCAGTCATATCTGCTTTTCTGGAAAATGATTTTATACTTTCTTCTACTATCATTAAAACCCCAATGCTTCATTCTTCCTCCTCCATTCTTATTCTTATGATGATTATCATGCTTCCTACTTTACTGAGAATACAGATCCAGTCAGCTATGTAAACCCATTACCTTTTTTCCTTGCCAACCAGTTAGATTATATCATTTCCCCGGCAATCCTCCTTTGTCACTTCTGCAGATCAATTTTCCCCCTTCTATTGGTTGATTTCTATCAGCAACTAGAACTCTCATTCATTGACAGTGGAAGTATAAAATGGTATCAATTTGGAAAACTATTTGGCAGTTATTATAAATTTCAGTATTACCTCCCTACAACTCAATAATTCCATTTCCTATGTCTGTTATGTAAGAGAAATGAAAAGATACATTCACAAAAAGACTAGGACAAGAAGGTTCAAAGTCCCAAACTGGAAACATTTCAATTGCCTATCAATAGAAGAGTTATTTTAAAATATTCTGGTATATTTTCATAGTGAAATATTACTCAGCATTTAAAATTAATTAACAACTGATACATACAACAAAGTGAATGAAATTTTAAAAATTACATAAAACAAAAGAAGCCATATCCAAAACAGTGTATCCATATGGGCGCCTGAGTGGCTCAGTTGGTTAAGCGACTGCCTTCGGCTCAGGTCATGGTCCTGGGAGTCCCAGGATCAAGTCCCACATTGGGCTCCCTGCTCGGCGGGGAGTCTGCTTCTCCCTCTGACCCTCTTCCCTCGTGTGCTCTCTATCTCTCATTCTCTCTCTCTCTCAAATAAATAAAATCTTAAAATAGTATATCCATATGATTTGATTTATATAAATGTCAAGAAAAGACAAAACAAACCTGTGAATATAAAAATCAGAACACTGGGTACCTCTTGGTTCAGGGATACTGCCTGGAAAGGGATACAAGACATGTTTTAGGGTGAGAAAATGTTCTAAATCTTGACTCTGGTATTACACAAGTTTATGTATTTGTTAAGTATACTATAGAGGAAAATCACAAGTTAATAGGTGATGGGGATTAAAGAGTACACCTGTCCTGATGAACACTGAGTGATGTATAGAATTGTTGAATCACTATATGGTACACCTGAAACTAATATTACACTGTATGTTAACTACACTGGAATTAGAATAAAAACATTTAAAAAAAGAATTGTGTTGCCAGATAAACTGCAAGCCTGGCCTAAAAATACCTGCAGATTTATACTTAGAGGGTGTGGCTACAGAACATGAATCCCTAGAGAAGGAGGGAACTCTAATGCCCGTTACATATGTAGTCATAAACTATGGGGGGAAATGGATAAAAGCTTTATTCCCAGAGGACAGTCAGGGTCTCCTCTAGTAATTTTCTCCACTACAAGAGCAGAGACTCTTTATGAAGCCAGTCCCATAGGATTTCATCATTGCTATGGACTCTCTCATCCTTCTGTTTCCTAAATGAGACTTTTAAGTGTGGTTTACAGTTATCCCATCCCTGCTCCAGGGAAGAGCAGATCCCTTGCCTTTTGTCCATTGGTTGTCAGAGTAGGATGCCATACAAGAGGATTGTACAAGACCCACAAATCCCTTCTGACTTTCAGCTCCATACATTACCTGGATGGAGCACAGTGTGTCATGAGGCTTAGGAGGCAGGCCATGCAGGGATTTGTATGCCAAATTAACGAGTTTAACTTAGGAGCAATGGTCAGCCATTGGATTTAGTTCACAGGGGACATGACCTGATGCATGTTTTGGGAATGCCTCTCTAGCTGTAGTGTGTTAAGTAGATTGGAAGTGGATCGGAGGGAATAATAGGCAGTAAATTGGGTTTTACAGCAATCAAGAAATGATGGTAGCTTGTACTGGCTAGTGTCGGAGGAGAGTTAGGATACTGGGTCAATATGAGAAATAATGAAAAATAGAGTTAAACTTGGCAATGCATTAGAAGTAGCAGGTGAGGGAGACTGGGGATAGCAAGACAGTCTTGAAATTCCGACATGAAAATTTAGGTGGATGATGGTGTTATTTGCTGAGGAAACAACTAGAAAATAACCAGGTTTGGAAGAAATGGCTTGAAATTGGACCAGTTGGATCTGAGATATTTGCAGTTACTTGGAGATGTCTGATGTCTTGAATTCAGAATAGAGGTCTATCCTGGACAATTTGTTGAAGAATAATTAGGATGTAAATAATGATTGGGGCTTTAGACTTGAATGAGCCTAGGAAAAGACTATAGAATAAAAAAAAAAAAAAAAAAAACCACTGAGGAAAGCCTAGATAAATGGAAGAGCAGCTCTGTAAGATAAGTATGTGTAAAGCACTTAGACTACAAACTGCATCCTAGCTGTATATCATGTTGCATGGCTCTTAGAGGAATAGACTGCAGGAAAAGAATTTGAGCTCTCGAGTCAAAATATTATTTTATACTTAATGCCCACTGACCTTGGCCTAATTTATTCAATCCGTCTGGGCTTCTGTTTTTCCCATGAGAAAAAAAAATAAGGATAAGACAGAGTCTAAGGTCTATCGTGAAGAATTATCTTTGTAAAAAAAAATAGGTAAAACATACGATGTATAATAGGAGTTCAAAAAAGAGTAGCTCTTATATTATCAACTCAGTAACCTTAGAAATACTAGAAGAAAATACATATCTATTTGAAATTTTAAATGTTAATTCTTTAAACGGTCAATGTACTAATCACTCTGACAAGCCAGAGTTCTTAAAAATCTTTAAAACTAATATTCCAGATTCATTGTTTGTAATCACTGTAGATTAAAAGGATGCTGTAAAATTTAACTGATGGAAACACTATTGTGTTCAAAGGGGCTGAGATATAAAGAAAAAGGCCCACAGCTTTGCCATTGTCTAATAGGACAACTATAATATTAAGCTGACTTTTTTCAGTGGTTATCAGTGTCATTTTCCTGTCACATTAGTTTCAACATTAGAGAAAGATAGCAACTCTAGGCTACAGTTACTCTGAAATATTTCATTAATGTGGCTCCTGTTACTTGAACAATTTGAGATTTCTCCTTTCTTCCCTCTTGAAGAAAGGCAATTAATACGTTGGCTGGGAAGGGGCTTGACACGCCAAATCTCTGCAAGGAGAAAGTGTTCTTCTATTCTAGTAAATATTCTCCCTGTCCTTCCTCGACATAGCTGTGTGTATGAAATTCACTTCTGCAGAATTTCCCGGAGGCAGCCTGTGGTGTGGAGGTAAGGGGCAGGGTCAGAAGCTGGAAACAGACTTGAGAAAATGTGCCATGCTATCCACTGATGGAGAGCACTGTGTGTAAAATTAACAATTGCGACATTACCTTCAGGGCAGGGTTAAGGGAAGGAGAAGGTTACTGAGAAAAGTACTTGAGGCCACCTATGAAATCAAAGGCACTGATCAGCCTTGTCAAAAAGCAGATGGTCACCACTTGTGACCATCTCGAGAAGAGACAAGAGCATGGTAGCTGGCCTCCTCACAAAGGTTCACTTCCTGTGCAAAGCAAGCACATCAAGCATCAGAATTGTGTTGTATTGGCTCCAAGGATTTCCAATCTGATTCTGTTACGCACCTACCAATCCTAAACTGGCCCCTGAGAGCATGGATTACTGTGTTCCACCAGGAAGACAGTGGTATGGTGTGAAATTTCATCTGGTCAGAGAATAGTCACTAAATGAGTAGCATTTGGGACACTTTGCGGATGCCAAATTACTCATTTACTGAGTAATGAACGTATCTCTCATTTGCATTCTTATAAAAAAGAAAGCCAGTGGAAAGGTTAGAATGTCTGTGGTTTTTCCTGGTCTTAATAACATATTTTATGTTTCTTTGTTCAATTTAGATTTGCTGACTTTTGGCTTAAATTTTAATATGGAGATTGGAAGGCTTTCATCTTACACTTTGTTGTGGGTTTTTATTGTCATTTTTTTCCTCCTCCTTTCAGATTTTAAATTGTTTAGACTATGTTTGGTTGTCTAATTAGGTATCACTTTTTGTTGTTCCTCTTGCTGTCCTGATAGTAGGATAACTGGTTAAGAAAAATGAGACTATTTATTCATACTTTTTTTCTTCAGTGACTTCACTGTATAAATGGGGTAGATTTGACTTATAAGACTGTAAGACTGAAGCCAACCTTTTGCTTCTTTGTTTTCAATCCCCTGCCCCAGCTCACCACAGGGGACTTCCAGTGTTCCTCAAGGCTGGCTGAACCCAGCTGGCTGCGCTGAGTTTCCAGAGTAACTTAGACACTGGGGACAATCTGGCTCATTTACTAGCTTCTGACTTTTTGGCCCAAAGAACAAAATCTTATAAACAGCACTTACAAAAGATTCAGTATTTCAGGATGTCAAGTTTTATGACAGCCTTTCTCTTGGAAAAGATACATTGTTTTTCCTTTAGTCCAACTCATTATTATATTGACATTTCTTTTTGGAAAGAATAGCTGTGAGATTTAATTGGAAAAAAAAATAGCAAAAAACAAAATAAGAAAAACAACACAAAAACCCTAAGTGATCCAAATGGGAGTGAAGGAAGAGCTAAATCAGCAAATCACTCAAATAATTTCAACAACATTTAGTTCCCAAACCAAATTTTCTAAAGTAAATTTTAATGTGATCTATGGATGTTTACTGAGCTTGGATTCCAGTCCCATTTAAATTGTTTTTCAGAAATATAACTCAACATATCCATTGCCTTAAACTCTAACTTCAGGTTGACAGGAGGTCTTTATGTCAGCAAAAGCTCCTGAAGCTCAAATACAAAAGATTATTTCCATAAAATTGACACATAATTACAATATCAATAAGCTAGCATTAAGCTACTTAATAGCTTTCAGATCCCGTTGCTCTACCCAAGTCATAGTTTCTTTCTTTATTATTAAAAGGGTGACATAGGTGAGTGGCTGAAATGAAGAGAGTATAGTGGTTATACCCAAAACACATCCACAGTTATTGTCATTTAAAAGCTCCAGGGTTGACATGGCAAGACAGAAGCCAAGGGTATCAGAGAACAGCCCTGAATCAGCAGCAAGGAGATGAGAACGTGGCCATGGCAGAGTCCTGGGTCAAAAGCAGAGTTGAACAGATACTGAACAGAGGACAGAAAGTCCAGTGGGTGAGACGGCAGGAGTGTGGGCTTAAATAATGAAACCAGTACCTGAAAAGGGAAGTGGGGTGGTAGAAGATGAGGTCCTGCCACGGGAAAGCCAGACAATGTAACCAGATTTTAACAGACCCAGCTCTGTCTCCGGGCTACTGTCTACACACTGGAGTTTGGCCTTCAAGATGAATAGTTGAGACTTGAGGCACCAGAACACATTCTCCTGAATTAATTATCCTGAAGACTCAGTAGCCACTAAGGTAATTTCTATACCTGAGTGCTATATGTATATAATACTGCATGGTGGGTTTTTTTAAAAATAAATACTCTTAGGTATTTATTATTCTGTTTTCTATATTCTGTCACTCAAATGTAATAAGAGTAGCATCCTTTTCTATCATGTTCATGACTATATTCCCCAGCAAATGGACCAAGACTGGCATATATCAATTGCTTTCTAAATATCTGGTAAGTGGATCAATCACAAGTCATCTCTCTTTTACATTCTTAAAATGACAAATTATGTCTCCTAATACTTTTTATAGAATTTTAAGCTCTGTTTTATTACATATGAAATCTGAATGTCTTTAAAGGCTATAAGATAGATTAGCACTGCTCCATAGCATCAGCAGTTAATGCCAAATAGCATTTTTTTTTTATTGGAAACACATCCAAAATTCTAGGAGCTTATAAAGATGAAACAGTGACATATGGTGTGATTGTATTAAAGAGGACAGGGTATAAATTTACAATATCATCTCTTTAAAAAAACCAACAACAAAGAAAACAGTATTTTGAAAAGAAGTATTTCTATCATAAAACATCATGAATGTGTAATTTTAACAATATTTGTTAGTTGGTAATACAATTTCTTAGAATTTCTGTAAATCATGAAGACCAGTGTTTTTAGACTATACAGGCTTTGTAATATCTAGACCACTACATATTTTGAAATACCTGTTATATAATGAGCAAGTAATTATTACAAATCTGGGATTTAGTGCTTGCCTTTGTTTTGGTCCTATATTAGCTTGCTGTAAAGTAAAGAACTCCTTTTATAGATATCCTATGGCAGTTCACTCATGCCAATGTCAGGGCCAATTCCCAAATCTGGCTTCAAGATAGAATCTAAATCTGTCCATTTGTATGTTGTCAAATATTAGATCATGTGAGATACAAAATGTGGGAGAGTCATTGACTCTCCATCAAGTCTGAATGGAACAGTTCACTTACTAGGGGCAGAGAATGGGCAGTCTACCATCCAAGGCAAGTTTGGATGGAACTCGAGAATTCCCCATAAAGCACTCCACTGTTTACTTTTGGAGTTTTATGAGGTCAATAAATAACTTCTCCATTTTCTTGGCAAATATAACAATAACGGAGAGAGAGACTCAGGAGTCACCCAAATGGAAATCAGAATGGCAGCTTGATAACACGTAAGGCTGTTTGAGAAGCTCGGGCTTAGCTCTCTGGCCGCAATGGCCTTCTTGATGCTGTACTCCAGAATTAAATCAATCCATGTAGTCATGGACCGTGTGGAAACACCTTAGAGCTTCTCCAAAGGAGAAGAGAGATGGTACCCACTGAGCCAAGGTGGCTCAGTGGGTGAAGCTTCCAACTCTTGGTTTTGGCTCAGGTCATGATCTCATGGGTCTCGAGGTCAAGCCTGGGTCAAGCTCTGCACTCAGCAGGGAGTCGGCTTGAAGGTTCTCTCCCTCCGGCCCTCCCCCTACTTATATATGCCTGCGTGATCTCTCTCAAATAAATAAACAAATCTTTACAACTTACGGCACATAGAAGGAGAGAGAATCCAGAGTCAATGGGCAAAAATAAACAATTCTTTTTATTTTTTCCAAATATTTTTCCAAATTCAGCCAAATGAATCTCTCTCTCTCTCTGATGGAGTGGAGCCCAAAAAGGCATAGAGAGAAAGGTCAGGATTACCCTAGGACGCCCTTCCCCATGGAAATCCGAGGGGCTGGGGCTAAGAGTACCCTCCATCATTGTGCCTCTAGTCGCCCTTGCTACTTTTCTTAATAGATATCTATGTAAAGTTACAGATCAGTTCTTCCTTTTTTTCCCTCCTTTACTCTTTTCCTGCTATTTTATTCCATGTTTTCCTATTCTTATAATGTAAACTTCATTATTAAATAACTATTCAAAAACAGATCTGCTCTATATGAAAAGATATTAGGGTGCTTCAAAGAACAGGAAATCCCCATGACTAATGTCTTAATCAGAACAAAATTGGAAAAAAAAAAAAGCAAAATTACCTATAGTTTAGTGAAAGCAGAGGGATTCCATTAAGTGTTAACATGAGCTGAATTGTTAAGGAAGGTAGAAGCCTGTGAAGGGCCACAGAGAGATTACTAGGGAAACAAAAGCTGAGTAAACAGAGGAAGATCTTGCATCCAAACCCTGTCTTGGTATAACAGCCAGGAATATAAAAAAATATATGACCAAGAGTAATGAGGGTTTTTTCATGCTTAACCATAATGAAATATTTCAGAAAATGTAGTGCTTCACTATTAAGAGAGAGTATTTACAACTAGTACAAAGCATCATATATAGAAATCTTGTAGCTTTGTTAACAAAGGTTGCAAATAAAAATAAGAAATCATTAAAGTAGCTCTAAGAAGTTAGAGAAATCTTAAAATGTCAGGAAAAAAATTAGTCTACTTTAAAATAGCGTTTCATCCCCTACACATTTCTTACATATTGTGATTTTAAGTAATCATTAAAATAGATGCTCTTTTGTCCACTGTTTATGTAAAGAGTACCTTTGATTACCAGCAAAATAATATGTGCCTTTGAAGGCTCAGCCGTCAGACAGTGAACAAAGTCTATACTACTCCAGCTATGCTGCACAATCATATAATGTGTACTAAAATAAAGGGCCTTGAAGATTCTTCACTTCAATTCAGAAGTAGCAAGAGCCTTTTCTCATGTTTGATATAGGCATAAAAATCCAATCCCACTGTTATATCCAGGACCTGAAGAGCAGATGAATACAGCCAGTCAGGAGGGGTCAAGCTGGGCAGCAACTCAGGCCTAGCTTGGATGAACCCCCTAAGGGCTAAGGACAGCCATGGGTCAAGAACAGCCAGAGGTCTGGACCTCAAGCCCCAGAAACGCAGGTTATACGATTTCAGCGCCGACTAAATGGGCGAAAGTGAAGATAAGGAAAGTAGGGATTTAGCATGAGAGAGTAGAAGCAGGTCAGGGCAGACAGATGTCAGCAGGTGTAAGATATCCCAAGCAAGCTGAAATTCCACATGTGCCTGAGTCTAGAGCTACGTTATGTTTGCTTTAAATATTTAATTCATTTTGTCGGGTATGGGAGTCCATGACTCATAATAACTATAAGAAATAGTTACAGTCAAAGCAAAAGTCAGAAATCCCACAGAAACTGTCTGTCCGAGCCTTTCCCTTTAAACAGCCCACAGACACACAGGCACACCTGTGGCCTGTAGATCCATTTTTCTTTTTTATTTTTTTCCAGAATATTCAACTTTAATATCTGTGCTCCTTCTCTCCGTGTGTTGCATTGCATTTGTGGCCTTCAAATCTTCTACCTTCAGTTCCTTCTTTGGTGTTCAGATTTGAGAGTAGACTCCAGCTTGCATAGATTCAGCCCTTGTTGCTGTATTAGTTTGTTGGGAGTCCCATAACAAAGTACCACAAACTGTGGCTTGAACCCCAGAGATGGATTGTCTCATAATTCTGGAGCTAGACGTCTGAGATCGGAGTGTGAGCCAGGCTGGTTCATCCTGAGCATTGTGTGGGAGAATCTGTTCCAGGTCATTCTTCTAGCTTCTTGTTTTCTGGTAACTGTTGGCCTTCCTTGACTTGTAGATGCAACACCCTGTCTCTGCTTCATGTTTAATGGAGTTCTGTGTGTGGCTATAACCAAATTTCACCTTTTTATCAGGACATCCGTCCTATTGGATTAGGGGTCTACCCTACTCCAGTATGACCCCATCTTATCTAATTATATCTACACAACTGTTTCTGAATAAGGTCACATTCTAAAGCAGTGAAAGATCCTTCAACACATGAATTTTGAAGGGACACAAGGAACCCATAACAGTGCTTCTGGTCACATGGTTTGCATACAAATCTTATGCATGAATCTTGTTTTAGACCAACTCATTCAAAGAGTTCATTGTGGTTGGTACACCCACTATGAAAAACTATGTGGAAGTTCCTCAAAAAATAAAAAACACAACAACTATATGATCCAGCAATTCCACTTCTAGGTATATATCTGAAGAAAATGAAATCGCTTTCTCAAAGAGCCATCTTACCCATTATTCATCACAACTTTATTCACAAGAGCCAAGACATAGAAAAAACCTAAGTGTCCATTGAGAGATGAATGGATAAATACAATACCTGTTTACAAGGGAATAGTATTGAGCCATAAAATTAAAGGTAAAGCTGCCACTCGTGACAACACTGATGGCCACTGTGGGCATTTTTCTAAGTGAAGTAAGTCAGATGGAGAAAGACAAATACTGTCTGATCTCACTAAAAAAAAAAAAAAAAACCTCAGAAACAGAGCAGAAAGGTGGTTTGACAGATGGGAGAAGTGGGGAGATGTTAGTCAAAGGGTACAAATTTCCAGTTATGAGGTGAGTAAATGCTGGGTGCCTGATATACAGCACGGTGACTATGGTTAACAATTGTTTCATGTGCTTGGAAGTTATTCCGAGTGGATCTTACCTGTTCCCACCACACACACAACACACAGGTGGTAGCTATGTGAGGTAATGGCTGTAGGTAAGCCTATTGTGATAATCATATCAACCATTAGGTTGTGCATCTTAAACGTACATACAATAATACATGTCAAATAGGTCTCAATGAAGCAGGAAAACAACAAACACTATTTGGTTCTGAAAAAGAATGGAGACTATTGAGTAAAGTAGGTTTTTTTTTTTTAAGTGATCACAGTTGTATTATAAGCACTTAAAAGTTCTTTCCTGGGGCTGACATCATGATCTCAGGGTTCTGAGCTAGAGCCCCACAGTGGGCTCTGCACTTAGCAGGGAGCCAGCTCGAGATTCCCTCTCTCTACCCCTCCCTCTGCTTGCTCACTCTCTCTCTCAAAAAAAAAAAAGAAATGCTTTAAAAAGTTCTTTTTAAAAAATACTGCTTTATGCTCACTATTTCCATTTTCTTACCACCTATTGACTCCTTACCCGTATTTTTTTCTTTTTATTTAGCATTCTCGCTGTGGTAATCAAAAGAAGACCGCCTTTATGTGAGTTTAAAATCTCCAGACTGGGAGTCCCGTTCTTAATCTCAGTCTTCTGTGACTTGATGTATGATCTTGATTGGTGCCTCCTCACACTGACTCTGCTCCAGAACCTTAATATACCCACTCTCTTGTCTCTTTTTTTCTTTCTCTAGCCACATGTTTTTGATTGTCTTGTTTGTCTCTCCATTTCCGTTTCTCTTCTGTTTATATAAAGATTTGTTGGGGTGCCTGGGTGGCTCAGTTGGTTAAGTGTCTGCTTTGGGCGGTAGTCATGATCCCAGGGTCCTGGGTTTGAGCTCTGCATTGGGCTCCCTGCTCAGCAGGAAGTCTGCTCCTCCCTCTCACTCTCCCTCTGTACTCTTTCTCTCAAATAAATAAAATCTTTAAAAAAAAGATTTGTTGAATAAAATTGAAAGGCTAGGTGAATGGATGGTTGGGCAGGTGGACAGATGAATAAATTTGGACTCAATAATGGGAAAGCAACATAAAGTTTTAACCAAGGCAATTGCATAATTAGATGTGTATTTCTTTTTTTTAACTGGACTTATACATATAAGGTGTACAACATGATTTGAAATGTATTTCCATAGTGAAATGATTACTATACTCAAGGTAATTAACATATCCTCTCCTCACATAGTTAACATTGTGATGAGAGCACCTCAAATCTACTCTCATAGCAAATTTCTGATATTCAGTACAGTATTATTAACTATAGTTATCATGGTGTACATTGAACCTCTAGACGTACACACTACAACTTTGTACCCTTTGACCATAACCTCTCGTCCCCCACCTCCCCATCTATGGAAGCCATGCCTCTCCTCTCTGCTTCTAGATGGTCAGCTTTTTTTATACTCCCTGTATAAGTAAGATCATGCAGTTTTTTTCTTTGTTTGTTTGTCTTATTTCACTTAGCATATTTCTTAACAATATCTCCACACTTTTCTTTTTTTCTAACTTCAATTTTTCCCACACTTTTGCCAAATTTTTATTTCAAAATAATGTCTTTGTTCAAGAACTTCAATGTTAGGGGGGAAATGATGATAGAGGAGTAGGGGACCCTATTCCAACCGGTCCCCTGAATTAAGCTGGATATCTACCAGACCACTCTGAACACCCACGACGTCAGCCTGAGATGTAAGAAGATATAGCTGGATCTCTACAAACAGCATAGGTGCTTGGTTTCAAGGTATGAAGCAGGAAGCCATGATTCTACGGGCAGATATTGTAAGATAAACAGAAGGGGGAGGGAGCTGCCATAAGCCAGGAAGGTGAACAGACACAGGAGTGCAAAAGCTTCCCGCGCTGGGGAGTGGGCACAGACTCTCAGACCGCAGACTGGTAGTGACAGGGAAAGGACTTTAGGGCAGCCCCCAGGACAGAAACCCGGAGTGGCAGGGCCACGCGTGCAAACTGGGGGCGGCTGGCGGTTTTAGAAGGACAAAGGGCAGAGGCGAGGACTGGGAGCACTGCAGAGGGGCACACAATCCAGGACGCTGCAGTTTATAGCAGCACAGAAACAAACACTCGTGTCCTAGAGGCAGAGAGCATCCCTCCCAAGATCAAGGAAAATACGCCATGCCCTGGCATGTAATAGTGAAACTCGCAAACCTTAGAACCAAGGAAACCATCTTTAGGGCAGTTAGGGGGAAGAGATTCCTTATGTACAGAGGGAGGAACATCAGAATAACGTCAGACCTATCCGCAGAGACCTGGCAAGCCAGAAAGGGCTGGCAAGACATATTCAGCAGCACGGAGATAGTGTGGCCTGGAGAGCTCCCTGAAGAACAGACTGCAATCTCTCTGCTCTGAGACAGAGGGTTGGAAACCATCTCTTCTGCTCTGACTCTCAGAAGAGATGCGGGAAGCTGTCAGGGAAAGCCACCAGAGAACAAAAGCCCCCAAAATCTAGTTTTTAGTGAGCCCATTCCCCCCCCCCAACAGGGGGGCAGGGCAACTCCGCCCAAACAGTGTTGCCTGAGTAACAGTGGGGCAGGCCCCTCCCCCAGAAGACAGGCTGGGAGAACAAGAGGCCAGCAACCCTAAGGTCCCTAGAAAACAGGTGCATCTTGCTTGGGTTGTGGTCAGTAATTTGGACTCTGTACATTCCCTCAACCACCCCTCAACAGAATGACTAGGAGGAGGAACCCCCAAAATAGGAAAGACTCAGAGACTGTGACTTCTGCCCCATAATTACAAATGGATACAGATATAATCAAGATGTAGGAAATGGACTTCAGGGTAGCAGTTGTGAAGACAATAGCTACAATGGAGAAATGGATTAATAGCAACATAGAGTCTCTAAGGGCAGAAATGAAAGCTGAACTGGCAGAACTTAATGCTATCAATGAGATCCAATCCAATCTACATAATCGAACAGCTAGGGTAAGCGAGGCAGAAGAACGAATTAGTGATCTAGATGACCAACTGATAGACAAGAAGGATAAAGAGGAGGCCAGGGAGAAAAAACTCAAAATCCATGAAAACAGAATCAAAGAAATAAGTGACACCATGAAATGTTCCAACATCAGAATTATTGGGATCCCCGAGAGGGGTGGAGAGAGAGAGAAAGGACGAGAAGATATATCTGAGCAAATCGTAGCTGAGGACTTCCCTAATCTGGGGAATGAAACAAACATTCATGTCCTAGAGGCAGCGAGGACCCCTCCCAAGATCAAGGAAAACAGGCCAACACCCCGGCATGTAATAGTGAAACTCACAAATCTTAGAACCAAGGAAACCATCATAAGGGCAGTTAGGGGGAAGAGATTCGTTATGAACAGAGGGAGGAATATCAAATAACGTCAGACCTAGCCACAGAGACCGGGCAAGCCAGAAAGGGCTGGCAAGACATATTGAGGGTACCAAACGAGAAAAAGATGCAGCCAAGAATACTTTATCCAACAAGGCTGTCATTTAGAATGGATGGAGAGATGCAGAGCTTCCAGGACCGGCAGAAACTGAAAGAATATGTGACCACTAAGCTGGGCCTGCAAGATATATTAAGGGGGGGGGGGGTTCTGTAAAAGGAGAAAGACCTCAAGAGTGATGTAGAACAGATTTATAGAGACAATCTATAGAAACAAGGTATTCACAGGCAATATGATGACAGTATTCATATCTTTCAATAATCACTCTCAATGTGAATGGCCAAAATGCTCCCATAAAATGGCACAGGGTTGCTGATTGGATAAAAAGACAGAACCCATCCATATGGTGTCTACAAGGGACTCATTTTGAACCTAAAAATACATCCATACTGAAAGTGATGGGATGGAGATCCATCTTCCTTGCCAGCTGACCTCAAAAGAAAGCTAGGGTAGCAATTCTTCTATCAGACATATTAGATTTTAAGCTAAAGACTGTAGTTAGAGACACAGAAAGACAATGTATCATTCTTAAAGCATCTATCCAACAAGAAAATCTAACAATTGTAAATATCTACGCCCCCAACATGGGAGCAGACATCTACATAGGCAACAGTTAACCAAAATAAAAAGTCATATTTTTTTGCCTAATTTTTTTAAATTTTTTTATTGTTATGTTAATCACCATACATTACATCATTACTTATTGCTGTAAAGTTCCATGATTCATTGTTTGTGCATAACACCCTGTGCTCCACGCAGAATGTGCCCTCCTTAATACCCATCACCAGGCTAACACATCCCCCACGCCCCTCCCCTCTAGAAACCTCAGTATGTTTTTCAAAGTCCATTGTCTCTCATGGTTCCTCTCCCCCTCCGACTTACTCCCCTTCATTCTTCCCCTCCTGCTATCTTCTTCTCTTTTTTCTTAAAATATATTGCATTATTTGTTTCAGAAGTACAGATCTGCGATTCGACGGTCTTGCACAATTCATAGCGCTCACCATAGCACATACCCTCCCCAATGGCTATCACCCAGCCACCCCGTCCCTCCCACCCCTACCACTCCAGCAACCCTCAGTTTGTTTCATGAGATTAAGAATTCCTCATATCAGTGAGGTCATATGATACATGTCTTTTTCTGATTGACTTATTTCACTGAGCATAACACCTTCCAGTTCCATCCACATTGTTGCGAATAGCAAGATCTCATTCCTTTTGATGGCTGCATAATATTCCATTGTGTATATATACCACGTCTTCTTTATCCATTCATCTGTCGATGGACATTTTGGCTCTTTCCACAGTTTGGCTATTGTGGACATTGCTGCTATAAACATTGGGGTGCACATACCTTTCAGATCCCTACATTTGTATTTTTGGGGTAAATACCCAGTAGTGCAATTCCTGGATCGTATGGTAGCTCTATTTTCAACTGTTTGAGGAGGCTCCATACTCTTTTCCAGAGGGGTTGCACCAGCTTCCATTTCCACCAACAGTGCAGGAGGGTTCCCCTTTCTCCGCATCCCCGCGGACATCTCTCGTTTCCTGACTTGTTAATTTTAGCCATTCTGACTGGTGTGAGGTGGCATCTCATTGAGGTTTTGATTTGGCTTTCCCTGATACCGAGCGATGTTGAGCACTTTTTCATGTGTCTGTTGGCCATTTGGATATCTTCTTTGGAAAAATGTCTGTTCATGACTTCTGCCCATTTTGTGATTGGATCATTTGTTCTTTGGGTGTTGAGTTTGATAAGTTCTTTATAGATTTTGGATACTAGCCCTTTATCTGATATGTCATTTGCAAATATGTTCTCCCATTCTGTCGCTTGTCTTTTGGTTTTGTTAACTGTTTCTTTTGCTGTGCAAAAGCTTTTTATCTTGATGAAATCCCAATAGTTCATTTTGCCCTGGCTTCCCTTGCCTTTGGCGATGTTTCTAGGAAGAAGTTGCTGCGGCTGAGGTCAAAGAGGTTACTGCCTGTGTTCTCCTTTAGGATTTTCATGGATTCCAGTCTCACATTTAGGTCTTTCAACCATTTGGAGTCTATTTTTACTTTTTTTTTTTTTTTTTGGTTTTAAACAACAGAAATTTATTATTTAACATTCTGGAGACTAGAAGTCCAAAATCAAGATGCTGGCAGGGCCATGTTCCCTTTGGAAGCCTCTAGGGGAGATCCTTCCTTGCCTCTTCCAGCTTCTGATAGCCTCCAGTATTTTTTGGTCTGCTGCAAGCATAACTCCAATATCTGCCTCCATCTTTTTTTTTCTATTTTTTTATTGTTATGTTAATCACCATACATCATTAGTTTTTGATGTAGTGTTCCATGATTCATTGTTTCTGCATAACACCCAGTGCTCCACGCAGAACGTGCCCTCTTTAATACCCATCACCAGGCAAACGCATCCCCCCATGCCCCTCCCATCTAGAACCCTCAGTTTGTTTTTCAGAGTCCATCGTCTCTCATGGTACGTCTCCCCCTCCAACTTACTCCCCTTCATTCTTCCCCTCCTGCTATCTTCTTCTTTTTTTTCTTAACATATATTGCATTATTTGTTTCAGAAGTACTGATCTGTGATTCAGCAGTCTTGCACAATTCACAGCACTCACCATAGCACATACCCTCCCCCATGTCTATCACCCAGCCACCCCATCCCTCCCACCCCCCATCACTCCAGCAACCCTCAGTTTGTTTCCTGAGGTTAAAAATTCCTCATATCAGTGAGGTCATATGATACATGTCTTTCTCTGATTGACTTATTTCACGCAGCATAACACCCTCCAGTTCCATCCATGTCGTTGCAAATGACAAGATCTCATTCCTTTTTATGGCTGCATAATATTCCATTGTGTATATATACCACTTCTTTTTTATCCATTCATCTGTTGATGGACATCTTGGCTCTTTCCAGTTTGGCTATTGTGGACATTGCTGCTATAAACATTGGGATGCATGTAACCATTTGGATCCCTACATTTGTATCTTTGGGGTAAATACCCAGTAGTGCAATTGCTGGATCATATGGTAGCTCTATTTTCAACTGTTTGAGGAACCTCCATACTGTTTTCCAGAGTGGTTGCACCAGCTTGCATTCCCACCAACAGTGTAGGAGGGTTCCCCTTTCTCCACATCCCCGCCAACATCTCTCGTTTCCTGACTTGTTAATTCTAGCCAGTCTGACTGGTGTGAGGTGGCATCTCATTGAGGTTTTGATTTGGCTTTCCCTGATGCCGAGCGATGTAGAGCACTTTTTCATGTGTCTGTTGGCCATTTGGATGTCTTCTTTGGAAAAATGTCTGTTCATGTCTTCTGCCCATTTCGTGATTGGATCATTTGTTTCTTGGGTGTTGAGTTTGATAAGTGCTTTATAGATTCTGGATACTAGCCCTTTATCTGATATGTCGTTTGCAAATATGTTCTCCCATTCTGACGGTTCTCTTTTGGTTTTGTGGACTGTTTCTTTTGCTGTGCAAAAGCTTTTTATCTTGATGAAATCCCAATAGTTCATTTTTGCCCTGGCTTCCCTTGACTTTGGCGATGTCTAGAAAGAAGTTGCTGCAGCTGAGGTCGAAGAGGTTGCTGCCTGTGTTCTTTAGGATTTTGATGGACTCCTGTCTCACGTTTAGGTCTTTCAACTATTTGGAGTCTATTTTTCTGTGTGGTGTAAGGAAATGGTCCAGTTTCATTCTTCTGCATGTGGCTGTCCAATTTTCCGAACACCATTTGTTGAAGAGACTGTCTTTTTGCCATTGGACATTCTTTCCTGCTTTGTCAAAGATGAGTTGACCATAGAGTTGAGGGTCCATTTCTGGGCTCTCTATTCTGTTCCATTGATCTATGTGTCTGTTTTTGTGCCAGTACCATACTGTCTTGATGATGACAGCTTTGTAATAGAGCTGGAAGTCCGGAATTGTGATGCCGCCAGGTTTGCTTTTCTTTTTCAATATTCCTCTGGCTATTTGGGGTCTCTTCTAGTTCCATACAAATTTTAGGATTATTTGTTCTATTTCTTTGAAAAAAGTGGATGGTATATTGATGGGGATTGCATTGAATGTGTAGATTGCTCTAGGTAGCATTGACATCTTCACAATGTTTGTTCTTCTAATCCATGAGCATGGAACGTTTTTCCATTTCTTTGTGTCTTCTTCAATTTCTTTCATGAGTATTTTATAGTTTTTTGAGTACAGATCCTGTGCCTATTTGGTTAAATTGATTCCTAGGTATCTTATGGTTTCGGGGGCAATTGTAAATTGGATCGACTCCTTCATTTTTCTCTCTTCTGTCTTCTTGGTGTATAGGAATGCCACTGATTTCTGTGCACTGATTTTATATCCTGCTACTTGACTGAATTCCTGTATGAGTTCTAGCAGTTTTGGGGTGGAGACTTTTGGGTTTTCCACATACAGTATCATATCATCTGCAGAGAGTGAGAGTTTGACTTTCTCTTTGCTGATTTGGATGCCTTTGATTTCTTTTTGTTTTCTGATTGCTGTGGCTAGGACTTCTAATACTATGTTGAATAGCAGTGGTGAGAGTGGACATCCCTGCCGCATTCCTGACCTTAGGGGGAAAGCTCTCAGCTTTTCCCCATTGAGAATGATATTCACCCTGGGTTTTTCATAGATGGCTTTTATGATCTTGAGGTATGTACCCTCTATCCCTATACTCTGAAGAGTTTTGATCAAGAAAGGATGTTGTACTTTGTCAAATGGTTTTTCTGCATCTATTGAGAGGATCATATGATTCTTGTTCTTTCTTTTGTTAATGTATTGTATCATGTTGATTGATTTGCGGATGTTGAACCAACCTTGCAGCCCAGGAATAAATCCCACTTGGTCATGGTGAATAATCCTTTTAATGTACTGTAGGATCCTATTGGCTAGGATTTTGGTGAGAATTTTTGCATCCATGTTCATCAAGGAAATCAGTCTGTAATTCTCCTTTTTGATGGGGTTTTGTCTGGTTTTGGGATCAAGGTAATGGTGGCCTCATAAAATGAGTTTGGAACCTTTCCTTCCATTTCTATTTTTTGGAAAAGTTTCAGGAGAATAAGTATTAATTCTTCTTGAAATGTTTGGTAGAATTCCCCTGGGAAGCCATCTGGCCTCGGGCTTTTGTTTGTTGGTAGATTTTGGATGACTTCTTCAATTTCCTTGGTGGTTATAGGTCTGTTCAGGTTTTCTATTTCTTCCTGGTTCAATTTTGGCAGTTGATACATCTCTAGGAATGCTCCCATTTCTTCCAGGTTATCTAATTTGCTGGCACAGGGTTGTCATAGTATGTTCTTATAATTGCTTGTATTTCTTTGGTGTTGGTTGTGATCTCTCCTCTTTCATTCATGATTTTGTTGATTTGGGTCATTTCTCTTTTCTTTTTGATAAGTCTGGCCAAGGATTTATCAATCTTGTTAATTCTTTCAAAGAACCAGCTCCTAGTTTCCTTGATCTGTTCTACTGTTCTTTGGTTTCTAGTTCATTAATTTCTGCTCTGATCTTTATTATTTCTCTTCTCCTGCTGGGTTTAGACTTTATTCCCTGTTTTTTCTCCAGCTCCTTTAGGTGTAGGGTTAGGCTGTATATTTGAGACCTTTCTTGTTTCTTCAGAAAGGCTTGTATTGCTATATACTTTCCTCTCAGGACTGCCTTTGCTGTATCCCAAAGATTTTTATCAGTTCTGTTTTCATTTTCATTGGGTTCCATGAATTTTTTAATTCTTCTTTAATTTCCTGGTTGACCCATTCCTTCTTTAGTAGGATACTCTTTAGCCTCCATGTATTTGAGTTCTTTCTGACTTTCCTCCTGTGATTGAGTTCTAGTTTCAAAGCATTGTGTTCTGAAAATATACAGGGAATGATCCCAATCTTTTGGTACCGTTTGAGACCTGATTTGTGGCCTCGGATGTGATCAATTCTGGAGAATGTTCCATGGACACTAGACAAGAATGTGTATTCTGTTGCTTTGGGATGGAATGTTCTGAATATGTCTGTGAAGTCCATTTGATCCAGTGTTTCGTTTAAAGTCTTTATTGCCTTGTTGATCTTTTGCTTAGATAATCTGTCTATTTCAGTGAGGGGGGTGTTAAAGTTCCCCACTATTCTTGTATTGTTATCGATGTGTTTCTTTGCTTTTGTTATTAATTGGCTTATATAATTGGCTGCTCCCATGTTAGGGGCATAGATATTTACATTTGTTAGATCTTCTTGTTGGATAGACCCTTTAAGTAGGATATAGTGGCCTTCTTCATCTCTTATTATAGTCTTTGTTTTAAAATCTAATTTGTCTGATATAAAGATTGCCACCCCAGCTTTCTTTTGGTGTCCATTAGCATGGTAAATGGGTTTCTACCCCGTCACGTTCAATCTGAGGGTGTCTTTGGGTCTAAAATGAGTCTCATGGCGCCTGGGTGGCTCAGATGGTTAAGCGTCTGCCTTCGGCTCAGGTCATGAACGCAGAGTCCTGGGATCAAGTCCCACATCAGGCTCCCTGCTCCTTGGGAGCCTGCTTCTCCCTCTGCCTCTCTCTCTCTCTCTCTCTGTCTCTCATGAATAAATAAATAAAAATCTTTTTTAAAAAGTCTATAAAATGTGTCTTTTGTAGACAGCATATCCATGGGTCTTGTTTTTTAATCCAATCTGATAGCCTGTGTCTTTTGATTGAGGCATTTAGCCCATTTACATTCAGGGTAATTATTGAAAGATATGAATTTAGTGCCATTGTATTGCCTGTAAGGTGACTGTTACTGTATATTGTCTGTGTTCCTTTCTGATCTATGCTGCTTTTAGGCTCTCTCTTTGCTTAGAGGACCCTTTTCAATATTTCTTGGAGGGCTGGTTTTGTGTTTGCTAATTCCTTTAGTTTTTGTTTGTCCTGGAAGCTTTTTATCTCTCCTTCTATATTCGATGACAGCCTAGCTGGATATAGTATTCTTGGCTGCATATTTTTCTCGTTTAGCGCTCTGAAGATATCATGCCAGTCCTTTCTGGCCTGCCAGGTCTCTGTGGATAGGTCTGTTGCCAATCTAATGTTTCTACCATTGTAGGTTACATATCTCTTCTCCCGAGCTGCTTTCAGGATTTTCTCTTTGTCTCTGAGACTCGTAAGTTTTACTATTAGATGTCGGGTTGTTGATCTGTTTTTATTGATTTTGAGAGGGGTTCTCTGTGCCTCCTGGATTTTGATGCCTGTTTCCTCCCCCACATTAGGGAAGTTCTCTGCTATAATTTGCTCCAATATACCTTCTGCCCCTCTCTCTCTTTCTTCTTCTTCTGGGATCCCAATTATTCTAATGTTTCATCTTATCATATCACTTATCTCTCGAATTCTGCCCTCGTGATCCTGTAGTTGTTTCTCTCTCTTTTTCTCAGCTTCCTTATTTTCCATCATTTGGTCTTCTGTATCGCTGATTCTCTCTTCTGCCTCATTATCCTAGCAGTTAGTGCCCCCATTTTTATTGCACCTCATTAATAGCCTTTTTGATTTCGACTTGGTTAGATTTTAGTTCTTTTATTTCTCCAGAAAGGGTTTCTCTAATAACTTCCACGCTTTTTTCAAGCCCAGCTAGTGTCTTTAAAGTCATGATTCTGAACTCTAGGTCTGACATCGTACTAATGTCCGTATTGAGTAAGTCCCTGGCTGATGGTACTACCTCTTGTTCTTTTTGCTGAGGTGATTTTTTTCGTCTTGTCATTTTGTCCAGAGGAGAATAGATGAATGAGAGAACAAAATGCTAACAGGTTAACAATGTCCCCAGCAAATATACTCTATACCAATCAGAAAAGACCTGAAACTAGGGGAAAAGAAAGGGAAAGAAAGAGGGAAAAAAAAAGAAAAAAGATAAAAGATAAAAACAAACAAAAACAGAACAAAAACAAAACAGAATATGATCAAATATGATCAGGCTAGTGCCACACACTAGATTTTGGGCGTATTTTGGTCTGTTAGAAAAAAGTGCCTCCTAAAATTTTAAAGGAAGAAAGACTTATATATGTACAAAATGAGGGTTGATTCAATGAAGGGATGGAATATGACTGTAAAGATGAAAATTATAAAAGATTTTATTAAAGGAATTGAAAAGATAAGAAGTTGTTTGAAAAAAAGATTTAAAAAAAAACAGAAAGAAAGGGAGAGAATGTGATCAGGCAGGAGACTAGGAGAAAGCCATACACTAGTGATTTAGAGTATATTTTGATCTATTAGAAGAAACTGTATCTCAAAATTTTAAAGAGAGAACAACTTATATATATATAAGCCAAGTATATATATATATGCCAAAAATAAGAATAACTACTATGAGGGGATAAAATATGACTCTAAAAGTGAAAAATAAAAAATGTTTTTTTAAAAAAGGGATTGATAAGATGTTGGTTGAAAAAGGGAAAAGAAAAATTCAAAAAAAAAACAGTTAAAAAATTAACTTTGAAAAACTAATGAATCATGGTAAAAAAGCCATGAATTCTATGTGCAGTATTCCCCTAGCGCTGGAGTTCTCCCGTTCTCCTTGATCGGTAAACTTGGTCTTGGCTTGCTGGCTGTTCGTGCTGATCTTCTGGGGGAGGGGCCTGTTGCCGTGGTTCCCAAATGTCTTTGCCGGAGGCGGAATTGCCCTGCCCTTGTCGGTCCGGGCTAAGCAAGCTGCTCCGGTTCGCTCTCAGGAGCTTTTGTTCCCTGCAAGCTCTCGGTACAGCTTTGGAGGACCAGGGTGAAAATGGTGGCCTCCCAATCTCCGCCTGGAGGAGCTGAGAACTCGGGGCCCCGCTCCTCAGTGCACCCCCAGAGAAAAGCAGTCACTCCCGTGTCCCCGGTCTCTGGCCGCACTCCGTGCTCACCCGGCCTATGACCGAGCGTTTCTATCTCTGGCACCCGACCCCATGTGGAGTCTCCAAACCCAGCAGATCCCTGCGGTGCGCTCCCGCGCCGCTCCTCCCGGGGGAGGAAGGGGAGTCTCCCCGGCTCTGCCGCTTGTTGGGTCCCTGCTGGAGGAGCAGTGGCCCGACTGGGCCGCGGATCACAGTTTATGGCAACTCCGAGCTGAGAGCCCACGCCTCGGCTCCGTCTCTGCAGCCGGCTTCCCTGCTCCAATACCTGGGAGCTCTGCCACACTCAGGCTCCCCCGGTCTTTCTGTGACCCCGAGGGTCCTGAGACCACACTGTCCCGCGAGGGTTCCACCCCCCGCTTAGCCACTGCAGCGACGTCCCTCAGCAGAGCTGACTTCTACAAGTTCCGATTTTGTGCTCCGCGGCTGTAGCACTTGCCAGAAGCGGCCAACGGAGGCCCCCTCCCCCGCCGTCTATCCTCCCGAATATCGCCTCGGATTCACTTCTCCGCACGCCCTACCTTCCAGTAAGTGGTCGCTTCTCTGTTCAGAGAGTTGTTGCTACTCTCTTCTTTGATCTCCTGTTGAGTTCGTAGGTGTTCAGAATGGTTTGATCCCTATTCAGTTGAATTCCCGAGACCAGACGAAATCCAGGTCTCCTGCTCCTCCGCCATCTTTCTCCGCCTCCCTAAAAAGTCATATTGATAACAATACGTTATTGTAGGAGACCTCAATCCTCCACTCTCAGCAATAGACAGATCATCTAAACAGAAAATCAACAAAGAAACAAGAACTTTGAATGACACACTGGACCAGATGGACCTCATAGATATATACAGAATATTCCAGCCTAAAATAACAGAATACTCATTCTTCTCTAGCACCCGTGGAACTTTCTCCAGAATAGACCACATACTGGGTCACAAATCAGGTCTCAACTGATACCAAAAGATTGAGATTATTGCCTGCCTATTCTCAGACCATAATGCTTTAAAACTGGAACTCAATCACAAGAAAAAATTTGGCAGAAATTCAAACACTTGGAAGCTAAAGACCACTCTTCTCAAGAATGGGTTAACCAGGAAATCAAAGAAGAACTTAAACAATTCGTGGAAACCAATGAGAACGAAAACACATTGGTCCAAAACCTATGGGATACTCCAAAGGCAGTCCTAAGGGGGAAATACATAGCCATCCAAGCCTCACTCAAAAAATAGAAAAATCCCGAATTCACCAACTAACTCTACACCTTAAAGAACTAGAGATAAAGCAACAAAGGACGCCTAAGCCACTTATTAGAAGAGAAACAGTAAGATTAGAGCAGAGATCAATGAACTGGAAACCACAAACACAGTAGATTAGATCAACAAAACTAGAAGCTGGTTATTTGAAAGAATTAATAAGATTGATAATCCACTGGCCAGATGTATCCAAAAGAAAAGAGAAAGGACCCAAATTAATAAAATTATGAATTAAAGGGGAGAGATCACAACTAACACCAAGGAAATAGAAACAATTATTAGAAGTTATTATCAACAAGTATATGCTAATAAATTAAGCAACCTGGAAGAAATGGGTGCCTTCCTGGAAACCTATAAACTGCCAAGACTGAAACAGGAAGAAATCGACAACCTGAATAGGCCAATAACCAGTAACTAGATTGAAGCAGTGATCAAAAACCTCCCAAAAAACAAGAGTTCAGGGCCTGATGGATTCCCTGAGGAATTCTACCAAACATTCAAATAAGAAATAATACCTATTTTCCCGAAGCTGTTTCAAAAAATAGAAACAGAGGGAAAGCTTCCAGACTCATTCTATGAGGCCAGCATTACCTTGATCCCCAAACCAGGCAAAGACCCCATCAAAAGGGAGAATTTCAGACCAATATCCCTGATGAATATGGATTCCAAAATTCTCAACAAAATCCTAGCTAATAGGATCCAACAATACATTAAAAGGATCATCCACCATGACCAGTGGGTTTATCCCCAGGATTCAAGTTTGGTTCAACATTCACAAATCAAACAATGTAATAGAACACATTAATAAGAGGAGAGAGAAGAACCATATGGTCCTCTCAATTGATGCAGAAAAAGCATTTGACAAAATATAACATCCTTTCCTAGTTTTAATTAGGAATATAGGGATAAAGGGAACATTCCTCAAGTTCATAAAATCCATCTATGAAAAACCCACAGTGAATATCATCCTCAATGGGGAAAAGCTGAGAGCCTTTCCTTTAAGATCAGGAACACATCAAGGATGCCCACTCTCTCCACTATTGTTCAACAGAGTACTAAAAGTCTTGGCAACAGCAATCAGACAACAAAAAGAAGTAAAAGGTATTCAGATTGGCAAAGAAGAAGTCAAATTCTCTCTCTTTGCAGATGACATGATACTTTATGTGGAAAATCCAAAAGACTCCACCCCAAATTACTAGAACTCATACAGCAATTCAGTAATGTGGCAAGATACAAAATCAATGCACAGAAATCAGTTGCTTTCTTATACACTAACAATGCAACTGTAGAAAGAGAAATTAGAGAAATGACTCCATTTATAATAGCACCAAAAACCATTAGATATCTCAGAATAAACCTAACCAAAGAGGTAAAGGATCTATCCTCTAGGAACTACAGAACACTCATGATAGAAATTGAAGGAGACAGAAAAAGATGGAAAAACATTCCATGCTTATGGATCGGAAGAATAAACATTGTTAAAATGTCTATGCTACCCAGAGCAATCTATACCTTCAACGTCAACCTGATCAAAGTTCCAATGACATTTTTCAAAGTGCTGGAGCAAAGAATTCTAAAATTTGTATGGAATCAGAAAAGACCCCAAATCGCCAAGGAAATGTTGAAAAAGAAAAAGCTGGGGGCATCACGTTGCCGGATTTCAAGGTATATTACAAAGCAGTGATCACCAAGACAGCATGGTACTGGCACAAAAACAGACATATAGACCAATGGAACAGAATAGAGAGCCCAGATATGGACCCTCAACTCTATGGTCAAATAAAATTCAACAAAGCAGGAAAAAATATGCAATGGATAAAAGACAGTCTCTTTAATAAGTGGTGCTGGGAAAATTGGGACAGCCACATGCAGAAGAATGAACCTCGACCATTCTCTAACACCATACACAAAGATAAACTCAAAATAAATGAAAGACCTCAATGTGAGACAGGAATCCATCAAAATCCTAGAGGAGAACAATAGGCAGTAACTTCTTTGACATCGTCCACAGCAACTTCTTTTAAGATATATCTCCACAGGCTAGTGAAACAAAAGCAAAAATGAATTTTTGGGACTTCATTAAGTTAAAAAGCTTCTGCACAGCAAAGGAAACAGTTAACAAAACAAAGAGGCAACCCACAGATTGGGAGAAGATATTTGCAAATGACACTACAGACAAAGCGCTGATTTCCACGATCTATAAAGGACTTCTCAAACTCAACACCCAAAAAACAAATAATCCAGTCAAAAAATGGGCAGAAGACATGAACAGACACTTCTCAAAAGAAGACATACAAATGGCTAACAGACACATGAAAAAATGTTCATCATCATTAGCCATCAGGGAAATTCAAATCAAAACCACATTGAGATACCACCTTACACCAGTTAGAATGGCAAAAATGGACAAGGCAAGGAACAACAAATGTTGGAGAGGTTGTGGAGAAAGGGGAACCCTCTTACACTGTTGGTGGGAATGCAAGTTGGTACAACCACTTTGGAAAACAGTGTGGAGGTTCCTCAAAAATTTAAAAATAGAGCTACCCTATGACCCAGCAATTGCACTACTTGGTATTTACCCCAAAGACACAGATGTAGTGAAAAGAAGGGCCATATGCACCCCAATGTTCATAGTAGCAATGTCCACAATAGCCCAACTGTGGAAAGAGCCAAGATGCCCTTCAACAGATGAATGGATAAAAAAGGTGTGGTCCATACATACAATGGAATATTACTCAGCCATCAGAAAGGATGAATACCCAACTTTTACATCCACATGGATGGGACTGGAGGAGATGATGCTAAGTGAAATAAGTCAAGCAGAGAAAGTCAATTATCATATGGTTTCAGTTCTTTGTGGAACATAAGGAACAGCATGGAGGACATTAGGAGAAGGAAGGGAAACATGAAGGGGGGAAAACTGGAGGGGGGAGATGAACCATGAAAGACTATGGACTCTGAGAAACAAAGTGAGGGCTTTAGAGGGGAGGGGGCTGGGTGGATGGATCTGCCTGGTGATGGGTATTAAAGAGGGTATGTATTGCATGCAGCACTGGGTGTTATATGCAAACAATGAATCATGGAACATTACATCAAAAACTAACGATGTATGGTGACTAAAATAACAGAATAAATAAAATTAAATTAAAAAAAAAGAACTTCAATATTAATCCTTATTTAATGAGCAATAAGATTACACAGATCAAGGTCTTTGATCTTTCATCAGCTCACTCCTCACTATTTCTCAGATGAAGTGCTCCGAGATCAACTGTTCTCTGTAGCCTAAACTTTTCCTATTTGTGTGATTTTGCTACTGCCATTCACTCTGCCTGAAATATCCTTTGTATAGTGTATTTACTTATGTGTTCATGAAATCACCTTTCAATGTGTTGTCAGTTACTTCCTGAAAAAACATGTTTTTTGCCTATTTTCTGACAATTTTGTTTCCCAGAAGTAAAAAATAATTTATTTTATTCTGGAACTTCTTAGGTTACAATAATTCATACTCTTATTTAGAAGTGATAAGATTACTTCTATTTCTCAGAATTTCATTGCTTGCTGTTCATTTCATACTCCTATGGAACTTCACTTGTAAAGGCTATACAATTCTATAGCTTTTTAAAAAACACTTATAATTCCAACTTATTTGGATTTTGCTAGTCTTAGGCAAAGAAAAACTAATGTATTTTAGTTTTAGTAAGTTATAAACCAATTGTTTATTTGAAGAGAAACATGTTGAGATGACAAACTAATATAAAGTCATATGAGAGATTCAAAATCCTTTAGGTTTTAGAATGTTTATGCATAGAAGAAGCTAGAATCTTAAATAGAAGGAAATTCACGTTCTTCATAAATTTCCATCTTCTTTCTTTTCAAAATGACATATTTGTATCATGGCAATGTCACTGTTCTTGGTTACATTGAAAATATTGAAAACTCTTATACATAAAGTCTGTTGTCCTTGAAAGAAGACTTGAAAATATTTTGACAACAAAATTAGAGAAGATTTAAAGGTCTATAATTCAAGATCTTTTGTTTTTGTTTTGATTTTTTAAAGAAAGAGAGAGAGAACATCCAAGACAGAGAGGGGTAGAGAGAATCTTAACCAGACTCCACACACAGCACAGAGCCTGACGTGGGGCTCAATCTCACAACCCTGAGATCATGACCTGAGCTGAAATCAAGAGTTGGATGCTTAACTAATGGGGCCACTTAAGTGCCCTTCATTCAAGTTGTTTAAACTAGTGTTCTGTTTTCTCTCACATGTTCCTTATTATAAAGTATACTCTGAATATAGGATATCAGCAACTTGATTCAGGTCTTCATAAGCAAACAGGAATTGAGTTTTACATGAACTTTTAGTACTGTGTAATTTGCCATAATCAGAAAGTCCATAGATAATTTTTTACATAAACTTTGTAGTTTACAACAGTTTTATATTTATAGAAAAATTGCTAAGACAGTACAGAGTTCCATATTCCCCATGCCATTTCCCTTGTAAGTCACATCTTACATTAGCATATTATATTTGTTAAAATTAACAGACCAGTTTGATACATTATTATTAACTAAAGGCTATAGTTTTTTTTCTGATTTCTTTTGTTTTTACCTAATGTCATTTTTCTCATCCAAAATACTGCATTACCTTTTTTCATATCATCTTAGGCTCCTCTTGACTGAGAGTTTCTCAGACTGGCCTTGTTTGTAATGATCTGGATAATTCTGAGGAGTACTAAGTACTTTGTAAAATGTCTTCACCTGGTACTCGTCTGTTATACTTCTCATGATTTGACTGAGGTTATGGGCTTGGGGGAGGAGGACAACAGAAGTAAAGTACTATTTTCATCACATCGTATCAACATTACATTCTAACAATATGACTTACAACCATTAATGTTGACCTTGTTCACCCAGGTGAAGGTGAACTAGTGTCTCGGGTCTCTCAGTCCCACCCCCCCGCCCCCCACACCCCCGTACTCGTTGTGGGAAAGTCTTTTTGCACAGCCCACACTTAAGGAGTGGGGAGTTAGGTCCCACCTCCTCTAGGGTAGAGTCTGTACATAAGTAATTTGGAATTTTTCTTCGTGGGAGATTTGAGACTTCTCCCTCATTTGATTTATTTATGCAGTCATTTATTTCTATCAGTATGTACTTACTAACATTTATTTTTTACTTCAGATTATGGTCCAATGACACATTATTTATTTTGTTGCTCAGAAGATTTCAGGTTAGACCATTGGGTGGCTTCGGTTGACTTCTGGGTACCTTTGATATGCTTATTGTTGTTGCTATTGTTGTTTTTTTGCATTTGTCCACTTTTTGGCATGCTTTCAATATTTTCAATGTAACCAAGAACAGTGACATTGCCATGATACAAGTCATTGTTTATATTTTCTGCCCCAGCCCTAGAATGGGCCATTTTTTCCACAGAACCTTTGTTCCTTTTACTGAGAATGCTGTTAGAAACCAAGATCTAGTTACTAGGTGTGCTCATTGCTACTGGGGTGATATTGCTTCTAGGATCTCTCAACAAAGCAAGATTTTTATATGTATGTATTCTAACCTATATATATATCCATATCTATAAATATTTCTATATGTATACATTTGTATCTAGAGTAAACTAAACAGGAGTTCATACTGGTGTCTTCCACTTAATCTGCTACCCCATGGATCGTGGGAGTCTCCTCCTCTTGCTTTCCTGTAACCTCCCAATCCAACAGTGAGAAATCTGGCTCCCACCATCTGCCAATCATTTACTTAATTATTCAGTTCCAGTGTACATGTACAACAGTACCAGCATTTGAAACCTGTACCCCCTTGGGAAATGGCTTTATCAAACTAGAGTACAATCCTTTGGACAGTTTATTTTGCCTTTGGTCGGATAGGTTCCAGTAATTTCCAAAAATCCTTAGGTCATCATCTTTTCATTCTACCCTTCTTCAGTGAAGTTGTTTCATATATTTGTAATACAGTGAGATTTTCTTGTAGAGTCTGCATTCTACCCTAGTATCCCACAACTCCTAAGTGATTTTTGTAAATTTGTGTATGTTTTGGCTCACACTTTGTATTGTAAAGTGCTGTGGGTTTTTACGAACGTATAGTATTATGTATTCACCATTATAGTATCATACAGAATAGTTGGAGCGCTATTAAAAAAATCCCCTGTGTTTTAAGTATTTAACCCTTCCACTCCTGACCCCCCTCCCCAAAACCCTGGCCAACCAAAAATCTTTAAGTTTTGCCTTTTTCGGAAGGTCATATACCTGTAATCATACATGGTGTAAACTTTAAACTGGCTTTTTTTCACTTAGCAATATGCATTTAAATTTCTTCTGTGTTTTTCCATAGGTAAATATGTTCCATTGTAAAGATGTTCCACAGTGTTTTTATCCATTCACTTATTGGGTACAAATTGGTTGCTTCCAGTTTGGGGCAATTATGAATTAAGCTTCTATGATCATTTATGTGCAGGTTTTTCTGTGGACATAAATTTTAAAATTAGTTGGGGAAATGCCAGGGAACACAATTGCTGGATCCTATGGTAAGACTATGTTTAGCTTTGTAAGAAACCACCAGTCGGTTTTCAAAGTGGCTATATTGCTTTGCATTTCCACTAGCAATGAATGGTATCTCAATGTTATTTTAATTTACAATACCCTGATGATAAATAGTGCTGAGCATCTGTTGCATGCCTATTTGATATCTCTAGGTCTTTTTTGGTGAGATGTCTGTTTAGATTTTGTGCCCATTTTTAATTTGGGTTGTTTGTTCTTGTATTCTTGAGTGTTAAGTGTGATTTGTATACTCTGGATACAAGTCCTTTATCAGATAAGTGCTCTGCAGATATTTTCTTTGCAGATATGACTGATTTTTTTCCCTTTCTTAACAGTGTCTTTCACTGAAGTTTTTAATTGTAATAAATCCAAAATACTAGTTTTCTTTCCTTTTTTTAAAAGATTTTATTTTTAACTAATATCTACACCCAGTGTGGGGCTGGAACGTAACAGCCCTGACATCAGGAGTTGCATGCTCTACTGACTGAGCCAACCACGCAAACCCAAAATATCAGTTTTCTTTCACGAATTATGCTTTGGGTTTTGTATGTAAAAACTTATTATCAACACAAAACCACATAGGCTTCCCCCTGTGTTTTCTTCTAGAAGTTTTGTAGCTTTGCATTTTGCATCTAGGTCTATTTTTAGGTCTATAGTCCATTTTGAGTAGTTTTTATGAAAGGTATAAAATCGGTGTGTGGGTACATTTTTTGTTTGTTTTTGTATATGGAGTCTAATTGTTTCTGTTCCATTTGTTGAAAAGACTGTCCTTTCTTCACTGAATAATCTTTGCTCCTTTATCAAATATCATATGACTAGATTGTGTGCACCTATTTTTGGGGTCTCTATTCTGTTCCAATATTATACTCTCTTGATTATCATGGGTTGATAATAATTCTTAAAAGCAGATAGGTGAATCATCCAACTTTGTTTTTCTTCAGTATTGTATTAGCTATCCTAGGACTTCGCCTTTTTATATAAATTTAGAATCAATGTTTTGATATCTAAAAAATTGCTTGGCAGGATTTTCATAGGAATTGAATTGAAATTATAGATCAAGTTAAGAAGAATTGACATTTAAAAAATATTAAGTCTTCTAACCTATGAATAGAGTCTGTTTCTCCATTGATTTTGATCTTTAATTTATTTCATCAGAGTTCTGTAGTTCCTCTCTCTCTCTCTCTCTCTCTCTATATATATATATATATATATATGTATATGTGTGTGTGTGTATCCTATACATATTTCCTTTGATTTACATCTACATATATTATTTTTATCCTATTTAACTTTTTTTATTTCAAATGCTAATTGTTTATTGCTAACATATAGGAAAGTACCTGACTTGTATATATTAACCTTGGATGTCCTGCAACTTTGTTATAGTCGCTTATAAGTTACAAGACTTTTGTCAGTTCTTTGGGATTTTCTACATAGACGATCATGCCATCTGCAACTAAAGGCAGGGTTATTTCTTCTATTACAGTGTGTATATATCTTACTTCTCTTTTTTGTGTGATTTTTTTCAGCTTTATTGAAGTATGGTTGATAGATGAACATTGTATATAGTTAAGGTGTACAACATGACGTTTTGATACAAATATACACTGTGAAATGATTAACACAGTCAAACTAAATAACACATCCACCACCTCCTATAGTTACCATCTGTGTGGTGGGGAGCAGGAGTTAAGTGACTGCCTTCGGCTCAGGTCATGATCCTGGAGTCCCAGGATCGAGTCCCACATCGGCCCCCCTGCTCAGCAGGGAGTCTGCTTCTCCCTCTGACCCTCTCCCCTCTCATGCTCTCTATCTCATTCTCTCTCTCAAATAAATAAATAAAATCTTTAAAAAAAAAAAAGAATAGTTGAGATCTACTCTCTTAGCAAATTTCGAGTTCACGATACATTATAAACTTTAATCACCATGCTGTGTATTAGATCTCCAGAACTTATATCATCTTATATCTGAAAGTTTCTTTCTTTTGATCAGTATCATCCCTTTTTCTCCCACCCCTCAGCCTTTAGTAACCACCAGTCTACTCTCTATTAATATGAGTTCAGCTTTATTTAAGATTCTACATATAAGTTTCCTGAGATTAAGAATTCCTGGGAGGGATGGGGTGGCTGGGTGATAGACATTGGGGAGGGTATATGGTGAGCGCTGTGAATTGTGCAAGACTGTCGAATCACAGACCTGTACCTCTGAAACAAATAATACATTATATGTTAAAAAGAAAAAAAAAGAAGATAGCAGGAAGGGAGAAATGAAGGGAGGGAAATCGGAGGGGGAGACGAACCATGAGAGACGATGGACGCTGAGAAACAAACTGAGGGTTCTAGAGGGGAGGGGGGTGGGGGAATGGGTTAGCCTGGTGATGGGTATTAAAGAGGGCACGTTCTGCATGGAGCACTGGGTGTTATGCGCAAACAATGAATCATGGAACACTACATCAAAAACTAGTGATGTAATGTATGGTGATTAACATAACAACAACCAAAAAGATTCTATATATAAGTGACATCATGTAGTATGTCCTTCTGTGTTTGCCTTATTTCCCTTTGCATAATGCCACCAGGGTCATCTTTGTTATCACAAACAGAAGAATATTTTTAAGGCTGAAAAATATTCCATAAAATAATGCTTTCTAAATTCTTACTCATTCTTACTAAAAATGCTCAGGGTATGAATGCCTGAACACCTAGTGCTTTCACATATTCGTTAACATTTGTTGAAGAGACAACAGAACACAGGAGTTTTGGGTTTTGGTTTATAACTTTCTAATTTTTTATTTTTATTTTCTTTTTTTTTAAAAGATTTTATTTATTTATCTGAGAGAGAGAGAGAGATAGAGAGCACGAGAGGGAAGAGGGTCAGAGGGAGAAGCAGACCCCCTGCCGAGCAGGGAGCCCGATGTGGGACTCGATCCCGGGACTCCAGGATCATGATCCGAGCCAAAGGCAGTTGCCTAACCAACTGAGCCACCCAGGCGCCCCTATTTTTATTTTCTTTAACACGGGGTTTTTAGTTGAAAATTTAGGTCATTTCTACTTCTAATACATATATAATCTTATGTTCCCAAATACATTTTATAAACATGAAATTTGGGTTTCATTCTTTTTTCCTGAAATGTAAAATTACAAGTTTATATACTTATATTAGTGACATGTTTGTTTGTAACCACTTTAACTATTTTAAAGCTTATTCATATGGTATAAGGTTGAGAGACACAAGATTGATTGGTTTTTAAATTTAAATTAAATAATATGCTTTAGTCTTAATATCCCCAATGTAAAACTCTCTGTTTGAATATTTGATATTTTTATTCTTTCTGAGAAAGAAAAATAGCTATTTAAGTCAGGAAGATTTCAGGTTACTGCTAGAAAGTATTTCTGTCATCTTTTTTTGTTCATTTTAAAAGGAAAGCCATAAATCATCTTGGTAGCCAGTCATTGGTTCTGTCATCAAAATGAAATCCATAGAGGGTTGTCTCCTATTGTTTCGGTTAACCATTAAGTGCCACTTTATAAATTTTGATCCCAAACTAATGAGATTATGTGAACAATTATAAATGTAGGTCCTAGAATACCAAAGGGAAAAAAATCTCTTTATTTTTAAGCTATTAAAAATTATTCAAGGTCCTACATTTGTTAAGGGAGTGGGGTAGTAAAATAAATTATATTTGTACACTGAGGTGAGAATGGGGTAGAAGAGTACTTCATAGGATGTAGAAAAGGTAAAAAAGTATGAAAAACATAAAGGTAAAGGGAGCACCCAAATCACCCGGTTCCACCTATGTTTGAGGTCTGTAGATGGACTTTTTTTTTAAAGATTTTATTTATTTATTTGACAGAGAGACACAGCGAGAGAGAGAGAGCACAAGCAGGGGGAGTGGGAGAGGGAGAAGCAGGCTTCCCGCAGAGCAGGGAGCCCGATGCGGGGTTCGGTCCCAGGACCCTGGGATCATGATCTGAGCCGAAGGCAGATGCTTAATGACTGAGCCACCGAGGCGCCCCTGTAAATGGACTTTATGATTTGGGGATACCTCTTCCCCTTAAGGGTTTTACTATTTAGGTTAATTTAAAAGAGATGATTTTCATGAAGATTAAAGGTTTATGCTGAGCCTAAATGTATGTGTCTGAATGAGTTTTTGTTCTTATTCTTACATTTTGTCTCTAAATTATGGGGTAAAGTATTTGAAGAATTTGGTCTACAGAGAAATTCAGTAAAGTTGTTGGCAACTTTGTGCCTATGGAAGGTTCTTATTATATATTTTAGAAATGTAAATTATTACATATGCATTAAACCTTTTCTGAGGGGGTATTCTTTAGTGTGTGCAACTAAGACATGAATAACTACAAGATTACGCTTTATCATTGGCCATTGTCATCTGAAAGGCTAATCAATTTCATTTTTTAATAAAGCACCCATGCTCCCATAACTGAAGATATCATTTGAGATATGTAATACAAAACAATAGGTCTGACTTGATAAACTCAAGGATCATGAATCTCAAAGGGGTTAATTCTTCCTCTTTCTTGAGAGGGTCATTTTATCTTTCTATTAATTAAAGTGATTTTAAGATGATAAAAGAAATCTATAATAGTTCTTAAAATGGACGACACTGAGGCCAAATGTACAAATGGATCTGAGATCCTAAAATTGCAAACATAGTATCAGGCCCAAAGCAGGGTTAAATGTATTTTAAGGCCTGGGAGAAGTTTGGAAGAGGGTCTCCAATTGCACTATGTGAGTGAGGGACAAGGTATGACACTGACGTAGTTGTAGAGATCTTTGCTGGAGCTCTCACTGATCTCAGAGAGTGATTACCCTCAAGCCTACACATGCATGACCATGAGTTTGATCATTTAATTTCAGAACCACCTCAAAGTTTGCAGAGCCTGTGGCAACAGTACTAATCGAGCCCATATACCATATGCGAAAGTATTTAAGGTTTATAAATCAGTTCTTCAAATTAATGGAATATCTAAAAAATCATGAAATAAAATGTGTTCTAATCTCCTATCCTGACAAACATAACTTGTAGTGACCTGCATCACGTTGTTATAGGGAGATCTGCTGTACCAGCCTCTGGGCCCTGGCTCTGCTACCAGGCCCCCCAGCTTCTTTTCCTACCTCCTTGCAGGAGACCTTCACTACACGTGTGCACACTGCGAGGCGCATTGGTTTCATATTCCCCTAAAGGGTCACCCTTTGGCCCCTTTCCTTGCAAGCTTAGGATTGAGTACAGTGGCTCTGCAGTCTCCTGCCAGGACGATAAGCCAGGAAGTGTCCCAGCAGGTTCTAGAAGGAGCTCAGGGCCGTTCAGACAGGGACCCCCATGCCTCCAGGGACCCAGAATATTGTGCCAAGGGGAAAAACAGCATGCTTCTGCCTTTTGGTCCCATAGACTCCCAGCACATGCCATGGGAAACTCAAGATCATGACCAGAAAACACTATTTCAAGCACGAGGCTCACTGCAGGGACCTCGCCTGTGAAGATCTGTTTGGAAAGTCCTGCTTTCCACAATTAGTCAGGCAGGCCTTTTGAATACTTAAAAATTGTGCAACGTTACTTTTACTGAGTTTGAACAGAATCTGGGAATGTCAAAATAATAATTCCATTACATTTTCAATGTAAAATGCATACAAGTTTTATATGATGCCAGTGTCTGGTAGCTTTAGGAATATCAAAAAGCATATAAATTCCACTTTCAGTTTCATATAATCGTTATTTCTATTGATTTGGCTGTGTGCCAACCACTGTGTATATAAAATTGAACAGGACAGGTACAACCTCAACGTTTTGGGGGAAGTAGATAATTAATGTGTAATAAGCATTCTGATGGATTGTAGGCAGGCCCCAAGAAGCAGTTGATGGGGGCGGGAGAGCTCAGAAAAATCTTCCCAAAGAAAGTGATTTTAAGTTGGAACATGTAGGATAAATAGGAAGTAGCCAGACAAATGGAACAGCCTCTGAAAAATCATGAAGTTTAGAGAAAAAAAGACACATTCCAAGAACTAAAAGAAGTCCGTGGATGTGTATAATATGAGTAAGGAGAGGATTGGAAGACGATGTCCGGGCCATACCATCACGAGATGCCGGTGCGGGTGTGAGCCTGCAGGAAATAACCCCCCAGTAAGAGGTTTGAGGCCGGGGAGCCGCAAGACCAGGTTAGGTGCATTCGCTGGTTTGTTTGCTTTGAGAGCTCACGTTACATCGATCCGGAGAACGGATAAGCTTGGATCAAGACTGAAGGCGGGCATCCAAGTGAGAGAGTGAGTTGGACCAGCACGGTGTTGATGAGGATGAGAGAGGTGGGCAGAGATGCAAGGGTATCTGGAAGGCGTAACTGACAAGAATTGTTGATTCGGTGAATACGAGGAACGAGAGAAAGAAGGAATCCAAGATGACAGGTCAAACCAGCTGTCTGCTGGTGCCATTCTAGGAGAAAAGAGGAATGAACAGTCTTGGTAGTTGTGTGTGAGGAGCGGTCTTGTCCCTCGCGTTTGCAGGACGCAGTACAGAAGGACAAATGAGTCCTCCTTACATGTGCCTGAATAGATATATGGACGTTACCAAGCAAGCAACAAATGGTTAAATAAAAGGTGTTCTGCCTCCTCACCTTTGTAACAACCTGGAAGGCCAGTTTCCGCTTTAGTATTCTTGGGCGCCCTGCGGGCTTGCCCCGGGAGACTGGGACTGGGGGACAGCTTGTCCCCACCTCCTTTCCCTTCTCACCCCTGACCTGTGTCATTTATGTGAAGCCCACAGCCTGCATGTCCATACCCACCGGAAACGGATACCCCTTGCACACCCACCACTCTGGTGCAGGGCTCAGCATCCCTGTAGGCGAGACCTGCAGTCAGGAGAACCCCGGGAAGAAATCTATGCAGGCCCAGAGGGAATTGTGAGTTCCTGAGATGGGAAGTGCGGTCCAGAAGTGGGGACCAAGCCCCTAGTCCTGCCAGTTCCTCCCCCGATGAAGAGGGGGCCAGCTAGAGGGTAGCCGGGAAGGCGTCTTGCGTAGTACAGGGCCCCGTGCTTTCTTTCATCTGGCCTGGGTCTTGAGGAGGCGAGATGAAAGCCGGATGCAGACAGGAAGTAGTGAGTTCCCTTCGGAACAGATCCACTTAAAAGTGCTGGTGGGAGATCTCAGTAATGGCGTTCAGCAGCCTGTTGAAAACCAGGTACAGGGTTTCAGAAAACCAGTGCATTCATCTGCTGGGGCTGCCCTAACAGAACACCACAGGCTGACTTGAGCAGCAGAGAGTTATTTTCTCATGGTTCTGGAGGCTGGACATGCAGACTCAAGATGCCTGTGGGTTTTGTTCTTCTGAGGCCTCTCTGTCTTGCAGTTGGCCACCTTCTAGCTGAGTCCTCACGCAATCGCCCCTGTGTGCACAGGAGCCCCTGATGTAGCTGTGTGTGTCCAAATTTCCTTTTATAAGGACTTCAGTAAGATTAGACTAGGGCCCACCCTAACAGCTTCATTTTAAATTTAATTTAGTTACCTCTTTAAAGGCCCTTTCTTCAAATACAAATTAGTGCTTCAACATAAGAATCTGAAGGGGGATGCAATTCAGATCATAAGAGCCATTCTGGCCAAAACATAGACTCCAAGTGGTATCAATTGCTATGGGCAGAATTGTGTCTTCCCAAAATTTACAGGCTGCAGTCCTTACCCCTAAGGTGATGGTATTTGGAGTGGAGCTTTTGGGAGGTAATTAGGCTTCGATGAGATCATCACGATGGATCCCTCAAAATGGGACTAGTGCCCTTTTAAGAAGACATGGCAGAAACCTTGCTCCCTTGCTCTCTCTGCCAGAAGGCAGCCATCTGCAAGCCATGGGGGTGTCTCACCACACACTGACCATGCTGGCCCATTGACCTCGACTTCCAGCCCCCAGAGCTGTAAGAAAACAAACTGCCATTGTGAAAGCCACCCAGTCTTCTGCATTTTGTTATGGCAGCCTGAGAAAAGCAAAACATCCGTAAACAGATGGTAGTTGATACCATGCCAACAATGAGGTCACCTCATTGGAAAGACTGTCCAGGGAAAGACCCTGAGGAATGTCTCCCCTTTAAGCACAGGCAGAGGCAGAGGAACCTGTAAAGGAAACTAGAAAATAAAATAAAGTTGAAGAGGGAGAAATCATTTTGGTCTAGGAGGGTGGTTTACATAATTATAAATTCAAAGGCATAAATCTAGATAAATGAAAAAAGGAGGGGCACCTGGGTGGCTCAGTCTGTTAAGCGGCTGCCTTCGGCTTAGGTCATGATCCTGGGGTCCTGGGATCGAGCCCCACGTCCAGCTCCCTGCTCAGCAGAGAGCCTGCTTCTCCCTCTCCATCTGCCTGCCACTCTGCCTACTTGTGCTCTCTCTCTAGCTCTCTGTCAAATGAATAAATAAAATCTTAGAAAAAAAATTGAAAAAAAGGAACCTGTGATGGTTAATTTTATGTGCCAATTGGACTGGGCCATGAGGTGCCCAGACATTTGATCAGACACTTCTCTGGGTTTGTCTGTGTGGATGTTTGTGGATGAGAGTAACGTTTGAAGTGAATAAAGCAGATTGCTCTCCCCAGTGTGGGGGAGCCTTTCCCAGTCAATGGAGGGACTGAGTGGGGTACAAAGGGCTGAGCCTCCTGTGATGAGGGGAGAATTCCTTCCCGCCTGACTATTTTGAGCTGGGACATAGGATTTTGGGTTTTGTTGTTGGGTTTTGTTGTTTTGGTTTTGGACTTCAGTTGAAACATCAGCATTTCCTGGGTCTTGACCTTGCCAACTTTTGGACTGGAACAGCATTGTCGGCTCTCCCCGGTCTCTAGTCCGCTGCCTGCAGATCCTGGGACTTGTCGCCTTCCACAATTATGTAATTTCTTATAACATTTTACAGTAATAAATCCTTCTCTCTTTCTCTCTGTTTCTCTGGAGCACAGTGACTGACGAAGACATAGGTCAATGTTACCCAGACATTCCTAAACAGCAGGTAATTTCAGTAGCAGTTTTCCAAATGGATCCATTTTGTAGAAATCAGAAAGATCATCCTAAATCTGAAGACATTTTATTATCAGAGGATCAAAGAAAGAAAAAAAATATCCAGGGAAAAATACAAAATAAATATGCAAATAGATGCCATGTTTTAGACCATGTTTTAGATCATCATCAGTGAGGAGACCACACTTGTGTTCAAAAAAACCCAAAACTGTAAATTGAACTTTCCAATAAAGAATAGTTCTGACACAATGAGTTTACTGTAAGATATGAAAAAAATGAGAAAAAGAGAATTCTTAAAATTTGTCTTTAAACAAATAGAATGGAAGTGACAGAATATGCATCATTCCGTATATTAATTATTGAGCCAGGCATTGTGCTGTTTGGTGTGGCTACAAAGATGCATCAGTAGCAAAGGGAGAAGAAACATATACATACATATTAGAGTCACACATATTACTATTTTAAACAATCCTCAAGCCCATATTTTTTCACTCCCATTGTATCTCTCTACCAATACCTATAACCTTATACATATATTTTTAGTAATTAATGGGCTTGCAGAAAGAGTAAAATGTCAATCAGTATTTAGTATTTGCAAACCTTTAACAACAAATTACATTTAATGAAAAGAAAAATGTTAGCTTTTTTTGTTATTGTGACTAGTTTTCCTATTCCATTTTTATATGGTCACCTTAAAAAATATACTTCAATAATTTCCCCATAGAGTTACATACCACAGTGATGATTGGCAATTGTCTTCCTAATCATTACTTTGAGGGTTGCAGTTTTTATATCCAAGCCTGTTCTGTGTTAATAATTGTACCATTAATGTGGGGGGGGGGAAGAGCTGTAAGAAGTGACAACTTAAGAATCTTGTTGTCTCATCAAAAGACAATTATATTCAGTTTTATTTATTTCACACAAAATTTTTGTCATACTGTTTGCTATTAAAACTATATAAATCCCGAGAGCGGCCCAAGATGGCCGACTTCGAGGACCAGGTGTCGGCTGAGGAGAAGGTACGCATAGCTGCTAAATTCATCACTCATGCACCCCCAGGGGAATTTAATGAAGTGTTCAATGATGTCTGGCTACTGCTTAATAATGACAGTCTCCTCAGGGAAGGGGCAGCACATGCATTTGCCCAGTATAACATGGATCAGTTCACGCCTGTGAAGATGGAAGGATATGAAGATCTGGTCTTAATTACGGAACATGGTGACCTGGGGAATAGCAGAGTTTTAGATCCAAGAAACAAAATTTCCTTTAAGTTTGATCACTTACGGAAAGAAGCAAGTGACCCCCAGCCAGAGGACATAGATGGAGGTCTGAAGTCTTGGAGAGAATCCTGTGACAGTGCTCTAAGGGCCTATGTGAAAGATCATTATTCCAATGGCTTCTGTACTGTTTGTGCTAAAACTATAGATGGGCAACAGACCATTATTGCATGTATTGAAAGCCCCAGTTTCAGCCTAAAAACTTCTGGAGTGGTCATTGGAGATCGGAGTGGAAGTTCACCCTCACACCACCTACAGCCCAGGTGGTTGGAGTACTTAAGATTCAGGTTCACTATTATGAAGATGGCAGTGTTCAGTTGGTTAGTCATAAAGATGTACAGGATTCAGTAAGTGTTTCGAATGAAGTCCAAACTGCCAAGGAGTTTATTAAAGTCATAGAACATGCAGAAAATGAATATCAGACAGCAATTAGTGAAAACGATCAAACAATGTCAGACACCACATTCAAGGCCTTGCCCTGGCAGCTTCCGGTTACCTGCACCAAAATCGACTGGAACAAGATACTCAGCTACAAGATTGGCAAAGAAATGCAGAATCCTTAAAGGCTGAATGTAGGATTCTTCAGTATGTGGAAAGAAAGGATTCAACATGCGGTCATATGATAAATAAGTGATTTATAAACAAGAGTGATATTTTGCTAGGGCTTTCCGAGCTAACAGGTTTTCTAGCCTCATGGAATACTGTTGAATCTATAGCATCGTCTTGATTCTTTTGTGTTCTCTGCCTTGTAATTTCTGTTTTCACTATATCTACTTGTAAATTTTTTTTTTTAATTCTGCCACATTTAATGATGGAGAGAGAGATCTATCCTGGAGTCATTTTACTGTTTAGAAAATTTTCCTAGCCATGAAGCCTTGTTACTGATATAGACACGTATTACGCTCAGTGCTTTTCTACCCCTGTCCTTCAAGGCACTTCTGGTGCTTCAGTGGTTTTTACTGATCCACCAACAGCTAAAGAGGCTGTGCTACAAACAGGCTGAGTGGAAGACACATCCTTCTCCCTTCAACTGCTTTGATCATCATTTATAGCATCTCATAACTATAGTTTTCAAAAGTTTGGATTGGGCTTTTCAGGTCCTTTTGTGGGGGCAAAGGAAGTTTTTTCGAAATTCCATCATAGCCAGCTTCTCTGGGGAAGTTGTTTAAATCCAAAGACTTGAACCACATTCCCCGCACATGAACGTGTTTGCTTTTTTTCTCTTCCCTCATTGTCTCCTTCCCACCTAGTACCACTATAGTTAGAGACATCTGCAGTTTTAGAAGGGTTTTACCCATTTATTATTATTTTTTTATTATTCAAGAACTGCTGACATACTAGGGATGTAGTAGAGTATAAAACTTGAAAAATGCAGATGTTAAAGGAATAATAGGTATCTTGTGCTTTAATACTGTGTGGCAGGATTGTACTATAAGCAGATGGATCAAACAACTATGTAAATCACAAACAAAAACTAAAAATGAACCAAAGTGAAAAGGATACGTTCCAGGCAGTATCTTTCTATTGTAACCTGTTACTTAAGGGAATACTAGTGATTTGTTCTAAACAGGATGTAAAACTTGTTCCAAATTACTCTTCCTCAGTCCTGCCTGCCAAGAAAATGTAACTGTGATGTAGCAACCCTTCCCAGGTATATTGGCAGGTATATGTGTGATCTCAGAATACACAGGTGACATAGATATGATATGACAACTGGTCATGGTGGATTCATTTACATTGTACACTTCTGTGACCAGGCCTTCAGGGAAGGTCAGTTTTTAAAAAACCAAGTAGTGTCTTCCTATCACCAAATAAATGTCAAAAAAGAAGGGTGTTTGTGCTTCAGCTTTGTTTTTGCTCAGTAATACAGTCAAGCAAGTTTGTTTCCAAGTGACCTGTTGAGCTGTGTAAGCATTTTTGTTTATTTCAAATAAAATATATTTGTATTTAAAAAAAAAACTGCATCCCTCTATTCTCTTCACACTGAAATTGTATACAACTAAGAAACTGCTTTTTCTCTTGATCACTAGACTATCACTTCAGCCCTTTAGTTGGACAGCTTGGAGAACTTGACTGATACACATTAGCTCTCAGTATTGATTAATCCTTTCTACCTCCCCCTGTCTTCAGAGCCAAAAATAATAATCTGCCCAAATTCTAAGTCCCAGAACGGAACACGTGATTGACCCAGCTTGCGCAAACTATACAATCCTGATTAAATCAACTGGAGCTAAGATATGGGTTTACATAGTTATATAAATAAATGGTGTGGGGGGAGGGGTTGGGGGAGGGACAGACCTAGAGAGACAGAGAGACTTCCCTGTTGAGGCAGTACTTTTAGGAAAAGAAGTAATTATGACAGGGGAGTATACAATCAGTGAGACCAGAACAATTAAACACCTGGAATCCTGTTCTCTAATACCCTGTCCTTAAGAACTGGGGTTCTTTTCCTATGTAGGTCAGATGGGACCAGTGTGCAATAAGTTTTGACACTTCTGCATTTTAAGTTAATGAATATTTGATTGGTGTTTACTGAGCATCTGCTTTGTACCTAGGACTGTGGAATTGAAATATTTAATAGGAAGGGTTGACATTTTGCAAATATTTTAAATTTTATTTTAACCAAATTTAATGTCTCATAAAAGACATAAAACTACAAAAAGCCCTAATTTTATTGACCCCTCCCCCCAAAAAACTAGTAAAATGTTTCAACAAAGCATTATAAGTAGTAAGAAGAACAGCTTAATCATAGTTAATTTTTAAGCAGGAATTAACCTCTTCCTTCAGAAAACACTTCTGTCACCCTCCCCTTTTAGAGGAGGAACTAGGCGCAGAGTTTATACCGAACAACTCCAACTAGAGAATAATGAAGAAGACATTTGAACTCAGTCAAGTTTTCCTCGGAGCTTGCTCTGTAAAATGCACTTCATAAAACTATTAAGTTTAAAATGAATCACCATATTGTTGAGACAATTAGTCAAACTTAAAATGAAAACAATTCAAAATATTTCTCAGTATAAAGGCAAAATAAATCTCAATTAGATTGGAAAGTTAACTTTTATGAAAATACATAGGCAAATCAAGCCCTAAATGTATATATTATGGAGTTATATAAATATGTAGGATTGGTGACCAAACTTGTGAAAAGGGGAAAGGTTTCTACATTTAGAAGCAAAGGAAACTAGAGAGAATGAGAGGAACATATCTCACCATCATAAGCAACAAAAATCTTCTACAGTAGATGATAAAATTGATGTTTGAATGAACAAAAACAAATTAGGAATATTTTTACAATACATGCAAAAATCAGAAGTTATCATTAACACATAAAGAATTTTCATAGGTTCAATCCATTGGTCCAAATGATTAGTACTTTTATCTATTGCAGAGAGAACTAAGAGAGCACCCAAGTTTTAAGAGAAATGTTCAAACTCCAGTGTATAGGTGGACAATAGGAATAAATTCAGATTTTATGAGAGGATAAATACAACAGACTGAAAACTGTAGAAAAGTATGCATTCCCTCTGGTAATACCAGCATTATGAAATTTAAATGTTAATGCATTGTTTTCACCATTTATATTAGGAAATATTTTTAAGACACCCAGTACTGCTAAAAGGGTAATTAAGAAGATACTCTCATGTATTGCACATCGAAATATAAATTTAATATCAGATATCATCAGGAGCCATATAATATTATGTCAAAAACTGTCATATAGAAATTTCCACTTGTGGGAACAGCCCCTAAGAAGGCATTAGGAATAGAAACAGTACATACATCATGAAAAGCTGAAAATAATGTAGATATCCAATCTGGATGTATGCAATTAGAATGTTAAGAAATCTAGAGTGTACCAATTCAGAGGAATATTAGATATTTAATTTTTTATATACAATAATATAGATGATATGCTGACATAATATTAAATGCAGAGTGCAGGACATAGTATTGTACATTTAGTATAAAAATACTTATGTTCTTATTTATGTCAATAATTATAATCAAGATATAGACGTAAATGTGGGTGTAGTGTGTGTGCGTGTGTGTGTACAGGGAGAGAGGTGAACCTAAAATGAACTTGACCAAAAGACCAACTAATTTGTGTGAATGACTGTTTTTGAGTTTCCAGGCCACCTTTATTAATTATGGATTACTTTTAGGGTGAGAGAAAAAAATTAATAGAACAACAGAAATAACATATGAATAACGTAATATAATGAATTATCAAAAATCTTTCTAATGAAAAAAATAATATGCTGCTATTTTCTCTCCTACTTTGTTACTTGTTTGTGAAATACTTCCTGCAGACCATGGGTTTTGGGAAAGTGCCTGCATACAGCTACAACTCTTTTTCATCATTTAGAAATGTGCTCGTCAGACGATTCAGAGAGAGACCCAATGTTTAGTTTGCTTTTGTGAACTGCTGCCTTAAACTGAGACACACTCTTCAGGTTACAATTCAGAGATAAAAAACCTGAGGATGCTCTCCTGAGCTGAAAATTAAGTCCTGGGAGACTCTTCGGAAATAAAGTCCTCCAACTGCTCATGGAATGCCACTCTCGCCTTGCATTCCTGGCCCCCCGGGCCGTTTCAGAGTCATCCTCATGGGGAGAGAAATGACCGTCAGACTGGCCCCATTACAGGAGATCTGGAGCAATGTAACGGGCTGTTGAAAACAGTTACCTTCTCTAGAGTCAAGTGGGTATAGCCAATGCATTCCAGGGGACCCATAGCATAATGGAATGTTTTCTCATATACTTTTCAAGTGGACAACTATATTCTAATACATTATACCTCTATACTGTGCTATACCAGAGGAATAATTCTGATAATAAGGTCTACATGGTTTTTTTTCCCTCCTGCCTTAGAATTTATAAAGTCAAAATGCTGCTCTACCAGAAGCTTCACAGTCTGTGTATTTTCTACTTTTAAGTGATTTTACTAATTCATTTTTGCCCAAGAAGCTAAGGTACATTTATTTTACAAGGCACAATTTAGTAGACTATTAGTATGTATTCTGTATTCTAAGGGCAAGTAGAATTAAATTTAAACTAGCATGTTTCTAGGAACAGGAACAAGTTAAAAAATAAAATTTTAGCATGAAAGGTGAAGCAAAGGTCATCCTTTCCTTTTTAGGGTATTTTAGAAAATTCTTATTTCATAAAGTCTTAAAATATTTTTTTCTTTTAAAAACTTTGGTGAACCTTTTCTTTTCTCCTGCCTATTTCTAATCAATCATATCTCCTCATTCCCATTAATTTTATTAATTTTTTTTAACTGATCAGTAGTCTCATCCATTACCCTTATAACCCATTAATTTCAGAGTCTGAGGCCACAGCCAGGAACAACTTACCCTATTCTGATCTAACTCCTGAAAGTCTGTTCTGCCACACAAATTCTCTGAAAGCTAAAAGAATAATGTTTTTTTTTCCTCATTTTTATGTGTTCTTTTGTATTTTTTAGGTATAATTCTATTTAATAGTTTAAGGTTCAAAAAAAACATATATCACCAGAATTGTTTTGTACCATATAAGGTACAAAAAATATATCTTTTAGTGATGCTAAAATTTACTGTATCCCCTTAATTCCATTAGCAGCCATTGTAAATGGCAGTGCATCAAGTGCTAAAATATATATTCAGTATATATTCAAAAATACATCAACAGGGGTGCCCGGGTTGGTTTAGTGTCTGACTCTTGGTTTTGGCTCAGGTGGTGATCTTGGGGTCGTGAGATGGAGCCTCGCATAGCTCCACACTCAGTGCGGAGTCTGCTTGAGATTCTCTCTGTCTATCCCTCCCACTCATTCTCTCTCTCTCTCTCTCTCAAAAAAATAAATAAATCTTAAAAAAAATACATAAACAAGGTTTCTGTTGTCATGTTGATATAAAGTCATTTCAAAAAAAAGGCACATAATCACTTTCACAAGTTTTAGGCATTTCATTCAAAGGGAAATTAATATTTGTTCAGCAAAAATTATGTCAATTTAACTCTACTTCCTTGGCTTTAAAATATAACGAAGAACAGTCTTTGCCATTACTGTATGTTAAGGCCAAAGTTATACAGTGCTTCTATTTAATGTACAAGACTGAGCTTCTTTTAAACATCACCATTGACCGAGCTATAAAATGGAGGAGGAAGAAAGAAGAGCGAGATTGAGAATATTGATTTCATTTTGAATTGATCACATTTGAGGTTCTTCTCAGCTACGTGAAGATGACAGATCAATAAAGGGATGGATCTAGAGCTCAGGAGCAGGCTCAGATGAGATGATAGATAGATAGACAGACAGATAGATAGATAGATGATAGATCAGCTACACCAGTTACGTCAGCTGGAAGATGGTGGTCAGATCTGGGATGTGGATGAGGGTACACAAAATTTACACAGATCTGAGAATGAGTCTTTGTAGACGAGCACATCATAAAAGGACGACAGAGAACAGTCAGTAAAGAAGAAGACAGAGTGGTTTTTGAGGGGGAAGCGAACCGAGGTTAGACGTTACTATAGGCAAAGGAGGGAAACTTTGGAGGAGGGTGTCTCAAAGTATTGAATATCAGAGAGGTTAAAATAAAATAAGAACTGAAAATTTTCCACTGCGTTTGGTATTTGGAGGTCATTAGCAGCATTGTCCTAATAATTTAAGTGGATTGGCAGAGGCAGGAAATAGACTGCAATGGATTGAGAAAGGGATGGAAGATAAAAAATTTAAAAAATTAAAAAGTAGAGCTGATGAAGCTCCAGACTGATCCATCAAGAATCATACAGTGTGAGAAAGAACAGAGTTAGAGAAGGTTTTTCCCTTCCCCTTTATTAGTAGTGAAGTCCTGATCCTTTCTACATTCTCAGATAAAGAAGCCACCAGAAAACAGGTGGAGTTATAAAGGATAGTACAAGGATTCAGAGCATCCTGGCACTAGAACATGAATATGTCATGAGCGTCACTATTTGCCTTGAGGCAGGGGTCAGAGAAGCCTCAGGTTAAATTGCAGTGTTGAATAGGCACAAAATCACACAGGGTGTGCTCTCCGCTAATTCAAAAAGAAACATATATAATCCTAACAATGCATCTAAAGTTTGACCAAAAATTCTTCAAAAGGCTAACTATTGGAATATATTGCATAATATTTCCTGGGCAGAGACTGTTTACAAGGAAGCATTACTTTAATAAAACTCTGTGCCAACCTAGATCGTACCAGATAATGATAATGAAAATGCCTCTCCCTCTTATTTAAAATTTTGCACCAAGCTTCTGCAAACTCTGCTATTTCTTCCATCTTTTATTCTTCTCAGTCTGTAAGTTTAATTATATTGTTTCGTATTCTTTTCCTGCCTCTTAGATTTCTACTCATTATCAAAGTGTACAATAATGTCATATTGGCTTAAGTTCCTTCCTTATTTTTAAATTTTTTAACTTAAATTCAAGTTAGTTAACACATAGTGTAGTATTGGTTTCAGGAATAGTATTTAGTGCTCACCGGTTGCATATAACACCCAGTGTCCATCACCCTTTTAGCCCATCCTCCACCCACCTCCCCTCCAGCAAATCTGTTTGTTCCATATAGTTAAGAGTCTCTTATGGTTTGCCTCTGTCCCTGTTTTTATCTTATTTTATTTTTCCTTCCCTTCCCCTATGCTCATCTGTTTTGTTTCTTAAATTCCACATATGAGTGAAACCATCTGATATTTGTCTTTGTTTGACTGGCTTATTTTGCTTAGCATAAATACCTTCTAGTTTCATCCATGTTGTTGCAAATGGCAAGATTTCATTCTTTTTGATGGCTGAGTAATATTACATTGTGTTTGTGTGTGTGCATGAGCACACACACAATAGCACCTCTTTACCCATTCATCAGTCACTGGACATTTGGGCTCTGTCTATAATTTGTCTATGGTTGATAATGCTGCTGTAAACATTGGGGTGAATGTACCCCTTTGAATCTGCATTTTTTGGGTAAATTATTTGGGTAAATACTTAGTAGCGCAATTGCTAGGTGGTAGGGTAGTTCTAACTTTTTGAGGAACCTCCATACTGTTTTCCACAGTGGCTGCACCAGTTTGCATTCCCACCAACAGTGTAAGAGGGTTCCCCTTTCTCCACAGCCTCACCAACATCTGTTGTTTCCTGAGCTGTTAATTTTAGCCATTCTGACAGGTGTAAGTGTATCTCATTATGGTTTTGATTTGCATTTCCCTGATGCTGAGTGATGTTGAGCATCTTTCATGTGTCTCATAGCCATTTGTATGTCTTCTTTGGAGAAATGTCTATTTATGTCTTCTGCCCATTTCTTAACTGGATTATTTATTTTTGACTTGTTGAGTTTGATGAGTTCTTTATAGATTTTGGATACTAACCCTTTATCAGATATGTCATTTGCAAACATCTTCTCCCCTTCAGTAGGTTGTGTTTTGGTTTTGTTAATTGTTTCCTTTGCTGTGCAGTTTTTTATCTTGATGAAATTACAATAATTCATTTTTGCTTTTGTTCCTCTTGCCTCGAGAGACATGTCTAGTAAGAAGTTGCTGCAGCCAAGGTCAAAGAGGTTACTGCCTGTTTCTCCTCTAGGATTTTGATAATTTCCTGTCTCACATTTAGGTCTTTCATCCATTATGAATTTATTTTTTTGTACAGTGTAAGAAAGTGGTCCAGTTTCATTCTTCTGCATGTTGCTGTCCAGTTTTCCCAACACCATTTGTTGAAGAGACTGTCTTTTTTCCATTGGATATTCTTTCCTGCTTTGTCAAAGATTAGTTGACCATATAGTTGCGGGTCCATTTCTGGGTTCTCTATTCTTTCCCATTGATCTATGTGTCTGTTTTTGTGCCAGAACCATACTGTCTTGATGATTACTGCTTTGTAACATAGCTTGAAGTCTGGAATTGTGATGCCTCCTGCTTTGCTTTTTCAGTATTACTTTGGCTATTTAGGGTCTTTTCTGGTTCCATACAAATTTTAAGATTGTTTGTTCATGAGCATGCAATATCTTTCCATTTCCTTGTGTCTTCTTTAATTTCTTTCATAAGTGTCCTATGTTTTTCAGAGTACAGATCTTTTACCTCTTTGGTTAGATTTGTTCCTAGGTACCTTATGGTTTTTGGTGCAGTTGTAAATGGGATTGATTCTTTGATTTCTCTTTCTGCTGCTTCATTATTGGTTTATAGAAATGCAAAAGATTTCTGTATATTGATTTTATATCCTGCGACTTTGCTGAATTCATGTTATCAGTTCTAGTAATTTTTTGGTGGAGTCTTTCAGGTTTCCTACATAGAGTATCATGTCTTTTTCAAAGAGTGAAAGTTTGAATTCTTCCTTGCCAATTTGGATGTCTTTTATATCTTTTTGTTGTCTGATGCTGAGGCTAGGACTTCTAGGACTATGTCGAACAACAGTGGTGAGAGTAGACATCCCTGTTGTGTTCCTGACCTTAAGGAACTCTAGGTTTTTCCCCACTGAAGATGATTATTAGCTGTGAGTCTTTCATGTATGGACATTATAATGTTGAGGTATGTTCCTGTATCCCTACTTTCATGAGGGTTTTTATTCAGAAAAGATGCTGTATTTTGTCAAATGCTTTTTCTGCATCTATTGAATGATGATACGGTTCTTACCCTTACTTTTATTAATGTGGTGTATCACGTTGATTGATTTGTGGATACTGAACCACCTTTGCAGCCCAGGAATAAATCCCACTTGATTATGGTGAATAATCCTTTTAATGTACTGTTGGTTTCCATTAGCTAATATCTTCTTGGGAATTTGTACATCCACATTCATCAGGGATATTTGTCTGTAATTCTTTTTAGTGGAGTCTTTGTCTGATTTTGGAATCAAGGTAATGCTGGCCTCACAAAATGAATTTGGAAGTTTTCATGCCATGTCTATTTTAGGAACAGCTTCGGAAGAATAAGTATTAATTCTTTAAATGTTTGGTAGAATTCTCCTAGGAAGCCATCTGAACTCTTGTTTATTGGGAAATTTTTGATTGATTCAATTTCTTTGCTGGTTATGGATCTGTTCACATTTTCTCTTTTTTCCTGTTTCAGTTTTGGTAGTTTATGTTTCTAGGTATTTATCCATTTCTTCCAGATTGCCTAATTTGTTAGCAAATAATTGCTCATAATATTCTCTTATAATTATTTGTATTTCTGTGGTGTTGATTGTGATCCTTCCTCTTTCATTTGTGATTTTATTTATTTGGGTCCCTTCTCCTTTCTTTTTGATAAGTCTGGCTGGGGGTTTATCAATTTTGTTAATTCTTTCAAAGAACCAGCTCCTAGTTTCATTCATATACTGTCTTGCAAATGTACTCCAGGAAGGCGAGTGTTCTCTCCCATTGGGAACCAGGGTATCCCCACACCATGGCATCTTGTGCAAACCCTACTCACCACTCTCTCCATCTCTCCCTGACTGTGCTCCAAGAGAAGGGCTCCCTCCCCTCCGTGGCACCATGACTTTTCTTTCCCCCAATTCACGTCTCCAAACCTCGTATCTGCCACGTTCTCTTCCTCCAGTTGTGCCAGTTGTTTTCTTAATACTCAGATTGATTTCCTACTTGTTCCAAATGATTTGATGTTGATCTAGCTGTGTTCAAGTGACAAAGTTAAGTCCATCTTAACTCCTCCCCTAGAGTTCCTTCCTTTTATTTCTCATGCTCATAATTGTACTTAAGTCATTATTGTCTACAAAAATATAATATACACATTTAATTCTCTCCCAAACTCGATGAGGTAGTGTGGTATGTTGAATTATTGTTTCTCTCACTTTCCTTCCTTCCAGCAGCCAAAATAGAAGTCTATAACCAATCTCAGAGTTTTAGTTGGACCATGTAATTTACCTTGATGAATGGAAAGTATACACAAGTGTCAGTGTGTCAACTGTGAACAGAGGCTTTCAGAGCATTGCATGTTTGAACTTTCCCCTGGAACTTCTCTCACCCAAATGCGAACAGTATACTCCAGATAGTGATGCCTCTTTGTGCCTGCCTTCCAGAAAGAGATGGCATGTGTCATGGAGCAAAGCTCCACCAATCTCAGATTAAGCCCAGAAAAGTCTAGATTACTTGCTTGAGCTGAGAGAGCAGGGTTGTTTGTTGCTAGAGTAAAATCTGTCTCATGCAAATATGTATTTGAACAGGAAAAAAGAAAAGCTCAGAGTCAAAATGAATTAGTAAGTCACCTGTGTGACCAAACCTTAGGTCTTAGAAAGAGTAGATATATCAACTACAGAAGTATAATTCCTGGAAGAAGTCATTCCTAAATATAAAGAAAAAAAAAAAGATGGATTTTCCTTCAAGAGGCTTCCTCTTTCCCAAAACCCAACAAGAACAAAAAAACTCTTTCCATTTATTTCCCCATAAATATATTTACCTCATTGATGTATCCAGTGTAAATACTCTGCTTCTTCCATGACTTTATTTTATGTATGTAAACTACTTATTAATCTCTTTGTATCAGTTTTTTTTCCTGGCTAGAGATTAATTTTAATATAACTGGTATGATTATAGCAGTGGCTTACAAATAGTCAAGGGTAGGAATATACTAAGTTTGGTACTACTACTATTTTTACAGCCAGACACATACATAGTCCTTTCTAAATCAAGCTTAGAAATGCCTTCTTAACATAACAATAGCCTTGTTATGAAATAGGAGCTGAGTGTCATTATATCATATTGTTTACAAAAAGATCCATGCAAAAACATCTTAAAATTTGAGAAAATATAGGGGTGCCTGGGGTGGTTCAGTCACTCGAGCATCTTACTCTTGGTTTCAGCTCAGGTTGTGATCTCAGGGTCCTGGGATCAAGGTCCGTGTCAGGCTCTGTGCTCAGCATGGTTTCTGCTTGGGATTCTCTCTCCCTCTCCCTTTGCCCCTCCCACTCATGCTCTCTATCTCCCTTTAAAACAAATAAATACTTTTTTTAAAAATTTTGAGAAAATATAATTATCAATAAGCTCAAAGGTACCAACTAAGACACTGAAGTATCCTAGGATCCTGAGATAAATATTATCAAACAATCTCTCAGTCATTCATTTATTTGTTTAGTAATTTTATCAGTCAGCTGAGACTGCCATAACAGAACACCATTGGCTAGGTAGCTTAAACAGCAGAAATTTATTTTCTCACAATTCTGGAGGCTAGAAATCTAAAATCAGGTGACAGCATGGTCCTGTTCTGGTGAGAGCCCTTTTCTGGTTTGTAGAATGAAGATGTCTCCCTTTGTCCTCACGTGGCAGAGAGAGAGAGAGAGAAAGAGAGGGACAGAGAGAAAGAGTGAAAGAGAGAGCAAGATCTCTGGCATCTCTTTCCATGGGGGCATTAATCCCATCATGAAGGCCCCACCCTCATGACTTCATCAACACCTGACTATCTCCCTAAGGCCCTGTCTCCAAGTACTATCACACTGAGGGTTAGGGAGAAACAATTCAGCACTATCAGTGAATTGCGTCAATATGTATTATCAGAATGGTATGTATTGCTATTAACACCTAGCAAACATGAATGATCATCTATGCGCCAGATACTCTGCTCACACTGGGTGTAGATTGAAGAACAAAAGAGAAAAGAGATAAAAAATATTGCTCATATGAAAGGAAGGTTATGAAACTTTGAAGACAGAGAAGTTCCAGCCTGTGTCTAATAGGAGTTTCCAAGAGATAAAAATAGAAATAATGAAGGAAAAAAATAATTCTTGAAAAGAGGATGCTGTGGGACTTCTGCTTCCAGTGATAATAGATGAAGGACATTTGACTAGTGAATCTCATTGAGGAAAACTAACATAGCAAAAGAAAACACTTCTAAAAGTCATCTTGAAGGCAGAGTACTAATACAATAATAAATAATGAGGTCAAGGGAGAAGTTCTGAACTCTTCAGAATGAACTCTGCATTTTGAAATGCTTTTCTCTGCGGATGTTTGACACAGACCGAGCAGACTTTTGACAGGCTCTCAGGTCTTGGAAACAACGCTTGGACTTTAGAAACTGGCAAGGGCAGGAGCGTGACCCTCTTACCATATGAAGGATTGCCTGCTGGGGAAATAGAGATCAGTCAGATGTAAATCAGCACTTGCCCACCTTTAGGCAAATAAATACATTTTTGACTGTTCCAGAAATTCACACTAATTTAGGTTGAAAAGCATTGCTCTGTATGAAAAAAGAGAGAGAGAGAAAGAAATAAAACAAGTATATGCAAATATGAATACATGTAAAAGAAATTTGCTGTATGCCACACCATGAATAAATGTATGATTGCTGACTGAAAGACAGTGTGAGGGAGCTCTGGGTAATTTTCTATTTGGATACTGGTTACAAGGTATTTACTTTGACAGAATTCATAAATCTATGTATTTAAAATTTGTCCACTTTTATACATATATATTATAATAAAATAGTTTAAAAATCTAGTGCTCCCATCCTGGCTCAGTTCTTTTTATATTGCATACCCAATAATGTGTGGTTTTCTTCCTTAAATTGAACATCATCCTTCTTCATGCTTGATAAAATTTATTTGTTAAAAACAAACAGACAAAAAAACAATTTAAGAAAATTTACCCAGCAAACACAATTATACTTTGAGCACTTCTGTGTATATTCAACTTTTAACAGAAAACTTCCTGAAAAATCAATTAAATATTTTCTTTTGTAGTCATTCATGTCACAATTCTTCATCAGATGGTGCCGATGGCTTTATCTGTTGACCCCACCATGTGGTAGGGACTTCCTGTATGTTGTTTTATTAAATCTTGCTATGAAATGAATAACATTCCCATCTTGGATATAAAAGTACCGAGGTCAAGAAACTGCATAATGCCTTCAAAATAGTAAGTGACAAGTATGACTGGAAATCAAGTCTAATTTCAAGTTCACCATCTCTTGTAGTCATATCGTAACAGAGGCAGAGACTAGTACTTCTCCTGGTCGATGTGCAAAATGATGAAATCTACTGAATAAGATGGTAGGTGAAACACACGAGATTGAGCATGCCAGAAATATCGCACATTCTCCACAAAATGACCGAGATTATAGATTATCAGATTTGGTAGGCATCTTAAATGTCAGCTAATTAGACCACTTTGAATTCCTTTTGAAATCACCTTCAGAGTCTGGGAACTCAGCTTCTCGTGAGCTAGCCCTTCTTTTTACAACTCTCTTTATTAGAAAAACTTCTCTTATATCGAAGCCAAATACATTTTTCTTTCTTGTGCCTTATGCCGGGTGGTTCCAATTCTTCCTGTTTATGGGCATAGGAAAAAAAAAGTTGAGAGAACATCAAATAGTCAAAAAAAAAAACCCACTTAAAAAAAAAATCTCTTGAGTTTTTTTTTGAGTCACTTTGTCATCCTGGTGTTTGCCCCTGACTGCTTCAATTTGTTTAGATCTCCTTTAAAGAATGGTTGTACTTAGGTGTTGCCTAAAAAGCAAAGTAGATCAGGAACACTTCATTTATCTTTTTGCAAACCTCAAGTTCCTTTCATTCCACCAGAGATTTCCAAGAACTAGAAGGAAAGAAATTACCTTTTTTGTTTGTTAAGATAGACTCTGTTTAAGATCAAGTTCTTGTAAGAGCTTAGGCAGAGGTGGTGTTTCAGCATTTATGATGGAGCATGGAAGTAATGAATCCTCAGTTGTGCAAAGGAGTTGTGATCGGAATTAAGAGAGATGATCCAAGATAGCCCATGTTAGAGTCCCAGACAGAATTCCTGACCGCTAGCACGTGCGTACATATCAACAGTATGAACTAGAGAAATGTGTTCCGTCTTTAAGCCTCAGCTTCCTTTCTAATAAAAGTAGGAGAGTGGAATCAGTGAAATAATATGAAGGTAACAGGGGCATACATTTCATCTTCATGCTCTTAACGCAGGTAATGGGACTCCTGGGCCTAAGATCTGGAGCTGACGTCCATGAAGAAGTCCTCGGCTTTGGTTTTGGCTTCTTTCTCTGCATGCTTGTTTTTGTGACCTGCTGAGTATTTCAGGGCTCTCCTAAGATGACCACACTTCTGCCAGCTCCATAGCCCAGGAACTAAAACACTTGACAGCCATTCTCATCCTGGGGCAGGGAACTAGTTACCTATTTTTTCATGTGTCCCAAAAACTATCTGAGTTCTGAAAATCTTCGGATTGCCATTTTCATGCATCATTTACTCCTGTGGGAACATCTTGATCTGTTTTCACTGACTCATGCTGATCATATACCTGAGAAATAATTTGGGGTTAGAATACTCTAGTGACAGTCCATCTGCAGCCAAGCCTAATTAATCTATGTTCTTAGTCCTTCCCTAAGAGCTGAGCACTTGGTCCCTATCTTGTTCTGTTTCATCTTATGGTGACCACAGAGTCAAGCCCTGTCAATTTCACTCTGCAATGTGATGCCTGTCATCTATAAAATCTCCTTTTCCTGTGATATCAGATACATAAACTAGCTCTCAATGATTTTTGAAAGTATAAAGTGCTATTCTGAATATATTACAGATAAAAAATTACTATGATAAGAATCAGTAACAGCATGCTTTGCTTCTCAGCACTGAAAGGACACTAACTTTACAAACCGCTACAGTAAAGAATGAATGTTTGCAAAATAGTTCATTTTAAATTTCTTTAAATTTGAATCCCACTATCATATACATCCTGAAAACAAAATGAAACAAAACAAAAAACGTTCTATCTGCCATCCCTTCCAAAAGGCATCTGTTGATTAGTCCAAAAAACTCACTACTGTTGGCAAGGCTGTGGAGACATTGGAGTGCTCAGACATTGCTGGTGGGGATTAAAATGGTGCAGCTGTGTGGAAAACAATTTGGCAGTTTCTCCAAAAGTTAAACATAGAATTACCATATGATCCAGCAATTCTACTTCTACAAAACACATGTTTACACAAAAACTTGTATATAAGTATTTATAGCAGTGTTATTTATAATAGCCAAAGAGTAGAAGCAATGCAAACATCCATCAACTGGTGAATGAATGCATAAAGTATGCCATATCCAGGGAATGGAATATTATTCAGCTAAGAAGGAATGGAATATTGATTCATGCTACAACATGGATAAACCTTGGAAACATCATGCTAAGTGAAGAGAAGCCAAACCAAAAAAAAAAAAAAAACAGTCATCTATTGTATGATTCCATTTATATGAAATGTGCAAAATAGGCAAATCCACAGAAACAGAAAGCAGATTATTTTTATCTAGGGAGGGGGAAGAAGGGATAGGAGTGAAGGCTAATGGGCATGAAGCATCGTTTTGGGTCTATGAAAGTATTCTGGAATTAGTGGTGATGATGGCAAAACTTTATAAATGTACTGAATTTTATACTTCAAAGACGTGAATTATATTTCAAAAAATAATAATAAACCAGAATAGGGGGCAGGGTGTAATGAGATAAATGAAATATTTGGAAATACCATAAAAAATTTCACTAGATTAGAGAGTCTGAAAGATTAGCTACAAATTGAACCCTAAAGCCTTACATCACAATGTGCTAGACTTGTATGATATCCTTTCTTCGTTATGATCATATTATTTCCTGAAACCTACAAGTAGCTGTGGCTTCCTAGGGAGGTCCAGATTATTTCAGGACTCCCCCATCTGGTGTATAATTTAAAAATGTCAAGCCACAATGGTTCCATTTATTCCTGCTGTATTTTTTCTTGCTGGATTTGAATTACTCTTTCAACCTATAGAAGGAAAATGATCTATTCATCAGTTTTCAGAGTGAAAAAAAAGAAGTACAAAATGTGATCTAATCCCCTTATTCAAAAGGTAGAGAACCTGGGGTCTGCATATGTGACGTGGGCTTTGGTCCACCAGTATGAGGTTTGTCAGTGACACAACTGGGAGAATGTTGTTTAAGAAGTTTCTCGTTCAATCATAATTATTGTTTGGTCCATCACAGTAGAGGGAATCTGTCCTGTCTTCTGGAATGTTAGCATTTCCTAATCATATTATAAAGTGCCCTTATCCTAGCTGTTAATGAAAGATAATATTTAGGCCAAATACACCAGGGTGGGGTCAGGTAGCACGCTCTGGCCTCTGTCCACCCCGGACCTCCTCCGGTGACGTTCTCCCCTCAGCCATTCCCCACCCACATTGGCCTATTTTTGATCTCCTGGTACCTGAGCACGTTCTTCCTTAGAGACTGTGTATTTAACACTCCCTCCACCTGGAAAGTTCACTGCCTAGAACTGTACATGGTGTGTTCATTCATATGCCCACTCACGGCCTTCCCGACTCCCTCAAACTCAGCCTCAGCCCCTCGACACCCCGACACCCTCCTTTGCCCCTTTTATTCCTTTGCCCTTCAGTACTTTTCTTCACAGAACTTATCGTTACCTGAAGATTTTTGTTTTTAATTTGTGAGTCTTTTCTATACTGTCTTTCTCTCTCTTACTAGAATGTAAGTTCCATTAAGGGAAGGACTCTGTCCCTTCCCCTCTGTATCTCCAGCACTTAGAACAGTGCCCACCATGTTTCAGACCTGAATATCCACATATTGAATAAATGAATTAAGTGGAACTGGTCACATTTTTTTTAAGATTTTATTTATTTATTTGACAGAGAGAGACACAGCGAGAGAGGGAACACAAGCAGGGGGAGTGGAAGAGGGAGAAGCAGGCTTCCCGCCGAGCAGGGAGCCCGATGCGGGGCTCGATCCCAGGACCCTGGGACCATGACCTGAGCCGAAAGCAGACGCTTAACGACTGAGCCACCCAGGCGCCCCGGACCTGGTCACTTTTACAAATAGCTTAAGGTTTTGAGATTTTTTTAAATTTATTTTCTGGCAAAGGATGATAATTTTTGGCCATTTCCACCTGAAACGACAAGAAAAAGAAAGGTATTTGGGTTCAGATCCAGGAAATTATTGTGGGTTAACCTTCAGAATCACTCCCACCAGAATTGGTGACCGGGAGCCACCGTGCGATCTCTATCTGTTCAAATGCGTGTGCATAAATCAGAAATCTGCCTGTGTGCTTCCTACTAGCTGATCAGATGATATTTTCAGAGTCCTGTGACATGCTGTTAATTTGGTGTTATGTATTTTGATTCTTTCCCATAAATGTGATAGACAGTGAAGCTTTTAGATACAAGAGTAACCCAAAATTCACCTTATTAAAGCATTCTATATTCGCAGGGTTTTCCACAGTGCCTAGATGTCAAATGCCCATTAGAGCTACTGTTTTCTTACTGTTTGGTTGTCACACCCATGGTAATTTCACTGCTCATATGAGAGTAGCAGGCTGTACAATCTTTCTGTCAACTGTTTTTACAATTAGTGACAAATTGGATTATTTTTTGGTTGGAATTAATTTGTTCCCTAGTCTGTTCCAACTGGACGTGTTTTATAGAAACATGTGACATCAATTATGGATTAAAAAGAGATTGCTTTGCCCTGCAAACTTAGCCCTGAAATATCCCTTCAAAAATTGAGATGCCGATCAAAACCTCAGTATTAACCGTAAATTGTGATTTGAAATGACTGAGCAATACCAGGAATTTCTCTTCCAGCAAGCATCCTGACAGTGTGCTGAAGTTGACGGTTCTTAAAAATAAGGTTTTCCAGATGATCTTTTCTAAATGCAGAATTTCCTAAAACAGGTTGCATCTTGGTATACATTAGTAGCTTATAGAATGTTTAACCTAAATGAGAGCTTCATGCTGCATGAATCATCGGATGGCTGTGGGAAAGACTGTCACTGAGCTTAGAAGTAGAAACAGCAATACTACAATATTAGTTTGATAGAGCTTCCAAAACAAAGTACTCACTGGGTGGCTTTAAACCCAGAAATATTGTCTCACAGTTATGAGGGCTTGAAGTCCAAAATCAAGGTATTGGCAGGATTGGCTCTTTTTGAGGCCTTTGGTGGAAGAATGTGTTCGGGCCTCTCTCTCTGGCTTGTAGATGGCCATCTTGTCTTTATGCTTGTCTACATTGCTTCCGTGTTGTGTCTTTCTCCAAAGTTCTCCTTTTTTAAGGGCATCGATCCTACTGGATTAGGGGCCTACCCAATCCAGTGTGACCTGCTCTTAACTAATTGTATCTGTAATAATCCTATTTCCAAGTAAAGTTATATACTGAGGTACTGGGGGTTAAGGATTCACCTTATGAATTTATGAATGAAGGGGGGCACAGTTTAATTCATAACAACTACTAACAATTATCTCTTATATGTTTAATATTATATTTAATTTTTGATGAGATAGCTAATATTATTCCCATTCTGCAGATGAGACTAAAAGAGTAATTTGCCAGAGTTTGTTACCTGCTGAGGTTAAGAGTTGCTTCTGACTCCAAACTCACTGCTGGCTTTCCCTTATACCACTGGATTCTTTGACTAAACTTCAACTGGATCACCATTGTGACCAAGGCCCATTCTTGAACAGCTAAAATATAATCTAAAAACAAAGTAATGACTCCATGATGTACTGAATTACTGACTTTTAGAATTGTCAGTTACCTATTCCTGTGTCACTGCTACAAAATCTAGAGGCTTAAAACCACGACCATCTTATTATATCTGGTGACATGAGAGGCTCTCAGATGGCTGGTTAGTCTGTTGCACATGACATCCACTGGGTTCACTGACTAGTATTTAGCTGACAGTTGTTCTGGGCTGGAAGGTCCATGAAGCCCTCCTTTGCATGTCTAGAATCTGAATGGTGACAGCTGGAACGATGAGCTCAAGCCTTTGACTTCTGGTCCCCACAGTTCTGTTTAGTTTAGCAGGGTGGTTGGACTTCTTCCAACGATGGCTCAGGCTTCCAGAGCGAGTCTTCCCAAGAGACTGAAGCCAAAGCTGCAGGACTTCTGCCCCAGTCTTGAAAGTCATACAGCCTGGCTTGGGCCTCATTTAATTTGTCAAAAGTGACCAGCTTGAAATTAAGGGGGAGAGGTCTATATAGTTTACTGGGGAGCCTTGTTTAAAGCCCCACTATTAAACAGCTAGAGCATCTTAAAAACCACCTAGTTCTGTGTTCAGTCTTGTTAGATACCAGTAAATGAAAGTTTTGAACGTCTTGTATAATATCACAAATATCGCTACATTACATTAAAATAATAATTATGTCTTAATTCAGTGATATTTCACTTGATCTTAGATTTAGTGTGTATAGTGACAGAAATAAGAAATAAGGGTGTTTCTACATTCATTTATTTTTATTTTAATAAATTAAAACTGATCTTAACTACTTAATTGAGCCTTAAGGAACCGAACTGTTAGAATGGCAGCCATCTTCTGAAAGCATAGAAGGAAAAAAGATAAATTATTTTAATTCTTAAATATTGGTTTTGAGATATATGGGGGCCTGACAGATGATGTGACTTATCCAAGATCATCTCTGGTCTAGAGAATAGACCTCCTAATGCCTAGATTGATTCCTAATCAAACCATGCTCCTCTCTCTGCTACTTTACTAGTAAATTTTGCAGTGACACAACAAAATATAGCAGTTAAGTATAGACTCAGGAGCTCAAGTATTTAGGTTCATAATTCTGGTTGTGATAATGGAAAGCTACCTTGTCTCTCTATGCCTCAGTTTCTTCATTATTATATAGGTTAATATCAGTAACTTTTTAATGAGGATTTAAAGTATATGGAAAGAACTTAAAAAATGCCTAGGACATATTAAGTGCTATATAAATGTTTACTGTCATTGTTACACTCACAAAAATATATAAATAATCATTGAGCTACTTTAATAGAAAGCATCTATCTTTTTCCTTTATTTGGTCTTAGAAAAATCTCACCATTTTGAAATTACTTAATAATATTAATTATACAACTTCAGTGTGAATTGTAATACATATATATGTATATATATATATATACACACATCATTCATTCAGAATATCTTAGATAAAAACTGTAACCTATACATGGACTTTTTTTAAGATTTATTTATTTGAGAAAGAGAGAGAGAGGAAACACAAGTTGGGGGAGGGGCAGAGGGAGAGAATCTTCAAGCAGACTCTCTGCTGAGCATGGAGCCTGATGCAGGGCTTGATCCCGGATCCTGAGATCATGACCTGAGCCAAAATGAAGAGTTGGACGCTCAACCGACTGAGCCACCTAGGCACCCCATACATGGACTTTTAATTCTAAAACAACTTTTTTTTAAATTCTATGTAAACTTTTCCTAAATTCTTATTTTATAGATGAGGAAAATGATGCCCAAAATGGGTAAGTAATTTATCCAAGCCTACACTGTGTACAAGTGAGAAAGTATCGGTTTCTCTTAACAAATCAATGACATTTTATCCCTAAATATATTTCAAATTCAAAATTAAGCTGTAACTTACTCAATTTGCATTTGGGTGGAAACTTCCATATCAAAATCTATTCCTTGATTTTCATGGTTATACTGATACACGTAATATCTCGAGTAATTGGACAAACTTGTATTTGAGTAGGACCATCAGCGAACGAAAAGGCATTGGAAGTATGGAATATATTGAGAAATGCCTGCCCAGGCAAGTGATAGTGCAGTATATGATGATGCTGTATGGGTGCCCTCTGCCAAACTAGCATCTAACATATGTGCTGACCGAGATTGCTGACTGGTACAGTGTTGCTAGAAATATGTAGTATGAGAGTGTTTTGTCTTTCTCAAACTCATGCTGTGGAAACGAGAATTATTGAACTTTAGAAGCCAATTGTTGAGTGAAATGATTGCTGAGAAACCAGAGCTGTTGGAAGAGCAGCAGTTCGTTAAGGCAAACATCTTGCAGACTGAGAAACGTGTATGCAGTGGGGGAGGATTTATGCAGCCAGAGAGTGAAATCTGTGTGCTAGAACCACTTTATGCCTCTCAATGAAATGGGAATCCCAGTGTTCAGTGAGGAAGACATAACCCTTAGCCATGTCCCACTGTGTGTGTGGCCCAAGTGGGTCAGCTCCTTCCTCAAGCTGTTTGTAGAAAGCTTCCATCTGCACTGCAAGGATTCTACAGCTTTACAACCGCACTGGCTCTAAAAAATAAGTAGGCCTATAAATGAAGAAATAATTTGTGTTTAACACCTTTCATGGTCTTCCCATTGGCCCTGCTTGATTTCCATCAGCCTCTCCAGTGTTACTTTGACCCCATCTCTTTCTCTTCACCTGCATCTGCTTCAGCCACACTGGACTCTTATTTCTTCCACCATCCCATGTTCTTCTCATTCTCCAGTCTTCACACATCCTAGGCTTTTTGCCTGGAATGCTCTTTCCATCCAGTGTTCATTAAATTAATTCTTACGCCTTATTTAGGGCTGAGCCTGCTTGTTTGGGAGGCTTTCCCTATGTTCCAAAATTAGGTAAATCCCCATGTTCTTATATTCTACTACACTCCTACAATGACTTGTTGAGCTTGTATCTTCTACCCAAATCTCTTAGCTACATGAGAGGATGAACTACACCTCTTATGTTCAGTGCTATGAGCCAAGCACCCAGCCCACTGTATGTAGACATTATAGCCATTAGGCTGCCAAAAAAATTTTTTTTGTAGTAAAAAAATTCTACTAAAGTCTATCATAATTGGTGTAAAAGTGAATGAAATCAAATAGTGGCCTTAAAGATGACTTAATTTTTTTTGAGATCAGAAACCATGTGATTTGTTCAGTGCTCGTTCATTCATTTATCCAGTACATATGCTGAATGACAAAACACTTTAGAAATCTTACAGTGTTAAATAAGGATGAATTATTATCTAACACTGTAGTTTCCTGTTAGTAAAAATGCACGCAAAAATACAAAAGTAAACAAAAGTCTTCTCTAATTCCATGACACAGGGTTAACTACAACTACTGACAATTTTTGGGTATATTTCCTTCAAGTCATTTTTCTCTGTGAATAAGCATTTCTTTTTTCTTCCCTCCCTTCCTTCTTTCTCTCTTTCTTTCTTCCTTCAACTAAGATTATAGCATATACAGTTTTACAGTATTCTTTATCAGTTCACATTATATTATGAACACTCCTATTTTGTTAAGAAGATTTACTTATTGAAAAAATGTTTAGGTTGGATAACGGCATTTTGTTTATATTTCTTAAAAGAGTATCTTTTAGAGATACACACTGCCATAATTATGGATGTGATGATGTGACATCTGGGATTTGCTTAAAATACCCAAGGCGGAGGGCTGGATGGGTATCAGTGAGGCAAGATTGGCCATAAATAGATAATTTTTGGTGCTGGGTAATGGGTTCATTATACTACTTTCCATAGCTTTCTGTAGGTATGCAATTTCTCATTAAACAACTTTAAGAAATCTTCATTTAAAAAAACGATGAACTGGGTAGAAGGTCCAGCTTCCAGTCTGACTCCTGTCCCTATAAACTATGTCCAGGGACAAGCGGCTCACCTTCTCCCTGTGTCAGTCTCTGTATCTATAACACGAGAGTGGAAGGAGAATAACACCATCCTCATGGGGATTGAAAGACGAGCAAAATTGCTAACACATTTCAAACATCTATAGCAAGGACAACAGTAGCTCAGCCCACCCTGCGAAACCCTACTTCTTCCCCTGTTGTCATATGAAATAGGAAGCAAAATTATTCCATGGTAAACTCAAGCTAGGAAGTTATTAAAATGTTGATTTTGGTTAAATATTAGGAGGATAGTTCTAATAATCATTGCTGTCCCCTGGCGGATGAACCCACCTCTAAAAGAGTCAATCCCTTCCTTCCTGGCCAATGAGAGAATGGGTAATTTAAAAAAGAAAATTCTTACCTTGTGAAGCAGATGAGACTGGTTATTTCTACTCTGAGGATTATATTACTCTAATGTTTTCTGATGGGAGGTGTTTTTTTATCCCCTTTTCTCTGGATTTTGATCATTTGATGTATTGAGCTATTTGAACTAAATGCATTAAAGTAAACCAGAAACAGGCTGTAATATGATTTTCTGTGAGCCACAGTTTGCAATAAGGCAGGAGTCAGTCACCAGCATTCATATCCTGAATTACCAAAAGGACCTCGTTCAAAGCCACTTTATCTTGTAAGGTGATGTTCCAGAATGTGTTTTCTTGTCTGTTGACGTCAGGATCCCAAAGAGGTCTATTGTTAACAAGCATATTAACTCGTAATTATGCAATACAATAATCATAGCTAGCTTATCAATTAAGTCCTTATCATTGAAAAATATGCTATACAAGATTGTGAACAATTTTATCAGTATGTCAGTATGATTTCTCAGTGTGGCACTCAACATATAATTTGGGTTTAAAATGAAAAATCTTTATCCTCATAAGAATATCAAGTTACCACACATAAAACAATTGCTATAAAGTGGTAATTTTTACTGTGATATTTGATATTTTGTGGTATTTAAAGTTAAATTCTTCACTATACAGCATGAAAAGAGTCAAGAGTAAACAGTACGGGACAGAGTTTCTCGATGTTTGATCCAGAGAAAACAATACCATCAAGGTCAGAATTACAAAGTGCTTAATAAAATTTCAAACATCGCGGTTTCCCCCAAAAACTATTAGACAAGAACGTCTTGGTAGAGACTAGGGACCTATATTTCTGCAAACACCCCTCACAAATCTTACAAAAACCAAAGTTTTGAAATTCAATGTAACAAAATTTAGCTGTGGACAACATGTAAGAACATAAGCAAACAGACCACGATTCATAGGGCCACGTTTCTAAGGCAATGTAAGTAACTAAATAGTTGTATTCATGATTCTGAACTGAAAATATTATTTTGAAGGAATGTACTCCTGTGGCAGAAGCAAAGTAGACATTTGTCTGGGCAAGGGACAGTGCACAGGGAGAGGGGCTTCCACCTGAGGACTGAGTCAACGTTAATTAGCATGAGAATATGAAGAGGAAGGCAAGGTGCACAGCAGAGCTCAGGGCTTCTGGGAGCCACCAGGCTTAAATTGGAATTTCAGTGTTGTTGGGAATATTTAGAATAAAGTTATTAAAAATGCTGCATTAACACAATTACAGAATCCTAGAACTGTGAGAGACCACAAAAGTCACCAAGTTCAACCCTTTATTGTTTTTTGAATCGGCATCATATCCTCATTATAGTAAAGTGTATCTGCTCAGAAATTGAAGAGTTGCCCAACTCCGTTCAATATCCGTACTTAAGTGTGTTTTATACAAGTAAAAATAGAGGAGAAGGGAGGGAGGGAGGGAAAGGAGCAAGGCAGGCCTAATGTTCTTTGGGTGTTGCTATCTATAAAATCCTTTCTTTGCTTTGTAAATGCATATAGAAAATGATGAATTTTATAGAAAACTGGGAGTCACATCTGGCAAGCTATTTTTGATTTACTGAGCTAGGAATAGCTGCAAACACACTTCCTCTTACAGACTTGTATAATCAATCATTTGTTGCTTTCCCTTGCACATCAGCATTAGTTTTACATTACTAAGCTTTTTTCCCCCATTTTCCAGCATTAAAGGAGGTCACAAAGAAATTCAGTTCAGTTTTCAATTCAATAAAATTAAGAATATATTTATTGAGCAGTACTTCTCTGCCCACCCTCTTCTAGGTACTGCTGCAAAGCCAAAGGCCTTAGCCACCACAAGCTTCCAGTTTTCCTTGGAGTCTCCCCCCAGCAAAATAAGAAATGATAGGATAACAGAAGAGACTGCTATAGAATTTGGGCTGAAAGAAAATTGTTGAAGAGCTCAGAGTTGGGAGGGACCACTCAGTATTCATAGGAAGATCCAGAGGAGGATTCATGACAGAGACGGACACATGAGCTGACTGAAGAATTGATAGATGCTGAATAATTCTTCACCATTTCCAGGGTAAAAAAAAAAAAAAGAAAAAAGAGTTTGAAAGTTGGAGTGAACATAACTGTGCTGGAAACATTGAAGGGGCCATTTGTCATTTGGAGAAGCCTTTGAACAGCAGGTTTTCATATGTCCCAGCTACCCAGCAAGAATGTAAGCCCTTTGAGCAGAAGGACTAGGAAGGCAAATTGGATAGTGGAAAGATTACAGCATTTGGAGTCAGCAAACCTTCATTCTCAGTCCTGCATTAGCAGTAGCCAACAATATTATGTGAAAATTTTACTTGAATTCTTTGAGATTTGGTTTCTTTATAACGTTGGGAATAAGGGACCCTTTCTGGGAAAGCAGTCGTAAAGACTTGAAGAGATTAATACAGTTTGCAACAAATAATAAGCATTAAAAAATATGAACTTTCTTAGAGCCAAGTATATACTCTGCACATAACAAAAGCTGAATATGTGTGATGTGGTTGATGGAAGGATGATACTGTGGAAAATGGGACATCATTATATATTTTTCAAACATGTTAGGTACTTGAAAATCATGAAAATGGATAACATTATGCAAAGGGAATATGTAGAGAGAGAATTAGATGAAGGATAGATGGTATCATCACATTTATACAGTGAGAGGGGAAGAGAATCTCACCAAGAAAACATAGCAAGTGGTTGAGAGTATAGAGCCATATGCCCCAAAGAGCACAGGAATATTGAAAGCAAGTAAATACAAAATACCTGAGAATGTAGAGTCATCCACAGAGTCTAATTTTAGAGAAACCTGAAATTATAAAAACCTGATAAATTTCCATTGGCTGAGGGCCATCATCAGGCTTTGTAAGGGCACTTCATGGGCCTGGCTCGGGGGAGCCATCAGACCAAGGAGGCTGAGCAAGTGGAGAGAGTTTGTTCGAGCTGCTCTTTAACACTCTGGCCAACAGTAGAGGAGAGAGGAGGTACTTAAGGGCAGCTGTGTGAAAGGTGGAAGGAAAGGAAGGAGGTTGACACATATCCTCATGGATGGAGCTGAGAATGTTTAGAGGGAATGATGTGAAGAGTTAATGGGGATCTTTACAATCTGCATTAAGTTCCATGGTAGGAAGTGTGAACGATCTTCATCACCAATCCCAGAAACAGCAGAATTTTCTTGGGTGAATCACAGTAGGGGGAGGGTATAGGAAGAAGAAGAGGGAGGAAGAGAGGGACAAAGACGTAGCATGTTTTCTTTGCTGGAATTAGTATCAGCAAAAACAATGTGATATGCACAGAGATTACATGTAAACATAAACGCTATTAAATTCATTTAGTGCCTACATAGTATCCACAGCAAAAATCAAGAAACAGAAAGGGAGGTATTTACGTTTAAATGAACACTACTTTTTTTAAATGTTCCAATATATTTCTTCCTTTTTTACTCAAGTCAGGTACTAAAACAAACAACACTGTCATCCAGGGAAGGACTGTTATAGCATTGCTTTGGGAAAAATAAAAGTTTGGGCCCAGTGCCCACCAAGTGATATATTATCTAAGAGAAATTAGAAAGGGCATGAAATATAAGAGAGAATTTTATCCTCTGAATTCTGAAACACACACACACACACACACACACACACACACACACACACACAAACACCTAAAATGAAACAAGAAAGAGACCAGAGTAAAATGGACATCACATTTGTAACATCCGTCATACAAATTGCAGAACGAAACTTCTGACCATTCATTTTCATTAAAGGCCTGACTTCTTTTTTAGAAGCAGCTTTGACTCGGGACCTCAGGCAGGATTCCACCTGGCTTATTACAGCTGGCTTCCCCATTCACTAGCTTTTATTCAGATTTCTTCACTTCCTGACATACCATGTTTTGCATTATGTTGATGTTCACTTGGAAATAGCTGTTTTCCTAGATTCTAGCTACGTCTATGCTGGCAGCTGTAAGCTTACTGAGAACACAGCAAATGTGTATGCACAGTACAGAATCCTTCCAGTTAGGATTGCTGCTTAATTGGCAAGATTGCTGTCAAGTAGCATGACCACTGTATTACACTGGAATCTGAATTCCATGTAAACAGAGATATTTAGAAGCTTATTAGAGAATTTGTATGGTATCTGAAAGAGAAAATAGTTTATGTGTTGGAGGGAAGCAAACCCAACTGGATTTTCACATTATTTCCTTCAACGAACTTGAGCAGTGTTGCAAACTATTTAAATGTGTCAGATAAGAATTCTAGCCATGCATCTTGGCAAGCTGTGTGATCTTAGACAAGGTTCTTCAGCCATCCGAGCCTTGGTTTTTCTATACATAAAATGGGGATAAAGTACCTCCTAGGGTTGTGTAAAGCTTAAGTGAAATGGCAGATGTCCATCACTCAGCCTCGTGACTGTGAGATAGTAATTTCTCAGTGAATTGTAGCTACTATTATTACCCAGTCAAGGATAAGTAGGATGTTCCAGATTTCCTAGTTCAGTACTGTACATTATAGACTCAATAAATGCTATTAAATTTTAGATTCTTCTCTGTTAAAATTTATTTCAGTGGATTTGAATACCGGCTTGGAATAAAATACATGTTTCTGAACTTACGTGCACATATTTTGTGCTTGGCTTCGGAAACTCCCTATTCCATCAGCAGATATAACTTGTGGTCCTCTCTGTTCTTCCTTCCATATTGACTCCTCTGTTGGGACTTTGTAGATGTTATGGAGGTCAGGTTTTGAAGCAGGAGTATCCACAGCATTTCCTCATACAGTGGAATAAGAAAATTTTTTTTCTCATTAATTATGATGAAGGACCATCTGTTGCAAAGCAGTCATGGTCCGATTTTACTTAAGTAGTCTAATCAAGCTCTCAGTGCCTGCACTGAAGCTCCTTCCCTCACCAGGAGTTTAGACATTAAGATGACTTGCTAATCCTCATACAGATAATACTTAAACATGATGGCAATTCCAGTCATCCTCTGATAGGACATTATGTATGTTTCATCCAACTGTCCAGACGTGGGAACCATGTTACCCCTAGGAATGTCTAGTGAGCACTCTCCCAATGCGGGGACATTTACCATCTTGGTTAGCCTCAATAGTTACATCGAAAATCTACAAGTGCAGATTCTCAATAGCCCCCACCACCACTACACATACAACACCACCACTACCACGAACTGCTACTACTCTCACTGTGGCAAGAGAAGAAATACAGAAATTGAAGCAGCTTAAAATGAAGGTTCTCATTTGCCTATGTGGATAGTGGGACATCATCATTATTATTATCATTATCGTTTGCTGATACAGATCTCATCCAAGCCATTCAGAAAGACCAAACCCCACAAGTGAATGCAAAACTTGGCAGGAAACCTGTCATGTCTCATGAACCTAGGGCCATTCCCATCATCAAAATTGGTGCTGACTTCCAAAGAAATCAGGAAGGGTAAGAAGCCACTTTCTATGTTCACCTACTTGGTGCCTCATTCTAATCTAAAGAAGAATAGTTGTTTATCACATAACTTAGGTCCAAGATTTCCTTCTTCCGTAACTTTTCTTTTTTTGCTCCTATCTTACCTAAAACTGTGAAGACATCTAAATGAGGATTTAAAAACTTTATATTAATTGAGGTAAAAGAGCTACTAAGTGGATCCCAAGTCAGAGGGTAGGTGTTGCTGAATGGAAGGATTATATGAGGGATTACTGTGCTCCTTTTCTCTGTCAACCAGAGTATTTCCCAAGACTCTGCTGAGCTTCAAGAATTCAAAAATGTTTATCCTCTCTATGAAACTCAATGTTAAGAGTAGAAGAAAAAAGATTGAGTGGAAGACATGTATTGGGTTTAGAACCTAAAATTACTGCATGTATTGGTTAAAGTTACAGGATTGATATATAGATCCAATGATAGATCCATCCTATGAGATATCATCTTATACCTGTTGGAATGACTAGAGTAAAAAAGACAAGAAATAATTCCTGTTGGGGAGGATGTGAACAAAAAGGAATTTTCATGTACTGTTGGTGGGAATGTCAACTGGTGTAGCCACTGTGGAAAACCATCCTCAAAAAGTTAAAATAGAACTGCCCTAGGATCCAGTAATCCCACTACTGGGTATTTGCCCAAAGAAAATGAAAACACTAATTTGAAAATATAAATGAACCCCTCTGTTTATGTAGCATTATTTACAATAGTCAAGATATGGAAGAAGCCCACGTGTCCATTGATTGATGAATAGATAAAGATGTGGTATATTTATACAACAGAATATTACTCAGCCATAAAAAAGGATGAGATCTTGGCATTTGCAACAATGTGGATGGACCGAAAGGGTGTTATGCTGAAAGAAAGAATTCAGACAAAGAAGAAAGACACCATATGATTTCACTTATATGTGGAATCTAAAAAACAACAACAACAAAACAAATGAACAAACAAAAAGCAAAAAAAATTTTTTTCAAAATATAAATTTGCATGTTGGGTGTAATTACTATTATTTTTTCAAGTGCCAAATGACACTCTTCATGAACAAGCTTGAAAACCATTGTGTAAGTTAGTCAGTACTAACCTGGAATCTCTCAGGTCTTCCCACGACATTCCCACCACTGTCAGTAGAGAACATTGTGAACAATGTGTGCAAAATTCAATCCTTCAGAGAATGCTCTGGAATACTATCGATATTCTAAAATGGCTTTGTGTTTCTTATATGTGATAATTGGCCTTTTGGGATCTGACTATTATCCTAAAGGGAGTTTTAATGATTTATACTGTTTCTTTTTTTTAATTTATTTTTTAATTTTTTTTAACATATTATCTATTCTTTGTTTCAGGGTTACAGGTCTGTTATTCATCAGTCTTACACAATTCACAGCGCTCGCCATAGCACATACCCTCCCCAATGTCCATCACGCAGCCACCCCGTCCCTCCCACCCCCCACCACTCCAGCAACCCTCAGTTTGTTTCCTGAGATTAAGAGTATCTTATTGTTTGTCTCCCTCTCTGGTTTTGTCCTGTTTCATTTTTCCCTCCCTTCCCCTATGATCCTCTGTCTTGTTTCTCAAATTCCTCATATCAGTGAGATCATATGATAATTGTCTCCCTCTGATTGACTTATTTCGCTTAGCTAATACCCTCTAGTTCTATCCACGTCATTGGAAATGGCAAGATTTCATTTTTTGGTGGCTGCATAATATTCCATTGTAAATATATATATCACATCTTCTTTATCCAGTCATCAGTCGATGGACATCTTGGCTCTTTCCATAGTTTGGCTATTGTGGACATTACTGCTATAAACATCGGGGTGCACATACCCCTTCGGATCCCTACATTTGTATCTTTGTGGTAAATACCCAGTAGTGCAATTGCTGGGTCATATGGTAGCTCTATTTTCAACTTTTTGAGGCACCTCCATACTGTTTTCCAGAGTGGTTGCTCCAGCTTGCATTCCCACCAACAGTGTAGGAGGGTTCCCCTTTCTCCACATCCCTGCCAACATCTGTCATTTCCTGACTTGTTAATTTTAGCCATTCTGACTGGTGTGAGGTGGTATCTCATGGAGATTTTGATTTGTATTTCCCTGATGCCGAGCAATGTTAAGGACTTTTTCATGTGTCTGTTGGCCATTTGGATGTCTTCTTTGGAAAAATGTCTGTTTGTGACTTCTGCCCATTTCTTGATTGGATCATTTATTCTTTGGGTGTTGAGTTTGATAAGTTCTTTATAGATTTTGGATACTAGCCCTTTATCTGAGATGTCATTTGCAAATATCTTCTCCCATTCCATCAGTTGTCTTTTGGTTTTGTTGACTGTTTCCTTGGCTGTACAAAAGCTTTTTAATCTTGATGAAGTCCCACTAGTTCATTTTTGCCCTGCTTCCCTTGCCTTTGGCAAAGTGTCTAGGAAGAAGTTCTGCGGCTGAAGTTGAAGAGGTTGCTGCAAGTGTTCTCCTCAAGGATTCCTGTCTCAGACTTGGATCTTTCATCCATTTTGAGTCTATTTTTGTGTGTGGTGTAAGGAAATGGTCCAGTTTCATTCTTCTGCCTGTGGCTGTCCAATTTTCCCAGCACCATTTGTTGAAGAGATTGTCTTATTTACATTGGATATTCTTTCCTGCTTTGTCGAAGATTAGTTGACCATAGAGTTGAAGGTCCATTTCTGGGCTCTCTATTCTGTTCCATTGATCTATGTGTCTGTTTTTGTGCCATACTGTCTTGGTGATTACAGTTTTGTAATAGTGCTTGAAGCCTGGAATTGTGATGCCACCAATTTTGCTTTTCTTTTTCAACATTTCTCTGGCTATTCGTGGTCCTTTCTGGTTCCATACAAATTTGAGGATTATTTGTTCCATTTCTTTGAAAAAAGTTGATGATATTTTGATAGGGATTGCATTAAATGTGTAGATTGCTCTAGGTAGCATTGACATCTTCACAATATTTGTTCTTCTAATCCATGAACGTTTTTCCATTTCTTTATGTCTTCCTCAACTGATTTATATTGTTTCCTAATGTTGTAATATGAAATCTTACTACACATGATATCATAGAAGCAATAAGCCCATTTTTTTGAACAAAATTAGTTAAGACTTTTTCCCAAAGAAATTTCTTACTTTTGCACAATCAACATTATAGGTCTTCTAGAGTTCACCCTCTTGGTTACCTATCACAAATCCATGTTTCCCTTCAGCTTGCTAAAATCACCCAGGTTTTTTCAGTGATCCACCCTATCATCCACATGAATAAGGATTCCATTTAAAACAATAGACAGTGAGTGGACCATGAGCCTAAAACAATCATGGTGACCCCACTGCACTTTGAAATAAATCATGTAGGGTTGGATATGTGATTCTAACCAATGAGAAATAAAGTCAAAGCTGATGGACTACTAAAAGGAGACCCTCACTCTCTTTTTTTTTAAAGATTTATTTATTTTTATTATTTTTTTTTTTTAGAGAGAGAGCAAGCACACAACAGTGGGGGGGGGGGGCCGAAGGAGAGAGAGAGAGAGAGAATCTTAAGCAGACTCCATGCTCAACATAGAGTCCAACAAAGGGCTCCATCTCATGACCCTGAGATCACTACCCTGAGATCATGACCTGAGCCGAAACTAAAAGTCAGACACTTAACTGACTGCACCACCCAGGCGCCCCATCCCTCACTCTTAAAAAGATAGAATAAGAGACAACCCTTCTTTTTACTTTGGCTATTATCTTGTTTAGATGTGAGGCCTGAAAGTGCAGAAATCAGTTAAGGGTAAAGCCATCTCCTAGAGATGCAGGACCTGGGTCCTGATCAACCTTCACATATTTTCTTATATGAGGTAAAAATTTCCTGCATTCTTTAAGCCAATTCCGGATGGGCCTTTATTATACCTTAAAAATCTAATTCTTTGGCCTTTATAATTCAGTGGAAAGGCTACGCAAGTTGCAGACACTCAGGAGATTACATTTAGGTTAGCTGCAGCAGAAAACAAATTGGATGATGGAAACGAACATTCGCTATAATTAGGAACTCAGAGCACACTTGGCAAATTCAGAAAAGTTGACACTTCTAAGTGTTTATGATGCTTTAGTTTCAAGTTAAAAGTTAAGAATCTCCAGGGCTACCTATATTGTGGCGAGGTATTGGTACTAAATACTTTATTTCTTTTTTTCCCCAAGTTATTTATTTATTTATTTATTTATTTATTTATTTTTATTTGAGTGAGAGCTTGATGGGTGGGGGAGACGCTAAGGGAGAGGGAGAAGCAGACTCCCCATTGACCAGGGACCCAACACGGGGCTCGATTCCAGGACCCATGTTTCAGAGGTACAGGTCTGTGATTCAACACTCCTACAGAATTCACAGCGCTCACCATAGCACATACCCTCCCCAATGTCTATCACCCAGCCACCCCATCCCTCCCACCCCCCACCACTCCAGCAACCCTCAGTTTGTTTCCTGAGATTAAGAATTCCTCATATCAGTGAGATCATACGATACATGTCTTTCTCTGATTGACTTATTTCGCTCAGCATAATACCCTCTAGTTCCATCCACGTCGTTTCAAATGGCAAGATTTCATTCCTTTTGATGACTGCATAATATTCCATTCTGTGTGTGTGTGTGTGTGTGTGTGTGTGTGTGTGTGTGTGTATACCAAATCTTCTTTATCCATTCATCTGTCGATGGACATCTTGGCTCTTTCCACAGTTTGGCTATTGTGGACATTGCTGCTATAAACATCGGAGTACATGTACCCCTTTGGATCCCTACATTTGTATCTTTGGGGTAAATACCCAGTAGTGCAATTGCTGGGTCATAGGGTAGCTCTATTTTCAACTTTTTGAGGAACCTCCATACTGTTTTCCAGAGTGGTTGCACCAGCTTGCATTCCCACCAACAGTGTAGGAGGGTTCCCCTTTCTCTGCATCCCCATCAATATCTGTCGTTTCCTGACTTGTTAATTTTAGCCATTCTGATGGGTGTGAGGTGGTATCTCACTGTGATTTGTATCTCCCTGATGCCAAGCAATGTTGAAGAATTTTTCATGTGTCTGTTGGCCATTTGGATGTCTTCTTTGAAAAAATGTCTGTTCATGTCTTCTGCCCATTTCTTGATTGGGTTATTAGTTCTTTGGGTGTTGAGTTTGATAAGTTCTTTATAGATTTTGGATACTAGCAGCCACCATTACCTTGATCCCCAAACCAGACAAGGACCCCATCAAAAAGGAGAATTACAGACCAATATCCCTGATGAACATGGATGCAAAAATTCTCACCAAAATACTCGCCAGTAGGATCCAACAGTACATTAAAAGGATTATTCACCACGACCAAGTGCGATTTATCCCTGGGCTGCAAGTTTGGTTCAACATCCACAAATCAATCAATGTGATACAATACATTAATAAAAGAAAGAACAAGAATCATATGATCCTTTCAATAGATGCAGAAAAAGCATTTGACAAAGGACAGCATTCTTTCTTGATCAAAACTCTTCAAAGTATAGGGATAGAGAGTACATACCTCAATATCATAAAAGCCATCTATGAAAACCCCACAGCGAATACCATCCTCAATGGGAAAAACTGAGAGCTTTCCCCCTAAAGTCAGGAACACTGCAGGGATGGCCACTATCACCACTGCTATTCAACATAGTACTAGAAGTCGTAGTCACAGCAATCAGACAACAAAAAGAAGTCAAAGGCATCCAAATCGGCAAAGAGAAAGTCAAACTCTCACTCATTGCAGATGATATGATACTGTATGTGGAAAACCCAAAAGTCTCCACCCCAAAACTGCTAGAACTCATACAGGAATTCAGTAAAGTAGCAGGATATAAAATCAGTGCACAGAAATCAGTGGCAATCCTATACACCAACAAGACAGAAGAGAGAAAAATGAAGGAGTCGATCCCATTTACAATTGCCCCCGAAACCATAAGATACCTAGGAATAAATCTAACCAAAGAGGCAAAGGATCTGTACTCAGAAAACTATAAAATACTCATGAAAGAAATTGAAGAAGACACAAAGAAATGGAAAAACATTCCATGCTCATGGATTAGAAGAACAAACATTGTGAAGATGTCAGTGCTACCTAGAGCAATCTACACATTCAATGCAATCCCCATCAAAATACCATCCAGTTTTTTCAAAGAAATAGAACAAATAATCCTAAAATTTGTATGGAACTAGAAGAGACCCCAAATAGCCAGAGGAATATTGAAAAAGAAAAGCAAACCTGGCGGCATCACAATTCCGGACTTCCAGCTCTATTACAAAGCTGTCATCATCAAGACAGTATGGTACTGGCACAAAAACAGACACATAGATCAATGGAACAGAATAGAGAGCCCAGAAATGGACCCTCAACTCTATGGTCAATTCATCTTTGACAAAGCAGGAAAGAATGTCCAATGGCAAAAAGACAGTCTCTTCAACAAATGGTGTTGGGAAAATTGGACAGCCACATGCAGAAGAATGAAACTGGACCATTTCCTTACACCACACACAAAAATAGACTCCAAATGGTTGAAAGACCTAAATGTGAGACAGGAGTCCATCAAAATGCTAAAGGAGAACACTCGCAGCAACCTCTTCAACCTCAGCCGCAGCAACTTCTTCCTAGACACATTGCCAAAGGCAAGGGAAGCAAGGCAAAAGTGAACTAGTGGGACTTCATCAGATTAAAATGCTTTTGCACAGCAAAAGAAACAGTCCTCAAAACCAAAAGACAATGGACAGAATGGAAGAAGATATTTGCAAATAATGTTTTTTAATTACTGATTTCAGTTTCTTTTGTTCCTTCTCAAAACCTCCTATGAATCCCTATTGCCTGTGGGAAAGGATATAGAGATTAAAAGCCTTGTATAATGTCCTTACAGTCTGGTTGGAAATTACAGAAAAACAGAAATGGAAGTAGAAGAAAGTTATGGAAGGGTTTATGATAGAAGTTTGCTCCAAGTAGAAAGTAGCTCTGTGATTGACCAATATAAACTCTTTATCCAGAGAAAACTATTCATTAACCCTCTCTACCCAAAGAAGAGAGTTAATTTCATCACCGCACCTTTCCATAGGACATTTCTCATCTCTGGAAAATTCTCTCTACCCAATTCATTCATTAATTGTTAAATAGTTTCAAACCTTACTTATAACTTAAACTCATAAGCACTTATAATATTCTTAAAACGGACTCAACAAGCCTCTACCTAGCTATCCCTGTGCTAGAGAGCATTGCCCTGTAGAGAACAGCATGTTCTTTTTATAAACATTTTGAATTATCAGCCATGGACTTGTTTACATGGAACCAAAGTTTACTTTTCTCTGTTAGTTTAAGTTGAATCTTACAAGCACTATTAAATACTTTTTCTTATATATAGCAATCATTTAAATATTTGAAAATATTATGGGTTCCCTATATTTTCTCTTTTCTAGGCCAGCTATCAATAACAGATTTAGTTGTTTCCCAAAGGGCATTCTTTCTAGACACATACCTTTTACTGTTATTGTAGGAATTCATTATTTGATCATTAACATTTTTTCCTAAAATAAAAATAGCATCCAGGACATCTGCATTTGGCTATGGCAGATGAACTTGTATTGTCACAACTATTCCAAACATGAGGACTAGGAAAACTTAATAGTTTGCCACTTATTTGAAAACTTTTGTGTGCTATGAAAGCGATAGACTTAAGGTAAAAGATCAAAGAAAGAAAGGAAATAGCACTACTGAGCCTTAGCCAAGAAGCCAAAAACTGAGGGGGGCAAGGAGGGTAAGGGGAAGACTTCTAGGAAATTGGCAAATTGTATAGCACATTAGGCAGCCACGTGGGTCTCATGAGAAAAATTAGAGTTTAGAACTAGCCAGTGAGGAGAGATCTTGGCAAAACCCCCATAAAACCCCCATAGTAAGGACAACATTTAAATACAACAACTTTCAGAAAAACTGAAATGAATAACCTCAATCTTAGTGTATATTCTAGTGATCTGATTCTTCCTTAACTGACTTCCAAGAAGAAAAAACAAATTTAAAAATAATAATAATCCTTAAATAAAAATAACATCAGTAAGACTAAACAGTAAAACTAACTTTAGGTTAGGTTAAACCTAGATTTTCATACCAGATGTCTGACATTTTATAAAAAATCATCAAGCCTACCAGAAGACCAAATGATGGAAAACCAAGAGGAAAAAAATATAAAATAAGAAACAATAATACACATGAGATCAAAGATATTTCTTTACCTAGAAATGGACTTTAAAGTAATTTTGATCAATTTCAGAAAATGTATTACAACGTAAAGAATTTAGGCAGAGAAATGGCATCTACAGAAACAGTCAACTCAAAAATATAGAATTTTGAGTAACTGCAATTAATACATCTTTAGGTGAATACACAGAAGGTGAAAGATTAGTAAGTTGGAAAATAAAAGAATAGAAAATATCTAAACTGAAGGCAAGGGGGATAATAGGACAATTCTGCGAATAATGTTAAAAAATATGAATAAGATGAAAACTTGTGATATGTGTGTAATTGGGTGTCCCAGGAACAAAAGAAAGCAGATGGGTTTGAGGTAGTATTTTAAAGTGTTATTAAGTTCTACAAATCCAAAAAGTATGTACAAAGAAAGCCACACCAACATACATTATGTTCAAAGAAAAAAATTTTTAAGTACCTAGAACAAAATGACATGTTACTTTCAAAGGAGAAACGGTAAGTAAGAAACACACTTCTCAGTGAAATGATGGATCATTTGAATTGAATAGCATCTTTACAGAACTGAAAACAACAAAAAAAAACCTTGCCAATCTAGACTTCTCTGCCTTGACTAAGGATATTCTTCAGAATTGAAGTAAAAAATAAAGATGTTTTCTGACATGTGAAATTTATACATGACTGTTCACAGCAACATTATTCACAATAGCCAAAAAAAGTGGAAACAACCCAAATGTCCATTTAACTGATGAATGGATCGACAAACCATGACATAACCATGCAGTGGAATATTATTCAGTCATAAAAAACAAATCATACAAAGAAATTTTAAAAAATTACACATGTTGCAACTTGGATGAACCTTTTAAGGTTTTTATAATGTTTTTAAACATTATACTAAGTGAAAGAGGGCAGTCGGAAAAGATAGCATATTGTTTGATTCCATTTATACGAAATGTCTGGAATAGGCAGTAGAGAGGAAAAATAGGTTATCGCTTCTCTTTGTTTGGGTGCGTGGGATTCTGGAGTGATTGCTAATGGGCACAAGCTTCTTTTGGGGAGAATAAAAATGTCCTACAATTAGACTGGGTGATAGATGCAAAATTCAGCGACTATATTGCTCAAATGTACATGTTAAGTTTGTGAACTTCACAGTAATTGAACTATATCTCAATATAGCTATTAAACCTAAAAAATAGGGTAGAAGAGACAGGTCAAATTTAAAACAAATAACAAGATGGAAGATTTGAATACAAACACATCAATAATTCTACTAACTATAAATTCACTAAATAATCCAATTAACAAAGATTTTCAGACTGGATAATGAAGACAAGAAATAACTTTTAATATAAGGATTCTTAAAAACATTGAAATTAAAGAGTAGAAAAAGATATAACTTGGAAACACAAATTTAAAGAAAGTCAATAGATATGCTAATATCAAAATAAATATAATTTAAGACATGAGACATTACTTAAGATAAATAGGGTTCAACACAAAGATAAAGACAGCCTTTCTAAATGTGCATGATTCTATTCATTTAGCCTCAAAATATATGAAGCAAAATTTGTAGTACTAAAAAAATAACTTACACTCATCCCTGGATATTTTAGCATGTAATTCTCAATAACTGATAGATCAAGTAGAAAAAAAGTAAGCAAGAATATCAAATATGACATAATTAAACAATGTAACATAATTGACATTTATAAAATACTACATAAATCAACTACAGGAAACACTTTTTTTTCAAATGCACATGGAAAATTTATGAAAAATTATTGAATGCTGCTGTAAAAATGTTTCAGGGAATATTATGAAGTGACATAGAATGTGTTCTTTGACCACAAAAAAAATTATTATAAAAATCAATTACAAAAAGAAAACTGAAAAACCTGTTTATTAATATAAGCAGTAACTTTTAAATACCTCATGAATCAAATAAGAAATCACAGTAAAATATAGTAAATATTTTGGGTTGACTGAATAAAAATACAATGTATTTAAACTTGTGGGATGCAGCTAATACTCTTCATAGAAGAATATTTTTTTGACTCAAAGTATACATTAAAAAAAATGGAAACCTGGAAAACAGTGATTTAATTTCCACCTTAAGAATTTAAGAAAAGAGGGACGCCTGGGTAGCTCAGTCGATCGAACGTCAGACTCTTGATTTTGATTGAGGTCATGATCTCAGGGTTGTGAGATCGAGCCCCACACTTGGCAGGGAGTCTGCTTGGGATTCTCTCTCTCTCTCCCTCTCCCTTTGCCCCTCCCCCCCAATAAATAAATCTTTTAAAAAAAGTTAAGAAAAGAGCAGCAAATTCAACACAAAGTCACTAATGACAGAAATGAAATGTAAAAGAATCAAGAAAGCTACAATATTGTCCTTTGAAAGGTTATTAAAACTGATGATCTGCTGACAAAGTAATTCAGAAAAAAATGAGAAAAATATATATATTTATTTTTGTATTTTCCATATATATATAATATATATATGGAAATGTACAGATCTCACACATTTTTAAATGTTTATAAGAGGATACTATAAACAAATGCATGTTAAAATTTGAAAATTGAAAAGAAATGAACAACCTTTTTGGATAGCATTACTTACAAAGATTAACACAAGAAGCCCTGAAAAATATCTGAAGTTTTAATTCCATTAAGGAAGTAAATCTACAATTTCAACCTTTTCATGAAGTAAACTTCAGATCCAGATGATATTAATCATTTATTCTTCCAGACATTGATAGGAATAAATATTGATAGGAAGAATATTACCTAAACTCTTCCAGAGAATAAAAAAGACAAAGTAATCCCTATGCTGCTTTCTGAGGACAATACAGTTTGATCAAAATCTGACAATGACTCACAGTATAAGAAAGGAAAAGTACCAGGCAATCTCTCTCACAAACAGATATTATCCTCCCAAACAAAAGAATAGCAACCCCAATTCAGGAAAGTACGAAATGGATAATATGTCACATCTAAGATAGATATATTTCAGAAACATAATCCATTAGAAAAGTAGCTCCATACAAATCACCACACTCACTGAATAAAGTAGAAAACAATATTCAATAGATGCAGAAAAGCATTTAATAACTTTCATCACTCATTTATTCTAGAAAACTCTTTGAAAAATAGAAATAGAAAATTTTTCATTCTGTTAAAACGAACCTATGGTAAAAGACCTACAGCAATTTATTATATTTTCAATAATGAAATATTGAAAACTTTCAATCACAGATCAGAAAAAAGATAAGATCCATTAACACAACTTATACTAATTATTATACTGGAAGTCCCTGGTGAGTGAAATTAGGTGAAGGGAGAATTCAAAGAGGTGTAAATATAAGAAAAGAAAAAGTAAAATCATCAATATTCACAATTTTGTTTTAAATGCATAAATGTAGAAAATCTAAAGAAATCTACAAGTAAACTAGAATTATTCATTCTAGTAATTATTCTAGTAATTATTCATTCATGGTAAATTTAGCAAGTTTATTTCACACAAGGGCAATATTTAAATATTCAATTTAATTTACATATATTTTTAAAATATATTTTTTAATGATTTTTAACAACTATAATACTAAAAACAGCATTTTTAAAAGTTTTAATTTAAAAAAAAGTTTTAATTTAGTTAACGTACAGTGTAATATTAGTTTCAGGTGCACAATGTAGTGATTCAATAATTCCGTATATCACCTGGTGTTCATCATGACAGGTACACTCCTTCATCTCCATCACCTGTTTGCCCTTCCCCCCATTTACCTCCCCTCTGGTCACCATCAGTGTGTTCTCTATAGTTTAAAGTCAAAACAGCAGATATAGAGTCTCTATCGTTGAGTCAAAAGAACAAAACATAACAAAAGATGACTTGAGGAACAGTAAAATCAACATTTTATTATTTTGTTGAATCAGTGAACTACCTCCAGTCTACCACGTTTATTGATTGGAACAAACAATGTTATAAAGATATTCTCCCAAATGTACCTCAATTCAAAGCAGTCATAATCAAATGCCTGTCAACTTGTGTGTGTGGTATGTGTGAAAATTGACAAAATGATTAAATTTTACTTAGAAAACATTAAGTCTAAGAGAAGTCAAAAAATGCTTGAAGAGAAGAAAATGGATACTTGCAATACTGAATGTCAACATTCACTCTAAAACTACAATTAAAGTGGTGTGGTATTGGTACAGGGCGGGACAAAGCAATGGAACAGAAGGGAATTCGGAAACCAACACTAATAAGGATACATATGTATAGACACTGCACATAGTACAAAAATGTCACTCTTGGGTGATTAAAGGTCAGTCTTTTGAATGAATTGTGCAATTGTGAATTGTTAATGTGCTGTCCATGATGGAACACATTCATCTTTTCCCAGTATTTCACCCTACACAGAAAAGTCAGTTCTAGGTGAACTGCAGATTTAATGTTAAGGGTAAATGAGTTAATCTTCTGGAAGATAGAAGAGGAAAACACAGTCAGTTCTTCAAGGTAGGCACATATTTCATATGCTGGATGCAGGAAACAGTGAATAGCAGTACAGTATTCAGATAAAGAACTTTAGGTTTGGAGCCAGACTGAGGTGGTTCAAATGCTACCTATGCTACCTCTTCACCATAGGACACTGTAATGAGTAACTTAACCTCCCCATGCCTAGGTTACTTTATCTGTAAAAAGGAGATAAATAACGGTACCTACTTCACACTTTTGTTGTGAAGATTAAATAGTCTAATACCTCTACATCAGTCAGAGTACAACTGTGCACCATGACGGTTCTGCCTTACAAGCCCCAAATACTCAATACATGCTGGGTGGTTGCCATTGTGTGGACTCATTGGAATAAACCCAAAGCTGCTGAAACCAAGAGATTCAATGATAAAGTGTTTTAAAAAACATAAAATTGAATTCTCTTTCATACATTTTTTCCAAAGTGAGTGGTTCCATCTGGTGAGAGTATTCAGGGACCGAGGTTCTCTTCACCATATTGCTCTGCCACCTAGCCTGCCTTCTTTTTGTCAGCAGGGTCAAACAAAGTCACAGACATGGCCATGCTCCTCCAGCTGGCTGGAGGACAAGAATGCACAGAGGACTGCATGCCTGGAAGCTCATCATTGGAAGGTTCATACCACTTCCATTCATGTTCCATTGGTCAGAAAATGTAGTTACATCACCACATCTAGCTCTGGAGGATTCTGATAAATATTTATTATTCTCTAATTGTGGAAGAAGGGGAGAGGGAATTCTGGTGGACTAAAGCAGCCTGGATCCTACATGGTATCTGCAGTAGGAGGTTGTTGCCCTGTGTGGTTATAATAAGTAGCATCCATAGGATAAGAAAATGTCTCTCTACATGAGTATTTCCCAGATCACTAATATTAAGAATGCTACATATAAATAAAAGGGATATAGGAGAGATACAGCCGAAGGTCAAATGCAATTTTAATCAATCTGTATACAATAGGATACTAAACATTAAAAAAAAAAAAGCTTTGCCGTATAGAAAGAACTTAACAGGTATTTAAATAACAATTTAAACACAATTTCCTCAAATTGATGTAACATGAAACCTTTCTCCAAAATTTATTAATAAGCTCCAAAATTGGGATTTCATAAGTATACTTTGGGAAATACTACTTTAGTTATTACATTGCTCCCAATTCCCAATCTTTTTTTTTAAGTTTTCAGCTTATTTAGGTATACTTTATTTTTTAAATACAGATTTTTTAATTTAAATACAGATTTTTTAAATACAGATTTTTTAATTTATTTAATTTTTTAAATACAGATTTTTTAAATACAGATTTTTTAATTTATTGAAATATATTTGACATATAACATTGTGTAAACTTAAGGTGTACATGTTAATTTGATGAATTTATAAATTAGAAAATATGATTGCCATTATATACATAGTATTAAAAATACACATATTTAATGTATATATCTTGATGAATTTGGACATATGCATACGCCGATTCCGTCACCAGAATCAAGGTAGTAAGTGTATCTGTCACCTCTATCACCTTCAAAAGATTTCTTGTGTCCCCTTGCTTTTTTTTTTTTTTCCCCTTTTGGTAGTGGTGAGGACACTTCATATGAGATTCACCCTCTTAAGTTTGTAAATATGTAACGTTGTACTATTAACTCTAGTACTGTGTTGTACAGCAGATCTCTAGAACTTATTAATGTCCTAAAACTGTAACTTTATACTCATTGAACAACTACTCCCCTACCCTACATTCTAGAATTCTACCCCTGACAGCAGGAACCTCCCTGATGTCAGATCCTCAAGTTCTAGAACCTGCTGCTGAGGGATTTTGCTTGATTACATCTCACCCGTTATCAGAGCCAGAGCATATTTATTTCTGACATGTTACCAGAGAAAGTTGTTTTCAGTAGTTTTTGAGCCTCTTTTAAATGACTGGCAACCTCCCTCCTTTACAGGACAGGTTCTGCTGTTATCATGATGTCATTTTGGTGAACCCAGTTTAGTTTGGCAGTTGAGGAACCCGTGATGTTTGCGAGTTTCTTCTGTCAGTGAGCCTTCTCCATCTTAATCTCTTCTATGCTGACTGGGCTCCCATGAGTAAAAATCTAAAACTCATGCAATTTACCACAAACAGTTTTACTTTTCCCTCCAGTCTAAGTGCTCTTGATGAAAATTTGCTTTTTACAGGGCACAAGGTTTCTATAGATTTTTAAAATTTAACATAAAATATATAACCTACTTCTAAGAAGTTTTATAAAACCATAGCATATGTCTACACCTGTATTCAGACACTATCCTCATATCAGCTCATATTTAATAAGAATGTATCTAAAATAACATAATCAATGGAAAGACATTTTATAATTTTTAAATTTGTTTTTGTTTTGAGAGTATAAAATCTGCAAATTGAGACTTTTGGTAAAATTACCTCATTATAATATTTTAGTAGATAAAAATAAACAGGAATGTTAAATATTAAGGCACATTGCTGTTTTGCTATTTCATATTCAAGTACAATACCATGTAGACCATTAATTTCCTCTGCCCTGAAAATATAGTGTTCTATTTTTTTTTACTTTTAGGAAACATCTTAGTATCCACAGCTGAGGTAATTAATTGATGTTAAAAATATCTGATCTAAGTTGTATTGGTGTTTAAAAAACTAAACTCTTCTTTTAAATTCAAAATTAATAAAGATAGAGGACCACAAATAGAAACTAGTGCAGGGCTGTGAACGGGGAGCTGGGGTAGGGTATTTCCCATTTCTGATTTTCTGAAGTTATATTTGGAATTCAAATATGTACAGTGACCTCAAAAAGATCAAGAGCATTATGACAATGGTGAGTGGGGGAGAAGTCTGATGTAATGGTTCTTTCCCTGCAATGCTAAAAATTAATTTAAGTGTAGCCATTGAAAATCGTGGAGTTTGTAGTAAAGAAGTAAAACTGCCAAGGAAGTTCCCATAGAAGAGGTGAAGAGCAGGTCTAGGTCCAAAGGCAAAGCACAGGGGCCTAGTAATAATCTACTGAAAGAGAACCCGCCCACGAATAGCGGCATTTGCTTCATCTCAAACAGCAACTGTTTCTTTTGTAAGCGGCACACTTTCCCGAGCAGAGCAACCTTTGAATATAAATTTATATAACTGGTGACATAACATGAAATCTTGTACCCCAAAGACAAACTTTTATGATCACGCCCGTGTGCATTCCTATTTTAAATTTTCCAGGGGGACTATTTTAAAACCTGTACCCTCTCTTTCCTAAATATAAGAATTATTCGTGCTCTCCTGAAATTCATTAAGAGTGGAAAAGCTGAGCTCTTGAAAAGCGAACACTAGTGGTAATTAATCAGTTTTGCAAAGCAATTAATTGATCTTGAACAAATGGATACACTGGGCAGATTTAGAGCTTTCAACCCCATTAGTGATCATTGGGTGTCCAGATTTGGGATTTGCTAGAGAAGCAGATTCGGTTGCTTCCTTTTTTTTTTTTTATTAACATATAAGGTATTATTTGTTTCACGGGTACAGGTCTGTGATTCATCAGTCTTACACAGTTCACAGCGCCCACTGTAGTAGCATACCCTCCCCAATGCCCATCATCCAGCCGCCCCATCGCTCCCACACCCTCCCCTCCAGCAACCCTCAGTTTGTTTCCTGAGATTAAGAGTCTCTTATGGTTTGTCTCCTTCTCTGGTTTCGTCTTGTTTCATTTTTCCCTCCCTTCCCCTATGATCCTCTGCCTTCTTTCTCAGATTCCTCATATCAGTGAGATCATGTGATAATTGTCTTTCCCTGACGGAATTATTTCGCTTAGCATAATACCCTCTAGTTTGATCCACGTCATTGCAAATGGCAAGATTTCATTTTTTGATGGCTGCATAATATTCCATTGTGTGAGTGTGTGTCTGTGTGTGTGTGTGTGTGTGTGTGTGTGTGTATACCACATCTTCTTTATCCATTCATCTGTTGATGCACATCTTGGCTCTTTCCATAGTTTGGCTATTGTGGACATTGCTGCTATAAACATTGGGGTGCAGTGCCCCTTCGAATCACTACATTTGTATCTTTGCATAAATACCCAGTAGTGTAATTTCTGGGACATAGGGTAGCTCTATTTTCAACTTTTTGAAGAACCTCCATACTGTTTTCCAGAGTGGCTGCACCAGCTTGCATTCCCACCAACAGTGTAGGAGGGTTCCCCTTTCTCCACATCCCAGCCAACATCTCTTGTTTCCTGACTTGTTAATTTTACCCATTGTGACAGGTGTGAGGTGGTATCTCATTGAGGTTTTGACTTGTATTTCCCTGATGCCGAGCGATGTTGAGCACTTTTTCATGTGTCTGTTGGCCATTTGGATGTCTTCTTGGCAGAAATGTCTGTTCATGTCTTCTGCCCATTTCTTGATTGGATTATTTGTTCTCTGAGTGTTGAGTTTGATAAGTTCTTTATAGATTTTGGATACTAGCCTTTTATATGATAATGTCATTTGCAAATATCTTCTCCCATTCTGTTGGTTGTCTTTTGGGTTTGTTGACTGTTTCCTTTGCTGTGCAAAAACTTTTTATCCTGATGAAGTCCCACTAATTCATTTTTGCCCTTGCTTCCCTTGCCATTGGCAATGTGTCTAGAGAGAAATTGCTGCAGCTGGGGTCGAAGAGGTTGCTGCCTGTGGTCTCCTCAAGGATTTTATAGATTCCTGTCTCACACTTGGGTCTTTCATCCATTTTGAGTCTATTTTTGTGCGTGGTATAAGGAAATGGTCCAGTTTCATTCTTCTGCTTGTGGCTGTCCAATTTTCCCAGCACCAATTGTTGAAGACACTGTCTTTTTTACATTGGACATTCCTTCCTGCTGTGTCGAAGATTAGTTGACCACAGAGTTGAGGGTCATTTCTGGGCTCTCTATTCTCTTCCATTGATCTGTGTTTCTGTTTTTGTGCCAGTACCATACTGTCTTGGTGATGACAGCTTTGTAATACAGCTGGAAGTCCGGAATTGTGATGCCGCCAGCTTTGCTTTTCTTTTTCAACATTCCTCTGGCTATTCGGGGTCTTTTCTGGTTCCATACAAATTTGAGGATTATTTGTTCCATTTCTTTGAAAAAAGTGGATGGTATTTTGATGGGGATTGCATTGAACATGTAGATTGCTCTAGGTAGCACTGACATCTTCACAATGTTTGTTCTTCCAATCCATGAGCATGGAACGTTTTTCCATTTCTTTGTGTCTTCCTCAATTTCTTTCATGAGTATTCTATAGTTTTCTAAGTACAGATTCTTTGCCTCTTTGTTTAGACTTATTCCTAGGTATCTTATGGTTTTGGGTGCAATTGTAAATGGGATCGACTCCTTAATTTCTCTTTCTTCTGTCTTGTTGTTGGTGTATAGGAATGCCACTGATTTCTGTGCATTGATTTTATATCCTGCCACATTACTGAATTCCTGTATGAGATCTAGCAGTTCTGGGGTGGAGTCTTTTGGGTTTTCCACATAAAGTATCATATCATCTGCAAAGAGTGAGAGTTTGACTTCTTTGCCGATTCGGATGCTTTTATTTCTTTTTGTTGTCTGATTGCTGTGGCTAGGACTTCTAGTACTATGTTGAATAGCAGTGGTGAGAGTGGCCATCCCTGCCGTGTTTCTGACCTTAGGGGGAAAGCTCTCAGTTTTTCCCATTGAGGATGATACTCACTGTGGGTTTTTTATCGATGGCCTTTATGATATTGCAGTTTGTACCTTCTATCCCTATACTGTGAAGAGTTCTAATCACGAAAGGGTGCTGTACTTTGTCAAAGGCTTTTTCTACATCTATTGAGAGGATCATATGGTTCTTGTTCTTTCTTTTATTAATGTATTGTATCACATTCATTGATTTGTGGATGTTGAACAACCTTGCAGCCCAAGAATAAATCCTACTTGGTCGTGGTGAATAATCCTTTAATGTACTGTTGGAGCCTATTGGCGAGAGTTTTGGTGAGAATTTTTGCATCCATGTCCATCAGGGATATTCATCTGTAAGTCTCCTTTTTGATGGGGTCTTTGGGTTCAAGGTAATGTGGGCCTCATAAAATGAGTTTGAAAGTTTTCCTTCCGTTTGTATTTTTTTTGGAACAGTATCAGAAGAATAGGTATTAATTCTTCTTTAAATGTTTGGTAGAATTCCCCTGGGAAGCCATGTGGCCCTGGACTCTTGTTTGTTGGGAGATTTTTGGTTACTGCTTCAATTTCCTTACTGGTTATGGGTTTGTTCAGGTTTTCTATTTTTTCCTTGTTCGGTTTTGGTAGTTTATACTTCTCTAGGAATGCATCCATTTCTTCCAGATTGTCAAATTTGGTGGCATATAGTTGCTCTTAATATGTTCTTATAATTGTTCGTATTTCTTTGGTGTTGGTTGTGATCTCTCCTCTTTCATTCATGATTTTGTTGAATTGCGTCATTTCTCTTTTCTTTTGGATAAGTCTGGCCAGGGGTTTATCAATCTTGTTAATTCTTTCAAGGAACCACCTCCTAGTTTCATTGATCTGTTCTACTGTTCTTTTGGATTCTCTTTCATTGATTTCTGCTCTGATGTTTATTATATCTCTTCTTCTGCTGGGTTTAGGCTTTATGTGCTGTTTTTTCTCCAGCTCCTTTAGGTGTAGGGTTAGGTTGTGTATTTGAGACCTTTTGTGTTTCTTGAGAAAGGCTTGTATTGCTATATACTTTTCTCTTAGGACTACCTCTGCTGCATCCCAAAGATTTTGAACAGTTGTGTTTTCATTTTCATTGGTTCCCATGAATTTTTTAATTCTTTAGTTTCCTGGTTGACCTATTCATTGTTTAGTAGGATACTCTTTAGCCTCTATATATTTGAATTCTTTCCGACTTTCTTCTTGTGATTTAGTTCTAATTTCAAAGCACTGTGGTCTGAAAATATTCAGGGAATGATCCCAATCTTTTGGTGCCAGTTGAGACCTGATTTGTGACCTAGGATGTGATCTATTCTGGAGAATGTTCCATGGGCACTAGAGAAGAATGTGTATTCTGTTGCTTTGTGATGGAATGTTTTCAATATATCTGTGAAGTCCATCTGTTCCAGTGTGTCATTCAAAGCCTTTATTTCCTTGTTGATCTTTTGCTTAGATGATCTGTCCATTTCAGTCAGGGGGGTGTTAAAATCCCCTACTATTATTGTATTGTTGGCCATGTGTTTCTTTGATTTTGTTATTAATTGCCTTATATAATTGGCTGCTCCCATGTTAGGAGCATAGGTATTTACAATTGTTAGATCTTCTTGTTGGATAGACCCTTTAAGTAGGATATAGTGTCCTTCCTCATCTCTTATTACAGTCTTTGGTTTAAAATCTAATTTGTCTGATCTAAGGATTGCCACCCCAGCTTTCTTTTGGTGTCCATTAGCATGGTAAATGGTTTTCCACCCCCTCACTTTCAATCTGGAGATGTCTTTGGGTCTACAATGAGTCTCTTGCAGACAGCATGTGGATGGGTCTTGTTTTTTTATCCAGTCTGATACCCTGTATCTTTTGATTGGGGCATTGAGCCCATTTACATTCAGGGTAACTATTGAAAGGTATGAATTTAGTGCCATTGTATTGTCTGTAAGGTGACTGTTACTGTATATTGTCTGTATTCCTTTCTGGTCTGTGTTACTTTTAGGTTCTCTCTTTGCTTAGAGGACCCCTTTCAATATTTCTTGGAGGGCTGGTTTGGTGTTCACAAGTTCTTTTAGTTTTTGTTCATCCTGGAAGCTTTTTATCTCTCCTTCTATTTTTAATGACAGCCTCCCTGGATATAATATTCTTGGCTGCATATTTTTCTTGTTCAGTGCCCTGAATATATCACGCCAGTCCTTTCTGGCCTGCCAGGTCTCTGTGGCTAGGTCTGCTGCCAATCTAATATTTCTACCATTGAGGTTACAGACCTCTTGTCCCGAGCTGCTTTCAGGATTTTCTCTTTGTCACCGAGCCTTGTAAGTTTTACTATTAGATGTCAGGGTTTTGACCTATTTTTATTGATTTTGAGAGGGGTTCTCTGTGCCTCCTGGATTTTGATGCCTGTTTCCCTCCCCAAATTAGGGAAGTTCTCTGCTATAATTTGCTGCAGTATACTTTCTGCCCCTCCCTCTCTATCTTCTTCTTTTGGGATTCCAATTATTCTAATATTGTTTTGTCTTATGGTATTACTTATCTCTTGAATTCTACCTTCCTGATCCAGTAGTTCTTTATCTCTCTTTTTCTCAGCTTCTTTATTCTCCATCACTAATTCTTTCTTCTGCCTCATTTATCCTAGCAGTTAGAGTCTCCATTTTATATTGCACCTCATAAGTAGCCTTTTTGAATTCAACTTGGTTAGATTTTAGTTCTTTTATTCTCCAACAAGGGATCCTCTAGTGTCTTCTATGCTTTTTTCATGCCCAGCTGGTTTCTTTATAATCGTCATTTTGAACTCTAGTTCCGACATCTTACTAATGTCCGTATTGATTAGGTCCCTGGCAGTTGGTACTGCCTCTTGTTCTTTTTTTTTTGAGATTTTTTCATCTTGTCATTTTGATCAGAGAAGAATAGACGAATGAGAGAACAAAATGCTAACAGGATAACAATGACCCCAGAAAAATATATACTAAAGAAAGTAGAAGAGACCTGAAACCAGGGAAAAAGAAAGTAAAAAAAAAAAAAGTATGAACAAACTGGTGAATAGAACAGAGCCACACAGTAGATTTGGGTGTATTTTGGTCTGTTAGAAGAAACTGCCTCCCAAAATTTTAAAGAAAGAACATCTTATATATGTATATATACAAAAATAAGGGTAAATATGAAGGGATGGAATATGACTGTAAAGATGAAAATTAAAAAAGATTTTTAAAAAGGAATTGATAAGAACTTGGTTGAAAAAAGATGAAAAATTTTTAAAAAGAAAAAAAAGGAGAGAAGGTGATCAGGTGGGAGACTAGAACAAAGCCATACACTAGATTTAGGGTATATTTTGGTCTGTTAGAAGAAACTGTATCTCACAATTTTAAAGAAAGACAAACATATATATATAAAAATAAGTTTAAATACAATGAAGTGATAGAATATTAGTATAAACATGAAAATTATAGATTTTAAAAAAGGAATCGATAAGATGTTGGTTGAAAAAGGAAAGAAGAAAAATTAAAATAATAGAAAAAGTTAAAATAAAATTAAAAAAATTAACTTTGAAGGACTAAAGCATCATGGTTGAAAAAGCCATGAATTTGTGTGCTGCATTCCCCTAGCACTGGTGTTCTGCCGTTCTCATTGATCGGTAAACTTGGTCTTGGCTTGCTGGCTGTTCGTGCTGATCTTCTGGGGGAGGGGCCTGTTGCCGTGGTTCCCAAACGTCTTTGCCGGAGGCGGAATTGCCCCGCCCTTGTCGGTCCGGGCTAAGCAAGCTGCTCGGGTTTGCTCTCAGGAGCTTTTGTTCCCTGCAAGCTCTCGGTACAGCCTTGGAGGATGAGAGTGAAAATGGTGGCCTCCCAATCTCCACCCGGAGGAGCCGAGAACTCGGGGCCCCGCTCCTCAGTGCGCCCCCAGAGAAAAGCAGTCACTCCCGTGTCCCCGGTCTCCGGCCGCACTCCGTGCTCACCCGGCCTGTGACCGAGCGTTTCTGTCTCTGGCACCCAACCCTGTGTGGAGTCTCCAAACCCAGCAGATCCCTGCGGTGCGCTCCCGCGCCGCTCCTCCCGGGGGAGGAAGGGGAGTCTCCCCGGCTCTGCCCCTTGTGGGGTCCCTGCTGGAGGAGCAGTGGCCCGACTGGGCCGCGGATCACAGTTTATGGCCACCCCGAGCTGAGAGCCCGCGCCTCGGCTCCGTCTCTGCAGCCGGCTTCCCCGCTCCAATCCCTGGGAGCTCTGCCGCACTCAGGCTCCCCCGGTCTTTCTGTGACCCCGAGGGTCCTGAGACCACACTGTCCCGCGAGGGTTCCACCCCCCGCTTAGCCACTGGAGCGACATCCCTCAGCGGAGCTGACTTCTAAAAGGTCCGCTTTTGTGCTCCGCGGCTCTAGCACTTGCCAGAAGCGGCCGACGGAGGCCCCTCCCCCGCCGTCTATCCTCCCGAATATCGCCTCGGATTCACTGCTCCGCACGTCCTACCTTCCAGTAAGTGGTCGCCTCTCTGTTCAGAGAGTTGCTCCCACTCTCCTGTTCGATCTCCTGTTGAGCTCGTAGGTGTTCAGAATGGTTTGATCCCTATTCAGCTGAATTCCTGGGACCAGACGAAATTTAGGTCTCCTACTCCTCTGCCATCTTGCCCCCCGCTTCTTTAATAGCTTTGAGGTTTCTAAAACTTAAGGAACAACTTGGGTGATCAGCACAAATTTTTCATAAACTTTCATCTTCCATTATGGTTTGGAGACTTGAGGATATACCACTTTGGGATAGGAACTCTTCAAATAGAAAATATGTCAGAGTTCACTTCTGACTACTTTTTTTTACCTCACTGCTCTTTGGTGTGTGACATCCCTCTCCTGGAAACTCAAGGAAAATTTATGAGGTAGAATGCATACAAAAAGGGAAAATAATTACTGTAACAACCTAGTTGTACTAGGACATAAGTACCCTACAGTTAGATTTCACATATATCTCTGTGTGTTTTTGAAATTATGTATTAATCAATCTTTTTTTTCAATTTTTTAAGTGTTACTTACTTTTTAAGTGATGTTTACAAAACTACTAGCCAAATAAATGATTTCCTAAGAGGCAAGTCTGCCAACAAATTAGGTAAACTAATTATCATACTTAAATATAATGACAAATACTGCACCAAAAGGCTTTCTCTGAATCTAAAAAGATTGTTGTAGGAATATTTAGTTAACAAAAGGAAAAAAATCACTTGTTAATGCTTTCCTTAACTGATAAAAATCCAAATACATTAAAATGACAGATTTCTTGTTTGTATTGTTTTTAATAAAAGAAGCTATAACTCATTCATTTAAACAATCTCTAAAATCGTATAGTGATTATTTCACACGCCTATGGCACATCAGCTCTGGAAGGCTCAGGTCACAAAATGGAATACTCTTTAAGACACAAAAATCACATATATGTAAAATATAACAATGCATATGCATCTATTAAAAGTTCTTGACCTACAAAAATGTATGTAACTCAGGAGAAAGCTGAGTCATTGATGCCTTGCATAATCTATTTTGGGAGACGACACTGTACATTATGCTGCAGCAACAAAATGTATAATTTCTATATCAATCACTTCCATATTCAAAAGGATATACATTTACCTTCTCTGCAGCTGTTTATTTTGAATAATCACTGTGGGCGTTGAAGCAACACTCCCAGGGACACACATGAATATATTTCCCACAAAATGGAAGCATCATTTGATCCTTATTTAAAAACAATTAAGTGACTATGAGACAGTGTAAGAAAGCAAACAATCTAGGGGCCTGCCTTTGAGCTATGGGATCTTGGGCAAGAATATAAGCTTCTTGCACCACAATGCCCTTATTTATAAAAATGGAATGACAGTATCTATCTCACTGAACACTGAACATTTATGAGGATTAGGTAAGATGTTGTGAACCTGTCTTTTAATTTTAAAAATATTACATAAGGTAATACCAATAATTGTTACAGTTATGTTTAAAATAACACCAATCTCCCTTCAAACCCTGGAGTCACGAATTACAAAATATAGTATTCTTTGATGATGAGAACAATGGCACTGAGCCAATTGTGTCAAATATTACTCAAATTTGGGGTGGGAATTATCCTGGCCATTCATACTGATTCTTGAGACTTCTATGGCCACCACCTGTTAGGGAGACACTGCTGAAGATGAGATCAAAATCTTATTTTAAAACGTGGAGGTACAACACGAGTACAATGCAACTTCCTGCCAGATGTCTTATGTCACAAGTACTCACTAGGAATGAGGGAAGCCTTGAGGCTTCAGACAGAGATATTTGTGCAGACATAGATGATCCTAAAAGCTGTGAATTCCAGAAGTCTCCTAGAACCCACTTTTCCAGCAGAAGCAACCCCTCCCTACCCTGAAGTAATTAACCTTTGTTATAAAACTTGGTGGTGAATTCACCCGGGGCATTTTCCTCCTACGATGTGTCGAGTCTCTTCAGGATTACCTTCAGTGAGAATAAGATCCAGTGCGGCCGGGACAGAAAGGTATGAGCTGTGCGTGGAAAGGAATGGTAGATCCGTACAGGCATTTCAAGACCTTACCATATTTGTGTGAAAGAAGGATCCAGTACTCTTATCATTAACAATGGGCACTGTGTATGTTGTGTCCCAGATTGTAAGTTACTCATAATATTGTCCATAAGCAAAATAATTCAGAATGATGCAAATGTCAGTTTTCTTCCATGCTTAAAGTCATGCACTACTCACTCCAGTGTTTCATAAAGTTTCAAAGCACTTAATGAGAAGTGTTTAGAAACCTAGTTTGAGATTTATTACTAGTAGTGAAAGGCAAAAAGCCATATACCATTAGAGAAACACTTTTTTTTTCCCCTGCTGGAGCGAAAATGACTGAAAGAATAGATTGAAACCATAATGCCTTCCTCCCTCAGCCGAGAATGGCAGAAATCTCATAGAAAATATTACTAAAGGCGTGAAAAACAAGTATTAGAAAAAAACATGCAATGTGAAATTTTGATATAGAATTGGATGAACATAGAGGAATTTGTAACACCTCTTTGCTTGTTGTATTTACTAGACTTTGACTCAGCAATGAGAGGAGGAACAAATTCCGTGTGCTTGTGCACCTGCCGAGTGCGTCAGAGCAAATGACACAGTGCACGGAGCACTCACCCTGGTTTCCAAGCGGCTCTTACTGAGAGCGACACGCAGAGGCAGGGCAGTGGCAAGCGCACGGCTCCCGTGTTGCCCATTTCAGCCTGTGGTGATGAAATGAAGTCTAGCCAAGCTGGTGTCAGATTGTCTTTGGACTGTGGAGCTTCTACACCCATGGTGACGGGGCGCCAGGCCCTCCTCTGGCAATACCCAGGGGCGGGTAGCCAGCACAGATGTGTTGCTGTAGAATGAAGCAGACCAGCGAGGTCTCGGGCTATTTGCGGGGTCGTTGTTCTCAGGGATGCCTCTGTCCCCTCTGGTAGGTATGATTAGAGGCTGTGTTCCAAGCCTTCTGGATGAATCTGTGCAATATAGTGAGCCCTTGTTTTCAGGCCCCAATTCCCCGCTTCATCATTCTGTTAGGACTGAGTATCTCAGGCATTGGTTGTAACCAGTTTCAATGAAGATAGTTTTAGTTTATAAAGGATCCTAATAAAGAAGAGGCTGACTCTTTCGATGGGAAGGCGTCAATCTTAGACAAGTTAACCTCTCAGAGAAACAAAGTTTTATGGGGAAAATATTTACTCAAGAGTAAATTACCACCTTAGTTTAAGGAAAAATGTTTTATGATAAAATTTTTATTTTCTCCATTGATGGCTTAGCTCCTTTTAACTGAATTAAAAATGGTCAGGGGCACCTGGATGGCTCAGTCTGTTGAGCACTGGACTCTTGATTGTGGCTCAGGTCATGATCTCAGGGTCCTGGGATGGAGCCCCTGTTGTTAGCTCTCTGCTCAGCAGGGAGTCTGCTTCTCCCTCTCCCTCTGCCCCCCTCACTTGTGCTCCCTCTCAAATAAATAAAGTCTTTCCAAAAAGTGTCCAAAGTGAGAAACTTTGCACCTATAGACATTTTTCATTTCAACCTCTGCAGCAATCCCTTAAAAATGAATGATTTAGTTACTGTGTTGTCTGTAAAGACATTCTGACTTTTTAAAAAATACAATTTAACACACAGGAGAATTATAACAAATATTTGTGATGACATAAATACTGATGATAAGATTTGCTGGTTATCTGTGGTAAATAGTTACAGGTGGTGGTGAAATATTTGCCCTCTTCAAAAATTATTCAAGATATTTTAGCTTTTTTCATGATAATCAGGGATTGCAAATAGTTTGGTACTTGGTTGTTTCAGAAAATTGAACAATTACATAAATATTTGTTTAAATAAATATTGCTTTTAAAAATATATTTGAAGAGGCAGAGCAAGATGGCGGAGGAGCAGGAGACCTGGATTTCGTCTGGTCTCAGGAATTCAGCTGAATAGGGATCAAACCATTCTGAACACCTACGAACTCAACAGGAGATCGAAGAGGAGAGTAGCAACAACTCTCTGAACAGAGAAGCGACCACTTTCTGGAAGGTAGGATGTGCGGAGAAGTGAATCCGAGGCGATATTCGGGAGGATAGACGGCGGGGGAGGGGGCCTCCGTCGGCCGCTTCTGGAAAGTGCTAGAGCCGCGGAGCACAAAATCGGGCCTTTTAGAAGTCGGCTCCGCTGAGGGACATCGCTCCAGTGGCTAAGCAGGGGGTGGAAACCTCGTGGGACAGTGTGGTCTCAGGACCCTCGGGGTCACAGAAAGACCGGGGGAGCCGGAGTGCGGCAGAGCTCCCAGGCATCGGAGCGGGGAAGCCGGCTGCAGAGACGGAGCCGAGGCGCGGGCTCTCAGCTCGGGGTGGCCATAAACTGTGATCCGCAGCCCAGTCGGGCCACTGCTCCTCCAGCAGGGACCCCACAAGCGGCAGAGCCGGGGAGACTCCCCTTCCTCCCCCGGGAGGAGCGGCGCGGGAGCGCACCGCAGGGATCTGCTGGGTTTGGAGACTCCACACGGGGTCGGGGGCCAGAGATAGAAATGCTCGGTCACAGGCCGGGTGAGCACGGAGTGCGGCCGGAGACCGGGGACACGGGAGTGACTGCTTTTCTCTGGGGGTGCACTGAGGAGCGGGGCCCTGAGTTCTCAGCTCCTCCGGGCGGAGATTGGGAAGCCACCATTTTTGCCCTGGTCCTCCAAGCCTGTACCGAGAGCTTGCAGGGAACAAAAGCTCCTGAGAGCAAACCCGAGCAGCTTGCTTAGCCCAGACCGACAAGGACAGGGCAATTCAGCCTCCGGCAAAGACATTTGGGAACCACGGCAACAGGCCCCTCCCCCAGAAGATCAGCACGAACAGCCAGCAAGCCAAGACCAAGTTTACCGATCAAGGAGAACGGGAGAACTCCAGCGCTAGGGGAATACTGCACATAGAATTCATGGCTTTTTTTTTACCATGATTCATTAGTTCATCAAAGTTAATTTTTGTTAACTGTTTTTTTTTATTTTTCTTTTTCCCTTTTTCAACCAACATCTTATCAATCCTTTTTAAAAAAAAAAAACATTTTTTATTTTTCATTTTTAAAGTCATATTTTATCCCTTCATAGTAGTTACCCTTATCTTTGGCATATATATATAAGTTGTTCTCTCTTTAAAATTTTGAGATACAGTTTCTTCTAACAGATCAAAATATACCCTAAATCACTAGTGTATGGCTTTGTTCTAGTCTCCTGCCTGATCACATTCTCTCCCTTTTTCCTATTTTTTTCTTAAATCTTCTTTCATTTTTCAAACAACTTCTTATCAAGTCCTTTTATAAAATCTTTTATAATTTTAATCTTTACAGTCATCTTCCATCCTTTCATTGTATCAACCCTTATTTTGTACATGTATGTCTTTCTTCCTTTAAAATTTTAGGAGGCACTTTTTTCTAACAGACCAAAATACGCCCAAAATCTAGTGTGTGGCACTGATCTATGCACTAGCCTGATCATATTTGATCATATTCTGCTTTTTTTGTATTGTTCTGTTTTTGTTTTTATCTTTTTTCTTTTTTTTTTTCTCTTTCTTTTTTCTTTCTTTCCCTTTCTTTTCCCCTGGTTTCAGGTCTTTTCTGATTTGTATACAGTATATTTGCTGGGGACGTTGTAAACCTGTTAGCATTGTGTTCTCTCATTCATCTATTCTCCTCTGGACAAAATGACAAGACGAAAAAAATCACCTCAGCAAAAAGAACAAGAGGTAGTACCGTCAGCCAGGGACCTACTCAATACGGACATTAGTATGATGTCAGACCTAGAGTTCAGAATCATGACTTTAAAGATACTAGCTGGGCTTGAAAAAAGCATGGAAGTTATTAGAGAAACGCTTTCTGGAAAAATAAAAGAACTAAAATCTAACCAAGTCGAAATCAAAAAGGCTATTGATGAAGTGCAATCAAAAATGGGGACACTAAATGCTAGGATAAGTGAGGCAGAAGAGAGAATCAGTGATATAGAAGACCAAATGATGGAAAATAAAGAGGCTGAGAAAAAGAGAGACAAACAACTACAGGATCATGAGGGCAGAATTCGAGAGATAAGTGATAGGATAAGACGAAACAACATTAGAATAATTGGGATCCCAGAAGAAGAGAGGGGGGGGCAGAAGGTATATTGGAGCAAATAATAGCAGAGAACTTCCCTAATGTGAGGAAGGAAACAGGCATCAAAATCCAGGAGGCACAGAGAACCCCTCTCAAAATCAATAATAACAGGTCAACATCCCGACATCTAATAGTAAAACTTACGAGTCTCAGAGACAAAGAGGAAATCCTGAAAGCAGCTCGGGAGAAGAGATATGTAACCTACAATGGTAGAAACATTAGATTGGCAACAAACCTATCCACAGAGACCTGGCAGGACAGAAAGGACTGGCAAGATATCTTCAGAGCACTAAACGAGAAAAATATGCAACCAAGAATACTATATCCAGCTAGGCTGTCATTGAAAATAGAAGGAGAGATAAAAAGCTTCCAGAACAAACAAAAACTAAAGGAATTTGCAAACACGAAACCAGCCCTCCAAGAAATATTGAAAGGGGTCCTCTAAGCAAAGAGAAAGCCTAAAAGCAGCATAGATCAGAAAGGAACACAGACAACATACAGTTAACAGTCACCTTACAGGCAATACAATGGCACTAAATTCATACCTTTCAATAGTTACCCTGAATGTAAATGGGCTCAATGCCCCAATCAAAAGACACAGGCTATCAGATTGGATTAAAAAACAAGACCCATCAATATGCTGTTTGCAAGAGACTCATTTTAGACCCAAAGACACCCCCAGATTGAAAGTGAGGAGGTGGAAAATCATTTACCATGCTAATGGACACCAAAAGAAAGCTGGGGTGGCAATCCTTATATCAGACAAACTAGATTTTAAAACAAAGACTGTAATAAGAGATGAGGAAGGACACTATATCCTACTTAAAAGGTATATCCAACAAGAAGATCTAACAATTGTAAATATCTAGGCCCCGAACATGGGAGCAGCCAATTATATAAGGCAATTAATAACAAAAGCAAAGAAACACATTGACAACAATACAATAATAGTGGGGGACTTTAACACCCCCCTGACTGAAATGGACAGATCATCTAAGGAAAAGATCAACAAGGAAATAAAGACTTTAAATGACAGACTGGACCAAATGGACTTCACAGACATATTCAGAACATTCCATCCCAAAGCAACGGAATACACATTCTTCTCTAGTGCCCATGGAACATTCTCCAGAATTGATCACATCCTAGGTCACAAATCAGGTCTCAACCGGTACCAAAAGATTGGGATCATTCCCTGCATATTTTCAGACCACAATGCTTTGAAACTAGAACTCAATCACAAGAGGAAAGTCGGAAAGAACTCAAATACATGGAGGCTAAAGAGCATCCTACTAAAGAATGAATGGGTCAACCAGGAAATTAAAGAAGAATTTAAAAAATTCATGGAAACCAATGAAAATGAAAACACAACTGTTCAAAATCTTTGGGATACAGCAAAGGCAGTCCTGAGAGGAAAGTATATAGCAATACAAGCCTTTCTCAAGAAACAAGAAAGGTCTCAAATACACAACCTAACCGTACACCTAAAGGAGCTGGAGAAAAAACAGCAAATAAAGCCTAAACCCAGCAGGAGAAGGGAAATAATAAAGATTAGAGCAGAAATTAATGAACTAGAAACCAAAAGAACAGTAGAACAGATCAACAAAACTAGGAGCCGGTTCTTTGAAAGAATTAACAAGATTGATAAACCCCTGGCCAGACTGATCAAAAAGAAAAGAGAAATGACCCAAATCAACAAAATCATGAATGAAAGAGGAGAGATCACAACCAACACCAAAGAAATACAAACAATTATAAGAACATATTATGAGCAACTCTATGCCAGCAAATTAGATAACCTGGAAGAAATGGGTGCATTCCTAGAGATGTATCAACTACCAAAACTGAACCAGGAAGAAATAGAAAACCTGAACAGACCTATAACCACTAAGGAAATTGAAGCAGTCATCAAAAATCTCCCAAGAAACAAAAGCCCAGGGCCAGATGGCTTCCCAGGGGAATTCTATCAGACATTTCAAGAAGAATTAATACCTATTCTCCTGAAACTGTTCCAAAAAATAGAAATGGAAGGAAACTTCCGAACTCATTTTATGAGGCCAGCATTACCTTGATCCCAAAACCAGACAAAGACCCCATCAAAAAGGAGAATTACGGACGAATATCCTTGATGAAAATAGATGCAAAAATTCTCACCAAAATCCTAGCCAATAGGATCCAACAGTACATTAAAAGGATTATTGACCACGACCAAGTGGGATTTATCCCTGGGCTGCAAGCCTGGTTCAACATCCGCAAATCAATCAACGTGATACAATACATTAACAAAAGAAAGAACAAGAATCATATGATCCTCTCAATAGATGCAGAAAAAGCATTTGACAAAGTACAGCATCCTTTCTTGATCAAAACTCTTCAGAGTATAGGGATAGAGGGTACATACCTCAATATCATAAAAGCCATCAATGAAAAACCTACAGCGAATATCATTCTCAATGGGGAAAGGCTGAGAGCTTTTCCCCTAAGGTCAGGAATGCGGCAGGGATGTCCACTCTCACCACTGCTATTCAACATAGTATTAGAAGTCCTAGCCACGGCCATCAGACAACAAAAAGAAATCAAAGGCATCCAAATCGGCAAAGAGGAAGTCAAACTCTCACTCTTTGCAGATGATATGATACTGTATGTGGAAAACCCAAAAGACTCCACCCCAAAACTGCTAGAACTCATACAGGAATTCAGTAAAGTAGCAGGATATAAAATCAATGCACAGAAATCAGTGGCATTCCTATACACCAACAACAAGACAGAAGAGAGAGAAATCAAGGAGTCGATCCCATTTACAATTGCACCCAAAACCATTAGATACCTAGGAATAAATTTAACCAAAGAGGCAAAGGATCTGTACTCAGAAAACTATAAAATACTCATGAAAGAAATTGAAGAAGACACAAAGAAATGGAAAAACGTTCCATGCTCATGGATTGGGAGAATCAACATTGTGAAGATGTCAATGCTACCTAGAGCAATCTACACATTCAATGCAATCCCCATCAAAATACCATCCACTTTTTTCAAAGAAATGGAACAAATAATCCTAAAATTTGTATGGAACCAGAAGAGACCCCGAATAGCCAGAGGAATATTGAAAAAGAAAAGCAAAGCTGGCAGCATCACAATTCAGGACTTCCAGCTCTATTACAAAGCTGTCATCATCAAGACAGTATGGTACTGGCACAAAAACAGACACATAGATCAATGGAACAGAATCGAGAGCCCAGAAATGGACCCTCAACTCTATGGTCAACTCATCTTTGATAAAGCAGGAAAGAATGTCCAATGGCAAAAAGACAGTCTCTTCAACAAATGGTGTTGGGAAAATTGGACAGCCACATGCAGAAGAATGAAACTGGACCATTTCCTTACACCACACACAAAAATAGACTCCAAATGGTTGAAAGACCTAAACGTGAGACAGGAGCCCATCAAAATCCTAAAGGAGAACACAGGCAGCAACCTCTTCGACCTCAGCCACAGCAACTTCTTCCTAGAAACATCGCCAAAGGCACGGGAAGCCAGGGCAAAAATGAACTATTGGGATTTCATCAAGATAAAAAGCTTTTGCACAGCAAAAGAAACAGTCCACAAAACCAAAAGACAACCGACAGAATGGGAGAAAATATTTGCAAATGACAGATCAGATAAAGGGCTAGTATCCAAAATCTATAAAGAACTTATCAAACTCAACACCCAAAGAACAAATAATCCAATCAAGAAATGGGCAGAAGACATGAACAGACATTTTTCCAAAGAAGACATCCAAATGGCCAACAGACACATGAAAAAGTGCTCAACATCGCTCGGCATCAGGGAAATCCAAATCAAAACCTCAATGAGATACCACCTCACACCCGTCAGAATGGCTAAAATTAACAAGTCAGGGAACGACAGATGTTGGCGGGGTTGTGGAGAAAGGGGAACCCTCCTACACTGTTGGTGGGAATGCAAGCTGGTGCAACCACTCTGGAAAACAGTATGGAGGTTCCTCAAACAGTTGAAATTAGAGCTACCATTCGATCCAGCAATTGCACTACCGGGTATTTACCACAAAGATACAAATGTAGGGACCCGAAGGGGTACGTGCACCCCAATGTTTATAGCAGCAATGTCCACAATAGCCAAACTGTGGAAAGAGCCAAGATGTCCATCGACAGATGAATGGATAAAGAAGAGGTGGTATATATACACAATTGAATATTATGCAGCCATCAAAAGGAATGAGATCTTGCCATTTGCAACGACATGGATGGAACTGGAGGGTCTTATGCTTAGTGAAATAAGTCAATCAGAGAAAGACATGTATCATATGACCTCACTGATATGAGGAATTCTTAATCTCAGGAAACAGACTGAGGGTTGCTGGAGTGGTGGGGGGTGGGAGGGATGGGGTGGCTGGGTGATAGACATTGGGGAGGGTATGTGCTACGGTGAGTGCTGTGAATTGTGCAAGACTGTTGAATCACAGATCTGTACTTCTGAAACAAATAACACAACATATTTTAAGAAAAAGAAGAAGATAGCAGGAGAGGAAGAATGAAGGGGAGTAAGTCAGAGGGGGAGACGAACCATAAGAGATGATGGACTCTGAAAAACAAACTGAGGGTTCTAGATGGGAGGGGGGTAGGGGGATGGGTTAGCCTGGTGATGGGTATTGAGGAGGGCACGTTCTGCATGGAGCACTGGGTGTTATGAACAAACAATGAATCATGGAACATTACATTAAAAACTAATGATGTAATATATGGTGATTAACATAACAATAAAAAAATTTAAAAAAATATATTTGAGCACATAGCTACCTTTTTAAAGGGAATTTTCGAAAAAAATCCTAAAACATTTCTATTTACACAATTTTTTGCTGAAAAAACGTCAACCTATAAAAATCCTCAAGTGTGCATTTCAAACTTTTAAAAAATTATCTTATGTCATACACAGAAATTAACTTAAAATGGAGCAGAGACCTTATTACAGGGGATAAAATTATAAAATTTTTAGAAAAAAAATACAGGAGAAATTCATGGTGACGTTAGGTTCAGCAATGACTTATTAGAGATAACTTCAAAAGCATAGTTTGTCAGAGAATATGATTAATTTTACTTCTTTCAGATTAAAAGTTTTTATTCTCAAAAGACACCATTAAAAACATGAAAGGATAAATTATGGACTAGGAGAAAATATTTGTAAATTATATATCTTTTAAAATACTTGTATTTAGATACATCTCAATAAGAAGACAACAATGCAATTTTTTAAAAAAATTTTGTTCTCTTTGGGGTTTTTTGTTTGCACTTTTTTCATTGGCAACAGTTTTGAATAGATAGTTCACGAAAAAGGCATATACAAATAGTTAATCAGCACATGAGAAGATACTAACCATTATAGTCATAAGATAAATACAAATTGAAACTAAAATGCCTTAATCACTAACTGGGTACAATCAAAAGTCTAATAATATCAGACGTCATCCAGAATATAGAGAAACATTCTTCCCCTGCTGGTGGGAATGGGAAAAGGTACAGCTACTTTTGAAAACAGTTTGGCAACTTCTTAAAAAGTTAAACTTACTATGATCCAGCAACTTCCATGTTTAGGTATCTATTCAATAAAAATGAAAATATACGTCCACTTGAAGACTGGTATGAAAATATTCATAGCAGAATTACTCAAAATAGAACTTGGGACCAGTCTTTTTTTTTTTTTTTTTTTAAGATTTTATGTGTTTGAGAGAGAGCTAGAGAAAGAACATGAGCAGGGGGAGGGGCAAAGGAAGGAGGAGAAGCGGACTCCCCACTTAGCAGGGAGCCCGGCAGGACCCTGGGATGAGGACTTCAGTCCAAGGCAGATGCTTAAGCAACTGAGCCACCCAGGTGCCTGGAACCAGTCTTAATCTTAACTAGTTTTAGAAGCTGTTAGGAATGTATAGTGACAAGAGTTTTCAGTTTAGATTATTACTTGTGATCACTTTAACTGTTCTCTGTTACAGATCCCCTGAACAACTAGATGAGATGCTTCCCCAAGGAAAATACAATCAGGGTTCAGCTAAATAAGGAAATGTTTTAACCTATGGATCCCTAAAGATTAGGAAAGTTTTATGCCTTCTGCCCTTTGGACACTTGAAGTACTCTCTTTTTACAAATTGGGGGAATTATTTCCTTTTATCAGCCCATCTAGTTTTTTAACCTAACTTTTTAAACCTTCTTATAAAATTATGTGATCTTTTACTATTGTATTTTACATATGTATTTGATATTTGCTGCATGTTAGCCATGCAACAATATTCTCAATTATTGTATTTTTAACTAGACTTTAAGAAACTTGTAGGCAGGGATGTAGTCTGTACTATTCACCTTGTACACCTATCATATAGCTGGAACAAAATAACTGTTCAATGATACTAGTTTAGGAGTGTATGAATGAAGGTAGATACTGACATCAAATTTGGAAAGAGTAGTTTAAGCAAAGGATACTGCATTGAAATAGCATTCTTACATCAGTCTGTTGTTGATTTTTTGCACTCGTCTTTCCCTGAAATAATACAGTAGGAAAATACAGATCTATTTACATCATTGATAGTTGGTTATAGATGGTGGTGATGATGATGATGGATAGATAGACAGATACGCAGATAGACAGGTAGATAATACAGATACAGATAGTAGTTTCTTATTATCTCTTTTTCCTACTAGAATGTTTTGTCTTCTGAATGAGCTATAAATGAAGAGAAGCCCATGGGATTTCAGTGATTTGAAAATGACTCATGAATAACAACCAGTCTTCTTTTTCCATTTAATCAAAGGAAATGTGAGGAGGTAAAATCTCTATAAGAATAAAAGAAAGATTGCCAGTGAATAAAATATGACAGAAGTTACTTCAGAAAATATAATATTCCTAAACATTGATAAAAATAGCTCTTCGATTAAGTCTGGATTATTAAAAAACAAGTACCTTGAATCAGTTTCATAGTTACTATTTAATTTCCTGAATACTGCTGGTAAGAATAAATGTCTAGATAAGTGTATTAAATTTATATGGATGTGAAATACTTTAGGATTCAAAATTTATATTGTTTTTAAAATACATCATATTTATGACAGAATGTCATTCAAAGTATGCTATTTCCAGTGAGATCTCTGGAATCCTTGATACAAATATTCAGGGTTTGATCCCACTGAATTCTTTTTATAACTTTAGAATACTACATTACAGAAACTCTATATGTGAATATATACTATATACGTGTGTGTATATTTATAAAACTAGGCACAATTATAATAAAATGCATACATATAACTGCAGTATTTTTCTTAAGAAATCTTTTCTTCATTCTTCTCTCACCTACCTTTGGACTGTAGGTTATTACATAATAACAGGAACAATCAGAATTATAATTAATTACTTAACATTGATTGATTGATTGCTGTATGCCAGAAACTGTTTTTTTTCCCCTTTAAATAAGTTCCAACTATAAGTCTTTGACAGTTACTGTTATTCATGTTATAAACGAGAAAGAAGCCAGAGTTGGTTAAGTAATCCCACCCATGAATACCACAGTAAGAAGGGAAGCTGAGATTTTAACTCGCATAGTCTGGTGTCCAGGTTTTGTGCTCCAGCAAATAAGCTATCGAAGGAGAGAGATTTTAATAAAGAGAAAAATATTTAAAGAAAGATAATGATAATAATGTGACCTCCAACAACCAGACTACCAATTTTTTTTTATTGGTAGTATAAAAACAAAATCCTTATCACCTGGGCATGGGGTTAGTAGGATGAGAGATATGTGTATATCTAAAGCAATCTTTTTTTCTCTAATTTTTGAATGCATCTTCTTACAAATAATAAGATAATAATAAAGTTTTTATTTCATTATGTGTAATCTTAATGCAGTCTTTAATAGCATATTTTCATTGCTGCTTAGATACATCCTGAGTTACCAAAATTTTGTTTTTGATAAATATGATATAAGACAAAATGTCAATTTCTGTAAGTCTAATATAGAATTATCAAAATTAGCTCCTAAATATCCAATTTGTTATAGATACAAGTCCTTTTTGAAATCCATGATTTATTTTGAATGCAAGACTTTGATACCATCCTTCTAAGGGAAATTCTAAGAAGATAAATAAAAATGGGAAAATTACTTTCTTTCCTAATTATGTTTTACTTGGTACTTATTTTTTAATATTACACAATATTTTTCCTTTTTGCTTTCCTCAAGAAAGAAAAAGAAATTCTAACAAATACGTGTTTGTACCTGAAATTGTACTTTACAAAACCAATTAGAAGATCTTGACAAAATTATAAGAAAATTTTATAGCAAATTCTTGGATGTTAGAGTATTTCAATATTAACAAATTTTATTTTGTGTTTAAAAAGTAACACACAAAGAGACAGATTTCCTATGTAGAAAAGTTCTAAATACTTTATGTAGATACTCTGCCCTCAAAAAGGTGGAACATTGTAAGTCCCCACTTCTTTAGAGTGGGCCATGCATAGAGAATTCCTTCCAAAGAATATAAGTATGGAAAGGTGGGATGAGGGAAAGTAACATTGCAGGAGAAACCTGGCAAATGCTAACTCACCCAGGTGGTCAAGGTTAACATCAAAAGATGGAAATCATGTTGATAGTATATATCTCCCTTGGTAATATATATATTACCTTTGATAGTATATGTGATAGTATATACCCTAATCCAAAAAAAAAAAAAAAATCAGACAAATCTCAGTTGAGAGCATGCTACAAAAAACTTGACCAGTACTTCTGAAAGTTGTCAAGGTCATCAAAAACAAAGTCTGAAATCTGTCACAGCTAAGAGGAGCTTTAAGAGAAATGGATGCTGTAGCATCCTGGAACAGGAGAGGTTAGGGGAAAAAATGTAGGACATAGGGAAACATTCTGTCCAGTCTTGGCAATTTTTCTGTAAATTTAAACTGCTCTAAAAAATAAAAGTTATGTGTTTATTTTACATTCTTTTATTTATAAATCTGAATCTCCAAACAATACTTAATGCTGTTTGGACATCTTACTTTTGCACTTTACCTTGTAAGTATTTTATCATGCCATTGCATGGTCTCTAAAACATAATCTTAGTAACTGCATAACATTGAATTGGGTTCATGAATTAAGTTAATTTATTTTTTAAAACGCTATCAGGCAAGAGAAATTTTTCTAATTTTGATTAATTTTGAGGGACGATAATTATTATTCTAGTACGTAGATGCTTATCTAATCTACCATTATGTCTTCAGTACGATTATGACCGTGGGTTACTATATCAAAGAGTAATAAAAGTACTTAGACTTTGGATAGCCATTTTCAGTTTGCTTTCCAGAAGACTTATTTCTCCATTTTCTCTTGCAGTTATGAGTTTTGTGTCCTTTTTTTTTTTTTATTTTTTGCTAATAGGATAGTTAAATAATGACATTGCATAGATTTTTCTTTCTTTGATTATTAGTAATGTTGCTATTTCTTTCCTGCATATATTTTTTACTTCCCCCGTGGAAATTAGCTATACAAGTACTTTGTCTTTTTTCTTTCTGTTTTTAACTGGAAATTGGCATTTTTTTCTTTTGGGTTTTTTTCTTTTTAAAGATTTTATTTTTAAGCAATCTTTATACCCAACGTGGGGCTTGACTCACAACCCTGAGATCAAGAGTCTCATGCTCTACCAACTGAGCCATCCAGGTGCCCTACTTTTGGATTTTAATAATCAGTTATGTACTAAAGACCTTAACTCCTTGAAATTCATGTTTATTTCTAACATTCTATCATAATTTTTTCTACTAAATTTAACTAGTATTATATTTGAAAATAGTCAAATCTGACAGTGTTTTTCACTGCTACCATATCCACTAATTTTGTGTTGACCGAGTTGTTTTTCTGATCCAAAATTGTCATAAATATGCACTTTTAGTTTTCTTTTCTGTCTCACCTATTTTTGGTTTGTCATTTATTCTTCTCTTTTGCTTAGTGATTTGGTTATATTACATTGAAGTTCTATGTACTTGGAGAGTAGAGACTAATGTTTTATGTAGTTTTATTTCCTTTGCTCAGAGGATCCAGATCAAGCTAAGCATGTGACAGTTTTTACAAACTGACTGAATTAATGTTGAGTGGAGGAAAAGATTAAGGAGAAAATGGGAAACTTCCATGAATGACTTTCTCTGGGCTATCATCATTCATAAAATTTGAGCCAGTGTTTTGGGAGAAGTTTTTTTTCTTAAAGCTCAAGAATTTAAATTTTCCTTGTGGGGAAGAGAAGCAAAGGACTAATGGAATTTGAGGTGAGAGATTGGGAATACTAATTCATCTAGAAATTGGAAATTCTCTAATCTTGGTGAAGAATTTGCCTCAAGAATTTGCATTACATTTTCCAGGGGCTCTTTTTCTTATTTACCATTAGTTTTAGCCATTTCATCCAATTTTCCTCCAAAAGACAGAATGGGCAGATATTGCTCCAGTCCCATAAACTCAAGTTCTTCTTTATATGATTTTCAGCCACTGACCTGAAATTCTAAAACTAGATTTCAAACTTGGAGGATCCTTCCAGCATTAAATTTTGTTTCCTGGGACCTTCTCATGTAGCATTCCTCTCTTTGACTTTGTCTTACTCCTGCATAACTAGTAGTTTTGTCCTAGGAAACGGAATGTCTGCATGTTCAGTCATTGACTCCAGTCTTTTCATCTTCCTATTGGGACTCCCCATCCTAACGGGGGATCCCATCTGCGCTCTGTTTAGTGGGAATTCTGTTTGGTTTGGGTAAATGACAGACCGCTATAAAATCTTATGCAGCATTACTTTTGATATCCTCCTTCCCTTTTATGAACTTTTATTTAGGAATAAAAATGAGGGAATATCTGATAAACTCAGTTCAGAAGTCCATATTAAATGTTGAAAATATTTAAAACATATTTACATAAGTAATTCTATGCATATAAATGGAACATTGATATGCAAATTAATGCATAAAATTGGAATGTTCTTATATATATGGTATTTGAATTATAAAACAAAATGTATAATATCATGATGTTGACAAATTAAAATGTGGAAGGAATAACTTAAAACTTCATAGTTGAACAAGCCAAAGAAACATTGTTATAAACATTACAGGAGCTCATTATAGGAGTCTAATCTTATTAAAAGAAAAGACAACTCAGAATAAAATCTAGAAGTGTTTTAGAAAATGAAAAAAGTTACATAAGTTTACCACAATTTTATTCTCTTCAATATGTCCCTTTGTGTCTAGAGTCTATTATTAATTTAAAAGTTTGAAATCATGAATTCCTCTGATCAAAATCCTTTTATTTCTATTGTTAATTAATTATAATATTCTTGAATACTATATTATAAACTGACATGAACTTCCATGCCCCCTAATATTGTCTATGACATTAAATATTTCATGTTGTCTAATCAAGTAAAAGAAGAAAATATTCCCTCTGACCTCCTCCTCAGAAGTCACTTCCAGATAAAAGAAAACCAAATTATCTCTGAGTATGTATTTGATCTATATTTCTACACTTCTCTTAAGATTATCAATTGGCTACCCAGGTAACCTTGCATAACCTGATATTTCTCATCACTGTTTTATTACCAGTAGGCATTTGTATAGAATGACTCTGTCAGAAGGACTCTCTTTCTTTCAGCTTTGAAAGCTCTGCATATTAAACATGTCTATAAACATCAGTTTTGTTGGCAGAGAATGCCATTCACACCACTCACTGTGTGATAAATTTCCAATTTCCTTTTAAAATTCAACTTAAGAATCATCTCTTCTGGAAAATTCCCTTGGAATGTCCTCCTAACACGTTTAATTACTCTCCCTCTTTACCGTCCTCGTGTTGCAGATGCATCCAGTGTTGTATTCATTATTCTGTGTCATATTTTATAACTTTACACATCTGTATCCTCCCTAAGACTATGAGCAACTTTGGACTATGTCACTTTCCTCTGTGTATCTCTAAAGGTTAACCCACATTCGATAAGAATGCTGGGCCTCACATCTTTCTGGTGAATAAGGCATCTCAGGATAAGAAATTGTAAATCAGAAGGTTCTTTCTTGAGGAAAGAAGAAAAGCTAGAGTCTCCTCAAGAAAGACATTCCTGAATGAAGGGGGGGAAATCGGAGGGGGAGACCATGAGAGACAATGGACTCTGAAAAACAAACTGAGGGTTCTAGAGGGGAGGGGGGTGGGGGGATGGGTTAGCCTGGTGATGGGTATTAAAGAGGGCACATTCTGCATGGAGCACTGGGTGTTATGCACAAACAATGAATCATGGAACACTACATCAAAAACTAATGATGTAATGTATGGTGATTAACATAACAATAAAAAAAGAAAGACATTCCTGTCCCAAACCTTGAGCTGGTCATCCAGAATCAAACAATTTTTTTCTGACGAGTTGAAGAAATTGGGACAGTTCTTAGTCCAGTAGATCATAATTTTCAAGACTATTCTGATTCCTTCAGTAGGTTAACAAAGTATTATCTCTATAATTTATTCACAAGTTAACTTATGCATTTAGAGAGGTCTGTTTTTTGCACATGTTCTATCCCATTTCTTTACACATAGCCATTATATTAGATTAAGAAATTTTGCTATTTGAATTAGACCAAGAAATACTTTAGTCTTCAGGTTGAATTTAGAAACCACCTTTTTCTTAATGGTGGCTTCTTAACAAATGTAAGCCCGGTATAAATATCTGTTTATTTTGTAGGGTTTTTTTTCTGCTTGATAAAGTAATGGGTCATCTTAGAATGTTGCAAAAGATTTAAAAATTTACAGACTCAGAAAAAAGTAAATACCCATAAGTTTGTCACATAGACCAACCTCTTTTAGCACTTTGGCACTATCTCCTTTTTTTTTAATGTGCTTTATTTTTGTGACCAAATTCTCTTTTCAAAAAAAGTTCCACATTATATCACAAACACTTTTCATCACTAAAGATCTTCATAAATATAATTTCAAAGACTTCATAATATTGACTTGAACTGACATATAAATATTTCCCTAACCATTAAATGCTTGAGTGATTTCTTCCAATATTTTTAATCACAAGTAAAACAGAAAAGCACTTCCACATGTAAGTCATATTCACTTTCTGGTTATTTATCTACTATACATAGGAAGGGCATGCAAAGAATAACCAATGGAATGATTAAGAAAATTATATTGGCTTTATTCCCTTGTGGTAGATTTATCTCATCATAAAATCACCAGTATTGAATATTAAATTTAAAAGATGTGCTAATTTTATGAGTATGAAAACAACTTTGTGAGTTTGATTTGCATTTATTTTATTACCAGTGAAATAAAACTTTTAAATATGTATTTGTATATACTCTTGTATTACACACACACCCACAACTGGGGCAATATAGTTTTAGTATCTCTGTGGGTTCTCTATATATTTCAGTTTCCTATCCTAGAGTTTGCAAACATTTACCCCAGAGAAACTATTTCTTAAGAGGATTGCTTTATGTAATTAACTGATCTCATCTGTGTTATGCTGATGATATGGAAGATGTTGATCTTCCATAATTTATGCAGTGATGTTTCCTGAACATAGTTCCAAAATGAAATTGCACTATTAGAAAATGGATTATAGTATTCTAAGAACTAATTATAATAGACTCCTAATAAATATTTTGTTTGACTTATTGAAACATCAAAATGATTCTCTTTGCAATTTAATGAAATCATATGCCTTCATTACAACCAGACTCTAACACTGTCTTACATATATGTCATAACAAAGGGGTCACAATCACAATATCTTATTAACAACATAAGATAAATTTATTAATTACATTTTCTGATAAATTGAATTAGGCTAATATCTATAAAGTAAGATACAAATAATAGCAAATTTTCAGAATGAAATACATTTCAGTTTCCTATCTGTGGTTGACAATTTTTGCACATAGCCTATGCACATAAGGATTATAGACTATGCTTTTAATCCTATATGTAAATATAGTATGTCATATATGCAAATATATGTAAATATAATGTGCCACATGTGTAAATATAGTATACCACATAAATGGGTTTGTGTGTATTTCACCTCTTCAGTTTTTTGGAAGAGTCTGAAAAGAATTGATTAGTTCTTCTTTAAGTGTTTGGTAGAATTCGGGGCACCTGGTGACTCAGTCAATTGAGTGGCTGACTCTTGACTTCAGCTTGGGTCATGATCTCAGGGTTGTAGAGCCCCACATTGGGCTAAATGGTGAGCATGAAGCCTGTTTGAGACTCTCCCTCTGCCTCTGCCACTCCTCCCTTGCATGTGCTCTCTCTCTAAAAAACAAAATTAAAAACAAATTTAAAAATAAAAATAAATTTTTGGTGGAATTCACATGTGAAGCCATCTGGTCCTGGATTTTTTTGCTGTTTGGGGGAACTTTTTGATTACTGATTCAATCTCTTTGTTCATTATTGTTATGTTCAGATTTTCTGTTACTTCATGATTCAGTCTTGGTAAGTTGTATGTGTTTAGGGCTTTATCACTTTCTAAGAAAAGTCATTTAATTTGTAGGCATAAAATTGTTTATAATAGTCTCTTACAATTTCTTCATTTCTTTACAATTTTATTAATTTGAGTCCTCTCTCCTTCTTTTAATTTTTATTTTGTCTAGCTAAAGCTTTGTCAGTTTTGTTTCTTTTCAAAAAAACAGCACTCACTTTTGTTGATTTTTTTTCTATTGTCTTTCTGGTATCCCTTTATTTCTGTGCTAATCTTTATTATTTCATTGCTTTCTGCAAACCTTTGACTTAGTTTGTTCTTCATTTATACCTTCTTTGAGGTATAAAGGCATGCTGTTTATTTGATATGTTTACTTTTTCTAAATGAAGGCATTTGTTGTTATAAACTCCCTTCTTAGAACTGTTTTTGCTGCATCCTATAAGTTTTGGCATATTGTGTTTTAATTTTGTTTGTCCAAGATTTTTTTAAATCTCCTTTTTGTTTTCTTCTATGATCTATTGGTTGTTCAGAAGTATGTTGTTTAATTTCCCTATATTTGTGAATTTTTCAGCTTTCTTCCTGTTACTGATTTCAGACAACTGTGATTAGAAAAGATACTTGATATTTCGGTCTCCTTAAATTTGTTAAAAGACTTATTTTGTGATCTAAATATATTCTGGAGAATATTCCATGAGTACTTGAGAAGAATGTATATTCTGCTGCTGTTGGATGGAATTTTCTGTATAATTGGCACAGTTAGGTCCATGTGGTCTAAAGTGTAGTTCAAGTCCATTATTTCCTTATTGATTTTCTGTCTGAATAATCCATCCATTGTTGACAGTGGGTTATCGATGTCCCCTAATATTATTGCATTACTGTCTATTTTTGACCTGAGATCTACTCATTTTTTGAGGCCAGCAATACCCTGATAGTGAAACCAGATAAGGGCTCTACAAGAAAAAAAAATTATAAGCCAATATCTCTGATGACCATAGATGCAAAAATCCTTAAGAAAATACTAGCAAATTGGATTCAAGAGCACATTAAAAGGATAATATGCAACGATCATGTGGGATTCATGCCAAAATGCAGGGATTAGTCAATATATGCAAATCAATCAATGTGATACATCACATTAACAAAATGGAGGATAACAATCATTATCTTGATAGGTATAGAAAAAACATTTGACAAAATACAGCATCCTTTCCTGATAAAACAAACAACAAAAACAAAAACAAATTGGGTATAGAAGGAATGTACCTCAACATAGTAAAGGCCATATATGGCCAGCCCATAGCTAACATCATACTCAACAGTGAAAAGTTAAAAGTTTTTCCCTGAGACAGGAACAAGGCAAGGATGCTCATTCTCACCGTTTCTATTGAGCATAGTACTGGAAGTTGTATCCTCAGCAAATAGGAAAAATAAATAAATAAAATGTATCCAAATTGGAAAGGAAGAAGTAAAGTGATCTCTGTTTGCAGATGGCATTGTCTTCTATATAGAAAACTCTAAAGATTCCAACAAAAATCTGTTAAAACTAATGAATGATTTCGGTAAAGTTTCAAGATACAAAATCAACATACAAAAATCATTTTTGTTCCTATACACTCACAAAGAACTATCTGAAAGAGAAATTAAGAAAGCAGTCCCATTTATAGTTGTTTCAAAAACAATAAAATATTTAGGAATATTTTTAACCAAAGCAAAAGACCAATTTGCTAAAAACTGTAAGACATTGATTCAAGAAATTATAGAAGACTCAAATAAATAAAAACATATCCCATGTGCTTGGATTGAAAGAATTAATACTGTGAAAATTTCATACTACCCAAAGCAATTTGCAGATTCAGTGCAATCCCTATGAAAATTTCAATAGCATTTTTAACAGAAATAGAAAAAAAACTATAGAAAAAAATAGAAAATAAAAACTATTCTAAAATTTGTATGGAACCACAAAAGACCCTGAATAGCCAAAGCAATCATGAGAAAGAAGAACAAAGCTCAAGACATCACACCTTCTGATTTTAAGCTCCATTACAACGTTACAGCAATTAAAATAGAATGTTATTATTAAAAGAGCACAGTAGCACAGAACAGAGAGACCAGATAGAATTCCAAGCATTATAGTCACCCTATTTTTAACAAGGATGCCAAGAACACAAAATGAGGAAACGGTATAGTCTCTTCAATAAGTGGTGCTGGGAAAACAGGAGATCCACATACAAAAGAATGAAATTGGACCTCTACCTTATACCACTTACAAAAATGAATTTAAAATGGATCAAAGACTTAATGTAAAACCTGACACTGTAAAATCCTGGAAGAGAACCTGGGGATATAGCTCCTGACATTGGTCTTGGCAATGATTTCTTGGATAAGACATAAAAGTACAGGCAGCAAAGGCTAAAATAAACAAATGGGTCTACATCAAACTAAAAACTTCTGTACTGCAAAGGAAACAATCAATAAATTGAAAAGACAGCCTACAGAATGGGAGAAAATATTTGTAACCATATATATCTTAGAAGGGGTTAATAACACATATATATGATATTATATATATATCATATATACACACATACACACATACACATATATGCCATATAAGTCAATAGCAAAAAAAAAAAAGCAATGCAATTAAAAATGGGCAAAGGATAGACATTTTTTCTAAAGGAGGCATACAAATAAACAATAGCTATATGAAAAGTTGCTCAGTATCCGTAATCACTAGGGAAATGCAAATCAAAATCACAATAAGATATCTCTCACCTGTTAGGATGGCTATTATCAAAAAGACAAGAGAGGTGGGGCACCTGGGTGGCTCAGTTGGTGAAGCGTCTGCCTTCCGCTCAGGTCATGATCTCAGGGTCCTGGGATTGAGGCTTGCGTCGGGCTCTCCACTCAGTAGGGAGTCTGCTTCTCTCTCTCTCTCTCTCTCTCTCTCTCTCTCTCTCTCTCTCTCCCCCTCTGTGCTCTCTCTCTCACTCTCAAATAAAATCTTTAAAAAAAAAACGAGAGAACCTTTATAAACTGTTGGTAGGAATATAAATTGTTACAGACATTATGAAAAACAGCACGTCTTCAAAAAATTAAAAAGAGAAATACCTTGTGATCCAGCAATCCCACTTCTGGGTATGTATACACAAAGGAAATGAAATCACTGTTTTGATGTATCTGCACCCCCATGTTGAGTACAACATTAGTCACCATAACCGAGGTATGGACTTAATTATCCTTCAATGTATGAATGGACAAAGACAACGTGGTATGTTATCTGCTCATTAAAAAAAAAGAAAATTCAGCCATTTGTGACAACATGAATGAACTTGGGAGGTGTTATGCTAAGTGAAATAAACCAGATGGAGGAAGACAAATACTGTATGGTATCATTTATATGTGGAATGTTAAAAAAACCCAAAAAACAAAAAACACATTTTGTAGAAACCAAATAGTGTGGTGGTTTCCAAGGGCAGGTGAAGGGGGAAAACAGGAAGATATAGGTCAAATGGTACACACGTTCAATGATAAGGAGAATGAATACAGGTGATCTGAGGTACAGCATGGAGCATATAGTTAGTAATACAGTACTATGTATTTGACATTTGCTTAGAGGAGATCTTAAGCATCCTGACAAAAAAAGTTAACTATTGAGGTGATAGATACATTAATTATTTTGATCTTCCTAATCATTCTATTTTATACATAAAATTACATTAGTCAATTATTCAAATAATAAAGTATAGCATATATAATAAAAGCTTTTATATATGAACATTTAAATTAATTGTCGTAGGACTGGTTCAGTCTTATGACAACTCCTCTTAGTGAGATAATCTCTCATGTTCATTCAGTGAATCTCAAGTCTTAGACCCTTAAATATCTAACTCTTTATCACCAGCAGCCTCCTTTCAGATACCTTATTAAGCAGAGAAACTTAAATTACAGAAAACAGGCATCCTAGACATTAATCTATTTCTACATCAAATTTATAAAAATGTTTAATTTATTGAATCACTTTGTTGCAAAATGTCCAAAAATGAGATACCAATCAAGACTGCCGCTATCAAGGTGCCTGGGTGGCTCAGTTGGTTAGGCATCTGACTCTTGATTTCTGCTCAGGTCATGACCTCAGGGTCATGAGATTGAGCCCCAAGTTGGGCTGTGCGCTGGGCATGGAGCCTGCTTAAGAGTCTCTCTCTCTCTCCCTATGCTCCTCCCCCTCCCAACTCATGCTCTCTCTCTCTCTCTCTTTCTCAAAAAAAAAAAAAAAGCAGCAGAAGAAGAAGGTTGCAACTCTCAACTTTGTGAGTAGCTAGATTGGAAGAAAGAACTTCAAATTTCATGAGGAATCAGATCCTATTCATCCTTTAAAGAATTTTGAAAGAAACTTTTTGAAATAGTTTAATAATCTTAATGAAGTGGTCATAACATAAGTGGAACTTTTCAAATTGGATAATTCTCAATATTTTTTTATTTAATTCATCAATTAAACATTCAACTCAGTTTATTTGCAACTGAGTTTTTGAATGGAATATGCCTACAGAGATATACTTAGCATTATAACGCATCCTAGATAGGTGTAAAATTTTAATTATTAATATCATTATTGACCTCTAAAAGTTTAAAATTTTAAGGAGAGTAAATAGCTCAGAGAAAACTTTAAAAATATTAATAATGATAAAGCCAGCATCAAAAAATAAACATCAAAAGATGGAAACCTTCTTTGAATATTTGAATCTACTAAATCATCTTTTCTTAAATTCCAGTATAATTAACACATACTATTATATTAGTTTCAGGTGTACTATATAGTGATTCAACAATTTTACCCATTACTCTGAGCTCTTCACAATAAGTATACTCTTAATCCCCTTCACCTAGTTCACCCATTCCCCACCCACCTCCCTCTGGTAACCATCAGTGTGTTCTATGTAGTGAAGAGTCTGGGTTTTTTTGGTTCATCTCTGTTTTCCTTGTTCTTTTGTTTTATTTCTTAAATTCCACATATGAGTGAAATCATGGTATTTGTCATTCTCTGACTGATTTACTTCACTTAGCATATAGTCTCTAGATTGAATGGCAAGATTTCATTCTTTTTTATGACTGAATAATATATCATATTATATTATACATATAAATACATGTATATATACATATAACATCTTTATCCATTCACCTATCAATGGACACTTGGGTTGCTTCCATAATATGGCTATTGTAAAGAATTGTGCAATAAACATAGGGGTGTGTATATTTCTTTAAATTAGTCTTTTTGTATTCTTTGGGTAAATACCCAGTAGTGAAATTACTGGATCATAGGGTAGTTCGCTTTTTAATTTTGAGGGAACTCCATACTGTTTTCCAAAGTGGCTACAGCTTTTGGATTCTCACCAACAGTGCACCAGGGTTCATCCTCGCCAATACTTGTTTCTTGTGGTTTTTTATTTTAGCCATTCTGACAGGTGCTAGGTAATATCTCGTCGTGGTTTTGATTTGCATTTCCCTGATGATGAGTAATGTTGAGCATCTTTTCATGTGTCTCTTGGCCATCTGGTTGTCTTCTTTGGAGAAATGTCTGTTCATGTCTTCTGCCCATTTTTAATTGGATTATTTAGGTTGAATTGTGTAAGTTCTTTATATATTTTGGATACTAACCCATTATCATATAAGTCATTTGAAAATATCTTCTCCCATTCAATAGATTGTCTTTTAGTTTTGTTGATCATTTCCTTGACTAGGGAGAAGGTTTTTATTTTGATGTACTCCCAATAGTTTATTTTTGCTTTTATTTCCCCTGCCTCAGGACACATATCTAGAAAAAGCATTGCTATGGTCAATGTCAAGAGAAGTTGCTGCCTGTGCTCTCTTTGAGGATTTTTATTGTTTCAGGTCTCACATTTAGATCCTTAAACAATTTTTAGTTTATTTTTTATATGGTGTAAGGACGTGGTCCATTTTCATTTTTTTTCATGTAGCTGTCCAGTTTCCCCAACACAGTTTGTTGAAGAGACTTTTTGCCACTGCATATTTTTACTTCTTTTGTTGAAGATTAATTGACTACATACATACATACATACGTACATACATACATACATACATACATACAATTGTGGGATTGTTTCTGCGATTTCTATTCAGTACCATGGATCTATGTGTCTATTTTTGTGCCAATAGCAGATTGTTTTGATTACTATAGCTTTGTAATATAACTCGAAGCCTGGAATTAAGATACCTTCAGTTTTTTTCTTCTTTTTCAAGATTGCTTTGGCTATTCAGAGTCTTTTGAGGTTCCATACAGATTTTAGGATTGTTTGTTCTAGTGCTGTGAAAAATTCTGTGGCTATTTTGATAGGGACTGCATTAAATCTGTAGATTGCTTCAGGTAGCATAGACATTTTAACAATATTTGTTCTTCCAGTCCATGAGCATGGAATGTCTTTCCAATTTCTTGGTGGTTTTCAATTTCCTTCATCAGTATTTTATAGTTTTCACGGTTTAAGATTTCACCACCTTGGTTGTTTATTACTAGGTATTTTATTATTTTAGGTGCAGTTGTAGAAGGAATTGTTTTCTTAATTTTATTTCTGCTACTTCATTATTGGATTTCTGTATATTGATTTTATATCCTCTGACTTTACTGAATTCATTTATCATTTATAGTAGGTTTTTTTTGGTGGCATCTTTAGGGTTTTCTATATATAGTATCATGTCATCTGCAAATAGTGAAAGTTTTACTTCTTCCTTACCAATTTGGATGCCTTTAATTTCCTTCTCTTGTCTTATCACTGTGACTAGAACTTCCAGTTCTATATTGAATAAAAGTAATGAGTGAACATCCTTGTGTTTTTTCTGATTTTGGGGGTAAAGCTCTCAGTTTTTCACCATTGAGTATGATGTTATCAGTGGGTATTTCAAGTATGGTCTTTATTATGCCGAGATATTTTTCTTCTAACCAACTTTGTTGAGGATTTTTATCATGAATGGATGTTGTACTTTGTCAAATGCTTTTTATGTATCAATTGAGATGATCATACGGTTCTTATAATTTCTCTTTGTTGATGCAATGTATCACGTTGACTGATTTGCAAATATTGAACCACCCTTGCATTAGAGGAATAAGTCACACTTGATTATAGTAACTGTTATTTGTTTGTTTGTTTTTAATGTATTGTTGGATTTGGTCTGCTAACAATTTGTCAAGGATTTTTCCATCTATGTTCATCGGAGATACTGGCCTGCCGGACTCTTTTTTTGTGGTGTCTTTGGTTTTGGTATCAGGGTAACGCTGGCCTCATAAAATGATGGAAGTTTTCCTTTCTCTCTCTCTCTCTCTCTTTTTTGGAATAGTTTGAGAATAGGTATGAACTCTTTCTTTTTTTTTTCTTTTATTATGTTATGTTAATCACCATACATTACATCATTAGTTTTTGATGAACTCTTTCTTAAGGATTTGGTAGAATTCCTCTGTGAAGCCATCTGATCTTGGACTTCTCTTTGTTGAGATTTTTTTGATGACTGATTCAATTTCATTGTTAGTAATTAGTCTGCTCAAATTTTCTATTTCTTCCCGATTCAGCTTTGGGAAGCTAAATACTTCTAGGAATTTACCTATTTCTTTTAAGTTGCCCAATTAGTTAGCATATAGTTTTTCATAATATTCTCTTATAATCCATTGTATTCTGTTCTGTAGGTTGTTATTTCTTCTCTTTTTATTTCTGATTTTGTTTGAGCCCTCTCTGTGTCTTGTTTTTTTTGTTTGTTTGTTTTTGTTTTTGTTTTTGTTTTCTTTTTGGGATGAATCTGGCTAAAGGTTTGTCACTTTTGTTGATCTTTTCGAAGAACAAAGCTCCTGGTTTCATTGATCTATTCAAGATTTTGTTCGTTCTCCTTTTTCTAGCCTCCTAGGTATGAGGTTAGGTTGTTTGAGATTTTTCTTGCTTCATGAGGTAGGCCTGTATTGCTATAAACTCCACTCTTAGAACTGCTTTTGCTACATCCCAAACATTTTGGACCATTGTAGTTTCATTCTCATTTGTCTCCCTTTTTTTTAAATTTCCTCTTTGATTAAATCATTAAATCTACTAAATCATCTTGGCAAAATGATTATCCAGCTTATTTTCAAATATCTCAAATTCCCAAAAGGCAGTACTTCTCGAGGTAGCAAACTTTTTCTTTTTCTTTTTTTTTTAAAGATTTTATTTATTTACTTGAGAGGGAGAGAATGAGAGACAGAGAACACAAGAGGGAAGAGGGTCAGAGGGAGAGGCAGACTCCCTGCCGAGCAGGGAGCCCGATGCGGGACTCGATCCCGGGACTCCAGGATCATGACCTGAGCCGAAGGCAGTCGCTTAACCAACTGAGCCACCCAGGCGCCCCAGCAAACTTTTTCTTGGATGGCTCCACGTGTAGAAATGAATTTCTGTACATAGTGATAACTGTCCTCCTGACACATTTGGCACACTGATTTTTTTCCTAGAATTTGTTGGGGACATTCAGTAAAATTTTCTTCCTCATGACAGCCCATCCAAATCATGTGCTTCTCCTCTTTAATAGTCATCATTTTTCTGGACTAAACGTCACTTAGTCTGCATCTGTTCCACATTTGCTCCTATATAGAGACAAATTGCCATCTCAGCTGCTCTCTTCTTAACACAGGTAGCTTATCTACATACTTCATAAAATGGGAGATCCAAAACTAGAAACAATTATCTCCTGTAATGCAATTGCATACACTGTTACATACCTCAGGCAAGATACTTGTTATGGACTGAATGTTTATATCCCCCCAAAATACATATGTTGAAGCCCAGCCCCCAATGTGGCTATATTTGAAGGCAGTGTCTTTATAAAGGTAATTAAGGTTAAATGAGGTCATAAGGGTTGGGCACTGATCCAATAGGATTAGTGTCAGTTTGACACCAGACAGGAGAGAGCTTGCTTTGACTCTCTCCCACGTGTGAGAAAATAGCAAAAAAGACAGTATCTGCCAGCCAGGAAGAGCCTACACCAGGAACCAAACTGACCAACACCTTGATACTTGAACTTCCCAGTCTCCAGAACTGTGAAAAAAATGTTTCTGTTAAGTCGCTCAGTCTATTATATTTTGTTATGACAACCTATACAGACTAAGACAATACTCTGTTTTTTATTTCACCTAAGGTAGCCAAAGAATACACTCAAGTTTCAGTAATCATATTATATAGTAATTTTATCAAATTAGCTATCACATAAAACCTTCAAGCCTGCTGCACACGTGTTATTACTAAGCTGTGTCTACTCTGTATTATATTGATATTTGTTTATTTTCTGTGAAAAGCTTTGTGAGTACCGACCTATCACCCTGCATGTTGGTATTTCCTGTAACTTTATGTTATCCACAGCTAATGAGCATCTTTTTGCTTTTCATCCAAGTCATTGGTAAACATGTTCAATAAACTTGAGAACAGAGCTTTCTGGAATACTAGTAAAAAGTTGCCATCCGATAGGCACCAACTAATTAACCCATTTCTTAATTATAAGTATCAAGAAGATTTCTGTGATTGGTAGGCTTTCAAACTTTTGTTTATTTTTAACCAATTTTAGAGTGTTTTATCAGTGCATGTCCTGTAGAGAGATGCTGCTACTATGGTGATTACCATCACTCATTGTAGAATGCCCTTCCAACGTTTCCCTGCGGGTGTTAAAACATCTAAAAAATAAAACCATAATTTGTTCACTCTTAAATTTCCAGTGTTCAGAAAGTCCATGGCATGTAATAGGAGCTCATTAACTGCTTTTAAACTAAAATACATGTTGGGCCTCTCTAGTGATATTGCAGTAGTAAGCCAATTGGAAGAGTCACTATTTAATGATGAAAGATAGTCATTAATAATAATAATACCAACAACTGGGATGGTGGAAGAAGTGCTGAATCTAATATAAGTATTTTGAATTAGCACTTTTATTTCCCAGTCTAGCTAATATTCCAGTAAGTATTCTATTTTACCTGCTACCATATTATTTAAAATTCAGTGAATTCATTAAAAGTTTTAAATACAATTTGTACCTATTATTTGTTTTATGTCACATATTATTTGAAAAACAGTTAAGGTAGCTTATAAGAATGCAAACAACTCAGAAGGACATGATGTACATTTAAATTAAGAAAAATGAGGTGCAGTAAAAACAGAATTTGCAAAAGCAGATGGAACCAGGAATGAGGTCACACAATATGCATACGTTCAAGTCTTGTATACTTGTTGGAGCCGGGCCACAATTTGCCTTCAGTTTTGGAGCAATCAACACAAACAGGAAAAACATGATTCACAATGCAGTTCCTAACACCGGCACTCAAATGTTTCCTATCTCAGGGTTTGGCACCGAACACCCATCCAGGTTGACAAAGTGGTGCAGGAGGTTCTTATAATAGCTCTGTGGCAGTTGCCGTATCTAATCCTTCATCCTGCCCGATGACTTTGTCCTCTGAATATGAACTGGAGTAGTACCCTCTCTGAAAACAATCCTCTCTCACTTGGACAAATGCAATAGCCTTGTAACTGGTCTCCCCCCACACCCATGCTTACCCCCCCACCTCTAATACATTTTTCACCGTGCAGCCACAGTGATTTTTTTTTAATGCAAATTGGATTCTGTTAGATCCTTGCATAATGCCTTTTAGAAATTCTTTGTTGCCCTCAGGAGAAAGCTTCAATGTGGCATACCATGTCTTACATGCTGTGTCTCCCCAATACCCAAACCTAAATCATTTCACTATTTTTGTGTATAGGGGTTTAACTAAAATGGCCTTAACTTAGCTCCACAGTTAACCTGTTCCTCCCAACTCAGGTCCTTTGCACTTGCTGTTCCCTCTGATTAGCTCTTTGTTTTTTCATTTTGCAAACATTATACATTTAGTGGTGTCCAGAATATTTTCGGTAAGCAGATATTGGAACATTTACATATCATAAATAAAAAAATTTTAAATATATAACTTTTTAATGAATCTGGAAATGAATTATTTTGACTAGATTATCCAAGTAATGCTTACTTCTCAGAGCTATTAGTTTAACTGTTATAAACCATAACCTCAAAAAGTTTTTCTTTTTCTTTAAACAAAGTGAGTATTCTGCATTTATTGTTTTATACATAACATAATAAAAATGTCATGGTTATGTTTCATAAATATAAAATATTGAACATTTAAAATAATAGTGTAAACTTTAAAAATACTAAGGATCCAAAAGTTGATTTGGGAGATGAAGCAAATAAATCTGACATTCTATAAAAGAGAAATTTATTTGACAAACACTTTTTCTATTGCTTATTCTATAGAGCTATAATTTTGAGTTCCTGTTACACCTTTTCTTTTCACCTTTATGAAGTAATCATCTAAAGATGCTTTGGGGAGACAGACTATAAAGTCTTTGAGCTTCCTCTCCAATGACTGTATAAGGTCCAGGATAAATCTATTCTAGTCACCATGTTGGAAGGACAGATAGGGTACAAGAGTGCAGACAACACATTGTATTTCATAAGAAATATTGTATGTTAATAATAGTTGCCCTTCTAAAATTATATTTCTTAACTTTATAAAAATGTAATCACAAGAATAAACTACTTACAATGCTTATGACTCTTTTGGCAGTTAAAGAAATGGCACTATATCATGACAATATGGTGTTTTAAAAGCACACTAAAAGTTAAGATGGAAATGCCAACTTTGGAAACATTTGTTCTTTTAAGAATGGAAAGAAAATGGTGTGCCTAAGGGGTGCAGTTGGTTGACAGGCTGACTCTTGGTTGTTGGCTCCAGTGGTGATCTTGGGATCATGAGATTAAGCCCCCCATAGGGTTCCCTGCTCATCTAGGAATCTGCTGGAGACTCTAACTCCCCCTCTGCCCTACCCCCTGCACTTTTGTGCTCTCTTGCTCTTGCTATTTCTAAAATAAATAAATAAATCTTTAAAAGAAACAGAATGGAAAGGAAATGGTATTTCTTAAATCAAGATCAAGTGTTAAGACAGTGCTTTTCTCTGGATTTTAGAATTTTATTATGATATTTTATTCAATAAGAGAGTTTTCTTGAAAATTGGTTCCCTGGTGAACTTATGCAATCTAAGTAAGTGTTATATCAAGAGATGTTAAAAAAAAGACCAATTAAATTTATTCTAAAAAATAATGAAAAGTATGAATAACAGTTGGAATTTGAAAGTTGTGCTTGTTGTATCAAAGGAATTGAGGAAAGGAAAGGAACTTGAGTAAGCAGTGCTCATAGAGAAAGCGTTTGTGTGCAATATGAAGACCATATCATAGGCAAGATGTGGATTTTTTTTATTATTATGTTGTTAATCACCATACATTACATCATTAGTTTTCGATGTAGTGTTCCATGATTCATTGTTTGCATAAAACACCCAGTGCTCCATTCAGTACATGCCCTCTTTAATAGCCATCACCAGGCTAACCGATCCCCCACCCCCCTCCCCTCTGGAACCCTGTTTCTTTCTCAGAGTCCATAGTCTCTCATGGTTTGTCTCCCCCTCCAAATTACCCCCTGTCATTTTTCCCTTCCTGCTATCTTCTTCTTTTTCTTTTTTTAACATATAATGTATTATTTGTTTCAGAGGTGTACAGATCTGTGATTCAACAGTCTTGCACAATTCACAGCGCTCACCATAGCACATACCCTCCCCAATGTCTATCACCCAGCCACCCCATCCCTCCCACCCCCCACCACTCCAGCAAACCTCAGTTTGTTTCCTGAGATTAAGAATTCCTCATATCAGTGAGGTCAGATGATACATGTCTTTCTCTGATTGACTTATTTCACTCAGCATAATACCCTCCAGTTCCAACCACGTTGTTGCGAATAGCAAGATCTCATTCCTTTTGATGGCTGCATAATATTCCATTGTGTATATATACCACATCTTCTTTATCCATTCATCTGTCGATGGACATCTTGGCTCTTTCCACAGTTTGGCTATTGTGGACATTGCTGCTATAAGCATCGGGGTGCACGTACCCCTTTGGATCCCCACATTTGTATCTTTGGGGTAAATATCCAGTAGTGCAATTCCTAGGTCGTAGGGTAGCTCTATTTTCAACTGTTTGAGGAACCTCCATACTGTTTTCCAGAGTGGTTGCACAAGCTTGCATTCCCACCAACAGTGTAGGAGGGGTCCCCTTTCTCCACATCCCCACCAAAATCTGTCGTTTCCTGACTTGTTAATTTTAGCCATTCTGACTGGTGTGAGGTGGTATCTCATTGAGGTTTCGATTTGGATTTCCCTGATGCCGAGCGATGTTGAGCACTTTTGCATGTGTCTGTTGGCCATTTGGATGCCTTCTTTGCAGAAATGTCTGTTCATGTCTTCTGCCCATTTCGTGATTGGATCACTTGTTCTTTGGGTGTTGAGTTGATAAATTCTTTATACATTTTGGATACTAGCCCTTGATCTGATATGTCATTTGCAAATATCTCCTCCCATTCTGTCGGTTGTCTTTTGGTTCTGTGGACTGTTTCTTTTGCTGTGCAAAAGCTTTTTATCTTGACGAAGTCCCACTAGTTCATTTTTGCCCTTGCTGCCTTTGCCTTTGACGATGTTTCTAGGATAAGTTGCTGCTGCTGAGGTCAAAGAGGTTGCTGTGTGTGTTCTACTTTAGGATTTTGATGGACTCCTATCTCACATTTAGGTCTTTCATCCATGTTGAGTCTATTTTTGTGTGTGGTGTAAGGAAATGGCCCAATATCATTCTTCTGCATGTGGCTGTCCAATTTTCCCAACACCATTTGTTAAAGAAACTGTCTTTTTTCCATTGGACATTCTTTCCTGCTTTGTCAAAGATTAGTTGACCATAGGGTTGAGGGTCCATTTCTGGGCTCTCTCTTCTGTTCCATTGATCTATGTGTCTGTTTTTGTGCCATACTGTCTTGGTAATTACAGCTTTGTAATAGAGCTTGAAGTCCGGAATTGTGATGCCACCAGCTTTGCTTTTCTTTTTCAACATTCTTCTGGCTATTTGGGGTCTTTTCTGGTTCCATACAAATTTGAGCATTATTTATTCCATTTCTTTGAAAAAAGTCGATGGTATTTTGATGGGGATTGCATTAAATGTGTAGATTGCTCTAGGCAGCATAGACATCTTCACAATATTTGTTCTTCCAATCCATGAGCATGGAACGATTTTCCATTTCTTTGTGTCTTCCTCAATTTCTTTCATGAGTATTTTATAGTTTCCTGAGTACAGATCCTTTACCTCTTTGGTTGGATTTATTCCTAGGTATCTTATGGTTTTGGGTGCAATTGTAAATGGGACTGACTCCTTAATTTCTCTTTCTTCTGTCTTGTTGTTGGTGTAGAGGAATACCACTGATTTCTGTGCATTGATTTTATATCCTGCTACTTGACTGAATTCCTGTATGAGTTCTAGCAGTTTTGGGGTGGAGTCTTTTGGGTTTTCCACATAAAGTATCATATCATCTGCAAAGAGTGAGAGTTTGACTTCTTCTTTGCCGATTCGGATGCTTTTATTTCCCTTTGTTGTCTGATTGCTGTGGCTAGGACTTCTAGTACTATGTTGAATAGCAGTGGTGAGAGTGGACATCCCTGCCGTGTTCCTGACCTTAGGGGGAAAGCTCTCAGTTTTTCCCATTGAGAATGATATTCACTGTGGGTTTTTTATAGATGGCTTTATGATATTGAGGTATGTACCCTCTATCCCTATACACTGAAAAGTTTTGGTCAAGAAAGGATGCTGTACTTTCTCAAATGCTTTTTCTGCATCTATTGAGAGGATCATATGGTTCTTGTTCTTTCTTTTATTAATGTATTGTATCATGTTGATTGATTTGCGGATGTTGAACCAACCTTGCAGCCCAGGAATAAATCCCACTTGGTCGTGGTGAATAATCCTTTTAATGTACTATTGGATGCTGTTGGCGAGTATTTTGGTGAGAATTTTTGCATCCATATTCATCAGGGATATTGGTCTGTAATTCTCCTTTTTGATGGGGTCTTTGTCTGGTTTGGGGATCAAGGTAATGGTGGCCTCATAAAACGAATTTGGAAGTTTTCCTTCCATTTCTAATTTTTGGAACAGTTTCAGAAGAATAGGTATTAATTCTTCTTTAAATGTTTGGTAGAATTCCCCTGGGAAGCCATCTGGCCCTGGGCTTTTGTTTGTTGGGAGATTTTTGGTGACTGCTTCAATTTCCTTAGTGGTTATAGGTCTGTTCAGGTTTTCTATTTTTTTCAGGTTTAGTTTTGGTAGTTGATACATCTCTAGGAAAGCATCCATTTCTTCCAGGTTACCTAATTTGCTGGCATAGAGTTGCTCGTAATATGTTCTTATAATTGTTTGTATTTCTTTGGTGTTGGTTGTGATCTTTCCTCTTTCATTTATGATTTTATTGATTTGGGTCATTTCTCTTTTCTTTTTGATAAGTCTGGCCAGGGGTTTATCAACCTTATTAATTCATTCAAAGAACCAGCTCCTAGTTTTGTTGATCTGTTCTGTTCTTTTGGTTTCTAGTTCATTGATTTCTGCTCTGATCTTTATTTCTCTTCTCTTGCTGGGTTTAGGCTTTATTTGCTGTTTTTTCTCCAGCTCCTTTAGGTGTACGGTTAGGTTGTGTATTTGAGACCTTTCTTGTTTCTTGAGAAAGGCTTGTATTGCTATATAATTTCCTCTTAGGACTGCCTTTCCTGCCTCCCAAAGATTTGGAACAGTTGTGTTTTCATTTTCATTGGTTTCCATGAATTTTTTTAAGTCTTCTTCAATATCCTGGTTGACCCATCCATCCTTTAGCAGGATTCTCTTTAGCCTCCATGTATTTGAGTTCTTTCCGACTTTCATCTTGTGATTGAGTTCTATTTTCAAAGCATTGTGATCTGAAAATACACAGGGAATGATTCCAATCTTTTGGTACTGATTGAGACCTAATTTGTGACCTAGCATGTGATCTATTCTGGAGAATGTTCCATGGGCACTAGAGAAGAATGTGTATTCTGTTGCTTTGGTATGGAATGTTCTGAATATATCTGTGAAGTCCATTTGGTCCAGTGTGTCACTTAAAGTCTTAATTTCCTTGTTGATCTTTTGCTTAGATGATCTGTCCTTTTCAGTGAGGGGGGGTGTTAAAGTTCCCCACTATTATTGTATTGTTGTCAATGTGTTTCTTTGCTTTTGTTATTAATTGGCTTATATACGTGGCTGCTCCCATGTTAGGGATATAGATATTTACAATTGTTAGAACTTCTTGTTGGATAGACCCTTTAAGTAGGATATAGTGTCCTTCCTCATCTCTTATTATGATCTTTGGTTTAAAATCTAATTTGTCTGATATAAGGATTGCCACCCTAACTTTCTTTTGGTGTCCATTAGCATGGTAAATTGTTTTCCACCCCTTCACTTTCACTATCTGGGGGTATCTTTGGGTCTAAAATGAGTCTCTTGCAGACAGCATATCCATGGGTCTTGTTTTTTTATCCAATCTGATAGCCTGTGTCTTTTGATTCGGACATTTAGCCCATTTACATTCAGGGTAACTATTGAAAGATATGAATTTAGTGCCGTTGTATTCCTTTAAGGTGATTCTTACTGTATATTGTCTGTGTTCCTTTCTGGTCTATGTTACTTTTAGGTTTTCTCTTTGCTTAAAGGACCCTTTCAATATTTCTTGTAGGCCTGTTTCGTGTTTGCAAATTCCTTTAGTTTTTGTTTGTCCTGGAAGCTTTTTATCTCTCCTTCTATTTTCAGTGACAGCCTAGCTGGGTATAGTATTCGTGGCTGCATATTTTTCTCGTTTAGTGCTCTGAATGTATCATGCCAGTCCTTTCTGGCCTGCCAGGTCTCTGCGGATAGGTCTGCTGCCAATCTAATGTTTCTACCATTTTAGGTTACAGATCTCTTCTCCCGAGCTGCTTTCAGGATGTTCTCTTTGTCTCTGAGATTCGTAAGTTTTACTTTTAGATGTCGGGGTGTTGACTTATTTTTATTGATTTTGAGGGGGATCTCTGTGCCTCCTTGATTTTGATGCCTGTTTCCTTCCCCCAATTAAGGAAGTTCTCTGCTATAATTTGCTCCAATATACCTTCTGCCCCTCTCTCTCTTTCTTCTTCTTCTGGGATCCCAATTATTCTAATATTTTTTTTGTCTTATGGTATCACTTATCTCTCTAATTCTGCCCTCGTGATCCAGGAGTTGTTTATCTCTCTTTTTCTCAACTTCTTTATTTTCCATCATTTGGTCTTCTATATCACCAATTCTCTCTTCTGCCTCGTTTATCCTAGCAGTTTTACCATCCATTTTTGATTGCACCTCTTTAATAGCCTTTTTGATTTCGACTTGGTTAGATTTTAGTTCTTTTATTTCTTCGGAAAGGGTTTCTCTGATATCTTCCATGCTTTTTTCAAGCCTAGCTAGTATCTTTTAAATCATCATTCTGAACTCTAGTTCTGACATCTTACTAATGTTTGTATTGATTAGGTCCCTGGCGTTGGTACTGCCTCTTATTCTTTTTTTATCAGGTGATTTTTTTCCATCTTTTCATTTTGTCCAGAGGTGAATAGATGAATGAGAGAACAAAATGCTAACAGGGTAACAATGACCCCAGAAAAATATACACTAAACAAATCAGAAGAGACCTGAAACAGGGGGAAAAGAAAGGGAAAGAAAGAAAAATGAAAAAAAAAAAAGATTAATAAAAACCAACCAGAATATGATCACAAATGATCAGGCTGGTTCATAGATCAGTGCCACACACTAGATTTGGGGCCTATTTTTGTCTGTTAGAAGAAAGAAAAATAATCGTAAATATGATGAAGTGATGGAATATGACTGTAAAGGTGAAAATTAGAAAAGATTTTATAAAAGGAATTGTTAAGATAAGAAGTTGGTTGAAAAAAGAACAAAGAGAATTAAAAAAAAAAAGGGAGAGACTGTGATCGGGCAGGAGACTAGAACAAAGTCATAGACTAGAAATTTAGGGTATATTTTGGTTTGTTAGAAGAAACTGTATCCTAAAATTTTAAAGAGAGAACAACTTATATATATATATATATATATATGTGTGTGTGTGTGTGTGTGTGTGTGTGTGTGTGTGTGTGTGTGTGTATACCAAAAATAAGGTTAACTACTATGAAGAGATAGAATATGGCTCTAAAAATGAAAAATAAAAAAGATTTTTTTTAAAAAAAGGGAGTGATAAGATGTTGGTTGAAAAAGCGAAAGAGAAAAATTAAAAAAATTTTTAAAAATTAACTTTGAAAGACTAAAGAATCATGGCAATAAAGCCATGAATTCTATGTGCAGTATTCCCCTAGCGCTGGAGTTCTGCTGTTCTCATTGATCGGTAAACTTGGTCTTGGCTGGATGTTCTTGCTGATCCGGAGGGGGGGGGCTGTCGCAGTGGTTCTCAAATGTCTTTGCTGGAGGCGGAATTGCCCCACCCTTGCCAGGGGCTAGGCTAAGTAATCTGCTCGGGTTTGCTCTCAGGCTTTTGTTCCCTGCAAGCTTTCTGTACAGCTTTGGAGGACGAGAGTGAAAATGGGTATTGAGGAGGGCACATTCTGCATGGAGACCTGGGTGTTATACGCAAACAATGAATCATGGAACACTACCTCAAAAACTAATGAGGAAATGTATGGTGATTAACATAACAATAAAAAAAGAAAATGGAACATATTTTGTTCAGTCCATTTACCATTTCACAGTACAGGCTAACCCATTTGTGTGTATGTGCTGTTAATATTTTACATTTCTGTGATTACTTTTTATACTTTTTATGTGTTTGTTTTTCCCATAACCCATAAATATTTCTCCAAGAATAAAACTTTTTATGTTTAAAAAAGAGAAAAAAGGAAAGAAAATGGCGGCCTCCCAATTTCTGCCCTGGAGGGGGCAAGAACGTGGGGCCCCACCCTTCAGTGCGCCCCCAGAGAAAAGCAGTCATTCACTCCCATCTCCCCAGTCTCCTGCTGCACTCCGTGCTCACCCGGCCTGTGACCAAGTGTTTCGACCTCTGGCACACATACCCGTGTGGAGTTTCCAAACCTAGCAGATCCCTGCAATGCGCTCCTGCACCGCTCCTCCTGGGGGAGGAAGGGGAGTCTCCCCAGCTCTGCCACTTGTTGGGTCCCTGCTGGAAGAGCAGTGGCCCAACTGTACTGCAGATCACAGTTTATGGCAACCTCGAGCTGAGAGCCTGCGCCTCGGCTCTGACTCTGTGGCCAGCTTCCCCGCTCCGATCCCTGGGAGCTCTGGTGCACTCAGGTACCCCTAGTCTTTCTGTGACCCTGAGGGTCCTGAGACCACACTGTCCCAGCGAGGGTTCCACCCCCTGCTTAGCCACTGCAGCGACGTCCCTCAGTGGAGCAGATTTCTAAAAGTTCCGATTTTGTGCTCTGCTGCTCTATCACTTGCCAGAAGCAGCTGATGGAGGCCCCCTCCCCCACCATCTATCCTGCCGAATATCACCTTGGATTCACTTCTCTGCACATCCTACCTTCCAGAAAGTGGTCGCTTTTCTGTTCAGAGAGTTTTTGCTATTCTTTTCTTTGATCTCCTGTTGAGTTCGTAGGTGTTTAGAGTGGTTTGATCCCTATCTAGCAGAATTCCTGGGACCGGATGAAATTTAGGTCTCCTATTTCTCTGCCATCTTGCTCCTCCCCCACCCCAAGATATGAATTTTTACAAGTGTGCTTATTGATAATGACGTGTGTTCAATTTTCTACCTATGATCAGAAGTTACTCTTCATCAAAATAAGAACCCACGGCATCATCTAGTAGTAGACCCTGGGTTTGCATTTGGAAGTAATGGGTAGACATGGTAAGAACTATAGTTATAAACCATGCAAATATGCAAACAAACAGTCCTATGCTCTTCTACTATCCCTACAAGCACCTCCAAAATTACAGATCTCTAAAGTTATCACTTAAAAATTTTATTTGTATGTTTTCATAAATTTTTATAGTATTTCTATTTAATTTCACTTAATCATCTCACTGATGATATATATATTTTTAACATTCGTTGGAGAAAAGCAATGCAAAAATGAACGGAGAAGGTGCTTGGGATGAATATGTGAATATTGATCCCATATTTTGCTGCTTCATTGGAAGAGAAGAGCTTCCTAAGCCATTTCATTGGCCAGAAAATTGTCTTCATGTAAATCAAATATTGTGAGAAGAGAATTGAATAAGCAGCTTGTTCAGATGTGCAGTAGTTGCTGTCTGTCCTATTGTTTCTTGTTGCTCTTCCACCCCCTTAAGTTCCTCCTCTCTGCAGCATTTCCTTACTTTGACCAAGTTCAGTATGTGTGACCAATACCAACCGAAACAGAACTCCACAGAAGTTCAGAATAATGACAGCAGACTATTTTAAATGAAGTTGGTTACAATGATTGTGGTTACACAAAATTATAGAAAGATTGAAAAAATAATATATAAGAGTGAGAAGTATTTCTCTTTCAAGGTAGTAATATATGGGTGGCTCTTTTCCATTTCCAGAGTAAAATATTGTAAGATTCTAGTTTCAGCATACATAAGTAAAATAACTGTGATAATCCACAATTGTTTGGGTATTCACAGGGTTTCACTGGTTTGGAGAATTTCGGGTGGACATCTCTAGCAACCAGGAATCAATAAAAGTAGTGAACACTTAGCAGCAGCATTTGTTGACTTCAAAGTCCATAAATAGAAATTAGTAGATCCCATTTTAAGGAAGACAGATAACCAGGCTGGGGTAAAATGGCGAGGGTTTCAGTACTTGACATTTATATAATGCCTTGTCATCTTTATCCTTGAGGACTAGTGTTCTTTATCTTATGCCTTCAGTTGATCTGTTTCTTAATTGTTCTCTGCTCCACAGGGTCTCCAGTGAATGCTTGAATAATTGAAAACATTTTGCTCCCCAGTGGTTGAGCTTTGGTCACTGTAGGGCTGAAACAGCTCAGTAAACTGAACTGATCATCACATTCACGTCACATTTTAAGATGGAATGGCATGGCGTCGGCACCGTAGCCTCCTCTCACTTAGTTAATTATTTTAAATCATTTTTATACTGCAGTGTTTTGTACTCCCGTGCCTGTTACGACAGCACAGGCATTAAAACCTAACCTGGATCTGATCTGTTGTTGTAGTGATAATTCTTTCCACCTCCCCAAATGTGGAAATGATCACTTTAACCCTTTAAATAACATTATGCAACTAAAATAGATGGAGGGTTTTTTTTTTTTTTTGAAGATTTATTTATTTATTTATTTGAGAGCGAGGATGCAGGGAGGGGAGGGGCAGAGAGAGAGAGAGAGAGAGAGAGAGAGAAACCAAGCAGACAGCCCACTGAGCACAGAGCCTGATTCAGGGCTCGATCCCACCACCCTGAGATCATGATCTGAGTCAAAACCAAGAGTCAGATGCTTAACCAACTGAGTCACCCAGGCACCTAGATGGAGTATTTTTAAATGTATTATTGCCAATGGGATGACCAGAGAGTGAAATTTTAAAGGTAACAGATAAATGAAATGTTAGTAATCAGAATCAAGAGTCTGGTGATGGCATTTGTGTGTTAGGATTAAACAGAACATCATGCAAAAGTAGAGAACTAGAACAAGACCAGAACAGGAGAAAGGCCCAGTCGTATTTTACATGCACTTCTATGCTCAGAAATAGTGTCTTTGAGACACAGTACAGCCTGGGGCCCTGGTTAGAGATAACAAAGCTTTAAAATGTTTGTTTACCTATTTTCTCCTATGGAACAAAAAGTTATAAAGTTGAAGTATACTGTGCAGTATGGCGTTTACTTGCTGGTGGTAATGAACTTAAGCCAGGTAGAATCATTTCACCCATTTGAAGCTTTAGGGAAAATAACTAATTTGGCTGATTTTTCTTTCTTGATTCTTTAACATATACAGTTATTAAGGCAAAGCTTAATAAGAAGTCTATATTATGGAAATATCTGCTACATTATAAGAATTAGAAACTTAACTCTTTAAATCCAGAAAATCTATATCAGAATGCTTCAATGTCACTGAACTGTGGATAGTGGAATCCAAATAGAAAGTAAACAGAGAGATTTAGTTAAAAATTTTGGGGGGATGGCTTGGTGGCTCAGTGGGTTAAGCGTCTGTCTTCAGCTCAGATCATGATCCCAGGGTCCTGGGATCGAGTCCTACGTTGGACTCCCCGCTCAGCAGAGAGCCTGCTTTTCCCTCTCCCTCTGCCTGCCACTCCCCTTGCTTGTACTCTCTCTCTCTGTCCAACAAATAAAATCTTTAAAAATAATTTTAATCATAAAGCATCTATTACTAATGAATAAAGAATAATAATGAAAAATTGGCCATATAACCTAAAAGTTAAAAATTATTGTCTAATAATCAGAGAAATCAAGGTACAATCCAGAATGAATGGTATTGAATTAATTGCAAATTGATTAAATAATAGTTCTTAAAATTCTTTGTTACTTTATAATTAAAAGTAAATTTTAAAGATTACAAAGTAAATTTTGTAAAGAATTTAAACAATATATAAAAGCATGAGAAAAATATTTTTAAAAAATCACCTAAAATTAGACTATTTCTGAGATAAAAATCAACACTTTGCTGAACATCCTTTCATAAATCTCTTTGTGAATTATATATAAAAGCATAATTTAAAGTAAGGATATGGGGTGACTGGGTGGCTCAGTCCGTTAAGCATCTGCCTTCAGCTCAGGTCCTGATCCCAGCGTCCTGGGATCGAGCCCCATGTCGGGCTCAAGGGGGAACCTGCTTCTCCCTCTGCCTCTGCCCCCCCCACCCTGCTTGTGCTCTGTCTTTATCTCTCTCTCCCTCAATTAAGTAAATAAAACCTTTAAGGATATATCATATGTGCTGTATTTATCATAGACAATTATATTTTGTCTTTTTGCTTTCTTCCTCCCTCTTCCCCGCCTCTCCGGCCAGCTACTTCCAGCTTTCTACCCCCAGGGTAACAAGGTGGTAACCTGGTTATATACATATATATCACTTTCATATATATAACACTTATGGATATACACACAGTGTGTATGTGTGTGTGTACATGCATAGTGTATAATATATATACACATATGCATATAAATGTACAGGCTTAATATATGTGTTTACACACAGGCCTTTTTCAGAGTTTGTTTTCAGAATTTGTCTCCCATTTACCGAAATGGAATAACATATATAAACATCTCTGAATCTTTTCTCACTTTACAAAACAGAGTAGAAACCCCTCCACACCTTTCTACTGACTGCATGATATTTCATGTATGGATGTACCACAATTTACACAAACATCATCTTCCTTCCTTTCTTCTTCCTTTTCGTTAATACTAAAAACGCTGCAATTGATATCTTTCTGTGTACCGTCTGACGTACTGATGCACTTTTTCCGATGGGGCTCCTCCATGGGTTTTGGATTGCTACATTGAATTAGCTGTTAGCCTCGAACAGCCATGGCCAGCATGCTGTTGAAGACGGTGGCAGCAATACCTCATAAGAGCCCTGTATCGTTGTCAGCACAGAGTGTTAGTACTCCCTGATTTTTGTAGTATGAAGTGTTAGTATCCTTTAATTTTTGTGTTGGTTCACAAACTTGGGAGCTTCTTGGGTGAAGTGTGAAAGTGCCCCCATACCTGGAGGACAAGGAGAAACAGGAGACAGGGAGGGGGGTACTCCAGATTGTACGTGGCAGGTTTAATAAGCAAGGACACTTACGTAAGAGGCTTGTTTTAGGTGAACACTAGAGGAGTAGAGCTCTGCACCTGCCCACCAGAATCTTAAAATTTTATAGAGTAGCCATAACTGGGTTCCATCCAGATGGTCTCAGCAACACCTTACTCTCTCAAGACTGTGTCCTGAAAACAGCTCTGACTATGGGGATGATGGGCTAAAGGGACTCTCCAAGAACAGAGTGGGTAAGAAGCTTCCTATCGCCCCGAGCCAGCTCGAGGGTCAATCAGCAGTAACATCTACTCCATGAGCGCCTCTAAAATTCTGTCAAATTACTAAGTATAAATATTATTCCTTAAGGTCATATCTATTTGTTACTTTTTTTATTGAAGCATAATTAACATGCAGTGTTAGGTTAGCTCCAGGCGTACAATATAATGATTCGGCGATTCTGAACATCACTCAGTGCTCATCATAAGTGGACTCAGTCGTCTTCACCTGTTTCACCCATCCCCCAACCGGCTCCCATTTGACAACCACCAGTTTGTTCTCCATATTTAAGAGTCTGTTTTTTTTATTATTATTTGTTTGTTTTTTCTATGTTCATTTGTTTTCTTTCTTAAATTCCATACGTGAGTGAAATCATATAGTATTGGCCTTTCTCCGTCTGACTTATTTCACTTAGCATTATATCCTCTAGGTCCATCTGTGTCATAGCAAATGACAAAATCTCACTTGTTGTTATTGCTGAGTAGTGTATGGTATGTATGTACACCACACCTTCTTTCTCTAATATCTATTGATGGGTAATTGAGTTGCTTCCATATCTTGGCTATTGTACATAATGCTGCAAGAAACATAGGATTGTATATATGTTTTTGAATTAGTGTTTTCATTTTCTTTGGGTCAATACCCAGTTAGTGAAATTACTGGATCATGTGGTATTTCTTTTTTTAATTTTTTGTGGAACCTCCATACTGTTTTCCACAGTGGCTGCACCTATTTACATTCTCACCAAAAATGTACAAGTGTTCCTTTTACTCCACATCTTCTCCCACCCTTGTTATGTCTTCCCTTTTTGACTCTAGCGATTAGGACAGGTGTCAGGTGCTACCTCATTGTGATCTTGATTAGCATTTCCTTGATGATGAGTCATGATGAGCATCTTTTCACGTGTCTGTTGACCATTTTTAGGTCTTCTTTGGAGAAATGTCTATTCACGTCCTCTGCCCATTTTTTAATTGGATTATTTGTGGGATTTGGGTGTTAAGTTGTATAAGTCCTATATATGTTTTAGATATTAACCTCCTACTGGATATATCATTTGTAAATATCTTCTCCCATTCAGCAGGTTGCCTTGTTGTTTCATTGGTTTCTTTCCCTGAGCAGAAGCTTTAAATTTTGGTGTTGTCCCAATAGTTCATCTTTGTTCTTATTTCCATTGCCTTAGAAGGCATATCTAGAAAAATGTTTATATGGCTGATGTCAAAGGAATTACTGCCTATGGTTCTTCTAGGAGTTTTATAGTTTCAGGTCTCATATTTAGATCTTCAATCCATTTTAAGTTTATTTTGTGTATGGTGCATGAAAGTGGTCATTTCATTCTTTTGCATGTAGCTGTCCAGTTTTCCCAGCACCATTCATTGAAGGAACTATCTTTTCCTCCTTGTATTTTCTTGCCTCATTTATCATACACTAACTGATCATATAAGTATGGGTTTATTTCTGGGCTCTCCATTCTATTCTCTTGATCTTTGTGTCTGTTTTTGTGCCAGTACAATAATGTTCTGATTACTTCATCTTTGGAGTGTATCTTGGAATCTGGGGTGTGGTATCTTCAGCTTTGTTCTTTCTCAAAATCGTTCTGGGTATTTGGGGTCTTTTGTGGTTCCATACAAATTTTGGTATTATCTGTTCTACTTCTGTGAAAAATGCCGCTGCCTTTTTGATAAGGATTGTGTTAAATCTGTAGGTTGCTGTGGGTAGCACATACATTTTAACAATATTTGTTCTTATAATCTATGAGCATAGAATGTCTTTCTATTTGTTTGTGTGATCTCCAGTTTCTTTTATCGGTGTTTTATACTTTTCAGAGTACAGGTCTTTCATCTCCTTGGCTAAGTTTATTTCTTAGGTTTTTTGTTTTGTTTTGCTTTGGTTTTTTTTGATGCACTTGTAAGTGAAATTGTTTTCTTAATTTCTCCCTCTGCTGCTTCGTTATTTGTATAGAGGAATGCAGCAGATTTCTGTATATTTATTTTGTATCTTGTGATTTTACTGAATTCATTTATCAGTTTTAGTTTTTCTGGTGGCATCTTTATAGAGTTTTCTATATATAGTATCATGTCATCTGCAAATAGGGAAAGTTTACTTCTTCCTTACCAATTTGGATACCTTTTATTTCTTTTTCTTGTCTGATCACTGTGGCTAGGACTTCCAGTGATATGTTGAATAAAAGTGTTTAGAGTGGACATCTTTGTCTTTCTCCTGACCTTAGAGGGAAAATTCTCAGTTATCACATCATTGAGTATTATGTTAGCTGTGGCTTTTCCATATGTGGTCTTTATTATGTTGAAGTATGTTCCCTCTAAACCTACTTTGTTGAGAGTTTTTATCATGAATGGGATGTTATACATTGTCAGACGTTTTTCTTGCATCGATCGAGGTGATAATATGGTTTTTATCCTTTCTTTCATTAATGTGTTGTGTTGATTGATTTGCAAATATTGAACCACTCTTGCATCCCAGGAATAACTCCCATTTGATTGTGGTGAAAGATTTTTTTAATGTATTGTTGAATTCTGTTTGCTAATATTCCAAATTTTTGCATCAGTATTCTTCAGAGATATTGGCCTGTAGTTTTCTTTTTTTGTAGTGTCTTTGTTTGGTTTTGGTATCAGGATAATGCTGGCCTTGAAGAATGAATTTGGAAGTGTTTTCTCTTCTATTTTTTGGAATTATTGGTACTATTTTTATTTTTTAATTGTTATTTTTTAATTTTTTCACTATTAACTTATTTTGTCTTTATTTTTTAAATTTTATTTTATTTTATTATGTTATGTTAGTCACCATACATCATTAGTTTTTGATGTAGATATCCACGATTCATTGTTTTCTTATAACACCCAGTGCTCCATGCAGTATGTGCCCTCCTTTCACTATTAACTCTTTTTAAATGTTTGGTAGAATTCACCTGTGAAGCCATCTGGTCCTGAACTTTTGTTTGTTGGAAGTTTTTTTATTGCTGATTCAATTTCATTGTTGGTAAGTGATCGGTTTGATTTTTCTCTTTCTTTTTTGTTCAGTTTTGGAAAGCTGTATGTTTCTATTAACATCGATTTCTTTTAAGTTGTCCAGTTTGTCAGCATACAATTTTTTCATTCTTTTATAATCCTTTCTATTTCTGTAGTGTTGGTTGTTATTTCTCCTCCTTCATTTCTGATTGTATTTATCTGAGTTCTCTCTCTTATTTTCTTAATGAGTCTGGGTGAAGTTTTATCAATTTTATTGATCTTTTCAAAAGAACCAGCCTCATTGATCTTGGTTTCATTGATCTGTTCTGTTTTTTAAAATTTCTGCTTCATTCATTTCTGCCCTAATCTTTATTATTCCCTTCCTTCTACTGGCTTGGGTTTTTGTCTGTTCTTTTTCTAGCTCCTTTAGATGCAAGGTCAGACTGTTTGAGATTTTTACGGTTTCTTGAGTTAGGCCTATGTTATACTATAACCTTTTCTCTTGGAAGAGCTTTTACTGCATCCCAGTTTGAATCATTTTGTTTTCATTTTCATTTGTCTTCATGTATTTTTAATTTCCTCTTTCATTTATCGATGCATTTAATGTTTCATAGCATGTTATTTAGCCTCCATATATTTGTATTCTTTCTAGATTTTTTTCTTGTGACTGAACTCTAGTTTCATATCGTTATGGTTAGAAAAGATGCATGATATGATTCCAGTCTTTTTGAATCTACTGTGACTTGTTTTGTGGACTAACATCTGATCTATCCTGGAGAATGTTCCATGTGCACTTGAAAATAATATGTATTGTCCTTTTTTTGGATGCAGTGTTCTGGATATATCTGCTGCGTCCATCTGGTCTAGTGTGTCATTCAAAGCCACTGTTTTCTCATTGATTTTCTGCCTGGATGATTTATCCATTGATGTAAGTGGGGTGTTAAAATGCCCTACTATTATTGTATTACTGTCTATTTCTCCCTTTATGTCTGTCAATAATTGCTTTATGTATTTGGATCCTCCCATGTTGGATGCATAGTTGCTTAAAATTGTGATATCCTCTTGTTGGATTGTTCCCTTTATCGTTATGTAGTGTCTTTCTTTGTCTCTTGCTACAGTCTTGGTTTTAAAGCCATTTTTTCCAATGTAAGTATTACTACCCCAGCTTTCTTTTCACTTCCATTTGCATGGTAAATGTTTTTTGATCCCTTCACTTTAAATCTGGAAGTGTTTTTAGGTCTAAAGTGACGCTCTTCTAGGCAACATATAGACCCATCTATGTCTTGTGATTGGAGCATTTAGTCCATTTACAGTCAAAGTAATTATTGATAGGTATGTACTTTTTGCCATTTTGTTACTTTTTATGGTTGTTTTTATAGATCTTCTCTATTTCTTTCTTCTTCTCTTGCTCTCTTCCTTGTACTTTGATGGTTTTCTTTAGTGTTATGCTTAGATTCCTTTCTCTTTATTTCTTGCAGATCTATTACAGGTTTTTGACTTGTGGTTACCATTAAGTTCATATATAACATCTTATGCATATAGCTGTCTATATTGATGGTCACTTCAATTTGAACTGATTCTAAAAGTATTAAATTTTTTTAGAAGTTGGCTCCGCTGAGGGACGTCGCTCCCTTAGTGGCTAAGCGGGGGTGGAACCCTCCCGGGACAGTGGGGTCTCAGGACCCTTGGGGTCACAGAAAGACCGGGGGAGCCTGAGTGTGCCAGAGCTCCCAGGTATTGGAGTGGGGAAGCCAGCTGCAGAGACGGAGCTGAGGCGCGGGCTCTCAGCTTGGGGTTGCCATAAACTGTGATCCGCGGCCCAGTCGGGCCACTGCTCCTGCAGCAGGGACCCAACAGGTGGCAGATCCGGGGAGACTCCCCTTCCTTCCCGGGGAGGAGCGGCGCGGGAGCGCACCGCAGGGATCTGCTGGGTTTGGAGACTCCACACGGGGTGGGGTGCCAGAGATACAAACGCTCGGTCACAGGCCGGGTGAGCACGGAGTGCGGCTGGAGACCGGGGACAAGGGAGTGACTGCTTTTCTCTGGGGGCGCACTGAGGAGCGGGATCCCGAGTTCTCAGCTCCCCCAGGTGGAGATTGGGAGGCCACCATTTTTGCCCTGGTCCTCCAAACCTGTACCGAGAGCTTGCAGGGAACAAAAGCTCCTGAGATCAAACCCGAGCAGCTTGCTTAGCCCGGACCGACAAGGGCGGGGCAATTCAGCCTCCGGCAAAGACATTTGGAAACCACAGCAACAGGTCCCTCCCCCAGAATATCAGCACGAACAGCCAGCAAGCCAAGACCAAGTTTACCGATCAAGGAGAACAGGAGAACTCCAGCGCTAGGGGAATACTGCCCATAGAAGTCATGGCTTTTTTTTACCATGATTCATTAGTTCATCAAAGTTAATTTTTGTTAACTGTTTTTTTTTTCTTTTTCTTTTTCCCTTTTTCAACCAACATCTTATCAATCTCTTTTTAAAAAAATAAAACATTTTTTATTTTTCATTTTTAGAGTCATATTTTATCCCTTCATAGTAGTTACCCTTATTTTTGGCATATATATATAAGTTGTTCTCTCTTTAAAATTTTGAGATACAGTTTCTTCTAACAGATAAAAATATACCCTAAATCACTAGTGTATGGTTCTGTTCTAGTCTCCTGCTTGATCACATTCTCTCCCTTTTTTCTTTTTCTTTTTTTTTAAATCTTCTTTCTTTTTTCAAACAACTTCTTATCTTATCAAGTCCTTTTATAAAATCTTTTATAATTTTCATCTTTACAGTCATCTTCTATCCCTTCATTGTATCAACCCTTATTTTGTACATATATGTCTTTCTTCCTTTAAAATTTTAGGAGGCACTTATTTCTAACAGACGAAAATACGCCCAAAATCTAGTGTGTGGCACTGATCTATGCACTAGCCTGATCATATTTGATCACATTCTGCTTTTTTTTTGTATTGTTTTGTTTTTGTTTTTATAGTTTTTTTCTTTTTTTTTCTCTTTCTTTTTTCTTTCTTTCCCTTTCTTTTCCCCTGGTTTCAGGTCTTTTCTGATTTGTATACAGTATATTTGCTGGGGACGTTGTAAACCTGTTAGCATTTTGTTCTCTCATTCATCTATTCTCCTCTGGACAAAATGACAAGACGAAAAAAATCACCTCAGCAAAAAGAACAAGAGGTAGTACTGTCAGCCAGGGACCTACTCAATACGGACATTAGTACGATGTCGGACCTAGAGTTCAGAATCATGACTTTAAAGATACTAGCTGGGCTTGAAAAAAGCGTGGAAGTTATTAGAGAAACGCTTTCTGGAGAAATAAAGGAACTAAAATCTAACCAAGTCGAAATCAAAAAGGCTATTGATGAGGTGCAATCAAAAATGGGGGCACTAACTTCTAGGATAAATGAGGCAGAAGAGAGAATCAGTGATATAGAAGACCAAATGATGGAAAGTAAAGAGGCTGAGAAAAAGAGGGAGAAACAACTACAGGATCACGAGGGCAGAATTCGAGAGATAAGTGATTCAATAAGACGAAACAACATTAGAATAATTGGGATCCCAGAAGAAGAAGAAAGAGAGAGAGGAGCAGAAGGTATATTGGAGCAAATAATAGCAGAGAACTTCCCTAATGTGAGGAAGGAAACAGGCATCAAAATCCAGGAGGCACCGAGAACCCCTCTCAAAATCAATAAAAATAGGTCAACACCCCGACATCTAATAGTAAAACTTACGAGTCTCAGAGACAAAGAGAAAATCCTGAAAGCAGCTCGGGAGAAGAGATATGTAACCTACAATGGTAAAAATATTAGATTGGCAACAGACCTATCCACAGAGACCTGGCAGGCCAGAAAGGACTGGCAAGATATCTTCAGAGCACCAAACGAGAAAAATATGCAGCCAAGAATACTATATCCAGCTAGGCTGTCATTGAAAATAGAAGGAGAGATAAAATCTTCCAGAACAAACAAAACCTAAAGGAATTTGCAAACATGAAACCAGCCCTCCAAGAAATATTGAAAGGGGTGCTCTAAGCAAAGAGAGAGCCTAAAAGCAGCAAAGATCAGAAAGGAACACAGACAACATACAGTAACAGTCACCTTACAGGCAATACAATGGCACTAAATTCATACCTTTCAATAGTTACCATGAATGTAAATGGGCTCAATGCCCCAATCAAAAGACACAGGTTATCAGATTGGATTAAAAACAAGACCCATCCATATGCTGTCTGCAAGAGACTCATTTTAGACCCAAAGACACCCCCAGATTGAAAGTGAGGGGGTGGAAAACCATTTACCATGCTAATGGACACCAAAAGAAAGCTGGGGTGGCAATCCTTATATCAGACAAACTAGATTTTAAAACAAAGACTGTAATAAGAGTTGAGGAAGGACACTATATCCTACTTAAAGGGTCTATCCAACAAGAAGATCTAACAATTGTAAATATCTATGCCCCAAACATGGGAGCAGCCAATTATATAAGGCAATTAATAACAAAAGCAAAGAAACACATTGACAACAATACAATAATAGTGGGGGATTTTAACACCCCCCTGACTGAAATGGACAGATCATCTAAGCAAAAGATCAACAAGGAAATAAAGACTTTAAATGACACACTGGACCAAATGGACTTCACAGACATATTCAGAACATTCCATCCCAAAGCAACGGAATACACATTCTTCTCTAGTGCCCATGGAACATTCTCCAGAAATGATCACATCCTAGGTCACAAATCAGGTCTCAACCGGTACCAAAAGATTGGGATCATTCCCTGCATATTTTCAGACCACAATGCTTTGAAACTAGAACTCAATCACAAGAGGAAAGTCGGAAAGAACTCAAATACATGGAGGCTAAAGAGCATCCTACTAAAGAATGAATGGGTCAACCAGGAAATTAAAGAAGAATTAAAAAAATCATGGAAACCAATGAAAATGAAAACACAACTGTCCAAAATCTTTGGGATACAGCAAAGGCAGTCCTGAGAGGAAAATATATAGCAATACAAGCCTTTCTCAAGAAACAAGAAAGGTCTCAAATACACAATCTAACCCTACACCTAAAGGAGCTGGAGAAAGAACAACAAATAAAGCCTAAACCCAGCAGGAGAAGAGAAATAATAAAGATCAGAGTAGAAATCAATGAAATAGAAACCAAAGAACAGTAGAACAGATCAACGAAACTAGGAGCTGGTTCTTTGAAAGAATTAACAAGATTGATAAACCCCTGGCCAGACTGATCAAAAAGAAAAGAGAAATGACCCAAATCAACAAAATCATGAATGAAAGAGGAGAGATCACAACCAACACCAAAGAAATACAAACAATTATAAGAACATATTATGAGCAACTCTATGCCAGCAAATTAGATAACCTGGAAGAAATGGGTGCATTCCTAGAGATGTATCAACTACCAAAACTGAACCAGGAAGAAATAGAAAACCTGAACAGACCTATAACCACTAAGGAAATTGAAGCAGTCATCAAAAATCTCCCAAGAAACAAAAGCCCAGGGCCAGATGGCTTCCCAGGGGAATTCTACCAAACATTTAAAGAAGAATTAATACCTATTCTCCTGAAACTGTTCCAAAAAATACAAATGGAAAGAAAACTTCCAAATTCATCTTATGAGGCCACCATTACCTTGATCCCAAAAGCAGACAAAGATCCCATCAAAAAGGAGAATTACAGACCAATATCCTTGATGAACATGGATGCAAAAATTCTCACCAAAATACTAGCCAATAGGATCCAACAGTACATTAAAAGGATTATTCACCACGACCAAGTGGGATTTATCCCTGGGCTGCAAGGATGGTTCAACATCCGCAAATCAATCAACGTGATACAATACATTAACAAAAGAAAGAACAAGAATCATATGATCCTCTCAATAGATGCAGAAAAAGCATTTGACAAAGTACAGCATCCTTTCTTGATCAAAACTCTTCAGAGTATAGGGATACAGGGTACATACCTCAATATCATAAAAGCCATCTACGAAAAACCTACAGCGAATATCATTCTCAATGGGGAAAAGCTAAGAGCTTTTCCCCTAAGGTCAGGAACACAGAAGGGATGTCCACTCTCACCACTGCTATTCAACATAGTATTAGAAGTCCTAGCCACAGCAATCAGACAACAAAAAGAAATCAAAGGCATCCAAATCGGCAAAGAGGAAGTCAAACTCCCACTCTTTGCAGATGATATGATACTTTATGTGGAAAACCGAAAAGACTCCACCCCAAAACTCCTAGAACTCATACAGGAATTCAGTCAAGTAGCAGGCTATAAAATCAATGCACAGAAATCAGTGGCATTCCTATACACCAACAACAAGACAGAAGAGAGAGAAATGAAGGAGTCGATCCCATTCACAAATGCACCCAAAACCATAAGATACCTAGGAATAAATTTAACCAAAGAGGCAAAGGATCTGTACTCAGAAAACTATAAAATACTCAGGAAAGAAATTGAAGAAGACACAAAGAAATGGAAAAACGTTCCATTCTCATGGATTGGAAGAACCAACATTGTGAAGATGTCAATGCTACCTAGAGCAATCTACACATTCAATGCAATCCCCATCAAAATACCATCCACTTTTTTCAAAGAAATGGAACAAATAATCCTAAAATTTGTATGGAACCAGAAGAGACCCCGAATAGCCAGAGGAATATTGAAAAAGAAAAGCAAAGCTGGCAGCATCACAATTCCGGACTTCCAGCTCTATTACAAAGCTGTCATCATCAAGACAGTATGGTACTGGCACAAAAACAGACACATAGATCAATGGAACAGAATCGAGAGCCCAGAAATGGACCCTCAACTCTATGGTCAACTTATCTTTGACAAAACAGGAAAGAATGTCCAGTGGAAAAAAGACAGTCTCTTCAACAAATGGTGTTGGGAAAATTGGACAGCCACATGCAGAAGAATGAAACTGGACCATTTCCTTACACCACACACAAAAATAGACTCCAAATGGTTGAAAGACCTAAACGTGAGACAGGAGTCCATCATAATCCTAAAGGAGAACACAGGCAGCAACCTCTTTGACCTCAGCCGCAGCAACTTCTTCCTAGAAACATCACCAAAGGCACAGGAAGCCAGGGCAAAAATGAACTATTGGGATTTCATCAAGATGAAAAGCTTTTGCACAGCAAAAGAAACAGTCCACAAAACCAAAAGACAACCGACAGAATGGGAGAAAATATTTGCAAATGACATATCAGATAACTAGTATCCAAAATCTATAAAGAACTTATCAAACTCAACACCCAAAGAACAAATAATCCAATCAAGAAATGGGCAGAAGACATGAACAGACATTTTTCCAAAGAAGACATCCAAATGGCCAACAGGCACATGAAAAAGTGCTCCACATCGCTCGGCATCAGGGAAATCCAAATCAAAACCTCAATGAGATACCACCTCACACCCGTCAGAATGGCTAAAATTAACAAGTCAGGGAACGACAGATGTTGGCGGGGATGCGGAGAAAGGGGAACCCTCCTACACTGTTGGTGGGAATGCAAGCTGGTGCAACCACTCTGGAAAACAGTATGGAGGTTCCTCAAACAGTTGAAATTAGAGCTACCATTCGATCCAGCAATTGCACTACTGGGTATTTACCCCAAAGATACAAATGTAGGGACCCGAAGGGGTACGTGCACCCCAATGTTTATAGCAGCAATGTCCACAATAGCCAAACTGTGGAAAGAGCCAAGATGTCCATCGACAGACGAATGGATAAAGAAGAGGTGGTATATATACACAATTGAATATTATGCAGCCATCAAAAGGAATGAGATCTTGCCATTTGCAACGACGTGGATGGAACTGGAGGCTGTTATGCTGAGTGAAATAAGTCAATCAGAGAAAGACATGTATCACATGACCTCACTGATATGAGGAATTCTTAATCTCAGGAAACAAACTGAGGGTTGCTGGAGTGGTTGGGGGTGGGAGGGATGGGGTGGCTGGGTGATAGACATTGGGGAAGATATGTGCTACGGTGAGCGCTGTGAATTGTGTAAGACTGTTGAATCACAGATCTGTACTTCTGAAACAAATAACGCAACATATGTTAAAAAAAAAGAAAAAGAAGATAGCAGGAGAGGAAGAATGAAGGGGAGTAAGTCAGAGGGGGAGACGAACCAGGACAGATGATGGACTCTGAAAAACAAACTGAGGTTTCTGGAGGGGAGGAGGGTGGGGGGATGGGTTAGCCTGGTGATGGGTATTGAGGAGGGCACATTCTGCATGGAGCACTGGGTGTTATGAACAAACAATGAATCATGGAACAGTACACCAAAACAAATTATGTAATATATGGTGATTAACATAACAATAAAAAATTTTTAAAAAAAGTATTAAATTTTTACTATGCCCCATGTGTTATGTATATGATGTCATACTTTATATCTTTTTATTTTGTGAATCCTTGACTGATTTTTATAGATGCAATTGATTTTATTGCTTTTGTACTTTGAGTTTCATATTGGTTTTATAAGTGATTCATCTACTACCTTTATTATATATTTACATTTACTTGTGAATTTTTTTCTTTTTATAATTTTTTCACTTCTAATTATGACCTTTTTTTCCTCATGCAAAATATTCCCTTAATGTTTCTTAATAAGGCCGGCTAGGTGGTTATGAATTCCATTAACTTTTGTTTTTCTGGGAAACTCCATCTCTCCTTCTATTCTGAATGATAACCTTGCCATTAAAGTATTCTTTGTGGTAGGGCTTTTTTGTTTGTTTGTTTGTTTGCTTGTTTCCAGGACTTTCCATTTCACTCGTGTTCTTTTACTGTGACTTTGACCTGTCCTTTCATTTGGGACACATGCCTCTGTCTCCTCATTTTATCTAACTCTCTGTGTTTGTTTCTATGTGTCAGAAAGGTCAGCTATGTCTCCTGATCTTGGCCTTATGAAGAAGAGGTCCTGTGGTGTTCTATAACACAATATACCCTGTTCAACAAAACCAGGCACTTCAGGGTATCTCCTGTGTGGGCTGCGTGCATCCTGCTATTGTGACTAAGCCTTGTTTGCCTTCAGTCCAGTCAGTGTAATTACCCATTTTGCCTTATGTGGGGGTACCAGGCAGGGTGTGGCCCTTGCCCTGTTAAGGAGCTTTTCTGGAGCTGCAGTGGGCTTGTAGTTGGGCCGTGTCAGCAGTCAGACCAGATGCCTGACCTCAGTCCACCTGCCAGGGCTTCAGTCGCACTGATTAGGAGGGTGATCTCGCCACCTTGATACTTTTTTTTCTTTTAAAGATTTAACTTATTTATTGGAGAGAGAGAGAGTGAGCGCGAGAACAAAGAGGGAGAAGGAGAAGCAGACTCCCAGCTGAGCAGAGAGCCTGATGCGGGGCTGGATCCTAGGACCCTGAGATCATGGCCTGAGCCAAAGGCAGACATCTAGCTGACTGAGCCACCCAGGCGCCCCTCGCTGCATTGCCATTTATAAGATTTGGCTGCAGGTGCACTGGTGTGTGTGGTTATCTCCCCCTCTTCCCAGGACAAGAGTCCTACTGGAGTGGCATCAGTTCCTGCTGGGGTTTCATGCAGGGTATGTAGGGCAGGAGCTGCTTTGGAGAAATGCCTGCTCTGTGGGGTGGGGTGGACGAAGCAGATCCAGCAGGGAATGCAGGGGTGGGGCATGCAGGGTTAGCAAGATAGGTGGAGAGTGTTCACACTAGTTCCCCCAAGTGTTTGACTATCTACAGTGTGAGAGGGGAAGAGAAATGGTGCCTGTCAGCTCTTTTGTTCTTGGAGAAGTCCCCTAAAGATCCCTGCCCTTCTAGTGCATGTTCTGAGATTAGTATATAAATCCCCACATATGCCCCAGGATCTTGTCAAAATGCTGCTTCTGTGCTGTGTCTCAGTAGGGTTGTTTATTATGCCGTCTCTTTAAGGGCAGAGACTCAGTTTTCTTTTGCCCTCAGGCTCACCCAGAGCTAAGCACACTAATGATTAAAGCACTTGGAGTTAAGGGGCACCTGGGTGGCTCAATTGGTTAAGTGTCTGACTCTTGGTTTCAGCTCGGGTCATGATCTCAGGGTCATGAGATCCAGCCCTGCATCGGGCTCCATCCTCAGGAGAGTCCGCTTGTCCCTCTCCCTCCCTTCTCCCCCTCCCCCTGTGCTCTCTGCCTCTCAAATAAATAAATAAAACCTTAAAAAAAAACAGTACCTAGAGTTAAACCCCACTGATTATACAAACGTCAAGACCCACTGGTTTTCAAAGCCAAATGTTAGGAGGACTCCTCTTGCCGATGTGGGAGCCCCTTGTCTGGGGTTCCTGTTGTGGGAGCTGCTTCTGTCCCTTCTCTGCGCTTGTGGTGTCCTTCCCATTTGTCGTTAGTCTCGCCAGGGTATTTGGTTCCCAGGGTGTGTCTGCCCCTCCTCACCTTCCCATGTGGCTCCCTGTCTGTGATCAACTGTGGAAAGGCTCTTCTGCTAGTCTTTGGGTTCTTTTCAGAGTTAGCTGCACACATGTAGCAGTTATGTCAATGTGTCCATGGGGCAAGGTGAGCTCCGGGTCCTTCTCTGCCATCTTCCTAGAAGTCCATTTGTTACTTTAATTTGTATTTCCTCCAGAAGAAGAACACCTCACTCTATGTAAAGGGCCACGTTGCTTACTCTTCTGAATTGTCAATTCTTATCATTTTCTTATTGGTCTATTAGAATTATCAATTGTAAGAAGTTTTCATAGAAACTGATCCTTTAAATGACACAAATAATCTGTTTTCTCAAACTTACATAGTTTCACTTTGTTTATAGTATTTTTGCTATCAGATGTTTAATCTGATATTTGTATAAACATATCTATCTTCTTAATATCAGTTTTAGCTCAGTTGGAAATTCTTTCTCTACCATAGGTGGTATTTTATTTTAAGTGATCTAAATACACCAACTATAGATGCATTTTGTCAGAATGCATTTAAAAAAAGAAGAAACAGAAAAGAAGACCCAACTACATACTATACTGTCCTCAAGAACCCAGTTTAAATATAAAGACTCTGATAGGTTAAAAGTAAAGAAATGCAGAAATATACCATGCTAACATTAATCCAAAGAAAGCAGGAGTTGATGTGCTGATATCAAACAAAACTGAATTCAGAACATAGACAGTTATCAGGGATAATGGGGGGATTTACATAATGAAGAAGGGACCAATTCCGTAAAAAGACATAAAAATGCTATATGTTATGTGCTTAACAACAAGTCATAAAAATACATGAGGCAAAAATCTATGGAACTGGAAGGAGAAATAGACAAATCCACTATTACAGTTGGAGACATCAACATCTCTCTGTTGGCAACTAAAGATCCAGCAGGAATAAAATTAGTAATGATAAAGATGATCTGATCAGCACTCTCAATTAACTTGATGTAATTGATATTCACAAAATACTCTATTCAATAATAGCAGAATACACATTCTTCCTAGGGTTACATGGAACATAAACCAAGATAAACCCCAAATGATCATACTAGTATGCAATATTAACATAGGGAACTGGGTGTGTGGAGTTTATGGGAATTGTCTATTATATGTTTGCAATTTTCTGCTAATCTAAAGCTATTCTAAAATAGAAAATTATATTAAAATTATATATGAGAATTTAAAAGTATATTTAGGATTTTTAATATTCATATTTCAATACATTGCACATAGAAAAATCATAACACTGGATTTAAATTTTTTTAAATGTAAAAACATTAAGTTAAAATTTAAATTTGTTATATATTTAGGAAGAAATGTAATTAAGTTACAAGATATAAAAAGTTATTTTTTTAGATTAGCAAATATATATCCTTTAACTGACAAAGCAGGTTGATGTGCCTGCATCAAGGGTTAATTGTTAATTATTATGAAATATATTTCAATACTTTATTATTTTAACTATAAACGAAATGAATAATCTAAGAAAATATTTTTGATACCTCTACTATGTTTCTTAATTTTCTTTTGATGCGTTCCTTAACACAAGAATTTGAAGATTAATATCAATATTCATTAATAGTAACAGGCAGTTTCATGAATATCAAATGGAACTATGAAGGATTATGAAGGATATAATGTGAACCGTTAAAATGCATTCAACAAGAAAAAAATTACTACATGAAATATCACCTAACATTTCAAATTATTATTTGTTGCAAGCCATTAAGAAACCAGTCAATAAGCTGTTTAATATAATGGGAATATAAATATTTCATGACAAAAGTCAGTGGTCTCCTGCTGATGAATGATGATGTCAGCGCAGCACATCCTCAGAGCCAGGTTCAAGGGGCTCTATGGCTTAACATTTACCTGACTGAAATATGAAGAGCTTTAATAAAGTTCACAGTCCTTCATGCAGAGAACACAAATTAGTATCACCCTTCCACAAAAATAATTTAACATTTAGTACTCTGGGACAATATTTTATCTTCGAATACAATGTAAGCCTACTTAGAATACTTGGAGTTTGTGACTCGTTGAAAAATCTCAATCTTTGCATGTTTTTACAATCTAGTACAAGAATTAAGAATTGTTTCATAGATCAGATACATACTATTGTTATTCCCAGAGGGTAACCAAATTAGTGACTATTATCCCAAAACACTTTTTTTCTGAGTCAGAAAGAAAAACACATTATATTTTTATTTTTGGGCATTGCTTTGCTGTCATTTATCTCTCATAAACAAAATTGTTGGCTCTTTGAAAATTTGCAAATTGCTTTGTTACTGCTGTGTAATATATTATCAAGTTTGAAACCCTTATTTCATTCTTTGTGTTTGTTACGTATTTAATATAACTTAATTCCTGTGGATATAGACTAAGCAATTTCAACTGCATTGAGTTTTGACCCTCATTGTGTTTACTGCATTCCGTCCTGTACGACAGTTACTTGAGACGTGTAGGTCTCCAGGCAGGGCATTTTTATACATTTTGGAATCTTCCCCTCAAACGCAGCATCCTGACATTGCAGATATTTAGTCATGATAAAAACTTTTGTACTTCTCAACTCTGTTTAACGGTGGCTCTCACTCTTTCTTCTTTAGGTCCTTCTATAGAGCCTCTGTAGAGAGGCTCCTGAATTCTCCTTTCCCTCCACCTACCTCCTGTCCTCTCTCCTCCCCTTCCCTTTCTTTTCATCTTCTATGAATAAGACATTTTGCTATGTGCTGCGGAGCAGAGCTTCCTAGTGGCTTGACGGTTCACTGTGCAAGGCTTATAGATAAGTCAGAAAATACTGACCTCAGTCAGTGGGATGGGCAGGTGGGGCTTAGAGCTTCCAGAGACTCTTTGGCCAGTCACTTCCAGATTAAAGTAGGCTTGTCGCTGGCTTCTCTGAGGAAGACGGGGTTGAGATGGAGTTAAATTGTACCGTCTTGTAGGCTGTGAGCACATTAATGACAACGAGCATTCGCTGCTCATCTACAAGGTGCTGAGGATGACCACAAAGGTGTTCTACCACATGGCTGTCTACCTCCACAGCCAGCCACAGAGTGCACACTGCCCATTACAGAAGGGGCCCGGGGAATTTATGAAGGAATTCCTCTTCCCAGGGCCCATGGAGCTTGCCACTCAGGCCAGGGAACAGGGAATTTGAGTGGGGCTCCTGACAGATGACCCTTGAGGTGGCCATTGCTGAGTTTTGTCTTCACATACCCCAGTGTGCTGTCCCTCGGCAGCTGCTATGCCTCACAGCGGCCTCGCACGGGCTGTGGAGCAGCTGCTCCTACAATGCATGTGTGTCCTGTAGATCAAGGGTCACTGTTTTAAAATACTTAACATGAAAAACTTTGGTGATATCCAAATCCATGCCCATTGTTACGAGAAAGTTCCACACAAAGTCATTAGTTAAAGACTTACATTTTTAGGTAATCTCAACCTGGGAAATGTATTAAATGATTATTAAATAAATAGCTCATATTTTTATCACCAACCTTTGAAAAAAGTTTACAATGGGTGAGAACCAACAAAAATGTGAAGAGATCACAACTAAGAAGTTGTGAAAAATTAATTTAGCCATTCAAAGCACAAACCCTAATTAAAAAAAATGCTTACAAGAAGTCTGCTCAAGTTTCTCCTTTAAAACTTGAAAAAATTATTTTGTAGTCATCATTTACCATTTTCCTTATGACTCTATAGCTAATTATTCTTATCATAATTATTTAATTACTTAACAGTCGGTCGGTCTTTTCTCTAAACCCAGTATGGAGGGTGGCCTTGTTTCGGTGACTCTGGGTCAGTCACAGATGCACCCCTAGGTTTGAGAGGACCTCACTTCCCCTAAGTTGGGTGAACTTAAACTGAAATGTCTGCAGGAGAGTACGATGCTAGAAGCATCTAGGTGCTTGAGAGTTGAAGACAGTCAACAGCTGCATTTAGCTGGGGAGTCAGGAAGACTGTGAGGGTGAGGGTGAGGGGAAAGAAATTAAGGGAAAAGACAAATAGAAAAGAGGGGGGGGAAGCCTGCTTTAAATAGAAAGAATGGTATATACTCAAAAACATAGGAGCAGATACTCAATTTGTCCATTTTGATTGATGTTCGTGCCCTTATCTCCATTTCCCCTCACCCCCCAAATCTGATTTCTGTCCCTCACTGATATACTGAACGTGGTTTTGGAAAATTTTCAGTAGCTTTTCCTTTCTAATGAGCAGTCTTCCGACTACATTCTGTTTGATCTCTGGGGCAGGCGACACAGTGCCTCTTCTGTCTTTTCACCTGAAATCCATGACAGCGTTTTCTCCGGGCCGTCCCCCTCCTAGTCCGACCTGTCTCCATCCTTCGTGGGCTTATTTTCGCTGCCCGCTCTGTTTCTCCAGGCTGAGTTCAAGGAGGCCCTCCTCCCTTCCCTCCGTACATCTTCTCCTTGAGCTTCCTTGTCCCTTCCATGGTGTGAAAGATGACAGGCTGCCTTTTACTGAGTCACGTGTCTGATCCAGATCTCTCAGCTGAACCTCGGATTCCTGTATTCTGTCGCTGAGTGGACATCTCCATTATGTACACTCAAGGCAATCAAGTCACAAATTCATAATTCCTATATTGCAACACGTAATCATCAACCCAAGCCAGAAATCCTGAAGAGATCTTTCCTTCTCTTGATCTCTAAATACTATTCCTTCAGTCCAGCTGGTCATGCATTCTTATCAGTGTGATCTCTGAGTTCTGTCTGCTTTCCTGTGCCAATTTTTTTTTATCTAAAAATGAGAAAAATACAGTTTATGAAAATTTCATATATGGACTTACATTAGAGGGGGAGAACTCAGACCATATGTTAGCTGGCCATATGTCTATCTATAGTACCTGAGTTTTTCATAGAAAATAGTGGGATTTACACAATCTCAGAGGGTTAATAGTGAGGCCTTAAATCATTGCTTTGCTCTCAGTATTTCTGAGCAGCTTACATGCTCCAAGATGCCTTCAGTGTGGTCAATTTTATAAAAATAAGTTCTTTAAATCCAAAAATATTTGCAATTTTTGTAATGGAAAGGGGGCAGCCTATTGAAATCTTTTGTATGACACAGAGGTTTGCTGTTTAAGGCAAATGACTTGAAAGAGTTGGAAAACTTTTTTTTTTTTTTTTTTTTAAGTAGTGTTCCCGGGGCATCTGGATGGCTCAGTCGGTTAAGTGTCCAACTCTTGGTTTTGGCTCAGGTCATGATTTCAGGGTCATGAGATTGAGCCTCATAACAGGCTCTGCACTGGGCATGGAGCCTGCTTAAGATTCTCTCTCTCCTTATGCCCCTCCCCCTGCTCATGCACGCTCTCTCTCTTGTTCTCTCTAAAATAAATAAATGAATCTTAAAAAAAAAAATACAGTCTTCCAAATTGCTGACCTGTTAGGTAAATTATTGTCAGCAGGTAAATGTTAGGTAAATTATGCAGCAGATTTTTAAAATATATTTTTGTAGCAGGTGTTTCGACACAACTAATTTGCCCCATTAGAGTATAGATGACATTTTAGCACTTGAAAAGTAACTTATTTTAAACAGTTGAACCACTCATGTTATAGAAATATTGTTTTGAAAATGTATGTTTGAGAGTGTTTTCCTCATCATGTGGGAATTTGGCTGATAAAAAGTGTGGATGGGTCTCCTATGTACCAAGTCCACAGGCTTGAAAAACTCAGGAGTATCATAGTCAAATAAACAGTCCCCATATATTTTAAAGCTGTTACTAAAGTAAGACTTTTTGATCAGGGTATAATTAAATAAAAAGTTTCAACACATAAACGTTGAATAATTAGTGGATTGGACTGAAACATAAATGTGGTGACTGGGTGAAAACACCCAGTGAGTCTCTTTCATTGGATCTGTATCTATTTTTGGTATGTTTTCAACCTCGACAGGCACTAAAAACAGTACCAAAACAAACCAATACGATAACTACATCTTCAAACATCTTTCTCATAAAGTATTAAGGTAAAATTTCAAAACTAATAAAGCACATTTGATTACATTGCCCTCCCAAGAATATCAATAAATAAAAATATACAGTAATATAAAGCACATAATGTTATTAGATTTTATTAACAGATTATAAAAATAATATTTTAGGAAAATCAAAATATTTTATCAAAATAAAATATAGTTGAGATAGTATTTCCTACTTTTTAGATTTCCATATTCATAAGTGTCTTATCAAAATCAAATATAGTTGAAATATTCCTTATTTCCTACTTTTTAATTTCTGTATTTATATGGTGCAGTGTCCAAATATATTAATATGTTGGGATTATAAAATACAAATAATCTCTGAATTACACTAAATATAGTGTATTTAGTGTAATTGGAGTATTGGAGTGTATTGGAGCCCATATTCATTTTTATTGTACTAACAGAAGGGTGCAGAAAAATTTGGATGTCACTGTCATCTCTGTGAAATGTTCAAAGTCCTTCATAAGATCAGATACCTTGTGGCTTCTTTCCCTATGGTCTAGCTCACCAAGTCCTAGCTTGCTCTGTATATATAGAATAACAACCTGAGAATAGACATCAAGTCTACCATTAGGACATACAACCACTCCTCACCACATTCTTACAACCTGTCTGATCCTCAAATTTCTCTATCCATTTGATTTGTTCTTCCTCTCTCTTACCAGGGATATCACTTATTTGATATGGATTCTACTTCAGCCAAAATATTCTGCATGCATTTATGCTTGTTCTAGAAGTGTTTGGCTTGGTTTGGTTTTATGCATTTTATTTCCTCCAATTACAAAGCAGCCTTCACTCTTCTCCACCAATCCACAGACCTTCACATTGGATGTGAAATTAATCTCCTATACTACACATATCGTTTTCATTTTCTTAGGGTGTATTTTATCCACAAGTAAGTGGCTTTCCAAAAAGATCTCTCAAGAAGAATTTTACATTTATACAGAAAAAGCAAATATTTTACTTTTTGTGCAGTACATGCCGCCCCCCATTAAATCCCTAGGAGGAACCTAGTGATCAGTTTATTTTGTGGCTGTGCCCCACTATTTCACAGACAGTAGGGGCTGTAGATGTTATCAATCTAGAATAACATTACATAGAAGTATAACATATCCGATGTGGTATTAATGTGCAACAGATCAAAAGGTACGCGTCTTTTAAAAATCTATATTCATTACATATCGTAAAGATTTTAAAGGCCACATAAACTAGCATCACCACCACTATAACAACAAACTTTACTTTGAATGTTGTTCTTTAGGAAACGTTCAGCTAAAGCAAAGTTTTTCCCCCCATAATTTGAGAACAGTGTTTTGTGTTTATAAAAGCAACACAGATGAATTTTAGAAAAGTTTGAAAGTACATAAAAATGTGCAAAAGAGGGTACAAATTACCCATTATCCCACATTTCCCAAATAACCACTAATAACATCTCATTTAATATACATCTGATTTTATATGCAAAATTATATCACATGATATAACTATATATACTTTCTTACTTTCAACACCATATTTTTGTATTCTTCTAGAATAAAATGTACAGAAATAATCAGGTTTCAACAGTATATCTGGAAATGATAGTAACTGGAAATGATAGTAACTGAACACTTCCATAAATAATTTATCTATAATGCCCTCATTGGACTAAGAGGTGTGCTTGGCAAACACACATTGTACAAGAACAGTCAGAAAACCAGGCAGGTTTGTGAACAGGATCATCTTGAAAGTGAAGTCATTATGCTCCGTGTTATTTTTGTTAAAAATGCTATGCAAAATACATTCAGTCACAGCCAGGGATATTTTCAAGGGAAGGCAGTTGGATGGGGTGTGACTAAGTACATACAACTCAATCTTCTTAGGTGCTAAAAAAAGGAAAAAGAAAACAGGAGAGAGAATGTTCAGTTTATAACTTTAACTCAACAAACCGGGATACATATGATTAATAATGAGGAAGAGGGTAACTCTAGTATAAACCACATGAATTATTTGAAGTACCAGATGGCTATGTAACTAGAGTGTCTACCTTTATTTCTCTTTCTTCAGACTTTCTCCTAATCAAGCAAGTATTTTTTTTTAATGAAAGTAATAAATGTGACTGATCTGACTTTGCTACTATGGCATTTGTGTTAAATGACTCAGTCAGTACTAATATTTCTACAAAAATGCAAATGCACATGCTTTTTCTTTCATTAATTTTTCTTTCATTATGCTTCAGCCTAGGTCAGAGCCAAGGGAGAGACAATTGGTACAAACCAAACACTCGACTTTTCGCTTAAATCTAGGTGAGAAATGGAAGATTCAAGTGAGCACAGCCTTTAGGCCAGAAAGATGTTGCTTGGAATCCTGCCAAGGCTGTGTGGTGACCAGCTGCGCGAGACTGGGCTGGCTACCTGACTCCTCAAAGCGTTAATTTTCTCATTTCCAGAACAAAGCTGGGACTACCTAAACTGAAAGATTGTTTTAAGAACTAGAAATTACCCTTCTATCAGCAGTTGCTTTAGTAAAGGAGTTAGAGCTATATCACTATTGCACTGTCCAAAGTAAAACTAAATTTAAAAATACTGAATGTGTATTTTATAATTGTGTCCAATGTAGATGTTTAAATTGGAAAACTGAATCTAATGTTCACTTTTAAAAATGTGAATCATTGGGCACCTGGGCGGCTCAGTCAGTTAAGTGTCTGACTCTTGATTTCAGCTCAGGTCATGATCTCAGGGTCGTGAGATGAAGCCCCGCGTTGGGCTCCCTGCTCAGCATGGAGTCAGCTTGAGATTTTCTTGTGCCTTCTCCCTCTGCCCCGCCCCTTGTTCACGCATGCTCTCTCTAAATAAATAAACAAAAAAAATCTTTTTTAAAAATAAATAAAATAAAAATCTGAATCATTTTGGGAAAGTCTGGTTATCATAGTAACTTTTATCAATTCTCCACAAACTCTTTGTAGATGAATCAGGCCAAGCAAAATGGCCTGTGGCTTCATCATTAGAAGAAATACTGTAGTATCTGTTAATAGACGAGGTAGGGGAGAAACGTGTAGCTCAGAGCCCCATTTTGAGTCACTTGCCAATTTACTTTCCAAATATTTATTTAATATTTACATATGCCAGGCTCTTAGAGTCTGACTTTATTCAAACTTCTCAGCCACCCTGGCTACTAATCCCTTTCCCGAGTCCTACCTCTGGGCTACTCATTGCTCCTAAGGCTCACCTCCTCCCTCTGTCTGGAATGCTTCTCCATTTCTTAGCTAATGAAAACCTGTCAGTGTTTTATAGTCACGCTCAAATATTTACTTTCTCATGATGCTTTACTTGGTCATTCCTATCCTGGGATGGGTAGTAAAATGAAGGGCTGGTACTAGGACAGATAGAAGTAGATTGATGTTTAATATAACAGTATTCCTACCTTAAAGGAGATCACATCAAGTTTCTTCCACTAAGGTAGGGTTTACAACATATTTCTTTGTACTCACTTGTGTATGTGTCTGTTTTGGGGATCCTTTCATTGCGAGGAACGAATGCCATAATGGATGAAACACTCTTCCGTTCCATCCTGATGCCATGATTCATAGTAAGTGCTCTAGAAATACATGATGAATGAATGAGTGAATGAGGAAAAGACTGCCAGGTGCTACTTGGTGACCTCTTTCAATTACAGTGACTCCAGAGAGGAATGAGGAACATAAAACAAGGAAAGTAATCTTTTTGGTGTAATGAGGATTCTGTGGTTCTGGAAGAGAGAGAATTTATCAGCATTAAAGTCACGCACAATGTCAATCCGTTTCATGGAGAGACCATGTGAGGTAGATAGATGACAAAAGATTAATCAAGCAACTGCTATAGGGCAAGATTAGTGTGCTGATTTCAAGCCACGTTGGCAGATAGATTAAAAGGTAAAGCAATGCACTCCATGAGGCACTAGGGTATTATTCCTGTTGCTGGAAAGTGACTGTAGCAAAATACATGAAAATAAAAAACTATCTGTTAGTTGGGGAAAAATATATACACCCTCAAAAAAACCAACAAAAAAAACTAGGCCCTGCTAAGAAATGATTTAGCTAATAAATACATAAGTAAATTTATTAAGTTGTTGGCATTATTCTGGATAATTCAATAGCTTCCTGTAAGACAGAATGCCATAGACAGTGTCATCTATTTATAGTAATGTTTATGGAATTCAGTGTTTTCCAGGCATGCAGATAACTAGCAATAATAGGCATGGGTTTTTAGTAATCACCAGTATAAAAAAATCAATTATTTTTGGAAAACTTAAGTTCAGGTTGATATCGTAAGTAAATTTTTCTTGATCCTGGAAGCCAGGTTCCTCATGATTGGAGAGAAATTATGAGCTGGTTCCATATAATATAAAGCAAACCAATAAGGCTTCTACCTATATTTTTAAAATCATCGTCATGATGTCACGGATTCAACAATGATGTGTTGCAATATATTGCAGGTATTGTTCCTTTTGATATCTATGCAAGGTATGATAGAAAGTAGGTTAGAATGAACTCTGGAGTGCTGGATTTGAGTTGGAGTGATCAGTGTGAACTCATGATTAGCTTAATACATGTATAGATGGATAGAAAAGAAGCAATGACAGAAATGTATCGATACACGGGTTAGTATATTGGCTGTGTCCTATGTGAGAACTTGTGAGCAATGACATCCCAGTAACAGTGAGCAAACCCATCGTCAAGATTTTGATTTTTAAAGATTTTATGTATTTGAGAAAGAGAGAGAGTGAAAGTGCACAAGCAGGGCCCTGGAGGGGCAGAGGGAGAAGGAGAAGCAGGCTTCCCACTGATTGTGGAGCCTGACACAGGCTCGATCCCAGGGCCCTGGGATCATGACCTGAGCCGAAGGCAGATGCTTCACTGACTGAGCCACCCAGGCGCCCCAAGATTTTGATCTTTAAACATCATTCTCCAATTAAAGGAAACAGGACTTCTTGAAGAAAGGTATCATGCTATGGCTGAGACAGGAAAACACAAGATGATCCTGGGCCACACTACGTGACTCACTTCCAAGGAATAGAAGATGGAATGGAAAAATAGTAACTTCACAGTGGAGAAACCCTGCAAACACACTTTAACCAACTGATGAAAGTTACGCAAGCAGTATCAATGGGAATAGCATGGATCCCTTGAGTATGAGGTGATAAGGACACTTAACCTCTATGGTAGTCTTACCAATAATCCATAACCCCAGTCTAATCACATGAAAAGCATCAGACAAATCCAAATTGAGGGCAAAGACCTGGAAGCACTCATCAAACTCTCAAGGTCATGAAAAACAAAGAAGATGAAACTCATAGAAGAGACAAAGGAGATACGACAACTAAATACAATAAAATATCCAGAATTAGATCCTAAAACAGGAAAATACATTAATGGAAAAACTGGTAAAATCCAAATGAAGTCTGGGCTTTAGTTAATAGTAACATGCTAGTGCTGGTTTCTTAGTTTTAATGAATGGACCAGAGTGATGCAAGATGGTAACATTAAGGGGAACTAAGGTGCGGGATTTAGGGAAACTGTAGTATCTTGGAAACTCTTAGGCAAATCACAAACTAAGAATTTACTTGGAAAAAAATCTGAGTTGATTTCCTAATATATAAAGAGAGCAATGAGGCTTCTCTCTGTAGTTTTTAAATTATGATGTCATGGATTTAATAGTGATTTGTTATATTTCAGTCATTATTCTTTTTAATACCTAAGTTTTCCCATTTTCAGCCAATGTGAATATCCTCCAGTTGGTTCCTGAAAACTTTTGACTTGATCTCAGTAATTTTAATAGCTTCCTTGCTTTCTGTTATGACACTGTGTTCCAGGGGCATCTTATATAATTCCTTCCCCGGCTTGGAATAAGTCATTTTTTCAAGGAGCATGGATGTATTTTAGTAGAAAACGGTATTAGGTACTACAGATGGTATACATGGGGGGTGCCGACTTTTAACAGATTAGTCGTTATGTCTAAGACATTAGTGTAAAGAACTGAAAAAAATACATATTTTATGGGAAATATAAAATAAAATAAATCACAATGCAACTTCCAATTCAAATTGAGAAGCCCAGGTTTTTTACTTAGCCTCTGATTTTAAACATGTATCACTTTTCTTCAGTGCTTTCCCAGCAACACCAGCGTAATCATTCATTTGCTTCGTGTAACAGTATATATACAACATTCTCAGAATAACAACATCAATACTAGCATCAACAGTGTGATTAGTGAAAGCAGTGCAGGCTGTTTTTTTTTTTTTTGCAATTATTTTTGCCTTTAGGAGATATCCCACTGGAGAGGATAAGCCAGAATTATCTGTTTTAAAATAAATTGAAATAATGCAACTCTGAGTAGATTTATTTGCTTCTTTCTCTCCATCCTGATTTTCTGTCCCTAGAGGAAATATTCCTCCTTCTAGATAAATGCTAGTGTGCTGCACACTTGTCTCTACTTGGCTTTTTCTCATATAGTATACCCATGGTGATCACTCCACGCTGGTACATAAAGGTACTCCTCTCTACCTGAATAACTGTACGGCACCCATTGCTTAGGTACACCGTAGCTTAGTAAGATAGCCTCCCCTCGATGGACATTTGGGCTGTTCTGTGACTTGTGGTGATAAATAGCACTGTAATAAAAAAAACTTTGTGCATGCACTTTTGGTAATTCTTGTCCTGGACATTTTAAGGTTAGGAAACTAAAAGTACGACTTCAGGGTCAAATGGTAAATTTCACTGTTGCTACTTCGTTCACATGGTCATTTTTCACCTAGACTGTTTCTCCAGGTCCCAGAGTTCTCCCCCTGACTCCGGCCTCCACACTCATGCTAGGATTTTCAATCTAAAATGCAAATCAGGTAATTTCACCCCTTTGCTTATGGACTTTCGTGATTTCTGCAACTCGCAGACATGGAGATGAAACTGTTGAGTGAATAAGTTTACAACCATCCCTTCCTTGCTTTGCTTTCTGGCCTCACTTCCAGCACATCCCCCAGTGCAACCCATCCAGTCAGTCATAGCTAACTTTTAGAAGTTGCCAGAAAAACATACGTCCTACCTGATCATCTCTCCACATCCATAAACATTCGGTTCAACTTCTCTGTCTCTGTAAGTTCTTCCTACATTTCCCCTCAAATCAGAATTAGACTTCCCATTTTTCCCCCATGGCACTTAGTGCCTCCCTCTATTGGAAACTTGATCGCATTTTTTGGCAACTCTTTATTAATTAGAATTTCTTAGGATGTGCCAAAACTGTGCTGAAAGTTTACATAGACTCACTGCACTACTTTTCTAAATATTGTGGATTCTTCCAGTTTACTTTTCTGTTTCCAGAACTCTCATTGCATCTTAAGCTCATTGACTCAGTAGATTTTAATGAAGACAGCGTAGTCACTGGAATCAGGCAGACCTGAGTTTTAGCCCTAGCTCTTGGCTTTAATTTGCTAAGAATATAACCTTGAGTAAGAATTTAACCTTTAGATGAGTTTCCTAGTATAGCTCAGATTTTCTGTAGATCAACCAATGTCTACATAGGGCTTTTGCACTATCCCTGGCACCTTAGTGGGGGTTTATAAACACGAGGAATGTTCCAGTGCGAGCAGGGATTTTGCTTTGCTCACTTTTATTTCTCCAGCACACAGACAGCAAACACATGTGGTAGGTGCTCATTATACAACCATCTGAGTGTGAATAATCTATTGAAAAGCCCATGCCTGAGCAAACTTGCTCTTTCCAAGTTCCTTTTCCCAACTGAAGGCATTACCAACCTTCTGATGACTGCAGCTTCTTTTTAGAGCATTCAGGTGTCGAACTTGGGGATAGCCTTGACCTGAAATATGTGCCACACCCCACCTCACCGCCCCCCCCCCGCCCGCGGCAGCTGGAGAGTGTGCCTGTGTGAGCTTTGCTCTCTCCCTTGCTCCTCCTCTCTCTTCTTTACGGCCCCACTGCCGTCCAGCCCCATCTCATCTGGCTTTCTGAAAGTCCAGTCTTTAAACTAGCCTCAGCTCCTGCCTTTCCTGGTCCAGAGCTGTCACCCCCTGACTCCCACTCCCAAAAATGTGCCTTTTCTAAAAGTGTCATACCAGATGATACTATTACGGATTATACATTGGTGATGAGTTAAAAAAAAAAGCCAGTGTAATTGTAAATATATATATATATTCAATATCTCAAGCACTTTATTTGATATGCCCCAACCTGGCTTCTGTTCTTATGCACCTCTCCACTCCCAAGTTTGTACCCCCAAACAGCTCAGCAGTGTGTGCTTTATACCCACAGACTCTTGGACACCATTTTTCTACCTACTAAGCTATATCGACCTATATTTATCTCTTCTCATTGAAAAATCTCCACAAAGCCCCCTTTATTCCTTGATTCATTGACTCTCTGTGGCCATATTCTAACATGCTGTGTGAGTGTTTGAGTACAAGCTTGTGTGGCTCCTTCATCTGGGGATTCCCCACAGCACCAGGGCCTCTCCCATAGCAGAACTGAGTTGACTGCACAGGGTTAGAGATTTGGGAAGTTGTGAGGAATCTTAGAAATCTTCTGGTATGATACCTTCATTTAATGTATTAGTAAATTGCAGTTCAGAAAACTGTGAAAATATTTACTTAAAATAGCCCGAAAGTAGCCCGAAAGCAATAAAATCAAGCGTGTGTGTGTGTGTGTCTCTTTGGTTTTCTTAGCTAGTAATAACATTTGAATTTTTCATTCTGATGTAGCAGGATCTTTTACCTCTGCCTTAACAAATGCTCCAAAGAGAGGCTCCAGTAATTGTTTCCTATAATAGGAGGTATATCACAAGTCATAATTATAAAATGGTTCAGAGGACCAAACACTCAGGATTAAAAGTGCAAGTGCCAGCCCTACCATTATTAGACACATTTTTATTTTTATTTAAAAAAAATTTTTTTAGAGAGAGAGGGAGAAAGAGTGGGGGAGGGGGCAGAAGGAGAGGGGGAGCAAGAATCTCAAGCAGGCTCCATGCTAAGGACCTGAGATCATGACCTGAGCTGAAATCGAGTGGGATGCTCAATCGACTGAGCCACCCCGGTGCCCAGCACTTGCCCTTTTGGTACATCTTAAAGACAGGTATGAAAGGAGGAGATATCTATAGATCTGTATCTACATAGAGGGGTAGAGATATACAGAGAAAGATCATTTAGATTTGTAAAGTAAAATGGGGTTTTTATTAACTGGAAAAATAGAAATTAAAAAAAAAATACCCGGATTCCTATCTTGGAAAAATATAATTATGTTATCTGTGGTCCTATTAGCCAAGGTGTCATCATGGTGGTGAGATGAACCAGAAAACTTTCCCTGCATCTAAACCAAGGGTGGCATTACATCACGTGAGAGCTCAAATCTTTCAGTTTTGAGAAGAGTAAAAGTTGCTTATTCTGTCTGTACATCAAGCAGAGCTTCACTCGTTGCCCAACTAGGTAATGACTTTCATGATTTGGTGGGTTTTGAAATCTTAATTTAACTTAAATTCAGCTTGAATTTTATGTGGCCTCTTTTATTATAAGAGAAATGGAATGATATTATTTCCAGCCTTGGTTTTTACACTGACAGAAAAGACAAAAAGAAAAACATTTCAAATCCCACTTGACTCGCAAGACTGAAGTCTTTGACACCAAAATGACAAATGCATGATTTGTGTAATCCAATTACTCATGATTAGGTTGTTTTTTGTCATAACACTGTGGCGCAATGTAACAGAAAAGTGGGTAAATACCAGCAACCACAAAAAGATGCGACATTAAAAGCAAACCTCGGAACTTAAAAAGAAAACACTCTGAAGTTTTAGCAGGGATGACGAAATGTCCTTTACAAATTACAAATACAGGTAATTGGTGATATGTTGTATAAGGAGGCTTGAAGGGGTAAAGATAGTGCATATTAAAGAAAAAAAAAGTCTAACCAGGTGGGGCCCTTGTAAGAATTCCACTTAATCTATGCCATTCTGCTCTTTTCCCAAATGTTACACTGGGTAAACACAGGCACTTGTATTCTTTTGTAAAATGTAATGGGAAACACTGCTTCAGTTTCCTTAACCTTTAAGGAGAATCTTTCCCTGTAATGATTGCCGAGAAGCTTAGTATGAACTCATCTGACCCCACTTTCCAGGCTTTAAAATGGTAGAATCCAACCAATAGCACCCAAAGAACTGTAAAGATTTAAAACGGTTTCACTCACTGTTTAACGAGTGGATTGCATTAATTAGTGGATTGCAGCTACTGTGTGGATCAGTAGACCTCAAGCCATACAGGGGAATCAGAAACCTGTCCTTCACGGCTACCACAGTCAGTCTCGGGGGTGCGGTACCGACTCCACCCAACACAGCCCGGTGAAATGAATTCACCGTGCCCCTGGGAGGAAGGGACACCAGAGCCCCGAAACTCCCTAGGAGAATCAGTCAACACAACCATTGGCACCACCAGTGCAGCGCTTACGTCTTCTGGGGGTGACATGGAGCCGGGTGAACATTCCAGAGCCCCAGCTAAGAAAAGGTGTGCCTGAAAAATACCCCGTTTTCCTCTCAGACACTTGCGCCCACTGCCCCAGGCGCTGTCCTTGCCGGCTTCTCCATCAGCCCCTGAACCGTGTCGGGCATTCTCCGGAAGTGGGCCACAGCACAGAGGACAAGTGCCTTCCAGAATGGGCTGCTGGAAAGAAAGGAGGCTTCAGTCACTCTTCCTGCTTTGCGCTCCACGCAGTTGTCACTCCCTAGTCCTGCCTCAAGCCTTTCAAACAACGGACTGGAGCCTCCCCTGAGTTCTCATTTCTCAGGCTCTTCTCCATCCCGCTCATTACCCTAAACTTTGCATTTAAATGAACTTTTCGGTCCTCCCTGTCTTCCCTAGGATGTTACTTCTGCCCTGCGTCTCCTCCCAAGCCTTTCCTCCTCCAATTCTTTCCTCGTTGATCCCAGTCTCTTAAACCTGCTCGGGCTGCCCTTTGCCTTCTTGTCTCCTCCTCTCCCTCCCCGGGCCCCTTCACCTCATCCATTCCTGTCTCAGGCTCTCCAGATTCCCGGGCTGTTTGCTGGTGAGAAATCTTTGCTGCAGCGAGGACCGGAGTCCCCCGCGCGCAGCCCAGTGGCAGAAGAGGGCGAGGCTGGGAGAAGGGCGAGGGCTGTCGGGGAGGGAGGAGGCCGGTCCTCCCCGCGAGCCGGCAAGAATGCGGCAGGGGGCCCGGGGCCTGGGGAGCCGCTAACTCCCCGAGCCCCCCGATCCGGGCTTGCACACCCCGTCCGCGGGGCCAATCTCCTGCCAAGTGCAGCGGAGAAGCGGAGAGAGGGGCGCGGGGGTGCCGATCCGCGGAGTAGGTCCCTCCACGAGCCGGGGGAGAAGAGAGGACGGAGTGGGCGAGCGGTGAGCAGGGAAAGCCCGGCTCCAGCCTGGCGGCGGAGCGTGGGCAGAGCGGGGCGCGCGGGGAGCGCCGGCGGGGAGCGGCGGGCCGAGCGGGGGGCGAGGGGCGCGCGGAGGCAGCGCTGCGCTCGGGGAGGGGCGCGCGGGTGCGGGCCCGGTGCGCGTGCGGCGGCCGCGGCGCAGTGTCGGGGTGTGCGCGAAGGCGAGCGGCGGGCCGGGCGAGGGAGGCGAGGACAGGGCGCATGTCTCGTCCCCGCGAGCAGCCACTAGACGCGCCACCACCATCTTCTGCATGTGCAACATTTGCAGCCGGACAGGAAACCGCTCTCGGGGCCATGGAGACTGCGGGAAAAATCTGGCAGCTCGCGGCGGATTGCTGAAGGGGGGCGGTCATAATCACCAAACACCCACACCTCTCTCCTTTCCTTTTTTTTTTTTCTTTCCTTTTTTTTTTGTTGTTGTTGTTTTTAATTTTAGCGCCGTCGTCGTCAATGCCTCTCTGAACAGCCTTTAGAAGAGTGAGAGAGAGAGAGCGCGCGCCAGGGAGAGCAGAAAAGAAGATGAGGATTATTTGCAGACACATTGTCTTGTTGTTTTCTGGGTTCTGGGGACTCGCCATGGGAGCCTTTCCGAGCAGCGTGCAGATAGGTAAGCTCTGCCCGGTGGGGTGTGCGTGTGGGTGTCTGTGGCAGGTATCCGAAACTGAGTTAAAGGAGTTGCGGGTGAGCAATTCGGGGAGACCTTCGGCGGCTCCCTTCCCCTCGCCCCCGTGCAGAAAACTGCATTTCGGTGCTGCTTCAGTAGGAATGTGCACACCCTGCCCGCCCGTTCCTCCTCGTCCGTGCTCCCACTGCCACCTTTGGTTCAAGTCGCTTAAGTAGGGTTGGAATAAGTTGGAAAAAAAACAACCCCCGTGGGGTCTGATTACACTGAATGTGCTATTTCTTCTCAGTCCCCTCTCCAGAGCGTGAAGGGATGTCGAGTTTGTTGGGGTTTTTAAAGATTATTATTCTGTATTTTAAACACATTTCTTCCCATGCTGGACTTCTCAGCTTTCTGGCCATTCCAGAAAGACACTGGGCAAAAAGCGTTTCCACCCGCACCCCCCTGTTTCTCTCTGCGGGTTAACGGATTCCAAAGTTAGATCGCTTTCCCGGAAACCTTCTCTCCTTTTGTTTTGTTTTCCTCTTGAGTCTTTTGCCCGTATTCCTCCCGCTGGACTCCACTGCCAGCGACCCTACCCATCCGTGGCTTTCCTTGCTGTTCTCTCCTGTCTTTTTATGGGACGCAGCTATTGAATTTCTTCCAGCTAAGCCCAGCCTCAACACTGCATCATTTCTCGTGGACTGTGCACAAAACGGGGCTAATTAGGCTGAGTCCACGAGCTGCAGGAAAACAAAGTTCACGTCTCCTTTCCGATTCCCCTCGGCCCTTAGTGTCACCACATCCCTTTATTTCTGCATTTTAATGCAAACCCTCTCTTCTGTTCATCTGCATGCCTCTTAGAAATGCCCCGAGCTTGGCTGATGTAGCAGTGTGCTGGGAATCATGGGGAGGGCGAGAGAGAGGAAGGAAAACACGCTCAGTGGTCTCAGAGGTCATTGTGATCATGACAGATTGGGACAGGAAAGCGCTGAGCTGTCCTTAAGACTGAAATACTAAGCATGCACCTTAGGGACAAAGGGCAGTCTCAAGATGTGGCAGGGAGGGCTTCTTAATTGTGTGTGTTGCTGAATGGCAGTGGATTTGACAGTGCTTGGGGGTGGGTATTGCATTTCCAAGAGGAAACACCGAGAATGTGCTTTTCCTGCTGTTTTTAATAGGTGGTCTCTTCATCCGAAACACAGATCAGGAGTACACGGCTTTTCGATTAGCAATTTTTCTTCATAACACCAGCCCCAATGCGTCGGAAGCTCCCTTTAATTTGGTACCTCATGTGGACAACATTGAGACAGCCAACAGTTTTGCTGTGACAAATGCTTGTAAGTAAAACCCAAGTTGTGGATAAATTAGAAGAGAATTAAATTGAAGCAATAGAGTCCCCTTCCTCCCCTTTATTATATTATTTTAAGAGTGGTTTTCGAAAGAAATGCAAGATTCCCACAGTTGACTGGTTCCAGAGCAAGTCGGAGTTAAAAAAAATAGTAAGATTTAGTCTCGGGGATATTCAGCTGGTCTTTCTTTCTCCCTTCTCTCTTTCTTTCCTTCTTTCTTTCTTTATTTGTTTATTTTCATTTCTTGTCTGGATAATTCAAGTTGATTTCTCCTGCAACATTTCGGTGCTATTCCTGTTACCTTGAATGTCAAGTTAGTGGAAATTATACTCTGTCTAGTTTTTTATTCTGTTCCTTTGTGTCTTCGTATTTGCTTTTCACTTGAGGAAGGCTATGCCCTGCTTTTAAGGAAGAGACATGCTCTCCCGCACTGGGGAAGGCGAAGGAAGCCTTGCTAAGAGTGAGGCAGCCAGGAGCCCTGGGGTGGAGGATGTGTGTTCTAGTCGGTTGGTTGGCGCTGCAGATGATCTGGTGATGTCACTTGGGGCTGCCCTGCTCTTGTATTCTGGGTTGTAAGTGTCTCTTACTGTCACGTAACGCATGTATCCTGTGGCTGGAACTCCATGAATCCTTACCTTGGTGCCGAATCCTGTTAGCGCTCAATCCACCTGAATTCACAAACCAAGCCGGCTTGCTCTGTCATCCCGCACAGTGACACCAGACGGGGACCTCCCCTAATGCTGTAATGGGACGGTTGCACCGTACTCCCTCACCAAGATGCCACATGACTTAATGTAAAAATATCATCAATGACAGATTAATCTGAAATTCTCCAAAATGTAACCAGTCAGTAGAACGTTCACAGAGCACTTTCACTCTTGAAATACATGTTTCAAGTATCCCCTCAGCTTTACCTGCTCATTTGCTACTGTTCAAAATCTTTAAGATAATGGCCCTAGATTATGTAAGAGGCATAGGAACAGTTTCTATATACAATTTTGCATAAGAGTAATAACATGTTTAATTTGAACTGTATTTTAAAAGTTCTGTCAGTACAAGAAAGTACACTGAACAAGTAAGTGATATTGAAAACAAAGAGTTTTTAAATATTTGGAGGATATCTGCGTCATTGATTTAATTATTTTAATTCATATTTATTTGCCATTAACTCATCTAACAGATACATGATCACTTTTCCTAAATTTTTGGCATCCAAGTACTACGTTGTTTGAGAACTTGGTTTCCTAAGGAGGTCCAAGCATTTGACATTTTGTAAACTGCCACAGTTGTATTACTTTGCAGGAATTCTGTAGTTGCTATGAGTACTATTTAATTAGGAAAATTCATGTGTTATATTTAGTGATAAAGTCTACATTACAGCAGACGGGAGTGACTCTTAAGCAGAAACATACATGAATTAGAGCTATCTTTGTGGATAGTTATTTTTGCAGATTTTATCAACTGTTAGTTTTGTGTTTAAAGTTTTGAAAGGGGTGTCAACATTGCAAGTAGTTCTAGATATAAAGTATTCTGCTTAGTACCTGAATATGTTTATTTTTTAAATAGTGTTTTCATGTCTCTCCTGAAATTATATTAGCAAAACATTACTAAGTTTAAAAATAACTCGTGATCCAAATATATGTGATTGTACTTTGTCAACAGTAAACTACTATTTAAATATTAATCTTTATTACTAAATTTTGACTTTCTTAAAAGTGGAAGATATATCAGTTTTATGTTGTCTTGCTTTTACAAATTAAGTTCTTAAGTATTCTAAAGTTTATATTGTGACTTCCAGCTCCAGAAACTATAGATCGCTGATCTTTTCTTCCTCCATATCATTTGTTAATCTCCTTCAGGATAATGTTAATGAGATTATTTTATTTATGTGATGAAAATATTATATATAGTGTTAGTGGTAAAGTACCTGTACACATGAGAAATTTACATGAAGCTGCACACAGAATGAAAACGTAGAAGGTATGAAATATAGGTATGTTATTCTTTAACATGCTACGATTGAGAAAGTTGAAACTAGGTAAACTTTGAGACTACTGATTTTGAACCCAAATGTCATACAGTGTTCACAATATCATATTTTTCCATAACCACAAGTAATTGATTTTGTGTATGTTTCAAAAATTTTTTATAAAAACATAAATTGTAAATGAGGAAGAAACATTTTCTTCACTAGAAGAAAAGGACTTTTTTTTTTTTTTTTGACAAATGAGTGTGCCAGATGTCCTCAAGGCAAATCTAAACAGAATTTGGGGGAAAAATCAATTGTCAGAGAGCGTGGGTCAGGGGATTGGTGTTTGTTGAATAGACTGGGAGCGTATACATGTGTGATTTTCCAGTACAATTAAAGGTGAAATTTAAGTACTAAGTATGAGGCAAACTCATCTGTCAAGCTCTCTGCCTTTGGGTACAAAAAGGATAAAAATAGTATTCTGGAAAATTAACATGGAACTTATTCCTCAGAGTAATACAGACTGGATTTTAAAATTTTTCATATTATATTAAATATAAAGATATAATCTATGACTGGCTAGGTTTATTTTAATTGTGATTTACCTGCAGTGGGTCCTTGTCAAACTGCAGGATCCAGTCTGTGAATAAGGGCCATTAAACAGACCGTGTACATTCACAAGACAGAAAAGCAGATTAAAGAATGAAGAGTATTGGTCATCTGTTGGACAGATATAATTTCCTGCTGCTTATTCTGCCTCAGAATTAATTTAGCACTCTAAGAATACTTTGGACAATCTAAACATTCTGTGTATACAGTTTGCAGACTTACACATGTAAGTGTAGACCTGATTAACTCAAATTTACCACTTTTGGTATAAATCCCAACTTCCTAAGGGAGGAAAAATAATTTCGGCTTATGTTTTATTTTATCTTTAATAATACTCGTGTAATATTAATACTGCTTTCCTTTTAAACTGTTCACATTATTGGAAAGTCACACTTGGCTCAATATAAAACTGAAATTATAAGAAATACAGATAATATAAAACTATGATCTATTTCAACAAAAAATAGGTGATAAATGGCCCAAGTATCCAAATTTCAAAATGTAATTAAAAGTATACCTTCCTTCTGTTGTGGTTCATCCAAAGTATGGGGTATAGCAAAATGGATATTTTATAAATAAATTCAATATGGCAGTGCTCGTTAATAAAATGCCATACAATTGACCCAAATTAGCTATCCTTACAAACACATATGCTCTTTAAATTGTATATGCCCTTTGCAAAACATTTGAGACAATATGAAATCATGCTGTTTTCTTATTTTCAGTAGTTAATGAATGGAGATATTTTGTTTTGGAGATGCTGTATGTTAAATTTGACCATGAGTAATAACCAAAATTCTAAAGTAGTCTATCACCAAATGTTTTCAAAGATAAAAATATTTGTGCCATTACAATTACTAGTTTAGTCCATTTGCATTAGAAATCCTTCCTTCGGTAAGACAGTACCTTTGCAATGTAATCCACAAATATTCAGTTTCTGAGATGACTCTTAAATTTCAGATGGGCAATAGGAAATGCATAACAAAACAGACCAAGTACTGTATTATAACTTTGGTGAAATAATAAAAGAATCTTATGACATATTTTCAACCTTTTTACCTTGGATCAGAAGGACCATTTGGTTAATACTTCTTTTTTTTTTTTAATGATATGTTAATTTAACTCTCTTTTTTCTGTCTAAAGTCTATCTATTTGGTGGTTTAAAAAATGGTGGATTGGAAAGTTGTTAACAATCCCAAGGAGAATAGGTATTATACCCTCATCAGGGTGAAAAAGTTGTTCTTTTTAGAGTTAAATAATAGTTCTGTTTGTGGCCAGTTTCTTTGACAACTCTAAATATCCAGGATGAGTGCTACTTGTAAAAGTAGGTTGATCTATAAAATATACATATTTAGTTAATCTAAATATATTGAAAATGGGACACTATATCCTGTAAGCTCTTATAAGCGTTTCCACTTATACAGTAGGTACTTAATAAAAATTCAATGAATTTAAGGGTGTTAAGTGATATTATCTCTTCACTCTAATTCAACAGTGTTTAAATAATTGTACAATATTCCATTTTGGGGGCATGAAGCCCTGAAAAGACATTCTAAGAGTTTGCATTGGGCTGATATAATAATTTTAAACATGCTAGAAATAAATTTCTGATAGTTTGAACTGCAGAGTTGTTAGTAGAAGAATGTAAGAATTAAATACTGTTTGACTTTGGATTATTTTTTACAGAAAGGAATGAGGTAACCCTACGTGACTGTCATTAGGTTTCTTTATTTTGAATTGATAGCAAAATTCTCTGTTGACTTGAAATAATTCTTTGATGATCTTTCTCTTTTCCCCTTAATTTTCTATCATGAGATTATTGACAAAGAGTCATATTCCTATAGTTTGTCCCTTTCTTAAGGGATAGGATGGTGCATAATTTGCATTGCTGTATTTTAAAATTTTTCACAAGATTGAGCTTTCATAAAACTATTAGAAAAATTCCTAAAACTGTTTTTTTCCACCAGATTATTCCGAGTGTTGTTTATTTCCCAAATAGGAAAAGTTTTACTTTGTGGCATTAGGAAATACTTAGAGATCTTATTTACAGAATTTTATTATTGTTCGGGAATTTAAAATGAAGAATAAATACGACACACCTTACATTTTATGATGACACATACTTTTTAAACTGCTTTCATATACATGATTTTATTTGACCTCAAACTAGTCTGAGAAGGAGACATTCTGAGAAGACCATCATTATTTTAGTAGTTAAGCCAGCTTTAGCTCAAAGGAGTCACTTGACTTGCCAGAGACCAGGTAGCTAATAAGCTGCAAGCCAGGGTTTGAACTCTGGTCTTCTAACTACTATTCTAAGTTCTTTTGTGAGGGGTCCATTGGGTGTGAAAAATACATCTATATTGAGAGGACTTAAGAAGGAAAAAAAGAATTGCCATTTATCTTTTTTTCTAATTTACTTGCAGTGTTTTGAAGAAAATAGGGCAAGACATTTCTGGGCAACTTATTCATTTATCATATGACAGTGAGTGATATAGCAAAGTCTGAAGTCATTTCCATCCATTCACTAGATTAGGTAATGAGTGTAACAATTTATTCATTAAAGTGTTTACCCAGGGCAACTGCATTTAAGACCCTGTGCTAGAAACAAGGGTACGAGAACCTGTAGGGATAGTTGCTGCCGTTAAGGAGCTGATGGCCCAGTGGGGAAGACAGACGAGTCGGTCAGTACAGTGGCAGTGAGGCAAAGCGCCCAGACAGAGAAACAGAGTGTGGGACAGAGATGAACGCAGGAATGGCACCAGGCACGGCCTGGCATCCCAGATGAGGTGTCAGCAGATCTGGGTGTGAAGGCTCTAGATGAGTCATTTGAAAAACAGGAAGGAAGGGAGCGTGCCTGGCCTGGGGAGCCGCACATGACGTGGCCCTAAGGTGTGGAGGAGCCAGGTGTATTTGAACCCTTGAAGAGAGTTTGGTCTGGCTGTAGTATTGGGTGCAAGGGGAGAGAGAGGTGTGCCAGGAGGGACGGTCTGCGGATCCACAGAAGGTCTTGTTGCTGCTGGAATGAGACTCCGCTGAATAAAAAGGGGGCCCATCAATGACTTAAAACACAAGAGTGACATAATCAGATTTATATTTTACGAAGAATAGGCTGGTTGCAGAAAGGAGAATGAATTGGAAGGGGACAACACGGAAGAAAAAGGCAAGTCTGTGGAGTCTTGAAGTCATACAGTTTAGGATGATACATGCTTGAAGAGAAGTAGAAGCCCTGAGGTGAGAGAAAAGCACATGGATCCAAGAATACAGAACAGTTGACAGAATTCAGTGATGCGTTGGAGATGCCTGGGTGGCTCAGTGGGTTAAGCGTCTGCCTTCAGCTCGGGTCATGATCCCAGGGTCCGGGGATCGAGTCCCACATCGGGGTCCCTGCTCAGTGGGGAGTCTGCTTCTCCCTCTCCCTCTGCTGCTCCCCCTGCTTGTGTGCTCTCTCTCTCTCTCTTTCTCTGACAAATAAATAAATGAAATCTTTGAAAAAAAAAAAAAAGAAAGAACTTAGTGACGGGTTGGATGTCTTTGTGGGTGAGGAGAAAGGAAGTGTGGTAAGAATTCAAGATGAGTTCTCTGATTTCTGGCCTGGGCAAACGACTTGTTACTGTTTCCATTACTGGACGGGACCCCCCAGGAGGGGAAGCAGCTCTGAATGGGGGACGTGAGGTTGTTGGAAGTACAGATTTTGAGGGTTGAAGAGACTCCCGAGTGGAGCTCTGCTGTATACGGTGGGGCAGGTGTATTTGCAGGCATTTGGTGGTGCCTGAAGCCATGGAGTTGGTGAGACCACCCAAGAGAGCAAAAGCAGGAGATGCTGAGGACAAAATCTTACAAAATACCTTTACTTAGAGGGGCAGGGAGAGATAGGAGACTGAAGGACAAGCGGTCAGGAAGTTCAGAGGAAAACGAGACAAGAGAATTTCACAGGAGTCAAGAGGTGAGGAGCATTTCAAGTAAATAGTGAAAAACCTTGTCAAAGCCTGCAGAATTTAAATAATTGAATTGCAAGGATAATTGATCTTTAACATCAGGCTTTTCTTCTCTTTAGTGTGTTCTTTTGCATCTTGAGCAGATTTTTTTTTAAAAGCAGCCTTTATTAACCTCATGTAGATTATATTAATAATACTCTTTTGTATATAGTAGCCTAGAATATTCTTATGTTTTACTTAGAGGTGGGGAGAGAGTCTTCTTTGGACTTTTGAACCAGATGCACTTGAATTTGCAACCTGATAGTGGGTAAGTTACTTACTTCCGAGCCTCAGTTTCTAAATCTGATAATGTGGGGAAACATGTGCCGCACATGAATTTTATGAATATTAGAAAAGTGTTTGGGAAATATACAGAATGCAGTTAGGATGCAATTAAATTTAGTTGTGTTAACATTTTCTGTGTCATATGGAACATTTATTTCTGAGCTGATCTTAACTTTGGAAGAGATATATTTTCTGTTTATATTTTGAGAAAGCAATTTATGTGTCGAACACCTATATTTTGTAGATACTTAATAGGAATATTTTTGACCTTTCATTGAATTGCCAGTTTTAATTTATATACACAAATCTAAATTCCTATTTTGCGAAAGTATTTCCAAGTCCTAAGAGAGGATAACTTTATCTGGGATCTGTGGATGATTCAGAGAGAGGATTTATTCATGGATGGATTAAAGAGGTTGATAAATTCTCTTAATTAAATGCAAAATTTTCTGTTCTTAAACTGTGTGTATGCGTGTGTGCGTGTGTGTGCGTGTGCGTGTGTGCGTGTGTGTGCGTTTACAAAGAGACAGTCTGAACTTTTGGACAACTTCACAGTGAATCCCAGTCACAAAAAAAGGCCCAGGACCACAGCCTTAAAAGAGCCATACATAAATTCGAAATAAACAAACAGTACTTCATTCCTTACTTTCATCATTTTAGAAGCCAGTTGGATTTTATCCTTGAAACTAACCAGAAATCTTTCCATAAAATCCATCTCCATTAGCTCCTCTCTTGACGTAGAAAATAATCAGTGTGTCCTGGCTGGAAAAATGCTTGGCTTGGTCCTCTGCCTCTCAAACTGCCCTCCTATTATTTTTATTCCTTCTCTTCTGATCCGAGGTTCCATGCATCCCACACCAGCTCCTTCTATTTTTATCACGATTTATCTTCCCCCTCCCTCTCACTGCTCCTGGAACACTGTGTTCTTGAAGGTGATCAGTGACTTACAAATTTGCAAGTCCAATTGTTTTTCCTCAGTCCTCATTGTCTCTTAATAGTTGGCTTTGCTGACGACTTCTGGTCCTTGATGCTCATTCCTCCTTTGCTGACAGTATCGACTCCAGGAGGGGGCTGACTATGTGCCGGGGTCTCCTAGGGGTTACCTCAAGTCTAACACATCTCTAAGCAGCAGGTGCTATTATGATTATTATCCTCACTGTAGATGTGGAGAAACAGAAGGTTTGCCTAACCGCACAGCATCCAGGCCACCAGATACCAAGCCTGTTTTACGTGCCATCCACACTGTAGCAGCTCACAAGGCACAGTGTCCACGGAGTTCCGTCTCGCTCAGTGTGAGAGCAGCTAGGCAGCTCTTCATTTAAACAGAGAAATGTTTTTCTCAAAGCTACTTCTTTACTGTAACAACTGTGATTCACCCCCGCAGATACGTATCGCATTTCACACTGGACGTCCTGGATTCTTCTGTGCGGTTTGCAGGGTGGCACAGAAACGAGAGAGTTCTCATTCTAATTGATGATACCCCCATTACTTTGTACTGCCGAAGCCGCCTCGTGAATACCACCAGGTGTAAAAATGATTAAATGACTCTTTTAAGTATTATGCAAACACTGTCGGTTACTTCATCAGTTGGCCAACCAACGTATTTTATTTCTTTTTATAGGAGTAGTATTTGATTTCAGAACACCCTGTTCAAAACATATTTTCCCAAGTGCTTCACTATAAGATAGGCTTAGCTCTGAGGCATTTTCTTTCAGGTTTTCTCTGACATGTTTTTGGGTTCCAAAGAAGCACAGTGTTGACTGTGTTCTTAAAAGAACATCACCCGAGTCAAAATTGCTCTGTCTTTATAACGCCATCACTTGTCCTTGACTTAATAAAAGTATTTGTATCACAAATAAAAAGTTATCTTAGAAATAAATGGTAAAAAAGAAAATGTGAGATTTAGTACTTCCCTTGAATAAACGACTGTATTTCTCTAGATACAGGAGAAAGTACACAATCAGCCATAGGTAGTGTTGGCTTACTTTTGTTGCTTATATGCTTCTTTTAAAATAAGCAGGTTTTCATCAATAATTTCAAATATATTGTGCCCTTGTGTTCTTCCCATTTTTCCTATTTTTGTCTTTTTTGAATGAACATGTACTTGTAAAAATTTCAAATAATTCGGCAATCTTAAAAAGCCAAAGTATTTTGTAATCCTACCCCTTAAGAGAGAATCACAGTGCAGAGCCAGGTAGGGAGACAAAAGAGTACTAAAAACATACAATGCTAATATATAGCTAAAAATAAAAGCATTTAATAAAAATGATAACACTCTATGCTTATATTTTATTAATGGTTTATCTCACATACCGTAACAAATCAGTATATAAGAACTGCCTCATTTTCTTTTACTGCTACATAATATGTCATCGTGCAGTTACTATGATAAACGTACGCAGTACCCTCTAGATTAACATTTATGTTGTTTCCACATTTTTGATATGACAAACAAAACAGCAGAAGAACTATTTATGTACCTGTGTGAACATTATTGTGGGACTAATTCCTGGTAATGAAATTTACTCTATCAAATAATGTGGGTTTTTGTTTTTAATACATATTGTCAAGTTCTTCTCCTCAAAAACAAAATGTTACTTAAATTTACAACCACCAGAATGTGAGAATAATAGTTTCTCTAGGACCTGCCAACACTAAGCCATTATGTCTCTTGAATCTTCCCTTGTCCTGATGGGTGGAAATGACATCTAATTGCTCCTTTCATTTGCATATCTCTTATTAATAATGAGGCTGAGAATATTTTCTTATATTTGTAAGATCTGTGTCCCCTTTTCTGTTCTCCTGCTTTGCCAACATTTTCTTCATTTGTAGGAGTGCTTTATGTACTATAAAAGTTAACCCTTTGTTGTCCACATTACAGATTCTTTTTCCACTGCGCCTTTGGCTTCTAGCTCCCTGTGCGATGTGTTTTATCATACAGATATTTTAAATTTTTATGGAGTCAGATCTGTTAGTTATTTTCTTTCTAGCTTCTGGGGTTTTGGTTACACTTATAAAGGAATTCCTAGCCTTAAAAGGATACATATATTATCCCACATTTTTTCTAGTTCCTTTATGATTTTAGACATTATATTCATAACACTCTTTGGGGATTTATTTTCTTATGTCTGTTAGGAACTTCTATTTATTTATCCTCAGTACTATATATTTGAGTGCGTTATTCTTTGACAGCTGCTTTGTGTGAATGCATTTGTGCAAATCCCCTGCTCTTCCTGGACTGAAGTTGAGCTTGGACGGGAGGTCTGCGTTTTCCCTCTTCCCAAGTTCTCAGGCTTGTTGTTCCTCACCTTTCCTGTCAGTCCGTTGTGATCACGCCACTAGTTTGGATATTTTTATCATCCTGCTTTCTTGCTTCTCTTATTTCCTACCTTTTTTTTTCCTGTGTGTCACTCACCATCCGACCGAAGGACATCGACATACGTTACAAATATTTTCACCCTCCTCTGTTTCTGTCCCAGCATTTTACTCTAGTCAATGGTCCTTCTCTCGTGATTTCAGAATTACCCCCCTGCTTCGACTCTACTTCTCTCCGTCCGCTTGACATACTGGTCCAGTGCAGCTACTCTGAACATAAAATCAGAGACCGTCTCTACCTTACCTGAAGCCTCCCAAAGGTTTTTGTTCTTGTAGAATAAAATTCTGAGTCTAGCGTGCTCCTGCATGATCGGCCTCTTGCCCACCTCTTTGTCTTCCACTCTGCAGGAGTCCCCTGGGTCTTCTTTCTGGTTCTCTAACATGCTTTAACCCTTTCTTTTCTCTATGTCTTGTACTTCTGTCTCCCACCCCTTTTTTTTTTTTTTTTTTTTTGGAATCTCCCAATCCAGTTATTTGCTTCACTGGCTTTTTCTGAACCTTCAGGACTCAAATCAAAATCACATCGGAGAAGCCTTCCTGACCAACCTCTCTGGCATAAACCCTTTCCCTCCCAAATTCTAGCTAGTCTGTGTTGCATTACCAACCCCTATGATCATCTTTGCTTTTATCACAGTGTATTATTATTATTTCCACTTGCTTACTTATTTATCATCTATATTCTCTGCTTGAAGATCAACTCTCAAAACCAAGGGCTTCATCTGCCTTAAATGATACATCTTCATAACCTTGCCCAATGCTGACACAAAGTAAGTCAATAAATGTCTTTGAATAAATGAATGAGCAGCATGTGATGAATTTTCCCTATGCTCATCTTTGGGGCATCCTTAGGATAGCTAAGACTATTTTATATGTTATTTTAGAGAAAATCAAGGAGAGGATTTGAAGGCAATGAGGTAGTAGATCCAAAATAATTGTTATATATTTTCCTTATCATAAGCATGTTTTTTTTTTTCTACTTGTTTCCATTAGATTGAAGTATGGGATGAGCTAAGTAAGGGAGAAAATAAGTCCTATAAGGAGGAAAGTGGGACTGTTAGTGCAAATTAACATACATTGTGCTGTCCAGATGGCACTTTGTTAAATGCATATCTGGTAGAAGGGAACTTCTAGGTGCTTATACCATGTGGTGTCTGCTGACAAAATAACTAGAAAATGCTGATACAATCCACTTTCAAAGTAGAAGAAAACCCATTTGGGAAGCCAGGTGAACTAGTAAGCACACTCAGGAGAATGCCATCTGTTCAGACACTGACTGCTTGTTTGCACTTCTTCAAGTTCATGAAACCAGAAAACAGGAGGCTGGAGTCAAGTGTATAATGTTGCTCCTGCCAGTCCTTGATGATCTCCCTTGTACCTTCAGTAGTGAATTTCACAATTTGCTACTTGCTCTAACCCTGCATTCCTCCCTCTTGGAAATTAGTCTACCCTTGGTTAAATTATCTACTTTTCAACCATGTACATAGTCTTTCCCAGGCAAGACTGAAAGGCATTTCACCACTTCTCTGCTCCAAAGCTTTAAATTAAGAGATTCTTTTTCTTCTGAGAAACATTCATGCTTCTCCCTTTCTTACTGGAAAACTTGTAGGTCAAAATGTTTGTCTTTTTCCTCTGATAACCAGGGAGCTCAATTCTATTTTTACTGTTCAGTTACATTACTCCCCAATTTAAACATTTTGCTTTGTTTTTATACCCTTGATTTTCCTGAAATCATATATATGATATAAATAATATATGATAGGCATATATTAAATATGGTATAAGCATGTTTTAGGTAAATATACCTTGTAAGACTATGCACATCATTTTAGGAGAGGAGCATAAAGACACGGGGGCTATAAATTTAAAAATCTAGTTGATGTCCCATTCAATACAGAAGTTGGTCAGCTTTTGCTTGAATATTCACATTTCCTGTTTCGTACTTTCTGTATCTTGTGTATGCTTTGGAAAATGATTTATACCAGGTGGGTAGGTAGCTAGGTAGAGGGGTAGGTGGGTAGATGATCTGTCGGTCCAGTAGACTGCAGGTTCCTTGAGAACAAGGATGATGGCTTATGATACCTCTGCTCCTGAGGGCCTGTCACAGTGCCTGGAACATTTCTGTTCCCTACTCAATAATTGTTTGCTGATGGATTGTGAGAGGAACAAAAGGAGAGAAGGAGGAGCTTTTCTTTTTTTTTTTTTTAAGATTTTTTATTTATTCATTTTGGAGAGACAGAGCGAGTGAGAACACGAGCAGGGGAAGCGGCAGAGGGAGAGGGAGAAGCAGACTCCCCGCGGAGCAGGGAGCCCGATGCGGGGCTCCATCCCAGGACCCTGGGATCATGACCTGAGCCGAAGGCAGACGCTTCACGACTGAGCCACCCAGGCATCTCAGGAACTTATTTCTTGTTTGAATATTTATAACAACTAATTCTTAGCCAGAACTGAATAACATAACACAAGTCTAGCTTTTCTGTGTGACTCAAACCCTTCACATTTTTAAAAAGCTCATCACATGTCCCCTTCACATTTTCCCGAGCTAAATATCATTTCCTATTTCTTAGACCTTTAACATCTAAGTTCTAGCATTCTGAATAGCCTCTGGATTTATCATAATTTCATTAAAATATATTGGCCTGAATTAACTCCACACTCCTGTTATGATCTGTCCAGAACTAAACTCTACATTTTTGGCATTCATGGTCATGATCTGACATGAGCTAAGAGAGAATATTAATTCCAGTTATTTAGACATTCTACATATAAAGTATAGCCCCAAATTCTTTGGGTTTTAGTTAGTTACAACATGTTCATGGTCATGGTCAGTTAAGACTTAACACTCTGCTTTTTTCCTTTTTTTTCATATGAATTGCTATAAATTAGCCTCTCCGTAATGCATTTTTAAAAATCCTAAATAAGGGGCACCTTGATGGTTCAATTGGTTAAGCATCTGGTTCTTGGTTTTGGCTCAGGTCATGATCTCAGGGCCCTAAGATAGAGCTCCGAGTTGGTCTCCACGCACAGAGAGGGGTCTACTTGAGTTTCTCTCCCTCTGCCTCTCCTCATTCATGCTCTCTCTCTATCTTTCTCTCAAATAAATAAATAAATATTTTAAAAAAATAAAAATTCTAAATGAAAGATTTTACAGATACACTCTTAAATTTTACCTTGTTTGGAAACATTAAGACCATCTTGAATCTTAATGCAGTTTGCTATAAACTTTTAAATTCGGTGTGACTCTTTTCTTTATGATTATCCTTATTAATGAGTAAAATCAAGAGCAGGCTGTGATACAAGATAGTTATAAGATGGTGCCAGGTCGTGAACTAGTACCTTCTGGTACGTGTAGTCATTGGAATGTAAATTCTCATAAAATAATTTATTTAATCAAGTTTATCTACATTGTCCATGAAGATTTTCATTTCAGTTCATTTGCACTTTTTTAAACATTAAAACAAGCACACATTAAAACAAAAACAACACAAACACACACAAATATTATGAAAATACCTCATATGGTCACATTGGATAAGGGATGATACATGCATGTACACACAAAGGCAAGCATGTCTTTCAGATTGAAAAGAATTGATGAAAGATATAAGATAATTCACATTGGAATAAATAAATATAGTAAACAAAATATAAAATATATTTAATCAAAGAAAGTCAAATTAAAGTGAGCTGTACAGTTTTGCATAATAAATTAGCTAATTTTGGTGGTAAAGATGAAGAGAGTTTTACATCATTCAATGTGTCTGGAGCCTTTAAAATTGGTATAATTTGAAAATCAATTTGTCATAATTTATCAAAAAAAAAAACTTTAAAAATTGTGAATTGGGGCACGTGGGTGACCTAGTTGGTTAAGCCTCTGACTCTTGGTTTTGGCTCAGGTCATGTTCTCAGGGTCGTGAGATTGAGCCCCACGTTTGGGCTCTGTACTGAGCTGGAGCCTACTTAAGATTTTCTCTCTCCTTTTCCCTCTGCCCCTCCCCACTTGTGTTCTCTCTCTCTCTCTCTCTCTCTCTCTCTCCTAAATAAATAAATAAATAATAAGTAAATAAATAAAAATAGGAGTTGTGACTATTTTGAATTCACAAATATAGGAAAATCTCTAGTCATGAAAATGCTCATTAAAGCATTACTTTAGTAATATTTAGTTGAGAAATAGTTGAATTACTTGAAGTCCAGGCAGACTGTTTAAGGCAGAATGTCAGTTATGAGAGTCCTCTGTGTGACTTGAGCCGACAGTTCTGAGTTCAAGAATTCTCTTTGTACATAGACACTTTCTCTGCTTTTTTTTTTCCTTTCTTTCTTTATGTTATTTTTTCTTACACAAGAGCTAGGGTCATAGTAGGAAAAAAAAGTATTCTAGTCAGATGTAAAAAAAGATGTCCTCAACCTGTAATAATGACTTACTTAGGAATTGATAGAATTAGCTGAAGGATTTTTAAAGCTCATCAGTTGTTTGGAGGATCACAGATCTACCAGCCCTGGCTGATAGCCGTGGTAAGGTAGGTTCCATGTTTGTCCTGGAGGAGCGTACCTCCAGACTCTGTGCAGGTATTTGGAAGTTCTAGTCAAGGAATGATGGGGTGTTTTTGCCCTGTTTTTGCCCTAGCCCCTTCCCTTCCTCTGCCTCTTTCCTTTCATCCTCCCAAAGCACAGAAGGTGTTGTGGGAAGATCAGGAAATTATGTGAAATCCACTTGAGATCCTGCCATGCTGTAAAGAGAGACCAAAATATTCCAGGCGGACAAAAGAGCATCATAGGAAGACGTGTAAAGGTGTATGGACATCTCTGAGGGGTAGTAATGAGGTGGGAAACTGGAGGCAAAGATGGGGGTGAAGGGGCCTGTAGAGCGGGAGATTGAGGGGGCAGTTCAGATAGCTCTGCGGAAGCAGGGAGGAGCCTTGCAGACTGCCTGGTGAATGCGGATGAGTACTGTGGTTTTTATTCCGGGCCAGAAGACAGCAAGAACCACTTTAAGCAGTTTATGACATCATTGTATTTATGTCTTAGGAAGAATTCTAGCTGCACTGTTAATCATTCATGTATATAGAGAAACGCAGTTCCTTTCCCACACCCAACACACTAAGAAACCATTTCCTAGACAGGAAATGCTGTATTGCTACTTGAGTTGCTGTTCGTAGAACCCATTATTGTATGTAATTCTGCTCACTATTTTCCATCGAGAACTGTTACTTCCAGCAAAAAATACTCAGCTTATCATCTCAACCATGTATTTTCAGACTGCAAACCAAGTCTTTTATGATAATAGGCAGTTGGAAAAGAGCTGGTGTTTCTGGGAAGAAAAAAATGAACAAATAAACATCATTTATGGTATGTATAAAGGCAATTAAATCTTCTTAAAGATCAGTGTAGCTGCGGATGGAACAATGCATATCCCATTCCGGATTAAATTTCAGACTATCCCCCCTTGTTATCGCTCTTCTTTTGTTACTGCTCTTGGTAGAGGTTTATTTAATTCAGTTGGCTCAAATTACCATTTCTACTAAAATTGAGACTTGCCCTCAGTCACATAATGCAGAGTAGTAAGAACTGGTTTTTAAAAAGTGAGTTGAGAGGTGCCTAGGTGGCTCAGTTAGTTAAGCATCCAACTCTTGGTTTCGACTCAGGTCATGATTTTGGGGGTGTGGGATCGAGTCCTGACCTGGCTCTGTGCTCAGCATGGAATCTGATTGAGATTCTCCCTCTCCCTCTCTCTCTCTGCCCCTTCCCCTACTCCCCCCCACCACCAAAATAAATAAACCTAAAAAATTAAAAATAAAAACTAAAAAATTAAAGTGAGTTGAACAATTTTAAGACTAGAATAATAATTAGTGCAAGTGCCACTACATATGTATATATGGACAACATATATGCATACAGATATACACACAGAGCTTAACAAAGGAAAAAATATAGTGAGACAATAGCATGTATACTTTGTAAGGTAATTTTTTTTTCCATTGCCTTCAAAGTAATGAATAATAAACTTTCAGGTACATATTTTTGCCCAATACTACTTATGAATTTATTTCTTTTTTGAAAGTAAAATATTGTAAAAATAAGAATACAATGTGTGTGTATACATATTTCAGAATAGTGTGTGTGTGTATATATGTGTGTATATATGTATATATAGTATTTCAGAACAGCTTTGTAAATGACTTTCTGTCTTGTTATATATACATACAGCATATACATTAGAATCTGCTGTATGCATATATAATAAACACACGCCCTTAGCATTTGATGCTTGTTATTTTCACAAAATCTGATAATGATTATATGTCATGAAAATATAAGTGACTGTGGAAATAAGCTTCATTTTACAGAAGTGATAAAATCACAGATTAGAAACCCGTGTGAATATTTTATTCAGAGGCAACTGTTGCTATTTTTTTTTTAATTTTCAAAACAGCAATGTCTTCACCTCCCTTACACTTTATGTTTTGTTTTATTTCAAAGGGAAATTTTTCACTTAGTGTTAGTAAGAGTCTGGTGCTGTTAAGTCATTGGGCTGAAACCAGTGTGCTGTCTATGAGGCAGAAGAGGGTATAACTACAGAACGACATGATTTAGAGCCTTTCAGTATGTGGCCATATGTACCATAGAATGGTGACTGGGAAAAACATACGCTGTCTGTGATTACAATTTCATGAGAACCACACATATAGAAGACTTTGAAGGAGACACTGCTGAAATGTAGTTAGTGATTATTTTTCTTTGGTGTTAGTGTACAGAATTATTATTTTTAATTTATTTTCCTGAGTTTTCTACATGTTTACAAAAAATATACATTTATGCTTCTCTGGTTAATAATATCTAAATAGAAGATAATGTAGTGGTCTTTCACTAAGTATTGAGTTTGCCTTGCTCTGTCCAATTGGGCAGACAATCCAGGGAAATCAGTAGACATTTTAGCCAATACAGGCCTGGTTGTCAGAATATCATGTCCACTTAGCAGTTGCTGTGTTTGATCTCTTTGCTTATACCCTTTGATTATTTTTAAATGAAAATGTCAGCTTCAATTAATTAAAGGTATTAAATTAAGTCATTATATTTACCTACCATAGTACATTTGAAAGAGTCAGGGGAACAATTGGTCACTATGAGCATGTTTCATTACCAATTGAAATATGAAACTTACAAGTCTGATTGCATATATTAAGCTCAATTCCACAGAAAGGACCGTAGCTACACGTGTGAGCTGATGGCTCTCAGATATCGGTCAGTCCTTTCCGGCTACCTTAGGCTGCGTTAGGCTCCACTCTGCTGTGATCCCATGGCATCCTGAGCTTACCTTGTTTGTTATGTTATATAATCATTCTCCCTCTGGCATGTGACGTCCTGAGTCCTGAGATGCCATTTTATTTGTGAACAAATCCATAGTGCTTGGCTTATGGCACAATGCCTGGCACATAAAAGCACTATGCTGATACCCATTGAATGTATGGATTTGAGAATGGTGGGATTTTTTTTTAAGATTTTATTTATTTGAGAGAGAGATCAAGAGAGAGAGAACATGAGCAGGGAGCAGGGCAGAGGGAGAAGGAGAAGCAGACTTCCTGCTAAGGAGGCAGCCTGACCCCGGGGTCCTGGAATCATGACCTGAGCAGATCCTTAACCAAGTGAGCCACCCAGGCACCCCCCAAAATAAGTCTTTTAAAACATTTTTATGTGCTTTTTAAAATTTCTTTTTATGAATTTGCGTATAGTTAATTCAATAAATACTTGATTAGCCATTTAATAGGCCTGAACCATTAACCTAGGAACAATGATTCATTCTTTACCCAGATTTTCTTTTTTTTAAGATTTTATTTATTTATTTGAGAGAGAGAGACACACACAGAGAGCATGAATGGTGTGGGGGGAAGAGCATAAGGAGAGGGAGAAGCAGACTCCCCACTGAGTGGGGAGCCCAATGCTAGGCTTGATCCCAGGACCCCAGGATCACAAGCTGAGCTGAAGGCAGACACCTAATCAACTGAGCCACCTAGGCACCCCTGCAGTGATTTTTTTAATTTTAATTTCTTTTTAATTTTAATTTCAACGTAATTAATGCATAATGTTATCTTAGTTTCAGGTGTGCAATATAGTGATTCACCAATCCTATGTATTACTCACAACTCACCAGGATAAGTGTACTCTTCTTTATTTTTTTTTTAATTTTAATTCCAGTATAGCAAGCATACAGTGTTATATTAGGAGAATGGAGGGATTTTTATTTGATGGTTAGATATTAGCATTTTACTTCAATATTTTGAGCATCCATTTAAGGGATTAAGGCAGACTCTGTTTTAGTAACCATGGGAACTATAAAAAAAAGAAAAACTGTTCTTTATGGACTTTTCCATACAAGTAGGTGACTGGTCAAGAATTGTAAGGATTATCACTCATTAAAACACATTGCGTTCAGGAGGTAGAGGCTAAGAGAGCGTCCCAATGAGAATGGACAGCCATACAAATTGCTCTGCATCCTCCTTCCGAGTTCACGTGTCTCCTGAGGACTGCTTCACTGGACCACTGACAGAGCCAGGATGCTGCCCCTGGACAGGACTATCCCAGCTCTCCACTGAAAATTCTGATCCAAGCAACAACAGTGCATTCTCATTTCTACCCCTAACCCCCTGCTTTGCACAGCACTAGACCCACTAAAGTCTTCTCACTTCTACTGTTTCAAAAGCAATTTTTGTGTGTCTCGTGTGTCAGGCAGTTTTCCACTCCAGGGACAGAGGCCTCTTTGCTTCCAAGTAGCACGTAGTCCAGTGATGACCACTGAAAATCTCAACACAATGGGACAAATGCTATGATTACACTGGAACCCTGCCTTCATTCGTGTATGTATAATGTACCTCAAAAGGCATTTCCTCTTTTCTCTCCTCATGGGTCAGAGGGATAGTTCGAACAACGCTTACAGGGCCAAGATAATGGACTAAAGAAAAGAGCTCTTTTACCCAGACTCAATTGATTAATGAAGTAAGATTGGATTGATTTACTTAGATGCTGGAATTTATATGGAAGGAGTAAAACCAAATCTTTGTCTAGCCCAGGAATACTCAAAACCCATGAATCTGTTGGGGCGTCTGGGTGGCTCAATCAGTTAAGCATCTGACTCTTGATTTCAGCCCAGGTCATGATCTCAGGGTTGTGGGATCGAGCCCGGCATTGGGATCCACGCTCAGGGGAGTCTGCTTGGGATTCTCTCTCCCTCTGCCTCTGCCCCTCCCCCCACGCATGCTCTCTCTGTCTCTCAAATAAATAGATAAAGAAAATCTTTTAAAACAAGCAAGCCTGTGAGCCTGCACCACGCATATTGTCTCAGCTACTCATCGCTGCCATATTGTGTATTCCTTCAGTATCTGTACATGTTTGCTACCAAGTCGTTCTGCCCTTGTTAATATGCAGCTTTGTAAGTGTCCACTTGTCACCTTAATTGAATGTTTTTTGACCCCTGTCTTGCCTCCTGCTTTGTGCTGCACATATTATTGGAAAGACATACTAGATGTGATATTGGACTGTAAAAAGCTGATAATCTTCTGGAAAGGCAGAAGTAACTTAATATGAAACCAGGGAATAAGTAGGCATTACATTAGAGGGGACTGGGTATCGCATAATTGCCAAGGAAGGAATATCGGGAGAGACCAGACTTATAAACAGTAACCTTAGTGAGGTGGAATTTAATCTTGTCATAAAAGGAATGAGGAAGAAAAGGAGAGGCATACAAGAGGGTTGAAGGGAGTGAGCACAAGCTAAGCTGCAGGAGGGCGGGATGGCACAGGACAGTCTCTCCCTGGATCCGAGTGGAGACAGAGGGAAGAGGGGCAGGGAAGGGGTGGCTTGTAAATCAGGACTTTAGGAGCTGAGACAAGAATCTGACAGCAGGGAAGGTTTGGGCAGGGGACTGGTGTTATGGAAAGGGGAATGTCAGGACTATCCCTCGGGCATGGGCACGCAGCATCAGCTGAGAAGATAAAGAGGGTAGACGCAAGAATGTAAAACGAACCAAACTAGAGGCTCACTCATCAGTCATCAGCCCTCAACATTCTGGATTCTCTTGAGTCTATAGTTTTAACTGACGTCCCATCCTCTCTTCTCAGAAGATCTCTGGGCCTGTCTCTCTATGTCCGCGTCTCACTCTCCAACCCGTGCTCTTTTACTTATACTCAGTTTCAGAGGCCACAGCACGGCTCTTTCCATCTGGAGAAACACTTGCGTCCTTTCCTTCCATCAGTGTAAGGACAGCTTCCAGAGGCTCTGGAGCTCAGCCTGGATCCAATGCCCATTGTGTTGCTCAAAAACTATGTGAATTTTTTAAAGGTTTATCAACTTCATTGTGTTTCAGGAGTCTAAATTATAAATGGATGGGGGAACGCTTACCCTATTTTTAATTAGAAACAGATAAAATGCATTAAAATACATTGTATGAAGTGTTTAAGTCCTCTTAGGGTTAGTGTAACCAGTCATCCCTGAAATAGTACTATGTATCATTCACTCAGCCTCCTGTGCACAAGATGAGCAGACCAGTGGTTAAAGGTGGTGAAGGGGGAGGGTCTCTGGGATCATGACTAAGAGGAGGGAAACTGTGCTAAGAAGTAACAGAGGGAATGCAGGTGGAATAAAACGCCCAGAGCAATTTTATGCATTCATTTTGGAGCTAATTGAGTTAGAAATTCTTGTCTGATGGAGGAGTTCTGTATGCAATTGAATATTCAAGTAGCTGTAGAAAGATCTGGGATATTGATACGGGTTTTGGAATTTCCTGCATGTAGGTGAGAGTTAAAACCGTAAACAAGGAGATTCCTGAAATGTATCTGGTTAGCGATAAACAAAATCAGGATTTCTGAGGAAGGTCAGCAACATAAGAAGAAAGATACAAACTATGTCTGTTTGGTCCACAAAACTTTAACAAATTAATTTGTTTCCAACCGAAAAGTCAATAGATTGTACATAAAATTTTGGATTTCTGACCTCTCTGGGAAACTACAAAACCCCTTATTACAATGAATCAGAGTTTCCTAATGGCAACAGTTGACTGGGCCAACTAGCGGCCCCCAGTTAAATAAGCTCTGTTTTCTCTAGTTGGGTCTCAGAAACCCTGAGACGTACTGCCCATGTATTTATATCCCATCTAGGCCTTGCAGACATTTGAGTTTGTGGCCCCTGAGAACAAGCGAAGAGCAGTTTCTCAGTTGCCATGAAAGGATACACATCCATGGCATATGCTTCAGATCAGCGTGGGAAGTACAAACTGAAGTGTCCTTGATTAGGGCAGAGACTTCGGCTCAAAGATCATGTGATCAGGCAATCTCTCCAGCACCTCAGCTCCTTGAGGGTGGTTCTCTTGTGGGGTGCTATGTTGTATTTTCTATATCACGGGAAATATTGGTTGCATCTGTGCCCAATAATGACTAAATGACATTAGTTTTAATGTGTGCAATTTAAATAGAGGAACTTTACTATTCCATTATATGGATTTCTGTTTGAAATGACCTTTAAACTCAAAATTCCTTTTCTTAAAAATGTACCTGCTTTTTTTTTTTTTTTTTTTTTTTTTTTACTGACAATATTGCCATTCCTTAGATGTTTTATAACTTGGTGTTTAGTGCTCTTGAAAATGGTTTCTGCCACTTCCTAGACATCATGGCCTGAGGCAGGTTTCTTTGAACTCCTCTGAGCCTCCGTGTCCCTGATCTGCAAAACAGGGACTATAGTAGGAACCTGAAGGGCACGCTGTGAATCTTGAGGGAGATCTTGCCTGCAAGGTGCCTGGCGTAAAGGCTGCACATGCGTTGAATCAACCATGGCTGTGACAACTTTGCCCCTTGCCCAGGGCCCCTGAGCCGGAAAGTGGGCTCATACCCACACCTTCCGAGTCCAGACTCCATATGCTATTGTCCCCATTTCACCAAAGATTACTTATACATGCTTAAGAGTTGCTGCTATTTAGTATCTCTGATTCTGACAGCCCCCAAATGTCCCTGGTTTCCCCTGTGGGCTTATTATGTAATGTATGGGAATTCTCTTTTGGACTGGCTGCATGATTCTGAAAATGAAACATTGTCAGTTATATTCTAGGTATGGGGGAATGTCAGAAAAGTTTTTGAAAGTTCATTAGAAGGTAAAATCTACAGAGCTTGCCCTGATATTTTATTAAATGATTTTTGGGTGTATACTTTTGGGGTGGACCTTGACAAATATAGAAAACTTTGTCTACATACCTATGATAATAAGACCTCATATATGTGTAGTACTTCACAGTGTTTCAGAAATGAGGCATTGGGGCGTCTGGGTGGCTCAGTTGGTTAAGTGTCCAACTCTTGATTTCAGCTCAGGTCATGATCTCAGGGTCATGAGATCAAACCCCATGTGGGGCTCTGCGCTGCTGGGCATGGGGCCTGCTTAAGATTCTCTCTCTCCATCTTCCTCTCCTCCTTCCCCCATTCAAGCTCACTCTGACTCTCAAAAAAATATATATATGCATATGATATGCATATGTGTATATGATATATATAATGTTATATATATTATATATACCATTGATATATATAATTGATATATATTGATAGATGATATATATCATATATATATGATATATATGATGAGGCATTGAGAAATTAGTTGATATATAGGGCTTCTGACAAGTATATTGACAGTTAAAACTGCAACTTCCATCTTTTTCTTAAATATCCACAGTCAAATATAGGAGTCTTATGTTTAAATACTCTCTAAAATAATGATATCAGAGACTTAGAAAATAAATTATCTTTAATTTTCTTTAGAACCCAAAATAGAACTGGGAGAATCAACCTCTCCCTAGGAAATTAACTACTTAAAAGTAAAATAAAATGTCAGTATTTGAATTAAACCATGCAAAGAAAGTTTGTACAATTTGTGACTTGGAAGCAAAAGCCAGTATTTGAAGGGGAAAGGCAGTGTAAAGACTGTCGTAGGGCTGATAAATGACAGCCCCACAATAAGTGTCAAGTGCAAGATCGTAGATTAAAAATTTCATTGCTTTTACTTTAGGAGGAAAGGCTAGGTAAAATTGAACTAGGAATTGTGGAAATTACATTTTTTGACAAAGGATAATACTATGAAGGACATTGTAAAATTTCCGTGGGAATCGCAGGGGTGAGTCTCGTCCTGGTTTCATGTCCTTTCACAGATCATTGGCGGCTCGAGCGGAGGCTGCGCCGTGTCGCCTGGCCGGGCCACGCGGCATTGCCATCAGAGCCTGCCAGCCACATGGTCCCCTGCAGTGACCCTCACCATCACACACAGGAAACCGTGCCAGTGGCCACAGGGAGACATTGGCCTTGCCTTACATACAAACTAATTCTTACACTTTTACTTACAACTTAGCTATCACAGTAAACTAACCCTATTTACATAAACTATTCTCCATAAACTCAAATCTTGTGGAAAAAAAAACTAGCATGTACTCAGGGTGGGTTAGAGAAGCAGGGGTCTGTGGTGCTGACTTGGAGCATCGTCTGCAGACCTCAGAGCTGAGTGCCCTCGTCCACCCCTGGGCAGCTCTGCCTCACGCATGTGCGGGAAAGCTGCAAACACTGGCTTTTAACGACCAAGTGTATTTGTAATCTATTAAAAGCAAAGCAGACAGTTTAAGAATACAAACAGAGCAGCTCCCCAATGAAGAGAATAAAACACAAATACCTTCTTCTCGCTCTTCATCAGTTCGGTTGTTATTAGGTGATCCTCCTCATGGAATGTCTCATAGTATAAAATGTTCATGTTTATTAAAAACGGATAATGTTCATGAAATGGACATTTTAAGGCAACAAGGAACACCATTTGTGAACATGTGGATAGTATAATGTCCTGTTTCCCATATAATTTCTTGCTCTTTTCATTTTATCTCTCAAGAATGCTTTGCCATTTTTCATTTTGTTCAAGATCAGCCTCTTTTCAACTTCAGGTGACTTTTTATTCAGAGTTTCATTTACTTTCTTTACCCCACCTGACACCCATACCAAATCAAAACCTCCTCTATGATCATCTTTCCTCTTGGATATAATGCACAGGTACCTACACACTGTCAGGGCTGACATGGTAAAGCCTGTCCCCTCCATTTTCCCTAGTGGTCCCTGGCTTCCCAAACCCGTAGTCTATAAAGTCTAGCCTCATTTAGTACGTCCCATATGGTGATGCTTCCCCACGGTTGTGACAATGTCATTGTAAACATAAGCCTTGGAAAAGGATGCTTATTTAATCCATGAGCTCTTTGCAAAGAGAAATCTTAAAACAATGACACGGGATGACAGTATCTCTCAACAGTGATTCGTTTCAAGTAAACCACCAAGATGCTCAGGTCTAAGTGCACTTGTCTAGAATTGAATCAGTGCCCTATCTGTCATGACTGTGAAGCCACGTGGTTCCCCTCAGTGTGATGTGTTTGGATTTGACCACACAGCCATTTGGTTTCTTGACTTTTCAGTTGGTTATCATAGGACAGTGGCCTCAGCATGTATTTACTATAAAATGGCGGTGTGATTTTTTTTTTTAAATCTAAAATCTTAAGTATAGAGATAGAGAAGAATTTAGAACATTTTTAAGATTAAAACTCTACAAAATGCTGTTTAATTTTGATATTTGTACTCCACATTATTGTTGAGAATATCATCAACCATTTGAAAATATTTCCTATGAAACTAGATCATCTTAATGGTACGAGGTATGAATAGAAGCTTTGTGGCCCTTAACACTAGAAATGGAAATACATAATTAATTTTAGTGCATTTCATGATATTAACAATAGAATGCTATGCCTCTCACCTTTAAAAAATCCTTTTGCTTACAACAGTATTATATAAAATTTTATTGAAATTTCTATTTTAAAAGTAATGCTTTTAAATTGGATTGAATTTCTCTGGGGACTAGGAATCTCTGGATTTTGTGTATATTATGTGATATGACTCATGTCAAAAAACATTTGCATTTGTTAACATAATTATTTATAAATATTTACTGACTGTCTATGTAATGCATCATACTGTCCTAGGCTCTATCGAGGATTTAAAGAAAAGCCAGATAAATGCTCTGCCCTCATCAAGTTTCAAGTCTACAAGAAGGGATACATGTACATAGATGGCCATTCTACTAGATGCAGGTGGATGCCACCAAGTGCCTTGCAGCTCCTAAGGATGGAAAAGTTCCTAGCCAGGGTTATATAGCATTGCATCTTAAACCTAGGCAGATATTTTAATAACTTGTGTTTGACAGTCATTATAGCATATTGTTATTCTACAAGGTAGGTTAAAAAAATGCAATTTGATTCTTAAAACCTAACCCATATGATGGGCACCAACCTGGGTGGCTCAGTTGGTTAAGTGTCTGCCTTCTGCTCAGGTCATATCTTGGGATCCTGGGATAGAGCCCCACGTCCAGCTCCCTGTTCAATGGGAGTCTGCTTCTCCCTCTGCCTGTGAGCCTCCCCCAGCTCTCACTCTCTCAGATAAATAAAAAATATCTTAAAAAAAAAAACCTAACCCATATGAGAATGATCATGAAGGAAGATGGTTCATCACCAATGAAGTACTGGTTGCAATTCACATGGACATCTGAGATTCTGAATGCTTACAATGGTGTATTTTTGCTACCCAGATGTCACATAAGTTTGAACTCATTTCACTGAGCACCTGATAGATGATATAGGTTGCTTGTTTCTGAGAGAACTAGAGTGGTCTTATGCAGGAGTGAAAGTGTGAAGCTCTTCCCCCAAAGCAATGCTGAGGCTTGCATCGGAGCAGGAATGGAAGCCGTGCGATATTGGGGGTGATTAATACGGCACCAAAGGCTGCAGAGCGGTCATGCTGACAGGGACAGCAGGAGCCATGGAGGAAGAGCCAGGTCAGGAACTTTGTGACCCCTGTGAGCTCAGGGCCAGGCTGTCCACACACACACCCGAGCAGCAGGCTGCATCTGCAGCTACCCTGAATCGGCCAAACACCTATTGCTCTAAGTCATCCTATTTTATTCCATAAATAACACACAGTCATTTTTAAACATATATAATAAGTTCAGAGTAACAATATTATCAAATAGCTTTTCAGGAATCTGCACCTTAGAGGATGGGGTTTTTTTCTCCATATTTTCTTGGTGCATATCATCTGTTCCGCTTTTTAAATAGTATCTAGATTATTTAGCCTGTCTTTTTATTGAACGTCACTCATTCTTCATTTACCGGATTACTTCGAAGTCTCTTTGTTGATCTTTGACTTTCACACTGCCACCTCCGTGGATCTCTCTTAAGTTCATGTGCTTCTTTCACTGTACCTTTGCCTTTGTGAGGGGATGGCTTTCTCTCTTTACCCATCTTTCTGTAGGTTATTAAAACTCACTCTCTTCTTTTCCTTTCTCTGACGTTCCCAGAATAACATTCATCTTTCCTTTCCCTTCTTAATCACCTTTTACCTTGTTTGTCAGTGAAGTGGACCACGTATCCTTTCTGTTCCCTGTTCTCAGTTTGCAAATCAGCATAGTGCATGTAGTAGTTAATTAGCGAGTATTTACATAAATACTCAATATTTCACTAACGTGTCTGCATTTTCTCTGAAAACAATAAACCAGCGAGAAATCAAACAAATCACCATAAATAAAGCAGGAAGGGCATCTTGGCTCCCTCTTACTTGGAAAAGGAGTACTTATTGAATCACACTAACTCCATGGGGAGAAGGGAGTATTTATGCTATGCCAACCCTAATTCAGCGTTCATTCTCTTCTCACTCCTGAATCCAGCACTTGCGCATTCATTAAGTCCACGGCTTTCACCTTTGAAGAAAAGGTAAAAAAAAAAAAAAAGTTTACTAAGGGGATGAGTACCTGAACAAGTACAGAATATGTTTTCAATATTCGATTTAAGCAGACATTATTGGTTTCGCGGATGAAGTATACTTATGGCAATGTTTGAACAGTAGTTGTGGAAAGGACCTCAGGCCTCTGGCCCCACAAGGACTTCAGCACCACAGTCCTGCACCTCCCATGGGGCCAGCCTCAGTCTTTTTTGGGCTTTATAGTATTTATGATAGTAAGTTCAAAGAGTCTTATCTTAGAAAAGTTGAGGACATCTTAAACATTCAATATATTTTACTTCAAAATCGTAGTGTATGTTTTTAATTTACAGTGGTAATGCCATCGTATTATTATTCACATTTAAACTATAACCATGATCATCATAGGCTGTTAAACTGAAAGGTACCTATAAATCAGGTAGTTCCTGTCACCTAAAAAGGTAAACTGCTCTCCTAAATTCACACTGTGCCCTTCTGATACAGCTGGGGCTATGAATCCACATCTCCTTAATCTGAAGCCAAACTTCTACTGTTCCATAGTAACCTTGCTAATAGAGCAAAGGATCATAGAGTTTGAAGAAAGTGATCAAGATGATGTTTTCCACATCATCTTCAATTTACAGACTGCATCTTAATTTTCACTTAAATATGAAAAAGAATGATTGCACGTTTCCTATATCCTCATACTACTTACATCTCATGCAGGAGGTGCCATCACTTGCTAAATTCCATTACCAGGTACTACGGGTATTAAAAATGTTTAGCATTTCATAGAGATTTAAAAAAAATCAGGGACACCTGGGGGGCTCAGTCGGTTAAGTGTCTGCCTTCGGCTCGGGTCATGATCTCAGGGTCCTGGGATCAAGCCCCATGTCTGGCTCCCTGCTCAGCGGGGAACCTGCTTCTCCTCCCTGCTTGTGCTGTCTGTCACTCTCAAATAAATAAATTCTTTAAAAAAATCATTAGAATTATTGCAATAAATGATTAATGAAGAATATAGGTAGATAATTTTTTATTATTTTGAGAGCATCACAACATTTATATTAATCAAATAACTACATTTCAGCTTTTCAGAAATAATCTGGGGTTTATTTCTGACCAAGAGTTTGATGCAGATGTTTCCCTAACATTCAGAAAAAGAAAGTAAAGAGAAGACATTTTCTGAGTTAAGAAGTTGGGTGTTTCATAACAATTTCAAACCCACAAAACTGAAAAAAAATATTTTTCCTTGTATTCTGTGAATTCCTTAGCAACACGTTTACATTTGTTGCTTTATTTTGACAAATCTTTCTTATTACCCCGGTAATGTGCCTATAACAGGCAATTTGAAAACTACAGTTATAACAAACAAAACAATTAAAATCACAATAACCTTACTACCAAATAATAAAAATGTACATACTGGTTTTACTTATTTTAAAAATATTCATAATATTTATTGTGTTACTTAGGATTAACATTTTATTTTAGGCATTATCCCAATAAATATTATTCAGAAATACTATTTTAATGACCACGTAATAATTTAGTTTATGGATGATCATTTATTTAGTGATTTTGTTTTTAAATGTTTAATTTTTTTTCTAGTATTTAATAATTATAAGTAACACTTTGACCATATTTCTACTTATTTCCTTTGGATATGTTTCCACCATAACTGAAAGCCTATACCTCCCACGCCCCTCCATCCACTTTGTTCATCCTCCAGCCTCTCTTCCATCTGGCAACAATCAGTTTGTTCTCTGTATTTATGGGTCTATTTCTGCTTTTTGTTTGTTCACTTATTTTGCATTTTTAGATTCCATATATAAGTGAAACCATATGGCATTTGTTTTTCTCTATCTGACTTATTTTACTTAGCATAATACCTTCTAGGCCCATCCATGTTGTTGCAAATGACAAGATCTCATTCTTTTTATGACTGAATAATAATCCATTGTGTGTGTGTGTGTATATATACATCTTCTTTATCCGTTCATCAGTTGGTGGACACTTGGGCTGCTAACACATCCTAGCTGTTATAAATAATGCTGCAATAAACATAGGAGTGCACGTATCTTTTCAAATTAGTGTTTTTGTTTCCTTTGGGTAAGTACCTAGTAGAATTACTAGATTGTATGGCATTTCTGTTTTTAATTTTTTGAGAAACCTCCATACTGTTGGAGCATGCATATTGTAAAAATTCTCAATATATACTGTGAAATTGCTTTCTGCATAGACATACATGGCTCTCAGTAGGGTGTGCTGATGCTCTTTTCATCACAATGTATATTAATTTTTTCTCAGTTAGGTAGATGACTAGTGATAGCTAATTATTTTCATTTTGTTTTGCTTTCTCTGTAATGTATTTCTTAAAATTACATTTCTTTTGCTTAATTTTTACTTTTCTATTCATTTAACATGTAAAAATAAATTAGATCAAATTGATGTTTTGAAGCTTCAAACAGAGCATGTTTTATGACATTATTCTTATCCTAATTATTATTTTTATGTCAAATCAATGTTTAGAATCATGGAGCATTGTCTTATAAGTTTTTAATAAGCACTTCCAAAAGTTTACGAGAGTATTTCCCTGATATCTGTCATGATAACATTGACGAAAGTAAAAGTAGAATAAAACAGAACTTTGATTTATCATTTAAGTCTAGAACTTTATTAACATTTAATGAGTAAGTGATATAGAATAATTATTCCCTATGTTTAATACAATTCTGAAATTAGTAACTATATTAACTTTCTGAGAGTTATAGAATTTAGATCTAGCAGTTTAACCTAAATTGTTCTATAATATTAGCCTTTTTATCTCAACTCACCTTGGCCATTATTCTCCCTTCGGATGTTGCTTTCCAGCTCTGTCTGGTCATTGATGTTCATTATAGCAGTTACTTGAGCAGAAAATTGAGAAGAATTTTCTGCTTAATGACTTAGCTAAGACTAGTATAGAGAGCATTTAAATGGCAACAGACTTGGCAGGTAAGACATCTCTGATTTGGGGTTTTGTTTTTGTTTTTTTTTTTAATCTCCAAAGAATCCTTGAGTATAACAAGATCGATCATATCTCACAAACATAGGTGCTACTGTGTAATATCATTCTGTGTCATTCGCACTTTGGTCGTGTGATTCCCGAGGGCCCCGTGCTGATGTTACTCACCAGTTTTAATTCAGCCCATGTCAAGTTAGTCTCCTGTCTGTCCATCCTTCAGTACCTTGTGGCAGGAAAAGTTCTCCAGTCCATGTTGTGTTACTAGGCCACCAAGCAGTGTTGCCTGTAGTCTCTTTATTTCAAGACAGAAAACTGCTCTTTACAGCCCTCTGTGCTCTGACAGGAGCCCACATTTGAGCAAGGAGGAGTAGCGGCCAGCAAGCTGAGAACACAGTTGAGTTACACTAAGTCACCTGTCGCTCTTGATAGAAACCCGTTATTCATGAAACTACCTTGTACACTCCAGCTCTATTAAACATTAGAGTTACTCGGATCCATGTAGTTGGGTCACATCTAACACTCCTTGCAATGTTAAAGGGTGACCTTGATTTCTAAGTGGAAGCCTAAACCTTCATTCATGTGAAGACTCAAAGGTATTTAACTAGTATATACTATCAACTTCTCAATTTTTATGCAAAATTTCCAAAATTATATGGCCCTAGAAGCCCTTTGTACCTGTTTACCCCCTCCTCCACAGTTCCAGAAAAAAACCCAAAAACCCCAGATGTGTCTAAATTGATCAAGACTTGTATGTCCTAGGTGTTGAGGTTAGGCTTTCTGTTGGACATACTAAGTTTGTATGATATCGTTGAATAAGACGCATCTAGCTTACTATCTTCTAATCCTGATGCAGAGCCACACATTTTATAACTATTCAGGTAATTTGTTTGAATTAAAGTACAACATCGTATATTTCTTCCTCTGATTTTTGTTTTGGATATATGTCACATTTCAATGCAATATGTTTGCCATATTCACCGTGTTACCTGCTTCTTGCTTTCTGAAAATATGGTGGTCAACATTCAGGGTGGTTCAACATTCATCCGTCTTGAATAGGAACATGAACAAAGCTAAGATCCTATAGGATTCTTGACAAACTCTTCCCTTTAGGAAAGTTGACCTCTTTAAACTGCCAGCACATCTAGGCACAGTTATGTCACCAGTTAGAAAGCTCTTGTCTCTTCTGTTTTGATTCCAGGTTTCCTTATGATTTGTTCAGGGACTTTCAAGACATGCTGCTGTATGCTTTACTGAGGCGCTGATGTCCTAGGTGCTCCTCACATGCCTGGTTTCCTCCAGGGCTAGTGGCAGGAGTCGTCGTCATCCTAGTATCGTCGCTGCAGTACTCATACTAATGGCGGCCGTGGGAGTGGAAACCACAGTATGTTAGGTGCAGCTGTTTCGGCCACCATTTAACTGAGTCACTGATATGTTTGTATCAGATACAGAAATAAGTATGTGAAGAGCTCTGCATGTAAAGATTTTCAAAGGAGATTACTGAGAAGCTGGTTTTAAAACTATGTACCTACTTCAAGGGGAGGAGAAGAGACTATGATGAGAAGAGATACCTGAGATATGTTTTGGAGGAAATGACTGCCATGCTGCGAGATCCCATGTCCCCCACTTCTCCCTCAGAGCTCCATCAAGCTTGCTGGTCTCTAATGGTTGAGTCTAACTTTTTATCCTTTTAGAACATCAAAATCTTGGGGTACCTGGGTGGCTCAGTCGGTTAAGCATCTGCCTTCAGCTCAGGTCATGATCCCAGGTCCTGGAATCGAACCCTGCATCAGGCCCCCTGCTCGTCAGGAAGCCTGCTTCTCCCTCTCCCGCTCCCCCTGCCTGTGTTCCCTCTCTCACTGTGTCAAATAATTAAATAAAATCTAAAAAATATTTTAAAAAAAAGAACATCAAAATCTTTTTTTCCTTTAAATTTTTTTATTGTTATGTTAATCATCATACATTACATCATTAGTTTTTGATGTAGTGTTCCATGATTCATTGTTTGTGCATAACACCCAATGCTCCACACAGAACATGCCCTCTTTAATACCCATCACCAGGCTAACCCATCCCCCCATGCCCCTCCCCCCTAGAACGCTCAGTTTGTTTTTCAGAGTCCATCGTCTCCCATGGTTCGTCTCCCCCTCCGATTTCCCCCACTTCATTCTTCCCCTCCTGCTATCTTCTTCTTCTTCTTCTTCTTTTTTTGTTAACATATATTGCATTATTTGTTTCAGAGGTACAGATCTGTGATTCAGCAGTCTCGCACAATTCACAGCGCTCACCATAGCACATACCCTCCCCAATGTCTATCACCCAGCCACCCCATCCCTCCCACCCCCCACCACTCCAGCAACCCTCAGTTTGTTTCCTGAGATTAAGAATTCCTCATATCAGTGAGGTCATATGATACATGTCTTTCTCTGATTCACTTATTTCACTCAGCATAACACCCTCCAGTTCCAACCACGTCATTGCAAATGGCAAGATCTATCTTTTGATTCCTGCATAATATTCCATTGTATATATATATACCACATCTTCTTCATCCATTCATCTGTCGATGGACATCTAGGCTCTTTCCACAGTTTGGCTCTTGTGGACATTGCTGCTATAAACATCGGGGTGCACGTACCCCTTCAGATCCCTACATTTGTATCTTTGGGGTAAATACCCAGTAGTGCAATTGCTGGATCGTATGGTAGCTCTATTTTCAACTGTTTGAGGAACCTCCATACTGTTTTCCAGAGTGGCTGCACCAGCTTGCATTCCCACCAACAGTGTAGGTTGGTTCCCCTTTCTCCACATACCCGCCAACATCTGTCATTTCCTGACTTGTTCATTTTAGCCATTCTGACTGGTGTGAGGTGGTATCTCATTGAGGTTTGGATTTGAATTTCCCTGATGCCGAGCGATGTTGAGCACTTTTTCATGTGTCTGTTGGCCATTTGAATGTCTTCTTTGGAAAAATGTCTGTTCATGTCTTCTGCCCATTTCTTGATTGGATTATTTGTTCTTTGGGTGTTGAGTTTGATAAGTTCTTTATAGATTTTGGATACCAGCCCTTTATCTGATATGTCATTTGCAAATATCTTCTCCCATGCTGTCGGTTGTCTTTTGGTTCTGTGGACTGTTTCTTTTGCTGTGCAAAAGCTTTTTATCTTGATGAAATCCCAATAGTTCATTTTTGCCCTTGCTTCCCTTGCCTTTGGCGATGTTTCTAGGAAGAAGTTGCTGTGGCTGAGGTCGAAGAGGTTGTTGCCTGTGTTCTCCTTTAGGATTTTGATGGACTCCTGTCTCACGTTAGGTCTTTCAACCATTTGGAGTCTATTTTTGTGTGTGGTGTAAGGAAATGGTCCAGTTTCTTTCTTCTGCATGTGGCTGTCCAATTTTCCCAACACCATTTGTTGAAGAGACTGTCTTTTTTCCATTGGACATTCTTTCCTGCTTTGTCAAAGATGAGTTGACCATAAAGTTGAGGGTCCATTTCTGGGCTCTCTTTTCTGTTCCACTGATCTATGTGTCTGTTTTTGTGCCAGTACCATACGGTCTTGATGATGACAGCTTTGTAATAGAGCTGGAAGTCCGGTATTGTGATGCCACCAGCTTTGCTTTTCTTTTTCAACATTCTTCTGGCTATTTGGGGTCTTTTCTGGTTCCATACAAATTTGAGAATTATCTGTTCCATTTCTTTGAAAAAAGTGGATGGTATTTTGATGGGGATTGCATTGAATGTGTAGATTGCTCTAGGTAGCATTGACATCTTCACAATGTTGGTTCTTCTAATCCATGAACATAGAACGTTTTTCCATTTCTTTGTGTCTTCCTCAATTTCTTTCCTGAATATTTTATAGTTTTTCTGAGTACAGATCCTTTGCCTCTTTGGTTAAATTTATTCCTAGGTATCTTATGGTTTCGGGTGCAATTGTAAATGGAATGGACTCCTTAATTTGTCTCTCTTCTGTCTTGTTGTTGGTATATAGGAATGCCACTGATTTCTGTGCATTGATTTTATATCCTGCCACTTTACTGAATTCCCATATAAGTTCTAGCAGTTTTGGAGTGGAGTCTTTTGAGTTTTCCACATAAAGTATCATATCATCTGCAAAGAGTGAGAGTTTGACTTCCTCTTTGCCGATTTGGATGCCTTTGATTTCTTTTTGTTGTCTGATTGCTGTGGGTAGGACTTCTAATACTATGTTGAATAGCAGTGGTGAGAGTGGACATCCCTGCCGCGTTCCTGACCTTAGGGGGAAAGCTCTCAGTTTTTCCCCCTTGAGAATGATATTCGCTGTAGGTTTTTCATAGATGGCTTTTATGATATTGAGGTATGTACCCTCTATCCCTATACTCTGAAGAGTTTTGATCAAGAAAGGATGCTGTACTTTGTCAAATGCTTTTTTGCATCTATTGAGAGGATCATATGATTCTTGTTCTTTCTTTTGTTAATGTATTGTATCACGTTGATTGATTTGAGGATGTTGAACCAACCTTGCAGCCCAGGGATAAATCCCACTTGGTCGTGGTGAATAATCCTTTTAATGTACTGTTGGATCCTATTGACTAGTATTTTGGTGAGAATTTTGCATCCATGTTCATCAAGGATATTGGTAGAACATCAAAATCTTGCTCACATCATTGAGAAGGCTATTTCCAGGAAATATGTTAAGAGCACTTTGGGATAAGAGAAATTTAAGATAATGACATTTTATTTATGCTGACTGTTGGAAACTGGCAGCCCCTAAGCCCTGAATCATATGTTATGGGCAGTAATTTTCCTAGGCAAAAAGAGTGAATGCTGGCCTCGGTCTCTGTCCTAGTGGATCGATAGCAAGGTGTGGTGTGTGAGAAGCGGGTCATTGTTCCTAGAGGCCCTCTTAACAAGCCCTAAGTAGATGTGGGGCATGAGGCTTAAGACGTGGTGGCCCCCAGGGGAAATGAACTCCCAGTTGAAGACCGACCCCCCCACCACCAGCCCAAGAGTTTCCGCTGCAGCAGGGCTGAGTGAAGGAGGGTGGGCCTATGGGAAGAACCGGACTGTAGGAAGCCCACCTCACACACTCCTTTCAGCACCTGAGTAACTCACAGAAGCTCCCCGTTCAAGAATAAGAAGCTGGCAACAGCATCCATTTAAACAGGATAGGAAAACAAAAGACAACATTATTTCAGGACAAATGACAGGAATGGATGCAACTGCCTAGATTCAGAGGTGAAAAGCATTTAAAAAAAAACAGTGAAGAGTATCACGGTGATGCTGTGGAATTTCTCTTAAAAATGATGAAAAGGAATATAGCATGAAAAATACTAGTAAGGAGTATGCATTTAAATGTGTATCCTAAGAAATTGAGGGGAGGGGGGAGCAGGTTTTTGAACTTGTAAGAAAATTAAAGAGACCATGAGTTCTATGGAATGAATCAAAGGAATAAAGAAAGAAGAAACCTCAAAAGATTACAGGGAGCTGGCAAAATCGAGGCAAGCATTTGATGAGGAAAGTGAAATTATTTCAAAATCCAAACCTGCATTAGCAATATCAATGAGTAGAATTAGCATTTTTTAAAAAGCCAAGTAAAATATCAGGAGGATAGAATGGAGAAAATAGCACCCCGTGTAGAGCTACAGAACCAGAACCCAGGTAAGGAGAGATTAGATATTCTAGCTATTGAACATAATGTTGGTCAAATGTATAAATAATGACCACTTCTGAAGAAAGGAAAATTAGAGCAGAAAAAAATGCAAAAATGAATACAAGAAGGCTTATCTGGAATAACATTCACTTGAAGCTCTGTACAGAAAGAGCTTTTTATATTCTAAGAAAATTATTTCAATAAACAGAAAGTTTTATGAAATCGTTAAACTTGATAGGAAACATGTTATTGAAAAGTCTGGAGGTAGATATAATTATTTAAATAACAATTAGTCATGAAGCTCTAATTATTGTTGAGAAATGGAAGCAGGTGTAGTTCTTGAAAGAAAGTAGAAAAATAATGTTCCATTGAATGTAATTCACTGTTACAAAAAAAAACAAACAAACCAAAAAACCAATGTGTTACCAAAAAAGGACACTAGCCAGTAAGTAGACAGTGGAGTGAGGTGTGCTCACAGACACTGTAAATGGCTGAAATCCATGCATTGAGAAACAGCCGTGTGATTTAGGGGCAGAAAGATCAGCCCTACTTCATTTCCCCTCCACATTACCAGTGGGGAAAAGGCTAAAGTATATATAAGCCATGTCACAAGTGATAGAACATAGAGGACATATTAAGGAAATTGGAGAAATAAAAAAATATAAAATAAGATGAAAAATTGGACATTTCTGTTCTAATAATAAAATTTGTTATTTCTCGATTATTAAAAATGTTTCTTATATTGCATAAAAAGAATATTTTGTGCCCTAAAGAGAACAAACGGTCTTCTTAAAGAGAGTTTAAAATGAAATATTTGCAAAGATATCAGGGAATGCAAAAACCAGCCAGGAAAGGAGGGAGGAAGAGGAAGACAGACTCTGGAGAGAAAAGGAGGGAGGGTAGAAAGGAGAAAAGGAGAAAATTGCAATAAGAAAAGCTAAGATGCACTACTTTTCGAAGCTTTCAGCCTTCACCTGATAGCTCATTTCATCTTTTCAACACCCCTGCAAGTAGGTACTATTGTTCTTGCTGTGGGTGCAGACAGCCAGTGGCATAGAGAGCTAAGGGCTTTGCCTGGGCTGTCGGAGCTGGCGCTGGGGGGCTGAGTCTGCGGGGGTGGGGGCAGCCGACAGTCAGCGCCCTGATCACGCTGTAGTGCTGTAGAAATTATAAGTCACAAAGAAGTTCTATAAATCTTCAGACATCACACATACTATTGACATGTAGAAAGCAAAAACTGTAAGATAGTTGAGGAAGAAATCAATATAAATGAATCAGTAGTAACAGACTGTACTAGATCAAACAGATAAGAAATAAAACTACAATGTATTTAAAAATGTAATTAATTTTTCAGTTTATCTCAGCTAAACATCCATGAGAATGTTTCCACATTTTCATTTATAAAGTCTTTGAGTCTTTCAGTGCAGAACTTAAAATCTTTTAGGAAATAATGTATTTTATTAAAATTATTTCATCCAGTTCTTGGCCTTAGATTATATCTTAATAATGTTTATTATCATTCCATTGGTCTGATAGTTCTATTTGACAGACAAGGTTAAAGATAGAAATCAAGCACTTTGGCTTTCTTTTTGTTATGCATTAACATTGGCCCATGAATGTGACCCTTTTTTTCTTGTCTAATAACTAAAAATAGCTTATGCAAAGGCAACATGCCTATTCATAACAAATTGGCCAAATTCGAAAAAGGATAAAATTTTCACCTTGTGAGATTTCATACATAGGTTTTATCAGACCCTGGCAGTGGAAATTTAAATTGGTTTAATCTTTCTGAAAGCAATCTTATATCCATCAATAACTTTTAATTTTCATAACCTTTGACCTGTAAGTTAATAAATTATTTCAGCAACACAGAAGTAGATTTCAGCATTATTTATAATACTGAAAATTCGAATACATCCTAAATGTAGCAATATAGCAAAGTGATTACTGAAATAATAAATCCCTCATACACTTGACTCAAATGAAAACATTAAAAGGATGTGCTAATAGTTTTGAATTATCTAAGGAAATAGCTGTGAGAGAAGATATTAAGATAAAACATTAGAATCTCAAAAACATATATATAAAATGATCTCAACCATATAAATAATTATATGAAGAGAAAACATTTAGAAAAAAAATGCCAAAATTTTGTATTCCCTGAGTCTTTTTGAGTTTTGGGAGGATAAATGAATGATGTTTCACTCAACTGTTCTACATTTACAAGTGTTCCAAAATTATAATTTGAAAATAGTGGAAATACTTCCTTTTACTTATTTTTGTAAGTCTCTTCGGGGGATTACCCATTCTTCCTTTTCATGATGGAGGCCTTGGAAAGTACAGTTCTCAAAAAGAGGATATTTTCAGAAGAGAGGTACTCTCAGGTGAAATAAAACAGCTTCCCCTGTTTTCATGTCATGGGAATTCCTAGAGTCTACACTCAGAGCAAAATCCTGAGTATGGAAAATAGGCCACCAGTTATGACACTGTCCAAGATGTAAACATTTTATTATGGAACAACCAAAGAATATGAAAAACATGTTTCCATTATTCAAAACGTCTTGACCACAAAAGAAATCTCTTAAACACCAAGACAAAGAAAAACTTTAGAATTTGATCAGGGAGTTTCAACATTTAGTACGTAAGAATCTCTGGATGGAGTGGAGAGGCACTTAAAAAAATTATGAATTCAAGGACTTAGCCTCTGAAATTTTGATCTAGATGGTCTGGGGTAAGGCACAGGAGCTAGAATTTTTGTGAGTATTCTCAGGCAGTTTATTCAGATGGGCTGTGAAGCACAGTCACATTAAACTAATTTTCTTTCTTTCTTTCTTTCTTTCTTTCTTTCTTTCTTTCCTTTCTTTCTTTCTTTTTCTTTCTTTCTTTCTTCTTTCTTTCTTTCTTTCTTTCTTCTTTCTTTCTTCTTTCTTTCTTTCTTTCTTTCTTTCTTTCTTTCTTTCTTTCTTCTTTCATGTTTGTATGATCATAATTTTTTTGCAGTTTTATTGAGTTATGATTGACACACAATGAATCACACATATTCAAGTATGCACATATGTAAACACCCATGAAACAATCTCTGTCTTAAAGACAACAATGTATCACCAGCAAAAATTTTCTCATGACCCTTGATTTTAAAGAATTTCGTAGTCTCTTGATTACTATAGACTTGTAATAACCTTAAAACCAACACCTTTGTTCTTATTTTCAAAGTTGGTTTAACTATTCTACCAATTTAATTATTAATGTCATTCCAAAATGTCCCTACAGAAACATCCAGAAATGTTTGATCAGATATCTGGGCATCCTGTGGTCTAGTCAAGTTCACACATAAACTTAGCCATCATACTCACTCAGGAAAAAAGAAAACCTGAATAACTCCATATCTGCTAATAAAATTGAATTTTATTTTTTTTTAAAGATTTTTATTTATTTTTTTGAGAGAGAGAGAATGAGAGATAGCATGAGAGGGAAGAGGGTCAGAGGGAGAAGCAGACTCCCTGCTGAGCAGGGAGCCCGATGTGGGACTCGATCCCGGGACTCCAGGATAATGACCTGAGCCGAAGGCAGTCGCTTAACCAACTGAGCCACCCAGGCGCCCCTAAAATTGAATTTTAGTTACAAATCTTCCTACTAGGAAGGAATCCTCCATTCTTCTGTTTTCCTGATAAATTCAACTAAACAGATAGGAAGAAGTAGTACCAATTTTATACAAATTCTTCTAGACAATTAAAGAGGCAGAAGTATTTACAAACCCATTCTAAAATGGCAAAGATAAGCAAAGACATTACAGTAAGTTAAAATTGCAGACCAATACCAAATACTGATGCAGAGTTTACCACACTTTTAGAAAATCATATATAACAATACATAAAATGGATATTCCATCAAGACCAAGTAGATTTTATTTCAGAAATGCAAGTTTGGCTTGACATTTGAAAATTAATCAATGTAATTTGTCACATTAGCAGGCGAAAAAGAAAAATCATATGATCATCTCAACATATGCAGAAAAATCATTTGACCTGGGCCAACATTTCCTGGTCAAAATCCTTAGTAAGCTAAACTTTCATATTACAAGCTGGCTTTCTCTGTAGTAATCTCAGAGAAAAGATCATTCGTGAATATTCTCACCAAAATTAGACAGTATGTGAATAGTATACAATCTTCAACAGGCTTCTTTTCCCACAAAATCCTATCAGGCAGATTTGGGTAGATCTAGTCTATTAACATAGATGGGCATTTGAGTGAACATTTTGCAGTTTAATCAGTTAAAGTCAGAAATGTGTAAAAAACCCAAATCTTAAAACTTTTATATTTGAAAATGAAATAGGCAGATCAGCATTTCATGATGAATTTTTCTTATGAATTTTCAAGCAACTGATTAAATATAGGAAGAAAAAGTAATTCCAGTTAACTTTAGTAAACATAGAAATTTGAAAAAGATGAATGTTCATGCCTAATTAATAGTCAATGAAAATACTATTCTTAAATGACCATCAATACTATTTCCTTCAAATAATGTCACATCTTGACTTGGAACCAACATCTTTGCAACACACAGCTACACTGAGTGAACGGAAGCCTGGGTGCACTTATACTCTAAATCTGTGGTTCCCTAGTATGCATCACAGTCATGAGATACATATGGAAAAAGATATGTAGAACTCAGAAACTTGGGTGAGGAATTGGAAAGCTGAAGAGAGAAACACACAAGAATCTCTTTTTTTAGAAAAATATCCACATAATTCTGATGACCAGTCATGTTTGAGAACCACTATTCTAAATAACTGCCTGGGATGTTCTTCTCTTTATTAGGGAAAATATAGGTATATCGCTATATTTTGGCTTCATTAGATACTGAAGAGAGTTTTTCAAATCCACCCAAATGGCTTATGACACTTTGATAACACTCCACATTGTCTCCATGTCATTGCAGTGTTTTGCACACTTCTGTTTGGGGTTGCATTAGTTGTACTCAATAGATAGTAACAATTTTAGTAGCCTGTTGTCATTTATCATTCCCCTATCAGCTTCACTGTAATGAGAATTGCTTCAATGCCAAAAGAATGAATACTGCTAGTCCCTGGGCTAATTAATGGGACTCTTGTCACTTTATGTCCAATATAGTAATTAAATATTGCTGATGAAACAGGTCCAAATTTCACATGCAGTGTGGGCCATTTTACAGACCTTTAACTTAATTTGGAGCTTTCTAGAATGTTGATGCCAGACTTGTGTGTTCCACAAAGGGGGGTGGGCATAACTTTCTTGTGCTAATTTTCTTGATATTTTAAAATTATTATCCAGATATAAGGACCTCTCTTCCATAAGGGCTACTAAGGCAGTTACTAAAACACCCTGTGCCCATAAAAAGGGATGGGGGTTGAATGGTATCTCAACAGAAATATTCACATTTTCACTGCATTGAGAAGAGGACCCCATGATTTTTTTAAATCAATAAATAATGAGCATATAAACCATAATCAGGTTCTAAATCATTCTAAGTTGAAATACAGGAGGATAGCAGAAGGAAGGAAAATAGATTGAGAGCATACTGGGGAAGAAAGACACCTGGGGGAATCTCATTAGACCCTCGTAAGGTTGTCTATCTAAGCTGACCAAGGACTTAACATATGTCTAGAAGTTTCTATTTAATATAGGCTTCCAGTGTAACTAGTACTATAACACCCACTCCTAACTCTGATTTTTTTTTAAATAGATGTTCCTTTATTTGTGTTCAATCTGAATGAGAAGAGGAATAGACTTGGTTTTCCAGATGATGTGAAGCTAACTCATTTCTGCCTCCTCATTTTAGAGAAGTCTGGCCTTTCTTCCTCTAGGGAAATCAACTTTTTTTTTCTTTTTAACTACAACATGGGGTCATACTCATTCACACATGTCTCCATGTTGCCAATCAATCTGGTATTGTGCTATGTTGACTGACCAATGAGGTCACAGTCAGTGGAATGTTTGTGTTTTCCAAAAAAATCCTCTTCCTGGGTGAACCTGGTAGGGTCAGTGCTAGGATAGAAATGCACCCAGAAAGTGAGAATACGTGGGTAGAGGAAGAAAACTCAGGAAGCAGGGAATCAAGAAAAGCATCACAGAAGTAATGCATATGGAAGTCTTAAAAAAAAATGAGCAAAACCAGGTGGGCTGGAAATGTGGTGTGGGCTCTGTTTTTTTCTGGTTTCACTTGCTCATTTCCACTTTGTGGAACAAATGATGGCCTGAAAGCAGTCAGAACAGTAAGAACAATAATGTTCTAGGTATAATATAAGGTGTGTTAACATTCTGTTAACATTATGAACTATCTAGTTCATAGTGTTATCTTCCTGTCTACCGATCCTGGCTTCTGAGTGTTTAGTAAAGGGGAAGACCAACAATCCCAGTGTCAGTCTGGTAAAATCGCCTTCACCCGACTCGCACACAGCTGCAACAGCAGGAGAATGTCCCGTCCAGGCTTTCTTCCGTGCATGGGTGATACAGCAGCTGAAGTAACACTCACACCTTTCTTACAATGACTGAGAAAGTCCTCAGGGAAGTGACAGGTCTGAGTACCTAGGAAGTCCCCAAACCATGGGGCTCCATACACAGACCCCTAAATACAAGCTCGTGACCACAGCCCCTCATCGCAGCCCTTTGTCCCGCTCTCACAAAGCCCTCTGAAAGTCCTCGCTTGGGAGTTCTCCAAGGGAGGACTACCTGGATGATTTATATTTCTACCTCTAACTTCTACTTACTTAATTTGCATCTGGCTTTTCTCTTTCTAATGTCACTAATAAAAGTGTGGGTGCTTGAGCGTGGCAACCAGCAGGGGACTTGGGCAACTAAAACTTCTTTGTAGAGACTCCCTTTTTTTTTTTTCAGTTGGCAAGCAGGGCAGTAGCCACATCACATCATTGTCCAAGTATTCTGTCCAGAACATTATTACCAACACTCTCTTTTCCCTTTCTACATTGTTTTTTTTAATAATAGAATTATAATTTACAAGATACTTCTCCTTTATACACATGACTATTATTGTTACCTTAAGACAGGAGGTTTCTTCTCTTGATTCTTTGGATAATACCACTTAATGGACATAACTGTGTAAATAACATTGTGACAAAGGCATGATTTCTGTATCGCTAAGACTTTTCAGAGTTACATCTGTTCTTTTGGTACAGTAAGAGATATTTTCTCTGATACTTTCAGATTTTTAAAGTTCTTTCTGCCAAAGTCATAGCATTTCTAATTAATGTAAGTATTGAGATCCCTCATTGCAATTAGTTTATCAGAAATAGGTGTGTGTTTACTGTTTTATGGTGATGTTTTCTTTAAAAAAAAAGAGTATCAGCGTGTGTTTTAAATGCGTAATCATCCTAAGGTGAAGCAACTTTGATTTACAAAGGAAAAGACAATATGCTGGACTCAGTTGGCAAATGGAAGAGCCTCCCCCAGAAGATACGTACTTACTAATTCAGTGGTGAACCAGACAGATGAACGTAGGCCAAGAGCACATGATAATTGAATGAAATGGTTTAGAGTCCTGAGTTCAAACTGCCACTTGACCCGTACATTTAAGAAGATGGGCTTGTCTCTCCAGGAAGCAAACACGGTATATGTTAATGACGTGCAGGCTTTGAGCCTAGAAAGCTAATAGAAGCTACAGAAAACGTGTAGAGAGCCCAGGAGACAACATTGGCAGCTCAGTAGTTAACTCCAGAATAAAGAAGTCTACCCTGAAGAAAAAGTTATTGTTAACTGATACAAGCTGAAGCTTTGCCTACCCCGTTTATCTGTAATAGTCAAGCTTTGTAAAAGGTACTCATATGCTTCAAAAACATTTTTACAGATATTGGAACAATTTTTTTTTCTTTTTCTTAGTTAACCAAAGAAATGGCATGATTCTTAGAAGTATTATCGGTCTTCCATTAATTTGTCCTTCGCATTATTGGCGGAGAACTACTAGCCTTACTGTTAGAAATGATTACAAAACCTGGAGGGTGGGTGCACGGTGACAATGAAGGCCATTGCTGAGGCCTCTTTCATTTGTTACTACTAAACCATCTTTCTAAATCCCTTGGAAAATCAGCTCAAGTGTGCCTCAGAGGATCCTGATTGCTGTAACACCTTTCAGGTTCAGAGTCAGCCACCCACTAATGGTATCTAGCAATATTTCTCATTGACTCAAACTCTGTGACCACATACTGCTCAGAAATTTGTGGAGCAGACACAACAATCTGAAATCAAGTCAAAGGAATAGCACAGGACTTCTTTTTTTATATAGAACTTTGAAGCTCAAGGGCCACTACAGGTCCTGAAAAACAAAAAACAAAAATCTAGAAGAGCATTGTAAAAATAAATACCGAGTGAATAAATAGCAATAAATAGATCCCAGTACTTTAAGGATGAAATTTTTAAAATTGATTTTATTTACCTAGGACATATCTAGTGCATTTTCATTGCAGCTTTATTGATATTGTCAACCAATTTGACATGACATCTTCCTTGTGAACTTGTAAGAGTCTGGAGTCTTCACATTTTGATCTTGACAATTTATATGACTAAGGTGATCCTTCAGAGTAAGTAGAACTGCATCCCATTGTTCCTTTCCACTTTTCAAGTATTGTTCATCTTCGTAAGTATCTATTTGTTACAACTTTGACATATTCTTGAGACATTCCAGTAAATAGTAATTCTGATTTCCAGAAAATAAGCATCTGGATGTCAGTCAATAACCATTTTATTTTTCCTTCGAACCAAAGGAGTGTCATCATCCAAGTAACTGAATGGCTACGTGAACTGAGAAATAGAATTAGGGAATAGGCATCTCATGTTGAGTACCAAAAAGAAGGCTCTCTTCTTCAGGAAAGAGAAAATTTTTCTTTGGATATTTATGTCCTTCTCAACACAGCAAGTTTCTCCTGAATTTATTCCTATATTTGGAGAGCAAAATAGTTCCTTTATCTGTATACAGTTTGTAAATACTGGCATTTCATCACATAGAGTTACTTCATAGTCATTCTGTTTTATAAAATCTATGTTTGGAAGAGTACATATATCACATCATAATCATAACCCTTCAGTGTGCTTTGGGTGGCCATGAAGTAGAGGCCAGGGACAAGGAACAAACAATGGATCACAAGACATAGAGGAAATGTGGATTTTATTCTTAGGAAATAATCTCCTTATTGTAGAATCTATTTATTATTTGCTGTTCTAAAACTCTTCCTCTGTAGGGAACTTTTACCTTCAAAGGTTATAACTTAAAGCAACAGTTACAGAATCAATGAGTAAATCCTGGCATTTACACTGTGGGATGAGGGACCAACATATAAAAATGCACAACTGCATATTAGACTTTCTGACTGAGATTTGGCATAAATTTTGCATTCTATTTCATAAGTGCACAAGCAGCAATTTACTTAAGAGTCTAAATCAAAGTAGTCTATCTGAAAGGAATTTCAGTTGTATATGCAAAATTAGAGGAAGTTAAACATGAAAAGGAAAAGTAAGATTCAGATATTTAAAGAAAATACAGATGGAAGCATTTTTGTCATCAAAAATAATTTTAGATTTTATTATCTTTTAAGTTAATTAATTTTATCATTGAATATATTTCTCAGTTTTAAATATTTTTAGAGAAAATGCTAACTCAGCATATTTCATAAATAGAATAAAAAAGGAATATTGATATGAATGTCACATAGTCTCAACTTACAAAATGTTTGAGTATCTGGTCCTTCCTAGTTTCCAAGTCATTGGTAGTATTACTGGATTATGTATAGAAATTGATAGGATATATATATATTTCAATGTTCAGACTATGTGGCAGATATTATCATCACATCCCAGAAAGATTAAATGTGTTACACAATTTATATACATACTGATATAAACTGTCAACTTATCATTAACAGAGAGAAATATTTCCAGTGATGAAAACATTTTTAACCTTTAGAAAAAAATCAGCAAACCTAGTGTTATAACATAGAGACTGCATTTTCTAATTTTTTAAAAATTATGTTGAATTTGTTATTTTTAGTGTTGACTTTTGGGAATAGAAATGTTTTGACAATTATACTTTGTGCTGTGCATGTACCTAGAAGCCAGAAGCATTTGTGTAGAGGGAGGATGCTGGGTTTGGACTAAGTTGTCCTTTGTAAAAGAACATCATGATTTTTCACAGAGGGGTACCATTAATGCAATGAGATATTTTATTTTATTATTTTCTTTTCTAAAGATTTTATTTATTTATTAGACAGAGACATAGCGAGAGAGGGAACACAAGCAGGGGGAGTGGGAGAGGGAGAAGCAGGCTTCCCGCTGAGCAGGGAGCCCGATGTGGGGCTTGATCCCAGGAACCTGGGATCATGACCTGAGCCGAAGGCAGACACTTAACGATTGAGCCACCCAGGTGCCCCTGCAATGAGATATTTTAATAAATTATAAATATTTGAGCTGAATAAATATATAAGTACTTTTTTTTAGGCTTACGTCCCACTGAGAGGGATGAAATATGTCTTTAGATGAGTTTGCTACTTGCCATGAGTTTATAGGCTAAAAAAGATGAAAGAACTGGATTTTTATTTATCATCCTGAATAGATTTTTTTTCTTTTAAAACTCATCTACAATGCAAAAATGGGATTCAGAATAACAAGCAAGTGATCTTTAAACGGAGTATTTTAAATGATCTGGAATTTATCAAATGATCTATTGTGTTAGAAAGGAAAATCTGGAGCTTGTCTAGAAAAAGAAAAGAAGTTCACCATTCTGGATAAAGAGAAATAGACACAAGATTAAGGGTAGACTTCCATGGGACTAACTGGTGGAGGTCTGTGAATCCACTATGAGTAATTTCATGCAGAAAGAAATGAGGGTTTTATTCATAAATAAAACAATAGGTCAAAGAAATTATTTTGGCAGTAACATTTGACATTGTCTGTACAAGAAGAAATTTATAGGGATATAGGATTCCAGTCTGAAGTGAAAAAAGACGTCCTTAGAAGTTTCTAAGAGAGGTTTTCTATGGAAACATAGCACAATGTGATGAACTCATCATTTTCTCCTTAAATGTGAATTGAAGAGATCTTAGGTCATCACAACTGCTATTGAAATGGAATTCTTCCATGCCAAGATGATAGACTGAATTCATATGTTAATTTCTTCTCCCAAAAGCCTTACAAAATGATATTCAAATAATAAAAAGACATTAAGTCCACATTGATGAAGAGAGTGGGAAAAGGCCATGAGTGGACGCTAGAATGTTCACAGACAGGAAGCCAAGAGGGAGCCAATGAACTTGGCTGAATTCCAAGGAGCTCCCTGAAGGAAAACTATCTGGGGTTCCAGAACAGTCACTGGCTCCTCCCTGAACCCCGTGTGACTGCTGCAGTGGGCTGTTTACCCAAATGGCATCTATGTCACCCTCCCAGCATTTCCTTGTTGGCAGATCCTAGCTGTCACCACTGAGGCTAAAAGTGTCAAATTCTTGCTTCTGAAGACTCCTTCACTTCTCAGGAGTGAGCATTTGACCCAAACCTGAACAGTCAGATATGGTGATGTCTTTTTTTTTTTTAAGATTTTATTTATTTATTTGACAGAGAGACACAGCAAGGACAGGAACACAAGCAGGGGGAGTGGGAGAGGGAGAGCAGGCTTCCCTCCGAGCAGGGAGCCTGATGCGGGGCTCGATCCCAGGACCCTGGGACCATGACCTGAGCCAAGGGCAGACGCTTAACGACTGAGCCACCCAGGTGCCCCAGATATGGTGATGTCTTGAGAGACCTCTGGGGAAGGTTATCTCACTGAACGTAAAGAGAGTACTAGAAGTCACCCTTCTTCTGCACCATATTCATTGCTCCTACTTAGGATACGTGGAATTGTACAGCCATTTGTGACTAACGGACAAGTCTGTGAGCCTCTGTCCTAAATGGCATCATCTTAGCTGTTGAATTAACCCGGGAATAACATGTCCATATCTATAGATGTTCCACACTGTTGAAGCCACTTTATTTAAATATTCTGTTACTTGAGGCCCAAAGTCTCCTGACAGACAGCCAAATAAAGCCTGTCAGCTGACAAGCTCCTACCCTATCCACCGAGGCCCAGGCATATTTGTATTGTCCAATTCTAAAATATGAATACATGGGGCAGGGGTTACCAGGCTTTTGAGGAAAGCCTGTAACAGGATTGTAAGAATACCAGAAAAAATACCACGGAAGAAAAAGATATAATTCAGTGCAAAGAACATAAATTTAAAACTAAAATCTCGGGCGCCTGGGTGGCTCAGTCGGTTGGGCGACTGCCTTCGGCTCAGGTCATGGTCCTGGAGTCCCGGGATCGAGTCCCGCATCGGGCTCCCTGCTCAGCGGGGAGTCTGCTTCTCCCTCTGACCCTCCTCCCTCTCATGTGCTCTCTCTCTTTCTCATTCTCTCTCTCAAATAAATAAATAAAATCTTTAAAAAATTAAAATAAAACTAAAATCTCTAGTTAGTATCCTCAGAAAATTCATTGCCCCTCAGAACTCATCTAAGTTAAGAGACTAAAAACACAACTAAATACAATATGTGACATGTGCATCTTGTTTGGATTCTGATCTAACTAGTCTTTTGAGGGAAAAAATCTTGTTGAGATAAACAGGAAAACATGAATATGTGCTAGATATTAGATGAAATCAGGGAATCAATTGTGTTAGGCAAGATAAGGGCATCATATTACATGCTGAAAATACCCGTATTTTAAGGAAATTAATGCTTAATTCCTTGCACAGACTGATGTATAAATTGATAAAAGAACATTATGTCTGGACTTTGCTTTTCAATATAATCCAGCTGAGACAGGATGAGAAAAAGAAGGGGAGTAGATAAGTAGTATAGTAAATTCTTGATTACTATTAAATTTAGGTGATGGGATATGGGAGTTACAATAATTTTTTTTTTTAAACATAGTTGCTCCTAAGGAAAAGGACTGAGAAGGTTAAGAAAAGAGGGATGAGATTTTTCTTATTTTAGGGTTTTCTATATACTATTTGATTTTTTAAAATCATATATTTCTATGAAAAACAAATCTTAAAAAAAAAAAGAAAAGAAAAACAAATCTTAATGAATTCATTGTCCCAGCACAACTGTTAAGGAACTGTGAGGTTGAGGTGATGAGATTGCCAACCGTGCAAAGTGTGTGTGTGTGTCTGTGTGTGTGTCTGTGTGTGTGTGTCTGTGTGTGTGTATGTGTGTGTCTGTGTGTGTCTGTGTGTGTCTGTGTGTCTGTGTGTGTCTGTGTGTGTGTCTCTGTGTGTGTGTGTCTGTGTGTGTCTGTGTGTGTGTCTGTGTGTGTGTCTGTGTGTGTCTGTGTGTGTCTGTGTGTCTGTGTGTGTCTCTGTGTGTGTCTGTCTCTGTGTGTGTCTGTCTGTGTGTGTCTCTGTGTGTGTCTGTGTGTGTGTCTCTCTGTGTGTGTGTGTCTGTGTGTGTGTGTCTCTGTGTCTGTCTGTGTGTGTGTCTATGTGTGTGTCTGTGTGTGTGTCTGTCTCTGTGTGTGTCTGTGTGTGTGTCTCTGTGTGTGTGTGTCTGTGTGTGTGCTCACGTGTGCCAAAGGCATATTAAAAATCTGAACTCATTCTAGTTGACAAGGATAGAAGAATGTGATGTGATAAATCAGGCAAGATGTACCCAAGCAGATGAGATTTCATTCGAGTCCTAAAGAAATAACGGGTCATGTCCATATTGGCTAGAAATTGATTAGAAGTTTGGCAGTCGAATATATTATCTTCTCCGACTGTTATAAAATATCAGTTCTGTGGACGAAGACTGAGTCAGGTCAAGTCGAGTAACCTGCCCAAGTAAGTCAGACCTAGATCCGCCTATCTCTAACCCCATGCTTTTCCCACTCCCGAAACAATGCCGGTGAGAAATAAAGGCATGGGTGGCGTTGCATGGGGACAAAAGAGGTGGACGCAGGTGCCGTGACAGAAGTGCAGCTGTGGGGGAGGGGAGGCTGGAGGGAGACAACCAGCAGACCCCAGGGGAGAGTTCACGTTTGGGAGGGAAGAAAAGGATGAAGCCAGAGTGCACCAGGCCACCGCCAGGAGGAAGTCGTGAATTTTTAGGGAGGAGAAAAGCTTTACTCTTTACCTATTTTGAAGTAGATTTTTTTAAAAATGGAAAATATTACATAACAAAGCAAATGCTACATAACAAAGGGATCCATTGTGGAAAGATATATTGATAAAAGCAAGTGAGGCGGGAGAAAGCTAAATGTTTCAGAGAAGAGGGTGGTTAAGAAACAGATAAAAGGAGTTCCCGGGTGAGACTAAACTTCCCCCGGAGTCGGTGGGAGAAATGATGCGAGAGCCTCTTGAGTCCCTCAGCTCCAGCTGAGGGGGCCTCTGTATAGCTGCGCTCATGGCGTCCTTCCCGCTCCACTGCCTTGCTTGACCACTGTGACACAGACAGCAAAATATGGAATAAAACAGTACCAAAAATTTAGTGAGCAAAAGCAGTTTTGCCAAAAATACTTACATAGCAGATAATTTAAAATTCCCTTACACATTGATAAAAAACACTATCGGTAATTATTATAAGGTCATGCGTTTGAGAATGAAAAATTTTAAAAAGAATTAACTGTCTAAAAAACCCCCCTAAACTCTTCATATCAAATTCATCAACTGACTCAACCCATTTTTAATATAGAGAAGTTTATATATTCCCAGCACAGAGTTTTCCATTTCAAAAGTTACTTGGGTAAGAAAATGCATTGTGAAGCTCTCTACATCCATTCAACATTGAAATCTCATTTTAGTGGCTCATGATTGGGATTCTTCATTGATTTCTTCAACAAATATTTGTAGCAAATCTACGTTCCAGGCACTGGGGCTCTATAGGTAAATAAGACACAGTCATTACTCTCAAGGAACTCATGGTTTCTTGTGGAAAATGAACATGTAAACAAGTTTTAAAGTGATGTGTCCTGCAGCAGATGTCTTTGTAACATGACATTCAAGCAGACAGGATGACAGGACTCGCAGAGCTCAAGTATTCCTTTGTCTCTGCTGGTAGGTTAGTGGGAAAATGACAGTTTTGGAGCCAGGTGGTGGATTTGGTGGTTACTTATTATAACACATGATACTATGCACCTTGCAGGGCTGTTAGGAAGACTGAAGGACGTGTGGTGTGGATCACTAGCAGCACAGAGCCTATCGGGGAGTCCTTACTTATTCCGGGCTCAACAGATAACGTAGTGAGTGCCTAGCATGTATGATGAACTCCTCAAGGTGTTGGGGAAACCAGACAGAACAAGGCAACCGAGGGTTCTTGGAGCTGAGATTCTGCTAACATGGGTGGTTAGGGGAGGTCTCTAGTTTAAGAACCATTTTCAGCTGAGATGTGAATGCCTAGAGGTCAGACAGTGAAGAGTAGGAAAGAGAATGTCTACACCAAAGCCCCTGGGATCCAAATGAGCCTGTTGATTTTGAAACTGGGCGGAAACCAATGTTTCCAGCCAGAGAACAGGGTGGCAAGCAGAGAAAGTGGCACAAGATGAGAGATCCAGAAGTTGGGAGCATGCTGGAACTCTCAAAACCAGACTGAGGAGTTTTGATTTGTATACCAAGTTGGGATATGAGCAGGAAAGCAACAAAATCTGATGTATACATTAAAATGAATACTTAGCTATGGTATATACATTTTGTAGCTTTGGTACACATTTCCACAAATATTGTCTGGCACTTTCTTCTATGGCAAACCGGTCATCTCTTCTGTTTGTAAAATAACCTGCTGAAACAAGCAATTAACAATCTTATTTTGTGAAACTGATGTGATTCAATTAGCCCTCTGTACAGGACAGCAGTATTCTGGCCAGTCTTCAGAAAAGAAATGATTGCAGAACCAAGTGGTTAAATCAGACAAGGTGTCAACGGATCTCAAATACAATTATTTTGTGAGTTGAGAAATAAGCTTAATTTTAATCTTTTTTTTTAATATGCACCCCACAACAGAATCAGTTGGGTGATTCTCATTTTGTTTAATGATGCCCCAAGGATCCAAATGTTTGATTCTTTTTCAAAAAGGATAAGCAATTATAAGAAGCACTTTCAATTAATGTATTCAAATTTAAACTGGCACTATTTGAGAGATAATTTGGAAATACTTGGGAGATAATTCAAAAGGAATTAATTTGAGGTAATTACAAAGGGTACCTGCCCATAATTTAATTTACCAAATATTTTAAACTTTATCTAGCAACTTCTAAAAGGAAAAATATGGTCTGACTTTTATGAAGAGATAGTTTTAAAATTGGCTTGTCCTCTTTTTCATTAGTTAGAATTAAGGTAAAAAATTGATCTTAAGAGAGGCAGATTATAATATAACCAATTTATTCACTTCTCAGTCCTTTGCTCAAGATCAGAAAGTACTACCTTGTTATGAATACAGAATGATGACCTCTTTTGGTACTTCAATATTTATCTGTTCCTTTCTAATGCATCAGTATTACAAATGGATGCATTGTTGTAGTAATCTTTGGTTTTAGCATTAACTAAAAGATCAAATGTTAGTAGCATGGGCCCCCTAGGAGGGGAAGTAGGTGCTAACCTTTGCGGAGTGATTTGTCAGTACTTAGAAAGAAGGCCTCTTGGCCTTCTGTGAGTCATGAACTTTTCTAGAAATGTCTTCCTTTAGCTTAAGGAATGAATCATTGAAAATTCTTTTATATGTTTGAATTAGTAAAATATTTTAGTTTGAATTATTTATCTGAATACTTTGGAAGTTCTTCAGTGGCACAAAAAAAATAAAAGATTTGATTGTGGGATAATAATCACAGACTAACCATTATATGGTCCTTACTGTGTTCCAAGCACCATTTTAAGTGCTTTGCACAGATAAACTTAAGACTCACGACCTTCTAAGATCCTTTTTGTTCCCATTTGACATACACTGAGCCCCTGAGAGTTTCAGTTACCTGTCCTAACTGTACACGTATGAAATGGCAGAGCCATGATTTGGACCTGTCCAGGCGGCTCTGGTTGCAGGGTTTCCACCATCACTCCATACTGGAGGTGGCTTGGCCGTGGAGCACGGCCAGCGGTGAAGAGCAGGTGGAACACTGCAAGGAGTCTACATGTAGTACAAGGCCCTGGGAGCTGGAAATGGAAGGAGCCCAGGAAGGAGGAAGCACAGTGTGAAGTGAGAGCATTTGGCTGAGTGTAGTATCTCAGCAAATCATTCATTAACTCCTGTTTTTAATAGAGCCAAATAAAATATATAAGGTCCTGCTAATTTCTCGATTTCTCACTTGGATTTTAAAAATCCTCTCTGGGAAATAGTTTATGTCAAAATGACTCCATGAGCATTCAGACAAAATTAGGAATGTTACTACATTGCATCTATTTGTGAAATGCTTTTCCTACAATGGATTTAATGCTCATAAAACATTTTCACAGAAAAAAAGTATGCCAGGCTTGTCCTCTGTGCCATTTATCCAAGAACATTTGTGCTTGCTTGCACGCAGATATGTGATGGATGGATGCTGTTGGCCAGGAGGGATCTTAGTCATAGCTTTCACTTGGACAAGAAATAACAACTAGTGATCAGTCAAGTGAAATTCAGTTATTCATCAAAACCTGGTGCCTTTCCATCTTATTTTTGAATCTGTACTATTTTAATGCAATGCACGATTTTAATGAGGCAAAATGATATCTATGAATAGGTGAGGCTGCGAACCTAACTAAGTAACTTTGGACCATGACTTGAGAGTTTTTAAAATCTAGGCAGTAATGACAATGTATTAATAACCGTTGTTTCTCTCTTTCAAGGGACAGAAAGGGAAAGAAACCATTTTAGTTGAATATAACTCTCAGAGAACAATTTCCATCAATTATACCTTGTTTTTCACTAATCCATTCAAGCAATATTTATTGAATATTTTTTATGTGCCAGCTACTGTGTTAGTGCTAAAATATATTTCCATAAAGTTTGATGATGTCCTTTCCCAACTGTCTATGGAAAACTGGGGGGGGTACAGGGGGCCAGAAATAAACTATATTCTATCAGCAATTCCATGATGCAGATATTAACCCGAGTGTATTCCTTCATGATTTCTGAATTAACTGGTTATAAGACAGATATACTACGACACCTAATCTTTAAAAAAAAAATGATATATGCATATATGTAATTGAAGCAGTGCTTGGTGTAGAGTAAGCTCACAGTAAATGTTTGCTGCTATTTTTTGTTGGTATTTTTCCAATTGTACAATTAAATTACTGAAGAGAATTCCTTAATATCTGCCATGTGTTATTTTGATCATTTTTATTTAGTTATTCATGGAAGAATAACTACATTGTGTATAGTAAATGTTGTGGTTACCTTACCTAATTATCTAAAATTAAATCAATCTTTTTAACCTCTTAACCTGATCATCTTTCTGCCTTATGTAAAACATTGTTCAATTTCGCTTCTGAACATCTCTTTGGACTTTTAAAAGAAATCATGCTTTTTTTGGTCATGCTTAAACTGTCAAGCTCCTAAGCATCTTCCTGAATTAATTACCTGCTGTCTACACTGAGTATCGAAACACATGGTCTCAAGATCATTCAGCCTCTTCATTTGTTCATGTGAGAGCATGAAGCAAAAGACCTGAGGAGTTTCCTACCACGCGCTTCTGTAGCTATGCACAGATCCTTTCAAAGCCACATAACATAACCACACGTTTTCACAGCCACTTTGAATACACATACCACAGACAAGGTAATTCAAATTCATATATTTTCTATTAAGCAAAGCCCAAAAACCTATGTACCTTGTGCTGGATTTTATTTCCTCCCAAAAGAGAAACAAATTTGGTGGCAAAGTACCACTTATGAAAACATTCTGTACTTACCTTCTCTGGATTTAATGTTTCGTGGAGGGTATGATATAAACTACTGTGGTAAGAAACACAGAGTTGATAACTGAAAAGGGCAGTGGTATAGGATGGAGATGAAGGTGTAAGGACTGGCTGAAATCCATATCATTTGGGGAAGAAATGGCCTCCTGTGGTTTTTTTTTTTTTTACTATTTTAATTACACAAATGATCCTGTTAAGATCTGAAAATATTAAAGGAGAATTAAAAGTCTCAAAATTAGAGCTTTTGAGCTCTACCTTATTCTAGTTTTCTCTAGGCCACCCACAATTCGTTTTAATTTTCAAGTAAAAAAAGGGTTTATAAACAACCTCAGTAAAACTATAGTTCTCATAAAAATGCATATTAATCAACAATTTATGGGTATCTCATTGATCAGTTCTTCACCATTTTTTTTTTTTTTTGCTAGCCGATATGGTTAAAAAGGTGAATAAGACATGAATTCTTAATCCCATCATCTTTCCTGAACTTCATTCATCTGTTTCTAATCTTCCACTGCACAGTGCTAACTAGGTGTCCCAGGCACCACAGTATCCCCAAAAACTTTAGCCTACCTTTATTTGCTGTCCTTCTTGGAGTGTGTACTTTTCAGTCCTGTATGTCAGAAAACTTGGGAGTCATTTTTGTTTCTCACCCTTGCTGCATTTAACCAGTCACCAAATCCTGATTATTCCTGCTATGATATCCACAGTTTCTCTCTTGTTCTCTCTCCTCTTTTCCACTCTTACAGATTCTGTCCTAATTTAGACCATTATCTACACCCTGGACTATTACAGTGACCTTTTTATGTGTACCAGCTTTACATTAATTTCTCTGGACTTTAGTCTATACTCCACACCAGAGTTAAAATATCTAATTACATATATCATTATATATGTATATGTAATCATATAATAATAACATATATAATCATTAGACAGTAGAACAGGTCAATGAAAGCAGGAGCTGACTCTGAAAAGAGCAACAAAATTGATAAACCTCTAACTAGACTCATCAAAAAAAAAAAAGAGAGAGAGAGAGAAAAGAGAAAGGACTCAAACAAAATCACAAATGAAAGAAGAGAAATAACAACCAACACCACAAAATTCAATTATAAGAGACTATTATAAAAAACTATATGCCAACAAATTGGATAACCTAGAAGAAATGGATAAATCCCTAGAAATATATAACCTACCAAAACTGAAGCAGGAAGAAATAGAAAATCGAACAGACCAATTACCAGCAAAGAGACTGAATCAGTAATCAGAAGACTCCCAACAAACGGACCAGACAGCTTCATAGATGAATTCTACCAAACATTAGAAGAAGAGTTAATAGCTATTCTTCTCAATGTATTCCAAAAACTAGAAGAGGAAGGAAAACTTCCAAATTCATTCTGTAAGGCCAGGATTACCTTGAGACCAAATCCAGACAAAGACTCCACTAAAAAAGAACTACAGGCCAATATCCCTGATAGATATGGATGCAAAAATCCACAACAAAATACTAGCAAACAGAAACCAATAGTACCTTAAAAAAAACATTCACCCAGATCAAGTGGGATTTATTTCCATGATGCAAGAGTGGTTCAGTATTCACAAGTCAATCAACATGATACATTACATCAATAAGAAAAATGATAAAAACCATATAATCATTTCAATAGATGCAGAAAAAGCATTCGACAAAGTAAAACATCCATTCATGATAAAAAGCCTTCGTCAGTGTAGGCTTAGAGGGAACAAACTCAACATAATAAAGGCCTTATATGAAAAACCCACAGCGAACATCATACCAATGGTGAAAAACTGAGAGCTTTCCCCAAGGTCAGGAATAAGACAAGGATGTCCACTCTTACTACTTTATCCAACATAGTGCTAGAAATCCTAGCCACAGCAATCAGACAAGAAAAAGAAATAAAAGGCATCCATATTGGTAAGGAAGAAGTAAAACTTTAACTATTTGCCGATGATATGATATATAGAAAACCTTAGACTCCACAAAAGCTACTAGAACTGACAAATGAATTCAGTAAAGTCACAGGATGAAAATCAATGTGCAGAAATCTGTAGCATTTCTAAACAGTAATAATGGAGCCACAGAAAAAGAAATTAAGAAAACAATCCCATTTGCAATCACATGAAAAATAATAAAATACATAGGAATAAACCTAACCAAAGAGATGGAAGACCTATACCCTGAAAACGATAAAACATTGATGAAAGAAATTGAAGACCATACAAAAATGGAAAGACATTCCATGCTCATACATTGGAAGAACAAATATTGTTAAAATTTCTATATTATCCAAAGCAATCTACACATTTAATACAATCTATATCAAAATACCAACAGCATTTTTCATGGAACTAGAAGAAGTAATTCTAAAATTGTATGGAACCACAAAAGACCCCAAATAGAGCAATCTTGAAAAAGAAAAAGCTGGAGGCATCACAATTCCAGACTTTACATTATATGACAAAGCTGTAGTAATCAAAACAGTATGGTATGGCAAAATAAAAAGCTTCTGCACAGCGAAGGAAACTATCAACAAAATTAAAAGGCAACCTATCATATCATCATCACTCATCAGGGAAATGCAAATCAAAACCACAATGAGATATTACCTCACACCTGTCAGAATGGCTAAAATAAAAAACACAAGAGACAGGTATTAGGATGTGGAGAAAAAGAAACACTCTTGCACTGTTGGTGAGAATGCAAACTTGTGCATCCACTCTGGAAAACAGTATGGAGGTTCCTTTAAAAGTTAAAAACAGAGCTACTCTATGATCCAGTATTTGCACTAATAGGTATTTACCCACAAAATACAAAAAGACTAATTCAAAGAGATACATGCATACCTGTGTTTATTGCAGCATTTTTTACAATAGCCAAGATATGGAAGCAACCCAAGTGTCGAATGATAGATGAACAGATAAAGAAGATGTGGTGTGTATATATGTGTGTGTATCTGTACACACACAGACACACACAGACGCACACAGACACACACAAACACACACAGACACACACACACAGAGACACACACAGACACAAATACAGACACACACACACACACACACACAGCCACACACAGATACACATACACACAGACGCACACACACAAACACAGAGACACACAGCACAGAGACACACACAGACACAAATACAGACACACACACAGCCAGATGCACACAGACACACACAGATACACATACACACAGACACACACACACATACACACAGACACACACACAAACACACAGACACACACACCGACACACAAAGATACAGACACACACACACATACACACACACCAACACACAGATACACAAACACACAGACACACAGAGACACACACACACAGACACACACAGACACCCAGACACACACAGACACACACAGATACACACACACAGACACAGATACAGACACAGACACACACACTCACACACAATGGAATATTACTCAGCCATAAAAAAGAATTTGCCATTTGTAACGACATGGATGGAGCTAGAGAGTATAATGCTGTGAGGTCGGTCAGTCAGAGGAAAACAAATATATATAATTTTACTCATATGTGGAATTTAAGAACAAAACAAATGAACAAAGGAAAAAATTTAAAAAAGTGAGAGAAAGACAAACCAAGAAACAGACTCTGAACTACAGAGAACACACTGATGGTCACCAGAGGGGAGGGGGGCAGGGGTAGGGGTAAAACCAGTGCTGGGGATGAAGGAGGGCACCTGTTGTGATGAGCACTGGGTGTTGTATGAAAGTGTTGAATCTAATACCTGAAAATAATATCACACTATATGTATGTTAACCATATTGGAATTAAAATAAAAATAAAATAATTACATATATAACATATATTCTTATATATATAAAGTGGCTTTTATATGCACCAGGACTAACCACAATGCATTGTACTTCATGGTTAACTTGTTGGTCTCCCCAGCTATATTCTTTTATCAAACTTAGAGATCAGAGACTTTGTGTATGTGTACATTCTTCTCTGTGTCAGGCACCCAGCTGGCTGCCTGCTCAAATTAGGTAGATACTATTTGTGAGTGAATAAACATTATGTGATAAAATGTTTCATATGCCGCAGGATTCTGTATTGTCAGTCTTTACTCCTTCTTAACTCTCTCTTGTGGGACCAAAGATGTACATTTTGTAGAGCTGTTGCTACAGGCTGCTGATCCTGGATGAGTGTATCTGTTTTATGGATTCTAAATAGATGTCTACGTTTCCATACCCAGTGGGAGAATTGTTCAAAAAACACCCTGTGGACTCCCAAGCCATCTTTATATTAGATGGGTATAGTAAATATAAAGCATAATAAAAATTTAAGATAACCTTCAGAAAAAAATGAATAATTAGAATGTACCATTTATTGAGTAAATTTGCTTCTAGATTCTGGGAAAGTGACCAAGAACCTTAAGATATATTGTGCCTCTGTATTCAATTAGAGCATGCACATAAAATCCTTCTGTTGATTCCTTTTATGTTGATTTATTTTAAGGTAATTTAATTCCCGTGGATACTTTACTGTAATCTTTTTAAATATTCTACATTTTCAGAATATTGTAAAGTTCATCCATTCCCTGTGCATATATTGCCTCATTTTAAACAAACTGAGACTATACGCATTATCAGACTGACTTTCCAGATGAGGAATGGTGTACACAGAAAGGGGAGTGTTTGTCTAAGACCACCAGAGCTAAGAGATGTTAAGATGATCTAGACTGACTATAAGATTAGTTGGACTTCTATTAAACAATTTCAGCTTCTGAGCGGTTAAAAGTATATACAGCAAAGATAATTTTGGTGATAAAAACTTCAGTTCTAAATACCTTTGTGTGTTACATGCATTAGTGTTATTTATTATAAATCTCTAGCAACCTTAGCTAAAACTCAAAAAGCTGAATTTGTAATAACCAGAATGTCTTTTTCTTATGGCAGCTACCAGTCACATCAGTACTTCTATTCTAAATAAACATAGCTGGGATCAAAGCCAATGCCTTCTGTATTTGTTTTCTATTTCTGCCGTAGCAGATTCCCACAAATTTAGTGGCTTGAAAAGCAAAAGCTCATTCTCTTACAATTCCAGAGATCAGAAGTCTGGCAGCATCTCACTGGGCTAACAACAAACTGTCGGTAGGGCTTCATCCCTTTCTGGAAGCCATAGGGGAGATTCCTTTCCCTGCCTTTTCCAGCGTTTAGAGGCTGCCTGCCTTCCTTGGCTTCAAAGATACCAACAGTGCATCTCCTGTGCCTTTTTCCTTCATAGTCCCAGATCCCTCCCTGACCACAGCTGGTAAAGGTTCCTTGTATTTATGCATCTGTGTGATTAGATTAGGCCCACCTGGGTAATGCAAGGTAATCTCCCGTCCCAAAGTCTTCAACATTTGTCATTTGTGCACGGCCATTTTTGTGCTATAAGATAACATCATCACGGTTTCCAGGGATCAAAATATAAACATCTTTGTGAAACTGTTTTTCTGCCTACCATGATGCCTCTTACCAAAACAGAGATCTGGCTTGGGAAGGGTAAGAAGTCATTAAAAACAACATATAAAGGAGACAGTGAACAAAGTTTTCATTTTTTTTTTTTACTTTGATAATAGACCAAACGAGCTTCAGAAAAAGAATTTAAATAATTTTGGACTTAATTGTATGGTCACTGTCATTTTAGGGGAAGAAAAGGTGGACAAGATAATCATTGTAATATCACCTACTTTTAAGGAAACTTTATTAATGTTAGTAAAGTTCTATTTCATTATTACAGTGGATATTTAGGGGCTCAGTTAAAACTGTTCATCCCCAGACTCCACCCACCATGGGTGCTGACTCAGGAGGCTTTTGTTGGGACTTAGATTTCTGCTTTTTAACAGACACATCAGGTGATTCTGATGACTGTGTCCATTTACTGCCACCCTCCAAGAAATGCTGCTGGAGTCTTTATTTCTTTACCACTGGAGCTAAAACAGCTGAATCACTCTAACTGAAATTTAAAGCTCTTCCTCTGGAGAACATATATTATTCAAAAGTGACATTTAGTAAGAGATAGCACAAAATAGAATTTTAAGCTAATGTAAATAGAATGATTGGGGCTTATGAAAAATACAATGTTTTAAATCTTTACTACAGTTTTTTTTGTCATTTAAGGATTGCACACAATTAAAATGAGTCATATAATCATAAATTTTGCCCTTTATTTAAAACATAGTCATCGATTTTCCAGGCTACACATAAAATGGGGCCAAGTGCTATGGGAGAATCACATGAGTATTCTCAGTAGCCACACCTTTAGAAAGCCTGTTTGATCTGGACCATTCTGCCTCAAAGCTAAGCAGGAAGGCAGTTCTCTATGTTAATACAAAAATGAAGTTAATACTGCTCATAAGTTACTAAATAAAATATGTTTTAATATTACTATATTCAGTTTACTATAAATACAATATAAATTGAAGGACACTTTTTTAAAAATATTTTATTTATTTGACAGATAGAGCACAATAGGGGGAGTGGGAGAGGGAGAAGAAAGCTTCCTGCTGAGCGGGGAGCCTGCTACAGGACTCGATCCCAGGACCCTGAGATCATGACCTGAGCCGAAGGCAGACGCTTAACCCACTGAACCCCCCAGGGGTCCCTGAAGGACACTTTCTAATGCTAAAACCCAACTATGAAACTCTTCCAGGTAGACAAGTCCAGTGGTTCCAGCAGAAAGTTTGACTTCTTAACAAAGAATTCAGAACAACTTCCCAATACGGAGCTCAATATTGATCTGTAATGACAATGATAATGGTATCCTCAAAGTCAAACAGTTGGTTATAGTTTTATTTTACTGTGTTATCACCTGTTATTTTAACTCAAAGTTGCAGCCATCCCCATGAGTTAGTTCACCTACAAGTACTGTAAAAAAACAATATGTAAATTAAAGGATTAATTACTAGGAAAATGAAATTACTTTTTCTAATTTTTGATTACTCTCATTGCTGTAAAACTTGTGCTTTCTACTCCTGTATTTTACTTACCAATTTTTCATAACACACACATAGTACAGATATGTCATTTATTAAACACCAGGATTTATTCAACAATTTATTTCTAGAATAGGTCACATCATTTCCTTATAGCCAGACTGAACTTTCCTAATCCTAAATGAGTTGGATAGTTCACTTAAGTTCCCTGTATTCTGATATAGCCCTTCACTCTCAACTTGAATGTGGCTGAGATCTGCCTCCTGCTGACCTCTCCAGCCATGCTGCATGCTCGCCTCTCCAGCCATGCTGCATACCACTTCCCTGCACCCACCTAACTTTTAGCTGATAGGATTCAGTGGGTGAAACCACATTCTCTGTATCTCCTCTGGACCTGTGTGCATGCTTTCTATGCCAAGAACATTCCACTCTTTCTCCAGGTATTGCCTGGACACCTACCACGTATCTTCAGCTCTCACTGTTTCCTGAGGGAAGCCCTCCGTGACACACCACACCTAGGTTGGGGCCTCGCCTACATTTTCCCGTGGCCTCAATGTCCCTTATCCTCGGACCCATCTCACTCTACTGTATTTGCCTACTTTGTCCCTCCACCAGAAGCTTGTGGAAGATAGCACCCAAGAATAACTGAAAGAAGCGCTGTCCTATGTGCTGAAACCATACAGGTGACTAAAGACGGGAGACCTGACTCCAAGTAGCTCACAAAATCATGTACAAAAATACTGTGTAAACACGGATTGAAGGTCATAAGGTCAGTGACAGTAGAGAACTATATGTATGTAAATCAGCATTATGCAAATTCGCGTGCACAGAGACACGTGCCCTGTCCCTTGCATTGAAGTTGGAAAATGTAAAACCACAAGGAACCCCTTTTTAAAATGATTTGAAAAAGAGGAATATCTTCTTCTATATGAAAAATAGCAGGTTTAGTCTTCACTCATCCTTTCTAGGAGTTTGTGAATCATAACAAATAGCAGCTCCTAATTTACCACTTTTATTTTTTCCCCACAGTCATCTCACATGAAATGAGTCTGTTGATTTTGAAGTTCCCCCATTTTTTTTTAAGATTTTATTTATTTATTTGACAGAGACAGTGAGAGCAGGAACACAAGCAGGGGGAGTGGGAGAGGGAGAGCAGGCTTCCCACGGAGCAGGGAGCCCGATGTGGGGCTCGATCCCAGGACCCTGGGATCATGACCTGAGCTGAAGGCAGACACTTAACGACTGAGCCACCCAGGCACCCATTTTACTTAAAAATAAATTTGGAGACATTTATTTAATTAATTAAAGATAAAAAGATATTTAAGACACATAAATGAGATATTATTATATTGAGAATTTTTGTCACTGATCAGACTACTCCTTAAAGTTATCCTTATAAAATTACCATGTTAATTAAATATAGTTTTAAAGGCTTGACCTTTTATTTATTTATTTTAAAGATTTTTTTATTTATTTGTCAGAGAGAGAGCACAAGCAGGAGGGGGGAACAGAGAGAGAGGGAGAAGCAGACCCCCGCTGAGCAGGGAGTCCAATGGGGACTCGATCCCAGGACCCTGAGATCATGACCTGAGCTGAAGGCAGACGCCTAACCAACTAAGCCACCCAGGTGCCCCCTGAACATTTTAAATAGGAGATTTGTATCTAATATTTTAAAATTTAAGTGGATTTTTATGTGTTTCTGGATTTTTTTGATGAACTGAGATTCAAAGTAAGAAACTTTTAACAGTCATTGCATATGCAACCAATTATATGTTACATTTTATATTTGACGTATAATGTGTAAATTATACATGTAATTTGTGTAAAGCATGGAGAAAGTGAAAATATATGTAGAAATGGAGAATTAGCACTTTAAATGTTTATTTCCTCTATTTAATAGTGAAGTATTCTACCAATGTATTGCAATCATGTTTATGGAATGTGGATGGATGGATGGATGGATGGATGGATGGATGGAAGGATGGATGGATGGAAGGATGGATGGATGGAAGGATGGATGGAGGGATGGATGGATGGAGGGATGGATGGATGGAAGGATGGATGGATGGAAGGATGGATGGAAGGATGGATGGATGGAAGGATGGATGGATGGAAGGATGGATGGATGGATGGATGGATGGAAGGATGGATGGATGGAAGGATGGATGGAAGGATGGATGGATGGATGGATGGATGGAAGGATGGATGGATGGAGGGATGGATGGATGGATGGATGGATGGATGGAAGGATGGATGGATGGAAGGATGGAAGGATGGATGGATGGATGGATGGATGGATGGATGGATGGATGGATGGATACATGGATGGATGGATGGATGGATGGATGGATGGATGGATGGATGGATAACCTATATATTCTAGGGTGTATTAATGTTTTACCATGAAGTAAATCAGATTTACAATGAATTTTAGCAATGTACGATTAGGATAAACTTAGCAAAGTAGAGGATATGTGTGTATGAGTGTGTTGAGGGGGAGGGGATGGCTTTCAAATTTTTTTAAAGTAGTCAGGGTCACAGCTCTGTAGCTTTCTGCTTACTAGATGATTTAGAACCCCATCTGCCTGGGATGATTTCTGTACTGGCTTAGTTGAAAGAAAGAGAATAGAACAGATAACCTCTGAAGATAGTAGTAACCCCGGGCCAAATATAAGCTATAATTCAGTCACAGACAGAAATTATGAATTTCTATGCAGTTGGACCACATGGCTTCAATATGCCAGCAAATTTGAAATTGTCTGCATAAGCAGGGAATTCATTTATTCTAGCATTTCCATTAAGTTACACGTTATACCTGAGATGCCTATATACATTGTTTCTACGGTTGTGGATTTAAAATGTTCAACAGAAGGAAAAGCTACTTTCCGAGTTTACAAAAGGGGCATTGGGAGAAGAAAAGGAAAGTTTAGTATCACTACCTGGCAATATAAATCAAATATTTTACTCCATGAAAAATAAAACAAACGCTGATTCAGGCAAGAAGCTCAGTTGTAAAATCAAAACCTCAGTAGCACTAGGCCGTCACTTACAGATGAAAGTATTAACCTTCTCTTCTTCATCCGCAGAGACTTGTAAAGAATTGAAGATATAAGTGCCTACGTAAAAAAGGAAATCTCTGTATGGAGACCATTTTTAAAGGACGAAAAGAGCTCCTTGGGGGATATGTTCTTACAGAGGTTGGCAGGCAGAGGGTTCATGTTCTTTTCAAGATTTTCATTACAGCTGAAACTCAGGAAATCGAGTCAATTAATGGCACAGGCTTTGGGTTGGTTTCTACTTTCAAGTAATTAGGTATGAATTGATGGCAACATAGGGCAAATTCTCATGAATAATTGCTTCCCCCTTGTGCTGTTGCTGTCTTTGTAAAAAGCTACCTGCCATTTATTTATATGAAAAAAAAAACAGAAAATGTGCAATTTTTGTGACCCATTCTTAACAGAAATCTGCACATTTTGAATTCCACAAAAATATAATTACTGGAGTCATCTGCTTATTGACATGGTCAAAGAATAGTGGTTCTAATATTTAGGATCCAAAGCACAGTCTCTGGACCAGTAAGTAGATTTAACTAATCTCTACAGTTTCTCTGTTGCTTAATTTTTAATAGAAGATTTTGAGGTAACGTAACTTGACACTTAAAAATTCTATCTTAAGGGTCGTACTCTTCCGCAATTGGAATTCGATTTTTATCTTTGAACCATTTTCTTCAGAACAAGGATCATCAAACAGTAGATTCCATACCTAATTAGTTTCAGTGTTTCCTAGAATCTTGAACTCAGAAAACTTGTCTCTGTAATGTTTGATTGCCTATAATAGTTGGTAGGAATGGCTTACCATGTACTGTCTTTTATTCTTTCTGAATCTAAAAACCTTTTTTTTTTTAATTTGGGAAATCACGGTTTTGGGGAAATATGAGCATTTACATATCCTGATACTAATAGCATTTCAATTATCCAAAACATAAACATATTCCATTTATTTGAAAGCTGTAGATATACTCCAGATATTCCACGTATTTCATGTGTTCCTAGGCTGATGTAGTGACTCTAAGGCTAGAACTGCAGCATATATGCAAAACCAGATCAGGGTACTCCGATCCTCTCACATCAGTCTTCTCACGTGTATAAATTTATTAATTTATGCAACAAGTATTGAACAAACACCAATGAACCAAGTAAATATGTTAGGCATAAGGGATGTATTCATAAATAAAATAGAGAATATCCTTTTATAATCTTTTAAAATTTAAAATATTTAAATTTTTTTAAAATTATTATAAAGTACATAATAAGAATATTAAATATTGGAAAGAATAAAAGCAAGGAGGTGAGTTCTTACACCACTGATGGATATAAAAATTGTTATAGCCAGTGTATAAGGACATTTTGTAGTGAATGATATAATTAAAAATCTATGCACTATTCCCTAGGAACCAGCTCTTGGGGTCTACTCCAGAAAAATAACTGCAGAAACACATGGAAGGCAGTTTCAGTATTTTACTGCAGACTTATTGTAACAAAAACAGAGGAGCAAACCAAATGTCCTTCCATCAAAAATGGCTGGATAAACCATTTCATACTCACACATTGTAATGCTTTGCAACAATATGAGAGTAGAATAAAAGTTTCTATTGGTTTATAGAATATGTTCATTAGATAGCTTATATGTCAAAAATATCTATAAAAAACAAGTCAAGGTACCTACAGGATATATGGATGCATACATGCACAGGAAGAAATCAGATAATGTACCTGTGAACTGATAATCACGGTTACTTGCAGAGAGAGAATGGGTTGTGTGGGTAATGGTAAAGTGGACCTTTGCACTCTCTCTCATATGATAATATAATATTTGTGAAATTAAAAGCAAATAGTAAAAGTAAAGTTTAGTGTGATGAACGTAATTATGGGATCATGCATGTTTAATGTCAGTAAAAATAGGAAGTGACTAATTTGGGATAGCTTTAGAGCAAAGAAATAGTTCACATTACCGGGGTCAACGGATATTCGTCTAGTTCATATACATCCTTGTATGCGTTACCTGCCAAAATATGTTACCAATTTATATCTTAAAGTTTTCATGGAGATATGATAGAGGGTTTGTGAAATCTTTCGCACAGCAGAATTCCTGACATTGCCTTTTACAATACTGTTTCCCCCAAAGTTTCCCAGTCAGCAGCTGGTGGAAATCTCTTCCTCTCCACAGACCCCTCACAACCCGTGTTGCTTCCTCTTTGGCATCTTCCTTTCTGGTCCTATGAATCTCATGCAGCCCTCTCTTGTCGAAAGCTTCTAGATGTCACACGTGATCTTTCTACTACAGTGTCATTTGGGAGTTCGCGTAACCTATCCCCTAGTCTGCTTGTCTCATAAGGAAAAGCTCTCCCTGGAATTCTGGCCACTGAAACTCTCGACCTCGTTGTGCATTGTATCTGCAAAACATTGTATTAGGTGCTGCGGGTACCAAATGAGTCAGATACAATCCCATCTTCAGAGGCTTCATTTCTAGGAGAGGGGAGGAGACAGACCAAAAGTGTGCTAACATTGCATAAATGTAGAGATAGAAGTATGTAAAGAAGACATTGACTGCATGGGGATATGGTAAAATTTAAGTGGCAAGGATGGAAAAAGATTCGTAGAGAAGGCAACATTAATTTTTTTTTATTTGAGTATAGTTGACACACAATGTTACATTAATTTCAGGTATACCACATAGTGGTTCAACTTCTCTATACATTATCCTTTACTCACTTTAAGTGTATCTGCAGTGTCATCATACAATGCTATTAAGATACCATTGATTATATTTCTTATGTTAGGCCTTTTAGTCCTGTGACTTATTCATTGCATAACAGAAAGCCTGTGTCCCCCACTGCCCTTCACCCTTTCTGCCCATCCCCCCACCCCTCTTCCATCTGGCAGCCATCAGTCTGTTCTCTGTATTTATAGGTCTGATTCTGCTTTTTGTTTGTTTATTCAGTTGCCTTTTTTAGACTTCACATGAGTAAAATCATATGGTGTTTGTCTTTCTCAGTCTGACTTACTTCACTTAGCATAATGCCCTCTACGTCCATCCACATTATCACAAAGCACAATCTCATTCTTTTTTAAGGCTGCTCATATTCTGTTGTATATATAACACATCTTCCTTAGCCAGTTGTCTATTGGTGGATCCTTGGGTTGCCTAATCTTGGCTACTGCTGCAATAAACATAGGGGTCCATATATCTTTTTGAATTAATGTTTTCATTTTCTTTGGATTAATACCCAGTAGTAAAATTACTGGATCATATGGTGTTTCTATTTTTAATTTTTTTAAAGATTTTTTTATTTATTTATTGAGAGAGAGAGAATGGTAGAGAGAGAGCATGAGAGGGAAGAAGGTCAGAGGGAGAGGCAGACTCCCCGCTGAGCAGGGAGCCCGATGCGGGACTCGATCCTGGGACTCCAGGATCATGACCTGAGCCGAAGGCAGTTGCTTAACCAACTGAGCCACCCAGGCACCCTCTATTTTTAACTTTTTGAGGAACCTCCATACTGTTCTCCACAATGGCTGCATCAGTTTGCGTTCCCACCCACAGCGGGAATGAGGAGTTTTTGAGGAAACTCCATACTGTCTTCCATGGTGGCTGCACGAATCTGCATATCCACCAATGGTGTATTTCTCCACATCCTCACCAACACTTGCTATTTCTTCTCTTTTTTATTCTAGCCATTCTGACAGATGTAAGGTGATATCTCCTTGTGGTTTTGATTTGCATTTCCCTGATGGTGAGTGAGGTCGAGCATCTTTTCATGTGTCTGTTGCCCATCTGTGTAGGTCTTCTGCGGAGAAATGTCTCTTCAGGTCCTCTGCCCATTTTTTAATCTGGTGGTTTGTTTTTTTGGTGTTGAGTTTATAAGTTCTTTATATTTTGGATATTAACTCTTTATCAGATATATCATTTGCAAGTATCTTCTCCCATTCAGTAGGTTGCCCTTTTGTTTTGTTGATGGTTTCCTTCATTGTGCAAAAGCTTTTTATTTTGATGTAGTCCCAATAGTTTATTTTTGCTTTTGTTTCCCTTGCCTCAGGAGACAGATCTATAAAAATGTTGCTACAGCTGATGTCAGAGAAATTACTGCCTGTGCTCTCTTCTAGGATTTTTATGGTTTCAGGTTTCACATGTATGTCTTCAATCCATTTTGAGCTTATTTTTATGTATGTTAGAAAATGGTCCAGTTCCATTCTTTTGCATGTAGCTGTCCAGTTTTCCCAACACTGTTTGTTGAAGAGACTGTCTTTTCCCCCGTCGTATTTTCTTGCCTCATTTGTCATACAGTAATTGACCATATAAGCATGGGATTATTTCTGGGCTGTCTGTCCTCTTCCATTGGCCTGTGTGTCTATTTTTGTGCCAGCACCATACTGGTTTTTTGTTTGTTTGTTTTTAGTACCATACAGTGTAGATTACTGTGGCTTTGTAATGTATCTTGAAATCCAGAACTATGATACCTAAGATTGTTTTGGGTATTTGGGGTCTTTTTTGGTAGTATACAAATTTTAGGATTATTTGTTCTAGTTCTGTGAGAAGTATTATTGGTATTTTGGTAGGGATTACATGAATCTTGCTCTGGGTAGACATTTTAATAATAGACATTTTAATATTTGTTCTTCCAATCCATGAGCATGGAATATCTTTCCATTTGTTTGTGTCATCTTCAATTTCTTTCATCAGTGTTCCATAGTTTTCAGAGTACAGGTCTTTTACCTCCTTGGTTAAGTTTATTTTTAAGTATTTTTATTCTTTGGTGCAATTGTAAATGGAATCCTTTTCTTAATTTCTCTCTCTGCTTTTTCATTATTGGTTATAGAAACACTACTAATTTCTGGGTATTAATTTTGTATCCTATGGCTTTGCTAAGTTCATTTATCAGTTCTAGTAGTTTTTTGGTGAAATATTTAGGATTTTCTAAATATAGTATCATATCATCTGCAAATAGTGACAGTTTAACTTCTTTATGGATGCCCTTTATTTCTTTTTGCTGTCTGATTGCTGGGGCTAGGACTTCCAGTACTGTGTTGAATAAAGGTGGTGAGAGTGGACAACCTTGTCTTGTTCCTGACCTTAGGGTAGAGGATCTCAGTTTTTCACCATCGGATATGATGTTAGCAGGGGTTTGATATATGCCCTTATGTTGAGGCATGTTCCCTCTAAGTCCCCTTTGTTGAGAATTTTTGTCATGAACAGATGTTGAATTTTGTTGGATGTTTTTCTACATCTATTGAGATGATGATATGATTTTTTTATCCAAGAAGATGACATTTTAGGTGCTCATTTTAAAAGAGCAAGTAATGCTTTTTCTAGGCCCTAAAGGAGGAGCTAAGTGACTTAGCTCAAGAGAATATATTTTAAAAACCAGAGAAATATTGAATACTTCAGTATTGCTAGAGAAAAGAAGTCTTGGGGAGAAGTAGAGGGAAGTGAACTTTTCCCTTTGCATATCTGTTGTTGAGTATTTGATTATTACATATGAATATAAATAAATTACATAGGTCACATCTTTTTAGGAAGGAAAACATGCATTCAGTTTTTAAATTCAGTTATTCTAACTACAGAATTTATAAAGCACAAAAGTAGCTCTATAGGGGCGCCTTGGTGGCTCAGATGGTTAAGCGTCTGCCTTCGGCTCAGGTCATGATCTCGGGGTCCTGGGGTCGAGCCCCGCATCGGGCTCCCTGCTCAGCGGGGAGTCTGCTTCTCCCTCTCCCTCCGCCCCTCCCACTGCTCATGCTCCCTCTCTCTCTTTGTATCTCTGTGTCTCAAAAGAATAAATAAAATCTTTAAGAAAATAAAAAAATTAAAAAGTAGCTCTATACAATGTTACTGGAAAATAAATATGTGTGAAAAATCATTGGGTTAAGATAAAATTATTGCTTTCACTATTTGCAGATGAGTGGCAACTGAATGATCCAATCTTTCTAATTTTTATTTATCTTTAGAATAGTTGCTAAGTTAATAATCAAGCTATAAAACCTTAAAGACAAAGTACTTTTCAGCAATCGGTTTAACTCTCTGGTGTGCCCTCTGGTGAATGATGGAGAAGGGCAAAGTGATAACCACAGTCAAGCTATGCACTCTTGATACTTCTCTTATTAACTGAGCAAGTGGTTAACTGGGCAAAAGTAGGTTGAGGTAGCATTCTCCTAATTTTCCTGTAGCAGGAAACATTCTTAATGAACTTTATGACGCGTTCATAAAATACCATCAAATTAGGAAGATGCTGAAAACAGGAAGTAATTAACCCAATAGAACTAGCAATTTTTTTTCAAAAGGAATTTGCAAATTCAAACAAACGAGCAGTTTATCCAAGTATTCCATCTTTAAACGAAAACGAAGTAAAACTTCAATTTAGAACCTGGAGAATGTGCTGGGTGTTACAGCTGCCTTTTAAATGTAATCTAGTTCACGCATCAGAGCCTTTGTCTTTCATACCTAGTTTTCCCTTTTAACTTAAAAAAATAGCACAGCCATGTGGGGATTTCAGCGTGAAAAGACGATAACATTTGAGTTGAGACCTGAATGAGAGGAAGGAACTAGTGTGCAAAATGTTCAGCAAGAATTTCGAGTTCAGGAATCCGGCTGTTGCAAAGGTCACTGTGGCCAGTGTGCATGAACGCTGGGGAGAGTTCTGAATGGTCAGGTCACAGAGGCAAGTAGACGGTGAAAGTAATTGCACATCGTGGGGACAAACCTGGATTTGTTACACTGCCATCCCCTATTTGCGCCTCCTGCCAGCCTGTCTTTGTGTTCAGTGAGTGCAGAGACCGCTCTCGTCAGTCTATCAGCGATGCCTGGCACAAAGTAGACACTAAATAAAGGTTTGTTGGATCAAATGATAGATGAGCAACCGGTTTTATTTAATTTGATACTTCCATATGTAATTCGTATTCAAGCACGCACTTTGAAAACTGCAGTAGCGTATGTCTTTCAGACCCTGGGAGCAAGCTCACGTTAAGCCAGGATTTGGGTCACTAACACTAATAAAAAAGTCCTCTATGAGTAAATGTAAAATTCAGGTGGGGGCCCAATTATGCCCACGCTTTTAGATAAATCTAAAAGCATGATAGATAAATCTATCTCAGCATTGATTATGATGTTTCTCTTCTCACTTAGAACTGTAATGGGCTTTGCCCATTATCTTGATCATTAGTGAGCAAGCATTTCATAAGATTAAGGAGAGCGGTAATAGTTGAAAATTGTTCTTGCTTGTTTTATTCACTCTAATTCTGTACTTAATTGGGGAAGCTAATCCTTTCTTTCAGTTTTCTATTCATAATTGTTGCCTCATGAAGGCATGTGGTTTTTGACATTTCACGTAAGCAACACTGACTTTGTATTCTGCATTTACTTAAGCAACACTCACAACCTGTCACTGCGTGAATAGGTTCTACATGTCATCTCCAAAATTCACCTCTGAATTCCAGCTTTTGAAATTAATTTCTGAGTGTGTTTTCACAGAAGCTTCTCATTGAAATTGCCATTCAGACTGATGTCAGGGAAACACATCAAGAAATTATGCCTGGATGAGACTCTGAATAAGCCATTCCAGGATAATTTTCTAAAATATCTTCAGGCTAAACACATTGTATTTGCAGAAATAAATAAAAGGGAGCTAATATTTAACCATGAAAGGTAAGATGGAAGGTTTTGGGGGAATGGAAGGGTCATAAGTGAGCGGAAAGTTGTAGTTAATTTTCCCACTTGAAGAGATTCCAACCCTGAATCATCAGAATGCCTTGGAGAATATTTTAGAGAGTGAGGGAGATTTGGAGACTCCACTAAGGAAATTCTGATTTAGCTGATGTATTAGTCACAGTTCTCCAAAGAAACAGAACCAAATGAATGTGTGTTATATATAGAGAAAGAGATTTATTTTAAGGAGTTGCCTCACATGATTATGGAGCCCAGCAAAGCCAAAATCTTCAGGCTGGATGGGCAGGCTGGAGACCCAGGGGAGAGCCGTGTTGCAGTTCATTTTCAGAGGGTGTCTGCTCAAAAAGTCCCTCTTCACTGAGAGGGGGGTCCGTCTTTGTTCTATTAAGGCCTTCAACTGATTGGAAAAGGCCCACTCACCTACAGCAGAAGTAATCCGCTTTATTCAAAGTCCATTGATTTAAATGTTAATCTGATTCAAAAAATACCCTCACAGAAACATCCAGAATAATTTTTGATGAAATATCTGGCAGCCATGGCCCAGCCAAGCTGACACATAAAATGAACCACCATGAATCCACCCCATGTCCACTTGGCATCTATGTGCATCCCTAAATCATACTTAATCTTTGACTAAAGATAAAAACAAGTTCATACTTCTGCCTGACACGATACAGCTATCCTACATACGACTGCCAACAATGAACACTTTCCCAAGAAATAATGCAAAGTCCTTGAGTGATGTCTGTTCTTCTCCTTGACACCCTGTAATTGAGATACTGCGGTGTAAAGTGAATAATACTGAAATGCCATGATAAAAAGTCTGTATATCTTATGTGACATAAGAGGATAGGAGAGGAAGAAAGCAAAGATAGTATATATAAATATAAACACAGACACAAATATAAGAAAGTGCTCATGACAGCTCCTTGCTTCTCTAACTGGTCATGTGATCATAGCGGGCATCTTACCTCAACCCACAGCTCAGCCGGTTGTGGTTCCTTACCCGGGGTGGTGACCCAGACCTTCATTCCTGAGACATAGATATTTGGGTATTGTGTGATAGACCCACTCAAGTTTTATAGGAGCTTCTAACTGAAGCCAGATTTCTTAAATGCTTAAATGCTGCTTCCAATATATTAAAAAGGAAGTACCATTAAAGGCTGAAAACAGTAAACAGATTGGATTATTCCGTTCTTCATCTCTTTCCATGTTGGAACCCTCAGTGGCCAGAACAGAACATTTCTTTGAAATCTCTAATTTTAGCAACAAGTGCATGCAAAGCCTCCATAAAATTTTATTTGCTTTAAATAATAGTGCTTTTTAATTACTTTCTATTGAGTCAAATGAACACTTCAAGGATCATACGCCTCTCTTTTCATCTCACGATCTGAGTAATTCTGGTCTCGCTGGAAACTCCAGCATAAGCAGTGTGCTCAGAAGGCTGTAGTTAAAGATCTAACTACTTAGCAGTGGGATTTGAGCAGATAGCAACGAACTTACTTCTTGGATAGAGTTGTGGTCAGCCCTGCTCCCACTTACAATTCCAGCTTTGAATGTGTGCTCAAAAATCCTGTGCTCAAAAAGCAGTTATGCTCACATTATTTTCTGTCTCACACTTTTATTTTAACTCAGGGCTGTTGTTAGCTCAGATGATTAATTAACCAACACTACAACTTAGAGAAGAACAGAGCTTGGTACCTTAACACTAATCTCTAGGAAATGAATGTCATCTTCTCAGTAAAGAATGATTTGGACCAGCAATGTAGTTGTCTTTGGCAAAAATTTTATGCTTCAACTGATGATGCATGCGCCTGGTGTGAGGAATGACAAAACTCTCACCCCTCGTATAAAAATATCCCAGAAGCCATCCATTATTTTTGATAGGTCAAATACATCCTATTAAGAAGGGAAAAAAAGTCTATCCTTTAATATTAATTGTACCCCTGAAATCCATGAGCCATTTATAATGTAGGTTTTAGATTTTTCTGGTCTTAGAATTCTAAGAAAATAAATTAACAAGCTAAAATTAAAACATTTAAGATGGAGTGTAAGTATAAGAAATAAGGAAAGCCCTATTTTTCTCTGTGTCCATTAAAATGTGTATTAAATTTTTAGGCCTTTCATTCAATGATATTTAATACAAATTTAATACATAAATGTTATTAATTTTGCAAATGAATCACATAGCTCCTAAAATAATAAGAAATTAGTTAATATTTATTAATTAATTGTTTCCTCTACTCCTATTCATAATTCATGTGAAATAGCAAATAACTAGTTTGGCACTTTAAAAATGTATATTTTGAATGGAAAATGTGGGATAACAGAGATAACAGAGAAAATGTACTCAAACTTGGAATTGAGCTTAAAACCAAGGTTTCTGAAAGCCAAATGAATGTTATTTATAAAATAATATATAACCCACTTTCTAGAAACTTGTTTAATTTGTGCATCAATTATGAAATATTTTTCATCAGTTTGTATATATAAAATGTTATTCATTGGAATATTTGTAACTCATTTCTACTGTTTCTGTGGTGTGAAAAGTTAAATATAAAAGGAAAACCCTTGCTTGATTACCGCCATCTTTATCACATAATATACAACACAATGATTTGACGATTTGAGCATAATTTTGGATGTTGCAAGATTGTTCGGTACAACATTCTTTGAAAACTTGGAGGAGAAAAATTAGAGCCCTCAAGACCTAAAGGAAAAAGTGAGAAAGGAGAAAGCAGAAGATATTGGAAAAAATGGGAATAAATACATATTCTTAGAATAGGGTTCGCCACACAGAATGTTTCAAGGGAAGCCTAGTGTCAGAAGTATGCATTTCATGTCTTCACAGTATTCTTAACTGAAGAACTGTACTGATATGATATTTTACAGAAAGGAAGCATAGTTGCATAATTTGTCCACCATGGATCAGTTACAACTGTACACAATCCTGGTGTTCTGTGTTTCAATCATTTATTTGGATGGAGGAGTTTGCTTTCAATTCAATTGCTAAGACAAAATTATACGAAGATTATGTTGGCCTCGAGTGACCACACAGATAGAGAAAACAAAACAAAAGCAAAAAACCCTTAGGTGATTCCTTTCCTGAGTAAAAAAAAAAAGCTAAATAACGTAACATAGAAACAGAAGTCTATATTCCTCAATCTGATTTCAGGGACCAAGGGAAAATGTGTAGTTCACTAAGCCCTGTCTATTCTGAAGGTGGGCACTTTGGAAATAGCATGAACATGTTTTAGAGTTGTTAATATTGTTTAAATTGATGTATCACTATTTTTTTAAAGGTTTTATTTATTTGTCAGAGAGAGAGAGGGCACAAACGGGGGGTGGCAGAGGGAGAAGCAGACTCCCCGCTGAGCAGGGAGTCCGATGTGGGACTCGATCCCAAGACCCTGGGATCATGACCTGAGCTGAAGGCAGACGCTTAACCAGCTGAGCCACCCGGCATCCCAGTGTATCACTATTTTTAATGCACCAGAAAACAATGCATTCACTGGTGTTCTCATAAGGAAAGTTTTTTTTTTTTCTAATTATCTATCTTAGTAACTTTCATTATAAGGATTGTTTGACATTTGGTGTATGCTTTTCTTCCCCATTAGTCATTTAAAGATTTGGAATTTTGAATAACTATTTGCATTGGTTCTTCTTGTGACTAAAATAATAATAATAATATGAATGATCTCCTAGCTAAAAAAAGGACAATATTCTGGTATGTCTTTGTGGCAGCATTTATGATCTCTGTATTGACTACTTGCCACTCAGATTTTTTGAGTCTGTGGTTCTGTCACCAAAATCCTGGCTCCAAAGGGAAAAAAAGGAAAGAAGGAAGGAAAGGAGAAAGGGAGGGAGCAAGGGGAAAAAAGAAAAGAAAAAAGAAAGAAAAAATTAAAGAGGGTTCCTCTTCTTTACTCAGCCAGAATGTTAAAATATGCTACAGTCTGTCTATCCTCAGAAATGTGATGACACTTCATTAAAGTGAGGTTTGCAGCCAAAGCTCTGATTTTCAAAATAAAATATAAACTTGAAATGAATTTGTGATCAAACTTACCAGACTTAGCCCCTGGCTTGAGCCACCGCCAGATCGGCTCTCTGACAGCACCACAATATGATGGTAAACCATATGGACTTGCCATTCTAAGGGTCAACACTGTCAAATATCAGCTGTATGCAGCCTATCTACCTGTATCGCCTGTAATCCAACCCAAGAGAAGAATCTAATAACTATGGAGTATGCAAAGACAAGTTATAAGTTTGTCTGCTAATAATTCTTATTTACATAAGAGAGAGAAGTGACGTGCAGAAAATCATGACTTACATGTGATCAGCAAAGTCTCAAAGTGGATTAGATTGGATGGAGAGTGGGCGTAGGCTGGCAGAGAAGTGCTAACAACTGTGGGAAGGCGGGAAGGCACCGTGTGCATCCGGAGGGCCGGGAAAGAAGACTGAGCCTGCTGCAGGTTACAGGTGAAAAAGCAGGAAGGCCTGGGCTCCGGGTCAATGGTGGCCAGACTGTGAAGGTTCTTGAGAGTTAAATGAATGCAAATCTAGCACAATAGGAAATAAAGGGCTTTCATTCAGAAAAGTCACATAAGCTGAACTTTTTGGAAAAAAATGAACATGCACTGGTAGGAATCTTAGACAGAAAGCAGTAAGAAAAGGCACGCAAATCTGAGAAATAAAATTGAAGCTGTAGGAGAGAAATGCAGGAAAGCCAGAGCAAACTGGTGGCAGAAGAAATGGGGAGGGAAAAAAAAGAGGAAAGAGAGATTTGAGAAGCCCTGTGAGGGGTCCGTGTACAAGAATCAGCATATTTGTTGCTGTCCTCTAGGGACAAGGCACTGCTAAGTGCTGGGAAATAAATATTCAAATAAGATCTAGATGGGAGCCCCATGGACCGTGGAGCGTAGTGGAGAAGGCAACACATGTCTATTAGCAGTGGTGCTAACGTGCTCAGTCCTTCCACGTGCCCCTGACTCCAGGTGCGCGCCAGTGGAAGGCAGAGAGCAATGCACAGACGTGCCTTGTTCCATTTCCAATAGCATTTACTCACTTTGTATCTATTTATTATATTTTGGTAATTCTTGCAATACTTCAAACTTTTTTTGTTTTACTGTATTTGTTATGGATCTGTGATCAATGATTTTTGGTGCTGCTATAGTGGTTATTTCGGGGTGCCACAAACCACACCCATATAAGACATCAGACTAATCTGTAAATGCTGTGTGTGTTCTGACTTCTCCACCAACTCGCCATTAGCCCATCTCTCTCCCTTTCACTGGGCCTCCCTACTCCCTGAGACACAACAGTATTGAAATCGGACCAGTTAAAAACCCTATAATGGCCTCTAAGTGAAAGGAAGAATGGCATATCTCTCACTTTCAACAAAAGCTAGAAATGATTAAGCTCAGTGAGGAAGCCATGTTCATAGTGGAGATAGTCCAAAGGTGAGGCTTCTTGTGCCAAATAGTTAGCCAAGTTGTGAAAGCAAAGAGAACATTCTTGAAGGAAATTAAAGGTGCTACTCCAGTGAAGGCACGAATGATAAGAAAGTGAAACAACAGCCTTAGGGTGCCTGGGTGTTTCAGCATCCAACTTTTGATTTCGACTCAGGTCATGATGTCAGGGTTGTGAGATCAAGCCTTGTGTCGGGCTTTGTGCTCAGCGTGGAGTCTGCTTCAGATTCTCTTTCTCCCCACTCCCACCCCCACTCACACACTCTCTTAAAGAAAAAAAGGAAGAAAAGAAGGAAGGAAGCCAGCCAAACAGTCTTATTGCTGATAGGGAGAAAGTTCCAGTGGTCTGGATAGAAGATCAAACCAACCACAATGCTCCCTTAAGCCAAAGCCTAATCCAGAGCAAGGCTGTAACTCTTCAATTTTGCAAAGGCTGAGGAAGAAAAAGAAGCTGCAGAAGAAAAGTGTGAAGCGAGCGGAGGTTGGTTCATGAGGTTTGAGGAAAGAGCCTGTCTTTATAACATAAAAATGCAAGGTGAAGCAGCAAGTGCTGATGTGGAAGCTACAGTGAGTTCTCCAGAGGGTCTAGCCAAGATCATTAACGAAGGCAGTTACACTAGACAAAAGATTTTTGATGTAGATGGAGCAGCCTTCTATAGGGAGAAGGTGCCATCTAGAACTCTCCTAGCTAGAAAGGAGAAGTTTATGCCTGGCTTCAACAGACTGGATAACCCTCTTGTTAGGGACTAATGTAGCTGCTGACTTTAAGTTGACCAGTGCTCATGTACCATTCTGAAAATCCTACAGCCATTAAGAATTACGCTAAATCTCTGCCTGTATTCCATAAATGCAATGGATGACCACACATCTGTTTACGATATGAATATTACTGAATATTTTAAGTCCATTGTTTAGACCTACTACTCAAAAAAAAAGATACCTTTCAAAACATTATTGCTCATTGACAATGCACCTGGTCACCAAAGAGCTCCGCTGGAGACGGACAATGAGAATAATGTTGTTCTCCTGCCCGCTAATACATTTGTTCTGCAGTCCATGGATCAAGGAGTCATTTCAATTTTCAAGTCTTACTGTTTAACAATTACATTTCATAGGGCTATAGCTCCTATAGACTGTGATTCCTCTGATGTGTCTGGGCAAAATAAACAGAAAACCTTCTCGAAAGGATTCACCTGTCCAGATGCCAGTAAAAACATTTATGACTCATGGGAGGAGGTCGAAATATCAACATTAGAAAGACTGTCACAGCAGTGGATTCCCACCCTCAGGGATGACTCTGAGGGGCTCAGGACCTCAGGGGAGGAAGTCGCTGCCGACGGGGTGGAAGCAGCAAGAGAACCCGGTTCCGAAGTGGAGCCTGAAGTTGGGGCTGATCTGCTGCCATCTCGTGATCAAACTTGAACGGATGAGGAGTTGCTTCTCGTGGATGAGCAAAGACAGTGGTTTCTTGGGATGGAATCTCCTGGTGAAGGTGCTGTGAAGATTGTTGAAGTGACAGCAAAGGACTCAGAATGTTACGTCAGCTTTGGTGATAAAGCAGCAGAGGGTTTGAGAGGATGGACTCCAGTTTGGAAAGAAGTTCTACTGTGGGTAAAACACTAGCAAACAGCCTCCTGCGCTGCAGAGAACTCGTTCCTGACAGGAAGAGTGGATCCGCGCAGCCAACCGCATTGTTGTCTTGAGAACTTGCCGCGGCCGCCCCAGCCTTCAGCTGCCGCCGCCCCGATGAGTCGGCAGCCCTCAGCACTGAGGCAAGACCCTCCACCAGCGGAGAGGTGATGGCTCACTGCAAGCTCAGATGATGGTTAGTATTCATTAGCAAGTTATGTACATTGTGGGTTGTTTTTTTTTTTGAGACAATACTGTTGCACACTTATTAGGCTATAGTAGAGTGTAGACATAACATACAGCTCTGGGGAACCGAAACATTCATTTGACTTTCTTTATTGCAATGTTGGCTTCATCATGGTGGCCTGGAGCCAAGCCTGCAACATCTCCGAGGTATGCCTGAAATACTGGAGAGACAGTGCTAGGGGAGCTGCTCCCGGGGAAGAAACAGAAAGGCAGTGTGAAGAAGGGGAAATAGTGCCCACATCTTCAAGTATTTTTAGATCTTGACACATCAGGATGACCTCCGATTGATTCATTATGGGAGACTTAGCGATTGAAGAAGAATCAATGATCACTAAGTTTCCAAACCTGGAGAATGACTGTGATCTCGGGAAATCAAGACCTCTTGGAGGGTGCCGTAGTTCTCAGGGATGATGGTGACTTCTGGGACAGCCTTGTGGCAGGTGAGAGATGCCAACACAAAAGCAGGGTTGTGGGTATTGAGAGGCCCAGAGTCAGGCAGAGACACACTAAGACATTCCCAGGCTCCAGGTGCTCACTATCACTGTCTTGCCTGCTTTTCCCCTTAAAACTGCAGTTCAGTACAGCTGATCCTTACTGTTTCTACCTGTGTTTACAAAGTCATCTTCATCAGTTTTGTAGTTCTCTTCTCATTCTCTTCATTTTCGTCAGCAGTGCCAATGGAAGCATTTGTTTTTAAAGAAGCAAAGTTTTTAATCACCATCCAAGAATGATTTCATATGCAGCACTAAGTAGAGAACAAGCTTTATGAAGAAACTAGGTAGTTCCCTTAGTTTATTTCTCTCTCAAATCTCTCTCTCTCTCTCTCGTATATAAAATATAGATATGGTGTGTGTGTACAATATATACATATAGATATCATGGTGTGGTAACTGGCACATTCCACAAATCTCCTGGGTCCAGAGGAATGAGAAAAATATGATGAAAATAAAGTGGAATAGGGCATCCATACATTCAACAAGATGCATCAATCCATGAACATGCAACAGGATTGTGCCAAGTGCTGGGGACACGGTGGTTAATGGAATAGAGAGTCGTGTTCTCACGGTGCTTATATTTCATTCACTGTCCCTTCAACAAAGTTGCGTTCTACATATCTGCTATGAGCAAGGCATTCTGTTTGCAGAGAGGTAGATAGTAAACACATGACACGCAGATAATATATCATTAGCAAAGATGGTGGTGCTAAGAAGAAGGCTCAGATGCTATTTCTACCGGGGGATCTGACCTAGTCTAGGTGATCGTGAAAGGTGTTTCCAGTGAGGGGACATGCAAACTGATACCCAAAGAATGGTTTATCCAGTAGATTAATTGTGGCAAGAATATTTGAGGCAGATGAACAGCAAGTGCCAGAGAGAGAGAGAGTGCGTTAGGTAAGGAGATAGAGAACAGATGTTTAGATTCTCCCTTATAAGTAACATTCAACAAAATACAAGATTATTTGCTATTTTAATTTGATAACTGTATTTTATGGTGAGGATGTTAAGTGTTTCAGCCATTACTCAAGACCCTGGTTATTTGGGTGAGGGCACAAAGCGGGTGGGATTTGGTTAAATTGGAGACATCTTCATTGAACAAAAGGAGGAATCTATGAAAAACACTTCTACTGCATTTAAGAGACAACAATAATGCTTCGGTGGCTTTCTCTAAGTCCCCTCAGCCCTCTGTTTTCTGATGCAAAAAAATCAAGGCTCTGCCCCCTACCAAACAGCAAATGCCCAGGAAAGTGCTTGAGTTATATATCCTTCCTTCCTGACCTGACTTATGACATAGTACTTGGGGTTTCAGTTCTCCTGTAAAACCACACGATTGTGAATTAAACTGAATTTTGTTCTGTAAATAAGCCTCTAAAATTCTGTATCATAATTATTGTCTTAAGCATGTTTAAGTTATATTGCCAAGGTGTCACCCTATAATTTACAAAAGTAGATCATAATAGATACCAAAAGAATATCACTTTCAAGAGCGAGTTTTGTTTTTGTTTTTGTTTTTCCAAACACATTGAACCAGAGCACTTTATTTTCTAATTCAAATACTGGTCTAGTCTCACCTTTATTATGATTTTATTGTCTCTCCTTCTCCTAAGTGTCAGCCAGTCCTATGCTATAACCCCTCCATGCAGTCAACCCAGAACTTTGTGCTTCCAAGTCCAGCCTCTCTAGCAACTACCTTTTGCGGAGTCGGACCTCACCAGGCTGTGACCACAGTAGCCTCTCCAGGAAGCAAGATTATTTCTTAACTTTGAAGCTTAGTCGGTCCTCACTGAAGAGCCATTGCATTTATGCGGGAGCAGTTCCTGGGCTACAAGTCTGTAATTAGTGCTTATCCTTACACCTTGGCTAACCCCCTTATCTAGAGCAGCCTTCTGCTAGCCCTGGCAGAAGAGTCGTTTTACTGGCATTTTCCCCTTGTGCCTATCCTTACGTCTTTTTTTTTTGTCCTTCAAAGTCAGAGAGAGAGAGTGGAAGGTTGAGAGAGAGGGAAGAAATACAGTGTCTCCATGCCCCTGGATCCCATGGTTTTCTGCCCTATCAGCAGGAGAGTATACCCTGATTTCCATGGCAACCCCATTGCTCCTGCCCTTAGCAAGTTTGCACTTAGCTTTCTCTTATATTTAATGGTGTTGACATTATTTTTCTTAACCTGGCTCACGTTCACTTGCTGAGAACTCTTCCCTCTTCACTCTTCCCTCCCCCCGCCCCGCCTTTTTAAGGATCTAACAATTTTTGGAAAGCTTTAACATTTGACTGGTCTGCAGTGCTTATGTGGTAAAATTTGCTCTGTGTGGGTTAATATATTAAGTAGCAATCTGTCACTACATCACCTTGGAAATTAACAAACAGTGACGGGGCTGCTCTTAATAGAGTTGGGGAGGGGGGTCGGAACAGGGCTGCCGGCATAGAAAGAGTATTCCCGGAACAAGGGTTCGAAGTGAAGGGACTGGAGGTGAACAGAAAGCTTACTCCACAATATTCTCACAATCTCTGTGATCAAGATGCTTAAAATAACAGAAGTATGTAAATATGTCAAAGAAAAAGATATGTGAATGCTCTCTCCCAGAAGTTTGAGAATATCCGCCCACCCACCATGGGTACCACTTTCCTACCAATGCCAGAGATTGATCCAGGTGACCTTTTCCGGAGATATAAAAAAAATTCACATCCCAGGACCATTTTTAATAAAGGCAAGGTTATTAAAGAATCATAATCAACCTCAAGATTAAACATTTAAACTATGTGGGTTAATTAATTTTCCCATCAGTCTTCCTCTTTCTCTCTGTGAACGTGTGTGTTTTATTTTCAGTTTTTATTGCCTCATCTTTGAAATGAGAATGTTGAACTTGCCTTTGAATCCTGAGGTTTATATGGAAATTAGTCAGAACCGGGCTTTCTTATGATGCTGTGTGGATATGTGTAGGTGTAGGTGTGTGCATCCATGTCGGGAAGGATCATTGTCACCGTTCTCTTATACACAAATAACTGATAGTATCAATTCTCTTCAATGTTAAGGACTTTTTTAAATCAGCCTTGAAATATAGATAGTTTTCCTGGGGGCAGCATCATGACTCCAGTGTCACCGTATGTTAGTACTGCCCTTGGACGGCCAAGGGCAGGGAGTGGGGGGTCAGAAAGCAAGGTGGTGGGACCCTGAGGGGAAAAAGCAAAATCAGAAGCTTCCTGGACAGTTTGTACTGGCTCAGTAGTAAACAGTCGTGGGGCAAAGACAAAGATGATGGGAAAATCGCCTACTCCCTGTTTGTTGAGAGTTTTTATTTCTCTAGTTAATTAGTCGGTTAGTTCACTAGTTAGCTCTCTAGTGTAAGCCTAGCCTGCTGAGAAGTGCAGACAGGCATGATTTGGGGGTACAGATTTTTGTAAGTTACAACGGCCCAGTTAGACTGCCAGTATGTCTGCTGAGGGTGACAAAATTGAGCAATCAAAAATCAATAAACTTCCCGGTAGTGATGTTTAAATATGGAAAATATTATTTTTTTTATTTTTTTTATTTTTTTATTTTTTTATTATTTATTATTCTATTTATTATATTATTGCAAAGAAGTAAGAAATATAGTCTATTTCCTTTGTTTATGTTAGCCAGAAGGAGAAGTTAAATTTTCATATGAAAACCAAACTTGAATTCCACAAAGATGTCTGGATAATAAACACTTTGCTCGATTTAATTAAAACTTAGTTCTAAAACACTGTGCCTCAATGTCATCTGTAAAATGAAGAAAATAATAGTATTATATCATAGAACTACATAGATGATTCAATGAATTGTTATTTTTTATTGAAATGTATTTCAAATTCCAGCACATAAGGTTAAATAATGGGTATATAAATACATTATTGGTAGCTTGTAAAACCACACATTAAAGAGAATATCTAAAATTAGCACAAACTGAGTTACTAGGTAACTTGGTGCTGACCTAATTGAAAGACACCCTATCCCTAAGATGTAACAGAATCTCAGGAAGGTTTAAATGTGATGGTGTTGATGATACTGATGATGATGAGAATTAAGATGATAGTCATCATTTATTGAGTACCTCTTGTGGGTGCGATCTGTGCCAGGAACATTATATATGTAATCACTTTTTCTAAAAAAAAAAAAACGAAAACAAAAACAAATGAAGCACCCCGCTGCAGATGGAATCTGTTGAGTGATTTCTGGGTCTACCGCACCATTGTAAACATTATTATTGGAAACACTTCTTTCCAATGGAACATTGTAAACATTATTACCGGAAACAACTCCTGTGACGCCTCTGCCTTCAAGGCACCCAGTGCTATTGGAGAGACATAATATGGACAAGTTAAATATTCAGGCAAACACACGCACCTGCTCTAAACTTCGGTAGCCCCCTCCCCTTGTTCCCAAATGTAAATAACATATAAGATCAACCCAGGAAAAAAACCTGTCTTAACATGTCCCTTTGAAATCTAAATCAGAAGGATAGGATCTCACACCCCATTTAACTGCTAAACTCAAAAGAGTTGTCTAACTACGCTTTCACGTAATATTTTGGTAACTCATTATTTCAGCTTTAAATTTTAACCCCAAGAGATATGGAATTCTGAAACTGGAGGCTTTGCATTCTATAAGTCTGTGCACACCTGGCCATCATCCAAAAATTCAGTGACCTCATCTGTAACGTAGCAAGAGTAATTTCTCATTCTAAAATAATACAAATAATTTAATAAAAATCACTAGCTAATTTATAGTCTTTTTCTTTCAGCTAAATAATGTAGTCTTGAGGATTGCTGAACTATAAATATACAAGAAACATGCAAGAGAAGATTATAGCATTTTTAGTGTACATCATGCTTCTTGGAAAAAAAATAGAACATACCCCAGATTCTGGATTCATAGTATTCTGCTATTAAATAGCTTGATCATTGTCTGCCTCAGACTTCACTGAGGGCCTGGATTTCAAAGCTTCAGCTCTTACTCTACCATTCTATGTTATTAATAGGTTGGGTTTTTTTAATATTTTCAATCAGCCAGTGATTAAAAGTCATAACTAAATAAAGGACCAGAATCAAATCATCATTTGAAAAGAGTAAAAATATAACTAATAATAAAGTTTGCTACTTACTCTCCTGCAAACGGAACTACTTGTGTATGTTATGAAGATATTTATGACTACATTCTTCCACCTGATCAATGTGCAGTTTTATCCAAGAAGTGGCAGGTGACATCTGGCCAAGGGAAAAGAAAAACATTTCTTGGGCTTTAAAATTTCTAAAAATAGCTATTAAAAAAACTCAATTAGTGGTTTTGATTTTAAAAATAGAGCAAATTTTTAAATGTTTTTTGTTGTTTCAAGTTTTTAATTAAATTCTAGTTAGTTAACATATCAGGTAATATTGGTCTCAGGAACAGAATTTAGTGATTCCGTATAACACCCAGTGCTCATTACAAGTGCCCTCCTTAAATATTTGATTGTAGGGCAGTCTATGTTTTAAACTCTAGAACACAAAAAAGAGAGGATGTAAATATTCCTAGAGACATGATTTCCCTGATGGCCAGAGAATCTGGCGTTTCTTCCTGTGTGTTGATGCTTCCTACTCAGAAGACTCTGCAGGTGCTCTTTTTAGTATGGTATTTACACCCTTCTGTTCTGTAAGTGCTGGCTTACCTGTTTGTTCACTGTAAACCCTAACATAGGACATAGGATTTCGTTCCTCCCTCCCTCTCTCCCTCCCTCCTTCCTTCCCTCCTTCCTTCCTCATTCCCTGCCTCCCTTTCTTCATTCATTCCTTCCTTCCCTCCCTCCTTCCTCATGCCCTCCCTCCGTCCCTCCGGAAGCATGTCCTTGTAGACCTCTAACTCAGACCTCTACCTTGTGTTTAACTGCTATATAATACTCTGTGTTTTGCATTCACTTCTTTTTGCCCATCCCTTCTTCCAGTGAAAGACTCTGCAACTCTAGGCTGATCCAGTGTCTGAATGCAGTGTCCTACAATCTAAGAATCTAAAATTTTACTGCCTGTAGAAAACAACTTTACTCAGAAAACATTTATTGAGAGCCAGCTCTGTGCCAAATATTCTTCAAGGTACTGAAGATACAGCCTGAACAAGACAGACAGAAATCCCTTTCTCCTGGAGTTTATATTTGATTAGGTTGCTTAAAGGAGTCAAACTTTGAGCCAATGCTTTTTTGTATTGTCCATGGTGTTGGTTTCTGGGATCAATTTAGAGCACTTTTAAAAATTATAAAGCATTTTTAAGTTGTAGCACCCATGTAGTTTGGAAACTACTTTTATCTTTATGCTCTGTCAATTAAATTAATAAAACTGAGGAATTATATTAACCATGTCTTAAATAGAATGTTGTAATCTTAGAAGTAAAGAAGATACTCTGTGTGTGTGTATGTTTATATATATAAAAACAATCTTTATAAGAATTTTTTTTTACTTCTATGTGTGTAACCTTGGGTATATTATTTAATTTTTACTAAATTTTATTTTCTTATCTGAAATTGTGGATATAATAGGCTCTATTTAACAGTTCTATTGCGATGATCAGAAATATTGTTTGAAAAATGCCCAGTAAACAGCCACTTACTACTCCCCAAAATCAAAACAGATGTGAAATCTAGGGATTCAAGTTAACAAAGGGACTTGCCCAGGGGTGCCTAGCTAGTAAGTAGCAGTTCTGAGCTCAGCATCTTGCTTTATCACACCTTTCCTCCAACAATCAAAATCTGACGACTGCTTTAACTTTTACACGCTAAAATGCTGTCTATTCATTTAATTTGGACTGAAAAATCTTTTAAAAAATTGTACACGTTTCCCACTTATGTATTACCTTGCAAAACACTGTAGTGGCATCTCATGTTTTTCAGTTTGGTTTTGTTCTGTTTTGTTTTTAAAAAGCCCAGTTACAGGGGCACCTGGGTGGCTCAGTCATTGGGCGTCTAAGGCCTTCGGTTCAGGTCATGGTCTTGGTCGGGGTCCTGGGACGGAGTCCCACACTGGGTTCTCGCTCAGCAGGGAGCCTGCTTCTCCCTCTGCCTCTCCCCACTGCTCGTCCTCTCTCTCTCAAATAAATAAAATCTTTAAAAATAAATAAAGAGCGAGCCCAGTTACAAACCTTGTATGTCTGCCAGATATTTCCAGCCATTCTCACCTCTGCTCTGCAGTGTCTGCCAGTCTGTTCTATGAATCTTCCTCAGTCCACAGAGGCCGTGGCCACTGTCACTGCTGCTCATCTGCATTTGCCTTCTTCTGTCTCCTGATTGAGCTTCTTATGTTTTCATCCTCACCGAGTAGTGGGGGCACCTTTTCTTATCTTGCTTCCCCCATTTTTCTTACCTTGGTTTGCAAGGACTGGCCTTTCCTAAACAGTGCCCATTAATCAGTGTTTCCTAATCTGTAGCCGACCAATCCATGACTGAGTTTGGAGCACAACCTTAAAGTCCTCTCTTCTTTATAGTTACATTTATTTGTTCTTATTTCCTGACAAAGAATGGCCATTTCTTTGACAGGAAATGAGAATTTAGTTTAGATTTTTTTAAATTATTTTTTGGCTAAGAGCCATTCCTTAAACTTGAAGGTTTTGGAAACCAAATTCTAGAGACCTGAAGTACTCAAACTAATTTCGCTCAGCTGTTAACTTGTGAACACTTTAAACGTCAGGTAGCATTGGTTTCTTGTCTCCAATTTTGCATCTTCTGGTCTGAAGTCTTTGGTAGATGCCATTGCCCTCTGAATGAGAGGCAAGCAAACTCTTAAAAATGACCGGATAGACTGAACCCTTTGGCATCTCAGTTCTGATGAAATCTCCCTGGTGTGTCTGGATGTTTATACTGGCTGCCCCGGCCTCCTGGTGCGCTGACTTTTCACTCTCTCTCCTTCCCCACGTGACTCTTTTGGTTTACTCACACCAGCTGCTCAGGGGTTACTTCATCTGTGAAACTGCCTTCAAGCCCCAAAGACTTGTTAGACACTTGACCTTGGTTCATCCAGGGCTCCCAGTGCTCCTACTAACACTTCTCACTTCCCATTACCATTGCCTTTCTCCACCTGCTGGACTACAGCATGCATGGGCATGTCTAATTCTCACTGTGCCTCTAGTTTAATGTAGACCACCAAAGCCTAACAGCAAGGCAGGGCCACAGTAAATATGTATGGAGTCAATTAAACTGTCTTTAATGTGCAAATAGTTATGTTGTATATGGTCATTATACCATACTTGCGGGCTTCCTCGATGCACTCAGAATGTGTATTAAAGGTGTTTAAAACTTGATAATATAAGCACTCTATAGTTTGCAAGATACCATTTCTTACTAAAATTTAATTTATGGAAATGCTCAGATCTGATAAGGACTTTTAAAGTTTATTTTATTCTGCATAAAATGCAGTATCTGAGAGATAAAAGAATAGCATTTTCCTGCTAACATAGTTCATATTCTAAAATAACTGTAACAATAGTTTCTAGCATACTTATTACTTTATCATTTTCTGGAAAAAATAATAAAAACAAGGCCTTAGAACACAGGGAGGGACTTTTTGATGATGTGTGAAAAGGCACCTAAAGGTAGTGATTAACCTGCATTGGAAGACAGCATCCCTTTGAAAAGCTGATAAAAGGCTCTCTTTGCTCCAGAAAAAAAAGCCCAAATGCACATAGGCCCACCAATTTTGCCTACCATTTTAGGACTCTTGTGTTTCACTCAAGAAAAGTAGGCTAAGAAACCCTCAGCTAAGATCAGCCTGACAGGAGCATGGACTCAGCCAGCCGAGAGGTAGGACAGGGGTGGAGGGACTGTGTATTCAAGACGGTCAGGGAGCACTGCTTCAGGAAAGCAGGGTGCACCTCTGTGAAATACTCTGTCACTTGAATGCTCCCTGACACGATGATTTGAATTGTTTGGAAGCCAAGCACTTGAGCTCGTTCATTCATCCACACTTTCAGCTGGTGTTCTGCTAGGGGCTGAGGGCTGGGGGGAGGGACGGCTGTGGCAGCAGCATTATTTTTGTAGACAAGGCAGTGCCTTGCGTTTCTCACGTTCCACAAATAAGGAAGTATCAGTCTAGAAATCACATAGCATACTAGAAATAAGGAAAATGAATCCATCTGTGTAGAAGTTTCTGCTAACATGGCACCGATTTTATACCCAGGAGCCATTTTTCATTGATCATTCCTGTTGATATTGTGTGCAAATAAATGAAGTTTTTAATGAACTTTAGAACCATAAAATATAATTATATGAATGTTAGGTGACTATAATGAAAATTATTAATGTGACATATAATCAGTGCAATTATAGTGTAAGGTTATGGTTTAAAGCATCGTAACAGTGCCCCAAGTAGGATGAATATTTTCATAGAAACTTAATGAAAATGGTGGCATCTCTTCATTTACCTGAAATTATATTTACGTGCATAGGGAAGCCTCAAATTAAGATAACAGTCTTGTGTCAGCTCCAGCCGAGCTCAGGTAGGGTTAGAGATAATTTTCACCCTCTATGCCCTTCACTGAGACTCAGACTTGAGTCTGTTTCCTTAGTAACGTGGAACTGCTTCACAATGAGACACCAAGGGGAGACTTTGATCAAATCAATGTGGATGTAACTGTGGCCCCGAGTAAACTGCAGCGACACCCAGGAAAACTTTCTGTGTATCGTCTGTCAGAAAACCAGAGCGATTGTGCATAAACAACCACCTCGGAAATGAGGGCACAGCACTGTGTGCATATAATGTTGTTAGCTGCCATGCTCGGCGACGTCCCTGGGTGCTAATTCTGGTCCACGTGCAGGTGTGAACGTCTGATTTGTGGACAACGGGCCCTTTCACTCTGCACATGCCACGACGATTCTCTGGTTTTGCAGCTGCAACTGCTACTTGCAGAACATGCTGCTGATCAAAGGACGTCCATTTCGATGTGAAATCAGCCCCAAATCTTTGCTCAGAAGAGCACCCAGTTCCTGCATTTGCCGCGTCAGCTGGGTCTGCCTGTGTTGGGTCCTAACTTCCTCACCGCTGCGTCGTATTGTTTGCCAGTGTACGCAAAGCTCCCCCCAAGTCCACCTGTCTTCCTTTCTACCCTTTATTAATGCTGAAACAGTCAAGACTTGTGTTTTCAGGAATATCATTTAAACTCTGGGTGCTTATTTTCTCTTCAGTGATCCATTCATGCAGAAAACCTTTCCTGAAGACCCTCTCTCTTTCCACGTGCTGCGTGTGAAGGATCGAGCAGGAAGAAGGCAAACAGCTTCCCTGCAGCCTGTCTTGGGGAGCTCCAAACTTGCTATTTGATTTTATTATTTTTAAAGGTTTTTTTATTTATTGACTCGAGAGAGATGAGAGAGAGTGGGGGGAGGAACAGAGGGAGAGGGGCAAGCAGACCCCGTGCTGAGCGTGGGGCTCGATGCAGGGCTCCAACCCACAACCCCGGGATCATGACCTGAGCCGAAACCAAGAGTCAGCACTCAGCGGACTTTGCCACCCAGGCACCCCCTGCTATTTGATTTTAAAGATAACCTACAAAGCCAGTTGATAGAGTCCCTCAGAAAACAAGCAGTGCTCTCTGGGACAAGATCATATCACGTGATAATAATACCATTTGAGCATGACCCTAACTTCAGGTATCAAACAACCCACCTTTTGGATATGGATACAGCATTGATGTCTTTTGCTACTCCGGTTTTTAAGTAGTGATTTGTTTCCCAATCCATTCTGCCAGAAGTGATACCATAACTTTTTCTCTCTACATTGACACCCTCTACTTTCTACCTCTTTCATCTCCTGTACTAAAGTATACATTTCTTGAGGGCAAGGGCTATGTTTGTGTATCTCTGTTTTCCTTGCTAAACCTTGCACAGACCCTAACGTATATATAGTAGGTGCACAATAAAATTTCTTGCTGTTTCATGAGTCTAGGAGTCTGTTCTGTGTTGATCCTGCAGAGCCTCTGCACTTGCTACTCGTTCTGCCTGAGACACTTGTCCTGTGGATATCCACACGGCTCACTCCCTCCCCCTTCCCTCGGCTGGAAGATCATCTCATCAGAGCAGCTCATCATAACCACCCTACTTACATTAGAAACTGCACAGCTGTCCACCACTACCCACAGTTCCCATTCTTCTTACCCTGGTTTATCACTTATGATAAAAGTCTCTCTTTTAATTATTATTTTAATTAATTTAAACTTCTTAGTTAATTAAATTAATTTATTAATTAATTTGTATTATAATTAATATATAAATTAATATTTATTAATTATTAATATAGTATAGAATGTAATGTGTTAATATATTTATTAATAAATTACTTTAATTTTAATTGAATTAAACTTCTACACAGATGGATTAAAATTAAAATAATATAAATGATAATGATAAACCATTTATCATTCTTCGTAACATTTTTCACCATCTGGCATATTTGTTTATCTTTGGTCTTCAGCCACCAAAAGCTCTGTGAAGGTGGAAACTTTGTTTTAGTCACTGTTTTATTCCCGATGCCTGGAACAGTTCCTAGGACCTAGTGGGACACTCAGTAAATGTTTGCTGAGTGAACGGATGGATAAATGTTATAAATCCATGCATATCCTGTGCTGCCTAACAAAGCAGAGATGTGATAATCTGTTATAGGGCGCTGGCAAATGGGAGGAGGGTGGGTAGGCCGCTCCTGGAAGTGTCCCTCGGAGAGGGCGACACAGCTCACGGCAGCAAAAATGTTTCTGACAACATTAATTATATGACTGCAGACAGAGAGAGGAATGAATCAGCTCATTCCTGATAGAACACTTGAGCCTTCAGTAGGCTCCAGAATTTTACCATATTGTCTTCCTCTTCTTGGTGAGACGGTTGCTTTGGCAGTTGCAGGCTGATGCCAGAGTAAATCATTCCCATTACTAGTTTCACTCCCAGGTGGCCCAATTACTTCCCTCCATATTCAAGCCTCGCTGCCAACAAAGGTGCGCAAATCCCATGTGAAAGTTAGCTAGATGCTGGCAAATTTTCAATGAATACGTTTACCCACAAGGTCAGAGCTGGGGGACCATCCTCAACTCCTCCCTCCTCCTCACCCCCAAAATCCAAACATTCAGAACGATAAGTCAGCTCTGTCCTGAAACTGGCCTCTTCTTTTAATTCCCACTGACATCAAATGAGTTTAGGCCACCATCACCTCTTGTAGAGACCAATGCATTACCTCCTCTCTGGTTTTCCCGCCTCCGGTCTGGCTCCTCTGCAGCGCATTCTCCTAACAACACAAAAATAAATGCAAATCTGTATCAGCTTCTCTTTATCTTCAGAGCAAAGTCAAATTCTTTAGCATAGAATGAGGCAACATTCATGACTAGACACCTGTTCATTTTCCAGCTTCCCAGCTACTCCCAGTCCCTTTGAGTTCTAGTCATTTTGAATTACCTAGAAAAATCCCTGAAGAATTTACACTCTTTCTTCACTCTGAACTTTGCACACGTCATTCCTTATACTTTGTAAAACTTCTCTCCCACTTTTAGTGGGGTTTAGTTTCATTTCTGGTTCCATTTTGAAGACTGTCATGGCCATAATTTTCCTGATCCCCTGAGACTGAATCAGGCATCTTTTATCTCTGCAGATTGTCCTACCGCGGTCATCCCTATCGCAGGGTTTCAAACGCACAGTGCTGAAATGCTTTTCTTCCTTTCCTCTTTCGCCTCTGGCCCACAAATATGCCTTCTGTGCTCAACATGGTGCTTGGTACAGAGTCGGTGTTCAGCAGTGTTTGTTGAATGAGTTCATTCTTAACTGCAATGCAAGTGTGTTTATATTCATGGAGATGGCACACGATAAGTATCCATACTATATCTGTTTGGAAGTCCCTTTTGGAAGTCCACAGACCCTTCAGGACAATTAGAGGCTGTAGAGTATGTACCTGTGTGATTTTAAAGTAAAGCATTTCTTTACTTCAAAGCAGAGTGTATCCATTACATGTTGATCAAGAATCTCATTCCATTATAAAAAAGTGAATATGTGTGTTCCTATGAATATGAAATGAGGTTTATTTAAGGTAAGGGCTCGTAGTTTCAGCAGGTGTGAAGCAAACATAATTTTTAACCTCCCTGAATGCAATTAAATAGTGTGGGGGAAATCATTGATTACGATTGCACCTTCACTTAGCCTCTTCCACATGAAAAGTGTTAATTGTTAGATGTGTGACAGCACCTAAAAATGAAGAAATTAAATAAGTATAATACACATTCAGACCTGATACTATGAAATTTTAAGATGACTTCCCCTAAAGTTACGGTGTGACTTAAAACTGTAAATTCTTTTGTTTATATTTTTGCTGAAAATTAAATATTTGATCACAGAAATATATTAATTTTTAACTAAACACATTCTTTTTTTAAATTTTTTTATTGTTATGTTAATCGCCATACATTACATCATTAGCTTTTGATGTAGTGTTCCATGATTCATTGTTTGTGCATAACACCCAGTGCTCCACGCAGAATGTGCCCTCTTTAATACCCATCACCAGGCTAACCCATCACCCCCCCCTCCCCTCTAGAACCCTCAGTTTGTTTTTCAGAGTCCATCGTCTCTCATGGTTCGTCTCCCCCTCCGACTTACTCCCCTTCATACTTCCCCTCCTGCTATCTTCTTTTTTTTTTGTTAACATATATTGCATTATTTGTTTCAGAGGTACAGATCTGTGATTCAACAGTCTCGCACAATTCACAGCGCTCACCATAGCACATACCCTCCCCAATGTCTATCACCCAGCCACCCCATCCCTCCCACCCCCCACCACTCCAGCAGCCCTCAGTTTGTTTCCTGAGGTTAAAAATTCCTCATATCAGTGAGGTCATAGGATACATGTCTTTCTCTGATTGACTTATTTCACTCAGCATAACACCCTCCAGTTCCATCCACGTCGTTGCAAATGGCAAGATCTCATTCCTTTTGACGGCTGCATAATATTCCATTGTGTATATAGACCACATCTTCTTTATCCATTCATCTGTCGATGGACATCTCGGCTCTTTCCACAGTTTGGCTATTGTGGACATTGCTGCTATAAACATCGGGGTGCACGTACCGCTTCGGATCCCTACATTTGTATCTTTGGGGTAAATACCCAGTAGTGCAATTGCTGGATCGTAGGGTAGCTCTATTTTCAACTGTTTGAGGAACCTCCATACTGTTTTCCAGAGTGGTTGCACCAGCTTGCATTCCCACCAACAGTGTAGGAGGGTTCCCCTTTCTCCACATCCCCGCCAACATCTCTCGTTTCCTGACTGTTAATTTTAGCCATTCTGATGGGTGTGAGGTGGTATCTCATTGAGGTTTTGATTTGGATTTCCCTGATGCCGAGCAATGTTGAGCACTTTTTCATGTGTCTGTTGGCCATCTGGATGTCTTCTTTGGAAAAATGTCTGTTCATGTCTTCTGCCCATTTCTTGATTGGATTATTTGTTCTTTGGGTGTTGAGTTTGATAAGTTCTTTATAGATTTTGGATACCAGCCCTTTATCTGATATGTCATTTGCAAATATCTTCTCCCATGCTGTCGGTTGTCTTTTGGTTTTGTGGACTGTTTCTTTTGCTGTGCAAAAGCTTTTTATCTTGATGAAATCCCAACAGTTCATTTCTGCCCTTGCTTCCCTTGCCTTTGGCAATGTTTCTAGGAAGAAGTTGCTGTGGCTGAGGTCGAAGAGGTTGCTGCCTGTGTTCTCCTTTAGGATTATGATGGACTCCTGTCTCACGTTTAGGTCTTTCAACCATTTGGAGTCTGTTTTTGTGTGTGGTGTAAGGAAATGGTCCAGTTTCATTCTTCTGCATGTGGCTGTCCAATTTTCCCAACACCATTTGTTGAAGAGACTGTCTTTTTTCCATTGGACATTCTTTCCTGCTTTGTCGAAGATGAGTGGACCATAGAGTTGAGGGTCCATTTCTGGGCTCTCGATTCTGTTCCATTGATCTATGTGTCTGTTTTTGTGCCAGTACCATACGGTCTTGATGATGACAGCTTTGTAATAGAGCTGGAAGTCCGGAATTGTGATGCCACCGGCTTGGCTTTTCTTTTTCAATATTCCTCTGGCTATTCGCAGTCTCTTCTGGTTCCGTACAAATTTGAGGATTATTTGTTCCATTTCTTTGAAAAAAGTGGATGGTATTTTGATGGGGATTGCATTGAATGTGTAGATTGCTCTAGGTAGCATTGACATCTTCACAATGTTTGTTCTTCTAATCCATGAGCATGGAACGTTTTTCCATTTCTTTGTGTCTTCTTCAATTTCTTTCATGAGTATTTTATAGTTTTCTGAGTACAGATCCTTTGCCTCCTTGGTTAAATTTATTCCTAGGTATCTTATGGTTTTAGGTGCAATTGTTAAATGGGATCGACTCCTTGATTTGTCTCTCTTCTGTCTTGTTGTTGGTGTATAGGAATGCCACTGATTTCTGTGCATTGATTTTATAGCCTGCTACTTTACTGAATTCCTGTATGAGTTCTAGCAGTTTTGGGGTGGAGTCTTTTGGGTTTTCCACATACAGTATCATATCATCTGCAAAGGGTGAGAGTTTGACTTCCTCTTTGCCACTTTTTATGCCTTTGATTTCTTTTTGTTGTCTGATTGCTGTGGCTAGGACTTCTAATACTATGTTGAATAGCAGTGGTGAGAGTGGACATCCCTACCGCGTTCCTGACCTTAGGGGAGAGCTTTTCCCCATTGAGAATGATATTCGCTTTTATGGCTTTTATGATATTGAGGTATGTACCCTCTATCCCTATACTCTGAAGAGTTTTGATCAAGAAAGGATGCTGTACTTTGTCAAATGCTTTTTCTACATCTATTGAGAGGATCATATGAATCTTGTTCCTTCTTTTGTTAATGTATGTATTGATTGTAATCAATCACGTTGATTGATTTGCAGATGTTGAACCAACCTTGCAGCCCAGGGATAAATCCCACTTGGTTGTGGTGAATAATCCTTTTAATGTGGTGTTGGATTCTATTGGCTAGTATTTTGGTGAGAAGTTTTGCATCCATGTTCATCAAGGATATTGGTCTGTAATTCTCCTTTTTGATGGGGTCTTTGTCTGGGTTTGGGATCAAGGTAATGCTGGCCTCATAAAATGAGTTTGGACGTTTTCCTTCCATTTCTATTTTTTGGAACAGTTTCAGGAGAATAGGTATTAATTCTTCTTTAAATGTTTGGTAGAATTCCCCCGGGAAGCCATCTGGCCCCGGGCTTTTGTTTCTTGGGAGATTTTTAATGACTGCTTCAATTTCCTTAGTGGTTATAGGTCTGTTCAGGTTTTTTCTATTTCTTCCTGGTTCAATTTTGGTAGTTGATACATCTCTAGGAATGTATCCATTTCTTCCAGGTTATCTAATTTGCTGGCATAGAATTGCTCATAATATGTTCTTATAATTGTTTGTATTTCTTTGGTGTTGGTTGTGATCTCTCCTCTTTCATTCATGATTTTGTTGATTTGGGTCATTTCTCTTTTCTTTTTGATAAGTCTGGCCAGGGGTTTATCAATCTTGTTAATTCTTTCAAAGAACCAGCTCCTAGTTTCGTTGATCTGTTCTACTGTCCTTTTGGTTTCTATTTCATTGTTTTCTGCTCTGATCTTTATGACTTCTCTTCTCCTGCTGGGTTTAGGCTTTATTTGCTCTCTTTTCCCCAGCTCCTTTAGGTGTAGGCTTAGGTTGTGTATTTGAGACCTTTCTTGTTTCTTCAGAAAGGCTTGTGTTGCTATATACTTTCCTCTTAGGACTGCCTTTGCTGCATCCCAAAGATTTTGAACAGTTGTGTTTTCATTTTCATTGGTTTCCATGAATTTTTTAAATTCTTCTTTAATTTCCTGGTTGACCCATTCATTCTTTAGTAGGATGCTCTTCAGCCTCCATGTATTTGAGTTCTTTCCGACTTTCCTCCTGTGATTGAGTTCTAGTTTCAAAGCATTGTGGTCTGAAAATATGCAGGGAATAATCCCAATCTTTTGGTACCGGTTGAGACCTGATTTGTGACCTAGGATGTGATCAATTCTGGAGAATGTTCCATGGGCTTAGAGAAGAATGTGTATTCTGTTGCTTTGGATGGAATGTTCTGAATATGTCTGTGAAGTCCATTTGGTCCAGTCTTTCATTTAAAGTCTTTATTTCCTTGTTGATCTTTTGCTTTCATCTGTCCATTTTAGTCAGGGGGGTGTTAAAGTCCCCCACTATTATTGTAGTGTTGTCAATGTGTTTCTTTGATTTTGTTATTAATTTCCTTATAAAATTGGCTGCTCCCATGTTAGGGGCATAGGTATTTACAATTGTTAGATCTTCTTGTTGGATAGACCCTTTAAGTAGGATATAGTGTCCTTCTTCATCTCTTATTACAGTCTTTGTTTTAAAATCTAATTTGTCTGATCTAAGGATTGCCACCCCAGCTTTCTTTTGGTGTCCATTAGCATGGTAAATGGTTTTCCACCCCCTCACTTTCAATGTGGGTGTGTCTTTGGGTCTAAAATGAGTCTCTTGCAGACAGCATATTGATGGGTCTTGTTTTTTAATCCAATCTGATAGCCTGTGTCTTTTGATTGGGGCATTGAGCCCATTTACATTCAGGGTAACTATTGAAAGGTATGAATTTAGTGCCATTGTATTGCCTGTAAGGTGACTGTGACTGTGTATTGTCTGTGTTCCTTTCTGATCTATGCTGCTTTTAGGCTCTCTCTTTGCTTAGAGGACCCCTTTCAATATTTCTTGGAGGGCTGGTTTTGTGTTTGCAAATTCCTTTAGTTTTTGTTTGTCCTGGAAGCTTTTTATCTCTCCTTCTATTTTCAATGACAACCTAGCTGGTTATAGTATTCTTGGCTGCATATTTTTCTCGTTTAGTGCTCTGAAGATATCATGCCAGTCCTTTCTGGCCTGCCAGGTCTCTGTGGATAGGTCTGTTGCCAATCTAATGTTTCTACCATTGTAGGTTACAGACCTCTTGTCCCGAGCTGCTTTCAGGATTTTCTCTTTGTCTCTGAGACTCGTAAGTTTTACTATTAGATGTCGGGGTGTTGATCTGTTTTTATTGATTTTGAGAGGGGTTCTCTGTGCCTCCTGGATTTTGATGCCTGTTTCCTCCCCCACATTAGGGAAGTTCTCTGCTATAATTTGCTCCAATATACCTTCTGCCCCTCTCTCTCTTTCTTCTTCTTCTGGGATCCCAATTATTCTAATGTTGTTTCATCTGATGGTATCGCTTATCTCTCGAATTCTGCCCTCGTGATCCTGTAGTTGTTTCTCTCTCTCTTTCTCAGCCTCTTTATTTTCCATCATTTGGTCTTCTATATCACTGATTCTCTCTTCTGCCTCATTTATCCTAGCAGTTAGTGCCCCCATTTTTGATTGCACCTCATCAATAGCTTTTTTGATTTCGACTTGGTTAGATTTTAGTTCTTTTATTTCTCCAGAAAGCGTTTCTCTAATAACTTCCATGCTTTTTTCAAGCGCAGCTAGTATCTTTAAAGTCATGATTCTGAACTCTAGGTCCGACATCGTACTAATGTCTGTATTGAGTAGGTCCCTGGCAGACGGTACTACCTCTTGTTCTTTTTGCTGAGGTGATTTTTTTTCATCTTGTCATTTTGTCCAGAGGAGAATAGATGAATGAGAGAACAAAATGCTAACAGGTTAACAACGTCCCCAGCAAATATACTCTATACAAATCAGAAAAGACCTGAAACCAGGGGAAAAGAAAGGGAAAGAAAGAAGGAAGAGGAGGGAAAAAAAAGAAAAAGATAAAAAGAAACAAAAACAGAACAAAACAAAAAAAAAACAGCATATGATCAAATATGATCAGGCTAGTGCATAGATCAGTGCCACACACTGGATTTTGGGCGTATTTTGGTCTGTTAGAAGAAAGTGCCTCCTAAAATTTTAAAGGAAGAAATACTTATATATGTACAAAATAAGGGTTGATACAATGAAGGGATCGGAAGATGACTGTAAAGATGAAAATTATAAAAGATTTTATAAAAGGAATTGATAAGATAAGAAGTTGTTTGAAAAAAGAAAGAAGATTAAAAAAAAGGGGAGAGAATGTGATCAGGCAGGAGACTAGAACAAAGCCATACACCAGTGATTTAGGGTATATTTTGATCTGTTAGAAGAAACTGTATCTCAAAATTTTAAAGAGAGAACTACTTATATATATATGCCAAAAATAAGGGTAACTACTATGAAGGGATAAAATATGACTCTAAAAAAGAAAAATAAAAAATGGTTTTTTTAAAAAAAAAAAGGGATTGATAAGATGTTGGTTGAAAAAGGGAAAAAGAAAAATTAAAAAAAAAACAGTTAAAAAAATTAACTTTGAAAAACTAATGAATCGTGGTAAAAAGGCCATGAATTCTATGAGCAGTATTCCCCTAGCACTGGAGTTCTCCCATTCTCCTTGATCGGTAAACTTGGTCTTGGCTTGCTGGCTGTTCGTGCTGATCTTCTGGGGGAGGGGCCTGTTGCCGTGGTTCCCAAATGTCTTTGCCGGAGGCGGAATTGCCCCGCCCTTGTCGGTCCGGGCTAAGCAAGCGGCTCGGGTTTACTCTCGGGAGCTTTTCTTCCCTGCAAGCTCTCGGTACAGCCTTGGAGGACCAGGGTGAAAATGGTGGCCTCCCAATCTCCACCCGGAGGAGCTGAGAACTCGGGGCCCCTCTCCTCAGTGCGCCCCCAGAGAAAAGCAGTCACTCCCATGTCCCCGGTCTCCGGCCGCACTCCGTGCTCACCCGGCCTGTGACCGAGCGTTTCTATCTCTGGCACCCGACCCCGTGTGGAGTCTCCAAACCCAGCAGATCCCTGCGGTGCGCTCCCGCGCCGCTCCTCCTGGGGGAGGAAGGGGAGTCTCCCCGGCTCTGCCGCTTGTGGGGTCCCTGCTGGAGGAGCCGTGCCCCGACTGGGCCGCGGATCACAGTTTATGGCCACCCCGAGCTGAGAGCCCGCGCCTCGGCTCCGTCTCTGCAGCCGGCTTCCCCGCTCCGATTCCTGGGAGCTCTGCCGCACTCAGGCACCCCCAGTCTTTCTGTGACCCCGAGGGTCCTGAGACCACACTGTCCCGCGAGGGTTCTACCCCCCGCTTAGCCACTGGAGCAACATCCCTCCGCTGAGCCAACTTCTAAAAGGTCCGATTTTGTGCTCTGCGGCTCTAGCACTTGCCAGAAGCGGCCGACGGAGGCCCCTCCCCCGCCGTCTATCCTCCCGAATATCGCCTTGGATTCACTTCTCCGCACGTCCTACCTTCCAGTAAGTGGTCGCTTCTCTGTTCAGAGAGTTGTTGCTATGCTCTTCTTCGGTCTCCTGTTGAGTTCGTAGGTGTTCAGAATGGTTTGATCCCCATTCAGCTGAATTCCTGAGACCAGACGAAATCCAGGTCTCCTGCTCCTCCGCCATCTTGCTCCGCCCCCACCACTTACATTCTTATATGAATACTTCTTCTAGTCATTGAAGGCAAGTAAACTTATCACTGTCTAAATCTTGAAGATAAACCACAAGTTCCAATTCACTGTATATAAAATAAGACAATTGAAAATAGAATTGAATATCCAAGTATTGAGATGATTCTAGAGCAAAACAAGAAAATACAAAGATAAATGGATAAATACAATTATTAGGTATTTTAAATGCACATGTATATATAATCAGGAAACAAAACAAATAATAATAATAAAGATAATAGGAAAACCAAAGAATGAGAAACATGTACAACTAATGATTGATGGAAAAGGGAACGAAAATAAACTCACATGATAAAATATTTTTATGTATTAACAAATCACAGTAATAATAAATAACATACATAGTAGAGTTTAAAATGTTAATGAGATATAGTTGACATAATTACATTGTGTAAGTGTAAGATGTCCTGCCTGTTGGTTTGAGACACTTGAATATTGCAATATGATTGCCACCGTAGCATTCAGTAACACCTCTATCATGTCCCATCATCACCATTTCTTCTTTATCATGGGAACAACTAAGGAAAGTCCCTTAGCAGCTCTGAAATGTACAATACTGAATTTTTGTCTATCATCTCTATCCTGTGTGTCATATCTCTAGGAATTATGTATCTGCTGGTTACAGGTTTGTTTCCTTAAACAGCATTTCCCCAATTTTTCCATCCTCCACCCCTGGTAACCACCATTTTATTCTCTGTTTTTATGAGTTTGGGGGTTTTTTTTTAGATTGCACGAATATGTGATATCATACAGCATTTGTCTTTCTCTGACTACTCTCATTTAGCATAATGCTTTCAAAGTCCAGCCATGTTGTTCCAATGGTAGGCTTTCTTTTTTCATGGCTGAGTATTATTCCACTGTGTATGTGTGATAGATAGATAGATAGACAGACAGACAGATAGACAGATATAGAGATATGTATCTATAAATCACCTCTTTTTTATCCATTTATCTGCTGATGGATACTTAGGTTGTTTCCATATCTTAGGTATTATGAATAATGCTGCAAAAACATGGGAATGCAGATATCTCTTCTCTGTCCTATTTTCATTTCCTTTCCATATACAGGCATACCTCAGACGTATGGAGGGTTAATTTCCAGACCACCGCTATAAAGCAAGTCAAATTGGTTTCCCAATGCATATAAAAGTTATGTTTCTTTTATACTGTAGTCTATTAAATGTGCAATAGCATTATGTCTGAAAAACACAACAACATACATATCTTAATTTTGAAAGACTTTTATTCCTAAAAAATGCTAACCATCATCTGAGCTTTCAGCAAGTTGGGATCTTTTTGCTGGTGGAGGATCTTACCTGAAGTTGAGGGCTGCTGACTGATCGGGGTGGTGGCAGCTGTAAGCTGGGGCGGCCGCGGCAAGTTCTTTAAATAAGACAACAATGAAGCTTGCCCCATTGATTGACTATTCCTTTTATGAACATTTCACTATAGAATGCAAGTCTGATTGATACCACTTTACCCACAATAGAACTTCTTTCAAGAATTAGAGTCTTCTCAAACTCTGCCTCTGCTTTATCAACTTAGTTTATGTTATATTCTAAATCTTTTGTTGTATTTCAACAAATCTCATAGTATTTTTACAAGGAGTAGATTCCATCTCAAGAAACCACATTATTTGCTCATCCCTAAGAAGCAACTCCTCATCTGTTTAAGTTTGATCGCGAGATGGCAGCAGTGCAGTCACATCTTCAGGCTCCACTTCTGATTGTAGTTCTCTTGCTGTTTCCACCACATCTGTAGCTACTTCACTGAAGTCTTGAACCCCTTAAAGTCATCACTGAGGGTTGGAATCAGCTTCTTCCAAACTCATGTTAATGTTGACATGTTGACCATGAATCGTGAATGTTTTTACTGACATCTAGATAGGTGAATTTGTTCCAGAAGGTTTTCATTTTACTTTGCTCAGACACATCAGAGGAATCATGGTCTATGGCAGCTATAGCCTTATGAAATGTATTTCTTAAACAGTAAGACTTGAAAGTTGAAATTACTTCTCCATCCGTGAACTACAGAATGGATGTTGTATTAGCAGGCATGAGAACAGCCCTAATCTCATTAGACATCTCCATCAGAGCTCTTGGGTGGCCAGGTGCATTGTCAATGAGCAATAATGTTTTGAAAGGTATCTTTTTTCTAAGCAATAGGTCTCAGTAATGGGCTTAAAACATTCAGTAAATGATATTGTAAACAAATGTGCTGTCATCATGCTTTGTAGCTCTATTTATGGAATACAGGCAGAGTAGACTGAGCATAATTCTTAAGGACCCTAGGATTTTCAGAGTGGTACATGAGCATTGGCTTCAACACAGAGTTACCAGCTGCATGAGCCCCTAACAAGAGAGTTAGCCTGTTCTGTGAGTCCGTGAAGCCAGGCATTGACTTCTCTCTAGCTAGGAAAGTGCTAGATGGCACCTTCTTCCTGTAGAAGGCTGCTCCCTCTACATCAAAAATCTTTTGTCTAGGGGCGCCTGGGTGGCTCCGTCGTTAAGCGTCCGCCTTCAGCTCAGGTCATGATCCCGGGGTCCTGGGATCGAGCCCAGCATCGGGCTCCCTGCTCGGCGGGAAGCCTGCTTCTCCCTCTCCCGCTCCCCCTGCTTGGGTTCCCTCTCTCGCTGTCGCTCTGTGTCAAATAAATAAAATCTTTAAGAAAAAGAAAATCTTTTGTGTAGTCTAGCCACTTTCATTAATTCTCTTAGCTAGACCTTCTGGAGAACTCACTGTAGCTTCTACATCAGCATTTGCTGCTTCACCTTGCATTTTTATGTTATAAAGGTGGGCTCTTTCCTTAAACCTCATGAGCCAACCTCTGCTCACTTCACACTTTTCTTCTGTAGCTTCTTCTCTCTCAGCCTTCACAGAACTGAAGAGAGTTAAAGTCTTGCTGCTCTGGATTAGGGTTTGGTTTAAGGGAATGTTGTGGTTGGTTGTTCTTCTATCCAGACCACTAGAACTTTCTCCATATCAGCAATAAGGCTAATATGGTTTTTGTTTGTTTGTTTGATCATTTATGTGTTCATTGGAGTAGCTAGCACTTTAAATTTCCTTCAAGAACCTTCCCTTGGCATTCACAACTTAGCTGTTTGGCACACTCCTAGCTTTTGGCTTATCTCAGCTTTCAAAATGCCCTCATCATTGAGCTTAATCATTTCTAGCTTTTGATTGAAAGTGAGAGATGTGCAACTCTTCCTTTCACTTGAACCCGTAGGGGCCACTTTAGGGTTATTAACTGGCCTAATTTCAATAGTGTTGTGTCTCAGGTAATAGGGAGACCTGAGGACTGAAGGAGAAAAATGGGGGAAGGGCCAGTTGGTAGAGCTATCAACACTAATGTCAAGGAACCAAGAGTAATGTCAAAGATCTTTCTTCCTGTGTTCTCTTCTAGGAGTTTTACAGTATCAGATCTTGTCTTTACATCTTTAAAAATCCATTTTGAGTAAGTGTTTCAGTGTGATGTGACATCAGGGTTCAGTTTCACGGTTTTACATGTGGTTATGAGTTTTCCCAACATTATGTTAAATAGATTATCTTTTCCCCATTGAGTTTTCCTGCCTCCCTTGTCAAATATTCGCTGACCATAAATGTGCGAGTTTGTTTCTGGGCTCTCGATTCTGTTCCATTGGTCTTTGTGTCTAATGCCTGGCAGCAACATACTCTTGAAATTACTTTAGCTCTGTAGTAGTATAGTATGGAATCAGGAGGTGTGATGCCACCAGCTTTGTTCTTTCTCATGATTGTTTTGGCGATTTGGGGTCTTTTGTGGAGTCATACAAATTTTAGAATAGTTTTATTTCCATATCTATGGGAAGTGCCATTGGAATTCCGATAGGAATTGCATGGAATCTATAGATGCCTTTGAGTAGTATGTACCTTTTAACAATATTATTTTTTTTTTCTGCTCCATAAACACAGGATCTCCTTCCATTTATTTGTCACTTTTTCAGTTTCTTTCTTCCAAGTCTTGTCATCTCCATTGTATAGCTCTTTCCCTTCCTTGGTTAAATTTATTCCTAAATATTTTATTGTTTTTGATGCTATTATGAATGTCATATATTTTTTAGAGAAAGCGAGGGGGGTAAGTAGGGGAGGGGCAAAGGAGAGAGTGAATCTTAAGCAGACTCCATGCCCAGCACAGAGCCTGACATGAAGCTCGATTTCATGACCCTGAGATCATGACCTGAGCCAAAATCAAGAGTTGGACACTTAACTGACTGAGCCACTCAGGCCCTCCATGAATGTCGCAGTTTTTAAATTTCTTTTGCAGATACTTTGTTGTTAGTATGTAATTGTTAGTGCTACTGATTTCTGTATGTTTATTTTATATATGGTGCTGATACCTTTATATTGATAGTTTAATGGGAGTTCTTTTGTAGATTATAATCTTTTCATCTCTGGCTGCTTTTGGAATTCTCTTTATCTTTGATTTTTGGCAGTTTTGTTATCATGTGCCTTAGAGAAGGTTTTTTTGCATTGAGATAATAGAGTAAGCTATTAGCTTCCTGAAGTTGGATGTCCAGTTCTGTTCCCAGGTTTGGAAAGTTGTCAGCTATCATTTCTTTAAATAAACATTCTGTCCCCTTTCCCCTCTCTTGTCCTGGATCCTGATTATTCTAATATTTGTTCTTTTGATGGCATCCCATAGATCACATAGATGTTCTCCTTTCTGTACTTTTATCCTTTGTTCTCCTCTAAATGGGTTATTTCAAAATTCCTATCCTCTCAATCACCTATTCTGTCTTCCATTTGCTCTACTCACTGCAGATGCACTCTGTCGCATTTTTCATTTCATTCACTGAATTCTTCAGCTCCAAAATTTCTGTGGGTTTTTTTTTTTATGATTTTGTTCAGTTGTCTTTCTGAGTTTTCTTGTAGCTCATTGAGTTTTTCAAAGACAGCTATGCTGAATTCTTCATCAGCTAGCTCATAAAATTTCACTCCTTTGAGCTTGGTTATTGGAGAATTATTATCATTAGTGATAATATGCTTCCTTGATTTTTCATGTTCCTTGTATTTTTAAAACTGCTGCCTTTGCATTTGAAATACCAAAAGTGTCTACTAGTTACCTTAAGGTAGGGGTATTCTGTTCATTGGTGCTGTTATTATCTGGGGTTTTCTTTGTCTTTGTATGGGTCCATGCCACTCTCCTTGCTCCCTCTTGTGGCAGAATTCCTAAGTTTTTATGTCTTCTCAGGTCCTTACAACTTACCAGTCAGGCCACTAGAAATCTCTCTTTTATTTTCCAGAAGGTGGCACTATGGCTCAAATTTATGGTTTCTCCCCTGCCCACAGACCCTGGCCTGCTTTTGAGTGCTCTCCCTGCCTCTCAGCTGCTGCACTCAGGAGCGCACCCAAGGGGCCCACTCAGTGTGTGTTTAGCATTTGGGGCATTGAGGGTGCCTGCAGACCAGGTAGGGAGATCCTCAGGTGAGGGACTTCCAGGGGCTCATGGGAGGACTTCCTGTAGAAGTCCCGAGTGCAAACAGCAGGAACTGCATCCTTGTACTGCTCTTTGATATTCTTATCTGCCTCCTGGCAGATCTTCTCCCTGCTCCCAGTCATGGAGGTCCTGCCCCAGTACTCTGGGTGCTGCTGGAGAGAATGGGCAATCACTCACCGCTCTCCTATCCTTGATGGAACTGATCACCATCACCTGATAGTTCAGCTCCATGCGTTGTTGCAGTGGCAGGGACCAACACTGGTAAGGTTAGTCCTACCATCTCCACTGCATCCGCACTCATCTATATATGGTTTTCTCCAGTGGCAGGCGAGGACCTCCCCTTGAGAAGCTAGACTTCTGAGATGTCTCTCTCACCCATGGCTGCCCAGGTCTTTTCATGACGTTGGCTGGAAGGGTTGGGGCGGCGTGCTGTTCTGCCAGCTCTAGGGCCTGAGCGGAGAGAGGACCTAGGCCCCACAGACAGAAAAATGGCCAGTGTGCTTAAAGCCCACAAAGTGGCCAGAAGAGGGGGGCACTTGTGAAGCCCAGTTAGGAACACGGTCTTCATCTTAATAAATGTAGAAGCTTTTCAAACACTTTGAAAGAAGATAAGCAGATTTACATTTTTAAAAAGATCACTCTGGATCAAATGTAAAGAAAGGACTGGAGGAGAGCATGGACGTTTGCTGCAAGTTTCTCAAGTACCCTAAGAAAGAAAGATGTGGATGAGTGGGGCAAAGCCCCTTTAGCAACTACAACAAACAAGATGAAGGATTTAAAAAGAAATGTGTGATAAGGAACTTTATAAAAAACTTTAAAACATAGAAAGACACAGAAGGGGACCTGAACAAGTGGAAAGACATCCCTTTCTCTTGTAATAGATTATACAATATTGTAAAAATGTCAGTTCTCCCTAAATTAATTTATAAACTTAATACAATCCTTATCAAAATAACAGCAGGTTTTTTTTTTTTTTGATGGAAGACAAACTGATAATCAAGTTCATATGGAAAAACAAACATCCAAGAAGAAGCAGGAAAACACTGAAAAAGAAAATCTATAAGGGGATATTAGCCTCCCCCCGCCGCCAAGATATAAAGGTATAAAGATGGACTTCAAAGTATCCATAATTAGTGTGGTGCTGGCTTGTGAGTACACAATGAGATCAGGGAACAGAATGGAAAACCCAGAAATATATCTAAGTACGTGAGGAAGTATACTCTGTGATATAGGTAATGTCTTTGGAATATTACTGGGGCAAAGCTGGACTTTTAAAGTAATGGTTGTAGAGCATCTAGGTAACCATTTGGAAAAAAATAAAATTTGGTACGTTTCTCATACCTTATACCAGATCCAAATAGATATCATATCTATAAATATCCAAATAGATCAGGAATTTAAATAGAAAAAAATGAAAACATGTAAGAACTAGAAGAATAAAGAGATCAGCTTCTCTTTATTCTCAGTTTGGGAAAATACTTTCTATTTCTCAAACTCCAGAGGAAATAAAAGAAGACATTGATAAATTGGACTACATGAAAGTTAAAAAAAAAAAAATACTCCATATCATAGGCAAGTGACAAACTGGAAGAAAATATTTGCAACATGTGATGCAAAGGGCTAATATTCTTAATGTATAAAGAACTCTTAAAACCAAAGAAAAAGAAATTGAAAACCCAATGGTAAAACATGAAATAGACATGAGCAGAAGCTCACATATATTTTTTAAAAAAAGATATAAGTGGCTCTTTATATGTCTTTTTTAAAGTTCAAACATAATTATAGAAATACAAATTAAAATAATGTCATTTCTCAGTTATCAGATGGGGAAAAATTAGAAAGTATGACAACATATCCTCTTGGTAAGGCTGTGGGTAAACAGGGACTCTCCTGGATTGTTAGTGAGAATGCAAACCGGCACCGTCCTTCTGGTGGGAGATTTAACAATACATAACAAGACTGTATATGTGCTTATCATTTGATCCAGCAACCCCACTTCTGGGAACCTATTCCGAAAGATACACCTCCAACAGTAGATTTGCACAAGGTTCTTCCCTACAGCATTATTTGATTTGTAAAATATTGGAAACAACTTAAATGCTTGTACACAGGAGAGTGTTTGACTAAAGTATGGTGCATCCACCCAGTGGAGTACTAAGAAACTGTGGGAAAGAATGAGGAAGACCTCAATGAAATAATATGGGGTAATTTCCAAGACTTGTTAACGTTAAAAAAGTAAGCATGGTGCACACGGACTGCCAGTCCTGGGCCACCGGGAGGGCATGGAAGCTGCTGTGCCACACAGACAGTGGCCCACACAGAGGGAGTGGTGCAGAGAGGGCACATGGGTTGAGTGCTGCGTGTGCCCTGACTTTCTCCCTTGCCTGTCCGGGTTCACGCCCACAGCCTCCTTGCAGAAATGCTCTGATGACCTACTATCTTTCACCAGATGAGGCCACTATCCAGGGCACTTGTTCCTCATCTTACTCAGGCTTATGCCAATGTTGTAAAATTTGGTGCAGATGTCTCAGCCTTAATGCTTCCAAGTGTAGTAGACCTTTGAGCAGATCCTGGACCGATTACTAGTGATTATTAGTGGATGAAAAGTCCCAGAGTATGGTGTGACCATTGCAAAGTCAGGTGACTTAAAGTCCACCTAAACAATAGGTGGACTATGCTTGCTCAAGACATTGCCAGTAACACAAATGAAAAGACCAAAGATCCACCACCACTGCTGCCATATCAGTGTACTATCTTGCCAAGGAAGGCTTGGAGAAGGTTAGCAAAGGTGCTAACCCAGTGGGAACTGGAAAAGCTGTGGTGTTAGCTATAGGTGCTGTGATTGCTGAATGTAAGAAGCAGTCCAAACCTGTTGAGCCCCAAAGAAATTGCTTAGGTTGCTGTGATTTCTGCAAACAAAGAAATTGGCAATATCATTTCTGATATGGTGGAAAAGATTGAAAGGAAGAATGTAATCCCATCAAAAGATGGGAAACACTGAATGATGAATTATAAATTATTAAATTGAAGTTTGATTGTTTCTCCATACTTTGTGTATATCAAAAGCTCAGAAATGTGAATGCCTATGTTATACTGAGTGAAAAGAAGATGTCTAGTGTCTGGTCCATTACACCTGCCCTTGAAATTGCCAATGCTCCTTGTAAGCCCTTGGTCATAATTGCTAAAGATGTTAATGAACAAGCTCTAAATACACTCATTTTGAATAGGCTAAAAACTGGTCTTCAGATTAGAGCAGTCAGATCTCCAGGTCTTGGTGACAATAGAAAAACCTAATTAAACACATGGGTATTGATGCTGGTGGTTCAATGTTCAGAGAAGAGAGGTTGACCCCAAATCTGATGATGCTCAGCTTTATGACAGGAAAAGTTGGAGATGTCACTGTGACCAAAGATGAAGCCATGTCCTGGAAAGGAAAAGATAACAGGCTCAAATTGAAAAACCTATGCAGGAAATCACTGAGCCATGGCATATCATAACTAGCAATTATGAAAAGGAAACACTGAATGAATATCTTGAAAAACTTGCAGATGGAGTAGCTCTGCTGAAGGTTGGTGGGAAAAGTGATGTGGAAGTGAATGGGAAGAAAGAGCTGCAGGTGCACTCAACCCTACATGGGATGCTGTGGAGGAAGGCATTGTTCTGGGAGGGGGTCGTGTTGTGCTTCAGTGCATTCCAGTCTGAGACTCGCTAATTCCAGCAATGAAGATATTTTTTAATGATACAGAAATTATAAAAAGAACACTCAGAATTCTTGCAAAGATCATTGCTAAGAATATAGATATGGAAGGGATCAATAGTTGAGATAATTATGCTAAGTGCCTCCAAAGTTGGTTGTGATGCTCTGCTTGGAGATTCTGTGAGTGTGATGGAGAAAAGAATCATCAGTCCAACTAAGGTCATAAGAACTGTTTTATTGGTAAGTGGAGTGATCAGGGAGGAATATGTTCTGCTTTCTAGAATAGTGCTTCACCATTACTAATAAACTCTGACAGGATGCTCAGGGCAATGTTCCACACCAGTAATTTCAGAGAAGTCAGTTAAAGAAAATGAAAAGGTTGGCTGATATTAAGAAATTTGCTATAATCATCAGCTTCTAGTTTCAGTTGACAACATATCATGATTTGCCACTGTCATTGTCCATGCCTACAGATAATTTATTTTGTATTTTAGAATACAGGGTTATTTATACATTCACCAAAAAACAAACAAACAAAAAAACACGCTGTGGAAGTGTCTACAGTCTGCTATTCTTTAAGTACTAAGGAAGCGGGAATGTGAAAATACATGTTTATCCACTAACTTCTGCAAAAGAAATGAATATATATATTATGTAATGTATATAGATTATATATATGTTGTAAATGAATGACACAACCTTATGGAAGGAGATAGAGAAGAAAAGAATTAACTTGAGTAATACGGGGAAACAATATTTTGATTGCATACCATACACAAATATAGACCCCACACGAGCCCTGTACTATTTTGTAAATTTGTTTTTAACAAATGTATTAACTAGAGATTCTGAAGTACTTTCTGTGCAGACTAAGATTTAGCAGATAGGTAAATATATTGTAAGCAATAAGAGCCAAGTTACAAATAAGAGAAGGGGAAAAGCTGGAAGAAGCCCTCTGGTGCTGGACTAAAATCAGAGGAATAAGTATGGACCCATGGCTTTAATGTATAGACAGAGTCTTAGGTATAGAAAGAAATACAGACTTGTATATGTGTGTGTGCGTGTCCATACATGTATTTCCTGAGAGCACCTAGAGGCAAGAACATTCCAGTAGCAGTGAACACTCCTGGCGTCCACATCTTAATTTCTGGATACCGTTCTACAATTAAAGGAAAATGACTTTTGGATAAAGGGTGGATTACAAGGCTAATACAGAAAAAATACAGGATGAGACATCATCTTGTGGTGTCAGAAAGCAAGGGAGTGCTTACAGAATGACTGGTGGGGCGTGCGAGAAGGATTCAGGAGCCAACTTGAAGAAGCTACCGACGGCCAAATCGGGGATGATGTGAGCAAAACACCAAATAATGGTCATAATGTAAGACAACATCAAATACAATAAATATCCATGAGTCCCAACTGGTATCAGTAAGTAGTTGAGTAAATAAATAAATGGGGAGAAGAGACAGCTCTTCTTTCCAGTACAGTCGCAATGAATAATGAAGGAAGGATGCAAATGGAAAATCACCATTAGGCAAATGACACAGTAATAATTGTTGCAGGAAAGAATTATTGATGATGCTAAAATTAATAGGTGAAATTATGATGAGAAACAGGATATTTTCATCATCTCTGGGTATTTCTCCACAAAATACTTCTTAATTATTAAGGGAAAAATTATAACTTACTTGCCAGTAGAGAAACCTGGCGGACATCATCCTGACCAGTGACTGAAGTTGACACCCCCAGTTCATACGACCTGCCAGCATCGCGCACCTCCACACACAGAAGTGTCAGTGGTATTTCTGCCCCGTGTGAAGATGTCAGACCCCCAAATTAGGAAACACTGCAGAAGAGAGAAGGCGGGAGGGAAAGGATAGCTTTGGAGGGTGGTTTGGGTGAAGAGGTCAACATTGTAGACAGAAGTGGAAGAAGTGAACAGTAAGAAAAATAGTAAAACAAAACTTAATAGTCGATAAGTGGGTGTATTCTGGAGAGAGCAGAAGGAGGTTTAAAGAAAGACACCCATTGTAATGCTCTGTAATCTTATTTAGGCATGTGCTTTATAACTGTCTGAGGGTTTTAACGAGCTTCCCAAGATCTGAATTGTAAATGAAGTCTTTTTGACTCATTAGGCCTTTTTATTTGGTATGTTAAGTTACTTGGGGGCACTGTCAAACAAATAGTGATAAGCCTTAGGTTATGTTGCTTGGGTGAATGCTCTGTTGTAGAAATCACGTGAAATTCCTAAAGTTTTAATATGTTCTGGTATAAGGTCATCACTTGACATTCTAATTATTGAAGTATTATGTGTCGCAGGAAAAAAAAAAAAAAAAGAAAGACACCCAGATCTGTGGGCTGCACAACAGGTGGATATTCTTGCCATTTATTAACCAGAGTAGGAGGCCAAGTTTTAGTGAGAATTATCCTCTAACTTGGGAAGACTGTCGATTTATTAATACTGTCATCCCAAACAGGGGGCGTATCTTTACTGATGTTGTCTTATTTTGTTTTATTTTATTTTATTTTATTCTATTCTATTTTATATTTATCAGATGCATCCGTGGGGAAGCTAGTTTTTGACTGACAAAATTTCACAGTTGGCAGGCCAGCTCACCGTGGAATACTTTGCCTTCATGAGACCGGGGGCCAACGGGTGATGAGTCCTGTTCTCCCTGATTTATTCTTTGTAGTAAAAAGAAGCATTTCTACTTCACTGGCTTGCTCTTTATATCTTGCACTATCTATAGGAAGCAGTGCTAGCTAGCCTCTTGGACAAGGCCTCTAAAATGAGTTGTGGTCTTCACAGTATTAATATCAGAAAAATCTCTGACCCCTGAGTCCGCTACCTCAGGAAATTTTCTATTTGAAACACGTGAAAGGAAAGTGGTACAAAATAAAAAGTACTCCAGAGTCCAGAATCTTTCATGGTTTGACTCCCTCTCTGATTTCTTCCCATTCAGTTTTCCCTCCCTTCCCCTGTGGTCCCCTGCACTATTCCTTATGTTCCACATATGAGTGAAACTATATGATAATTGTCTTTCTCTGCCTGACTTATTTCACTTAGCATAATCCCCTCCAGCTCCATCCATGTCCATACAAGTGGTAGGTTACAGAAGGGAGGGGGAGTGGATGGGGTAACCAGGTGATGGGTATTAAGGAGGGCACATGTGGTGATGAACACTGGGTGTTATACGCAACTAATGAATCATTGAACACTACATCAAAAACATGATGTACTGTATGTTGGCTAGCTGAACATAATAAAAAATAAATAAATAATCTAAAAAAAACCCACCACCACCAACAAAAAACCCAGCACAGAATAAAAAAAGAAATAAATAAAAAAGAATACTGTCAAAAAACAAAAAAATTAAGGTCAACTTTCAAACTTTCGGTAGCTTCTAATTGCTCTTGGGATAAAGACCAAAATTCTAACCAAAAAAAAAAAAAAAAAAATACTCCAAGAGCAAAATTTTGAAATTCTGAAAAAAGTAAGGAATGATTCAACGGTTTAAATCAGAAAATGCCTTATGGGTTTACAAAAAAAAGAAAGAAAGAAATCTTTTCTAATCACAGTTTTCACTGCTTTTATTTTCTATAATAAAAAAAGGCATAATCATGGCAAAGATAAACCATTGTAGAAGATAAAACAAATGAGTTTTATTCTAGTCAGAATGCTTTTGCCAAAGTCTGATTCTTTAATATTTGAGTCCATGAAATAATGGGCTAAATTATGAAGAGGTCCATCTACATCTTATTTAGCAAAGTTTACATTTAATTATAACGTCCTTGTGCAACATAATGAAAACTAAACTCATGATGTCAACAAATCAAAAGTTAGATTACTATTTCTTTTATGCACACAGGAAATATTTACAGGTACCTCTCATGCGACACCACACTGAAGTGTCTGGAGGGAGAAAATAGGACTTGAACCCTTTAGATGTGGGTTCGAATTCCAGGGTGACCAGTTAGCCAGTAACAGGTCTATGAGCCTTGAACATGGGCACATATATAAGCCTCATTTCCCTAGAAAAAAAATGGAGTAAAGCACCTCGCAGGATTCCTGGATAATTATTTGAAAGAGATTCAATGCTGAGTACTGTATACAGTGTATGTGGATTTTTTTTTAATGAATCAAGTTTAGTTGATAGTAAACATATAAGTGGGCTATATTTTCATTTTTCTTTACTATTATTTTTAAGGAAGCAAAACTAAGTAAAGTCATCAGTACCAAAATCTCAGAATTAGTTATAATAAAATGTTTTTTTCTTGGCCACATTATTAAACAAACAGCAATTAATCTATTTATTTGAAGATCATAGATCCCACTATAGGGAATCATTGCTGAAGCAGACAGAATCATGCTAAAAGTATATACAATATATCTCATTTGTGTGCCTCAAATGGATTCACCTCATTTGGTTCAAAGCTGTGTTCCAGAGATAAAATTATGAAGAGAAGAAGAAATTGTTCCTTTGTGTGATACGGTATACACATGTTTTAGTTTGCCCAGACTTTTGCTCATGTTATCGAACTTAATTTATATGGAGTTTATCTGTATATTCCTGTGGGAAATAATATGAAAATGAACAAAATAATAGCCACTCTTGGAAAATAAAATACTCTTCTTTCACTCTGAGCACTATTACATGGATAGTGATACAGGGACGTAAAGAGAGGTTATTTGAGAGAAGTAAACATTGGTTAAGCATGTTCCATGATTTAGATGTTATAGGCAATCTTGTTGCTACATTTTTAAGATGTGACACCTTTCCTTAGGACTTGGAACCAGGAAGGTCTGGCAAGGCAATTTACCAAAACCTGGGATATTGGGCAAGTTATGAAGACCTCTGTAAATGGCTGTCTCACCATCTGAAAATGGAGATATCACAATACTTACTTTGCAAAGTTGTGAAAATTAAATGTAAAATATTGTGAAGATAATTGGCAGGAGATAAATATCGGTGCTTCTTTCCTTCTATCACAGCATTTTTAATTTATTATCTTTTATTTTATTACTTTTTAATTATTTATTTGTGTATAGTAGACCCACAATGTCACATTAGTTCTGGGTATACAACAGAGTGATTCTCCTTCCATGTCCATTGTGCTGTGCTCACAAGTGTAACTACTGTCTGTCCCAATAGTGTTTGAGAAGATTCAATTTTAAAATACATCAATGTTAGGGGTTATATATCATTACATAGATATAAATAATTGTTATGAATAATTAGAAAAATGGGTTCAATTTACTCTCATTTATCAAGAAAGCCAACCTCAGTAAATAAATACATATTTTGGTCTTTGTACTCCATGGCCAACATCCTGTAAGACATTGGAAAGCAGAAATGGATTTTTCCTGCCATGATAAAGAGCTGGAATATCTAATTCATGTTAAATTGTCCAAAGTAGGTTCTCTAGATATATAAAGAAAAACCTTCAGTTACTGAAGATAAACTCAAGGGAAGTGAAAAGATCTATAGCTATATTCTTAGCTCTTAAATTTACTGATGTTTCAATCTTATTTGGAATGAGAAAGTATCATAGAAATGGAAAAAGGATAAATAATGCAGAAGTTCCACTATATGCGTGAAAATTACAAAGTCAATTCATATTTACTTCCCAATGAAAAGATTATCCCAACACTTTAGTCAATCCTATTTGCTGAGCTTAATTGAAAAAAATCACATTACTTGTACCCTTTACCATACATAATGAATCTTTTTAATATAGACTTCTTTTTTCCTTTTACTTTCAAGGGGTTATGATTTTTTCTTTTTTTTTGAAATATAGCTGACATACATGTTATATTAGTTAGTTTCAGATGTATAACAGCATTTTATACATTACAAAATACTCACCACAATAATCCATCTGCCACCATGCAAAGTTACTACAGTCTTACTGACTGTATTCCCTATGCTGTACTTTACTTCTCTATGTCTTATTTATTTTGTTAACTGGAAGTTTGTACCTTTCAATCCCCTTTACCTCTTTCCTGCACCCTCCCACCTTTCCCTCTCGCAACCAGTTTGTCGTCTGTATCTATGAGTCTGTTTTGTTTATTTGTTGTGTTTTTTAGATTCCACATATAAATGAAATCATATGGTATTTATTTTTCTTTGTCTGACTTATTTCACTTAGCATAATACCCTCTAACTCCATCCACAAAATGATGAGATCTCACTTCTTTTTTATAATCGAGTAATATTCCATTGTTTATGTACACCACATCTTTTTTATTCATTTATCTATCGATGGACACAGGTTGCTTCCATATCTTGGCTATTGTGCATAATAACTGCAGTGAACATAGGGTGCATGTGTCTTCAAAGATTAACATTTTTTAGGGTTTTTTGGATAAATACCCAGAAGTGGAATTGCTAGATTGGAAGCTATTTCTATTTTTACTTTTTGAGGAACCTCCATACTGTTTCCCACAGTGTCTGCCTCAATTGACATTCCCACCAGCAGTGCACAAGGGTTCCCTTTCTCCACATCCTTGCTGACACTTGTTTCTTGTCTTTTGATACCAGCCATCCTGACAGGTGTGAGGTGGTAGCATTTCCTTCAAGATTAGTGATGTGTCAGGCATCTTCTCATGTCTCTGTGGCCGGCTGTAGGTCTTTGGAAAAATCTCTATTCAGATCCTCTGCCCGTTTTTTAATCCGATTATTTTTATCATGTTGAGTTGCATGAGTTTTTAATATATTTTGGATATTAACCCCTTCCCAGATATATCATTTGCAAATATCTTTTCTCATTCAGTAGGTTCCTTTTCATTTTGTTGATGGCTTCCTTCACTGTGCAAAAAAGCTTTTTAGTTTGATATAGTCGCAATTGTTTATGTATATTTTTGTTGCCCTTGCCTGAAGAGACAGATCTAAGAAAATATTGCAAAGACCAATGTCCAAGAGTTTATTGTCTATATTTTCTTTTAGGTGAGTTTTTTTTTTTCTTTTCTTTTTTAACATAGAGAAAGCTTTGAGTGAGTTATCTATAAATAAATCATCGTAGTCCAGATTTAAAAGTATGTTTGGCCTCAGGCCACTCCTTATAACTAGCGAGTGCTCATAAAGTGTGAGCATAGTATAAAAAAAAGAAATAAAAAAAATTTTTAAGAAAAGAGCACTGGAAAAATGACTTCATAAAGAGAAACCATAAATTTAAAAATATTTTAGAAAGGTAACTATTACTCTTTTTCAATATATGATAAATTTTTCAATATACTGTCTTTTTCAATATAGCTGTTGAGTTTCATGATGGAGGTGTAAAAATAAGTATTTATCTTTAGAAATCTAAGTAAAGCTCTTCTAAGTAACAGGTTGCTATTGCAATATAACATAGAAAAAAGTATTCTGAACACATTTAATCGTGTGCATATGGACACACACACAAAGGAAATTTACAAAATGAAATCATTCGTTAAAATGATAGGATTATGGGATCTTCTTCAAATTTTTATCTAATGCTTTTATAAATAAAAGTCATGCTTAGTTTACAAAAACACCATCACCTATTATACATTCCAATTTTACCTGCCCATGTTCGTTCTTTCCTGCATGATCTGCGGGGGATAGAATCTTTCAATAAATTTTCAACGACCTACTTCTCTGCTTCGTATGAGAAGCTTTTTAATTTAGGGTTGTTGTTAAATTACTCAGGGAAAATCCTTCAGGAATTATTAATTAATTTATGCTAATTAAGATCATAAACTATTTTAAAGATGCACAAACAGAACCAGAATGAAATTAAAAGTAGCTTGAGGCCATTGAAGTAACAAAAGGACAACTTAAAAATTATTAGCCACTGACCCAGAGGACGGGCAGTGAGTAAGCAGAGGGAAAGAATTACATGGGCACAGACAGGCTTTGTGCCCAGCGTAGTACTTCTTGCACAGAGCTGAGCTAAGCTCATTTTATTTGTTACCATCACAATATAGAAACCGCTAACCTCAGAAAGTCCTAGAGACAAAGACTACAAGATTTAGGATTTACAAAATATTATTCAAACTTCTTGAATGTGAGAATTGTAGAAAGTATGTCTCAACTTCCAAAGTTAATTTACAGAAACATTCTTATTTAGAGGCGACATTTGATAAAAACTAAAATCAATTTTTATTGTAATTTTGGGGGATGAAAAAGTCTCTTAGCTGTTTCTATTTTACTTTCTTTTATTTTTTATCTGAGTACAGTTGACACACAATGTGACATTAGTTTCAGGAGCACAACATAGTGATTCAACATCTCCCTACCTTAGGCTGTGCCGACCACAAGTGTAGCTACCCTCTGTCACCATGCAGTGCTATTACAGTATCCTTGACTAATTCCCTCTGCTGTGCCTTGTATTCCTGTGACCTGCTCCTTCCATAACCTGGAGGCTGTACCTGCCACAACCCTTCACCTGTTTTGCCCTCCCCCCCCCGACCCTCTGGCAACCATCAGTTTGTTCTGGGTATTTATAGGTCTGATTCTGCTTTTTGTGTTTTTGCTTTTTGGTAATCGATTATCTCAAGCTTATTTTAGTAATTTTTTAAACTAAGAATTACAAAAATTAATCAGCAAGTGCTTTAAACTTTGAAGAGCAAATAGACACAAAATTAACATATAATTGAGGCTCGAAGTTATTGGTGCAATTTTTATATAAAAGAAATTGTACTAGGGGTGCCTGGCTGGCTCAGTTGGTGGAGCATGTGACTCTTGATCTCAGGGTTGTGAGTTCGAGCCCCATGTTGGGTGTAGAGATTACTTAAAAATAAAATCTTTTAAAAAAATCATACTAGAGAATGTGTCATAAAATTAGACTGCATTCAATTTCTTAGTATCTTAATCTGATACCACTTTTTTTTGAGATAGAGGGGGAGAGAGAGAGAGAGAGACAAACAAGGGGGAGGGGCAGGGGGAGAGGGAGAATCTTAAGCAGACTCCATGCTTAATGCAGAGCCTGAAGGGTGGCTTGATCTCAAGACCCTGAGATCATGACCTGAGCCAAAATTGAGAGTCAGTCGCCCAACCAACTGAGCCACCCAGGTGCCCCTGATACCACTTCTGTATGACCTAGTTGACTGCTTTTCTTACAATCAATAGATGGACAGGTCCCCATAGAAAAATAACGATATGATCTTCTGACACAAATTAGTGGTAATCACCTCAGCAGTTGATCCTTGTATCTGAGTATTATCAGACAAAAGATTGGAATAATTATAAAAAATTAATTATCATAGAAAATGTAGTTGGTTCATATACAATAAACCCATCTTAACAGCTGTATTTCTAAGTAAGTATTTTATTTAAATTCATCAGGAATCTATTTTGTTCAAACCAGACATACCAATGCAGATATTTATTGAAACGCATTATCATCTGCCTTAGAAATGTAATACGATTACATGGTACAGAAGAACTCTGTGGTCCTAAACAAGTTTTAGGCTTTAAGTTGGAACAGACCCAGATCTGTGTGTGGGGGGAGAGGATTGTATTCTGACACCTCCAAAAGGTGTCTTTGCGAGCCTTCTATTAGTAAAGAGTTCAGATTAGGTTCCCTACTGGACACTAAAGGTTAACAGTGAAACCGTCTGCTTTTTTGCTTTCTCATGTAATGGATTTACCATCAACAACAACTCAGAACTTGCTGCAATCAAGGGTAGACTTGATGACAATCACAATCGATTGCTGTATAATTCTTATTTTTAAAAAACCTGATACACAGATACTATATTTCACAGAGAATTTCTAAAGAGTGCTCTGTCAAACAAGTCTGATTTGGGGATTGAGGCCAAACAAAATATGGCATTGTAGTTATGTATTAACTAAATATGTATTAGGTATTAACTAAGTCTAACTTTGGCACCCTGCAGAGCTGCCAGACATGGCAATGGTTATAATTAAATGGTGCTATAACTTACCATACATACCATTAGATCCGTTAATTACACTCGCTTTAGGCATGTTGTTGAGGATATTTCTTTTATTTATTTATTCAATTTAAAGATTTTATTTGTTTATTTGTCAGAAATAGAGAGCACAAGCAGGGGGAGCAGCAGAAGGAGAGGGAGGCGGGACTCGATCCCAGGACCCTGGGACCACGACCTGAGCCGAAGGCAGACGCTTCACGACTGAGCCGCCCAGGCGCCCCAAGTGTATTTCCTTTATATCACTGCCTTCCCTACATGACGTCTCATGTTTGCAACATCTTTTTAAAAGACTTAACATTAGGGAAAGCTTTCCTTCCATCCACGAAACGGTATGTTTTGTCCCCACTGGAAGTAAGAATATGTAACTGTTCATGTTCCCTTTTTGTTTTGATGGCCAACAAGCTTACAGGTAGATGTTTTACTTCCATTAATAGTCAACGGATTAGTATGAGAAATCCAATCAGGAAGAGATCCTTCACATCAAGATGAAAGCATCAAGGAAAGCTGCACAGAAGATACTGGATTTGAGCCAGGCCTTAGAACATGGAACATATTTGGACATTTGACAGGCATAAAGGATTCAATATAATCCTATTCTAGTTAGAAGAGGCTAAGCTACAGTAACAAAAACACTCAAACATTTAAGGGTCAATAAAAGAGGTCATAACTCCACAGTGGGAGGCGGGCTTTCCTCAGCTTGGTCTTTGGGGACCCAGGATCCTTTCATCTTGTGGTAGCATCTTGTAAAAGCATCCTGGTCATCTGCCGTTAACTGGCAGGAAAAAAAGTGCAGAGTGCACCTGAGAGGTGCAGCTGGTCATGCCTGCAAGTGACTCACATCATTTCAAGGACTTGCTCACCCAGTCACCAGTAGCCAAAGGAGGCCCAGAAGCGTAGCGCACCTCGGTTCCAGGTGGAAGAGGAGGGTAGGTGTTGGTGGCCTGCACCACAGACACAAAAATAATGAATTAAACTTAAAACACAAGTAGTCTTGCACATAGTAAAAAGCATTATTTTTCTATTAGACGATGATTAAAATTTCTTGTAAATTTCTTATCCATTACAACGATCTCTCTTTCCATTTATGCAAGAACTTCAGCTTTACTCACAAGGGTTTCAGGATCCATTGAATGATATAGCGGTGGGGCACCATTCTATACTGTGGAACATATTTTAGCTATGAGTAAATGTAAATTTCAGGGGCGCCTAGGTGGCTCAGTTGGTTGAGCATTGGACTCTTGGTTTAGGCTCAGGTCATGATCGCTGGGTGATGACATTGAGCCCCACCTTGGGCTCCACACTCAGCAAGGAGTCTGCTTGCGATTCTCTCTCCCACTGCCCCTCCCCCCACTCATGAGCAGTCTCTCCCTCTCTCTCCTTCTCTCTCTCTCTCAAAATAAATAAATGTATATTTCATTGAGGGCATAGAAGAAAGACAATGAAAATACTCCTATTTATGTAATAGAGCAAAAAATTTACTTGTTTCTACAGTGCCTTTGGTAAGGTGTACCCTTCAAGTGACTTTCAGAGGTTGTAGTTATAGCTGGATTCTCAACTTCCCTAATTTTAATAATTTTAAGTGATCATACAGTGGTTAAAACAGTATGGAAAATTTAGGGGCGCCTGGGTGGCTCAGTCAGTTAAATGTTGGACTCATGATTTCAGCTCAGGTCCTGACCTCAGGATCGTGAGATCGAGCCCTGTGTCAGGCTCTCCACTAGGCAGGGAGTCTACCTGATATTCTCTCTGCCCCTCCCCCACTGCCACCCTTACCACCATCGCTGGCGCTCTCTCTCTCAAAAACAGAACAAAACACCCAGAATGGAAAATTTAGTTTCCTAAATTAAAATTTATTACAGTCACTGAAAACCTAAAACATCATACTGTACTAGAATGTGATGTACAGGGACTCTGGTTAGGATAGAGTTGGTGGGCAGTTTCCCAGAGACCTCGGTGACATGTAGATGTGTGTGTCCGGCTGTACAGTATTACCAGCACACCAGTGCACCCCAGTGCAGTCCCTAGAGATGAATCCTTGTATTTAACATCAATACCACTTTCTCCATACATGTCATATTATGAGGTTTCATAACTCAGTGGAAATATCTGTATGAAGCAGAGAGTAAAAATTATGTAAAAATGGGGAATGATTGAAAAATTCATACTCAGACGGACTTTAATTCTGTACTGAACTAGAGAAGATACTGCATTATAATGTAAATTACCTTGATGCATTACTTTCAAAAAAGCGAATTGTTCTCACTTTTTACCACTTGATAGGCAGTTGCTCTAATCCATAAAATAAGAAACTGAATATTTTCCTTTCCCTACTCTCTGTAATCCTTATTATTCAGTTTTATATAGATACTTAGCAAAATTCTCCATGATAATTTATTCACTAATCTGTGGAATATCCCAGACAGGTGAATATTTTCCCCCTTATTTTGAAAATGAGGTTGGCATTCTCTTTAACCCCATAGAATGAGGCTGTGCAGTCCCCTGAGCCAACTTTCTAAAATTAATTTTTCCATGCCAGATCATGGCAAGCTTCATGACAGGTAACATTTCTGTGTGACCATAAATACAGCCTATTTACTTAACAAAAGGTAAAAAGAAAAAAAAAATGTAAGTAGGACTCTTACTTTTACCCGAGATACTTTCGTAGTCTCTTAAAGAATTCTTCATTACAAATTCTTAAAGAACATGAAATAAAAGTAACCTTCATTCTCTTCTAAAGTAAGATTCTACTCGAGAGACTCTCTTTAACTAATCCAATAACATGTGTTCCTGAATTCCTAAAAAGACATCATCATAAATTAGTTTATTTTCTTGGGAAGGAAGAATAGTCATCCTGGGGGAAAAAAATACAAATGCCATGATAGTGTATTTTCCCTACTTGCAGGTCATCTCGGTAAGACCAACAATAAAGAGTGGATATAAAATTGAGTCAGAGCAACTAAAATATTCAAATGCAGGCATTGTTCTCCTGGAAAAAGAGATAGATTATTGCTTAAGTGTGTACTAAAGTGAAAACCGAAGTTACGTACCATGGTTCACCTCAGATATATACCCCATATGTGAACAAAGTAAATGTAGCCTTACAATGTTTTGAGTATTGAAACCTATGTACATAATTCTCTGTCATCAAACAAGTATGTAGAATACATGTGTGGCATTGACGGAGGGAGAAATCAGTTGAGCTTTGCCAAGATTTCAAGAGTGTAATTATTTAAATGGGCATGATTAGATCAATGGTATAATTCACCGATGACCAATACCACTATGAGAGTCCAACCACATGGTACCATAACTATAGTCTCTCTCCCACCTCAGTTATGATGCTTTGCATAGAGCCCATGTCAACAGATTTGGTTGGATGGATGGGTGGATGGATGGATGGGTGGGTGGGCAAATGGATATTTGTGGCAGGTTAAGATTTCAAAGATTTTGAAGCCAATGTAAATAACAAGAAAAAAACTGTCACTGAACCATGATAACACATGTAGAAAAAAATGAGGAAACTGTATTCAGCCCCCCTGCAGATGGAGCAATCACCTAACACATGCAAACATGCTCTTTAAGGCATATGATGCAATGCAAATATTAACGATCAGTATCATTATTCTTTTAAAAAGTATGGAAGATGTCACAGGTTGTGATATGACAGAATGTCATTTTCATAAAGAATTATAGATAAGATCTTCAGAGATAACATATTTATCTCTTTGAGGGATTATTAATATTAAAATGTGCAGGCAAGTCTCTGCCTCTGTCTCTCTCTCTCTCTCTCTCTATATATATATATATGGATATATAAGTATATATTTTTGCATACTCTTCACTGCAGTGAAAAAGCAATTCATTGAAAGAAACTTGAAAAGCAGAGAGTTTTAAAAAGACCACACACCAAAATAGAGTTGATTATTTTTGTGCCAAGTCATATGCATATTCAGGGTCCTAGTGAGGTCTTCTTTAGTTTTGGTAGTAGTGGCTGTACTTTGAACTCACACCTCTTGAAAGGAGCTAATACAAAGGGCTGAGTTTAGTGTTCACATGGGCTCGATGGAAGGAGAGGGAATGCATATGTGCCTTTCTGTTCCCTTGCTCTGTTGGCAACTCGTTCCTTTGAGCTACGAGGGTATTGAAATGGAAAAGATTTGTGTTTGCTGAAGCTCCTAGAGCAGAATTCTTGTCAATTTCAATCAGCTGCCTACTTAGGAGTTTGGAAGGAGCAAGGGGGCACAGGGTGAGGAGTTACACATGAATGAGCTTACATCACAGGCATGTCATTGAGCTCCATATCTGAGACATTAACAGTGTTGCAGCCCTAATTCTTAAATAACTAATCTCTCTTCTCTCTCTTTCCTCCCTCCCTCTCTGTCTCTTTCTGTCTGTCTTTTTATTTTCAAGTTTTTGTTTAAATTCCAGTTAGTTAACATACCATGTAATACTAGTTTCAGGTGTAGGATTTAGTGATTCATCACTTATATACAATACCCAGTGCTCATCACAACGAGATGAGTCATTTTTAGGAAGTGGGCTAATGACAATTCAATGGTATTGACTTCTAGAACAGGCAAGCTGAACCTCTTCAGACATTGGTACCTGGTCTAGGTGCTCACTTATTAAACTCTAAGTTTAGAAAGTGCTGCAGAGAGTTCAGTTTTAACCCAAAGGGTAGCAATGACTACATATAATTCTCCACCTTCCCTGTCTCTCATCACGTCCACTGGAGAGAATTGTGATTGGCATAAGGAATTATCAGAACGATCAGGTAACTAGAAAGCTTTCCCATGAGCCACAATGTTTTGGAAGTTTAGGATTCCTGATCTGTGGTGCACATACCCCTTAGCAAACCGGCAACTCTCTTTTGTGCATATGTATGCTCCAAAGTGTTGTAAATATTAGCAGCAGTTCACTGGAGAATTCTGAGCAGGCAGAAATGCATGCATAGTTGTGAACTGTTTAAAGCAATAACTGAGCTTATATAGTTCTCAGGACGTGGCAGAGCGGGCAGCATGCACATAACCAGCACTCAAGTCGGACTTTCTTTTAAAAATAAGCATGCATGATAAGTTTATTCTGAAAAGTAATGAGGAAGCCCTCATCACTCATGGCAGTTTTTGCCTTGAGGGACTTGAGTAAAGGGAGTAAATGCACACCATAAGGTTGTTTCTTTTTCTTCACCAGCAACTCAGATGAGCTTTGGCTAAGGGCAGGAGAAAATTATTGATGGACAGAAAGAGCCTGACTTGGCCTGGATAATGTTCCCGACAATGACTATTGAAACTACAAATGTGGAGGGTTTCTTGTTCTATCCTGTATTGTTCACAGCAACTAGCATCCTTTAAAACCGCATTTGCTCACATCACTATAAAAATCTGCCAATCAATCTTTCGTTCAGCTTCTTTCATTTTAAGATTGCTCATAAGCAGAACTAACGATTGTATGTTAGTCTTTAATGTGTTGCAAAATATATTCACTTGCCATCTGTGAAAAGAGCCTCTTCTGATTTTCTACACCAATGGTGCAAAATTGTGTCACTGGGCCACATCATGCCTCCAGATGAGCTTCGAGCTTTTTCTTCTGCCAACAGTCATTATTTCATTTTAATTACAGGCTAATATTTTTAAGTTGTGAGCTTGCTCATAAAATGCCAAGCTTCTGGCTTTTCCAAGAACTCTCTGAGATGCCACATTGCTGGGCCAACATATCTGCACAGCGGTCCTTGGTGAGAGCAGAGTCGCAGCAAGCTACTGACCTCACACGGCCAGGAACTTTCCAGCTTGCCCAGAGCCTCGTGCCACCCGGCACCGTCCTTGTGCTGTGTTTTCATAAAGTCATCCTAAAAGGAAAGTGAAATGTTGCTTGTGTCCATGATTACATCCACATGAAAACAGAAAATACTAGGCCTAGCAACTTTGGGGTTTTTCAAAAAACATAAAAAGGTGTGTGTCTTGGTAAAAATGAGGGATGTGTAAACAATGTACGCCCGTGTCTTGAGATCACACTGAATGCTATGTTTAAGGACCATGCAGAATAAAAGTGACTAGTCTTGACTTAAAACCAAGTTGCTCACCTGCTTGGTCTTTGAGGCGTTTATGCTTTGAGCCAGCGTTAGGGCATGTCCTGGTTCCTATACTGTCACATGATTATTCCCATCTCTGAGAAGCATGCAGGAAGGTTGGATAGAGAAATCTCCAACCTGTGTACTGTAGGATTGAGGCTGCTCCTCTGGACTATTGTCCTAAACCCTCCAGGGTTACCAGGAAAGAAGTATATTTGGCGACCGCCTGGGTATAGGAGCTCTCCACGGGCTCGCCGGCCTCTGGGCTTTATCCACAGCTTCAAGCAGGAGATGCTGGTTTCCAGAAGTCAAGTAGGAATGGGGCAGTCTCGGAGCACATTTCCACAGCTGGTACTGCCTGGTCTGGGTCCTTCTTGACATTGGCTCCTCGGTCCTGGAATTGGGACCCACTCCTGGCTTTTCCTCTAACCGATTACACTGTGATTTGGGCCCTATGTTGAGGGGCTTTTTACATCTAGGTAATGCCTTTGCTAATTAAGGGACCCCTTGAGGTTCAGTGCAAAAATAACCTTTGTTAGGGACAGATCACTACAGAACGTAGAATGATTTAAAGAGGGAGAAAATTCTGTTTCTTTTGTTAGTGTATTTGACTTATTTCTGAGCACCACTAACAAGCAGGAACGCCCCTGTCCCCTCCTCTTCCCCTCTGCCTGAATTTTCATTTCTCTCTTCCGTGCTCACTAACGGGCGGAGGAAATCAACAGATTCAAGGACTCTCGTAGTTTAATTTCTATTCTCAGCATAACATCCGGGAACATGTGTTTTGTTGTTTACAAAAATAATCTCTGAACCTTGACTCAAACATGCACATTAAGGAATATTCTATAATTGGATTTCTTTCATTGATTCTACAAATATTTATTAAGGGTGAAAAGCACTGTGCAAAGTGCTGCAGACAGATCCCTGCAGAAAGCCCCGCCTTAGTGGGGTTTACAACCAAACAGAAAATAAAAACTTAATTAAACAAGTAATTGCACAAACGACTTGTGCAATTGTCAATCCTGACCTTTATATTTTTCTCTTTTCTGCCTGAGACATTCTGCCTCAGCTATTAACACAGTGAGCTAAATCTCAGCCCCCATCATCAGAATTGGACAAGAAGAGCTTACGTGGCTCAGGATAGGCTGCAGCTAAGATGTTGGGGAGCACTTGGTTGTAAGCTCCAAGACCGCTTTCCCGTCTGTGGAAGAACCAGCTGTTATCTTCCTGCATTCAAAATAAAGCTTACTTTTTCCTAATTTTCAGGGTAACGAATGTCTATTCTAATAAACTTGTTGTAAGCTTGAAATTACAAAAGAATACATACAAATCTCTTCTACTTATTGCTCAAAGACAACTTGTCTTGATTTCTTGGCACATATTCTTCAACTGTCTTTCCTAATTTGAAATAGTACTGTGAAATCTTTCAATATTGTGACATTAGGAAGTTCCAATTTCCTTCTATTGCTGTATTATTGAGATGAGACACCTCTCTGTACTAGTCTTTGCAGATCACTTCCTAGAAACTACCTGGTATAAAAGATTTCAAGATTGCTCATAGGTATTTATATCCTGTGTTCCTTTTTTCTTTAAGATTTATTTATTTATTTGAGAGAGAGACAGAGAGCACGAGCAGGGTTAGGGGCAGAGGGAGAGGAACAAGCAGACTCCCCACTGAGCGTGGAGCTCGATCCCAGGACCCTGGGATCATGACCCTCATGAGCAAAGATCAGACACTTAACTGACTGAGCCACCCAGGCGCCCCAAAATATCTTGTGTTCCTTATAGGTTATACAAATTTGTGTTTCCATCAGCAATAAACACAAGTTCTTGTCTCTTCATGCCTTGACCAGTATTCACTATTATTTCTTTAAAATCGTCTCTAAATTCAAAAGTTACAATAGTATCATTTAATTTGTATTTCCTTGCAACTGTATGTCAATCTAGCTATAGCTGCGAACAGTCTGTGTGTTTTATGAAGATATCCTAAGTATGCTACCAGTCCATTAAATGATACACATGGAAAAGTAAAAATTTAAGTAAATATTTAAAAATTTAAACTTTTCAACCAAATTTGCATGCTTTTCTAAACCTGTTTTTTTAATGAACATATCACCAACAAACACAGTCACACAGTTAAATTTGTCGCTTCTATAAATCAACTTATTTAAATGAATATTTTAAATAATTTTTCATTTAGACATTAAAACTTGTAGAGCTATAACAGGCCAGTTATAGTGACTCCACAATTCAATTCCAGGGAAAAACGAATTGGACACTGGAATCTGTCAACGAATAAGGTTGAACAGATAGAAGGATGAAAAAAGAAAGAGGGGGAGAAAATCCTCCTAATTACCCACAAACGTCTCAGCAGTGAGCAATCATGAGAAAGGAAATGCTGGAAAAGCACTTGACATTTAAATGTCAATTTAATCAAATTATGCAATTTTTAAAATGTGGCTGAGTATAATGGGCTCTTTAAATTCTTTAAACCATGGCTTTTTCTAAAATGGTCTGGAGACTGAGGATTTAGCTCCCATAAGCTGCCTTTTGAACTAATATCCTTAAAGAATGACATACTGAATTACATCATTACGCCTTTAAAATGAAAACATAAATTTTGCTGTTTTTCAAGAATAAAAGATATCAACATATCTAATGAAAACTAATGATTGGTCAGCCTTTGTAGTAAGTTAATAACATGATGTTCCAAAGGACAAATGAGAAAGTCAGGATGTATAAATTCTAAGAAGGGAAATTATCCACACCATGAGAAAAGCAGGTTATAGGATTCTTACTCTCTACTAACTTTATTTCCCTTAATTTTAATAGAGATTAACCTCAACCCCAACTCCTTCCTCCTCCCTAATCTAGACCATTCAATGGACAGAAAACTAATAATTATCTCACTCAGACTTCCCAATAATATCAGATTTTTTATAGAACTATGAGAAATGGGTAAGAATTGATCAGAAAAAGATACTCAGGAAAATAGTTGACCCAGCTTAGCCCCAAAGCTCAATGAAGTTTGAGCTCTGGGTCTGATCACTAATGATACAGAAGTAGATTTTTCTGCCTAGCTTGACAGTCAAATACAATCATAGTGTCATTGGAGAAAAATGAACTCCATATTTGATCACACTGTTGTTACAAAAATAATAAAGAGGATGTCTGCAGGTGCAATTAAGAGCACCAGATTTGGAAATCAGTGTCTCGATTTGACTGTCATCTCTCCTACTCATTTCTGCCAACTTGAAAAGATCTTTTTTTTCCAAGCTATAGTTTCCTCATTTATAAAATGTGAATTATCAATACTTTGTGGGATATGTATGAGAATTAAATGTGAAAATATATAGAGAGTGATTAAAACAGTGCTTGAACAATTTAAGCCCTCAAATATTAGCTATTTTTAACAGTCTTCTTAGTAGCAAGCAACAGGAACAGAAATTATAGCTCATTTAAGTCAAAGAAGAATTCCTTAAAAAGTTACTAAGTACTTTCCAGAAATACCAGGAGGCCTGATTAACTAGATCTAGGAGAACAAGACATGAACATCGCCAACATGGACCACAAAATGGCCCAGTGAGGACAGATGCACCATTACACGGCATACAGCCTCTTGGAACAGAAACTTGCTGGGGCTAAAACCTGACTGTCACCATGGACAGCGTCCTATGGTTGGCCTTCTAGACATCTTTAATGCCTACTTGGATTGGCGGAATCCAGATCCTGACCTATATTAGTTAATCATGAGCCAAAAACCACAGTTTATTTGCAGGGGGGAATTAATATAAAGAATTCTTAGTAGAAGGAAGTTAAGTCCTAAAAGGCATGCAAGAGGACTCTGAGGTGTCCAGAATCATCAAGTGCAGAAGAGTAGCTAGAATCCCAAGGCTGAGGAAGAGTAAACGATGAGAATTAAGGAACAGAAGGTGTCCTGCCACGGCTGAAATGGACGTCTTCGAAGGGAGTGCAGCTACCATAGGAAATTGCAGCCTGCAGGGGGCAAGGAAACTTGCCAGAGGTCTCGGGCCAGTGCTGGTTTCCATAAGCGGCCAGAATGCATCTGTGGAGTGGAGAGTGTGAAGCAGCAGAATTGGATCTCTGGAAGCATTCCAAGCTGCTGCTGTGTGGAGGGGGTGCAGGTCTATAGAAGCAGCCATGTGTTGCTGGAGGATTCTGGGGGTCTGGAGATGCTTGGAAGCCTCCGGTGGGGAGAGTGTGGCCAGAGGTGCTGCTGCAGCTTCTCGGGACCCTTGCATAGAAAAATAATAAAGGAGGACCACAGGCCAAAGGAATGTCTGCTGAAAACATAAATTTTGCTATTTTTCAAGAATAAAAGATATCAACATATCTAATGAAAACTAATGATTGGTCAGCATTTGTAGTAAGTTAATAACATGATGTTCCAAAGAACAAATGAGAAAGTCCTCTGCTGATGAAGGCATGCATCCCACCATCCGGCAAAGAAGAATGCTAACAGGATCCAGCATCACAAAGCAGGATGCAGAGCCAAAATTACACAAAAAGAAAAGTAGGTTTGGAGCTGAGGGAAATAAGTTGATCACTGGCACATGAGTCCACAGCTTAGTTGCCAGGGATGCTGCGAAAACAATATGTGGCATTTTCAGGCTCCAAGACTCATGAGGTGGTGAATTCCCCAAACACAGGCAAGCATTTCAGAGATCAGGCAGCTGAAAAGAATGACTAACGTCTGCCTCATTCTCACTATTAATCACATAGTACTTTATAGTTTATGCATTGTGTTCACATTTGTTATCTCGGCTGTTGTGTCTAAATGTCCAAATTGTGTATTCCACTCTTAAACATCTTCTTTATATCTTATGTTTTATATCATCTTCTTTCTTATGCCTGAATCATGTCTTAGAGTAAATTCAGAACACAGGAAAACTACCCTGAAGGGTAACATCATTGTATGTTTGAAAGAGTTCAAACAGCTTCATACATTTGCACCTCATTGTTACAGAGTTGTCAAAGTCTCAGAAAATAATCAGAACCAATGGTATCTTCAGCATCATGCTATTGGATGGGACGCTGCTTTAGGTAAGATACTGCATTAGTATATGGTACACAGGTGGGTGGAAGTGACAAGCCCGCTCATGAATGTGATGCATGTATGAAACTGAAGCTTATTACAAACAGATGTTAATAGACTCCTATGTAATATGGAATAGATCTACTCTTCGTATTTTCAAGAATTTTTTCTTCCCATTACTTGGTTTTTCTTTGGTTTCCGATGACTTGTGTCTTTCTCCTGCTTGATGCCCCCACGGCATTTGTACTAGTGACACCCTCTCTGTTTTTGAAGTTCTTTTTTCCCTCTTGGACCCCATGATATGACATTATACTGGTTTTGTCCTTATTCTCATGTCTTTTTTGCTAAGGTTACTTTGCTAGCCACCCTCTATATGTTTCTCCTAAATGTTCGTGTCTGTTCCTCTGAATTCAGAGACTGCTTGTTTTTTGTAAATCCAAAATTTCTGTCTCCAACTTTGAATGTACAAACCCAACTACCTAATTGGGTATGTACACCCAAGGTTGGAGAGAGAAATTTCTGCAAGCCTCTCAAACTCAGTTATGTCCAAAGCTAGACTCACTAATCCTTCCATGGCTTTACTCCACCTCAGTGAATGGTGAACACACCAGCCGGCATTCAGCTGGTTGCTTTAGTGAGAGACTGAGACATGAATTTTGCCGCATATCCGGGTATAATTAATCACCAAAGCCTATCACTTCTACTTGCTACATATGTCTTGAGTCCATGTATTTCTCTCCATCCTCACGAACCCGGAATTCTAACCTAGCAACAGATTCTGCCTGCCTTACTATAATACTGACTCTCAAGTTCACCAGGATCTGTTACTAGCCCAACACAGCGGCTAGTCTTCTAAAATCACAAAGTAGATTATTCTCCTTGTATGCTTCAGAACAGGAAGGTGGCTTCCGGTCAGCCACCTGAGGCACCAAATCCACGCTCTTCTTTCTCTAAGACCTGGCTCTGTACTTCCTCTTCAGCCTCATCACTCACTCACCATATCCCTGCCCTCTCTGGGCACCAAACAAAATCGTCTTCAGTTTCTGTGTAGCTCTTTGCAATTTCCAACTGTTGTATCTGAAAATGTGTTCCCACACTTGTGGGTGCTGTACTCCTAGTTAACACTCAGATTAAACACATAACCTCATAGCATCCTTACTCCTCCTCCCGTTTTAAAAGCACTTCTTCCACTTGTCATCATTTGTTCAATATAAGAGTAGAGATCACATGTGAATTCTTTACTAGGGTGCCCCCACCACTTAGCACATTGCCCAACTCAGAGTTGATGCTCAGTATTGTTGAAATAAATATTCTAGCCTTGATGGGGTTAAGTACTATCACATAAAGTTCTAATTTGCATTTTCCCTAAATTATGGAAGATATTTTACTTAGTTTTATTGTCTCAGCTTTTAACACAAGACCTGAAACACACTATACAAATCAGTAATTATATGCTGACTTGATATATATCTACTCAAACACAAAATAGTATTCAAAACAACTAGCTCTTAGATTAAATCCTTAGAAACTGTATACCATAACGTTTGTGAGTATTACATAAAAAAAGAAAGAAAGAAAAAAGAAAAAGAAAAACCAAGTTGCGAAACAAAAATCTGCCTAAAGATGCAACATATAGTGGACCCTGGCTTATATGTTTGTCTGCCTCTATGTGAATAGATGAATAAACAGCTCATTTGTCTTAATTGGTAGAGGAAAAAGGAGAACAGTTTATATAGCATGAAAGCATTACTGATTAAATATTTGAGTAATTAAAATGTGCTCAGACCCATAATGAAAATCTGCAGAAGTATTTGTCATACTCACTGAGCACAACAATTTCATGAAATATGGTTTAAATGCTACCAGGACACAGGGTAGCATATACTTTCCTTGCTCACAGATCTCATCCTTGGTCTATAAATTTTAAATATCTATTAATTTATAGGCAGGATCTTGCTATTGACCTATTTGAATGCGCTTTTTATCTTTACTTTCTGTCAAAGCCAATGAGGCCTGCTTTACTTAGTGCCTCAAGGCCTTGGGCAATGACCATGTACCTTGAGGATTCACTTTCCTCCTCTGTAAAATGAGATATTCTACCTAGATAGACAGCTGTGAAATTCCATAATCCAGGAAATCCATAGTATCTATGTCTGTTGATCTCTGTTGGTTTGCAGACCATCTTAGGAGCATCTTAGGTGTCATCTGCAGCCAGTCCTCCCTCCAGGGCAGGGAGAGACAGAAGAGGCAGACTTTAATAATAATTTTTTTAAAAAGAAACAGAAGAAATAATACAAGGAAAAAAAGAAGAAAGAAAGAAAAGAAAGGGGCATACCATTCCAGATTGGGGGGTGGCAGGTTAATGAGCAAGGGCACGTACCTACGAAGCTTGTCTTGGGTGGCCACAAGATGAGTAAATAGTCCCACTTGCCTACCAGAATCTTAAAGGTTTATATAGAAGGTTCAGTCATGTATACTGTTCAGAAGCTCTCGACACCACATCACTGTCTCAAGGTCATGTCCTTGGGGCAGCTTCAGGGAGCAGGGAAGGGTGCATATTCCAAGGACAAGGAGGGGGTGAGGAAACTCTGATTCCTCCCCAGGACCAGCTCACGGGTCAACCATTGGTTACCTCCTCTTGATGACTCCTCCAACAATCTCTTCAACACTTGGCATTAATTACTTTGTATACATAATGAAACTTTATATTGCATAATTGCTTTTCCCTTGGAGAGAGTGAATAAACTCTTCATTTTATTTGCTAAGAAACAGATGTACATAAATTTCTTTTTTTTTCAAAAGTCTGTGTTCTAATATAAAATCTTTTTTTTTTTGGTCATAAGGGATTTTAACTATTCTAAGAAAAGTTAGTAGAAAAAAATGCTATTTTAGTGTAGAAGCAAGGAAATATATACTTCAAGTTTTAATGCTTTTAAAAGGATTGTGATTATAGTGATTGTTGCACCAAGTCATATTCTATTATTTTTCAAAACCCAAAAGCATTTTCTGTTTTCATCACAAACACGCACACACACACACACACACACACACACACACACACACACACACACACACACACGTAGTCAGAACAAATTGTTAATAGTGTTCTTTGAATAGTGAATCATGGTTTAACAGCATAGGGAATGAAATAGTATTTTTATTAGACATCATTCTGTTCTATAATGCCCTAATAATTTAGAAGGAAGAAGTAAAGGGTTTTATAAACCAAGGTTTATTTAACTATGAAATCTCTGGAAAAGGTTCTGAGCATTCAAAAAGCTTAAAAATGTAACTTTGACAAAGTAGGCCGGAGTGGCTCATTGTTTCTTTTGTGTTTTCCTTCTTCATGTATAGCCCTGAGTTTTGACAATTGCTTTTTTGAAATTTGAATATACAAAAAATATATTACAACATACAATTAAACCAGCCATTTTATGGTTTTTACTAACATCCGACTTCTGGTTCTTATATTATATTCTAGAATGGGAAGACCTTTTAGTATCTATTTTATATATGCAGAAACTACACCGTGCAAGTGTTCAGTATTTCCATCCAGTCATGGTTTACCTGTAAATTCCCTTCCAAGATTTTGTGCAGTGCATTTTAGAAAGGCACAATTACCAAAAAAAAAAAAAAAAAAAAGAGGAAGCATTGGATATTGTAATCTTATTTTTCTGAGTTATATATGTGTTTGTCATTTTTAAGTTGACAGCTAAAATTTGGTTTGGCTTATTAAGAGAAACCAATTTTCCATAATCCTTTAAGACCTCCTATTTCCATGACGTGTACATATTCTTATATTGCCTCTTCCAGTAGCAATCAAGGTGTAGTGGCCCAAATGTCCTCAGCAGAGCAAGATGGAAGAAATGTTTAACCAATCATTTTCTTTTCAAGGGGTAGAGTAGAATGAGTATCAACTTTGGAATCAGACTTGTGTTAAAAATTGCCCTTTTCCCACTTAGATGTATAAACTTATACAAGTTGCATAACTTCACCAAATTTCATCTTTAATAATGAAAAAGAAAAATAGGGAGAATAATACCTACCTTATAGGACTGTCATGAAGTTTGAGTGAGATAATGCATACAAAATGACTATTGCAGAACCAGACACACAGTAGGTACTTAATAGTTGCTGGATTTTCTTCCCATCCCCTTCCCCAGCTAGCTGCCTGGATGACTCCTTCATGCTCTGGATGTGACACTAGAGCATTTGGGTACGGAGCTTTAGCCTAAAGCACAGAGCGGGTAGTCCCATTAAAAGCATGTAAGCTGTGAATTCCAAATCTGTAAATTCACTGTGCTAAATTGTGCCATCTTAAATACAATGAAGCATTGTTATCTTTTATCAAAACACAATTTTACATGTTAGATTTGCTTTTGATTGCTGTTCCACTTAAAAGATTAGGCCAAATATCTTCACAGATCTCAAATACCTTTCACACATGACTCCTCTTTGCCTCTATTCATTTGGCTATTCATTCAGCAAATATTTATTGACCACCAACTATGTGCCAAGTGTTACGCTGAACCCCGGAGAAGGAACAACAGGGTGACAGAAGCACTCAGTCCTTGCCGTTATATCCTGGTAGAACAGACAGATGTTAAACACACGTCACAAATTCTACACCCAGAACAAGGAATGACACTTCATTTATTCTATTTGGGGAGCACCATATTCATGAGAACAGTTGTTTCTGAACCCCACTTCAATATCTGTCAAATACTATTCCATTCCATTTTTAATTGAGATTATCCACTTCCATGATGTAGTTAAATGATTTTCAAGAAGACAGCTGTGTCTCTTCTGATGAAGAAAAGTTTCAACATATTATTTAGACCCTTGAAGAAGTTTCTCAAGCATACAAAGAACTCTGCTGCAATTATGCCTCTCAGTTACATAGTACAAAATATAGATGATGAATCAAATGTTTCTGTTAAGGAGCCACTTAAAGGTGAAACTATGTTCCAAATCCTTGAATGCGGAACAGTGTATCACTGGGTGTCTTGGTCCCCCTAGTCTTCTTCATGGCTGGAAGATGACAAGTGAAGAACCAAACACACCTGTTATGGTTTACGTGCTCTTTAGAATTTTGTTTCTGCCTCTCCTCTCAACTTCTTTCCTTCTGAAGACTTACTTTAGTAAGTAGTGGAGTCCTTATGGTTATATATTAGGAGTATAAAAGAATCATATGCTCTTCGCAGCACCCAGATGATGCCTAGGGCAGCCATTGTTACAGAATGGAGTCTTGTTTCTTGTGCTGAGTGTTGCAAATAGCCCTCTGCTTATTCCTTTATAGGCCTTGAAAGCAAAATGAGCCATGTGTTTCCATTATGATGGCCTGACTCTGGAAAGAAATGTGCAAACAAGCCTGTATATTTTTACTGAGCTCTCAATTAGTTTAATTTAGAATTGAAATATGCTTTCTAACTGAGATGTCATAAAGCTGAAGGGGAGCATGTGAGGGCTGTGCAAGTGATTATATCTCATTGTGGTCTTTGACGGCATTGTCCAGAAGCATCTTCAGAGAAGACATCTGAGAAAGTGGAAGTACTTAATTGTGATAGAATTAAAGTGAAATATCTTTGTGTTATTTGCATTTCAACTTGTCATTTATAGTGATTAGCTTCAGTAACTTTATGTACTCTAGCTAACCACTGCTTACAAGTCTAAGAAAATTAGCTTTTACATATTAATAATCTATGATAATGCTTTAAGGGCATGAATTAATGAATTTGGGGCCCAGTATGCTCTATCCACCATCTGATTGAGCCTTTTCAAATCCGAATATGAGGAGCTCATCATTTTCACATCAAATAATCAGAGAAAGAGGGAAGATGCTTAACTAGTATGTCCTGACTTTGTAATGTTTTCCAATAGACTGTTGGCATTTTAAGAGACATTATTTTAAAAATCCAGACACATGACAAGATTTCTTTTCGAATAAAGATAAATGGCAGGATTCTAAAAAATAATAGGTAGAAATTAGGTAAATACAGGGTGACAACAATACCAGGACAGTCGAGGACCAGGCTGCTGTGTGGTGGGAGGCGGGGGAGCATTTCACACACAGCTTATGCTCCGCTGTGCTGGAGGGACCCCTCGCCTCACCATATTCCAGCTAACTCAGAATTAAGGGTGTAGAAATGATCATAGAACATCACCCTGATAAAAGCATAAAATATAGATGTTTTTGTCAATGGTGAGAGAATTGTCTTATTATCCAAATGTTAAATTGTTAAAAAAATTAATACATAGTTAAGATTATAATTGTTTTCCTTATAACAAATCATGAAATGTCTGTGTCATAACAGCTGGCAGTTTTCAGAACTAAGCTTTAGTTAAAAACAGATGGTGAGCGGATGCACAGCCAAAAGGGGAGGGAGGATGCACCTGGAGACCGCGGAGTTGGGGGGGCAAGGAACACTTAACTTCCAGAGTCAACTCAGCAACAGGAAAGTAGATTTTTGTGGCTTTCAGCCAGTTATTCCACACTCTCCTGGGCTCTCCTCCGTCCTTAGTGCCTTTACCAGAAACCATGATTTCGTTCATTCAACAAACATTCACAGAGCACTTTCCATATGCCTATTCCAGAGCCTGAGGTTGCATCAGTGGAAAGGCAATCAGATTCCCTCTTCTTGCGGAGCTCATGTTGTCCTGGAGAAAAGATAAATAAGTCATCAAAAGTAAGGTAATTTCAAATAGTGGTAAGGGCTAAGCACAAAATAAAACAAGGTCACGTGGAAGAGAGTGACTGGAGATGTGGGAACTTTGTTTCCTAGAGGAGTCAGGGAGGGGTTCTTGGAGGAGTTGACATTTTCACTGAGACAGGAACCCTGAGAGGTGCAGCCAAGGGACAGTCAGGCCAGAGGGAGCCGTTAGCGCCAAGGCCCTAAAGTGGATGAGAAGGTGTATTTAAGCAACGCAAAAAGGGAGAGTCTGGCTTAGTCTACTGGGCAAGGGGGAAATGGTCGATGAGTTTAGTGAAGACAAAAATCTTTAGAGCAGTTGGGCCACGTGGGTATTAGTTAAATCAGATGAAAAGCCACTGGGGCTGTAAGTAGGGATGAGGTGCCATCTACCACACTCTCTGCTGAGTGGGGAGTGGTTAGAAAGGAAGGTAACTGGGGACAGGAGGTACAGTTTGGAGACTTTACCAGTAGACTGGGCAGGACAATGACAGCGTAATGGGAACACAGAGGAGTGAGTAGATTTTGAAATATTTTAGGTATTTTGGAGGTAAAACCATTGAGATTTGCTCATGATTTCAATGTGGGAATAGCAGGAAGGTAAGAATCAAGAATATTTTCATAGATGGTCATGCTTTTTATTGGGATGGGGGAAAACAGACAAGATTCTGGCAGAAAAATGAAGGGTCCTGTTTTGGCCTGGCTGGGTCTCAGGTGCCAAAAAGACAACAAAAGGAAGATGTCATGTATTGATGTTTGAGTCTGAACTCAGAGTAAAGAACAAAACTGAAGATATTAATCAGGGAATTATTGGCACATGAATGATATTTGAAGTCCTAGAAATAGATGACATTATCTAAAGAAAGAGTGTAGAAAAAAGTGCTCTTTCCTTATTTAAAGATTGGTCATATATGGTGATGCAAGCCAGGAAACTGAGAACTAGCGTTTAGATAAGAGGAAATACAGGAAAGTGTGCTGTTGGGTAAGCCAAGAGAAGATTTTGTTTCAAAGAGGAAAGTTGTAAACTCCTCATTATTATTCCCTTTGGTTACTCTCCTCGTGCTATGCCTGAAGGAAATCATGAATTTCTAAATTGTTGCCACCTCTAATTCATATTTTCATATCTTGTCTTCTGTCAATATTCATTTAATCTTTCATTTTGTTTTGTCATTCATTCAGTAAGGTTTTACAGGGCACTTATCAGGGACCAGGTGCTGTGTTGTGTGTGTAACACTGGATATAGTTGTGGCTAAAATAGGAAGGGTTCCTTATCATCGTGCAGTTTATAAGATATTTTATGTGCTCTTGGCTTCCTCTCCTACCCTCTGCAATTACTTGTCACTTGTGCCACTTTTAGACAGCTTTATCAAATCTCACTGTTGCAACCTTGCCTCTCATATCAGTGCAAGTAGGAAACTATCAACCTACACACAGCTTAGCTTATCTTTTAATCTGTGAACTCAGTGGGATGAAGTACCCTCCACACACCTGCCCATCTCATTCAAGGCCAACTTTGTATGTGCCCCGGCCCTATACATTCTTTCTGGGGCCTTCCTTAATTAGTAGCCCTTTCTCTTCTGTATCCTATCTCTCTCTCTAATGGCTCCATTCCCTCAACCAGTAAACATGCTCAAATTTCTCCTATCCTCTCTCTGTCTCTCACTCAGATAGATAGATGATAGATGATAGATAGATAGATGGATAGATGGAGGATAGATCTATCTCACTTGAAACTCTGTAGTCACATTTCCTTGAAGACAAATTAATAAAGACCACATCTTATTGGTCTCTAATCCATTGTTGCTGGAGTCGTGAACCTAAAAATGTATTATTGGGAATTTAATATTACTCGTATTCTAGGATTATCTCTTAGAAGTTGGAATGTCCAGGGGCGTTTGGTGGCTCAGTTGGTTAAGCATCTGCCTTCGGTTCAGGTTATGATCCTGGGGTCCTAGGATGGAGCCCAAGTCGGGCTCCCTGCTCGGCAGGGAGTCTGCTTCTCCCTCTCCCTCTGCCCTTCGCCCAGCTCACAAGCTCTCTTTCTTTCTCTCTCTCAAATAAATAAATAAAATCTAAAAAAATTTTTAAAAAAGAAGTTGGTGTGTCCAATGACAGGATCTCTGTAGTACATGTTTGCACAGAGCATAGAGTTTTTATGTTTTAGTGACAGTTTCTTTTTCAAGTACCTAATAACCAAATGCCATATGGTGACTCTGTCCCCCCACCACTACGTTTATATTCGAGCAACTGGCATATATTTGTTTCCCTAACATTTCTAGATATTGTCTCTGATGTAGTTTAAAATGAACTTTAATCAGAAATAGAAGTATTGGCAACCTACTTGTTGGTTTCTACATTTTTAATCACTATTCAAACCAAACCTCCATAGACAAGTAGCGTTTCCTTCAATCCACCTGCACTATGGCCTATGGGCTGAGGTAAGGACTCTTCTGTGTTTCCTAATAACCCCTACCTATCACTTACTACATTCACCATCCTGAAGTATCAATTTGTATCTGTCTGGCCACTTAGAGTATGAACCTCTTCTCAGTGGAAAACACTATATTAATTGTTAGAAATGCCTAACACAATGACTGGAATAGATTAGGCAATATGTAAGCATTTATTGAATGAAACAATGAGTGGTAGTGTCAAATCTACCTTTTTTTTTTTTTTGGCAATACATTCTTTCTACTACAGATGGATTAAACACTGACACTTTCTACACTGCTTTATACAGTTTACCCAAACCAGGAAACAGTTCTATTTATGTTGAAAAGTGGATAGCTTAATCATGCAAAATCAAATTTCTACAAGGCTGGACTTTTTTTTTTTTTGTAAGCTCCACACCCAGCATGGGGCTTGGATTCATGACCCTGAGGTTCAGAGTCCCATGCTCCATGACTGACCTAGCCAGGTGCCCCCATAAGGCTGGATTGTTAACAGAAGTACCTGGAGTGGCATAGTAGTAATAGGAAGTGGTTGGGTTTGCAGTCCAGCAGATGTCTAAAGTTCCAAACCCAACAGAGAACTCCAGTAAGATGGGGGATTAAGGATGTTGGATTTGGGATGTAGTTGGTCATCAGCACACTTGATGAGAGTGGTTCTGGTGGCTAGGAAGTAGATGAGGCTAATGAAATGAGTTGGAAAACAGTGTAAGTAGAAAACCCCATCAACAGAAGTGCCTGGGAAAGTGTAGGAGGGTAAGAAGCGGTAGGTGTAGAAGGTTCTGTGTTTTATACAAGGAAGGACAGCTGGGCTCGTTTCCGGACGTCCTGTAGAGCGGAGGAGGATTGCAGAGGCACGGGGACGGGAAGGGCAGCAGATGAAACTCTGGCCTGTGCTCTTCCTACTCGTGCAGCGGTGGTCGTGCAATATTCAGCATATCACTTGGATTTATGTCCCACAACTTGAGAAGCACTGAGCTAAGACCATGTCATTTGATTTACATGCGATAGAGGGCTATAAATCATCAAAAATTATATGACAAATTGACTTGGCTTGGCATCTGGAATATGGCATCTGGAATGGAACAGGGTGACTACCTGATGAAAAGACAGATCTAATTAATTGACACTATAAGGTAAAAGATGAATGGATTATTACGATGTGTTTATATTGTGTTTATTTACATAACATGATCTAAGTGATCTCATTAGTGAAACAGAATATAGAACATGTGCCTAAAATTATGATTGGATTATTTCATTGGAAGTCTCATCCTGATTAGTGTTTGTATCCCAAAATATGTACCCATTTAATATCATCACATCTATTTAGTGACTAAGCATTACATTAAAATTCAGTTTGCTCCACTCTTATGTATGCATTTATGAACACATTGAAACTCAGCTTATTTTACTTTCATTAATTTGTGTATGCACTTAGTTTAAGAAGTTCCATTGTTTGAATAATTATCTGTATACTAAGCAACAATAGATGTCATAAGAAATAACCAAGTGAATTTTGATTTGAGTGTTTGCAAAGCCAGATTATAGTACTAAATATGGAAATAATTATATTTTAAAATTTGAATCTGTTGGATTAAATAAAATACTATCTAGGGTATCACTTCAAGATAATAATATTGAACACTTGACTGACGATCTATCCACATAGGAAACCCAATAACCCTCACCTGCCAAGCATATAATTTTAGATTAAATAGACCAAAAAAAAATTCAAATGAGTACTACTAAAGCTGGACATTTGCAAGTGGAAACTAAAATGTGAGTGACAAAATACAGCCAAAAGCAAAGTTATTAGTCTAAGACTTATTATAGTTTCCAAATAAGTTTATTAGAAGGAGAATGACAAATGGCTGTGAAAAAGAGCAGTTAGATAGATATTTATGATGATGCAAATGAACAAAAGCAGACAGAAGATGATTAAATATCAGAAAATACTGTTTGTTGAGGAACAAATGGAATAAAATAAGTTAAATGCTATAGCAAGCCCCAGAGTAGTGGAAAGTCATAATGATTACATTGAAAACAACACACTAGGAAGGAAAAAACAATCGAGGAACTTTGTACAGAGTATATTAGTTGTTTTTGGCCTTTTTTAGCAGTGTAATACTATTTACACATAAAATTTGACATTGGCAGTAGCTCAGTATTTGAAATAGATGAGATCAGAAGTGCTGTTGGGCTTTTTGGGGAAAAGGGGTGTCACCCTTTCCTGTCTCATCAAAGGTTCTCCTGCAAAGCTAATGAAGTCCTTTTAGGGAACTTGTGGGGTTTGTAGAAAAGGAGTTTGGAAACCAAAACTTGACAAAGGTATGGTTTTAAAATGCCATAACAACGAGTTATGTAAATGTTCATTATATGCATGAGTATTTTAAAGTAAATGACTTGTTTACATTTTCTTTTAAAGAGAGAGAGTGTGCATGCTCACACTGGGGGAGGGGTAAAGGGAGACGGAGAGAAAAACCCTGGCAGACTCCCTGCTGAGCCCGGAGCCCAATGAGGGCTCCATCCCACAACCCGAGCTTAAGCCAGAGTCGGACACCCAACCGACTGTGCCAGCCAGGTGCCTGCTGTTTGCTTAACGGTTTCTTGAACAACCATTAAAATCTGCGTGCACTTTGAGCACCAAACTGAAAGCCAGTATCTTAGAGTTCTGAAGTTCTTCAACTTCTTTTTTCAATAAAGTAAAATAAAAATTATTTGAACCAGATTAGTTACTGAGTAAAGATTGAGAGTGGGCCCTCAATTTGCATGAAAATCGAGAGAACAGGACAATATGAAAACTTTACAAAGGAGCCAAGGGACTCCTGGTTATACGCTAAATGTACAGCACTTATGTAAACACATCCAAAGCCTTAGTGGAACATTCACAAGGTTAACAGCTGATCCAGCAACTTGATTTATCAGAAAAGGTCTCTTAAGTTATAGAAATGAATTGAATTGAAACCCCAGATACCCAAATGTTACATCATGGTGTTTCTTTTTTCTTTTTTTTTTTTTTTAAAGATTTTATTTATTTATTTGTCAGAGAGAGAGAGCGCGCACAAGCAGGGGGAACAGCAGAGGGAGAGGGAGAAGCAGGCTCCCCACTGAGCAAGGAGCCCGATATGGGACTTGTTCCTAGGACCCTGGGATCATGACCTGAGCCGAAGGTTAACCGACTGAGCCACCCAGGCATCCCTAACATGGTGTTTTTATACCTTGCAAGAAAATTTCAGCCAGTCACACCGTCAGAACAAGCCTTCCAGGTTGGTCAGTTTACTCAGGTGATCAAATTGTAGTTCCTGGGCGAGCATAGAATTGGAATTGGATGTTCTTCCTTCATGGAACTTTTTAATAAAAGCTACTACTTACGGGGCGCCTGGGTGGCTCAGTTGGTTAAGCATCTGCCTTCGGCTCAGGTCATGATCTCAGGGTCCTGGGATGGAGCCAGCATCAGGCTCCCTGCTCAGGGGGGAGCCTGCTTCTCCCTCTACTCCCTGCTCATGCTCTCCCTCGCTATCTCTGTCTCTCTCTCAAATGAATAAAATCTTAAAAAAAAAAAAAAAAACCTACCACTTAACTAATTATCTCCTGTATAGGATCGTAGTTTTATATACATTATCTTATTCTATCCAATATTTACAATTGAAACAGTTAAGATTAAATAACTTAGCCAAGATTACCTGGCTAACAAGTAAAAGCACTAGGATTTGAACTGATTTGCTAAGTTTGCAGTCTTTTCCCTGTATTTTAAAGTCTACTCTATCCTAGTCTTGTCCATTTGAATATAGATGCTGGTCCCTTAGTTAGGTGTTACTTTTTCCAGAACTTATACAATATCTCTTAGAGCATATTGTCTACAAAAGACTAATAACATCCATCTTCTGTTAATTGGTACCTTCTGCTATAATTACGTTGCTCAGACTCTGTCCCCAATTTCAGAGGCATAATAAACAAGAACAGAAGAAACACTGCCAGGTTTTATTAATTTATCTTATTTAATTATGCCTCATAATTTCCTAAAACCCAGATATTGTAGAATATGGGTATAAATGTTATTAGGATAATTAATTTCTTTCCAAGAGCCTATTACTGCTTCAACAAAGCAAAATCTAATTTCTTTGTATCACAATGAACTACTCCTAAGATAAATACTTCTAGATTATCCAATATTCTAGGCTTCTTAATGAATTAGCAATTAAAAGTAGTAACCAAAATCAGAAAACATCAACATTTTAGAGAACTAAAGACTTCTTAAACTAGCTATATAAGCCAAGGAGAAATGGGACCTTTCACCGTATGTGGTAAACTATAAGAATTTGGCATTCAAACAGTCATGCTTTCCTTCATAAACAGAGAAAGTATTTTTTTTAATGGAAGTTTGTATCCTTTAAAAAGGTAAATTAGAAAAAGTCACCGCGGTTTGGGATAGGATTCAGTCATGCCAGAGGAGGGATCAAAATGGAGCGAGGCAAGAATCTTGAGAAGAGTTTTTTTCCTCTCTATGTATTTGCCTCATTGTCCTTGCAACAACTGGGAGCATAGACAAGAGACGGGGAGGCTGTGCACACGTTCACCGCAGGTCCTCTTACTGCCAGAGGACTGGGTTCGATTGGGTTTTGAGATTGCCTTGTCTTCACTTTATAGCCTACGTGGAAGCTGCTCGGCTCGTCACAATTCCACCAAGCATCGAGGGCACCCCAGTAGTGATTTTGCAGACAGCTTAACTTGTTTTCAAACATGGTTCAAGAGAACTCTTAAGGCTGTGAGGGGAAAAAAGAAAAGAAAAGAAATTAAACTGCCACTGCAAAAAAAAACAAAAGAAGCCACAGAGTAACAAAGTCAGGTAGATTGCTTATCTCCGTTTCATTTTAGTTCTTCTTTCGGGTTTTGTCTTGTTCGTCCGTCTGGATCATAGTCCTCTGTCTTCTCATTTTGCTCGACTTGTCAGATTCAGGGAGTCAGGCGAGCAGCTACCTTCCCCAAAGGTGAAGGAGTGACCCCAGGGACGGTCGTCCGGGCTGCAGACGGTGCGGGGGTCCCCGGTGGCATGGGGGCGCTGAAGTGGGCACAGGCTGGGGTGGCGCGCGGGCTCTCTGGCCTGAGGCTACCCGGGGAGGACCGCAGAAGCTCAAGCTGCTGGAGCGGAGCGTGCCCCCAGGCGCTCGGTGCAGGGCGAGCCCTGGCGGGGCAGGCGGAGCGGAGGCGTGCCCAGGCCGGCCCCCGAAGCCCGAGCGCTGGGCACCTGTTTCCCCCTGTCCCGCGGGCTGGGGGTGCGCCGCCGGGCCGACGTGGAGGGCGACCACAAAGGCTGCGGCTCGCCGGCCCCTGGGACTCGGGGTTGCTCCAGCAGCTTCCCCGCCGTTCAGTGGAGCTCGAAGGCTGGGTCGTTTGTATTCTGGTTGCTCTTTCAAACTGCGGGGTTTTTTTCCCTGTGCCCGAGGGCATCTGGGGCTAGAGCCAGGGCTCGCGGAGGCGGCAGGCCGGCCGTGGCGCGCGGGGCCCTGCTCCCGTCAGCACCATGCGCTCGCAAGGCGGAGGCCAGGGTAAACAGTGGCGCTCGCCAGCCCCCGGAGCTGGAGAGGCTCCAGCAGCTCCCCCGCCGCTTGGCAGGGCTCTGGGGCCGAGGCCTTTCTGTTCCGGCGGCTCCTTCACACCCGGCTCTCTTCCGCGCGCCGCAGGGCGGCCGGGTCTGCGGCGGGTGCCCCCGCTCGAGCCCACGGCGGGCTTCCCGGGGTCAGCGCCCCCTCTCTCCCCGCCCTCCCCGCCGTCCCTCCGGCCTCTGTGCGGGAGCTGCTCCCCGGGCCTCGGTCCCCCTTCGGGAGGAGCGGCTGCCCGGCTCGGTGTCGGCTCGGTGTCGACTCGGTGCCAGAGGTGAGAGCGGGCTCTTCCGGCGGCGCCATCTTGCACCGGAAGTTCAACTTGGCGCCTCAGGAAAGGAGGCCTGTGGGCCCTGGTTATCCCGGGGCCGGGCTCTGGGAGCTGATTACAGACTGAATGCTGCGCTTCACTTAGACGCTTTCCTTACATTACCTTCCTTGAGGTTCCAGAGATTCAGACTCTTTTTAGCTTCATAGACTTGATGTGGAAGTCCGCAGTTTTAGAGCGTGCTAAGAGTTTCTGTGTTTTTTTTCTTTTTTCAGTCTGTTCCCAGTATTCTAGAGGAGTTTTTGCCATTTTCGGACTCTATGATAAGAGGTCAGTACACACCTTGACCTCATTCTGCAGCGCCTTACACATCTCCCTCATCACGCCCAGTTTCCCCACTGAGGGGGAGAGCCAGTTCGTGCTGCAACTGAGGCCTTCCTTACGGGGAGCCCTGCTGAGCCTGCTGGATCACTACGAGTGGAACTGTTTCGTCTTCCTGTACGACACCGACAGGGGTAAGTCGCACTTTCATAGCTACCTGAGTGAAACTGTGATTTTTAACCTGAAACGGTCTTGTGTCACTTTCGTGATTTACGGAAATATTTTGAGCCCTAATGTGGCTAGAATCAGCAAATGGTCGATGCGTATTATTAGTAATTTTATCTTGACTCTGGGTGAAAATTTATAATTAAACAAGCTTCAAATGCACAAGGTTATTCATGAACAAACCACGCTCTGTTACTCAGCCGAAATCAAATAATTCTGTGAAAATGCCCATGATGACATTTCAGGTACAATCAGGAAATAAATCTTTTACCTCAAGTGCAGATGATTTAATGTCTCGGAAGGTCTTTACAAAGTAGAGGTTGATTTTTTATATCTGCATCTATATATCTCTAATTTTATTTAGAAAAAGAAAAAGTAGCAGGTTGAACCATAGCATTGAGTTTCAAACGTAGAAGTTTTTTTTTTTAATTAAATTCAATCAGCCAACATATACTACATCATTAGTTTCAGATGTCATGTTTGAAATGTAAAACTCTGAGTACTTGAAACATATCAATGCAGTACAGATTTGGTGGGAAAGCTTTTGCTTGCTGGCAACCTTTCACTTTATAAGGCTGTGAAGATTAATAAGTGATACTGTACAACGCATGCATCGGGAAGACAAGGTGAAGAACGTTAGATTATTAACAATCCATTCATTTGTGTACATGTTTGAGATACTTTGACTTTTCAGTGTGAGACATAATTAAGAAGTTCCCATATTCTTTTTCTTTAGTTCTCTTTTTAAAGTTTAGTGACGAGAATCGCAGCAACATATTATAGTCCAAAACAAACAGCAAGAAACTCCCTGTGGGGTTTTGTCTTTAATCTTTTTTTCCTTAAAGACTTTGACTACTGACCAGAAGTTGGGATAAAAGTTGAAACTGGCAACATTTTAAGAATATCCTTGAATAGAATTCTATCTGTAAAATGGGTAAGATAAGAAACAAGACAATAAACAAGCAAGATAAATCTTTTGAAGATATGATTATCTTCAGGAGTCCAAAGCATAATTTCCTATACTCAGAGATGGTATATGTCATGTAGGATGTCACACTAGTGGTGGTCCTAGTACATTGCTTATATTAGCATTCTTGGTAAATGTCCCTTTCTGTAACACATTCAGAAAATTTAATATCATCAGTGTATTTTTTGCATGATTGCAGCATGCAATAATTCTCATTTGGAAATATGGGAACCTACCCATATCTCATGATAACATTTTCCCATAGCTAATAATCCAAAGCATTCTGGAGAATATATTTTAGATTAGAGAAATTATCATTCTGCGCATTTCTAACTTTTGGAAAAATCCTTAAGCAAGAGGACACTGAAAATTAAATCATAATACAACTGAAAACAACAATGAGATAGCGCTACATATCTATTAGAATGGCCAAAATCCAGATCACTGACAGCACCCAATGCTGATGAGAATGTGGGGCAACAGGAACTCTCGTTCACTGTTGGCAGGAATGTAAAATGGTGCAGCCGCTCTGGAAGACAATTTGGCGGTTTCTTACAAAATTACACTCTCACCATGTGATCCAGCAATCACACTCCTTGGCATTTTACTCATGGGAGTTGAAAACTTATGTCCACACAAAAAACCTGCACACAGATGTTTAGAGCAGCTTTATTCATAATTGCCTAAACTGGAAAGCAACCAAAATGCCTTTCAGTAGGTGAATGGATAAACTGTGGTTCATCCAAACAGTGGAATATTGTTCAGAGCTAAAAGGAAATGAGCTACCAGGGCATAAAAAAACATGGAGGGACCTTAAATACATCTTCCTATTGAGTGAAAGAAGCAAATCTGAAAAGGCTACATGCTGTATGATTCCAACTATATGACACTCTGGAAAAGGCAAAACTATGGAGATAGTAAAAAGATTAGTATTTGCCAGAGGCTAAGGGGAAGGAGGGATGAATAGATGAAGCACAGAGGATTTTCAGGCAGTCAAACTATTCACTATGATACTATAATGGTAGACACGTCATTATACATTTGCTCAAATACATGGAATGTCCAAAACCAAGGGTGAAGCCTAGTGTAAAGCATGGACTATAGGTGATAATAATGTGCCAATGTAGGTTTATCAGTTGTAAAATATGAATGTCAAATGCAAAAAAATTACACTTCAATAAAGTTAATGTGTTAAAAAATTGAATCATAATGTCAAGAAATATATACTGGGATCTGGATGAGATGGTTCTTAATGACACAGCCCAATTCACCACTTTGGGCAGAAGATGCTTATTTTATGACACCTTGATCTCACAGAAACATGGGTGGGTTGCCTCTGTGCCTGAGTAAATCAGTCTCTGGCAAGGAGAAGGTTTTTAGGCATTCATGCCTTAGCCTCCCCACCAAACAGGGATTAAAAGTGGTGCTTTGCTTTGGTACTAGTTGGTACTTTCCAGGATCCTTACTCTTGCGTAGCACATCAGATGCTCCAACCCTGAGCTACCTCCCATCACCTCTTTCCAGGGATCTGTCTAGTATAAACATACATATTTCATTATTTAAAGCATCTTTTTCCTGGCTAAATTTCTGCCTCCAAAGGCTTAAACCCTTCATGGTACGCGCACTGTTTCTTCTAAAATGGCATGTTGTCATCTTTAACTTACTTATTGGCTTGCTGCACAAAGTCTGCTTTTTCCATATTGTCTCCCTGGAATTTAACTGTCCTGTTTTGTTGTGTTGTGTTTTAAAAGTTTTTTAAGATCTTATTTATTGGGGAGGGGCAGAGGGAGAAGGAGAGCGAAAATCTCAAGCAGACTCCCTGCTGAGCTCAGACCCTGCTGCGGGCCTTGATCTCATGACCCTGGGATCATGACCTGAGCCGAAATGAAGAGTCAGACATTTAACCAGCTGAGCCAGCCAAGTGCCTCATAACTGTACAGTGTTTAACCAGTTAATGCAAGTCCCTCTCTCAGATTTCCTAGTTCTCTCCTGTAGTTGCTGCAGGATGAACGGCTGGTCCTTTGTGTGGCCTTATATTATAGTAACCCAAAGCCATCTTCAAAAGAGACAACTTTATACCAAGTGGTAATTGCATAAATGAAAAAAACAACATATCAGGAAGATGGCTATTTATTTATTTTTTTTACTGAAGTGTATTTGATGTACAATGTTATATTAGTTTCAAGTGTACAACGTAGTGATTCAACGGTTCTGTGCATTACTCAGTACCCGCCACGATAAGCGTTGTCACCATATAGTGTTATTACAATGTTGACTTTATTCCCTAAGCTATACTTTTCGTCACTGTGACTGACTTATTTTAGATATGGAAGTGTGTGGCCTTTCCTGAATGTTGAGACGGTTTACCCTGCCATGGCATGACACTGCTTCCCAATGTTCTTGGTCTTAATTAAATTCTCACAAAAGACAGTAATAATTTTTTCTCCCTTTGAAACTGTTGGGCTTATTTGATAAGTTTAGGATCACAAGACCAATTTATTTCCTCTTAGATACTGGGCTTAAGATTATGTATCACTGTCACCAGCCGAGGCATGAACCTCAGTTGTGAACATGTTTACTTTCTGTCATAAATAGAGTTGGCTGAGAGTCATCCGTATTTTCACATCACGCAGAGAAAGCGCATGAATCAGCATTAAAGATAAGAATTTTTAATGTATAAAACCAACTGTACAGAAATAAGATGATTTAGTACATTTTGGTACTTTTCTCTGAACTTCTGTTATCATAAACTGTTTATTTAAACATTTTTCATGTTATAAGTAACTACCTTAATATGACCCTGAATTTCTCCACAAACCTGAGTGGAACATGGCTTTCTGATGCATCAGAAATCCTTATCTTGGAATATGTTGTTTCATTGATCCACTCAGTTACTTCTGAAATTTTAACCCCTGTAGTGATGTAATGATCTCATAAAATGCAAGAACTTCACTCTGTCGTAACTTAAAGTAGTGTTTTCATGTTGAATCACGGTCAGTTAAAGGAATGATGCTTTCTTTCCTCTGTAAGCCTGTATTCAAGTTCTGTTCTGCTCTTGAGGAACTGCATAAACCTACCCATATTTTTGTCCACATCTGTTAGGGAGACAGAAATACGGACAGAGAAGGAGGAAAGTTAAACTGCATAGTCCCTAAGGCCCATTAATCCGTCTATAAGGTTTCTTTATATTTCATATTCTAAATAGTCTATTCCTAACCTGGAAACGGGCAGAAAGAAAGATAGTAGGAGGCATCAGCGATTTCTTTACGAGGTGACTCCCTACTTCTTTTCGTTTGACTGCCTCTCCAAGAAGAAAACAGAAGTGTTCGTTTATTTATTCATTTAATTTATCCATTTGTCATTCAATAAAAGTTTATTGTTCAATTTGTCTGTATCGGGCACTTTGATAGGTATTAAGAATGCGATGATGAGCAGGACGGTACTGAAAGTAAGTTAGCTCCCTTGCCATGGCTTCATTCGGAAACAGTACACAAGATTCCACCTGACAGCGAGGAGCTTGCCTTTGATACGTAGCTTGTTGTTTTTACAATTTTAATTTGGAACAAAACTTCAGTAAGATTTTTGGGTTGATAAATTTAAGGCTATTGAGTGCTTGAAATGTGACTTACGCACCTGAGGATCTGAATTTTAAATTTAAATTTTAATTGGTTAATTTAAGTAGCCACATTTGCCTAATGGCTACCGTATGGGACAACACAGTGTATCTAAATAACAAGCTCATTTGGAATAACAGATTGCACTTTGAGTGAAATGTCTAAATCTTTTCTCAGCTCATGTAGGAAAAGAACTTAGAGAACACCCTGTACAGATTCTTTTTATAGTAATTTTCACATTGCATTGTGTACACACTTACATATCTTTTCTTCCCCCAGAAATAGGTCTTTCACCAGTAATTATTATATCTTATTACATTTATGCCTTTTGTATGTAGCGTGGTAACCTCTGATAAGCGTACTACAAACATGAAATGGACTAATGAATTAATCAACTGAAGTCCTTGAAAATTGGTATCAAATAATTTTAGTGCTCTGATAACTAATCATGTAATTTATATTTTATTAATAATACCATATTTTGTTTTGTTTTGTTTTCCATGATACCATATTTTAGTGTCTCAGAGGATTCATAGACTCCCTTGGTCAAAATGAAAAATTCTCCTAAAGGGATGGTCCTTGAATTAAATGCAGTTTTCTTACCATGAAAAAATGTGGAGAAGCCTGAAAAATAGCGTTCTTAATTTAAGTATAATTAAGCTAAATATTTATAGCACTTTAAAATAATCTATTTTTTTGGTAATATAAAACCTTGAAGATCTTTTCAGACCTACTTAAAGGGAAGTCATTTTCCTTGAGTGAAAAAGACGTTAATTTAAGTAATATAAGCAGTGGTTATTTTCCCATTTGAAATAGATCTTTTCAAAGGAAAATATTTTTTACTTGTGTCTATTGCCCAGGATTGTACAATTTATGATGTATTTTTGGCCATTCCCAACACCACTGGTCACAAGGTGAATTTATGATCAAGGGAGAGTTGAAGAGATATAAACCTAACATTTCTACAAATGTCATGGTCACTGTTGGTGTTTCCGAAGAGCTCGTGTGAAGGCCAGCAGTTCAGTCTCACAGCTGGAGTAAGCAGTGACTGGTGCTGACCGTGTTTTACTTCCTCCTGCTTCTCTTTAATGCTTAACGGTCAGCGTTTTATCACATCAGTGCTTTCCAGCCTAGCAATGTTATTTCACAGGTTGCTGAATATCTTGTATTCAATATCCAAATTAATATTATAACACTATGTAAATTGTCCCTAGGAGAGATACGTTTGGCAAGGCGTAGAGTAGAAAACTTTACTTTGGTTTGTTTTGGCTTATTTCCTTTGGCCTGTTTTTTTTTTAGCTTGTTTTTTTCTTCTTACAAAAATACATTCTACACATAGCATGACATGTTTTGAAAAACCTAGGCAACAGCACTGTGGGCTGGCATAATGTACGTGCGATGCTCCCCTGTACTGAAGCCAGAGCAAAGGGGGAAGGCGAATGGAAAGACAGCTTTTTGTGGGGAGGGCAGGGATCCTGCTGTTTCACTTCTACTTTTTCGGTTTTGCTACATACATGACTTTTCTTTATAAATGGCCTTAAATCCTTTTGCAAAAACCCAAGCTCTAAGTAACAGAAATAGGAACAAATGAAGAGGCAGTGATACCTGTCTTACTTCCCGGTAAATAAGCCTGTATGAAATGCTCTAGAGAACTCTCCTGTCTTCCCATTGGGTTCTCAATCCACATCTGTATTTCTTCTCACATCGTGGTTCCTTCGCTCATTGCCTCCTTCCCTTCCTGCGCTCAGAACCTAGTGTGGGTAGGCAGCACGATCCCAGGGACCTGGGAGCCTCAACCCTCTGCCAGTCATTACCAGTTATGGACTTCCGGTAAACTCACAGCCAGAAAAAACATAGGGCGATGACAGAGCAGATACCTCCAAGGAATGTGGCATAATCAGTTCACACCAAAATAACATTACTGGTTCTTCTGCCTCTTTGAAATTCCTTTCAGAGAGGTGTGAGTTGGGGAAGATTTTCAGGGTTGACTGGACACCTGTCAGCTGGGCTCAGCGCCACTCAGAAGAATGATCCGTGTGAAGTGGTGCTTACAAGCACCCATCTCCAGTCTCCAGTTCCTATACGTGCTAATGTTACACCAGCACACGTCTGCCGTTAATTGTGCCCCTTAAAATGTTTGTGGTCCATTTTTCTTATTAAAAACAAAATTAGAAACACAATAGCAAAACATAATTGATGTATGAATTCAGGAGATGTAAGAATCTTTCAGATTCTAACCTGGTATTATCCAAGAAGGGATAAAAAAATTTTGTCTTTAATTCTTGGTAAATTAAGCCCCGTTTTCCATTTATTTCCTAACTCTGGGGGGGAAACCTTTAAGTCTAAAACCCACACGAGGATGAAGAGGAATTCCCTTTCTTATAAACATCCCATGACAAACCTCAGGCAATTATCTGTGTTTATAGTGAACTCATTAGGATTTAGAGTATTTTTATAGCTCATCCCAATACTTTTGGTTATTGATTTTCATTACATTTATAGTCAGACTGACAATGCCAAATATTTACTTGTTGCCAGTTGCCAAGTGTGAGGATAACTGGTTTTACCCAGGAGGAGAACAACACTTAATTGTATCTTTCAAGCATGTATCACTGCTTTCCTGCTGGAACCGGGCCAGTGGGAGAGCAAAGAAAAAAAAAAAAACCTGTATAAAAATAACAGTGGGAAAAAAAAAATAACAGTGGAGCTTCCTGTGGAGATTCTGACTTGTAATTGAGGAAGAAAAAGTAGTCAGAAGCAGGCAAAGCAGCCCCTGTTCCCTTCACAGCATCTTTTAGTATCAACTTCAATGTTTATTTTCTGCCCTTATTAACCCAGATTCCACAGGCTGTTTCCACTCTGGGTTGGGAAGGGGAGCAGTGGACTAAAGGGCAAGTGGATGTGATGAAGAAGCACTAGTGGGTGTTCTCATAAAGAGGGTTGTGTGTCCAATCCCTTTTCCCTGGTGAGAGGAGACAGAGGGAGGCCCATGTCTGTTACCTCCCACTTTCCCTGGTTACAGAATGGAGGGGTTGAGGGCAAATGTTAGAAGTCATATCCCAAAGGTGGGCTACAAAATCCAACAAGGAGAATGAATCAGAGCCACACTGCCAGACAAGGGGATTATCAAAGAACAATGAAGTAAAGCTACAAGTTGGGTATTCAGAGAAGGGATCAGAGCAAGGAGCAGGAAAGTAAGCAGTGTGTGAATAGGTTGGAGAAAGTCTAGAGGTGGACAGGAGCCTACAGCCGCTTTTGTGGGGCCAGCAGCCTTCCAAGCATTCCTTTGAAAGGTTAAAGAGGCCTGAGTGGAAGGCAGGGAAAATAGACGTGCAGCCTTCCATGAGTATTTGTGTCGGGTGGGTTCAGTTGTCAGCTGGGGGGCACTAGACGCATTGTTGACTGTCTGGATGTTCTTCCTTTCCCATTTGCTTCCCATTGTTGGGGTTCCATCTGAACAGAAGAGCAGAGCAGAGCTGGGTAAGACCTTTGGAGGCCCTACTCACTGGAAAGGGGATTGTGCCCGCCCACTGAAATTCAAAAGTCAAACAAATTACAAACAATTATATAGGAGTCCATCACAGTTCTGTTTTTCCCCCGTGGCGACCATATTAAAGCTTTTATTAAAATATTAAATTTGTTTAGAAAATTTTGTCATGATAGAGGCTGGAGTGTAGACTCAATCTGTCAGTTGAGTTATTGAGTCATGCCTGAGGACTATGCAGAAAGGATATGTTCCTTGAGGATCCTTAGATTGATGAAATGTAGATACAATATTTGAGCAATTTTCTTACCCCCCAAAAAACAAATGGCAAGGATTTCTCACTGGCTCCATCTTTTCAGTGACCCACACCTTTCTAAAGCAGTAAGTCTGCACATGACTTGTAATTTTTTGACAACTTCTTTATTTAAAAAAAGTTGCTTATCTGAAGATCTGGCGGAAGATCTTTCTTTTTGAGCTCTGACTGAACACATTGCCTCAAGATAACATATATTGTCCCTACAGACTGTTCCTTCTCTTATAAAAATGGAACACGTGTATATAGTGACAATGCACAATCACAGTTGAATCCTTGTCATGCACAACTTCTGCCAGAGGTCGGGTTCGCTCAGGTGGCGCATTTTATAGTTTCTCACCACATTATAACACGCGGTCATCAGGGCTACGGAAAGCAGAAAGTTACTGTTCGACACGATGGAAAACAGTCCTTAGTTAGAGCTGTGGTAGCTGTACGAGTCTCTGCCTGTCCAGATAGAAGTAGTTCCAGCATTATTTCGGTCCTGTAACCCAGATGCTGTCCGTGGAGCATGATGGAGCACAATGTACAGTGGCCTGGATTCAGATCCCAGCTGTACCGCTGACCACCTGTTTGACCTTGCATAGGTTTCCTAAAATCGTTGGATGTCTGCCCTCTACCAGGTCACCATGCGTTGTTTATAAAGTGCACACACAGCTCCTGGCACGTGACAAACTGTGTATGTTACCGCTGCTGTATTACTCTTTATTACTGCTGTCAGCAGCACTGTTGGTGTCCTAATACCATACCAATTAATGCTTAAACTCCCATAAATACTTACTGTAATATTGTGAATCACAAATCAAAGATAGTTGGTTAATATTTTATATTATGAAACATACCTTTTTAATACAAGAACATGTCTGTGTATAAATGCTAAATTGATGGAGACACAAACAAGCATAAATTTGTGGTTACTTGTTCTTCATTTCTTTCATAGACTTCCCTTACTCTAACTTATTCTTAAAATGCTGGCGTTACCCCTAAATTCTGTCCTCAGCCATGTTGCCTCTGCAAACTTGAATCTGAAGCTGCCTCTGGCTCATCCCTGATTAGAATGATCTCGCGACTGGCATTATCGTTCATCTAACGTCCAGATTCCTTAAACGATCCTCCGCAACCCGTCTTGATTACTTCTCCCCTCTCATGAGGTAGTCCACTTCTGCTGAAACACCCAGCCCCAGTGGGAATGGCCTTTTCAAGATCCTGAGTGCACTGGATGCTTTTGGCTTGCCTCACGCTCTGCACAGGCCATCCCTCAGCCTCAAGCATTTCGTGTGCACCTCTGTTTCCTGGTGTGACATCTGCCCTTGAGTGACAAACCCCCTTCCATGTGCTCCCACTGCATTTTGTGTTACTTGTATCAAACACAGGATTCTGCTTTTCTAATTCTGTGCCTTTGTCACCAGACTCTTCAAGGTCTGAAATAGCAGGGACTTGTCTTGCTTATTGGAATTCCCTGAACAGGAACTGGACCTGCCATTTAGTCACACTCTGTAAAAATGAATGAATCTTAGGGTCTCATCTTCACTCTATTTAATATAGAGCTCAGTCCTCACCCTTGAACCAGACTCATTTTCACAGTAACCATTGGAAGTCCCACTGTATCTAAAATCTCAACGTTCTAAGAGTCACTCTGTCACCTGCCCCCTGAAGCTTGCTCCTTTCCATACATTTCTGTCTTAGGAGGTTTACTCTGCCCTGCCTGCTGGAGGAGGAACAACCTTCCTTAGGAGGTTTACTCTGCCCTGCCTGCTGGAGGAGGAACAACCTTCCTTAGGAGGTTTGCTCTGCCCTGCCTGCTGGAGGAGGAACAAGCTTCCTTAGGAGGTTTGCTCTGCCCTGCTGCTGGAGGAGGAACAAGCTTCCTTAGGAGGTTTACTCTGCCTGCTGCTGGAGGAGGAACAACCTTCCTTAGGAGGTTTACTCTGCCTGCTGCTGGAGGAGGAACAAGCTTCCTTACTCCTTTTTCTCCCCTTGCAGTCCTAGCCAGCCACTCATCAACTGTGCCAAATATGTGCCTCAGAGAAATACGCCGGAAACATCCCCTCCTCCATGTAAGTGTGTGGAAGACAGATTTGAGGAGCCTCTGCTCAGACCTTCTTCACTCTCCCGCATCGGCCAGCTTTCTTCCTTGGCTCCACTGGAAGCCTTTGGAACCCGTCTTCCATGTACTTGCCAGGGTGAATGATATGCAACATGGACTTCACATATGTTACTTCCGTGCCTTAGAATCTTCAAAAGGATCCAGAAATTGTACATTTTACTTACCAAATACTTATCAGGAAGACTTCTCTATGTATTTGGAAAGAGTAACTTCAGAAGGTACTTAAGTGATGTCATATTTCTAAGGAAAATGCCATGGAAACTGATTTCCATCTTGGATTGTGTATCAATAAGAAGAGTTGAGACTTTGAATAATAACAAAAACAAAATAACAGTAAATATACGTACATATGTATCAGTATGAATGTATGTGTGTATCAAGTACACATAATATGGAACTGTTATTATAACTGCTCTGGAAACTTCACTATGTTCCTGCAGTCAGACTTCTATGACTGTTGCTGCACCAGGCTTAACATCTGGCTTCACTTTGAGGTCCATGGTGGCTCCTGAAGCTCCAGTCATACCCACATTCCAGTCAACCGGAAGGGAAATAAAACCACACCACCTCCCTTTAACAAACATGTCATTTTACACATGTAATTACATGTGATCAGACATGCAGTTTTGTGACAAGGTTTTATGGGCTTTCTGGAATATGCTGCAGAATATTACTTTTTTTTCTGTTTTCTGGTTGAATCTATAGAATGGTAAAATTAGCTCTTCCTCAAAAGTTTGATAGAACATGACTTAAAATATTTGGGCATGAAGTCTGAAGAACTTTTTTAAACCATGCTTCAATTTCTTTCCTGATTCAGAAGGCTATTCAGATTTTTCATGTATCCTTGCATTACATTTGTTCAGATATACAACACGCATTGGTACGAAGAACTTAATGGGTTCTGGCAGGAAATGTATTCTCTGTGATACCGGCTTTTTGGAACTTCTTAGAACTTTCTTCATGTTCCAGTACATGTTCAATTTTAATATTTCATGTAGTCTTTGCAAAAGTATTTACTTTTTCTTTTCTGGGGGATGGGGGCACTGCAGCATTCTAAATAATCATTATATGTTGTCATTTGAATCTTCTGTGTCTTCACTGTATTTTTGATTGCTTGACCTAATTGAGAGATGTACGTGGAAATCTCCCACTTTGGTCATAGATTTATCAATTTCTTATTGTATTTCTATAGATTTGTGCTTTATATGTGAATACATTTTCATATAATATTCTTTAGACATTTTAGTGTTTTCCTCATAAAGTGAAAATTTTTATACTATATAATGAACCTTGCTCTCCTTAGTGATGCTTTCTGTCTTGAGTTCTAGTTTTTCAACATTAATAGAGCTTCCCAAGCTTTCTCTTGGCTCATATTTGTCAGGTGTATCTTTTGCCATCTTTTTATTTTCAACTTTCCTGCATCCTTGCATTTTAGGCGTATCTTTTTGGCAGCATAACTGTCATTATGCATGGGGTAATTTTCTTGTGTGTTGCATATTTAATTCTCCCCAAGCCCAAAATGTAAGTAGAATTATTATCCTGTTTTATTCCCGAGACAGCTAAGACTTAGAGAATTGAATTAATTTACCCAAAGTCACCTAACAGCCAGTAACAGAGCTAGGACTCAGCTACTTCTATTAGTGAACAAACTCTTGCCTTTAGCCGCAGTGTTAGAGTGCACGCCAGGAAAAGCTTACATTACATTCGTTGTGAGGGAAGGTAATCTCTACTAAGGGTCAGCAGACTTTTTGTAAAGAGCCAGAGAGAAGACATTTTAGGCTTTGCAGACCATATGGTTTCTGTCTCAACTCCTCAACTCTGATGTGGTAGTGAAAATAGCCATCAATAATACAGAAGTGAAGGAGCCTGCCTGTGTCCTAATGAAACTTTATTTATGGACACTGAAATTTGAATTTCACATCATTTTCATGTGTCACAAAATCCTATTTTTATTTTCTTCTCTCCTTCCAAACATTTAAAAATGTAAAAACCATTCATACCTTACAAGCTATACAAAGGCAGATGGTAGGCTAGATTTGGCCTGTGGGCTGTAGTTTGCAATATGTACACAGATTTATACATTTTCTTTTAAAGTGCAATTTTAACATTGTATTGTTGTTTAATAGGGTTAACCTGGGTTAAGTTAAAAGTGCATTAATGTGTTAGAAGCAGTTCTCCATTTATGTAGGTAAATGGAGTGTTACTACACATGTGTGAGCCTGCACCACTTCCCAAGATGGCCCTTACTCATGTTCCTTTGGGAAATATTATAATTTAAAGTTTGTAGGACACAAAGAAGACCTGCTTTGATAAATTTTTGTTTAAAATCAAAGTAATAATTTTTCTGACAATTATTTTCTACCTGATTTTGTCTCTCATTGGTTAATGGCTAGAATAACCTTCTCATCTATCACAACATTGGCCACATCTCCATCCCGTAGTGCACTAGTTTGTTTTGGAAATATGTGTGTGCCACAGGTATTTTTGTTTGTTTTGAGCAGTTTTTACATCCTAGCTCTACCTGTATGCTACCTGCTAACAGACTGTAGAATAGCAAACAAAATGGCATAAAGAGAAGTATTTGGGAGCACAGTGGACCAATTGTTGAAACACATTTAAGGATCATGTTCCATCATGTGGTATACAGGCATGGTGCTGTGCTACATGGAGCAGGGGTAGAAATACAAACTAAAGGGAGGGCATGGGTAATGAAAGTAATAGAAGATTCTAATACTCTTTGGGGGAGAAGAAAAAGAGTGTGAAGAAATAGGATTTTTTAAAAGAAATGAGAGGGAGAGAAGAGAGCACTCCAAGTACCACCAGCAGCACAAACCACGGCTTGGAGGTGGAGAGTGCGTGAAGTTTGCAGATGCTGTGAGGTCTGTTTGGACTCAAACCTTTGGCACAAGGGGAGGTGGAAATAGAGACTGGAAGTGTGGTTGTGATGACCATGTTTCAGTGAGTTCACTAGGGTTACGCGTTGGCCTCGCACCGCTGTGTATTTACTTAAAACTACCTTCCAAAACTCCCAAGACAGTTTGGAACATAACTAGAGGGATCAACCCATGGCAGACCGGATAAGATCTACTGAATGAATGGAATAACACCAGAAGATGTTAGTATCTAAACACAGTAGTTATCATCCTGTAAGAGATTACACTCTTACTGTTTTCCAGAGTTTAAGGGTTTTATTCTGTTTTGATAGGTGCCTGATTAAGATCATAACAAACAAGGGTTCTTCCTATGTTTACAGGAGAACAGCATAAACACCCATCTATATCACAGCCTGTAGCTTTAATTTGGAAAGTGGAGAGAATAATTTTGTGAGGGATACTGCTCTGTGGGCCTTTTACATTTTTGCTTGCCTCTTCTTTGCCCAGAAGGATTCCATGTCATAAGTATTTTAGGTGAGTACACATTACTCTCTCTTTCTCACTTCACTGGGTATCTGTTAGCTCTTTTCTTGTGAATTTTAGAAAAAGATATACATTTCTATCAATTCTAACTTAGGGAAGATTTGAACTATGACTCATTTAAAAATTTTGTCTACTTGTAAATTTTTTTTTTTTTAAGTAGGCTCCATGCCCTGAGTGGAGCCCAACACAGGGCTTGAACTCATGACCCTGAGATCAAGACCTGAGCTGAGATCAAGAGTCGGACACTTAACCGACTGAGCCACCCAGGTACCCTCACTTGTAACATATCTTAAAACGCCCCCAAACACAACCTTACGAGGCCAGTTCAGAAATAGATGATCAGAGTATGAAATTAAAACTAACGTTTTATCCCTGATATATTCTAAAGAGATTATTTTTCTGTAGTCTCATATTAAACTTGATGATTTACATTAATTGCTGTGTACACTTTTTACCTGAAACGTGTCAGTTGAAGCATTTCAAATACTTCATTTTGTGGATATTATATTACCTATGTTACATTATCTGTTTTCACTCAATTATTTAGGAAATAAATGGTATATAGAATCAGTGTCCACATGCCCATTAGGTCTAAAAAAAATTGGTTTAGATAGGAACTATAGATTGTATATTAAGGACTTAGCATATTTTAAACAGTCAAAATGGCTGTTCAACTACAATGATAAGTTTGAGAGTGAGTTGTGTTCTTCCATATGAAGTGTATGTTGCCTGCATGGTACTATAATTGGGGAAAGGCAGGTTGTTTTTAAAAGAACAGAGGAAAAAAGATTTAAAGGGAATTCTTAGTTTCTTAAGAAGCAGTCTTCTTTGTAGCATCTGGACTGCAAATTATTGTTTCTTGTCTAAAAAACAGAACAAGGTAGATTTATTCTTATTAGATCTAAGAGACTATTTTTTAAAGATTTGTTTATTTATATTTAGAGACAGAGCTTGAATGGGAGGGGCAAGTGGGAGAGAGAGAATCCCAAGCAGACTCCCTGCTGAGCACAGAGCCTGATGCGGGCCTCGATCTCACAACCCTGAGATCATGACCTGAGCCAAAACCAAGAATCAGATGTTCAACCAACACTGCTGCCCAGGCACCTCTAGATCCAAGAGACTATTAAAGACACGCAGCTGTCAGAATGAGGCCAATACTACCTATTGGGCCAGATGTTACTATAGCCAAAGAGTTCAGCCCCAAGAAGTGTGTGACCAATGGTGTCTTCAGCCCTGTCGCTGTACAGAGTCTAAGATATGCCCTTAGAGGGAGAAGACCATTAGAGCAGTACAGCCCTCAAAAGTGGATTCAGAGAGCATCCCACGTTGGAAAAGGCCATGATGCAGCTGAATTCAGTACAGATTAACATTAACATGGGGTGCAAAGTAGAACACATCATGGAATGGTCAAAACTTTTCTGATCCAACATCGAACAGTACTCCTATTCAGCACTGTGATTTTGTTCACAGATCTTTAAATTTAGAAGTGTAATTAAAAAAAAAGCAATAGTAGAATTGTATCAACAACAATAGCAAGTGTTAAGGTGCTGATAATTAATGTACAGGAGACGAATCAGAATGCGTTTATAAAGAAGCGCTGGGACCAGCATATTGCTAAAGAAATTACTGATGAGAACATGAGCTGCTTAGTGGAAATCATTGTGGAATGAATGGAGCTGAGGAGCATAGTCAGGACCCAGTCTGAAGTTATTGCCCTTGGGCACGCATGATCCCTAGAATTTACCAGTTATCCCAGATATCAGAGGTCCTAACCTTTAGTCAGTGAACTACAGCTGGTGGACCAAACTTGGCAGACAGCCTTTTACTGCAAGTATACACAGCCACACTCCCTCATTATGTGTCCTCTGTGGCTGCTTTCACCCTGTCATGGCAGAGTTGGATAGTTGCCACAGAGACCGGATGGCCTGCAAAGACTAAAATATTTACCACCTGACCCTTTGCAGATGCTTGCCAACCCCTGACTTAGAACCTTCGTTGAAAATTGATTACTTCGATAGAATTATCTTACATAAACTAGATATTTAAATTTGTTCTGTGTATGCTTTTATTGCTAAGTAAACCAAATTTGCAGAATACAAAAATATCTCTGAAAAATTATTCAGAAAAGTAACTCAGTAAATATTCGTCAAGTTGATTTCAGGATCTATGCAAGAATGTGAATATGAGTACCATGGAAATAGTATTTATAAATTCATAATATCATGGACATAGATGCTTTCTCCTGGTATATTACATTCCTGAACTAACAAAGTCTTAGTTTTCATATATTTCACAATAATGATGAAATATTCCTTTCAGTTACTGGATAAATAGAACCAAAGCCTTTGTTTTTAAAGAATGATATTTCTGTCTCTTGAGGATACCCTAGAATCATAGGTCTGATCAAAACCCCTGACATAAAGTATCAAACGAGGGATTATGCTAAATGCCAATTGTTCATTTGCCTTTATGCATAAAATATATCTATGGAAAAGCAAAACAATTTCCCAAGCATTTAGAAGTTTTAACTTTATATATATGCATATATTAACATTAACACAGGGTCTACTGCTTATATATATGTATATATAGGCATATATATAAACAATAAAAAAAATATATATATGTAGTAATTGAAGTAAAACTACATAAAATGAATTTTCATTTACCTCACATCATAGTTTTTTGTTTGTTTTAATGCCACCTTATAATTTGTGTTAACTAGGTAATAGATAAAGACTTTGGAAATTAATCTTGGAACCATTGCAATGCAGTAACAGCACTTTTAACTTGAATTTAGACTTATTTCCAAAATCCTAATTAGGTCTGTGTATATGGCTTAATTGTGTTTGATAACTTGCATACTTACTCAAATAAAGTAGATCAAAGGCAGAGTCACTGTCATCTCTAAGCTGGATTGTTATCATCGCCTCTTTTTTAATATTAAATGTATAATATGTAAATATTAAACAATACAGTACTGCACAAGCAATGGACCAAATAAAAAATAAAATGACAAATCAAGTAAGTCTCAAAGTAAAAGAAAACAATATTCCACAACCTATGGGATGCAGCAAAAGCAGATGTTAGAGTGAAATTTATGCTCTGAAGCTCATGTTAAGAAAAAAAGTGCAAATGAACAACTTAACATTTCACCACAAGGAGCTAGAAAAAGAAGAAACTTAGCTGAAATTTAGTGAAGGAAAAAAATAATAAAGAAAAGTCAGATAAATAGAGACCAAAATAAACAATAACATAACATTGAAAGTAATGACCGGTTTTTCTAAAAAAAAACAAACAAAATTGGCAGTGCTCTAACTGCATTAACTAAGAATAAACAGAGAGAAGCCAAAAAAGCAAAATGAGAAATGGAAAAGAGTACAACAGATAACCACAGAAATACAAAGTGTGATAACAGATTACTATAAACAATTATATACTAACAAATCAGATAACTTAGAAAAAAAAAGATAGTTCATAAAACTGCACAAGTTACCATGCTTGAATTGTGAATCCAAGAAATAGGAAATCTTAGACAAATAACAAGAATGAAAGATGAATTAGGAATCAGATCTCTCCTAGCACAGAAAATCCCAAGACCACATGGTTTCATTGGTGAATTCTACCAAACATATAAAAAAATAATGACAATCTTTATCAAAATCTTACAAATAATGGAATAGAGGGAACACATTCAAAATCATTCCATGAGGCCAGTATTATCCTGATACCAAAGGAGGACAAAAACAGTACAAGAACAAAAAAGTCTAGTTTGTCCATTTCCTTCCCCAGATTAGGGAAGTTTTCTGCTATTATTTCCTCACATAAACCTTCTGCCCCCTTTTCTCTTCTTCTGGGACTCCTCTCACGCCAATGTTATGATGTTTGATGGAGTCATTGAGTTCTCCAAGTGTATTCTCATGTTCCATAATTCTTTTTTTCTAATATTTTATTTATTTATTAGAGCACGATCCAGGGCGGGGGGAGGGGGGCAGGGGCAGAGGAAGAGGGAGAAGCAGACCCCTCACCAAGCAGGGAGCCCATTGCGGCACTCGATCCCAGGACCCTGAAATCATGACCCGAGCTTAAGATCATGCTTAATCCACTGAGCCACCCAGGCTCCCCACCATAATTCTTCTTTCTCTTTTGTTCGTTGTCATTATGTTCCATTAGTTTGTCTTCTGGATCAGTAATTCATTCCTCTGCTTCTTCTAGCCTGCTATTCTTTGCATCAAGCCTGTTTCCATGATCAGTTGGTGCATTCTTCATCTCTGACTAATTCTGTTTTATTCTTTTATCTCTGCGATAAGGGCCTCCCTGAAGTCTCCCATTCATTTCTCAAGCCCAGTGAGTATCCTTATGATCATTGCTTTAAATTCTCCATCAGACATGTTACTTATATCAGTTTGGCTTAGATCTTTGCCTGTGGCTTTGTCCTTTTCTTTCATTTGGGAGAAATTCCTCTGTCTTGGCATCTTGTCTGTGTCTCTTCCTTCTCTCTGTGTTAGAAAAGCCTGTTATGTGACCCGTTCTGACAGTATGAAGAAGAGGTCTGCAGTGCCCAGGGCCCGGTGCTTCAGGGAGTGTCTCAGATGTGTGCTGCATGCACTCTGCTGCTGTGGTTTGGCCGCTCTGTCCTTCGGGCCAGCGGTCTGCAGAGGCTCTCCTTGCCCGCTGTGGACAGTGTTTGGTCCTTGGCCTGAATGTGGTGAGTTTTTAATGAGGTGTGCACTGGTCTGCTTGTGAAATGAGACCTGACACCAACTCCACCAGAACTGAGGCCTTGCAGAAGTCCCTGGTTGGGAGACGTGGTGTGGGCAGGGGTTTCCGTTTATCTTCTGGGGAGGGGCCTGCTGATCTGGGACTGAGCAAGCCTGCGGGAGGAGGGCCTTCCCGGCAGAGCACAGGGGTATGGGACCTGGTGTAAGCAGGTTAGGCGGCCGGTGTGGGCGCTGCGCTGTTTACTGCAGGTGGCTCCGTGTTTATGCTGAGGGGCGGAGAGGGAAGTGGGGCCAACGGGCGCCTTTGTTCCCAGAGAGGTATCTCTATGAATGCTACCTCTCAGGGATGCACTCCAAGAAGAGCAAATAATCTCCCCGCTAGTGCCCCAGGCATTTCTCAGATTGCTGTTTCTACACCGTCTCCCCTCAGGTTGTTTGCCTGCTTCCTCTCCAGCAAGAGGGCAGTGCCCTCCATGTTCTATTCCAGCCAAACCCAGACATTTAAAACTCCAGGCTTTGAGCCCCAATGGTTGCAAGAACTCACAAAATTCAGCCCCTCTCATTTTCCAAGCCAATGGCTTGGGGGAAACATTCTCCTTGTGCATTCCTCTGTGTGCTCCTCTCTCTCCCCCTTCTTGGCAACCAGGGCTCCCTCCCCTCCACAGCACCCACAGTCCCATTCTGCCCTTAACCATGTCTCCTCACTTCCTACCTTCTTTGATGTGGCCTCTTCTCTCCATTTAGTTGTCGAGTTTATTCTGTCAGTCTTCTAGCCGATTTCTGGGGTATTTAGGTTGATTTGATAGTTACCTCATTGTGTTCATGGGACAAGAGGAGCCTAGGGTTCAGCTACTCTGGCGCCATCTTGTTATATTGTCTACCATAGCCTCTTAACTGATTTCTGTGCTCCCGTCCTTTCCCTAGTCTGTGTTTTTCAAATGCAATAACCAGAGTGAACCTTTTAAAACCAGCAGATCACATCCCTCTGCCCACAGCTATCTAATATCTCCCAAATCACAGAGTTTCACCTCAAAGTTCTCATGATGTCATGCCAGGCACATCCCTCAGGGCCTTTGTACATGCCCTTCTTTCTACCGGGAATACTCTTTTTGCAAATGTAAGAAGACCTCACCCCTCTTATCCTTTAGGTCTTCACTGAATGTCACCTTCTCAGTGAGACCCTCTCTGACCACTTCCATCCTCCATGCTAATATTCCCATTCTCCTTTTCTGCTTTAATTTTCCCTACAGCAAATACCACCGCCCTACATTCTGTACATTTTACTTAACATAGGCTCCATTACAATGGGGCATTTTGTTTATCTATTCACTGCTGTACTGCCAGGGTCTTCACATAGAAGATGGAGCATACATATGCATCAAATGAAATTTGATAAATGAATTTAAAATTTGGCAAGAATAATAAAACAATAAAAGACTGAAGCTTACATAATAATCTAATAGCTGTCATGGGAGAGGGTAGTCTGGAGTTCCTTAGGCCCAGGAATGATTGACCAGGAATACTTGGCACCTCGGATATGTATGGGATTCATGGAGTATCTGACATTCCCGTCACTTATTAAGTTGTTTATACTTGAACTAGGGCTTTTTAAAAATAATTCTACCACTTAACAAGTGTTGACTGTATAAATAAGAAGTGTTGTGGTATGCTCTTAAAATTGTAGAAGAAGGGGGGAAAAACTCTAACATATTTTGTTCTAATTTTACCAGGGTTAAGTGTAAGTCTAAGGTGTTTTTAATGACCTTTGTGCATTTTTCAGATAAGCATATGCCACAAAAAATGCAAATGGAAAAAGAAAACTATGAACAAGGAGAAAAGCTCATAGATTATAGATATTATGAAAAAGTTGCTTTCAGGTTGTACCTGAGGTTCTTCAAGAATTTATAATCTAATAATAATAGCAAGGATTTCTATAGTGCTTACCATGAACAGGCATGGTTCTAAAAGCTTTGTATATATAAACTCACTTTATCTTCACAGCATTTCTGAGGTATGTGATATTATTTCCATTTTATAGATGAGAAAATTGAGGTCTTACAGAGGTTTGATAGCTTGTCCAAGATTATACAGCAAGTGGTAGATCCAAGCTTCAAACCCAGGCAGTTTAATTTCAAAATCTGTGCTTGTCACTACTACATTATGCTGCCAATGAGGACCTCCACCTTTAATTTGAATCAGAGGTAGGCAAAGTATCTTGAGTACACAAGTGCTGGACACTTGCTGTATATCACTCTGTAGTACTGGGCAATCCCAACAGTTCCTGAAAGGCTCAAAAAAAAGAACCAGTCCCAGATCCAAATATCTCAGCTTTAGAAATTTATTTCAGCATGGACATCTGAGTCCTGCAGCTGCGGTGTTCGGTCTTTTGTGTGATCACAGGTGTTGGCTGTACTGCTCGAGCACATAATGGAGGACGACAAGGCAAGCATAGTGAGGACTGCCAGCCCCGGGAGGTAATGCCAAGTTTAATACTGAAAGTCAAACATATGCACGTGCCAGTTTTCTTATAAATGCATTTTTATTGGAGAAAAACAAAGTTGTCTTCTAAAGAACATCATCTGTGGATGGATAAAGGATATATTGGCATAACAAACAGTAGCATTAGGAAGCTTAAAAGATAAAATTGGATTTAAAAACGAGAGTGATGAAATCAGACAGTCATGTCGAGGAATGACCACTTGAATACCAAGTAAACAATAATCAAAATCCACGTAGTTCAGTTTTAGGGTCTCAGAGTGCTTAGGTTTCCATGTAAAATTTTTTTCATAAAAAAAGCAGAGAAATAAACTACACCCAGAACCTTAAAAAAAAAAATAAGAATACACCTGGCACTTTCTGTGAATAGATGCTTCAGTGACCATAATATGTGATGTTTTGGTGAAAGGGGCCTAGAGCCTTCCTTATGTGAGTTGAGTCATTCAAGTGAATTAAACAAGTGCTTGTGGATGATCAGCTACATGAACCATGCAAGATGAATATGTGCACAAACTATAGATTTTGATAGCAAAGAGAAAACAGAACACAGATCACTGTAATGGAAAGTGCACTCGGTAAGTAACATAAGAGAATCACCAAGACGATGTTGGCATTCAAGGCAAGAAGACCCTGTATTTGATTTGGGACCAAGATGGGCCCTAAGTAGAAGGTAGGATTTGAACTGGTGTCTAAAAAGTTAATATAGGCTTTCAACCAGAAGAGAAGGAGGGCATTCCAGGGAGAGGAAATTGAGTGATAAAGGGGAAGGCATGGATAGCTAAGTTTGAACATGATTAGCGAGTATAATTTTTCTGGAGTATAAGCTCAGTAACCTGAGAAGCTTAGAGTCTAGTAAGGGAGCTATGAGCCCAGGGACAGGAGCTAGCTCTTGTTCTGACTCATGTAGGAGGTGTTTGGTTAATGTTAGGTGAAGGGATATGAGAGGCAGGTGAATTGTTAGGTGGAACAAAATGTATAATGGTATGTGTGCAGACAACCCTTATATAGTGTGAACCATGCTCTAAGGGAAGCACATCAAAGACGGCAGAGGCAGGTCATTTGGTCCAGAGAGTCCAGAGAGGTTTCAGGATGGTTGACACTGGAGCTGAGTAGATGTTAAAGACTAGGAGGTTTCCAGATGAAGTAGGGAAGAAGCATGTTTCTTTTAAGGAACAGTGTGTACAAGAGTATGATCTGTCACGCAAATGGTAAGTAACTCGGTGTGGCTCCAGAAGAGGGTCAGCGGGAGATGACTGGCAGAGAGAAGGGTGCTTGGGATAGATGAGAACAGATAGTGCCTCCTGTAGACACCCTACCAGAGATCCTGGATCCTGTGTCCTAGGTGTAGGGGAGCCAGCACTTATTTTAAAGGAGAGTAGTAGCATGTGAAAAGTCTATGCTTCAGAAAGTAACACTAAAGCAAAATGGAGAATGACCTGGGGGTGGTGAGAAGCCGCAGGCAAGAAAAACCAACCAGGAAAATTACAGTGTGACATGAAAACAAGTGAAGATACTAAAACCTATATCCATAAATGCTAAAAAGATGTCAAGTACATGAATCACCAGAGCAGGCTGACTTTAGTCAAAGTTTATCGTGTGAGATTTGGAGCCAGATTTTATTCTAAAAGATTTTCACTCCTGTTTTAACTTAAAAGTAACAAAAACAAGATATAGATTACTAGTTACTTTATCTCATGGATTCCTACTATGTATTAGAATATGTAAAAAAGATTCTGGTGATAATATCAATATATACATTTTCTTTATGTTGTAATACATCATTTATGTTACTGTGTGGTGTATCTACATGATACATATTTATTGCATGGTTGATAAAGTGCTCTAGTTGCTCTAGCCTTGTAATGCATCTGGCATCTCGGTGCAGGGAGAGTTTCATCTGTGACGACATCATGCTTTACACATCCTAATGTCCCCCTCTTTAAAGACAGACTTCAGTTATAGGTGACTCTTCTGATTTGGCCATTCACAATTTTATGGAAAGAAAATAATTCTTTCTCAAGACCTTTAATGTATGAAATTTGTTTACCAGTATCACTTCCCATTTACTGATGATATATTTTTGTCAGATTTTATATATCTTTCCTCTTAATTTGCCTAGATAAATATATTTGTATAACTTATATAAGTTTAGGTACTTGATCAAATTTTCTCAGCTCCTTCCCCCATCTGCCCAAAATTCATCTTAAATATTTTAGTACATGGCTTAAAAATATTCTCCATTTTAAAATTAGTTTTTAAATAAATCCAGTTATCCCATTTTTTCCTATTTCCAGGATTCCAACTAGTCCTGGAGAAGGACATAAAATGGGGTTACTTCATTCCATTGCAAACTGACCTAGGCCCTCCCTGTGCTGAGCAGTTCTTCTCCTTATCCGTATTAAATCCCTATTACCATCCCTAAAACTCTTATTCCAAATGTATTTCTAATTTTCAGAAATACCAAGATGGACTTTTCTTCTCCCTGATTCTCTGGAGCTCAAGATGCTTTTATCGAGGCCAATTAACATGAGCTTTCTCAGTTTTCAGTCAACATTGAAATGATCTGGGTACTCGTTAATTTCCTCTGTGTTCTTTCTACCTTCAAGAAATCGTCTTTGCCTTTATTCAGGGCTAACCCTGTACATGAGCCAATGTTTTCCCTCATACCTGAAGATGTTTCTCTTCCATTATCTACACTCCTTCTTTGACCATTAATTTTTCTCTCTCTGTCTATACACATGACCAAAGTCTGCCCAACTATAAACAAAGACTCAGTACCCTTTATAATCTGAACTGTCCTGAGCCCCTGTGCAAAGTCTCTCTTCATCACGTTCTTTGGAACATAGTCCACAAAGTTCTCCCTATGTCTTCATTCCTCAACTGTTTGCAGTTTGGGATCTGCCTTCCCCTACCCTATGCTACAGAATTTAACCTTTGCAGAAGTTAAACTTCAGCTCTCCAAACCCAAAGATGTTCCTGTTAGTTCATACTCTTAAGTGCTTCCTTTTGTTTATCCTCTTAAATCCCTCTTTGGTACCTGACACTATCTTGCACTATTTTTTGAAACACTGTGTTCTCGTCATCATCTTCAGTGCCGTGTGTTGTCTGCCTTACGTTCCTCCTCCACATTCAGTCCTTGCTCCTCAGCTCTGCTCTCCCAGCGCTCTCTCTGGGGCCTGTGCTGGTTCTGCTGTGGTTCTAACTATAATCTTGATCCAGACGATTCCTGGGTCCCTGTCTCGACATGAGCTCATGCTAAAGCTTCCGTCCCTGCTGTCCAAAAGTTCCTCTAAGAAGGTATAAGTTAACATTTTTAAATAAAGCCAATATTGATTTAAATAGCTTGTATATGTTAGCTAATTCTTACGAAAGGGGCACTGATATATTTGGAGTAAAAGTTCATGACACATGCATTTGTTTCAGAAAAAAAGTGGGTATGACACATGGAATAACACACACATGTAAATTTGTGTAAAATATATATGGGTCTTTGTTGTTTTTTTTTATTAAACTTTCTTACAAGTTAAAATTATTTCCAAAATATATTGTAAAAAATATGTGGGATGTAACTAAAGTTGTACTGAGAGGAAATTTCCTAGCTATGAAGACATTTATCATAAAATAAGAGAAGTAAATACAAATAATCTTTCAACCTGAGAGAGAGAGAGAGAGAGGAAGACACATTAGAGGGTAAATTAAACATTCAGGAAAAATTAAATAATGCAGACAAGGTTAAAAGTGAATATACGTGAGTAACAAAGCTGCCCAGACTTCTCACCTAGCTACTCATTACTAAATAGGTCCCCATTAGCTCCTCCACCTCCCCTACTCTTCTTCTCATCCTTTTTTTTTCTTCTGTGATTAACTTTCTGCTTTAAATGTGCTTTTCTCCAAGTTTGCTGTTGAAATTGCACCTTCTTTAGAGTGCAAGGTGTTAAAAGATACCTAATGGAGAGACATGACCTAGTTTGGAAATCGAAGAAAGTCTCTTCTGAGGCAGTGATGAGGGAGCCATCATTTAAAGGATAAGTAAAGATTCTCAAGGCAAAAGTGCAGGAAAGGTAGAGGAGAAGCAGGGATAAAGGTTTAACAAGAAAAAAGAAAAATGAACATTCTTAAGAAAGTAAGTTAAGTCCAAAGTAGGTGGAACAGAGGGAGAAAGAAGAGATAAATCTAAAAGAAAAATAGCAATGGTCCAAAAAAAAGTAAGCTGTGTAGCCATTTAGGAAAGCAACAAAGAAATAGCAGGTATATATTAATTTCATATAAAGCAAGTAATTATACTAAAAAAATTAACCAATTCTATAATAATTGAATTCATAATTAAATTCAAACCACGATGTTTAAACCATAAAATACATTAAATGAATATATAATGAAACTATCAAAATAAAGAAAAAATTTTAAATATTACCTTTGGTTTTTACAGACAGTAAAAAAATATAGGGGGGATTTGAATAATATATTTAATGTGTTTAAGAAACAAAATTATTTACAAGAGAAAATATTTTCTTTTATGAATTTTTCATGGGACATTTATGAAAATAGGCTATATATTAAGTCCATATATGCAATGAAAGCTAATAGATTCAAAAAAATTAAAATTAAGGAAAGCCATATTTGCTATTATAGAGGATAAATAAATACATAGGAGAAGCAAAAAATACAAATCAAAATTTATATAAATTTATAAAATAAAAATATGGAAAAAGAACTTGTGGCAAAGAGGAAATAAGATATTCAACATCAGGCTATTAAAAATAATGAAGAGAGGGGCGCCTGGGTATCTCAGTTGGTTAAGCATCTGACTTTGGCTCAGGTTATGATCTCAGGGTCCTGGGAAGGAGCCTGGCATCTGCATCAGGCTCCACGCTCAGCAGGGAGTCTGCTTCTCCTTCTCCCTTTAGTTTCTCCCCTGCTGTGTGCTCTCTCTCTCTCAAATAAATAAAATAAAATCTTTTTAAAAAAATAAAAACGAAAAGAAAACAGAAACAATAAAACCTCAAAGATGAACCAGAGCTATACTGAGATGTATATTATAGCCTTTAATACTTTATTAAATAGTAAAAGATTAAAATAACGTGACCACATACACAACCTATTACATATACAATAAAAATGGTACTGAAGAGAAACTGGAAACATAACATACCAAAGATAAAAGCAGAAACTGAAGAAATAGAAAAGCATAAAACTGTTAATTTCAAGAACTGGTTTCTTCAAAAAGACAAATATGTTTTAACTCTTATCTGGAGATAGTATTAATGTTCGAGGGTAATGAAAAAATTTAATACGCGTTGGATGATAGAAGAGAAGTTGGCAGAAAGTAGATGCCTCCTTACCAGATCTGAAAATTTCTAAGACTCAGATATTCAGAATACACACATCCTGAGCCAAAATATATAGACATAGAAATAAGTGAGAATATTTGTCTGGTCAACAAATATATGGATAATTTTCAACTTCACATTAATCAATTAAATTGAAATACCACACACATCAAATTGGAAAAGATCTGCTGCTGATAAATATATCTAGCTTTAACGAGTGTTTAGGAAATAAGCTCTCCTAACTACTGTCCCTGGTAGTACTATCCGTGCCAATTTTCTTGAGAAAATTTGGCAGTAGAGATCAAAACCTATACTCAGAACTTCACTTGTAGGAATTTTCCTAAGGAAATAATCCAAAATTTGTATGAAGACTAATACTAATACTAAAAATGGAACAGAAATAAGATAAATGTTTATAATTATTTAATAAGAAAATTGGGTATTCTTTATTGAATCTTACAGTGCATGCCAAGTGAGCATTTTATGAATAGTATTTCACAGTTCTTTCATAAAATTATTATTTTTCCCATTTAAGGATGAAGAAACAGTTTAGAGAGGCCAAGAATGAATCAGTGATCCAAAAATTGTTTAATCTGACAATAAAATCTGCTCACTTAATCACAATGTTAAGATATTCATCATTGCTTATGACAGCAAGAGAAATATAAATATACATCACCAGGATTTCAGAAGTCATATTGAATCCATATACTATGTAGAAATGAATAACCATATTTTAGGAATATATCAAACTTGTCTCAAAATTAACAAGAAGAAAAATTAGTGGGAAAACCAGTATATTCTTTGTGAGATAGATGATAGATAATAGGTTGATCTATACATCAGATAGCCTACAGTTGAATTCTAGGTCTACCACTAACCTCATAGGGTTATGGAAATTCAATGAGATAATTTATGTAAACTGCTTAACAGAATGCCAGAACCATAGTAAAGTTCAAAAAACGTACACATCTCAGATGTCAGCTGTGCTGTCCCTGGTTTCTGAAGACTAGGTCAAGCTGCTTGTTTTGGAAAGTCTCAATGATTTTCAAACAGATCCCAGGACCTTAAGAATTTCCTGACTCCTGCGTCCAACATGCTATCCTTTCCCCAGTGGCAGAGGGCCAGATGGGAAACCTCTCTCACAAAACATTTGTGAGTGGACTTTAACGAAATACTTGGGGTTGTGGGAGAGGTCACACCAAGTACCACCACTTTAAAATAATAATTATCGCTAATCTCAAGTCATATTTTAGACATACCTATAGCACGATTTCCTACTACCACCACACTAGCAGGAGGTGGTCCTGGCCCTGCATCCACACGGTACCTTGTCGCATCCAGGGAGGACAGTGTGAGCCCTTCTTGGAAGCTTTATTTAGTGCCAGCCAGCAGCTAGTGTATAAGCACACACCCGCCACACACGGTACTAGACATGGAAACCAGGTACCAAGCATCATTAGTGGTACTTGTTTTTGGAATTGGGGTTATAGATGATTTTAATTTTTTCTTTATACTTTATTTTGTAATTGTTCTTCAGTGAACAGATAGTGATTATACAATTTGAAAAATAATGTTCTTTTTAAAGGTTTTATTTATTTGAGAGAGAGAGAATGTGCACAAGCAGGGAGAGTGGCAGACAGAGGGAGAAGCAGGCTCCCTGCTGAGCAGGGAGCCCGATGCAGGACTTGATCCCAGGACCCTGGGACCATGACCTGAGCCGAAGGCAGACGCTTAACCAACTGAGAGCCAGCCAGGTGCCCAGTAATGTTTTAAAATAAAGAGAGATGGTACATGATAAATTTAAGGAAATATTTTTTCAGAGTACATGTTTTGTTTTGTTTTTAATTGCCGCTTTGTTATATGCTACAGTTAGCTAGAACTTTTTATATACATGGAGTAATTTATGAAGTAATCTGATAATGGCAGGCAAATGACAGTATGAGAGTGTTTCGCTCCCCATGGAGATGAAACATTCTATTAAATTCATATGTCTTGCCTTTCATTCTCATATTTTATTTAAATAGAAGCTATACTCATCTGATTAAAATAAGTCCCCATTCATTTTAATACATAACCATTCAGGAATATCTTTAAAGTTATTTCAACGGTGCCCAAAATAACACATTATTCAAATAATATCTTTTAGATATTTTTAAGATATTCAAATAATACCTTTTAGATTTTTTTAAGATCCCAGATATCATCAGGATGAAGTCTACATTCACGGGAGTATGAGAGCAGAGCTGGGAAAGCTCACTTTCTAGAACGTGTTCCCCAAAGTACAGTAACAGCCACTTACAGCCTCGGTTCAGTCACAAGAGTAACGGACTGTACAGCAACAATCCCAAAAGCATGACTTGTTCTCACTGTTCACGTGAAAGTAATAGAAAGTGATAACAGCTGGTAGACAGGTGTTTCATAGGTCCGAGGTCAGGAATGCCAAAGGCCTCAGGAAGGGACAGGGACCCAGAACTGAAAACCCACCAGGCTAGGCAATGCGACCCACTTCTGCTTCATTCATATTTTCAGTCCCAGTTGCTGTGTTTCAAAGGTAGGTCAAAGACCGTCATTCCACAGATACCAATTCATGAGACTAAGCCAGACTGAACTGGGTTAGATCCTCTTAGTTTTTATTCCAAATTTATAGAAAAGAGAATTCATTTGACCCAGATTTGGGAAGGAATTCCCTTTGTCCAAATAGCTAAATTCAGTAGTATCCTCATGTGTAGTTTCCACTCATGCTTTTAATAGCCTTCTAGTTTTTGGTACCTGGCATCATTTCATTATAAATTCAGGGATTTTGTCTTATAGGTTTGATGTTCAGACAATGGGATCATTGTGTGCAATGTGCAGATTCCTAAAGATACTTTTTGCAAAGATGCGTGCACATCTTTGACAAATGCCCTTCTGGTTTTATTAAGCAAATGCAAATAAAATCTTTAAAACACTAAGCAAAAGGGGAGATATTTAAGACACCAATCAAGCATAGGAAAACATTATTAAAAACCCCATCAATGTTACTGAATGTAGAGTTCAGCTCATGCTCTATTTATAAGATCATGGTAAGCCATCTATTTATAAAAGAATAATATTCACATTTACATGCAGTAGCTCACATTTACAGATTTTGCATTTAAATCCAGTCGTAATTTGAAAGCTATGGAATGTCTCCTTTCAGTGTGGCTTCAACCAACTCAAGTGGTTTCTCAAAGCTGCATAAGCATTAGGAGAATGGCGCTGTCCAGCTGTAGCTGGTTCCTGGGTCTGCCCTCGCTGCCTGCTACAGTGGCCTCCTCCATGTGGTCTTCCCCCTTGCTGTAAAAGCCTCCTAGGTTTCGTTACTTAAAATTTCATTATTAGGAATATACACTTTACCACCTACCAAGAACAGAGGGGGGGGAAGAAGCCACGTTTGTAGAATACCTTTAGGATTGAGCTGTGACAGAGGCTTTATTGTTTGAAGAAGGGAAAACAACAGACTGGAATAACGAACATGAAATATTCCAGGAACGTAGAGTATCCGTTAATCTGAGAGATTATTAGACTAAAGTAATGATCTGATTTCTAGATCAGTTTCAAATTTGATCCTATATTCAAGTAACTGGTAACCACTTGAATCTTTATTTGTACTGATTTCACTATAGGAATTTTAAAGTTGGCCTTTGGCTCTCCTTAGTGTAAGATCGCAAGGACCCTGGCAGGGAGCTCTCCCCTGTGGGTCCCTAGTTCTGCCGATGCCTTTACTCTTCTCATCTGCGCATACTCCTGTGCTTTTTTCTTCCACATTTGGAGTCTGAATTTTGTTTTTATAAGAGATGAAGTTTCTGGATAAACAAATTGCATTCCTAATTTTATTTTGTTTTATAATTTTGGGGGTACATATCATTTTATATTGGTGATTATTTTGTTGCTCATGGAAAGTAAAAGTCGATAACTCTATATAGAATTAGTGTTAGTTCCTAGAGGAAAAAAACCAACTGTTTTCTTATTGGTGTTCTTTTCATTTACAGCTGTGTTTAATTCAACTCTCAGTTCTTTTAAAAATCACTTATAATCCCCACAGGAATCCGATAGGCAGTAACACACAGAGGAATTTCTTACCTTTGCAGTTCTAGTGAACTCAAGGATAAATTGTACCCAGATGGCCTAGAAAAAATGGTTAGAAAAAGAATCCACCCCCCCAAAAAAAGAAGGGCATTTATTTCTTATTGCAGATTTATTTAACAACTAACAAAAGGGTATTAGGCTCTTTAAGAAATTTTTGCTTAAAGATTCAGGGGAGACAGTACCCTTTTGTTAATTGGAAAATAAACAAATCTGAAGCAGAAGATGATGCCCGGGAAAACTCAGTGTGTTTTCAAAGCATAGATGAAAGCTTGTAAACTCTTCCCCTTGCTGAATTTAAGACCTGTTATGATCAGATCACACATGGTGCATTTGGCCTGGGTCTGACTTCTCTTATCAGTTCCCGTATCAATTACCTTTAGCCTACAAAGTTCAGACTTCTTTCCCACAGAGAAATTTATCTGGCCTATGCCTGGTTCCCTCTGGGAAATTGTAGATATTTACTTAATAATCTCATAAATGTATCAGTGCTGCCTTTTTAATGAATGATGCAGAGTAAATATACAGCCTGCCAAAATATGTATTTTGATGTTAACAGTATCTTAGAAATAAAATCCATAACCCAAAGAAATTATTAAGTTTATGAGACTTTTTAAAATGAGTGCTTTCATTTCAATAATAATAATAGAAAATTAGTAAAGGCTTATTGAATATCCCCTCATAACCAAGTGGTACATGACTTCAGTGTTTCTCTCAACATGTGGATTCTCCATTACACAATCATAAATCAAAGTTAGAGGGTTCAGTGTTTAAGGTGGCATTTCCCACATCGAGATTTATAGGTTCCTGGAGATCTGAAGGTACTCTTTCAGGTCTGTGGTTTCTCAAGTTTGAGAAAGAATTGCGACCTTAACTTGAGGACTGAATTGACTGGAGAGGGGCAGGGTTGGATTAGGCACGCTTGTGGGTAGATCTTGTGTCCTCAGATCATACCGAGGAACGCCCCTTCTCTACACAAGACCAGCGTAATTGCACAGATGGGCAGGGCAGTGCTGGTGTGCTATGGAAAGGTTAAGGACTTTGGGTTCGAAAAGCCCTGACTCAGGTTCAGGTTCCGGATTCAGCACTTCCTGGCTGCTTAAACCTCACATAGGACTGAGGATTGAATGGAATAATAAACACAAAGTTATATCAGTACTCAATACCCGGCCCATAGTGGCTGCTTAATAAAGGTTATGCACACTTTACTCATAAATTAGCTTAAAAGTAGGAGCTTCTGATACTAAATTCTATGCTTCTACCTTTATAATGCTGCCCTGGGAAACATAATTCAAGGATTGTCTTTTACAATGTCTCTCTCTTTTTTCCCAAATATTTAACTCTCAATGAAGAAAAGACAATATATGACTAATACTGACTTCACCATTGCAGCGGGCTAAAAGGCATTTTGATTTCATCCAACATGAACAATTTAATATAAGCAGTTCTCAAACTCTTGGGAAAGTTTAAATCCAAAATGAAGGGAACACGAAGTCACACAATCTTCTCGTTTCCAGAGTCACTTTCAGTCTTAGCTCCACACAGCTGTTACACTGGGAATTATCCAATTGCACACAGATAGATCTCTTTCCATTCATTCGGATAATTCTGAATTCCTTTCAGAGGAAGCATAATACCAGAACAGAAGGATAAAGACTCAATAACGGTCATCCTAAGGAAGGATTCAACCAACTCCAACAGCTGCTCATCAGAAACGCTGCAAAGCTTCCTTTATCATCCATATGTTTCTTGCTGACAGTTCAAATTTCAAGTTATATTGGATACTTTTTGTTCAGCCATAGTATTAAAATATTTTCTCAGTTATGCTATCCAAAATATTCCAGGCCTTGAAAGAAGAGAGAAAAACCACTTCTGGGTGTGTGTACAAAAGAGTAACAGTCGTACCAGTCTATATATAATTGATACAATAAGATACAAGGTCAAGAGAAAATTAATTTGAGAAAATGCACCAGCAGCTAGCTTCACATTACTGAACTATGGTGAAACTGCATTGAAACGGATTATTTATTTAAATGGTTTAGATGTAGCAACATTTTTTTTAAAGATTTTATTTATTTATTTGAGAGAGAGAATGAGATAGAGAGAGAGCACGAGAAGGGGGGAGGGTCCGAGGGAGAAGCAGACTCCCTGCCGAGCAGGGAGCCCGATGCGGGACTCGATCCCGGGACTCCAGGATCATGACCTGAGCCGAAGGCAGTCGCTCAACCGACTGACCCACCCAGGCGCCCCAGCAACATTATGAGAGCATAGTTGACTTGAATACAAGTCTCCATGGGTCTACATACTGACTTTACCTCCAGTGTCTGTGTGACTGATCTGTACCTCAGCCTCACATGTCACATGGAGATGGCACTACCACCGCCTTCCCTATAGGGGTGTTTTGGAAGATCGAGTCCATCGATGGCAAGTGCTTAGAACAAGTGCCTAAGTCATCATAAACACTAAGTTATAGTTATTAGTATTAGTAATGTTATCACAGAAATTTATATTGGTTTAGCAAATCAATTGCTGTACAGTTTGGTGACCTTGTAATCAGGATTAATTTCGAAGACTGTCCTGTAGACATCACAACATTTCTGTAATTTATGTAACAGCCTAGAATAGGTATTAAAAATTCACTTTTGTTAATAAAATATTTAATTCAACATTCATTAATTCTTGAATATGAGCATTTCACTCTTTAAATGGCATGAGAGCAGGAGCCTGGCCCATTTTACTCATCTCTGTGAACCTGGTAATTAGCACAGTGCTAGGTATGTGTGGGCACTCAGTATGTGTTGAGTGAATGAGCCATTTAGTAAATAGTGGGGATTGGCTTAGATTTCTTGAAGTTTCTTATGCTTTTTTGTATAAATCATCTTTTCCATTGTACCACAATAAAGTACCAATTTTCCGTAAGTTAGGAAAGTTTAAATCTTAAAAGTATTTCTTACACTTTAAGGTCTAACCATGGTCATTTTGCTGGCATAAAAAAAGACCTATAAAAACAAAATATAACCTCTTTTGCAAGGAAAAAATAATTTTTAAAAACATATCGCTTACTGGAAGGACTATAGCTGTGATTCTCAAATAGAGATTCTGATTCAGTGGATATGGAGTGGGCCCCAGAAATCTGCAATCTCAGGCATCCTAGATGATCCTGGATACCATGCTTTGGGAGACTCTGAAGAATAATAATAAAACCTCTTACGTATGGAGCTCATGCTTAATGTGCTAGTTACTGTTTCAGTGCTTTATATCGGTAACTAATTGAATGCCTCTGTATACCCATGCGCCAGAATTCAGACTAGGCCGTCTGCTTCAGAAGCCTGTGTTCTTGTTGCATACTTACTATAAGGTATTGAGCCTCAGATAATCAATTACTCTCTCTGAACTTCAAGTTCTTCCTTTGAAAATTCAAAATTTGGGGCGCCTGGGTGGCTCAGGGTCCTGGGATCAAGTTCTGTCTCAGGCTCTGCATCTCCCTCTCCCTCTGCTCCTCCCCCTGCTCATGCTTTTGCTCATTCTCTCTCTCTCTCTCTCAAATAAATAAAATCTTTATTAAAAAAAAGGAAATTCAAAATTTATTCATTTGGGGTAAGGAACAAATAAAGTGAGTTTTACCAGTACATATTGAAAGTGTTTTGCATACATGTATAAAGTATGCATTTATTAATTACTGCAATTAGATGGGTCAATGATACCAGTTTGAAAGGCAATACATTTTGTTTTCAATATAAAATGGGGAATGAGAAAGACATTACAAAAAGGATGGAATGAAAAAATGATAAATAAATAGAACATTGATTAAGATTTATTTAACTTATTGCTATGAAGTACCAAAGGTATGTAAATTGTTTCTGGGGAAGTTGTGACTAATGATCACCACTGGACATTTCTGAAGCATGACCTCATCATGTGTGGATGTATCTTGCGCTTACAGTATTTTTTTCTAATTATAGTCCTTCGCATAGGAAACTTGGAATATAAATTGAATCATGCTCCTATCTTTTAAGGTTAAAAGGCAACAAAAAATTCCTTCTTTCACATTTAACATTTGATAGCTAACTTCTCTTGCCTGCTTTTTAATCCAGTACTAAAATCAAGTAGCTGAAGCAGAAGGAAATAGTGTAGAACTCTTGTCAGTGGTTTCAGTTGACTGGGATACAGGCATTCATGCCTAGAATGAAATATTTGCTATTGACCAGCAACTAATGACAATGTTTTATAAAATAACACTGCCCTTGTTATGACATTATTGAGTTGACTCTTTTATTACAGTAGATTATCTCAAGTTCTGATGGAAGTGAGGCAGGAAATTGTTTCTTTTTTGGTTCATTCATTATAACAAATTTCAGAATCTAACCATTTGAGCATAGTAGATTTTACTTCTCAATATATTACTAATTTGTGAAATATTTATCTTTATAAGGCTTCTCCCTCTGATTTTTTTAAGTGAAGGATAATATACCAAACAGAATGTTAGATGGAGTATAATAATTAATTAATTCATTCATTTAACCAAAAACTATCGTGTGCTGAGGCTATATTATGTAGTGTGCTAGATTCTGGGGATTAAACAATAAAGAAGATAGAGTACATACTCTAGTCTTTCTCTTCTAATTCAGGCGGGGGGAAAAAGTCTTGCCCGAGGGCAAGATCTTTTATTAAATGAGGTTCTTTTGCTTTTTTGTAAGGTAAGCGGAAAAGTAATGTTGCTATTACTCTGCAGGAGAAACTCTGTTAGAATCTTTAATCTACAAAACAGTGTTTTTAATTGAACCACTAGCAATTCCACTGTGAATCAGCCTGTAAACATGCTGTTATGGTGCATCTTGGACTTTGGGAAAAGAGAAATGGACTCTCTCACACACACAAGTCTTCAGTGAGGAGGTAAGCAGAAGGCTATCAGAGTCAAAGCTCACCCCCTTGAGGATAGACACATTGTTCTCTGACTCTCCCAGCTTCTCAGAAAATCCGCGGAAAAGCATTCTTTTTGTCAGTGCACATTGTTAACACTCCAGTGTTTTCCATTTCTGCCATTCTGGTGAAAAGTACAGACAGACTCTAACCTGGTAGGTAGCTCAAGCCAAAGACAACTAATTGAGTACTGACCTCAGTTTAATTCCAGAACTGTTAAATCTATTTTTCTGTGTATTAAGGAGTATAAAGGCATTCGACTCTGTAAGCTCATACTCAAAATCATTAGCAGATGATTATATAAAGCTTTGTAATGTAAATTTGAGCAGACATAGTAAGTGAGCAATGGTGATTATTTTTCCCCAATCAATTAAAAGTACATAAAGCCTCATTGTTTGTGTCGGCTGTGTTAGACCCTCTGAAGGTTGCAGAAAATACGAAACATTGTTCCTGCAGTCAGAGAGTTCAGAGAAATTTAAAACAAGGAAAACATTCTGTAAACAACATAAGCCAGCCTGTAAGAGGTGAAGAATTCTGTATATGAAGCTGTTGTACAAGTTCAGGAACAGGAAAGCTGGTAAAGACTAGGAGAGTCATGGCAAGCATCACTGATACCACATAAAGTTTGATATTTTCAAATGTTGCTTAGGTACTGTTGGAGAATAAAAAGATGATTGTGACAGTGTCCCTAGTTTTGGGGGTTTTGTTTGTTTCATTATCTGTTTTACTAGCATTAACACTGAAAATATAATGTCTTTACCATAATCTGCTTCTGTTTAATGAATAGGAATAGATTTATCCATTTCAAAGCAGAGATTCTCCCCCCACCCTGCATCAAAGAAAGAGAGGCACATGGAATTAGTCCATATTTGATCAGTAATGCTAATACTAAATACTGTTATTCACAGTAAAATACATAAAAAATGGAATGACTACATCCCCAAAATATTATTTTAGAAATTGCAATGTGCTATATTAAAATGGCATTAAAATCTTCTAAACCAGCTCATAAAACTCTTTTGATGGTTCTAAAATTAATGGAATTAAGGTGGTCTACATCACTGTTACCTTCAGTGAGGGGCTGCAAATATCCATACAATAAATGGTAGGAAAAGAAAGGCTTTCCTGCATTAGTCAGTATCTGTATGACTGGTTGGATTAAAAACTAGGAATCAGCTACCGGCATAAGGACACTCTGTTGAAGCCCTAGAAAATGTTTATGGTTTTGACAAAATATGTTCATATAAAGACTAGACAGTGACATGAAGATTATGCTAAGAAAATTGAATGATGAATGTTGGAATTCTCAAGCCAAAGGGAATTAAGCTTTAGGACTCAAATGTCTACAATCAAATGTGGGAGTTAGAAATTTCTAGCCACACAGAAGTAGATTTGAAAGCATTTAATGGGTTCTACCCTGAGTCTGAAGGCAAAGTCTAACCCAAAGGTAAATAAGCTTTTTTTTTTTTTTTTTTTAGCAAAGAACGTAAGCTTTGTAGCTTACCTAAAAGCCATGCAGGACCAATTAAGATGCTCATTCCTTGATGTGATGAAGTACAGATCTGCAGAAACAGTAACAGGCTTCTAGTCTGGTGAACTGAACCTATAAAAGGCCACCGAGGGTAGAATCTTCCAGCGGTGCAAGGTTTATGTGAGATCTCAGACTGCTGAGGAAAGCTTTCCATAACTACTCAAGCCCTCAGTGACTTTGCCTATTTTCTCTAAACACCTAGAACATGAAGGAATACAGCACCAGGTATAGCACATCTGGATGCCAAGTAAAAGGCCTATGTAAGCAAATGATCAGAGAATTCGGAGACAGGGTATGTGTGTCCTGCTGCTCCGCTTTCTCCTTGCAACATCATCCGCCTCAGAGCCGGACCTGGAGGGCCCTTCCCCGATGTGCCCTGTGACCCTAAGCAGTTCAACCTCTTTGGAGCTTGGTGTCTAGGCTGGAAAATCATTAGTGCCAGTCTTACCCTTGGCTCATTACAGCCCCAACAGTTCAGATGCTGTTACTGTATTTCTGTTGACATTACTTAAAAGGAAAATACAAAAGATAATATTCTGACCTGTTGAAGTGAAATGTAAGCTTACATAAGCAGATTCTCTGAATGAATGCCTTTAATTCCATTGATGCTCAGGGTGACTTTACTGACCAAAAGAAGCAGCACAAAAAAATTTGCTAAGTGAACTCATTGTGGCATTCTTAACGGTCCTAAATGTCAATTTGAAGAATAGGCCGCTTCTTCTGAAGCACTCCTATTTAAAACAGAGTGGACAGCAACATTGATGGATGATCGGGGCAGTCTGAGTCACACAAGGGGACTTTATGCTTCTGTGAGTGAGGAGGAAAATGCAGAATCCTTTTTCTGTCACCCTCACACAGCTATGAAATGCTGTCAGCTATTCAGAATGCAAAACTGTCTACCAGAGTCGGAGAGAAGATCATCCATTCTTTCCTTCCACCTGCATGGGTAAGAACCACAGGCTGGCTGGGAACTTCTCCAAATTTCTTCATTCTCTCTCCCCCTTTACATCCTTTTGCTGTACAAACCGTTTTCTCTAGCTAACCTGTCAGAGCGACATCTGTTACCTTGACAGAAGCCAGTGCACATTGGTGTGTGTCACACTTTGGTTTTTCAGTGCCAACATTCGGAGACAAATCTTTTTACTGAGCTTTGTCTGGAAACTCTCTTTAGCTCCGTCAATCACTAGGGACACGTGTGTTACCCACCCTCACCTGCAGACACTCGGAGCAGGTGATCTTTGAGCCTAGTGATCTTCTCCCATGCTGCAAAAAAATGACGTGCTGCCTCCACGGCTCCCTTGCCGGCTCTAAACTACCCTGTCAGGCACCGAGAATCAAGGAAAAAGTATGAAGCCTCCATAGTATAACCTCAGCGCCCCTGTGCACCATTCTTCCATTACTTTTCACCTTTCTGCCTCAAGCCAGGGAACTAAAAGGATTAGATGTAATGCTATAAATTGAAAAATGTGACAGTTCGTGGAGGCCTTAGTCCAGGTTTGCAAGATACCAGAGAATTAACATGTTACTACTGATACCTTAAACTTAAGGCTTTGATGTATCAAAAAAGTTTTGTGAGATTTAAAAAGAAAAAAGAAATGGTGACAAGAGCTAAGGCCTGAAAAGGCAAGTTAAAATTACGGTCATTGGTACGGAATCGTGTACTTCCATTTACTTCTTACACGGCTGGATCCTTTGCTTCTCTGCCCCCAAAGAACCCTGGCTGTTCACTGCAGAACCCTTTTCATGTGGACAACATTCTGTCCTCCTTCCCATCCCCTGGAGCCTGTGTCAGCAGATCCAGTGGCTCTGTGAGAGTTGTCCTTCAACCGGGTGGATGATGAGCTCCACTGTTCCAACCCTGAAAATGCTGAGGGAGCTTCCAGCCCAGATGGCCTTCTTGCTGATTTTGCCTGAGGATTGTTTTGTTTTGTTCTTCCCTTACATTGACTCATTTAATACAGGATATATCTGAGGCAGTTTGGTGTGAGGCAACAACAACAAAAAATAATGAGGTTGAATTATTAATTATTAATTAAACCAAAGACAGTTACCGAAGTAAAGGTATTTTCCTCAGCATTGAAGAGAAAAACCTGTGGTAAGTGTTTATGTATATCAATACTGACAGGTCCCGGCATACTGGTTTTTTTTGCTTGGTCTCAAAAAAGCAGTGATTGTGCATTTGACACACAGTGCCTTTCTATAGGAGACATTGGAATTATTTTCCTAATACACTTTTTAAAGGTTAAAAACATTATGATAGACTCAGTATACACATGTTTTTAAGGGCGGATGCCCTCACTTCGCTTCTGACTTCTTCGTGGTAGTTTTTCTTCACCAGTCTCCGAATGTACCAGGGAGTGCCAAGCCCTAAACCTGTCCAGTCTTCTCACCTACCCAGAACATGTGTCTGCACAGAATCTTGTTCCTAGTAATATTAGCCTGTCAAGGATCTTTTCAGGCGTTCAAAAGGAATGACCTGGCTCCATTTATAGAGAGTCTGTCATCATACAATGATACATCCAGTGTCTAAAGATGCTGTAGCAATATGAACTTTGCTATCAGTTGACCAGCCATTTGAAATTAATATTTATAGAGATTTAATTCCAGGATGAATTACACTTGGGCAATGTCATCAATGTTCTAAAACATTAAAGCTTAGTAAAAGGATTTATCCCCATGTGATCAATAAGAGATATAGAGAGAAGGCTGAAGAGATTCTCAGGGAATATATCAAGTAGGAAAGTTGGTTCACATGGAGCCAACCTAGTGTTGCCTGAAATAGAAATAGAAGCAGCACTGTCACGTTCCCTTAGGTAGCTGAGTGCTTGTAAAATAGGATTTGTAAATGCCATATGAAATGTCTAAAGACATTAGAAAAAATTTTAGGGATGCCAAAGAGTAAAACTATCCTTGCTTCTTCTCATCTGACGAACTTCTTAGAACTATTTTGTCTGTAGGAGGAAAGTGAACAGCAGGCTGTGGAATATGAATAAGTAGACATAACACACATCAAGAAATGAACTGGCATCAAAATCTAGAACCTAAATTATTTTTAAAATATTTTAAATACATTCAGATATAAAAAGTAATTTGCAAGGGGAATGGCCATCATCAAATATGCAATTTATTTTGCCCAAGTTTATTCAGAAGAGTTCCTACGAGAAGAAAAAAATTTGAGATTAACAGTGAAAACAAAATCCTCACACTTTATAAGCAAAATTTTGGGACGTTTATATCATTATGCTTTTAGAGATTTCTTGTCAAGAATAAATTAGGTCCTTTTCAATATGGAAAACTAACACAGCTCTTAAACATAACTTTAATACATAGTCCATCGCCCCACTATAATTTTACATTCATCATCTGTATTTTGATGGTGTAAGTATTTAAAATTAGGAATGCATACTTTTAGCATACCTGAAGGCATTTTCTTAGTTTTTCCAATAATTATCAGTAAGAGGGAGGACACTTAATGGCTATACAGACTATTTTCCTGGGACCTATAAGTTTAATTTTAGTTTTTAATTGAAATCCTAATCTAAACTGTTCAGTTCAACAAATATGATTTAATGGGTTAAGACACTGCCTTCAAGTGATTTATATCCTGGAGCAAGAGGTAGACATGAATCATATTTAACATCTTACCCAGGCGTGTGTTTTGGTCTATGCCAGTTTACCAACTGTAGTTTGTCCAACATACAAAGTAGGCAGTGTATCGTCCCTGTTGTTTACACAGGAGTTAAATTATTGAGACTTTCAACAATGGAGCCAAAGTTGTATCAGATTGTCAAAGATTCTCTTTATTCCCTTATTTAAGGAAAAGCATACATTATCCATGGAAAACCACGTTCTTGTGCCAGCAGGCTAATAAATCTCATAATCTCATTAAAGTCACTTCAGTTCAGGAAACACTGATAGAGAACTACCGTATGCTGGACAGTGTGCTCACTCCTGGAGATGTAAATAAAAAGGAGAGTGGGCTACTCCCACGGGGGCGCTGAGGTTAGACGACGCAGACGTGAGTGAGGCCCCGCCGGTCCTGCCAGTGCCTATCGGAGGCCCGTGCTGTTTCCCCCACTTTTAAAGATGAACAGCCCGTAGCAAGGCTGCCACACACACCCTGCCCTACCACTTCCTCAGGCGTAAAGACAGGAAGAGGAACAGTGCAGGCCAGTCATTATGTAGACACAATGCTGCGGATTCCGTCTCCTGCAAGGAGCTAGTGCCCTAGAATCCAACAGTACGGAGCTTGGAAAGTGCATATAACGTGCCTTCTGAAAGGGTTTTGAGAACTTGAAAATGCAGACACACTCTGCTACCTCTCTTGAAATTGACCTTTACACATTCTTAATAAAGCCAGAATGGATGCTCCCAGATTTGAAAGCCTCCTGTAAGGTTTCCCTTCCCACTGGGAATCTGGAAGCCGTGTTTCAGTGAGGAGAGCAGTGTGTCTGCTTTGCCGAAGGCTTTGTAGCTCCAGCAGAGACAGAAGGCCACACAGTTCAGGGGAAGGAAAATGAGGGTATGAATACACAGGCAGATAATTTCACTCCTGTCTGTCAGCTGTCCAAAATAGAGAGATACCCAAAGTGCTGTTTGAACACAAAAGGATTCCTATCCAGGGCGGTGAAGCTACGTGGGGAGAAGTGGGGAGAAATCTTCCCAGAATAAGTGATGTCGCAGTCTTGAAGTGTTAGTAGTTAACCCCGAGCAGCAGGAACACGAGGGGAGAATTTCATGAGCTAGGACACAGAGATAGAGGAATGATAATTGTGCGAATCAGGGAGCCCTAAATGTAGCAGGCAGTTACGAAAATGTGTATTTTAAAGGGTAATAGCAATCTCTCTCAGTTTTTTAAATGATCTGTTTATTGTCAGCCAATTAATTCAGAACTTCAGTACCTGCGTACAGGCTGTTAAAGCAGGCATTTGTAGGCGCTTACTGATCTTAGGAGAGGTCAGAGCAAAAGAGGAACGTTTAGTTTCACAAACAGTACGGGTGTTTATGATGTGCTGGGTAGTGCTTTCCTCTCCCATCAGAATGAAAACTCTGTGACACAGGGCTTTTGTCTTGTTCATATCTCTATCTTCACTAGCTAGAACAGAAAGTTTTATATATGCAGTTATGGTTCTAGGTACCATTATATGATGATAGAGTAAGAAACAGGGATTCAGTGATCCACAAAGCAGATCTGGTGCCTGTCCTTATGGACAGTAGCAAAGGGGTTTCAACCTAGGATGGTGGAGAGGTATTATAAACTTTAATGGAGGAAAAAAATGACATATTTATTTTCCCTAACCTGTAACTGAAATTTGGCATTAAGTTTAATTATAAATATAGGCTACAAACCATATAGGTATTAACAGTACCTGTGACTTTGTCGCCATTAAAAATCACAGATAATTTTCATATCCCATTTCAGTGTTTTAAATATCTGAAAATGTAGTTTTTGCTTGTCATGATTTTTTTAAAAAATATTTTACTTATTCGTGCTGAGCAGGGAGCCCAACATGGGGCTCAGTCGCAGGACCCTGAAATCATGATCTGAGCCAAAGACAGATGCTTAACTGACTGAGCCACCCAGGCGCCCCTAGCTTATCATGATTTTTAAGTTGTTTGCTCTTGACATACCACTAGGTTTTATTACTTACTGTATTAATCAAGAAGCAGATACATTATGGTATCAGTTTAGTTTTTAATACTTTGAAGTTATATTTCAATATAACTTTTATTTTGTTAACCTAAGTAATTTATGCATTTAAAAACAGTGTCTTAAGAACACAGCTACAGACCTCACCAGAATGCTGCATACATTCATGACGCCAAAATTGTTAATAAGAACTCCAGGTCTGGGGCAGCCATGATTATTCAGCGACATGGCCCATGCACTGATGGGGAAGCATAAGCTGCTATCACTGCACCCACGGAGGGTAGATGGAGCAGTCTTGTACGGGTGGCCAGAGAAGTCATGCCTCTGCTCCCCCTGGAAAGGTAGCAGGAGTGTCTGACATGTTCAGGGCACTGGAGGAGCTTTGTCAAGAAGTGGATGGAGTGTGTGAGGAAGTGGGTGTTCGGGGGTGTTTGAAGAGTGTACTTAACGGGGACCAAGTTAAATAAGACTCCAGAGAGTTTGCACTGTCTTCTAAGGATGATGGGAAGCTACTTGTGAGTTTAAAAAACTGAGCATAGGAAGATCACTCCGGAGACCGTTGATTCCAGGAGGGGCACACGTTCATCAGGGAGAGCAATCAGTGTAGTTACCATCATTCAGGAAGATAGCGGGAGACCTGCATTGTCCTTAGAAGAATACGGAAATAAAGAAAACCAACATCTCCTAGAACGCCAGTGCTTATTCTGTTTTCATACTCAGCTTGCCTATGATCATTATTAGTAGAAGCACAGGCTTTACTGCTATTGCCTAATGCAAACCATTTGCATATCTTTTAGTGACTTAAATAATTCAAAGTAAGTTAGAGGAACTTAGGTAGGAGCTTCAGCAAACAACAAATACCATTTTAGCTGAGAGTCCATGCAGGAAAGATGATCAGCCAACTGCCTGCTGTGGGACCCTTTTCTGATCATTATTCTAAGCTTCCAATTTGGACATAGTGATTTCTTGATAAGCTATATCATTTTAAAGGACATTTATATCAGCTGCTTCTATTTTAATTTTATCTTTAGCCAAATCCTCTTTTCTGTACTGTTTGTTCCTCAGGATGCAATTCAGTGTTTTCATTGGTTCCATCCAACTTATCCATTATCCTAAAATCAAATGGAGTACATTGTTTGGCAAGAATGTCTAAAATTTTGCTCTTTATAGCATGTGTTCACTTATTTGGGTACTTTCTGTTGATTAAATGTTAAAATGTTGTGTTCTTTCCAAACCCTTCAAAGCATGATGCAACTTTGATTTTTTTTATATAGAATAACTTTATATATGATTTTTATATATCATCTATAATGTTTTTTTATTATATATGTTGGAGACAGTGAGTGAGCTCTGGAAACTGTGAGCTGGCCTCTTAAAAGCATCTAGATTTCACAGTAACACACTCGCAAATATCAGTCCTAACTGTAGTCCTACATTTCCAAAACTTGGTAAACATTGTAATTACTCCCATTTCCCTGCAACCATTCTCTGTGTGAAGCAGTTTCCATCAGGGTTCTAATTCCTCCATCGTCCTGTGAGGTATAAGAGAAGACAACTAAGTAGTAGGTAGTTATTTAGAGTATCAACACATGGGAACCAAAGAAAATAACAAGAAAAAAATTATCTTTCTTACAAAATAAAGTGACTTTAAGTAAATCAACTAAAATCTATTTTCCTCTGAACATTTTTTAAAGGTGTTTATTTATTTAGAGAGCATGAGCAGGGGGAAAGGCAGAGAGAGAAGGAGAGAGACAATCTCAAGCGGACTCTGCACTGAGCCCAGAGCCCGATGCTGGGCTCGATCCCACGACCCTGAGATCATGACCTGAGCCAAAATCAAGCATCGGATCCTCAACCAACTTAAGCCACTCAGGTGCCCCTGAACATTTTTAAAGCTGTTATACCAAACTTAACACTGAGCAATAGATTAATACTTTCACAGATACTGTTGCTTTTGTCTTATAAAGAGCCGATAGAAGTTTTGTTTTGTTTTTTGTGTACAGCTGACACGCAGTGTTAGGTGTACAGCATCGTGATTCAGCGTCTCCCTACCGCGGGCCGTGCCCACCACAGGTGTGGCTGCCCTCTGTCTCCATGCCGTGCTATTGCAGTACCCTTGACTAATTCCCTCTGCTGTGCCTTGTACCCCGGTGACCTGCTCCTTCCACAGCGGGAAGCCGCTGTCTCCCACTTCTCTTCCTTCCACTGCCCTCCCTCCTGGTAACCATCAGTTTATTCTCTGTATTTATGGGTCTGATTCTGCTTTCCATTTGTTTATTCATTTGTTCTTTAGATTCCACATATAATTGAAACCATACGGTATTTGTCTTTCTCTGACTTACTCCACTTAGCATAATACCCTCTTGGTCCATCCTTGTTGTTGCAAATTGCTTCCGTATCTTGGCTTTTGTAAATAATGCTGCTGTACACATAGGGGTGCATGTATCTTTTTGAATCAGGGGTTTTGTTTCCTTTGGGTAAACACCTAGTAGTGGAACTGTTGGATCATATGGTATTTCCACTTTTAATTTTTTAAGGAACCTTCATACTGCTTTCCACAGTAGCTATAACGATTGATATTCCCGCCAACAGTTCACGGGGCTTCCTTTTTCTCCACATCCTTTTCAACACTTGATATTTCATGTCTTTTTGATTTTAGCCATTCTGACAGGTGCGAGGTGATATCTCATTGTAGTTTTGATTTGCATTTCCCTGATGGTGATAAAGAACATCTTTTCATGTGACTGTTGGCTGTCTGTATGTCTTCTTTAGAAAAATGTCTGTTTGGGTCCTCTGCCCACTTTTCAATCAGATTATTTGTTTTCCTGGTATTGACTTGTAGAAATTCTTTATATACTTTGGATATTAGCCCCTTATTGGATATACCGTTTGGGCATATCTTCTCCCATTCAGTAGGTTGCCTTCTGTTTCGTTAATGGTTTCCAGTTTTTATAATTTGCCTTTCTTTTCCATATAATGTAAACGTTGATATCTTATTTTGATAATGGGGAGAAAGAATCCTAAAGTAAATCAGAAACTATGCAGAAGGCATTGCATTAGAAGCATTGACATATAAGAAATACTAAAGAATGTGTGTTTAGATGAGAAACAGGACACAAAGCTCACTGTCAATGCAAGGTTACAGAATAAAGGCTTAATGAGTGGTGTGCACCTTTTAGAAGATAATTATGATATATGTGTACCTAAAAAAAAAAAATCAAAGTGTTTGTTTTCCTACAAATATGAATAATCACAAAACTTGATTATATAGTGAGCTTTTGGGTCTGTGATCACACGCTCTCAATTTACCTCTGCGTAGAGTCTCAGTTCTTCTGTTTTTAGAACATATTAAAATTTATTCCCCAATTTCACTTCTAATCCATTCTGATTAGTCAAGTTTCCAACATCCTTCCAACTTAACTCATGCTTTGTTCCCATAATCTGGCTACATATCACCCATCACTTAAATCAGCTTAATTATACCATGTTTCTTAAACTATAATGGATTCCTTTATATCTTGCTCATTTCCCCATCTTAGGACTAATACTCAGCACCACACCATTGACAATTATAGACCGAGTTCTGCTCTTTACTGCTGGCTTCATCTGCTGTCCAGACAGAATGTAAATTTCCATGTCACCATGCCTTCTAGTATACAACATAGAGCTCCGTGCATTTATTTCAGTGATTGCTGACTAAAATTTAAACAACAGAAATCACCTGAATTCTTGGAACAGGGTAATGCTAAGTTTGAATTCTTTCTCCTCTATTGATTTATTTAACCAGTATTTATAGAGAACCTGCTGTGTCCCAGGAACTATTTTAGATTTAGCAACAAAAGCAAAATAAATGCAACCACATACACACAAAACCACACACACAACAACATCACATTCTATACCCATGGAACTTGCATTCATGTAAAAGAGGCAGATGATAAAAAAGATCTGCCAGTGTTCAACGATTCATTAGTTGCGTGTAACACCCAGTGCTCATCACATCACATGCTCTCCTTAATGCCCATCACCCTGTTACCCCATCCCCCACCCTGCTCCCCTCTGTAACCCTCAGTTTGTTTCCCGGAGTCCAGAGTCTTTCATTGTTTGTCTCCCTCTCTGATTTCTTCCCATTCAGTTTTCCCTCCCTTCCCCTGTGGTCCTCCGTGCTATTCTTAAAGTTCCGCATATGAGTGAAACCATATGATAATTGTCTTTCTCTGCTTGACTTATTTCATTTAGCATAATCCCCTCCAGTTCCATCCATGTCAGTACAACTAACTGAAAATAATAAAAAAATTAAAAAATAAAAATAGAAAATGTATCCATGTCAGTGCAACTAACTGAAAATAATAAAAAAAAATTTCTTAAAAATAAAAAATAAAAAAAAATTTAAAAAGTACCAGTAGAAAATTACAGAGTACTCTTACCTGAAAATAAAACAAATGTTCCATAAAAGTCTTTAATTTTTTTTATTTTTCTCTCATTCAACATATTTAGTGATGATAAAAAAAATAATAGCCAGATAATAGCTTGGCAAAGAAAAAAATAATAGTAAATCAGGGAACCAGGTATATGAAGGAGGGTGGAGTCACCTGTGGAGGGGAACTTTGAGGAAGACTTGAAGGAAGTGAGGGAGTTTATCCTGTGAACATCTGTGGGGAAGTTTTCAGGTGGGAGAAACCTCAGTTGCAAATACCTGACTGAGAAAGCACCTTCCTTTGAGTTCTTAAGGAATTGTGACAAATCAAAGTGGCTGGAAAGCAAGAACAAGGAGAAGAATGGGAAGTCAGCTCAAAGAGATAATGAATACTTTATTACATGGGACTTTGCATGGATTTCATTTTGAATGAAAATAGAAATGACATAATCTGACTTACATTTTAACAGGATGTCTCTCATTACTGAAAATGGGACTGGACGGAAACATGAGGACATTTAGGAAACTATATCAATAATCCAGGCAAGAAATTCACAGACTGGCACTGGGGGTGGTCAGAAGTGGTCAAATTCAGAATATATTTTGAAGGTAGAGCCAGCAAGACTTGCTGTTGTGGGGTGTGAGGGGAAGGGCAGAGTCACCAGTGACATCAAGCTTCTAGGCTGTAGCAACCAGAAGATGGTATTGTCATGACTGAGATGAAGACAGACAGAAGAACAATTGTGGCGAGTGAAGGAGAGCTCAGATTCTGACATGTTAATTTTGAGGTGCTTATTATTAAATCACCAAGTGGAGATGATAAGTAGATAAAAGTAGACAGGTCTAGAATTCAGAGGAGAGGACCAGGATGAAGATAGAAATTTGGGAGTTAGTAGTATTAAGATGGTATTTAAATAATGTATGGTGATTGATATAACATAATAAAAATTTTTTTTAAAAAAAGATGGTATTTAAAGACATCTCTAGAGAATATCAGTGCCTAGACCACGAGGACAGAAATAAAAGAGAAACTAAAGTCATGAACTCTGCTCTGAGGCACTGTGATCTATAGAGATAGATGAGATGAAAAGAAACCAGCAAAGAGACTGAGACATGAGTGGCTAGAAAGGCAGAAAGAAAACTAGATGAGTGTGGTAGTTCTAGATGCCAAGCATCAAATGGTTGTAAAGAAAAGTGATCAATTGGGTAAAATTAGGTCTGAGAAATTCCCATTGGATTTAACAACATGGTGGTCATTGGTGACCTTCACAACAACAGTTTCACTGGAAGGAGTGAAAACCTAATTTGAGTGCAATCAAGAAAGAGAGAAATTGAAGACAGCAAAAATAAAGGACTCCTTCAAGGAGTTTTCCTATAAAGGGAAGAAAAGAAATGAGAAATGAGAGAAGAAATAGAAATTCTTCCTATAAAGGGAAGAAATAGAAATGAGAAATAGCTGGAGGGAAAGTGGGATTAAGATATGGGAGAAATGTCAGCATATCTGTTAGCTGATAAATGATCAGTTAAAGAGGGGGGGGAATGGTGATGCTGGAGACAAAGGAAAACATTTCTGTAGATGTCCTCGTATAGGCAAGGTCAGAAGGGATCGAAGGTATGCACAGAGGACTGGGTGTTACCTAGGAGCACAGATCATTCACCCATAGTAATAGAAAGGAAAGTAGAATATTTGCACACAGAGTCAGATGCATGGGTAGTATAACGGTACTTATATGGCTTGTGAAAGTTCTTTTCTAAAAGATTCAATTTTAGATAAAACTGAAGTTATAGTCATCTGCTGAAATTGAGAATATGGAAGAGTGGTGGTATGTCTGAGGAAAGAGAAGAAAAGATTTAAAAATCATCTAAGTATGAAAGAGAATGGGTTAGGGAGATAGAGTATGATTCTCAGACACTGTTAAAGGGAGATGAGCTGGTATGGCTGGGAGTTTTTATCTCGCCAAATACTGCTGTGTAGATGTAGGCTCAGAGTGATGAAGAATTAGATTTCATATGGGCTGGAATTTTGTTACATGAATATGATAAACTAGAGAGAGGTAAAGGAGTTGAGGGTGTATACAAGTGTGATAAAAAATGAAATATTGCCATTTGCAATGACATGGCTGGAGCTAGAGAGTATTATGCTAAGTGAAATAAGTCAGAGAAAGACAAATGCCATACGATTTCACTCACATGTGGAATTTAAGAAACAAAACAATGAGCAAAGGAAAAAGACAAACCAAGAAACAGACTCTGAACTCCAGGGAACACACTGATGGTGACCACAGGGGAGGTGGGCTGGGGGTGGGGCGGTGGGAGGAGACAGGTGCTGGGGATGAAGGAGGGCGCTTGTCGTGATGAGCACCAGGGTGATGGATGGAAGTGTTGAATCAGTATATTGTACACCTGAAATTAATATCACGCTGTGTTAACTAACTGGAATTAAAATTAAAAACTTAATTAAAAAACAAAAAAAGAAACTGTAGCTCAAAAAATTTGTTGGGGCGCCTGGGTGGCTCAGTTGGTTAAGCGACTGCCTTCGGCTCAGGTCATGATCCCGGAGTCCCGGGATCGAGTCCCACATCAGGCTCCCGGCTCAGCGGGGAGCCTGTTTCTCCCTCTGACCTTCTCCCCTCTGATGCTGTTTCTCTCTCTCTCTCTCTCTCTCTCTCTCTCAAATAAATAAATAAAATCTTTAAAAAAAAAAAATTTGTTGAACTGGCCAAGGTCATCCATCAAGTAAAAGGCAGAACTCAACTTAAACCCAGGTCTGACAGAACAACCTGTGTTACGACATCTGAATTTCTGGAATCTAAACTCTAGCTAGATATGATCTTTCCTAGCTCAGATCTCAGTTCCTTCTCTCTCCCCTTTCACTGGAACCAACCCTACACAGCTCTGCTACGTCTTTTTCTCCCACCTCCTGTGGTCCTGCCCTCATTTCCTCCAGATAAGGCAAGAAAACACATAAGAACAGCAAGGGATAGAGCAAAAGCAGTAGGAACAATGGACTGATGGCTCTGTTGGGGTCAAAGGATTGTTGGAGTCTAGAGGGAATTGGTTGGAGGAATAGGAGGTAAGTTTAGAGAGTGACTGATTGAAGTTGACATGATATAGGGGTTGCAGTTTTTTTTTTTTTAAAGATTTTAGTTATTTATTTGAGAGCGAGAGAATGAGATAGAGCATGAGAGGGAAGAGGGTCAGAGGGAGAAGCAGACTCCCCGCTGAGCAGGGAGCCCGATGTGGGACTCGATCCCGGGACTCCAGGATCATGACCTGAGCTGAAGGCAGTCGCTTAACCAACTGAGCCACCCAGGCGCCCCAGGGGTTGCAGTTTTTAATCAATGTCGAGACTATAACCATTGGAGTGAATGGCTACAGTGTGATTGGGTAAAGTCGAGATCACTGGGAAAAAAGCCTATGTTAATTTGGAGATCACAGTTTACTAATTATAACTTTTGGCACACAACTTACCCTTTCTGAGCCTCATTTTTTTATTTTCACTATGTTATTCTCCAGGGGGAGAAAAGCCTTTTGGTTGAAAACTTTGAGTTCTAAATCATAGTTACTACTACTATTTATTGTCTACAATGCACAAGCACGATGCTCATTATTAGCATGGTCAACCAGGGAATAAGCTATCAGGAGGATGATTTTGATTCAGAATAAGAAAGAACTTTCTAACAATAAGTGTAATGAAAGTGGAATTGAGTTTGTTGGTGCTTCTGATCACTGGAGTTGTTCAAGGAAAGGTTTCATGATATCTAACTAAAGTAGTCTGTAATACTAAATGTGTGATACCTAGGTATGAGTCACAGGGGAGGAGACATGCTGAATAGCAGTCTCGTGAGGCAAGTTTGAAAAGAAGGCCAGCATCTGGGATGCCACTTCAAGCAGAACAAGGCAGGCAATTGGTGGAGGTCCAAGAGAGGGAATGACTTAACAAAGGCCCAGATGGGCAGACGGCCTGCCTGGGTCCAAATGGGCAGATGCTTCTCCATCAAGGAGATTCATCAGTCTGGTCAATGACCCAAAACAGACTCACAGGGCACCTGAGTTCCAGAGACTGTCAGTGGAAGAATGGAGCAGAAGAACAGAAAGCAGCCAGACAGAGGGTGGTGTTCAAGAGCAAGAATCCATCTGCTGTTAGCGCAGGAAGAGCGAAGCCAGAATGGCAGAGTGCTGGACAAGGAACTTCTTCGATGCATTCCTAGTTAAGAGCCGAGGCAGTCTCCATTAGATTTAGAACACTCTGACATATCTAGGTACCTGCAGGCATGCATTAATAACAAAATCCAAGCAATAACAAAATCCAAGCACTTAGTTCATCTTATCAGTGACCCCAGCTGTCAAGAGGTAGAAAGTAGTAGCTAATGGAACTCTGGGCCCAAAATGAAAAAAAAAAAAAAAAGGCCTGAGATACAATCAAGCGTATCAATAAAGGTAATTTTTAACCATAAATATATTTCACTATATTATAATAGTAAGGTATTTTCTCTTTTCTACTCAACAATTGGTGAATCTTTTGAAAGGTGTTTTAGATACTACTTATTAAAACAAAAGATATTTTTACCATATGATTTCTCACTCATATGTGGAATCTAAAAAACAAATGAGTAAACAAAAAGCGGAATCAGACCTATAAATGCAGTGAACAAAGTAATGGTTGTCAGAGGGAAGAGAGGTGGAGGGGAGTGGGAGATGCCGGCTTCCAGTTATGGAACAACTAAGTCAGGGAATGAGAGGTAGAGCGTAGGGAACAGGTCAGTGGTGCTGTAGTAGCGCTGGGTGTGGGGTGGGGGCAGCTACACTTGTGAGCACAGCCTGACAGACAGGTGGCATCACTGTGCTGTACACCTGAAACTAATGTGACATTGTATGTCAACTATACTCAGATAAAAAATTTTTAAGAAATTTTTATAAATAAAAACTTTGGTATTTCTCTGATGTTTACCAAGATTGTTTTTCTTTACAAGCATATTAGATACAATTTTCTTACTGAATTACATCCAGCATGTTAATGAATTTTAAAACTTATGTCATTAAAAAATTATTTTTACTTTGCTTCTTCAAAGTAGATTATTTGATAGTTATATTTTATTAAGTTATGTTTATGACACATATCAGGAATATAAACATTATAAATATGTAGCTATATGTACACACCACACACACACACACACACACACACACACACACACACATGCACATATGGTAGAATCTTGTAATATTCACTGCAAAATTTTATTTTTAAAAAATTTTTTTAGAGTCAGCATAACAAAAGAGCCTGGGCTTTGGAGTTAGGTAGAAAATAGGGTTGAATCTTGGCACTGTCATTTACTAGCTGTACAAATTTTGGAAAGTTTCTTGGATTTGCTAAAACTCAGCTTACTCATCTGTTAAATGGGATGAATTGCTGCTACTTTATTGGGTTGTTGTTAGAATCCATAGCTAATGCACCTTTTCAGGGTTTAAATATATATCACCTTCCTGGTCTAGGAGCCTTTTCCTTTTTAACTGAATTTCTCTGTTTCTTCCAGTATATGCAAATATATTCAAAACAACTGTCTTTCTCTAGCTTCAGGTGTTGCTGTTTTGTTTGTTGTTTGTTTTCATTTTGACCCCCTTACCCATTTCTTGTATCCCTCACCTCCCACTTCTGGCAGCCACCAGTGTGTTCTTGTTATCTATGAGATTGGGCTTTTGTAGGGTTTGTTTTGGATTGTTTAGAGTTCACATACTATGTCTTTATCTGACTTATTCGACTTAGTCTGACGCCTTCAAGGTCCATCCGTGTTGTCACAAATACATATGCATAGATGTGTACATACCACACTTCATATATATGAGAATCTTATGGGTGATATAATTATACTTCATTAAGTGGAACAAAAGTTATTGTACATGCTCATGTGAAAATAAAATCACACTGAAAAGTTAATTATTTGTTTTAACTGCATTAAGGCTTAATTGGGGTAATTAAATCCCTGCGCTTTTCTGAGCAGTATTTTAGATCAATGTTCATGAACAGCTAAATAAATTAAAGTACTATTTCCATCATAATTGTTATTTAGTTAAGCAACACACATTGTATACCTTCCAGATAAAGAATAGTCTATGAGTTCCTAATGAGCTTTGTTTGAGGCTTCAAAACTATAGAAGATGTGGTCCTGGTCTCAGTATAAGCTTACAGTACAGTTGGTGGATTGAATAAGTTGGTAATTCTGACTGGCGCTATACTAAAGAAAAGCAAAGAGCCATGGTGACTAATATCTTGAAGGTTACAATTGAGAATACCTCTCTCTTGTATGTTTGACATTTTCTGGATTTAAAAAAGCCTAAAAGAATATCTGAAGATGAAAAGGATGTGGAATTTGAGCATAAAATATTAACAAACTTGTTCATTTGCTACATATGGAGACTTTATTGTAGGAGACATTGTTACCTCCCCATTTTTGATGTGACATTTATTTATGGTGTAGATTGGTGATCTAGTGATTCGCTCATACATTACACACATCGGAAATGTTAATGAAACATCCTAATTAGTGGGGCGCCTGGGTGGCTCAGTCATTAAGTGTCTGCCTTCGGCTCAGGTCATGGTCCCAGGGTCCTGGGATCGAGCCCCGCATCGGGCTCCCTGCTCCGCGGGAAGCCTGCTTCTCCCTCTCCCACTCCCCCCGCTTGTGTTCCCTCTCTCGCTGTGTCTCTGTCAAATAAATAAATAAAATCTTTAAAAAAAAAAAGAAACCTCCTAATTAGTAAATCCACATGAAACAACTTCTTAAAATAATTTCACTTAGACTTTGAAGACTATAAACCTGATTACTAGAGACATATTATGATTTAAAGCTATCTTCAGTTTTTCAGGGCACCTGGGTGGCTCAGTTGGTTGAATGTCCAACTCTTGATTTTGGCCCAGGTCATGATCTTAGGGTCCTGGGTTTGAGCCCTGCGTCGGGTTCTGTGCTCAGCGGGGCGTCTGCTTGTCTCTCTCCTTCTGCTCCTCCCCTGCTTGCATGCGTGTGTCCACGCTCTTTTCAACAAACAAACAAACAAACAAACAAATAAGCTATCTTCAGCTTTGCCTAATAAACACAACTTTCTGGATGTTAAGTATTCTTGATTCCATTTAATTAGAACACACACACACACACACTAGACCATTCTCAAGAAATGACACGTTTCCTTAAAGGAAAAAAGAATTGCCTTCTTAACAGCTATTTTAAGCCATGAATTATACTGAAAAAAGAGCTAAAATGTATTTTAGTTGTGTACTCTTACACAGAAAAATGACAGCAACATGAGGAGATCTTGATAAGGATTATTAGAGATGTCAAAAGAGTAACTAAGTCATTGGTAACTGTAATTGGTTGGAAGAAGGAGAAAACTAATATAAAAATAAATAATTTTTACATGGATGATTGCACAATTTTAAAATTCCAAGAGTATGGTAGTAGCTGGTGGTAAGTTAATGGCTTTCATTTTTTAACCACTAGCTGCCTCTTTGAATGGTTGAACAGTATGCTTTATTTGAAAACTATTCCTATATGAAAACCACTGGGGAAATGTATTTGATGTGAAGATCATTGCAAAGGTATTTTCAATTAAATGATGGGAACACATCAGTATGCCTTTTTTCAAGGAGAACTTAAAAATGATTCTATGACAAAAAAAATACTTTGATGTGTGTGAGTGTAGGTTATCTGTATCCTCCTAAGCTAAAGCAACTGATTTCAGAGATTTTTTACCTTTCAGACACAGAATTTTTAAATTTGAAATAGTTTTATATTAGATTGAGAATTTGGTTGCTAATACTTTAAATTCTACCTTGTTGCACTGATTACTTTAAGCTGGTCTTTCCTCATTCCTTTTCTGTGATGCTGCTATTTTAATGTGATATCTATTTATCACATTAGGAATGAGTAAGAATGCTAACAAGGAATCAGAGTAGTGTTTTATTAAAAAGTCTGTATTTAATGTGACTCATCTGTGAAAAGTCATTAGGGAACAGAAGATAGATCATTCGTGATCTCGTGAGATGACCCACTTGCCTGTAATTGATGACTAAGAGGGAAAACATGAACAATTAAGTCTAAAATGGCTTTCAAGTCACTGTGAATCTTCAAAGTATTGTGAAGGTTAAGTTGATAAGAAATTACAAAAGCAATGGAAAATGGCTACAAGAAGAAGAAATTATTTTTTTTAAGATTTTATTTTTTATTTATTAGAGAGAGAGAGTGAGAGAGAAAGTACAAGAGGGGGTGGGGTCAGAGGGAGGAGCAGACTCCCTGCTGAGCAGGTAGCCCTATGCCGGAACTCGATCCCGGGACTCCGGGATCATGACCTGAGCCGAAGGCAGTCGCTTAACCAACTGAGCCACCCAGGCGCCCCAAGAAGAAGAAATTATTATCAGAAGCCAAACTTTGGAATAACAGAAGCAAAAAGCAATAGCCAAAGTCAGAGCACTGCTGTAAGATAAATGGCTCAATTAGAGGAATACAACGTGTAAAAGTCAAACCCAAAAAACTCTAGAACGTTAAAGGTCAGTATATGTGAGTAGCTGCCCTCCCTCTGGCTCTGGGGTTTCTTGATCAGAGTAATTGCTAATAGCCTGGGAGGTTAACCCATCTATAGACATTCACATTTTAATATGGATTTGTGAAATTTTAAAAGCCTTCTAGACACAAAGTGTATATTCCATTATTAAAGGACAGAATGTCAGACTATGTTAAGGTTACTTTGTAGCAGAGAGTCTTCCTTGGTAACTCATAAATGTGGCCTAACTGGAAACCAAGGGCCTGACCTAAGAGTTCCATTTAATCAAGAAATTTAGGTGGGGGGGGGGGGGAATGACATTATCTAGGAAGCAAAGATGAGAAGGAAAGAATTAAGCCTTAAAATAGTACAGAACCAAAGCAATTTGTAATTGTAGAAAATGAAGTCAAAGCTATACTGATTTTTTAATTCAATAAAAGTAATTCTTCTTTCTTTTTTCCTTGCCCTCCTTATACCAGTAATTCTAGGATTCTATTTTTTTATTTAAAACATTGAAACTTCTAGTTAAATAAGAAGAACTGCTCTTCTTTATTCACCACCATTTCCTCTAATATCCTCCTTAAAATTACAGGCAAAAAGATAAATGGTGAGGTGTGGCCGTAAACTTACATGAACAGTGGGAATGGGAGGGCAATGAAATTGGTAGGACTGTAAACTGGGAGATTCCAAGGGTTTGATTTAGCAGAACAGAGGGAGCTGGTGCCCAGTGGGAAGAGGAAGATAGACCAAAGGAGGGACAACTCCAAAACACAGACCCCACCAAGAAGGTTCAAGAATGAAGGCACCAATTCTGTTGAAAAGAGAATACTTCTGAGGCTGGAAATATGTATATTGGTTAAAAGTCTGCTTAGATAAAATAGATAACTAAAAACTCACACTCCCCATTCCTTTCCCAAGTCAGGTAACGCATTTGCCCATCTACCACCTCATGCAAATCTGGATGTGTACTTTCTAAAGAGAATGAAGCAAAAATATTCTAGGCTTGACGACATGAAGTAGAGTTTAGGGAAGATATGCCATGATGAAAGGCTGTGAAGTTCTACATATTGAGTGGTAATCCCTTTCTAGTCAGTTGTTTAGCACCTTACTTATAAATATAGCAGATACCCCATGAGAAATTTGTGAAATGCCCCAACTGGAAAATTATTCACCCATACAAAACAAAGCAAAATCATCTTGGAGTAAAAAGATTTCAGCTCAGGAAGACAAAGAATATGTCAAAACACATTTGTTCAGAGATGAAAATTTGCCATGTATACATGAAGCAAGAATAGGAGACTAGTGAAAAGGAATATTCAGAGAACAAAAACAACAAGCTCTTAAAAAGTAAAAATAAGATGACAAAAACACAAAAAGAAATATAAAAAACAAGTATAACTTGTCAAAACCTCTTAGAAGGTGCATCCGAAAGACAAAAGAAAAATAGGAATGAAAAACTTAAGAAAACTTAAGAATCAGCGTGTGATTCCCAATGTCCAAATAATAGAAATTCCTAAAAGAGAACAAGGAAAACTAACATTTTCATAGACTCCAACTAGAAGAATTTCCAAGCTGGGGCCCCTGGGTGGCTCCGTCGGTTTGGTGTCCACCTCTTGGTTTTGGCTCAGGTCCTGGTCTTGGGGTTGTGGGGTTGAGCCCCGTGTCTGACTCTGAACTGAGCACCATGTGCTTAAGACTCTTTCCTCCTCTTTTCCCTCCCTCCCACTGCTCGTGCTTTCTGATAGAGAGAGAGAGAGAGAGAGAGAATTTCCAGACTGAACAGATCAGACAGTTCAGCACAATGAATGGCAGGAAAATCGCTAGTCTTATTCACGTCCTCAGATGATTCAAGAACACTGAGAATGAAGGGTGGATGTTAACAGCTTCCAAAGTGGGTAATCAAGTAGCCTAATACAAATAACCAGGAATAAAATAACACTGTGTGTTGATCTTACCCCTAATTATAGCAATTATATTAGAAGGAAGAAAATGGAGGTAAGGTAGGTGGGTGCGTATTGAACAGAATCAAGATAGCTCAGTCTACATCTTTCATGGCAAAAAGTCAGTAGGTAATATTTAACACTGCAAAACAGGCCAAGAAAGTAGCAGTGTAAGTGTGATATTCAGAACATATATATTCAGATATTCAGAATTCAGTCAAAAACTGTCAGGAGTTACCAGGGCTTTGAAAAGATTTTTGTCCTACTCCATCACTAATTATTGAGTCTAACTCTGTTCATTATTATTCAGAGACTTTAGTTACGAGACCAGTGCTCTAACCCCTGAGCTTCGGAGCCCAGAGACTTTGGTTAACTATAAAATAGCTCTCCTTATTCTGTCCCCACTCTGACCACTTTTGCTCACATTTTCTGGATATTTACCTCCTTCATTTTCTGGATATTTATCACAATTATCTTCTGTATAACTTCAGATTATCTGTCTGTTACTTTTTAACCGTTCTCAATGTTAATTTTATTTGGTCTATTTCAGGTTTCATGTCATGATCATTTCTATCGGTACTGTCTTCTTCTACTTAATTTAAAAAATAGCTATTTGTAGAAATTATTTATTTTGAAATCTATTAAATGTAATTAAGGAGATATATCCTGGGGCGCCTGGGTGGCTCAGTCGTTAAGCGTCTACCTTCAGCTCAGGTCATGGTCCCAGGGTCCTGGGATCGAGCCCCGCATCGGGCTCCCTGCTCGGCAGGAATACTGCTTCTCCCTCTCCCACTCCCCCTGCTTGTGTTCCCTCTCTTGCTGTGTCTCTCTCTGTCAAATAAATAAATAAAATCTTTGGAAAGAAAAAAAGGAGATATATCCTCCTCTACATTTCTGCAATGTTGTTCATCTTTATATGTGTGTGCCAGGAGCATTTTCCATGGATCTGATATTACTGTTTTCTATTTATTGATCCATGAGTTCAATTTATTGATCTTGGTTTTGGGTTTCCATCAATCTTGAAAGACTACTTTAAAGCTCACCGCCCCCCACCCCCGAGTGTTATATACAACTAATGAATCACTGAACTCTACCTCTGAAAGTAATAATACACTATATGTTAATTAATCGAATTTAAATAAAAAAGGAAAAAATAAAACTCTCCCCCTTAGTCCTGGTTGAAATAGAAATTCCTACCCAAGGGCACCTGGGAGGCACAGTTAAACATCCAACTCTTGGTTTTAGCCCAGGTCATGATCGCAGCGTCCTGGGATCAAGCCCTGGATCTGGCTCCATGCTCAGCAGGGAGTCTGCTTGAGATTTCCTCTCCCTCTGCCTCTCCCACTCAAGCTCTTTCTCTCAAATAAATAAATAAGTTGTAAAAAAAAAAAAAAAAAATCCTACCCAAGTCTAGGACCAAAGGGGAAAAGATAAACAATAAAGGATGGGGGGCAAATTTTAATTATGTTTTTCCCTATGACCTAAAAGCTCAGAGTTCCTTTTATCTGGATCCAAGATCAGAAGGCAGACTGGGGGAAAAAAGGCAAGTAGAGATCCATTTTCACTGGAAAAAGTTATGGTGCTAAATTCAGGGTATGTAACAGTCTCTGCCCTTCTCCTTCGTTGTCACTTGATCTAAAATATTTTAATTATGATAAAGAAATTGAGGAATGGCAAGGTCTTCTCATCCCCGTAATTCACTCCTTTCCCTAGAAACAACAAAACCAGACAGCTAGCAGATCAACACACAAATTTAAACTAAATTGATAGAGATTTTTGATCCAAAGTATATTTTAGTCCATCTTCTGCTGAAATATGAATAAATGCCAGTGTGTAGCCTATCTCACAAGTAGTAAAATACAGATTCAATCTATATCCCCTGAGATTTAAAATAAGTGCTAAGTTTAAAACATGTTAACTAATGAAAAATAAAATATTAATAATAAATGGGGGAAAAAAGTCTGCAGCTAATTCATAATACAACAGCAAATGTGGAGTTTAATGAATTCTGAGGAAAATAGCTTCACAGATTCATGGCATAAATGCACATACTTAAAATTTTCTTTCAGATAATGATCAAATAAAGGTGACCTTAGATCAATTAGGCATCATTTCTAATGGTTTGTAAAGCAGTTGCAGGGATTTAAGGATAAGCTTTGTTACCTGTTACAGGAACGCTCAGCTCACTGATTTCCACGTCTTCTCTGTTCCACTGATTTCTCACCATTGACCTGTGCAGGTGAGGACAGTCCTCCTTTTGCTTTGGCTCATGGCCGTCATCTGTCCACCCTGGAGTTCAGGTTGGGGCTTTCGTGGTAGAGCAAAACTCAAACATGTAACTTCTGTGTGCTTTATTTTCCACCTGAAATAAAAGCAGTAATGATAATGGTGTGTATGATAGGAAGGAGGTTGATTTCTTCAAAAACATAGGGACTTAATAAATGTGAGGCATTATATGACTGTCGCTAATACATTGGGACACTGTTGGCTAGTGAGTTCACTAATACATTTCCTTTAAAAATTTAAATGGAAAGGCAGTTCAAGAGAAATGTTTTTGTTCTCTACAGAAGAAGGTATTCTGTGTGTCGGGACACTGTTGGCTAGTGAGTTCGCTAACCACGTGGACAACAGTGTGGTGGGGAGGCAGTTACCTTGCCTGGAAGACCGCTTGCCAGTCATTAACCTCTCTTTCTTTGCTCTGAGTGGGGGTGGGAGACGGGGGTTAACTAGGTCTCAGCCTGACTGAGAGCCAGGGTCTGTGCCGCTTTCACTGGCCAGCCTGCCATCTGTGGAAGGTGATTTTCAAAGAACCTCATCCAGTGACACCTGCCACACAAATCAGTTTAGTCAGCCTGTCAAAGTGAAAGCCCATCTTTAGAAATCTATTCCATTGGGTCCAAGAGACATCAGTTCTTCCTGGGGCTAAAAAGGGTGAACACCCCTGTAAATCCTAACTTAACCAAGTAGCATTTCATGAGGATGGGTGGTCAAAGCGAGGGGGAAAAGAAATTTCCTGAGGGACTTTATCAAAATGTCCCTGTCTCCTATCTCCTTCCTGAGGCCCAGCTGAATCTGTGAAGAAGAGACTGTATGTAAATGTTGCAGCTTGCCTGGATATTCAGGTAAACGTGCACTGTCTCCCCAGCATTTTTCAGAGTTCACCTGACACCTGAAGACAGGAGTAAGCAGACTTTTTTGCATGAACCACAGTAAGGAAAAGGCAAATGTTTGTGGGCTGCATTCTTCAGAATTATTTTTATGAGAAAGTGCAATATCTACAACTGTGTTTAAGCATGTTTAAATGTTTGATGACTGCTTACTTTCTTTTAAGGCTGCTAATTTCTGAATACTGATCGCGGTGCTACAACTTTTAGCAAATTACGATGAGATCTTGTAGATTTGAGAAGAGGTGGGAGAAGAATGAGTACTTTGGGAATGATGAGTTGCATTTTTACTAGAGGGCAGTCACCCCTTTTCCCAACTGTAAAATTACCCATATGCAGGGGTTCCTAGGTGGTAAGAGGAGAAAGGAGGCCACCATCATGGCAGGTGGTTCAGAGGGAAGGTAGCAGCTCTCCTGAGAGAGTCAGTGGTGAGAGGATTGTGTTAAAAACATGTTGCAGCTTTCAGATTTCCTTCAAGAGTCTTAGCCTGTAGCAGAGTTAGAGATGAGCAATCTTACTGCAGCCTGTCTGGGAGGCGAAGGCAGGGGACCTTTAATCCGTCTTTTTTGATTCCTTTCTCTCTTCCCCATCTCTCCCATTCTTTTGGTGTGTCGAGTTCCAAATGTCACGTGTCCAGAGGCCGCCTGTGGTGGCCGCAGCTCCCAAGCCTCTTTCTGGCAGTGAGCAAAGGGATGACCGGAATGAGACAGTGACGTTATTGGTATGCTTTATTGTTTTTTAAAATGAGACTCAGATTCAGTTGCCAGGTAAAATACAGGACACCCAGTTATATTTGAATTTCAGATAAACAATAACTTTTTTTTTTGAAAAGTATATTCCAAATGTTGCATGGAACATATTTAAAAAGTATTTGATGCTTACCTGAAATTCAAATTTGAGTGAGCATCCTGGATTTTTACTTACTAGATGTGACAGCCTTACACTCAGACCACATTACAAAGCTAAGCCATGACAGAGCAGGTAAATGACATCCAGAGTTTGTACTCACTCTGCTCAGTAAGTGCCTCTGCTGGGCCAGAGTTCATAAAGATCAGCATCCTTGTGGTACCCATTCGTGCCTTCTGTCCCTAGCTCCTTCTGCTTCCCCTGCGCCTCCCATACTTTCCAGAAAGGGAGACTATGGGCTGGGGTTTCAGAGTATTCTGTTCCACTGGTACACCGAGAATGGGCACCTGGACTGCTGGGAAAGTGCAGAGGAGGAGAAAGGAAAACATCCAAAGCAAACTTTAAATATCTCGCTCTTTTGCCAAGGACTAACTCTGTTACATTAGAATTTTTTCGTTTACTTACAAGCACTTTTGAGTTTATGTTGTGAGCCATCATTCCTTTGTTTTCTCCATATTATTGCCCATTTGCTTCTCTGCCCTTCCCCATATAACATACAGGGATTCTTTCAGATTTATTTCATAAGCACACAGATAAACCAGACTCCATGCTATGTTGTGAACAATTGGCCATGAAGAATTACGAAAGTTTGACTGAATGGAACCTCTAGGAACTCTTTTCCAGTCATCTCATTTTCCAGATTGGAACAGAGACCCAGACAAGTTCTGACTTGTCCTTCCGACTACCTGCTGCTGTCTTCCAGTGTGATGTAAAGGAGCATGCCACCTACCATCACCTTTGTCCTTTTAGGAAATTTATATAATCATTATAAACCTTTTTCCTCCTTATTGAAGCAATGATAATAATACCCTACTTGGGTTGTAGAGTAAATTACATAAGAACATGGATATCAAGTGACTAATACAGATTAGAGACTCAATGTTCCCTTCTTTCCTCTCCTTCTCCCTTATAGGACCATGTCACAGCTACATAATGTTACAACCCAAATTACAACTCCAGGCTTCCAGTTCTTACCTTCTCTCAAAATCATTCTTCTCATAAACAGATAATTTCATAGATTTGGGACAGGAAGATTAGGGTAGAGTGCTTTAGTTCTTGTTTAAAAGATCATTACAAAAGAAAAAAAATTAGGAATGACTAGCTGGTCTCTTCATGTAGGCTAGAAAATAAATACCAGAGTTAGCCTGAAGACTGAGACATGCCATTTTTTATAAGGGTAGGGAGAAAGGAAAGAAGGAGGGGACAGCATAAAGCCACATCTGGCCTATTCATATTCAGATAATGGATTAATTGGAGGTCCTCAATAAGAAAGATTCCATCCATTATATAATTTCTTTTATATTTAGCAATGCTATGTAGAGCTTGAAATATTTTCAGGAATTGAACGGTTGTAATAAAATTCATGCTGTTGATACTGAATCACTAACGTGCCAAGAATAGTCCTGCAAAATAAAGAAAATTTGTAGAAAGAGTTGAAGGCAGAAACATTCCTGGTTTATACTTTACAAATAAGCATTCAGTATTTTTCCCTGGGGGGAAATAGTATGGGGACACTTACTTAGTTCCAGCTCTAGGTGGGCTCTTGGAAAGCCCCAAACCAATAAGGTCAGTAAGCATGTAGGATCAGGAGTCAGGTTATAAGGCTTTGAATGCAGACTCTGCCGCTCACTAGCTGTGTAGTATTTGGACACTTTACCTAGGCCCATCTAACACCTCCTTTCCTTATTGGTAGAAAGTGAGATTCTAATAGTGTCTGCTTCATAAGACACTGTGAACAATCCTTCTCTCTTCAGAAAGTGCTGAATGCCTAGTATGTGCCTCGCCCTGTACTCAAAATGTTGAGGAAACATGAACAACACAAAGGAGGCATTTATAGACTATAAGAACCATGAAGGAAACTGCAGCGGAGGAAGACTTTTCACTTCTTCCCTTCTAGGTTCCTTGATTGCCCTAATAACTAAATTGACAGGAGAAAAACAAATCTAATTTTGAACATACGGGAGCTCATGGAAATATGAGGCTCAAAGAAAGTGGTTTTTATACCTTTTAGTGTACAAAAGAAATAAGCTTGGGACTGGGGTAGTAAATTAGTAAAGAAGTAATAACAACTGACTCATGTAACGAGTTGTCCAGTAGAAGGTCTAACTTTAGCTGTTGCTTGAACTTAGAGCCTGAAACTCTGTCATCAGAACTCTCTTTCCCCCTTTCTCAGTGAGCCAAAAAGATTGTTGGTGGCCCCAGAGTCAACATATCTACCTATTCACTCCAACAAAAAGTTTTTTCTTATTGCTGGAGCACAGAAGTCCCTGACTGGCCAAGCTCAGGTTACATGCTGATGTCACAGTGATACTGTGGCTGGGGGAGCGTATTGTAGTTTATCCAAACTGAGGTCACATGTTTACGTCGATGGGGTTGATGGTGAACAAGATCTACCCCATCCTTGGTAGGGACTTACCATGAATTGGCAGAGATTTTCCATAGCAAGAGGAAGAGGAAGTGCTAGGTGAGAATATATGACAATAGATGTTCACACTAATTGCTGTGCACTTATTTCTCTATATATTGCATGCATTCTTAGGGATCTAAGGCTGAAGAATGTATCTAATTTTGTTGTTCCCTTTGTGTATACACTTAAAATGATACTAATGGGCAGCATTTGTTATTTGCCTACTATCTGCTTCTCCACTAGGAATTTTATATTTGTTTTCTGGTTTGAATCCTACAACAGCCTTACCATTATTACCATTTTACAGATCAAGTCACTAAATTTCAGAGAGGTTAATTTGCTCAAAGCTACACAGAAAGTAACAATTGCTGCAAAAGAATTCACCCTACTTAATGGTACAGACCATGTCATTTTAATTTCTGTAAATGGTCACTATACACATGATACTGTCATTAATACTCTGAGTGCACATCGAGAGTAATATCAATAATGATTAGCAGATGTATTATGAAATAAGTAATAACATTAATTACTAACATTTACTGGACACTTACTGTATCAGCCACTAATACTCATTTTTTCTAGAGCAGCCACAGTGATTATTTTTTAACTATAAATCATATCAGGTCATCCCCATTTAAAAATCTTCATTTATTCACTCTGCACTTAAAATGAAACCCGAACTTCTTACTATGGGTTAAGAGGCCTTGCTTCCCTCACTAACCTCAGCTCACATCCTCCCTCCTCTTATTCATTTTGCAACACATTGAGCTCTTTTTCAGTTCAGCACATTTATACTTCCTGTTTCATCCTCTGGAAAGATTTTGTCTTTTTTTTTTTTTTGGTTGTTTCTTGCAGGGCTGTTTCTTTCATTATTCAGGTGACAATGAGGCTTCCAGGACCACCTATCTAAAGCAGCCCAACCCCCCTCCAGGACCCTTACTCTCTCACATCTTATTTGTTTTGAAGGGGTACAGAATATGACACCCCAAAATGTGCCACTTTGGCATAGTAATTATTTTGAATTAAAGTTATTTAAGAAACAGCCAGTGCAGAAAGACTGGCCCTTCTCTGTCCCCCTGAAAGGAGGAAATAAATCTCCCATGTGAAAGGTATCCTCCCTGTACCAGGAGAAAAGAAAACAGACGTTCTTATTGCCAGACACAAGGAATTCAAGGCTGAGAAGGATGTATAAACAAACCTTGTTCCTCCTTTTGGCTTAAACTGGTGTCATGAATCAAAGATTCCTGTCTAATAAGCCTGTGCAATTTAAAATCAGTTCTGGAAGTATATGCATTCATTTTGGGCACAAATTTGCTGTTCTCCAGAGCAAATCCTTTACTCGGTTTGTAAAATGGCCTTAGAACGATAATCAGCTCAGATAAGAAGTGTCACTATTAAGATTCTCTCCTCCCAGAGGAAGGTAAATAGAAATGCCCTTCCCCCCCCCCCCCGAGCCCCCTCCGTTCTTCCCACTCTCCGTCCTCTCTCCTGACTCCTGACCTCCTTCACCTGTCACATCACTTCCTGTTGGAGAGTTCTCTGGGTCCTCCCTGTCATCCAGCCCATCTGCTGTTGACGCTGCTCCAGCTGCTACGGCTGAAAGCTGAGTAAGAAACTTTTCGATTCACTAACAGGTATATTTAAGAGGGTTATATGAATGAAAAATGACCAAAACAAAACAAAACAAAACTTGTGTGGATGAATCCCAAGAGAATTTCTTCTTTCTTATTTCCAAAGCATTGGCAGAGTTGGGAGTTTGGAAATCATTCCTGCTCTATCTAATTTTTCAGTAAATATTTTAGGGAGTCAAATAGCTTCAAGGAGCATATAATTTTAGCGGGAAAAGATCATATCTTCTTATGAAATCTGAACTTTAAAGTTGATTGAGCGTACTAGTGTGCCAAGATATTTATCCATGTTTCTAGGAATGACTTAAGATACAATGTCTCCTTAATGCCCAATAATCCACCCCCATACCATGCATACCACTCTAGGTGTGTGTGTGAGACGGCTGGATGTAGCAAGAGTCAGCATAGCATCATGGGGAAAGCGTAAATAGTGGATGTTCTGTGCATAGGGTCCTGCCCACTCATCCTAGGTCTATGACATTGGGCCAGGTACTTCACTTCTCTGACCTTTACTTTCCTACTTAAGAAAATAGTACATACCCTTTAAGGTATTTTATATTTAGAAATACTGCATGTGTGATTTCTCATTGGGTCTTACAGTAAATACTGATACCTACTTTATTTTTCTGCTCAGTTCTAGTTTTCTTGGATACAAACAGAAAACTCATGAATGGATAAACAAAATGTGTTCTGTCTGTCCAACCAAATAGTATTCAGCATAAGAAGGAATGAAATACACCTGCTACAACATGGATGAACTTTGAAAATATTATGCTAAGTGAAAGAAGCCAGAGACAAAAGACCACATATCGCATGACTCCATTTATATTAAATGTTCAGAATAGGCAAATCTATACAGACAAAAAGATTAGTGGTTGCCAGGGGCTGTGAAGAAGAAGGAATAAGAACTGACCACTGAACTTTTTAGGGAATGATGAGTATTTTCTGGAATTATAGAGTGGTGATAGTTGTACAACATTGTAAAATATTAAAAATCTATTAATTATATACTTTGAAAGAGTGAATCTTGCAGTATGTGAATTACATTTATTTTTTTTTAAAGATAACATGTTCAAGAAAAGCAACATCACTACAATGCTTGGATAACCAAAATGTTATGGAATATTTATAGATTTTACCTAAAAATATTTATCACATTCAAATTATTTTTAAATATAGTGAAATAAATAAAAGCAGCTTCTTCTCCTCTCAAAAATTTCCCACAATAACAAACAGCAAAATTAGAAAGAATCATAAAGCCCATCATTGGTAAAACTAAAAAACAACAGAAACCTTAAAACAAAACAATTATTTATTTATAAAAAGTTTGCCCAAAGTGGTATCAAGCACGGTTGTGGTGGAAGACAGTGTAGAAAAGATGTCAAAGCTGCAGATCTCAGAACTAGAAAACCATGTGTCTTTAAGTGAGAGGCACAACCGGAGGTGTAACCTAAACTCTGTGCATGTGACAGTGGAATAGCATACATATCATGGTAGTGAGGTCTTCTCTGCACTCAGTTTTGGGACTGAAGAGACATTGCTAAGTAAGGACTGACACAGTCTATATTTGCAAGGAGTCAAATCCCCGTAGCTAGCAGAGGAGAGGTTCTAGTGGAGAAGAGGCTTTACATTGTCAATAATTTAATATCTCTGTTTCTTCACTGGTTGGAAAGAAGTACAAGGTAAAGAAGTACATAGGCAAAACCCAAGCTATTTAGGAAAGTTTCTGCTTTCCTAGAAAAGAGCTCCACCCATCCCTCTCTAAAATATATTGCCTACAAATAGCTACTTCAGGAAAAACTGGTCTCCTTCAGAAGTTAATAATCAAAAAGGGTATATGGGGGTAGGGTGAAGAAATGGATGAAACAAATAACTAAAAAACATGCAACAACAAATTGAGTCCAGCAAAACTTACGGCAAACATTTTAACTTGATGTAAGCACTTAAATGAAGCAAGAGCACAAAGCAGAGATACAGATTCTCAAGACCAGAGTTCAGGAAAGTAGCATATGTATGAATGAATGAATGATTGAATGAATGAATGAATCAGAAATAAAAATCAGACTGTATATTGCTAAAAGTATAGTAGCATCCTCAAAAGTGAGCAAAATAAAATGGTTACACTAAAGATTTTTAAGAAATTAGATAGCAAATTGCAGTTATAGAAGACAGACCCAGAAAACCCACCAGTGCATAATTAGAGTCCCAAGAATTGGGAGGAAAAGGTGGTGTTTGGTGGAGCTTGATGAGTTAGAAATGTCTGTGCCACCCTTATAAGGAGATGTCCCTTAGAGAGTTGGAAGTATAGGCTGTTACTCAGGAGAGAGGTGAATGTAACTTCATGGTTACATTGTTTTCACATTCAAATAGTGGCCTGGATAACCTACTGTATGACAATAGCCTGCATGTCACATTGGCTGGTGATATTTCCATCCATTATAACCATTGATGTAAATATTGATGAAAGAGCAAATGTTATTTTTCTCCAAATATTCATTTAACATTTTATTACACATAATAATAGTGACCAGTAGTTCAGATGGATAACATTCTCAGAATGGGCACAAACTTCCTTGGCATGAAGCGCAGAATGCCTGCTGGGAGCAATTTCATGACAAATGCAGTTCTCACACGCAGACATCTCCCCTTCACGTGCACAGGAGAGGGTATGATGGAAACCAAATGGCCACAGGGCAAGCAGCAGGACAGAAAAAGCAGCAAAGGAGGGCTTGTGCTAATAGCCCCACATAAGTGACCTCTACTCGGTGATGTCAACGTGCATTTGTTTAATATAGGCCTCTGAAAATTGCTACAAGTTTGATATGGGATTTTAGAAGTCATATATTTTAAAACTAAACTCTTCCTCTGTTTTTAATCTAGTTTTTTATGATTTTGTGAGAAAGCCAAGCTATGTGAATTAGGTTAGATTTCATGTCCGTGCATTTTAGACAAGGCAATTAGGACAATTGAAGAAACTTTTGCCTTTATCTTTCTAAAGTATATGGATTAAGGACCTAAAAAGCAGCCATTCAAGTTTGGATGCTGTCAGTTTATTTTAGTATATAATTTGTCCCTTGAGTATGGTGAAACATTTAATGGTTTCTGGAAGAACTAAGGCAGGTAAGGGTAGAAAAATGGAAGTGGATCGTTACATATTTATCTGCTTGGTCTGGTTGTCAGACAGGGTAGAATTTTAGAACTTTGGTCTGAAGTCCTACTATCTGGTGTTGGATCCTGGCTCCCCCTCTTACTATTTATGTGACTGTGTGCGAGGCAGTTAACATCTCTGTATTCACTTTCCCCATCTGTTGAAATGAGAATGATCATGGACCGATTTGGGTGACACTTAATTCTTATAATGAATTCATAGCAGTGCTCAGCAGATAGCATGCCCTCGATTTTTTTTTTCATTTTTTCCAAGTTTTTATTTAAATTCCCGTTAGTTAACATACATACTCTAATTAATTTTATAATTTATAACATGCATACATTATTATACATCATCATATGTAAGCCTCTCCATTTACACCACTGTTTAACCCTCTTCTTCCACCTTGGGCCTTCTGTTCAATTTGAAATCTCACTGAATCTTTAGAAGGCCCTGAACTGAGAGCTCACTTCATCCCCATACTCAATAAAATGGTGGTAAAATGGAAATTTAGACTCAAAAGTTGCATTATAGAAAATGTTTTCAGAAAACAATACGCTAGAAGAACAAAGGAAAAAGTCAAAATGTCAATGATTTAATTAAAATTGTTTTGAAGCGATTTAATTTCAGAAGTATCACTCCTGAAGAAATTTCAGGTAGGCCATACTAATTTGAATTCTGAAATTTTTACTTCTTATATGTAATTTCTTCATAAAATTTATGTTAAGAAATCACACACATTTTGTCTCCCCCTCCAATGATTAACATAACATAATAAAAAAAAGTATAAAAATAAAAAAAAGAAATCACACACGTGTGTGCACAACACGTCACATTAAGCCAATGGATGGCACCACCATGACTTATCATATTAAGCACAGTCTGGCTGATTTTACTGCCGCTCTGAGGTATCCACATAATGCAGCAGAACTATTGCATGTTGCAGATGAGCTAGTCTCGGCTTTGTTAGCCATGAGGTTCCCAGAGCTTGGAAAATCCTGTGCTATTGAACAATTTGCATTACAAAGGGATGGTAATACCTAGAGTTTAAGTGGAACGGAAATGCTTAGCTTTAAGCCAAGCCATCCCTTTGTAGACATAATGTTATTTTAACTCTTGTAGCATCTTTCATTCTTCAAGGTAATAAGGCACTTGACAAATAATATAAATATTGTTTCATGACTGGTTTGCAGTAATCACCAAGATAAAGTTTAAATGCCAAATAGAAGACTTTGCTGGAAGTGCTGCTTCAAGCCTCCCCCAAAGGAAGGCAGAGTGGGTCTTTGAGAAAAAGAAGCTGAAGTTTATTGACCTTTCTGGTTTCTTTTGGTTTGATTTTAGAGGATTATTTCTCAGTGTGGGAAACTTAGATCCTTACCGTTAAGTGCTTATGCCTATGCACATCAGGGCCTGATTTTAAATTCTTGGGAAGGAAACATGTTTTAAACACTTCTGTACGTGTATAACATTTAGCATAATGTTGGCAAATAGTAGGATGCTCAGGGAATGCATTGATTTTTTTTTTTATCATATTTACTCACATTGTTTTTCTATGTCCTTGTAAGCTTACGTACGTTTTGTTGTGTTTTGGTAATTGAGTAACTAAGGTGTGACGAACTGGAATTTAAAATTTCTTCTTCATATAATAAAATGGTATAATAGTAGGGAAAAGGGTGAAACCATCTAAAAAAAGAAGATGGAGCTGTTATGTCCCGAAAGTATATAACCCAAATGGATTTCTTATGGGAGTGTATATTTGGGAATTACTTGCAAGGCCTGCGTACAGTATAAATGTTGAATAAATATAGTTTTGTTGGTCAGTCCCTTGCTCCTGCCTTTAATACAAATGATGCTTCTGAACATTTATACTTTCATAATGTTCTTAGTAGTCCGTGCTTTTCAGTATTTATAGGCTGCCCTAGTATTTTGTGTCCTTTCAGAATGACAGTGGCGCTGGGCAATATGTTAACTCTCTCTTGGTTCAGTCCCATTTCATATTTCACCATTAATCTTGTTCAGGATTTCTGTCAGAATCTTCTCAAAGGCATTGTGATAAAGCAGGATCCTCATCACCGCTGACAAAACTTCACTTGGAATCACAGTGTCCGTTGGCAGATTCATATATGTCCTCCCAACAGATGTGACCAGTGCTAGTTTTGACTTGGTATAGCACAGATCTTAAATTGCAGAAATAATTAGTTGCAGACCATAGAAGGGGATTTCTTTTTTTCTTCTCTTGCTATAATCATCAGTTTCTTATACAAGAACAGTCAAGAATTCTGTGGTTATTAGGTTCTTGTGGATAAAATAAGATACTAAACTAAAAAGAGAAGAGGTTTAAAAAATGGGGGAGAAAGGACAAAACAAATTTTAAAAACACGGATAAGAAGCTTGAGGAACTGCTGGTGAAAACCTGAGAAAGCAGGTGGTGGAAAGTGTTTTGCAAGAGTGGGCGGAACCAGCTGATGGAAATAGTAGGGGTGTCATTTTCCCAGTATTACTGTATTTACTGCTATCTTGCTTGAAACCTCATCAATGACTCTAAAATTAAATGTTATTCTCCAAGTCCTGGCATATTGTGCAAAATATAATAATACCTATGGGTATTGCAGCTGGAGCTGACAACAGTTTAAGGCTCCAGATAACTGTTAAGTCCTACGTGGTTTAAGTCTGAAGGATGTTTTGACATAAGATTTTTTTTATTATTTTAACTAATACAGGAGTTACAGGCTGAATTGTCACCCCAGAATTCATATGTTGAAGTTCTAGCCCACCAAACCTCAGAATGCAACCATATTTAGAGATAGGGTGGTTTAAGAGGTGATTAAGTTAAAATGAGACCACCAGGGTGGGCCCTAACCCAGTCTGACTGGTGTCCCTATAAAGAGATTTGGACACACAGAGAGACACCAGGGATGCATAGAGGGGAGGGCATGTGATAACACACAGAGTAGCCATCTGCTTGCCAAGGAAGGAAGCCTCAGAAGAAACCAAACTTGTAGATATCTCGATCCCAAACTTCCAGCTTCAGAACTGTGAAAAATACATTTCTGTTGTTTAAACCATCCAGCCTGTGGTATTCTGTTATAGCAATCCTAGGAAACTAATAGGGCATGCATATGGTTTTAAATGCAACATATTTTAAGAAAAAAGAAAAAGAAGAAGATAGCAGGAGAGGAAGAATGAAGGGGAGTAAGTCAGAGGGGGAGACGAACCATGAGAGATGATGGACTCTGAAAAACAAACTGAGGGTTCTAGAGGGGAGGGGGGTGGGGGATGGGTTAGCCTGGTGATGGGCATTGAGGAGGGCACATTCTGCATGGAGCACTGGGTGTTATGAACAAACAGTGAATCATGGAACACTACATCCAAAACTAATGATGTAATGTATGGTGATTAACATAACAATAAAAAATTAAAAAAAAAAGTCAAACGGTTTAGTTAGGCTTCTGCTCCACCCCTGCTTATCTCACTTCCCATATCCCAAAGGTAACCACTTTCAGCTCTTTCCATTGTTGCTTCTGGTATGTACCTCCTTATATTTAAATAACACTTCATATTATCTCTTAAATTTTTCATTAGGCAATATCTAATGACTTCCTACTAAGGAAGTCTATCTATCTATCTATCTTTCTGTGTATCCCCCATCTTCACAGGATACATCCATCACAATATTTGGTGTTTTGATTTCTGTGCTTGTTGAAATATTATTCACAGTTGAGCCATGCAGAGCACCATGGTTACAATTGTACGATATTTTTTCCCCTGGAGTTAATAATTGCCTCACAGATTGTGTCCAAATAACAAGTTAGTTATCTCCCCAGGAACATCTTCCAATAAACCAAGGGTAGCCTCATTTTGGAGAGATCTCTACAGTCATCTGAAGGCTAATGATCTACTTCCAGTGTTTCCTTAAACACGTGGATCCCTTTATTTCATGCCCCATCTGTGATGGTGGACGCGATGCCATGGTCAGTATGATGATGTGTCTAGGGAGCAATGGTGGCATTTTGAGTGGTGCAGGCTCCATCAGCCCTTGATTCCAGTCTTATCAGAGAACAGGACCATATCCATTGTTAGTCATTGAGACCAGTGAGTGACTCAGTTCAGTCAGCAGCCACATTTTTTCCCCCACAGTTTGTGGTCTGCAAGTGAAGTAAGTATCTAATCTAGCAGGTCTATGATTTTCCAAGTGTCAGACCAAAAATCCAAGCCATTGGCAACTGCCCATGAGTCAATAAAAATGAAACAAAGTTCATGAAGGGGAACATTAGCCAGTGCTATGAGAATGAACTTGAGTTCTGCCCAGTGAGTAAGGTGACCACATCCATTTTTAATTCCACATGTCTGGCAATGAGTCTGTATGGATGCAGCATTCCAGGAGACGTGATTGGGTTTCAGCCTAACTGAAATGCCAGTGAACGAGGCCCAGGCATTTAGAAGAACTGCAGTGAAATGGAAATAAAAATATATATATGTGGAGACAAATGAAAATGAAAACACAAGAGTCGAAAATCTTTCAGACACAGTCAAAGCTGTTCTAAGAGGGAAGATTATAGCAATACTGGCCTACCTCAAGAAAGAGGAAAAATCTGAAATAAACAACCTAACCTTACACCTAAAAGAGCTAGAAAAAGGAAACAAAACTCCACGCCAGTAGAAGGAAGGAAATAATAAAGATTAGAGCAGAAATAAATGAAATAGAGACACAATAGAACAGATCAATGAAACTGGAAGCTGGTTCTTTGAAAAGATCCACAAAATTGATAAACCTTTTAACCAGACTCATCAAGAAAAAAAGAGAGAGGATTCAAATAAATAAAATTGGAAATGAAGGAGAAGAAATAACAACCAACACAAATACAAAGGATTATAAGAGAATATTATGAAAAATTATATGCCACCAAATTAGATTACTAATAAGAAATGAACAAATTCCTAGAAATAACCTTCCAAAACTGAATCAAGAAAAAAATAGAAAATTTGAACAGACCAATTATAGGGATTAAATTGAAACAATAATCAAAAACTCCCAACAAACAAAAGTCCAGAACCAGATGGCTTCACAGGTGAGTTCTAACAAACACTTAAAGAAGAGTTAATACCTATTCTTCTCAAACTCTTCCAAAAAAATAGAAGAGAGAGGAAAGCTTCAGATTCATTCTACAAAGCCAGAGTTACCCTGATACCAAAATCAAACACTACAAAAGAAGAGAATTACAAGCTAGTATCTCTGATGAACATAGATATAAAAGTCCCTAACAAAATATTAACAAACCAAATCCAACAGCACATTTAAAAAGTGATTCACCATGATCAGGGGGAAAAAAAAGAAAAGAAACTTGTCTGTGCATCATCTGTGGTTTCTGATTAGAGTTAGTCTATCTCAGGAAAATCTACCCAAAAGGGGCCAAAGCTCCCTTTCAGCAGCCAGCACCTACTGAAAAAATAAATAAATAAACAGTCTTAGACCTTTTATAATCTTCTGAATGGATCTCAGTTTGTCATGTAGACTGCAGAAAGGGCTGAGCCCGATGATGGGGATGTTCTTCCTTAAGCATCACATGCCCTCCCTCAGTCTTCCAAGCGAACCAGGTGAGTTTGTAATAATTTATTTGGTTTCTGCCTGTGGCAGCCACAGGTTCCTCTTCTTTCTCCTTCAGTGAGAATGCCCAGCTCTGAAACCATCATGTGAAAGGCAGAAAAAACTTCTTTCCACACAGAATGAATATTAGTAACGCGTGTTACGCTGGGGCAGACCTGAGACCGGACACCAGACTGTTAGGGGAGTCTCCCATTGAGAATAGAGTTAGCAACAACCAGGGCACTGTTTGGGCAGCTGTCTTTGAACCTGCTTCCTATTACCCCTGAAGTGGATGATCATTTACTGTCTGGTTGGCCATACAATTTAATCAGTAACTTTGCTCCTGATTTCTATGAATTTCCTTCAAATCCTGTCAGTCAGCCTGTGAGACCCTTGTCCTTCTGCTTCTAGAAGGCCCTATCTCTCAGCATCCCATCCTCATTGCCAAAACTGTAAACAGTTGTAATGGGTCTGAGATTTTACCCTGTCTGTAAGCTAAGCAGTCTTCCTGACACGTTTTCATGGATGCTGGAAGAAGGCAAAAGTTTCTTGATCAAAGGTGAGGGACAGTTTGTTACTCACAGCCCCCACAGCTATAGTATCACTTCCTGTCATTTGCCCAAGCCCTAATTTCCAGAAGCTGAAACAAAGAGGGTCAGGTAACACAAGCATACACAGTAGTTTACATCTAAAGAGAGGAGCCCTGAGCTTTGGGATCCCGAGTCTTTTATCACGGGCGGTAAGCATGCCTGTCCCTATGCTCCAGAGGGAGACACTATCTTGATCTTCCAAAACTATAAACAAATCCAGCTTTTTCCCCAAAGAAAGATGCTATCTCTGTTTTCCAAGGCTGTTTGCTATACAAATATCCAGGAAAAGATAGTCTGGGACAAAGGTGGTCAGTCTCACAAGAAATGCGTAAGTGTGAGAGACCATGAAGAATTGTCTCCCAACAATTCGTGCAAGAAAAACAATTGTTCTAGAATTAATTGTTCTGAATAAATTGTTTCAAAATTCATGCCTTTCATTTCTGGGAGACGTCCTTATTGTTTCTTTTGTAATGTTTTCTTCTTCAGTTCTGTCTCCCTTTCTAAAATCCCGATTATTCAACATGGTTTTTAGGGTTAATCTTCTCATTTTCTTATGTTTTCTATGTTTTTTTCTCCCTTTCTATCTGTTCTACTTTATGAGAGACTTTCTCAACTTTCTCTTCCAACTCAGTTACTATATTTTTAATTTCTGCCATTTTTAAATTTTTTAAATTTAGGTTTCTTCTCTTAAGTTTTTGAATGGTTCATTTCAAAACTTACTCTTTTTTTTGTTTCATGGGTACAGTGTTTTTTCCTAGTTCTCTGAGCATACCAGTTGTAATGGTTTTTGTCTTCCAAGTCTTCTGTCCCCTGCATTGCCATGTTCCTTTAAGTTCCTGTTGGTTTCTTTTATTCAGTATTTTTAGTAATCATTAAGGTTTTCTTGAAATCTGTGACGTCCCTCACCTATTCAGCCTTCTGTGAGATTGAGAGCACCAGAAATCAGTTTGGAAGCTCTTATTGCAGTAGCTGGAGCTTGTCAAGTGGTTGGCCTCACTGTGGGATAATGGGGCAGAAACCTAGCTGTTCCTGCTCTCTGGGTCTTTCCTCTTGCATTAGTCAATATCCCCCAGAGAGAAATCATCAATCTCTTGCTTATTGCCAACATTCTTGGAGATGAAGGGACTGGAATTCTTTACCTGTCAACACATAGACTTTCATGTCACCCTCTCTATTCAGTTCAGTACCCTTACCCACAGCTCTGCTGGTGTCCTCCCAGCCAGTGAACCACCTGTCTCTTGCCAGGATTAAAGAGAGAATCTGGATGCCTGACCCACTCTCTTTCTGTTCCTTAGCCCTACCAGTTTTCAGCCTTCAGAGTACCAGACACCTCTAAATCCTGAGACATTCTGGCATTTCTCAGCATTAGTCTTGATTCTTGCTTCTTCCGTTTTAGACACACAGCTTTCAGCTTTCTCTGCTGGAATGAGTGTCACCACCTGTCCATCTGCTTTCCAGCTCCCAGTCATTTCTCAATATCTCTAGCCTGCTCTCATATCTTCGCCAGCTTTCTTTGTTTTTGTGGGCTTTTTAACCTTAGTTTTATCTCATTACAGAGTCATTTTAATTGGATTTCAAGAGGAAGCAAAAATATACATTTGTATCCAATCCACCATATTTAACTATGAAAGACTTTTAAGGAGATGCAAAGAAGCACAATAGGAAAGGACTCTCGCTTCCCATGGGTGAAATGGGGATTTCCTGTGTTAACCATGCATCATTGTTGATAAAGATTCAGAGGTGTCAGTTATGAAGTTTTTGAGGTCAGCCGTTGTCTTCAAATGACTTAGCAGAATAACTAGGCTGCCACTTTAAAGCATTTGGGCTTCCATAATTCCAAAGTGTCTGCTTAATATCCCAACAGATTCCCAAAACATTCACTCAAACCAAAAATTCGTGAAATACGGCCATAGTAAAATAATGACATTTTGTTATATACAAGTGTTAAAAATAATTAAAGAAGACAATTTAGGTGATAAAACGAACTTTATTTAACCCTTAGTGATGTGGGCTGTCCTTGTTCCCAAGGGCGCAGGGAAGTGCACAGTGGGGTAGAAGATAGGGAGCTTTGATAGGATAAAGAATAAAAAAAAAAGGAAATGATAAACAGAAAATGAGTAAGGAACAAGGAAGTAAGTATAGAGCCTAGACTTGGCTTGGTGTTTGAGGGCTGGCTGATTGGATGTACTGTGTTTGCGGTCCAGCAGAGCATTTTCAGGGACAGGAATGTTCTCTCAAAGTTTTCGTTTGCAGAGTTGGCGCCCCAGACAGACATGGCTCAATCTTGGGCCTAGAAATGTCTTTCAACACAAGATACCAATGCTAGTGGCATTGTCTAAATGGTATTTGTTAAATTACATTGCTGACTGATTCCTAATTAAGCAGAATAGAAAATATTTTGCAGAAAAATACAGTAAACCAGAAAAATTACCCTGAACTTGAATTTTATTTCAGAAATTTTTCTGTTACAGCAACTTGTCTTAAAATCAATCTACTTCATTTTGTAAGTTTACTAAAATATTCTGTAATTTTATTTTACAGTCAGAGGATAATAGAGAAGAGAATGGTGTAGCTATTCTGGTACTGCTGTCTTTCATAAAAGGGATCTATAATGAGAACTAAAAAAAAATTGTTGAAATTTTTTCCATTCATCAGTGCTTCATAGCTAGAGAAGAGATAGAGCTTTTATGATATTACTGCTGATTATTTTATGATTTTCATCATCAAAAGGAAAGAAGAGAAATTAATGGTGATACCAACAGGAAAAATACACATTTATAAAATCTCCTTACCTTTTATTATACTTCACAGGTATTTTTAAGTCAACAATTTCTAGTTAAATCAAGAGTATTAACTAAATTTGCTCTCTTATGTATGCAGAGATTAAATAATGCCAAAAAAGCGTGGTATGTTTCAGGTGTAAAGAGGAATTTTAGTGCACGTATTAGAAGACTGTGAGGCAAATGCTTCTCACATGTGGCACTTGGTTAAGGTACCGTCAGTGAAACAGGGCTGCACTTTCGGTTAGAATTTCTATCGTGACACTCTTTCTAGTAATTAAATATAGACCTGCAAGATTTTATTTTGTTCGGACAATTGACATCACAAATGTGAATTAAATCAGATGAATAATTTTTAAATACAAGTGAAGGGGAACAACCCTGGCTTTTTCAAACATATTTCTCTTCCTCCTCCACAGAACTTAATTTGTTTCTTAACTAAGGGAGTGCCTGTAGGCATTTGTAGAGGGAAAATAAAATCTCCCAGCCTGCTCTGTTCTGTGTAAGAGCCACTGCATTCACGGTGAATCCAGAATGATTTTTAAAGGTGGACCAATGACGTAGTCAGCATACATTTCTTATGCATGAAAACCTGTGTTCGGCACAGGAACCACCACTGACCCTGTGTGTGGTAAGTACCCAGGTCATTCCACAGGTTGGAGACCGTCCCCACACACAGCTGGCAGTTCCTGCCCGAGACAGCCAAAACCGGTACCATCCGAAGCTACCAAAATGGGTGAAAATCATATTTAGTAAAACTTGTACTTCCTAGTCACAATTCAAAATAAGGAGAGAGTTAAACATGACATTTTGCCAAGTCAGCAGACCTTCTAAAAGATGAAAGGCTGGTGAGACAAATCCCAGGGTTTTCATAAAGAGAGTAAAAGGCTTTAAGATCTTCAGTTTTTCTTTGCTCCCGGGTCTGATTTTTCACACGTGGTGTCTGTCACGGAAGTTTCAAAGGGCCCTAGCACGGTTCTGGAGGAGCGGTTTATCTGAAAGCATCACAGTCTCTCATCTTTGGGGACTGCTTCTTGTTCCTGCAGTGTCACAAGATGTGATTTTTGACATGGAATTGCTTATATTCAGCCACTTAACGTCCTCCAAATGTTCAGAGACAATTTTCAGGTTTGGCACTGAGAATAGCTTGCTGATATTGCAGATTGAGAACTGGAGAATGGGGAGGAGAGGTGGAGTTCCCAGTGTTGCCACATGCATCTGCAATAGGCTAACGAGTTATAGAACCACCTAGTATAATAGCTCCATTTACTGTGTGCTCTGTCAGGTGAGGCCGACGCGTATAGACACATGCTTGTGCACACACGCACACGCACACATGCACACACATACTGCTAATCTCTAATTCTCAACAGATCCCATTATAACCCTTCCACAGATGAGAATAGTGGAACTCTTGAAGGCTTCATGACGTATGGAAGATCATCTAGTTAGTGAGGTGGAGACAGATTCACGCTGACAATATGTCCTAAAATGAGGATCTGCAACACCAGGTCCTTCTGTAAGCTGATGTCCCTCGTTCTGGTAACGCAAGAGCAATAACCAGCCCTTGAGCAGCAGCTACACGGAGTCGAGAAATGTCTCCTAATGTGTTGTCTTCTTAGTCAATCCCCCACAACTTGAGGAGACTTCGGAGGATGGTTGTGGAAGGATTTTAATTAGGAGCCTCATCTGCCAGTGACAAAAGTAGCAATGACTGCTGGCTTCCACGAGCAGCCCCTGCAATTGTGGGAGCAAAGGGAAGGGACTTTGCCAGGTGGCTTACGGTGAATTATGATCAGCTACCCACAGAGAATGAGCCCTAGTGCTGGAGGGACCACCGCAAGCGGCCCAGTTAGAAGACCTACTCCCGTAGTCCCTGTCATCGTGCACTCACAAAAGTGCTGCTGTCTGTTTGGGGACATGTTTGAAGGAAAGGGAAATATGTATCTGATGCATTGGGACTGGTTCCACTTTCTTTCGATAAAAACTGAAGGGAGAGAAGCACAAAGCTACTTTATCCGTATGTACGTCTAAGCTTCAAGTTACAGGCTCAAAGAGAGAGAAATGTATAGGGAGGGCTGAGTCGGGGACATAGGACTAAGCATCCGCACGTGTGGATGAGACTGGAGGAAGGGTAAAAAGGAGGCCCCAAGAAATGATTTTAGTTGCTATGAACTAAAGCTAGCAGACTCTAGTAGACCTGGTTAAAACCAAAAGCAGTGACTGAATCTGAGAGGGTAGAAAAGACATTTTCAAAAAACTGCTTTATTCCTCTCCCCTCCTCAGAAACCCTTACACAATCCCCGTTTCCTATGTGTGAAATCCAAACTCTTCAGCCTGACAGCCAAGCTCTCTCCTCCCCGCACTCTCTTAATGATTACCCCGTTCTGTGTGTCGAGAAATTCAGTGGCAACTTTTCTAACTGGGCAGCGAGGGCACAGATCGGTGTTTTAGAAATATCGCTGGCAGCAGATGGAGCATGTATGAAAAGAAATGAAAACTCCAGACAGGGGTTCGCAATTCGGGAAACGTATGTAGTGGTTTAGTCTCAAAGATGAAAAGGATGTGAGCGCAAATAACCAAAGTGAGAATGGGAATTGTGTTGGGCTTGGTTTTCAAAGACTGACCAGGACTTACCAGTTTTCTCAGATGCAGAATCACTTGTCTCCAGGCTCTCTAGATAAAACCTGGAGAACCCACATGAGATAAGGACTTGGAAAGAGAAAAGCAGACTCCTCCCTCCTGGCTCACAGCACCCATAGAGTTGGTAACGGGACTAGTGCCACATGACAAGGTACATTTCAAGTAGGTTTCCTGGCCTTACAGACAAATGACCAGGTGTCGGGCTCTTCCTATGGAATTTCAAAGTGGAAGAAGTGTTTGAGGCTCCACAGTCTTAAGTGTTGTTCACTTGAAGTTTTATTTACTCAGTTGGACAGGGGTGTAACATATAACAGGATAACCAGAAGCTTATATTATAAGACCCATTGTCTGCATTTTCTACTCAGGATCAGATCCTGTTTTCCTTGTCTCTGGGGCATTCTCTTCTTTTCTTCTTTTCTATTATTTATCCATGGCCTTAACAGACAGTTTTGCTAAATATTGCTGGGAATTATCTTGGAAACTATTTCAACCAAAAGTATACATACCACTTTTAGCTAATGGTCTTCTTTGCCTTTGTCTTGGCTCTTTAAAGAGATGGCTAAATGCACATTCATGTGTACACACACACTCTGTTTTGCTTGTCTGTCACTGGGTAACAAACCACCCCAAACTTAGTGACTTAAAAAAAGCATTTATTATTGTTAATGACTTTTTGTGGTGACTTGCTCAGTTGGGCAGTTCCTTCTGCTCCCTGTGATGAGGGACTGGGCTAGAAGGTCAAAGATGGCTCATCCACATGACTGGCAAGTGGATGCCAGCTGTCAGTTGGGATCTCAGCTGGGTCCATTAACCAACATGCCTTGGTTCTTCTCTTCGTATCTTTCTTAAAACATGGCAGCTGGGTTCTAAGAAGGAGTGTTTCTAAAGGACAAATCCCAATATTCAAGACCTATCAAGTCTTCAGTTGCATCTTTCTTGGTAATGTCCCTTTGGCCACGGTAGTCACAAGATCCACACAAATTCAAGGGGAGGGCAGATAAGTTCTACCTCTTGATGTGAGGAGCAGCATGAGCTTATGGAGAGAAAGGATTGCTGAGGGCTACCTTTAGAGATTCTTTACTGAACACATGCACACGTGTGTATAAACAGTGTTAAAATATATATTTTTAAATTGAACATAAACCTCCCGCATTATAATTTTCACACATAAAAATCCATACTCAGACACTGTTCCTGACTTATCAACTGAATTTATAACCGTGATAAAGTGGTATGAATGTTTAAGTGGGAGCCTCTGGTAATTTGAGAGTTGTCTACAGACTCAGTTGTAGAAAATCAAGGAATTAGTGACCATTGAGATAACGGAACAGGCTGTTGGGAGGGCTGCCATGATTGGTTATGCAGCTTGTACACTGCACAACATTGGCTCCATTCACAGAGTCTGCTGTATGAATGCAATTAGCTGAGATAGAAAAATCAGAAGAGAAAGTAGTGCGAGGGAGGTGTAGGGGAAGATAATGAATTCCATTTTGGACACACTGGGCTCGAGGTGCCTATGCAACATCCATGTCGAAGTGTGTGATGGATAGAAGGAAACATTCATTTGGAGCAGAGTAAGACAGGGAAATAGGTGAGATCGTCAAAGGACAACCGGTTTGGAAAGAAGAGGAAGAGCCGGAAACAATAACCTTAAAACGTATGAGGCGGAGTGATGGGAGTCAGTGAGGCGTTCGGAGACAGAGCGGCCAGAGAGCTGCCACAACTGACATGTGTCTGCTAGGATGAGACACATCAGTGAAAGCCACTAAAAAAATAAATAAATAAATAAATAAATAAATAAATAAAAATCTCTACTTAAAACGGGAATTAACTTTCTATCACCGTCTTTACACAAGCTCTCTGAGCTTCCCAGAGACAAGGCGATAATTCACAGTAAAGCTGCATTTTCTCTCTGACTTTCCTCCTGCTGCAGAGTATCAAGGATGACCTTAAATAATGGCAAGTTTGCCTCGTGTCGTGCTTTCCAGTTTACAGAGCATGTTCACTTCATCTAATTTGTTCTCTCGCATCACCCTCTGGAGTACACAGGGCAGGTATTAGTACCTTTATTTTACAGGTGAGCAAACTGAAGCCCAGAGCCATGATTATTCCCAGGTGGAGCTCTGTCCTCTATTACTTCAGTTCTCTTTCCACCGAGCTGCTCGATTACATTAAAGATCAAGTCCTTGCTTTTCATTCGTCCGTGCAGACGCCCGGGGCTATCTACACTGGGCGTTTCCCATCTCGGAGTGAAGGGTCCTGGCAAGATGTGGCCGCAGCTGGGACTCTAGGGTGGCTGACATCTGCCCCCCTTGTTTTTGTGGCTGTGCATTCCACTGCCTCTCTGTGGCATGAATTTCAGAGGATATGTTAACTTTCTTCCACACCGCGAAGAAAATTAATCGTTTCTCTCTGCCTTTGGGAATGCATTTGCACAAAGCTTAAAACCAGGAACTCAAACATGGGTTTTATTGATAGAATACCTTCCATTATTTCTTCGCCTCCCAAATTTATGTAATTATAAAACATATTCTTAACAGTTTAACAATACTGTTTCTGTCCAATTCCCACATGTTTCAGCAGGAAAGCACTCCCCCATCAAAACTTTATTCTGAAGTTGTTCACTGCTTTACCCTGTATTTCTAAGCAGAGTGCTTCTTTCTCATCACTCATGCAACAGTATTTATTGAATGCTTAGCAGGTATCAGACACACTGTAATATTCTTGAGTTACAACAGGGTTATTACCCGAAAATAACTGTTGTTGATATTAGCTGAGCATTATTTCAACTATTTCTGGATAAATATAGATCAATTTATAAACATATCTATAAATTTATAGACATATTTTCTATAAATTTTTAGACATATTTTCATACCCCTATTCCATATTTCAGTCCGTCCATCTCTTTGTAGTACCTAAATTATTCAAGATAATCATTGTTAACCTTATCAGTTAATTTGTGAAAATATGAAATATACGTATCTATAATTAAGAGGGAGAGGAGAATGGAAATAATCTCACAAAACTGAGTTCAAACAGTCATGCTGTTTTTACACATAAAATTAATAATTATTCTACTTGAATGCCTTAGAAGGTAAGGAAATATGCAGTTGATGAACTGCCAATAAATTTCTTTATGATAAATGATGTTAATTCCTGCAAGACTTTTTAAATAGGAAACAAAGACTGAACGATCTCAAGGGGCTGGAGTGATTACAGTTGTTTTTTTTTGTTTTGTCTTAGCTACATGTTTCTATTTTGAAAGGCGCCAACCGCTCTGTGTTATATAAGATATGGAATCCCTTAACTTTTCTCCAGCCATCTTCCAATTTTGTGTGTTATATTATTATTTTTTTGCTAGTGATTTTTTTATTATGTTATGTTAATCACCATACATTACATCATTAGTTTTTAATGTAGTGTTCCATGATTCATTGTTTGCGTATATGATCAACATTTATTACATTTATTTTGTTTTTTGATATAGTTCCTACCCATTAAGTTTCAGTTATTTAATGGAATTAGTGTTCATCAACAATCATTTTACTATGCCTTTTTATTCCAAAATGTTTTACTTCCTATATTGATTAGTTGATTGCGTCAAGATGGTCAATATGTAAAGGATAATTATAATAAAAATAAATTGCCATGACCTTGGAAATACAGGCTATATTATGATATGCCAGGAGGAACAGCTAAGAGTAAATTATAGTTGGGTAAAATGAGAGGAAGAACTGAAGAGCCAACACTGTTCCCAGAGTTGCTGTCTTTTATGCCTCCATGCTATATATGTACACACACACGCAATCCATCCTGCATATCTCAATCTTCCAGTCTTTTTTTTAATATCTCAGTTTCCAAGATAATAATTATTAACATGGTAAATTAATTTGTGCAAATATAATGGAAGACCAATGGGAAAGGATGTAAGGACAAATGAGATTTCGGTGCCCATATTATCCCGCACATGCTGCCCATACCCCTGGGGTATGTACTACAAAGTTCTGACAGTTCCCTGCTGAGACTAGCACAGACACGCAGCACCACTCTACAGAGAGTGACGCGGTGGCCCGAGGCTGTAGTTTGGCCCCACTAATGAAGTGTGTTTTGGAATAGCAATGCTAGTGTTCTCTGTGGGAAGCATGCTAGGCATTTTAAGGATAAGAAGACAAAAAAGGTCTTAAGTGAATCAGAGAAATTATGGGAAAATGTGGCTTTCACCTAGAAATATGCAGTGAAACATAAAGAATTATTTAAAGAAACTTTCAGATACGAGTATTACTGTCCTGCTATATAAAGACCTTTCCTTGCCACCGTGCTGTGTGGCACGAGCCAATAAGTTCAGTTCCCTGTGGGTTCAAACAGACATCCAGACCTGGAGCATGCCTGCAGCAGGTTGATGTACTAACAAAGAGCAAACCTATTCAGGCTGACTGTTTAAATGTCAGCCTGCTACAAATAGTCTCCAGTAAATTTTAACATCACCCTAGTAAATCCAGTGTTCATTAGTGCATTTGGTTCATGAGTTTTCTGATCAATATATGGATAAGATAGGGAGATAATTCAGATTTCCAGTTGTTTATGTTTTGTAATAAAATACAAAGTGAGCCTAACATTCTAGAAATGTGAATATGAAATTAAAAATCCCGAAGAGCTGAAACATTTTATTCCTTATCCATATCCTTTATAATGTATTTAGGGGCACCTGGGTGGCTCAGTTGGTTAAGCAGCTGACTCTTGGATTCAGCTCAGGTCATGATCTCAGGGTCTTGAGATCGAGCCAGCTTGGGCTCTGTGCGCAGTGGGGGAGTCTGCTTGAGATTCTCGCTCTCCCTCCCCCTCTGCCCCTCTACCTGCCCACATGCTCTCTCTTCCTAAAATAAATAAATAAAATCTTTTAAAAAAAAATACATTTAACAATTTAATACTTTATTTAATTTTATTATTAAACATCGTACTCTAATTATTTAGAAATGTGAGCAAAACAAATAAAAAGAGATTAATTACATTGCCCCATGTTTAAGTAGAAATTTTTATTTATCAATTAAAATATCCTATGATCAGATGTATAAAATTTGATTTATGCATGAGGGATGTATCTATTGCATGACATAACCTTTACTAATGTTTTTGTAGAGCACTACATTATAAATTGAACAAAGGTCCAAATCCACTAAAACACAGATGTATGTGATGTGATATTTATTTAAATTATACTATGCTATGATTTCCCATTCTCATCCTCTATTATAATAATTAAGAAATAATGTTATGAATGCAACCGTAGGCAGACCCAAAATGGTAATGAAATGTAACCATGAATATCTAAGTAAATATCTGTAACCCATGGGCTTTTATTAACTGATTATTGTACTAAAACTAGCCATTTGGATTCCCAGGTGATACCTATTAAATGCCATTATTCTTTTATAGTTTTCAACCAACATGGAAAAAAGTAAAAGTCATTCGATTTAGAAGAACAGAGACCACTGGTGACATTTGAGAGAACAGCGTCAATTACAGTGGAAGCTAGAAATGAAGTGGCCTACAAGAAACTGAATCCAGCAGATAAACCCTAGTCATTTGAGAAAGTTAGTAATGAAAGAAAGAAGAAAATAAGACAATGATTGACTAGGTTGAAAGGGGCTTTGAATTTGAGGGTAGAAGGTACAGAGCCAATAAAAGGAGGAGATTTTTAATATCTCGGAGAGGAGGATAAAGTGATAACAAAAATGTGTTGTGAATTAACAGAATGTCAGTTCAGTAATTGTTTTCCTTAGCTCTTCTTAATAGTAAAGATTTTAAGCCCCTAGGCTGGTAGAGAAGGAAAGTCATTAGTCCTGACAGCAGGGAACTCTTGAAGGAGGGATTTTATTGTGTTCCCCTCCCCTCTTCCCTTAACCAGACCCAGAGCAAGAGAGAGGGAGGAGAGGAAGGAGAAAGTCCTGGATACTGACTTGCTCTATTCATCTCATTCATCTTGTGGGCAGTAGGGGGAGGAGCTAACGTTGGAACCACCTCACTTAATTTCAGTGAGAAGTCTGCCCATGGGGACGTTAAATTTGGGGGTGGCTGACTCAAAGCTTTTAGCCGTTGAGCTGGGAATAACCGTGGGTGAACAGGTGATATGAGGAGCATAGACCAGCTGATGGTGGAGTTCCAGTCCTCCCCATCAGGCCGTCTGCCCTCTGTTGACTCTGCTTTCCTCCCTCCTTCATATTACCAGCGCTGGTCTTCACCTAAGGCTTCAGCTTCAGAGCCCTCATTGCTAATACTGTCTCTGCAATCATAGTAAGTCAATGACACCCAAACTTGATTTCCCATAATAATCATTTGGGGAGCTTGTGAGTCCCATACTGGGAGGCTCAGATTCAGAAGGTGTGGTGTAGGGCCCAGGCATCTTCTCTTTTAACAAGTACAGTAGGGTATTCTGATGTAGATGATCTGAATATCACACTTTGAGAAACAGTCCTAAGTGATGTACAAAGATGAGGGCACTATGTGTGTGTGTGCACTATTTCTCAAAATGATAACTTTTATTCTATATTTTATATGTATGATAATCCATGCTCCAAATAATATTTGCATAGTACTCTTGAAGTAGCAGCAGGATGATTTCAGGTGACAGAGTTAAAATTAGTGCTTCCTACTAGCAAGGATGTTCCCACAGTTACCTTACGACCGCACCAGATCTTCCTGTGCTGGATCCAAGATCGCAGCTGGAGTCATGGGCATTAGAGAGAAGGAAATATACCTAGTCCTTCCGTTAGTGAAGAAAGGATAAAGAGCACAGTGTAGATTCAAGGTTTGGAGAGTACTTAAAGGATATGCTTACAGATGCCCTCTATCTTCTCAGGGAGAACAGCAAGCCCAACTGCTGAAGGTGAGATTAGTCCATGACACAGGGACATTAAGTCCAGAAATCAGAAGGGAGGAGAGAGGCGGCACCCCATGAAATTCAGTCAGGAATCAATGAGTGTGTTCTGTACTATCATGAAATAGGTTGTCCCAGTATGAAGAGATTTTTCAAATCACGAATTCCTGAATTTTCTGTTTTCTTATGTTCTAGGATATTTATCATTATTGTCTTTTAACTAAGTTGAAAATACAGTAGATTTGCATGTTAGCACATTACAATTTCCAAATAAGGACTCTCATCACGAGTTGCAGTCTAGGTGAGGAAACATGACAGTGATTAATTCTGTTTCTATTACAATCACTTATCTTCCCAATGCACTCATAACGGGGCTTGAGAGATAAAGCCCACTCTGTTCCTCTCATCTGAAGGCCCTTTATTTAGACTGGTTTCAAAATTATTGACCTATTTCAGGCAATTTTAAAAATTCACATTAAGGTTTTGATCATTAGAATAAATTAAACTTTGATAAGCTGATTATAAACCTCAATAAAAGGTGAAGATAAAAAAAGTATTTAACACTGGCATTATTTCCTAATAAAGATGAAATCACCTAATCAAATAATTATGGTTTTCTTTTTGTGAGTTAAAATGTTTTCAGTTTTAAATTGAGACCTGGAAGTTCCATTTCTACAAAGTAAGCAGTCAGGTGAACCTTCTCCTGTGGCGCTCGTGCCTGCCCGGGACCAGAGGCCCCTTTTATTCTGTGTAAAGTCGTGGGGTTCCTTCTGCTGTGGGGTTTACAGACCCACCTGCTACTTTGTAGTTGCAGGTCTCACACTTCCCAGGCTCCCAGGTAAACGCTTGCCTGTGCAGTTCTGCTTCCGGTTCTGCTGCTACAGAATGATCTAAGGAAAGGAAGATCGGCTAAACAGAAGCAGAAGCGCTTATACTCATCTGACCCCTGAAGCCGTGTCCAGTCTGCCCAAGGCCAGAGCGCTGCAGAAAATACCGCCTCTCTCCTGAGGACAAGACAGTGGCTGCCGGCAGACCCCCGAGACCTGCCCCCGTCACGAAACTGACATTCGGGCTCCATTCACATCGTGCTTCTTGGAGACCTGCTTTGGTTCTTGCTCCCCAGCTCTATCTCACCTGCTTCCTTGGGTCTCCCGTGCCCCCCACACCCATCAGACAGGTCCTTCCTCCTGCCCCATCCACGTGCGGGCCTCTTCTGGCCTGCCGTCCACTGCCCTGGCTCCTGCCCTTCCTTTCTAATGTTGGGAAGACAGACATCTGGAAGATTCTACTCACTCTGCAAAATAGGAGAAGTTATTTTCATTGAACTTTCACAGAAGTGTATCTGGAGCTCTTGAATTATATCTACTACTTTCTTCTGCCTGTAAGTCAGAATTCTAGAACATTTTAACAAAAATACCATTTAATGTGAATCCAGCATATCTAATCGCATGCTGTTGACCAACAGCTGTGAGCAAATACAATTTCTTAGGGGTCTTCCATAATATGCATAACAGTTTTTATAATTATTGTAATCATTGTCTTCTAGAGAAATGTTTCTGCAGTATATTTTAAATGAGAATATAATAATTATTATCATCCTATAAAAAAGTTTCTAAAGTATATCTTTAAACATAGTCAACTTTTCCTAAGTTATTTTATTAATATTATTTTCTTACAAAATTTCCTTAATAAGCTAAAGGAAATGTTAATGTGGTCCTATCTTACCTAAACTTTTTACAAAAGCTGATTAGTTAAGTGTGCAATGAGTAGGCCTTTTAAGATTGTTATTATTGCCAAAAGAAAAATTACATGTTTTAAAACAATTTAATTAATAGTTGACAAGTTGTTATAGATAGATATTATTGTATTTCAAACAGTTTTTATTTACTTTGAATAGTAGATTGAAGTGCCTGAGTACTTTTATTTATTTTGAAGTCAATACATTTTTATTTTAATAAATTGAACTGAAGTTTTCTGCCATTATAGACTCTTGGACACAAGCCTTTTCTCACTGATGCTATTTAAAATCTTTAATAACCAAATTACTACGCACAACACAGTGGGTCATATTACTGGCACTAAACTGTAAATACTCTCTCTCATCAGTCCTCCCAAAGTACATTATTTCTGTTTAAAATTTCAAAACTGTCCTTCAAAACTGACAGCATAACTCATGGGGAGTTTAATAAGTATAATATGATAGGGGAACATGAAATGGTTTGTTTTGACAGAAATCTCCAAATATACCTACAACATGTGTGCACAGCATTTCAGGATGCCCTGTTAACAGCATGAGGCATTGCACCGACTGTGTGATACTTGGTGGTAAAGGACTGTTGTGTTCCCGTACACCTCCGAGGTTTGAACAGTGCAATTTCTTTGCTATATTGCAGCAGTCACCAAAATCACTTCAAGGAGGCTCACAATTTCCACATATCTTCTGTAAGTTTAACTTTTGACATCAAAAAGTACAAACATCTCACAGACTCAAAATATGGTGAAAAATGTGCATTTGTTATAAAGCTGGACTTCTAAAGAAATTGGAATCAGAGCAGCTCCTCCATTTCAGTGTGCGTGTAGTTTCATCTGTTATTAACCAAAAGGTTTGACCTTTCCTTACATTTTGGGCTTTTTCATAATCAACCATCCTAAATCCTCAAAAAATATACTACTGCCCTCCATGACTTACGGAAAACTCTAAAAGCAAGCAAAGGAGTCAGCCTGTGTAGGCTGCTTATTTATTAAGAAACCCTACAAATTTAAATTTCATTTTGGGCTTCTTTAAGCTTCCAGTTTATTCTGTGGCAAAATCTAGATGATTAGCATTCCACCTCTGGGTTTTAATGGATTCTTTTCAACCCTCTTTTCTTCACAACATGGTTTCTCATTGGTAAAGTCAAAGAAGTGAGCATTCAGATATTTGAACTAAAAAGGGGGTGCAGAATGGATATACCCAAGAAAAGTCCTTAAATCTTTTAGCTTTCACTCTTATCTCTACATACAAAACCTTAACCCCAGCACTTCTTTCATTTATATATCATATATATACCATATATATACCATATATATATATACACACCATATATGTATCATATATATCATATATATACCATCTTTATATATATATATATATATATCTCCATCCGGCATCTTTATCTATTCATCTGTCAATGGACACTGCTTCCATATCTTGGCTGTTGTAAATAATGATGCAGTAAACATAGGGGTGCATATGTCTTTTCAAATTAGTGTTTCATTTTCTTTGGGTAAATACCCAGTAGTGGAATTACTGGATCATATGGTATTTCCATTTATAATTTTTGTGGAGCCTCCATACTGATTTCCACAGTGGCTGCACTGGTTTGCATTCCCACCAACAGTGCATAAGGGTTCCTTTTTCTCCACATCCTTGCCAACATTTGATATTTCTTGTGTTTTTCATTTTAGCCCTTCTGACAGGTATGAGGTGATATTGCACTGTCGTTTTGATTTGCTTTTCCCTGATTATTAGTAATATTGAGCATCTTTTAATGTGTCTGTTGGCCCTCTGGATGTCTTCTTTGAAAAAAATGTCTCTTCAGATCCTCTTCCCATTTTTAATTGGATCGTTTATTTTTCTGGTGTTGAGTTGTGTAACTTCTTCATATATTTCGGCTGTTAACTCTTTATCAGATATCACTGTAAATATCTTCTCCCATTCAGTAGGTTGCATTTTAGTTTTGTTGATGGTTTCCTTCACTGTACAAGAGCTTTTTGTTTTGGTGTAGTCCCAATAGTTTATTTTTGCTTTGGTTTTCCTTGCCTCGGGAAAATGTTTCTAGAAAAATGTTTCTATGGCGGATGTCAAAGAGATTGCTGCCTGTGTTTTCATCCAGGAGTTTAATGGTTTCAGGTCTCACGTTAAGGTCTTTAATCTATTTTGAGTTTATTTTTATGTAAGAAAGTACTTCAGTTTCATTCTTCTGCATGTTGCTGTCCAGTTTTTCCAACACCATTTGTTAGAGACTGTCTTTTCCCCATTGTGTATTCTTGCCTCTCTGTCACAGATTAATTGACTGTGTAATTGTAGGTTTACTTCTGGCTCTCTCTTCTGTTCTCTTGATCTATGTATCTGTTTTTGTGCTAGTACCATACTGTTATGATTAGTACAGCTTTGCTGTATATTTTCATGATCAAGAATTCTTATTGCGCAAAAGAGCTACGCTAATAGGAGTTCACATCCTCTGGGGCACTGTAGACTTCCTCCACAGCTTTGCCCTGTCCAGAGTCCCCCAAGGACAATGACAGTATTCTCAAAGACATGAGAAGGGATTTTTTTAAGATCCTTCTATGTCAGCAGCCAGCTCTCCCCATAACTAACTCTTTACCTTGGGCAAGTCCTGTCAGCACTCTGGCTCAGCCTTTGTCCACATTAGAAGTTTGATTAAATTGCTCTGTGATTCCTCTCAGCTATAAAAAGCTTCGATTCAACACAGATTAGAATTGGAAGTGAGTGGGGGGGCCTGGGTGGCTCAATCGATTAAGCATCTACCTTCGGCTCAGGTCATGATCTCAGGGTTCTGGGATCGAGTACCAAGTTGGGCTCCCTGCTCAGCAAGGAGTCTATTTCTCTCTCTCCCTCTGCCCCTCCCCCTGCTCATGTTCTCTCTCTCTCTCTCTCTCTCAAATAAATACAATCTTAAAAAATATAATAATTAAAAGTGAAATCTGTATGCCTGATAGGGTCACTTGATCTTCAAATCTACTAGTTTATGTTGTTTTGTAAAAAAATACTACTATGTTTGTTAACACTTTTAAATTGGTTTGAAAGATAGAAAATATGCAATAAACATGAAAATTCAATACATAGGGACGCCTAAGTGGCTCAGTCATTAGGCGGCTGCCTTCAGCTCAGGTCATGATCCCAGGGTCCTGGGATCGAGCCCCTCATCGGGCTCCCTGCTCCGCGGAAAGCCTGCTTCTCCCTCTCCCACTCCCCCTGCTTGTGTTCCCTCTCTCGCTGTCTCTCTCTCTGTCAAATAAATAAATAAAATCTTTAAAAAAAAAATTCAATACATAATGTGTCAGAGTCTATGATTGAATAGTCCCATATGTCTAAAATTTAATTTGGCTTTTTAGGAATAGAATCCATTGAACCCATTCTATTAACCTAAATGCATTACACTTTTCAGTGTCTTCCCAAACTAAGAAAGTTTGAGTTGATTTCCATTGGCATTCCAATGCAATTCCAATAACCTTGGTCTCAACATCCTGCAAACACTGGAGATACAGAATTCTCTGATCTCAAACACTAGATTCTAGTTCCTGATCCCCAGTTCTAGACATCTCACAGAATTTCTTATATTATCCTGACTTTCTAAGATTAAAAAAAAAAGTGGAAGTGTTGATAGGATCATTGTAACTCCTCAGAGACATGGATTAATTAACATCTGGCCAGATAAGAAGGAGAAAAGCAATGAAGAAGACTCAGGACTGCCTGGACAACCAGGAACTCTTCACAGATCATCCCTCTGGACTTACACCTGCCTTCTCCCACTGGGCATTTTTCTGTCAGTGCTTTTTGTTAGTTCTCAGTTACAACACCAGAGGAGTGGGGAGACTAGGAGCTGCGTGTGGGCATTGCCTTCTTTATCTCTGTTTTCCCCCAGGACCCACCCTGGGAGCTGGCCCATACATCTTGGCTTGTCTGCACAGTTCTGGTTTGCACCTGATAGCCTAGCATAATTTTAACGGTACCCCCTTTTACTGTTGAAAATGTCTGAGTTTGTATAAGTTATACACTTATACAAACTCTTATTATAAGTAGAGTGACTATACAGTCACTCTACTTATAATAAGCAATGAAAGTTAAATATTTTGGGGCTAGAAAATTAATGAGATGTATATACCCCCCCTTCCAATTCTTATAAAGTGACCAATCCACTGAGAATGAGTTGGAGATACAGGTCACTTTTTGGCGATGCTTGAAAAAAATTTTAGATTATGCCATGGATAGTCTATTATTAAGCATGCCAAATGGTTTTCTTTTTTATTCTTCTCTTCTGACCTCATCATATTCCAAGAGCCTCTTCAAATGGAATATTAAGACCCAGTATATTATGAATTCTAGTGAGAGCTATGTTTTACAACTGTGTATCCCAGACCCTAAATGCCCTTGAAGGGAATAAAATGAAAATTAATGAATTGCAGAGCAATTGTAAAGCAGGACCTTTTGCATTAAGAACAAAATATTCAGTAACTTTTAATAAGGTATTCATCTACTGCATAATGTAGTCTTTGTAACTTCTAGAATTTACAGTACTGGGAAAATGCATTAAGAATATAAATATTTCTCCAAAGAGCCTAAAAGTTAAACTACTCCGTGAACTGTTTTCCTGTATCTAGCATTCTTTAGAAATGGCATTCATTCTAGTGCTATCCAGAGATTACCGCTATTATTATTAGCGGTGCTGTCCAGAAGCTATTACTGCTGTTGCTCGTGCTGCTACCAGTACTATTCCCACTCTAGACACACAGGCACGCGTGCGCGCACACATTATTCCTCGAATCTGTGTAAAGAAATCTGTCTACATCTCTACAGTTTCTCGAAGGCAGTACAGTGTAGCGGTAAAGGGTAGCTGAGGTGATGAGTTTGGACTGCCGTGGGCCGCCATGCCATGTCAGGCTCAGCTCACTAGCAGTGTGACCATGCTCCGCATCTGGTAATCTGCTGCTGTTTGATAATTCACCCCAAATATAACTGACGGCATTTTACATCACTTCCCATGGTTTTAGAGATGGCTCGGGTCAGCAAGGTGGCTTATTCTCGCTCAGGGGTCTCCTGTGTCGTTGCAGTGAGGTGATCATTGGGGTGGGAGTGGTCTTGAGACTCATTCACGTGTCTAGTGGATGATTGTGGCTGTCGGCTGAAACCTCATCCGTGGTTGTCAGCTGTCACCACCCCCCACTTGTAGCCTGTGCACGGGCTGCTTGGCTTCGTTGCTCCATGGGAGCCAGCATCCCAAGGGGATCAGGAGGAAGCTGTATGACTACAATGATCTAACCTTGATTTCAGAAATCACACAGTCACTGGCCTGCTGGGTCCAAGGGGAGGGAACTTGGACCTCCACCGTTCAGTGTGGGAGGAGGCTCAATTTCATGTCCTGTGAGGACAGGAGAGAAGGGAGATTTTAGTGTAGCTCTCTTGGAGAACACTCTGCCACTAAGGTCGCTAATTCTGTTTTGCCATCTAAAAAAGTGTGGATGAGGGGCACCTGGGTGGCTCAGTCTTTGAGCGTCTGCCTTCGGCTCAGGTCATGGTCCCAGGGTCCTGGGATTGAGCCCCGCATCAGGCTCCCTGCTCCGCGGGAAGCCTGCTTCTCCCTCTCCCACTCCCCCTGCTTGTGTTCCCTCTCTCGCTGTCTCTGTCAAATAAATAAAATCTTTTAAAAAAATAAAATTAAATTAAAAATGAAAATTTAAAAAAATGCCTACTACATTTTAAAATTGTTTTGAGGATTAAATGAGAAAAATCCATGCAAAGCCCTTAGCACATACATAGTAAGCACCCAGATGTTAGCTATGGTTTATGCAGTTCCTTCTTAGAGGGATTGCTTTCATTTGTCAAAGCAAAGAAGAAAGATAATGTCCTTAACTATGCAGTGTGTTTACCTGCAAAATGAATGGTAAGAGTTTTCTAACAACAGTATTTGAATATTTTAGAAACCTACATATACTATTTCTTTTGTATGTATATATTTCTTTGTCATTAATTCTAAAAAATAGAAAATTTATATTTGGAATTTGGAAAACAAAGTCCATTTTAAAATAATTGATTTTTCTGATGTCCATTTTACATAAATTGTTTTGACCGTACCTCTAGTTAATTGTGAAGAAGAGGTATTGACTCAGGTAACCTCAGAAAGTGTTTCCATATGTATTCACATCTTAACTCGTGACAAAACGGAGCTGAGATGGTTTTATTATATAATAATGGCATATATGCATTATATAATGTGGAGTATACATACATGGAATTGCACATATATATGTAGTTACACACATATGGATATACATAACGTGGATATCTAAATATCACACACATGCACGTATCTATGACTTTAAAAAAATAGAAGGCAAAAGCATGGGAAGGAAGGAAAAATGAGTGTGCAAATAAGGACTGATAGAGTCATAGCGACTGCACAGCACACGTGCCCTGAACTGCTTGGTGGCCAGTGTGTGCGGGAGGGGAGATTGTTAATTGTTTAATTCTTGTTATCACAAAATACTGAGTTTACAAGTTCTCCAGGAAGGATCATCCTGATGATGAACATAAAGAAAGGTTAAACATGAGACCGCGTAAAGTGTATTTTCTCTAAAAAGGTGTAAAGAGGTTTACAACAGATAAAAACCTGTCTAGTGTTACTTCCTGTAAAGATTCTCCATAAAAGTGGAAGGCTTCGGGGCACTGGGGGGTTCAGTCGGTTGTCTGCCTTCAGCTCCAGTCATGGATCCCAGGGTCCTGGGATGGAGCCCCCCATCAGGCTCCCTGCTCAGTGGGGAGCCTGCTTCTCCCTCTGCCCTCCCCCTGCTCATGTGCGCGCTCTCTCTCTCTCTCTCTCTCCCTCACTCAGATGAATAAATAAAATCTTAAAAGGAAAGGTTGAAGTCCTCCCATAACAAGGTCCCTTGCGAACACAGTCCCATAGCTGGGCTGAGCTAGTACCGTCCAGTAATTAGCCTGGTACAGGCTGTAGTGTAAAATGTACAGACAACTTAAAGGGAGAGAAGAATCGCTTTTTCTGTATCAGCATTTGATGAAAGGATGGTAGATTATTCAAGAATATATTTAATGAGGGCCTAAGATGTTGATTTTTTTTTATTAATGACTGAGTCAGCATCCATATGTTTTAAGAACCAGATGATTAGGTGGCAGGGTAAGATATTTTATTTCAAATATTGAAAAAACTTACAGAAAATATATTCTCATCTCCCTGTGGAAAAATATTTGTAGGCAAAGCTGGAATGTTTCCCACAAAACATCTTTGTATCTGTCAGGTCAAACATGTCTATACTTGCTCGACTGTGACCCCGAGCTCCATATCATAGGGGAGAAATATTTAGATTTGGTAAACTTTAAAATAACAAGTATTAAAACTGACCCATTGAGCCACTGAAAATCCCCCATAGATGTCCCTATAGAATATCTGGTTATGGACCATGTAACCATCCAGTGTGCCTGCCTGCATGGGCAAGCTGGAAGGTCTACTCCATGTAATTTAATGATATGCGGGGTGAAGTTTTTTAGAATTAACCAATTTAATTTTGGGTAATGTCTACCCAAATAATTCTAATTTTGACATTTTTTTTTTTTTTGTCAAATAAGCCAGGCTTTGTGGTAGCAACCAGAAAAGCCTTTGTCTTTCTAGACCATATCTGGTTCATATCACTATCATAATGGAAAACATTTATTATTTATTAGAAAACCTTCGTCTAAAATGTAAAAAGGAATGCAAGATTACTAATGTATAACCACAGAATAAGGAAGGCCAAGAATCAGCTTCTTTTTATACTCTTTGAAATTATAAACTGTTGTGTTACATCTTAAATTTTGAAGCAATATGAAAATGTAGTATATTTAGAAGTAGTGATATCTGAGGACATAGGATTGGCCTAGGCTTTTTCTGATAGAAGGAAAAAAAAATGGGCGCCTGGGTGGCTCAGATGGTTGGGCGTCTGCCTTCGGCTCAGGTCATGGTCCCAGGGTCCTGGGATCAAGTCCCACATCAGGCTCCCTGCTCAGTGGGGAGTCTGCGTCTCCCTCTGCCTCTGCCTCTCTCTCTCTCTCTCTCTGACTCTCATAAATAAAAAATAAAAAAGAAGGAAAAAAATAACTCAGTGAAAGTTATAAACTATCTCATGCAATTTTTGGAATTTAATATTAAGGTGAGAGATATAACAGGATAGGTAGAATAATTATACCTATAAGTTTCTTCTACCAAACATATATTTCTTTGTATTCAAAGCTACTAACATTAGATGCTATCCTGGTAGGAGACACATGACATGCTCTAACTGGGTAATTGGTATGGTCTGGTCCTCTGCTGCATCCCACTGCCAAACTCTTATGTTGAAATCCTAACTCACAGTGTGATAGCACTAAGAGGTGGAGCCTTTGGAAGGTGGTAAGTCATGACGGTGGGGCCCTCATGATTGGGATTAAGGATTAGTGCCTTTTAATAAAAGAAACCCCAGAGAGCCAGCCCATCCCTTTCCCCTTCCACCGTATGAGGTTACAGTGAGAAACAGCCATCACTCGATAAGTTGGCCCATGCCATGAGCCAAGATCTTACCTTCGACTTTCCACCCTCTAGAACTGTGAGAAGTCATTGTTTGCTGTTTATAAACCACCTCGTTTGTGATATTTGTTATAGCAGCCCAGTTGGACTAAAACAGTAATCAATAACTGCTTAATAATGGAACTGCTTTAAAAAGGTGTGAGTAGAGTCTAGAGACACTAACAAGGAAAGGGATGGAGCTGTATCCCAGAGCTAGCAAGAGCAGGAAGCCTTTACCACCATACAGCTGAGCAGGTTAAGGAAGTAGAGGATACACCTGTTTTATATAGAGGGTGTACCTGTTTGGAGAACGCTGAGTGGCAGGGACTACGGCCCCTTATTTAAGGGATGACATCACCCCACACTGACCTGGCAGGAAAGGAATTGTGGAAAGAATACCCTGACCTCACTCTTCTCCAGCCCTTGGGTGTGTGGCACATGACTTCCTTTAATCCCCTCACCTGGAAGCCAAAGGTCATGCACGCGGACTACTGATCAGCCTTCTTGACCATCAACACAGGGAAGTGTGGCAAAAAACGAAGAGCAGTTCTGGATGTACGATCCAGCATAATTCATAAGAAGTCACCTAGTATAAACTCTGAGCAGATATAACCAGCAAAATGTAAATCTGTATTTTGAATATATACAGATATACCTTTTGTAAGATGAATAGCTAATTGAGAACTGAAACGGCTAATTTGGCATTTATGCCGTACAGCCTGCATAATTATCCGGATCAGCAGCAGCACAGCTAGCTCGTCTTAGTGTGGAGTGATGGATCAGACGAGCGAGGACCAGTGTACAGGCCCCAAAGATGGAGGGCGCCAAACTGTATGAACGTGGAGGCAGCTGTCCTAGGACTGATGAAGCCAGAATGAGCAGCACATCACACAACCATGGTGATCCCGCCCCTCCTGTAACCTTGACTCTTGAAGCTATCTCACGGGGCATCAACACCTCAAACTTTACACTCACCATTAGCCCTAATAAACCAACACTAGCACTTCCTACTAGAATTTACCATTCTTCATTTTTTCTTAATAAATAAAGCTTCAAAAATATTCTAAAAAGATTTGAACGTAATGAATTAGTATTTTTTTTCCTGTGGTCTGTATGGCTTAGTGCCTTATTAGCCTTCGCAGTTTTAGAAGGATGATACCAATTCTTTAAAGCAAACAGAACTGGTTTAGCATTATGAATATCTACTGACATATAATACAGAATGCCTCCCATGTTCCATCCTTTAAAAAAAAAAACAAAGCAAAACAAAACTGTTAAAATGGAGCATTAGAAGCCAAATATACATCACAATATTGTTTACAAGAGCAAAAAAGCGAACAATAAGGGATGTAAGTGAGCTATAGAGAGGCATCTTACCATAATAGTAAGCAACCCTTAAAATGGTGCTTGTTAAGTTTTGAATAGCATAGACAACTATTTTATGGAAAAAAGTGTACATACAATATTAGAATTCATATTAGTGAGAACATAAATGAAAAGAATGAAAAAATTCAACAAATATTAATACATAGCTTTGGATGGTAGATACATGAGTTTTTTTCTACTTTATGCCTACCTCTTGCATGCATATGAGTGCTCTCTCCCTCTCTCTCTCTCTCTCTATATATATATATACACATACACACACATATATATGAATATATATATGAATTGCTTTTATAAATAGGCAACTGTTAAATAGCTACACTTTAAAAAAATCTGTGGAAACTTTTAAAAAGTTATTTAGGTATGAGAAGTATGCTTACAAATTTTATTTATTTTTTTTTAAGATTTTATTTATTTAATTGACAGAGAGAGAGAGAGACAGCGAGAGAGGGAACACAAGCAGGGGGAGTGGGAGAGGGAGAAGCAGGCTTCCCGCTGAGCAGGGAGCCCGATGTGGGGCTCGATCCCGGGACCCTGGGATTATGACCTGAGCCGAAGGCAGTCGCTTAACCAACTGAGCCACCCAGGCGCCCCAGTATGCTTACAAATTTTAAAAATACTTCTCAACCTCTGGATCTTGACATTACAGGTAGGATGAGTAGACAGCAAGGCATAAAAAAGAAACAAACAAAGAAGGTGTACTTCTTTGAGCAAAGTCTCTTTACAAATTCTGTGCTGATTTGCCATCTGAGACCTTGTTGAGTGATCTGAGAAATGTTTGATCACCTGATTGGGCTGGAAAGACCCAGGATGGTGCCTGTCATGGAAGAGAAGTTATCCCATATCATACTTCATCTGCTCCCAGTTCTAACTGTGTATTAAAACTGAGATTAGAGCTTTTGAGGCACGAGAGAGAAATTGGCAACAAGCACATTTATTTTATATGATTAGGTCTCTCAAATGGTACATTTGGTTTATCTTTAAGATATTCTTCATTTAGATGCAGCTACTGCATTATTTAAGAGCCTTTAAAATTTTTAGGCTGATGCTTAAATTTAAAGACTTAAGTAAAGGCAAAAGGAAAGAAAACCACTAAGGAAAGGAGAAATCAGTTTCATTTTATATGCAATTTTAAATATTCATGGAAGGAATTTTGGATGCAAAGAGAGCATTCCGGTACCACTTGGTTTCTGTTTATAAAGGCCAAATAGCTATATTGCAATTTAGTAATATGTTATCCATTAAACACAATTATGATTTGTTACATTTTAGCCTGTTTTTTTATTCCTCATCAAATTATCAGTGAACATGGGTTTGATCTGAATTACATTTTAAAGATTTTATTTTTAAGTAATCTCTACACCAAACATGGGGCTCAAACTCACAACCCCGAGATCAAGAGTTGGCATGCTACACAAACTGAGGTAGTCCAGGTGCCCCAAATTACATTTTAAGATGAAAAATTAATACATTGTATACAATAGGCAAAAATGGAAATAACCTAAATGTTCAATAAAATATGAAGCACCATGCAATGGCATACTGTGTTACCTAAAAAGATACACATGATCTATTATTGAATAAAAATGGGGTTACAAAAAGCATGTGAGTAGATACAATATTCTTCCCCACAGGACAATGCTACACTGGTGGTGGTTTTGATTGACCAATATCACACGAGTTGTTAAATATATCGAATATTATCTCTATAGGTATAGTAAATCTCATTTCGTAAAGTAAAGTGTAATAAATGTAAATAATCTAAGTGTAGCAAGATGATGAGATGGTACAGGAGGGATGGAAGGGGAGACACAGAATAAGAGGAAGCGGAGAGAAAATGGGGTGGAGGAGAAGAGAGAGAGGCAGAGAGAGAAACTGAGACAGAGAGAGAGAGAGGGAGAGACAGAGACAGCGAGAGACACTTCCAGGTCCTCATTTTATGGGTGACTTTTTATGCCCTCTATTATTCAGTTTCTGATTTCGCAACTGACTTCTTAAGAGGTGCCCATCATTTCTTCTCCCTAAGACTCAGTTCCCTTATCTGTAAAAGGAGAGTTGAGTTCTTCTATCTTTAAAATTTTGTGATTGCTAAATATGAGAAGAGTGCTCAGCCACATACAGTAAGTGCTCAGCCATCTTCAACAATTTTAAATTATTTTCCTGCAGGGCTAGTACACCTACAAACACACCTTCCCATTCTCTGGGCCACTTGTGATCATCAGCTTACGTTTGGTAGTATAATAACAGTTGCCTTGCATTTAGTACAATAGTGTATGAAAAATGGTGTCATGAGACCATAGAATTATATTCATCAGGGTAGATATACCATGACTTTAGCCTTTACTCTTATCTCTCTTGGATCCAAAGGAAAACAGGAGACATGATTGGCTAGATTTGTATTCATACTGTTTTACAAAAGGATCTAGTTTAGATTAGGATCTAGATTAGGAGAGGAAGACCCTTTCGTCATTCTGCATTATAAAAGGATTTTATCATGAGGTTCTTTCTTAAATAAGGGACATTAACAATGTTTTATTTTTTTGTAAAATACATGATTCTGCAGTCTAAATAAATAAATACAATATAAAAATTCATGTCTGAGAATTATATCCTTGGTGGTCACCTTTTTTTAGATTCCCTCCTCAAATGGCAGTTGTTGGGCTGAAATTTTAACAGAAAGCCGTGAAATTCAGGAAAGTATACTAGTTTAGGAGTCAGGAGACCTGTTTGACTCTCTACCATACCTAACACATATCTTGGTAAGGCATTTTTGGTGAATGGAGGGGCATTCATATTCTCCAAGTCAAGAGTTTGGACTACATTATCCCTAAAGTCTCTTTGGGCTGCCAATAGTCTGTAAGGGCTTAGATTAGCATGCTAAGGGAGTTGGAGTGCATAAGCTCAGCATTTCCAATTATAGGGAGAATTTATATGTTTTACGTAAAAGATACACCTCTGGCATAGCTGACATTCTGTTACAAAATTCAGAATTCCAATTTATACTCTCTTCTGCATACAGGATCACTTCACATATACAAAGAGGTGAGTCCCAAGGAAAAATAAAAATCCTTTTAACTCTAGAGTTCTTCAATTTAATTTTTTTAATGCTTTTTTTCCCCTGATTTTACTGAAATAGTGCTTAAGGGTAGTCGATCTATGGAAATTGCTACAATTATCAAACTTAGAAAGGGGTATCATAAATAAAGCAACCCATGTTTAAGGAAGTTAATAGTGTCTGGGGAAATACCCCGTATAGATACTCATTTAACTCTGAATATCTATCTGCAAATGGACATATTTTTCAGAAATGAACTATATGTTCACAAACACCCAGCACTAAAAGCTTCTTAGAACAAAAACAGTAGTTGAATTTAAGTATTGTAATTGTACTAATAACATTTTGAACCTTGAGGGAACATTCAGAGATTAAAATAGACATAACTCAAATTTTACATTTTAAAAGCACATAATGAAGAAATTTGCACTAACTTTATGAATTAATGTATGGAATGCCTTATAATAACTAAAAATCACATTTGCTAGCACAAATAATTTGATAGTGACATTAGTTTCGTCAAAATGAACCTTGAAAACCATGAATTTCGAACAAAATGTCAGTGATACATAGTATAGATTGTTGACTCAAAGAGCAAAGCATACTGATTTCCTGATTTATTGACATATTCTAAGTATTTGAAGAAAATCCGAATAGTTCATTCTAATTTTTCATCCTGACAATAGAGACGTGGCTCAAATTTGTTACAAATATAAAATTGTAGACAAATGTTTCTCTATTTTAATTTTCAGGCAAATTTATTCTAAGTAAAAATGCAAGTGCTTTTTGGTTTTACTATCATAATAACTATTCAGAACACTCCCCTACCTTAACCCCTGCATCAGCAGAAGCCATCTCCATACCATGATTCAAATAGAATTTGTGAAATGGCCTTGTACATTTTTGTGACTCTAGAAGGGAAGAGCTTGGGCAAGCATATAGATCGATCTAAGTAGTAATTCAAAAGCCTTTTTTCGAGTTGACCTAATGCTCTGATACAATGTTTGATATCCTGACAGAGAGAAGGCAGTTGATGGTGTGTCCTGAGCCCTGCCATCAGTAACCAAACTTAACCACAGGGCAGCATTCATAAACTGTTATTCATTACTGTTATCTTCTCAGTTTGTGTAACATTTGGACCAAATCTGCCCAAGACTGCTGGGGCAGCGTGACCAGGGGCAGGTGCGTCTCTTCTCTGTGAGGCTGGAGTGAAAGCCCTGAGCACCCATCCTGGCTTCAATGGCAGAAGCCATACATAGCGCTCCTGGGAGATCAGCCTGGTACTTGGAGCACTTCGCAGTCAGGGATATTCCTGGGTCAAAAATGAATCCTTGATAGGGGAATAAAATTAACCCAAACAGAATGGAATTAAGAGTTCACTGTATTACAGACGGTATCATAGAGGAGAATAAAAGGCAGACTTTAACATCAGACTGAACGAGGCTCCACCAATTAATAGCTAAGCAATCTTAGCCATGAATTTAACTTTTCTATCCTCCAGTTTGCTTTATATAAAATGAAGATAATAAAACTAACACCATGCCCATGAAGCACTTAGTATGGTATCTGCTTCAGATTAGGTAGGGCTTCAGTAATTTTTAGGTCTTTTTATTGTCTTTATTATTACTATACTTGTTTAAATGGGGGAGGGGTGTGATATAAAACAGGCAGGATTTTTACCGTTGCCATTCGGTTCAGTCTCACTCTAGATTCTTTCCTTTGTGTTGAAAAAAACAAACTAGGGAAACAAAAGTGAATAAGAATTCATGTCGTACTTAAAGAGAACTAGACAGATAAATAAGCAATTACAGTTATTAAAAATCCAACATCCTGGGCGCCTGGGTGGCTCAGTTGGTTGGGCGACTGCCTTCGGCTCAGGTCATGATCCTGGAGTCCCGGGATCGAGTCCCGCATCGGGCTCCCTGCTCGGCGGGGAGTCTGCTTCTCCCTCTGACCCTCTTCCCTCCCGTGCTCTCTGTCTCTCATTCTCTCTCTCTCTCAAATAAATAAATAAAATCTTAAAAAATAAATAATTTCTTAAAAAATAAATAAATAAATAAAATTTAAAAAAAAATCCAACATCCTTCAGATCAGCAGCTGTGCCTCACTGTATACTTAGTACTTTCAAAAATAGCATATAGTGCTTACTTGATCAATAATTTATTAATTAATTCAGTGAGATTATGAGCTGTAATTACAGTGCAAACAGACACCTAGGGAAATTTAAAGAAAAAAGCCAACTCACTATGAAAGGTCAAAGAAGTCTTCTTTTATTTTTATTTTATTTTAATTCCAGTATAGTTAACATACAGTTTAACATTAGTTTCAGGTGCACGATATAGTGATTCACTTCCATACATCACCCACCCACACATCACTTCTTCATTCCCGTCACCTATTCCCCCAGCCCCCACCCACCCTCCTCCCGTCTTATAACCATCAGTGTGTTCTCTAGAGCTAAGAGTGTTTCTTGGTTTGCCTCTCTCTCTTTTCCCCACTGTTTATTTGTTTTGTTTCTTAAGTTCCGCATATGAGTGAAATCATACGGTATTTGTCTTTGGCTGACTTATTTTGCTTAGCATAATAGTCTCTAGCTCCATCCATGTTGTTGCAAATAGCAAGATTTCATTCTTTTTATGGATGAATAATGTTCCATTGTATATATACACATCTTTTTTATCCATTCATTAGTCAATGGACACTTGGGCTACTTCCATAATTTAGCTACTGTGAATAACGCTGCTATAAACATATGGGTGTGTGTATCTGGATGAGTGTTTTTGCATTTTGGGGGTAAATACCCAGTAGTGTGATTACTGGATTGTAGGATAAGTCTATTTTTAACTTTTTGAAACTCCATACTGTTTTCCAGAGTGGCTGCACCAACTTGCATTCCCACCAATGGTGTAGGAGGGTTCCCCTTTCTCCACATCCTTGCCAACATCTGTTGTTTCTTGTGTTTTCAAATTTTAGCCATTCTGACAGGTGTGAGGTGGTATCTCATTGTAGTATTGATTTTGTATTTCCCTGATGATGAGTGATGTTGAGCATCTTTTCATGTCTGTTGGCCATCTGGTTGTCTTATTTGGAGGACTCTGTTCATGTCTTCTGCCTATTTTAATTGCATTATTTGTTTTTTGGGTGTTGAGAGAGTATAATTTCTTTATATATTTTGGATACTAACCCTTGATCAGATACATCATTTGCAAACATCTCCCGTTTGGTGGGTTGCTTTTTAGTTTTATTGATTATCCTTCTCTGTACAGATTTTTTATTTTGATATCGTCCCAATGAGAGAAGTCTTCTAAAATGACCTAAAGCTAAAGCTGAGGCTTACAGTGAAATTAGAAATTGCAAGTGAGGATGAAGACTACAGGCTCTCTCAGCTCAGGGAATAGCCATTGGAACACATTAAACAAGAGAGGAAGGACCTGATTTTTTTGGCAAACTGCCAGTCCTTAGTGTGACTTGAGCAGTGTGTAGCTCAGGGAGATCTGGGTGTGGAAGAACCACCATCGCCCAGTCATTTCTGTGCTATTCCTTCATTGTTTTCATAGAACTTACCCCCTCTTGTTGTTACACTATAAATGTTTTGTGTGTTTGTTTATTGTCTGCCTTGATCCTGGAGTGTAAGCTTCACGGAGGTGGCACATTTTACTGTTTTGGTTATTCCTGTATCTGCAGATCCTGGAGCAACGGTCTGGCATACAGTAGACACTTAATAAATATTCACTGAATGAAAATGAAAGAATAAGTAGGGACATGTTTATAGAAGATCTTAAATACAGTATTTTGGGAGAAATATCAGGATTGACTTGAGATGAGGGTGGAGAAAAGTGACAAGTCTGAAAGTATCCCCTGGATTTCTGACTAAACTGACGGAGTTCTTGGCTAATGACCAAATACGCAATTCAAGAATAAGAGTTAAGGTTTTTTTTCATCTTTGAGAAGGTACGGGATGTTGAGTTATACATTATGAGTCTCCCAGAATCGTAGGGAGGAATTCCCTTGCCTACCCAGAATTCACAAGGTACATCCCTCACATGGGCAAGAGCATTCTACATTCACTCTACCATGGGGAATAAAAGTGATTTTTCTTAACAACTATGGAGCGGATTACTACACCTAATAAAATCCTACATTAATCATTTTCATTGCATAGAAGTCCAAAGTGGATGATTAAGGAATTCAAATACCCTGCCTCAGAACCATATAGTTGAAATGAAAAACACAGTTGTTGCAGTTGAAAGTAACTGAGTCAACCACTGAATCCATCATTTGTCACTTGGCATGCTGTTCAAGAAATCATTCTTTCTTTAGATGATCACCTCAGTGTCATTTCCCCACTAAAGAAATTTAATAGTGAGTAATCAAATGTATTCACTCTCAGTCACTGACATGCGTTTACAATTACTTCTTGGAATTGAGCGAGCCTCAGTGGGATATAAAAATTAGGCTAATCATATAGTGAATACTTACTTCATCCTGTGTTTGTTCCCGCTAGGAACAGAAATTGTCTCGATAATTGTATGCAAATCCTTTCACCAGAATCATCTAAAGAAAATTATGTACTGCTACTCCTTTTCTAAAGAAAAGACAAAAGTAACATTTTAAAATATCACTTTCAAATCAACCAAAATGAATGGTTTTGGCTTTGTGTATAAAAGCCAGATCCAAATTAATATTATTTACAGTACACAGTCTGGCATGTGAATGTAACAAACTGATATTTAATATGTTGTGTAACACTTCTATGTGTTCTGTTGCTAGTGATTGCTTTCATGATTAATTAATGAGATCTGTTGGACTCAGACTTCAACATAGAGTAGAATAAATTAATTGGTCTTTTAAGAACCAGCCTTCTATGTGGAACATTGGCTATCCTCAACCAATGAACCAGCTTTTCAGGGTTAGCTGAGGATTTGTTTTTATAAACCAGAAGTATTTCTGTTTTTAGCATTTAGAATAGAGTTCTTTCTAAAATGGATTTCAAACTTCCTTTAATTCTGAATTTTTTGAGGCTTATTTCAGCCTTTGTTAATGACTCAAGATGGTTGCTATAAAGATTGATAATGAAAAGTGTAGAGCAATTTCCACGGATACCCTAAGGAGTGCTGAGATGTGCAAGGCTCTGGGCTCCTACAACTCATGACCTCCCTCGGCCCTGGTTTGGGAGTTTTTGCATTTACCTGCCACATCATTTTCACATCTAAATGCATAAGTAGTTTTCAGGCTGCTCTGATTCCATTGAGTATTATTTACCATCAATTCAGAAGCCATCTCTAGAATGAAATAGAAGACATTGCTGAAATCTGAATATTTTAGACTAACAGAAATGGCAGTCCTGTATGGTTCCACCCTGATAAAATGAAAATCTCCTGGCTCTTTAATGGATGCGTACAGAATGAGGGGGAAAGGATGGAGTTTGGAGAGAAGTGAGCAACTGACATTCTCCTTTCTTCCCATTTGTCTGAGAACTACTGTAGATTGGAGGAATTACTGCATTACACCTAGATTCATTTTAGTAGCCTCCTATTTGGCTTCCCTTTCCTCCTCTGAGTCCATCATTATAAAAGCTAATATTATGAAAGCAACTTTATAATCTGTCTCTTCTCTGCTCCAAAGCCTCCCATATTTCCCTGTGGCCAGTAAAGTAAAATTTGAGTTTTTAATTATTAAAACAAATTCGAGTGGCTTTTAGTCGCCAGGCACTCTGGTAGCACAGTGAGCAACACAGAACTTGCCTCCATGCCTGAGCTTGCCCTCTAGTGGGAGCAACAGACAATACACAAGATGGATAAAACACATAGTACGTTAGGTGATGATGTTAGGGAGAAAACGCCGCAGAGAAGGGAGTGTGACATCTCGGGGCAAGAGAGTTGACGCGGCAGAGAATGAGATCGGATGCCCTCCTTGAAGAGAGGGCAGGTGGGTAAAGACCTGACGGAGGTGAAAGGCTGAACATCCCAGGCCTGCCTTGGGGAGCGCACTCCAGGGCAAAGCCGGCGGGTGGAGAACAGAGCCGGCCGAGGGCGGTTTGCTGGCGGTTTGCTGGCAGTTTGCTGGTGGTGTCTGAGAGCGAGCAAGTGGCAGATGAGGTTGGGGGCGGGGGGGGGGTGCGGCCACGTGAAGCGGCAGCAAGCGGGCTGTGAGCTCTGAGTAGGATGGTCGGCTCGCTCGCAGCCCTGCTACCACCAGTCCGAAGGGGGCGAAGGCAGAGCAGGGACACCTGTCAGGAGATGGCTACAGAGTCCAGACAAGAGGGGGTGCTGGTTTGCACGTGGGTGGTGGCTGCAGTGGTGCTGGGGAAGCACCGTCCGCTTCTCCGTGTGCTCTGAGGACCGCACTGGCAAGACTACACTGACCTACTGGCTGCGCTCCTGAGAGGAAGAGGGGCCTCCCCAACACCGCTCTGTCCTTTCTGATCTCATCTCCAGCTCTCCCTGTTCGCCAGTGCGGGGTGCAAAAGCCCCTCCTCTTGGGAACGGAGGGCCTGAGTTCACATCGCAGCTCTGCCACTTGCTGGGGTTACATTTGATGGCAATAGCGTGGCTCACCTTGATCTCTGTTCCTTCATCCACGGGGGGGGGGGGGGGGGGGGGGGGGGGCGGGGGGGGATTCAGACCTGCTTCACAGGGCTGTCCTAAGGTCCAGCCAAATTGTCAGGTGATAATAAAGCTTAGTATGCTTATGAACCCACCACTCCAGCAGACCAGTCTCTTAACTATTACAATCTACCAAGCACTCCTCCAGCTTCCCGCCGCTCTGCCCGGGGCCCCTGTGCTCATCACCATCTCTGTCCGTCGGACCCTCTCCATCCTCACCTGTCACTCTCTCTGCAGAGAAGTCCTCTCTCCGAGGGGCTCTATCCCTCCTCTCAACTCAACACTTTGCTTTCCCAAAGCGTTGCCATACGGAGTAAGTTTAACGTGCAAAATTAGGTCTTAAGTACTTTAAATGCTTAATATGAGACAAACGTTATTTGGTTGCCTGTTAATTCACAAATCTGTATTTTAATCTGCTTATAGAGATGCAGTGATTGGAGCGCTGGGTGGCTCAGTCGGTTGAGCATCTGACTCTTGATTTTGGCTCAGGTCCTGATCTCAGGGTCGTCCTGGGATCCAACCCTGTATCCGGCTCCACGCTTAGGGGGAGTCTGCTTGGGATTCTCTCCCTCTGCCTCTGTCCCTTCCTACCCTCCTAAAATGGACAAATAAATCTTAAAAAAAAAATACAATAGTTGCATTTAGTGCAAGTTCAAATTGTGAACTTTTATAGTGTGATATAAAAAACATATAATCAGAACTGTGAATTTTATATAGTGTGATATTTAAAATTGGTAAAATCTCAATTTAGGAGCAAATTAATAACCATATAGAAATCATGCCAGACATTTATTCTGAATAGGAAACTAGTCTTTAGATATTGGAGTTTAAAATTATGCAAAATTTTCAAAGAATGCCTTTCTTGCATGGAAAGAGGTGGTGGTCCACTAGAAAAAGATATTGATAAATGCTCATAGTGCTGAGGAGATAAACAATTCTGGAGGCAAACTTGCAAAGATACCCAGTTTTTTCTTAGGGACTATTCAAAATCTACCAAGATGGTCTCTAGAACAACGGCTGCCTGTAGCGAGAGAGAAAATTGGGTTTCTCAAGCCTGTGTCAATCTAGCTTACTGGTTTGGGTGACAGAGGAGGTGGCTGCCAGGCCTTTTCACCAGAAGTCACTTGACATCTGAAATCCAAGTAGAAAAGTGTGTGCTTCTTCAGGACGTCAAAAAAGATGTAACTGCCCTCTGAAAACGGGATTAAAGGACCACCGGTAGAACAGATCGACCCTCGTCCTCCACATATCCCTGAAGTTCCGTGGATCACCAAGTAGAGTCACCCTTCCCCTGTCACCTCGCCTGGATTATTTCAGTGTGGCCTCCGAACAGGTTTTCCCACTTCCTGTTACTTTCGTCCCCTGTATTTCCCACACCTCAATTGAATGGTCGCTCCACAGCACATTTGTCATTCTCTTCCTGAAGCCCTGGAGGAATAAAGACCAAATTCTGTGATATGAGAGAAAGCCTCAGTGACACGACCTTTTCCCGCTTGTCTCTGCTGCCTTTGGAGCCCTTCCCGCAGTCCACACCAAATCTGTCCGTGCTCCCCTTGTCCTTCCAAACACGAGATAAACTGAAGTGTTTGAGGTTCCCGGATGTGACCTGCCATGCTGCTTCTCACCGCCAAGCCTTGTAACATTCTGACTCCTGTCTGTGAAATTGCCTCTAATTCATTCATGCATTCAGGTAACTCTTTGCTGAGCATCCACTGAGCACCTACTGGGCAAAGAAGAACTGAGCACAGAAATAGTCCCTGCCTTCACGGAGCCTACAGTATGGTGGGGGGCAAAGATGCTAATCAGATCATCATTCAAATATATAGTTAGAAACTGAAAAAAAATGTACAGAAATCTGTAAGAGCCTGAAGAGCTAAGAGGGGAAAGTGGTCTAGTCGGGGGTAAGTAACGTTTGCAATTTGTTCTGACAGATGAAGGAAAGCAAAAGTGGAAGGAAGCAGTTTTTTTTTTTAAAGGGAACAGTAGCTTTGTGCAAAGGCACTGAGGTAGAGATGCAAGGTACCTTCTAGAACATCTGAGAAGGGCGGTGTTGCTGGAGGATAGAAAACAGACACTAATGGTCTAAAATGATACTGGAAAGAGGGAGGAGACGGACAGGATTTGAGTATGTATCAGAGAAGAGTAAGAAAGTACAGGGCACTGCAAGGCAGTCCACAGAGATTCTACCTACAAAAATCAGTCTAGTATGGAAACAAGTGATTATATAAATTCATGGGTTCAGCCATTCTTTGTACTGAAATAAAATTCTCCTGTGGCCTGGTTCTAGAAAAGCCCAAGAGAATGAAGGAAAACATGGTGTTAGGGCATGCCTGGAGGGAGGTGCTCAGGGCCTTGAACCTGTGGCAGATGGTTGAAAATACTTGCCATATGCCTGTATTCATGAGGGTTAGGCTCAGTTGCAACTAGCAGAAACATTAAAGATTTAGATTACCAGATTTACCTGTAAGACGGCATCTGAATTAAATATGCACCCTGGAGTGTCGGGTTCAGGAAACAGGAAATGTTCTTGTCAGAAAATATGAGAGGCTTTAGGGAAAATCCAGGACCCGGAATGACCATCTTTAAGGATGGATTTTCTGTTTTTACTGTTGATAGTAGACAAGGGAAAACTCAAGACATTCCATCTTGTATCAGGTTTGCGTGTCTGGCCTCAAAGTGTATCAGTTAGAAGATCTTTGTTTATTTTCACTGTGCCCTTCTTGAACTGTGCAGAGGACGAGTGCTGTAGTCCCGGCTGCCGATAATTTTAACCGTGCTACGAGGTTAGTTACTCCTTCTGTGTGCTGAGACCTTGGAGTTCAGACAGGAGCCTCTGAACACGTTATTTTGGTGCTAAGCTGCTTTGGAAAGAGTCCAAACTAAATGGTTGCTAAACGTGTTCGGCAGTTCCAGCATGGTGGCATTCAGTGAGGGAGGGTTCCAGAACCTCCTTCCTCTCTAAGACCGAGCTTAATGTGCAGCACAGAGTATACTTCCAGGTACACACAGTGTCTGGGATGCCGGGAACTGTGCCCAGACCTGAGACATCAATAGTGTTGCGGTGGGTGCCTGCATGGCCGCTCAGAAGGTTGACAGGGGGGCCTGTACTCGGCTGCTGTGTCCCTTTGCCGCTTCTCCTTTTGAAGCTCATCAACAGCCCCGCTCCACCACGGGACAGACCCAGTCCTCTCCTTTCCACACTGGTTCCTGCCACCACAACCTTGATGTTTCTCCACCCTGTGCTTCTCATGCTGGCTCCCATGACCTAGGAGTTTCTCCATCCCGTATTCATCATAATGGCGCACCCTTCATCTCATTACTTCATTATCCTGATGAGACTCCTTGATAACGTCTACACTCTCACCTCTTCCCGTCTTCTCCTCAATTTCTCAGCCGTCTGAAATATGACTTCTGTGTCCAGCACTGCATGGGGGCAGTTCCTGGGAATGCACCAGTGCACTTCTAAGTAGGAAGCACTGTGAGCGCCCTTCGGTCTTTATCCAAGTGAAGTTTTTTTAACAGCTTATGGATCACTCCCCTCTGTTTGAAATTCTATCCACTCTGACATAAATTTCTCCTGATTCTCCTCCTGCGCCTCTGTGTACAGATGGTTGAATCAAATAACTCTTGAAAGAGAGAACATCAAATAAATAAAACCCAGCTTGTGTTGCTAGCAGCCACATCTCTGGATGGTACTATTCACCCAAAATAGGTCATTCCCCATGGATGATAGAAACATCATTGCCGTTCACAGATGCAGTCATTCGGTACAGCTTACATCACTGCGATCAATTATCAGCATAATTGATAATATCATTACATGGCATAAAAACATTTCAAACAGTATTTGTATTATAACTGATACTGTTCTTTAGTAACTATGAAAAGCCTTTGATTACTTACTGTAATACAATAATGTGATTTTGTCCATGGTATGCTCTCACCACTATTCTAATACAATTATTTTGGTTGTTTATACAGTACTGTGTAATTTGTGTAATGGTTAGTTACTTTGTAAGTGACTAGATAGTTAATTCCTTGCAGAGACAAGAATCATGTCTTTATCTTGGCCAACCTTAAAGGATCTTGGATGTAGTAGGTTTTCAATAAATTATATTGAATTAAAATGTTAGGCAGCTTTTTAAAGTCGAAGCGAGACTGAAAAAATCCTGTACGGTAGTAACGTCTCCATTAGTCTTGTGATATGCACCTAACACGCAGCATTCATGGCCAACAATATCTTACAGATTTTCTAATAACTAGGAGATACAAATCATAGCTGGATGTAGAATTAGTATGACATGACTTGTGATTTTCTGGTTTATATAACAGCCAAGTTACATAACCATAGATTCAACGGCAGTAATTTCTCCAAGTCACAATATATTCCCAACTATCCTGGCAAATAAATAAGACACACACATCCGAGTAGCAATGAAGAAGACAGCATATGAAAATCAAACATAGCCTATAAAAGAATCCCAGCTTCCCACCTATAACTGCATGTGCTTTGCACCACATCAGAAGGATGCCATTTATTTCTGACTATGATTAATGGTTCTTCTTAGGCAGTCAACTTTCTTTGCCATTTGACAAAGATTGTGTCCTAAGGTTTTGTCTTACTTCAATTCTAGTGCCATTTGTAAATCTGACAAATCAGATAACGAAATGTTGAATTTGAATTATAGTTTTGTTTATGAGTGTGAATCTTGAAATAGCTCTTATGCAACTGGGAACATACATGAATTTCATCAGAAGGTTTGTGGCTGTACATTCTGTAAAGGTCCTATAGGCAGGGAAATAACAAGCTGGATGCCTGGTAGTGATGTGAAGCCTGATAGCCACATGATGCCAAAAACAAAAATAAAAATAAAAAGGAAATATATAAAGAACCACGCCAGCTGTGAACGGATCCCAGGGCACGGGATGACTACTTTGGTGTGTGTGGTCAGTATTTATCATCTTTTACAACATGCAAAAAAAAAAAAAAAAAAATTCAAACGAAATGTCTTTGAATTATTTTGGTATGACACTAAATAAAAGGAGAAAGAGAGTAAGATGTCAACTGGAATTTTTTAAAAGAACATGTTCAGAGGTATCAAAAAATGAATATAAACGAACACTGCCTCACTTCCTATCAGAGAGCAATTCTCTGTAACAGAATAAATGAGGCGTGAGCATGTACATTAAGAGAGCACTCAGACCATCCTGTTACATAGGTGTCAGACAGCAAACAGGGGCAGAGTAATGGGCTTGGGGTGGGGGCCGAGGGGAATCTAGGTAAGATCCGAAAAGATGGTTACCGGCATGTGTTACAAAAGGGAAGACTAAATAGAGCACTGGATAGACCAGAATAATTACAGGGTAATTAACATGCCCTCTGTCTTCCTCTTTGGGGAATTTTTTTTTCAGTTAGATAGAAATGAATCCTGACTGCCACAGTATTTCATTTGGCAGGATATCAGGTAATTTATATTTTAAATATGATCTCATCATCAGTTCCATCTGTTGGTATTAACCGAGCATCCGTAATGTTTGAAACTCTGACTTGTAGAAAATATACCTGAAAATCAGAATCCTTGAATTTGAGAGACTCATACCAATCAGAAACCTGAATAAATGCCCTCTTATCTTGCAAGTGCTGTGTGTTCATTTTAAGTCTTCACTTTTAATCCACCCTGTTCTACGCTCTGACTCCAGGGACCAAGGGAGGGAGAAACCACCGTCAGCTGCCATAGGATGAGCTCAAATCAGTGTTAGACCTTCTTTAAAGAGGACGAGCATATTTTTTTATGCTAAGACCCAAGTAGAAAAAAATCAGTGGCTACCAGGCTCTGATTCTAACCAGTTCTTATTTTTTGGCTATTCATAGTTTCAAAGACTTTTCCCTTCTTCTTGCATGCAATTGAAAACTGACAGCTGGAAAAAGCAAGATTTCAGGACAGTGTTGGCATGAAGTAACACTCCAGGGACTGTGTTCCTAAGTTTGCCCCAGCTTCCTTAACCCAGACACTGATCTCCCTTCCTCTCTGTGCTGGTGGATACGGAGAGATGTGGACCAGCAGCAGGGCACAGATCACCCCATTCTCTGGAAGGCTGTCTCCCGCTAATGAACACTCCCTTTTTCAGCAAGCTTGAATGAGTCTTCTCAACCTTCAGGACCCAGTGCAAGTCCTTTCTCCTCTTTCTCATGTCCCAGCCAGGCAAATTTAACCAGACCTTCCCCCCGGGCCAGCACTGGACATTGACAACAGCTAGCATCACAGTGTCTTAAACTGAACTGCATTTGTTTCTTTGAATGGCTTTCTCCTCTACTAGATCATGAGTTTGAATACCTGGTGCCTCACCTAGTAGCCATTCAATTCACCCGCAATCCACATCATCCCCCTGCTAAGAGACAAAGAGTTAAATAATGCCTTCTCCCCAAAAAGGGGGGTGAGAGTTGGGGGGAAAAATAATGCCTCCTCCATTCACAATAATGGGTCCTCAATAAATACTGTTGCATTGGTTTTTAATATCATCTTTTCCATAGCTGAACCCAAACATGTCGTTACTGCCTTGCTCAGTTGATCAGCATTAATTCTGTCCGGTGAGTAGAATTAACAAAAAGAATTTATCAAATTCTTATTGACTACAGGTAGTACTGAATTTGGTTTTCGGTTTATTTCATCAAAAAATATGTCCAAAGCAATGTAATGTTCTCTAGAAGAGGGATTGTGAGAGCTTACTCAAGGCGTGGTGTTCTTCCTTCATTCGAGCAATATTTTTTAAGGGGTGTTGCCCCAAGAAAAGAAAGCAAAAACCACTCAGATCTTTAAGTTTCTAAGCATTTATTGTATATTTGCAGCATAAAAATGTTGACATAGATTCAGTGCCTGCATAAGTTATTAAGGAGGAGGAGTGAAAGTATGTTTTTAGTAACCCTTCTGGATTTCTTTCCCCACTAGGGTACTCAATACTTCAAGCTATTATGGAAAAAGCAGGACAAAATGGCTGGCATGTCAGCGCTATATGCGTGGAAAATTTTAATGATGTCAGCTATAGGCAACTTCTAGAAGAACTCGACAGACGCCAAGAGAAGAAATTTGTAATAGACTGTGAGATAGAGAGGCTTCAAAACATATTAGAACAGGTAAGTCCTGGATTTTACATTATTATTACCATAGACCTTCTACAAAAAGTTGACTTTTGATTTACTTTTTTCCCATCAATATTTTCTCCAAGAAGTGCAGAGTTCAGGACTTTTCATTCCATGATTCATCTCCAAGACGAAATCATAATCCTTTATCACCAAACGCCATTTTGGCTCGTAGGTCTCAGTGCAGTGAGGAGCACGATTTCTCTCACATTTTAAAGGCTTACCATAGCAAGGACCTTTTGTGAATCACCAAGAGCTCTTGGCCTCCTACGTTCATAAACATTAATTTTGAAGATTAATGCCATCTAGAATCTGAGAAAGTTTTAGTATTCATGACTGTGTGCCTTTTCTAACCTTTAGAAAAATAGCTACATGAGAACTAATAACATGAAATAGTAAAGCAATGAAATAAAAGAAAGTTAAATGGCATACTGTGCATAGCATATCTTCTTCTAGATGTTTTCAGTGCATTACCACTACAGTGAAGATGGTTTTCAACTCTTTTCACAAATGAAGACTCCGTTGATAAATCTTTCAATAAATATTCGTTGATTTGATTTGAAGCAGACAGGAAAAGGTAAAATTGAGCTTTGTCATTTGTGTTAAATGATAGGAAAATATCATCAAATAATGGGTAACATTTGCCTTTCTCCTAACCCTACATCTCCTGATCAGCTTCAAGCTATATTTGGCCAAAATTGCAGTGAGTGAATGCCACCTAGTGGTTTTGGAAATGTTTGCTCCTCCTTACCTACAGTAAGCCATTCTGGCTAAGGCAATATTGTAGCATGATGTCTTGTTGGTTACTTTGCTACATATAGTTTGCATAATAATATGATTTGATTTGTAGTAGTAAACTTAGAAATTCGTAGGTTTATTTATAACAATAACTTAAGGACTCAAATAGAAAAAACAAAACCGAAATATGTTTCAGAGATTCCTCCTTCATACCGAAGGGCCCTAAACTAGATGCCTTTCGGTTTCCCTCCTCAACTGTATCAGAATTTGTAAAAGTTAAAAGTGAAAAACATGCGGTATTTCTTTTTCAAGGTCTGGTGAAGCCAATCGATACTGTAAGGAAACAATAGTATTCACTTCCTGTTAACTTTTCATAGAAGAAGAAAAAAACTTGATTGAAGAAATATATTTATATTATATTGGAAGACATTCATTATAAACCTTTATGTCACTCAAGTTTATCCCTGAGGGACACCAAAAAAATCATTAAGTTTGCAAGTATTCAAGCAGGGTATATGGAATTTTTAAGCATGTATTTATGGAATCCAAGAAAAAACTTTTGTTCTTAAGCAAGACAGTCACTTCAGCTCAAACTCTGCTCTCCCTCCCGCTCACTCCCACCCCTGTGTTGAGAGTTGAGTTGTTTGATGTGAACAACTGAAGCTTTGTAAATACCTCCTCATGAATCCCACAGAGCAGTCAATTCTGAGAACTGCCCAGATTGCCAAGTTCCTGTCAGAGGGCGAAGAAGGCTCAGAAAGACCCTCCACTCAGCACCTGTGCTTAAAAGACTGTGTCTGGAGAAGGCAATGGAATGCCTACAGCACACTGACCCATTTCAGAGGCTTAGCTAGTTTCTAAGAAGAAAATCGGCATGCCCCAGTGCTTTGGATAAACTCTAATAACAAGCCTTAAATAAAATCTTGCTTAGGGGAACAAGACAGCTTTTTTTGCCATCTCAAAAATATTGTTTCTATATTCTTAGCCTTATTGAGATATGACTAACATATAATGTTGTGTAAGTTTCATGTGACAGTATGGTAATTTGATACACTAATATACTGTGAAGTGTTTACCACAGCAGGGCTGGTGAATGAACAATTCTGTCTCTTCACATGGTTACCATTTTTGATTGGGGGGGGGAATGAGAATATTTAAGATCTGCTCTCCTAACAACTTTCAGATATATAATACGGTATTTTTAACTATGGTCACCATGCTGTACAATAGATCCCCAGAACTTAGAAAACTGAGCGTCTACCTTTTCTGTGTCTCTTCTTGCTGGATTCTAAAAGGTTTCTTTTCTCTCGTGACTGCAGAGTAATAATGAGACTTTGTCCCTTTAAAATGCCTCTCAAGTATAAACCTAATCAATTGTACAGCGTCTCCTGTGTTATGAGAACATAATATACTCTAAATTGTCCTATAAAATTTTCCGTAAGAAAAGATGTTTTCTGATCCTTAATATGATTTTTTTTTACTACTGATACTTTAATTCCTTGTAGCTCTAAGCCAAATCATTTTTAATGTTTCTTGGTTTTACTCTTGACTCATCCAAACACAAGAGCTAATCCAAACTGTGTCAAGCGTTTCTACATATACTTTAATACCCGCATATTTCTGCAGCCTCTTTAATAATTTGAGGTAACAGTGGAAAACAGTTGCAGAGAATCAACCAATGCCTTTTTTAAAAAAGTAAAATGCTAAATAATCTTGACCAGAAAAATGCTTTTGAAAAGAAGTAGCTGTCTTTCAGAAGATGGTGAAGTTAATATAATGAAGATAAGGGGATGTGTTAGTAGATTATAGAAAGGTGAGCACAACTAATACTGGCATGCTACCAATAACTACTTTGTGGGTATTTTAATTCGTATCATTTTTCAAAAACATAATGGAAATGGCTCGCACAATTTTCTCTTAAAATCTGTGAATGGACAACTGTGTTTAGAGAACCACTTCATCTTCTGCACATGTTTTCTAAATTATTTTTATGCCACAAACTAATTAGTTCTTATAAATGTATTACTGTTTATTATTTTAGCATCGTTTTTCTTTAATCCTGCCCAGAAGTTATAGGATGTATCTGAAATTTCAAATTAATTATAATTGGTTGTTTTAAGAATTCTCCATTATCTTTTTAACTTAATTATAAATATTCTAAGGCAGTAGATCTCAAACAATAGTAGGCTTAAGAATCACCTGGGGTGAGGTGTCAGCTTTGCTAAAAATGCAGGATTTTGTCCGTATCTTTAGATAGTTTGCTTGAAAAAGTCTGGCCTGGGACCCAAAACACTACCATAAGAACAAAATTGTAACTAGAAATCTGTGACAAGGACAACAACAAAACTAAGATGTTTATTAAAGCTAAAGTTCTTTCTATAAAGGGTGAGTAAATTAATGTTTCATATCTATACTTTTAAATGTGGGCTGTATTTTTTTGAGTTTCAATGGGTTTATTTTTTAATGTTTCAAGTTTTTATTTACACTGTAGTTAGTTAACATATAGTGCAGTACAGTTTCCAGAGTAGAATTTAGTGATGCATCACTTATACACAACAGCCAGGGCTCATCCCAAGTGCCCTCCCTAACGCCTGTCACCCCCCAGCCCAGCCCCTTCCTACTTCCCTCCGCAACCCTCAGTTTGTTCTCTCTAGTTAGGGGTCTGTTTTATGCGCTGCCTTCCTCTTTTTTTTCTTTCTTCTGTGTTCCTCTGTTTTGTTTCTTAAATTCCCATATGAGTGAAATCATATGGTATTTGTCTTTCTCTAACTGCCTTATCTCACTTAACATTATACTCCCTACCTCCATCCATGCTGTTGCACATGGCAAGATTTCATTCTTTTTTATGACTAATATTCCTGTGTGTGTGTGTGTGTGCGCGTGCGCCACATCTTCTTTATCCATTCATCAGTCGATGGACACTTAGGCTGAATCCATAGTTTGACTATTGTAGATAATGCTGCTGTAAACATCAGGCTGCATATATTCTTTTGAATCAACCTCTTTGTATCCTTTGGGCAAATACCCGTAGTGCAATTGCTGGGTCGTAGGGTAGCTCTATTTTTAACTTTTTGAGGACCCTCCACACTGTTTTCCAGAGTGGCTGCACCAGCTTGCATTCCCACCAGCAGTGTAAGAGGGTTCCCCTTTCTTCACATCCTCGCCAACATCTGTTGTTTCTTGTGTTGTTAGCCATTCTGACAGGTGTGAGGTGGCATCTCATTGTATTTTTGATTTGTATTTCCCTGATGATGAGTGTTGTTGAGCACTTTTTTGTCTATGAGCCATCTGTGTGTCTTCTTTGGAAAAATATCTACTCATGTCTTCTGCCCACTTCTTAACTGGATTACTTATTTTTTGGGTGTTGAGTTTGATAAGTTCTTTACAGATTTTGGATACTAACCCTTTATCAAATATGTCACATTCTGAAGGTCGCCTTTTAGTTTTGTTGATTGGTTCCTTTGCTGTGCAAAAGTTTTTTATCCTGATGAAGTGCCAATAGTTCATTTTTGCCCTTGCTTCCCTTGCCTTTGGAGACATGTCTAGTGAGAAGTTGTTGTGGCTGAGGTCACAGAGGCTGCTACCTGTGTTCTCCTCCAGGATTCTGATGGTTTCCTGTCCCACATTTAGGTCTTTCATCCATTTTGAATTTATTTTTGGTATGGTGTAAGAAATGGTCTAGTTTCATTCTTCTGCGTGTGGCTGTCCAATTTTCCCAACACCATTTGTTGAAGAGAATGCCTTTTCCATTGGATATTTTTCCTACGTTATTGAAGATTAGTTGACCATAGAGTTGAGGGTCCATTTCTGGGCTCTCGATTCTGTTCCATTGATCTATGTGTCTGTTTTTGTGCAAGTACCATACTGCCTTGATGATGACAGCTTTGTAATATAGCTTGAAGTCCAGAATCATGATGCCTCCAGTTTTGGTTTTCTTTTTTAAGATTGCTTTGGCTATTTGGGGTCTTTTGTGGCTCCATACAAATTTTAGGATTGTTTGTTCTAGCTCTGTGAGAAATGTTGATGGTATTTTGATAGGTACTGCATTGAATTTGTAGATTGCTTTGGGGAGCATAGACATTTTAACGATATTTGTTCTTCCAATCGATGAGTGTGGAATGTTTTTCTATTACTTTGTTTCTTCCTCAGTTTCTTTCATAAGTATTCCATAGTTTTCAGAGTACAGCTCTTTTACATCTTTGGTTAGGTTATTTCTAGGTACAGTTTTGGGTGTGGTTGTAAATGGGATTAATTCCTTGATTTCTTTTTCTGCTGCTACATTAATGGTGTATAGAAATGCAACAGACTTCTGAATGTTGATTTTGTATCCTGCAACTTTACCGAATTTGTGGATCAGTTCTAGCAATTTTTTTAGTCTTTTAGGTTTTCTACATAGAGTATCATGTCATCTGTGAATGGTGAAAGTTTGACTTCTTCCTTGCTGATTTGGATGCCTTTTATTTCTTTTTGTTGTCTGATTGCTGTGGTCAGGATTTCCAGTACTACATTAAATAACAGTGGTGAAAGTAGATATCCCTGTGTTGTTCCGGACCATACAGGAGAAGCTCTCAGTTTTTCCCCACTGAGGATGGTATTAGCTGTGGGTCTTTCATATATGATGTTGAGGTATTTCCCTCTGTCCCTACTTTGTTGACGGTTTTTATCAAGAAAGGATGCTGTACTTTGTCAGATGCTTTTTCTGCATCTATTGAGAGGATCATATGGTTCTTATCCTTTCTTTTATTAATGTGGTGTATCACAATGATTGATTTGTGAATATTGAACCATGCTTGAAGCTCAGGAATAAATCCCACTTGATTGTGGTGAATAATTATCTTAATGTACTGTTGGATTCGATTTGTTAGTATCTTATTGAGAATTTTTGCATCCATGTTCATCAGGGATAGTAGCCTGTAATTCTCCTCTTTTGTGGGGTCTTCGGTTTTGGAATCAAGGTAATGTTGGCCTCATAGAATGAGTTTGGAAGTTTTCCTTCCTTGGATTGCTGTTTAAAATAGTAGTAGTTAGCCATTCCAACATCTCAAAACATCAGTTTCAAAACAACTATTTGAGAATGTAGTTTAAGGTATATTGATTTTTCTATCCTAAATTACATCATAGGAAAATGTGGAAGAATTTATATAAATATTACCCACCAAGCTATTAAGGTAATAGGAATATAACAAAACTACAAAGTTAGACTTATTGTCATATTGTTTGTATGAGGCCACAATAAAACAACTTGCATTTTTGGCCTTCTAACTCCATTGGGCAATTTGGTCCATTCATCTACAGAAAATAACTCAGAAAAAAAAACTTAAAAGTACTTTTTGAATATTTGTTGAACTTGTGATCAATTATTGAAAGTGTCAATTTTTACTTTAAGATACCTCATTGGACACTAACGGTATTCATCTTACCTAGTTTTCTTCCTCTAACAACAATCAATTATTTTATAGAAGAGTTAAAAATAATATAGCTTGAATCAAAAGAATTACTTTCATATCAAAATCAGTGCTTTATAGCGGGAACCTTTTCATATATTATTTTATTTTCACATATGTCCATTAATTTTAAATCCTGAACTCGATTACTTGCAAAGAGTCCTGAGGGAACTCTAAGACCTTATCAATTGAATATTGAACTGCCAGACTGATTCATATGTTTAACCAGTAAGAAAAAGGCAACAACAGACTTGATCTTAACTGTTTTCTTAGCCTCAAAAATTATTTAAGCAAAATAGCACTTAAGGCTAATGGTTGTTCACACATTTTAGTCCACCATGAAAAAAAGCAAAAAACAAACAAAAAAACCAAGGGTCACACAGGTATATTTCTGTGTTCCTGTAGTCTATGAAACCCTTCTCTTAGAACCTCCAGCTCCTCCTCTGGAATACAGGCATTACACAGGTGGTGGGGTAGCTTGTACTCTCTTTTACCTCTTTTCTTTGCTCAATTGGCTTATAGCCCCAAAATTATAATGTTTCCAAAAGAGATGAATATTTTCACTTTTGAAGAAATGGATGAGAACTCTTCAGCTATTTATTTTTAAAAAGTAAATGGAATAATTTAATGTTTGTGATTCTACTTCTCCTTACTCTGAATAAGGGAGCATTAGACCAAGATGATCTTAGAAAATCTTGATAGCTCTAAAAGTCAATAACGCTATTTCCAGTAAAGACTTCCTGATCGTTGCATTTGATCCTGAAGGAGTATATAATTTTACACATGGGATTCACCTTGAAAGGAAGCATAGAGTAAAACCTCAGTCAAATGGCCCTTTCTGTACATTCATTCATCCTACGAATATTTATTGACTGCTCCCTTCACGTGTGGCGCCAGATGCATTTTCTGTTCTAGTTAGGAACGCCTCTCTGGCTAAGGTTTAAAACAAAAGCATTTGCTAACATCCTACTAAAATGCATTCTTTCCTTGAGAAATATGGTACATAGAAAGTGATCAAGGATCTCATAATGCCTTGGGATTTTGTTATGGGTGCGGTTCTTAACGAATACATGATGATACCAGAGGCATTCGGTAGAGAATTGGAACACGCCGTGGATGGATGTGAGCCTCACCAAGTCCATGTGGGGAGAAGATGACAAGGACTGACCTCACAGGACGGAAGAGCCGTTTAACAGAGGAACTGAGAAATTGGCTCACCGGCGTCTCAAACTGCCTCTTTATCACACACCTCAAACGTAATTGGTGCCTCTTTCAGCAATATTCCCCCGTCCACTCTATAAAAGGGAAATTCAGGTTTCCATTAGACAAAATGGGACTCTCAGATAATTGACAAAAGCTGGTGACCTTCCCATACTGTTTGCAAATTAACCAAAAAAGCCTAAAAGCCACAAGTGACCTCTCAGAGGTTTATTGCCTCACCAGAGGAAACCAGTAATCCTACCTCGGGGCACAACCAATTGGAAAGAGGGAAATTTCTCACAAACAGAAATGTGGCCATTTGCACCCAAGTGGTGAAAAGTGCACAAGACCTCAGTTAACTTAATTCTAAGTCCAAGGCTTCCTCCCTGACTGGTACCACCCAAGTGAGAAGTCCGGTGCAGACAGGATTCTTGGCAAATTGCCTAATGTATGGCAACAGATAATGTCTGTTTATCTAGAATCTGCACTTACTTGTTTTCAGATGTCTCTAACATAAGCAACTGCACTAAAGCTAGAACTCTACCCACCTCCACTTCCAAAAACATCTCTGACTTGAATAAAGCATCGAAAAGAGCCAAAGGCTTAAAGAGCCTGCCTCCGCATGCCATAAGTGGTTGAGTCATTATCTAGAGGAAAGGAACATTTTCTTTACTGGCTGATGACATAGGGTCATTTTTTTTTTCACACTAAGAACCACCCCCCCAAAAAAAAAATCCTCAAAAACAAAAGTACAAGAGCCAGAGGAGACAAAAAGAAGCACAGAGACAAGGAAGGCTAGCTTCAGTCATGAGGAGTAGTCACTCCAGAAGAGGCCTCATCACTGCAGAGAATGGCTTTGATTATTTGAATGGTCTATGGAAGGCTTAAGCAGCATGCATTCCGACAGCAGTGGAGACAGGATGGTCCTGCACTGGATTCCTAACTCATCCACTCAACACCTGTGTGCTGGCCATCATTCAAGGCACGGTGGCACTGTAAAATGATGAGCAAACGTGGCCCCTACACCAGGCATGCTTACACCCAAGCTGGGGGCTCAGAAACATGAGCAGAGTGGCCAGACAATTCCTGATGGCTTCAGAGTCAGACCTATTACAACGTGTGTCAGGAACTCAGGAAATGTGGTGACTCAGTATAATCCAGACATGCTTCACAGGGAAAGCAGACATTTACATTGAAAATGCATTGTATTTCCCTAGGAACAGCAGAGGGGTAAGGATATTCCAGACAGAAACAACTGCAAAGGCACAGAGTTCTGGAAAAGCTCAGAAGGCAGAAACTCCTTCTATGTGATAAAAATTGGCTAGGGGGCAAAGGCAGAAATTGGAGTGGAACACTAATCAAAGACTCGGGGTAGCAGGAATATGGATTCCTCCTATTATGTTTAGCTACCTATCATTGTTGCGGAAATCTTATCTCCCTCAGAGCAGGGTCTATATTTATCATTTACCAATATATCCCCAGTGATATGAAAGGGGGTCAAAAATAATTGTCGAGGGCGCCTGGGTGGCTCAGTTGGTTAAGCGACTGCCTTCGGCTCAGGTCATGATCCTGGAGTCCCGGGATCGAGTCCCGCATCGGGCTCCCTGCTCAGCGGGGAGTCTGCTTCTCCCTCTGACCCTCCCCCCCCTCATGTGCTCTCTCTCTCTCATTCTCGCTCTCTCAAATAAATAAATCTTAAAAAAAAAATAATTGTCAAATAAATGAAAGTCCGAATGAGCTTCATTTGAAGACACAGGCAGGAAGAATCTCTTTTATGTTTAAAGGGCGAGCAGCCAGCAGCACTTGAAGGTTCTGGAGGGAAGCCCTCAATTACCTGAAGCTTTCTTGTCCAGAAGACCTCACCCGCCAAAGATGGTGGGAAATCTAGGTTTTCTGGTGTTTGTTGTATTGGCTGAAAAAGTACAAGAGTTTCATTTCCATATATTAATGTAACAATGAGTGAGATGCATTGGGAAAATGGGAACACACCGGGCACTCAAAGAAATTACTACAGCAAGGAAATCGCATCAGCGATTTCCCACACTGGAGCCTTGGCAGAGCTTTTGCTGCTTTGCTTCCTTATAAAGCTGCTTTTGCATATTGAGCTCTGCTCAGTCAGGAGCTTCAACAAAGTAAGGGGAAACTTAACAGATGTGAGGTTGTGTTTAAAAGGGGGAATTTTACTTCTTTAATCTTTCTTTTTAGCTGAATTGATTTGAATGTGCAAATCCCATTATAATGCACTGGGTTTGTTGTTTTCGTAGAAAACAGAAACATCCTTACAGATCTCAGTCAGACTAGTGCAAAGGGAATTTGGTGGGAGCTAGAAAGGGGTCTCTAATGGTCTGTTAGCAACCATTACCATGGTTGCAGGAATTCCTCTTTTTTTTATAAAGTAAAAAAATATATAAATAAATAAATAAATAAAGGGAAAAGTGAAGAAAGCAAAGGATGGAAGTTTTTTGAAGAGGAAGGAAAATATGGTTGTCAGAATGCTAGTACTTTTGCCTTGGAAGAATTGTAAATTCTAGGCATTGATTGTGTTCAACTAAATTTGTTTTAGTTGATGCTCCAAGAGCACTTCTTGGAATAGTTTCCATTATTGTTGTTGACACAAACATTCAAAAACTCAGTTTCTTTTAAAAAAAGATAAAGGACAATCTGCTTGATAATTTTAGAGAAATAAGTTAGTTTTTCTAGCCTTAAATAGAAAGCAGCTGCGTAGACTTATCTACTATGGTTTAGAGAAAGGCAAGTAATATTCCTCATTAAGTAGAAAATAGAGGATAACTTCATAATTTATTTCATTAGAATTTTGCATCTACTCTTCAAATGTTTAAAAGACAGTGAAATTAACAAAAAGGAAGCAATACAGCCAACAATACCTTTGAGGACACTCTTCTGAGTCTTGTAAACATAAATATAACCGCCCTTTATAAAATCTGGAGTGTTTAAACAGTTCAGTAATAGAGTGCACTACCTGCTAATGAATGAAGTGATGCATCTTTTTAATCACTGTGATTTAGTTAGAAAGGTCCATTCTGAATCCTCATGATTGTACACAACTTCCCTAGTGATCATCTAGATTTTCTCTGAACACAACTAGTGCCAAATTTAAGATTACATTATGGAATGAAATTAAAATGGTGTCGTTTTTACAAAAAAAAAAAAAAAAAGTAAGGTCCACATGATCACTGGTAAATGGAAGACAAATCAAGATTGTACATAGTGAATTTTTATTTTTTTTAAGGTTTTTTTTTTCCCCCAGAGTCACATATATACCCAGTGATTGTTATGTTCTTCCCAGTCCAGGTTTACATTGTCTCTATACTTACCCTATGTCTTTTCCTTTACAAACACAAAATATATACTGGAAAAATATGTTTTTAATTCTATTCTTATAATTAATTTTGTGGTTATTTCAGCTGATTGTTATAATTTGAAGGTCAAATATTTTAATATGCTATAATGACATAATAATGTAAATATCTTGCAGGTAACAGAGAAACTCATCTTCTTGAGTCTGCCCACCCCATCCTACCATTTTCCTTTCTTACACATGTACACAGCGTTAACCCATTTGCTTATTTATTCAACAAACATTTATTCAATACCTACCAATTTCCAAGCACTGTATATAAAGTTACATCAATTGCAGTCCATCCCTTGAAGGAATTTCAAATGTAAAGGAAAAGCGAGGAATGCAAGCACCATGCAGAAATGTGTAATAAAGACTAAAGCACAGTGCTGAAAGATGAGTCAGAATTTCCCAGGATGAAGCGCTGGGACAGGGCATTCAAGGCAGATGGCAGTGGGAGAGCAGAGCCCTGGGATGGAGCCACATGTTTGGGGAAAGCAAATGTTTATGGTTGGAACATCAGGTGCAGGGGAAATGAGAAGATGCTCAAGGCAAACTGAAGACAGATTACAAAGAGCCCCATGGGGTCTCCTAAGTAGTTTTATATTCCTCATAACATTTCGATGCCATTGGGTATTTTAGACATGATCTGATCAATTTGTGTTTTAAGAACAATAATTCTCGTGACAATGTAGAGAATGGACTGAAAGGGGGACAGATTGCTGACTAGTAGCGTGCCAAGTGAGCATTGGTTCTTCATCGTCATTTTTCATGTCTCATGCATACCAGTATTTCACTTCGTTGATTTGACATCTGCATAACAGATATTTATTGAGGGCTTATCATAGGCCAGGCAGTGTCCTAGCACCCTGAAGTCCCTGCTCCATGGAGCCTCTATTTTAATGAGGGAGACACACAATGAACAAGTAAATGTGTAATGCCAAGTAGTGATCATGCGAAATTCTTAAAGGTATTTATTAATATCTACTTTGCCAAGCATCATGATATGTACTTAATTTAGAGATTCATAGTCACCATTACTTTTGTTAAGATTTTGAGAAGTTTAACTGATCTGACTAGGATTTTTAAAAAGGGGGAGGGGAATTTCCTTTGGCAAATTTAACAGTATTATTAGTTATGGATAATAGTCTTTGTAGGAATAAAATAGCTACGCAGTGAGCTTGCTATGCACAAACAACATACCGACACCAAGTAGGAGAATCTTGTTTATTAGGAACAGGCATATTATTCCTGCTTTGTTTCTCTTAGTTGTGACCTTTCATTTGCTTGTTTTTTAAAATAATTTCTGAGTTAGTCGCTTGAACAAATGTAAAGGGTTTACATAGAAAAGATATTATTTGTGTATGAAGATAGGGTCTCTGCTTACATCTTTGTCCTCACTCTGAATCCACTTCATAAGAACATGGTTCTGGAGCACTATGCTGTTGGAAATAGAACGAAACAAATAAGCTCAACGACCAGGAAAACATTCTTCTGAAATAAAAGTAAAGAGAGTGACTCTGGGGTCTTATGTCTTCTACATTTAACTAATCACAATTTTATCTGTTGAGTAGAATTACAAACAGGCAAATTTTAGAACTCATGACCAAAAAGTTACTAGCTGACGTTACTAAATAGCAAGGCGCCTGCCGCAAAATTATGGACAGAACATATCTTCAATACGCCTCAAGTGGTTTTAGTTGATTTATTATTGTGGGTAAAGATGATCGACACTGAAGACAAATAAGAAAATGCCACTAAAGCAACTAAAGTGTGAAATGGGTGTGAAAATTAAGGAAAGCGGTGAGTACAGAGTAAAGTTATAGGAAAGATGTCCTTAAACAACCTTTAAACCCATTCTCTAGAGGCACAAACTCTCTCTGGCTCCTGGGAGCCCAGGGTACATTAGCATATTGAAGTCTCTAAAAATTCCTATAGGAAAGCAACCTCAAACCTTATTTAACCTGGTGTTCCCTGGAAGAGTGGCCACAGAATCTCTCTCTCTGTCTGCAGTCACCTCTTTGCATTTTATTTGCTAGAAAAAAATGGGAAACTAAAATGTTTCCAAGAAAATAAAGGAAGTTTTGAATAAGAAAAATGAGGGAGGAAGGCATGTTCTGATGATATTTCAAATAAATATGATAAGGAAAAAAATATATAAAGTCAAGGAGATAGTGGTAGAAACATGTTGTGTTAACAGGAGCCCCCAGAACCAGTAGCTCCTACAGTCCCCTACACTGGAAAGCCACAGAATCAGAGATTCTCAGGTTGGGTGGCTCTTAGAGGTCATCCATCCCATAAACAATGCCTTCACAGGGTGCTTATGCAAGCCATATTCAACATAGTTGACATATAATTCAGACACCCCCCTCATAATTATCTGTCCCTTTGAAAACATGTGACAATATGTGGCATTGGAGGATAACTTTTATCCCCATCACCACCAACCCCACCAGCGCCTCAAGTTTTCTTTGTAACCCATGAATAGATGTTTATCTATTGATGACATGTCCAATGAGGGACATGAAATACTCTGATTAATAGAAAGTTAACCATTTGTGGAATCTCTATTTCAAAGAGAACACCATAAAATATACTTAAAATTGTACTGTATATAGTTGAACCTTTAATTGATCACTTTGAGCTTGTCCTATAAATAGAATTATCTATTGGATTGAGTTGGATTTACATTAAAGGTAGGCTGTATACCTGAACTATCATTTTAGATACACACCTGGTAAAGTACAAACTATACTAAACTGAAGCCAAGTTATTTAAGCTTTCCTGCTAATTGGCTTTATTGTGGATATATGAAGAACTTGCAAACCTAAACTTGGATATGTTAAGTTTTACCTGATCGCTCTCCATCTGTGTGGCTGTGTCCCAGTCTGCTGCAGAATGAGACTAGGAAAACCTTGCATATATGATGTTATTCAGATAAGCAATATGTTCAGACAGGAGATTATTTGAAGAAAAGGAATTTTTGTTTCATTATGAAAAAGCTGATTTTTCTCATCAACACGTTTGGCATTCATCAACTCTCTAATGTGATAAAGAATGTCACTGTCATAAATAGCTATTATTCATTTTCCTCTTATGAAAGACATATAAAAATTGGTCAAAATTAAGTCATTTTTCTGATTGCTATGGACTAAAGAAGGCAACAGGGTATAGTTTTAAAAAAAGTACAAAAATTATAGTAAAAACATCTGGGTTTTTTTCATACTTACTTAATGTGTTTGTTTATGAAAAAGCAAAGAATTACCCCCTCCACCTACATCTCATTAGAATTATTTTTTATATTGCTTCTTACAAAATATTTCTTAATTAAAGAAGAGCATGGTGCCCACTGGTTCTTTCAAGCTATTTGTGTTTCACATTCATAATCACAAATTCCATAGAACCTTCTGTGCCTCTTTGCAATACTTTTCAATCACTAAATTAAAATGCTATTAAATAAGAATGGATCTTTGCTAAGAGATGGTCATCATTAGCATGATGAGAATCATAATATTATTCAAGCTCTGTGGACGTAGCATTTTGGAACCACTGTAATAGGCAGACAGAAGGATACACTCTCGGCCGTGCTTTTCTGTAGCCCTTGGCAGTTACCGTGATGAGATGAGGTGTCCTGAAGCAGGAAATAAACACCTGCATTTCAACACTTAGTTTTCACTCATTGTTCTACAACCCCATTCAAATCACATCACTTATAGGGCCCTCAGTGCAGGGAGGTGTATACAAAGCGATCTACCATCTTTGTTCTGAAAGGATGAAACTGAAGGATTTTTTTTTAACATTTGGAATATAGTCAAAGAAAGAGACCAGTACTATGAATGGTTGTCCTTAAGGTATATAAAGACAGTATGAAAGGGAAAATTCATATGTCGGGAATAAAAGGAAGGTATTAAATAAAGATAATGATTCATTCCTATTTCCCTATATAAGAGATTAAACCTTTTCCACCAAATTTAGCTAGCCAAATAAAAGCATGATGTTTTATGCAACTTGAGTCTTTGACTATACAAAGAGATTAGGGACTCAGAATATGACGTATGTGTGTTACATTACAGCGATGAAAAGCTTGGACAGCTAGCCAACAAAAGCGTTTTGTACCCTTATTAATTTTCCTGCCACATTGGTCATTTTTTTTTATTTGGAGACTGTTTTAGTTTGGTTTCCGCAGAAGCAGACCTTAAGACAAGGATTTATGTGTAGTCAGTCGGTTTGGGAGGTGAGGAACACACTGGAAGGGCAGTGGAGAAATGCAGTCACTTAAAGGTGCATTTATCCCCCAAATTACCATGTGGGTGACTGAGGCTTAATCTCATTTGAAATTAATGTAAATTCCTGGAGGATTATTGTAAATGTCATTTGAAATTAGTGTAACTAGAACACACGTCAGAATCTTGTGTGGCAAGGGCACCAGCTCCTGTCAGTCACTGTGGGAGGGCTGCTGGGGGCAGGGCTCTCACTCCCCGGCGCTTCGACCTGGCCTCCCGCCCCTCCCCACCATGAGCAACGTGGGCCCCGGGGACCAGAGGAGACCCTGACGTCACGGAAATTCGGGCGCTGGCCGTCACAGCAGCTCGCTCCGGTCGGACGATGAGGCTCGGGGGGCGGCCAGCCCTGTCTCTGACAGTCACTGGTGGGACGGACATACTCGTGCTGTTATATATTCGTATCTTTCACCTCTCACTATTTATTTTCCTTCTTTATAAAGAATTACATCAGAAGTACAGAGACAGAAGGGTTGGCCCACTTTCAAAGTCAAGTCACTCGGATTTGTTGTTTTTGAGTTTTTTGTTTGGTCGTTTTTTTTGTTTGGTTTGGTTTGGTTTTTGTTTGTTTTTTTCTTTTTTTTGTTTTTTTGTGTTTTACACACGAGACAGTCTGCACTTTGTTGAGATAGTGTTAGCCACATGTCAAACCATACCCGTGACAGCGTCAGTTTCACACAACCATTAAAATTTCTTTTAACTTAAGCGAACAACACTCTGGATGCAGGACACTTTAGACTATTGGAGTATACACTGGATTTTTTTTTTTTTTTCCACAAAGAAACTTCCATCTAGTGTTGGATGCTTGGCAGAGGGACCAAGATCTGGCCTTGACCCTTGGCCCACCGCGGTCAAGGTGAGAGTGTTCAGGAGTTTGTACGGCACATTGGTTTTTCCCCAGCAAGGATCTGGCTCAGCAAAAATGGTGTTCTCTCTGGCCTCCCCAGCCAGGTAAATAAATCCTCAGATCACTGCTCCCGAGGCCCCAGGTCCCATAATGCTGATGCACACCAAGCTCTGCAAGGCCTTTTCTGCCAGGATTTTTGTCACTTTCGGCTGTTTGTGGTTTCTATAAGTCCTGGTCCCTTGAAAGCATATAAGCTTGAATTTATTGCAGTTCTTTGCTAGGCAATCTGGAACTGAGTCATTTCCTTGTGGAGGCACCGAGTGCAGAATTTCTACTGGTTCCCCGTCTTTTTAACATTTAGCAGTGTTAGCTCCTTGCAATGACTTTAGGAGAGGGAGAGGTTATGGACTGCAGCCACAGAGAAATCACAGGCTGAGAGCCTTGAGAGAGAAGAGGCAGGATGAGTGTGAGGGCTTGCAGAGAGTGCAGGAGGCTGACCCCGTCACCCCAGCAAAGGTTGCGGTGAACCCGCAAGAGAGAAGTAAGGAACTGTCCTCGGGCAACAATCCCTGGGGAGGTCCAGTAGCGGAAGCTCTGGCAACTCTGCAAGAGCGTATCCTGAGTACCAGCCATCCAGTGTTCCTTGACAGTTATCTTTTGCACAAGCTCCACCTGAGATTCCCAGAGAAACCGAGGGCTCTGGCCTCCTCAGCGCAGGCTAAATCACTCGGGTTTGGTTTACCCAGCATGATGACTAATTACGCGGTTTCTTTCCAGGACTTTCTTTACGATCCCATCTACACATTGCTTGTCCTCGTCTTCATGGTGAGACTGTCGAGGGATGTTCAGTTTCAGACAAACTATGGACTAGATGAATCAGGCAATAGGAAAGAGAGAGAGATGCTGCCTAAAACATTGCAAATGCATAGTGGAGCTTCCTGGAGAATAAAGAAAACCTTCAGGAGCCAGGAAGGAAAGGCAACTGTGCCCATGGAAGTTGCCAGATTGGGCAGCCTGACTTGGGGGTCAGTGCTTACCCGAGGACAGAAACTTTGGGCTCAGCCAAGGCAGTAAGTCTGAACTGAGGTCCGATTGAAAGCCACACTCTTGAAGGGTGACACCGCAGTAACAGAGAGGACTAGAAAACAACCTGCTACCTGCACAAGGGATCACCCGAGTGTTTTCCACCTGGGGCCTGGCTCCATGTGGTGGGGCTGACACCCCTGGTGAGAAGTGGTCATCACAACCCTCATTAGGTGAATTGAATTTGCATTTGTACCACACACTGGGAGCTGGGAATCAGTGATAGCAACATTGCAGTACCTGTTGGAAGCAAACACAGACATCTTTGAAGGGATGTTTTCAGGGATATCGGTAGAGAATTTCCCAGAACTGTTGAAGGGAAATCCTCATACTCAGGAAGCACAACAAATCCCGAACAATATAAGCAAATACTAAGAAGTAAAAATCCCAACTCCGTTGTAGTGAAACTGCAGAGCCATCAGGTTAAAGGGGAGGTCTTAGGTGTGACCAAAAAGAAACAATGAGATGAGCAGAGACTCCGTTTCACCAGTGGCCTTGTGTGCAAAGCTCTGTTTTTGAGCACAGTTTGTTCAGGATTTTAAAAGGGTTTTCCTTTATTTTATACACAAGGCACCCATTTACAAAGAATTATTTTTAGAGGATATTAAAACACTAAAAACAATTTCATTTTTTCTTTGATGATGAAAGTACATGAAACTCATATATTGTGTTGTCCCCTTTGAGGAACCAATGAAGTTACAGAACTCATCAGTATCTGTCATTAGATGTTCTCTCACTGAAGGAATTGTCAATTTTATAGAAAACAAGAGTTTTGTTTCTGTGTTAGAAATTTCTGAATTCCTAATTCCTGAAACATACCTAAAAACATTCTTAGGAAAAAAACTAATGAATCTAGCAGAGAGGAAAATTCTCTTGATGTTGTTTTGTCTTTATTCTTTTGATTATAATAAAGTATTGTTCTATCCATATGCAGGTGGGAATTAACTAAGTATTCTGTAGTATCAGAGGCATCTAAACACAGATACTGTGCCTTACAAAAACCTTGCTTGCTGCTCAGGACAAAAATACAGTCTACTCATAGAAAATCATTCTTAATAGTGGAAGACACCTAACAGCTTATCATACATTTCTATAAATTATCAACAAATTAAGGATGTCTATATTCTTTGGACCAAAATAATTTTAAGTTTCTTATGTTTGTGTATATCCTTTTATATATATATATATATAAGAGAATATATATATATATGAACCATCAATTTGTTTCAAAACCATCTCCTCTTTGAGGGAATTATAGCATAGTAGTTTTTTGAACAAGGTTTACTGAATGAAAGATCTTTTATACAGCATGATTGAAATTAGTGTGTTGGGTTTTTTTTTTTTTTACTTTAATCACTTAATTTTTAAGGTAGCTTAGGAATTTCTTCTAGTTATAAGGAAAAGTGTAACATTTTCTCATGTTTCCACGTGGAATTAGGTTAAAATAGTTAAAATTCTATTTTAAAAAATATCCTTCAGTAAAGTTAAATTGGTTTTCTCTTGTTTCCTTCTATTTTCATAGATTGTGAGCGTTGGGAAGCATGTAAAAGGCTACCATTACATCATTGCAAACTTGGTAAGAGCTCTCTATTTTCTGTTTTTCAGAAGAATTACTCAAGCTTTCCAGATTATTTTAACTGTGCTTTAAAATAACGTTTCAGTAAATGAATAAATTACATTACTTACTAAGCTTTTTATAACCCCTAAGATAAGATTTTTGTTACAGTGGTTATTATATTTCTAATGCGCAGTTCAATATATGTTGATGCAGACTAGCTTGACATCTGCCAAAGCAACCTTTAAAAGTAATTATGATGTTTGCTTTACTATGATATCACCTGGCAAATTAAATAATGGTCTTTTCTCTGTATAAATGATAAATGTACCACTGTATGGATCAAGATTGCCAATACTTAGGATATCACAAGGATGATTGAACTGATGACCCATGTCTTCTGATTTTAAGAAAAGCAAGATTGAAATGGCTATATAAGGAAATCTTTTGGTTGCGAGTAATCCATATTTTTTTTAGATTATGTCAGCTTTTCATATATTATATATAGATGGTTATTGAACAAGATACATACACTGGTATAAAATCCTGCAAGGCCTAAGGCAGGTCCTTTTAGATTTCTTGCCAAGGCTCACCAAGTATTTCTTGTTAACTCTGCAGTGTAGACGGAAAGAGAGCTACACAGAGTGCCATTCTCCTTGCTTCATTAGAGCATCGTCTGGCCAAAGGGCTTGATCTCAGATGTGGTTCATTTTAGAGAAGTTAAGAATGTTTTCTCCTTTTTCTCTTTTCCTACCACATATTTCTTTGGTCAGGATCTTTTGCTTAAGACAGGAAAAGAACCAAAGGCTGCAAAAGAGATTCAGATTTATCCATGAGTGGGCCATCACCCTCTGACACAGGAATTTTTAGTGGATGGATCACATTATGGAATTGAGATATTAAAATTCAGCAATAGACTATCAAATTCATATGGTGAAAGATTACCATAAGTCACCATCAGTAACTTGTGCATATCTGCATTATAATATATTGTATCAATTATGCTTTCTCGACTTATTCATGTATCTCTAAATAACTGTGATTTCCAAAACCAGAATGAATTTTGTTTCATTGGGCCAATCAACAGCTATTTCTTGAGAACTATTGCATAGGATTCCCAAATAGGAAGTAAATCCATTATCGAAAAGAAAAGTTATATTAATATGGTTAATGTTGAAAGACTGAATGATTTCCTCCTAAGATCAGGAACAGACAAGGATGCCCCCTCATCACTTATGCTGAACATTGTACTGAAGCTTTTAGCAAGAAAAAGAAAGAAAAGGCATTCAGATTGGAAAAAAAAAAAGACTTTGTGAATAGAAAATCCTAAGGAATCTAATAAAAAATAAGGAATCTTAATTAGATTCTTAAGGAATCTAATAAAAAAATCTAATATGAGAACTAATAAGTAGATTCAGCAGGGTTTCAGGATATAAGGTGAATATAAAAAATTTCTGTATTTCTGTATAGTAGCAACTAACATTCTGAGAATGAAGTTAAGAGAATAATTCCGTTTATAACTTCCAATTACAATTTACAATTAATGAGAAACTGCTACTTCACCAATTCAGCAGGACTGTTTAGTTGGAGCTCCTGAGCTCCCCTCCTCCCCCAGATACACACAGAGTAGTCCCTCTGAGAGAATTCGGGAAACTAGCTCAGTGACTCCTACACACATCAGGCAACTAAGAAAATAACCCACATTGAAATAGGTAGGAAAGGCTGAGACATACTCTTTCCACAGAAACTATACCCAGCACAGTACCATACAATCAAGAGGGCATCCCCAACTTCCAGCTTCTCCATGAGCAGCAGAGGATTTGGACCATACATTTAGCACCCCAGCTTTTAAGGCTGTCACTCAAGAGACAGGCCCCCAAAACACCTACCTCTGAAAGCCAGTTGGTTATACATCCACAAGACCCACAGGACTATAGAAACCATTCTTAACGGGCTTGTGAGCATTCACTGTTAACTATCCTCACAGGCTTTATTAGCACAGAGGGAGCAGGCAAAAGTGCCCATCTCTACTCTGTCCCTGAAAGGAAATTGACTACGTACTTTACAATCTGCTGCTGAGAGTCCATATGCAAGAGTCTCGCCACATGCATTAAGGAACTGGCTATGATCCCCCATGGAGCCCAGGGGAGCTGGTGGGCATTTCTGTCACCTTCTCCCTCTGGCTCACTCCCACTATAAAACCAGGTTATCAGTCTGTCTCTAAAAGAAGACTGTACACATGCCTGGTGCCCTGCGTTTTACTCTTGCCACTCAAGGGATGATTGGATCTGATAACCAATGGAGCTTGCATTCACAAATCCCACAGGACTGTAGTGAACAATGAGGCAGCTCTTAACAGGTATGCAAGAGTGCTCACCCAGGTATTCCCCCAGGGCTCAGTGGTGAGGGAACTGGCAAGTCTTTCCCTGAAAAGGGTTTGACTATATATTTCACAAGCTGTTTCTTGAGAGTTGGTCTTACCATCAGCCTGCATCTAGGTGCTAACTGTGATCCTTTCCTTTGGAACACTGTCAGGTCCCTCAACTCATAGGAGCCACTAAAAAAAAAAAGAAGGCTGTTTGAGTAATCACATAGATTTAAAAGACAACCAGCAGTTTAGCCCGTACTGACTAGGATGAGGCTCATCTCCTGCACGACTCCAGTGTGTCAGGACTGGTGGAGCTATCTCTGTTACCGAATGTGCAGAAACCAGCCCACACAGGAAATCAAGAAAAATGAAGAAACGAGGAAATACATTCCAAACAAAAGAACAAAATAAATCTCCAGAAACAAATCTTAATGAAATGGAAATAAGTGATTTATACAATAGAGTTCAAAATAACACTCATACAGTTGTTTGTTGAGGTCAGGAGAGCAAGGCATTAACAAAGGAAGCATTTCAACAAAGAGTTAGAAAATATTAAAAAAAAAATACCAAACAGAAATCACAGAGCTGAAGAATACAGTAACTAACTACAAAATTCAGTAGAGGCGTTCAGTGGTAGACTAGAATAAGTGGAAAGAAAGATCAGCCAACTTGAAGACAAGGCAGTGGAATCTACTCAATCAGAGAAGCAAAAAGAAAAAAAAAAGAATGAAAGGAGTGAAGATAGCTTAAGGGACTTAGAATATAGCATCACGGACCCATAGATACATTATAGGGCTCCTGGAAGGAGAAGAGAGAGACAAAGGAGCAGAAAGCTTCTTCAAAGAAATAATGACTAAAAAGTTCCCTAACCTGGGGAAAGTCATATAAATCCAATTCCAGGAAGACCAAAATATACCAAATAAGCTGCATCTTAAGAGATATACACTGAGACACACGTTACAGTTAAGTTATTCACAACTTTGAAGACTCTCTTTGAAACTCTCTTTGAAGACAGAGAGCATCTTAAAAGCAGCAAGAGGAAAGTAACCTGTTATGTATAAGGGAAGTACAACAAGACTATCCGCAGAAGCTTTATAAGTAAGAAGGGAGCGGGATGATGTATGTCTTCAAAGTGCTGGTAGGAAAAAAACTGCTAACCAAGAATACTCTACCTGGCAAAGTTGTCCTTGAGAACTGAAGGAGAGAGAAAGAATTTTCCAGAGAAGCAGAGACTGAAAGAGTTGATCATGAATGGTTTTACAAGAAATGTTAATGTTTCAAGCTGAAATAAAAGGACATAAATTAGTAACATAAAAACATATGAAAGTAGGGCGCCTAGGTGGCTGTCGGTTAAGCGACTGTCTTTGGCTCAGGTCATGATCCCAGGGTCCTGGGATCGAGTCCCGCATTGGGCTCCCTCTGCTCTGTGGGAAACCGGCTTCTCCCTCTGCCTTCCACTCCCCCTGCTTGTGCTCTCTCTCTCTCTCTCTCTCTCTCTCTCTATATATATATATATATATCTCAGGTAAATAAATAAAATCTTTAAAAAAAAACATATGAAAGTATAAAACCCACTGCTAATGGTAAGTATACAGAAAAATTCAGAATACTCCAATATTGTCATAGTGGTGGGTAGATCACGTCTAACTCTAACATAAAGGTTAAAAAACTAAAATATTAGAAGTAATTATAACTACAATAATTTCTTAACATATACACAATATAAAAAGATGTAAATTGTGACATCAAAAACAAAATGTGGGAAGAAATGTGTAGAATTGTAGAGTTTTTGTATGCATTCAGTTTAGTTGTTACCAGCCTAAAATAGACTATTATAGCTATAAGATGTGTTAGTAAAGCCTCATGGTAACCACAAAGCAAAAACTTATCATAGAAGAAACACAAAACATGAAGAGAAGGGAATCAAAAAACCTCAGAAAATCATCAAATCACAAAAGAAGAGAAAGGAACTACAAATCCACTAGAAAACAATTCACAAAATGTCAATACTAAATCTATTCCTACTGACATCTATTTAAATGTAAATGAACTATATTCTCCAATCAAAAGACATAGAGTGGCTGAATGAATTTAAAAAAGAAGGAAAGAAAGAAAAAAAGACCTAACTCTGTGCTGCCTACGGAGACTCATTTCAGCTTTAAGGATACAAACAGATTGAAAGTGAAAAAAGGGAAAAAACACCATATGCACATGGAAACTGAGGAAAGAAGGAGTAGCTATAGTTACATCAGACAAATCGACCTGAAGCCAGAAACTGTAACAGAAGACAAAGAATATCATTCTCAATGATAAAAGAGTTAATTCATCAATAAAACACAACATTTGTAAACACTTTTGCACCCAACAGCAGCACACCTAAATATATAACAAAGCAAATATTAACAGATCTGAAAAGAGATATAGCAACCCGGAAATAATAGGGAATTTAAATACCCCATTTTCCTTTTTTTTTTAATTAAATTCAAGTTAGTTAACATAGAGTGTATTATTAGTTTCAGGGTCGAGTTTAGTGATTTATCATTTGCATATAACACCCAGTGCTCATCCTATCGAGTGCCCTCCTTAATGCCCTTCACCCAGTTACTCCATCCCCCACCCACTTCCCCTCCAGCAACCCTCAGCTTATTCCCTATAATTAAGAGTCTCTTATGGTTTGCCTCTCTCTGTTTTTATCTTATGTTATTTTTCCTTCCCTTCCCCTATGATCATCTGTTTTATTTCTTAAAGTCCACATATGAGTGAAACCATATAGTATTTGTCTTTCTCTGACTGACTTACTTCACTTAGCATAATATACTCTAGTTCCATCCATGTCATTACAAGTGGCAAGATTTCACTCTTTTGATGGCTGAGTAATATTCCGTTATATATACACGTGTGTGCGCACGCACATACACACCCCACATCTTCTTTATCAATTCATCTGTCAGTGGACATCTGGCCTCTTTCCATAGTTTGGCTATTGTGGATAATGCTGCTATAAACATTGGGGTGCATATGCCCCTTTGAATCACTATTTTTGTATCTTTTGGATAAATTCCTAGTAGTGCAATTGCTGGGTTGAAGGGTAGTTCTATTTTTAGCTTTTTGAGGACCCTCCGTACTGTTTTCCAGAGTGGCTGCACCAGCTTGCATTCCCACCAACAGTGTAGGAGGGTTCCCCTTTCTCTGCATCCTCACCAACATCTGTTGCTTCCCGAGTTGTTAATTTTAGCCATTCTGACTGGTGTGAGGTGGTATCTCATTGTGGTTTTGATTTGGATTTCCCTGATACCAAGTGATGTTGACCACCTTTTCATGGGTCTGCTGGCCATTTGTATGTCTTCTTTAGAGAAATGTCTGTTTATGTCTTCTGCCCATTTCTTGACTGTATTTTTGTTTCAGTACCCCATTTTCAATAATGGCTAGATCCTTGACTCAGAATACTCAACAAGGAGACATGGATTTAAATTGCCTGTTGGACCACATGGGCCTAACAGACAGCGACAGAATATTCCATTTAAGAGCAGCAGAATATACATTCTTTTCAAGTACATATGCAACATCCTGCAGGATAGATCCTATGTTAGGCCACAAAACAAGTCTTCATCAGTTTAAGAAGCCTGAAATTATATCATGCAACCTTTCTAACCACATAGATATGAAGCTAGAAATCAATTACCAGAAGAAATTTCAAAAGTATGCAAATACATGGAGATTAAACAAATGCTCCTGAACAACCAATGGCTTAAATGAGAAATTAAAAGAGAAATAGAAAAGTTCCTTGAGAAAGTGAAAATGGAAACATAACATACTAGAACATGTGGAATAGAGCAAAAGCAGATCTGAGAAGGAAGTTCATAGTGATAAATGCCTACATTAAGAAAAAAGAAAAATCAAATGAACAATCTAACTTTATACCTCAAGGAACTAGAAAAAGAAGAACAAACTAAGCTCAAAGTTTGTAGAAGAAAGGAAAAAACAAAGGTCAGAGTGAACATAAATGAAATAGAGACTAAAAAGACAATAGATCAATGAAACTGAGAGCTGGTTTTATGAAAAGATCAACAAAATCGACAAATCTTTAGCTAGACTAAGAAAAAAAGAAAGAACACTTAAAATAAGAAATGTAAGAAGATACATTACAACTCATATGATACAAATACAAAAGATAGTAAGAAAGTGCTATAAACAGTTACGTACCAACACATTAGAACACTAGAAGAACCAGATAAATTCCCAGAAGTACACAACCTACTATGCATGAATTATGATGAAAAAGAAAGACCAATTAACAAGTAAAGAGTTTTAATCAGTAATCAAAACACTCCCACCAAAAAAGTCTAAAACCAAATGGTTTCATGGGCAAATTCTACCAAACACTAAAAGAAGGATTAATACCAATCCTTTTGAAATTATTCCAACAAATAGAAGAGGAAGGAACACTTCCAAAATAATTTTTAAAAGCCAGTGTTACATTGACACCAAAGTCAGATAGGGACAGTACCAAAAAAAGTAAATTAAAGGCTTATATTCCTGATGAATGTGGATGCAGAAATCTTATACCATACACAAAAATTAATTCAAACATGGGTTAAATTCTTCAGCATGAGACCTGAAACTGTAAAACTCCCAGGAGAAAGCCTAGGAAGTAATCCCTTTGACATTGATCTTAGCAATGTTTTTTTTGGATTTGACTCCAAAAGCACAGCAACAAAAAGCAAAAATAAACAAATGGGACCATGACAAACTAAAAAGCCTTGTACCTATCAACGGAAGCCATTCAACAAGATAAAAAGGCAACTTACAGAATGGGAGAAAAAATTTGCAAACCACGTATCTAATAAGGGATATTAATATCCAAAATATACAAGGAATTTTTACAACTCAATAGCAAAAAAACAAAACCCACAACAACAAACAAATACCTCAATTAAAGAATGGGCAGAGAGGGGGCACCTCAGTGGCTCAGTCAGTTAAGCATCTGCCTTCAGCTCAGGTCGTGATCCTGGGGTCCTGGGATCGAGTCCCGCTTTGGGCTGCCTGCTCAGCAGGGAGTCTGCCTCTCCCTCTGGCTTGTGCTCTCTCTCTCTCTCTTTCTCAAATAAATAGTAAATAAATAAAATCTTTTTAAAAAATAAAAATGGGCAGAAGACTATTTTAACAAAAAAGACACACAGATGGCCAAATAGTACATGAAAAAGTGCTCAGCATCGCTAATCATGAGGGAAATGCTAATCAAAGCCACAGTGAGATACTAGCTCACATCTGTTAGCATAGCTATTATCTAAAAGAGAGAACCAAATGCTGGTAAGGGTGTAGAAAAATGGGAATCCCTGTGCACTGTTGGTGGAAATGGGAACTGATGCAGCCCCTATGGAAAACAATATGGAGATTCTTCAGAAAATTAAAAATAGCAATCCAACTTCTAGGTATATATCCAAAGGAAAAAAATCATAATATCTAAAAGGTATCTATACCCCTATGTTCATTGTAGCATTATTCACAGTAGCCAAAGTATAGAAACAGCCTGTGTCCATCAACAGATGAATGGATAAAATATATATATACATCAGCCATAAAAGAGAAGGAAACTCCACCATTTCTGACAACATGGATGCACCAGGATGGCATAATGCTAAATGAAAGAAGACAGAGTAAGACAAACACTGCATGGTATCACCTATATCGGGAATTTTTTTAAGAAATCTAACTCCTATATTAACTCCTAGAGAACAGTGTTGCTAGCCAGGAGCTGGAGGGTGGAGAACATAGGAAGAAGTTAGTAGAAGGCTACAAACTGTCAATTATGAGATGAATATGGTCTTGGAATCTAATATGTAACATGGTGGCTGTAGCTTGTAATACTGTATTATGTAAATGAAATTTGCCAAGAGAGTAGAACTGAAGGTTCTCACCAAAAGAGACAAAAATAAAGGTAAACATGTGAGGTGATGGGTGTGTTAATAAACTTGATGGTGGGAACGCTTTCACGGGGTATACGTACATCAAATCATCACGTTGTACACTTTAGGTATATTACAAGTGTACTTGTCAGTTATACCTCAATAAAGCTGAAGAAAAGACTGATTTAACAGTAGTAGCAAGAACTGATTTCTAAAATAATAATTCTTATTAGTTACTGGTGGCTACAAGTAGTCCAGATGCTATAAAATATTCTGTAGTCATAACATTGAAAAAGAAAGCAGAAGGTATGAAGGCCAACTCGTATTTACCAAAAAGAGAAGAATGAAGCAAGACAGACATCAGACATCCATATGTGCTGCCTAAAATATATCATGAATTTACAAGCACACATTTTTAAAGTACAAGTTAAGGAGCTCCCTTATAATTAAGCAGGGTTATCTCCACAGAGAAGCCAAATTTCATTATGGATATTTTTTTTATTCTTTTCAAATGATAATCTTCTAAACCAAGAAAGAAAACAAGTAATGTCCCAGAAATATTGGCTTCTTAGTGGCCATTAAATCCTTTACCTGAAATATCAAAGGCAGATTTCACATATTTAAATAAAATAACATTCCATTTCATTATGAGTAAGGATGCAAATGGGTTGTGAAAGCTCATCAGCACTACTCAAAACTGTCTTTTCATTATCCATAAGTTAAATTTATCATCTTCAGTTAACTATAATTCAATCCCATGCATCCTTCTGTCTTGATGAAACAGGAACAGATTGATGTTCTCCATGTCCCACTGGTTCGCTTTGCTGCTTGTGCACTGGGCTGGGACCTCACCTCCCCAGCCAAGGGCCGAAAGAAACAAGGATCCCTTTTCTTTGTGACTCAAACTTTAGACTGCTAAGCGTCCAGGAAGACCCACAAGAGTTGATGCCATCCGAATAGCATGAGCTTTGCCTGATATGTATGTGCAGGGACGTGCCCCTCCCGGGTTCTTGAAATTTTTCTGATATCACTGCCGCTGTCATTTGGCACATCAAGGATGAGTAAAATTTGTAACAAAAGAAAGGTTGCTAAAATCTTTCTTTCCTCTCCTGTTTCTGGTTTGTATGTGGGAATGTTTTACTTAGACATACCTGTCGTCTAATTGTATTTCATTAGATTAAACTCTGTTCTAGAAATTTCCAAGATACTTAGCAGCAGGAAAACCTTATCTGTTGGTTCACTAGTGTCTGTTTTTCAGAGATTTAAGTAAGAAAAATGCTTCCCTACTTTGCCCATCGACTTCCTCATTTCCAGTTCTTTGTTTACTTTTCTCCCGGATTTTTTCTTGTTGCTGTTGTTGTTGTTGTTTTTTAAAACAGGTATGATCATATCATTTCCCAGCTTAAAGTATTTCTTTGGCTCTAGGCTGCAAATGCAGTCAAAGGATTCAGGGGCTTTGTGAAAGGGAAAGACCCTGAGATCTCTCCAGCCCTCCCTGCTAATGCCTGACATCTCACCTCTCCATAAAACTTCTGCAGTTCTCAAAAGGACACACAGCAGTGCCCGTTTGTTACCACGTCCTACCAAACCTAGGCACCGCACTGCCAACATCCTTAAGGGTGGAGTATTGACACTATTGTCCCTAAGACGCAAAATCCTTCCAGTTTTACCCCTCCTAACCCCAGATCCTCTCTCCCACTCCACCCCACATGTGCCCCTTCCCAAAACCAGACTAGTTCCCAGACACCTGATAGCTCTTTTATCTTCGCAGCTTTACCTTTGTCTCCCTGGGAGGCAGTCCTTAGTCCACCCAATCTTGATAAACAGTCACTTCTTCCAGAAAGCTGTCCTTTTGTACTTAATCTGATAGTGCCTCTTCGGGGCTCACAAGTCACACCAGGCACCAATAATAGAGAATACAATTTTTTTTTCATCCATGAACTCATTATCTTTCCCCTCCGCTGTACCAAGTGTTGTCCACCATCCTGTCACCCAGCTGCAAATAAGACATTATTAGCACATTGCAAGATCACCAGAGGAAGAAACAATGTCTTATTTGACCTTCTAAAAAGTACCCTTACCCTCCCTCTTTGTTAAAGGGCTGCGTATCCTCCAGCATCCAGCTTCTGTCATTGTGTTTATTTTGTTGCTATAATTGTTCTAATTAACCCTCAACATAGATGCTTATTCTATAGACTGCAAAATGGGGTTCAGTGTAATTTGCCCAAGATCACACAGATCCTAAGTCTCAAAAGCAAGATTGAAACTCTGTCCTGTCTGATTGCAAAGAATAAATCAAATAAATAAAATTAAAATTACTAAATACTTGATGTAGCCACGAAGCGAGCATTCATTTAAACATTACCTATACCACCCTTGAGGGGGATCTGGCCTTCCATTCTCTGTATTTGTATTCAGAGCTTCCTTCTGCCCTCCTCCAGCAGTTGCTCCTGGTGAGGAGCAACAAGAAACTGTTGACATTGTTGCACCTGCAAGGCAAATTCTTAAAATCTTGTTCTCATTTAGATTTCTAATTCTTTAAAATATATTCCATTTACATTTAGGAAAACACCTGGCTCTTTCTTGAAGTAGTATAAAATTATGGAATGATCAGGGTATTAAAGACTGAAGATTAACCACAGCTCTTGCATACCTGTCCCTGACCTCACCACATACAAACACACAGACATGCATACACCATCCATGCCTCGTTTGGAAGGTAAGGAAGTTAAGATACAGAAAGTAAAGTGATTTGTCCATATGTAGGCGTCAGGTTGGTGTCAGAATGGGAACTAGAACTCAGTTCCCCATATTTGCAGACTAGCACGCTTTTACTCATGGGCAGTGACCCCACTCAAGATTCCATGAACGTGAAGACTTTTTTTTTTACCTTTTTCTTTGTGCTTACTGTATTTTTAACTTTTCTGCATTGAGCACATCTGATTCCACCATCTACATACTTGGTTACCAAAAATAGATACTTTAAGTCAATTTCTTAACAACCTGGTTTTTAAAAGATTAAAAGGAAACCTCTCCCATTCTACTTGGCAGCCCTTCTGTTAACCATACAAGAGCTGTCTCAATATGATTTCATTGTCCTTTGAGCCTGAAATGCAAAACAGCAGAAATATAATCAGAATTAGTCACACCCTAAAGGATGAGCATTTATTAAGCACCTGTGATGTGATAGATTTACAGATTTACATCAATAGCGGGATATCTGAAGTCCTGCCATTTATTATTTTCCTTTTGTTTCTTTACCCCCAGAGGATGTATGAACTGTCAATGGAAATTAAAAGGAAAACCAAGTTGAAAGTTAATCTTTCCTTAGGATGTCAGTATATTATATAGAGAGACTATATATACTGTTTACTTAGTTACTAACCACTGATTTCACACACACACACACACACACACACACACACACACACACACACACACACACACACTGTAGAGTTACAATTTTACAACAGTGTCTCCTAGAACCTTCCTTCCACAATACTCTCTGGGTAAAAACTGAAGTCTCAATAGGCACCAAGGTAATTGTTTCCAAGAAAATGACTTCACAGCCTAGATCCTATCACTTTTCTATATAAAACTATTTTAAGGTGTATGAAAGGAAAAATATTGCCTGTACTCAGACATAGCTAAAATTAACTGAGCCACCCACCACTCATTCAGGTCAGAACTGAAAGAAGTTTAAAATCCGATGTGGTGGTAGTTTTTTCCTTCTCCTTCAGCATATCAGGATGGAATCAGAGAAATGTGGACTGTTATTTATCAGAGAGACTTGACATCAGATGGTTTTTCCGAAGGCTGCAGCTTTGCCTGTGTGTCTTGCAGCTGTGGGAGAGGCAATGGAAGGAAGTGTGGCAGGTCTTCTGTTTCAGCCATGCTGAAAGAAACTAATAATGTCATCAATTAGCAACTAATGCAATAGTTGAATCACTGTAGCTTTTAGAAAACGAATTTTTTTTGCCTGCCCATGGGTCTGCCCTATCTTCTCTTCGAAGCAAACAAATGTTCAGCTGACATTTTACTAGCTAGAGATTGGTGGACAGTGCTTTTCTCATTTCAAAAGCATAGATTTGCTTTCTGGTGTCTAGTTTCTCTCCCAGTGAAATGAGAATGTTACTGATGAGCTGTCAAATTAGCTGGCACATAATAGGCAGGAGATAAATATTTGTTGAAGGAATTAATTAATAACAGCTATCATTTACTGAATTCAAACCAGATGTGCTAGTGACTTTAGCATTGTTATTCTCATTTTGCACATGAGAAACCCACGGCCAGAAAGTTACAGAGGTGGATTCAGGACGTGGACAGTTTCGACAGTATAACCCTCTCTCCTCTTACCTTGGGTAAGAATCCACGGGAGCCTAGGGTGGAAAAGGCCACCACAAGGGTCATCTTGGTTCTACTATGTATTTGCTATATGATCCTCAGTAGTTTTGCTGTAATCTACTGAGCCTTGGTTTCCTTATTTGTAAGATAAGTCTAATTATAGGATGTATCTCATCATCTTGTTCGGAGAACCAAACTAGATCATCTGTGTCAAGTGCTCAGCACAGTGCCCAGCACATAAGAAGCCCACCATCAGTATTAGCTATAAATACACACTCCCGGGGCTTTCCAGAGCAACTTCGCTTAGTTGTCAGTAGACTGGTCTGTTTCTTCTTAGATAGCCAAACAGCAGTGTGCATATATAGCCTGCTTTGTTATTAACGAAAAACAGAAGTTTCCGAAACTGAGGCTGAGACACATTACGGCAGAGGCAACCCCAGGCCCTGGTCTTCTCCCTGATTGTTGTACTGATTCCCGTGCTAACTGCGGGGTCACTGCTGCGGAGTTTACTTTTGCCAAAAAATAGAAAAACAAAACACTTTCCCTTAGTTCACTCACACAGTTGAATCAAATTCACATAAAAACAAAAACAAAAACAAAACTTGGGGCGCCTGGGTGGCTCAGTTGGTGAAGCATCTGCCTTCGGGTCAGGTCATGATTCTGGGGTCCTGGGATCGAGCCCCTTGTCGCTGGGCTCCCTGCTCCACGGGAGTCTGCCCCCACCCTGCTTGTTCTCTGTCTCTCAAATAAATAAATAAAATCTTTAAAACAGATAAAAAAATATATATTTAAAATTAAAAAAAAACACATTTCACTAAATACTAAGAGAAAACCAAAAAAAAAAAAAAAAGCAAATACAGATGCTAGAAACTCATGTGTGCACATGTGTTTGTGTTGGGGGGAGTTACTTTTCTCTGAGCCAATACCTTTGGTTTTATTAATTCACTTACCTAATAGGTTTTCTCCCCTCTTCTTCTAATTGCCCATTTGTTTTACACTTGTATTGAGTGTTTGTTTTTGTAAAGCACCTTACCTAAATACTTAGCAGGAAAAAAAAAAGGCCAGGTATAAAAAAAATTAATGATAGATAGATAGATAGATAGATAGATAGATAGATAGATAGATGATAGGAAGGGGAAAGTAAACAACTTTCCAAAATTTTTGCGACTCACCTGTGGACGGAAAGAGAACACTCTTCCCTCAGCCCACCTGGTGAGCATCATCTTGTTTCCCACACACAGAAGTCCACGAATGTCCTATATCTTGCTCTTTTCTCTTCCGTTACCATGTCCCAGGACTTCGAGGATTGTAGTGACTCATAGAATCAAAGCTTTTACCCTCCGTGGCTCAAATTATTGGCTCCGTCTGCTTTCAGACCACTTTGTAATTAAACTGAACCCCCCTAAAAAGGTGCTGCCCATCACAGACTCAGTGTACCATAATACCTGGATATGCCCTTCACATAAGACACATTTCTACATATCTGTGTGAGAGGGCAGTTATGCCCTCAACCGGGGACTTTTGGATGGTATCATTTTCATCTCCTGTATCCGCCTCCATGCTTCATAAAAGGCATTCAGAGGCATTCAAGAAATACTTGTTAAACTGAGTTGAACTGAAAATATTTTTATCCTTTTCTCATGTATTAGACTTGGGATGACAGAATTTAACAGCTAAATTAGGCATAATTGAACCCTCCACCGTTTCCAGCCATTGCTTTATCAGAAATCTCAATAGATATCCATGTTGGTTATTAACTTATGTTACCATTGAAGAGCTGAAATGTCTAATGAACTGAACTTAGCAAACTGCCATACTGATTTCTATAGGGATTCAAGGATATTTCTCTTGAGAGATTTATACACGGTGGAGCCAATGTTACAGGATTCCAGTTGGTCGATTTTAACACACCTATGGTGACCAAACTAATGGATCGTTGGAAGAAACTAGACCAGAGAGAGTATCCAGGATCTGAGACTCCTCCAAAGGTATGTGTTTACAGTACGAGAGCCAAAACAAGAAGGCAGAGTGCTATCTTGCTTGACTGCGGCTGGGTATGTGTGTTGCATGACTCAGATTGTTCACCACTCTACCCACGTCTGCAAATGACTCCCCACAAGGGTTGATTTGGGGGTCACAACCAAATTTTAGCAAGTAGGCAAATTTACAAATACAGGATCCATGAATGAGGAGGATCAGATGCACTCCCTTGAATTGTACTTGATTTTTTTGATGTCTCATCAAAGATGTAAGACATGATTTCTGATCTTGTGACTCCCTGCCCTAACGCAAAAGAAGTCTTCTGGAATAAAGGTATTCCACAAGATAGGCCTGGCAAGTCTCTCCGGTCGGATGTGCTTCTGCTTCCTGTCTGGCCAGCCAAATTGAACTGCCCTACATTTTCCCCTCCTTCCCAGTCCCTGCGCTCTTGCCTGGACCTCCACCGCTCTCCACTTCATTTCCATCTGTCAAATCCAACCACCTACTGGGCGTTTATCTCAAATGCTGCTTTCTCTAGGAAGCCTTTCCTTAGTTTTCCAGAAAATATGAGCCTTTCCGGCTGTGTGATTTCCATAATATTTGACTGTGTTATTCTCACCAAGCACTTACCATAATTTTTTATGTACTTCTTGTTTCCCTTCTCTAAACCCCTGTGGAGCCGTAATGATCTGGGACACATCTTGTCCTTGCAGCTCCTAGCCTGTGTCGGCACCGTTTTCAGAGAGCTCACAGATACCATATGCTGTTTCATTCTTGCAACCACCACAAGAAATAGTCACTGTTACCTTGCTCAGTTTGGTTTTGCTCTGTTTTGTGTTCCATAGCTGAAAAATGCACACATTCCCATAAAACTATGAGTAGCAGAGTTAGAATTCATGGAGTTCTTTCTTCTCAAAGCCCAGACTCCTGGCGTTGAGCTATGATTCTGCCAAATTCTGTCTTGTTATCTGCAAACCTTGGTAAACAGAGCTCGCTTCTCCGTTGCAATCACTAGTTAAAGCAGGAAATAACTCTCGGCTAAGACCTTAGTTTTACCCTGCCCTAAAATGAAGTATTTATTCAATAAGAATTTTCTAGATGCCATCTAGAAGTATGCACCCATAAATATGATTTCTTGGACTTTAACACAGTAAGACATGTGGGAGGGAATTAAATCCCTTGAGAAGGTAAAACCTATTTAAACTTCTGCCTCTTTCCACGTCTTAGCTCTATGACCTGTCAAAGGTCTTTGCTGCTCTAGCCAGCTATCCACTCTGTTCTGCTCCCCTCTGCATGATATCTGCCCCCCTCTGTATGATATCTGCCCCCTCTGTATGATATCTGCCCCCTCTGTATTATATCTGCTCCCCCTTTATGATATCTGCCCCCCTCTGCATGATATCTGCCCCCTCTGTATGATATCTGCCCCCTCTGTATGATATCTGCCCCCTCTATGATATCTGCCCCCTCTGTATGATATCTGCCCCCCTCTGTATGATATCTGCTCCCCCTTTATGATATCTGCCCCCTCTGTATGATATCTGCCCCCTCTGTATGATATCTGCTCCCCCTTTATGATATCTGCCCCCCTCTGTATGATATCTGCTCCCCCTTTATGATATCTACCCCCTCTGTATATCTGCTCCCCCTTTATGATATCTGCCCCCCCCCGTATGATATCTGCCCCCCTGTATGATATCTGCTCCCTCTTTATGATATCTGCCCCCCTCTGTATGATATCTGCCCCCCTCTGTATGATATCTGCTCCCGCTTTATGATATCTGCCCCCTCTGTATATCTGCTTCCCCTTTATGATATCTGCCCCCCTCTGTATGATATCTGCCCCCTCTGTATGATATCTGCCCCTTCTGTATGATATCTGCCCCCCTCTGTATGATATCTGCTCCCCCTTTATGATATCTGCCCCCTCTGCATGATATCTGCCCCCTCTGTATGATATCTGCCCCCCTCTGTATGATATCTGCCCCCTCTATGATATCTGCCCCCCTCTGCATGATATCTGCCCCCTCTGTATGATATCTGCCCCCTCTATGATATCTGCCCCCTCTGTATATCTGCTTCCCCTTTATGATATCTGCCCCCCTCTGCATGATATCTGCCCCCCTGTATGATATCTGCCCCCTCTATGATATCTGCCCCCTCTGTATGATATCTGCCCCCCTCTGTATGATATCTGCTCCCCCTGTATGATATCTGCCCCCTCTGTATATCTGCTCCCCCTTTATGATATCTGCCCCCTCTGTATGATATCTGCTCCCCCCTTATGATATCTGCCCCCTCTGTATATCTGCTCCCCCTTTATGATATCTGCCCCCCCTGTATGATATCTGCCCCCTCTGTATGATATCTGCTCCCCCTTTATGATATCTGCCCCCTCTGTATGATATCTGCCCCCTCTGTATGATATCTGCCCCCTCTGTATATCTGCTCCCCCTTTATGATATCTGCCCCCCCTGTATGATATCTGCCCCCTCTGTATGATATCTGCTCCCCCTTTATGATATCTGCCCCCCTCTGTATATATCTGCTCCTCTTTTCTGCTGATCCATCTGAATATCCTTCCTTTATGATCTGCTGTATATCCCTCTGTATGATATCTGCTCACTATTATGATATCTGCCCCCTCTGTATGATATCTGCCCCCCTTATGATATCTGCCCCCTCTGTATATCTGCTCCCCTTTATGATATCTGCCCCCCCTGTATGATATCTGCCCCCTCTGTATGATATCTGCTCCCCCTTATGATATCTGCCCCCTCTGTATGATATCTGCCCCCTCTATGATATCTGCCCCCTCGTATGATATCTGCCCCCCTTTATGATATCTGCCCCCCTGTATGATATCTGCCCCTTATGATATCTGCTCCCCCTTTATGATATCTGCCCCCCTAGATGATATCTGCCCCCTCTGTATGATATCTGCTCCCCCTTTATGATATCTGCCCCTCTGTATATCTGCCCCTATGATATCTGCCCCCTCTGTATGATATCTGCCCCCTCTATGATATCTGCCCCCTCTGTATGATATATCCCCCTCTGCCCCCTCTGTATGATATCTGTCCCCGTATGATACTGCCCCCTCTGCATGATATCTGCCCCCCTCTGTAATGATATCGCCCCCCTCTATGATATCTGCCCCCTCTCTAGATATCTGCCTTTTTTCCTAGTTCACTTGTTTCATATAAATGGATGGACTTCTTAAAACACAACAAGTGCATTTGCTTTTTGGTGCCATCTCTTCTCAGCTTTTTCCCCCCTATTAAAAAAGCAACAGTGTTTTTTTCTTTTTTCCTTTCTTGATCCTAAAATACTAGCAGTGCATTCTTCTCATGCCCTTTATGTCTTTAGTAAGTTCTCCTTTATTTCTTGTTTTTATTTTCTTTACAAAACAAAACAAACAAAATGATTTGGTGGCTTTCTCTCTCAAAGGGTGCTTGGTCCGTGCAGGGGAGGAGGTACATTCCTGTTTGGTTTTGCACCTTGCTTAAGCACCTTCATTTCCGTCAGCCTCCCATCCCAGTGGTGAGGGTGTAAGCCTGTCCATAAGTCTGTTTTGTCACGTCTTTCAGGAATGTATTGCAAGGCTGTTAATTTATATGTCTCGTGTACATCTTTCTGATGAAGCTTTTTAACCAGGCTCTCTACCATTGAAAGGTTCTTTGTTAGGATTTATCTTCTTTATCTCATCCACGTTTCAGCCTCTCTTTTCCAGAATGCCGGCTGCTGTGCCTGCTAGTCTGGGCCTAAGTTTGCTTCCTGCAATTTGAACTTCAAGTGATTTTTTTTCTTTTGCAAGCAGCCAAGCAAGGAGATCATCCTCCATATTCCACAGCACAGAACTACCTCTGGCACAGGCTAAGAATGTGTTCCTCCCCGAAAACTCACCGTATGGATTTCCTGAAGCAGATCATGCAGGTTTTTGGCCATGATTAGCCATTGGTGCTCTGCGGTGCTTCGGGAAAATTGTCCCCTCTTTTCCACGTGTTCAGGAAGTCCCTAGTCAAACTGTACACATGTTCCCTGTTCCTTTTATTTTCAGCTTAAACTTAAGTTACATTTTTCTTCTGTTTTCCTCGAGTAGTGCTTTTCCTAGCCTGAATAATATTTTCCCAAGGGCTTTGTCTTTTCTCCCAGAGAAGTGAGGGGAGTCCTCAGAAAGCACATGGCGTGCACTTCACTTCTCCACCTGGCCCGGGTTACAGTGGAAATGGGGGGGGGGAGACTCATCACTCCCGCACACATACTCACAATAGGTGGGGGCAGAACGATGCTCGTTCCTATGGAGCGCAGTGACCAGTGTTAAATCAGCAGGTGTTATTTCTGGCATCTTAGATCTAAGGAGTGGTAAACATTCCCACATTCTTCTGAGAAGCCAAACCAACATATACACTTCAAGTCAGCAAACAAATGTGAAATCTCAAGGAGCCCTGCTCGGCATTTCAGAAGAGGCATCCCTGCCCTCCTGGGACAACCACAGCACGTGAGCCAAGGCAGAAGGTGGCAGTCATGCCCTTAGCCGCTTATACTTTATCTCTTGCTACTCAGACACAACGAAAAGAGGTCTTGCTTTTCTCAGCTGATGGAAAACTATGCATTCAAATTTCTGTTCTTCACAGTGTGTTTTCTCCTTTTAAAATCAGAGTGGTAAAGGAGTGCCCAGGTGGCTCAGTTGGTTGAGCGCCCCACTCTTGATCTGAGCTCAGGTCTTGATCAGGGTCTCAGGGTCCTGAGTTTAAGCCCCACATTGGGCTCCATGCACACTTTAAAAAAAAAAATCAGAGTGGTAAGATTTGGTATACATTCTTTATAATAAAATGATAATAGAAATTTCTGAAGCTAGAATCAATTAATTATCAGTAATTTATTTATCCTTCAGATAGGAGGGTGCTTAGTGTCGTAAGCCCAAAGAGCCCCCCGACTGTTTCTGGATTGATAAGATTTTACCATTCACCATTATAATTACTTTCATTTTGTTAGTACACATCTGCTCTGACTTACGATGGAGTCCTTGTGATGGCCGAAACGTTCCGCAATCTTAGAAGACAGAAAATTGATATTTCCAGGAGAGGAAATGCTGGGGATTGTCTTGCAAATCCTGCTGCTCCCTGGGGCCAGGGGATTGACATGGAGAGGACCCTCAAACAGGTAACTCACAATTTTATTTAAGTGCAGTTTATTTCACAGTCCTGTTTAAGTGGCATATCAAGAAAACAGAATAATTTATCTGAGATTAAATATATATTACAATTGCCATTTTAATATATTAAGCCATTATCATTTCTGAGACATTGCTAAATAAAATACTGAGTAGAATACTATTTATATCTTATGTAGATGCTTAGTCAATATAAACTAGGTTACACCACAGTACTAGACAGCCCCAAGTCCCAACGGCTATGAATAAGAGTGTTTCTCACTCAATCAAACATTATATTAGGAGGAGTATTCTGTGTATTGTAATCACTCAGGGACCCAGGCTGACAGAGAAGCTACCACCCAAAATGCCACAAAGAGAAATTGAGTTATGGAAGAATTCAAATTGGCGATTAAATGCTGTGGCCCAGTGGGGGCACTCATCACAACTGTTTACAACTCACTTATTTTAGTCACATAGGTCTACCTAACTACAAGGGCTCCGGGAAGTACAGCCTGTCTTGGGACCAGAAAGTACAAGATCCAGAAATATTTTTTAAACACTGCTAATGACTACCTCAGTGGACCTTTAAACTGCCTTGTAACCTTGGATTAAGTAATTTGTTTATTTTGCTCTGTTTGGGTTATACTAACATATTTTTCAAATGATTAATGGAATATGTATATATTTTTAATATTAATATTTTAAACATTCTGAAATATCCTGAGTTCAGATCCTAAGTAAAAATGAATTAAAAGGAAATTTGGAATAAAGTAAACTTGAATTTTTAATATATTTATATATTTGAACTTCTTAATTTTAATATTATCAAGGAGAAATATGATCCACTGTGATTAGCAGGACTACTTAATATATTATGTGAACACATAAATAGAACCAAAAAGTAACTATGAATGAACCATATTTCCTTTCCTATAGGCACACTTCAGTATTGAGGAAGTATTCTTTATCACAAAACAAAAAAAACATATTCCTCTTTCAAGTATACAGCAGAATTGCTTCTATCCCTTTGATTTACGTCTTTCAGCTTATATCCCAGAAGCTCAAGTACCCTTTGGTTTTTTAGTGAGTTATGTATAGTTTATAGTTCCAAACCCAATGTGTTCATAAGCCTAGCAGATGAAGTCAAGATTTCTGTAAGCAAAGTGGCCCATGGAATATAGTATGGATTTTATTTTCATTCATAGGTTCGCATTCAAGGACTGACAGGGAATGTTCAATTTGACCACTATGGACGCAGGGTCAATTATACAATGGATGTGTTTGAGCTGAAGAGCACGGGGCCCAGAAAGGTGAGCTACACTCACCTGTTTTCTTAGTTTGCATTTGATATTCTTAAAGCTTACAGGTAAAAGGTAGCTGGATATTCTGCATTTGTTTTTAAATGTGAGTACTTACGAATTGTATTTTTTTATAATCTGTGCTGAAATAAATTCTTGTGTCATATAATTGATATGTAATGGTGTGCCAAAGCTGAAACAAACTAATTTATATACTGTTTACATCCTTTATCCAAAGTGGAAGCAATATTAAAAAAATAAAATAAAATAAAACTTAGCAAAAAGAATCCCAAAAAACAAAATGTACTCTGCAGGAAAGTACATCTTGCAGGTTGAGAGACCTACTCACCTCCATGCAGTCATTTATGAAATCATCAGGGAGAACAAAGGAAGCTACTTCTAAGGAGTGGGCATACTGAGAACTGACTAAATGTTCTTGAAATAAGCAAGTAAACACATTCCAATGAGCAAAAGAAAGAGAAGGTAGAAGATGAGATTATTAAGATTATCATTTTGCTAGTGGGGGAGAGAAGTACCTGAGAAACTCTAATTGAGGGGACAAGGAGGTTGGGTGGGAAGCTGACAGATTCCTGGATTTCGAGAGTTAACTCCGCTGGTGGTAGGATGTGACTAGGCAGATCTGTGGTCTTCCAAACATCCAAAAAGTACTGGATGTAATGGAACCATACGATCCCACCCCGGTAATTGGCATCGACATTTTATACCTAACATATGTAATAACATTCCTTTTCTGTAGGATTAGCTAGGATGCTCAAGGAAAAACATGTTCAGTTACCTTATCTAAAAATTCTGTCCAACGTTTGGCTGTTTTAAAAAACTTTCTCATATGTGATTTCCTGTTACAGTGTAATAATGATAGCTGTAATTTATGAAATGTCTGCTGTGTCCCAAACACTGGACTTGGTGTAATTTAATCCTCACAACAAACCTGTAATGCGAGTACCATTAGCTCCCTTTTTCCAATAAGAAAATTATAGTCCAACAGGTTATAGTTACTTGTCTAAGGCTCGTAAATGAGAAAACAAGGATTTTAATTCAGGTGTGTCTGTCTCCGGAATGGTTCTGCATCATCATTCCACCCGAGTAGAACCTGCTCTAAGGGAATTTACTTTCTGGTGGGGTAGAATACCAGTTCCGTGACAGTTAAAGAGAAGACATGTGGAGATTCTAAAGAGGAAGAGATTACTAGCAGCTGGGAGAAAACAAATCAAAGAAGGCTTCATGGAGGAGGTAGGATTTAACGTTAGCCAGGTAGGCACGGAAGCTGGAAGCTGCAAGAACTTGAAGTGAGTCAGGGAGGGAGGACAGCTGAAGTCACAGATGGGAAGTGTCAGAGGCTCTCCTGGTTACGTTTTGCTCCAGTCTGTTATGGGACACGCTTTTGTGTGCGCAAGAAGGAAAGATTTGGAGCTGCTGAGAAAACCATCCCTAGCTTTTCAGCCTCTCAGTGCGGGCTGCCAGCTAATTAATACAGGGATGCTGCAGCCCACCTGAGCCAGCTCAGGGAGGGCAGGAGACAGGTGCTGGGGAGCAGTGCTGCCCGACGGGCCCCCCTAAAGACACTGCCTGCAGCGGGGCAATGAGATGTGCTCCCAGAAGAAATGTACTGAGTTCCATATCCACACTGACTTTACGCATTCTGTCCACACACGGCCCGCAACAGGAAAGAAGGAGGCCCATTTGGGGCAAAATCCTTCTGGCCGCTCTGGAGCGGACTCTCCAGGTCCCTCAAAACACGGGCTCACTGGCGGGTGGAGGCAGGATCTTCCTGCCACACACCAGACATTGCAAAATTAGCCACTTAAACAGAAGCTTCCTGAAATGCAAAAGACAGTCCCATACTTCACAAAACAGTAAGTACCAAAAGCAAAATGACTTCTCTATAAAAGAAAGAATAATGTAAAAAGGAGACTGGTGGTAATGAGTGGTAATAGCAAGTGAGTTATTTATGACACTGAATCCTGCCATGGCCTGTTGGTAATGACAATTAAGGTTTTTTAAAGGGAAGCTAAAGAGCGAGTGGGGAGAGTGAGGAATGTCTTCACACTCAGCTGACACCCATCTGAGACTCTTGAAAGAAATATGAAGTGTAAAATTGTGTAAACTCATCCGTCTCTGTTTTTCTGTGGCAGCGATCAACTTGGGCATTCTGTCAGGAATATTAAACTTAAAAATGAGCTACCACGAGAAACACGCTGCTGATGAAACTCAGCAATATGTCTGGAAAGTGAGCAATCGCTCTTGCCAGCAAGGGAGTTGTCTCTGAAAATAGATCAGAGAGTCTGCCCATCAGATCGTCTGACTGCTGTAGCAGGAGCCCTGATGCAGGGACTCGTTCTAGCTCTTTCCGAAGTCCTGGCTCCTAAGTGGGGTGGAGTCTTCCCATCCCAGTGACCCCCAGGGAATGCCCCAGAACCGGATGCGCATGCTTTCAGGAACTCTCAATTGTAAAAATTTTATGTATTGAGAGCAGGTGATAGGCCAAACACAGACATGGAAAATTGATGTGCATTTTTATATATAATCCTCACAACAACCTGAAAGTGAGATATATCTTTTCTCATTTTAAAGAAGAGGAAAAAAGTAAGACTCAGAGATACCGAGGAACCTGCCCAGGGATGTTCAGCTCAAAAGACATGGAGGGGGGGTGGAAACCAGGGCTCACCTAGCTCCAGAGCTCATTCTCTTGATTGCTATGAAATAGACCCGGAGCCCATAAGAGTTCTTTTTAGGGCTGGTATGGGAATTAAGCCATATTGGGGGGGGTGCAGGTCTGGTCCTATCAGCCCTCCAAGGAACAAGCTTTGAGTAGAACAGGGGCTCCTCCTGAACCCAATCCCTACATTGCAGGCAAGGGCCACTGTAAACACAGAGATATCTACTCAGAGTGTGGTGGTATTTACGCAGAATTCACCTTTAGGAGTCCAAAGAAGACAAATATGTTCCTGACATCCCTGCCAGTTGAGTGATTTAAACACTTCCATATTTTTGCTCCAGCATTACAAAAGTATCCTTCACCCAATTTCTGTCTCTAGGAAAAATGCCTACTTCCCTGTCTGATTAAATAGACCAGGCATGCAAAGAGTTCTTAGTACATTGTAAAATGATGTGAAGAACTAGAGAGAGAAACCCCATCTCACGTGAGGTGCTCTAGTCCAAACTTTAGGATTCCTTTCTTTGGGAAGTGACTCTCTGACACCCTTCCCAGTGTGTCTATGGCCCCGTGGGATCTGGCATGAATGGTCCCATACCCCAACCACGTTTTTTTCACAGAATTTCAAGTAAATATAAGGCAAACAGATACAGTTAGGTAAAATTTTGCTCTTTAATTTGTCAACACTTCTAAATCATTTATCTTTTAAGGGTAGATAGTCGTGAAGCTGTTTTAAATGCAAAATGTCAAGGTCTTGCCAACATCTGAGGACTTTTCAGAATGTCCCAAATCTGTGGTTTTTCTGTTGTGGGAACTCATTAAAAAAGAAAAATGCCTTTCCCAGAGAATGGGCTGCTGAGACCTGGAGGGCGGCTGCCTCATAACCAAGTACTAAGCTGTAAAACCTATTTTTGTGTCATATAAACCATCATGAGGAAAGGAGAATTAACAGGAGGCAACTGACATGTTTTGTATTGTTTTTATTTTGTAAGTACATGTAGGAATTGAGGCTGCATGAGGATGTATGTACGTCTCAAAGGCATACTTGTTTTTAAATTTACTTTTTCACTGAGTTATTAAATAAATGTCAGCTACCAATAGATTCATATGGACACTTGAAAACTATTGCTGAACTGATAGATGTTCATAATTTCAAATCAAACTAACAACTGCAGCAAACCATATTAATGAAAATTCACTTCCTCCATCTATTCTGTGACTATATATACAACATTTGTGAATAACACAGTACCTCTTGCTGACACGTTAATGCTTACTTTATTTCAATACGTTCACAAATACTAACACAACAGTCAAGAAAGTTGGAGGAAGCAGGAGAGACTTCCAAAAACATATTAGAACCAACAGTGAATACAGACCCGTAAGCACTTACATACATTTTATCGGAGACAGGAGTTTTATCAACTATATCCAGAAATGCAAGAAAGAAGTTTGGCACGCGTTCAGTGGACACACACTTGGGGAGGTCGTGGAGGTTGGCAGCCGAGTGTGTGGACTTGGTGTCTTACAGAACTGTTTTGAATTCCGGCCCCTCTGGAGTGTGACCCCCTCGTGCGGTGGATGTAACCTGCTAGGTCCCCATCTCCAAAGTGTGGGTCCCTGTTACACCTACCTCTATATTTGCTGTGTGTATAAACTTTGAGATGCATATTTAGATGCTCTGCCCCAGAGCAAGCAGTCAAGTGGTAGGCATTCCTAGTACTTAGTAGTCGGCATGATACAAAGAACCCTAAATTTCCGTTAGGACCCCATTAGAGTTTACTGCTTTGTAAAGTACTTAACTAAGTACTTAATATATTTTATGGAGAGGACGTTGTTTCACCTCTAAGTGAGAAAGTAATGTAAGGATTTAAAAATAAAAAAATACAAATTTAAGTGTAATCTTCACAAGTGAAAATATTGTTCACTAATATTAACCTCGGATGTATTTAGCATTTTAGAAACGGTCAGATTTTTACCCAGTGGCTGGGTTATGTAAAACCCCAAACTATTTCTGTATTGCCTTATATTTGCAAATCTTTTTGGTTAAAAATATCCTATACATACTCCCTTTATGGTAAAACCTGTTAACATCATTGATAAAATCGTGTAGATTAATTTTAGAGGGCACCAGTCCATCCCACTAGAAGAGAGGATCAGTGTAAGATGGTATATTCCATCTGTATCCATATTCTTTTTTGAACGTCTCCTTCCCCGATGTCTTGGCTTCTCCAAGACTGTAAATTATGAAGTTGCCAAATGTACAACCAAGCAGTATCATTAACGTCAGAAAAACTGGCTCATCTTCAATTAAAAAAAAATTCCAAAACCTCCTTTTTGTCTCCTTTTTATATTTGTTTGCTTACTTATTAATACCCCTCATGGTCCCAAAAATGACTAGAGAGAACTGTTCTAAGATGTGTTTTCAAGAATTTTCTCTGTTTGGCAGGTTGGTTACTGGAATGATATGGATAAATTGGTCTTGATTCAAGATGTACCCACTCTTGGCAATGACACGGCAGCTATTGAGAACAGAACAGTGGTTGTAACCACAATTATGGTAAGTTTTGGTCTATGCTTTATGCTGTTTCGTCTTGTCCACAGGCAACTTTAATCCCCCAGCTATGGTGAACGGGGTAAAAGGTGCATTGTAGCTGGGGTGGTATGCATGTTCTGATCCACAAAAGTCTGTTGAGGCTTTGAATAGGTTTGCCCTGAGCTTTGAATACATTCAGTACTTTTATTTGTATTATCTTTCGTTGCAATGTTGTTCTTGGAAAGATGCTCACGTGTTAAAAATGGAAACTGTCACTCTCTAGTTAAAATGGATGAAATGCTAACATTCCAAAGGACAAAAGAATGAACGTGAAGAATCAGCAACCTGTCACATAAAAACATCTGGTAGTAAACACCCTATTATTGTTGTTACCATGTTTTTTATGACATCAATGTAATAATAGTTAATAGTGTCAAAACTGATCACTTTCAAGTAGTTTAATCATTGGATAATGATTTGCATTGTCTGTTCATAATAGTGGGGATATGAATGTAAAGATTTTAATGAACATGTTTTATACAACTAAATGCTTTAGAAATAAATTTTGTTCTCTATTTATTTTTAATGTGAAAAGGGTGTTGTGCACCGATTATTTTTCTCATTGACCAATGACAAATACACAATACAATTTATTGGACTTCTCCTAACACTTAAGGAAAGTATGATTGCTCCATCCTGTCATATCATAAAGTGAAAACTAAATCTTAAGGAAGTGTTTTCAAAGAGATCCTCAAGAAATTACCTTTTCAATCATAGAATATTACTGAAGTCAGCCACGCCCTTTCGAGTCCATGCTGGTCAAAGGAGATCGATAATCGGTACCTATAGCTTCAGCTCCCTGTCTCGTTAGGCAGAACACGTTTTTAATTATTTATGAAGCCCTTACTCTAAATAAAGTGGGAGTACTTTATGTCAGTTTCTAGCTTATGTAATTGTGGTTTTTAGTAACGTGAAGTTATTTCCAAAAATTTGGGCACCGAGGTCAAAGCATGAAAATGCCAGAGAGAAGCATTCATATGTTACCATGAGTGTTCTCTGTGTCACATCCCCAGCTAGCAATGTCATGTTACTCCGCCAAGCCTTGATGGGAAGCTGATGGTTTTAGAATGCAACCCAACCAACAGCAGTTTTTGTGTAAGAGTGCAAAATGCACTCCTTCTAGCTTAATTTTGTAATAGTTGCATGGGACTTTTGAAAAGCAGTATATATATATATATATGTATATATGTGTGTGTGTGTATATATATATATTTCTTTTCCTAAAAAGACACAATAATGGAAAGTTATACTTCAGTACAGTCCTCCTCTTTTCAGCCTCTGATGAAGAATCCTATTTTAAGAAATTGATCAAGAGAGAAATGAGTTCCACGGTGTTCGACCATTCCTAACTAAGGCTCAAGTCTTGTTCTCCTGTGTAGTAAATTTAAGCTAATTTTTCATGTGGGATTCTTCTTGGATGACCAACTCTGGACTACCAGAAAAAAAAAATTTTTTTTAAGTTCTGTGACTTTCCTGAGATACTAGAACAAAAGAAGAATTAATCCTCATCTTAAGAAAATACGTAGATGTTGACAGAGAACCACTTAGCAAGTCTGATGTAGCAGTTCCCCTCTCCTGAAATGAGGTCACTGTACATAAAGGTGGACTTATATCACTCCCAACTCCAAGTGAAGGTTTTCTAACAGTAAATATCTATGAATTTGTGTGCTTGATTCTGAATATACACAATTGTTTTCTTTAAAGGTGTTTTGAAATTTTGCCTGTTCTATGTGAAGTAAAGTGTCTGAATGTGCATTACAGGTATAATGTAGAGAATCTCCTTTCCATCCCTATTATTAAAGGGGCTGGAGATATAATGCTTAAAACCAAAATATTGAATCAGTTTGCAAGCATGGCTCGTTTTCAGAAAGCATGCTACCAAAAAATCAGTTAAAATGATTGAGAAATTCAATTGTTTCCTTTATACATAAAGAATATTCTGTAAAGCTGTTGTTTGACAGTGGTATCATCAGTATTTTTGCTATCAAAATAGTGCAATACTAGTATTTGTCTTTTGTATAAAAATGTAATCTTCGTAAAATAATACCTCTTTGGGCTTTGCAATTGCATAATCATTCAGTGATTAAAAAAAGAATACTAGAATCCTTTCCCTAAACATGTTCCTTGTATTTGCTTTTGTTGAGAATGGTCATCCGGGACCTATGACAGTTCCACCATCTCATTCATGTTGAAAGAAATATGATTCCTTGTAGACAAATGAGATATTGGCACCTGCGTGTAATAATCTCCCAAATTCAACTGAAAACTCCCAACACAGATGGAGCTGGTTAGACCCCATAACATGTGCAAGACAGCTATCTAGACACAGAAGGTTGAGAGTGTTGCTGTCCTGGAAATCATTCACTTTGATCAAAACTGATATGGCCTTGCTGTTCTTCCCATTTGTCTTTCCTTGGTGTATGTTGTTATTTATATGTTGATACATTGTAATGATATATGCTGTTAAATAAAATTGATTGAGAAATTCATTTATTCATCCATAAATATTTCTTAAGCGTCTGCTGTGTGCTGGGCACCACTGTAAGCCCAGGGACATGCTAGAGAACAAGACCGACGACAATCCTGCGCTCAAATGAGTTTATATTCCAGTGAAAGAAGCAGACAACAAACAATAGATAATGCAGAGTAGATATCATGCTTAAATAAAAAGTGGCTCAGCTTTCTGTACTGTTGAAATTTATTTTTTTCTTGTAACAGTATTGTCTACCTATGACGTGAGCCTCGTTTTAATGGCTCATTTATTCCACCTGAATACAGTCATGCTGCATATAACTTGGCTAAATCTCAATAAAAAGTAAAACTGGCAGCATCATCCCATGAGGATCATGACTGCAAGGTTGAAAGGTCTCAAGTTTTGAGTTCAGATGCTATTTTCTGTCTTTAAGACGTAGTGACTAGAAATTTGATAAAGCCTGTAATTGTATATGAGACTGTGAGTCATACTAACGTTCTGCGTTCTCGGTAATAATTTCTGTCGGCAGCGGAAGGCAGCCAGATCTGTGCCGTGTGGTTTGCATTCCCACAGCCGTTGAGGAGAAGGCAGCGTGCAGGGGGGAGACGTGTAATCTCACTCTGGCTGCCGAACTCCCTGGGAAAGCAGCGATAAAGCAGTATTTCAGCCAAGCCCATTTTCCCCCAAATGTTCAGGACTGAAGCTAAACGGTGCTTATGATGCATTCCTCAGCTAAGAAGCTATTTCTTACCATCTTGTGAACGTAACAATCCTTTAGGAAGATTTTCCATAAATCCCCATTTATTCACTGCATAATTATGTTACAAACCTGAAAGCAGTTTTACTTACCACACTCGATCTTTCCAGAGGTTACTTTTTTTAGACCTTTTCATTAGATGTTTGATATTTTATCTTCTCTATGCAGAATTTTATAGGTGCACTCCACATATATACATGTGCATATACAATACACATGTATATTTTTATATCATATATACATATGTACATATATATACAAAAATAGATATACTTATTTTCTTCCTTGCACTGAGTATTTCCCCCATACATACACCTGCCTCCAAAGGGCTTAGCACTCAACTAGTTTTGAAATACCTTATTTTGAATAAATTTAAAACTGTGCAGCTATCCAATTTGCTCATTTTTTTCTCTGAATTGAATAATAACATGTCAGTTTCTCCTTTTAAGAATTTTACCCATGGGATAAACTGTCTACATCCAGTAAGATTCTTTGGAGAAAAGCAAATATCCACACAGCAAATAACTTTGGTTGATACTACTGGTTTTATTATTTTAACTCTTTGCGATAGTAATTTTAATGATTATATTTTTATGTTTAGAAAACCTTAAAGCCTTTCTAATAAGTATCTGTTTCAACAGCTTTGAATACAAATAATCCAAAAATTTTTTCTCAGTAGGAAAATACTTTATTGATTGGAAATCGTCTTAATTCATTTACACAAACGTTTCCCTAAGCCCTAATGTAGCAGGTTTAGACAGAGATTGATTTCGTTCCTGAAATAGCAGAGCAGATGTAGAACACTACCCATTATGGGAATTTTAGTAATAAACTCATAATCACTAAGAAATAATGCATTTAAAATAACTTCTGAGGCATTACTGTTCTGCAGAGCACAGTAGTTGATGATAAAGATGGTAGGTTAGACTCTTAAGGCAGAAGTAAGAGGTTATATTCCACTTCTCTGATCATTCCATTTTTATTCACAGTTGAACACCTGAACTCCATAAGGGCTCCTTATCAAAGATGCCCCACAAATCCTCTTTAACGATTGGCTAGGACTCATTTTCTATTATACTGAAAAGATTTGGTATTTTCTTCACCCATAGTAGCCCCAAACACTTGTATTAAATCCTCCCCAAATGTGCAGGTCAGAAAGGCTACTTGGGGGCAAAATTGTCAGGCTGGGTTGGTGCAAAGGAGGAGGTTGGGAGAGCATTGAGGATGTGCTACTCATGTAGGTTTAAAAATGAAAGAAAAGCAAAATGAGACACAACTTGAAGAAAGTGAGGAGCGCTGAGCAACCAGGAGAGCTTTTGTTCAAGAAAAGCCTGGCCTTTCTGTTGGCCGGCCCTCCCACCTCCCTGAGCGCGACCATCTTATTTCTCTTACGCTGCACGCCCCACTCACCTGAAGCTCGGTAATTGTACGTGCCCCTGGTTGTGCAAACAGTCTAGCTCAATTTCTAATCAACATCTTCAGTAAGCTGAAAGTTTTTAGTCTTTGTTGGTCTCTTTGGCAGGAAAGCAAAGATCCTGAGGGGCCTGTGCTGTCCAAAAAAGGAATTTAAAAAAGGGAAAGAAAACACTAGATACATTTTTTATTTAGATTTACATATGTCTATTTCAGAAGAGACGGCCTAGCACTTAATAATTACTTCCTTTTTGAAGACCTGAATCAGAAGTTCTAATTACTTCACCATGATATTCCTATTTAGGGAGCACTGGTGCACCAGGAAATCTTTATATTCATTGAGTGTCTTATAGGTACCAGACAATATGAGGAGATATGGAAAGGTTTTATCTACACTGTGTACCCACAATTTCATAGAAAGCATTTCATTTACTCATAATACAGAAATTCATGTCCTTAAACTTGTCCCCCTCTAGTTAAATCATACAAAATATCAAAGTGTTGCATGCCATTTTGACAAATGCCATGATAGCTTCAACAATTTCCAGATATTTCCAAATACAGATTCAGTTCCCACACCTGCTACTTCTGTGAAATTGAACAATTCGCTTGCCCTCTCTGAGACTTAAATTTTCCCGCTGCAAAATGGGAAATGCCTACCTCAAAATATCAGTGTGAAAAGTAAATGAAAGGCACAGTTAAAGAACTTAGCATTATTTCTGATCCAGAGCATGCACTAAGTAGAGCTATTCTTATTTTTCACTACTGTATTTTATGATTGTCCCCCCCACTCTTACTCCTTTATCCTTATAATTAAGAATTATAATCTTAATCACAAGAGGACAGGAGGCATATTTTATTTATTTTCGTACCCCCTAGCTCCTGGCAAACTGCCTGGCACACTGTGGGTGCTTAATAAATGTTTGAGTACACAATGTAAGTGCAGCTTTTAATAAAGCAAATTATTCACTATATAATGTAGAGGGAATTTAGCAGATGATATGGGATTTCTCACTAGAGAAATGTGCACACAAGCTAATACTGTCATATATGTATTTGAGGACTGAAATTCTTACGTGTTCAAGTATTCTGGACCCTTTAGAATTGCATGTGAGCCATAGATGTACAACTTTTGAAAACTCTTAAGTTTGTTATACTGAGAGTTGTAAGTGTTAACTATACAGGCATTTCAATTGCAATTTTAAGCATTTTACAAATGTGTGAATCTTGCTTTTCTCTACATGTACTTCCACATTTTAATTAGCTGTCACAAGAAAAAGAGAATGAAAGGATTAGCTCATTTTGACTACTAATATTTTATATCTTAGAAATTAACACTGCTTTGCAATAACTCACCACATTTATAATTTTCAAAACCCTTTATATTTGGAGAATGTTTTCTGTAAGCTACTAAAAAATTGTCATCTCTCTAAAGAAGAGACACTTAGTTGCTTAACTTTATAGGTGAAGAAGCTTTATTTATCCAAGTCCGGTGTTAAAATATTCATCAGTTTCAAAGACATGAGAGAGTTCTGGGTCCCTTGACTATGTCAGCCTAAGGCAGGATTATTCAAGGACCAACCCTAGACAGTTGCCCACAGTAGAGTTATTTAGGACATCTCAATGAGAAAGTTATCTATCATGTAATTTACATTTTTATTAAGTTTTTTAAAGTAGTTTCTACATTTACAAAGTACTTAAAATCAGAAGTACTATACAGTGCTTCGTTATGCAAAGTAGAATACTGTCTAATCCAGATTTTCAAGAGCAAGTTCAACTTCCCCAAGTACACATGTGCTGGGGGAGAGGAAGAATTTCCTGTGAAAATTACTCAGTGGATGTTATGTTACAATGTTATAAAATATAAACCCATGATCTCAGTGACATTGTGGCCAAAGGTGGTCACTCCTTGTCTGCAAATCTGAGGTGTGACCAGCAGGTCTATCTTGGATATTTACGACGCCTATCTTTTGGTGGCATTAGGCTCTATTTATAAAATCAGGTGCTTGTTTGCTAATGTGTGTCTTTAGTTCACGGCCTTTAAATGGTATGGTTTAGGTGTGTGTGTATATGTGTGTGTGTGTGTGTGTTTAACTGGAAACTGTCTAGTTATTATTAGCCACCAGTAAGTCTTTTCATTTTATAAGGATTTTCACAATAATTCTTCATCCTATCATCTGTCTTACTTGCTTCAAAAACTAAATGGGAATATCACTTGAAGTGTGTTATTGTCACAATTGGGGGGGATTATTAGCTTTCATCGGAGACATATTTTCTAATAGAATAAAACTTCATGGACCACAACCCTCATTAAAGCCAAAAATACTGGATAGTTTTAGGAAAGCCAATTTAACGCAAATAAGTATATAAGATGTTTTTAATTATTAATTCATTTCTTCACTGAACTTGCTAGTGTCTGCTCTGAGAAAGGCATCCAGCGAAATGCTAGAGAGCAGAGGAAAATCTCTAGCTCCTTTCCTAAAGGAGATTGCAATTGAATGTGGCTAAACAAGATGCAGAATATGGAGACCTGTGACCTTGAATAAGTACTATATAGTCTTTAACTTTGTGAGCTATTTTAGAAATACTGATTTCATTGCCAAAGGTGATAGGCTTATACTTCCCTAGACAGTTACTAATGCATACTCTTCATGCCACAGTCACGGTGCTCCGTATGTAACTGTCACTGGGTAGAAAACTCTTTTAAAGGTTTCACTTTTCGTACTCAATATAAGCAACTGAATATACTCCTTAGCATATTTCTATATTCATCTGTTTTATTATTGATTTCTAACCACACAAAATCAGTGTGTATAGTAATATTAAATACAATCTTCTTGACAAATTCTGCAGCTGAAAAGTTACATAAAGACTTTTGAATGTTTTATAATTTCTCCTTTACAGTTCTACTTCTCTCATTATAGGAATCCCCATATGTTATGTACAAGAAAAATCACGAAATGTTTGAAGGAAATGACAAGTATGAAGGATACTGTGTAGATTTGGCATCTGAAATTGCAAAACATATTGGTATCAAGTATAAAATTGCCATTGTCCCTGATGGAAAGTACGGAGCAAGGGATGCAGACACAAAAATCTGGAATGGGATGGTAGGCGAACTTGTTTATGGGGTAAGCAAATCAATTTATTGAAGAATTTACTTACATAAACCTGAAACTTTTTATCACCTGGGCACATATCAGTTTCTCAAGACCTGTTACTGTTTATAAATTTGCAGTTACCTTGAAAGAGGCATATCCCACGTTCAGATGTTTCTCTAGTTCATTATGGTGCAATTCCCAAATAATGAGAGAAGCTAATACCTCAGAACTTTCAAAAACAGGAAAGATAAAAATTTGGGATATGATGTCCTATTTAAAAAAAGGTGACTTCAGTTTCTGTGATGATTTTTCTCTTAAGCCTGGTGCTGCTATACCATAGCCATGTTGTTTTTAAGAACCGCAAAACAAATCTATCATGTTACTTGATCATTGAAGGAGCAGATTTCCTCCAACAGCATAAAGTTGGACCTTATTTTAACTAGTTATTTATGTCCCTGTTGCTTGTACTTACTGATAAATATCTTTTACATAATTGGTAAAGTAATCATTAAACTACTTTAGCATCTATAAAATATTCAGCAATAATATGCGATTCCTACAATTCTGCTGAACACAGTAAATTTAAACTTTATGCAAGGCCATCATTTTTTGAGACCCAGCCAAACGCAAAAGCTAGAATGTATTCCACAGCAGGCCTCACGTGAATGCACATCAAGCCCTTCGCTTTACCAGATATTGAGTATACACATTTATAGCCAAGGGCAAATTCAGTGTAGACATTCCTGCCTGGATGAGAACAAGGTCAGTTTCGTCAGCTATATCCCTGCAAAGTATCAAAATGAAACCAGCAGTTAGCAAATGCTGGTGATGCCTGATATTTACAAAGTCCAGAAACCGGACCTAGAGCTCACAGTGAGAAGTTACACACACAAAACATACTCTGAAATCTCCTGTAAGCCAGTTCATATTTCACAGATTTCACCTTCAGGCAACTCTGATTCATCCTCACAAGACCCCTTTGAAATAATTACATGTGAGCCCTCCTTCCCTAGAAGAGAATAAAGATGGAGCAACCGAGAGCATATAACTGAAGTCTGGAGAGGGGCTCCCTTTCCAAGCCTGAGCTACAATTCGATAGTTTCCTGATCCTGTACCCTGCGTTTCAGACCCCAAAGCCACAGACGTTCTCCAACAAGTCTGATACAGTAGCTATAACCTCAGCAGAAGAGGAAATTGGCATTAAAGAGCAGTCATTTAGTTTTATATCTATGTAAAAAGAACTGCTGACTAGTCCGTTGCCCTAATTGAAGAAAAAAAAATGTGCAGTTTTAAAAAATCAAGAAGTGTTTTATCGCAGGGCTCAACAGTTTGATAGTAAGCTTTTAAGTCCCAAAGAAAAGGGATTCCTAAACCATGTGTTCCTCGGTAATATTTTAAACTTTGGGTAATACTTTTAATTTTTGAGACAGTAAGTAGATTTTTTTAAAGATTTTATTTATTTGACAGGGGGAGAGAGAGAGAGCATAAGCAGGGGGAGCAGCAGACAGAGAAGTAGAAGCAGACCCTCGCTGAGCAGGGAGCCCGATGCGGGACTTGATTCCAGGACGCTGGGATCATGACCTGAGCTGAAGGCAGACGCTTCACCGACTGAGCCACCCAGGCGCCCCGACTATTAGTAGATTTTAAGTGTAAACATTATTCAACTTGTTAGAACTGTAGTAATTCACTTCCTACAGAAAACACTATTGGGTATTTCATCTCAAAAAAATCCTGCTTGGATTACCAGTTAGTCATGGATGGTGTAACTAACCCGAGTAACTTTCTACAACATTTGTTACATGTCTCTCCTCCAGAATCCCTACCCACTGGGAAGCCCAGCCTCGCCTCTTTGCAAGGGCTCTAGCCACATTGTTCAAGTAACAGAAACAAGTGATAGTAAGAGAGTACGGCAGTCAACCAAGAGCTACAACCATAACAGTTGTCACAGTAACACAGAGTCCCAAGGTCAGGCAGTTCTCAGAGAGAAAAGATAACAAGTGCTAATTAATACTCACCGTATTCAATCCTCAGTTCATCTGCAAAGGGTTAAATTCTCTCATCTCTGTCACTTGACTTTTTCCCAAAAGGAATCTTTTTCAGTGTCTCTTATCCTTTCTGCAGATTTGGTACTTTTCATCCTGGTGTCTGCAAAGTCTGCATTTCTTATTTTTTTTTACTTTCTTACTGCTAATCCATAGAACAAATGCCCAATGTCCAGGGCCCAAGGGGAAGCTCCATCCATTCTCTCCTATCCAACAAAGCCCATTAGACAGTAAAATGATTCACTTAGAACCCAGTATTATTACTACTGCTACCATTACTGCTATGTTGTTCTTTGCAAACTTTGTTACTGCATTGTTCAGAGTAAGTGTCCCAGAACACACTCACGCGTGGCCTCAGCACGCCAGCAGGTGGTGGCCCCAGGGTGCAGGACGACCCCTGCCGCTCAGGCCCTTCCCTCCCGTGGTCCCCGTGCGTCACACCAAGTCCTCTCTGCCATGTTCTGTGCGCCTTCTGCTGGGCCCTGCGTACTAGTGTGCGTGGATTTTAATCCACGGGAGTATTTCTCCAAGCACCTTCCGGGGCCTGCCAGCACCAGAATTCCCTGTGGTAAGCGTTACCATGCGGGTCCAGGAGTCTCGCTCCAGCCCTCAAGAATCCAAATGTGAGGCAGCTCTTGTGGGACATACTTGACATGCTGCATTTTGGGAATCGCTGAGAGGTCGTGGAACGAGGCACAGGATGTAGCCTCTCTGGTCTTCACAGAGAAAGCCCAGGTTTATCTTTTCTGTTCACTAGCCTCTTTGAAAACACAGCTTCCAGATTTCAAAAGTGTCCTCGTCAACCTTCGTGTCACCCCCCCGATGCAGCGTTTGCCCTCCCTCACTCCTTGTTTCCTATGCTAGAGGCTCCTTGATTTCTCTCCATGTTGCTTTCATCTCTTAATGGTAACTCGTGTCCATACAACATTCCCTAAGAACACTACACCGAACAGCTTAGTATGCAGAAGGTGGCATTTCGCATCAGTGACAGGATGCGTTACTCATTTATTCCTGTTGCAACGGCAGAACAACCACTTGGAAAATTAACCACTTTGTAGCACATCATCACGAACGATACCAAGTAAAGCTTAAAGGAATTATAGATACAAAAAGAAAACATGTATGATTAAGACTGATCATATGATATGAGAAGAATTTTTCTAAGCATGAGACCAAAGGCTGAAAACGCCAAAAAGCCATATGGCTACAATAAAATTGAATACATATATATTACAACGAAGTACTGTGAACTAAATTATGTAAACAAAACCATTACTGAACAGGGAGAATATTTGCAACATATACAGAAAATAAAAGTTAATTTTTTGAATATATTTAAAAGCACTTACAAATTAGTAAGTAAAAGGTGAATACACCATATAGAAAATAGGGGCAGAGTATGACAGGTTGTGACGCTGAAAAAAAAAAAAAAGGAAAAGTGGCTATTTGTTTTATAAAATAAATGTTTTATAAAAATAAATTCAAATTAATACAAAGAGATCGAACTTGCCATGGAGTGGATTGGCAAAGATGAATGAGAATAACGATACACATGGGCAGGCCAGCATTCCTAGCGGCTCCTAGTGGATTCCTAGCGGGGGGTGCTTTCACATGGTGCTGCTGGCGGTGGAAATTTGCATGATCTTCCTGGAGAAAAGTTGCACAAAACGCATCGTGGCCGTTACAAGGATTCTTCCCATGTAGACCAGCAATCCCAGTTCTAGAAATTCATCTTAAATAATTAAGGGATGTACCAGGGCATGTCTTCAAAGATGTTCAGGTCATCAAAGTTTGGAAATTGTGTAAACCTGGAAACAGTATAAACATCTCCTAAAATAATAAGTAGATTGAGCAAATTTTTATATTTTCCCATGATAAAATACTTGCAAACATTAATTTTTAATATATATGATAAAATAAAAGGAGTTCATCATATCCTTCTGAGTAGAGGAATTACAAACTGTAGTGTTTCATATTACCCCATTTTAAAATAAGAAAAATTTGATTCCTCAAACCATGTCTAGCAGGGCATATATGAAGAAAGAGCAAGAGTAGGTGAAGGGAATGGAGGTAACTTTCCTTAATTTTTTTAATTCTGTTTTTACACAGTAATTTTTCTATAGTTAGTTCATATGTCACTTGTGTAATGAAAATTATGCAAATAATAAAATGGCAAAAATAATAACCTCCCAGTGGTGAGTCTGACTTTCATAAGTGTGGGCATTTAGGAGGCAAGCTAAGTTCATTCCCACTTGAGGGCCCTTAGAGTTAACAGTCAGCCACCCAGTGGGCAGCATCATGGCCGGGGTACCCTCCCCTGTCAGCCCACCACACAACCTGGGATCAGGCTGCTGGCTGGCATGTGAGCCAGTGACCTGGGGGTCCATAGGGTGCGTGTGAGGGTGTCAGCCTCTGCAAGAGCACGCATGCCTGGCCATGTTTCAGATTCCACTTTAATACCACATATTTTCCTTTCAAAATGAACAATCAAATAACCTTTTTGCACCTACAGATCATGTAACGGTTTACAGTGTTTTCATGACACTTTATTTCACTCAGTTTTAGAGATGGCAGGATTGATGGAAGACACACGAGCCCTGATCACAGAAGGGTCGTGATGTGTACATCTGAGTCTCAGCTCTGTCATCTAGAAAACAGTGATAAAAACGGGATTATCATAGTGTGAAATGAGAGGCCGTTTAAAATACTTAGTTCAGCATTAGATACGTAATCCCTCAGTAAATGCTCACTGGGATTTTATTAAGTTTTCTGTAAGAGAGAATCACAGTAATGCAATGAGGCAAACAGGAAATTGTCCTCATTGGAGAGACATGGAAAGTGGGCTCGGAAAAACAGCTCAGAGTCGCAGAACAAAAACGGAAGCTGGTGTCTTACGCTTGATCATAATAGCTGAGAACTGAATCCACTGTGTTCTGAAAGCTGTGTTAGAAATTCAGAGTAGAAAATCAAAGTATGTGAATAGGAAGAAATAAATGCCAATTTCCAGATTTTTGTGTGTGCACTGGATTGGAAAATGTCATCAAACAGCGGGTGTCCTCCGTCCTACAAACACAGACTGTAGAATAGGTTTTCTTACAACTGGAAAGGAATAAAAAAGGACTGTTTGAAATTTGCATATTCATAGTATTAAGGGACTGCCAACTAATGAGTCAGTGGCACCATTCCAAATGAAACGGCTGCAACATACCCGCAATTCCAGCCAAGAGATTCCGAAATCCAGCCATACGGGGAGGCCATTAAGGCTCCTCCTCTGGCCCAGCCCACGTCCTTAAAGACTAATACAGTTGTCTGAGTCCAAGTTATTTTTGCTTACATCCACTCTCCCTGTTTCTCTTTCTCTCTTCCAATCACTAGCACCAATAAAAATATTTCGTGCCATGTACGTGGTCTGTTCTCTTAGGAAAACAGTCTACTGTTCACCTTTGCGTTTAACACTGTTCTTACTCAATTGTTGGCTTTCCCCTCGAAATGTAGAGTGAATGCCTAACTCGTTAGGTTTGAGTGGACCGGTCCAGGGCCTGTCTCTTCACGAAATGCATTAACCTGTGTGTTTTCGGTGTCTTTTCTCTTACAGAAGGCAGAGATTGCTATCGCCCCTCTGACAATCACTTTGGTCCGGGAGGAGGTCATCGACTTCTCTAAGCCCTTCATGAGTTTGGGCATATCAATCATGATCAAAAAGCCTCAGAAATCTAAACCAGGAGTGTTTTCCTTCTTGGACCCTCTGGCCTATGAGATTTGGATGTGCATAGTCTTTGCCTACATCGGGGTCAGCGTGGTGTTGTTCCTAGTTAGCAGGTTTAGTCCATATGAGTGGCACACAGAAGAGCCAGAAGATGGGAAGGAAGGACCCAGCGACCAGCCTCCCAATGAGTTTGGCATCTTTAACAGCCTCTGGTTTTCCCTGGGTGCCTTTATGCAGCAAGGATGTGACATTTCACCCAGGTTAGTTGGAAAACTCTTTGCTTCTTCACCGACTGCCCCGTCATTCTCGGTGTTGTGAACAACATCTCTCTACACGTTCTTTTCCCAGAGGCAGAGCATTACTTTGAAACAAAGGGGGGAAAAGAACAAACGTGCAATTCCCAAATTAATCTGAGTACCTTCATAACCAGTTTTTCCAAGTTAGCACCAAATGTGGACGCATCACAAAGATAAACCTTCCCAGTGGAAAAGTAACGTATGCAACCACTCAGAACTTTTAGAAATCACATAGTGTTAATATCTCTTTCAGTGGTCTGACAGATGGAAATGAAAATCTAAATTGTCAGATTAAGAATTCGTTTTCATTTTGTCTCCTCTTCAAAATCGAAAGTTTTTGTTACTGTTGCTGTTGTTCGTTTTTTAAGAATTAATTTTGACCTCCATTTACATCCCATGTACCTTACGGGAGATTTCTGCCATAGACTTACCTAACCCTGAGTTGGTGTAGCAGGTACGAGATATACATTGCTCTGTGTAACAAAACATAAGTAAGCTGTGGGCCAACTCAGCAACGTCAATACTGTATTAGTTTAATAGACATGTTTTTCAATATCTGTGGAGTCATGGCTCACTTCCTTTGGATACCACTAAGACATTTTTCAGTTATGTTTGCCAAAAATGCAGCCAATCTCCTGTTGCAAGAAAAAAACCAACCTTCTCCCACAGGAAAAATAACTGCAAGTAGGAGAAGCTATGAACTGAATGAACTTAAATATATGACTTACATTAGCATCGCAAATATACAGTTTTTTTTAAAGAAATGTATGCTTTCTCAAAAGGAGACATCTTAGGCACAATAAACTCTGTTCCTTAAGATCTAGGAAAACTATAAATGTGCTTAAATTCCAATAACATATAAATCTGAGTCAGTAACTCTAAATTAATGAAATGAAAAGAAAGCCAAGCAAGTCGTGGAATGGTTTTGAAAACCAGGATTAAGCAAATGCTAAGTTAAAACCAACAGGTGCTACTTATATAATAATGGTTAAGAAGGGAGAATTTGAAAGTTAGAAATGTCATGGAAAATATGAATTTTTTTTCTTACATTAAAAAAAATGTTTAAAAATAATTTGTCCCAGGAGTTTTAAAGTTGGATGGTCCCAGGGAGTGAGATCAATTATGAAAGTGACCTGGATTTTTTTATTCATTCCATCCTCACTTTTCCTCCACATCCACATCACCCACACATCCCTGATACCAGGGAAAGGATGGGGAGAGAACTTTTTCCTTTAGAGGTTTAGCATCCGTTTTTAATGGTGTCATGCTGTGCATCGACAAGTCCCGTGCTTTGGTCTCGTGCTGGCAATGGCAGAGAGAACATATTTATGGCAGTGTGTAAAGCTGCATTTGGAGATAGGTCATCCTCCGCTCAGATCAGAAATGAAATATCAAGCAGACAAAATGCTCCCCAGCTGTGGTCGCATTGAGACCAGTCTGAGTCCTCATCTGGAGGACCCACGCGCCCCACGCACCCTGGCAGGGCTCTGTGTGAAGACAGTCGCAAGTTCTCTCAGAAGGGCATCTGTATGAAATCGAAGACCTCACGCGTTGTTAACATGCACTGCTGTTACATGTACCACGAAGACAGTGGTGATGTGCAGTGAAACCACGCCGCGGTGTTCTGCCCTATCACCTGTAGGCTGCACCCCAATCCCAGAGACACTAAAATGTAAAGGGGGGGATATCAATGAATTTAAGTGTTCCTTTTCTATACCTGAAGGAAAGGCATTAAGTTCCATGTTTCTGGGAATAAACAATAAAAAGGAAACATTTTCCATATTTTCAGTGGCATTCAGATCATACAGAAAGACTAGAATCATTCTTGAGTAGAGTGACAGAAAATAAAACTGTAATTGCCATTGTGGTTTTAAACACAGTGAATTTATGATATTTCTTTTCTTTCTCTCTGTTGGTTAGAGAAAGGAAAATGTGCATTATCTTATCCATGTTTAGATCCCTCTCAGGTCGAATTGTTGGAGGTGTTTGGTGGTTCTTTACGCTCATCATTATATCATCTTACACCGCTAACCTCGCCGCTTTCCTGACGGTTGAGCGAATGGTCTCCCCCATAGAAAGTGCGGAAGATCTGGCCAAACAAACAGAGATTGCCTATGGAACCCTGGACTCAGGGTCAACAAAAGAATTCTTCAGAGTAAGTTAAGGAAAAAACTAACCATGAAATGTTCATAATTTTGAAATTCAGGCTGTTTGCCAACAGTTATATTACGGGCTCTAGCTATTTGTAGGTTTTGCAAATATAATAGTGATGCTGTGTTTATTGCTAATACTTCTACTTGCTTTTATAATCACTTTAGTTTGCAAAAGCTAATTAATTTATTCACATTGCAAGAGAGACCCAAGGAAAAGTAACAACAAAAAGGTAATTAAGGCAACTTTATAATGTAATTTTCCAAAAGATTCCAACGTTTATAATGCTATGATGATACTGCATCTGGAAGATTATCATTTATATGTGCTTTAAGGTTAAGGGCATAAAAATGAAAGCAAGGTTTTTTGGGTTTGTTTTGTCTTAAGAATATGTTTAACTTGCCGCATTTAAAACCCAAAACCTTAATTGCAGCTTATACTTACTTATATGAGGTATAGTCTGTAATCCGTTCTGTGACAATGGATTTCAAAGCAATAGATTTGCTTTCTCACAAGATAATGGTAACAGAACTATTAGGTTCTGGATACCTTCACAAGATATTGTGTGTGCTGATTTCTCTGCTTTTACAGATAAAATTGTTCAAACTGATATAATTTCACATATGGATATGATGACCCCTTTGGCTTGCCATCGGGATGGCAGGTACTTGGGGGTTTTTTTGTTTCTGTTTTTTTACTTGTTTGTTCCACTATAAGGATGAATTTTTGGTCGGTGAAACTCCTTTACTGTGCTTCTACTTAAATCCAGAGATATGCACTTGGTAATGTCTGGTCAGAGATAAGGATTCATTTTGTGACTTCAGAACCAAAACATTAAAAGGTAGTCAGAGTGACATTTTCACAAATATTTACCTAAGTAATAATGAGGATATTTTACATTTAATTTCAATTGCTTACAGGCTAGATATTTAATAATTTAGGAGACAAGAATATTTCCCTGTTTTCTAAGCTTTCGTGTAAAAATAATGACAGCCCTTTGAAGTAAGTGCATGCTTACATATCTAGTACCCGGGAGATTACATTGTCATTTTAAATGTATATGCTTATCATTTTCCCACTCAGCTTGGAAATTAAAGACAACAAAACATCCTACTCTTTAAGCCAGGCTTAACTTTCGTGTACTTGAAGTTCAGTGAGAGATTTCTCTTTTTAAAAAAGATCTGACTCTGGTATTCTTATATACTACAAGTGTTTACATAATACTGAATTAAGAACAAACCAATCAAAAACTTTGTCAAACCCATCATTGGGCATTGTTTACAAAAGAAACCAGGCAGTGAACCGTGTCCTTGTCAACAATTTAGAGAGCATTGTTAGTAGATATAATGAAACATTTACGATAATTATAAAGTATTTGCAAATTTTTCTAAAACTGTAAGTAGATAATAGATTTTACTAACAATATTCTCTGGATAAACTTAACTGACCAAATTTTTAAAACTTACGGAGTGCATCCCAGTCTTTAAAGCTTCCTGATAGAAGCATACTGCTCTCACACATTTTAGCAAAATTTCAATACCTTGCCAGAAATCTATAAATCTGTAACTGCTTCCACCCTGAACTAGGTAGGTAAAATTCAGTAACTTTGCCTAGAAACCATTATGCATAGGCATCAAAATGGAATACAAGTTTGTGCTATCACTTGCACTTTACCAAGAAATGATGACTGATTTTCATGTAAATAAGGTAAATATTTGCAGCTTCATTATTCTGGCCTTGAGTGATAAAGGGAGAAAGAAATGTCATGTTGATTCCCTGAAAAAAAAATTTTCAGAAACAACTCACTGTACAGCTCCTTGGCATCAAGCACACTGAAAATGTTTATTTCTAATCTTTATAGAGTTTTTTAAAAGTGTTGCAAATTCTAAAAACTGGTGAGGTAGATAAGAGACCATATTGATAAGAAATAGAGGACGAAGGGAAGCAGCTTGCTGGATCTACAGAGCATTCCACACAGGCCGTGCCCGTCACCGTGGCCCTCCCCCCCCCCCCAGGCAGCTTTAAAATGGAAAGACTTTTTTATAAGGTATTTATTGTTGCAGAACAGCCTGAACCCTAATGGGACAAGAAAATAATTTTCCCCGGCAGCAGCCTTTCAGGAATGCATGTGTGTTCTCTGATAAAAATCTAATTCATTTCCTACGCTGTGTTCCCCCCTCCCACAGAGGATGACCTGGTTTAAATAAACCGTTCTGTCTGACGGGTGGAGGCAACAGAATGTGAAGGGTATTTTTGTACTTGTCAGAAATGTTTTCTTGTAGGAACACAGTACCAGTACATCTCTCAGCCCCACTAAACTGCCTCAGGGAGTGACCTATACTCAGTGCTTCCAAAAAATGTTGCAGTCACAAATCAACTGGAGAAAGAATTAGGCCATGGGGGGAGATTACACCCGAATTCAACTGCTGCCTTGGTTTTTGCCCCATTATGAAACTTGGTATGTTCTGTATTCTCTGCATCTTGTTAAGCATAAACGTAGAGGCATTTAGGGAAAGTCTGGACCGGTCACTGAAGGGCAGCCTTGCTGGCTAGGTGTTTAGACATCGTTATACACCTGATGCACACACACTGATTTTCATTGCGGTTCATATTTTATACTGTGGCTGCTGGAGTCATCAGTCAAACCACGAAAGCATAAATGAGGTGGATTACTATCTCAGGGCTTATTTAAGATTATCAAATATTGCAAACAGAAGCCTTGCTGCTTAAGCTGCTGGAAGTGGGAAATAATTCACCTGGCAACAATATTAACATTAACTACAATGTGTGACATCTGTCCGTATTTTCTGTGAAAAACAGGAAAGGCAATTTTTGAGAAATTTAAAGAACAGCACATTTTTTAAAACTCCCAAGAATTATTTGCAATGATAAAATAGTGCTTTAAATTAGTAAGTTTTCTATGCATTGAACTTCACAATAAGGAATTAAATAAATCAGATTATTTTTCTAATCTCAAAAAATAATGACTTCTGTATTATCTTGGCTTATTACTTTGAGCATATTCACTCCCCAGACCTGATCTTTAAGAAGATATTATAGTTGAAGATGTTAGGGACTTAAAATCCCATTATCACTGTACTTAGGACTTTGCTGGGTCTGCAGAAATTCCCTTTTAGCCTGTCTCATCAAATTTACAAAGATTTGCTTGCCCTTGCTCCTTAGCACACACCTCTGGCGGTCACAAATAAGGCACAGGGGTATTATTGCCAGTCCTTCCCTTCTTGAATGCCCCCAGCACCCCCTCCCCACGGGGATGTGACCTTATCTCTGCCATGCACCTTGAAATTAGAATCAGAATTTCTAAACATTCACGGAGTGACAAACAGTGTGATTTCTCCCCCAAAGGAGTTGCTTTCATTATTCCTCTCTTTTCCACCGGGATGCTGTATTTTTACAATATCCTTTATACATAAGGCTTGCTAAGTGTGGCCCAACTACACTACAGATCCCTCTTTCTTCTGGACTTTAAAGGAATTAATGTAACTTCTTTTGCACTTCTGCTATACGTAATTCAATATATTTAAACAAAGGCAACAGTAATTTCCCTCACATTAGCGTTATGCAAATGGACTTTTAAAAAATATCAGTTGCCTAAAAATACTTTATTCCTTTAAAAAGGAATCATTTGGGCGCCTGGGTGGCTCAGATGGTTGAGCATCTGCCTTCGGCTCAGGTCATGATCCCAGGGTCCTGGGACCCAGTCCCGCATCGGGCTCCCTGCTCAGCGGGGAGCCTGCTTCTCCCTCTGCCTCTCTCTCTCTCTCTCTCTCTCATGAATAAATAAATAAAATCTTTTAAAAAAATAAATAAATAAAAAGAAAAATAAAAAGGAATCATTTGCTGTAATATTTTTTGCATTCTATAGTTAAATTGTCTTCCTAATTACCAAGCCCTTAAAAATATTCTTTTTCCACCCTGCTGTGTTAGTTTTGTTTAGTGGTTCCGATTCCTTTAAGTAAGATGCTGAATAGTAACAGGAGAATTGCCAGCTAACTAGCCAGACTCTCATATTCTTAAAAAAATTCAAAAAAATTTTTCGATCAAAATAATACCCAGGTTTTTTTTCTTCTGTTTTCAATGTAGTATAGATGAGGTATGCAATGTATGTGGAACTCTGTATCTTTTTAGATGAAACTCTCAAGTCATCACTATATTTTAAAGAGTGATTATACGCCAAAAGGATGTTATTTACCAACATTTCTCTAAATGGTAATAATCAGAATAAATGTTAAGGACGTCTGTATCTGGTGATCCAGACAGTTTATGATTTTCAGAGTTTGGAACTCGTTGTAAAATGGCAGAGTTCATTCTCTGGAAGAGAACTCTTGTTATTAAAGATGGAATGATTAGGGCCAGGCAACACGGCCTCCCTCATGGATCCCACGGCTGAGGACTGTGAGTCCAGACACTCCTCTGTCCTAAAAGCACATAGAACGTTTGCAATTTCATTTAGTACTTGGCCTGCAGCTTCCTAATGTAAGGATTTCTATGGCCAGAGGTCACCTGTCATTACACACACACACACACACACACACACACACCACAAGATCTGTATCACTGCAGTATTTTTAAGTGTTATTAACATGAAAACACCTCATAGGACAATACAGGATATCTATTTTCCATCTTGATATTTACCAGCATTTGAATATACATTAACATAAAATATCTGTTTTTTAATATGTGCCCAAGTATGCAAATCTCTTACTGTTATATAGGATATTGATTACTAAGTTCCCATCTTCTGAAACCAAAATTTTAAATACAACTTTTATCAGTTTCTTTCTTTGTCAACCCAAATCCTTTGATTTTACCCCAAAACATGTCTTCCTAAGTTTGCTATTCAGGATATTTGTTGATTATTGAAGATCTGTCTCTTACTGGACTCTATATTCTGGTAACCAAAGGAGGGTCCTTATAAAACAAATATACATGCTACTCAGGATTTGCCCTCGTGCTTAGATGTAAGTCTGAATGAAGTCTCCATTAATTTTTATTTGGATCCAGATGCAAAATTTCAGCATCTTGTTACTGAACAAATGCACTTGCACCAGAGAACTCTGTGTATCCTCGTATTATCAAACATCAAACAGGATGCAGGCTTTTCTACCTCATTAAATATATCCCTTGGGGTCATTTGAGTTCATTTGGTTGTACTTTCACCTTTAAAATGTCTGTATGGATGAAAAAATCTAACAGGAATGCAGATACCAGCAGAAGGTTCTAGGTAAATTAAGTCATGGGAGTAAAGTAGATGGAGCACAAATAGACAGAAATAAAAGATTTCTTGGCTGAAGTCAAGGTACCAGAAAGACTAACTATCCACAATATATCCTAGGAAAACAAGAATCGCCTTTCTTTTTCAGTTTTTCTAACTTTTTAGTTGAAAAACATTTTTGATTTTTATTACTGAAGTGTTGACATAGGTTGTTAGATTAGTTTCAGGTGTAGAGTATCATGATGCATCACTTCCGTGCATCACCCAGGCTCCTGATGATAAGTGTGCTCAACATCTGTCCCCACACAGCGTTGTCAGGCCCTTCCTGACCCTGTTCCCTGGGTGGCACTTTTCATCTCCGTGACATTCATTGTATACCTGGAAGTCTGTACCTACAGGGAAGGAATCACTTCTCTTTACAGTTCTAGGGATGTTCTATTTGGAGATTTTATTAGAAAAAGTCTACAAGTGTTTGGTGGACCTAGACTTTGTGTCTTGTGTTATGGACGTTTGGCTTGTGAACCCCACTATGTCTGCTCCTCCCTTCGTGACTTGATACGGACCACTCTTCATCCACATCTTAGAACACTTCACATTAAAACTGGGAGGCATGAGAAAAGATAGAAATGAAAACAGTATAGCAGCAGTCCTCAATCAGTCATCAGATTTGCAGAGCGGGCCCCTTTCGGGTTCACCATGACTGTGATACAGACATGATTGCAAATGTCCCACTCTCTCTATGGCACCCTGCGTTTAAAAATAACAGTAATAATACGTTGTTCTTTAGGCAGCTGAGTAGGGTAATCACGTATGACCAGAGGGACCCACTTGTTCAGATGTCACTCCTAAATGTCTGCCGTTTCCATGATGTCCTTCACCCGTGGTAAAAGGCAGTTTTCTAACTGGAGGGGAGAAAGTCAGCCAGGCCGACCGGAGTTGCAGGACCAGGGAAAGGTACTCAAAGAGGCTTTCTCCTCGTCTGGGTCCGGTCACTATTAACAAGTCGTTCCCTTCTCTCCTGTATTTAATTTTATTTGCATTTCCTCCAGAGATCAAAAATAGCGGTGTACGAAAAGATGTGGACCTACATGCGATCCGCAGAGCCGTCTGTGTTCACTAGGACTACGGCGGAGGGAGTAGCTCGGGTCCGAAAATCCAAAGGCAAATTCGCCTTCCTCCTGGAGTCCACGATGAACGAGTACATCGAGCAGCGCAAGCCGTGTGACACAATGAAAGTGGGAGGAAATCTGGACTCCAAAGGCTATGGAGTAGCCACACCCAAGGGTTCTTCATTAAGGTGGGTGGGATAGTATAACAATGTGACGTGTGTTGTTATAATATTCCACCTTCCCTGATGTCCCCGACACAGTGGTTTTGTTTTGTGTGTGAACGTGGTATGTTCGTTTTTTTGTTGCTGTTTTTCTTTTTCTCCATTTCATACGTTTTGATCAACAGTCAGGTAATTTTTTTTTAATTTGGAACAGTTAATCCTAGTTGACCTGTATATCTTTGAAGGCCATATAAAAACCAAACTGGTTGAACACTAGCTGCCTCCAGTGGGCCTAAAACGTGGGTGGCAACGCTTCCGTGTCCCGTCAACTTCTTTCAGTCACTCAATTCTGCGCTCTCATTTTGTCAGCTAATGATTCTACATTTTATCATGATTTTTTTTTTTAGTTCTGCCTGCCCACTAGTTTCTGAGTACGAAGAAATTGACCTCTTCCTAACAAACCACTTTTTTTCTCCATTTCAGTGTTTCATTGATTATGGCATCTTTATATTTTAGATTAACCTGAGGTTGTATCAGTGCCAACTTTGTAACTGCATCTATTCATAGATGGGGTCATGATCAGCGGGAAGCAGGCTCTGATTCTATGGGGCTTACTCCCGTCACACTCGCACCCGTTGCAAAGGGAGTGTGGTGTAAGTAAGATCTGTAAAATTAGACCCAATGACAGTCCAGAATTGTTCACACACAGACCCCTGAAATGTGATTCATGAGCACAGCATCACACATGTGGATTACTCGAATAACCCACATGTGTTAAAGATGAGACTTTCATTCTTAAGGAAATGCTGGTAAAATCTGCCCTTTTTGCCCTTTCGGTCCTGGACATAGGGAATTCACATGTTTATGCCCAGGAGGCAGAATATCCTATTTTCCTTAAGCAATAAAGGCCACTGGTGAATTGCTAGGGCTAGAGCAAAGCCGGAGTCAGCAGTGACAACTGACAAACCACTCTGGTCTCAGTGCTGCTTCGGAGGGATTCGTACAAAGCACAGATTCAAGAAGAAATCAGAATCTTTGCTAAAGGACTTAACCACAAACCCAGTCTTGAGAAATGATGTCTCTGGTAAGCCTTTGAAATGTGAAAGTAATGAGACCTGTACTGTTGCCCAGTAGGAATGAAAGCAACGTAAAGATGATAGGATTGTTCTCATTGGTTTGAACAAGGGAACTGCAGCGTGCTTTGGCTATGTGTGTTGGGCGGGGGGTGAGGGCGTGGATGACACAGATCCCAGAAACAAGACAGTAGGCCTGGGAAGTTACCTTAAACCGGTATTTAGTGTTTGCAAGCAGCACTGTAATAATTAGTGAGGGGTTTTACAGTGTATCCAAAAGGGACCATTTTAAAAGGAGAGAGGTTAAAATGAGCCAGTAAAGACAGACTTGGGTGTGGACTTTGGCAGAAAGTCACGTTTCCTTGCACATACTTCCCATATGAAACCAGAGAAATGTCCAGGGAGAAAGCCAGACCAATAAATTACGCATGACAAAATTCTACTCCAAAATGTTCCAACCATCCAGACACTCAAACTGGCATTAGAGTGTTTGGTCTTCGAGGGTATGTTTTGTAGGATGCGATAGGAGAAATATGTCATTTCGGCAAAGCCAAGGAGCAAAGAAATCTCTATTGAAGTAGGAGTTGTGAGAGCACCTTCGTGTAGTTAAATCAAAAGCACGGGAAGGGGAGAAAGCAATGGTGGTTGATATGTAGATCAGTGTTCAGACTATTGATTACATTCACTGGATGTCGCTTTTGCTCTTAATTAATTCTCTGTGGATGTAGCTGCCTTGTCCTCTGTCTTGTGTCTACTGATAAAGTCAAGTTCCAGGGACTGCATTTGGCCCTCAGATACGGGTGCGCCTGACTCCCATTGATGGCAAGAGTTCCCTCTTAAATGTGCCACTTTGTCAAATCCACACTACGGGGCTTGTTTGGGGAGATGCTGAAGGGCTTCATCTGTCTAGAACTGTATAATAATCCGCTATTGGCTTCCCCTTCTTTTCCTGTCCTTCCCTGGATCTTGTTAATGAGGCAATTGTTAAACCCAGCTTCCTGGATGGAGAGTTTGTTTATGCGCTTTGTTTTATATATGCCACAGTTTCCTGAGCAAGCTGGCCCCTGCATGCCAAAACCACAGCCCTCTTGTCCGGTCTTCGAGAACACTGGAAGAGCAGGGAAGGCTAACCAGCGTGCACCTTACCCCCCACCTCCTCACTTCCCCACCCCCAGCCCTGCTAGGCGCGGGCACGCATCAAGCTTAAACTCTCATTCTTATTCAATGAGGAGCCTCCTGTTTGAACAGAGGCAAACTCTCAGAGATGGACGAATAGGCACCTTCTGTATAAAGGATTTACTTTGTAGAAGCAAATTCAAAACAATTGCATTTATCACAGCAAGATCCCGAGGGCACATCTGCATCAAGAGTGTGTTTGAAACCTTTCTGCCTTATTTGTTCAGTAGACTGTTTTTCTATGGGATCTTTCTTTTAACTAAGTCTTTACGTTAATAGTTCTGGATACAGTGAGACTAGTCTGTTTCCTTGTCTTTCTCACAAACTCTGCTGTTGTGATTCACTGGGCAACCTGAGACTTGAAGAACAGGAAAACAGTAGTCTTTCCTGCTACGTCAGCGGAAGCACAGAACGCAGACAAATGGCTAACAGTCTTCCAGTGGTCTGGGGAGTCTCACGTTTCCGGGCCTTGCTGTTTGGTCACAGTGCTTCACAATCAATGTCCCAGAAAAGAGGAACACCAGGGTGTAGAATCAGGATGGAAAGGCAGGACTGGGGTCTTCACTGCAGACCTTCACACAAATGCAGCCTGGATCGCTCCAGAGACTGTCTCGGAGCGTGGGGTGGAAAACACTGCAGCAGGGTGACCAGCACCCGTCTTCACAGGAGAGGAATAGAGCACAGAGCTCCTCGTTGTTGGAAGAGACTATTTCAGACTCGTGTTTGCGAGGTTTACAGAAAGCTGTCAGTTACAGACGGGCAGTAACCACGGTCAGAAATTACTGGGTTTCTTGTACTTTGCCACAGATTCGCCAAGTTTTAGGTCATAGAAGGATGCTAGGAATGTTGATGCCGTTGAACGTCACATCTCTAGGTCTTACTATAATACAGAGGAGTGATAACAGGCAGATGTGCCCACGAACTATAAATACCAGGCAGTGGGAGAACTCAGATCTTACTGGCATAGTTAGTTATTTTCCAAAGTCATCTTCTAAAGAAAACTTCCAGTTCTCATTGTGAGATGAAAGGGTAAAATCTCTTCTTTTATATTATCTCTCAACTGTCCCCACGCTTTGATGTTTCTCTCGAACCTTCTTTTCCTGTGCACAATGCCATTTATACGACTCTCAGCATCCTGGCCTTCCTTCTCGTTCCTTCTCCAATACTCTTGACAACCCAAAACAATTGTGAAATCCATCCTCTGGCTGAGAAATTTTTACAACACATGCTTTAGACAGCACTGCAGTGGGGATGCAGAGTTTAGATGAAAGAGGCAGTTTGTTTACTTTGACTTTACCATTAGTACTGTCAGCTTCACTACCCAAAAGAGACCCACTGTCTGTGGTATTTATTATGTAGTAAAGCTGTATACTTGACCACAAAATACTATCTTTACTATATTATCCAAGTTACACTAGTTGCTGTACTCTCTAGTATGCAACAAATAAAACCAACAGCTGTTGTTTAGAGGGGATCGTAACTTGGTTAATACAGAGATGTACTGGGTACTAAATAGCTGTTAGATGAGAAGACCCCTCTTGGAGATATTCCTGGTATGTCGTATCTGTGTGTATCTCCAGGGAACATAGCAAGGGAGCCTATCCGAAGACTTCCCCTGGCCTCTGTAAGAATCTGTAGACTCGACCCTAGTGTTCGAAGCCCAGTTAAAAAAAAAAAAATCAAAAACCAAAACAAGCACTAGTCTCCTATCTTCTGTTATTCAACAGTAATAATTCTTCAGATTTTGCCTTCTCTAAAAATGTTGGCGAGACTGTGTCTAAAATAAGACAAATGCTCTGTCACACCCCCCCCCCAGAAAATGTTTCAAAAGAAAGCAGTTCCAAAAGAACTTGATCAGTAATTGAGATCTGGGGGCACAGAGGCCCAGTAGGACCTGCTGCCCTCCCTTTGCCGGGAGCCCATAACAGCCAGAGCAGGACCTCTGCAGCCAGGCACGTGAGGTCAGCTCACTACAGCCACCGCCGAGCCCCGGGCCAACGCGTGGCAGGGGCGGGGGGGGGCGGTGCGAAGCAAGGGAATCAGAGTAACACAGCTTCCATCTGACTCTTTCAACCTTGAACGCAATCCCTGGCCCAAGTCTAGATCTCTGTCAGCATGGGCAGCGTCCTCAGTAGGCCAAATCATGTTTCTTCCGCTTTGGAGGGTCCTTTAGGGTGGATGTACTAAACTTAGGATTCAGATCCACATGTGAAAAAATATATTATCCTTAAGGAACCACTTTCTCATGTAAAATTGATGATAGGTGTTTACTCATCATTTCACATGTACTTACAAGGTTTAGAAACAAGGGGCTTGCTGGATGTTGTGCATGCAAATAAAGTTGATGTCTGTTTTCGATGTTAGTCACAAGTCAACTCTTAGCATTTGATGTGGACATTAGAAAAGCTTAAAAGTACAGAAAGTTAAACCTGAACGCTCATATTCCTGAGCAGCACTTGGCCTGAAGTGATTAAATTTTCCACTTGTTTTCAGGAAATGAGTTACAGTAGATTAGTACATGTTTGTTTGTTTAAATTTAACTATCAGGAAAGATGTTTTTGCATATGAATATCCTTTACTTTTCTTGATGTCATAGAGATACTACAGATAACTTAGTTTTTGTGATCCCATTACGACTTGGAATATAGTCTGTTGGACTAAGGGTTAGAACACACACACACAAGCACACAAATCCCCCCACCCCCAGTTATAACATGCTTAATCACTTACCCAGTTTCCTACCAGAGATGCTGGTGTTTATTGCAGGGACCAGGTAGTTTGCATTCACAAACAGATGTGCATGGTAAAGTTACCAATACTGCATGCATCCCAGGGGGAAATAACCGCCTTTAGAATCCATATACCCCATCCTTGCTTGCCTTTCTAGAATGGTGAGTCCAGTAGGAAACCTAAAACTTTCCACTGCCATTTGAAATTCTACATTTGTCATTTAAGTCTTGCCTACACTTGAAAGATGATTGAAATCACAGCTCCTCATGAAGAATAAAAAGAATGTGGCATTTTTCTGCATTTCGTTAAGATTCACCAGGCATTAAACATGTTTGCCATTCTTCCCAATAGTAAAAAAAAAAAAAAAAATGCTAATATGATTTGCCTTCATATATTTGCCGGTTCATTCAACAGATGGTCGCTGGGTTCCCACTGAGAATTTGTCGGTTGGTTGCCATGTTGTTCCCTTTGAGTTCAGCTTTGTGACTGCCATAGGTAACACCACGTTGAGATGTTTCTAAATTCAATGTTTGGCTGTGTGCTCCTACTTACCATTACACTTAGAAATCGTATGTTAGTAACTTGCCTGAGAAAATGGGTAATTTGTGGCCATTTTAGTTTCTAACACTTCAAAGAGGATCAAATGTAAGGAGATAAAAATGCTATAAATGAGGTTCACCAGTTTAAGCCTTCATAGCCTGATCCGAGGAGGGACCTAACACTGGACGTCAGTTGTGACAGTTCTAAGAGAAGGCAGAATTCCAAACTGTTGTTCCTTAGTCCCACATAATTGCCTTATAAGCAAATCCTATAAAGAGAGAGAATCTCCAGAGAGAATACGTACATCCCATACAATTCAAATCGATTCAGTGGTAACACACAATTGATGTGCGTGCTGAACCTCTCGCCAGCCAAGTCAGGTGGCCTTGACCCACATGTGCTGAGAGTATTTAGACCATTAGACATGGTGTCGTGTCTAAGACCAAAGTTCATCAGCTGATAAGTGGATGAACATATCCTTACATTAGTCATGTATGGAAGTGTTGTCATCTTGGCGGATGCCCCATAGCCAGACAGGTCCCACCTTACGTCACTGGTCTTTATAAATCAGTATAGATCATCTCACAAAATTGAATGATTTCCAGAAGCTGTCACAGCGCTAGTGCTCAGGTTAAAAGGGGGACACAAAGGAACAACAAAGCAGTGCGTGAGGGTGTTTGGACCCCCTGTTCCGCAGGGCTGGGTGGAAGCCCACGTGTGGGTTCTCCAGAGCTCAAGCCAAAAACACCAGGTCTGGAGAAAAGACGCGCCAATCCCCCCTCCCCTGAAGGGCACTGGCAATGCCAAAATCTAGAAAGAGGCCCAACTAAATACCTTAATAAGGAAATCAAGTCCGGGCCGTCAAAGCAAAGAATCTAAAAAGATTGGGGGAAGGGAAATGTGTGGCGCCAGGAATTCTAGAGTTGGGGAAACAGCGACAGCTGTGGAGGTCCTGCTTTTACCAGTGCATCAGAGATGTTGGTGTGGCCCACGCATGGGTTTGCTGCCGCGGGTTCAAGTCTCAGCTGTAGGACAAGCACCCTACAGCAGAGAGATTGCCTTTGTGAAACGTCTCTGCTGCACATAAGGCAGCTTCTGCCTGTGGCTACAGAGCTCCTCTGTGGCCTGTCTGTGCCCAGTGACAAAAGAAACTGTGTCCGGTTAGTGTTCTTCCCTAGAAGACCTCAGGCTATAGGACCAGGAGTTCTGTAGGTAGTAAGTGCCCTTGTCGTTTACAAACCAGGAGCAGCTGCTAGTTTATCCTCAGAAGAGCAGCAAGGTCAAGTGATAGGGGTTGGAGTTTTTTTGTGGTTTTTTTTGCTATTGTTTTTGCTTTTTGTGCATTGCTTGTGTAGGATTCTGTTCTCCAGACTTACCTTCCTAAAGGGAAGGCCACAAGGCTCGGCAGAGGAGGGGTCATTAAAGTTCTCCGATCACAGCTCTTACTCCTCTCAGTAGTGCGGTAGGAACAAGACGAGAAGCATTGTTGTCCTGCCGTACGCAGATTCCTACCCCTCCGTGTGCCGAGTCCCTCTTACTGAGAGCATGGAGGCAGGGTGAGGAGCGATCGCATGAGAGAAGAGGGGCTCTTCTCTTATTCCATGCTTGGGATAATCAGACGTGTAAAGAGCACTTTAGATGTGCACATGCCCGCGCACACCGGACTTGGAGGGAGCATGGTAATCAGACTGACCATGAAACTCCAAAACACCTATAATAATAAACTAAAACTACAGCTCACTTCGTTGTGGAGACGTCATATTCTCCTAAGTGTAGAATTCTATGCAATACTGTTTTAATGCAGTTTTATCCTAACAATAGACATCCACTTAGTGCATCATAAGTAAATGATGGTTTTCCATAAAAATGAAAATGTTTCAGCATAGCATATGGGAAACCACCCAGCCATAACTTGAGACATTATTAATATCTTCCTTTTGTCTCTAAAGATAAAATCAGCCAAGATTGGGTCTGATTTATGATTCATACTTAAGAAAGGGAAGATAAAATAGCTTGGCCATTATTTGGAATGAGCTGGGAAATAGTAAAGACTGTGGTTTAGAATTATATTCTGTTTTAATTTAGTTAGGAATGAGAAACTGTAGTTCATTTATTTTAATGTTTGCCCCCCGCCCTTCAGTCTTATAACTCTTGTTTTCAGAATGAAAGAGCATACATTTGAGAGAACTTTGCCACAAACACCATATCCTGTACATCCTGGCAACACCTAAATAGAAAATCCCCGTGTTACCCTGCAGACCACCTAGCCCTGCCCTAAGCCTTCTTGGAAACAGCCTTATATTAATTATAAGAATATCTTGTAACTAATAATCATACTAATGGGAGTTAGAAATACTTTGTTTATCCTCCTTAATACTGGAAAAGTCTCTTTCACAATTGAAAGTAGCTTATTTTAAATGGGCAGATTCCATACTCTCTGAAAACCCAAAAAGCTGTTGTTCGGGCTCATCCACAGAATGATACACACTTTTAGAAACTTTATGAGACCATTTCAGTACGCTCTCTTAGTATCACATGACTCAACAGTGAAGAAAAATTAAAGGCATAAAAACAATCCTAGCGTCAATTCTGCCTTTCAAGTTTATAATTCCAAGATGTGGGAGCAATCTATCATTTTAAATACCACTGACCATGCAAAGTCCTATCACATCACATTGAAATAAAGTAGACTTCATTTAGCCCGCTTTTTTTTTTTCTGGGGTACTCAATAAAAAAAAAAACCTGACACAGATAATTTTTTACAACAACATTATTCAATCTGTTTTCTCTAAGCATTCAATCTTCGGGAGTTAGCCAAAATAAGAATTAAAATGGAGTCAATTAACCAAATGTGACAGGAATAGCTCTCTACTTTCAAAGAAAAGAGGAGGGTGTGGACTCCTCTCCACATACAGAGGATAGCACAAACTCCGTGGAGACCTACCCACAAGGCCTCTGCTCTTACAGAAAATGGTTGCTTCCTATTCGGGGCTGACAGATACGCGGTTTCTGAACAGTCTTTTTAAAATGGCAACAGGCCAGAATTCCATTAGTAACTAAGAGAAGCTCTCCTCAGATATCCAGCCCCATATTCTTCTTTTCAGGTATTTGCAACTAAAACCACACACACAAAAAAAAAATTCATAAAAGCATTTATCAGTGAATACAGCTGCTCTGTGTTGCCAGGCCTGAGAAATAGAAAAGTTAGAATTAAACCAAGTATCCAGAGCCCTAAGGCAGTACCCTAACCTTTGGCTTCTATTCGAGGCCAGGCGGAGGTAAATAGAAGTCAACGGGATCCAAGAAGAGCTGACCTCAGATTGTCTCCCAGAGTAAAGAGCAAAGGGCAAAGGCTAACAAAAAAAGAAGCTGCTTTCTTTTAAATGATACAGCAATGATAACATCATCTAAGGCAAAGAATCCGTTAATATGCCATCTGACTGATGTTCTTTTTAATTTGTTCACTTTTAGGAGATGATGTTTAAGTTAGGCTTAATTAAGATAGAACTCTCAAAATTACTGAGCAGTATCTTTCTCAAGTGAGACAATACTAGTGACCGTGCCGCCTGAGACCTTTCAAACCACTCCCGTGAGGTTACTGTTACTTGCTCCTTTTCACCTTCATCCGATGTCCTTCTATTAAGAGGAAGAGTCTATCAGTTGGAGACGTTAAGGGGCCCACAGTACCACAGCTGCGACTGGAACGGAGCAGTCTATCATGGGACTCTGTCGCCAGTGCTCTTACGGGGAAAGAATGAAAGGGAACTTTTTAACATAGATACAATTTACTTTCAAAACTTCCTAAACAGTTTCAGTGATTCTTCCATGTTGCAGTTTCAACAACACCCATAATTTCAAAGCGTATTGAGAATACCCCTATAGAGCTCAAGAGACTGTTTAATTTATTAAAAAAAAAAAAACTAAATAAACTCTGGCTAAATTGAAGAAATTACACAGGAATAAACTTCAGGGTCAACATAAAGATTGTACAACAATAAAACTGGTCCAGAAATGGGAGGAAACTGGCTCAGATCCCCAGCATCAGAGTCGCTCAAGTAGAAATGGAAGAGCCTCCCACTTTGAGAGTCTAAGAATCCGTGTCATGTCCTGGACCATCTTTCGCAAAACCACCAAAGAATTCTCTTACCCCTCTTTGAAGTTGCAGATCTTAAGACTGGGGAGAAATTCATTCCCAGAACCTCAATACAAGCTCATCCGGTTTTGGAATTAAATAAGTCATTTCTTCAGTAAAGAGCTGCTTTTTATCACATTCTGTCTACACTGCGAGATAGAAAGATATTTAAGGAAAGCACTTCTAAGAACCACAGAGCTAGAGATAGACGCAGGTCTTGTATGCCTCCCTGTACAGACATTTAAAATTATATACTGACGTCAAACTTTTGGCAAGGTACAAATCTGACAAAATTCGCTGGGTTGTAAAAGGGGGAATAAAACAGCAAAAGTGAGGCACATGCATATAGAAGGACTTGCTTTGTTTTGTTTTTTTTTTTTAAGAACAACACGTATGCTTCCCCATCTAGATATGATAAAAATGTAATCTGGTATCCCATGGTGTTTCAATATAAAATACGTGAGAGGGTGATTTTTAAGGGCCCCCTAATAGCACCAACAACTTCCATTGCTACTTCATTTATTTTTCATTTTTGTCCTCATCACAAATAGCAATCCACCTATGCTCTGAAGCATGAAGACTGCACAGCCCACTGGAATTTTACCCAATCCACGCAGTGTCCCCACAGTTGTTCTAATTCATAGATTTTCACATCATTTCAGAATATAAATATATGTCCTTCAAAACTCTGTCATTTAGGCGACTTCCATGGATGAAGTAGGTGTTTTATTTTTTTTAAAATGTACTTTTTTTCTACTTATAACACAGCTTCACAATTTCCAAATGTATCATTACAGGAAAAAAGGAAATTTCCTATTTCTGTATATATATTCTTTGGAATTTATAGAGTGTAGTGGATAAAAGACTAGTTTGTCAAAATGGCCAATTTTGGAATATTCTTTAAAGATAATGATGTTAAAGTTCCCAAGTAAGAACATGGGGACAAACACGTATATTTGTAGTTGGAGAAGCATTACTCTGCCGGGGTCTGCATCATGTGACTTTAAAGGGGATCAAAGCTCAGAGGGTGATGGTGACAAACGTATAGTGTAGGACCTTCCATACAGTGTTTGTTCCTTGCACATTTTCATAACGGCCATTAGAGTAACGATTACCCCATCCTTCATTTCGACGTCTCTGGAATATATTGTGACTACCCAAGGTTCCAAAGTACATCCATTTTCTCACCTGATGTCATTTTACTTGATAAAGAATTTTAATAAATTACCCAAAGTTAAATAACAATAGCACATGATCTTGTATGGGTTCAGGCTCATTCTCGGTCTCCACTTTCCTTCATGTCTCATGGAACTCAATCAATTGTCTGGTATTTGATCTTTTTTATGGGAGCCAGTCACTGAAATTATGCCAAAGGGTGACTAGGAATGGACTCTAAGCTCGGTTAACTAGACGGTAGTCTCAAAAAAGACAAAGTCATTCAAAGAAGAAAAAATTGTATCAGATGCCATGTAAATGAAAAGGAAACAAATTCAACAACTCCTACATACCAAGGGCATGTAGATGAATTTATTTGCCCCAACAAATCCTTGCTGCTGGTGTTACTGTCTTCACCTGGTCAGATGCTGCCGCTGAAGCTCAGATGGAAAAGGAGCCCATCATTCTCTCCTCCCCAAATCCATGCTCCTTTCATGTGCTGCCTTCTTTCTCTCCAGAGATACCAGAATCCATACTTAGTGGCTAGAGGCACATTATGAAAGAAAACAGCTGTCTTACCTGTGATTCCCTGTTTTGAAAAAGTAAAGCAAAAGTACCTAGTTTCTGATAATATCCCATTTCCCCAACTTTCCTAACCCTCCCCTTTTATGACCCCTTAGGTTTGGTTTCTTTTTTTCATTTTTGCAGTAATTCTTGTTAATACCAAATTTAGTACCGCCCCCAACATGGTGCTGGCTTGTAGCACTATCAGTCTGCCCTCAAAAACACCAGGAACATCAGGGAAATGGTTTGACAACACCACAGCATGCCTCTGTCTTTTTAAGGAGCTCTAGGTGCAGCCCCACCATACGCTCTCCATGATTCACGACAGCGGATGAAAATTACCCGCGTAATGCGCTTGCAGGAATTCCTCTGCTCTACATCAGGCTTCAGTTCGTTGGAGCTCTGACAAAATAGACTGATAAGAGTAGAGTTTTGTCCCTCTTATATAGCGAATGTTCATTCCCCTTTGGCTTAATCCTTAAAATGAATTTTAAGCTCATTTCAATGAACGCCCCAGTGTATCAGACAGTTGGTAGTGTCTTGTGAGACCTGAGGAAAGGGTTGGCCAGAACTGACCTTGACTTTAATACAAGACCATGTTCTATTATTGTTTAACTTTGGGTATTTCTCCCCTAGGAGGAGGACAGAGGAGAACTAACCAGCTCCAGGACCAAGGTAAGAGGGGAGTTTTCTTTCAAAAGAATGGGTTCCATCCATTTGAAGGAAACCCCTCCCCCACCTATTTTTCAATCCCTTTTTCTTTGTACACTTATATTTTTTACCCGCGCCTTAGGAAACCAGCTTGCCCCTTGTGCGTAGTAGTGACTTGAACATCCCCTTGCAAACGTTATAGCAGGAGAAAGTAAACACCGTCACACAAGTCATATCAGTTATATGCTAATGCGTTTGTGTTTTCCATCATCATTAAATATCAGTGCCGGTCTTCCATTAAGGATCAGTCTCTTGCATAGGCCTTAAGAAATTGCCATCAGCTGTTAATTTCTGTGTCGAATACGGATGGTAACTGATAATCAAACCATAATGGGTAATGGGGTTACAAAAATATTAAAATCCAAAGTGTTTCTGTAGAAAATACATTATTCTTAAATTATTTTAAAAAAGATTTTTTTTATTAAAAGTAGCCGATAGAATGTAAATGATATGTAATTTGGAATATGCACAGGTTAGACTCTGGGTGTGCAGCACTGTAGACTTGATGAGATGTTTAAGGTGCCACATGAAACCGGGCACCAGACAGAAAAGGGAGGAAGGGGAGTTGACCCTGTCCTCAGCAGTGTTTTCTCTGTGTTTAGTCTTCCCGGGCATCGCTCCCAAGCGGTTTCCACTGTTACCGCTCACCTTCTGTGTTGTTGTCCCTGGAAGTCATCAGTATTCTCTGCTTTTGGTACTCTGTGTCACATTGGTCCTTCCGTTGGTTCTTCCAGGGGGGAGAAATCCCAGGCGAGAAACAAGTGAGAGAACCTAAAAGCATCCAGAATTTGAGATATTAGAAGAAAGGTGGAATCCAGCGGGGTGGGGGGCACGAAGGGAGAGCGTCCAGACCCTCTGCAGCAATCCTTCTGTTGTCCCTGCCCTCCAAGTAGGCCAGGTCTTGTGATTCAAGTAGATTTTAGGGAAGCTTGAGACTCAAGAAGAAGAGAATCCTAGGAAGCAGGGGAAGGGTGCATAAAGGCGGCGAATTCAGGCCATTTGTTGCCAGTAAATAATCATCGTCTTTCAGAAACACGGTTCTGGGAGTTGTTACAAGCGTGTTTAGAATCACCTTCAGGTTGGATTTCTTTCATTATTTAATGAAAGAAAATCACTTCAGACAGATCTGTTTTTGTGGCAGATGTTGTCTTAGGATCAGGATCCACAGTAGCCATGCGACTAGGAACGTCCGTGAGGGGACGCGCATGAGATGGGAACTTGATTTTAATGCCAACAAACGCGAGTTTTGTAGATACTGCTATTGCTCGTGGTCACCAAGCACAGAAACCTAAGCGCCAGACTTTTAGCAGATCGTGCATTTTGTTGTCAGAAGTCAGAACCTAATTTTTACGTTCTCACTCCCTGCCTCCCTCAGTGAAAGGCACGGGATATATTGGAGGCACATGATTCATTCCTGCATTTTAAGATGCCAGGTGCATGGTTCGCCTAAGCAGCCACACACAGTGTTGATCCGAGAACCGTATATGTATGAGAATTTGGTGTCCACACCGACATTAGGTCTGTCAGGCAGATCTGTTTGATCTGAATGTTATGAAATCGTTCATGGTGATCTCGTTCAGGGGAAGAATTGGGGGTCGTTCTGCAGTGAATCAGTTCTGTTCAGTAACCTGAACTTGAGATGAAACACCATTTTCGGGGGTTTGTTTTTGTTTTTTTGGCTTTGTCTCATTGCTCTGTAAGGTGAAAAATACTTATCTCATTAATTGCATTCAGTTTATTAGGTATATGAAAAATGGTGAATGGAAGCACCCAGGCTGGTAGCTTAAGAAATACCCAAGTACTTCTGACCAGAAGCAAGTAACTGAAGGGCTGTGTGCTGTGTTCTAGTATTAACACCACTTAAAGCAAATGTAGGTGAACATATTCTCAGAATTTTCACTTTTGGGGTTTTTTTCCCATTTAAATTATTTAAGAAAAATAAATGAGAGACTATATTTCTTTTTTAAAATGTGGTTGTGAGCCCTGCTGCCAGCAAAGATAAGCAGCTTTGTGTTTCCCTTTGAAGGGCATAAACAAAAGCTGTAAAGACACACAGAATTCTTCGGGTTTGGTTATTTTCAGAGAATAACAGAAGAGCCACCGGTGCTCCTACTTAGGAGGTTCACACAGCTTCTTCAAGTTCCCATTAGCTTAGAATCCCTTCTCCTGGAAGGCCTGTTTTTATCACTCTTTCTAATGTATGCTGTTCTCCAACCTCACCAAAATCCACGCCAAAAGTTAGGGTAGATGAAACAAGAGCAGTTAAAGACATTTTAAGTTCTATCCAAATACTAGGCTACTGCGAGGGAATCTGGCACCCTGAATGAAAGAGAAATTGAAACTTTTTTAAGAATTTGGTGGGAAATTTAAAGTATTTGTAGATAAAGATTTACTAGACATATTTAGTGAATTAAGTGCATATTTAAATACACAATAAAATAAATCTTAATCAGGTTAAACCAGACAGCGTTGGCCTTTAGTATCTGATGACAAATGTAATTCATTTCTCTGATGTACTGAATTATACTGTTCTCAGCAGTAAATTTAGCAACAGAAGAATTTTATGAAAAGGACATGTTTTATTTGCTACTGTTAAATAGGTTAGAACAAAATGATAAGAATACCATTATCTAGGATTTAATTGTAAGTGTCTGATTTCACCTGATACAACAAGCTTGTATCTGATTTCATCTGTTCGTATTTCTTCCTTGCCCCACTGCACAAACTGATCTGGTAACCCCTTTAACCATCTGTAATCTCACTGAAATGTCATCTTAGTATTTGTTTATATGATGGACAAAATCGTTTGCCATCATTCATAAAAATAGCTAGTGTTAGTAATTCTTTTTGTCCCTCTTGCCAATATTTAATAGACAGTTCGGGAGCCCTTTTGCTTTGTTTTGTTTTATTTTGTTTTGCTTTAAAATCCTCTCCATAGCAGATCTTCCCAAAATCCATTAGGTGGCACAGTCGATGGTTCAGGCACAAGATTCTTTCATTTTAATGGGCTGCTTAAAAAGTAGCACCTTAAATTAATCAAGGAGATATCAGCCCTCCAGATAGTTACTGCATGGTTTCTGTAGTTCTCACCCTGCCTTGGGACTGAGGATGGTGTAAAATACCGTAAAACAGAGTCGCTGTGCTCTACGGGAAAAGACCGTACAGAGACATCAACACTGTGAAGTGACGTGGGACTCGAAGTAATTGGGAGCGCTCCAGACAATAGATAATTTAAAGAAGAAGGAGATCACTGTGGAGTCTTAGAGTATCTGGGAGAGACCTCATAAAAAAGGTTCACATGTACTAGTTGATAAATATTAGTTGAATGAATAAGTCCATGAGTGATTGTTAGAAAATGGAAAGAACTTTAGAAAAGCTTAGGGGGAAAAAAGAAATTTCTGGTGAAGGTTCTGTCATGAGACTGGAATCGACTGCGAATAAAATGTCTTTGGGACTCTAAGGACTCTAGCCTGGAGGAGGCAGAGAAGGTCTATTTGGGGAATTAGGGTGGTTAAGAGGCTGGGCTTCTGTGGTGGAAGGATCCAGATTCCAATCCCGCCTTTGCCATTTACCGGCCATGTGGGCTCAGTAAGGACTCAGTGAGAATGTGAAGAACTTGGGACAGAGCCTGGCTCAATCAAATGTAATCAAGTTATACTTTAAAGGTATACATATAAGCTGAATTGTTAGGAAGCTTTGAATGTCAGGAAAATTAGAACAGAGTCGTATCTTGGAGGCAGTCATGAGTCCCCCCCAAAGGTTTCCAACAAAGCGGTGTAAAGAAGCAGAGAAGCGTGTAGCTATTCTGGCTCCAGGTAGCTGAGAACAGATGGAGAGAGTCCGTGGGTCTTGTCTCAGGTGACAGAGGCTTTGACTCAGCTGTTACCTGTATAATAGAAATGAACATATAAATTTAAGAGACACCTTTTCAGGAAAATAAAAGGTTCTTAATGGCTACTTGGCTGTAGGAAAGGAGTGGGAAATTCGAAGATGAGACTGAGTTTCTGTGATTGGGATTTGTTATTATTTGTGTTTACCTTTCTACTTCTGTGAAGCATTTTCTGCTCCATTATACTGAAGCTTCTTTATAATAATGTGTTTGGGATCCCTCATTACCTGTCCTAAAAGATCAGAACTTAAGTCATTAGGAACCTAGTATGTATAAAAATAGACCTGTCTTATTCCAACTTTAGGAAGGAACAAGTATCACCATCTAATCAAATCAAGTCAACATAAAGTTTATTGGTACAGCTTTTTAAGGAACGTTATCTACTATTCTTCCTTCTTGGATATTTAGGAAGGATCAGTTTCAGCTGATAAGACCCCAGGCCTCTGAAGTCTTATCTCAAGAAGTATTTAGCCAGAGGGGATAGAAGTTGCAGGGAATGTATCAGTCAAAGCTTAATGAGGGATCACCCCCAGCAAGCCTCAAGAATGGGGTGGGGGGTAGAAATTCCCCCTTGGAGAGCCATAGTAGGGAGGAATACTTAGTTTATAGCTCCACAGGAAAGGGACCCACAGAAAGCAAAGTGATCCTAGCACTGTGGGAAAGAGCACTAGCCCAGGAGGCAGCAGCCCTCCATCCCCGCTGGGTCTTGGTGAGCAAGGCGCCTAGCTTTCCTTAGACCCCAGTGACTACAACCGTCAGATGAGATGGTTTGAGACACCCTCTGATCCCCACTGTGACTCAAAAATGCTATGATTCTAGTTCTTTAAGGCAGTTGATGGAAGTTTTTAACAATGAGCAAAGGAAGGAAAAAGGAAACTCGGTTGTCAAGCATTCTGGAAATCCTATAAAGAGAATAAGGACCGTGGCCTAAGGGAAGGCATCCAGAGCAGTCAGGGACAGCGCAGAGACCACCCAGCAAATCTGCGTGAAAATCCCAGTGCTGCTCGACAGCTCACACGCAGTGAACAGTGAGCCACCAGCTCTGCGACTTCTGAAATCGTACTTTAGCTTAATGACAGTCCCTTAACAAGCGAGATTCAGCGAGAACTGGAAGCACTTCACAGTCTATAGGTAGTGATGGTCCCATCTTGAAACAAAGCCCCCTGTTGTATGATTCCATCACAGAAACTGCTCATAAAAACAGGGTGGCTTGGGGTGGGGACTTCAGCCCGTATCATCTCAAACAGCACCCCAAGGCACCACAAGTCAAATAAAGTTTACATGATTTAATACAAATAATTGATATTTTCCCAATATTATCTAAGGGTAACCAGAAGTATCTTTGAGCAGTTTTTATTTTTAATTTTTATTAATGTCACATGCAGTCTTTTAAGAAGCCCTGCATATGGGGGCACCTCAAAGGCTCATTCGGTTAAGTTAAGCGTGTGACTCTTGATCTCAATTCAGCTCTTGATCTCAGGGTTATGAGTTCAAGCCCTGTACTGGGCTCCACACTGGGTGTGGAGTCTACTTAAAAAAAAAAAAAAAAAAACCCTGCCCATGATGTGTTTGCAGAATGATCACAAATTGAGGTTCGTACCCTGCAAGTTCCTTACCATCAAACCACAGTCTTAAAACCTCCTCTCTGTTCAAATTCTGGAGCAACCATGGGTCATAGAAATATTTTTATTTCCCTTCCTTTAACAGACATACTTGAAAGTGGCCCGCATTATTTAATTTTAAAATAAGTGTTACTAGAATCTGGAAGAGATATTTTTTATCTGTATTCACGATTCCCTTTCCAAATTTTGTGGATCCCCTGAAATCATTATGCTAGTCTATCTGTAGCTTTCACGGGCTTCTAAAAGAGGTCCCTACCCAAAGGAGGATAGAAAATTGTACTCTGTGACCTAAAATTGACAAAATCATGAAACTAAACTGCATGAAATATTTGTAAGGATTACATTTAAAAAAAAAGTTTAACACTAAAAGTATAATTAAATTATTCATTTATCACAATCTCTAGCTAGTGCTCTAAATTACTGGCAGACATCCTCACAAAAATCACAATATTTCTTCAAAAATCACATTCCTCAGGCCTAGGCCTCAAATAGCAATTGGTCATGCCAATTCCAAGGAACACACACTTTAGGGGCACCTGAGTGGCTCAGTCGGCTAAGCATCTGCTTTGGCTCAGGTCTTGATCCCAGGACCCTGAGATGGAGCCCCGTGTCAGGTTCCCTGCTCAGTGGGGGGTCTGCTTCTCCCTCTCCCTCTGCTGCTCACCCTGCTCATGCTCTCTCTCTCTCTCTCTCTCAAATAAATAAAATCTTCAAAAAACACACACTTTAGAGACCATTTCTGGAATCTAACCCAGTATCTACGTAACTTATTTAGTTGTCTTTGACTTACTTGGAGTATGAAATGCTGCAAAGGACTCTATACACTAAATTAATTGCATATATGCCATCCAAAATCCAAAACAAAGTCAATAAATCCTTCCTTATCAAAGTGGTTTTCAAAGGCTCATTATACATCATGTAGGGTCTGAATTGTCTTTCCACTGAAAAAAATTTTCCCTCCTATTTTTGATATCAAATTATTGATTGGTAGTGCCATTTTTATGCAAATCTTACCTGTCATTGTGTAAGCCAACTGGAATTAAAACTTCGTATCTTTTCTTAAAATATTTGCATATATATGCAGAGCAATTCAGCCCAAATCCTTTCTTTGGAAAGAAGTGCACAAATCCAGCGGAGCAAAAAGAGCTGTGTGCTTGTTTACTGGAAGGGATAATTTGGGAGGAAACCTAATAGCACAGCCGCAAGTTAAATTGAAAACTTAGTGGAGCACTGACAACGCTGAGAACCGGTTACTCTTCCAGGCCTCCCACAGCTGATGAAGGGTAGAACTGTGGACACAGACGCCTTTCCTTAAGACCAGATTCTCACCTCCTTATTAGGCTCTTGATTTTTATTTACTTAACTATATTTTCATGATTGATAAACTAGTTCTTTCTCAGTGGGTTATTCATAGACTTGATACAAAAATCTGGGGTTGTTGTAAATTCTCAGTTTCATGGCTGATTTCCTCCAAACACCTTTATTTGGGGGGACGTCATTAATTAAATGGCAAAAGTAAAACCCCATATGTCCCATGCTCCTCCCCCCCATCTCCTCTTGCTCTACTGGGGTAGACTTTCCTGTACGCCACCCTCATGACAGCAGTGACAATTGCCACCATCGCTTAAATAAGAGAACCAATAGTCTGTGCAATAGTCTGTGAAAAATTGTTCGTTTTTCATGAAATTACTATTTTCTTACTAGAGTGGTCCTAGAAATTTTTCTGCATGTACTTATCTGCTGCATAACAAAGTTTAAATCAAATGAGTTTTCCAATCTGGAATTTTAGTTTAAATGCAAAAAGGGATACAGTAAAGATGTGGTGTGATGAAAGACTTTTTTAATGGCATTTTTTTTTTAATTCCTGCAAAAAAAAAAAATGAAAATGGCTTTTTTCTTAGGGTCTCTACTACTTGTTTGGGGAAAAACGTAGTTGCCAGCTCTGAAAATTCTTTTCCTAAAAACAGAGGTATATACTTTTTTTTTTTTTTTTTAATGGCCCACTTTGCAGGACTCAAGTCTATGCACCATCACATTCATTTAATTCAGCTTAAGGGGAAAAGCTCACCTTCTCTATGTAAATATGTGTGAAACAGTGAGTCTTTTCTCCAGGCCATTGAGAGTTCTATTAACCTCCTGCAGATCTTGTCTGATGGAGGAGGCCCACTAATTGCTGGATTACTCATCCTTCTCTGCCTGACCTGACCTCAAACAAGGCAGAACCTTTGTAGAAGCCAAGTTCCTCATCCCCTGTCCTCCAGCCTGTGGCTAGAGAGGTGGACCAAAGCAAACCACATCATCAGGAGCAATGAATGCTTTACCGACATCCTTAAGAGCAATTCCTAAATTCTTTGTTTTTTGGGGGTTTTTTGGATCAAAATAAAATGTATATGTTGGTTTGCAAAGAACAGTTCTTTTAGACATTATATTATAAAATAATATAAAATTATAAAATAACCGAGGCTTTTTTTGTTTGTATTTACTGATTATTAAAGTATCACTTACAGTAGAAAATTCTGGATGGGCGAGGAAGTGTAAAAAGCAAATGCAGTCCAAACTAATCATAATCCCTACATTCAGAGACAGCTCTTTGTTGTGTTTTTTTCCCAATATTTTTCCGTTAATGTCTCTGTCTCTCTCTAAATATATATTTTTTATTCTTAAAATCATAGGGAATATACAAATTTCTTTTTTTTTCACTTAACATTATACTATAATCATTTTTCCTTGTTGTTAAAAGCTTATAATGGTCGTAAAACGTTCAGCCATACAAGTTATGGGTGCTTATCAATACCATCACCTTTGTGATGGAGGAGCTTTGTAAAAATGTAGACACGGTGCCCCTGATTCAGAGGGACCTGACCCAGCAGTGTTAGGCCTGAGCATCTGTATTTATGATGGTGGCTCTCTACTCAAATCAAGCTTGAGAACCACTGCTGGGTCTCCCCACATCTACTTCATTCTCCCCTTCTGGTGGGCATGTAAATTGCTTGCCGTGTTTGCTATAGAAATATACTATGGGGTTCATTCAGTTACTCCCATCAGCATCATTGATTAACTTTATTAGAATTGGTTCCTCAAAGGAGAATTATTATTAACCAGTAATATTTAGTCAGTTAATATAATTATCAACATTATCAGTAATTTCCAAGAACAAGAATTGTGTTTAAGCTTTTGTTGTGTAAAGTCATCTTATTTCTTTTTTGGTTCTTAATTCAGTCACCAGTGGATTCGGCCCTTGACTATATTACACAGTATCTTTATTTTGTCTTTCCTAACATGAGTGGCAGAGAATTGAATTGTCATCATTTTAATTCACATTAATTTAATTCCAAGCCAAGTTGAATGATTTTTGTATGATTTGTATGATCTCCCTGCGTAAATCGTCTACCAACACCCTTTGTGGATTTTAAAGGAATTTCTTACCTGTTGACACAATGCCTTGTGGATTCACACAATTTTTAAGCTTTAAAAAAACATGCTAAGGGCGCCTGGGTGGCTCAGTTGGTTAAGCGACTGCCTTTGGCTCAGGTCATGATCCTGGGGTCCTGGGATTGAGTCCATTGGGCTCCCTGCTTGGCGGGGAGTCTGCTTCTCCCTCTGACCCTCTTCCCTCTCGTGCTCTCTCTCATTCTCTCTCTTTCAAATAAATAAATAAAATCTTTAAAAAAAATAAAATAAAAAAATAAAAATAAAAAACATACTAAGATTTATTGGGGACTATGAAAAAAATTTTCTAGCATCATTCTGGTAAATATTCTGGACATTTGAATCTCATGATATTTAAATTTTATAGAGTTTAGGGGCGCCTGGCTGGCTCAGTCTGTAGAGCTTCTGACTGTTGATCTCAGGGTTATAAGTTCGAGCCTCACATTGGGTGCAGAGATTACTTAAAAATAAAATCTTTATATAGAGAGAGAGGGAGGGAGAGAGTTTAGTATGAAGAGAGGACTCCCATTAAGAGAGCACAGGCCTAAGAGTGATGAGACTTTCTCATGTGTATATAACTAATGGATCCTTTCCCATAAGGACACTAAAGCAGTAGCAAAAATCTCACCGTACGTTAGAATAAACAGCACCATCACCACCAACAATGAAATATTCATCCTATTAAGTAAAATGGAATTGAGTTTGTTTTAATCAGACTAAATATGATTTTACAAAATATTTGTTCTACAAACTACATACACCCTAAATATCCTGTGTGCAAATGTTGACTAAGTCTAGGGGCTAGTATATCAGTCCTTTATAATAATATTCTTAAATCCAGGAAACCATAAAAATACTTGACTAAATTTAAACTTTAAAAATGTTCCTATTAGGTAGATATTTTGTCAGATGTACATTTTAAAACCTCACCAACAGAAGAATTACATTACAAGTAATATGGTCCAGAAGTAAATATAATGAGTAAGGCATAAATTAAGCATAAAAGCATACCCAAACATATAGAATTGAATGATAAATTATTTATGAAAGTGTGGAAGGTAAGAGATGGGTATCTTAGCCTGAGTTAAGATGCTTTGAACAAGAAAATCTCCACACTCGAAGAATTCACCCAGTATCAATAAATGGGAGAAGTTCAGGTCTTAATTCCCGTTCTCAAGCTTCTGTTGTATGTGGTCTTTCAACAAGAGTCTCATTAACAAAAATGGGTCCCAGAAGCTAGTGCAATGAGGTAGAGATTTTCATAATCTCAAACTCAATTGAAGGAAATTTCAGGAATAAAAACCTTGGGCAGTTTTCTTGAGGTCCTGGAATTTGACTCGAGGAGCATTTTCCTTCCACCCCGCATCAAGTGCCCCACCATCTCACTATTATTAAAATGCCTACTTGGAGAAGGGTTTTTCTTACCTAGAATTCCCTGAAGGCACAGCAGCAAAGGCAGGAAGGAAGTTAACTGAGTCCTACTAAAGGTCATTGTCAACACACCTGGGCTCTTAATTGTGGTCTACACACACCCAGCAGGAGTGTGGTCACTGACTCTTTCTTCCTCTCCTCTTCCATTTTGAAACGAAAACAATCCACTTGGTTGATTTTGTCTGTAAAAGCTGCCTTTTATAGAATAAAGGGAACAATCAGTGTAAGGAATGGTGCACGTTTTTCTTCTATGGCTCATCTTCTTGGCCGACCACTGCTTCAGAACCAGAATATCCGGGATCGTTAATCTGCGTTTCTGACATTGACTCTGAAATCTCTGTCTGAAGTGTACGAAGGGGATTCAAAGCAACAATAAAACGTGCCGGAGGGAAGGTCTGCTTCCCAAGTCCCTTGTTTACCCCCCACTGCTCGCGACTTCCCTAAGCTTGCTTCCAATTCCTCCTTCAGGGTTCCTTTTTCTCTTGGCTAGGTAAAAAATATATATATATTTTTTAAATCTATTCCAGCAAAATGAGTGAAGTAACTTTATGTATTTTCTTAAGTCACTTGATGATTCTTACAATTAATAACATGTAAAAGTAACGTGTTTCACAAAATAGGACAGATGTTCAAATGTGGCTTATGCTGCAGTTGAAATGGCAATCTACAGAGGCTGCTAGACTTGATTATGTACAGAAATGACATCTGTAGTCAGAGAGTTGTAGAAAACAGGCAGTTTTCACATGCAGAGAAATCTTGAGTACCTGAAGACTCTTTCTGAATATTAATTACAAGGTGCCTTCCATGCATCATAAGAGAAAAATAAACATGCGTATAATAGTATTGGGGGACTTTATCAAGGGGCCATGTGTTTCTGGAAGGAAAACGTGGATTAACTGTGACCTGGGCAGTGACTTACCTACTGGTCAAGTGTATCATATGAACCAAATATTGATGTACACACACACACATCGGATAGCAGTGTGAAACTAAACTGTTTTTACATGGCCTATTAGATGGTCTTAGAAAGACAATGTCTTCGAATAATTTTGTAGAAAGCTTTATTCCAAACAGTTTTCTCAACGTGAAGCTTTTTTTCCTTATCCATTCCTTTATTTTGCTTTTTGTTTTCTCCTGTGCTGTGGAACTGTCTTTGGATATGGCTAATAACCCTGTTAAATAACCCTCTCATGAAATGATCTCAGTTTTATCAAAGGAATGGTCTAAACCAACACATAAAATTATTGGGATGCCACCTCATTAAAACAGATCTACTATGAATGTTTCAGGCTAAAATAGAGTATAAAAATAATTTTCTCCAAAATAAAAAATTTTACTAGTTCGGTTTAAATCATTGAAAGACAAATTTAGTTTGTTGTGGACACAAAATAAATTAAAACAACTTTCTCCCAATAGCATTCTTTTTTTAATAGGTCTCTCTTCACTGAATATTCATGCATTCTTGCATTTCAGTCTGGTCCTTTTGCTGATTAAACCAACCACCTGATATTGTTCACTTTGGGAAGTATATTCATTATTTTAGGGCACTGATGTGGCACTTGGGAAGGTGGGAGCAGCTGATTATTTAATTAGCATTTCGTAAATGGCTGTCTAACTCTCGAGTTAATACTCTCAAAGTGTATGTTTTACTCGTGGGGCATGTTTATTCTCCAAGTGGATCAGACTATCACAACACTGGAAAATGAACATTGTTTACGTGAAATATGATAAACACATTTTAAGAAAAACACTTCAGTAGGCTGATTGGTGGTGAAATATGGAACACTTTTTACTAGTCGACAACTATTTCACTTGCAAATCAGTTTTCAAGCGCTATTCATTAATATGGGGTTATTTTATTTATAACTCATTTGCATTAAATAACCACCAAACTCAGTATTCATCAAGGTGCGTAGCCCAAATTCTTGGTATAGAAGCCACTCTCTCTCTAACAGAGATTTCATGAAATGCTGGGAAGACCTCTTGAAAGAGATAACAGCTCATTTAAAAACTAACTTGAAAGCAAGTAAGAAACCAAATACCTGGCAGGCAAAAGCCCATGACACATCTTGAATCCTTTTAGACATTCATTAGAATCTGCTCCCTTATTCTCCGGTAGAGATACAGATGGAGGCAATCGGATCTGGGGTGTTTGTCTGCAGAGTCCCAATCACATGCATCACGGTTCCCTGGGGTTTAATTACTTAACTTCAGCAGTGGAATTGGCCGAGCCATCATAGTTTCTAAATAGCATCCAAAGCCTTCAAGAACCAACACCAAATTCCAAATATAAGACCTCTTCCCTGAGGGCTGGCACCCCCTTTCCTTGACTATCCTGTGACTTCTAGCGCAGGGACACTGAACCAAACTTGCCAATCCTAGATTCTGAGACCAATGAAATCAGACAAGTGAGCAAACTTAACTCCCACAAACAGTAAAGGGAACCATAATTAAGCCGTACTCTTTGTTGTCAGGAAATCCGTTCACAAAAATGAACGAACGGCTGCTTTTTCACTCTGGCAATGCCGTTCCCTGTTTCCTTCTGGAAACGCATTTTCCGTTTGGGTCTCTTTTCGGCTGTTGACATTCTTAGAGGCAAAGGAATTCAAGGCACAATTCTTCCTCAATTACTCGTAAAAGCAAGTTTATTGCTGTTTTGCAAAAGAAAAAAAAATCCATGTCATTGGTTGTTAACAGCGTCTGTTTATTTGACAGTAAATGAGCTCTGAGAGTGAGCAGCACCAAATACCACATGTTTCACACCATTTGAAATTAGTCACTATTGCCTTTGGTTTGGACTCTGGTGGAAGGGGCGGCAGGACCGCAAAATGAGAGGTTTATTTAGCGCCTGGGAGAAGCTTATAAAAGAGCTTAAGTCCTCATTCCTTCTAACATCTTAACAGCTGTGCAGTTTCTTACAAATATGTTTTATCGTTTCAAGAAATGCTGTTAACCTCGCAGTTTTAAAACTGAATGAACAAGGCCTCTTGGACAAATTGAAAAACAAATGGTGGTACGACAAAGGAGAATGTGGCAGCGGGGGAGGTGACTCCAAGGTCAGCCTCAATGTCACCAAAAGCGGGTAAACAGTATGTATAGTAATAGGTGCATCTGCTGGGAGACGCAGCTTGGACCCCACCCCCACCAGCCACCCCCGGAATTGCCAGTCCAGTCCCTTTGAAACCCAAGTATGCAATTACTGTCAAAGCAAAAATATTTGCAACCATTAACCAATTGAGGGACACGCGAACAGACCTCATTACAACAGTCCCTGCACCCCCCTGGCTTCAAAGAGGTCATGGGTCAGACCCTGTAGTCCTACAACCCCCTTGTAGAAAGCAGGAAGGGATCCAAGCTTTTGAAAGAGCAATTTAGTGACGTGAGGAGGGCGGACACCGAGGGGAAGTCTGTCCCCTCCGGTTCACCCATGCGTGGCGAGACCACCTACATAGCATTTTTAAGTAACAACAATGACTTGACTCCACCTGGACCTGTTTAGAGTACCTTCCAGAAAGCCATGTCTCTACCCAGAACCCTCAGGCTTCCGTTACATATCAAGTTAAGTAAATCAGTGATAGTCATGTGAACTAGACATTTTTTGCCTTCCATAAATGGATCAAATCACAGAATGATCGGCTCCGAAAGCAAGACCCGTTCAGCTCTGTGCTCACTACATCCCTGTCATGTTTCCAGCTTCATAGAATAAGGTGGGGGTTTTTTTCTAAGCAGTTTCTAAAGGGAAAAAAATGTATACAATTAACAAATAATCAAAAATGTATACAATTAACAAATAACCAGAACCCTTCTTCACTGTGTAGAGACCTAAAGCAATCCAGACGTGGGAACATCCTGACTGAATTTTCTTTCATACCTTCCACCTGGCATGGAAGAATATCGAAAATTTTAAAGTATGCACTCTTGTCTTTCTTTTAAAATCTAGAGAATTGCCCAAAACTGCTTGTCTTCAGTTTCTTGATTAGGCTATAAATTCCCTTACTTGTCCACGCAACCCACAGAATGATGCTCTGTTCTCTGAGAGTACTCATCGGGATGGAGGCTGACCTCATTCTTTTCCAATGGCGCTAACTTCCCCCTCTTTCCATCTTAAAAGACTTTCAGATGCAGCTCCTTTGTCTGTGCCCCTCTTAATGACCAGCCCTATCACAGGAAAAGGAGGATGAACTTTGCCAAGGGAATATTCTCTCCAGGGAGAGACAGGGCAAAGCAGGGGACAATGGAATCCTGGGGACCCAACCCTGATCCCCCACCCCAGGTCCTGGAAAAGAATCATTCTGGAGAGAAAGAGCAGAGAGAGGGTAGAATCCTGGGGGGGTTCCTCTGGGATGGTTCCCCTTCAAGACCCCTCCATTCGAGGACACCAGCCACATGTTTACTTGAGTATTAACTCTTTTTATATTTTGGCACCCTAACTTGCCTAGAATATTCTGAGAGTTTCCATAAAAACATAAGTAAATACATTTTTCTATGCGGAGAAAATTATTTAAATTTACACTAATAATCTATTTTCCATGCAAATTAGAAATATAAGAAAACATGCTCTAATAGCACCAAAGAAAAGCAAAAATTTTCTAGTCCATTAGCAAAATTTTGCTTGCGAATGTTGATTTTTATCACCAATATAAGAGAAGTACAACACTGCTTAACAAATAAAACTTTCCACAAAAATAAGTAACAAACTCCTATTTTAGTGTCCATTAAAACATCTTTCCAGAGAAAAATAAGCAGAGCAGAAACGTACGCACAATGGCAAAATCTATTTTAGAAAAGTCACTTCAGTTTATTTCACTAAGGGGTTGGACAGCCCAAGTTGGATTTTAATCTGTATCCCACAGAATGTTTGGTACACAATGGACACTAAATAAATATTTGTCGTCAAAAATATATACAAATCTAACCTTGTAGTTCTCAAGTCAGAGTATTGTTCCCATAGGTATGCAGTAACTTACTTTCACCAAACATGAGCTACAAAGTGATACATTCTAAAACGTTACTTCAAATCTTAACAAAATGTAATAAAAATCAACTTAAAATATCCCCCCCAAATGGTATCACAGTATGTCCTGTTTTCCCTCAGAAATGTTGTTTTCGTACTAAAAAACATTCCTTGCAGGACGCTTATTGATATAATATGTACCACCAAGCAGATAGGTGGTGACAGTCTAAACGTTAATAACGCCCTGCTCTGAATTCGTAATAAGAGGCAGTGTTTTACATGCCCTGACCTCACTTAGGTCAAAGTAAAGCCCCAGGAAGCAGTTGCTGTTTCATTTTTGTTTTGTACCTTCTACGGGGGACTGGTTTTCCTTTTAGAGTTACCTCACTCCCTCCCGTGGGGCCTGATCTTCCCCAGAAGAGGTAAGATAAGGAGAAGTTGGAGAAGCAGCTAGTTTTTAAGACTTTGCTGAGAATCAAGCCAAGGCAGGAGAGAAATTAAATGATGCCAGTTCCGTGTAGGGGGTGGAATATGCACATTCAGAGGCCCCAACCCAAGCATGCTGAAATCTAATGTTGTCTGACTTTCCAGTACAGACTCAATAGGAGAAAACTCAGTTTTCTAGTAGTGATTCACGAATGAAGGCAGAAAATCATGGAAAGCTTGACCTCCCCCCCTCCAATGAATGGGTTCCTTGAGGAGACAGGTGACCCACCTGCCATTCACAGGATTATAACCCCGGGGGGGACATCTCCAGCCTTCCATTCAGCAGCAAATTATTAAATTTCTCCTTTCAGCAGGCAACATGCCATATTCGTGGGGAAAAAGAGAATTTTATTTTCTCTCAAGGAGCTCATGATCACTGTGGTAGCTTCCAGTCACAGCCCATGGCTACAAAATAATTAGCATCCCCACTTACCTGAGAGCCATTCCCAAGAGCATGACGTTCTGACCCGGTCGCCCTCAACCAAGGCTTCATGCTTAAATGTAAAAATTTAAGGAAAGAAGTAAAAAAAAGGGTCCTGCATCTTTAAAAATAATAAAGGCAGGATTTGGGGGATGTAAATCCATTTTTTTGAAAATTTATTTCTTTAATAATATTAGTGCAATGTGGTCTTTTCTATGATCATAAGAAATTCATACTTATTCTTGTGAATAAAGTAATAAAATTTACTAATTGGCAATGAACCAATTTAAAAATATCATTGCAATGTCTCAGACTCATTTTCCTTTCGGATGAATCTGATAGAGTTTAGTCTGAGGACAAACCATACACAGAATTTTATGCCAGTTTTTAAAGTGAGTTATTCAGTCCTGGTTCTAGTTGGAAATTTTGGCAATGCCTGTAATCATTAATGATCTATAAAATTATTGATTTTTTTCTGTTTGTTTTATACCCTCTTCTCCTCTAGGTATATAAAAACGGGCACCCTCACGAATGTGGATATTCATATAAAAATCGTTCTGTAAATGTGATTACCAAACAGTGTCTTCTTTAGGAATTGTATTAGATCACAAGATATCCATTTTTAATTTAGCCGTTTGAAGACAGTAGCCCATTCCTGACTTTAAAGTACGTCATAAGTGGTCTCCTCCCCTTCGCTGTACCATAGAAACCAACACACGAGTAAAGGGACGATTAGCAAAAATACGGATTCATAAGCAGAAAAAAAAGTTGTGGTAAACAAAAGCCAGCGATCGCCCAATAATGAATTCCTTGCTCAGTGCCTGATACTCCACCAGATGACCATTAAGTTTGGCTCCTAATACATATCTTAAATTCAAAATTCCAATCTACTCACGGCCTCTAAAACCAGGCTCCTGCGGTGACTGGCAGAAGCACCACAGAGGCAAGGGGAGAAGTGAAGGGAGAAGGGCAAAGTGGGGCCCCTTAAGGACATACCTTCTAGAAGAAACTGGAAGGAAACTCTGCTTGCTTTTTTGTTCCCTTTTCAGCATGAAGTCCTCCTCCCAGAGCACCCCATTCAAGAAGTACAGTGTAGGCTCATAGAATCCACCTGTGCAGGTGTTGAAAAGGCTTTGGTGAGCAGCCTGGGGACCTCAAAACTCTTATAGTATCAGTTCAACGAAAAAGCTTGCTCTGGGTTCAAAATAATTTAAATACAGCAACCTTGCAGAGCACCTACTCTGAGTCAGATACCCTGGTAAATACTGTCTTACAAAGATGAGTGAGATACTGCTTTTGTTCCCAAGCAGTCCACAACTCACGCACCAACCTGGGGTGGGGTTTTGTAATAATCCCTTCATGAGTCGGGGTCGGGGTGTATAGGTAGTTAAAGCCACATTTGGGACCAGATTCACCAAGCACCACAGTTTACCAAAATTTTCATCCTGCTCCATCCCCAAACTCAGTGTTTAGTAGAAAGTGTTAAATCATGCTCCTATTAGACTTTGTTCCAAAACACGATGTAATTTCCTAGGAATGTGGCAAATGCATATTACTTCTTAAATGGAACAATGAGCCTTGTTAAGCCGTTACAACATAGATACAAAAAATTAAATCGTATTGAGAAAACAGTTAAACTTATATCTTAGAAACTCTTTTCAGAACTAACGGTACAACAGCATAACAAGAAAAGAGAGAGTTTTGGCTTAACGGTTAATCAGAAAACTCAATTAACCAGAAACTCCATTTCCCGAGTCTTCCGTTGTGAATGTTTTTAATTGCACAAGCTATGAAGTCACACTGTTACCCTGATTCAGCTACTTCCTAGCTGTGTGGCTAGATGATTTAATTTCTCCGTGCCTTGGTTTCCTCATTTGTAAAATGCAGGTGATCATAGTATCCAAACATGTAAAATGGTTCCAACAGCTCCTGGTACCTAGGAAGGGTTCCGTCAGGGTTAACTAGCATTATCGCCGTTATTATTACTAGATTGCCTAGACGTGCAGATAAGTTTATGGAATTAATCCCCTGGCAGTCAAATCAATGCCTGCTGTGTCTCTCCAAATGCACTCAGTATTTCCTAGAAGAAATGAGGTGTTGGGAGAGAGAGCCAGACAAAATGATCGTGGCAGCTTAGAAATGTCAAGAGAAATTCAATGAGTCTCTCTCCGAATATTTGTGAAAGCAAAAAGAAACAGAAACCAACCAAGCACGGAAACAGTAACAACAAGAGATGTCAGGGCTTACTGCTCCCTACCCATCCTCTCGGACTCTCATACGCACAGAGGTGTTAACGCGGGAATGAAAACCAGGGGAGTTCTTCAATTCCTTGGCACATTGAGACTGAGTGATGACTGGCCTTTTCCTCCTTGAGACTCCTTATATAACATCGAGTACTGAAGGACTCAAATATGGTAGAAAAGAAAAGTGGGATTTTATAGGACGGGAGTTTGTTCCTAAAAATCTCGGTTCCCCCGAGCCTGTCATGTACCTGCTGGGAAGCGTCCGTGGAGTACATTAGAGTCACTTCCCTTTGTATGCACAGCATATTAATGTGATAGACTCGAGATAGGTAGATAGTGCTATTATTCGGGTTAAATACCGCAATTCAGAAGGAGAGTGTCAGCATGGGCTTATCCTCTCATGATTCACATATCTGTCTCCTAAGGGCCTTCCTGGACCCTTTGTCAGTAACTCCCACACCCTCCTTCTCTTCCAGTTAGTCCTGGATGAGCGCGGGTAAGGAGTCAGTGTAGACATACTTTTATAGCAAAGAGTAAAATTCCACCAACTGAATCACAGTGTAGGGCAGAGCCCAAACCGGTCTGAGCCAGCTTCTCTGCACACCAGTCTGTCCATCTGCAGCCACTGCCATTCATTTCGAAAGTGGGGGGAACACAAGGAGCTTGTGGCTCTCGAATGACTTCCACCACTGTGCTGGGAACCTCGTAAATGTTCCAGCAATGGAACCCAGGCCAATAGTTTTGGGTTCACAGTAATTGCATACGTTTTATTTACGATCCTCCCTAGCAGTATGCACCTGTTACCTAAAGCGATGGAGCAGGCCCCAGTCGTAGGTCTGGTTCTCCACCTGGGCCTCCCGCACGAGACTTAGCACCTCCTGTGGCCTCTGCTCTGTCACTTTGCCTTGCGATTCTAATGTAGTTTGACTTGAATAACATAAAATAACATATATAATGTTATTTATGTTATTTTCCACGTGAAGAACTCCTGTAAACCTTGCCGTTTTGAAACTCAGTGAGGCAGGCGTCTTAGACAAGCTGAAAAACAAGTGGTGGTACGATAAAGGTGAATGTGGACCCAAGGACTCCGGAAGCAAGGTTAGTCGTCGCACTCCGGGGCCTCGTCCTGTGCTCACAGGGCCCGCGAGCGGTTGTCACAGGGCGCCGACCCACTCACCCGCCTTCTCAGAAAATTGCAGCCCGCGCCCCCACTGCTCAGGCTTGGGTTACAACTCAAATTAACCGCAGAAGCACATACACTAATAAAAGTCCTTCTGTGACCCTCAGACTCACGTACCACTAGAGCAAGTAGCGCTTCTTGGTTAAGGTTGCGTTTGTTTCAGAGGTGAAGGCCACGAAACCCATTATTTCAGGAGCCGATGCCTTCTCAAAACAGAAGTGGGGAATTGTCCGGTAGCCATCCAGAGAAGGATCTTAAATATTCACCCTGTGGCATTCAGAAGTTCAGTCTTTTGTCACTACGTTGCCAAGCATTCCACTTTAGTTTGAAGAGGCCCGGTTGTAGTTTTGTGCTGACAGATACACAGTGGACTTTCCGATTCGGTTCTACCGAAATGCTCTTAGTAGATCAGCATTTACGGATAATATCTCAAGTTAAGATCTCTCGTTTGTGAATTCTTGGTGCAATGCAGAGATCTAGAGACCTGATTCCACTGAGTACAAATAAAAAGGGTTACAAACAGTTACGTTTCCATTCTAAAGGAAAAAATGTAACAATGTATCAGTGAATCTAATTACCTGTGCAAATTCATAGAATGTACCGAGTGCCCGAAAGGAGTTGAGGATTCTTGAAATCTTCTATTTTTTTCTTTATCTTCTTTAAAAGAAAAAAATATTAGTTATTCTAAGACATGAAACAAATAAATAGCTTAAATAGGAGAGTCTCCATTCGTCTAAGGACAAATTATTATTATTATTAGTTATTCTAAGACACTTGATACCTTTTCTGGGCTTATCCCTCCGTTTTAATCAGTTTTTTCCTGCCTTTGAACCAGAGTGGAATGAGACAAGCTTGGCCAAATAATGAAATACTTATCTCAAATCCCTATGTCAAGCCAGAGAAGCATAAATATTTAATGAGCGATGATTTTAAAAATGAAGTGACCCTAAATTTTGGCCCCATCAGCTAATGTCATGGCTAATTGGACAGTGTACATAGTACATCTTTTGAATTCAGTACTCTGCTAATAAAACTAAGTGGCTGGATCACATTTTGCCCAAAACCTACAGCTGGGAAGATGATGGCCACAGGGCATCCTACAGGGAGTCTATCCAAAATACTCTCTCAAATCATGTTATGTGATATACGTATTTCCAATTTATGAAAAAATTCTGAAATCTTGTTACAAAGATAGTATTTTTCAATCATATGCTTGACTATTTCCAAATTTATTATGAGATAATATGTATGCTAAAGCTCTGGAGAATAATATGTCTAAACTATTAACTGATTAAGTATTTTTAACTGGGAGTGGAATCTTATTTTTAAATCAGTAAAAATAGTCATAAATTTGTCCATATGAAAATAATTTATGTCTCAATTAACCATGGTAATTTGTATATTTTTAAGTTATTTTTTAAAAGTTACCTAAATGCGATGCACACATAATTATTCCTAAATAGTATATAATATGTAAAAGTGACACTTTCTAGAAGATCTCCCATACACCTATGACTGAAAGAACAAATAATGTGTACCCTAGCACATTATTTACATATATTTGGTAAAGCAACAGTGAAGAAAATGTGAAACTGTTAGCTAAAAAAACAAACAAAAAAAACCAACAACGAAACTTAGTTCCTTAAGTAGGAAATGTGAAGTGAGATTTATACAAGAGAAATTTCAAACATTAAAAGTATATGGAATAGCAGGAAAACCAAAAGACATCCCCTTCCCGTGTAATTGGGTTTTAAATATGCCCTTTTCAAACTTAAATAATAAGCCCACTTCTGCCACCCTGTGTAAATATATAAACATTTTTATATGGCTAGGTACAGTGGTTTTCGCTGCATATTTAATAATAAAATGTTACAAATTTTATTGAATGTAATTACACACAGTTTTATTGGTAATCATCATAATTTCACTTCTCCTGAGAGTTGTAAGCTTTATGCTTAAATCCATAAACCTCCATCAGTGATTTATACATGTAAATAATTTCAGGTTACATTAAGCATTTGCTTTAATTGGCTCTTTGGATTTCATGTGTTCTTTTGCCTTGGGATGTGACGTTTCCGCAGTTGACTGAAATGCCTTTATCTCCCCCAGGACAAGACGAGCGCCTTGAGCCTGAGCAACGTGGCAGGCGTCTTCTACATTCTGGTCGGCGGCCTGGGCTTGGCAATGCTGGTGGCTTTGATAGAGTTCTGTTACAAGTCCAGGGCAGAGGCGAAGAGAATGAAGGTGGCAAAGAGTGCACAGACTTTTAACCCAACTTCCTCGCAGAATACCCAGAATTTAGCAACCTATAGAGAAGGTTACAACGTATATGGAACCGAAAGTATTAAAATTTAGGGGTAGGACTTAGGGCTTACTACAGTGAGTGGGTGATGCATCCTGTAATTGCAGTGTTGTGACCTGTCTGTCCAGTGGTGACGTTGCTTGCTTCTCATTAGAGCTTTTATATTTTTGAAAAACTTCAGTGCAAAGTGGTTCGGTTTTCTTTGGCTGCGGATGCACTGTTCGAAACTTTATGTTGCCAATAGATATCTGCATTGAAAGGGTCAGAAAGACAAAATCAAACCCCCAGGATTGCTCTGCAAAATGATCTGAACAGTATATCCTACTCGAAATTTGGGAGAAAAAGGAAATTAGTTCTGGGTTTCCTTGTCCATGTAGTAGGCTAATCTACTTGGAACAATCCAATTTTAGGAGAACTCACAAAATCATAAAACCATTTCAAGCGATCAAAGCTTAGACGGTTGCCTATTTTGATATGATCATGTATTTTTTGAGAACCAACTCCAAGCACATAGTAAAGGCTCGGAGAATTTTAGCTCCTCTTCTGTTTCACATTAACCATCATTCTGTATTTTTTTTAAGAACCAAACCCTGCTGTTTGCTCATCTGACAGTACCTTGAGCCAGACCTTTAGGTAGGAGTGATTGTCAGAATATTGACTCTAATTCATATTTATTTAGATGAATTTCAACTTTCACCCTCACAGCATCACTAAGGTGGATATGCATTTTAGGCAAGACAGCAGTTTCCCCATCAAAGATGTCAGCAATGCATGTGTTCTCCAGGGGGACACAGGAAAAGATAAAAATTGCAGTGAATTATTATGGCCTTCTTTTTTTCCATTTCAATTGTTTTTAAGTGGGCCAGAGCAGCCCCACTTACTCACATCCTCCCACTGTGTCACAATAAAACATTGTAAATATTCAGTGAAATGTAGGAAATGGAGATAATTTTTTAAGAATCTAAGTATCCACTACTTTTATTCCTCAAATGATAGAAAGTGGTTTTAAAATAAGATCTGAAAGCATTTGTTACTGCTTTTCCTAAAATCAGGTCTCTAAGACCCATTTTCTAAAATTATATATAACAGTCAACTGAATGGGCTGCTCACTCTGATTGACAATGATAAATGAGGCTTTGAACCCACAAGAGACATTCAGTGCTTGATGTACCCGAGAGTCAAAAACGCAATATAATTTTCATAAGATGTACATCTGAGGTTATGCCAGGTAAATAATGCTTGTTTTTGATATTTGTAGTTATAAAAGCTATCGAAACACTTTGTTAATGTCTTAAAGAACAAAAGTCATTCCCTTTTACAAAGATCTAGTTGCTTCTATCCATAATCTAGAAATCAATGGATTACTGAGTGTAACTATACATAGATAAGCCCCACATGGTTCTTTCCCAATTTTGTGTAAGAGAATTAAGAACAAGACCCTCCAGTTCACTCAGATCAGAATGTTTTGAGCATGTCTTCTGATAGCAAAACAACCAACAAGGAAACTTTCAAGGTCTCTTGACCATTATACAAATGCTGTTACCTTAATAATTATACAGTTGAGAAGAGATTTTCTCAAATTGAGAAAAACAATACGTGACAGGTTTTCAGAGTTAATTATTTGGATTTTATTCTGGAATGAATTTTATGTCTTAAAAAAAGGGGGGGCTTTTTTGTTTTGGTTTGGTTTTTCTTTTTTTTGTTTTTTTGTTTTTGTTTTTTCTTACAAGTCATTAAAACTGATTTTTCTTTGGCAAAGCAAAAGCATTCCAACCATCAGCAAGGTCCAAGGGTAAGGTTTCAAAGAAAAAAAGAACATTAGAAAATTCTAGAAACAAACACTCATGGATGCCAGTTCATTACCAAAATCTGGGAAGTTGCTAAAGAGATATAAATTCCCAGGTTATGTACATACAGTTTACATGTAATAATGTTTTTGGAGTCAGAACCTGGCATTACAACGTATCACATGAATTGCCTCTACAGTTGGGGTTAAACTTCTAAGACCATAAATTTCAAATAGAATACAAAGCATTCCTATCCATGACTTTGAAAAAGACTTAATGGCATTCAGGGTAAATGAAATGATTTGCACGTAAGAAGACTTGACAACTGTTATTGTACTCTCATGTGAGATGGCTTTTTCCTTTCAAAAACTCTGTTGGCCACAGTTACCGAAGTTTTTGATAATCTAAATAATATTGTCCTAGAATGCCAAAAACAAAACCTCAAACCTTCAATATAGAGAATATTTACTCTAAAAATGATTACCCCTCACGAGAACACGTATAGTTAAGGTCATAGCCTTTAGCCTCAACAATCTAAACAGACCCAGACCACGTGTAAGTTTATAAGAATTTGAGCAGCCTCAGTGGATTCACTGCAAAGCTGAATAGAAATGACATTTTAGGGAAGAAGCAGGAGATACAAGTATAAGAAATAATAAGCTAAGAACGAAGAATGCTAAGATTTAAAGAGAAAATAGGAGCTGTCAAAGATTTATTCACTATTACACTCAGTTGCATTCATCTACAGGGAAGGAAAGATTACTTGAGAGCACATGGTTCCTGTTTGGGGTATTTTCCTTCGCAAAGGCAATCAAGAAAAGAAAGGAAACACAAATAAATTTTATAGCAAGAGCCTTCTGGAAAAAATCCCTTCCAAAAATTACAGTGCTTTTATTAATTATATTTCTTCAAAAAAAAAAAACTAAACCCAGTAGGTTTTAAAAAATAATTATCTATTTTACTTAATATTCAATGTTGAAAGTGAATCTGAGGAAACAAATTCAAACTTTGGTCCTGGTTCATTTAATTTAGTGATGAGTAGTTCTGTAGAGATTGCATCCTGATTTGTAATTTTTTTGAGACTATTCGCTAAGGAAAAACTATGATAATGACCTTGGTTTTTATCATAGATAAGTCATTAACTAGCAGTTTGACTTTATCAGGGTATCTGATCTCTAAACCTTTACATTATACCATTTTCTACTCCTATCACTAATTTCATTATTTAATATAGAGTGACTCTTAATACCTAAGTTCCAGAGCAGAATAAATATAGGGATGGAATTCCTAAAGAATTAGGTAAACTTAAATTCGCCACAGGGAATTAAGATATATTTTGAGTTATATATCATTTGAGAAATAAATGATCTATGCCATAACAGACTTAGGCAATATCTCATTTGCCTTATTTTCCTCTTGAGTTAACATTAAAATTCAGTTACTAGAAAAAAATGTGAAGGCAAATGAACCAGCAGTAATTAGATTTACATAAAAACACTGCCTGTCTCTCTTCTGTGTAATACTGTTATCTGCTCCTGACCTAACCTGACAGAGAACAGGAGTTTAATGAGGATTTCGGAGACCTGACCCCATAACATCTCAGTCTGGGAGGTTCCCCAGCAGTGAGGAATTGAAACATATTCCCTTTCAGTGCACCCCCCCCCCTCCGAAAATATCAGTCAGCTTCCAGAGTAGGCCTGTCACTAACTGTGGTGTTCTGGGTCATGTCTACCCCTGGTGTGAATGAGTGAAGGTGTCTGTGGATAGATCTGTGTTCCGAAGGCTGGAAGATCTGTCGTGAATAGTCCGCGGTTTGTTTAGACAACTCATCACAGTTTTGAGGATAACGCCCGCATTGTGAAGACATTTACTGGCAAGAGCAAGAGGCTCAATTAAAAATGTCCACCTAGAGGAGAATTTTAAGCTGTCCCAGAAGTACCAGGGTGTAGAGGACCACAAGGTGAAGGCTGTGTCCCGCCCAGACTTGCCAAACAAAACCTAGTGTGACGATTTCCAAATTAGTTCTGAAACAGGTAGGACCACAAACTCCAGTCCGATTTATTCTTTGCTATAGTTGAGCTTTTCTTTCCCATAATGCGCAGTTTTCACATGACCAAAAGAATATTGGAAAAAATGCAGATGTCTAATTATTGATATCTTGGTGTTTGTTGTGTCGCCTTTTGTCGCAGAAGCAGAAACATTGTAACAGTCCACACTCTTTCTGTTTCCTTTCCATGCACCCAGCTGACCTTTTCTGAAGCCATAAGAAACAAAGCCAGATTATCCATCACTGGGAGTGTAGGTGAGAACGGCCGCGTTTTGACGCCCGACTGCCCCAAGGCTGTACACACGGGAACTACAATTAGACAAAGTTCAGGATTGGCTGTCATTGCATCGGACCTACCATAAAAACCAAAAACATAATTGAGTGCCTTAATCAAACTGTGTTGGTGACCGACGGGAGCGCGGCCCGGGGCGCGCCGAGCAGGTGCCCTGGACCAGGCCTCTGGCCAGAGCGGGCAGTGCCTCCTGACGCTCCCCGGTCCGCAGCGGCAACGCGTGCATGAGCTCAGCTCGGAAACCCAAACTCAGATTTTCTATCAGGAAAACTCACAATTTAGGTTTTTTCGGGGAGCGGGAGGGTGGGGGGGGGGGAGCTGGGATGGGCGTATTAACAGCAACAAATTTCACTCGAGTGGACTTAAAAACTAATCAGACTTGCGAGTTAGCGCATCAGACTGTGAAGTTCTTGCTCGGAAAGGCCTGTCTTCACCGCAAGGGATAAACTAGTGAGAGAAGTCAGTGAACATGCTAACGTGCGTCTCCAGAACACCCGCGTGGTCCGTGGGAGACTCTCCAGCCGAGAAGACACAGCACGAAACTGTGATCGGAGAATAATCAACACTCATGTAAATTCTGTGAAAAAATTTAAAGGAAGTATTTACACTTACTTTGGAGAAAACAAATACTGAAACATGCTTGCTTTTTAACTGATGTGAATTCAGTAGAGGACAACACAATTCTTTTTTCTAACCATCTTAGGGAACAATGCATTGCAATAATTGATATAAATTCCATCACTGTAATAAACTTTAGAGACTTTTTTTTTTTTATAAAAGTCGTTGGTCATCTCCTTGTTGCAGTAACCTCCGCTCTGTCACATAGTCGGTGTCCCCAGATCGCGTTTGTCTCACTACCCGGAACACAAACACAAACAAAGACAGCGTTACCGTGAAGTCCTCAGTCTGCGATGTAGAATCGAAAGAGACTACGGGTCACTCATGGTATCGATCTTATTTATAACCTTGTTCTGTGTACAAAATTGTGGTTTTTGTACCCACCAAAAGAATAAAACAGCGGACATTCTTACAATATCTACAGAGCTTAAAGTTTGTTTTTATCATTAATAAAAGTTATTTGAGAAATTATAAGACTATGTGGGAGGGATTATAGAAGTCAAGTGTGGGCCATATTGGAACATGTAGCTAGCTCTTATTATTTCTGCGTAATAAGCTTACCCACTTTTACAGGTGTTTGCCTTGTGAGCAGGTGAAATTGTCACAGATGGCGTGTTTGAATTGGGGAACGATCCGTTGTCATTAACGGCAACATACCCTGTAATCGCGTGTTGAAATTTTACTTGACTGTGTTTTGCTGCATAAAATAATGTGTCTCTTGGGTTTCTCCCCGCCCCCATTCCCCTTGTTCCATTTAAATCACTTGAAGGCACGAACAGTAATTTGTGGTAGACCAAAAAAAAAAAGAATTTGTCCTTGTTTTTTCAACTGGAAATGGTGAAGAAAATTATACCCGTGTTTATTTCCCAAACCCACCTTCTGTTATGTGTGGATTAAATTCACGTGGTTCAAAGGAAGGTTTGGATCCTTTGAAATAATAAACGAGTACTAGGGTGTGCCGCTAGCCGTCACACTGTGTAGCGATCCCGGCAGAAAGCACAAGTTAGGGTGATTTGGGAAGCGTGGCCTTGAAGGACGAGTCCCGTTTCCACAGGTGGAGAAGCCGCGGAGCGCCTTCGGGGCGAGCCAGGGTCCGGCGCGGTACGTGTCCGGAGACTGTCGGAGGCGGGCCTGCCACACCCCGGAAGACAAAGCTGGAGAAGGTGAAGGACCCACCAGCTTGCTTCCCTCTGGAGATTTCCATCCCCCGCCGCGATCTCTGCACTACACTAAAGAGCCACCCCTAAAAGTGCAGGTCCCGTGACACGCTCACACACACAGGCCCCTCAGGAAAAGGCCCGAGCTCTGAAGCAGAGCAGATGGGTCGCTCCATGACCGGGTCCCTACTTCTCCCTCCCGTGACGTCTGTCCCGGACCCAGCCTCCCCCACCCGCCCGCACACCTCCACAGTCGCACACGGGACACGGCGTTTCCTCTTTCCTTGGGCTGTCATTTTCTCCTGTCTCTTTTCCCTGACTAACTTGGGCTCATCCTTCGGTACCAAATCGAACCATACCTGCCCTAGTAAGGTTCCCATGCCAACCCGCCGGCCCGCTGCCCCCGAGACCGAGTGAGAGGCCCTTTTCATGTTTTCTCCCCATCACGGCATTTGCCACGTACCGCATTGTACTTGCCTGTGTATTTGTCTGTATAGCGTCAGACTGTAAGCTCCTTGAGGGCAGGGATGTGTCTCTCTCGTTCACAGTTGTATCCCCAGCATCCAGCACAGTGCCTGGCATATTGTAGGTGCTTAATAAATATTTGTTGAATGAATGAATGAATTGAATCGAATGAATTTAATTAAGTGGAAGCAGAAAGACAGTATCTTTCCTCATTAACAGTCCCTAGCGTGTGTGTTAAGTAAATAGCAGGTCAGAACGAAGGCTGGGGGCACCTGGGTGGCTCGGTTGGTTGGGCGACCGACTCTTGATTTCGGCTCAGGTCGTGATGTCAGGGTCGTGAGATTGAGCCCCACATCAGGCTCTGTGCTGGGCGTGGAGTCTGCTTGATGCTCTCCCTCCCTCTCCCTCCACCCCTCCCCCCCACTAAAAGAAAAAAAGGAAAAGGCTGAAGGATGGCTGATTTCATGATGTTGTCCATCTCCCCAGAAGAAGTGTGGCTAAAAAACAAAACAAGATGACCTGACAAATCTTCTGATCAGAGGAGACGTTATTCCATGTAATTGTACCTAGCTGTGGAATGATTTGTTTAGCTAGAGAAATTGTCTTAAGGTAATGAAATAACCCAAACCAGGGTCCTGGCTTTGTTTTTACCCATTCTTCTAAAGATCTCTTTCATTTAAGTCTCGGAGTGGATAAGTGATGAGAAGGTAAAAAGTCATATTTCTCATAGTTTAATTTCTTCCTTTTGTGTTGTGTTTTCTTTCTGTGCTAGTAATAGTATCATATAGTTAAGTTTCTATATTTCTCATGGAATAATTCTGCCAAAACCAAAATGTTAAATCTGCCATCGGTACAAAGGGATACCCTATCTGGTCTCCAATCTGAGGAAATGCTATAAAGCTAGGTAATGTGATTTTAAAACATTTATGTTTAATTTAAGTTAAAAAAACATTTAGTTCCATAAAGAACTCAATTATCAAGCAGGCAAGATGACCATCTAGTGCAGAATTTCCTGAATATATCAGGCAAAACCACTTTTGAAGTTACATCAGCTGGTTAAATGTATACAATGACCACATTTGAAAGCTGTAAAGGACCCTTAGGAGAACCCCTTTGTTACACTCAATTCAATAGCTACTAATTAAAAATGCCAACCGCCCCCACCCCCCTTCCGGGGCTAGCTTTGGGCCTGTTCCATGCTGCGCCCTGGTGTCCACACCTGCTGTCAACTCATTTATCCATTCCCCCAGGGCATAGCACATGGTGGGTATAAAATACATATTTGTCAATGCATAAACACAACTTCAGATATTACGTCAGTATCCATGAAAAAAACATGCTCTACTAATTTCCCCAGAAAACAGAATATCCCATTTTTCAACACCGATGAAGTGCAGCTAGAAATAAGCTTTAAATGAAAGTGACATCGGGGGAGTTTCTGAAGAGACAAATCAGAATGGTGTGGATTCATTTGTCTTCTTAGCCTGAGGCTGCATGAAAAGTGTGCCTTCTCAAGCACGTTCGTAAGCAGCTTTTAATGTCAGACGGCGCGCCAGGCTGCCGTGCTTAGCATTTGTCGGACCCAATGCATGTGTGACAGGTGGCATGCTTACAGAGTTCCTAACAGCTAATACCAGGAGTCTTGTCAAAAGAGGACTGTCCTTCTTTATGAAGAGATGTTGATCCATTAGAAAGAGCAAAAGATGAAATTTGGAAATTATACCTCAAAAAAAAACCAGAAAAACAGGAAACTAAATTATTTCCCATGAAATAGAATAACCTGTTTATTTATCTTGCTTTGATTGTATTGTCTTCGGAGGGAGTGGTGGGCAGGCAGGGGGATGAGGCAAAATAAAAGATAAGGCAAAGGAGACATTAAGATAGCAGAAAGCTGGCGAAAGTCCAGCGGCACAGCCCTGGGTGGTCCAAAGAACTCAGGAGAACGGGGCTGTTTGACAAATGATTTTCCACTGTTGGGTATGTAATGAATGTCTGATAAAGTCCTCTTCCCACGACCTGCTTACAAATTTTCCTACGAGCCCCAGGCTGGTATTTGTGGTCAGATTAAAGGGAGTCAAGGAGAAAATTCTAAGTCCCATATTTGGGTTGATGCTAGGCCAGAAATAACCCTAATAACACGTCTCCTTCCCACAGAAATGGGCAGAAATTGAGATTGAGACTTGTCCCTCCGCATGGCAAAGAGTGAAGTCTTGTTCAATTTTTTCTGGATCTGGAGAAGATGGTAGGTGTGAGAAGACCTCTACGAGACATACATAAATAAATACTCTATTAAATTATAATGCCTAAGTCATGGCGCCCGAGAGGGGGTGACTTAGGAGGTTTGGAATCCTGGAATCCTGAACGCAACATGAGCCTGCTCAAATCGATTATCGTGACTTCCTTTTCGGTGTCCTTTCATTGGACCAACACTTTTAAAGTTCCTAAATATTTAGCAATGGATACAAACTGTGTAGAGACTTATTCCTCTAGCAGAATAGGTCTATGGTCACGGCAGGCAATCAGAGTTTCAGTATATGACTGAATGACCTGATTGGCTAAATGAATGAAGGACTGCGAGAAGACCCTCGAAAGAAATTGCCTCTACAGAAACCCGTGTCAGCTCCTCAGAGCAAGTTCCCCAGCGTAAACGTGAATGCCCTCAACATCTTGTAGCAAAGGAGGGATTTGGAACAATTTCGGCCGTAGCTGGCTTCTCCTCAAGATTGACCTAATCCTTCGGTCACCTAAAATTGATGCTTTTCAGACTTCTAAAGAGTTGAAATTGACAAGATCCATCCGCCTGAGACTTTCCCAGAGCCATGATTCCCACCAGCACTCTGTCTGTAAATCTAAGCACAGTTAAAGCCTGAAGGCGCCATTAATCTTCCAACACCACCGTCAGAGCAGGGGGCTTCTGGATCCTGGGCCTCAGACCTGCCCGGGAACTCTGAGGCTTGGCCCACTAAGCCTCCATCCACGGCATCCTTGGTCACAGTCTCACAGGGAAATCGTCCCTCTCTCGTCCCGCATTCCCCTTCAGTACACCCCTGTGCTTCTCACCCTTCTCCCATCATCTTCCCACTGCCTCCCTTTCTCCCTAACCTTGACGTCATTTTCCCTAGTGCCCTCACTACAAAGTAAGGAAACTCCCAGCATCCTCGAGCTGTCCCCCAGGGCACGGTCCAGTTCCCTGATGTCATCCTTCCACATACCACCAACCTGGAAGGGAAAGGGATGGCTACCCTGGTAGTTACACCTCTGCCCCCAAACATACAAACCCCTCTTCTTTGTTGTATATGTCATCCGCCAGGCTGTCAAATGGATCATCCATTGTCCATTGTGTCTGCTGAATTCTCGGCCAGCGTTCCACATTCAACGATTGTGGCATTTGGCTCATTCTTGCACTGCACCCCAAGTTCTAGTAACATCTTGAGTGACTTCAAGGATGTACCAAGGAAATACTTCATTTAAGCCCCAGCCCCGCAGTTGCTTGACTTCCCATCAGTCTCTGCCCGTGGGATTAAACTCACCCACACCAGCAGACATGTAGCCGGTCTTGCGATCATCCACCTGCTCATCTTCCTCCAGGTGATGACTGACTGCCCTCCTTCCTTTCATACCCTGGCCACTGAAAAGAGAGACCTTTCACCCCATATTTAACTCCTGTATTTGGTTCCATCACTTCACCAAAATGACCGTCCCAAGGTCACCAATAAACCTCATGTGGCCATGTTAACTGGACATTTTTAATGGGGAACTGAACCAACTGATCTCTTCATTCTTTAGTTTCCCCCCTAATTCTCTGTTTATTCTTTCTCCATATGTTTTATGTTCCCCATTTCCTCCAACCAAATTGCTGATACTACCCAGGGTTGTATCCTCTGCCTCTTTTCTCGTCTCACGGCACATAATCCACATGGTTGATCGGACCACTGTCAAGATGTTTCCAACCACCCATGCACTGTTCACTCAGAAATCTTTATTTTTCACTCCAGTCCCACCTACCCAATTTCATATGGGTCATTTCTTTTTGACTTCTCAGTGGAAACATGGCCAATTCCTCATCTTCTACTCTACATCCCTACCTCCTCTTAAATTCCCTGTCTCAGTGAGGGGCACTATCATCTACCTAATCTTACAAATTAAAGAGTGGGTGTCATTCTAGAAGGCCCATTCTGCATCATTCTCACATCCAGCAAATCAACATCTTAAATATCTTTTATCTCCTAAATGCCTTCCTACTGCATCCTGTGCCCTTCCTCTATACTAGACCAACATTTCAGAGACTCGGGATTTCTCACTGTTGTCCCCACAGGGGTCTCCTGATAGGTCCCCTTTCTTCCTGTCGCACTGGTATCTCCTTCTAATCCATTCTGCACAGGGCTGCGAGTGTGATTTTCCTAAACCACACTTCTGATGCTGTCACCCTCCTGATTAAAATAACTCAGAGTGTGTTATAGGATACCTGTCAATATTTCCAGTAGCTTCTCTCACTTTCCACTCCAATAACACCTAATTACTGCTCACAGCTACAGTTTTCCAAGCGTTTCATGTTCATCCCCTTCTAAGTTTGCTGATTATTACCTCTCCCTGCAATGCCCCTGCCTCAGATAGCGGTCCAAGCTATAACCAACAGAGCGCACTCAAGCTCAGTTAAGCAGCAAGTATGTTCATTAACAGATACTGGACAGTTCACAGAATCTCTGGGAAAGACAGAACCTCTGGCTGAAGGCAAAGCAGGCAAGAACAATATCAAAATCATGTCACTGATCTGCCCCCAAGCCACGTCCAGCTTACAGTGGACACGTATATAAGAAGCAAGGACACTGAGCAAGGAACTTCTGTTGGTACCATCTCTGAGCATGGGGTGCCCCCCCCCCCCCCCGAGCATGCTCTATTTCCTTCCCAGGAAACAGGCTCCATGCACAGCCTCTATCACATCAAACCTCAGGAAGGAGTATCTAGCTCGTGGTGCTCAGTTGCCTGGGATCTAGCAGTGAGGGAGACGTGGAAACCAAGCACTGGTTTCTACCTTAGGGAAGCACAATGTGGAACATAAATACAAGAAGAGTTAAAAGAATCTGAATGGGCACAAAATGTGGAATATCTCCCCTGTTTCTTTATGTCTAATACCCCCTCAACCATCAAGAAGTGTCGACATCATCTCGGGTACACAGCCCTGATACCCTAAGCTTGGAGATCACTTTTTTGTTTCCCTATGGCTTGTGCTTACCTCCACATGGACTTAGACCACTGTTTCGTGATTCTTTTTAGAAATGTCTGCACTTGATCTCTCCAGACTCACTGGTGATATAGACAGCAATGAGGAATACAGAAAACACATTTTGAGCTGTTGAGCCAGACAAAGTGAGATGTAAATCCTTCTTCTAGCACTTACTCTTTGGCCTCTGGAAGAAGTCTCATATGTAGAATGGGAACAAGAATACCCAGCATTTGAAGTTTCTGTGAAGTCAAAAATGAATGTTTATAGATTGCTTGTCACAGCCCTGGAGCTCAACGGGAGCCCTGTGAACAAAACTACACTTATTTCATCTCTGTAGCCTTGGGCTTCTGCTTCTGCCTAGGAAATAGAAAGCTGAAGGGAAAAAAAAAGTTATTTTCTCAAAAGCCAAATAACCTACACAATCATAACATTTCTCGTGTGACTCAGAAAGCTGCTCAAGTAAACTGAATTCCAAAGAAGGACACATCCCTTCAAGGAGAAATGGGATACACAAATAGTTCCCCATCTTCAGCAGAGAGAAGGTGGTGCGCCAGTGACCATGACATTGTGGGCAAGAACGGAGCTGAAATACTAACAGATTCTTAAGGGCCAAGTGTGGCTATGATGCAGGTGGAAATTGCTGAGGACACAGGACCAAGAGAATCGGAACTCACTTGTAAGGCCTTTTTCGTGGTCCTCAGCTGAGCGTTTAGAAGAAGGGGGGCGGGGAAGAGTGGAAGACCGGACAGAGACCCCCCTGATGGATAGAGCAGGTGTGCGTGAGGCCAACAGCACCCGCGGGGGTGGGGGGTGGGGACACGCTCGAAACGCCCTGCCTCCCTTCCAGACCTCTCTCTTCTACAAATCAAAAAAGTCGCAGGGTCCTGAGCAGGACCAGCAAATCTTTTTGTCTCCGTGGCATGAAGACATCCTTGCTTCTGGAGAAGGAGCTGAAGCGCACATCCTCCGTCTCTGCAGGAATTTCTCGCGCAAGACGGACTACAGTTTTACTTGAGGCGATGGGAGGACGGAATATTCAGAACGTCTCACCGTGCGGGCTGTGAGGTGAAGGGAGACGTGCCTGCCTCTGCGGGCTGCTGAATCCCACCCAGGAGCATGCTAGCGTGCTGGCGGGCAGCTCCGGCCTGGGGCTCAGGAAGCAGCCACCCCTGCCGCCCCGGGAGGCAGAGGAGCGGGGAGCGGGGAGCGGGGAGCGGGGCGTCCCCCGCGGTGCAGCTGTGCAGGGGCGGCCGGGCGGGACTGAGTTAACGACTACGTGTGAGGAAGATCCCAGAAGTAGGGGGTTCCGAGAGCTCCCGGGTAAGGGAACACAGCCACCTGCCAGGAGGGACAGGAGCTCCTGCACCTAGGACCCTCCCAGACTGGGCTCCAGGCATCCTTCTCCGGCTGTTCATCTGTAAACGGTATCATAGCTTTTAATAAACCAATAAACGTAAGCACGTGCTCATCCTGATTTCTGTGAGCAGCTCTAGCAAGGAATGGAATCCAAGGAGAAGTGCATGGGAACCTCTGATTTGTCGCCCGAACCGACGGAGGGGGTGGGTAGCTGGGGACCTCCTAGCTGTGGGTGTCTGACGTGGGGTGGGAGCAGCCCCGTGGGCGTCCGCGCTTAACCTGTGGGACCCGACGCGGTTGGCTCAGCATCGGGTTACTTTGTAAGACGCCCAGCTGGTGCCATGGGGAATTGCTAGATGTGGGGAAAGAACCCACACATTTGGTAGCCGGATGCGTCAGAAGGGTTCTGTGCGAGGAGTAGAGAGGCACATAGAAGGAACACTACCGAGTTTTTCTAACACAGTTGGTTATATTTCTAGACCAGAGTGGGCAGTCTCAGTGAACCATTACCATTTTAAACCATTTACTCCTTCAAAAAGCATTTATAATGGGTTTGAACATTAAGAATAGGTTATTTCTTTAAAGGTATCAAATTTCTCTTCCAGGGCCAATGAGGTCAATGAGGCATTTGCTGCAAGAGTGAAATTTAAGGGGGAGCTGAAAAGTCAATAATCGAGGTAAATAACATTTTAAATATTTTTAAACATCAAGATTTTTGTAAAATGTATCAAAAATTTAAAGATAGGATCTAGAGTTGCATGCCAAACCATCTAAGACCCCAAGGTTAAAGAAAAAAAAAATGTTCCTTGATACATGATTTTTTATGTTTAATGGTTAGCTTTATTGCAGAATATTAAGGTGATTGAAAATTTCAAAAATAGATGTATTAAAACCCAAAGTATTCATTTATGTTTAACTACTTTGTATTAAAACAAAATTATCTTTTTTACTTTCTTGGTTTAAGGAAAGCAGACTCCTCAATAATACTTCCAAAATCCACTCCTTTCAATTGAGAGAATTGACATTTTTGACAATTTTTCTTGGCTAAGGACAGATCTTAAATAATTTGTAATGAACTTCAGCTTACTGAAACACCTTTTGCATGGTGCCATTTTTGAATTTCAATATATTCATTTTTTTAATTTTCAAATTTTGGTATCTTGCTTATCAAGCATTTTTGCATTAATTTTTATTTTTAAAAATATCACATTAAAATATCATGTGTCAATTCCTGAAAGTTTTGGGGCACCAAGGGAGTGCCATGTCCTGGGCTCCAGCACCAGCCGGAGAAAGTCACCTGCCCACACCCAAGCACGACCACGCTAAGTTTCTGAGTCTGTCCACGCAGTACCTTCTGATGGAAAACTCTTCTCTCTTCTGTTCGTGACTCGGGTGACAGTGTCGGCCCAGGACGCCTCTCAGGGGTCACCCCCTCTTTGGAGCCTCTCTTGACCCGCACCCAGGAAAAGGTGGTCCTCCGTTCTCAGACCCCGCTAAGTCCCGTCCGCGTTCTGTCTGATCGTGTGTCTCGCCCGGATGCACCGGATGCATTCACTGTCAGCCACGCAGGGAAGGAACTGCCCCCCGGTCGTGTAACATGTATGCCCGCAGAGGACGTCATAAATACTGAACGGAGGGAGGGAGGGAGAGAGAGAGGGGGACAGAATAAGGGAGAGCAGCAGGGTAGAGAAGAACAGACAGCAGCCTAAGAAAGAAGAAGGGCGTGGACGGTTATGGGATGCGCAGGCCCCTGGTTCGCCCTACACTTTTCTCTATCTGGCTACATAAGTCCGTACTCTTTCAGTTTTAAGTCCTAGAAACTCCAACTCAAACGACTTAACCCCCCCCAGGTGATGGTGGGGGGTGTTCTAAAATTAAACCCAGGATTTAATTCATCGAGGCCTGACTGTGGCCAGTGACACCGAGAGGCTTTCAGTGATGATGTTTTCACGCCACACCACACAGGGCTGCAGGGAAAGCAGCAAAAAAGCCAAGGCTGGAGCTTCTGGGGGAGTTTCTGTGGGAAAGGTGAGGCCAGGCAGGGCAGCAGTTTAGGATCGGCCAGACTGAATATGGTGGCAGCATCTACGCCGTAGGGGCTGTCTCTAGCTGTCTGGCACCTGACACTGGGTTGATTTCAGGTAGGTGGGAATATTAGCTTGGCCTGTGCGAGTTTGATAAAGGGGGTCCTGGGGGTCTAGGCATTGGTTGGTGTGCATGTGAAAGGCATCCTCCAGGCCCAGCCTGCACAACCCCTAAGAACTGGCTAGTCCTGGGAGGAACACTCTCTGCCCAGATAGGTGACAAATGTCAGAGCATTAAGAAAACAGAAAATCAGAAGATATGATTCATGTAATTGACCTTGTGATGAAGGGATGCCCAATGGACAAATCACAGAATCTAAGAAAATGCGGAACAGGGAGAAATTCATTGATTTGTGAGGCTGAAAATTCAGAATCATCTCCAGTAACAGGTGAGGTTTGATCGAGCAGTTCAAACAATGTCCTCAAGGACTCAAATTTACGCTCTCTATTCAGCCTTCCCTGATAGGCGTCATACAGAGACTTCCCAACTGCCCCACTCCCTGTAGCCAAAACAGCTCTATACCTGTCCAGCCAGCTCATCTTTATGGGGAGCTAAGATGCCAATAGGAAGCATGGAAGCTTATCTTTCACAGAAGGTCCAACAAATACATTGGCTCTGAATGGGTTATGTGCCTGAATTTGAACCAACCACTGTCGCAGGAGAATGGGAGATGTGGACAGGCTTCAGCCCCTCATCGCTATTCCTACAGTGTGACGTCAAGTTGACCCTCCTTGCACTGTGAAGATGAGAGATACAGTGATTTCTGGAAAAAAATAATCAATAAACCCAGGAAGATTACAAAATTAAAATTTTTCACGTTCCTGGTCCAGTACTTGGATCACAGTAGTAAAAGAGCCCAGAGTCCCCTTCCTTTCAGAACAGACAGGCTTTAGCTGTATCAGGGCAGTAACTTTACCCGCTTGGGGGTATTTAGGAAAACAATACACAATTTATTAATGTGTATTTTAACAAGTGGATATCTGTCCCAGATTTTACCAGTATTACCAGTTCCATTTTGGTCACCCTACGCAGTCCTTTTTTACTAAAGCAGTCCCTCACGCCTTGGCCCACGTCTAACGTGCCAACGTTTCAGCAGCACGCTTGGGATGAAGTGAAGGACGTTTAGAGGCATCCACACAGTGAGTAAGTCAGAATGAAAATCTTTACCAACCTGTTTGTTTGCAGAACCATCAAAAGCAACACAAGCTCTGGGTCAGGACACAGGTCATCTTCAATGGGAAAGAGAATTCTCCGAATGGTAGCGTTAGCTCAGAGACCACAGGGCCGAGCGAAGTCTACTCCTAGCGTGCGTGGGTATGATGTGGCCCAAGGAACAAAGTCCCCGGACACACTTGGCCACCTGTGCTCGCTCTGTGGCTAGGGGGCACTTCTCAGACAGGCGGTGGCAGGGTCATAAGCTGGGTGGACTGACGTTTTAACATTTAACTCAAAAGGACTTCAGGGAGACTTTGAAAGACATAAAGATACCATTTTTTATATGATAAAATATTCTAATTTTATTCAGTGAAATTAATTTTGGTTATTTTAAAATACGGTAGAGAGCGATGGAAATGACAAAGTCCCTAGATCTGAAAAAACTTTGCTCTGCTGATGGTCACTCTGGGATAGAAAATGAAAAGGTCAAGGGTGAAAGCAACATGATCAAAGGCAAAGGGGGAGGAAATCCACGAAGTATTTGGAGAGCAGCTTGACAAGCGTATTTTAGTGATGTGGGTAGAACATCTTAAACAGGGCAAAGAACATTTGAGGACATTACACTTGACTCAGAAGTATTGGGGGGAACTCGTGAGAGGGAAGACAAATTTCTAATATCTTTAAGCTGATTTCTAGCTTTAAGCTGATTAATAATAAGAATGAGGCCCGGACACACTGACGGCCCGCCACGCCCCAGCTGATAAAGCGGCGCTGAGACCGGACCTGTGGTCTTTCCAGAACTCTTGTCTTCCACGACTTCACGTCCTGCTAATTAACTCTCAGGACGCAATGAAAGCAGTGCTTGGGGAAATCTATTCTGGAATTGTCACGCAGGGAGGATTAGAAAGGAAGAAAGACGCAGGAAGCTCTGGAATTGACAGCAAATGGTACCACACTAAGGACGACCTGTGAGGTTGGAGGCGGCAGATGGACTTTCTAATTCAACTTACTCATTTTTTTTAAGGTGAATGGGTCACATCAGAAAAATAAATGGTAAAAAAAAAAAAAAAAGGTGCTTCCTGACGAAATTCATTGAGAAAATTCTCAGAACTTCCTTATCAAAATTCAAATTGTGTAATCACTTTTTCTCACGTCTCACTGATCTCAGTTCAAACAACAGGGTCACGATGCCCCTCTGGATAGCAGTGAATTAATCTCTCGAGACTTCAGCGACCAATTTAGCGTGTCCCCCCCAGACGGGTCTTCTCTGGTCTTCTAGCTGTATGTTCGCTAAGCCCTTCCTGATACGTGTACTTCCAAGTGATACATTTGACTGTCCTCCTCTGGGTTTTAAATAAGGCACTGCCTAAAAGCCCGCCTGGTGGGTCCGTGTATAAAAGAGCATACAGTCGGGAAGAAGTCACAGATTGAAAAAGCTCACAGGCGGTTAGTATTCTGGGAGCTGTAGAAGGTACAACCTGTGGTCAGAGAAGAGTGACTAGAAAGCCTTGACAAACTGAAAGTCACACGATTTTAAAAAATTTACTTTTAGGGAAGTAGAATGTTTAAGCACATGCAGAGCGACCCAGGGGAAAATGTTTGAGTTCAAAACACACACAACAGAGTGAAGGTCAGAAAGACAGGGAAAGGTAGCTATTAATTTAAAATAAAATATTCTCAGAGCACTAGGATCTGATTTCTATTCAGGATAGAAGAGGTAGAGGAATTAAAAGAGGGGAGAAGCAAAGCAGTATAAAATGGACAAATGAGGTGAAAAATGAGAGAAGCAAGAATTCTCAAGTTACAAAGACTGTTTAATCTGCAAGAAAAAGCCTGAGAGAACACTTTTCTTTTACTGCAAATTTATGGGCCCTTCCTTCTTCTAACGCAGCATCTTTACAAAAGGGCACCCTTAGGAGCAGGATGAGCGTAGGACTGCATTTCCACAGCGGGGTACTTCGGTGCAGGACATACCTAAGCCAGCAAGGCCGCTGGAGTCAGGAGCATCCCCAGGAAACCCGCGTGGAGATGGAGTTGAAGATAAAAATGGCCCCGATTCCTCACCCCGCCCCGTAGCCCCCTCTTTTGCAGAACAACATCAGGGCTCCTCCTGTGGAGAGTGGACTCCATCTTCCGCTCTCCACTCTGCTCCGGTCCTGTGGTTTGTTTTGGCAGAGGCGGTGCGGGGGCCGTGAAGTGCCCGTGCGGGGCCTCGGCCTCAGGACACCCGGAGCATCTCTGCTCTTCCGCTTTGAATTCCTGCCGGCCCCACGAAATCAAGCCTAAGCTGTTTTGTCAGAGGATCAAATACGGAGAGTGGAGTCGCCTCGCGCCAGCCAACAGTCACCCCACCGGGCAGAAGCTAGCCCCCCGGCCGACCTGCTGACCGGGGGAGCCCGGCCAGGACCCGCGCCGCCCGAAGGAGCTCACCCGCATTTCCTCCGCAACCAGCAGCACCAGGAGCCCCCGAGCGCCGGTGTGGGGACCACAGGGCCGTAGCCAAGCCCGGGGCTCGTTCCAAGTGTGCCCGCCCTTCAGAAAGCCACCAGTCGGGTTTTCTAGCGCGGGGGAGCAGCCCAATCCACCCACAGCTGGGGCAGGGAGAAGGCCAAGGCCCCGCAGGGCAAGAAGCTGCTGAAGGAAAATAAAAACCACCGTCTCTTCCAGGAACTGAAGGGTGCCCCACCGAAAAGGAGTATGGCTGCGCTCGTGCCTCTGCTTCTGGGGAATTACCCTCTCCTGGTCTTAAATCTAAGCACTGGCAGCCCCCTGCACTGAAGCGGCATTTTAGAGTTTAGATACCGTTTTATTTAAAGCAAACTAGGAACACAGGCAGCGCAGGTGCCGAGGCGTCCACTTTACGGACAGAGATGCCATCGCAGGGCGCGTGGAAGGGCTTGTCGCACGAAGCCCGGGCCCAGCCACTCACACGCCCTGCTGAGCCCTGCTGAGCCCTGCTGACGACCGCACCTGCAGACTTTCGCTCCTCCTCCTGGGGGCCCTTGGGGTCAGCACCGGCATACCCTTCTTCGGGAATGTCACTGAATGGGTGAGGCACTCTTTCCCTTCTTGTAAAAGCAGGGATAACGTGGCGCACGTAGCTCAGGAGTGGTTTGGGAGAGCGAATGAAATCACGCGGGAAGGGCGCCTGCACAGGGCCTGCCACACGCGGGAGCGCTCGCTGGGGGGGCTCTCCCTTAAAAACCTCAATCGCCCCAGCGCTGGTGACCACTGCAAACGGCAAGCTTCCAGATAGTTAGTATAGGCAAAGGCTATTTCTACGGTAGAAGCATTTATTTCGGTTATAGAAAAATAACACTATTTCAAAGTCAAGGTAACGAAGCAGAAGTATATTTTCTCCTTAGAGGTCCCTACTCAAATATCACATATGGTGTCAAGACATTCTTAAATTAACAAGGAACAAACACAGAATCCAGGTCGTTTATCTGTCAAAAGAAGAGATGGATTAAAGCTACACTGTCAGCCCTGGAAATCAGAAAATACAAAGTGATCTCGTGCAGCGATTCTCAAGGTTAGTGTGCACTGGGGCCACCTGGATTGTGGAAACAGCACCTGCGGGGGACTGAAGGCGAGCCAACAGGTTAAAAGCCAGCCCTTGGCCTCAGAACAGACACCACAGGGGCCGAAGATACAAACTTTGGTCCTCGGGGAGGGGCAGAGACAAAACACAGCACAGACTTCCACTCAGTGTTCCTCCTCTGAGCCTCAGACCCAGGAATGACAATACTACAGATTAGGTCAGACAGTGCGTGATAAGCGCGTCCCTAATCCATTCACACACAGCTACTATCTTCTTCATCACCACCGCCTGACACAGAGGACATTCTCCCCCTCCCCCTCCCCACGCCCACGCAGCTGCTAAGATTTATTTAAAAAGTAACCACTGTTTGATTTCAAGCTCATGGACTACCAGGACCATTTCTATATTGGTACCACTTTTACTAGCTTCAACCTTCACTTACATTAAGATTTCAGTACATCTGGTTGAAATAACAACTTTTCTACCAAAACTAAGACCATGAATTCAAAGAAAAAAAGAGAACTAAACCTTACACAGCGTGTGTGGCTTCGGAAGCATCAACAGCTGGAGGAATGAACTGCTTTCCAAAGTGACTCATCTTGGACAATCTCTGATATTCCCTGCATTGTTTTCAGAGTCTCAGGTAACAGACAGAAACACGGGGATAAAATACCTACCATCCTCATCATTCCCTATGTTCAATATACTACACACTAATGTTACATAGTTAAAGCTTTGGCCACTTAAGTAACTACCCATTTAAATATCTGAGGTGTTAATATTCTGAAACTATAAACCAAAGCTCTGGAGGTGCACAGTCAGGCCAGGAAAGGGTTTCTCCACCTCAGCAGTACTGCTGGGCTGTGTGGGATAATCTGGGGGCGGGGAGCCGGCCCGTGCACGGCAGGACACAGGTAGGCCCCCTGGCCCCTACCCACTCCACGCCAGTAGCAACCTGCCCACACCCCGTTCTGACAACCAAAAATGTCTCCAGATGTTGCCAGAGGTCGTCCAGGGGTCAAAATCACCGCCCTGTTGAGAACCACCGAGCTCGAAGTTTGAGCTAGAATTTTACATAGACGTGTCAACTCTGAGCGCACACAGATGAAACAAGACGCTATGTAATTTTACTAATTCAAAGAGTGCAGCACAACAGTTTCCGCTATACTGTTCACACTAGGGCACGTCGTTTTTATGGAGTATGCTACTTAAGTATACAGTAACCCACACTTAACTATCTTTTTCCTATTGAAAACACGGACATTAAACAGGAAACAACCCAGAGCTAATCTTGCAACCATTTTTATAGTGCTGGATACAGAGAAAAATCTATGGTTTCCACACACTGGCTCAACAGGGACTGAGCTCCATCACTGCAAGTGTCCCTCCTTCTGAATTCGAAGTCTCTCCTTCTCTACTTGCAAGCGTTCCTTTTCAATCTGCAGCTTCTCCGACTCAAATTTCAAAAACTGCAGCCTATCTTTTTCCAGTTGTAAGCGTTCTCTCTCAAGTTTTAACTTCTCTGCTTCTATGTCCTGTGGCTGAAGCATGGCCTTTTCTCCTTGGCCGAGTTCGTTTTCCAGAGACGGCTTCTCGGAGCTGACAATCTGGAGCCTGAGCTTCTCGCGTTCGATCTGCAGCCGCTCCTTCTCCAGCTGCAGCCGTTCATGCTCCAGATCCAGGTGCCGCAGCTGCTCCTTCTCCACCTGCAGCCGCTCCTTCTCCACCTGCAGCCGCTCGGCCTCGATGTCCAGGCGCCGTTTCTCCAGCTCCAGCTTCTGTTTCTCTATGTTCACCAGCAAATGGGGCTCATCGTAGGCCGACCTCGACGGTGTTGAGTTCAGAGTAAAAAACTCATCGATGTGGGGGAAGTCAGGAAGTTCATTTTCCCTCCTGGAATCCGGTATGACGGAGGACAACATTTCTTCTTCCTCCTCAATCTCAAACTAAAAGGAAAAGGCAACTTTCAGTCTTTATTTCTACTTCACAGTTGTTACTTTGTCTAAACGTGTCCTTAAAAGTTTCTGTATCGTTTGAGCAAAGAAAACCATTTCTTTTGAGTTTTGAAAAAATATTTATAAGGAATCACCTGGTGTCACTAATACAGTTGACCCTTGGACAACATGTAGAAAATATATATTTTTATATAAACATATAAAAGATATGTTTTATATATAGATATATATACAAGCAAAACATTTTTGCTCACAAACTTCGCTAAACACAGTACAGTACTGGAAAAGTATTTTCTCTTACGATTTTCTTAATATTTTCTTTTCTATAGCTTACTTTAAGAATACAATATGTAAGATATATACAAAACATACAGAATACCTGGTCATCGACTGTTAATGTTATTGATAAGGCTTCGGGTCAACAGCAGGCTACTGGTAGTGCAAAGTACCCCGTTCTGGGGTAGTGCAAACTTAGGGCTTTCTGCCTTGGGGGAGTCAGCGGCCCTGCCCCCCCCATGTCGTTCAAGGGTCAGCTGTGTTTCTCATTAAGAGAAGCATACTTAGGTTCAAAGAGAGATTACTGACGTGAGGAGAAAACAAAATGGAATGAGTGTGTTGGGTACTACTTGTATGGGGGCTTGCCCCCTGGGGGCTGTGCTGTCCCCGGACCACCGCGAACGCCCACATCGGAGCTGAGGGAGTAAAACGGGGGAGGACTCACAGGCCACTACTTACTTCGGGGCTCTGCGGATCTCTTTCTTCCTCTTCCACTTTGACCTCAGTTAAGGATCCACCTGCGTCCCGGAAATCCGCCACGTTCTGCCAGTCGAAGTTAGCGTCGTTGCGGAATCCAATCTTTTCGTCGAGGTCTTCGGTGAGAGAGTCGTCCAGGTCGGACGTGGGAAGCGGAAACCCGGGGCCAGCCAGCTTCATGTTCGCCTTCAACCTCTTCCGCTTCATGAGCGCCCGCCAGTCCAGGTACCGCCGCTTCACCTCCGCGCCGGTCCTCTGCTCGCCCTCCCCGACGGCGTTCACGCACTGCGCGATCTCCTCCCAGGCCATCCGCTTCATCACGTTGATCGTGGTGTTGAGCTGCTTGGAAAAGATGACTTCTTTCCGTTTTGTAATTTCTTTCAAAAGGGTCTGAGTTTCTTGAACACTAAAATTGCTTTTCCTTTTCCTTTTCAACTGCTTCATGTTCCCAACTTAAATGCAGAGAAGATGTGAAAAGGTGGGAAACGCTACAAAGCACAAGAATCCAGGGCAACCCCTTGTGGGCACTCTGTTCACATCAGAGTTCTCCGCTCATCTAGTAGCACAGGCAGCCCGGATGATTCCTAGAGAGAAGGAAGCCAAACGCCATCAGCCTGCAGCGTCCACCCCGTGAGCCGTGCCCAGGATTGCAGGACAAGCACACACCTCCACTCTGGCTCCCTCCGCCTCCCCTCACCTGGGCGGCTGCCCTGGCACCCGACCCCCACTTGTCACCCTGGGCTGCCCCCTGCCTCTCCACTCCCGGGCCATTCCCTCTCCTCCCACCGTGCTGGCCCGCTTCCCGGCACCCATTGTCACCCTCCTCCCCTGTTCGGAGCCTCTGTGCACACAGGTCCCCTCTGCCCGGAAATTGGGCACCTAACAAGAATGAGCACCGTGCCTTCGCATTCGATCCCAATTCAGATGAGTGAACATTCTAGAACACTTGTAATTTTAAAGGATCACATTTAATTAGTACTCTGGCCTACCATTCCTTATGTAATTTAAATGATCAATGGGCTGGGCAAGTATTCAGCTTTCCTCTAGAGGCCACTGAACACTGAGGTACTAGATTCCCAAACTTTTAAATATATTTTTACGTATCTTTTATATATATATGTATCATATTATCCGTTATATATTTATATAAAAATGTTTATTTTGTTTTCATATACTTATAGAAAAGGACTGAAGCAAACTGACTTAAACATTGTTACACCAGCCAGATATGCTCCCTCTTAGTACCTATGTCCCAGCTCACTTCAGAGAATTACTGAAGTGAAAACTTGGCTCTTGCCTTCCTCAACCACCTGCTCCAGCGCTAGTGGGATCTGGGAGATGGAGCCACTTGTTTCAAGGGCCATATCCTCAATACATAACAATATGCCTAACAAAGAGGACGTACAAATACAACTTAAGGCGATTGGGGGATGGGAAAAGATAGAAAATGACACGAAGTAACTCAAGGAGGGTAAGCTACCAAAACTGAAACCTCAATGGGCAAAGCATAATGATAACATAGGCAAGAATCAGTTTGTGAAATTAAGTGAAGCCTTTAAACTACCCACCCTTTGACTATGCCAAAAAACGTAAGAACCTAGTAAGTTACAAAACATTGTGAGAGAAAATTTTAAGTAAAAAGGCTCTGTTGCCACTATAATAAGTAAGTAGGTTATCAAAGACATATTTTTAGTAAGGAATCAGGTTAGATGTCCTTAAAAATAGAACAGAGAGCGAAAATAGTATCAAATTCCATATCATATTAAATACAATGTATTCATGGCTTTTTGTTTCCAAAAGATACAGAATGTTTCAGAGCATTTCAATGGCTTCTTGAACCATTTCAAAAGTGCCAGCATATTTTTAAGGTAAAAGCATGATAAAAATACAAATATTTGCCAAAATATTTACCAGTAGATGAGGATGAATAAACTACACCGCACTACATTACAGGGTGGATATGGCTTAGCACATTATTCCTGTGTACATGTACCTTAGATTTCCAGACGGCTTTGGCATGATTATGTGAAAACCCTTGACATCTTCTGATTAACGTAAGAAAGCACCCAAATCAGTGCACCTCGAGTTAAAATTTGGTAGCTATGTTTGCACGGATAGAAGCTATGTTTCCAGGATCTTTTTTTTTTTTTTTCTTGTTCTTTCCTTTATATTTTGATGCTTATATAACACAGCTTGGGTTTCTGTCATCCGTTACCCAATCACTTAAATATTTACTGAGCTCCTACTATGTGCCCGGCACATATTCCCAGTGCTGGGGATAGAACACCTCACATAACGTGAAAAAACGCCATTTTAGATGTCAATTGCTACCCCGTTTATATCGCTTGTGTTCCCTGTCTTTACAGAGGGGAATTGGGCGGTTGCAACCTCTACAAGTCCATAGATCTTGCACGCCCCAACAGAGACAACTGCCATTTTCCTGAAATCCCAGCGGCCAATCAATTCCTTCCAGGCTGGAAACAGGTATAAGTAGTTCACTTACGTAATCCTTGTGAAGATGATGTACCACCAAAGGCACATTATTAACTGTGGGCAACTGTTTTTTTCAAGGACTAACACTTGCGAATGAAGTTCCTAAATACTGTGTGATAAGACAGAATGAAGAGGTTGGAGGAAAACCAGGCCGTCAATAATGGGTCCCCTCCGAAAAAAAAAAAAAAAATTGTAATAATTTTTTTGTGTGTGAATTCGTTAGGCTGTTCAGAAAAAGAAAGCATCACAAAATACCCCAACTCCCCAAGTCCCTCTCCTCCCCGCGCCCACATGTTCTTATTCACTTCCCAACAGGATGCTCTTCCCTGAGACCTGCGGTAGGTAACTAAGTGAAGTTTACTTAGGGGCCACCTGTTATCGCAGCGGAACGACGCCCGCCCCCCGGCCCCGCCGCCTCCTTTGGGACCGCCCGGAAGGGAAGGGGCCGCAGGGCAGAGCCGGGGAGACGGAGCTCCCGGGAGGCCAGCCCGGGGGAGGTGGCGCCCGCCCGCACCTGCCGGCAGATGCGGCGACCTGGAAGGCACGTCTTCTTCCTGGATATTAACGCAGAGTCCCGACTGGGCGCGCGGGAAGCTTCCGCAGCCGGGATTCAGCGGCCACAGCCTCCCACCCGCCCCGGACGGGCTGGTGCTTCGAGGAGCGTCGAGGTCCCGCTACGACTTAGACCCAGGGCCAGAGCCGGCCGCGGGGGGGACAGCCCCCTGCCGCTGACCCCCGCCGGGGCCTTCCCCGCTGCGAGGGCACCCACCGTCCGCGGAGCTGCCGCCTCCTCCGGGACACACTCGCTCCCCTGCGACCCCGGCGGCACCTCCGCCCGCTCGCCTCTAAGGGGGCTAGGGAAAAAAAGATGCCTCATTGATTCCCCGCCCACTAACTTCGCCCGCCCCCTTGCCGCCGCCCATTGGCCGGTGCGGCTGCCACTCGTCCGAGACGGCTCATCCATTGGTCCGGGTGGTATGGCCATTCTGGCTGAGGGCCCGCCCCAGGGCTGGCCTCACAATGGGAATCGAGTCCCCAACCGGTTCCGGGTTAGTGCCCTGGAATTCCGCCCCCTTGCGATTCGCGGCCTCCCGCTCTGCGCTCAGGAGTTGGCGCGCGGCTCTGCCAGTCAAGTGGGCTGTCGAAGCCGATTGGCTTCTAGCGATCAGCCCGCGGCGCTCTTCCGTCGGATTGGGGCCCCGGCCGCCCCGCCCCCCAGCTCTACCCCTGTCCTTGACCCTCACCTGTGAAAAGGGCGGAGAGGACGGCTCGGCGTCGCCCCGGGGGCCGTCGAGCTCGCTCCGTCCTGGCGCCGCGGCACGTGCGGCCTAGCTGGGCCCCCGCCGCAGGCCGGCGGTTTCCTTACCGCTCGACCAGTCCTGTCACAGCTGACTCCGGAGTCCCTGGCCCCGTCGGCCGAGTCTTCGTTGTTCCCGCGCTCTGTGCTTGCCTCCCCCGCCGCCCGGGTCTCGGGCCGGCGCGGGTTCCGGCGGCGCGGCGGGTCCGTCCGCGGCCCCCCTCGCCGCCGCCGCCAGCGCCCTGACGCCAGGTGCGGGCCCTCGGCCCCGCGTCGCGGCCGCTGCCCTCCGGCCCGCGCGCACCCACGCGCCTCGCTCCGCCGCCCGCGTCCCCGCCCTCGGCGCCCGGCCGCACGGTGGCCCTGGGACGTCGTGTGCGGCCGCCGTGCTCCCACCGAAGGGCCTGCGCGCCGGCGTCGGGCCGCGGGTTGGCGGTTCGTCCCCGGGGCAGCCGTCCGTCCTTGGTGCGCAGCCCCGCGCCGCCTGCCACGCCGTCTCCCTGCCGGGGCTTTGCCCGCACGCGGACGCTCAGTGCCGCCTCGACGGCAGCCGCCGGCAGCTCGTGGCGCAGGGTTGTGCGAGGCGGGGCGTGGGGGCGCGTGTTTCTGCTGCAGCCCGCTCCGCCGGGGCGCCTTCCCCGACGCCCTTGCCGCGTGGCCCGTGGTGCGGCCGTCCGGTCCACCCTCGTCCCTCCGGGCGCAGCGCCGCGCCTGGGATGGGACGGGCGCTCAAGGAGGTTCGGTGAACAAAGAATGGACTATTCCGGGGGAATATTCCTGGAGGAGCTCTCTTCCATGAAACAGGGAGACCTTCTGAAATAGGCTCTTTGAAATGCGCCGGTCACTTTAATCTTTCAGACTCCCCTGGTGAGTCTGTAAGAAGCATGCCTAGACGTGTGCGTCAAAGAACAAAAACGTGTGCCTTTGAAAGTTATGAGAACTTAGATTTTACAATTTTGGCTCCCCGTTCATGGTGGATGTCTCTGGGGTGAGTGCGATGAGAAGGCAGGAGAACGCCCCGTCCCAGGCATAAGCAGACTCTGTCCCCTTCAGAGGACATGCACCGCCTGAATCCCTCTGCGACCCCATTAGCTGGGGAAAGTCCCAGCACGCGGCGTAAGTTACCAAGAACCTTCCGCTTTCAGATGAACTCTTGCAGGTTCCTGCACTTAAACCTCAATCTCCTTGCTGATTGCAAGACCTTTCCAGAGAGCCTCGCTGTTTCTTCTCAGCTATAACTTGTGTGAGTGGACGTGCACCAACAAGGCAGAGATGAGGGTAATCCAAAATGCCTAAGACTGGGAGCCCATTACGAACCTGATAGTCTGTTTCCTGATTTGGTTTTTGTTAATACTAATTTCAGGCTAGAGATTTGACCCTGAGGTTCTTACACACTTACTCTAGAACTGAGCTGTTTAACCGCTGTAGCCACTGGCCAGAAGTGTGGCTAGTAGAACTGAATAACTGAATTTTAGTTCTATTTAATTTTAATTTAAAAACAATTCAGGGCCTGGATAACTTCAAAGTATGTTTGGAAAACGAGTTATGTGAATCTACTTTTTCAACTGTAAATTTTTTGAAATCTAATTACAGATGGAATAGGGGCGCCCGGCTGGCTTAAGTTGGTAGAGCATGTGACTCTTGATCCTGGGGTCATGGGTTCAAGCCCCACATTGGGTCTAGAGCTTGCTTACTTGCTTACTTAAATACATACATACATGCATACATACAGACAGAGTATTTCTGATAAATTAGAATCTGAATTGAGATGTACTGTAAGAGTAAAATATACACAGGATTTCAGAGATTTAGTTTAAAAATGCACAATGCCTCACTGACAATTTTCATATTGATTAAAAGTTAAATGATAAAATTTTGCATAATTGGGTTAAGGAAAATATATTCTTAAAATGAATTTTACCTGTGATTTTTTTTTTAACTTTTTAAAATGAGGCTAATAGATTTAATCTTATATGTGTGGTTTGCATTATATTTCTATTAGACAAGGCTGTTCTAGGCTCTGCCTGGCCACAGCTTATTAAAAGTCTCAGAATGAGAATGTAATCGTTAGCTAAAATATTTCTATTTCATTGCCTATTGTTTAATCAAAGGGAAAGAAGAAAGTCACTGGTGCTGTCTTTCCTCCAAATGCGGTTTAGTTAAGAAAGAAGTCCCCCTGTTCATGTGATATAACCTATATTATATATGAACAGTCACTGTGTCACGCCGTCTCTGCCCTCTGTGTTTGCCTCGAGCACGTCCTGCTTCCTCCTGGCTTGTCCGTGTGACATACTCTTATTCTTCAAAACCTGCTTTTCCCTGACAACCTGAGAACAGATCAACTTGTCCTTTTTCATAAGAGTTCTGTGCTTATACATATTCTATTTAGATTTCCACTCTTCTGCTCTGCCCTTTCTCCCGCTGATCACTAGCACCTCGCACATTACCTGTTAGGCTGGCAAAAGTGTGTTTGTTGACTTGAACTGAACATTGACAAAATAAAACTCACTCTGTTTTGTCCTCTGAGATGTTGCTTGCAATTTTTATCATCCCTCAGGTAAATTATAAGAGTGTATAAAATGACAGTGAAAGTTTTTCACCAGCAAATTTCATGTTTCTAAAAAATTCACATTGAATGGAAAACCAGTGTGGTTCCTATAGACATTGTTGCAGTTCTTTTCCTTTGGATTTTCTCTTATAACTGGGAAAAATAAAAAATGTTAGGACAGGGCTCCTGGGTGGCTCAGTTGGTTAAGCGACTGCCTTCGGCTCAGGTCATGATCCTGGAGTCCCGGGATCGAGTCCCACATCGGGCTCCTTGCTCAGCGGGGAGTCTGCTTCTCTCTCTGACCCTCTTCCCTCTCGTGCTCTCTATCTCTCATTCTCTCTCTCAAATAAATAAAATCTTAAAAAAAAAAAGAAATGTTAGGACACAAGCTACTTAAAAATGGTACTGATAATAGCAAGCGGTAGGGAGAGCAGATTTAATTTCGAAGATCAGCCTGGTACCGAATCTTGAGCAGTCGGATGGGTCCGGGCATTCCAGTTAGCATTGGCTGTGGTTGGGTCACCACTTTTATTTGTGGTGGGAGGTCTGGTTTCTATTGGAATAGAATAGTGTGGGCCAATGTTTATTAGGAAAGTCATCCATAATACTTTTCCAGCAAATCACCTGTACATGGAGTTGCCCATGGGAGAAACAGATCGATTCCAAATCTATTCTTGCAATTTGGAATGTGTGCCTGGTCACTTTCTCTTTGGAGTCCATTTTAAAAATTCACTCTTGGTGTATATACTCTTCTGGTTTTTTTCTCCTGTTTGGCAGTCAGAGAGGCCTCTTGTTGAAAACAGTTTTAACAGTTTTGTGGCTTGACCATCTGGGAGTCCCTTGCAGAATGAGGTTTATTCATGCAGAATAGCCTATATTTTAAATCACCCCATCCCACATATATACTGAATATTTAGTGAAATTGATCTGGCCCTTTTTTGCATAATGTATCAACAGAAAAACTGCATAAATATCATTTTTGTAATAAAGATTAATCATATTGTGTTCTCAGTTTGAGAAATTACTGCGCCTTTTTGTAACCTCTTGGTTGTTTTCTATGCATGCGCATTCTTGAGTTCCTTTTGTAAGAATTGTACTGAGTTTTGGAGCTGGGAGATTTTCCTTCCCTGGCCAGTTCTCTTTCCTCATCTCATTTCGAAAATGATTATTGAGTACTGCTGTGTGCCAGCCACTGATCTAAGGGCTTCTTCTGCATGAATCTGCTTCACTATTACAAGAACCCTCTATTCCTTCCAGTCTGTGGGGGAGGGGCCGGTGGCTGAAGGCTGGGAAGTGTCTCTCCGAGGCTGCACAAAGGGATCTGGCGTCTAGGCCCAGGTAGTCTGGACACTCAAACCCTGTGCGGGCCGTCACTCACGATGGATGTTACTGCTCCCTGCCAGGATATTTAAAGGTGGCCGAACATTTGGAAAGATTTTAGTGGAGTAGAGAGACGACAATTCCTCTCCGCCACACACACCAAATACCAACCTTTTCCAAACATTTTTGGACTGTGTTATAAGCTCCTCAAAGGCAGGGATCATGTCAACTTGTCTTTTACCCCCAGCACCCAGCAGGGACCTTGCATTTACTGTTTGTTCCCAAACACATTTAGATTTCGGGCTGTGGGATGGACGATGGTCATAGAATCCCCTCGAGCGGTAGCCTTAGCCAGGGAATCCATCAGAGGTTAGGAGCTAAGAGCTGCTCGGTACTACGTTGTCCATGGCTTTTCCTTCACTTCTTCACCAGTTTCCATGGAAAGCCTTCTAGACACCACTACTGTACTGTCTCTAGGCAAAGTTTGTTCTTGAGTCTCCCCCCCTTGGGATTGTTTGTCTGTGGGGAGGAGCAGTGGTGATCAACACACAGTAACAATAATACGGATGTAAATGGGACCCTGAGTCGGCCTGGACAGCTGGCCTCGGTTACTCAGCTCATTCAATTTTTTTTTTAAGTACTCTCTGTTCCCAACGTGGGGCTGAAACTCATGCCCCTGAGATCAAGAGTCGCAGGCTGTACCGACTGAGCCAGCCAGGTGCCACTCATTTAAATTCTTAAAAGACAGGAGCTGTGATTCCTGGCAAGACTTTTTGGAAACAAGAAAAAAGGCAGAAGGGACATAGGAAAAGAAAAAAAAAAAAAAAGCATTTCACAAGATCTAGAAACAGAGCACCTCAAATTTTAGCTTGTCTCCCATTCCCAAACACTCACTTTCTTAATGCCCTTGAGCTCCGTACACTATATCTGCAGGGCCAAGAAGTGAAAATACAGATTTCAACCCTAGTTAACAAGGTGGATATGGGGGATCCAGGTGATTAGTCATATTCCCAAATGATTTCTAATTTCATAACAAGATACATCCAAAAGACTTTATCATCATACTTCATTTATCATCTCTAACCTTTATTTCTGTCCTTCTGGTGTTTTCCTTTCATGACTGTCCTACAAGAAAGCGAGTGATTTGTGGCTGGTCTGGCCGCTAAGTAGAGGTCAGCCTGAGACCACAGCACCAGGGGGCCGGCCCCAGCTCTGGGTCCTCTCCACTCTCCCGTGCCCAGCTTCAGAGAACCATGTTCTGCCACTTCAGATAGCATATCAAATTATTTGATTTCTCAAAAACTTAATGACTTGGAAGACAAAAGACAAAAAAAAAAAAAAAAAAAGACAAAATTCACCCATATTGTGTCTTTTCCAAATTCCTCCCATTCCCTTCATTCCTAGCTGGAAAACACAATAGCGACACTTGCTGGAGGCTGAAGAGGCACTAGACAGTATTAAGTACTTCGCACATCTTGTCTCTTACAGGGGACTTACAGTTGGGGAAACTACGGCATGGAATTAAGGACACATCATCATTTTATGAGAGAGGAAACGGAGGCTCAGGACTTAGCAGACTTCCTCCAGGTACACAGCAAGGCTGTGGTGGAACGGAGAGCCCTTACCCTGATCCAGCCCCTTGCTTCCTGGAACCATTGTGAAGACTTCCTCTCCGGGCGAGAAATGATTTTTCCAAGTTACCGTCGAGCTGAAAAGAACTTGTGGAAAGCAGTGCCACCTTACAGAGCTGTCACTAACGTCAACAGCAACCCCTGCAGCATAAGCGTAGGTCACAGACCTCCGTCTCAGAGGTTCTGGCTCCGTCTCTTTCCGGACCCCCTGTCTACCTTTTCCTGGTTTGGGTTCCTAAACTCCCCTGAGCTCTCCTCCATGATCACTAGCTTTCCTTTTTAGTGCCCCTCGTTTTACACGGCACTCTCACCACGCTCTCCCCTTCTTTTCCTTCTAAATCCCTCCCTGCTTTTTTCTCATTAATCGAAAATGCATAGCTGAAGCATGTTTCTACTATTGCATCTCAGAATTTAATAATAATAATCTGGTTGCTAGTCATAAGTTTCAGAGTGGACAAATAACAGATCATATTTTCTTAAACACAAAAAGCCCCTGAAAACCCCAAGTAATTTCTTTATTAATTTTGGTGACCCTTAATTGCCCTTATCCTACTATGTGTTTCTCCTAAAAAGAAACAGAAATTCTCCTTTAACTATTTGATGTTAAATTTCAACATCTTGTAAATTAAAGCAATTTTTATATGTGTTTAAGATAAAAGGCTGATTTTCTTTTAAGTACTCTCTACCCAACGTGGGGCTCGAACTCACAACCCCGAGATCAAGAGTCGCACACTCCACTGACTGAGCCAGCCAGGTGCCCCCAAAGGCTGACATTTAATAACAAAAATCTGCTTTACTTTTGTTGTGCTGAGTTTTTGCTTCTATATATTTCCCCTTTTTAAGCATGTGTTTTTCAGTTTGATTAAAGTGCAGCAAAGGGTGCCTCCTATCATCTCTGTCCCGGTGCTAGAGAACATTCTCATACATCTTGTGCATTAATAGCTCTGTTCCTCCAACCTCCTTGTGGGGTGAGAGGGGCTTTATTTTAATTGAATTTGGAAATGGTGTCAGAATACAAGGTTTCATTACTATAGCAACAGAGAATAATGGAAAGACTAAACGTCAGACACATTCCGTGTTGCCATAGTGACAATCAGTTGCTTTCCCAAATATGTTTACTGTTCCATTCTGGTCAGTTTTTAAAATATGCTTATCTCTATAAATGCTCAAAAAAGGGGAGAAAAAGTTCAAAGTCATTTAGGAAAGAAAGAAGCCCTTCAAGAGATGAAAGCAATTTGCTTTTCTGTCCATTATTTAATAAGAAGTCCACGGAGTCCACAGAAAGGCTATGTGGGAAGTAGAAATTCTCATTTCTGTTCAAATAAGCATTCTTATTTGCAGTCAGGGAAATTGAAGCGCACAATTTAAGGCATGTCCATATTGTCATTTCATGCTATTTCAAACCATTTTTTTTCTGAGCTCCTAAAAACAGGGAATTCTGCCCCACTGAAATGAAAACTTTTCCTTAAGGCAGTAACCCCTGAGGGCCTGCGCCTGCTGGGCAGGGTGCACAACTCTGCCTTCCCGCAGTCTCGTCCCCTCCACCCCCTCCCGGACGAATCACTCTCTTAGTAACTCCTCAGGGCCCCTCCATCCCACAACTGACTAGTGACCTTGATTTCTGCCTTTCTCTTCCTCTTCCCACAATTACTTCCACCAGACTAGGGAGAACAGGGGCCATGCTCACCATCCCCTTTGAAAATGCTGTTCTTAGCACAGCGCCTGGCTCATGGTGGGGTAGAATCTTAATTGAGTGAACGAGCTTCCATCAAATGATATCCTTTGTTAGGTGGTTTTTTTTTTTTTAAGATTTTATTTATTTGAGAGCAAGAGAGAGCATGAGCAGCAGGAGGGGTAGAGGGAGAGGGAGAATCCCAAGTGACTCCGCTCTGAGCGCAGAGCCTGACATAGGGCTCTATCCCACGACTCTGAGATCATGACCTGAGCTGAAACCAAGAGTCAGACACTTAACCGACTGAGCCACCCGGGCGCCCCTGTTGAGGTGTTTCTAAGACTCTACTAAGTGACCGAAATACCCCATTCGAAGTAAGGTAAAATAGGCACACAGTCTTCTCAAAGTCCCGGCTGCTTTAGAAATGACTGATATCTTTAGGTTCATTTAGGAGGTGGCTTTGAGAAGTCCAGATGCATTTATGGTACAGAAGCAATGTGCTAAACAGTAGTTAGGTTTCTGGGGTGACCAGCAACAATGCCTGCAAGGCCAGCTCTGGAAGGCACCGCTTCCATGATTCCCGGTCCCTTTAATAGTTTTGTTTCAGTGGTTCAAAATTCACTTCTGTTTCCATCTCAGGATTTCAGGAGTTCATCTCCACCAGCCATAATGACAGTTCTGGCAACAGAAAATATTCTTAGGTACCAGTGAGGTGCTGGCTCACGATGCTTCTGTGGAAGGCTGGAGCATGTCCTCATCGTCAGAAGAGGTGAATATGTAACTGTACGTGGCAGGATGGATGGACGGTCCAAGTGTGGTTAAGGAGCTTTGATCGTGGGATGGATGGGGGAATTATTCTGGATTATCTTGGTGTGCCTCCAATTTAAGGACAACTGTCCTTATAAGTAATGGGGTGGGGAGGAGAGTGTCAGAGGGATGCCATGTGAGCAGATGACCACCCACTGCTCACCTTGAAGAACAGAAGGAACCACGAGCTGAGGAACCCTTGAGAAGCTGGAAAAGCAAGGAAATGAACTGTAACCCAGTGACTCTGGTTTTGGAATTCTGAACTCCGGGACTGTAAGAGAATAAACGTGTGTTGTCTTGAGCCACCACATTTGTGTTGTTGCAGCAGCCTTAGGAAACTAATTCAACTCCCATACCTACATAGCAGAAAAGAGCTCCCCTAGAGCAGTGGCTGGGAGATGGTTTTGATTTGTCCCAGTAAACTTCCATTTAAAAACTCTTCCCTCAAGGAGCTACAGAAAAAACAGCAAATAAAGCCTAAACCCAGCAGGAGAAGAGAAATAATAAAGATCAGAGCAGAAATCAATGAACTAGAAACCAAAAGAACAGTAGAACAGATCAACGAAACTAGGAGCTGGTTCTTTGAAAGAATTAACAAGATTGATAAGCCCCTGGGCAGACTTATCAAAAAGAAAAGAGAAATGACCCAAATCAACAAAATCATGAATGAAAGTGGAGAGATCACAGCCCACACCAAAGAAATACAAACAATTATAAAAACATATTATGAGCAACTCTATGACAGGAAATTAGATAACCTGGAAGAAATGGGTGCATTCCTAGAGATGTATCAACTACCAAAATTGAACCAGGAAGAAACAGAAAACCTGAACAGACCTATAACCACTTAGGAAATTGAAGCAGTCATCAAAAATCTCCCAAGAAACCAAAGCCCAGGGCCAGATGGCTTCCCAGGGGAATTCTACCAAACATTTAAAGAAGATTAATACCTATTCTCCTGAAACTGTTCCAAAAAATACAAATGGAAGGAAAACTTCCAAACTCATTTTATGAGGCCACCATTACCTTGATCCCCAAACCAGACAAAGACCCCATGAAAAAGGAGAATTACAGACCAATATCCTTGATGAACATGGATGCAAAAATTCTCACCAAAATACTAGCCAATAGGATCCAACAGTACATTAAAAGGATTATTCACCACAACCAAGTGGGATTTATCCCTCGGCTGCAAGGTTGGTTCAACATCCGCAAATCAATCAACATGATACATTAACAAAAGAAAGAACAAGAATCATATGATCCTCTCAATAGATGCAGAAAAAGCATTTGACAAAGTACAGCATCCTTTCTTGATCAAAACGCTTCAGAGTATAGGGATAGAGGGTACATACCTCCATATCATAATAGCCATCTATGAAAAACCTACAGGAATATCATTCTCAATGGGGAAAAACTGAGAGCTTTCCCCCTAAGGTCAGGAATATGGCAGGGATGTCCACTATCACCACTGCTATTCAACATAGTATTAGAAGTCCTAGCCACAGCAATCAGACGACAAAAAGAAATCAAAGGCATCCAAATCGGCAAAGAAGAAGTCAAACTCTCACTCTTTGCAGATGATATGATACTTTATGTGGAAAACGCAAAAGACTCCACCCAAAACTGCTAGAACTCATACAGGAATTCAGTAAAGTGGCAGGATATAAAATCAATGGACAGAAATCAGTGGCATTCCTATACACCAACAACAAGATAGAAGAGAGAGAAATTAAGGAGTCGATCCCATTTACAATTGCACCCAAAACCATAAGATACCTAGGAATAAATCTAACCAAAGAGGCAAAGGATCTGTACTCAGAAAACTATAAAATACTCATGAAAGAAATTGAGGAAGACACAAAGAAATGGAAAAACGTTCCATGCTCATGGATTGAAAGAACAAATATTGTGAAGATGTCAATGCTACCTAGAGCAATCTACACATTCAATGCAATCCCCATCAAAATATCATCCACTTTTTTCAAAGAAATGGAACAAAAATCCTCAAATTTGTATGGAACCAGAAAAGACCCCAAATAGCCAGAGGAATGTTGAAAAAGAAAAGCAAAGCTGGCGGCATCACAATTCCGGACTTCCAGCTCTATTACAAAGCTGTCATCATCAAGACAGTATGGTACTGGCACAAAAACAGACACATAGATCAATGGAACAGAATCGAGAGCCCAGAAATGGACCCTCCACTCTATGGTCAACTCTTCTTTGACAAAGCAGGAAAGAATGTCCAATGGCAAAAAGACAGTTTCTTCAACACACGGTGTTGGGAAAATTGGACAGCCACATGCAGAAGAATGAAACTGGACCATTTCCTTACACCACACACAAAAATAGACTCCAAATGGTTGAAAGACCTAAATGTGAGACAGGAGTCCATCCAAATCCTAAAGGAGAACACAGGCAGCAACCTCTTCGACCTCAGCCGCAGCAACTTCTTCCTAGAAACATCGCCAAAGGCAAGGGAAGCAAGGGCAAAAATGAACTATTGGGACTTCATCAAGATAAAAAGCTTTTGCACAGCAAAAGAAACAGTCCACAAAACCAAAAGACAACCGACAGAATGGGAGAAGATACTTGCAAATGACACATCAGATAAAGGGCTAGTATCCAAAATCTATAAAGAACAAATGATCCAATCAAGAAATGGGCAGAAGATATGAAGAAACATTTTTCCAAAGAAGACATCCAAATGGCCAACAGACACATGAAAAAGTGCTCAACATCGCTTGGCATCAGGGAAATCCAAATCGAAGCCTCAATGAGATACCACCTCACACTAACAAGTCAGGAAACGACAGATGTTGGCAGGGATGTGGAGAAAGGGGAACCCTCCTACACTGTTGGTGGGAATGCAAGCTGGTGCAGCCACTCTGGAAAACAGTATGGAGGTTCCTCAAAAAGTTGAAAATAGAACTACCATATGACCCAGCAATTGCACTAGTGGGTATTTACCCCAAAGATACAAATGTAGGGATCTGAAGGGGTACATGCACCCTGATGTTTATAGCAGCAATGTCCACAATAGCCAAACTGTGGAAAGAGCCAAGATGTCCATCGACAGATGAATGGATAAAGAAGATGTGGTATATATACACAATCGAATATTATGCAGCCATCAAAGGAATGAGATCTTGCCATTTGCAGTGACGTGGATGGAACTGGAGGGTGTTATGCTGCGTGAAATAAGTCAATCAGAGAAAGACATGTATCATATGACCTCACTGATATGAGGAATTCTTAATCTCAGGAAACAAACTGAGTGTTGCTGGAGTGGGGGGGGGTGGGAGGGATGGGGTGGCTGGGTGACAGACATTGGGGAGGGTATGTGCAATGGCGAGTGCTGTGAATTGTGCAAGACTGTTGAATCACAGACCTGTACCTCTGAACCAAATAATGCAATATATGTTAAGAAAAAAAGAAAAAGAAGAAGATAGCAGGAGGAGAAGAATGAAGGGGGGGGAATTGGAGGGGGAGACGAACCATGAGAGATGATGGACTCTGAAAAACAAACTGAGGGTTCTAGAGGGGAGGGGGGTGGGGGGATGGGTTAGCCTGGTGACGGGTATTAAAGAGGGCACGTTCTGCGTGGAGCACTGGGTGTTATGCACAAACAATGAATCATGGAACACTGCATCAAAAACTAATGATGTAATGTATGGTGATTAACATAACAATAAAAAAATTTAAAGGAAAAAAAAACTCTTCCCTCACCCACTACAGCTACCATACTGTCTAGTGAGCAGAAGAACTCCACAATCATATTGAAAATGTACAAAATAACAATAGAAATGAGAACTAGCCTTCATTAAAAGACCAAAACAACACCAACAATAGTAAAAATTTTACAAATAATAAGAGCAATCAAAAACCACAACCAAGTCAAACCAACACATATGATTCAATAATAACAACTTCTCCTCTAGGAAATTGGGGGACTCCAATGATGTGCATATGCCCATGCACAAAGAGGAAGTTTGCGATGTTGCCAAGCACTGTGTGAAGTCAGACGGTCAGTGACCTCATGATGTGCTCATTTTGGTTTATGAATATCCAATTTTATTAACCCTTAATAACTCACTAGTAGGTTACTTGGAATTAGCACTTGCCCATACGAAAAATTAGAGCCTTTGAACCCTTAAGAACTGAGAAACGGCCCTTGGTTTGGGAATGCTTCTAAGACAAACAGTAAAGAGACCAACGTTTGAGAAATGGCTCACAGTCATTCTTCCTGCAAGTTTCATATAATGAATTGGAGAGGGCATGTCTGTTGTGTGCAGAAGATGAGGAACTCTGGAGAGCGCTGAGGTCAGGTGAAAGGAAAGAATTTCCAAGTTTGGTTCCTGAGAGATGACCCCATTCATGACATAGGTCTTTTTCTTGCAACACCTTAGTGTGAACTTTATTTTGCATTCATCTCTACATGTTTCAAAATGTGTTTCTGGAAGATAAAGAGCACGTATTATCACAGTGCACCCAAGTAATGAGTTTTGCCATCTAATCTAGGCATCAGAGTTACCCCACCAGGTAAAAATAACGTGGTTGTGATGTTATCTTTTTGAAAAATTCTGTAGAAAACTGATATCTGATGTTCCACATGTTAACGTGGGAGCCGCTGAATCCCAGGAGTGGAGGGTCCCTGGAGGAGGCGGAGATCAAACCCTTGAATGTTTGAATCCTGTCTCCCCAGCATCATGAAGAATTTCCTGTCTTCCCAATTCCTTTAGTTAATTTTCATCACAGGATTTCAAGCGTCTTCATGCCTTGGTCCTCTGGGATACTCCCATGTTCTCTTTCAGATTGTGACATGCAGGATTCTAGATATGAAACGAGGTCTCCCCAGGAGCACCATAACCAAACCATCTGCTGTTTTTCCCTTTCGATTGCCATATTTATTCCACAAATATATTGGGGATGGACCATGTGAGCAAAACACATGAAAATCCTGCTCTCATGGAGTTCCCACCCCATGACCTGTATCACTGACTTAGAAATGTAGAAGTCCTAAATTTGCTTCGAACTTCTTCAGAATTTACTCAGCCAGGTTCCTGGCAGCTTCACACCCCCTGTACGTGGCTGTCTGTCTGTGCGGTGCTCCCTGCCGCTCCGTGTGGATGTTTCTGAAGTTTCCGTAGCTTACCCTGGGTCCGAGCGGCCACCGTGTCGCAGTACAAAGATCTTTAAATGAAAACATTTTTATCCACTTTTCACGGTTTACGCTTTTTTTGTCATTTGACACGCCATTATTTACTATTTCCTTTTTTCCCCTGTAAACAGTAACGTCAAATAAAAATGAACAGAAGTATGGTAAGGTCTCTTAGAACACAAAGCAACAACAAAAAGCCAAAAGACACAACCTCGGCCCTGGGAGAGTAATGAAAAGAAGGAATTACACACAAACGCAGGAACCTCGCGATTGCTTTGTAGTCCATTGCCAAAGTGACAGCCACGCATTCCGGAGAATGGTTATTAAGAGGCAGAGCTCCCGGCTCTCTCCAGGTTGGCTGCTTGCTTACCTCTGTTTCCATTCATGGGTGTGGACTTTGGACGGTATTTTAAATTATGCCATAAAGAAAGCTGAACATGATTTTTGTTTTATGCAGAGGACAAAATGGTTTTTGCAGCATCACTGGCTAAAGTAATAACTGTTAATTCAGGGCACTTTTCCAAAGCACGAGGCACCACTTTTGCAGGGAAGCAAGGTCACCTGAGGTCGTTTGCTTCAGCATAAAGGACTGCACAGGGAGAGTCTTACTGCTAATGGGAGACAGGCCCCGTTGGACATTCTGACGTGGCTGGTTCTATTTCCCCACATCTAGTCAGTCTTTCTGGTTTTTGTTCTTCAGTGTTTTCTCAGAACCGTCCCATTCCATCTCCTCTGTGTTCTGGTTCTCGGCATCTTTCGCCTGTAGAGAGGCATGGTCCCCCAAATGACCCCCGTGCCCTGGTCCATCCTGTTCACTGCTTCGCCACCCCCATCCCGTCCTGTGACTGTCTTCCTCAAGCTCCTCTCCCCTGCACCCTGCCTTTTGTTCTCTGCAGTACCAGCATCTCATATACAGCCTCCAAGTCTTTACAAGGGGACTTCATTTTGTTTTCTCACCCAGCTAAGTTCTTTACTCCTGCTGAGACCTTTTAGCTGGGATTTTATACTTGTGAGGATTTTTGTCCATTTGTATTGTTTGCTTAGCGGAGAAGGGGGGACGTGGTGAGGGGGTCACGTGGTTTTAGTCTGCGCTACCTTCTAGTGAATGAGTGGGGTCCTGTCTCTTTGGCGGGAAGGTGGGTTAGGGTATCTTGGACAAGCACTGAAAGTTGGTGAGAAGAGTAGACAGGACAGTAGAGTCTGCCTGACAAGAAAAACAGGCTCAGGGACAGGAGGCGGGTGTTACTGGGGGTAGTAAAGCAGAGCCTGATTAGGTGAATGAGGGTCAGGATTGCACAACACAAAGATTTATAAAAGAACCTGTGTTAAGAGTGGGTTTGGGCCAATTTCCTAAGCATAGTTAAGTCAGCTTGGTTGGAAAAAGCAAGACCAGATACTCTCCATAAATACGAGATATTTAACCAGATGGATATAATATAGACATTTATGTGCAAGTTTGAAATCATGCATTTACTGATTCTTTTTTGTTACTGTTCCTGTGGAGCAGTTTGGTCTTGTGGAGACATCACTGTTTATAGATTAAAAGAGATCTGAGGTGGTAGAAAATAAAATTTTCCAAGGACGCCGCAGCAGTACCTCCTGCTCCTAGAAACGTCTCCTTGTGACCTTGCCACAGCCCGGTTAAGAGAAGGAGCCCGGTCCTCCTACCTTGACAAAAAACCAAAACCAAACCCAACCACGACAACAAGACAACCAGCACAAAGGACGCTCCGCCAGCTTCAGACAGGGCCCTGGCCTGGCCGGGCAGCCTCCGTCTCTGCCCCCTGCGAGGCAGCCGGCGTGCCAGAAGCGCGCCCACCCGACGCTGCCCGGTGCGGGTGAAGCCCCGGTGCTGGGGGGACCCGGACGGTGGACCCCGGCGGCCCCCGGAAACACGCCGGCAGGTGCTGAGCTGCGCTCGTGCGGGTGAGGAACCCAGATTCCCGGCTGAATCCTCACACTGCCCGGCGGACGCTTCATGGATCACAGACCAACCACAGAGCCAGCCCTTCTGGAATTCCCCACGGTTGCGGGGGGGCAGATACACTGGAGGTGGTCACCCACTGAATGTGGGGTTGCGTGTTACACAGCCTCGGGAACGGAGCCGGGCTCTCAGTCCCTTGCGGCCATCCGTGCCTCGGGAAGGCTTCTTTCGGCCCCGCTCGGCCGGACGCTGGTCCTCCACGAGGAGACACCCCGACAAGGACAGTGGCTGAAAGGTCCCGGACGCACGACGTCACTGCTCCTTAAGAACCGCCTGGAATGCCGGTTGTGCGTGTCCATCACCTCGAGATGGGTCTCAACGGTAAGCACAGGTCTTTGAGATTAGTCCATAGCTTCTCCCTGCAGCCTTCCGCTCGCTTTCCATTTAGGTGGGATATTTTTTATGAAACACAGAAATTACCCTATTATGTTATCTTAGTAACAATCTTTTAAGCAACAATGAGCATTTTTCCTTCCAAATATATTTTATATTTCAGCCCCATGTGATTGGAAAGCATCCCTTTTTTTTTTTTTAATCAGCAAAATGATTTTCCAATCATGTGAACAAACCAAAAACCCTTAAAGGGATCCTATGGCTCATTGTTTCTTGACGAAGGTAATTTGAAAGAGGAAATAAAAATCAGTTGTGCTTCTCTAAATAATAGAAAAGCAAAGGAGAAATCAAAAAAGCAGTAAACTTGGCTGTTTGTTTTTATCTCTACAGAGATAAGCACATTTTAAATTTACCGTCAGCTGGGAGACTCTTGATCTGCAGAGCTGATCAATAATGTAGCTCAGTCATTCTCAAGCTTTCAGGCATTCCACGTAGTGAAGGAAGGGCTCACTTGGCCATAATAATTCTCACGGATGATAACCTTATAATGTTGAACCGCGGCTAAATTTGTTCCACTAATAAGATAGAAAACATGGACCCAAGTTCCCAAACTGCTACTTTCAAGCACGGGTTCCCGGCGTTGAGCGTTCCTGTCCATTCAATCATCTGGGTGGTAAAGCTTTTCCGAGAGAGGCAATGTGGTTCCAAAAGACAGCCGTGCGTTCCGCCGTGAGCTCACCTTCTCGCAGCCGGGCGTCTCCGGGCAGGGTGAGCAACCGCCCGGCCCGCTGGCGCAGCTCTTCCCTCCCGCGGGGGCGACGGCTGCCTGCGCGGCCGCGAGGCTTAACGGGCCGTGCGCGGGGCGCCTGCCCTGGTGCTCGGGGTCTCCGGGCCCCCTCCCGGCCTGGGTCGCTGCGAGGTCTGTCTCCGAAGCCGGGCTGGCCATGTTGCTGCCGTTGTCCCTGACCTCATCCTTGTTGCCATGCCTTTGTTCTTTTTCTTCTTTTAAGATTTTATTTATTTATTTGAGAGCGAGCATGAGGGGAGGGGGGGTCAGAGGGGGAAGCAGGCTCCCCGCCGAGCAGGGAGCCCGACGCTGGGCTCAGTCCCAGGACCCTGGGATCACGACCTGAGCCGGAGGCAGACGCGCACGGACTGAGCCCCCCAGCGCCCCTGCTGTCGTCAGTCTCACTCGCACCGCTTGCTATTGCTGCGGATGGGTCAGAGGCCCACCGTTTCTTCACCAGAGGCTCCTGCAAAGGGCAACCTGTACTGTCTGTCACTTTTCTTAGGGTCCCCTTCTTCCGGATAAGCTTCCCTTGTCTTGACTCACGGAAACTTGAATCCTGCACCAGTCCACGCCGTACCTGCACACAGCCGGTCAGAGGCCGGAAGAGCTCGCAGAGGCCAGGGCAGCAGTTACCCCCCGCCCCCATCCCCGACCCCACCCAGCAAGCGCGTGCCACTCTTCCTGCAGAACCTTGATTCTTGTGTCTCTTACTTGCCGGCCCCACACCGTGTAGCTGTGCGTGAACAGGACTACTCCTGACCGCCCTTCCTTGTGATGGACTTCCCAGTGGGCACAACCTCTCTCCCAAGCCTAGGGACCCTGCATGTAAAGATTCCAGATTGCTTGTAGATGACTTCCTCTCAGCACCTGCGAGGCTGTGACTGTGAAGTCCCCTCCTGTGTCGAGTCCCCGGTCACATCTGGGGCCAGACTTGCCTCGAGAGTAGCACATGGCCGTGGGCACCCAGCCTAGCTATAAGATGGCTCTTTGTCTTTCTAATGTGGTTAAAAAGGAATGAGGACAAAAAGGGGAAGAAAGAAAATAGTGCCCTGAATTTTATTCCCTTTAAGAAAAACATTTCAGCAAGTAGGCCATGTATATTTACATCTTTAAAAAATTAAATCAATACAGTAATCAAACAAAAATCCATTAAGCTATGAAGTAGCAGAGCGAAAAATCTATGCTGTTTTTGATGAATGCATTTAGTGAAGGGATAAAATGTTCAGAGGAAAGGCTAAATGAGTCCTTGACTTTAAATAGATTTACCCTTGCAAATGCCATTTGTACACACAGCCTCTACTGCTAAAAGACATGATGGTCAAGAATGCAGTTCACTTTGCCACAAGATACCAGAACAAAACACTAAATACCTCTTTTGAGCATGCTGAAATGTTATCACTAAATGTTTACTGAACATCCACAAGACAGACCATGCTCTATTTGATACTTTGGAACCACTCTTAATTTTGCCACAAGATACCAGAACAAAACACTAAATACCCCTTTTGAGCATGCTGAAATGTTATCACTAAATGTTTACTGAACATCCACAAGACAGACCGTGCTCTGTTTGATACTTTGGAACCACTCTTAATTTTAATCAGAGCAGTTCTTGCCCTCAGAAAGTTTAGAATGAAATAAATATTAGGTATAATACAAATATATTGATTTATTTAATATTAAGTATATAATTTAGTGGATCATTGAGCAAAGCAACTATTTAAAAATTATGTTATTTCATACTCTTCTTCTGATCTTTAAATCTGCACCCTAAGTTTAAAAGCCATAGAATTATATTTGAAAATAAATATACAACTTAAATTTCAAAAATAGGGGTGCCTGAGTGGTTCGGTCGGTTAAGTGTCCAACCCTTGATCTCAGCTCAGGTCGTGATCTCGGGGGTCGTGAGATGGAGCCCTGCATCAGGCTATGCATTCAGCGTGGAGTCTGCTTAGGATTCTCGCTCTCCCTCTCCGTCTGCCCCTCCCACGCCCTCTCTTTCTCCTTCGAATAAGTAAATAAAACTTAAAAAAATAAATTTCAAAATTAGAGTTTCAACAATAAAAGCTAGCCCCTCCACGGTACTGTTAGGGACCTGGCATTACTGGCAGGATTCTGCATATATCAACACACTGAATTCTCGCAGCGACCCTCTGGTGAGGACACAACTATTATTCCCATTTTCCAGAGATAGAAACAGAGTCACTAAGATGCTAAATAACTTTGTGACAGAGTCTCGCTCCATATACCAGATTCCTAGTGATGCGAATTAAGGGTGGAAGAAGAATGACTTGTTCAAATAAAGATAATTTCACATTGCAAAACTGATATTTAAACCTCTCAAATAGTCACAAATACAGGACAACTAAAAGTATAAGACAAACACCTGTTTAAAAAAATATGACTTTTGGAAATAAAATTTTTGTTATAGGCATTTTCCTGATGAAGTACCTACTTTAACCCATTATGGACTGATGCATTAACAGGCATCTGTGTAGCAGCTTTCTTTAGACGTGGGACATAGGTCAGAAAAATAAAGAGGGAAGGCTAGCAGAGGGGAAAGGGGTAATTAACGTGTCCTGACAGTTTGACCTGGAACTGGTCATAGAAAAGATATTTCACCACCCAGAGTAGTTACTATTGATTATCCAACTGCTCTATAATGTGTTTAAATTTGTTTTGGCATTCGTTCTGGTATTGGTACAGAAAAAATATGCAGGGTTCAAATACCTCATTTCGTTATTCCACATTTTTTTTTTTTTTTTTTTTTGGTTTGTTTTTTTTTTAAGTAAGCTCTACATCCAATCTGGGGCTTGAACTCACGACCCTGAGATCACGAGTCACATGCTCTACTGACTGAGCCAGCCAGGTGCCCCTTGACCAATATTTATTAGGCACCTATCATGTACTCAGTAGTAGGTACTTGAGATAAGATCTTGAGATAAGTTCCTGCCTTAATGTGACTTAAGCAGAAAGAACACATAAAATATAATTATACAGTGTATAATAATACACTGTATATAATATATATTATTATATATAATATACATACATGATGTATTAGAAGATGAGCAGTGCCATGGGATAAAGGAAGAGCAGAGTGTCAGGGTCGGAGGCTTGCAGGTCTGGAGTGCTCGGGTAAGGTATGCGTCATTCAGAAGGTGACATTAGCCCTGAGCTGTGAAGGGGGAGGGGAGCTGGGGGAAGAGCCTTCCAGCAAAGGAAACCACCAGCACAGAAGCCCCAAGGAGGAGTGGATCTGAGTGAGTGGAGGGAGAATGTAGTAGGAGAGGAGCTCAGAGAGGTAGGAGGCGTGGGTCCGCTGCACGGGCTTTGGTTTCCTTAGAGAAACTTGGGGCCGTCAGAAGGTTTTGGGCAGAAGAGTGAAATGATCTGATCTACAGAGATCTCGATAGGACCATTCTGCTGTATTGAGAACGGACTGCAGGGCTCTGAGCGGAAGCAGAGAGACTAGTCAGGAGGCTGCTGGACTAATCTACGTAAGAGATGACAGTGGCCCAGGTGGAGGCAGAGGATGTGGTGATTCTGGTTATCTTCTGAAGGGAGAGCTTACAGGAATTCCTGATGGATGGCACATAAGGTGTGAGCAGGAAAATTGAAGGAGGAAAATTGAAAAAAACCTTTGGCCCGAGGAAATGCAAGGACAGTGTCTGGGATGTAAGAAAGTGTAGTAGGAGTTGAGCATTGGGAACCTTAAGTTTTTTGACATCTATTAGACATCAGACAGGAGATAATACGCAGGAGTTTTGATGTAGGAACTGCAGGAGAGGCGTGAATTAGAACTATACATTTGGAAGCCATGAGCAAATGGATGGTATTGACACTGGTTGAGATCACCCAGGGAGTTCATGTGGAGGGAGCAGGTGAGTCTCGAGAGCTGGTCCCTGGGGCACTCTCCCTCCAGAAGATCAGAGAGACGGGAGGGAGCAAGCACAGCCGACTGAGCTGGAGCGAGGCTGAAGGAAAGCCAGAAGAGGGTGAGGTTCTGGAAGCCCCACAAGGAAAGTACAAAGCTGCTGACAGGTCAGGTGAGAGAAGTATCCGGGGGCCACTGTGCTCTTGACATAAGCAGTTTGGTGAAGTCACTGGCAAAAGCCTGTGAGGAGAAAGATGAGAAGCGGATGCAGGCAGAGAAATGGGGCCGCTGCTGGAAGGCATATGGCGTCCGCATGTCAGTGTGCTGGCAGGAATGATCCATGGAGCTGGGAGACGGAAGGAGGAAGGGTTGCTGAGGGGAGAGGGGGTGTCATACCATAAGAGCACTGCATCTGCAGCAGCCCCCTCCTCTGTGGCTTGCTTTCCATAGTCGCTGTGGTCACCCGCGGCCCAGAAGCAGATGACCCTCCTCCTGATGAGGTGTCAGCAGACGGTCCCGGAAGAGCCTGATGCCAGCTCAGTGCCTGCCTCCCTCGCCTCACCACGTAGGCGTTTTATCATCTCCCATGATCACGGGAAGAACGGTGAGTCCAGTATGATGAGATATTGTGAGAGAGAGAGAGAGAGAGAGACACCATATTCCCATAACTTTCATCACAGTATATTGTTATAGTTCTTCTATTTTATCATTATTCTTGTTAATCTCTTTTTGTGCCTAGTTTGTAAGTTAAGCTTTATCATAGTTGTGTATATATAGGGGAAAACCCAGTATACTAGCGTTTGGTACTATCTTTGGTTTCAGCCTCCCCTGGGGGTCCGGGAACGTAGCCCTGGTGGATAAAGAGATAAAGATGCTGGGAGGTGGTGGATGTGGTTGGTGGTGGGAATTTATAGCTGTTTTCATCAGACCCCTTTTGCTCACTTTTGATTTTGCCAAGTGTGACAAGAGAGGGGCAAAGGATTGGAGCATGTGAGCATGGGAGACATCCTAAAGTCTGAGAGTGGAATATAAGCAATCTTCACTTCACAATGTAATTGCACCTCACAGTCATGAGGGAAAGAGGGTACCGAGGCAGATCTGGAGGGAATGTGGCTGCCAAGCACAGAGAGCAACCCAGATGCGGGGCAGCAGGCAAGGAGAGGGGAGGCTGAAAGGGGGCCACATTCAGATGTGTGAGGACTTACTTCCTAATGGAGTCAGATGTGGTGGCTGATTATTAAAAATGGCATCGGATAAATCCCCCCTCTCTGCTTCTGTGGACTCTCCAGCATGTCTTTGCTGTTTGCTTTAGAGTTGATTTTCCGCCCCTTGCACCTGTTGTTTCGTGGAGTGCTCTGACCAGTAGAATGCACAGGTGGTGTGTGGGACGCCCGAGGCCAGGTCTCGAGACCCCGACCCTCTGCTGTGTGTCAGAGGGGAGTCAGCCCCTGGGGAAGAGGCCGGGCCGACCTGCTGGGGGTGGGGAGAGGCCCCAGACACTGCCCCACGCCGGCTGGTGCGGTAGCCACGCGTGACTCCCGAGTGCTTGTCATGGGACTGTAACTGAGAAATGGAATCTTTTTTAACAATTTTGATCAGTATTGTTTTCGATGTAAATAGCCACGTGGGGCTAGCACTTCCTGTAGTGGACAGAGCCATCCTGGTGGAAACAGACCACGTGGATGCAGAGGCCACATGACCGGGAACGGAGGTGTCCCACTGATGGCCAGCACCGTGGCGCCAGATTGGGGAAGCCCCCAGCCCTGGCTGAGCCCCGCCAGCCACCAGCATGTGGAGCAGAGACAAGCCGTCCCTGCTAACCCTTGCCCAGCTCCCTGACCTGCAGCAGCATGAGCAAGAAGGTGGTCTTCAGCCATTAAATTTGAGGTAGCTTGTCATGGGGCCATGGAGGTGGCCAGTAGGTGACTGGTGGAGACATGGTGTCGAGAAGGGCCTGCCGTCCACTGAGGGCCTGCCACGTGCCTTTCCATTCCGGTGATGGTAACTGTTACGACGCCGAAGTGTTGACTGCACTAGGTCCCAGTGGAAGGAATTAAGGTGCTCGAAGTAGAATGGGCAAGGAGAAACCATTCCCACTTAGTAAGGACTAGGGTCTTCAGGTGCACCGCTGCTCAGAAAAACACCTGTGGTCCTGTGGAGGAACAAGGCAGAACAAGGATGTCTGGGTCCTGCCACTGCCATTTGAGGGGCTCTTCTTTGGACGCAGCAGAACCCGGGGGCCCTGCTCCTTCCTACTCCCCACAGGACACCCTCCTGTTCTGTTCTGTTTCGCTTTCCCTCAAAGACAGGCTGTCATAACTCCTGGCCCTGGTTTTCAGTGTAGCCCACTGAAGGCCCGAGGGGGTGGCGGGAGAGCAGGACTGAGCAAGGGTGGGCTACAGCTGTTGGCCTCCTGACCGCTCTGAGGAGCCCTGGGGCCTACCTCCCAGCCCCCTGTGCCACTGACGTGCCAACCCTGCCTCCTATAGGTTCCCCTGCTGTCCTTGGCCCCACGGCACTGACACTCCTCACCTCTGCTGCTGTCTACGGCCCCGGAGCTGCGTCAGTTACATCTGCAGGATCAAGGCGGGCCTGGGAATTATTAATGAAAGGGATCATTACACCTGGGTGGAATTTTTCCCTCCTGACCATTCTCATGCTGCATTTCCAAAAGTCCATCAGCTGACCTCTACACCCTTTCTTAAGTCTGTGCTGTTTTGGTGAGTAGGTACTTGGGGAACAGATGAGAAATGGTACCGTCTCTCAATTGGCCAGGTGAGGGCGCCTGGGCGGCTCAGTCGGTTGGGCGACTGCCTTCGGCTCAGGTCATGGTCCTGGAGTCCCGGGATCGAGTCCCTCATCGGGCTCCCTGCTCGGCGGGGAGTCAGCTTCTCCCTCGGACCCTCCCCCCTCTCATGCTCTCTCTCTCTCTCATTCTCTCTCTCAAATAAATAAATAAATAAAAAATCTTCAAAATTGGCCAGGTGAAAAAATATCAAAGTTGTACTCTGCATGACGTGTGACACATTGTATAGGAATGGATACATATCCCAGGGCAGGAGATTATTGAGAAGATTTTGAATTTTGTTCATCCAAAGATTTACACATTTTTCTGCATTGCATTTTGTGCAAATAAACTATTCAATAGATCTGAGATTCCTTGTAGGTTGCTAAGGGCCCTCACCCATTTTAGGGCTGTGCTAGGGTCCTTGGATCTGGCTTGTCTGACCCCCTGCTCATGCGTGTGCAGGGGAGTGGGCTTCATTCTCTGTCTGGCATCAGCCACAGGTGCTGAGCTTGTACTCGAGAGCTGTGGGTCAGGGAGCGAAAGGGAACTCTCATCTGCACGGGGCAGCTGTGGAAGTCAAGGCGAGGGAGAGAGAAGAGAGCAGAAGGACAAAAATGGGGCCAAAAACCCAACCTGGAAAAACGGGCAGAAGCAGGAGGATCCTCAGGAAGTTCAAGGAGAACAGGGAACACATCTGATTTTCTTGCTATTATTTCTCCACGCCCAGTGGGGTGATGACACACATCAGCGGGACAAGAAGTGGCTGTCGAAGGACTAGATTACGAAATGAGAAGCTCATGGTTGAACCCAGGAAGGAGTATTTAGGGCCAAGTCCAAGCTACACTGTGCATTAGCAGTGTTTTGCTTTGTCCCATCCTTTCCCCTCTGCCGAGGTAGAAGTGGTACATTTTAAGATTTAAAATTGTATCTCTAACTGTAGGATTTAAGACTGGCAGCATGGTGAAGGGTTAGGGGAAGTTGGTCCTGCTGAAATGAAGCAAGAAAAAAGAGTGGCAGGGGACAGGGACGTTTATGGAGCATTTCCCATCGGCAAGCACTGTGCCAAGCACGTCACACACATTGTTTTATTTAATTCTCACAACAACATTTTGTGGGAGGTACAAGCAGTACCCCGGTTTTACTCACGAAGACGCCGGGGCACGGAACACCGAAGTAACCTCATCAAGCTGCTTTTAAAGCACTGTCGGTGGGATAGAGCCGCAAGCCGGCCTCTCCCCCCACCACCGTACGTTTCCTGACTTGCTTACTGGTAAGAAGTGTTTGCTTATTGAAAATACGAGTTCTCAGGACCCGAACCTAGAGCTTGCTACATCAAAACAACCAGTGTATCTTTAACTGGCACCCTAGATGATTGGTTTTTTGAAGCAACTTTGAGGAACACTGCGGACACTGGATGTTCCTGGTAGATATCCCATGACTAAGATTACTGGTTAGAGCTTCACTATGTCACTTAGCCACAGAAGAAATTTAGATGCTTTGAAATGTTGATAATTTTCTTTCTAAAAATTCCTAGAAACAAGAGTATATATTAGTTTGTGATTATAAGAGGAAAGTGAACTGTATTTAGATGGAAGAATACTATGGTAACATTTTATTCCCATTAGGAATAGATAACAAGGTGAATACTATTTGTAAAAGAAACAGAAAATGTACTGATTTGTTTAAAGGTTGTTTAAAAAAGATCTATAAATAGTTTGAATTCCAATTAATGTTTCATAACATAAAAGGGTGGTTAGTCTCTAAAAGGAAAACATTAAGGCTAATTGGATATTTAAATCTGAAAAGCCCACAGGGATAGCCTTTTCTTGATTAAAACATTTAGCTCGTTTTACAGCATACATTTTGGTCAGGGTGAGGGAAGGGTAATTAACTTCCCATGGAAGATTCACTAATTAACATTAGAGCAGAATCACGCTACACAAGCCTTGAACTTGGAGGAAATGCAAAAATATTTATCAGGTGCGGTGCAGTGGAATCTAACACTATAAATACTAGGATGATCTGTTTAATATTAACACCTAAATTCTATTTTAAGATAGGTTCCACAGATTTCTTAAGTTTTTTCATGAATATTAAGTTCGCTATCTTGGTTCTAGTTTCATCAAGCTTTGTGGAAGTCTTTAAGATTGCAAAATTTAATAAGAGCAAACAGATTTTATCCTGGAAACATGGGTTTTACACAAGTATTTAAAAATACAGGCTGCAGTTTTTAATTAATTAAGGCTCATTAAGTAGATTGGTTTAGTGCCACATTGCCTAAAAATCCAGTATTTTGTAGTTTCAAAAACTTCAGAGCACTTTATAAACATTATTTTGACTCTATAGTCATAGTGAAAGTAGTATTACTTTTTAGGATTATTATTTTTTTCTGTAAAATATACATATAAGTCAATTAAAATCTGTACATGGGCTAAATTGCTAGAAGGAGTTTTTGCTAGAACATATTGCATACTTCATATTGTAAATGCATGAGAGCCTGTAGCAGAGTAGTTAGTAACTCTTCGTGATTGGAAAGGCGAGGAACTGCTAGTTTAAATGTTCTTTGCAGTTTATTTTCTGTAAGTATGGAGATTACATTTTGTCACTGAGGGGGCTTTTCTCTTTTTTTTTCCTATGGGGGGAGCGGGGAGAGCAAATTCAGATAGAAATAGAATTTGGGGAAAGAACTTCAAATGGCAGTACATCAGACTGAGATTGTTAACCATTCTGTTTCATGACATAAGAACAAAGCTTCCCTGGGGGCCCTTTGAGTATTAAAATATTGACCAAGAGAGGAAACCTCCCATTTGGGGGCAGCAAACCTGATACCTGGTAGCAAGCTAATTCCCTAATGATACTTTTGTTTCTTTTCTTTCCTTTCCTTTTCTTTCTTTCTTTCTTTCTTTCTTTCTTTCTTTCTTTCTTTCTTTCTTTCTTTCTTTCTTTCTTTCTTTCTTTCTTTCTTTCTTTCTTTTTTTTTTGTGAGAGAGACAGCGAGCAAGCAGGGGGCAGAGTAGTGGAGGGGCAGAGGGAGAGGGAGAATCTTCAGCAGACTCCACCCTGAGCACAGAGCCTGATGTGGGGCTTGATCTCACAACCCCAAGATCGCAACCTGAGCCGAGACCAGGAGTCAGATGCTTAACCAACTGAGCCACCCAGGCTCTCCTACCTTGAGGTTTCTAATAAGTTTTGGAAAGTCTTCGGTGTAGGAGATTAAAGAGAAGGGAAGGAATCCAGGTTTGAGGGCAAAGAAGACGGAGGTAGATGGGGAATTGGAGGCAAGAAGAGAATGTCTGGAGCGGTAGGTCTGGACCGGTGGTTAACAAGGGAGTGCCAGAGAGCCTTGGAAATTAGGAGAAGGCAGCTGGCCTTAAGCAGTCCTGTGGGATAGGGGCGGACTTGGTTTTTCAAGGGTTGGATTTCTGAGGAGGAACTCTGTTTCCACCTGGACAGTAGTCCAGAGAGGGATCTGGGAGCCAAGTTCAAGGTCATTAGTAAACCACAGCTCACCACACAGGAAAGCCAGAGACATGAAGGGAAATGGGCCTGTGCAGAAAGAGGAAAAATGACAGGAAGTGGAATTGAGAGATCTGTAGAGTATAAACACGTGAACAGTCTTGCCATGGTACCACGCAGTTTCTCATGCTTCGGACCCCGTCACTAGCTTCCCCCAGGCATCTGGGCTTATGAGCTTAGCGGGGAGGCTTGTTGTCCAGAAGCTGGCTGGGGCATGGGTGCCTCGTGTCCAGGGAGGCAGGGGTGGCCAGGTGTGTGGCCCTGCATATCCAGCTTGCTTCTGCAGCTGTCATTTGTAGCTCATGGGCCTTTGGTCTGCTCTTTCTTAGCTCCCTTAGGGCCTGGGGGGATCTCTCACACACCTGTGACTCCTCTGAAGTCTAAGGGGTGTTGTGTTCTCTCAGATGGGGGTGTCTGCCTTGAAGTGCATGCAGGACCCGTTCTCAAGCTACAGAGGCCCCTTCGGACCCTCCCCCCAAACTTCCTCCACCACACTCTGGAATCCTAAGACTCACCAGAGCACTCAGGGCATCTGGGGGAGGGAGGTGGCAAGAAAATGAGAATCTCAGCACCCACCTGTGTCTACCGCTTTTATCTCCAATAACAATAAATACACACAGAATGTGTTTTTCTGAGATACATTTTAATAAGTATTATTTTACAGAATTGAAATGTTTCACTACATGTTAATATGGTTCACATGGACCTGCAAAAATGCTGATTTTATTTCTCAAAGCATATGGCAAAAGCCCACATTCCACTAATAGGGAAATGAAGGAGATTATTTGTGTACGCAATGTCTGGTAGCTTGGAGCACTAGCTCCCCAAGTGCGGAAAATGTCGCTGAGACTATTAGGTTTTAATGGGGGATGAAAGTAGGTTGCATGTTCGCTAAGGGAATTTGCAGTCATTGTCTTATATATGATCGCTTTTGAAAGGAAACACAGAATTAGATATTATAATTAAAATTCAATGACAACAAATAGTCCCTAAGCACTAAAAAAATCAGGTGGATAAATGCCTTTGAATCTATAATTTTACTTTCAAGAACTATACATACATTATGCAACTACACACGTTCTCCCGAGGTGGGCAGTGCACCGTGTAATGCAATCTCGTGGTCAACAAACGCTTCGTTATTAACTTTTCCATATACTAACAAAAGCTACAGTTGTGTAAATTACCTATCCCAATTTTCTCAGACTTTAAACATGAGAAAGATCTCAAATATTACAAAAAGAACACATACATTCATAAATAACTAAAGTACAATGTGATAGCATTCTAAGATGTAAAATCCTAAAGTAGATCAAAACCATTTCCTTTATACATGAAAATAAGTTGCAAGATGTACAGTTATAATGGACCTATTCCGTAACAATATAATTGTAACAAATCTATTTTGTTTCACATATTGGCTCAACAGAATATCAGTTTACTGGATGTCTTATTATATGAAAGCACTGTGCTAATTGCTAGGTCCAGACATGATGAATATAGTGTCCCTATTCCTAAGAGCTTCCAATTAAACGAGGAAGACAGACATGTAAAGAAATATTTACACCATAATGTGATACTCAGGGAACTGTACTCTGAATTATCCCAGCAACCTTGTTACCCTTGGAACCAAAAGCATAATCTGGTGAGCTCGTTAGGTAGCTATGGTAGGGAATGTTGTGAAAGTTGACGGGATGAATAAAGCTCCTGGCTCATAGCATTATTTAACAATGGCATTGTTTCATGGGAACAGCCTGCTGTATCCAGTCAGACTAACAGCACAGGTGAAGGTCCACACAAAGCTAGTCTTTATTGATTAGTAAGCTAATCGTCCTCCCATTAACCATCAAGGATGTGACTGCTTTGGTGTCTATTTTTTTGTATATATATATTTTAAAGATTTTACTTATTTATTTGACGGAGAGAGACAGAGCGAGAGAGGGAACACAAGCAGGGGGAGAGGGAGAGGGAGAAGCAGGCTTCCCGCGGAGCAGGGAGCCCGATGCGGGGCTCGATCCCAGGACCCTGGGACCATGACCTGAGCCGAAGGCAGACGCTTAACGACTGAGCCCCCCAGGCACCCCTTTTTGTATACTTTTTAAGGTATTTATCAGAAGTGCTTTTAAGAGTCTGAAAACCCGATCTAATGACAAATGATTGAAAGACTTATTAAAATTTAGCTTTAGAATTCCTCTCCCAGAAAATTTGTGTTTGTAGTTATGTTGATGGTGGTGGTGGTGGTGAGGAGGGTGGTTAAAAGAACCCAGCAAGGCTCTATCTGGCTCAGAATGGATTTATAAGAACTAGAGAGCTGGTCCAGGGACTAAAATGCCTGAATTATTGAGAGATTCTGCAATGCTCGTCATTGCTCAACCCACCAAAAAGGCGAGAGAATTACGATGGATTTTCTGAGGCACCTGTACAAGGAAAGGCATGTAACCCCAGCTGTTGTGGCAGGTTTTAAAGTGCTAAGCATTTCAACAAGAAGGAAAATGACGCCTCGATTTTAGAGGGGAGACACGCTACTGTTTCAAATACTGGTGGACACAGCTCCCTAGGACCAGTGGCTGGAAGTTATGCTGGGAGGCCGCGAAGCTTTCAGTGTGAGCACTAATAGAACTTTTCAAAAATGAAGGCATCGAGCTCTCTTCCTGAAAGAACTGAATTAGAAGTTGAAAAAAAAAATCATCTGTCAGGGTGAATCATCTGTCAGGGTGTTTTGGCATTTAGAGGGGTTTCTCTCTAGCATGTTAGAAGCTGTGTTAGATTCTAAGGCTATTTTCAAGTTTGAATAGGAATCTGGGATTTAGAAGAGTTTTTATACACATGATATTCCCTAACTAGATATTAAATTTGATTAAGCATCATAGTGCCATCAAACAGAATTGATTTATAAACACACCTAGGTTTTTAAGATATGTTCTTTTAAATCATATCTTTAACTAGAATCACTACATTTAACTAGACAGCAACATTTGCAGCAAAATAGGAACGAATTCAGGAGAAAATTTTAGGTGCTGCTCTTTCAGTTTCTATTCTCTGTGAAACAATGTGCACCTACAGTAGAGGGGGGAAACTCCCTATTAGCAGTGCACTAGAAATGTCAGCACCATTTACAGATATTTCCTGAGTGATTAAAAAAAAAGAACAAATTCTCTTCAGTAAGACTGCTCCTGAATGGGTGTAGTTCTGTTGAAACCTTGAGTATGCAGAGCCACTGAAATCAAGTTCCTTAGAACCTAAAACGCTAAATAAATCGGAGGAGGAAGTCATCATCCGTATGTCAGAAAACTAGTGAGATGGAAATGTGTAAAGAGCGTGTAGAAATCTTTGGTTGTCTACTGCTGTGTAGGAACTTATTGGGCCAACCAACTGCCACAGGGCATGTCTGAAGACTCGTCTTATTCTGAATATGGCTTTGCAAAGTGGAGTCAAGTGATTTCTTACGTTGAATGGAAATTGACTTCCCTATACATTCCAGCCTTTCTTTTTAGGTTGCCCTCCAGGGCGGCCCACCGGAAGACATTTTTGAGTCTTACATTTTCAATTCTCAATATAAAAGACCTTCCAAACACGGGATCCAATTAAACTGAGAATGAAGACCTAAAAGTACCTGTACATAGTCCACAATATACCTAATCATTACACTGTATTTACTGCTTCCCTATCTCGGAATGTCAGTACATGTGTCTCTCTCTACTTGAGTCTGATTTTCTAAATGGTGCCCCTTGAGCCATGCACACTGTGCACATATCCAGTTGCTCTTGATACGTGGGAAAAACGGAATCATGTTGCGGGATGTGGTCACTCTCAAATCACACTCTCGCTTTCCAGGGTAGCATGATTGAATCCTGCTGTGATAAAGACTCCTTTCCCACCCAGAACTGGAGTTGAGTGTTCTGGGAGGGTAGTGAATTTCGATTATGCTAATATTCTTCATACTGCTCAGTCTGACAACCAATAGATGAACAAAAGGTGCTCCACATTTTAAATCAAGTTTGTAGATCACTCCAGGAGTGTCCATTAACTTTGAATTGATCTCATATAAATGTTGAATTTAATCATCTTTATATATAATAATGCCATATAGCTACTTTCAATTTTAGAAGGTGTTACAATACCAGAATTTTTTTTTATGTGCATAATCCAAACGATAAAGGACTTAGGAATGTTTAACAGAATTTTTCCACAAGAATGAAAGCAATCTGGGTAATGAGCACAGTGATTTTGTCTCTTACAGTGCAACGCTGGCTGAAGGAGGATCATGAAGGGGAAGCAGACTTTAGAGGAAAAAGAAAAAAGACTCAGGGAAGAGGCCATAGACGAAGGGATGTGTTACTTCCCCTGACCTAACTTTGCAGACAGGAACACAGCTCTTTCTGGGGGTTGTGAGAATAAGCTTGAGAGATCGGAGACTTGCCTGTCAGAGATCCAGAACGGAGGGTGAGGCCAGAATGACAGGCATGGTTCTTGGACAGTGAAGCCAGGGATCGACGGGCAGGATGAGAAAGACAGAACCAGTCCAGTCACTGGCCACGCGTGCATGTGGCTGGGTTCCTCGAGGGTGTGGAACACAGACAACCCTTTGTCAATACGGCAGACAGATAATGTAAATGTTAAGTGACACTGTTATAAGATGCAAAATTAGAGAGAACAAGATCCGTTATTACTGGAGCCAAGCCCAGGACAGCACTGCTCTGGTGGCAAGGACAAAGAACAGTAAACAAAGGAAGAATTTAGGGGTGACGACTGGACAGAGTACTTTCCTTGCCACAGTAGCCGACACAGAGCACTCCATTGCAGATGGAAAGGGGTGGCAATGAGAAAAAAATGATTAACAAGTAAACTGCAGCAACTGTAGAAGAAAGGCAGCAAGCCTTGTGTGTTAGAAGGTATACGTGATCATATGCAGAGGGAACGACCTAGGCCTTGCTTCTAGAAACATTACCAGGAATCAACGGCCAATGAGAAGATGGGCAGACGTCAAGCTAATCTAATAATGAAACAAGATCAGGAAGGGATTCTGTTTCACCTTAGTTTCTCCTTTCTGGAAGAGATTAACAATTCCTAGAGTCAGTAATTAAAACAATATTTATTTTAAACATACTTTAATTATTTATATATGTTTAAATTAACAGTTCAGTAAATCCACAGATGGGTCACCCACTGTGTTATGGTCTTTCTTAAATAATTTGTTTCCAAATCCACAAATATGCACACAAATGTCTTCACTGAATTTTTTTCTTGCACACACACACACACACACACACACACACACACACACACGAAAGGGCAGAGCCAACTTAGGGAGGAAGGCCAACAGTTCTACAGAATACTTTTTATGCAACTGTCATCTGATTAGGGACAGTCCGATTTTGGAATTGCATGATCATGTAGTCTAACGTCCTGTTCTATTTTGAAAAAAATATATTTGAAGCTTACAATTGCATAAACTTATATGGTATAATAAATGGACCTTTATTTAGGTATATTTCTACTTTTACAGCCTAATATGGTTATATCTTTTAAACTTATGAAAGAAACATACTCTCTTGCAACACAGAATCATCCTACCTGAGAACAAGGGATGACTGACTGATACTCCTTCTTTGTTTGGGTTAAAGATGACTAAGCATCTAAACAGATACAGCAGGCTGTGAATAAGATCAACACCAAAAACCTAGTCATTTTTAAAAGAATTTAGAAAACAATTCACTATGAATAACTTACGTAAGTAGTAAACCAACACGGTGCTTTATAGTTGGTATGTATCATCAAAGAAAACTGATATGGTACTAATTTAAAATGTTGAAATTTCTTATTACAACTCAAATTAGGACATCTAAAAATTTAAGAAATGCAACATAAGAATAGACTTATCTAGAGGTCAGATTTCCTACATCCTCAGTAATCCTGGAAACTGGCAAGGATACAGGAAAAGTATTTGAGGACTACCATCTCAGAATCCAGGAACTTCACTCGATGGGTTACATGTTAAGATAGACTCAGATTGGGTGTAACTTATAACTAATAATTAAATGAAGAATGTTAATTTACTGAGCCTGAGCCACAAAATAAAAAAGATATGATATTGCTAGAAATTGAAACCAACTAACACTTAGAACTAATAGAATCAGCAATTTTAAAAGCATTTCAGTAATTGCCATTGGCATTATGGCATTATATCATGGAACATTATGCTCTTAATGAAGAGTTAAATCATAAAAAAAAAGTCAAGCTATGTTTAGTGTATAGCTTAGAAGCCAGGGGGAAATACACTGCATTTTAGAAAAGTTTACCTGACGAAAAACAAAACAAAACAAAACAAAAACAACAAATGGTGGGGAAAAAAAAGGAAGGGCTTAAAAGAAGCTAAGCCATGATTGGAAAGGATAGGAATTCAGCCCCTCTTACTCCTGTAGTAACGGGGCAGGCTTCTTAGGTCTTTCTAATTTAATTTTCACTTCACCTAACATAGTGTGCAAATAATCCATTTCCACTACCTAAAGAGATTTTTCCCGTCTAGATAGTACAGATCTGTGAACACTGATTTGTTCTTCCTGGTCTTTCATGGATAAAGTACTCTAAAAATCAAGACATCGATGCCTACGAGTTTTACTTACATATGAGAATACTAAGTATTCTGGATTCTCCGTGATTAAATTATATCCAGTATAATGTCTGGTAAATGTACTTTGTATTTTAAGTTTCTGGCAACTGCTAAGTCCTATAGTGATTCTCTAACAGACGGTACATTTTACTTTACTAAGAGGTAAAGACCTTGTTACCAACTACAGGTTAACAGATTTACAGTAGATTTCTAGAACTGGAATCATTTTAGACTGTCTAGGCACATGCTCCTTTCAGAAATGATTAGAAAACCACGGGTCTCTGTATTTATTGAACTGAATCACTTGGCAGTAAAATTCAGTTAAGGCTCTTGGCATCGGTGAGACTTCTTCCCACTCAGATCTACTGCTGTGGTAGACCTGCACTTCATCTGTGATTTCATCTGGTGCGTAATCACCACCTAAGATATAAATTTTATCTTCAATCCCAACTGCGCCTGCGTTAAAGCCTGCACATTCAAAAGAGCCTTCCCCCTTCCAGACGCAAGTATCTGGACAAAAACTATACACCTTGTAGGTGGAAAGGTCACATATATACAGCGTGCAGTTTACCGGGACAGCTTTAATCAGGGTCGCATGAAAAAACTGCCCGAACTCTGCTACCAGTTCCGACCACTGGTCAGTGGTTGCGTTGTATTTAAAAAAGCAGTCGAGTGACGGGTTAAAGGCATCTGTAATCTCTACCTCTGATCCAAGAACATAGATTACATTCTGGCATGCGCTTGCTTCGGGATAGTATATGCCCCGGGGTAACGGGCTAACAGATAGCCATTCTTTGGAAAGAGGGTTGTAAGACTCAACATCTAAGAGACTTTTAATGTCCTGAGACCCTCTGGTCTTCCCACCAATGACAAATAATCTATTGAGAGCCAAAACTGACGTGTGCATGGTTCTTGGTGTCTTCATAGTTGATACCAGGAAGAAATCGTTTTTCACCGGACAGTAGCACCAGGTCTGATCGGTCGCATCGTGATAGGACTCTGCGATATGAAGCCGGACGGTTCTGCAGCATGGCCCTTTGCAGCCTCCTGTCAGGAATATTTTCTCTCCGTAACTAGACAGACTAGACCCTGGCAAATCGATCAGATGTGACTGTGGCAGCACTTTCCACGAGTCACTATTGATATTATAGCAAAATGTATATTGGTCGCCTCCATTTTCCTCAGTTTTGTGAACAAATATGTATTTTTCAGTGGTGGATGGCCGAGCATCAGGGAAGAGTCCACCAGAACCTTGCACACACTTAACGGCATCCGTGATCATGTCAAAGCAGTTTGTGCTTTTGAGTAAACACTCTTCGTTGAGCAGACAGTCTTGAAGGGTCTCCTCAGATAACTGATGTAATCGTACTTTTTTAATCAAATAAGGCAGATGCTTTTGCCTCGATTCTAAGTTATGTTTGGTCCAACTAAGGACAACTTTCAGGACAGTTTCTTCTTCGGGGACATTTAACTCATCTGACTCCAGACATTTTTGCAGGACTCCAAAATTCATCTCTAAGAAATCACTGGACTTAAATAGCAAGGAAAAGTGGTTCTGTACAAAGTACAGCGCGTGACTGAACAAGCGGGGGGAGCCGTAGCTGTCTGATACAGATAGTAACTGCAGACAGTTGACAAGGTTAATACTTTTTATTAGAAAGTCACTGCAAGCTTTGGCTAGGAAGGAGACCTGAAGAAATGAGGACAACTGGAAGAACATTTCCACATTATCGTCTGTTATCTGTGCTTTCCCGGTATAGGCGTAGTCAAGGAATGCCTTCACGGCTTTGGACGACAGATTAGTGATGGTGACGCTCCCGCCGTCTCTCTCTCTCATGTTTACTTCAAACATAGCCCTGCAACAGTAGAGAACACAGAAGAACAAGTGGGAAGAGGTCATTCCCTGCTAGTTTTCAACGTTACCTTCTAGACGCTTCCTTGACCCTTAGGGTGATTTAAAATATATTTCACACATGTCAAGTCTATATTTATGAAACATTTTAAAAGCATCTTAATCAGTTGTTTTAATATCTAGAATAGTTGTGTACCGCACTGTTTATCTTTAAGACATATGTGCCACATAACTCCCATACTGCAAAATACATACACTACAGCTGAGGTACTGCCCCTCATCCAAAGAAGGCTATAAGATGATTCACATTTTGTAAACTAATTTCATGCTTTTAAATATCATTCATAAAATTAGGGTAAAATCTCTCTAATGGCTGAATTTCCTTTTTTTATGAGTTAATTAGTATCAACTCTGTAGGTGATAACTAGAAGTACTTAAAATATATAATGCTTCTGGGTTTAGGATGTAAAAGTATCTTGCACAGTAATCTTCAGTTTGGCAGCTGTGAAACATGTGGAAGGTGGCATGCTGTGAGGTATCAGATGTCTCCAAGGAGTCTGTGTGGGAAATCCACCAAACGAGATATATTTAAATACACGTCGAAAGAGACATATTTCATGCAGCACTTTAGGAAAAAAGGGGAATGTGATTTCATGGAGCTAAACGCCAACCCAAAAGGCTAAAAGTAAGTTTTTGAAGAAACAGCCACTGAGAGATGGAGGTGGTGGTCCCTAGATTTGAGTTAGACCAGCCTGAGTTCTTCTGAGCTGTAATTCATCACCACCTGGCCAGGGGGATAGAGTCTAAGGAAGTGGGAACTTTTGGGGTTCAATTTAAGTGAAAACATAAATTATTTGCAAATGATTGGGCAGGAGACTAAGACTTATTTTACTATTGGTTTTGGTAGACCAATCTTGGCACCCATCCTTCTGTTGACTTCACATCCAGAATGATTCACTTTTACACAGACTTGCTATGGTGGTTGTCAGTGGTACAGCGAGTGGAGGCTGAGATTAAAGAGAAAGAGCTACAAGAAAGAACGAAGGGCCACCAGTAGTTGCACCTTCGGTAGGACTGGAGTGACTGGTGTGGGTTCTGGCTTAATACTGGTTTGCGCCTGTACCAGTATCGTCCAGGGTACCTTTGTGAGCAGTGCCCCGAGGTGCTCAAGTCCTCTGGGGGGAACCAGTTTAGTTCTTCAAGTCTGTTCTAGAGGGAAACCAAAGCTATTCAGGAAGCACGAGTATCCGACCGAGAAGTGCGAGGGGCCCTCCAAACCCGGAACACCCCGCAGGACAAGGAAGGATGACAAAGCGCCTTCCCACTAGGCTACTGGGTTCTTCTTAATCCACAAATGAATACCGTTACACAGATTACATACATGTTCTACATCATGTAGGGTATTTAAATAATGTTAACTTAGCAATATGAAACTCTGATGATAATTATATTGGAGTATGAAGACATGGGTCATCAATTTAGGGTCATATTAAGAGCCTGACTTCTAGAATCTGGCTGCTTGGGTGGGTATCTGGCCATTGTCACTTATTAGCTGTGTGACCTTGCAGGGGACTTCACTGTGCTTCAAATTCTTCATCTGAAAATGGGGATACTTGTAGTATCTCTTTCACTGAGTTTACAGAGGCATAAATGAGTTGATCAGTACAAAGTATTGGCTACTATCATTATTTTAAGAAAATGTTTTCTGACAGATCCTATATATCTTTAATTTATCACCAGCTTCCACATTTTCTTTCAGAAGACACAAGTAGGATCATATTTCTATACTTCATCCTGTTCATCTTTAAAGTATCCAGTTAACATCCATCTCAGATTTACCATATTATCATAAAGTGGTTGTACAAGATGTGTGATTCCTCTTCAATCTTCTCTCCATGACTTTACATCTCATTTATAACTTTCCTTTTCCAAAATCATTATAAAGTGCACTTCTCATGCATTGTACACTTTCCTGCTATTTTATATTTTTCCTGCCAGTACTCCAGTGATTTTGATAACACAAATACTATGAATTGGTGGCCTCATCACCTAAGAGTGTAAAATACAGAATTTCAGTCTTTACTTGTATATATTTTTATATGAACTGTGTATTCCTTTAGTAAAATACTATATATAATAAAGGATCTAGGTCATTATAAGACTGCCATTTGTGTTACTTCAAAGCAGGGAAAAAAATTTTAAAAACATATTGTTCTGTTTTTTTAACAGGATTTTTAAAAAATTTAAAGCAGGTCCATAAAAGTTAGGAGTAGGCTGAACAAAATACTGTGGACAGAAGTTATGTGCAGAAACATTTAATTAATAAATAACATCTACATGAAGAGTAGAGGACTGCCAATCCAAATGCTTACATGAACTTCTTATTTTGTTAACATGATAGGGAAATCAACCTGTGCGTTTGCACCAGATTATGTCCATTTTTTGCTAGGTTTGGAAATAACAGGAATCTTAGCATATAGTGTTAGTTGAATGTAGCGGACAAGGTCCTAATCAGTACATATACATTACTTCATTTAACCCTCATAATGACTCTGTAAGTTAGGTTTCTCATTTATTGTCTTAATTTTTACAAATAAGGAACCTGAGGCCTGAAGAAATTAAGTCACTTGCTTAAAGTCACATCTGATTAAGTGGCAGAACCAGGATTTAGATTTAGGGCCTGTGTATTCAGAGGCCAGGTACTTAACCGTTACAGCATCCAGCTTCCTGTCAGGAAGAGGTGACAGAGGGTAGGGGAGCAGAATGGAGCTACTAAGAAGAAAACCTGGAGTAGAACAGAGCTGGGGAGAAACTGGTGGAACCACAGAGTGGCAGAGCACAGGGACAGTGGGGGCCCCAGTGGAGTTTGAAGAATAGCTTAGGTAACCCGAGAGAAGACATGACAAGAACAGAGAAAGAACTAGTGTCTGGGTAGGGCGAAGGTGTATCCTCCATGTCCCTCGTACGGTGGGACGCGGCACTGAGCCACTGCTCCTCACAGAAGCAGGAAACCCCCCAGGAACGGGAGTTTAGCAAGTAGTGAATATCAATACACTCCTGTGGATTCACTCCAGAGCAACAGGGGTGAGGTCTAATCAGATGCTGGTGGCAAAATAGGAGTCTAATTAAGGATTAAAATCAGTGTAAGTTAACTTGCATCTAGTGTATTTATATCTTAAATCTTACTCTGTTTTTATAAATTTTAATTACTAGAGATTTAAGTCCTTATTTAAGATAAAAACTGTTTCTAAAACTGAACATAATGCAAATACTGCAATTAGGATTAAATTTATTGCAGTGTGACTGGGAGGGCCGAAGTCCAGGATGTCACCAAGAGAGGTTTGTGTGTCTGACCAAGAGGCCTCACAGGATGGTATGACCTTGATGCAGTTACCGCAGTACTAAGGTCAAATGTCTGACACTTACCCTTGCAGAATCAGAAACCCACTGTCGCCACAGGGGGTTCTAACAGTGTTATGACTAGGACATTCCCTGTAGGATGACCTACCAGGGGAACCAAGTTATATTCAGAAGGTTGCCTAGAATCAGAACAAGTTGGGTGTTCTCCAGAAATGCTTCTGGGGGTACCTTTCCCCTAGAAGAATATCTCTGTCAAAGAGAGGAGAAATCTTGAAATCCTCTGTGTGAGTCCCTCTCCCTTGTATGACCCACAGATACATGACTGAATTCCATTTTCCTTTCCTTTGAACTATATTTCCATTTTTTAATCCATTTGTCCTCTCCTTTTTTTTTCTAAACAGTGCAGTGCAAGAACTCTCCCAAACAAAACTGACTCTAGATCGAAACATTTTTTTTTTTCCCCAGAACATTTCAAGGGACCAATGTTCCATATAACTTTAGGAAATGCTGACCTGGGAGGACCTGAACTATTAAAGAAGGTAGTCATAAATCTTCATATTCAAAAATCACTAGTTAATGTAGGTTCTAATTAGTTTTTATTTTAAGAATTAAAAATTACTGTTGCATGCTCCTGTAGGGGAGAAATTCAGTAGTTATGAAACATAATAACACAGAATCTGAGGCACAGACAGACAAGGTGAAATACCTGAAAAAGTCACTGCACGCTGCTAAGACACAGCGATGACATGGGATTGTTTCATCTTTCATGATTATTTCGAAATCATAAAAGACATTTTGCTCTCTAAAATTCTGCAGTACACTTAAGATTTTCTGTCCATGATCTTCGGATACAAGGAAGTTGTTTTTCTTCTCAGATGGAAGTCCGTTACATGAGTTTCGTTGATTGAAATGATATGAATTATCCATAGCCAATTTCCTTTGTTCTTAGAACTGGAATGGAAAAGAAAAATCACTGCTGTGGTGAGTCCTGATGATATTTCAGATCCAAAGTCTGTTTAGTGTCATTTACACTGAGAACAACTATAGCATAGTCAACCTTGTTCTAAACATTTGTTTTCATGACATTTAATAATAAATTTCTTTGGAATTTTTATTAATATTGAGATTCCTGGAATAAAAAGTATTATCAAATAGCAGGGTAAAGTTCAAGGCTATATAATTGTGTCAAATAGCACAATTTTTAAGTTGTATGTGTAGCTCACATAGGCTCTCACTACATGACTAGTCTTGCTACATGTAAGAGGTATTAGTTACCCAGTAGTTAGCACATGGCCATATACCCAACACATCCCTGTCCCCTCCCATCCATTTTCTTCTAGCAGCAAAGAAGATGTTAAAATATTGATCTTGAAGCACAGATATATGCCTTCTGGGGCTCAACTTTTCAGAGATAAATGACTGAAAAGGACCAGAGTGTTAGACTGTATTAACTAGTTATGGCTTTTAGTAAGGAAGGAAAGGCAAGCATTGGTCCAAGTTGGCCTATTTGGATGCCTTTTATTTCTTTTTCTTGTCTGATTGTTGTGGCTAGGACTTCCAGTACTATGTTGAATCAAAGTGGTAAGACTGGACCTCCTTATTTTGTTCCTGACCTTAGAAAGTTCTCTATTTTTCCCCATTTAGGATGATATTAGCTGTGAATTTTTCATATACAACCTTTATTGTATGGAGGTATGTTCCCTCAAAACCTATTTTGTTGAGGGTTTTTATCATGACTGGATGTTGAACTTTGTCAAATGCTTTTTTTCTGCATCTAGTGAGATGATCATATGGTTCTTATCTTTTCTCTTATTGATGTGACGTATCACGTTGATTGATTTGCAAATACTGAACCATCCTGACAACTCAGGAATAAATCCCTCTTGATCATGGTGAATGATTTTTCTAATGTATTGTTGAATTTGGCTGCTGGTATTTTATTGAGATTTTTGCATCTATTTTCATCAGGGATATTGACCTGAAGTTCTCTTTTTTTAGTGGACTCTTTATCCTGTTTTGGTATGAGGGTAATGCTGGCCTCATAGAATGAATTTGGAAGTTTTCCTTCCTTTTCTATTTTTTGGAATAGTTTGATAAGACAGGCATTAACTCTTCTTTAAATGTTTGGTAGAATTCCTCTGTGAAGCCATCTTGTCCTGGACTTTTGTTTGTTGGGAGTTTTTTGATTACTGACTCAATTTCTTTGCTTTGGTCTGTTCAAGTTTCCTATTTCTTCCTGTTTCAGTTTTGGTAATTTATATGTTTCTAGGAATTTATCCATTTCTTCCAGGTTGTACAGTTTGTTGGCATAGTTTATCATTAAAATTCTCTTGTGATTGTTTTTCTGTGGTGTTGGTTGTTATTTCTTCCCTCTCATTTGTGATTTTATTTGAGTCCTTTCTCTCTCTCTCTCTCTTTTAAGCCAAGTTGGCCTATTTGAAAGCAGGACAGAAAACAGTATAACTTTACTTAAAAAGGCCTTTTAAACATGAGATCAGAAATCCAAGATAGTTAAGGGCCAGATCATTGTGACTTTCCCAAATTCAGTTCTATGCATACAACTTTACCCCACCAAAAAGCAAGGAAGTGGGAAACAGAAAGGAAAAGAAGATTGGGAAACAGGGGAGCCAGAGAAATAGGGAACCTTGGTTCTTTTAGTATGTTTTTATTCTGGTCATCTATTGCTTTGCAAATAACCAGAAAACTTAGTAGCCTATGACAACAATTGATTTTCTCTTGTAGTTCTCTGGGTTGAGCTGTAGCTTCTTGCTTGGGGCTTTTATACACTTAGAGTCAGATGGCAGTTCTGGCTGAAGTCATCTGAAGGCCTGACTGGGCTCCAGGTCCGGTATGGTTCCTTTTTTCACATTTCTGGTGCTTCTCATGGGATGGCTAGAACAGACGGGTCTCTGTCTGTCTGTGTGTGTGTCTCTCTCAATTTACCCTCTGCACGTGGCTAGCTTACACTTCCTCACAGAATGGCAGTCTCAGGGCAGCTGGACTTCTTACGTGGTGGCTTGGTTCTCCCAGAGGGGGTGTTTCAAGCCCACATGGAAGCTATACATGGAGAAGTAGTCTGAATGGCCCTAGAGCATCAATTAAAGCTCTAATCTAGGACTGAGACCATCTACTGCTATGTTGTCCAATACAGTAATCATGAGCATCGCTATTTAAATTTAAATTATCTGATTAAATTAAATTGAAAATTTAGTTCTTTGGTTGCTCTAACAACCATATTTTAAGTAATCAGTAGCCATATGTAGTGTGATGATTACTTTTATGTGTCAACATGACTGCGCCATGGAGTGCCCAGATATGTGGCTAAGCACTATTTCTGGGGGTGTCTGTGAGGGTGTCTGTGGATGAGATTAACATTTGAAGTGGTAGACTCGGCAAAGCAGAGTGCCCTCCCTCATGTGAATGGGACTCATCCAATCCTTTGAAAGCCGGAATGGAACACAAGGCCAAGTAAGAAAGTATTCTTTCTGTCTGTTGGACTGTCTTAGAGTTGCAACATCAGGCTTCTCCGGCTTTTGTACTGAGACTCAGGGCTGTCACCGTGCCGCTGGCTCTCTTGCTGGCTCTCCCGGCAGCATGCCGGCTGCAGATCTCAGGGTTTCTCAGACTCCATGATCACAGAAGCCAGCTTCCTATTGTCAATCTGCCTGTCTGTCCATCTTTCTAATTCGTTCTGTTTCTCTGGAGAACTGCACTATCACATATGGCCAGTGGCTATTACACTGCACAGCAGAAATCTGTAGTATTTTCATCATCACAGGAAGTTCCACTGCGTGAAGGGCAGTGTGTGCACACATGCATGGGAGGGAGAGAGAGTGTGCCCGAGTGGGGGAGGGTAATAGGATGTGACTGGCAGTGTTCCTGGAAGAATAAACTCCCTGCAGTGATTCTGTGAGCAGCATTCTAAAGAAGTTGTAAGGAGGGAGACATAATGAGAGTGGGCGTCATGAAGGGAGAGAGATCATGAGAGGTTTGGGGGAAGTTCCAAAGAAAAGGAAGGTAGAAAAACAGTTGCACCAGTCAGAGTTCTCTAGAGAAACAGAACCAATGAACCAATAGGTTACAAGTCTACTGGTTTTGTGTACACACACACACACACACACACACACACACACACACACTGGTACATGTAGTTTTATAGTGTGTCTATAAAAAATAAGGACTTGGTTCACAAAATTACAGAGGTCCCAAGATCTGTGGTTGGCAAGCTGGAGACCCAGGACAGCAGAGGGTATAAGTTCAAGTCTGAAAGCTGGCAGCCTGGAAACCTGGGAACAGCCGATTTTTCAGTTTGAGTCCAAAGGCAGGAAATGACTATCTCAATGCAGCACTCAGGCAAGTTTTCTCTTGCTCAGCAGTTTTGGCCTAATCCAGGTCTTCAACTAATTGGGTGAGGCCCACCTTCACTAGGGAGGAAAACCTGCTTTACTCAGTCCGTCTATCCAAGTGTTAATCTCATCCAGAAACACCCTCATAGAAACACCCAGAATGACATTTGACCAAATGTCTGGGAGCCCTGTGGCCCAGTGAAGTTGATATAATAAATTAATCATCACAACATTCTAAATCTTTACTTAAGAATGTTGTTAATATGTGACCTAGGGCGGAAAAGAATATATAACCCCAAGTTAGAGTGGGGTACACAGATAATTATATACAGCTGCCATCCCAAGAGTCATTCCTCACCTCACAAGGCATGCCTCTTAAGTCACTTGTAAAACTCTGATTTTAAAATTGTGGATGTTTTTTCCTCCTTTTCCAGTAACTGTAAATCATCCATCTTCCCAGGGGAACGCTGTAATGTGAGGTAGTAGGATGAGCAGGGCTTCAGAACCAGACAGGTGGGCTCCAGCGCTGCTCCAGCACTTTACTGGGGGTATAGTTGAGGCAAGGAGCTTCTAGTCTTTGATTCTCATTTTTTTCTTCTACAAAATAGGGATAAACTGTACCTGTCTATGGTTGTGTTGTTGAGAAGGGTAAAAATAATACATACTTTAGCATTTAGTATGTGCTAAATAAGTGAAATTTAGTATTTATTTTCTACTAAAAGTTTAACATAAAAGCCAAGGAAATCCCTTAATTGCCACTAATCAAGAGGTTTACATGCATAATAAGGTGGTGGGGGGAAGAACAGGAGAAACAGTCTCTAATAATTCCTAAGGCATAAAAGAACAGTTGAACACAAGAGCTATCCCTGGAATGTAGTTTATCTGGAGTGCCAGGATCAGGTGAGAGAAAGACACGTTGGTTGAGACTTGAGCCAGCCTCTCTTACTGACTCCATAATGCTGGAAAGGAATATTTAAAGGGAAAGGCCAGGGAATATGTACAATACACAAAATGGTCCACAGAGCAGATAACCAGCATGACCTACGCTAGACAGACAGACATGACTTAATGCTGTGCAAAGGATCACAGCATCTTCTCAAGCACACAATGAGACCAGGGTACATCTCCTGGTCTGTTTCTCAAGTCTATCGATGGGCTGGAGCGTCCATAATCTGTAACAGCAATGTAAGGTCTCTCCACAGCCTGCCCCAGAGAACCCCAGAATCGGGGGGGAGACTCAGTCCACACAGCCTACATATCCTTTGGAACTGCTCTAAATCCTCATCCATTTTGCTATGTATTAAATCCCTCTGATAGAGGAAGTTAGATACTGTAGATGGAAAGATACATTTATCTCCTACAATCGTAGACTCTTCTTGGTTTTTAAAAGTTCTCTCAAAGTTTAGGATTATTGGTGCTGACAAGGCTCTGTGATCCCCATAGGACAACATAAAGCAGAATTACTACCTTGGCCTCCAAGCCATTTAGTCAGGGAGAGAGAGGAGAGAATGTGGCTAGATGCTCAACACTCGTTTCACAACACTTTCATTCTGTATATGATTATGTATGTGTGTGTGTGTCTATACAAACAATTTAATTTTAATTTTAAAATATATTTTTTATTGGGCATTAAAAATATCTTTATTTTTCAGTTCTTTAATGTGGCCATAATTACCAAGGGACTACAAAGTTTAAGTAATATCATTCTGATCCCCCCACCCTAACTCTTCTTTTTGGATTTCCCATGAAGATGAATGGCCTCCGTATTCCCCAAGCCAGACACTTGGAAGTCCTCCTTCACCAGCCGTATCTATTTTAAAACCACTACCATTTCTTCACCCCTACTGCCGCTCCTTGAGGTAAATGTCTCATTGTTCTCACTTGAATTGCCTCCTCTCCGATCTTCCCTCTTCTGTAAACTTTTATTGAATATCTCCTGGGCTTCAAACCTGCTCAGGCATTGGGCATCTAAAGATAAAAGAGTCACAGGGTCCCCGCTCTTGCCGGCTCACAGGCTGGTGTGGAGAGAAAGAAGTAGCAGATGAGCATCTTAGTAGAGATACGAAGAGTGTTCTGGAGGCAGGTGGAAGCTCCGAATTGTTCTCAGGGGTGAGGAGGACAGAGCAGAGAGAGCAGAGAGGGGAGAGGATGCTGGAAGGCATTCTAATGGTACTTGAGCTGTTAAAGAAAAACTGAAAGATGATTACCAAAGAAGGTGAGAAAGACATTTCCAAGAGAGAAAAACTGTAAGTGCAGAGGCATGGAAGAAAGAGTTATCACAGGCCCTTGGGAGAAACGCATGTTGAGGAGCAGAGACCGGGCAGATAAAGCCGAAGTGGTAAAGGGGGGCTGGTTCATGCAAAGTTGCATACCATGAGAGGGGGCTTGGCTTTCATTCTAGAGGTAATGAGGAGTATTTAGAAGGACCTTAAGTTGGGGAGGCATTACACCATGGATTTACATTTTAGAAAGATCATTCTACTAGGAATACCAGCAGTAAATGACTAAGATGTGGCTCTGACTCTCATGGAGCTTACTATCTAAGGTTCACAGGCATGAGTAATGTAAATTTAAAAAGATGCAAACACTGGTTTTTGTTTTTTGGGTTCTTTTTTGGATAGGAAATTGTTGTTGTTAAGCCACTGAAATGTGTCTTACAACAAATAGGATTATTTTAATTAATGCATGTGAATTTTAATCCCAGTAACTCAAGAACATTTCTTAATCTAAGTATTTAGCTGTTGATTCTTCAGTGTTTTCTGCAGAAAAATGACATCGTTTGTAACAAATGGGGCTTGTTTTCTCTCCTATTTTCTACGGATATTATTTTTTCTTTTACTACAGAAGTAGCTAAGACCTCCTGTACGATGTTTAATTAAGGTAACAATGGTTTGTATACTTTTTAATAGGTAATTTCTTGGATTAAAGCAATTATTGACGCTCATAGTTGACAGGTCACAAGTGAACCCAATGACATATGTATACAATATTTATTTCTGTGACAAATAATGTAAGTAAAACCACTTAGTAGAAACTTTCAAGTATCGAATTTATATATTTGCATTATGCATAGGTATTCACTTTGATGAAGCTGTTCTAAGTTCAAGCCTGTCATGTTTACTCCATATAGAATGGCCAAGCAGAGAAGCTGAGATTTTCTATTCTTTCTTAACTTGGTTTGAGTACTTTTGTATGTGTAGACTTTATTTAATCATGATAAAGTTAAGTGCTATCAACGAGAAAGGGTTCTGTAAGGTTTATGAAGGGGATAGGGGAACTCAATTCACAAGATAACTAAAGCCACTGAAATGGATAAAAATCAATCAAGGAAAATAAATAAAATTAGTAAAGAAGAGGGCCAAGAATGGAACACGGAGGATAACTAACCTTAAGGGATAGACCATTTAGTTGAAGAATAATTTGTTTATGACCAGCTACCTACCAGGTGATGGTCTAGATGAGCTGAAAATATAGCAGGAGGTACAATCTGTGGAAGACACACGTGACAAAGTTCTATAGCTAAGGAAGAACTTACAAGGAACAGGGACAGAAATGGAGGAAAGGTAGGAGAGGCGGTGGAGAGCAAAGGAAGAGATTCATGTACGAAGTAGTTACATATCCTCCAAAGCTGAGGAAATGTCAGGTCAGGTAAGGACTGAGAAGACATCACTGATGGTTTGGGGGTGGGGTGAGGAGAGGCCACATACAGTAGCTTAAAGAGGAAATAATAGACACAATTTGTATAAATTATTTTTTAAAGAAGTTCAGTGAGGTAGGGACTTGAGAAGTAGGTGAATTCTAGGGAGTTTTGTTTTCTTTTGAGATGGGAGAAACCTGAGCATGTTAATACACTGAGGAGGAAGCGGCACCATGGAGGCAGATTTTGATCAATGATTTTAACAGTCTAAATTTGGCATCTATGTCTATGTTACAAAGCAAATCTTTCTGGGCCTTTAAACCAATAAATCATAGAACAATAGCATATGGTAAAACTTCCATTTCTGTTAACAGGTAAACATTGATAGGCAAATAAATGGTGAGAGACTCTTAACTTTTATAGTTATACCATGATATAAAAAGCCTGAAGGCCACTCCACATGATGTCATTGGAGACCTCGTGGAGAGAAGCAATGATGTGCCCCTCCCTCTCCCAGCCACAGCGGTATCAGAGGATGCAAAGAGGGGAAACTGAACTCCCAACTCTGTCCAGCAGCCCTCCTTTCCCAGGTGTCCACAGAGATGAGGTGGAAAATCCGGACTTCCATCCCAACCTAGCAGTAATGAGGTGGTGACCTTAACCCAAGAGAGCAGTGTCAAAAAACTAAAACACAAGATTTAAATATTATCTAGAATCTTATAACATAATATCCAATATATCCCAAACCAAGTATATATCAAGTTGAAAAGACAATCAAAAGACACAAACAGAGATGAGACACAGATGTCAGAATTATCTACCAAGAATTTTAAAGCAGACTTCCTAGAGATGCTTCAGTGACCAATAACAAAGTCTGTGTGATTTCAATTCTTTTAAGTCATTTGAGGTTTGTTTTGTGCATCAGGATATGGTTACTCTTGGTTTATGTTCCATAGCACTTGAAAATAATGTGTGTTCTTTTGTTAGGTGGAGTTTTCTATAAATGTGATTTGATTCTGTTGATTGACAGTGTTGAGTTCTGTGCCATTTCTTACTATCTTCTTGTTCTATTAATTTAAGACAGGGAAGTAGTAAAGTATCCAGCTGTAACAGTACATTTGTCTGTTTTTCTTATCAGTTCTGTCAGTTTTTGCTTCACATATTTTGCAGCTCTGTTGTTTGATACTTAGACAATTAGGTTTGCTATGACTTCTTGGTGGATTAACATGTAATATTCCTCTCTGTCCCTCATAATTTTCCTTGCTGACATCCACTTTGTCTAGTATTGATACACCACACCTGTTTAATGCTTGCATAGTATATTTTCATCCTTGACTTTCAGCCTATTTATATCATTCTATTTGAAGTGAATGACTTATAGGAAGTATATTAAGTTGGATCATTTTTAAAAAAAAACTATTCTGCTAATCTCTGTCTTTTACTTAGCATATATAGAGCATTTATATTTAGTACAATTATTGATACATTAATACTTAGGTCTGCTTTTTGGTTGTTTGTTTTCTGTGATTTCTGTTTTTAATTTATTTATTTTTCTTCTTTCTGCCTTCCTATGAGTTACTTGAGCCCTTTCCAGAATTCCATTTTGATTTGGCTATAGTGACTATGAGTGTACCACTTTGTATGAACTTTTTAGTAGTTGTTCTAAGTATTACATTAAGTGTGTACATAATATATATTATGACAATACTTGTGTAAACATTTTACCACCATGAGTAAAGTGTATAAACTTTACACTCTTTTACTTCCCTTTATACTCCCTCATATCCTTATATAATTGTTTTAAATAATTCCTTACATACACTGAGATCTACGTTAGGCATTGTTGTAATTTCTGCTTCAACCTCAAGAAACTACAAAAAGAAAACTGCAGAGAAAAATCAATGAAAGAGCTTATTCTTTGAAAAGTTCAGTAAAATAGACAAACCTTAGCAAGACTGACAAAGAATAAAGGAAAGAAGACATACATTACTAATATCAGGAATAAAATAGGGGAATCACTACAGACCTTGTCGATAATCAGAAGGATAAGGAAAGGAACATTATGAACAACTCTATATGTAACAATTTAATAGGGCATACGAAATGGACTAATTCCTCAAAGAACCCACACATTACCACAATTCACTCAAGATGAAATATAAAATTTGAACAGCTCTGTAACTATTAAGGAAATTAAACTTACCAAAAGTTTAAAAAAAAGTTAATAATCTATACAATTTTCTCCAGAATACAGAAGAGGAGGGAACACTTCCCAAGTAATTTTATGAAGTCAGTACTACTGTGGTGCCCTAGACAAAGACAATACAAAAACAAAGAAAAAACAAAAACTACAGATCAAAATCCCTCACAAATATAGATAAAATTTTTTAAAAATTAGCAAAAATAAGCAGTATCTAAAAATAATTATGCACAAGTCCAAGTAGGTTTAATCTGGGATGTAAAGATGGTTCAACATTCAAATATCAATCAATATAATCCACTGCTGAAGAAAATTGAAAAAAAAATCACATAATCATATCAATTGACACAGTAAAACCACTGAAAAATCCCACATTTATTCATGAGAAAACCTCTCTGCAAACAAAGAACAGAGAAGAATTTCCTCAACTTGATAAAGAACATTTATTAAAAAATCTATAGCTAACGTTATACTAAATGGCAGGAGACTGAATGCTTTTCCTCTAAGATGATGAAAACGGCAAATATGTCCACTTTTACTATTGCTATTCATCATAGTACTGGAAGTTCTTAGATCTTAGTTCTTAGATCTATGATATTAAAAGCACAAGCCATAAATCAGAGGAAAAATGCTAACTGAATGTTATCAAAATTGAAAACGTTTCCTCTGTGAAAGACCCTGTTAAGAGGAAAAAAAGACAATTTATAGCCTGGGAGAAAATGTTTGCAAATGAAATCTGATAAAAGATTAATATCTATAATATATAAAGAATTCTCAAAATCCATCAGTAAAAAAAAACAATTCAATTAAAAAATGGGCAAAAGACAGGAAGAAATATTTCACCAAAGAAAAACAGAAATGAACACAGGAAGTAAGCAGTCAATATGTTCAATATCATTAGTCATGGACATACAAAATTAAGACCACAATAAAATAGCACTACCTATCCATTAGAATGGCTAATAAAAAGATACTGATAACATCAAATGATTGAGAGGCCAGAGAGACACTGTATCATTCACATGTTGCTAATATAAATTATTTGGAAGCCTCTTAAAAAGCTAACCACGACATGGTGACTCCCATCTGGCCAGGGAACTGTGTGAATTTCTGCCTTTTTCAAGACCCCAAACAATGAGCCCTGCTGGCCTTAGAGCCTGTTTTTGCCACCCTGCCTGGCAAGAAAGCTAATTCATAGCCCTGCTTACTGCTGAGTGCAGCCCCCTGCCCCACCCCACCAGGAAACCTGACCAGAGCATCCAGGAGTGTGAGCAACTTAGCAGAACTTGAGAGGAGCATCTAACCAGGGTCTCTGCCCATCTGTAGACCCAGCTGGTGACCCCATCTGGCCAGGAAGCTCAGTGTGTTTTGCCTGATTCACGTCCCTGACTACTAAGTCTAACTGGGTGTGGAGGCTGTTATACAGCCCTTGCCCAGGCAGGGAAGCAAATCTGAAGCCCTGCTTGGCATTGAATATAGCCTCCAGCCCTGCTCAACGAGCAAGTCTAACCAGAACACCTGGGAAGCTGTGTAGCCCCACCTACAGCCAGGCTTACAACAGCACCTGAGCAGAGAGCCAAGCCAGCACTTCTTTCCATCTGCAGAGCAGAGCTGGTGGTACTGTCTGAACAAGGAGTTTGGTGGGCAGCTCTGCTGGATTCAGGTCCCCAGTCATCAAGCTAAAGGGCCATGGAGCCAGTTTTACAATTCCACTCACGCAAGAAAGCAGATTTGTAGCCTTGCCTAGCTGTTGAGTATAGCACCCAGTCCTGCCTGAGTAGGAAGTTTAACCAGAGAATTCATGTAGCCACAGAGCCCATCCCACAGCTTCGCATGGGCAGGAACCAACTGTTCTCAGCCAGAGGTACCCAGCCTGACCTCAGAACTCAGGCAGCAGCCTTGCCCAAGTAGAGACCCTGATAGCAAGTCCCACTTGACCAAAGATGCTGCCTGCTGACCTGTCCAGAACCAAGGTGAATTGACTGGTGAAAGACCATTTCTGGAGAAGAGAACCAATAAAGTGTGGAAAAGGAAACTGCTTACTCAAACGTGCAGATACCAACACAAAGAATCAAGGATCGTAAAGAATCAGGTAAACAATGACATCACCATAGGAGCGTACTAAAGCTCCAATAACTGACCCTAAAGAAATGGGAGATCTATGAACTGTCTGCAAATAATTCAGATTATTCCTCTTAAAAAGTTCAGTGAACTACAAGAAAACACAAATAACTAAACAAAATTAGGGAAAAATGCATGAGCAAAATGAGAAGTTCAACAAGAAATAGAAACAAAACAAAAAAGTAATCCTATAGTTGAAGAATCCAGGACTGACCTGAAGAATTCAATTGAGAACTTCAACAGCAGACTCCATCAAGCAGAAGAATCAGTGAACTATAAAATAGGGCATGTGAAATTATCCAGTCAGAACAGCAAAAAGAAAGAAGAATTAAAAAGAGTAAAGAAAGCATATGGGACTCATAGACACCATCTAAAGAACAATATGTGCATTGTAAGAATCCCAGGAGAATAGAGTGGAGAAAAAGAACCAGAAAGTATTTAAAAACAATAATGGCTGAAAACCTCCCAAACATGAGGAGAGAAATGGATATCAGAGTAATGACACCCAAAAGATCCCAAATAGGTTGAATCCAAAAAGGGCTACACAGAGACACTATAATTGTCAAAAGTCAAAGACAAAGAATTTTGAAAGCAGCAAAAGAGTGACACATCACATACAAGGGACTGCCTCCCCTCCCATAAGATTATGGACAGATTTCTCAATAGCAACTTTTCAATCAGGAGAGAATGAGGTGATATATTCAAAGTACTGAAAGAGAAACAAAAACTGTCAACTAAGAATAGTATAGCTGGTGAAAGAGTCTTTCAGAAATGAATGAGAGCTAAAGACTTCTCAAACAAATAAAAACTAAGGGAGTTCATTACCATTACATCTGCCTTACAAGCAATACTAAAGGTAGTTTTTCAAGGAGAAATAAAATATGCTAATTAACATCATAAAAATATATGAATGTTTGCAGAACTAACTGGTAATGGTAAATATACAGTCAAAATCAGATTCTCTAATATTGTAATCATATTCTCAAATATGTAATTCATTTACAACTCTAATTTAAAAGTTAAAAAATAAACATTAAAAATAACCATAACTATAATGTTTTTGAATACATAATATAAAATATATGTAAAATGAGGGGTGCCTGGCTGGCTCAGTCAATGGAGTATGTGACTCTTGACCTAAGGGTTGTGAGTTTGAGCCCAACATTGGGTGCAGAGATTACTTAAAATCTTTAAAACACTATACATATAGGGCGCCTGGGTGGCTCAGTCGTTAAGCGTCTGCCTTTGACTCAGGTCATGATCCCAGGGTCCTGGGATCGAGCCCCACATTGGGCTCCCTGCTCAGCGGGAAGCCTGCTTCTCCCTCTCCCACTCCCCCTGCTTGTGTTCCTGCTCTCACTGTCTCTCTCTGTCAAATAAATAAATAAAATCTTTAAAAAAAATAAATAAAAAATAAAACACTATATAGTTTTATAAACATTAATAACCTAAACTGTGAGTGAGGGGAGAAGTAAAAATTTAAAGTTTATATGTTAGTAAAATTAAGTTATCAACTTAAAATAGAATGTTATAAATAAATTTTATGTTAACATCATGGTAGCCAAAAAGGAAAACCCTGTAGTAGTCACATAAAAGATTATGATAAGGGGCGACTGGGTGGCTCAGTCGTTAAGCATCTGCCTTTGGCTCAGGTCATGATCCAAGGGTCCTGGGATCGAGCCCTGCATCGGGCTCCCTGCTCCACAGGAAGCCTGCTTCTCCCTCTCCCCACTCCCCCTACTTGTGTTCCCTCTCTCGCTGTGTCTCTCTCTGTCAAATAAATAAAATGTAAAAAAAAAGATTATGATAAAAGAATGATAAAATATTGCTACAAAAAGTCAAACCACAAAGAAGCAACAAAGTATCTACTAAACAGTCAGAACACAGTTAAAATGGCAATAGTAAGTCTTTACCTATTAATAATTTAAACATAAATGGATCAAATTCTCCAATCAAAAGACATAGGATGGCTGAATAGATAAAAATACAAGATCCAATGATATGCTGCCTACAAGAGACTCCCTGTAGCTTTAAAAACACATGTACGCTGAGAGTGACGGAATGGGAAAAAATATTTCACACAAATGGTAACCAAAAGAAAGCAGAGATGCTATACTTATATCAGATAAAAGAGACTTTAAAAATAGTCAAAGGAGATAAAGTCCTTATATAATGATAATGGAGTCAGCCCATTAAGATTATATAATTGTAAAATGTTTATGCACCCAATATCAGAGCACCTAAATATAGAAAGCAAATACTAACAGAAGTGACACAAATAAACATCAATAAAATAATAACTGGAGACTTTAATATCCCACTCAACAATGGGATCAGAGAATCAGTAAGGAAACAGTGGATTTGAACAACATTGTAAACCAGAAGGACCTAAGTGGCATATACAGACCCAGAACATTTTGTAGGACAGAGCAAATGTTAGGCCACAATACAAGCCGTAGCAAATAGAAGACTGAAATTACACCAGCATATTTTCCAGCAACAATCACATGAAAGCAGAAATCAATAATGGGAAAATTTGCAAATATATGAAAAAAAATTTTAAATATTTTATATATTTATTTGAGAGAGAAAGAGCGAGAAGAGAGGGAAAGGGAGCATGGAGCCAGGGGAGGAGCAGAAGAAGAAGCAGACTCCCCCTGAGCAGGGAGTCCAGTGTGGGGCTGGATCCCAGGGCCCTGGGATCATGACCTGAGCTGAAGGCAGACACTTAACCAACTGAGCCAGCATTACCATGATATCAAATTCAGATAAGGCCACTACAAAAACAAGACAAAACAAAACAAAAAACCTACCAGCCAATATCCCTGATGATTATAGATGCAAAAAGTCTCAACAAAATTCTAGCAAACTGAATCCAACAGCACGTTAAAAGGATAATACACCATGATCAATTAGGATTCATCCCTGGGAGGCAAGGATGAGTGAACATGCAAATCAATAAATGTAATTTACCATGTTCATTAAAAGATAAAAATCGTATGATCATCCCAACAGATGGAGAAAAAAAATTTTTTAAAATCCAACATCCATTCATTATAAAAATTCTCAAATAACTGGGCACAGAAGGAAAGTGGGCATAGAATTCTCAAATAATAATAGGCCATATCTGACAAACCCACAACTAACAGCAAACTCAATGGTGAAAGGTTGAAAGGTTTTCCTCTAATATCATGACCAAGAGAAGGTTGTCCACTCTCACCACTATTCAACATAGTACTGGAAGTCCTAGCCAGGGCAATGAGGCAAGGAAAACAAATAAATGGAATCAGAACTGGAAAGGAAAAAAGTAAAATTGTCTTTGTTTGCAGATAACATTTTATATACAGAAAATCCTAAAGACTGCACCAAAAAAAAAAAAAGTAACAACTAATAAATGAATTCAGTAAAGCTGTAGGATACAAAATCAACATACAAAAATCAGTAGTATTTCTATATACTAACAAATTAAAATTTAAAATAAAGAAAACAATCTCATTTACAATAGCATCAAAAATAATAAAATACTTAGGAATAAATTTAACCAAGTAGGTCAAAGACTTATAAACTGAAAACTATATAACATTGATGAAAGAAACTGGAGAAGACATGAATAAATGGAAATATACCCTGGGTTGATGGATTGGAAGAATTAGTATTATTAAAATGTCCATATTACCTAAACCCCTCTGTAAATTGAATGCAATCACTATCAAGATACCTAAGGCATTCTTCATAAAAATAGAAAAAATAATCTTTAAATTGATACAGAACCATCTACAAAGCAAAAGTAATCCTCCAATAGCCAAAGTAATCCTGAGAAAGAACAGCAAAGCTAGATACATCACACTTCCTGATTTTTTAAAAAGACTTTATTTACTTATTTGAGAGACAGCGTGCACAAGAGAGAGCACAAGCAGGCGGTGGGGGGAGCAAGAGGGGCAGAGGGAGAAGCAGACTCCTCACTGAGCAGGGAGCCTGATGTGGGGCTTGATCCTAGGACCCTGAGATCATGACTTGAGCTGAAGGCAGATGTTTAACTGACTGAGCCACCCAGGCGCCCCACACTTCCTGATTTTAAATTATATTACAAAGCTATAGTAATCAAAACAGTATGGCACTGGCATAAAAACAAACACATTGACTAATGGAAAAGAATTGAGAGCCTAGAGGTAAATTCACACATAAATGGTCAACTATTATTTGACAAGCAGGCCACGAATACTCAATGGTGAAAAGATAGTTTTTTCAATAAATGGTGTTGGGAAAATTAGATATTCACATGCAAAAGAATGGAACTAGACCCATATCTCACACCACTCACAACAATTAAGTCAGTTAAAGATTTAAATGTGAGACCAGAAACCAAAAAACTCCTGGAAGAAAAGTAGGGAATAAGCTCCTTGACACTGGTAATAGCAGGATTTATTTTATTTTATTTTTTTTTTGGATATGACACATAAGGCACAAGCAACAAAACAAAAAATAAACAAGTGGGACCACGTCAACTACAAAACTTCTGCACTGTAGAATAAGTGATCAACCAAATGAAAGGGCGGCCTACAGACTGGGAGAAAAGCTTCTCAACCTGCACATCTGATAAGATGTTAATATCCAAAATATAGAAGGAACTTCTAGAACTCAACAGCAAAAAAACTCTAAATAATCCAATTAAGAATGGGCAATGAACATGAACAGACATTTTTCCAAAGTTATTCAAATGCCTAACACGTACATGAAGTGGTGCTCAGTGTCACTAATCATCAGGAAAATGCTGATCAAAACCCCAAGATACAAACTCACACTTGTCAGTATGGTTTTTGTCAAAAAGATGAGACAGCAAGTGCTGTTGGGGATGTGAAGAAAAGGGAACCTTGTATACTTTTGGTGTGAATGAAAACTGGTGCAACCAATACAGAAAATAGTATGGAGGTTCCTCAGAATTTTAAAATGAAACTACAATATGATCTTACCAATTCAACTTCTAGGTATGAATTAAAAGGAAACAACCACTTATCCTGAAGAGGCATCTATCTGCCATATTCACGATATAGCCAAGATAAGGAAATGACTTAAGTGTCTGTAGATTGATAAATGGATAAAGAAAATGTGAAACACACACACACGCAGGGCATCAGCCGTAAAAAAGAAGGAATCCTGCCATTTGCAACAGCACAGGTGGACCTTGAGGGCATTATGCTAAATGAAATAATAAAGACAAATACTGTAGAATGTCACTTATATGTGGAATTGTGAAGAAAAAAAAAATCCCATGGAAACAGAGAACATGTTGTTTGCCAGAGGGGGTGGGGGATGGGGGCACTGAGTGAAGGAGGTGAAAATGTACACATTTCCAGTTCTAAGAGAAGTCAGGTCTGGAGATGTAATGTACAGCACGATGACTGCAGGTAACAATGCTGCCTTCTATATTTGGATGTTGCCGAGAGCAAATCTTAAAAGCTGTCAGCAGAAGAAAAGATTCTGCGAGGTGATGGATGTTAACTAAACTTATTGTGGTATTCATTCCATAGTATTTACAAATATCAAATCATTATGTTGTGCACCTAAAATTAACATAATGTTACATGTCAATTATATCTCAATTAAAATGGGGGACTAAACAAATTATATTACCCAATAATCACTGATTTGAGCACATTTATCCTAGAGAAACACAAATCCGTATATGGTTTTTCATAGCACCTATGGTTGTGTGGTCAAAAACTGTAAACATCCAAAATGTTGCTCAATGTATGGATGAGTGGGTATGCAAACTGTCTTACCTCCATACCATGGAATACTGCTCACCATTAAAAAGGAACAAACCACTGGTGTACATCACAACTTAGATGAATTTCAAGAGCATTATGATAGTGAAAAAAGGCAATCTCAAAAGGCCACATACTATATGTTTCCACTTCTAGAACATTCTTAAAAATGACAACATGATAGAGATGGACACAGATCAGTGGTTTCTAGGGACTGAGGAATGTGGTGGGACGTAGAGGGGCAGCAGTGCGTAAGGGAGACTTCTGCAGTGGTCTGTAATGAATTGTGACTTCATTAGTTACAGGGATCTATACGTGTGATAGAATGACATAGGGCTGTCCCCACACATTGCACCAACGCCAAGTTCCTGATTTTGATCTTGGGCAATAATTATGGAAGATGTAGCCTTGGGTGAAGGGCATGTGGGACCACTTTATACTATTTTGTAACTCCCTGTATATATGTGATTATTTCAAAATAAAAATCAAAGACCATGAAATATAAATTCAATTTACAAACTGTTTTGATATCCCAGTTTTGTTCTTGTTCAAAACACTTAAAAAATGCAAAGAAAACATTGTTTTCTTTTTTAGTGTAAGCAGTTCCTCAGTTTTATTTTGTTTTTAAGATTTATTTATTTATTTATTTGGGAGGGAGGGGGAGGGAGAGAGAGAGAGCGCGCGTGCGCACAAGTGGGAGGGGCAGCGGTATACAGAGCAACCCAAGCCGACTCCACACCCAGGGTGGAGCCCAACCCCATGACCCAGAGATTACACCTGAGCCGAGATCACAACCAGAGCCAACATCAAGTCCGATGCTCAACCAACTGAGCCATCCAGGTGCCCTGTTCCTCAGTTTTTTAAAAAAGAAGTTGAATGTAAAAAAAGCTAAAAGGTACTCAAGCCTGAGACTTTCAAAAGGATAAAAACTGTATTTCTGCATAGTGACCTAAGTCTTGAGGAAATAAATTTAAGAAACTTCAACCACAAACACGTTTTAATTAACTTTATTATCACTGAAAATATGTATTGAATTTGGATCTTGTGTTGGATTAAGTCACTTTTGAGGCTCACTGTTCATTGAACCCAATGATGGAGGTATAAAGTAATTCTTATTTCTAGAAATAGTAACAAAAAGCAAACTTTTCTAGAAATTTTTAAGTGTTGGAGCACCTGGGTTGCTCAGTTGGTTGAGCATCTGCCTTCAGTTCAGGTCATGATCCCCTCTCCCTCTTCCCTGGCTTTGTGTGCACTCGCTCTCTCTCTCTCTCTCTCTCTCGCTCTTTCAAATAAAAAAATAAAATCTTTAAAAAAAAAAGAAATGTTTCAAGTATCACCAAATAAGTATTCTCAAATATATTGGAGTCATATATAGGTATTCACTTTTATGAAGCTGTTAAAAGGTAAAGCCTGCCATGTATTTCATTCTGTATATTCTATGCAGAATGAAAAATTCAAGAAGCTGAAATCTTCATTTCTTAAATTTGGTTGGATTAAATCTGTACTCATAGTAGTAGTATATTTTGCAAATAACAAAGAACTCAGGATTTGGAGCTGAAGGAATAGAATTCTAAATGATCTATCACTATACTGTGACCCCTATCTCCATAGGGGTCTCTGAGGCTTTAGCTTCCTTGTGTGCAAAGTGGACACACCAATACACCATAGTGTTGTGATGCTTAAATTATATCATAAATATTAAATTAATATTGTCAGGTGGTATATCAATATTAATGGTTAAACTCAGTAATAACATGTACTTAGTAATGTTATTAATTGTTAAAACAATTCTTAAGTCTTGGCAAAAGATCTGTAAAGCAATCTTTTTCTTCAAATATTATGCAAATTCAGTATAATATTTCATTAATTTTAAGACACTTTTTTTCACACTAAACATATCTGAAATTGACAGGCATCTTGTAATTGCTTTTGGCCAGGTAGCAACATGACATATTTGTCCCTACATGCATCACACTGCGTATCAAAATGTGAAGAATGGGTATCCGTATCTTAAGAGATAGCCCTGGAGATAATAATGGATACTCATTTAAGAAATGAAGCATCACTAATGCTCTTGATAACAGAGAATGATACTACGCAGAAAAACATGGACATCGAGATTGAGTTGAAAGTGAATGCGAAGCACTGGACTCTGAACATGAAAAAGTTTTAAGAGCATCTCAGCTAATTTTGCTTATGTTTTTCTTTTTATGTGTGTACAGGGGTGATATACAAAATTTTTAAAAGGGCTTTCCTTAAGTATGAAAAATACCAAGCGATAAGGAGTTGTGTCATAGTTAAAAATGGCATTGTTTCATTTCTTCAAAGCACATAGAACAGTGGTGTATTTTATAAGACTGCATCTCACCTTCAGCAAAACTCCTTTGTGCTCAAAATGTCGAATCAATTTTTAAAACTATTGTCTTGTTCTTCCTTTTAATGTCTTCCATTAAAATCTGATTTAAACAATTGAATCAATAAAAGTTCAACAATCAAGTCGGACAACACTGATAGAAAGTAATGACAGAAAACGCATGTGCCACTTGACAGGAGTGGAATATTCAACCAAGGCCGCGCCATGACTGTTCCGGGCTTTGATTCCATCAGGCTTTCCAGTGGTCTGGGTTTGGTCACTGGAGTTTCAAATTAGAGCATGACTTCTGCCTATTCTAATTAGTATTCATCACAGGCTGCTAACTGTATGCCAGGTGTGGAGTCAGACAGGGAAGCGTGGAGGAAAGAGGCAGACGTGATCCTTTGCTTTCCCAGTGGTTCCTATCTAGCGAGGAAGACGGACAAATTAGACATTGTTATAAGTACTGTGAAGAAACAGCTGGGAAAGGGAATAGAAGTGAACGATGGGAGATATTCAGCTTCAGGGAGTAACAGTGGTAATGCTTACGGAGGGCTTACTCTGTACTGCGGGCTTCATATACTCTTGAATCTTCAAAAGAAGTGTGTAAAACTGCTACTGTCCGCACTTCATAGGAAGGGGAACTGGGGCTTTGAGATGTTAAGCAATTTGCTCAAGGTTATATGGCAGGCAAGCAGGGGTGTGGACCGGGATGGTGTGGCTCCAGAGCTTTTGCTCTCATTCACTACAATACCAAGGAGCGTGTTTCTGAGAAGGTGTCATTTAAGTGGACACCTGAATGATGACAAGGTAAGAAGTTGGGGGGAGAAACCATGTAGAAAGCCCTAAAGTGGGAAGGAGTTCTTCGGTTTGAGGACATGAAAGAAGGCCAGCATCACTGGAATTCAGTTAATGAGAGAAGAAGTGGGGGAGGTAGGGGTCCAGATGTGGGTGCCACCTCTGGTGGGACCCTATAGGCCACAAGCAGCTGGAATTCCATTCTAAGTGCAGTTGGAACCACAGAAGACTGCACTGGACAGTGACATGATCTGAGTCATTTTTTTAAAATATCCTTCTGGCTGATGTGTGAAGAATTAATTAAAAAGAGGTAAGAGAAACAGTCCAAGTTATTCATTTATTCAATAAATATTAGAAACTTTACAGAGTAGCTATTACTTTGGCAAGCAGCACTATTCTAGATACTGGGCATACAGCCAAAAACAATGGAGACAGGGTCCCCCACTCCGGAGTACACTCTAGAGTACTGTGCACACATGCAGGCACACAACTACCCCCTCTCCTGCAGCCACACATCCTCCCCCTCCACTGGACAGATTCCATCAGCGGACACATTTTAGCATCTCCCACCTTTAGACGTCAAACAAAAATCTGTCCTTTGAACTTTCATTACCCTCTAGTGACCAAGCCCTTTTTCCACTCCCCGACCCAGAAAGCCTGCAGTAGCTTTCCGTCCAGTCGCCATCTGAGCACACCACCGTCCAGTCCTCTTACCCTAAGACCCTGCAACCTGCTGAGTCAGTGTCACCACGCTGTGCTCTCGTCTGGCAGTCAAATGCTAACTTCTCTCTCCACGTTCCAGTTAACTTCCCCACTTCTTGAAACATGCATCTCTGGTTTCTGTGGCACAACACTCTTCAGGATTTTCCTCTCCCGCTGGCCTCTCCTACCCAGGCCAGTCAGGGGCCCATACAGTGCAGTGATTAAGGGCGCGGGCGTGGAGACCTAGCTCGGAAGACAGGCTGCTTCAAGAGTGTTTATGGCAGGAAGGACTCAGGAAAACAATGCTCCCCTTTCTCCTGCAGGTGAGACATGACCGTGGTTTAGACCACAGTGTTAACAATGGAGATAAAGAAATACAGATGGATTTTAGCTCTAGTTCAGGAGCAGAACCAACAGAATGCAGACTAGGACATACAGACTGAGGGACAAGAAGTAAAAAGGTTTCTTTCTTGGGTAACTGGTAGAATTAAAGAAATATTTATTAAAGTCTTGAAAAGTTAAGCTTTGCAATGGAATAAAGTTTAAGTTGTGACCCCAAAAAAGGTTAATGAACATTCTCTCCCCTCCCCCGCTGCCACAAATCAATGAAACTTAGAGGATTTCATCCGATGCTTTTCCACTGAAATTGAAACCCGGGAGAGGTTATGTGATTTACCCAAAGTCACACAGATAGCTGGTGGTGGAACCGGAAAAAGAACACAGATGTCTTAGAATTCACTAAGAAGCGATAGATCAGGATCTGGCAAGATGACTATCACTCACAAGCTTGCTGAACGTCTAACACTTGAGTCCTCTCTTTCCCCTGACCAATGCAATAAAAAATATCATAATAAAATGTTTGGCTTACTGAATATAGTTAGGCACACTTTACATTTCCTTAAGAAAAAAAAATGAGGGAAGTGAAGGTAGACAGAATATAAATACCAATGTTAGCTTATAAAAGGAGTAAAATCTATTGTAAAAGTTCATCAAAACATTTGTATACTCTTTGTAAAAGGTAAGGTATGCATTAAATTCCCTCTCAAGTAGTTCACATTCTAATTTGCAAGGTAACACACATAGAAATAATTTGGGATAACAGATGTCACAAGGCAGTATAAGGAGAGCTGCCAAATGGATTAAATAGAGAATATTAAAAAACATACTCTGGGGTTGTCCTTAAGAAAAGGTCAGGTTTGGGGCGCCTGGGTGGCTCAGTCATTAAGCATCTGCCTTCGGCTCAGGTCGTGGTCCCAGGGTCCTGGGATCGAGCCCCGCATCGGGCTCCCTGCTCAGCGGGAAGCCTGCTTCTCCCTCTCCCGCTCCCCCTGCTTGTGTTCCCTCTCTCGCTGTGTCTCTGTCAATAAATAAATAAAATCTTAAAAAAAAAAAAGGTCAGGTTTGCCCTAAGCCTTAAAGGACAAGTGAGAATTTACAAAGTAGACAAGGAATGGGATTCCATTAAACAAACCCAAAAAGAATGTCCACTATAGTACCAGGGATGGAAGGGAGTGGGGAGAGTGAGCTTTTTTAGATTTGTTGTACGGAGACATTCTCTTAGGTATGACATTTGAGCTGAGACCTGAATGACACAGAAGAACAAGAAATGTGATGACTGAAGGAGAGAATATTCTAGGCAGAGGGAACAAGTATGAAGAACCACTGCATTATCTGTCTGTATGTGAGGCTCTATAGATGAACACACAGAGCTTACTTCAATGCTAAAAGAATGAACTATGCCTAAACCTGTGCTGAAATAATTCCACAAATTTCTCTTTCTTGTCTCGGATTCTCCATCAGTAACAATAATTACTACTGCACAGAACATGTGACAAGGTACCTGGAAGTGTTTTGGAAACAGAAAGTAGAGTGAAATTTAAAAAAATCAGTTCAAAAAGACAAGAATGGCGAAGTTATGACATGATGCTCAGATACATAAAGTTAAAAGCGGAGAACGGAGTTGGGATCATCGGCGACGCGAGTATTAGCAGATCCCTTAGACTTTACGTACCTTCCCATTTTCACTTACTGCAGGTTTTTGGTACACGTTCTCTTGGCCTTGCCAGACCGTCAGCTGTGCAGGTGGCAAGCAGATCTTACACAGGGCCCCCGACACAGGCTTTTAGTCAGTGTCACCAAGTTGGTCTATCCAGACACGAATTTATGTTACATCCCTTTGAGGATGTGTGTGTGTTGTGGGTTCAAAATCCCACCTATACCTGCAACGGACTGCGAGGGGCTCACGACACGAGGCAAGTTAACGGAAACAAGCACAGACAGAAACAGACTAGAAGCCATCTTTAAGAGGGTGGACATAACCCTCAGGGCACTGTGCGGCTCACTCCTGCGGGCCCGCGGCTGACGTCCCCCGGCAGCCAGAGGACGGAGGCGCCAGCTACATCTCAGCGGACCGCACCGCCACGGCTCTGCAGAGGCCAGCACCCGCAGGGGCTCTGGTCACGAGGGCCCCCCCGAGCCCCCCAGAGGCATCCAGACGGCCCTCGGTCAGGCCTGGGAGAACCACCGAGCCAAGGCACCGAGCCCCGGGGGAAGGCTGCTGAGCTGTCTGAGTGCGCCCCGCTGCCTCCCGGGCCGCCGCACGGCCGCAGCGAGGGGCCCCGGGCCCCCGGCGCGGAGGGCAGGTCGGGGCCGCCGCGGGGCACAGCTCCGGGGTCCCCGAGCGGCGCGCTTCCCGCCGCCGACAGCCCTCCCCGCCCCCGCACACGGACGACCCGCGGGGCGGCCGACGCCCCGGGGCTCCCCCCCTCCGCCGGCCCCCCGCACCAGGCGCGGCCATCCCACTCCTCCCTCAGACCCCAGAGCTCACCCACCTGCAACGGCAGTCCCCGAGTCTCCACCCTGGTCTCGCTGCCTCCGCAGGCCTGACTGCGATTGGCCCGAGCCGCCGTCCGCTAGCGCTTCTCCGCGTGTGACTGGCGTACCTGCGGGGCTCTCGGCCTTGGTCCCGCCCCCTGCTCCCCGAGGCCCCGCCCTCCTCGACGTCACGCGCTGCCGCAGAGCGCCGAGCGCAGAGGCGGGCCTCGGTCTCCGCCCCTAGCCGGCCTCTCCTGGAGACGGCGGCCGGGCCCGGGGAGCGAGCGCCCCCGGTGGGCGGGGCGTCGTGCGCGCCGCCGTCCGCTCCGCCCCCCGCCCCGACGCCGGGGAAGGGGGCGGGGTCACGCCAGCGTCCGCGCCGTCAGAGCCGGGGTGGCGGCGAGCTGCGTTCTCGGTGCGCGGCCCCGCCCGCGCCGCGGTCCCGCGTCGTGCCGGCCATGGAGGGCGTGCGCTGGGCCTTCTCGTGCGGCGCCTGGCTGCCGAGCCGCGCAGAGTGGCTGCTGGCGGTGCGGTCGATCCAGCCCGAGGAGAAGGAGCGCATTGGCCAGTTCGTCTTTGCGCGGGACGCGAAGGCAGCCATGGTATCCTCCAGGTCTGGGGTGCGGCGGGCCGGGGCCGCGCGCCCGGCCCGGCGCCCTTTGTGTGCGGGGGCTGGCGGCGGCGGCGGCGGCAGCCCCTCCCCGGGGCCCCCGGACCGCGCTCTCCCCGCCGCGCGGCCCGCGGCCCCGGCCCCCGGCGCCCTGCAGGGGCCCGGCCTCCGCGCACAGCGGCGGGGCTCGCGGTCGCGCGGAGAGGCCTGCGCCGGAGGGGCCGGGCCGCGGCGGGGGGTGCCCCTCGGGCCGACCTGCCCGGCTGCGTGGCTGGGGGAACGCTGTTTTAAATGGAAGTGTGGGTTGTGGTTACGCGTTTTCAAGCAACAAAGGGAAAGTTGCATGTTGCAGAATCACCTCCGCGGCAGACTGCAGTTTGAGATAGCCTCTGGGTCTCTTCGCTTCCCAGACCGCCATTTCTCGGAAATGCCCCTGGGTAGAAACCCCTTTTCGTTTGGCGTGTGGACCAATCGATAGTGTTTTGAAGGCATGGCGGTGAATTTTTTTTTAACTTTTTTTTTATAGTTTGTAAGAAATTGTGTCATGCAAAGTAAGGCAGATTTTATTTTTTTTAAAGATCTTATTTATTTACTTGACAGAGAGAGAGAGAGAGAGACACAGCGAGCGAGGGAACACAAGCAGGGGGAGGGTCAGAGGGAGGAGCAGGCTTCCCGCCGAGCGGGGAGCCCGATGGGGGGCTCGATCCCGGGACCCCGGGACCATGACCTGAGCCGAACGCAGTCGCCCAACCAACTGAGCCACCCAGGTGCCCCCAAAGTAATGCAGATTTTAAAAAAGTCAGTGTTAGAATGGAAGGGGAAAATCCTTGAAAGATATTTCATAAAATATTACAGACTTTGTCATTTCATACCCTTGGGTATTTTTGCGTGATTTTAGTAATTTGTTTCTTAATAATTAATGGAAGTGGGACAATGGAAGGAGTATATGGGAAACAAGTCATGCATTGCTAATTACTGAAGCTGAGTGATGGGTATACGGGATCTAGAAATACCTGGACATATGCACAAAGATGTAGGTACAACAGGGCTGTTCACTGGGAAATTTTTTATAATAGCTAACCTAGAGCCAGCCTAAAAGTACGGTAGTAGGGAAATAGTCCATCGGGGGGGTATCTTGGTGTTGTGAAATACTATACTACAGTCAAAAGGGGACAGACCAGACTCTTGTACATGTACAGACATGAAATAACCCCCAACACTTGCAAGTTATAAAGCTTAGGCGTGGTGCAGTACTCCATATAGTAGGATCTCAAATATGTCTACGTTAAAAAAATTGATAAAGAGGGACTTTAACTTTTTCTTCTACCTTCTTAAGCATTGCTTAAATCTTCGTACAGTGAGTTTAGTACTTATACTTTTAAACACTTAAAAATGAATTTATTCTAGAAACCACAAAAATAGACTTTGTATGTTACAGGCAGGGTACCTGAATGTTTAGTAGACATTAATACAAACCACATGTTTTGCTTACTTAACAGGCTGGTCGTCTGATGATAAGGAAATTAGTTGCAGAGAAATTGAATATCCCTTGGAATAATATTCGTTTGCAAAGAACTGCAAAGGGAAAACCAGTTCTCGCAAAAGACTCCTTGAATCCCTACCCCAATTTCAACTTTAACGTCTCTCATCAAGGGGACTATGCCGTACTTGCTGCTGAACCTGAGCTACAAGTTGGAATTGATGTAATGAAAACTAGTTTTCCAGGTAATGTTGCATATGTCTTGTTTTCTAAGTTCTTATCTGTTCAGAAATCTCAGGCCAGGAGATGTATTATAGATACTGAAGTTTAGGAAAAATGTACTCAGTACTCAATGGTGGTGTATCTGAGAGAGCATGTATCTGAAAAGAGTGTATTTCCCTTCTGCCTTGAACATCAATAGACTTCTATGTAAAGGAAGGATTCTCCATTACTGGGGATGCATGTAATGCTTTGCCTAGAGGCAAAGTGAAAATATGAAGGTTTTCGTTTTGGATTATACTTCAGCTTGTTAAATAAGACTAAATTTGAAACTTTTCCAAGATTGTTAAATTTTGTAAAGAACAATTTTTACATAGCTGTTTGTCTTTTATTTAAATAACATATTAAACGGAACTGAAACTCAACAATTTTGAAGAGCATTCTGTTCAGAAAACAAAATAACTGTATTGTAAGAACTTTGTTTCACTCAAGTCTTTGAAAATTCATCAGGAAGTTGTTGTTTTACTTAAAAAAAAATCTCAATGGTGAAGTATACTAGAGTCCTTAGGTAGATAGGTAACATGTATTTGTGTTATATCTAAATACAGTTCTTTGCAGTGCATTTACATTAGTGAAAACGAAGAGCAGGCAGTTAGTAAAATATTTAAGTTGCTTGTATTTTGCTTTAGAAATTGTAATTGGTGGCTGTAGGAACTGTTTACATTGATTGTGGGGTTGGGTGTACCCAGGCAATTTTACTAGAGCACAGGTTCTCTTCACTACTGTGTAATTTTCGTCGTCACTCACATTCAGTGAGCACTTACTCTGTGTCAGCGCATTTTGCCAAGTACTGTACGTAAATTGTCCGATTTAATTGTTCCAGCCGCCCCTTAATGAACACGCTAGTATTCTTATCAGGAGGTAAGGAACAGGCTAAGGAGAGGACCAGCATCTTCCTAATTTCAGAGTGTGACTTCCGAATCTCCGCACTGTCTCCACCACAGAATCTTCTGTTGCCCTTAGTCTGGGAGACTTGTATTAACTTCACCCCCACCCGTATTTCTGCAGAGATAACGATGTACCTTAGGGAAGGCTTTGTGATCCCTCTGTCATAGCTAGGTTCTTTAGTTATAGGCTCTCATAAAATAAATTTCCTTCATTCCAGTAACCTATCGCAGCTCCTGATGACTTAGCGGGATACCTGATTGTCTTTCCCGTGGTCCTTATGAGCCACACGAGAGCAGGAGCTGTGAGCTCCTTCCGAGCTTGGTTGCTATCCCATGTCTTAGCCCCCCTAGTTTAGTGACACCAGCGCCCACTAAATATTTTGTCAGATGAATGAAGCTGTGCCTTGTGCTGCTGCCGTGAGGCTTGAGTATGGCTGTGAATCTCCTCTCTCACTGTTGCTGTCAGTGTATTTACCTCGCATTTTCCCACCATTTCCTTTTTTTTCTGACCTGCTCATAAACCTCTCCATTAGAGCTCTGTTCTTAACTTTCCTCGGGAAGCTGTCCTAGTAATGATGGGGACTCGACCCAAAAATCCCTGGGTAAGCATCAAGGCATTTTTTTAACCCCCTAATATTGTTTACTACATTTCATGTGAATATGCACATGTGTTTTTCTCTGGAGAGGATCTGGTTTTCATCAGGATCACAGCTTATTCTAGGGGCGCCTGGGTGGCTCAGTTGTTAAGTGTCTGCCTTCGGCCCAGGTCATGATCCCGGGGTCCTGGGACCGAGCCCCGCATCGGGCTCCCTGCTCGGTGGGGAATCTGCTTCTCCCTCTCTCCCCCTGCTCGTTTTTTCTCTCTCAAATAAATAGATAAAATCTTAAAACAAAATAAAACTTTTCCAGAAAAGGTGAGCATGGGAACGATCCTATATGCTTTCATAGCTTTCTTTTGTCCTTATTCCAAATATCAGAAATTACCTGAGAGCCCCCTGGTCCTTCCAGGGCAGTCGGCACAATGACACAGTGATGGCTGACTCCTCACGCTGATACCTGCCTTGAAATTAGGCCTGTGAGACAGATTTTATTACCGGTTGGCTTCATGGACAATGTTGGCTTATGGTCAGTACTGGATAAGCAAGCAATTACTAATTGAAACTTTTAATCATTGGATAATTGAGCAAAAATTGAAAACTCAGTGTCCTGTTAATTATATTTTATTAGAGCCCTCCCCCCCCCACACACTTTTTTTGACTGATCTTATTTGGCTGGTCTCAGTGTCCAGGCCTTCTACTATTCTTTGCGTCTTTTCCAAAGAGTGGTTGGTAACGTCTCCTCACACGGGGAGGAGATCTTTTCCATCTGTTACTAGTATTGTGATTGTGTCACTCATGTCTGAAGTATGAGGGCGCACAGTTTCATCACTCGCGACGGGGGACTAGACACTGCTTTCCTTTGCTGAAGATTCATTTGAATTGCTTGTTCATCCATATAACTGGGGCGAATTGCCGAGTGATGGAGGCTGCAGCTTTATGCCTTGTGTCGGACACCGTTACTGGATTGTCCGCTCTCAAGATGGAGTCGGCCTTTGGGGCATAGCGAGTGCTGTGAAAGACTCGGTTCTCCTTCCGTCGTTCATTCTCCTTGTGTCCACGCAAGCGTCATGTAGGGACTTGCGGAGTCTTTCCTTCTAGCAGGTGCAGATGGTTGCCCTCACTCTCCCAGCTTCCCCCGTGCTGCCGTGGCAGGGCAGTGGGGACAGCTGATGGGTCTGGGGGTTCCGGGGCTCTTCCAGCCAGATGCCCACAGTTGGGCAGATTGCTACCCCTACCACTTGATTCTCTGCTTAATGGAGAAAAGAGCTTTACACCAAAGTAACTCATGCCTGATTGGTGCTCAGTAAATGAATGTCTGGAGAAGAGGGTTAGAAGATATTGGGGACCCTGGTGTAAGGAAGGTGCCAGGGCAGTACCTTTCTAACCCCTGGGGGAAGTGCTTTTGTAGGCCATCATCATAGTTTGCTGCCCCCAATTGGGAAATTGATTTTTCCTTCATTTTCTAATTTTTATCCAGCATTAAAGACTTTTGTAGTTCTAAGTATAAAAGAAAAGATAGTTTTATGAATTGTTTAATTTTCTCATATTTACAAAATAAGGCAAATCAGATAGATACAGTATAAAAATTATGATTTAAATTTGGGAAAAGACCAAAATAAATTTTTCCCATGATTTTATATTTTCAGATTTCCATTTTTATTATAAATGTGGCGGACTAATTGGCAAGACAGAATAACTCAATAGTTTGAGATTTGATACCAATTTAACAGCTTTGAAATGACTGACAAAGACCTGCTTTCTAGAACAGCTGCTCCGTGAATTAAGTACAAAGTGGGAGGTGGTCTTATAAGCTGGGAAGGTGGTAGAGTCTACCGGTCTTCCTTCCATCACACCGTTCCCTGCATTATTATAATTAGTTCCCCCTTTTCACTTTTGTCCCCACCCAGCTAGTACATTTCTCTGTACAGAGGACAGTGGTCTTTAAAAATGCCTACAGCAGGGGCGCCTGGGTGGCTCAGTCGTTAGGCGTCTGCCTTCCGCTCAGGTCATGATCCCTGGGTCCTGGGATTGAGCTCCGCATCGGGCTCCCTGCTCAGCGGGAAGTCTGCTCCCTCTTCCTCTGCTCCTCCCCCTGCTTGTGCGTGTGCGCGCGCTTTCTCTCTCAAATAAATAAATAAATAAAATCTTAAAAAAAAAAATACCTACAGCAGTTTTCTCAAAACTCTTGGGTTGGTTCTTAATAAAATCCAATCCCCTTAACGTGACCCTATCGTCTTGAACTCATTTACCTCTCTTTTCACATTTCTGGCTGCTCTCTTTGCTCACTGTCTTCTGTCCACACTCTTATTACCTCGAGTGTAGCAAACATTTTCCTGTCAGTCCTTCCTTCTGCCTGTTCTCCGCCCCCCCCTTTTCTTGAGTAGCTGAGACGTGAAGGATGAGAAGGAGCCAGTACCTCCTTAGAGAGGACTTTCTGACCCTTCGCGGGCCTTCTCATCTGTGACTGTAACTTAGTTACTGGATTCCCGTCTGTTCTCCTGCACTAGAGAAGGTCAGGAAGCATGGCTTGTTTGTGTTTGCCGCTGCGGATCTGGTACTTAGCAGAGAGTGTAGCACAGAGCAGGTGCTCCCTAAATACTTATTGCATGTACAGATGATCGGAGTTTTAGGTTTTGCTGAAAGTGTTTGTTGAAAAATGAAAAAATGAGTAACAGCTGAGATTCTAGTTGGAATATAAACCGTTCTCATCAGTGATCTACGATTACAAATAGTTCTTCCTTTGAGATTTCCTCCTCACCATCCATGTATCTCCCAGCTGCTTCTCTCCTTCGCCTCCCCTTTCCTTGGGTTCAGCTTTCCCCCTTGTTGCCGGTACGGTCTCTTCCACTGTTCTCTCCATGTACACTGGTCTCTTGGCTAGACCTGAGTTCAGCAGGATGTGCTTAAAGCATTTTTCTTTTTTAAGCTTGGAGACATAGAGCCTGCAAGTAGCTTAAATAAGTCACTCTTCCTTCTGTACTCTGAACTCCTCCCTAGAAAGCCTGGTCTTTGCCAGCAGAGAGTTTTCCCCCTGCCTGGGTACGGAGCGGGTCTTCACTGCACAGAGGATTTGAGTGGGGTACGCAGTGTAGAACTAGTGTTTACTGAGCATTTCCTCTTTGTGACACTGTGTTAGAGCCTCATGTGCGTTACCTTCATCTGCTTAAGCCTAGGTTGTAAGTACTCTCTATTTTATAGAATAGAATAAAACAGGGGCATCTGGGTGGCTCAGTTGGTTGAGCATCTGACTCTTGGTTTTGGCTCAGGTCATGATCTCGGTCGGGAGATCCAGCCCCACGTCTGGCTCTGCACTCGGCGTAGAGTCCGCCTGAGATTCTCTCTCCCTCTCTTCCCCTCCTTTGTGTGTGTGTGTGTGTGTGTGTGCGTGCTCATGCCCTCTCTCTCTTTCTCTCTCTCTCAAATAATCTCATCTTAAAAAAAAAAAAAAGATTAGAATAAGACACTGGCCCAAGAGGACAGCTCAAAAGTAGATGATCATGGATTTGTGCCCATGATACAAAGCGCACGTATTTAGCCACTGCCTCTCAGTACTAGATTTTATTGATAGCTGTTTAAGGATTTGCAAGTACAAAAATATATGAAAAATTCTATGGAACTGGGTTAAATGAATTTAATGTTTTTATGGAGCCACTGATGTCTTAAGAGTATGAAAAATACAGTGAGAGGGCCTGGCTTAACCATCCTCTGCAACTGTGTTCGGCGTAAACAAAAGCATGGTGTCCGCAGAAGAATAGACAGCTAAGAGTCAGAGCCCGGTATTTTTTTTTTTTTTTTTTTATTAACATACAGTGTTATTTGTTTCAGGGGTACAGATCTGTGATTCAACAGTCTTACACAGCCCACAGCGCTCACCATAGCACATACCCTCCCCAATGTCCATCACCCAGCCACCCCATCCCTCCCACCCCCCTCCCCTCCAGCAACCCTCAGTTTGTTTCCTGAGATTAAGAGTCTCTTATTGTTTGTCTCCTTCTCTGGTTTTGTCTTGTTTCATTTTTCCCTCCCTTCCCCTATGATCCTCTGTCTTCTTTCTCAGATTCCTCATATCAGTGAGATCATATGATAATTGTCTTTCTGTGATTTGACTTATTTCGCTCAGCATAACACCCTCTAGTTCCATCCACGTTGTTGCAAATGGCAAGATCTCATTTTTTTTTTTTTGATGAGCCCAGTATTTACATGAAGTAGTTCAGTGGATAAAGATCATTTATTAAATGGTACATTACTCTAATCACAAGAGTAATAGCTTACTGACTGTTTGAATTTGTTTTTTGTATAAACTACATATCTGTACTTTCTAATCCTTGTATAAAAGATCTTTATACGTTATGGATATTAACAGTTTTTTGACCAAATTGTTGAATTTTTCCCATTCTATTATATATTTATATTTTAAATTTAGTTATATTTTTGGCCATATGAATTTTATTTTTTAATTAAATACATCTATCTTTTCCTTGATAAATTCTGAATTCTGTGTTGTTTGGAAAAAATAATTAAATTGATAAAAGATTTACTCTACCCATAGAGTAGAGTCTGTTAGCTTTTGTTCTAAAATTGCAATTTTATCTTTACATTTAAATTTTTTATTCCTCTAGAATTTATGTGTGTATTGTGTTTTACATCCTAATGGCTAAACAGTTCTACCACCACCAGTGCTGGGTAGATTAAGGCATAAACCCAGAAAGTGCCCGGAATTAAGTACCTAAGGTTGTTGTGGTAGTTGCTGTTGTTATATGTATAGAATGGTGGTTCTAAAACGGGTCAGGATACTAAAACCAGCCAGATGCTTCTTAAAAACGCAGACTCCTTGAAACCACCCTAGACCTACTGGAACAGAATTTCTGAGAGTACAGCCAGGATTCTGTATTTCAGCAGTTTCTTGGGTGAGTGGCAGACGTATTAATGTTTGGGAAACGCTGTATTAGGGGTAATTTACAGAGCTAGCAAAGAGAAAGATGGTAACACATTTTAATGATTGAAGTCATGAGAAAGCCACTGGATCCTGTGTTACTCTGTACAGCAAAATTAGAGTTAGGTTCCTGACAGTTACTGGCGCTCAGGGGAAGTGTCTGCTTCGTCGGACTTCTGGAGGAAGGATCCCTGTTAAGCTTACGAGGTCAGAAGGAAGCGCGAGGTCAGCAGATGTGATTGATTTCCTATTCCGTCTTCTCTCTCACAAACACGGGAATGTATTTGTGGCAAACTTGGTGGACAGAGGTTAATATTGTTAACATGTAAAACGCTTGGAAGTATCGATGGGCAAAGCTGTCTGGACTCAACTTGGTGAAGGGACGAGCTCACGACAGAGGCCCCCCACTCAGCACGGCGTGCTCGGTGAGGTCAGAGCTTCAGTCTGCTGTGGGCGGAATAGTGCAGGCATGTCACCTGCGCATTCCTTAGTCTCCCCGACTCTTTGTCCCCTTCTGAAGCTTTAGAAACCCCACCAAGATGTTACATAAATGCCAGTAAAGAGGTGATGGGGGCCGGATGCGGACATTGGGCTCCAGGTGTGGCGCTGAAGCTACAGACTCCTGTCTTGCAGCGACAGGAATTGATTATGTTCTGAAGGCCACAAGTCCGCCAGCCTGTTGACAGGGTCGCGCCGCCTCTCGTTCTGGGGAAGAATCCCTCGTTGCCTCTTCCTGGTCCCCTGGCAGTGCTTGCCGTCCCTTGGCTTGGAGCTGCTTCTCTTTGGTTTTACCTTCGTCTTCACGGGGCTGCTCTCCTATACTCTGTCTCTCTCCGTGTGTGTGCTTGTTTCCCTTCATGAAGACACCAGTCATTGGATACGGGGCTTGCTCTGATCCGTGTGACCTCATCTTGATTACATCTGCAGACTATACACATAAGGGTACGTTTCCTAGGTTCTGGGCGAGCATGAGTTTTGGGAGACACTGTTCAACCCGGCACAGTCCATCTTCTGCCTCCCGCCTTCCCCAGTGTCTGTGTCCTCCCCACGTACAAAATAAAGTCATCCTCTCCCAGCCTCTCCAAGTCTTAGCCGATTCCATCTGACTCCAAAATCTCTTCTGAACACTGTCACCTCAGAAAGTTCCACATCTCATCATTTGAGCGATCTCACTCAGGTAGAGGTGAGACTGGGTATGCTCCCCGGTGGGGCAGAGTTCCTTTCTTCAGTGACCTTGTTAAACTAGAAAACAAACCATCTCCTCCTGTGACTCATTGGTGGAACAGGCAGAGGATAGACATTCCCATTTCAAAAGGGAGAAGTTGGAAGATAAAGGGAGGCATGAGTCGGGTCCCAAGCAAGTGTGCAGCCAGCCGGGCAAATGACCTAAGGTTTCAAGGTCTGAGAACAGTCCTCGGTGTCTGCACGCTCTGTGTCCTGGTCCCTGGGGCGGCCCCACCCTCCTGCCCCTCGACCATGCCTCCAGGATCCTTCCCTCGTCTTGAAGGATAGCACGTTTACAGCCATGGAATCCCGCCCTCGCTCTGTAGGCCTGTTTCCTCCCGTGTGTTGGCACGTGTGTGTGGACAAATGAGCATTTACAGAAACAGAGCAGCTAGGGTTCAGGGCTGCCGGCGTGGGGGGCTTCCAGCCCAGGTCGCTGCCTCTCGGACCAGGGCTTCTGCTCCACAGCACGTCTGTTGTCCGTAAGCTGCGAGAAGCTTTGCGGAGTCACTCGCAGTTTTTCTTTATTCTGGGTCTGTATCTGGGTAAGTTCCCAAACAGGTGAGCTGGTAAATCCTACGTTATTGTGTACATACTAATGCAAATTTTAGAAGTCTTTCCCTTCCCATGGAAGCAATATATGTTATCCAGTATTTAGAAAATGACACTACTAGAATTTTTAATGTGACTTCACTGTCAAAAGCTAAATGTTATTCTGAAGCACACAGTTGGACACTGCTTCCCCCTAAAATAACGGATCCCTTTTCTTGAAGGCAGAAAGGTGAACTTTACCTGAGATGCTGGTGTAGATACACATTGGTGACCTTGTCTGGGGGACAGGTTGATGTCGGTGGCCTTTGAGGTGGTGGCACGAGGAGGATTTTTTTTTCATAGGCTTGCAACAGCAGTTAGAGCACTTACTTTAAATTATTTCGTTGTAGGTTGTGACTGTATGTTTAATGAACTTCCCGGCTGCACTGTGGTCTTGAGTAGTTGATCATTGTGGAACACTTAGTTAATATCTAATACTGCTTTTCCTAGAGATTAAGCTACAATAGGGGAGATCTGGTTTCTGTAAACTTGGTTAGTCTAGAACAATACAAGTTTTTGAGTAATTTTATCTATATATATATAAGCTCTTAAACATCTAGTAGGATGATTAAATCAAAGACTATTAGGATTTGCCAGATTATATGGCTGATAATTGTGCTGCCTTCAGATAGTCTGAGGGACAGATCTGCTCTGGTATTTCCTACTGGTATTTTTTTTTTCTTTAAATTCCAGTTTCCTAGATAGACTGGACCTCACAGACCAGTCCCCCTCTGTGTATTTCCACTATAGAACCACACTGTGGCGCTGTTGTGCTTTGGCTGAATATTTACAAAATCCTCTTCCTGTTGCTGTCAAATCTCTTATTTTGTGGAATGGGTAAAATGCTCTCAAAAGTATATGAAAACACTCATATTGGATACTTTTTTAGCTGTACATAATCAGTTTGTGATTGCTTTCAGTGATTGTGCTAGATTGCTTTTTATGTTAATCAGTTCGTTTTTTATTAGCATGCATATTTGGATTTTTTTTCTTGATTGCCCCATCTTATTTAGTTAAAAAATCAGAGGGCTTTTTGAAGGTTATGAAGAAACCAACAAACAAAATGACACTATAGATGACAACAGGCATATATTTTTAAATACGACTTTTTGGATAGGGTTCCACCAAAACTACAGTTCTACTCAAAATATGCAGTGCCGTCTTCCAAATCCAAGGTAACCTTTTTCCCCATTATTACTGTTCTGTGCCAGGATCTGTTGAAGAGGAAACAGGTGATGATTTATGTAGGTAACAATGCCCCCAGGATTTAAAATCTCCAGGTTTACTCTTGTCACTTTTGCAAGCCTGCCGTCTTCAGTGTGTTATTTCTCAAGCCAGTATGCACTAGTTCTGCTTGCATTTTAACAAGACCGTTTTTATTCAGGGGCTTAAGGAAGGTGTTGGAGAGTAAGGGGTCCATGGCCTCAAGAAGAACCCCCTTCCCCGGGACTCCCAGATCAATTTACTATTTCAGTGCTTTGCATGGAATGACTTCATAGCTTTGCTGGGCTACTTTTAGGAAGTAATAGTCTTTTAACAATATAAATAGATAGAAACAGTAAATATTAGTTGGATTCATAAAATGTGTTGAAATGTATTCTCTCTTGAGAATAGAGTGCCAGGGAGTAGACAGATGAATTAGATGAGTCTGATGAACTTGGAAATAAATGAGAATGTTTGTCTTGATCTGTAAAGGACCCCCTATCACTCATTGTAGGGTCATCAGAAATACTTCCCGGCTAAGAAGAAGAGACTCTTGACTTTGTTGAAGTGGAAATGGTAGGGGAATCATAAACAGTCGTGTGGAAAAACTGGCCTTAGTATGTTCTCCCCTTGACAGAACTTTGGGAGTGGTGGTTGGTTCCTGTAGGAGGAACTGTAAGCCCCCTGTAAGGACAGGTCTGTTCTGCTTGTCTGTCCCTGGCATCTAGCACTTGGGTGTTTTTAGAGTGAGTGATCCTCATAGGAGCCCTAACTGTTGAATCCTCGCAGGGTGAGATGGCGGTAAAATGCCAGTAAAACGTTCACTAGAGGGATTTGACATCTTTTTTCCCCAGACAAGCTTCTAATGCCCATAGAGAATATGGTGGTGGTGGTGTCTGTTGCTTCAAGAGTGGTAGTCAGCCAGTTGGGCACGTCAGATTTTAGAGCTGGGTACTTTGGAAATGGGAGTTGGAGTTACAGTAGATATGCTTATGTTAACACGATCTACAGAGGCACTGCCTTAAAGAGGAGGCAGTATTTCTGCAAAATAACGTAGTCATGAATGAAGGACATAGGACAGTAGGGCGTTAGGAAGTAACCAGATAATGGTTAAGTTCATTTATTCATATAGTAAATGTTTGTGGTTCATCTCCCTTGGGCCAGGCTCTCTGGTGGCCCAGCTAGGCTGTCGGTGTGTGTGTGAGGCCAGGAACCAGGACTGACGTTTGTAACCATTAGTTCCAGATACATGTTTGTGGTAATGTTTATACTTAATCTGCATATTTGTACAGTAAATGAATGATGATAGAAACAACTTGCTCAGTGGTGAAGATAAACAGCATAGTTAGATTTTGGAAAAATAGAATATGAAAGGCATATCTTGTATTTTTTTTTTTTTTTTTAAGATTTTATTCATTTATTTGACAGAGAGACACAGTGAGAGAGGGAACACAAGCAGAGAGAGGGAGAGAGGGAGAAGCAGGCTTCCCGCTGAGCAGGGAGCCCGATGCGGGGCTCGATCCCAGGACCCTGGGATCATGACCTGAGCTGAAGGCAGACGCTTAACGACTGAGCCACCCAGGCGCCCCCATATCTTGTATTTTTAATTTGCATCTTAGCTCTTGATTCTGAGAATTGGATTGAGTTATTTTATTTATCGTATCTGTTTAGAATGCTCTGTAATACTTTGTGGAACAGAGGCGCTAGGGCTGGGTCTCAATTATTTTAAAATGAGCATATTTCACAGGGACATCCCTGAAAAGACCAATGAAAATCTCTTTTTATTTGGAGATGTCAAATTAGGAAACATGTTGAGAGACCATTATTTTGAAGGAAATAAGCATATGTTAATTTTGCAGTCAAAGTGGTAACTTAGAATAAAAACAAAAAAAACGATCCTCGACTTTCTCCCGGTTCTCAAAAACTTACAGTAAAGAAATTGTGTTTTTTTTTCTTTTTTTTTTCTGTTCTGTAGCAAAGTAAAAATCTAAATCCCAGGGAGTATCTGTCTTAAGAGTGTTGTGGATACAAAGATACAAATGTAGGGATCCGAAGGGGTACGTGCACCCCGATGTTTATAGCAGCAATGTCCACAATAGCCAAACTGTGGAAAGAGCCAAGATGCCCATCGACAGATGAATGGATAAAGAAGAGGTGGTATATATACACAATGGAATATTATGCAGCCATCAAAAGGAATGAGATCTTGCCATTTGCAACGACGTGGATGGAACTGGAGGGTGTTATGCTGAGTGAAATAAGTCAATCAGAGAAAGACATGTATCATATGACCTCACTGATATGAGGAATTCTTAATCTCAGGAAACAAACTGAGTGTTGCTGGAGTGGTGGGGGGTGGGAGGGATGGGGTGGCTGGGTGACAGACATTGGGGAGGGTATGTGCAATGGCAAGTGCTGTGAATTGTGCAAGACTGTTGAATCACAGACCTGTACCTCTGAACCAAATAATGCAATATATGTTAAGAAAAAAAGAAAAAGAAGAAGATAGCAGGAGGGGAAGAAGGAAGCGGGGGGAATTGGAGGGGGAGACAAACCATGAGAGACGATGGACTCTGAGAAACAAACTGAGGGTTCTAGAGGGGAGGGGGGTGGGGGGATGGGTTAGCCTGATGACGGGTATTAAAGAGGGCACGTTCTGCGTGGAGCACTGGGTGTTATGCACAAACAATGAATCATGGAACACTACATCAAAAAAAAAAAAGTTGTGGATTTCTGATACTCTACCACATACAGGAAATGTCCTCGTAGTTACTTAGAATTTATACCACTTTTGGCTGCTAAATGGTATCGGATTGGGCGCCTGGGTGGCTCAGTCAGTTAAGCGACTGCCTTCGGCTCAGGTCATGATCCTGGAGTCCCGGGATCGAGTCCCATATCGGGCTCCCTGCTCAGCGGGAAGCCTGCTTCTCCCTCTGACCCTCTTCCCTCTCGTGCTCTCTATCTCTCATTCTCTCTCTCTCTCAAATAAGTAAATAAAATCTTTAAAAAAAAAATTTATAAAAAAAAAATAAATGGTATCGGATTTTCAGAAGGCATCTGTTGATATAACCATATGTGGTTTTTTTCCCTTAATTATTTAATAATCCACAGAATTTCACAATTTCTTTTAAACTATGCTTCTGTTTCTGGGCTAACTCCTGCTGGTCACTGAGTGTTATTTTAATTCCCAGCTTTGATTTGCTGACATTTTGTTTAGGATTATTGTGATTATATTAAGAAATAAGGTGGTGTGCAGCTTTCTGTCTGTGGTTTTTAACGATTTTGGTAATAGAACAGCTATTTTTAATTCTGCATTTTCTCAATTGGCAGGTCGTGGTTCAATTCCAGAATTCTTTCATATTATGAAAAGAAAGTTCACCAACAAAGAATGGGAAACAATCAGAAGCTTTAAGGATGAATGGACTCAACTGGACATGTTTTACAGGAATTGGGTATAATTTCTTTCTAATTTTGAGAGTAAAAGTCTAGGATAATCCATTAGTTTCACTAAAAATGGGAGCAAAAGTCCTTTGGTTACCCAGTAGTTCTTAGAGTGTTTGAAGTAAATGGGTGATTACTTGGGAACTTCATGATTTTTGTGTATCATTGTTAAATCATAATCACATTTAAGAAAATTGAATGTATATTCAATGCTCAGAAGGCACTTGCTCTAAAGCTAAAATAAAACCTCTTATTTATCACTATTTATAAATAATATTTAACGTTCTTGTTTTCAAAGGATCTTATACACATGAGGCCTTATTTAACAAACACTAATGTAGTATTTACTACGTGCCAGGAGACACATGCTTTTCATAAGGTAGTTCATTTAGTCAAGTTGTCATGACAGTGCTGTGAGGAAGGTACTGTTAGTATCTCATGTTACTCATGACAGAATGGAGGCACCAGGGGATTAAATGATTAATCTTAAGATCACACATCTGGTTTGTCTCTGTCCTACTGCAGGTATAAAAATAGATATAATTTTTTTGGCTTTTTGTTTTTTTAAGATTTTATTTGAGAGAGAGAGCATGAGCCCGGGGAGGGGGGGTGGGGGTAGAAGCAAACTCCCCGCTGAGGATCATGACCTGAGCCAGAGGCCGATGTTCAACCAACTGAGCCACCCAGGTGCCCCCCAAAATAGTAAGAATTTATAGCCCTAATGTAGCATAGAGTTAAAACTCTGGTTGCATTGGGCCTGTAGAGGTTATGAAGAGTTTTGCCTGCTGAATGCTCTAATAGAAAATACCTCTGTATTTTAGGCACTGAAAGAAAGCTTCATAAAAGCCATTGGTGTTGGACTAGGCTTTGAATTGCAACGGCTTGAATTCGATATATCCCCATTAAATCTGGATATCGGCCAAGTTTATAAGGAAACACGCTTGTTCCTGGATGGGGAAGAAGAAAAAGAATGGGCATTTGAAGTAAGAAATTTGTCACACTTGCTCTAAGAATCCCCATATTGTGCGCATGTCTGTGAGATGGGTTTGGGGTCTGGTCACTGAAGCGACACAGCTGGAGTCCACTGTTGGTGCTCTGAAGGGGGTCTGTGACATTTAGGCTGACACTTGAAAGGTAAGTCACAGTGAGTTCAGTAAAATGGGAAGGGAAAGCGGCCAAAGGCGGCCGCTGTGTCTCCTGATGAGGGGGTTTGAGAGGGAGTCCAGGTTAGACGACCACAATCATGTGGCCATAACTGGCCAGGTTAAAGATTTCGGTCTCTCTCTATATTTGGTCTCTGTCACTAGCAATTCATGGTCCCTAGAGAGAGAAACCCAACACAAACTCATTTAAGCCAAAAATACAGTATTATAGGCTATTAGAGTGATTCATGTCACCGGGCCTCAGAAATAGCTAGAATTCGGGACTAGAAAACTCAGAAATTTTATATCTTTTACTTTTTCCTTTCTATATGACCTGGCTCAGTTTATTATAGACTGAAAATGCTAGCTTGGACATAATCAAGAATCCATTATTTATTGTAACAAATACAGAGGACTTTCTGTTTACCTGAATATTGTATCTCACACCTGGAAGAATAATGCTTTAGAAAAATGAAATGTTAGGTCAAGAGGGATATCCTTTTTTATAGACTTTCAGTTTCCATAACCAGTTGCTGTTAGGAAGGTCACCACCAAAAAGTTCCAGTGATGGGGTTAGATGAAATAGAAATTCTTTGCATTGAAAGGAAAGTGCTTAAAGAAGTAGGAATTTTAATATTTGGGACAGATATATTTTCAGCTTTGCCATTGAAAAAAATTGTAAAATTTGAAAATTTTAAGTTATAGCTTAAACTTTTTTTATAAGATGGGTTACATAACTAACAAGACAACATGTGCTCTCACTGAAGCAGATTAATCTTTGTAATCTAATGCTAAACTATCTCCTAAAAAGACAAAATGTTCGTGCTCCCTTTTGGCTTGTTGGAGATTATAGGGAAGTTCTGGTATTCACAAAAATTTTATGGGTAAAAGTGATAAGCTTAGGAAAGTCTTGAAAATTTAGAAAGTCTTAGAAGTTAAATCTTAAATTCAGTAGCACTGAATGAACATCGTTTAAGTAGCTAAGTTGCTGATTTCATTTTTTTTTGTTTCAACTGACATTTATTATGTGCGTTGTCCTTGACAGAAAGGACTTAACGGCAAAGTCCCTCCCCTCACAGTGATCCGTTGAGTATGGATGTGCTGTAACTGAGTCATTCATTGTGAAGTGGTTTCTTCATATTTGCTCTGTCGTATTTCATATTTACGTGGTTCTGATGAGGTCAGAGTCGATCGGAGGAGGCTTTATTTTGTAATCAGTGTCACTGAGTTGTGGCTTCCAGCAAGGTAGGTGTGTGGGTAGGTTGAGCAGGGGTGTGAAACGTGCTGTGTTTCAGCGGACGGGCGGCTGCCCACGCCTCCTGATAACTCCCCTCAGATGCAGACGCCACAGAACTCACCACCTGAGTGGTTTGTAGAAGTGGTTACAGCCGAAACGTGTCTGCACCGTGGTGTGCACGTGATCAGTATATTCAGTGTGAAAAATGGAAGACCATGTATCAAAAAGGGCAATTTTGTCTATAATAACAAATATTGTGAGCTTGCTTTTAGTTAAAGGGAAAACACCTTTGACCTGTTAAGTCTTCTGACACTTAGCTACTTTTTTCTTCTTTTAAATGTACTTGTCCTTAGTGAATCTCATTTTTTTTTTTTTTTGCTAATTTGGGTACCTTAAGGTGTGAAGCTATGAGTATCCAATTTCTGATTGTAGTTTCCTGTTTCAAACTGGTATCTTACGGAGGAATGCCTTAGTATGGTGGCTTTTCATTGGAAACTTTAGTTTGGGTGCTTTTAATAGTTTGTAAAGATACTGAGGTAACTGCCTCAATATCCTCTTCTAGGCCCCATCCCCGTTGTTTCAGACCCTAGTGGAAGACAGAAAACTGCGTGTTCTTTCAGGCTTACCTGTGAGTTTCCATGGAGTTCCCATGGGCTGTAGTTCATGACATGCTTACAAACCAGGGTTGCAGTCTGAGTTTTTTACGTGTACACCTGGAGTACATCCAAAATAAACACCAGTGATGGCCGAGGACTGTCTCGATGTGCGGCCAATAGGACTGTCCATCTAGGTCGTTTTCTGGCTGAAAATGCACAATCAGACCAACCAGAAATGTGCAATGTTCTATTAAAAAAAGGAGGGACAGTAGTGGATCCTATGTTTTAAAATATTGTCCTAACAGACACAAAGGCTAGCAAGACAGGACAACTGAAAGCAGGCTTTGACCCTCGGTGGGCTCTGGTGCTAGGAGGGGGGAAAGGCTGTAAAGGGACTTTACTGGATTCAGTCACAAACACTGCAGTTCAGGTAGCAGATTTAACTCTTCTTTCAGCGTAAACTTCCTGAAGCTGTTAACTCGTGTGGTTTACATGAGAGAGCGTCCCAGTAGGAAGTACATGCTGAAGTCCAGGTGACGACGTAAATGGGTGAGGGGAGCTGGGGGGGTGGTATATGTGTGTGCCTGTGTATACAGAGAGAGAGGGAAAGGAGATTGAAAAATACAGACAGAAGTACCTCTGAGTTTGCACATTTAGTGATGTTATTAAATTACCTTTTATTTTTCAGGAAAGCAAAATAGATGAGCACCATTTTGTTGCAGTGGCTCTTAGGAAACCGGATGGATCTAGACATCAGGTTGTGAGATTTTAAGATTTTTCTTACTTTTTTCTAAAAAGCATGAATCAGTGTGGAGTTTGTTCTTTATGGATGGAAACAGTCATCCGGTTTCTATCAGGTTAGAGGTGTTTAAGATTATAGATTTAGGAGTGTTTTTCATTATCAAATCCTTAAGATCATCTGGGATTTCACAGAAATTTTTTAAAAGCGTGTTACCCGTTTCTTCATACTCAGGAATATTACAAAGAAGACATTTTGATAGTATTGTCCTAGTACTTGCGGTTCAGTAGAAACCCAAGACAACCAGCCTTAGTCCCCTTAACAGTGGCTTATTTCCCGGTGAACTGGGGCTGTGTGGAATATAAAGGTACCAGCTGATGGGTGTTGAGTAATGGCGTTACCTGGCAGGTTGAACCCGCTCCCCCTTTTATAGCAATCTCCTGAATTAGTCCCAGAGTTACAGGCTCACACGCCTGGGGGCCGTGGGGCAGAACACTGGTCCCCGTCCTCCCCGTCACAGTCTGCGTTTGCTTGCTTCTGCTCTTAATCGTTACGTGAGGAAATGAAACAAAAACACCCTCCCGGTCAAGGACCCTCAGCCTCCCTACACATAGTTGTGATTCTGCGGAAATGATGTTTTAAGGAATCCCTGGTAGTGTTAGACGAATCGGAGCTGTATGCCTGTCCCTATTTTTAGGGAGCCCATGTGAGGCCCCATAGCATGACCGGTGTATGTGTGTCATTACGTCTAGAACAATAGCTCCGTACACCAACCCTGCTTTTGATCCATTAGCCGAGGATTTAATGTCTTCATAGCTTAGTTACAAGGGGATGTTACCTGAAGCTGTTCTGGCCCAGGTTGCCTGTCCTCGTGGGTAGGTCTCAGCTTCACACTGCAGAGCACTGTATGCTCTCTGCCCCTCGAGGACGAGCGTGCTGTCCGGCAGACCTGGCTTCCAGGCCCAAGTCTGCCATGGTAACCTGGGTGTGAGCTGGCACGGAGTGCTGGATCCTCCTGAGCCTCAGTTTCCCCATCTATAAAATTCAGATAACCACGCCATCAGCATAGTTGTGAAATGTAAATCATGTAAAATCGTACTGGGCCTTGTTACAGCACAGTGTGAAATCCACCTCCTGCCCCCCAGTGGGCTGGCGCTCTGTCTGAGAACATGATACAATGCTCACCTGGAGAGTTGAATGAATCATTTCCTGTAGAGGTGCTGAATCTCTTGTGCGGTGATGGGGCTTTATCAGATCTACCCTCCAGAGAGTTCTCAGAAGTTTGCGTTGTGGCCCTCCTCATCAGAAAAACCTAGCTGCTTATTAAAATGACATATTTGGGGAATCCTTTTAACTCATCCATCAGAATTTTTGGATGTGTGGCTCAGAAATCTACATTTGAAACAAATACCATGGGTTATGTACCAAAAAAATTCAAGGATCGGGTGGTTAACTTTTCTTAACTTATGTTGGCAACACTAACACGAGGAGTGATTACAATTATCTAGAAATCCTGCTCTGTTATAACTTAATATTACTGACTTGTAATAATTTGGCCATATTTCTCCTTTTCCTAATTATGAAATTGATTGTAAGATGAACATGCAGTAAAACAATGAGGTAATCTATTCTTTCCCCTTTTAGGTTCCATCTGAAGATGATTCTAAACCAACTCAGAGGCAGTTTACTGTTCTCACCTTTAATGATTTAATATCATCTGCTGTTCCTATGACCCCTGAAGATCCTTCATTTTGGGACTGTTTTTGCTTCACAGAAGAAATTCCAATACGAAATGGTACAAAGTCATGATAGCATTCCCTGAGTAACAAAGGAAAATGAAAACTGTTTGTAATCTTCTGTATTCACAAAATAAATGCCTGATAGTATCAAATTTTATTTCAAAAACCAGTTTTCAAAAAAAACCACAACTTTTCCTATTAGAAACAGCAGGCTGTCGGTATATGTGTCCCTCTTCTTTTCCCCCATTTGCACGGGATTGACAAGGAGTAGAAAAGGTAGCAGGATCCTAAAAGTGATAAGTGCTTGTTGTAGAAAAGGGTAGAAAATGCAGGTATGCAAAGAGGAAACATTCAAATTCTTACCTTTCAGCGATCACGATTCCTAGAACCCGAAGTATCTTTCTAGACCTTCTAGGCAAAGGAATCCATATTAGTACACCTTTTTTTTATGGAAACGTAGTGTTGTGTGATGTTTTATTGTCCCGACTGCACGTCGCCTGGTCGTCCCCATGCGTTTGTGGCCCGACGGGTGCTAGAGGCTTCTGCTGTGTGGTCAGTACCGGGATGCTTTAGACCAGAGCTGACAGCGCCCGACTGTAGTGAAGCTCAGTCGCCTGACCGCGCACACACCGCCCAGCTGCCCTTGAGGGCACTTGGCTCGCCCGAGCCTCACTTGACTGGTTTGGCCTTCAGCTTCTCTCCCTCGTCGTACGAGCTGCTCTTGTAACTTCAGCTCACATTCGTAGAATTGTATCTAACAGGCTGCAAAGGCCATTTCTCCTCTCGCATCTCGTTTCTGTCAGTGAAGAGGACTTGCCCAGATCCCCACGTTTCCCCTCAGTTCCTGTTGACTCAGATCCCTGAGAAGGCTGTTCTCCGACAGTGTCTGCCTCTGCGGGAAGTGGACTCTGGGTGGGGCCGAGGCGCAGTTGGGGGCACAGGCTTGCGGGGAGCATCCACCGCGCTGCCTGAGGCCCAAGCGAGGTGCACCGCGGTGCTCGACTCCTCACCCGGGCCGGGCGTTCGGATTGTCTGCGGTTTTTATGATCAGCAGTGGTGCAGCGAATGGCACTGTAACCACATCGTGAGGTACATGCCTGCTTAGGTCCTTACCAAAATTCTACAGGTGGCTCACAAGGCTTGAGCGTTCTTAACAGCTTTGATGAGTATTCCCAGATGGCTCCCGAGAGGCCCTGTAATTCACGCTTCCAGTTAGTGTGAGGTGTGACCAGCCCTTCACCCCACCCATGTTCTCCCTGCTCAGCTGTACATATGAGCCCTTTTTTTAATTTAATCTTTGCCAATGTACGTGAAAAATGGTACCTTATTTTTTTAATTTGTATCTCTTTAATTACAAATGAGATTGATACATCGGTGTTTTTGGCTGTTTTTATTCCTTTTTTATGAACCACTTGTTCATTGTGTTTGCCTGTTCTAATTTAGCAAGTAGGACTTAAAGGTGGGAACATAACATATAAGATGCCAAGACCATCCTGTCAATGACAGAGTCACTTCTGTGGCTGTCGTGCATGTCTTGGGGAGTTAAAGTCTTGTTAAATATCGAGAAGTGAAATAATTTCATTGTTTTTGTTAACTAAAATTAAGAATTGTGTGTAGATTGTATAAAATTAGATACTGTTTAGTAAAAAAAATTGGAATGTTTTGTAATTTTTTTATTTTATTAAGCATGCCCAAATATCCCAAGCATAGTAAGTAATGTGTTTTTAAAAGATCAAGTAGCATCCGAAATAGGAAGCATTGTTATCCCTAGCATGAATGTGATGGTGAAATGGAAACCTGTCATCTGTCTTGTCATGATAATAAAGCAGTTAACTTTCGTGAATTTTTATGAGCTAGGCACTGTGCTAGATTTCATGTTTTGTTTTTCTGTTTCTTAAAGTTACACGTAGTTTACAGAGGTACATAGATCTATAGGTTTGTTTTTCTGAATGAAAAATACCACCCCCTTGCCCTCATTCCCCGATTTCCTACCCCAGAGCAGGCTCTTTGCTTTACCGTTACCGTATCTTCTGACAGCATGCTTCTGTCGCTTCTACTTGGTTTTTCGCCTGTGTAGGCATTAATCCCTAGTGTCAAGCTTGTTCCTCTGCTTGCAACCCATTGGATGCTTCCTTCCTGCTCCCTTCTGCCCCCAGCAGAATTACATTGTAATTCAGGGCTCTCATTATTGACTGATCCGGAAGATTATGGAACGCTGTGCACAGCGGACTGATGTGATGTTATTCTCACCCCGTACGGCATTTTTGGTTCCGTGAGTTCACAGTTGACTTTGTATGGTTTTCTGTGTACTTACTGCTGATGCGACCCCAGACTCTGCTAGATGTATGAATATCTTCCCCAGATGTTCAGACACGTCAGCACTCTCAGTTTCATCTGTTTTCTCGAAGAAACGTTGTGGGGACAGTGTGTTTTGTCCAGCCTGGCGTTGGTCCCTTCTGTGGCTGCTGGAGCCGTCATCCTGAAATCGCCTCTCACTGTCCCCGGGGGTTGCCTGTCTCTCCCCTATGTCGGATTCCCTGATTTCCCATTTCCTCTGTCTCCTGTCTTAGCGTATCCTCAAGTAGCTTCCTAAGAGCAGCGGGGACACGGGAGGTACATTGTTCGAGACTTTCTACGAGGAAGGGGCAGTCCCCGGAGTGATGTAAGAGATTTAGCTGCTGCTGACAGATGCTTCACTCCTCTTGCCGCCGAAGCCCAGTATTTGGTCCTGCTAATTGCTGAATCCTCCGCTGGGCTGGACCACAGTGCTCTTGATTCTTAACTATGTTTTGCTGAGTCCAAAATCATTATTTGCATTATGCCATACTGCTCAAGGTGCCTTGGTTTCTGTTAATAGTTTCCTGCATAGGAACTGATGGATTGATTTGAAAAATGGATCTAAGTAGGTATGTGCGCATCTTCACATACCCCTTGCCATTTAGAACTCGGGGATCAAATAGATGTGGGTAAAAATTTCAGTTAAATTTATCGCTGTCCTTGCTACTCAGTATCAAACTCAGAAACCAGTTAGATTCAGGTACTCGGTAGCCCCTCACTGGCTGAACTATTTGCCATCCGACCTTGAAAATGAAATAGGTTTATACATAAGTATGTAGGTACATGCATCTTTGATCAAAAATATGCCTGACAACAACTCCATCTGCCAGGACTCAGAGGGGAGATAGAATTTCATTTTATGGGGGACCTAATATGTCATCATAGAGTTTGTGGGTTTGAGGTTAGCAAAGGTCTTTGGACATAAGTCCAGTTAACAAAGTGGCTTCTTTGTCTTAAGGTGTTCACATACAGAGTCGCTCACTCCCTTGGTAAGTGCTTCACAAGGGTCGAGCTAGTCAATCCTCAGAACCTTACAGAGTAGGTTGTATCATCCCCATTTCACAGATGGAGTAAAAGGTACTGTGACATTAAGCAACTTGTTAAAAATCATGCATCCGTGAAATAGTGGACTCGATATTTGAACCAGATAGGCTAGATTCAGAGTCTGACCTCCACACAATCCAGTGGTAGCCGGTGAGTGTTTTCACAAGCCATCCCGGGGCAGGGATGATGTTGCCGGAGTCCTTCATTGGTGGCTTGTGCTGATATCATGAAGTAATGCCATGTGTGTAACCCTAGGTTTAACTGCTTTGCCGTATTTTCTTCAAATTGTCCCCCCGCAACACACACGCAGCTGAAGACCACCCACCCCCGTCACCCCTTCGGCCTTCCCTCTCCAGGAACGTCTCCCACTTGTCATGGTACACACTTAACTCCTGAAGCGTGCGTCCGTGCTGGATGTGTAGTGTCGTGTACTTCCATCCTGTCTTCCTGTTAGGATGGAAACATCGGGATGGGGTCTCTGGGGTCATTTAAAAGTGGCAGCCGTGTGGAATAACGAGCTCACCGAACCCGGAACTCTCGGGGTGGGCGGTGGTGTGCTAGCACTTAGGCTTGCCCACCTTCCATCTAAAGTTTTGGAAAGACTCTTAAAAGCAATACAGATTTGTAAGAAGCAAACAAACTTGCCCACATTTTAAGGCAAAAGACAAAGGAGGGCTTCAGAGGATTTTTCCTGCCTGGGAGTATACAGTCACTGTTCTTTTTAGGGTCATTTTTCGTGGAAAGGGAAAGGAACCAACATTAGGAGAAAAGAAAATAGCGTTTATGGAATATGTAAGCAGAAGTAGAGGGAGCCTAGTGCTGAGTGTGATGCACCCTCAAGAGAGTGCCCAGTGCCAGGGGTAAGGCCACTCTTCGGCCTGGGCCTGAGCAAGAGGAAGAACGCGGTGATCCGGACAGCACACTATCTGCTGTGGCTACTTCGCCCTTCCTGTGCTCTTGTCCGTGTTGGATGAGCAGGAAGCCCCCCCCGCCCAATCCACTCTCCACCCTTCACCCTGCTCAGTATGCCAGGGGTTCATTATTTACACTGTATTAACCAGAGTCCCCTTTCCTTGTTGGCTTTTGCAAGTGGGAGAGGCCATTAGGGGAAGACTGGGCAGGAAGGGAATACGGTCAGGGTGTGAGCGGCGTGGAGCGGCGGTAAGCCCTCCTCGGCAGTTGGCTGGTGTGGTTTCAGTCCTGCTGTCAGCCCGGACGGGAAGCAGGTGAACCTCCGGAGGAATCATCCGGAGATCGGCGGTCAGGAGCCTTAAGGACGCCACAGTGCCCGTGTCGTTCATTCGCGTCATCCCGCGCAGGCCTCTCACCTCACACCGTCACGAGACGGGTGAGTGCAGCCCAAGAAGATATGGTGAGACGGAGATCCCATTCCCATAACTTGTATTGCAGTATGTTATTTTAATTGTTCTGTTTGCTCCTTAGTTACTGTTGGTAGGTTGTTATTATTAGAGATTATTGTTGTTAATCTCTGTGTTTACTTTTCAAATTAAGCTGCCGCATAGGTATGCATGTGTAGGAACAAACAGCATTTATCGTTTTTGTACTACCTGCAGCTTCAGGCGTCCGCCGGGCGTCTCCGAACATCGTCTTCAGGTGTAGATCCCACGGGGTCAGGAGCCACTGCTTGCATTTTCTTCTTGGTAGAATCATCTCGCTTGTGCTTAGCACAGCTGCTTCTCCATCTCTCACAGGTGTCTTTCATCCTTGCCCGTGCTCCCCACGCCATCCTTTTGGTGTGCCCGTCTGTGTCCCATTGCAAATCCCAATAAACAGTAATTCGAACCATGAGTAGCCCCAGGAAACAGCCTCCAAGTGGGATTCTGGGATTGGATGGCCCTTCTCTTGCTTGGATGGATCTAGACGAGTAGCGTCCTTGTTGGGGGAAGTGGGTACCTGTGACTTCACATTTGCTCACGTGACCGCGAGCGCTGGTGTGCACTGATGGAGGACAACGCTTGGGAGGATCGAGGGCTGTGGCGGCAGTTACGGATACTGTTGGGGGACCAGTTGTTTTGGGTATCTGGGGTACGCACACAGGAAACAGCATAGAGTGAAAGCAAGGGCAAAACAGGAGGAAACTTACGACAGCGTTGGGGAGATATCTTGTCTCTTGTTGCCGACAGAAGCAGCCCCTCCTGTCCGAAGGGAAATAGTCTTACCCCAGCCCCAGGCCCCCGGGAGGAAAGGTTTCAATGACTTCACCCAAGACAATTCTCTCTCGAGGGATAACTGATCCTCAGGATCTAGGTCTGTAATCCATCTTCCGGGAAAATAATAGCATGCCCTGCCCTCTCTCCTTCTTCCCAAACGGAAATACGGGATCGGGGCCAAGAGAAGGTGCTTACGCAGAAGAGCTGCAGGATATCACTTCACACTGGTAGGAGTCTGGGGAACAAGTATGGGAGTGGATTCTAAGACTATTAAGCCAAAAAGGATGACATAAGGTGGACCAGATGTTGACGCAGGTGTACCCCCCCCCGCCACAGGAAATGTGAGAACCTGGGAAGGGTGGTAACAGTGACTTGGCGACTGCCTACAGTTGCCGAGGTTGAAATGCCAGAACTTCCCTGGCGTGCTGTCAAAGGAAGACTCCAAATTCCAAGGGAGAGGGGAACGTGGATCTGCTCTGTGCATACCTGCTCCTTTACCACAAGCGTGGTGGCTTACAAGAACTAAAACCTATTCTCACAGTTCTGGAGGCCAGAAATCCAAAAATCAGCTTCACCAGGCTAAGATTAAGACGTCAGCAGAGCTGTACTCCCTCGGAGACTCAGGACTGTCGGGGAGAGTGTTCCTTACCGCCGGTAGCTCCGCCATCTTCCCTTGGTTTGTGTCCACATCAATCCAGTCTGTCTCCATGGACACACGACCTCCTCTTTTGTCAAGCCCCCTTTTGCTTCTGTCTTAGAAGGATACTTGTGATTCCATTTAGGGCTCACCGAGATAATCCAGGATTCAAGATTCTTAAGTAAATCCCATCGATGGGACTCAGATTCCGGGATTACGACTAGACTTCTTGGGTAGCCATCATCCAGCCTACTACAACGTGTCCTTCAATAGGGAAATGGTTCAACGGTGGTAGGCCCATACCGCGGGATTCTAACCAATGAGCAGTTAAAAAAGAACACACCATTGATACACATTACAACCCGAATGAATCTCCAGAGAACGATGCTGATGGGAAAAAGCAAATCCCGAAAGGTCACATACTGTGTGATTCTACATACAGTTGAATGTTATTCTACATAACACTCTTGAGATGACAAAATTCCAGAAATGGAGAGCAGATCAGTGATTGCCAGGTGGGAACGGGGTGGGGGTGGCTGTTGTCAAAGGACAGAGGGGTCCCCGTGGAGATGTCGATGTTGTTTCTTGAGTGGATCACTGTCAGAATCCTGATGGTGACAGAGTTTTGTGGGCAGAGAGTACGTAGGGTGTCTGTAGTGTTTGACTGTCACACTCTCAGCACATCACACCCGCTCACCTACATCTGTCCCCACGGCTCTGGCTTGGGTCCCGTCCCTGCGGTGGAGCCCCGTTCTAACCGGGACACCGGTAAGCCACCCCCGCCCTCTCTCCCGCATCAGAAGCATGGCTCCAGCCGCTCTCCCCTCTCCTCTGACCCGGGCGTCCTCTGTGGCGGGCAGCCCTCATTTCCCACCTGCCGCCACCCTTTTACTCTTTACTCCGTAGCGCTGTTTGCGCCCGGTGCCTGCAGACCCTTTCCTCACTCTCTCTTAAATCCAAGTCTGCGCGGGCTTTCTCTCCCACTTAACCGTAGAAGGGTGGCTCTTACCTCATTTATGAATGACAGTCACATCGCAAAGCTCACGGTCGAGTCTCAAGCCCCAGTTTGTTAACTACTTGGAACAATTTTACAGACATAGTAATTTTTCCCTTTCCTTTTTAGAGATTTATCTATTGGAGAGAAAGAGCACGAGCAGAAGGAGGGACAGAGGGAGAAGCAGGCTCCCCAAAGGGCAGGGAGCCGCGACGTGGGGCTCGGTCCCAGGACCCCGAGATCATGACCTGAGCCGAAGGCAGACGCTTACCCGACAGAGCCGCCCAGGCGCCCCTATTCCCTTCTTTGAGAAGTACTTTCTCCCCACGTGGCTTGAAGGACGTGGCTGGTTACTCTTGCCTCCTCCCACGCCCGTGGCCACTGCTTACCAGCATCTCCGTTGCTTCCTCCACATCTTCCGAAATGGTAGAACAGCCCGGTCTTGGTCCTGGCGCCCCGTCTGATTTCCAGCCCTACTTACCCCTGTAAGATCTCAGCCAGTCCGGCTTCTCATCTCCGGGCCTGCTGGGGCCTCCAAGTCTTGGTCCACTGCCCGCAGCTCAACGTCTCCAGACTCACAACTCCACCTGCGTTCGACACACGTCCTCTCGACCCCGACCGAGCCTGTTACCTCCCCGACCTCCTCTCCCCTTTCCCGCCCACTGTTCCCTCTGCTGCCGCCACTGTGCCTGCCCCCTGCTCCGTGAGCATGCCCGGCACACTCAGGTTTCTTTTTCTTCCTGGCACTTAGCATCCCCTGTCTTGCTTCCTTGCTTCCTGTCTGTGTCCTGCTGCGGTGCCTGCCAGACTGTAAGCCCCTGGCGTACAAGGACCACACCCCCTCTGTTCACTGCTGGGCCCTGCGGTCCTGCAACAGTGCCTGGCTCGTACGAAGGCTCAGAAGCCATTTGCTGAGGGAGTCACTGTTGGGATTTTGTATTCGTTTGCAGGGCTACTGTCATAAAGTACCAAAGACTGGGTGGCTTAAGCAACAGAAATTTATTTTCTCACCACCCAGATCGAGGTGTGAGCAGACTGGGGTTCTTCCGAGGCCACTCTCCGTGGCTTGGGGCCACCTTCTTGCTGTCTTCACACGCTCTTCCTTCTGTGTGTGTTGGTGCCTACTCTCTTCCTAGAAGGACGCCGGTTACACTGGATTAGAACCACCCTAATGACTCATTTAACCTTCATTACGCCTGCCTTTTAGGATCCAATGTCCAAACACAGTCAAATGGGTAGTTAAGGCTCCAGTGTATGAATTTTGGGGGGCAAATTCATTCCATAACAGGTTTCTGTCTATAGTACCTATGTCGTCACGTCTCGGATGCATTTTTTTCTGTTTCCCCTTGCCCCCGTTATGGGCTCACCCCAGTGCTAATCCCCATTTGCCCTTATCCCAAATTGTAACTCTGTTTATTAGTATCTGCTTGTCTCTTCCCTCTACCTCTAGATTCTCAGATCCTGGCATTGTTAACACTTGACTTACATTCTTAGCTTGAACATCATGACCTCCCTATAAGGTAAGTATGATTACTCTTCATTTCGAGAATATACAGCCTGAGGCTCAGAAGAGATTAAGTCATGTTTCTGAGGTCACAGTACTAGTAAATGGTGTCATTCTGATTTTAACTTGGTTTCTCATGGGCTCACAAGACCACTTTCTCTCTTCTCCTACACAGTCACCGAGATGAATGGGGAGAAACCATACTTCTGCCTTATATGTTATAAGCAGTTGTACCTTTAAAGATGGTGTCCCATTTCAGGACATGGGAGTAAATTTAGAATCTGAGTAATTATACCCCAGGTTGAATTTGAATCTCATGTCTTTTGTTTTTTTTAAACCGCTGCAATTTCTGTTATCCTTAATGATTATCTAAATTTTTTCTTCCCTTTGCAAGATTTAGCAACTAAGAATACTAAGAGAGTTTGTTTCCTTTTTAAGAGGTCAGAATCATACAATGAATTCATAATGTCAAGGAAATAGCTGTTATTTTATTCTAAAATAGGAGAAGGTCATTGCTTTTGTTATAAGGGTTTAACATGTGTTCTTGATAACATGCCAGAGCTCTGATGGTGAAAAACCATCGTAGGTTTTGAAAGTCAGTTATTTATAGTTAGGAGAATATCATTCTCTTTTTGGGTGCAGCTGATTAAAATAGAAATTAAAATTCTTCTCTATAGATTTTGTATTTTAGAATGAGCTTTGCTTTGAAAAGTATATTATATTTGGGTTGAAAAATGTATCTCCCCTGGATACAAGTTGTGCATTCATTAAATCTACAGGGAAGTGGGTGTCAGTACTTTTCATCTTGATCTGTAGATGGCAATACAACAGGTCACGCTGTGGCCCCTCATGCCTATTGAGCTCTGGTCTTCCTTTGGCGGCTCCAAACCTCTGCTCTGAGCTTACAGATATTGATCAAGTGACCACGTCATGGTTCTTTTAAATTGATATCAGGGGTGCAGGGATGGCTCTTAAGTTGTGTATGCGGAAGCTGTTGGTTCTCTCCTTCTATGTCTGCATAGCTCCTAAAAATAGAAGACCAGACCCTTTTATCCAAATAAATTTTGTTCAAAGCAAATGCACCTTGCAAATGAGCTAAAGGCTTAGATAAAAATCAATACTTTTGGAGTCTGATATCGATTTAGAGACTTAAAATCAGTCTAGAATAAACCTGTAGACAGTAACATACTCACAACGACTGATAATTAAAACGAAGAAATAGCCTGAATCTCCAAGCATAAATTACTGTTGTTTCCCTAGGAACCCCTCATATATTAAGTGTCAACTTAATTAAGCTGAATGAAAGCATTAATTTTTTAGTAACTTGGAAGAGATAAGCATGCTATCTTAGCTAGTAAGGTTTGGTATATATCTTTGTTGTAGACCCATTTTCTTTAATGATCAAAGAATTAATTTGAGGTTGCTTTTATTTGGGTATTCAGGATTAAGGTAAGTAACCTGAAGGAAATGAATTAAGACCATTTTAGAACTGAGACCATTTTAGAACTGACTAGAAACACCAGATCCTAGAGTCATGATAAAGATAGTTTGAACATTCCTTTTCATCAGTAAAAAAGGACAATTCCTGGATGACAGTCATCACGTGGAAGAGAGTTTCTGGGATTCCCTCCAAAAATGACATGTGATTTTGAGTCAAGGATACAGCCTCACTGAATCTGCTTTCATAGAAATGATGGTTCTGATATCAGTACGGTTGTCTGTTGGAATTGTCTTTTGCAAAACTGACATCCTTTCAGCTTTAGGCATGATAAATTTACTGAAGAGAAAACAAGTTTACCTCCTTCTGAAACTTAATCACATTTGTATTTAGGATGATCATTAAAAACAGTATTTCTAAAAATGGTTGATAAATTATAAGTCAAGATAAATTTGCTTGTGAAGTTATCAAATAGAAAGTGTTCCCAAAGCAGTTATTTTACAATTTACAGGAAAGTTAATCTTCTGTGTACTTAGTGCATTTATGTTATATTCTACTCACTTGTGTTTCATACTGTGTGTGAGTGTGAGTGTGTGTGAGAGTGTGTGAAATGTGCAGTATTTGGTCATTTAAAAGCTTCACTAATTTAGAAAAAGTCAGCCAGAAACAAAGGCAATACATTATGTCCAAAGTAATCATGCAGATTTCCATCATGAGAGATAGTTGATTTATTGCACATGAATTTGCTTTCCTCTTTCCTTTTCTTTTTAACAAGCCACATCATAGAAGATTTTCTTTCTGCTCACCTTGAGGCAGGGCAAAGACAGATTTTTTTTTTTTTTTTTTTTTTTTTTTTTATTCATGAGAGTCAGAGAGAGAGAGAGAGAGAGGCAGAGGCAGAGGGAGAAGCAGACTCCCTGCCTAGCAGGGAGCCCGATGTGTGGCTCGATCCCAGGACCCCAGGATCATGACCCGAGCTGAAGGCAGATGCCTAACCATCTGAGCCACCCAGGTGCCCCGCAAAGACAGATTTTTGTTAGAGCACATGGCCCATATTTATGAGGAAACTAGGAAATTAAGAAAGCCACTTAGATAAAAAGCTTAGTGGGGACTCACGATGGGTTCGGATTTTTCCAACAACGTTCTGTTAGGAAAACTTTTATTTACCAGGTTCATTTTATAGAGCGAACTATATTTTCTGGTTATAAGAAGGAATTTTAGCTACCACAAAGTCTGTATATCCAATAAAAACTTTTAGCCCATCATGTTCATACCTACCAGAATTTTCTCTCTGGCAAACCAAATTAAATAATGCCATTGCACTGCTCGAAAAGCAGGATTAGCTCCCTTTTATCTTGTAGGTTCAAGTATAAAATCCTTAATAGGGTGTACAACACTCCAGTTCCTTCCTCTGCTGTGTCGCCCTCCCCCCCCCCCCCCCGCTGCTTAGCTACACCTGCTCCTCACTGCTCACCACACCCTCCAGCTCTTCACTCTCTGCCTCTTCGGTCCCTGCCTTTTCCAGCTTCTCGGTCTCATTTAAATTTGTAACCACTACTATTGAATGGACTCTGGTGTTGCCCTGCAGTCATACTGCATTTCTGGGTCCACTCGCCTGGATGACTGTTCCATGTGTTTCCTTCACCCCTCCAGCCCCTAACGCATCAGTCTCGATCCTTATTCTCAGCTAATTCCTTTGTTCCCTATTCCACTGAAAAAACAGAGTCCTTCAGAGGAGACCTTCCCCAACTTCCCCAAGCTCCCTCCATCACATCTACTCATCCTGCTGCACCTGTTCCCCTCCACTTTGCCTTCCTTCCTGCTGCTAGAGAGGAATTCTCCATGCTCCTGCCTGAGGCCAGCCCCTCCCACCTTCCATTAGATTCAGTCAGATTCATTAGATTCAATTCCTTCCCCCTTACTTGGGCATTTCTCACCTCCTTGGCATGTCAATTTCCCCCTCTTGACTGTATCATCCCCCAAAGCATAGAAACGTGTTATTGCTCTTCCCATAAGAAAAAAAGGAATCCTCTCTTGATCCCATCCCTCACCCTTAGATGCTGTCCCATGTTTTCGTTCCCCTTTTCTGTCAAAACTGGAGATACATTCATTATTTCCAGTTTCTCTCATCCATGACCTCTAGCAGCTTCACATCAAGCTTCTCTTTTTCCAAGATAACAAAGACCTCCATATTGGGGGTCTCTTGGGGGGCAGTACTAACCTTCATTCTTTATTCTTAGTCTTCATCTTATTTGACCTGCCAACATATTTAGCTCAATGCAAATGCTCTCTGCTGGGGACTGACTGTTTGGGTCCTTCCCTAAATTTATATGTTAAAGTTCTACTCCCCAATATGATGGTATCAGGAGGTGGGACAGTATTAGATGTGATCCTGAGGGTGATGTCCTTATGGATGGGACTAGTGCCCTTGTAAGAAGAGTCATGAGAGAGCATACCTCCTTTTTCTGCTTCCACCATGTGAGGATACAAGGAGAAATCTGCACCCCAGAAGACAGCTCTCCCCAGAACCTGACCATGCTGCTCCCTGATCTCCGACTTCCAGACTCCAGAACTATGAGAAATAAATTTGTGTTTTTATAAGCCCCCATACGACATATGGCATTCTGTTAGATTAGCTGGAACTGACTCAGTTGATGCGGCTTCCTCTCTCGGCTTGCAGGATTCCCCATCAGTCGGATCTCTACTTCTACAGGCGTCTGTATTTTCTCAGTCTCTTTGCTAGGTCCTGTTGTTTCTCCAAACCCTAAATGTTGGAGGCTCCCAGGTCCTCACATCTCTTCTTCTCTCTGTTATCACTCTCTTAAGTACATTTTCAACTGAGGATCCCCAAATCTCCATCTGCAGCCCAGCCCTCCCCCTGAACTCATCTCTCATTTCTCTACTTGGCATCTTCGCTTGTACGATCACCAATCATCTTAAACACGTTATATTCGAAAGCAAAACCTTCATCCTCTTAGAACCTTCTCATTCCACAGTCAGTCATCTCTCCATAGTAAATATAAATTCTATTTTTCCAGGTGTTTGTTTAAAACTCTTGGAGTTTTTTCGACTCCCTACTTTGTTTTATACCCTGCCCTCATATCCAGTCTCTCAGCAGGTACTGTTGGCCTTACCTTAAAAATACATCTAAATCGGACTACTTTTCATCCTCTCCAAAACTACTACCCTGGTCCCAGCTACCAACATTCTTCACCAAGAACATTGCAGCAGCTTTCCCATTGGTATCCTGCTTTTTCCCCTCTTTAACTTATAGATTTATTTTATTTTTTAACGCAGAAGCCAAAATGGTCCTGTAAAAACTGAAGTCTGATTATGGACTCTTCCACTTAAGACTGCATTGTCTTCCAACTCTCCCAGACTAAAACCCAAAGTCATTACTGTGGCTTATGAGATCTTATATTGTCTGCCCACCCCTTGGTACCTCTTTGATCTTATTTTCTACCAGTTTCTCCTTCCCTTACTCTGCACCACCTGTATTATTACCTCTTTGCTGTTCTTCAAACCCACTGAGTTTTTATCTCAGAAACTTTGCAAGGAACTTGGCAAACATTTCCCAGCTATACACATGGATTACTTCCTTTCCCTCTTTCTGGCCCTTGAGCAAATACTATCTTGTCAGTAAAGCTTTCCCTGACTACCCTAATTAAAATTACACCTTCTTTCCCAACTGCTATTTCCCAAACTCATCTTGAGCTCGTATATTATATCATTTTGCTTATGTTTTTTGGTAAATTATCTCATCTTCTATTCCCTCATTAAGTATTATCTCCCTGAGGGTGGTGACTGTGGTATGTTTTGTGAATGGCTGTATCCCTGTTGCTTCGAACAAGGCCTCAATAAATATTTGTTGAAAGATTGAATACCTTCATAGTTTATATTAACTCTTTCCTCTGAGATGTCTTGAATGTTGTTTGTTTAGCAATTTTTAAAATCTTTTTGTAATACAGCATCCAGTCAGAGAGATTTCCTCTCTTATGAAAACAGCTTCCAGTTGCTTTCATGAAAATAATAATCACTAACAGTTATAGTGTGCTTACGCTGATCTAGATGCTTTACCTATATTATAGGTTTATTTTATAGAGGAGTTGACACAGGAGGTTTAAAATTACACAGGTAGTAAGTGGTGGAGCCAGGATATTTTAAACTCAAGGAATATGTCTCTAAAGGCTGTGCTTTCAACCATAGTGCTATGCTGCTTAGTGACAGGAGTTGTGTTAAGTAGGTCTGCAGAAAAGGTGAATAGAGACTTTGATTTGACTTATGGAAGCCAGCTCCTCTTCATATTGGAGTCAGTGTTTGTGAAAAGGATTGGATAATTTGCATAAAGGAGTATGTGGACCTTCCAGGAAGAAAAAATTGGGTTATGATTTCATATTCTGGTGCACTGTCGTGTTGGAGAAAGGTGATGACTCTTACTGTCATGGTGAGGACCTGGACCAGAAATAGCTGAGCTGTGCCAAGGAGCGAAGAGAGTGGTCTGCTTCCAGGATGCAGCAAGCCCTGGAACTGGTCCTAATCCAGCCAAATTGCTCTCCCATGAGCAACTGGACAGGTGAGCTGAAAAACTGGCTCAGGAAAGCCTGGAAAACTGGGCCTATGAGGGCAAGATAGCATCTCAATTGAACCATATAAACTTCCTCATAGAGCCTCTTTGGAGAAATGTTCCTGTGCTGACATGTGGCCCCCTACAGTCTTCTCTTCAGTTCTTGCCATTATTCCTAAAAAGCTTCCCCTCACAGCTGGAACCCCATAGTCACTAACCCCTGAGATGACAGGCACTTTCTAACCTAACTTGACAGACCCACACGGGCTGCCTTATGCCTTGTGAATATGCATCGGTGAGGGAATGACAGAGCATTGATCCTCAGGGTCCTGGCCCCTTCTCTGAGCATAATGCTGGGGAGTGGGTCCTTCCATCTTCAAAGACTCTTTACAGCTGTGATAAGATGCTGCCTTACTCCTTGTAATAACTACTGAACCCCAAGTACCACGCTTCCAACACAGCCTGCTAATGCCAGTTTTTAAATATTCAGTTGCCATGAACTAGTTGGCAAACTGCGTTAGGACAAAACTGAAACCCACTGTTGCTTTGATATTTGAAAGAGGAAAGGATTTGAGAGATGGAGAATGAGTGAACTTCCTGTTACACCTGATGGTTGGTAACTCCAAGCATAGCACAGGTAGGGACCCATTAATTGCACTCAAACCTTAAAGAGAGGTGACCAGATATGCTTCAAAATCCATCACAAATGTTCCCTTATTGACTTCCTTCAGGGTAAATGTGAAAGCACTGTTTCAGCAGTTCCTTGCCTTGATCATAATTTGTATGTTGTTATTCATTAGTTGAATACCTCTGTCTGTCCCCACTGGCAAGTAAATTCCTCAAGGGTAGGAACCATCTCCTGTTGATCTACTTGTCCTTAGACTTGGTTGTGCCTGAATTGGTAGGACTCTTAATATATGCTTGATAACTGAATGAATGAATGAGTACGTGGATGAACAAAGAATAATTTCTCTTTTCAGATTGTTATTGCTACTGGTTATACATTTTAACAAAATGGTATTATATTGAAAAGGGATTTGTAGTAGATATTTTGGGACAATTGTTCTTTAGAAACATTATGTTTAAAAAGATGTTTCCTCTATACAAAGTAGGTATCTAATATACATACGTTAAATTAATTGAAGTGAATTTATGAGACAGTAGAAAGAGCAGACCCTGTTATAGTCTCATTTTTGCCACTGACCTTGAACATGGAGGTTGACTTCTTAAAGTCCCTTCTGGCTCTTCTGTTCTAGGGTTTTATGAATTTATATCCACGTATAAACTATGCATCTGTTTCCTAATAAGATTAGTGAAAAGGCAAGTAAAATCATCCAGCCCCCTCAAAGCGTAGCCTACTTCTCTGACAAGAACAGTGTAAGGAATTCTGTCAGGCTCCATCGGAGATGAGTTATTTTGCCTTGTGGCACTAATCTCAGAAAAAGCTATTATTTGAACATTTGACTTGTGATAGATATAAACAGAAACCCATATACTTTCTGTTGTTCAAATGGATCTAATTCTAACACCTTCAGAAAACCTGATAGATTGTTGGAAAATTTGCATGAGACCAACAATGAAATTATAACATGACCTGTTGTCTGATCTGGAGGGCTTAAGGGCTCTCCATTGCTAAGAGAATAAAGTAATACCTTAGTAAACTGACATTTTTGAGGGTCATTAAATCCCTCTACATTGTTAAAAATTTGCTGAAAATACCATAATACTATTACTTTGATTGATAAGAAAAATTCTACAACACACGTCCAACAGGTACTGTGTAGAACTTACAGCCACAAAATCTTATATTGATTCACTTACTAATATTAATTACCCCATAAGGAAATCTATGTATATATCCTGAAACTCTGCTGTTGGGATTGATCAGATTCAAGCCCATAGACATGTGCCCTGAAGCAAATGGGCTCTGCTAGTGTGGAGAGCAGAGCACAGATATGATGTAATCAATAGGGCTTAGAGTCTTAATCAGATCAACCAATGAATGTTTGGGTTATCTGTCACTTTGAAGTCATTTTCAAAGTAAGAATGTGCTTTGCAATAATAATGAGATTTGGGGTTCAGAAAGTCATGTATAATTGGGCCCTTAGGTTTGCATAGGAGAAGAAAATCTCCAGTTCAAAGAACTGTCAGGAAGGAGGGTGCATTTGAATGATCAACCAGTAGGGCCCATTGTCCCATATGCGAGATTGGGGACCCCTGCCGAGGCACCCAATACTGTAAAGGTATGGAAGTCTACGGAGACAGCCATTGCCCACTTTTCCCCGTGGATTAACATGTTATGCTGCTGAGAGCACCCAGTCCCATTACACCTGGGAAAGGTGTTATCTACTGGGCTTTTCTTTGTTGGGAGGTTTTTGATTAGTGATTTAATCTCCTTAGCCATTATTGGTCTATTCAGATTTTCTATTTCTTCACAATTGGTAGGTTGCATGTTTCTAGGTTGTATGTTTATCCATTTCCTCTAGGTTATCCAATAGACCTGATTCTTTTTTTTTTTTTTTAAATTTTTGGAAAATATTTTATTTATTTATTTGACAGAGAGAGGGACATGGAGAGAGGGAACACAAGCAGGGGGAGTGGGAGAGCAGGGAGCCTGACACCGGGCTGGATCGCAGGACGCTGGGATCATGACCTGAGCCGAAGGCAGATGCTTAACTGACTGAGCCACCCAGGCGCCCCTGGCCCAACTCACGAGGAAGCGTTAGTTGTCAGGCTAACAGGAGGGAGAGTTCAGTACGAAGCAACCGCACAGGGGCAGTGGTAGATGGACCACTCGAGTACTGGCTGCCTGTGCTGGGCGGAGGCCGATTGGGTAGAAGAATAGTAGCTTCTAAGGTTCACAGTTTGCCTGCAAGGAGGGCCACAGTGGGGCGTGAGCGGTGGGTAGGGCGGTGGTCATCAACAGTGTATTAGGGTAAGTGATTTGAATTTTATTCTATAGATTATTAGAAACCATTGGAAGGATTTTAAGCATAAAATGACTTTGATAGTGAATAAACAGTACACTGTTACTTAAAAGGATCCCCTCAAGCTTTGCCTGAGTCTCCTGTGACTCCAAAGGGGAGATTTAATGAAATTGTTCAGTCAGGTGCTTCCTCCTTCCAATGTACTCGTTTGTTATTGGCAAATAGGTAAATTTAAAAATAACGGATGTCTTAAAAAAGGAGATAGCTTATTTATTGACAGATCCACTCTCTCACTGTCCAATTGCATGGAACTGACCGAGTTACCGGTTTATCGTTTTCCCCAAACTTGTGACTGAACGTTCCTTGGGCACTTCTGTGGCTCATTAAAATTCTTTAGAAGTATTTACAGAGCTCATAAATCTTAACGAGGCTGACTTAGAGATGAAAAAAGTTCAAATAAAATGTATGAAAACAAAAAGCCATCTCCCTGCCCAAAGATTAATTCTAATACAAACAAAGCATCCAGCTCAACTTTGTGTAGCTGCCAAGATTATAGAAGGACATGGGTTGCACGTTAGTGCTCAAACTTCAGGACTTTTTCTGTTTGTTTATCTATCTAATTGATTGATTGATTGATCTTATCTTATTATTGAAAACCCAATATGAACTATAAGGACCCTGTAAAATTAGATATAACCACATGTATTGTTGTTTTATCTGATTTGTATTATACTCACTTAGTTGGTTTATTTTTTTTTAATTTTTGTATTGTTATGTTAATCATCATATATTACATCATTAGTTTTTGATGTAGTGTTCCATGATTCATTATTTGTTCGTAACACCCAGTGCTCCATGCCAAATGTGCCCTCTTTAATACCCATCACCAGGCTAACCCATCCCCCCACGCCCCTCCCCTCTAGAACCCTCAGTTTGTTTTTCAGAGACCATCGTCTCTCATGGTTCATCTCCCCCTCTGACTTACTCCCCTTCATTCTTCCCCTCCTGCTGTCTTCTTCTTTTTCTTTTTTCTTAACATATGTTGCATTATTTGTTTCAGAAGTACAGATCTGTCATTCAACAGTCTTGCACAATTCACAGCGCTCACCATAGCACATACCCTCCCCAATGTCTATCACCCAGCCACCCCATCCCTCCCACCCCCAACCACTCCAGCAACACTCAGTTTGTTTCCTGAGATTAAGAATTCCTCATATCGGGGGGCCTGGGTGGCTCAGTTGGTTAGGCGACTGCCTTTGGCTCGGGTCGTGATCCTGGAGTCCCGGGATCGAGTCCCACATCGGGTTCCCTGCTCAGCAGGGAGTCTGCTTCTCCCTCTAACCTTCTTCCCTCTCGTGCTCTCTATCTCTCATTCTCTCTCTCAAATAAATAAATAAAATCTTTTAAAAAAAAGAATTCCTCGTATCAGTGAGGTCATATGATACATGTCTTTCTCTGATTGACTTATTTCACTCAGCATAACACCCTCCAGTTCCATCCATGTCGTTGCAAATGGCAAGATCTCATTCCTTTTTATGGCTGCATAATATTCCATTGTGTATATATACCACCTCTTCTTTATCCATTCATCTGTCAATGGACATCTTGGCTCTTTCCACAGTTTGGCTATTGTGGACATTGCTGCTATAAACATTGGGGTGCACGTACCCCTTCGGATCCCTACAGTTGTATCTTTGTGGTAAATACCCAGTAGTGCAATTGCTGGATCGTATGGTAGCTCTATTTTCAACTGTTTGAGGAACCTCCATACTGTTTTCCAGAGTGGTTGCACCAGCTTGCATTCCCACCAACAGTGTAGGAGGGTTCCCCTTTCTCCGCATCCCCGCGGACATCTGTCGTTTCCTGACTTGTTAATTTTAGCCATTCTGACTGGTGTGAGGTGGTATCTCATTGAGGATTTGATCTGGATTTCCCTGATGCCGAGCGATGTTGAACACTTTTTCATGTGTCTGTTGGCCATTTGGAGGTCTTCTTTAGAAAAATGTCTCTTCATGTCTTCTGCCCATTTCTTGATTCGATTATTTGTTCTTTGCGTGTTGAGTTTGATAAGTTCTTTATAGATTTTGGATACTAGCCCTTTATCTGATATGTCATTTGCAAATATTTTCTCCCATTCTGTCGGTTGTCTTTTGGTTTTGTGGACTGTTTCTTTTGCTGTGCAAAAGCTTTTTATCTTGATGAAATCCCAAGAGTTCATTTTGGCCCTGGCTTTCCTTGCCTTTGGTGATGTTTCCAGGAAGAAGTTGCTGTGGCTGAGGTCGAAGAGGTTGCTACCTTTGTTCTCCTTTAGGATTTTGATGGACTCCTGTCTCACGTTTAGGTCTTTCAACCATTTGGAGTCTATTTTTGTGTATGGTGTAAGGAAATGGTCCAGTTTCATTCTTCTGCATGTGGCTGTCCAATTTTCCCAACACCATGTGGTGAAGAGACTGTCTTTTTGCCATTGGACATTCTTTCCTGCTTTGTCAAAGAAGAGTTGACCATAGAGTGGAGGGTCCATTTCTGGGCTCTCGATTCTGTTCCATTGATCTATGTGTCTGTTTTTGTGCCAGTACCATACTGTCTTGATGATGACAGCTTTGTAATAGAGCTGGAAGTCCGGAATTGTGATGCCGCCAGCTTTGCTTTTCTTTTTCAACATTCCTCTGGCTATTCGGGGTCTCTTCGGGTTCCATACAAATTTGAGGATTATTTGTTCCATTTCTTTGAAAAAAGTGGATGATATTTTGATGGGGATTGCATTGAATGTGTAGATTGCTCTAGGTAGCTTTGACATCTTCACAATGTTCGTTCTCCCAATCCATGAGCATGGAACGTTTTTCCTTTTCTTTGTGTCTTCTTCAATTTCTTTCATGAGTATTTTATAGTTTTCTGAGTACAGATCCTTTGCCTCTTCGGTTAAATTTATTCCTAGGTATGTTATGGTTTTGGGTGCAATTGTAAATGGGATCGACTCCTTGATTTGTCTCTCTTCTGTCTTGTTGGTGTATAGGAATGCCACTGATTTCTGTGCATTGATTTTTTATCCTGCTACTCTACTGAATTCCTATATGAGTTCTAGCAGTTTTGGGGTGGAGGCTTTTGGGTTTTCCACATACAGTATCATATCATCTGCAAAGAGTGAGAGTTTGACTTCCTCTTTGATGATTTGAATGCCTTTGATTTCTTTTTGTTGTCTGATTGCTGTGGCTAGGACTTCTAATACTATGTTGAATAGCAGTGGTGAGAGTGGACATCCCTGCCCCGTTCCTGACCTTAGGGGAAAAGCTCTCAGCTTTTCCCCATTGAGAATGATATTCACTGTAGGTTTTTCATAGATGGCTTTTATGATATTGAGGTATGTACCCTCTATCCCTATACTCTGAAGAGTTTTGATCAAGAAAGGATGCTGTACTTTGGCAAATGCTTTTTCTGCATCTATTGAGAGGATCATATGATTCTTGTTCTTTCTTTTGTGAATGTATTGTATCACGTTGATTGATTTCCGGATGTTGAACCATCCTTGCAGCCCAGGGATAAATCCCACTTGGTCATGGTGAATAATCCTTTTAATGTACTGTTGGATCCTATTGGCTAGTATTTTGGTGAGAATTTTGGCATCCATGTTCATCAAGGATATTGGTCTGTAATTCTCCTTTTTGATGGGGTCTTTGGTTTTGGGATCAAGGGAATGGTGGCCTCATAAAATGAGTTTGGAAGTTTTCCTTCCATTTATATTTTTTAGAACAGTTTCAGGAGAACAGGTATTAATTCTTCTTTAAATGTCTGATAGAATTCCCCTGGGAAGCCATCTGGCCCCGGGCTTTTGTTTCTTGGGAGATTTTTGATGACTGCTTCAATTTCCTTAGTGGCTATAGGTCAATTCAGGTTTTCTATTTCTTCCTAGTTCAGTTTTGGTAGTTGATACATCTCTAGGAATGCACCCATTTCTTCCAGGTTATCTAATTTGCTGGCATAGAGTTGCTCATAATATGTTCTTATAATTGTTTGTATTTCTTTGGTGTTGGTTGTGATCTCTCCTCTTTCATTCATGATTTTGTGGATTTGGGTCTTTTCTCTTTTTTTTTGCTAAGTCTGGCCAGGGGTTTATCAATCTTGTTAAGTCTTTCAAAGAACCAGCTCCTAGTTTCGTTGATCTGTTCTACTGTTCTTTTGGTTTCTAGTTCCTTGATTTCTGCTCTGATCTTTATTATTTCTCTTCTCCTGCTGGGTTTAGGCTTTATTTGCTCTTCTTTCTCCAGCTCCTCTAGGTGTAGGGTCAGGTTGTGTATTTGAGACCTTTCTTGTTTCTTGAGAAAAGCTTGTATTGCTATATACTTTCCTCTCAGGACTGCCTTTGCTGTATCCCAAATATTTTGAACAGATGTGTTTTCATTTTCATTGGTTTCCATGAATTTTTTTAATTCTTCTTTAATTTCCTGGTTGACCCATTCATTCTTTAGTAGGATGCTCTTTAGCCTCCATGTATTTGAGTTCTTTCCGACTTTCCTCTTGTGATTGAGTTCTAGTTTCAAAGCATTGTGGTCTGAAAATATGCAGGGAATGATCCCAATCTTTTGGTACCGGTTGAGACCTGATTTGTGACCTAGGATGTGATCAATTCTGGAGAATGTTCCATGGGCACTAGAGAAGAATGTGTATTCCATTGCTTTGGGATGGAATGTTCTGAATATGTCTGTGAAGTCCATTTGGTCCAGTGTGTCATTTAAAGTATTTCCTTGTTGATCTTTTGCTTAGATGATCTGTCCATTTCAGTCAAGGGGGTGTTAAAGTCCCCCACTATTATTGTATTTTTGTCAATGTGTTTCTTCGCTTTTGTTATTAATTGCCTTATATAATTGGCTGCTCCCATGTTAGGGGCATAGGTATTTAACATTGTTAGATCTTCTTGTTGGATAGACCCTTTAAGTAGGATATAGTGTCCTTCCTCATCTCTTATTACAGTCTTTGTTTTAAAATCTCATTTGTCTGATATAAGGATTGCCACTCCAGCTTTCTTTTGGTGTCCATTAGCATGGTAAATGGTTTTCCACCCCCTCACTTTCAATCTGGGGGTGTCTCTGGGTCTAAAATGAGTCTCTTGCAGACAGCATATCGATGGATCTTGTTTTTTAATCCAATCTGATAGCCTGTGTCTTTTGATTGGGGCATTTAGCCCATTTACATTCAGAGTAACTATTGAAAGGTACGAATTTAGTGCCATTGTATTGCCTGTAAGGTGACTATTGCTGTATATTGTCTGTGTTCCTTTCTGATATATGCTGCTTTTAGGCTCTCTCTTTGCTTAGAGGACCCCTTTCAATATTTCTTGGAGGGCTGGTTTCATGTTTGCAAATTCCTTTAGTTTTTGTTTGTTCTGGAAGCTTTTTATCTCTCCTTCTATTTTCAATGACAGCCTAGCTGGATATAGTATTCTTGGCTGCATATTTTTCTCATTTAGTGCTCTGAAGATATCTTGCCAGTCCTTTCTGGCCAGCCAGGTCTCTGTGGATAGGTCTGTTGCCAATCTAATGTTTCTACCATTGTAGGTTACATATCTCTTCTCCCGATCTGCTTTCAGGATTTTCTCTTTGTCTCTGAGACTCGTGAGTTTTACTATTAGATGTCGGGGTGTTGACCTATTATTATTGATTTTGAGAGGGGTCTCTGTGCCTCCTGGATTTTGATGGCTGTTTCCTTCCTCACATTAAGGAACTTCTCTGCTATTATTTGCTCCAATATACCTTCTGCCCCTCTCTCTCTTTCTTCTTCTTCTGGGATCCCAATTATTCTAATGTTGTTTCATCTTATCGTATTGCTTATCTCTCGAATTCTGCCCTCGTGAGCCTGTAGTTGTTTCTCTCTCTTTTTCTCAGCCTCTGTATTTTCCATCATTTGGTCTTCTATATCACTGATTCTCACTTCTGCCTCATTTTTCCTAGCAGTTAGTGCCCCCATTTTTGATTGCACCTCATCAATAGCCTTTTTGATTTCGACTTGGTTAGATTTTAGTTCTTTTATTTCTCCAGAAAGGGTTTCTCTAATAACTTCCACGCTTTTTTCAAGCCCAGCTAGTATCTTTAAAGTCATGATTCTGAACTCTAGGTCCGACATCATACTAATGTCCGTATTGAGTAGGTCCCTGGCTGACGGTACTACCTCTTGTTCTTTTTGCTGAGGTGATTTTTTTTCGTCTTGTCATTTTGTCCAGAGGAGAAGAGATGAATGAGAGAACAAAATGCTAACAGGTTAACAATGTCCCAGCAAATATACTGTATACAAATCAGAAAAGACCTGAAACCAGGGGAAAAGAAAGGGAAAGAAAGAAAAAAGAAAGAGAAAAAAAAAGATAAAAACAAAAAAAGAACAATACAAAAAAAGCAGAATATGATCAAATATGATCAGGCTAGTGCGTAGATCAGTGCCACACACTAGATTTTGGGCGTATTTTGGTCTGTTAGAAAAAAGTGCCTCCTAAAACTTTAAAGGAAGAAAGACATATATGTACAAAATAAGGGTTGATACAATGAAGGGATGGAAGATGACTGTAAAGATGAAAATTATAAAAGATTTTATAAAAGGAATTGATAAGATAAGTTGTTTGAAAAAAGAAAGAAGAAGATAAAAAAAAAAGAAAAAAGGTAGAGAATGTGATCAGGCAGGAGACTAGAACAAAGCCATACACTAGTGATTTAGGGTATATTTTGATCTGTTAGAAGAAACTCCATCTCAAAATTTTAAAGAGAGAACAACTTATATATATATATGCCAAAAATAAGGGTAAGTACTATGAAGGGATAAAATATGACTCTAAAAATGAAAAATAAAAAATGTTTTTTTTTAAAAAAGGGATTGATAAGATGTTGGTTGAAAAGGGGAAAAAGAAAAATTCAAAAAAAAAAACAGTTAAAAAATTAACTTTGAAAAACTAATGAATCGTGGTAAAAAAGCCATGAATTCTATGTGCAGTATTCCCCTAGCGCTGGAGTTCTCCCGTTCTCCTTGACCGGTAAACTTGGTCTTGGCTTGCTGGCTGTTCGTGCTGATCTTCTAGGGGAGGGGCCTGTTGCCGTGGTTCCCAAATGTCTTTGCCGGAGACGGAATTGCCCCGCCCTTGTCGGTCCGGGCTAAGCAAGCGGCTCAGGTTTGCTCTCAGGAGCTTTTGTTCCCTGCAAGCTCTCGGTACAGCCTTGGAGGACCAGGGTGAAAATGGTGGCCTCCCAAGCTCCACCCGGAGGAGCTGAGAACTCGGGGCCCGCTCCTCAGTGCGCCCCCAGAGAAAAGCAGTCACTCCCGTGTCCCCGGTCTCCAGTGCACTCCGTGCTCACCCGGCCTGTGACTGAGCGTTTCTGTCTCTGGCCCCCGACCCCGTGTGGAGTCTCCAAACCCAGCAGATCCCTGCGGTGCGCTCCCGCGCCGCTCCTCCCGGGGGAGGAAGGGGAGTCTCCCCGGCTCTGCCGCTTGTGGGGTCCCTGCTGCAGGAGCAGTGGCCCGACTGGGCCGCGGATCACAGTCTATGGCCACCCCGAGCTGAGAGCCCGCGCCTCGGCTCCGTCTCTGCAGCCGGCTTCCCCGCTCCGATCCCTGGGAGCTCTGCCGCACTCAGGCAGCCCCGGTCTCTCTGTGACCCCGAGGGTCCTGAGACCACACTGTCCCACGAGGGTTCCACCCCCCGCTTAGCCACTGCAGCGACGTCCCTCCGCGGAGCTGACTTCTAAAAGGTCCGATTTTGTGCTCCGCGGCTCTAGCACTTGCCAGAAGCGGCCGACGGAGGCCCCTCCCCCGCCGTCTATCCTCCCGAATATCGCCTCGGATTCACTTCTCCGCACGTCCTACCTTCCAGTAAGTGGTCGCTTCTCTGTTCAGAGTTGTTGCTACTCTCCTCTTTGATCTCCTGTTGAGTTCGTAGGTGTTCAGAATGGTTTGATCCCTATTCAGCTGAATTCCTGAGACCAGACGAAATCTAGGTCTCCTACTCCTCCGCCATCTTGCTTCCAAGCCTCTTATTTGGTTTATTTTTGTACAACATTTTTGTAAAGCCAGCCCAGCATTTATTAGCTTTATATGCAGAAACTCCCTGAGAAACCATTCAAAAGATATTTCTCCTCTGCTGGATTCACTACTTAAAGCACCAAACATAGCTGAAACTGCTTAACAAAATGTATGCCTCAAAAAGAAATTCTGTGTATACAATGCAAAGCCTGAGGATGTAAAGATGAAGATAAACCTGAGCCAAGTCTAAGTGTTGGCTCCCAGACTAAGTCCTCAGCATCTCGGGCTGAGGCCTGGGTCCCTTCTGCAGTTGGGGAGGGAGGGTTTGAGAAGTAAAAGTAGAGTCTGGTATTAGGGTGGAAAGAATAGAAATAGACAAAACTCTTAGTGAGTGAAGTATTTATTTGGGAATCCGAAGGCACCATGGGGGTAGTTAGCGACCCTTGGGCTGGTTGAAGAGGCTCAAAATCTAACCTGTACCCTCTCAATAAACTATAAACCTGAGGATTAGAAATTAAATGTTTTTGAGTAAACATCTAAGTGTTTGCTTAGAGATAAACTTGAGAATTATGCTTTTGTTAAGCTGTCTATGCTTTGTTCCATTAAACAAAATGCTTTGTATGTATTTGAAAGAGATGATTAATAAGTTACATGTTTTGCATAAAAAGTTTGATTTGTTGTTAGGAAGAGACTATCCTGTGCCTCCCTAATATTCACCAGAGATGATCTCCACCAGTTTGGCAGACATATTAATCAAGATTCTTTCATTTGCAAGTGTCAGAAACGTAACTCTATCTAGTTAACATAGGAAAAAATGAGCTCTTGTATTTGGGAAGTTGATGGGAGCTGACACTTGTTCTGTACCTACTATGTGTGTGGTAAAAGCCTGTATTCTAGAATCAGATGGTCTGAGTCCCAATCCTGGCTTTGCTTCTTCCTAGCAATATGACTTCGGGTGAGTCGTTTTCTCTAGGTGCCTCAATTTCCTTATTTATGAAAGGAAGACAATAATGGCCTATACTCCATAGTGTTGCAAGGATTTAGTGAAATACTATGTATAGGGCGCCTGAGTGGCTCAGTCGTTAAGCGTCTGCCTTCGGCTCAGGTCATGATCCCAGGGTCCTGGGATCGAGTCCCACATCAGACTCCCTGCTCGGCGGGAAGACTGCTTCTCCCTCTGCCTACAGCTCTCCCTGCTTGTGCTCTCTCTCTGACAAATAAATAAATAAAATCTTAAAAAAAAAAGAAATACTATGTATAAAGTGCTTAGAACAATGTTACCATTTCCTTAATCCTGACAACACCCCAATGAAGAAGGTATCATTTTACAAAGGAATGAACAGACTTAGAAAATGTAAGTGATTTGCCCAGAGTCACATAGCTAGCTGAGATGGGGCTGTCTTTCTACCTCTCTGTGTTGGCTTCCGATCAGTGATAAACATGCTTTGAGAAGATTAATCTGGTGCAGGATTGTAAAATGAGTTAGAAAGGAAGATAGAAAGCAGCCCATGGAGAAACCACAGCAAAAATCCATCACAGAAGTCACGAAGATCTGAGTTTGAGTAGCAGAAGCTGGAACACACATAGGACAAAATGGATTTGGAAGATATCATGGGTTGGGTGGACTTAGCCCTGGGTTGTACCATAAAGGAAAAAGGAATTGGAGGTGAGTGTGACAAGAACGGATGTCCAACAGCTGGCCCAGTCCCAGTGCCTGGTGCATAACAGATGCTCGGTTAGGTTTTTGTTTTTGTTTTTCAGTGAATGAATAAATAACAATGAGACCTGGGGTCTCTGGGAGAATTGTGTTGTAGGGAAATTCAGGAGAAAAAGTAAGTTTGGGAGGGAGGCTGTTGTGTTTCATTTTCGGGGCACTTTGTTGGAGAAGACAGCCAATATCAGGAGACCCCCTAAACAGCTGGGAATGGAAGATCAGGTGGATTTCAGAACTAGAGACAGAGACTTCAGAGTCTTCAGGGGGGATGTGAATTTTGGAGCCATATGATGAATGGAGATTTCAAATGGAGAAAATACCCGCAAGAGAAGAGAGACAAAGGCAGGTCAATTAGGCAAGATTGATGCAGAGGAGCTTGAGGGGTGCGCTGCTCAGGAGGAGCCAGACACCACCCAGAGGGCAGAGAGGCACGCGTGACTGGCAGCCACGGGAGAGAGCCCACAAGAATTGAAGATGAGGGCCATTAACCGGAGCTGTTTCAACAAAGCAATGGGAAAGGAAGCTAGATTTCACTGGGCAGAGGCGTGGGTAGATGAGGTTTCCCAGCTGGTGGGCTTCTCTCCTTCCTGCTGAGCCCGATGCTGATAAAGGTCCCATCTTTCCAGACCGCACTTACTCAGAGGTGAGGCTGCTGCTGCAGCCGGCAGCACACTTTGTTTTGGGGGAGAGCTGGCTCAAATTCTTCTTTTTTCTCTGTCACTCTAATGAGGCTAGGGGGGCTTGAACTGGCCCCCATGGGTCCCCTGGCCCCACCCCAGCCCCTCTCAAAGCCCAGTTAGAAGTCCCTACCGGTTAAATGACCTCATGTCTTCTCTTACTATCTGAGAAGGGCCAGAGAGAAAATAGAGAAGGGCGGCAGGGAGATGTTCATAGTCTTTTCACCTCTCCTGTCAAATGTTCATTTTCATATTTTGTCTCTGACCAAACACAGAAAGACCAAATAACGAATGAGACCCCGGGTTTCGCAGAGCAGCGGTGTTAAAGGATTGTTTATTAGGAGCAGGGAGGTCTTCGCGGAGCCCTAACCTGTGTGGAAGAACCAAGTAGAAAAGATGGTGAGTTCGGGCGGACTGGAAGGGCTTTGAGTTTCTGAATGGCGCCTGGGTGTCAGTCCACGACTATGCTGGCAGGAGGGTCTGTGGTTCAGGGGAAGGCAGAGTGGTGAGAGCCATTAGATTGCCATTGTCTTGTTCCTCCTTCGTGGTCAGTGCCGTCGACCACACCCTGCTCCCTTTGCCGGGCCCGCTCCACGTCCACATTACTCTCACAGAGACTCTCACGGGACACCTGCCTTCCCTCCCCATCTCTCCTTTCCTTCTCGTTTATCCACTGCTCTCAAATTAACCTTCTGGAAACAGCTTTATAAGACTCCCCACCTGAGTGGCTCTGGAGCACAATGATCAGTATTAGAAAAGCCATACGGCCAACAAAAGAGCATTTTTCTAATTTCCTGTTTTCCCCTCCATGACCTGCTCAACCTTTATATGGTGATAAAGGCCTACTTCCCATCTCCCCCATCTGACCCCATCCTGCAACCCACCATGGCAGAAGCAGCAGGGGAGGCAAGGAAGAATGTCTTCTCCCTTTATTTCTAGCAGAATCCATTTTTTTCTTCCTTTACACATAAAAACACTCATGGCTACACATTAGGACTTTTTACTCAGTAGAATGTTATTGAGGTCGAAATAATATAGATTCATGTGGTTGGAGATGCATACATATATTTCTGTGCATCACAGTTCAATGGAACAGCAGCACAAAGAAAGAAAACATAACCCACCATCCTTATTGCTATTTTAACAAAATGTTTTAAATTGTTTCTTCCAGTGAATAGTGTAGAAAGAAAAATGGGGAAAGTGCATGCATTTTACCAGAATGAGCCATCAGAGATCTAAATAAATGGACCAAATGAGTTTGTTTGAATGTTCCCATTCACACAGGATTACACATTCAAATAAAGCTGTGTACATTTATTTGAATATGTAATCAAGGAGCTGAGCATAAGTAGCACTTATTTCCAAGTGTAACTTCCTTGGTTTACACATGTGGGTACCTCAATGTGTTGTTAAAAAGCAGAAAGTGGTTCTTTCTCTATGCATTTTATGCAAATGTTACAGCTTTTGCTATTGTTTATCAGCTTCATTGCCCCTCATGCACAAGGCGCCTATACATATTAACAGTCATGCTGCTTCCAAAAGGAAGGTTATATTCTAGTTTCTCAAGTTTTCTGAGCCTTCGAGAAAGTTAGAGTTCACTCGTTCCTTCATTTTTCGTTCAACGAGTATTTGCCAGGCACTGTGATAGTTGCTGGGCGACAAAGATATTTGAGTGAACCACCTGGGCTTTTTATAGTGCCTGTTCCTCCTGGTCTTAGTACTGTTTGTTGGGAGGAACCTGTCATGGTTTATGACCCAAAGCATTTTAGGCCATTGACCTTTTTAGGCTACTACTTGGTTCTTTGGGAGCTCGTGTGTGATGTGGTGCATGAGTCCAAATGGGGACCCGCATGTGTGAATATTTAAAAAGTCGTTAACCAAACTGAAAAAATGTTTAAAACAGTGCTATCCATCTACCTTATTTCTCTCTTCACAATGGCTGGAAGGCCAAGTTTGAGTTGAGAATTCTTGGCTTCCTCGGAGTTCTTTGCTGGACTGTGGCAGCACTGGGGAGCTAGCCTCTGGCCCCTGGCCCCTGGTGAAGGCCTGTGATCGCTCCCTTCTTCTCACACCCTTGGTTCTGTCTGCCCCACAAGGGGCTTTGCATTCCCGTGGGCAGGTGCTGTGGTCCACACATCTACTCTCTGTCCATGCTGCATGAACAGTTGAGCAGACCAAGTGAAAAGAACTGAGCAGAACCTAGAAGCAGTTTGGGGCCACTTGGGAAGGAAATTTGGGGTCCCTGTACCTGGAAAGAAGCCTAGAAGAGGGGATGTGTGAGCTCTGGCCTTGCTGATGGAACCACCAAGTGGTTCTCCTGACTGCAAGCACATGGCTGGACAAACTTGTGAGCATCATCCATGTGCCTTGCTTCTTCATCACATGAGTGTTCACGCCTTTCCTGTGGGTGCCTCTCTGGTCCTCCTTGGCCTTTTCTGCACACCCATCACTGTAGGTGGAAGCATGAGAAAGAGAAGACCACACAGACAAACATGACTCTAATCTTCCTTCCTCATTCTACCCAACCTCATCCCCTTTATGGTGATACAGACCTCAGGGAGTGAGCTACACCTTGGGGGGCGGGGGAGGGTCGTGCTGGCCTGAGTGCCATTGGTGTGTTTGGCACTAGGACAGAGCTCTTTCAGGACCCAGGAATTTTGATGACTCCCACCTAAGCTGTTCCATTAATTCTAAACAAAGTGAGGGAAGGGGAGAGAGGCAGCAGCAGATGGAAAGATGCTGCTGGAGAAATACAACTACTGGGGGGTTTTCAGGGTTAAAAAAGAGGTATTTTCATGTGTATATTGTTTTAAAATCTGAATTATCAAGAAAGAAAAATAGTTGACTAAGACCTTGGTATTGAATAACTGAATGCTAGTAAGAAATGCATATGTCACGTGATGCAAAGCTATATAAATATGTCTCCATAAAAACTTGCATGAGTAAATGACTTGCATTAGCAAGATGGTGATGATGGTGATGATGATGGTGGTGATGATGGTGGTGATGATGATGGTGATGATGGTGGTGATGATGGTGATGGTGATGGTGATGATGGTGGTGATGATGGTGGTGATGATGAGGGTGGTGATGGTGATGATGATGGTGGTGATGGTGGTGATGATGGTGTTGATGATGGTGGTGATGATGGTGGTGGTGATGATGGTGGTGATGATGGTGGTGGTGATGATGATGGTGGTGATAGTGGTGATGATGATGGTGGTGATGGTGATGATGGTGGTGATGATGATGATGATGGTGCTGGTGATGATGGTGGTGATGATGATGTTGATGGTGGTGATGGTGGTGATGATGGTGATGATGATGATGGTGGTGGTGATGATGGTGGTGATGGTGGTGATGATGGTGGTGATGATGATGATGATGGTGGTGATGATGATAGTGATAATGATGGTGGTGATGGTGATGGTGATGATGGTGGTGATGATGATGGTGATGATGATGGTGATGATGATGGTGGTGATGGTGATGATGGTGATGATGATGATGGTGGTGGTGGTGGTGTTGATGATGATGATGATGGTGGTGATGATGGTGGTGATGATGGTGATGGTGATGATGATGGTGGTGATGATCGTGATGATGGTGGTGATGATGGTGGTGATGATGATGGTGGTGATGATGATGGTGGTGATGATGATGGTGGTGATGATCGTGATGATGGTGGTGATGATGGTGGTGATGATGGTGGTGATGATGGTGATGATGGTGGTGATGATGATGATGATGGTGGTGGTGATGATGGTGGTGATGATGATGTTGATGGTGGTGATGGTGGTGATGATGATGGTGATGATGATGATGGTGGTGGTGATGATGGTGGTGATGGTGGTGATGATGGTGGTGATGATGATGATGGTGGTGATGATGGTGATGATGATGATGGTGGTGATGATGATAGTGATAATGATGGTGGTGATGGTGATGGTGATGATGGTGGTGATGATGATGGTGATGATGATGGTGATGGTGATGATGGTGATGATGATGATGGTGGTGATGATGGTGGTGATGATGGTGACGGTGATGATCGTGATGATGGTGGTGATGATGGTGGTGATGATGGTGGTGATGATGGTGATGGTGGTGGTGATGATGATGATGATGTGACAGTGATGATGATGGTGGTGATGTTGGTGATGATCATTAACATTTATTGGGTGCTTACTCTGCATCAGGCACTTTTGTAAGAGTATACATTAACTCCTTTAATCTTTCCAAAACCCTCAGGACAGATACAATTAGTGACCACATTTTGCAAATGAAAAATAAGGCACAGAGCTCTCCAGCAACTTGGACATGTAATATTGTAAATTTGGATGTGACTCCAGAGCCTGTACTTCTAACCACTGCACATAGAGACTGAAGTGTCATCATCGCTGAATTAGAGTGTCTTCTTTTTGTTTTGGTTAGGTTTATTTTTATTTTTACCTGCTACAGAAATAAAAGATTGGTGACCTACTTATCAATAAACATACTTATCAGTTTTCTAGCATATCTTTAATAGTACATTTTTTTTCTCCAGGAAGTTTGGGGGCACCATGGTTTGTGTTTTACTTGTCCATTTCTTTTCCACCTCTGTGACCCCTTGTGATGCTAGGTTTGTCCCCTCTGGGTCTCCATTTTGTCCTTGACCCCTATTAGACCTTGAGCTAAGTGAGTGAATGAGACCCCTGGGCCCTTCCTAGTGATTACAATGTATGGTTAGACTAGTTACTGAACGAAGCATTTTGATTAAAGACAGTGTCTATTTGAAGGAAGATTAGAATCCAGGACTGAAATATTGACCCAGTGGGAAGAAAAGGGATTGTCTCATGAAAAAAGCATGGCATCACTTATTTGGTACAACATATAAAGGAATTGTCTGACAAAAAGAGTTTCAGTGTTTCTTCTTCACTGAAGCAGATGACAACGGTTTTGGAGATCTAGCCCTTCCTCTAATCCAGTTTAATCTTCCTGAAATGGAGCTTTTGTTGTGTCATTCTAGCCCAAAGTGCTTCGATAGGTCACTGTTGCTTATGGAATTAATTTCAGGCATTTGCAACTCAGCAAAATATTCCTCAAACTCCTTTGTCATGGGAATTTTACTACCTCCTTTTATTGCTTTTGTACATCAATCAGATGAAACGTGTTTCTTCTTACTCATTATGATCCCATTATTTCCTGACCTTGAAATACCTCTTTTAGTCCCACTCTCATTTTTACATATCCAGATCTTACTCACTTCAAAGTCCAGCTCATATTTTCATAAAATGTTCCTAATTCCCCACATGGAAGTAACTTTTTCCCACCTCTGAATTCCCAGGACATGTGCTTATTTCTCTTATTACAAATGTCATTCTCAGGGCACCTGGGTAGCTCAGCATCTGACTCTTGATTTCAGCTCAGGTCATGATCTCAGGGTCTTGAAATCGAGCCCCACCTTGGGCTCCATGCTCAGTACAGAGTCTGCTTGAGATTCTCTCTCTCTCTCCCTCTGCCTCTTCCCACCACTGCACTCCCTAAATAAATAAATACATACGTATATACATAAATAAATAAAATCTTTAGAAAAAAACAAAAACAAATGACCTTCTTAACCCTGCTTAATAGTTAGGTCATTATCATCTCCATATTGACCTCTTGATACAGGACATATCTCTAAATCATCTTCATATTTATTAAGGCACTCAGCATGGCACTTTGTACATATTAGGTACTGAAGTATATGCCATTTTGAAATGAATGGATGACTATGAACAGATGTTCTAAGATCATATCTGAAACAGATTTAAGTCCTTTTCATATCTCTTTAATAATAAACACATTACAGTGGAGGCTCTAGTGATATCTAAAGACCTTCGTAGAACCGAGGAATTCATTCCCGCAATTGGGTGTGTTAGCTCACAGTGCTGGCTCAAAGCTGAGCCCCTTCCCAGAAGCTACTTCACCCAAAGAATGGACCCTACCTGGAGACAACTGGCATTGAATGATTGGCTGAGCTGAAGTTCAAAGACCGTGCCCCCTCACCTCAGTTTGGGACGTCTCTGAGGGGCCATCCCTGCTTTGAAGCACCCCCATGGGACTGACTGAGATCTCTTGCAACTGAATTATAGTTCGACTTCTCCCACTGTCCAGTACTCACGGATGTGGTTCCAGAGAGAATTCATCGATAAGTTTCTTTTATGCAAATCTCCAATTTCCAACTCAAGAGTCTGTTTCCTGGAGAACCAAATTTAAGACACATGTTTCTTCACTGGATTATTTTCTAGAGCTCTTAGACTTTGGCATCATATGTATCTGCGTTTGTAGCACATTTTAATCCTGACTTTATCACTCACTAGATATGTGAACTTGGAATGTTAGTTATATTCTTGTACTGTTAGGATCAGATTTACGTGTATATAATGAAAACACAAAATCACTGCTGGCTAAATTATATTTAAAAAATCTTTCTCATACAGGAGATCAGGGGTATGGAATAGAGGAGTCCTCATGATGTGAATAGGAACCAGTTCTGTGATTCTCCACTCTATGGTGTGATCCTTGTCTTCATGATCCAAAATGGCTGCTGGAGTTCCAGCCATCACATGAATTAAAGAGTGGAGGAAGAAAAGAATGGCGTGACTGCTCCCTTTTAAGGAGATTTCCCAGAAGTTTTATACAATACTTTGGTGTATATCTTTGGCTAAAACATATGTCATAGCCATCCCTAGAAAATGTATCTGAAAAAACTGAAAAATGTTTCTGTACCATGTGCATGGTAAAAGTTTTGTTCTCTACAGAATGCTTTGCTGTAAGGGTTAGAAATAACTATATATTGTCTAGACAGAAAATGGTCAATAAATGGTCCAAAATCCTTTCTTTTATTTCATAGCTATTTTTTTTTATTATAAAACATTTAATTTTTAATAAGGTAGCATTATAGATAAGCCAGGAGTAGTAGGAACTAAATATTAGTGAGTATTATTTGTTAAAACCTACTAGAATTGAGTGACTGAGATCTCTGAGCCTGCCCTTCCTATGACCTTGTCGTAATGGCATTGTGATATGATTAACAGAATGATACTGATACATATTGGTAAAGAAAACAAGTTCCTTTAATGCAGGCAAAGAATATAACTAAATGCGCAGATGCTACTTAGAGCAGGGGAGACAGAAGTAAGTAGAACCGGAGGAGCAACAGTCCCTGGTCTGCAGGTCCTCACCAAAGTGTTGCCAATGATACCATCATTCCAGACAGGAATCCTGTGTGGTTCCTTGAGTAGCGCCCTCTGCCTTTGAGCTTTTGGGTTGTTTGTAGAGTCATGCCATCTGCTGACTATTCTGTAGATTTCCAGCTCCTTTCTTCTTTGCCAGCAAGATGCAACCTCAGCATACTCTCAGAGTGCTTACTCAGAGTGCTTTCAAAGGTCAGTTTTCCAGGACCAAGTTTCCAGGCGTACCTATATCCCCAGCACTTCCTTTCTGTAACTCCCTAGACCACCTCTGTGAGTTTGGGCAAGCAGAGCTGGGAAGATTATATACAACCAGAGTTCCTGGCACTTGTCTGTAGACTTTTCTTCTGGAGTTCTGACCTTAGCTGCCGTTTGCCGACATTAAACGACAGTCAGGAAAACCATAACTCCTACTCTTCTGCACTAGACAGAGGTTTAATTGTTAAGTGGGATCAACATACAGTTGCTTTTCAGTAAATTACAGTGATTTTTTTTTATGGCTGTTTATGAGCAGTATGTTCATCGTCCTCTCACTCCTTCTGAAATCAGGGTACCATATGTCAGCATGCTCTTGATCAAAGCAAATGTGTGGATCTTTCCATCTGCAGAATCTGGATCAGCTTTACTACACTCAGGCCCACCTGGATCAGATTCAGTGTTTTCTCTGTTGTCTCTTAAATTATTTTTTGGATGAGGCTTATTTGCATCTTGGGGCTGTTTGGAATTCTTCCAAGACAAAATATAAACACAACAATTGAAGATAATTATGAGCCCTGACCTCTCCTTGGGACAAAAAACTTCATTACAGGGTAGCTTTAAGTCTTTATGGTAAACAATAAAATGGGCTTGGTTCTCGTACAAGAATCAGCGTGGAGTCTGGAAACATCATTTGGTTTTGTCATTGGGCAGCCCTGGTTCTGAGTCTATGTCCTTTACCACCTTTTAGCATTATGATCTTAGGGAAATAAATTAATCTCTCTACATGTACTTCTTAGTATTCATAGTATTTCTGTTAAGGATTTAATAAGATTTATAAAGCCTATCACATAGTGTCTGATAGAGTAAATAACACTGAAGATGAACTTTTGTAATAGTATTATTCATTGCTTATAAAAGAGGATTTTCTTCTAATTATAGCATAGTCTTCTTAAAAATAAGATTTTAAACAAATGTTAAATCTGATCAAGTCTTTCTGAGCATCAGCTGAGATAATCATGATTTCTCTCCTTTAGTTCGTTGACATGAGGAATTACTCTAATATTTTTGAGGTGAATCATTCTTATATTCCTTGGATAAACCCTCTGCAGCTTACTATTATTACTTTTTTGAAGGCACTTTTAGATTTAATTAATGAACATAGTACTAGCTAACATATTATTTAAGGATCTTTTCTACTACATGTATAAATAGAATGGGCCTATACTGTTCTTTCCCTGATGTTTCCTTTTCTGACACTAGAATCAAGATTACACTAACCTCATAAAAATAGTTGAGCATCTTTTTTCCATTTTTCTAAAATAATTTATATAAAATAGTGAAGAATTATTCCTTGAAAATTTGGTAGAATTCTCCTGTAAGACCAAGATAGCCTGGGTTTTAGGGGAGAAACAGTCTGTGATTACCATTTTAATTCCTTTACTACTTGACTGCTCTATTGAAATTCTCTTTCTTGCACCAATTTTTATATTTTTTTCCAATTTTTATATTTTATACATTTCTAGAACTGTTTCCGTTTCATCTGTGTTTTCAAATTCATTAATGTAACCTGTTTATAATATTTTTTTGTCATTTTAAAATAACTGGTATCTTCCTATTTTCCCTTTGTAATATTAACTTTGATTTAATTGCATCTTCCCCATTTTCTCTTGCTTAGTCTTACTATAGGTATGTTTGGCTTATTATATTCGTCTTTTCAAAGAACCAGCATTTAGTTTTGCTAATCCTGTTCTCCCCTTTAATATTCCCTCCCTCCTTGGTTTTTTTTTTTTTTTTTTTTGGTGGAGGGGTGTAATGATTGGTTGTTCTAAGTCCAAATTTTTGAGATGAATACTAGTCATTAGAAAAAACTTTTATTATGGAACTTTCATACATATATTTCTATGTATATTACTATTTTATATTATATGTTTTATATTATTTATATGTAATTTTATATTAGTTTATATAACAAAATATAAAATATGTGAAATATATTATTAATATAAAAATATAGAATAGTATGTAAAATATTATTTACTATATATTATTTTATATATTATATATACATATATAAAGTAGAGAGGGTGGAACATAAGCCTGCACACAGCATTAGCAGTTCCTTTTGGACAATCTCCTCTCCTCTCTACCCCGCCCACTTCTCTCCCCCTCCAGGTCAAACCCCATACATCATAGCATTTAACCTACATTATCCATATGATAATCTCCAAATATACAGATTCTTTTTTGAAATATAACCACAATGCCATTATCCTACCTAAAATGTTAAAAACTGAGTGATATCTTTTTTGAACCTTGTATTTTATTTTATTTTATTATTTCATTTCACTTCAGAAATCTATTAACAAATTTTTTTTAAAGATTTTATTTACTTATTTGACAGAGAGAGCAAGAGAGCACAAGCAGGGGGAACAGTAGAGGGAGAGGGAGAAGCAGGCAAGCAGGGACCCTGATGTGGGGCTCGATCCCAGGACCCTGAGATCATGACCTGAGCCGAAGGCAGATGCTTAACCATCTGAGCCACCCAGGTGCCCCAATTATTAACAAATTTAAAAGTAATATCCAATTCTGGTTTTGATTTGCTTATCCCTGATGGTCAGTGATGTTGGGCGTCTTATCCTATATCCTATATATTGTTGGTATAGCAGAAGATTAATCCTAAGCCATCTGTATGGTTTTCTTTAAGAAAGGTCTATTTAAAACTCCTTTGCCCATTTTAATTGGGTTATTTGATTTTTTTCTGTAGAGTTGTAGGAGTTCCCTATTTTAGAAATTAACCCTTTATCAGACAGTTTGCAAATATTTTCTCCCACCCATGGGGTGCCTTTTCCTTCTTCGATTGTTGCCTTTGCTGTGCAGAAGCTTTTTAGTTTGATGTAATCCTACTTGTTTTCCTTTTATTGTCTATGCTATTGATGTTACATCCATGAAACTGTTGTCAAGACCAATGTCATGAGATGTTTCTCCTATGTTTTCTTTTGGGAGTTTTACAGTTTCAGGTGTTAAATCAAATTCTTTAATCAATTTTGAGTTGATTTTGTGAATGATGTAAGATAAGGATCCAGTTTCACTTTTTCACACTTGGATATCCAGTTTTCCCAACTCCATTTGTTCCCTTCCTCATTGTGTATTCTTGGCACCCTTGTTTGAAGATCAGTTGACTAAATATGCATGGGTTTGTTTCTGGGTTCTCTAGTGTGTTCAGTTGGTGTATATATCTCTCTTTATGACAGTACCATATTGTTTTAAGTACTGTAGCTTTGTAATATATTGTGAAATCAGGAAATGTGATATTGCCAGGTTTATTCTTCTTTCTCAAGATTGTTTTGGCTATTTGAGGTACTTTGTGGGTCCATATGAATTTTAGGATGAAAAATGTTATTGAACCTTTAATAGGTAATACACTGGATCTAGATGTCTTTGGTTAGTATGAACATTTTAACAATATTAAGTCTTCCAGTCTATGAACATTGGATATCTTTCCATTTATTTATATTTTTAATTCATCAGTGTTTTGTAATTTTCAGTGTACAAGTCTTTTACCTCTTTAGTTAGGTTTATTCCTAAGTATTTTGTTCTTTTGATGAATTATACATGCTTTCTTACTTTTTTGGGGGGGTAGTTCATTGAACATAACTGGTTGTTTTCATGTAGATTTGTATCCTACAATTTTCCTGAATTTGCTTATTAGATCTAACAGTGTTTTGGTGAAATCTTTAGGGTTTTCTACATACAAGATCATGTCATCTGTAAACAGAGGTAGTTTTACTTCTTCCTTTCCTATTTGGATGCTTTTATTTCTTTTTATTGCCCAGTCTCTGTGGCTAGGACTTCCAGTACAATGATGAATAGGAGTGGTGAGATGGATACCCTTGTCTTGTTCCTGACCCAGGAGGAAAAGCTTTCCATTTTTTACCGTTGATTATGATGTTTGCTGTCGGCTTTCATATATGCACTTCCTTATGTTGATATAATTTCCTTTTATTCCCAGTTTATTGAGTTTTTATCTTGAAATGATGTTCAATTTTGTCAAATGATTTTTCTGCCTCTATTGAGGTAATCATGCGATTTTCATCCTTCATTCTGTAAAATGGCATATCACATAGAACGATTTCCATATTCCTTGCATCCCAAGGATAACGCCCTGCTTGGTTGAGGTATATTATTTTTTATGTGTGCTGTTAAATTTGGTTTGCTGCTATTTTGTTGAGGATTTTTGCATCTACACTCATCAAGGATAATGACCTATAGTTTTCTTCTCTTATAGTCTTTTTATGACTTTGCTAATAGGGTAATGCTGATTTCAGAAAATTAGTTTGGGAGTATTCTTTGCTCTTTAGGAAAGAGTTTGAAAAAGGCTGCTGTTAATTCTTCTTTAAATGTTTGGTGGAATTCACCAGTACAGCCATCTGGTCCTGGGCTTTTCTCTCTTGGGAGATATTTGATGACTGATTCAATCTTCTTTCTAATTATAGGTTTGTTCAGATTTTCTATTTCTTCATGACTCAGTTTTGGTAGCTTATATGTTTCTAGGAATTTGTCCACTTCTTCTAGGTAATCCAGTTTGTTGACATATTGCTCATAATGTGTCATTTGTTCACAATAATCTCTTATGGTCCCTTTATAAGCATCACAACTGAGTGATTTCTTTTTTTTTTTTTAAGATTTTATTTATTTATTTGAGAGAGAGAGAATGAGATAGAGCATGAGAGGGGGGAGGGGGAGAGGGAGAAGCAGACTCCCTGCTGAGCAGGGAGCCCGATGCGGGACTCGATCCCGGGACTCCAGGATCATGACCTGAGCCGAAGGCAGTCGCTTAACCAACTGAGCCACCCAGGCGCCCACAACTGAGTAATTTCTTAATATTAAATTTCCCCAGTTGTCTGAGGAACTTTTTTTGGTACAGTTTATTTGTTTGAATCAGTATGGAAAATGTTCCCTATGTTGTAATTTGTGAACTGTCTTTTAAGTTACTTCTGATCTATACATTCCCCTCAGTTTTTTTTCTTGCTATTCATTTGTTGAAGAAACTGAGTAGTTCCTGTGGTTTAAGTTGCCCTATAAGTTAATTTGTTTCATTTTTGCTTCCAAATTTTGGACAATAGTCTTTAAATTTCATTTTGCTTTTTATTATGAAGATCAATAGTTGCAAAGTAAATTCTATAAAACAAGATATATTAAGATAACTTAAACTTCTATCCCTGTCCTTTCTACCTTATTAGTTTTTCCCTTCTTATAGTTAAGTATTTAAAAAATGGTCTTGTTTTATCTTTTCATTTACATATATATTTATAAGCACGCTCTAGTTTTGCTGATTGTATCCCTGTGGAGTTATTTCAATTTTAGTATATGTGCTGCTGAAGCGAGCACTTGTGCTGTTATTTCATATGTCCCTCTGTGTCCTTCAATTCCTGTAAATTGGTAGATTATTTAGGGTGTGCATTCTCAACAGAGGTGATGTCACCTTCAAAAGGGTGAAAATTGGCTCTTTGGGAGTTAAGAGAAAAATCATACTCTTTTTAGCTACATCTGCCCAATTTTAATACATTGTTTTCATCATCACTAACATCAAAATATTGAATTTCATATATGAATTTCTTTTAACTTTTTTAGAAATATTCTATTTAGTTTTTTCAAATATGTAAATTTTTAAGTTCTATTTTGTTTTTATTTTTTAATCTTATTGTATTATGGTCAGTATATATAGTCTACATAATATTAATACTGGGCTTTTACTGGTGATTTCTTTTTTCTTAACATATGGTCTATTTTTCTAAATGTTCCATGAGTGTCCTACTTTGTTAGTTATAGATTTCTTTTTCCTATCCAGTTGGTTTTTTTAAAGATTTTATTTATTTATTTGACAGAGAGAGAGACAGCAAGAGAGGGAACACAAACAGGGGGAGTGGGAGAGGGAGAAGCAGGCTTCCCGCGGAGCAGGGAGCCCGATGTGGGGCTCGATCCCAGGACCCCGGGATCATGACCTGAGCCGAAGGCAGACACTTAATGACTGAGCCACTCAGGCGCCCCTCCTATCAAGTTTTTATTTTAATTCCTATATACTTAACATACAGTGTTATATTAGTTTCAGGTGTACAATATAGTGGTTCAGAATTCTATACATTACTCAATGCTCATCATGGTAAGTATACTCTTTATGTTACATATAGATTTTTTTCTTCCTGTGTGTGTCTGTATGTTAGCACCAATATATTTATAATATTATTCAAATCCTGATGTGTGTTTATCTTTTGTCTCTTTCATCTCTCATTTTCTGAGATGGGTGTGTTAAATCTCCAATTACTATTACTCATTTTTATATTTCTTTCTTTAATTATGTCAGTTGCTACTTGATATATTTTCAAGCACCATTTTTATGTGCAATGATGTTAATAGGGGTATGTCATCTTGTTCTATCGTTCCTTTTACCAGCATGTAATATTCCTTTGTGCAACTTTTTGCCTTCCTTATATCTTGTCAGATAATAATATTGCTTTTTTCTGTTTCAATATTTGCTTCATAATTAAAAAATCTTTTCATATTCAACCTTAAAATCTTTCCAAGTTGTTTTCTCTCAGGAGTTTCTTATACACAACATATGATTGACTTTATATATATATATATATATATATATTATATATATATATAATTTATCTATTTAAGACAGACAGAGAGAGAGAGAGGAGAGCATGAGCAGGGAGGGGAGGGGCAGAGGGAGAGGGAGAAGCAGGCTCTGTGCTGAGCAGAAAGCCTGACCGAGGGTTTGATCCCAGGACCCTGGGATCATGGCCTGAGCTGAAGACAGATGCTTAATGGACTGAGCCACCTAGGTGCCCCTATTTATATATTTTTTCCCTAATCTGAGTATTTCTGTTTTTTAACTGATAAACTATACCCATTTATATTTATTATTACTGAATGCAGCACCTTAGACTGCTCGGCCATCCTGACATATTTATTATTACTGATACAGTAAGACTTATTCTTGCCACTGAATTTCATGTTTTACAGTTACTGTGCTTTCTTATTTCCTTTTTCTTCTCTTCTGCTTTCTATTCAACACATTAAATTTCTTCTACTGATATAAAAATATTTATTTCTATCTTTGTGTTTGCCATTAATCCCATACAATCTATTCTTAATACAGCAACAAAAAGAATCCTCTTAAAACTTAAGTAAAATCTTGCTAGTTCTCTGCTCTGACGTCTCCAATGTCGTTACAGTTCACTCGGGTGAGTGTAGAGCACTACGGTAGTATTCCACCAGGCACTGCACAACCCGATCCCTTATTACGTTTCTGGCTTCATCTCCTGCACATGTCCCTTTTGTCATCAAAGTCCTGCCTCTGTGCTTCACTTGCTTTAGTCAAATGTGTTAGGCATCTTCTGGCAAAGGGCCTTCACACTTGCTGTTATCTCTGCTAGGGATATCTCTCTTCATGTGACATGCTCCCTCACCTATCCAGGTGTTTGCTCAAACATCATCTTTTCAGTGAGGTTTCACTAATCAATTTCATATTGTAACTTGATCCACATGGCATACACTATCTTTGTTCCCCTTGTTGTTGTTGTTGTTGTTGTTTTCATTGCATTTTTTACTCTTGGATAGCCCATCCATTTAATGAATCTCTTCTCCCACTAGAAAACAAATCTTCATGTAGGTAGGGACATTGTTCTGTTTATGGTAGCCTCTCCAGAGCCTAATAGTGCCTGGAACACTAAAGACATTCAATAAATGTATACTGAGCAAATAAATGAATGGTTTCAGAGTCTTCATGTCTTTTGTGTCTGCAGCTGGGAAGACTGAGGGATAGAAGAACTGACAAGTGGTATACTCTGGGCCAAGAACCAGATAGAGGGGTAAACATGTTTGGATGCCAGTCATACCCTGTGAACTCAGGATGGTCTGTCATAGCCATCATCTTGTATGAGAGGATGAGTTGCACTTTTGTTTTCTTGATATAGCAGATTTTGAAAACTTGGTTTTCTAAAAATATTTGTATGGCCAATTGTAATTATTTTAAAAAGGTATTCTTGATAACAAGAGAGGAACATGATCAGTATGGAGAGAAGATCAAATTAATTTGCAGTTCATTTATAGGTTAGTTAATTAGGGCATGAGTTAATTAGATCCAACTTAAATGGAAGGGGAAATCTTGTTAAGCCAAGTTTTAAAAGCATCAAGTTTTTTTTTTTTAAGTATGGAATCATCCATTGGATTCCTCTAGCCCTTTTAAAAAGTATTAAAACAGACATCTTGTAAAATGCCTTAGAATAAATCAGATAGGCATTTGTAGTGCTAAGAATACAAGATTTGCAAGTAGATCTGAGTCTCAGGCTTAGGAACACCACTTAATATGAATTTGAACTGTCTGCATGTCAATTTTCTCATCTGTATAATGGGTAGCTACCACAGTGGGTGATGTGAAGCCAAAAGTGAATGTATTCAAAAGCGTTTGCTATGGTACTAGACATGGAATATCCAGTGATAACAGTTAATATTTAGTGAGGCCTTATGTCATATGTTTCCTTGTTTATTTCTCTTACTGAGCCTAAAGGATCCTATTATCATTCCATTACACAGGTAAGGAAAGTGAGGCACAGTTAAGTAATTTACTCAAGGTCACAGAGCCAGTAAGTGGTAGTGTTGGGATTTGAACCCAGAGTGGTCTGGATTGGGGGCCCATATCCTTAACTACAATGCAGTACTTCTTTCTAGGGATAACTGCCAGTTTTCTCTCCTTCTCTCTTTTCCTTCATCTACAAACTGTAAAATTCATAAAAGCAGATTAGGGACCATGTCTTGTCTTCTTTTATATTGTTATAGTGCCTGGCATAGTGTTTATCTGTTAACTAAAACATGCCAATGACCGAGGGAGAGAAGATAAGAAGGGAGGGCAAGGGTTCTGTCAGGTGAGAGTCAGGATCTATAGGTCTTCTTTGCCTTTCTTGTTGTGGACATAGGGATCTAGGATCTAAATTTCCTTTTGAACACTTGCTGTCCTTAAACACTTTTGGTTTGGCTAACATGAAATCTGGGCACATTTTTATGTAGTGAAGGAATAGCTTCCTTTTATTCATATGGAGTTGGATGAAGAGGGTTTAACCACCTGTCCTTCCATAATACCATGTATTCATTTAGTAGAAATATGGAATGGCTAGTTTTTAATTAGTCCTCACTCTCTGGGGAGCTGTTAAGCAAGGTGGTTAATATTGATATTGTCCCTTGAGCCTTTCTTTTTTTGGATGGATTCTCAGACTTGTTGAAAATATTAGATCCATTTTTTTTTATTTTACCATTTTCATTTCCAGAGCACATTTTCTAGTTTATTTCAGAATGATTGGTTTCATTTTAAAGTGTTTTGAGTTAGTTTAATGAGAACCTAAACTAAATTGCTCTTGTACATGAGCTATGGAGTTTCAACTTGATGGGGCAATGTGTCAATTTAAAATAAAATGTTAGGCTTTTCATAGAACCCACAAAACATGGTGACCTTGGTCCTCTGGAGAGATTAGATTTCCCCAACTGATAACTTTGTGTTTGGCAGTGGGGCAATGATTACATTTGGAAGTGAATTTTTCTGAGTTTTTTGCCCAGTTACTTCTACATAGTCTTGCAGGCTCAGATCTGATTTTATTGACATTACAGAAGTTCCCCCAAAAGACAGAATAAACAATTAAAATTTTATTTACTTGGTTATTACTCAGATGACCATGGTTTGGAAGACTTAAATTAGGATAGGGACAGATTCTAAAATATTGATTCTGATAAGTCATTACTAGCAATAATTAAGTGTTCTGGGATTCCTGGTAGTTTGGTTTTATAATACAACCCTTCCAGATGAGAAGGCAGGAAGAAATGAGGGCCCTCAGATTCATTCAATTCATTTAACTAATATTACTGTGATGAAAATAGGCAAGAGATAATGAAGAACAAAACAAAACCAAAAAAGACATTGGCTGTCCTGAGGTAAGGTTTGCTGCTAATTTCTGCTCTTGGGTCCCCCAAATAAAACGGTCATAATATTTTTCATTATGTACATCTATATGTTTGCATAAAGCTAAAGAACTGACTTCATGGTGAACAAAAGCAAAAACAAGTGAGTGTAAGAGATTTTGTGGGATCACAAGACACTGGTGGGTATTATTATGAGACTCAGAAAAGCCATCTTTCCCCCGTGTGTTCAGGCAACGAGCAGAAGTGATGGGTGCAGTGAAGGCAGAAGCAGGTGTAACAGAAGAAAAATGGATAGCTATTTACAAATGTCTTCCATTTTTAAATTAGCTTGACATCAGACATACATGATATGACTTGCTAAATAAAGACATAGTATCTTCCATGGGAATCAAATAAAGTCACCTCAAATACAAATTAAAAAATATAAGATACATATTAATATATTAATTTTTTATCAAAATGCATAAACAGGAATAGAAATTAAATTGCTAGCATTGGATACTGAATTAATAACAGTATGTAGCTACAGTGGTATAAAAAAGAGATTGTGTAATACAGTGGGGAAGATATTAGGTTAAAAGTCTGTTAATCCAGGTCCAGCTCAAATTCTTTCTCACATTATTTTTCTAATCTTTGGAGAAGTTCCTGAATATATGAGTCTATGTTTCCTCATATTAGAAATGTGGATATAATAATACACATAATAAATAATCATGATACATACATATTATCATGATAATATTTATCATATAATACTATTTAGATATATATCAGATGAGTTAATATGTAAGAAAATCTTGATATTAATTATCTTTATTAAGTATCAGTTCTCTTCTTTCTCCTACCCACTATTTGGAATGCATAGCTTTAGGCAATGGGAAGATTTATTTTTTAAGAAAATGGTTTATTGATAAGGGTAGAACCTCAATCATGATCTTGCCAATGCTATAATTAGAAATCTCATCTGAGAAAAAACAATAAATTATGATGAATCTTCTTAGTGCTATCATTGGTTTTAGTGTAATTGCTCATTAAGCCTTTAAAATTATTAGACCTTGTTAATTAAAAAGACTTTCCTGAAGTGCAATGAGGATGCTTGTCCCTGTCGAATGATTTATAGTGAGGTCCTTTCTAATTACAGAGGTTACAGCTTTGTTTGCATAATTGGGTAGTTAGCTGCAATGCGCAGCCAGTGCTCACCCTGTCGTGAAGAGGCTCCAGCACACCACAAAATGTGCTTTGGGAACCAATACGAGAATTCATAAAGAGAACAGTGTTGAGCTAGTTTTGTATTAAATCTTAACGACAAGCAACATTAGTATTGAAAGAGAACATGGGTCTCAGAATCAAGCATTTTTGATTTTGCTACTGGGGGCATTATATTTCCGTGCCCAGAGAAAGAGAGGAAAGGGTTAATACGAGAACCAGTGTTTAGTTAAGGCAAATGCTGGGCTAATAACTATGTTAAATAATTTTCTATTTTTCAGTGTAAAAACTATAGCAGCTGATCTCTTAGCAGCTTATCTGATTCTATTATTCAGTGATGCTTTTAAGAGACTTTATAGCCTCATTTATAATTTTTAATGAAAACTGTCATGGTAAATGGGGCAGTGCCTAGACTGACTATTGAGAACCTCTTATCTATCAAGGGCTATAAATCAGGGAAAGAAATCAAACTTGGGTCAAATAAAAATATAAACCATATTTTTTGTTTTATATAGGGAACATATAAAAAGAAATAACGTTCTAATATAATAAATGTTAATAGCATACTATTTATCATACTACATAAAATGATATTTTCAGTATAATATATATCAAAATATAGAAATATCTATTTCTTCTCAATATATAACTGTCTAGAAAAAAACTGTATCTATCTATCTATCTATCATCTATCTATCTATATATCCTCTACTGTAGAGAGAGAGTAGATACCAGAAAAAGCTTAAAAGTTTTGGAAAAATGAGAAATTTTATCAGGAAAAAAGATCTGGTCTGAACCTGAGGGCATGAATAATTTCAAGGAATGAAAAGAATCTAAATATATGTTAAAAACAATGAGTCGGTCTATTATATGCCTTCTGAAGGATCACAGAATCATTTTGTAGTTTTCCTGACAAAAGTGCATGATCTTAATGTAGGAATGAAGAAATGATTACACAAACCAATTGAACATCAATTTTAAAACAACTGTCCTGTACTCTTCTAAAATGACCATGTCATGAAAGACAAGGAAAGACTGAAGAATTATTCTAATATAAAAAAAGATGGCAGCTTCCATTTCTACCCAGGATGGAGTAAAGGGACTGGATTTAATTTCCTGTCTTAAATAATTAGAAAACTTGACAGGGGCACCTGGGGGGCTCAGTCAGTTGAGCACCTGACTCTTGGTTTCAGCTCAGGTCATGATCTCAGGGGCATGAGATCGAGCCCGGCGTCAGGCTCCACACTCGGCATGGAGTCTGTTTCAGATTCTCTCTTTCTCTCCCTCTTCTTCTCCCCTAGCCCCACGTGCACACACACTCTCTCAAATAAATGAATAAATAAATAAAACTTAAAAAAAAGAAAACTTGACAAAATCTATGAATCAACTATTTTCAGACATTAAACAACAGAAATCATAGAATCACGAGTTGAGCCTGATGACTACAGTGGTTTTTTGCCTAGGGGCACATTCCTGAACAGGTAGCAGAGAGAGACATTCCAAGTAGTTCATCGTGGTCTTCTGGGTTGAGACGGAGATCAGAGGTCAGGGAGTTTGAAGCAGCTGGGCGTTGCAGAGCAGAATTCTGGAGAAGAGGAAATTACACAGGAGAAGAGCTCCATAATCTGCAGGTGCATTTCTGTGAATTTTGCTGAATATGAAGAAATGAGTCCATCAGATGAAACTCCATGAATTTGGAAAACAGAGTGACTGGGAAATTGTGAGCTGAATGGTACCCAGACCTCATGCAGAAGTGGAAATCATTTGATTTTTCCATCAGCCAGAGGAAAGACTCCTTGCTGACTATTTGCAGACATTCAGGAAAGGCCCCAGATGAGCCTGGCTTCAGTAGTAGGGATAATCTATCCCTAAAGTAAAGGATACTCTGTAACCACCTTAACAGAGTTTAAAAGAATTCTTGAGCCTCTTACACTAAACTGCAAATAACTTGATTGCTTATCAGAAAAGCCTAAAACTCTTTAAATAAAAACAACACAATCCATGAACTAATAACATAAAGTTTCTGATGTCTGGCATCTAATGAAAATATCACTGGACATACTAAGAAGCAGGGAAAAATGACTTTCATCAAGAGAAAAGTCAGTTAATAGGAACAGACTCGGAAATAATGCAGACAGAATTAGCAGACACGCATATTAAAATAGTAATTATAAACATTTTCAAGAATTTAAAAGAAAATAGGATAATAAAGGTACTACACACACATCAAATGAAATGAAAAATTAACAGCTGATTAGACTGCAGAACAAAACATCTGCACTTAACAGCAGATTAGACGCAGCAGAACAGATCATCGGTAAACTTGAAGACATAGAAGTAGAAACTTCCCCAAATTAAGCACACACAGAAAAATAGACCAAAAGAGATGAATAGAATATCAGTGATCTTTATTTTATTTATTTATTTTTGTTAAAGATTTTATTTATTCATTTGAGAGAGAGAGAGACAGAGCTAGCACAAGCAGGGGGAGAGGCAGAGGGAGAGAGAGAAGCAGACTCCCAGCTGAGCTGGGAGCCCGATGCGGGGCTACATCCCAGAACCTGGAGATCATGACCTGAGCCGAAGGCAGAGGCTTAACCATCTGAGCCACCCAGGTGCCCCAGAATATCAGTAATCCTTAGATAAGAAATCTAAATATATGTAATTGGACTCCAAAAATGATACAAGAGAGAGAAAGGAACATGAAAAACATTTGAGAAAATAAATCTTTGCAAATTTGATGAAAACTGTAAACTCACAGGTCCGAGAAGCTCAACAAACTTCAAGATAAACAAGGGTAAAACACAGCTAGACACATTTCCAAAAAAATTGATAGAAAATCTTAAAAATAGCAAGAGAAAAAAAAAGACACATTACATAGAAAGGGACAAAGAATTACAGCAGATACTGTATAAGAAACTGCAAATCAGAAGACAATAAACCCAGTGAAAAATGCCTTTAAAAATAAGAGCAAAGTATTTTTTCTGAGGCGAGAGAATTAATTTCCAGCAAGATCATACTGAAAGCTGTTAAAGAAATTTTTTAATGCAAAAATAAGTTATAACAGATGAACTTGGACAGAGGAATGAAAAGAATCAGAAATGGTAATCGATTGGTAAATATGTTTTCCCTTATTATATTTAAAATAAGTATAATTCAGTGCATTGTTAGCTTCACAACACATGTAGAAATAAACTTTATTATAGCAATAACACAGAGAATGGATCTCATATTAAATGTAAAAATATTTTAAAATGTAAATGTTTATATATTCCAGTTAAAAAGCAGAGATTGTCCGATTGCAGAAAAAATGAAACCCAGCTTAAATATGATACAGATAAAAATAAAATGTTAGAAAAAGATATACTATGCAAATGCTAATTATAAAACAGGCACAGTGGATACATTTTTTTCAGATGATGTAGACTTTAGAATAAGGCATATTACCAGAGATAAAGAGATTCAATTTGTAAAAAAAATAAATAACAACATTAAATGGTATGAACTGAATTACAGATTTCACAACATATGAAGAAAAACCGATAAAGTGGAAAGAAATGGATAAATTCATGACTATATTTAAAGACTGCAATGATCCTTTTTAATAATTGATAGAACATGTAGAAAGACAACTAGGAGGAATATAAAAGCCCTGAGCAACACAATCAACCAACATAACCTAAGTGACAGTTACACAGAATGCTTTACCAACTACACTGCATACGCTTTTCAAATCCACGTGAAACATTCACCAAGATAGACCATATCCTGGCTGACTAAACAAGTCTCATTAAATTTAAAAAGACTGAAATCATACAGATTATATTCTCTGACCACAATAAAGTTAAGCATTAAATAATAGAAGAATACCAGTGTAACACCAAATATTTGTAAATTAAAGAGTACACAGCTAACTAACCCACGGGACACAAAAGAAATCACAAGAAAAATTAGAAATATTTCATATTGAATGAAAATGAAAACACAACATATCAGAATTCCTGGGATGCAGCTAAAATTGTGCTGTATGAAAATTCATGTCTTTAAATGTATTTATTAGAAAGAAGGGTCCAAAATCCATCATCTGTACTTTCACCATAGGGAATTAGGAAAATAATTCAATGAGTATTATCCAGCATATTAACCATCTAAAGAAAAACCATATGGTCATATCAATTAATGAAGGAATGTAATTTGACAAAATTCAACATCACTTCATGATAATAATTTTCAGTATACTTGGAATAAAAGGGAAATTCCTCAGCCTGATAAAGAGCAACTAAGAAAAACCCACAACAAAGTAACATCATATTTAATGGTGATAGACTCATGCTTTCCCCCAGGTGGATGTCCACTGTCACCGTTCTTCTTCAACATCATACCAGATGTCCTAGCCAGCAAAGTAAGGAAAATAAAGAAACAGACAAATAAACAAAAAAACCCCAATTCAGTTTGGAAAATAAATAAATAAAACTGTCTCTATCCATAGACAAGATGATTATTTATGTAGAATATCTCAAATAATCTGGAAAAATATTCCTAGAACAAGTGAGTTTAGTAATATTGTAGGACACAAGATGAACGCATAAAAAAGTTGTACATTTCTTTAAATAAAGCAATGAAAACCTTCAAACCAAAAATTTCAAACAATGCCATTTATAATAGGCATTAAAAAAAGATAGAGGAGAGACCTATATGCTGAAAACTACAAAATGCTGGCGAAAGAAACAAAAGATCTAAATAATTGAAGAGACGTACCATGTAAATGCATTGGAAGTTTCAACATATGTAAGATGTCGTATCTCTCCAAATTGATCTTTCATTATTAGTATCATCCCATAGATATAGATGAGATGATTCTAACATTTTATGCAAAAGAAATGGAACTTGAATAGCCTAATCTATTTTTAAGAAGGATAAAGTTGGAGAAATCATAGAACTTGATATTAAGTCATTTTTTTTAAAGATTTTTTTATTTTACAGAGCGAGAGAGACAGAGAGCATGAGCAGGGGGAGGGACAGACGGAAAGGGAGAGAGAATCTATTATTGAGTTGGTTTCCTAAATATTTGTAGATAAACAAGTTATCAGGCTGAATTCTACTAGAGAGAGATATCTGAGACAGAAGGAATCAAAACTTTGCCTTCTGTTGATATTTTAGAACTTTAATCTCACGAACCATGTGTGAATTATCACTTTGTGAATCCTCTGCAACAAAAATTTAAATCTAGGCTAACTTTACATCAGCATCTAGAAATGTTTGGGTCCATCTTGTCCTACTGTCATTGCAGATTTAGATATGATAGAGATGAACAGGCCTTGGAAAGACCACAGAGTATAATAAATCTGATTTTTCAGATGAGGAAACTGCTAATACAGCTAGTTAGTGGATAAAATGAGACAAATGCTTTGTACCATATTATGATGTCTTTAAAATATCACATTTTTTTGATATAAGCAAGAGTATTATTGATTAGATGAATACTTATTCTCTTTCAAAATTTAATTTACTGGTAGCTTTTTTTTAATTTTTATTTTTTTGAGTCTGCTCTATTTATTTTTTTATTTTTTTAAAGATTTTTATTGATTTTTTGACAGAGAGACAGTGAGAGAGGGAACACAAGCAGGGGGAGCGGGAGAGGGAGAAGCAGGCTTCCCATGGAGCAGGGAGCCCGATGTGGGGCTCGACCCCAGGACCCCGGGATCATGACCTGAGCCGAAGGCAGACGCTTCACGACTGAGCCACCCGGGTGCCCCTATTTTTAATTTTTTCATTATGTTAGGTTAGCCACCATATAGTACATCATTAGTTTTTGTTGTAGCGTTCAGTGATTCATTAGTTGCGTTTAACACCCAGTGCTCATCACATCACTGCCCTCCTTAATACCCATCACCGAGTTACCCCTCCCCCCACCCCGCTCCCCTCTGAAACCCTCAGTTTGTTTCCAGGAGTCCAGAGTCTCTCGTGGTTTGTCTCCCTCTCTGATTTCCCCCCTTCAGTTTTCCCTCCCTTCCCCACGCTATTTCTTACGTTCCGCATATGAGTGAAACCATATGATAATTAAAATATCACATTGTTAAATGCAAAATTAGTTTGTATCAGGTAAATTCCAAAATCATGTCTTAATCAAATTTGTATTACATGAACCATACTTCCTTTTATACTTGAAAATAACAATAACAAGGCCTCCTTATATTTGTATAGTATTTACAATTTACGGGAAACTTTTTTTCTTTTTTAGAGTATGTGGTGTAAGCAGTGGGGGAAGGGCAGAGAGAAAGAGAAAGAATCTTAAGCAGGCTCCATGCTCAGCAAGGAGCCTGTTGTGGGGCTTGATCGCACGACCCCGAGATCATGATGTGAGCCAAAATCGAGAGTCGTATATTCAACCGACTGAGCCACCCAGGTGCTCCATACAATTTATGGGAAACTTTTATGTATACAGGCTTTTGCACAATGACCATTTGTAATAGGCAAGGATTGCTACAGATAAGAAAATTTAGGCTCAAAGAGAAAGTGTGACTTATCCAAATTAGAATGTTAGTAAGTGCCGATGTAGGAAAACTATCTTGCATTGTTTTATACTTAATTCCAGGCTCCTTTTGCTATATTCCTAAGCACCTCTTTGATAAAAGTTGTATAACCATGTGTATCAGAGTCCACCGCTTAAATGGTTCATAATGTAAGTTTTGAGATCTCTGTTAACAGTGTAGCTTATTAAGGCATTGAACTAGAAGTTCTAATGTGTTCAGCAGTTCTCAAACCGATTATGTTGTACCAGTTTAGGGACTTATGTTTGCCTTACGTATGTAGGGTGAAATGCAAGACTTTTTAATAAATAAGGTTACTGGATCGGGTAAGTTATATTCAACATTGCTGTTTACTTTTTTATACTTTTAAGATATTCTGGAAATACCCATTCTCTAAACTCTATTCTACCTCTACCTTCTAAATAATTACTTATATGGAATAAAAGAGGATTTGAATGTTCCTAGCGCCCTTGCCAGTGCTGATCATATATATGGTATGGTGCTAGACACAGCATTTAATTCTAGATTTGAGTGGCCTCGAAGCTCTTTAGAGACTACTTGGTAGACATTGCACCACCACAAACACACGCATGCACGCACATGCACCCACGGCATGCACGCGCACACACACGGCATGCACACGCGCACGCACGCATGGACGCGCACACACACACGGAGGTCTTGTGATTATGCTGGCTTCCTTCTAATGAGGGGCTAAGAGAGGAAGACTGTAAAATAAACTCCATAAGGGAGGAAATAGTGTCTGTTTTATTCCCTGTTGTATTCCCAGCACAAACGGGCCTTAATAAATAGCTATATTAATCGATGCAAATATGTAAAATTCCCTATTGTCAGTACAGATCCTTTATGACTTTTTTAGAGGAGGAAGGAACAAAAGACAACAGACCTCCTAAACGAATTGAACATTATAAGGATTAAATGAGGTGCGTATATAAAATGCTTCCTGTAGTACCTGTGTATGTAGGATTGAGAGATGCGAACATACAGATTTTTTATCTGAAATTGGGCATGCCTATATTAAAAAAGTATTCATATGAAATGGAAGATATACTAAAAATTATTCCTTATTTACCTAAAATTCAAATTTAAATGAGCATCCAGTATTTCATCTGGCAACCCTGGACACGGGTGAAGAGTTCAGTAAATGTTCGACAGGTTGCTGATGTTACTACCCTCTTGCGATCTGAATTTTATTCCCAGCACACGGAAGAACTGAAGTAGTAAGAGATTCAGCCCTTTTGCAGACCTTACGAAGCAATTATCTTTGACCTACCTGGAACCTCTGAGCTTGAAGTTCTCTGTGTCTGTGCCTCTTGTGACAGCACATTGTTTTGATTCTCTTTTGAAGCTCTTCCCACCTCTGCCATACTTAGGGTTCTTCTGTGTCATTGTTTTTTTTCTTTCTCCAAAAGCAACTGCTAACTCTAGGCATTGTCTACAGCTCAAGCTTTGTTCTTTCCTTCTTTCCTTTCGTTGCTTTCTCTTTGAGGGCACAGCTTCTCCTATAGTCTTAGTCGTCTCTTTCATGTTGAGCTCTGTGTCACCTAAGCTCTCATGCTCACTCTTCCTTCCGCCCTGCATCTGCATGCCCAGCTCACTACCGAAAATGTCTGTGTGATCCACACGAGGGATTTCAGACCCACAGTTCACAAAACTCAACAGTTCATCATGCCTCTCAACGGCTTCTTCCGATTCTCTGAGTTTTGAGATACATCATTTTTTATTTCTCTTTCGTCTTTAAGGTTCATAGTGATCAGGCTTACCCTGTAGTGTTTAGGCAGTGGGATGAAAAAAATGCAGTTTAAAAAATACAATGTAACTATCTCTGCTTCTGCTTTTTAGGTTTAAGTGTGAGTTCAGGGAGAGACTGTGGGGAGAGCTGACACTATTTATTTTGGGGGGAATGTGAATATCTACACTGTGCCCTTTTATTTACAGAGGCTTTTGGATATGGAGGGGAAGAAACAACCAAAACTCTATTCTCTGGCAGTGGATCTCTGTCTCAGAATGGATGGGTCTCGATTTTAATGGGCTTTAGTAATGAATGTGAGGTTGTGCAGACACAGGTCCAAGTCTGAGGAGCAGGCAGAAATGTGATGTTTTCTGAAAAATAAAGTGAAGGAATTAGGGGTAATAGAGACTCAAGGGAGAAAGGGGTCCAAGCTCTATGGTGGGAAGCTGGAGTCTCCAGAGAGAGGCTCCTTGTGTCATTTTGCTGGAGAACTTCCTAGAGCATGGATGTCCACCCATCAGTTTAAATGGCTCACTTAGCAGCCACGTATAACATTACTACAGATCTTTAGCAGAGTTTGTAAAACACAGAAATGTCCCTCCCTGTTGGGATGCGACAGGTAGAAAGGAGCCGAGGGCTCTGAGGCAGGAAAGAGATTTCACTCGAAACGGAAATGGAGGCAGAAATGGAAGCCTGTCTTACTTCCTTCTACGCTACCCACACACATCTTCTGTTTGGGGTCTGTGGACTCCAAGTCTGAGGGTCTGTTACCAGTGAGCTGCAGGACTCTGAGTTGGATCCTTCCATTTCCTTTACTATGACACAGAGAAATTGATAGTCAATTCCTGCTTTTCAGTATTATGAATTTCTGTCCATGAAGTGAGTCCAAGAACAGCTACAAATTGAAAACTCTTTTCCTTAGGGATTGCCCTGACTTTACTCTTCGTCTCCAGCAGATGGGGCCAGGGAAAGGATTTTGCCAAGTTCCAAATGTTTCCTGAGGTTTCTTAGAGCCAGCTGCTTTATCCCAGGGTTCTCATATAATCCTTACAACAGCCCTATTAAGTAGGAATTAGGATCCCTGTTTTATGGATGGGAAAACTGAAGCTTGGAGGGTTAAGTAATTTGACCAAGGCTGCATGAGCTACTCAGTAGCAGAAGCAAGATTAGGTCAGCAGTCTTTCTGACTCCAACTGCCATGCTCCTTCTATACTATTTCTTCCCCGGAGAAGGAAGATGCTTCTTTCAGCTCTGTTCCCTAGATGGAAAAGTCTTGAGCTTTTTTGGAGATTGCAGGTGAGCTGATGATGAAGCAAATTAATCAGCAAAAAATGAACTGTAAGGATTTTAGCGGAGTTGAGTGAGTGCATTGGTGAAATACAAAGTGGCAAAAAGCAGGGACTCTCTGTTCTTGGCCTTTCTTAGCTCACAGAATTATTGTGAGAATCAAAAAAGAGAAGGGGCAAGAAAGCAGAGCGAGAAGTATAAAGTGCTCTCCAAGTACAAGGTTTTATGACTAAGTTATTGTTTTTGAAATTATTCTTTAGGCTCCTATTTGTGCGGTGATTTCTTTTATAACTGAGTTTTTTAAACAGCTGATTAGCTTTCTTGGGGGCAGGTGCAATGCACAGCTGAGCAGTTTGCACTTAGCGGATCAGCTGGAACGCTCGGGGGAGGTTCTGTGGAAGTGGGTGCCAGGCATCTACAGACAGGCAGCGTCCCACAGGTCCCAGATGGAAGGTGCATGCATTTAGGTCTGCATTGTAGGTAGCACGTTTCTTCCTGAGCTAACGACATTTTATGGTAAGAGATAGGGAAGCAGTCATCACTGAACTCCATCCTTGGCAAAATCCTGCTGTGCATCAGTCACAGGCAGAACAAGATTGGGCAGCTCTGGGAAAAATTGGATATTGTGCAAATAGATGCCATTTGAAGGCGTTAACTTTTTTCTTTGTAAAGATAACATTTATTTTGTAAAAAGCAAAGAAATTCATGCCTATCAACTGAATGTCCCATTTTCCAATTGTCATCTTTCCCCACATTACTGTGTGGAAAATTTGATAGGTATTTTTCTAGCATTTTAATCTATTTTCTCTCCCATCATAAATATATTAATATGCTAATAGGTTAAAATAAATAGATTTAATGCCAGGAAAAGTAAATATGTATTTACTATAATTTATTATGTATATATAAACACAAAACCTGGACTCCTACTGTAACTTTTCTGATTTCTGTTCCCCTTACTCCAGGGTGAGCATTTTTATATGTTAGTATGTATTCAGCTCTACCTCATGGTAAAAGCAATTTAAAAAGCTAATTTGGAAATAGTGGCAGAGAAAATACAGAGTAATACTTTTCAAGGGTTGGGAAATAAAGAAACGGAAGAAAATGAGCAGGAGAAATCTCAATGAACAAAGAGAATGAGTTGAACAATTGTTTCTCTTTCTCTCTCTCTGCTTCTGTCCTAATACACTCAGATGTTTTATTTACGGTGTGAAGAGCCTCAAGGACACCTGTTTGAGTTCAGTAATTTTTTTTTTCAGATGTAGTTGTTTTACAGTCAAGGAAATCTTCATGTCAAGGTCTTAGAGAACAAGACGTAAAAAAGAACTTGTAGGAAAATGGAAAGCTGGCAATTTCTTTTGCTGGATAAGGTCTCTTGCTAGAATGGACCCATCTGTACGGGTACCAGTTCAGAAATGGGATTTATTCCTATGACTGCTATTGTTTTGCCCACAGTTGAATGGAAGAGCATACTGTGAGTTTTGCTATCTAAAAACAAACAACACTGCTGGAAACATTGGACATGTAGTGTTTCTACAAAAGAAAACTCGTAATAATTTTCTTAGAGGGAGGAGTCACGTTCTCAGACATTTTCTTGATGGAGCTGGATTTAGAATTTCTAAAAGGTCTTGAGAACAAATGTAACATTAAGAATAGTTCTTCAAGGAGGTTTCTGCATTGGCCGACTGAAACAGACAATTCAGATGCTTTTTCGCTTTCTACTCCTGGAAATAACTCTGGAAATGAGATAGATGAGATGTTGGAATTAGCAGTGTGATAGAAGTGTCATTGGCCCCTCTACATATAGCCTCCTTGATTTTAAGTACAGGACCCGCTGTTTCCTACTACAACTGCCTTCCAGCAACTTCTTCCCAAGGCACTTCGTTAACTTCTAACATAGCTCTCCAATGGAGACGCTTATCATAAAGAAACGCATTCAGCTAAGAGTTCGCAGACACTTAGCTAGTAGGGGGTGGAATGGACATGAAGTGAGGATTACCAACAGAAAACTCAGCCAACCAGCCAACAGGCCATCAGATCATCCGCGGCCCAGAGAGTACTTACAATTTAGCTGCAGAGAGTGAGCTAGCGGGAGATGAATATTTAAATAGGGAAGTCCAACAACTACTTGAAGATCAATGGTAAGATTTGGGGTTAGAGAAGATTAATTTGTTTTCCTCTTGTGATGCTGAATGTGGTGAATAGATTCTAAAGAAGCCTCCAGGACCTCTGCCTCCTGCTATTTTCCCTTTGTGTAGTCCCTTCTTCTTGAATGGGGGGAAGGAACCAGTGACTTGCTTCTAACTAAGAGAATGCGGCAAAGGGGTCAGGATGTATGGGATTATGTAGATGGGGTTCTTGGATACTTGATATTGGATAATATCGTAACTTCCAATCTGGAAGGAGACGCTTTCTTCCTTGTTGACCTTGAAGAGCAAGCTGCCATCTTGTGTACTTCCTGGTGGAGAGAGCCACCTGGCAAGGAACTGAGGGTGATCTCTGGCCAGCAAGGCACAAAAAGACCTTCAGTCTGGCAGCCTGCAAGGAACAGAATACTGCTAATTACCATCAAAGCTTGGAAGTGGAGCCTTCCCCAGTAGAGCCGCAGATGAGGACCTGTGCTGGCCAATATTTTTATTGCAGGGAATTCAACAAAGCAATCCAGTCTTTGATCTACGCTGTCCCTGCTCTCCACCCCTCTTGAAGATTTTCGATGGTATCAGTCCAGGGAATCCTTCCAGATATTTATGTATATTCAAGTGAAAATATTTTTCTTTCCTTCTTTTTCTTAATGTTATTCTGTAATCCACACTGTTTTGCACTTTATTAGTTTTTTTTGCTTTACAACCTATGTTGTCAAGTTAAGGACGTTCTGTATCAGGGCATCAAGCGCTTCCTCATTTTTATAGCCATAGTGTTCTTTTACAGTAATCGACTCTGATGAATGTATCAGCTCCCTTTTTGACAGGTGTTTGGGTTGTTTCTATTCATTTGCTTTTACAAATGATATTTCATTGACTAAATCGGTACTTGCTTGATTGTTTCTACAGGCTAAATTTTGTAGAAATGGAATTGCTGGATCAGAGATACATTTATTTGTGACTTCTATGCATACTGACTAATTTGCCATCCAAAAGGATGAGTCGGCTTTCACTTCCATAAGAAATGATGAGACAGATTGTTCCCAAAGCCTTGCCAAAAAGAGCACGGATCTTTAAGATGCATAGACAGTGACCACTTTTGGTAAAAAATGATCTTTCTGCATAATTTTAATTTGCATTCTTCTTATTATCTGTAAAGTAGAGCACTTTGTCATGTGTTTCTCTGTGCATGGTCTTTAATGGCCTTTCATGACCTCTGCATATTTCTCTACTAGATTTTTAGTCTTACTGATTTGTATCATATCTTTTTTTTTTACCATAATTACCCCTTTGTCTGTGATATGATTTGCAAAAGCAAGTTCCCCCTAATTTCTTGCATGTCTTTTGGCTTTATGTCTTTGCCAAGTATAAAAATTTGAATTTTGTGAATCAAACCTCAAAACTTTTTTCTCCTGGCATTACAGTCATGTTACAAAGTTCTTCCTTATATTCAGATTAACAAATGTTTTCTCTCTAGATTATTCCAGTTCCCTATGCTTTCCTTATAAAATTTCATCCATTTGAAATTTATATTATAATGTGTGAAAAACAAAGCCAGCCTAATTTTTCTCTGACGCAGGGCTTGATCTCACGACCTTGAGATCATGACCTGAGCCAAAATCAAGAGTTGGAAGTTTAATCGACTGAGCCACCCAGGTGCCCCTCATTTCAGCATTTTAAAGATACCTTTCCTTCTGTCATGGCTTCCATTATTTTGATGAGAAGTCACCTATAATTCTTTTTTGTTTTTTTTAACCTTGACTTTAACATGTCTTTTTTTTTTTTTTCCTGGTTGCCTATAAGATTTTCCTTTTAACTTAATTCTCATGCTGATGTACCTAGGAGTGAAATCCTTCATTTATCATGCTTGAGATTTGCTAAGCTTGACTGCGAGGTTAACATCTTTATCCTGTTCAGGAAATTCTCCACCATTATTCCTTCATATTTCTTTTGGATCCGAGCAGTGCAAGTCTGTACGATCCTTCTCTGTCTTCCAGACAAGTCCCCATACCACTATTTACTCAGCAAGGTCTTGTAGAAGAGAATTGGCATGCAGGAAACACCAGCCCCAGATTTCTGCTCCCACCACACCAGACGTCGTGTGGCTCTTGAGAGTTAGGTTGGCTTCTGTTGGTCTCCGTGAAGGTTCGCTGCCTTCCATGGGGCTCCTTTTCCACTTCTCCTTGCTTCCAGCCCCACAGAGGTAACAGTGACATGCATCTCTGCTCACTTACAGAAGGCTGGTTCTTTTTTATAATTTAATTTTTAAAAATATTTTATTTATTTATTTGAGAGAGAGAGAGCACACTCAGAGTAGGAAGGAAGGGCAGAGAGAGAAGCGGACTCCTCGCTGAGCAGGGAGCCAGATGCGGGGCTCAATCCCAGGACCCTGGGATCATGACCTGAGCCAAAGGCAGACGCTTAACCAACTGAGCCACCCAGGCGCCCCTTATAATTTGATTTATCTAGACTTCTTTGTTCCTGCAGATCTTCAGTGACTTTGAAGAAAAATATATTTTCCCCCATTTATCTGCTCTTTTCTAATCTTTTCCCCCCACAAGAATGATGGTCTTCTTCAACCTTTACATTCTAGGTGGAAATGAACCTCTCTAATTTTTTCCAAACTTTGTTGCATTTATGTTTTATTTTGCATGCTTTTATTTTTTCTACACTCTCTGTCTTCTACTTTGCTTTAATTACTGATATACTTCATTGTGTCTCTCCCACTTTTGTCTTCATTTCTGTGATGGTTTAATTTTTTCTTCTATTTTTTTTCCTGAGCTTTGTCAGTTCATGCTTTGTCTTCCATTGCTTCCCTTCTCTTTGCTTTCCCTCTGCTTTTCCTCTTCTGTATCTCAGCTCTTGAATCTTGACTCCACTTCTTTCTAAATGGCAATATTTTGTTAATTTAAAAAATGAATTGTGTAAGATATGGTCAAACTTTCAACTGCTCTGTGACTTTATTTATCTGCCTTTTGTCCTTTCTTTATCTGGCTTTTTTTTTTTCCCCCTCCTCTTAATTCTATCTTCTTTTCTTGTGGTGGATTTGAATAGATCCTGTGCTGGCTCCCCCCTCCCCCACTTTTTCTTAAAAGTATACTCCACACCCAGCATGGAGCCCAATGCAGGGCTTGAACTCATGACCCTGAGATAAACATCTGAGCTGAGATTAAGAGTCAGACACTTAACTGATTGAGCCACCCAGACACCCCTGGTTCCTTTTGATTATCATTTTTTTTGAAATATATGAACTTTTTTATATGTTTGCCTAAAACTCATCCTGAGGAGGGCCAGAACTCTGTTCCAGGTTAGTTGAAATAATTGTTGATGCTTTTGTGCATCTGAGTTTGTTTGGAACTTACTTCTTCCCCATCAGTGGATGTAGGATCCGTGATATATATACATACATACATATATATATGCAAAATATATACATACATAGATTTTCCACAGTGAAAAGGTTTTTCTCCCCCTCTGTCCCTGACATGGTGGGTTCCTACAGCTGGGACTTGTGTGGATACAATTCTCCTGTCACGTGCTCCTCTTGTTTCTCTCATCGCAGGAGGGTTTTACACCCCAGGGTGGGCTTCTCTCCTTTCACTTCCTTTCCTTTGAGAAGCTTCTTTTTCTTGTTCTTTCTGTTCCATCTTGGCGTTTTCTCTTGACTTCTTCCCACTCACGTTTCTGCTCAATCTTCACTGTTTTTGACAGCTTCTGTACCTATTTTGACTTTTAGGGTTTTAGCTTTTTCCTATTTTCACAAAAAAAAGATGGATTAGTGATTTTGTTTTCCTCATGGTTTTGAATGACTTCCAAGGAAGACAAAGAAGAGGTGCTGTCTTCAAACTTGGAGTCATTTTATTGTTTATGAGCATCTTCCATATGTCAGGTTCTTTCTATAAGGGGGGGCTGTTGTAATACGAGTAACAAGGTATTTGCATTCTGGAGGAATCCGATCTGGGAAGCGTTCTTGAATAGGGTAGCATTTTGAATAATAAGCTCAAAATTTCTCTAAACAGTGACATAGTTTATCTCATGCATTGATTTTTCACTAGTTTTGAAATCTCTAGATTTAGTTCAGTAACTTAGTCACTCCTTTTTGACACCTTGTATACCTTAGGGTAATAATCACTTTTGATTAATTTAAATATTCTCTAGAAAGCCTTTCACATAAGCCCTGGCCAACAGTTTGTGTTCAATAAATGTTAGCTTTCTATGCTACGTTCTTTATGCTTGTCATCCACTGACTACTCACAGTAGTCTGCTATTAACCCTATTATCAGACCAGGACACTGAGGAGTCCAGAGAAGTTAAATTACTCACCCAAGGTGAGTGGCAAACCCAGCTGTCATACCCCCTCTGCTTGCCCCCACCCTCTGCTCTTACTCTCTCTTTTTAAAAAATCTTTATGTCAGGCGCCTGGGTGGCTCAGTCGTTAAGCGTCTGCCTTCGGCTCAGGTCATGATCCCAGGGTCCTGGGATTGAGTCCCACGTCAGGCTCCCTGCTCCGCGGGAAGCCTTCTTCTCCGTCTCCTGCTCCCCCTGCTTGTGTTCCTGCTCTCGCTGTCGCTCTCTCTCTGTCAAATAAATAAATAAAATCTTTAAAAAAATAAAAAATCTTTATGTCATTTGGGGCGCCTGGGTGGCTCAGTTGGTTAAGCATCCGATTCTTGATTTCAGCTCAGGTCATGATCTCAGGGTCATGGGATCGAGTCCCATGTTGGGCTCTGCACTCAGTGGGGAGTCTGCTTGAGATTCTCTCTTTCTCCCTCTGCTCCTCCCCCACTTGCTCTCTCTCATCTAAAATAAATAAATATTTTTTAAAAAGCTTTACATTATGCTGCTTACTTTGAGAATCACTGAGAAATTACCTATTATTTCTCTTTAAAAAATGAAACCATCTTTGCTCCTTTGTGGTTTTATTAGGTTCTATTCCCCCCTTTTAGAACAACATTATGGTAGAAAGCATCACTTCATAACGGCCTGATTCCTGTTTATGTCAATGGAAACATTGTTTCTTGTTTCCTAAGACTGTGTTCCTACTTACATGTCCTACACTTGGGACCTGCCTTTTTTACAGTAACACGGCTTTGTGAACTCCTGTCTCCTCTCCTTTGCGTGGACCGCCCTTTCCTGGGTCCCCCTTTCTCCTCTTTCAGAGACCCCTGCTCCCCTTTCTCCTTCCCTCTAATTCCTTTCAGCTTTCTGGTTCCTTGAAGAGGCTCTGTCACATCCGCAATCACTGTGTGCAGCTCCGGTCCTTTGTTCTTTCAGACAAGCACATCTTTCTCATGCTGGCTCTGACCCCTGGTTAGAACACAAGACTGATAAGCCATGATGCTCTCAAAGTCCCGTATTCCCATCCTTCAGAGATGCAGGTGGCTGGAGGGGGTTAAGGCGTGCAGGAGATTTACTGAAGGAAGTTCTTTGAAGGATAAAGGAGGAAAAATGAGCAGAGAGGGGCTTCAGGCCATGACCCAGATCTGAAACCCATGAAAGGAAAGAGAGAAGAAAAGAGTGGGTAGGAAAAGTCTCTGTTTGTGGTGCCGTTCTGAGGAAGTTTTGGTCAGACCCGTAGGGAGTCCCCCAGTCACATTTGCTGTTGAGAGAATCTTTTATTTATTTACTTGAGAAAGAGAGAGAAAGAGCATGAGTAGGAGGGAGGGGCAGAGGGAGAAGCAGACTTCCTGCCAAGCAGGGAGACTGATGTGGGGCTCCATCCCAGGACCCTGGGATCATGACCTGAGCTGAAGGCAGACACTTAACCGACTGAGCCACCCAGGCGCCCCTGCATATATCTTTTCAAATTAGTGTTTTAATTTTCTTTGGATAAATACCCAGAATTGAAATTTCTGGATCATATACATTCTTAATTTTTTGAGGAACCTCCATACTGTTTTCTGTAGTTGCTGCACCAGTTTGCATTCTCACCCACAATACAGAAGGGTTTCCTTTTTCTACATCCTCACCACTACTTTTTATTTCTTGTCTTTTTGATAATAGCCATTCTGATGGTTGTAAGATATCTCAATGTGGTTCTGATTTGCATTTCCCTGATAATTAGTGATGTTAAGTGTTTTTTCATGTACCTGTAAGCTATTTGTATATCTTCTTTGGAAAAATGTCTATTCAGCCTCCATCCATTTTTAAATTAGATTTTTTTTTTTTTGTTATTGAGTCTTATGAGCTCTTTATTTTTTTAAAGATTTTATTTATTTTTTTGACAGAGAGAGAGAGATAGTGAGAGAGAGAGAGAACAAGCAGGGGGAGTGGGAGAGGGAGAAGCACGGTCCCCACTGAGCAGGGAGCTCAATGTGGGGCTCGATCCCAGGACCCTGGGATCATGACCTGAGCTGAGGGTAGACACTTAACTGACTGAGCCACCCAGTTTCCATATGAGCTCTTTATATATTTTGTGTATTAACCCCTTATCAGATGTATCACTTGCAAATATCTTCTATTCAGTAGGTTGCCTTTTCATTTTGTTGATTTTTTTTCCTACTGTGCAGAAGCTCCTTAGTTTGATATATTCCTATTTGTTTATTTTTACTTTTTTTGCCATTGCCCTTAGAGTCAGATCCAAAAAAAAAAAAATATTGGGAGCCTGGGTGGCTCAGTTGGTTAAGCGACTGCCTTCGGTTCAGGTCATGATCCTGGAGTCCCTGGATCGAGTCCCACGTTGGGCTCCCTGCTCGGCGGGGAGTCTGCTTCTCTCTCTGACCCTCTTTCCTCTTGTGCTCTCTCTCATTCTCTCTCTCTCAAAGAAATAAATAAAATCAAAAAAAAAATATTGCTAAGAGTGATGTCATGGAGCTTACCCCCTATGTTTTTTTTCTAGGAGTTTTATGGTTTCTGGTCTTACATTCAAGTCTTTAATCTGTTTTAACTTAATTTTTGTATATGGTATAAGACAGTGATCCTATTTCATCCTTTTGCATATGGCTGTTCAGTTTTCTGAACACTAGTTATTGAAGAGACTGTCCTTTCCTCACTGTATAGTCTTTCCTCTGTTGTCATAAATTAAATGACCACATACGCCTAGGTTTATTTCTGGGCTCTCTATTGTTCCATTCATCTGTGTGTCTGTTTGGATTACTACAGCTTTGTAATATAGTTTGAAGTCGGGAAGTGTGATGCCTCCAGCTTTGTCTTTTTTTCTCAAGATTGCTTTGGTGATTTCATACAAATTTTAGGATCATTTGTTCTATTTCTATGAAAATATTATTTGGTATTTTGATAGAGATTGCATTGAATCTATAGATTGCTTTGGGTAATATGGACATTTTAACAGTGTTAATTCTTCTAATTCATGAGTACAGAATATCTTTCCATTTATTTGTGTCATCTTCAATTTCTTTCACTGGCATCTTCTAGTTTTCAGTGTACAGGTTTTTCACCTCCTTGGTTAAATTTATTTCTAGGTATTTTATTCTTTTTGATGCAATTTATTTATTTATTATTTTTAATATATTTTTAAAGATTTTATTTATTTATTTGACAGAGAGAGAGCACAAATAGGCAAAGCAGTAGACAGAGGTAGAGGGAGAAGCAGACTCCCTGCTGAGCAGGGAGCCCGACATGGGACTCAATCCCAGGACCCTGGGATCATGACCTGAGCTGAAGGCAGATGCTTAACCAACTGAGCCACCAGGCACCCATTTTTGATGCAATTTAAATGGGATTGTTTTTCTTAATTTCTCTTCCTGATCGTTCATTGTTAGTGTATAAAAATGCAACAGATATTTGCATATTGATTTTGTATGCTGCAACTTTATCGAACTTATTTGGTAGTCCTAACAGTTTTTTTGGTGGAGTCTTTGTAGTTTTCTATATGTAATACTGGATAATCTACAGATAATGAGTTTTACTTCTTCCTTTCCTATCTGGATGGCTTAATTGGGTTATCTTTATTTTATTTTATTTTTGCTATTCAGTTGTAGGAGTTCCTTATATATTTTTGAAATTAACCCCTTATCAGAAATATGGTTTGCTAATATTTTCTCCCATTCTGTGGGTTGTCTTTTCCCTCTCTTGATTATTATCTTTGATGTGCAGAAGCTTTTTAGCTTGATGTAGTCCCATTTGTCTATTTTCATTTGTTGCCTGTGCTTTTGGAGTCGTATTTGTGAAATCATTGCCAAGACCAGTGTTTTTCTTCTCCTGTGCTTTCTTCTTAGAGATTTACAGTTTTATGTTTACATCTTTAATCCATTAAGAGTTGATTGTTGTGTCTGATGTTTGATAAGATCCAATTTCAATCTCTAGTACCTGGATATGTAGTTTTCCCAACACCATTTGTTGAAGACAAGAAATCCCCATTGTCCTTTCCACATTGTGTGTTCTTGGCACTCTCATTGAAGATCAGATGATTATATATGTGTGGGTTTATTTCTGGGCTTTTTATTCTGTTCCATTGGTCTATATGTTTGTCTTTATGCCAATACAATGATGATAGAAATTACGTAAAACAAAAGCAAATGGAAAGACATTTGTGTTCATGGTCTGGAAGACTTAATATTGTTACAAGTTTCTTTCTACCCGAATTGATCTATAGATTCAGTGCTGTGCCCATCAAAATCCTAATGGCAGCTTTTACAGAAATAGAAATAACCCTAAAATTCATGTGGAAGCATGAAAGATCCAGAATGGCCGAAGAAATCTTGAGGGAGAAGAACAAAGCTGGAGGCATCATATTTCTTGATTTCAAAATATATTTCAATGATACAGTATTTGAAACAGAATGGTACTGGCTATCCATTGATTCTGAAATATACCAGAACCAGCATAATTAGTACCTACATAAAAATATTTTGTGAATATTACACCAGAGGGATAGAAGTTAAAATAATTTGCTGGAGCAGTTCATCCTAGAAACAACTTTCACTCAGGTTGATTCATTGTGTCACTTTGCTGAGATGTGATTGGACACCAGAGCGTAAAGGTGAGGCCACTATCATTTCTCTTTACTAAAAAGTGAGGAGGGAATTTAATAGAATCCTACAGAGAGGGATATTATCCCCTGCCCTCCTAAAGAATTCTTGTGATTTTGAGATCCTTAAGAGACTCTGACTGTACCTATGACTGGGTATGGATACTTGCTTGGGCCTGGGTGTGTTCATCTCCGCCTTCAAGCGAACAGGAGTGGTGGATTTTTAGCTTTAACATTTTATAATCTCAAAGCAGCAGACAAACTGACCCCCACAAGGAGGTGGCAACAAAGAGGCTGTCTGGGAACGCAAGGCAGGGAATCCATACGGGGGCGTCTGCATGCAGGGCTGAGCACAGAACCAGTCTCCAGGTTGATAGAAGACATACAAAGGTGTTTCTTAAAATGTCCACACAAGATCCTCTTCCAAAGGCTTGCCGAAGTGGTCAGAAGCTGTTTGTCCCCTTTAATGCCCTGGTAGGCAGAAATAAAATAAATCGGAATAAAAGAAGCCTGAAGGCACATACAGCAGATTTATATCTATGGTTTGTGTATTTATTATTTGATCTTTTGTCTGGTTTCCTGGCCCATGCTTCTGTCAGCCTGATACTAATTCTTTTTTTTTTTAAAGATTTATTTATTTATTTATTTGAGAGAGAGAGAATGAGAGAGATAGAGAGCATGAGAGGGCAGAGTGTCAGAGGGAGAAGCAGACTCCCTGCCGAGCAGGGAGCCCGATGCGGGACTCGATCCCGGGACTCCAGGATCATGACCTGAGCTGAAGGCAGTCGCTTAACCAACTGAGCCACCCAGGCGCCCAGCCTGATACTAATTCTAATACCAATGACACTGATACCAATGATGATAAATACTAAATGGATGGAATACAAACCAAGAGCCAGACATTCTTCTGAATACAGACATATCCCATTGTATTGACTTTCCTTTATCGTGCTTCACAGATACTGTGTTTTTGACAAAGTTTTACAAGGTTCAGAACTTTAGTGGAGGAAGTCGCTGCCGACGGGGTGGAAAGAGCAAGAGAACCCGGATCAGAAGTGGAGCCTGAAGATGGGGCTGATCTGCTGCCATCTCGTGATCAAACTTGAACGGATGAGGAGGTGCTTCTCCTGGATGAACAAAGACAGTGGTTTCATGGGATGGAATCTACTGGCGAAGGTGCTGTGAAGATTGTTGAAGTGACAGCAAAGGACTCAGAATATGACAAACTTAGAGTTGATAAAGCAACGGCAGGTTTGAGAGAATGGACTCTAATTTGGAAAGAAGCTTGGCTGTAGATGAAATGCTATCAAACAGCATTGCATGCTACAGAAAAATCGTTGGTGAAAGCCAATCAATGCAACACATTTCATTGTTGTCTTATTTTAAGAACTTGCCACGGCCACCCCAGCCTTCAGCAGCCACCACCCCGATGAGTCGGCAGCCCTCAGCCCCGAGGCAAGACCCTCCACCAGCAAAAAAGTCATGACTTACTGAAAGCTCAGATGATGCTTAACAGCTTTTAGCAGTAAAGTATTTTTATATTACGGTATATGTACATTGTTTTTAGTACACTTAATAGACTATTATACACTTTATAGACTACAGTATAGTGTAAACATAACTTTTATATGAACTGGGAAGCCAAGAACCTTGTTGGACTTGCTTTATTGTGATAGTCACTTTATTGCAGTGGTGTTGAACTGAGACAAAAATACCCCCGAGGTATGCCTTTCCTTTCCATAAGTTATCTCAGTTAATCCTCACAATAGCCCCATGAAATAGATATTTTGCTTATTTTAGAGATGGAGAAACTGGAAGGCAGAGAGTTTGAGCAATTTATACAAGGTCAAGCTTCTAGTAAGTGTGAGTTGGACATAAGTTGTGGGCATCTAGAGCACAGGCGCTTCATCGCTTTGCCCTGCTTTCTCCCTGAGTGACTCTAGGCTGTTGGGTTGGCATCATTAATTTCTTGGTTTCTGTGCTTATGTGTGAGCCCGTTACCAATTTTTGCTGTTGCCTGCAGCCTGCCATTTCTCCCTTTGCAACCTCTGTCCTTTCTACCAGCATACCTGTGCCCGCCGTGTTTGGCCCAGTCCCGGCTCTCTGGCTGACTCTAACATGACGGAGCTTGAGTTACGGAGATGGTAGATGCACGGCCTCTTAGTTATCTGCCGCTGCTGCCACACATGACCACAGACTGCATGGGTGACAACCCTGGAAATGCTCTTCCTCCCGCTGGAGAAGGCCAGAAGTCTGGAATGAAGGCATCCGTAGAGCTGTGCTCCTCCAGGGCCTCCAGGGACCAATCCGTTCTTGGCCTCTCCCAGCTTCCAGTGGCTGTCAACATTCCTGACTTGTGACTCCAATCTCTGCCACCGTGGTTACGTCGTGGCTTTCTCTTCTGTCAAAGTTCCTTCTACGTCACTCTTTGAAGGACAGGTGTACCACCCCGATAATCCAGGATAGAGGACACTTCTCGAAATCCTGTTTAATCACATCTTTTACCACATAAGGTGATTTCATTCTTTTACCATATAACAAGGTAATATTGGCAGGTGCTTCAGAGTGGAATGTGGACAGATCTTTGAGGGGGACACCCTTCAACCCACCAGACATGGCAAAATAGCACTCACTCATTTGCACAATTGCTAATTGATTCCTGAATTGTGATAAAGCTGGTACCTCTCCGAGTATAGAGAGTTACTGTCAATGGGCTGGTACTTGCTTTGGAGGTAAAATCAGCATGTTATTCATAAGATGATGTGTAATGTCCCCTCTCGACCCTTATAATTGCTTTTCTGGTGCTCTATGCAAACTGGCAGCAACACCAGGCTTTTCGTATTTTACTTAGAAGGGGTCAAAGTGTTTTGTTTCTCTTGGATATTGGTAGGCGATAAAAATGATGTGCAGATTTTAATCATCGCTGAGGACAAAAATATTTTTTGCATGTTGCTAGAAAGCTTCTTTCCTGAATTTGATGAAAGAATAATACTGTCTTCTCCAGTGCATTCCATGCTGATACTCTGGGTGATCAGGCTATAAGGACCCCAAAACCTGCCCGAGGTTCTAGTCACTCTACTTATAATCCAGATATTTCCATAAAAACAGAACAGTAGCTGCTAGAAAACAGAGATCATAAGTGTAAAATGTTATTTTTTACAATTTATTTTGGGTCTTCATTTTCATAATCTTTTCTTTTTTAGTGTTTTCACTTACATGGTATTGATTTTAGTTTCGTTTTTATTTTTATTTTTTTGAGATTTTATTTATTTGACACAGAGAGAGAGAGAGCACAAGCAGGGGAAGTGCAGAAGGAGAGGGAGAAGCAGGCTCCCTGCAGACGTGGGGCTCGATCCCAGGACTCTGAGATCATGACCTGAGCAGAAGGCAGACACTTAACCAACTGAGCCACCCAGGAGCCCCAGTTTCTTGTTTTTAGTTGAAAAAAATTTCATAAACAATCTTTGGATAACAGATAGATTGTAGCAGGGCAGGGTACGTGGTGTGATAGTTGGGTATTCAGACAGATGTGAGTGGAGTCTCAACCCTGCCACGTGATGCCTGGGTGACTTTGGGCAAATGGAATTTGCCCTACTTTGGCAGGTCACGGTGAGGGCCAGAAATGACATCAATAAACCCCCTGAAGACAATTTGTTGCATGAATGAGTGAACACTCTCTAGGTTCTCTAGAGGTAAAAGAAAGATAAAAATTTCTTTTGACTTCGTAGTGCTGAGTGTTTTGCAAATAGAGACACCTACATTTCCATATTCAGTGACAGAAAGTTAACGTAGGGGAAAGACTAACTATTGGCCAAATGCTGTGTGAACACCAACAAAGCCCACTTCAGCTTGAGTAGAGGTGCCCTTTGATTAAACAGTGCCGTCGCTGGGGAAGAATTCTGAGGATAATTGCATGATGGTGAGATATTTTTGGAAACAGAAATAGTAGAAAACTCATCCAGTTGAAATGACTTTCTTTCTACAGGAATTTCATCGGTAATGAAACAGTTTGCTCTGTCAGTCGCTGATGGGTGAGGGGATTTTTGCTAAAGCATTACTGTTCCCTTGTTGACTGGCTTAGAACCAGGACACTTACCTATGTGAGGTGACCAGAAAAACCCTATAAATCTGTGGCCCTTTAAAGGACAGTGATGTTTGAGTGCATATGTTTTCCTTCTTAACTCCTATCATTCTGTGTTTTCTCATCTCTAAATTTTGCATTGTATGATATTATTTCTGTTCCTATTTTCATATTCTCCCCTATGTGTTATCAGAAGGGATACTCATAGGAAGAGCAAAACTGCATACCTCTTTTATTCAGCCTCTGCAAACTATTTGAACTCTAAGAGGGCACTTAGGAGATACTAACTGCTAATGCTGAGCACATGGATGTGCTCCCTCAGTGGGAAGTAAAGTGTGGTTGTGCCTGAGAGGAGGTACCAAGCCATGTGTAGAAAGACTGTGGGCTCTGAAGCCCACAGACCTGGATTCAGACGTTGGCTTTTTCACTTACATTGCTTTTCAACCTTGAGAAAACCTCTGAGTTTCTATTTCCTTATTTTAGAAATAATTATCATAATAGATATCAAAAGAGTTGTTTTGGAAGGAACCAGCTGGTATTGTGTTTGAGTCATGACAGATGCATAGTCTCTAAATTCCCTTCTCCTTTCTTTTGAATGGAGAATAATCCCCTCCCCAAACACATATTCTTCAAACAAAATAAAATGAAACCAAACTAAACAAACCAAATGACCCCATATAGATAATCAGATCTTGCTATTCACCTCTCTATGATTTTTAGGAAAAAGTTTTAAACCAAGGTTGCATTTCCTTTCATAATAGAAAAAAAAAAGCAGTACAAGGACCAGTAATTTGATCAGGTGTTGGGACTGTTCGGTACTATTCTTCAGTGGGACATCCTGTTTTCTGCAGTGCATGCTCTGCTTGTATGTTCCTAGTTCTGTTTGCTTTATAGAAGTCGTTTGCATAATTTTATATCCAGGGGATATATTAGCTACAGTGAATCATTTTAGCCATATGATGCAATCACTCATTCACCACATATTGTTCAAAATATTCATTGCAGAAATAGAATTGCTGAAACAAATAGACCTCAGGTGAGTAATTCTGAAGGCAGATTGACTAACACGGTTTTCTTCTTCTGTCCCCACACTTATTTGCTCTTGCATTCATTCAGGTCTGTTTGTAGAAAGCTGATTCATTAATACATGTTTATGTATACCTACAATGCAGTAATCATGGGCTCCAGTGGCAAATAATAGAAAATTATACACAGATATACATATAGACATGTAGGAACACACATACACACATTCAAGTATATATCCACAATATAGATTGAATAAGCAAATAAATAACTAAATTTTATATGTATATATATTAACTTCAATTGTCCTACCCATTTGGAGGAGGGATTTGAAGTTTGCTTGCAGAAGCTGAGACGGACAAGTGAAGGGTTTTGCAATCCTGGGTAGGAGTGGAATTACTGATACAATGTAGCAATCTCTGGAGTTAGCTCACCTTTGATTTCTGGCTGTGCCAATTCTGACAAAGGTAGGAAATCTCTCTGCAGCCTCAGTGAAATTACGCATGGAAGATTTATATGCTTGAGCGTGCGTGTGTGTGTGCATGTGTGTGTGTATGTGTGTGCATGTGTGTGTGTGCGCATGTGTGTGCGCACGTGTGTGTGCGTGTGTGTGTGCGTGTGTGTGTGCATGTGTGTGTGCATGTGTGTGCCTGTGGTTGGGTTTAAAGGTTGAAAGTAGAGAAGGAAGACTGGGGCTCCCAGAGCTAAGATCCGGTGGGATCACTTCCAGCCTCCTGGTTGTCTTCACTGATGACAGCCTCTTGACCAAGTTAATTTTCTGTAATTGAAACTAGAACCTTTGTAAACATGGTCCATACTTTGTTTTGGTTCTCACTGGCTCCTTCCTGCTTAGTCCCAGTGTGACAATAAGACAGGCTGGCTCCAGGCTCTACAATGTGCAGTTGGCGAATATTACATTCTAAAAGAAAATCTGAATGTTGGATTTTTTTTAAAGATTTTATTTATTTATTTGAGAGAGAGAGAGTGAGAGAGAGCACGAGGTCAGAGGGAGAAACAGACTCCCCGCTGAGCAGGGAGCCCGATGCGGGACTCGATCCCGGGACTCCAGGATCATGACCTGAGCCGAAGGCAGTCGCTTAACCGACTGAGCCACCCAGGCGACCCTATGTGTTGGATTGTATCCTAAACCAGATAAAGTGCTGATCAACTTCTGTAGATGGGTTACAGGGCTGTGTTTCTGAGGGATTTCTTGAAGTCTATTGTCCACATTCTGATTGAGACCTCAAAGTGCCTCATCCTGTATCCTCATGTAGTGACATCTTTGCTCCAAAGGGGATGAAAGTAGATCTTATCCAGAGAGTAAGCATAATTATCTTATTTTTAGACAGAAAATGTTCTCAAGAAAATTGGGATTTAAACTAGTTTAGTATTGTCCATTAAGGCAATATGAAAGCAACTCAACTCAACTCAGCATTTGCTGAGCCCCTGCTGTCTGTCAAACATCCTAAAAGCACTGGAAAACAAAGATGGATAATACACAAATACATTTTTGAAAACCAGCAAGAGAGGGAAAGAATCCTCATCTTTCCTATTATAAAGTATTCCTCAGGGTATCCAAATAGTTGATGAGACGGGGTTTCTCTTTATAGGGGTATTTAGCTAATAAATGCAGAATAAGTGATAATTGGGTCAGAAGGTCACATTTTACAATGCTGTTATGAACTCAGTTGTGTCTCCTCCAAATTCTTATGTTGAAGCCTTACCCCCTAGTGTGACTATATTTGGTTAGCCTCCAGAACTGTGAGAAGAGACATTTCCGTGGGTGAAGCCACTGGGTCTGTGGCATTTTGAGATGGCAGGCCTAGCAGAAAAACCCAATTGCCTAGCGAAGTAATGATTCTAAGCAGTGATCATCCGTGACTACTAATAGCACAGAAAGAGGACCAGAAAATAAATGTCTCATAATAGAGGTAGATGTTGAAGTCATATTGCCAGAAATTCTAGCCTGTTTCTGTTAAGCTTCTAGACCTAATTTATAGCAAATGCAAGGAGCCCGGGAATGTTTTATATGACAACATGGTGATAGAGTTAGCAGAAGCCTGGTTGTGGGAAACTCTTCAAGACAGATAAGCCAGTTTCTTCAACACATAAATTACAGGGAAGAAAAATGAATAGGAGGGAAAAGAAACTCTATGGTTTAAAAAAGAGACATATCTACTGACTGCAGTTTATGGGCTTTGTGACAATCCCCATTAACGAGCACACGGTACACAATGTTTCTGAAACAGAGAAATGTGAGTACCGACCAGACATTTCATGAAATTAATGAGTTACCTAATTACTAGCAGGGATAATGGAATTGTGATTATATTTTACAAAGATAACTATCTTTTAAAGATATGTGTTGACATATTTGTGGAGGGAGATGATACTGATGTCCAAGAATGGTTTCAAAATAATCCAGAGGAGGGGAAAGTATGTGGGAAAATGGACGAAGCAATATTGGCCTTGAGTTGATAATGGTCTGAGGAGGGTGATGGGCGAGCAGAGGTTCATAATATTCTTCTCTCTACTTGTTTGCAGCTGTTTGAAACTTCTCATAACAAATACCTTAAAAGAAAGTTAGAAAATGCGTAAAAACCCCATCTTGCCCTGAAGGATCTCAAAATGTAATAAGATGGGCATGCATGCGTGCAGATCATTGTAATAGCACGTGAAGAACAATGAGGGGAGAGACAACAGAGCAGCGAGGCTGTTTATTATTAGAATTTCAGTGTTTTTCCAGCGAGAGGCAATGTGTTCTGCCTGTTGATTTGTGCATTTACCACCTAGAGGCAAATTCATAAAGACATGAATTTCCTTTGAAAAGTTTACTTGGCTATTTTCTATAGGCTTCAGACCTGCTGAAAGATAAGATTTTTCCCTCCTTCTTCTCAATTCTTTGCTAATAAGTGATGCTCATAAAGAGTCCACACAGCAATGGTGGTTTCTCTGTGAAATTGTTGATTGAGTGTAACATTTGGCATTTTATGGTGATGTAACTGTATTTCATTATGCCGAATGAATGGTCGTTTGCTAAATCTCCCGTCATTTAACCTTATCCAGCCCTGGTTTCTTCATCTGTAAAATTAAAATGCTAATGATGTCAGAATCTCTTGAACACGGTGTGATAGATGTTAGGTCCTCTGTCTCCACAAGGATTGTTTGTTGCAAACAAACGGTACACTCTGGCTCTTTTAGGAAGGAAGAAGCAAAGTTTTTAAAAAGATTTTAGGCAGTCCTGGAATATGTTGAAGGGTCAGAGAAACGGGCTGGAAGCGAAGCTGAGCTTTGGAAATCAAGCCTCAGAACCACACTGCAGAACCGGCATGGTAACAAACTGGCCTGCTCCTCCCCGTGCCCTAGAGGCTGGGGCCCTGACTCCACAAATGGGACATAGACAAGGACATCGCCTTCACTGTTCCCTGTCACTGGTGTCAGACAGATGATGCCCCCTCCAAGCCTCGTATCTTTAGGCTAGTCGCTTACAGCTTGCAGTCCAGTATAGGCGTCTATGACAGGTGAAAACTAGGTGTCATGCCCTCATCCTGCAAAGGGGCCGGGGAGCAAGGTATTCTGGATGCTACCTTATGGGCAGAATGGGGTACAGGGCTCTCAGAGAGGGTAAGGGTCATCAGAAGAAGCTGGAGATTCCTTCCTAGTGCGCTCAGCTCCAATAACAGTATTACTTTCTTTTCTTTCGTCTACATCTACTAAGCACTTAGCAATGGGCCGAATGAGACTACAAACAGCCCCACTTTGCAGATGAGCAAATGGAGGTACAAAGAAATTCATTTGCCTTTGGTTGGTTAGTGGCAGAGCCAGGACCCGGACCTCTGTCTGACTCCCAGCTCCGAATAGGAAATCCTGTTTCATTTCCTTCAGTCTTGCCCCAGGAGCTGCTAAGCGTCTTGTCCTATTAACTATCTGCTAGTTCTATTCGTTGCAAGCTAAGCCCACCCAGCAGCCCGCCCACCCTGCCGAAGAGGTTTGGGAAGGTGGGTCAGAGAAGCACATAGACTCCTCTGAGGCCCTAGTGACCACTTTGGGGTCACAGACCTTCCTTCCTGTGTTTCCTGCCTCTTGCACAGGGCTGTGCAGCGCTGAGCACGGGCAGGGAACACTGTGCTGTGACCAGAATGTGAGCCATGCTCGTTCTGACTTGATTTCAAATCTTGACTTCAACACTGACAGGCAGTGTTGGCTTCGGGAGGTGATTTAACCCCTCTGTGCCTCAGTTCTGCCATCTGGAAAATGCGGCCTGCTTTCAGAGTTATGGTGCATATGGTCCATGGGACATTTTGATCCCTGCCACCCCCCACCCCATGCGTCTTAGCCCACTCTGCAGAAAGCAGACTCAGAGACATAGCTTCCCAGCTAGCACTTTCCTGAGCGGCAGTAACAGGCATGTGCGGCAGGAAGGAGGGACAGCCAGCCCGGGAGACGTGGTATCAAGCGGGCCAGAGCCTCTCAAAAGCACGCTGCTCGGTGCTCAGCCCCGCAGAACATTTCCAGAGAGACCTTCCGGAGTTACTGACCCTCAGAGCAATTTTTCCAGGAAAAGAACAGCAAGCAGTTTACCAGCTGGATTCTTGCCACCTCCTATTGCTTATCCATCCAAGTCTGCCCCCTGAGACATTAACTATGCCCCTGGTTTGTGTGATGAGGTCCCTCTGGGCAGCCCCTGGAGAAGCCAGGACGGAATCCAGGGGGTCAGAGCTATGGAGTCTCCTTCTTGAGATGATGCCAAAGCCCCACTCCCACCTTGGAAGGGGGAATGTGCAGAGACGATGGTGGCCGGAGGTCTGAAGACAGTGTCACTGTTGGCTTTGTGTTCACAGGACAAATGTGAGCCCTTATCCCCCTGCTCTGTCAGAGAAGTGAGGCCCAGGGCCAGGATCTAGGGGAAAGACGGTGCAGAGCCCAGCAGGGTGGTGTAAGCCGGGTCAGAGACACTGTTCCAGGGATTGGCTATCTTTGGGGTCATGGTGGAGAGCGGCATTGATCCCACCACTGAAGCTGAAAACCCTTTCCCAGTCAATTCCTGTTGTTAGGGTGCAGGCAGGCTGGATTCTGGGCTATGCTCAGGAGAGGCACCCATCCGGGATTCTGACTCGGGAGCTATGATTTGAAGAGTCAGGGGCTTCTCAGAAGCCGTTCTGGTGTGGAGAGGGAGCCTGAGATGCTACGTCAACTTTCAGGAGCCCTGATGATGGGTGTTCAGCAGCAGAGACAGGGGCCAGTATCTTCATGGGATAGACCAATTTTATTGTGAATTTTGGATGCCGTTCCTAACATTTGCCCATTCCAGGTCTGGTTCTCCCAGCCTCCTGGAGATCCTGTGAGCTTCTCATATCCTGTGACATAGTTCCTTTATGTTTAAATTAGCCAGAGTTCTTGTATCTAAAACCCCAAGGGACACAGTGATGACAGGAGGATGTGGATGAGGGGTGGTGTCATATTTTGGAAATGTTAACCATTTTTCCCCATTTGCTGTGTCCCTTTCCAAGCATGCATGTCATTATACACTTAACTTTTCTGGGCAGTGGTTTGATAGGTTTGAATCACAGGGGAAAAAAAATGACAATTTCTGGCCTCTAAAGGCTAGTGACTTTGGGGAGGGCAACAACAAAGCTCCAGTAGACAAAATATTTGAGAGATATCACAAGAATGAGAGTTGAGTTTCCTCCTTCAGGCTCCCAGACAGGAAAATTCTTTCCGCAGGATAGGGAGAGGAAGGAAATACGAGAAACCCTTCAGGCCGCCCGAGATGATATCTCTGCCATTTCCGGAGAATGGGCTCTCAAGGCAGACATGAACTTGGGTTATATGAGAAAACTGAAGACTTCTTGTACCTGAGTTTGTGGCCTGAAATTTATTCATGTTCCATGTGTGACAACAAAACAAATCCCACAGAAACTTCCACCTACTCTAGCAGAGGCGAAACATAAGTGCTTTATGAGCCGCACTGTTTTTAGCTCACTTAGAGCTCGTTAGAAATGGGGAAATGTGTGCTGTGCTCTGGCTAGTTAGCAAAAGGAAGTCGAGGGGCGTCGGGCAGTGGTATGTTCTGGAGGGAGAGAAGTCTTAATGCTGCTTGGGAATCGCAGATGTGGAATCCTGCTAAGTGCATGAAATCAATAAAGTGCTTGGTTGAGGGAAAAAACCCAAACCACTCTGATGAGCAGCCCATCGTTTTTGTCCTGTGGGTTTGTACAAGATGATCGCAACGGGTGTCTGCTGCTGTACCCCATTTCACAATTACACTAATCTGGAGGTGAGTGTGAATGCAGGCTTTAAGGTAGCCTGTACACTTGACCTGGCTTGCTCTGAGCCTACCAGTCAGACCCCAACATGCATGGGATCCAGGAAGATAACGTGCTTCGGAGACGGAGGAAGAAAGACCCTGTGTTGTTTCGCACTGCCAACTTGACTTATAGTCCAATCTTCACTCGGAGAAGTTTGTCACAATGTTGTTTATAATTATGAAGGCAGAATGCTTAATTTTGGCATAAAGCAAGCTGTGAGTGTTGGCTTTTGTGCCCTGATGTGGGCTCTTGCCTAGAATTTAAGGAGCATTTATAATTTATAGTCACACAATGAAGTCGGTTATTCTTACTTGTTTTTAAGGATGAGTGAACTTTATGAACCTTACATAGATCTGTTTGAGTATTGAAGAAAATAAATGTTCCTCGGTTTACCTATTCCAGTGTAGCGGAGAGTCTCCATGGCAAAAATGCCAAACTGTTCCTTTCTGTGTCATTTTAACTTCAATTATTTTAATCCAACTTAATTTTTTGGCCATTTTTATTACGCAAACTTAATTTTACCACTGTAATTGGACCTTTTTTGATGTTATTAAAAAAGATGTGTTTATTTTGAAGGCAGAATGGATATTAGAAAGATCTTATGGAAACTTGCTTAATTTTCCTCCGTGTGGCGATGTTATTGTAGTTATGTATGAAGATGTCTTGAGGAAGTCCAGGCTGAAGTATTCATGAGGTGTCATGCTGTCTGCAAGTGATTTTCAAATGTTTCAACAAGGAAAATACATAGCAGGAGCGAAAAAGATTACATGAATGTGGCAAATGATAATTCTTAAATATAGGCAGAGTATATATGTACATTTATTGTAGCAGTCTTTCAAATTTGAAAATATTACTACATTGAAGACTTTTAAAAACTAACTGAAGTAAGGGAAGTTGTGGGACATTGCACATGATTTTCTTGGAACTGAGTATTATAAAGTTTCTGGAAATTCTGGCTTTCTAACAGGAGATCCCGCTGATCCTGTGCTGAATCTTCTATAGCTCTTTCATTTAATCTCCACAAGTACCTTACATATATCACCCCAAACCCTGACTAAGTCCAAAGGAAAGGGGTATCAGCTCCATTTTAGAGGGGAGCAAAATCCAATCTAGGCTAGGCGAATTGGCAGGGAATGCAAGTTTACCTCTCAGTTATATAGTTTCACATTCAACCATCAGAACAGAAATAGTGGTTACCCCAAAATATGTTAAGTGAGTAAGGATATTTCAATGCGTGTGTTAAGATAGGGAACTAAAAAGACGAATCTAGCTGCGCAACGGAGGTAACAGCCTGCGTGTGAGAGAGCCGGCGAACCTCAGTGGGGGGTGATTGGACAGAGGACGAGGGCTAGGCATACAGACATGTACATGCATGTCTCCTAAACATATACACGTGTATGTACGCTTAACATGCATCATCAGCTTCCTGTTTCTCTAATTTAGACTCGGCTAGCTAAAACAGGGTATTGTCCCTATCAACTCTTGAACAAATGTGAGAAAGACCAGAATAAATGTCATCGACTCATAAACATGGCTCCAAGATGAATGAACTCAATATGTTGGACTGGCCTCATAGGGTGCTTCCTTGGGAATGGGAGTCTCAGAAAACCTTAGCTGAGGAATAATTTATTTGTCTGTCTTTATCTTTGGAAAATCACCAGTGACTCTGACAAATATAAATTAGCTGGCTCTGTCTTGGTATTGAAGGAAGTTTACCTAATAGAGTGTAACAGGCCCAACAGTCAGCAAAAAATGGCAAAAATGTTATTTTCTTTGTAATTTTAAATTAAATTAAATTAGATAAATTCTTGGCTGTTTTTGTTATTCTAATTTAATTTTGCCACTGTAATTGGACTTTTATTTTTTTTAAGACATAGCCAGTCCTAAAAACTTAAATTTTCCAGTGATCCATCGGAAGCAATGAGATGTGGGGCAGCTGTTCTTCTAGCCCTTCACTCCTGAGCACATGCATTCTTTCTGTTGAAGGCACAGCGTGATAGAAAGCTCTTTGATTCAGTGCATAGAGTGCATGTGGGAGATGGTTCTCATTCTTGCAGAATATTGCCTTGAAAATGGCACGGCTGCTAGGCTTTGCACAGGAGGTCCCTACGGTGGCTGACAGTTTCTGGGAAGCACTGCATGCAATACAACCAGGGGGTCCTAGGATTATGGGCTCACTCTTGCACCTCCTTTTGCTGTGAAGTGGGTCCTGGTCTGATGTGATGTTATTTGAGATGCTGTGTCAGTGGGTAACCAGTCCATAAGCCTTAGGACTGTGGTACTGGCTGAGGCCCAGAGGGCAGAAAAAGGCCAACCTATAAATGAAAGAAAATTCAGTTTTCTCTTTTGGAAATACAGTGCTGGGTTTTGCAAGCATGGAACGGGCCACTAGGTGGCCACAAACGGGTTCATTGTTCTCCTTGAGGAATGGTAGCATACGGAGGAGCCCGTTAGTAAGTGTGGTTTGCAGGTTGGACGTTAGGCAGCAGGAGAAACTCGGACGTTAGGCAGCAGGAGAAACTCGGACGTTAGGCAGCAGGAGAAACTCGATAAAATTGCAAAAGCAGGAGTCCACGTGTCATATCCATCTCTGTTGCCGTGGCGACTCTGTTCGTGTGCTCACTGTGCTATTGCTGGTGTTGCCAATGATAGAAGCTGGATGACATCAATGGGCTGAAACATCGGTTGACTTGGTCATTTAGCGCCTTTTCCATGGTCATTGCTTTCTGGCAGCCATTATATGTCATACGGAAACCTTCACACTTTCTGCTCAATCCTCTATGTCCATCCACACGCGTCTACCCCCCAGACCTCCTTGGCCCTCATTGTCTTGTCTCTTTCCTTTCAGGTCCCTGACCAGCTGGCCAGGCTATTTGCCACTGCCCCTGAGTTAGTATACTCCAACCCGGGGCCATTTCTCTTTCTATGTAAAGCCCATGACTAGCTATACCACTGAAAGCTCTACCCAGCAGGAGGGTTTTTTTTTTTTTCTCTTATCATTGTCTTTCAAATCCATTCCTGAATCTGCCTATCAAGCCTACACACTTGTAAACTGATCTCAGATTTTTTTTATTCCTCCTTCACCCACTTATATGGGGTGCCCCATATAGCCATCGGAATAAGCTGGAGAAACAGATGGGTGCCATTGAGGTGTGGACTAGTGGTGCTGTTCCTGCTTGATCTGAGATAGACCCCTTCCAAAGTATGATGGATTTTTGGTGGGTCTGCTCCACTCTTTGACCCTGTTGGTCTGATGGGATCCAGTTCATGATAGCCCATTCCAGCTACAGGGTCCCTTCGTATTCCATAGTTAGGTGCTCCATCTCAGGTTCCAGGAAGCACAATGCCTGGTGGATGTTTTGGGTTCTAGAGGCAGCATGGCATTGACAGTATCAATGGTGGGAAGTGGGTCATGCCACTTGCAGCACAGAATTATAAACAAATTGAGAAACAACCCCTAGTGTACTCCTGGGCTAGGCACTCCAGCACAGTGTTGACTAGGAGAGGCAGTGATAAGCCCTCTTGACTTGTTTCTGTTCTAAAAGGGAAAATTCTCAATATTTCACCATGAATTATGTTTTCCTGCAGGTATTTTGATAGATACCCTTAATCAGTTAAAGGTAGTTCCTTCCATTTTTCATTTGCTAAATATATTTATTAATTTTGGTTTTTATCAAATGCTTTTTGGGCATCTATTGAAATGATACTTTTTTTTCTTTAATCTGTCAACATGAAGAATTTCAACTATTTTTTATATTAAATCACAATCATGCATTTCTAAGATAATTCTTACTGATCATAAATTATTATCTATTTTACACATTATTGATTTTGATTTAATACTTCGTTTGGGTTTTTGCAACATTGTTTTTAGGTGGTATAAGACTATATACTGTCCTTGTCAGATTTCTGTCTTTTAGAAACCCACTATTCTTTGCTCCTGAGATACTGGAGCTCAGATTCTGCAAAGTTCGTACATGACACTCCTATTCTGCAGTCTTTCTATTATGTGTATCATCTTTCTTCTCTATTGATTGCCCCACAGGTATCTTCTCAAACCACTAGCCTCGAAATGCTAACCTCAAAAATGAATTGGAAGAGATCCTGCTTTTCTGTTCTCTGGAATTATTTTGGTAAGATTACAATATTTGCTTCTTGAGTGTGTGTAAGTATTCAGTGTGAAGCCACTTGAATTTGAAATTTTCTTATACAAAGATATTCTTCTACTGACTCAGTTTCCTTAAGAGTTAGAAGACAATTTAAGTGCTCTTGTTTCTTGAGTTGGTTTTCATGAGTTATATATTTTTTCTGATAATTTGTTTATTAACCTAACTTTTCAAATTTATTGGTATAAATTCGTCAGTAATAACCTCTATCTTTTCAATGTTTGTAGAACTTAATGTAATGTTCTCCCTTTCATGGGGTCAAGCTGGTTATTTTTATATGATTTATTTAGGAGGTTACTTACCTATAAAAGATTGTTTAGGGGTGCCTGGGTGGCTCAGTCAGTTAAGTGTCTTACTCTTGATTTCGGCTGAGGTCATGCTCTCAGGGTCTTGGGATCCAGCCCCACCTCCCCACCTGGGCTCAGTGGGGAGTTGGCTGGAGGATTCTCCCCACTCGTGCAAGCTCTCGCTCTAAAATAAATAATCTAAAAGAAAAAAAAAGATTGTTTAATGACACATAAAATTTTGCACAGAAGTACTAATTTGCATGATTCCTACTGCCTTGGTGCAAAGCAACTGAATTCTGTCCAAAGTTAGAATTCAGAGACATACTAACTTGCGGGTCTTAAAGGAAGCTGGATCTAAGAGAGAGAGAAAGAGGGCACAAAGTGAAGGAGACATGTATCAGAGTTTGGGTAGGCGGGGCTGAGCTCAGAGTGTGGGATGGACATGAGTTAGGCAGGCTCACAGAAACTATACCAGTAACTTGAACGGGGAAAGCTTACCATCAAGAATTAGTAACTTTGCCAACGACGGTTAACTTCAAAAAGGTGGAAAAGGATTGTCAGGTATAATAGAGGTGGCAAGTGCAGGAAGCAGCTACTGCTCATCGGACTGAGAGAAGAGTGGATGAAGTCCGGACTTACAGAGAGGAGGACCCTGCGAAGCTGAGATGTCTCAGCAGAGGGCGTGGCTGCTAGTGCAGGGAGGAAGAAGCTTGCTGGGGTCCTTTCAGGGCAGAAGAGTGAAAGTCACCCCTGCTTTCTTTTTTTTTTTTATTAATTTTTTATTGTTATGTTAATCACCGTATATTACATCATTAGTTTTTGGTGCAGTGTTCCATGATTCATTGTTTGTTCATAACACCCAGTGCTCCATGCAGAACGTGCCCTCTTTAATACCCGTCACCAGGCTAACCCATCCCCCCACCCCCCTCCCCTCTAGAACTCGCAGTTTGTTTCTCAGATCCATAGTCTCTCATGATTTGTCTCCTCCTCTGACATACTCCCCTTTTCTTCCTCTCCTGTTATCTTCTTCTTTTTCTTTTTTCTTAAAATATGTTGCGTTATTTGTTTCAGAAGTACAGATCTGTGATTCAACAGTCTTGCACAATTCACAGCGCTCACCGTAGCACATACCCTCCCCAATGTCTATCACCCAGCCACCCCCTCCCTCCCACCCCCCACCACTCCAGCAACACTCAGTTTGTTTCCTGACATTAAGAATTCCTCATATCAGTGAGATCATATGATACATGTCTTTCTCTGACTGACTTATTTCACTCAGCATAACACCCTCCAGTTCCATCCACGTCATTGCAAATGGCAAGATCTCATTCCTTTTGATGGCTGCATAATATTCCATTGTGTATATATATACCACCTCTTCTTTATCCATTCATCTGTCGATGGGCATCTTGGCTCTTTCCACAGCTTGGCTATTGTGGACATTGCTGCTATAAACATCGGGGTGCACGTACCCCTTCGGGTCCCTACAGTCACCCCTGCTTTCTTGACTGCTACTGGAACCAACTCATGATGACCCAGTCAACGGGCACGCACAAAACAGGAGGGAAAGCCCTTCCCCCTACTCCTTTCAGGCGCTCTCTCTCTAGCGAGCCCTAGTGGCAGAGCCTAGCATCGACCCAGCTGGCAAAGGAAATGTAATTGACTGAGCTCCAGAATCACAAAAAAGGGTGGGTTTTAGAGCTGAGAGGCAATAACTTAGTGACTGACACGGCTCCCACGCAGTGTGAAGCTGCGCCTGACTAGCCACCTACTCAATTCTGCAACCTTCTTATCCTGGACTATTTGTGCAGTCTGGAAAGGAGAAGGCTGTTACATAAGAAAACAAGAGGACAATGATGTCCCAAGAGATCTGAAGGTTCTCCTGAAATACAGTTTTGGAACAGGTGGTCCCGTGACACAGTAAAGCGCCCTCTGCCGGCCTGAAGATGATTGGGCAGGAGGGGGTTGTAGGAGACGGGCAGCCATGCGCCCAGCACAGTGGCACGGAAAAGGAGCGGTCTAGGAGAGGCTGTCCGTGCTTGAGGACGGTAACCGTGGGGCCACACAGCAACGCAGTCAACAGAGCAGAAAGCGGCAGCCAGGGCGGAGAGACGGCAGAATAGCCAATCTGCAGCAGCTCCCATCTGCTGGGAGACCACATCCCCTGGCACACATCCCTGCGGGGGCCACGCACATACCACACCTGCCCAGTTCATCCCCCAGCCCTGCTCTCTCCCGGGGCATTCCATCTAACCTGCTCTGAGCCTGCTGTCATACTGGGCTCCGGCAAATTCAATTCCAGTGATTTCTGTAGTGTTTCTGTAGTGATCCTGCTCTGGGAATACCAGATATCCTGGTCTGAGGAAAATGCCATTGGCCGCAGACTCCCCTCTAGTTTGTATACCCTTGTTGCTCATCCATCGGCATGGGGTCCAACCTCTGTACTGTCTTATAGTTGCCCCTCACTTAGGATGTAGGCACTAAATGCGAGTTGGGTTCTATGTGTCACCATTTCCTGGAATCTGGTAGTAACAGAAGAGACCCCAGTAAATTTCATGCACCTTCTCAGGTTAACTCATATTTCAACTTAGACTTCTTTCCACCTTCAAAATGTTGGGTGGTGACTGTCCATTGCATGGTCAGTAGCTTCTGCTTTGGACTCTGTGCGTCAGCCATGGGAGTATGCCACTCAGATCTCCCTTCCAGAAAGAATGTGATGCAAAGTTAGAGGATAGCCTTCAGCTGCCATGCCATCAGGACCCAGCCAGTCCTGTATTCACACCAGGGCCCCACGCTCCTCAGGTTGCTCCTAGCCAGTGACTGAGCATGGCAGGGGTACTAGAGCTGGACCCTTCCTGCCTTGTGCTGGGCGTCTCCAAAGGGCAGTATTTGTTCTGAGATGCCCCACTGGCCTAGGTAAGACTTTCTATGAGCTGCTGTGTGGTCTGAGGCTCTTCTTATCCAATCCTCCATCATCCCTTTTCCCCCCTCATGTATGTCAGAATGGCATCACATTCTGAAGCTCTCCAATTTACCTCTAAGCTCTCTCTCCTTTACCCTGTACAAGATCAACTTGGACTTGTAAATCCACCCTGGTATCTGCATTCTGGAGGATCTGAACCACCATACTCTGTAGTATAAAATTTCTAATCCTCTTACCTCACCTGTCTCTGCAACCATTCCTAAAAGAGGCAGGCCGTTCATACTCCACATCATAAAGCTTGGCTACAATCTTTAATTGGGGGAAGAATTTACACTGCAACAGTGAAAACAGAAACCAAATTGATATCTCATTAAATCATACTGCCAAATAGGCAAATTTACTATGTACTAAAAAACCCGCCAATATATGTTGAGACATATAAACCAAGGTGAATTACATTTTTATGTGGAACTGGGAGAAAGAAAGAAGACAATGGGAGTAAGAAAATATTACAATCAGTCAGGCAATGAATGTGTGGTCTTGGAGAATCTCTTTCTCTAACAAAAATTAATTTTAAACTGAAGAGATGCAACGAATAAAGATCAAAATGAATGTTGATAGTCTGAGTCCTGTTATAACTTCCAGATGATGTCATTCTGGCAATAACAAGAGAAGTGCCAACATTTGAAATTTATGAAAATTATTCTTGGAACAGGAAACAATGAAACAAAGTACCAAGTCATATAAAGTAGACACAGAAGGAAAAATGAATGGTACTATTGGTAAAAAGCAGAGAATGATCCAGAAAGAGTGACTGGTGTTTATTTCAAAAGATGAAAAGCAATTGAGAAATGGGGGACAAGATTAAGAGGGTATGTGTAGGAGGGTATGTATCATAGGCAAAGAGACAAGGCTTGTCATTCAGATCCTTTTGTCAATTTACCTGCATAACAGTGACACATGGCTCCCACCAAGAGATACACCATCTCATTGGTGGTGGCACTTTTCATGGCACTATAGGAAAACAGAGAAAATGTGGAGGAGGCTCACGTTTCAGTCCCAAGAAGGGAGCTGAGTTTACTTCTCTGTTTAGCTGTTCTTTGTGTTGAACTTTTAACACAGTCAGCAGATAAAAACCAAACAAAAACCAGGCAGGGGGTAAACTTTAAATTCTGACAGCTCCATTTGAAATACTCTGGGGAAGAGGAGGAGAGATTTTTGAAAGCCAGAAAGGAAAACTTACAAGAGGATGCAGAGAAGATGGCAGAGAAGAGGGGTCAGGCCGAGGGCCGATAAGAGGAAAAATAGAGGAGTATTCACAAGGGAAACAGAGGATGTGGGCATGGGAATATTAAGGGCTACAGGCAACTGATCCAGGATGAAATGAGTATGCCGTACGCTGGGTCTTACCTACATGCTCTTAATCAATGTCAAGATCAAAATCTAGGGCAGGAGAGAGAGAGACAGTCTTCCTCAAGAGAAGGCCCCTGGCAGGAGGAAAGTCAACAACAGAGACTCTCCGGATTATTCAAAACAAAACAGGAATTAGTTGAGTAGGATTATGTAGGACAAAGACAGAACAGGTAGAGTTCAGTGAAGAGCCTTATGGCCCTTAGAATAAGACAATGAAAATGTAATTCCCATTTCGGGAATTACAACTTTCTAGAAGAAGGGAAACATGAAAGTTTGCAAATGTATAAAAGAAAAATAAAATACACAGCTCAAAAAAGATACACAGAATATACGATGGTCAACTGAGTTAAGTGAGAACAATGACCATTTGAACGTTTGTAAGAAATGGATATTCAATATTTGTGGAAGTTTAGTTGACATCAACAAATCCTTAAGAAATTCTGAAAATATTAGGGGGGAAGAAAAAAACCTCCTGAACAAATTCATGTAATCCAATAAGCTTTTATTAAGGTTCTACTCTGTATACCTGGTTCGGTTTTGAGTGTACAACAGTGAATGAGTCTGCCTCCGTGTCCGAGATGAGAGGCACACACCTAACACTTGAGGACGGTATGTCTCACACTCTATAACAAGGTGTACAGTTTTCTATTGCAGCTGTAACGATTGCCACACATTTAGTAGCTTCAAACAACACAAATTTAGTATCTTACAGGTTAAAAGTCCAAGATGGCCCCAAAGGGCTAAAATCAAGATGTTGGCAGGGCTGTGTTTCCTTCTCTTTTCCAGTGTCGGCAGCCCACATTTCCTGGCTTCTCTCCGTCTTCAAAGCAGCAATGGCCGGTAGTGTTTCTCAGGCAGCATCACTCTCACACTGACTCTCCTGCTTTTTCTTTCACTTATGAGGACCCAGTGGGCCCACCCAGATGATCCAGGGTAACCGACCCTTTCTTAAGGTCAACTCACTAGCAACCTTAATTCAATCTGCGGTCTTGATTCTCCCTTGCCATCCAATGACATATTCACAAGTTCTGGGAATCAGGACATGGACATCTTTGGAGGCCATTACTCTATTTAGCACATGAGACAATTCTCAGGATATAGTGAGTTGTGGGGGGCGGGTATTGATTTATTCAACAAATATGTATTGACCACAGAGTAGGTGTGCCTGGCATGCTTTTGGCACAGAGACATTGCAGGATTCTTCATTCTTCATGTAAACAATGAGAGCTTATCGGAAGGTTTTATTTTTTTTTTAAAGATTTATTTATTTATTTTGAGAGAGTGAGAATGAGAGAGAGAGAGAGAGCACATGAGAGGGGGGAGGGTTAGAGGGAGAAGCAGGCTCCTCGCTGAGCAGGGAGCCTGATGCGGGACTCGATCCCGGGACTCCAGGATCATGACCTGAGCCGAAGGCAGTCGCTTAACCAACTGAGCCACCCAGGCGCCCTATCAGAAGGTTTTATAGGAGGAAGGGATGTGTTCAGCTTTGTGTTTCAGAAATAGATTTTGATTTTAATGCATAAGACATCAGCAATAGAGGATAGACTGGAGATACAGAAGTCAGTTAGGATGGCATAAATGAGGAAGTTGAAGTAGGAGCAATCTAAAGAATAAAAACAAAGTAAATATAAGAAGTTCAGTATTATAAACCGGAGGACTTGTGGGATGTCTAATTAACAGTGTCCAGTAGTTGCCTTGATCTCCAAGTTTGGACCAGAAATACAGTCTTCCTTTAGATTGGTTTCTAACAGAGAAGAAAAATGGAGAATAGCACTAGTAGTTCCTTTGTGTGGTCCTTTTAAGCTTTCCCTTTTTGGTCTCCTTCCCAGAGAAGGGAGACTTCCCCACTGTATTTGTGAATGCAAATCATCATATTGTATTGAAATTTTATGTTTCCTGGTCTGTGTCTCCCCCTGGACTTTGAGCTTTTACGTCAGTGATTGTGTCTTATTTATCTTCACATTTTCAGCAGCTAGCATAGTATATGACTCAGAGTAGTCCTCTGGACAACATTTTAAAGAGAAAGAATGAATCCAATACAAGATGGGGCTCTGCCCCATTTGCCTACCATTTAAAGGAGAGATTGAGCAGAGCAAAAGCCAATTAGGCATAGAGTTACAAGAAAATGAGTTATAAAATATCCCGAATGAGAAGATACTGCAAAGCAGTTGGGATTGAGTGGTTTCATTATCAGCTTCCTTTGGAACTTCTAAAAGGAAATGAAGAACACTTCTAATTTGTTTCATGAACATGTCCTGAATATCTGGATGTGGTAGGCATTATGTCAAAACTCAAATTTTGCATCCTAATGCTTAGCAGGAAATTAGACAAGATCGGGGGGGTTTTAAGTCAGGATAGCATTTGGACTCTTATGAGAAATCCACATTTGGAACACAGGATGATCCTGTAAGCAGGTTAAGTGGATTAAACAGCTGTTTGTAGAATAAAATGAATATAATCTTTGAACTGTATTCATCTGGCATGTAGTTATTTCCTCAAATATATTAAAACCATGTCGTGACCAACTGATGGCACATTAGGTTTTATTTTGTTTTGAATCGATAGTCTATAAACAGCACTAAAGAAATTGTTGTTTAAAGTAAAATTTCAGAATCTCTATGTACCCTGTGGGACTTGCCCACTAGTTTTCTGGTGGCAGAATTTCTCTGAGGAAAATAAAAGTACTTCTGGGGGCATATTTTCCTTGACCTGTGTGTATAGCATAAGGGAGTCTGCAGTCCTTTTGAATATCAGTAAGCCATGGATGAGGCATGTCCCAGAAGGTTCCCCAGAGTGGCCAACATATGTGGTAGGTAAGATGCAGATTGAATTTGAAGAGGACAAATTATAGAGTCAAAGGCTTTCCTCTTCCTCACCTTGCCAGGAGAATAGTGGTCAGGATTCGCCCACCGCTGGCTGCTGCTTGGATCAACCTGTCCAGTCATTCTAGTCAACTGAGTTATGCCAGAAAGTCAGTTTGCTGATTGGTTGAGCAACCTGGCGAGGCCCCACCATGTTGTTGAAGGAGGTCTTCCTTGCTTTGCTTTATGTGTTCACCCACATAAACACAGCCTGGGTTCTACTCTCGTAAGAGGAAAGGAGACACTTATTATATAACCTTTTAAACATTTTAATTCCTGTCTCTCTACAGTAGGATGAAGAATGTTTTGCATTATGTTCTGGCTCTTCCTTTTCGATTGTCTACTGCTTAGCAGAGAGGTCTAAGTAATTCTTTGTGCCCTGAAGGTGTGATGAATCCTCATCTTTTGGTCTTCTCATGTTATATATATGTACCTTTGCTTGTCTTCTGAGTCTTCTTGAGAATAGTCTCCATGGTGTTTCAGTTTCTCTGGGAGATTCTCAAAACCATACCCGAATGGGGGGATTGGATGGGAGAGGAGTTAAACTTACTGTTTTTGGCTCTTAAATTAAGAACACAAATAGTTAGATGTGTGTGATTTCAAAAATTTAAGAAACATGTACTGAGTGGCCATTCTCTGTCAGCTAGTCTGCTGTGCCTGGAGATACAAAGATGAAGAAGATTCTAACTTCCCTCAGTGATTTTAAAGTTTGGTAGGAAAGTCAAGTGAATAGAACAATAGCAGCACAATGAGATGAAAGCTCCTTAGAAATGTCTACACGACCCTATGGAAACACACAGATCGACCAAAGAGTAATATCTAGTTTAGAAATCCAAAGGTGATTTTTGCCTCTATAATTTAATGGTATCTACCCCCAAATAGGATATTCTTCCCTGTAAGAAACTTGGTCTCCTGTCACTGAAGGTTTGCAAGTTGGGATTAAGCTGGAAGGATAAAAAAATGGGAAAGGGGGTGGCTTATGGGTCAGCTGGGATATTGATAGTCTTTATAAATCTGAAAGTCAAGGATTCATTCAACACCAGGGCAGGGCTGCGTAAGTATAAAGTAGTAAATCCTTATATAAAGTCAACAGGCCCCTCGATGAGGTTGAACGCCTCGCTGCCTGCTGATCCCACTCACCCCCACTCACCTGCACTAATACCCCTAGTGATCATTTTCAGAGTGCTTTGAAGCCTACAGCCTTCTACTGTCGCATCACCTCTGCTACTTCCAAGGAGTCTCTAACTCACATTCCATCACAACCAATCTTGTCCAGAAGCACCTTTCATCACCATCTTCCCAATGATGCTATAGTCCTCTTCTCAGTATTTATGCAAAGAAAACGAAAACCCTAATTTGAAAAGATAGATGCACCTTCATGTTCACTGGAGCATTATCTACAATGGAAATTACCTAAAAGTCCATTGATGGGTGAATGCATAAAGAAAATGTGGTACACACACACACACACACACACACACACACACACACACAATGGAATAATATTTAGCCATAAAAAGGGAAATCCTGCCATTTGCAACAATGTGGAAGGGAGCTGAAGGCGTTATGCTAAGTGAAATAGGTCAGACAGGGAAAGACACATACCATATGATTTCACTTACATGTGGAATCCAAACAAAACAAAACAAAGCTCAAACGCCAAAATTCACACTGAACTAACAGACACAAAGAAGAGGTTGGTGGTTGCCAGAGGCAGGGGGGTGGGGGTGGGGATGAGTGAAATGGGTGAGAGAAGTCAAAGGATACAAATATTTCCAGTTATGAAATAAGTAAGTCATGGGGATATAACACACAGCATGGTGGCAATAGTTAATTATACTGTATTTTGTATTTGAAAGTTACTAAGAGAATAAATCTCAGAAGTTCTCATCACAAGAAAAATATTTTATAACCACATGTGGGGATGGATGTTAACTAGACTTATTGTGGTGATCATTTTGCATTCTATACAGATGGTGAATCACTATGTTGCACAGTTGAAAATAATAAGATGGTACATGTCAATTATGCCTGAATTAAAAAAACAGATGCAGTGCATGTTAACATGAGAAAATATGCCTATAGTCTATATTCAGGCTTTTCACTTTATGTCATTTGCATTCAAAAGCAATAGGGATTTTTTTTTCCATGACACCCTCAATATTCAGCCCAGATCACTGGATGTCTTATTTTTTTCAAGCATGGGATATTGCTTTGAGATAAAAGTTAGTCCCTAAAACAGCAGTACTATTTATTGCCAAAGGGGGCTCATAAATAACTCTTCTAAATTGAGTTTCTGTGACTTTTAATAAGGTACAATTTCTGCCTCCTATCCGTTTGCTCCCGAGACCCTTGATGATTTTAACTCAGGTTGACAAGGGAGAGACACAAATCTAGATTCCGTTCCATAGATTTTTCTTATAATGTGCCTGAGATAGAACAGAATGAGGAAGGGCAGCAGGGCAGCAATTTTCGTGGAAGAGGCATTGGCAGGCTGTGGGATGTCTGCACCCATTCCTTCATCAAGTATTGACTGAGCGAACGTTATGTGTGAGACTCTACTAAATTCTGACCAAGTGGAGGAAAATCATGGTTCCTAGTGCCTAAGAGTTCACAGGCTAGGTAATGCAAACTCTTCTTCCTACATACTTCCTAGGAATTGAAAGAAAAGGACTTGGGCTGGTACATCTCGATGTCAAGTTAAGATACAAAACCTAATGATACAACTCAGAATGGAGAGGGAAAAAATTGCACACTAAAATCAAAGTATTGGTTCACAGGAAATACAAAGTTATGTCAATAGAATGGTCTAGAGACCATGTACAGTCTCTTTATGTGGGGGAGCATCAGAAAGAATCCTCAAGTGGACCATCTAATTGCTTCTAGAAACCCCATGGGGGAAGAGCTGCAATATACCCCTGCCATCCTTCTATCCACAGGACCAGAGCTCATCCCCGACTGTCTTCCCTCCGACCCTTGCCCGTAGACACCATAGACTAGAGCCAGCCTCTCTGCAGAGCAGGAGGAACTGGGCAGAGGAGTAAATCATTGACATTCTGCAACTAAGAATGAATATTTTATAACATATAACAACGAGTTGATGGAAACTCGATTAGTTTTGCAGGAATGCTTAATGGAGACTGCGGGACGAGGCTAAAGAGAGACATGTAAAACAGCGGGTAACAAGTAGGTTTATAGGGAGTGGCCTCCCCCAGTAGGCAGAAGATCCCAACTTTGTATGGTAGGAGAGATCTAAGTAGCTAAATGCATGACATGATGCTTGATTAACTCTTCCCCCACATAAATCCATTCCGTGAAGAACTGCTTAAACCACCATTGGTATCCAGAAACTATTTAATTCAGGGAAATACAGAAGAGGGAGTATAAGGAATATCCCCCTAAAAAGAGAAAATCATCTATTCACAGACATACACCTAACTGAAAGAATTATGAAATAATGCCCCAAACTACCCCCTTTTCTGAGAATGTGTAGAGAAATATCCTGCAGGATTCATGTATATCTTTGAAGACTCAGCTCAAACATCCCTTCTACTGGGAAGCCACCTCTGAACTCCCCAAAGTGTTAATCCTCCTCTGAACCCTCATGATACATCATCTATAGTGCAGATTTATGTGGTTGTACTTGTAGGTTTGCTTAAATATACTATTAATTTGTGTAGTCCCAGAACCTGGCATGGTGCTTGATCTTTGTTTCTGCCCAGTGATTATTTGTTGAGTGAATGGATTGCAGGAGCTGGACAGATGGGGAGTGGAGCTACGGGATACTGGACGCAGGTAGAAAAGTTAGGGAAGTTAAAAAAAAGTTCTCTAAGTGAGTCATGAAGATCTGAAGTAGTATTGGAATGGAGATAATGAATGTGAGAGAAATAGGCAAAGCAACAAATGAATAAAATTGAGCAGCCTGTCGTTATGGGAGAGGCGAGAAAATGACCTCCCAGACCAAGAGCTCTCCGAGGTAGTGAGTCAGATAGAAAGGCGACCAGCCTCCAACACCCACACATGCAAACTTGCTTGGTGGGAAAATTGTGTTCAGATCTGATTTTGCTGGGTTTAGAGTATTGTTGCAATGTCGACTGTATGTGTCACAATTGTGCATGTGGGACTTGAGTTTTAAGTACATTCATGGCAAGTGACGATTTGATAAACAACTGTTAGGATATGGTATTTGAAGGCAAGAGAATTTATGAATTTGATGAATGATAAAATACACGTCAAGAAGAAAATAAGATCAATAATAGTACTTTGGTCAATTTGGGCATTTCATGGATTTGAGGAGAAAGAAAACCTAGAGGAAGTGTCAAAGAGGCCCAGAAAAAACTCGAATTTATCTTCATTAAAGACAAAAATAGAGTAACCTCCTCACGCAGATTAAATAGCCCAAGAGGCACTCGCTGGGCAGAATACAGGTTAAATCTCAACAAGACTCCGTCTACTCTGTTTTGCACGTATTGGGAGAAATGTTTAACTCTTTAAGCCAAAGAAAAATACTAAAATCCCAAGGATTCATAGGTATTTTTTCTAATGGTGATAAGAACTGAAGTTAATTGCTAATTAAATAATCCATTTTTGTTACACTTCTACCAGGCTCACTCTAAGACCCATGGCATATTGGACAGATTATTGACTTTGAAACCAAATTTGCCAGGGTTTGAAATTTCTCCATACTAATTAGTTATATGACATCAGGAAATTTATTTAGTATTTTTGAATCTCAGTTTACTCATGGGTAAAATGGAGATTGTAATGCTTACCATGTAGTACCGTTGTGAAAATGAGACTGTATATATAAATTACTTAGCATACCATTTATAGTAAATGATAATCATTCGTTGTCAGTCTTTTTGCTTCCCTGAGTCCCAATGTCACTTAACCCTTATGGGAAATCTCTGAAAATATATTTGCATGTTCTTTGGCCTGAATATAGAAAACCACAAAGGGCATTAATCAGGACTTTATGGAAAGATACTGGAGAAGTGTGCAAAATTGAAAGAGAGATCTAGGAACCAGGTAAACCTGTGGAAACGTGCCTAGATTGGAATTCATACGGGTGGTCCTGCCATTTCCTGATTTCCAAGGACAAAATGGGGTGCAGAGAAGGGATGAAAAGTCTGTAGAATGGGAAGAGTAAGTATTTTTCAGGAGCCGCTTGAACCCTTGCATTGAAGGACCAGAACCAGAACATCAGTGCTTTTAAGATGCTTCTTCTCTTGTTCCTTTATTTTTGCTCATCTGTGCTTGGCTTCATTTGCTTCTACTGCAAATGAATTTACATCCAAAGGATGTGGTTGTTTACAGCCAACTTAATTACCTTCTAGCTCTGTGAGTAAAGAGCCAGAATTACAAAAAATTACAAAAAAAAAAAGCGAAGAACTCAGCTGAGCTGGCTTACTACTCATGCTAATGTTCCATAATGACTATGGTTAAGGTCATAGGGTCCTAGGACTGTCCCACTACAGTCCTGTGGACAATGAGAGTGGGGTTTGATGTGTTGGACGAGGTCATCCAGAGGACATGACCTCTGCTTGCCGAGCAAGCTGGACCTGGGCAACTGAAAGCTCTGCCCCCTCTCCCTTCTCAGGCCAACGTCTGTTCCACTCACCATCCCCACAACTGGAGCCATTCTCAAGGACGCGGCTTTGAGAGAGTGTTGCGTTATTGAGACCACCTGGACTGAATGCCTGCGGGAAGCCAGTGAAGGCCTCCATATAAACTCTAAAGATTGGGTGGGTGCGTGCAGAGTTTTCCACGTCTTGCTGCCCCTCGAGATGAGCCTGGTAAGTTCCCGTGCTTATACACCCACCACCCACCTATCTGGAGGGACTTGCCTCTTTCCTGGGTCTCTCCTTGCCCCCTGTGTATAGGACTCGTGTGCAAACCAACACATAGGCTAGAGAGAAAATGTCTGGACAAAAAATAAAAGAGCCACTACAGTTATTATTTTGTTCTTTCTAAGCCTTACATTTTTTTTTCTTGTCTTAGCCAGTGGCGAAGCCCTCCAAAGCTATATTGAATGGAAGCAGCGATAAGGGATATCTTTATCTTCTTTTTGGCTTTTGTGGGAATGTTTCTAGCATTTGCTGTAAGATTTTGATAGATGCCAATTTAAGTAAGTTTGTTTTGTTCTTAGTATGCCACAAGTTTTATTTTTTAATCATGACAGGGGGCCGTTGATGGTTGAGGTAATTTGAATAATTTTTTCCTAAAATTTTTTTTTCATTTAATCTGTTAATACAATCAATGATGTGATTTCTTAAATTGCTGAATCAGTTTGGGTTGTTGGGATAGGTCCTCTTGTTTACAACATTTTGTTCTTTGGTAAATGCTGAATTTCACTTAAGAAAACATGATTTTTGATTCCACGGGTGAAAGTGACCCATGGTTTTTTGGGTTTGGAGATCAAAGTTTTTCCAGAAGTATAAAATGAGCTGGGCCACTTTCTTATTGCTAGACACTGGGCCAGTTTGCATAAAATAGGGATTATTTGCTTGTAGCTTTGATAGAAATTTTTGTAAAGCAACCGAGCCTGGCACCTTTCTTTGAGGGACAGAATCTCCTTTTTTCTTTTAACTTTTCTGGCTGTGATTATATTAACCACAGGTGTATTGCTGGGGGCAGGTAGCTCAGGTATTATGACATTAACAGGCCCAACTAATTGCTACCGTGACTTTGTCCAGCATCATATGGTAATTCAGAAAATTTTTCTCCTCCTCCAGAGTTCCCCTTTCCCCTCTTCCTTCTGTCTTAAAACTGATGTTCTTGAAATTTGAGTGTGCTCCTCTTTTGAGATGTTATCTATGTGGGAGCCCAGGACTCTGGTTGTCTTTAACAACAATTTTGTGGGAGATACAGGATTACTCCACCTTCATCGTGGGTGGATTTCTGTCAATACAACAAATAATTTCTCTCTCCTCCCTCACCGTATTCCAGATTCTGATAGGTCCCCATAGGGGTAGAGAGGTGAGCATGAACTTGCTTTGAGGCAGGCAAGAGCAGTCTGGGAACCTCTGTGCTAAATAATGGTTGTGTTTAAATAACACATTGATATTTGGGGTTTTTTTCCAGTATAATTAACATAGAATGTTAGTTTCAGGTGAACAACATCGATTAAAAAAATTCTATACGGTAGTCAATGCTCACGGTGATATGCAGTCACTGTCTATTACCGTACGATGGTATTGCAGTATTATGGGCTACATTCCTGATGCTGTACAGCTCATCTCTGGGACTTACTTTCTAAATGGAGGTTGGCACCTCTTAATCTCCTTTATTTTCACCCTCCTCTCCACCCGTCTGCCCTCTGATAACCGCTTGTTCTCTGTATTTGAGAGTCTATTTGTTTGTTTTGTTTTTTTTAAATTCTGTACATTAGTGAAATCCTATGGTATTTGCCTTGGAGCTGTCTGACTTGTTTCACTTAGCGTAATATACTCTAGGTCCATTGATGTGGTTGCTCATGGTAAGATCCCATTGTTTTTTATGACTGAGTACTAGTCCTGTGTGTGTGTGTGTGTGTGTGTGTGTGTGTGTGTGTGTGTGTGTATGTACACACTACGTCTTCTTTATCCATTCATCAGTTGATGGACACTTGGTTTGCTTCTGTATGTCGGCTATTGTAAATAATGCTGCAATAAATACAGAGGTGCAAAAATCTTTTCAAATTGATGTTTTGATTTTATTTGGGTAAAGTTCCAGTTGTGGAATTGCTGGATCATAGGGTATTTCTATTTTTTGAGGAGCCTCCAGACTGATTTCCACAGTGGCTGCGCAGCTTGCTTTCCCACCAACAGAGCATGAGGGTTCCCCTTTCTCCGCATCCTCGCCAACACCTGTTGTTTGTCTTTTTGATGCTAGCCATTCTGACAGGTGTAAGGTGATACCTCATTGTGGTTTTGATTGGCATCCTTTCTTAGTGGTGTTGAGCATCTTTTCATGTATCTGTAGACCATCTGTATGTCCTTTTTGGAAAAATATCTATTCAGGTCCTCTGTCCATTTTTAATTATAACATTTACATATTTTAATGGTTATTGGTCTGTTCAGATTTCTGAACTGTATTAACAGGTTTTAGTAAGTATTTTTCCTAGAAAATAACCTTTTGATAAGTTTTTCATATTAACATAAACTTATTTACAGTCTTTTTTGGGGATTGTAAAAGTTTTTTGTCACTTTCCGTTTTCCCATCTTAATACTGTCTTTTTTCCCTTGATAGCTTTTCCCAGAGATTTGTCTATATTATTTGATATTTTAAAGAATCAGTTTTTTGTTCTGATCATCTGCATTGCTTTTGCTTCTTAAATGATTTCTGTGGCTTTTAACATTGCTAGATTTTTTAAAAAAAATCTTTGCATTCATGTGACTTTTTCTTCCTCATTGAAGAGAAAACATTGTTTGTTTTCGGTCTTTCTTGCTTTCTTGAAGGCTGTAAGTACCACTTGAGCTACGCCCCAAGGCATTTCATATGTACTAATAGTGTTGTCATTCTGTTCAAAATCTTTTGTAGTTTTCTCTTCTGATGCCCTTTTATAAGTCCATGATTGAGGTAGAATTACTTTTTTTGGTTTGTAAGTTTATAGGCTTTGGAGGTTTATCTTTTTTGAGGTTATTGATAATTGTATTGTGATAAGTGAATGCTGTTAACAATTGTGACTTGTTGCGATTTCCTTTGAAGTTTAGTCCATGGTCAGTATGAATGATTTTGCTTGCTTCAAAGCATGTATATTCACTGTTGGGTGTCGTTTATGTGTTCTATCCTGTTAATTACATGTGTCATGCTTTTATTTCAAAGAGGTAAATCTTCAGTTATGATCTACACTGTTTAGTTGGTATTTATCTAGATTAACATTTTCCATGTATTTAATTTAAACTTTTTTGGTGTCCTTTTGAGTGTTCCTCTTGTTTTTTGTTTTGAGGGGTGGGGAGAGTCTGTGTGCACAGGCATGTGCTTGAATGGAGGTAGGAGGGGCAAAGGGGAGAGGGAGAGAGTCTCAAGCTGACTCCTCACTGAGTGCAGATCCAATGCCGAGTTTGATCTCACAACCCCTAGATCATGACCTGAGCTGAAATCAAGAGTCGGACGTTTCACCAACTGAGCCACCCAAATGGCCCAGAAAACTTTATTTTAAAGGATGCATTTAACACTTTAAAATACGTTGTGTCTAGGGATAAATTTGACCTTCTACCATCATATTTCATGCCTTGTGATACTTATTTTACTCTCTTCCTGTTTTCTGTCAGACTGCTTGAACTTTAAAAGAAAAAAAAAATTAGGTGCAGGTGCCTGGCTGGCTCAGTTGATTAAGCGTCTGCCTTCAGCTCAGTTCATGATCCAGGGTCCTGGGATCGAGCTCTGCATCGGGCTTCCTGCTCAGTGGGGAGTCTGCTTCTCCCTCTACAACCCCTCCAGGACTGCTCGTGTTCTCTCTCTCAAATAAAATCTTATTTTAAAAAAGGTGCTTTGGGGTGCCTGGGTGGCTCAGTTGTTGAAGTGTCTGCCTTCAGCCCAGGTCAGGATCTTGGGATCAAGTCCTGCATCAGGCTCCCTGCTTACTGGGGAGTCTGCTTCTCCCTCTCCCTCTGCCCCTCCCCTTGCTCATGCTTGCTCTCTCTCTCTCTCTGTCTCTTTCACTCTCTCACTTTCTCTTTCTCTCCTTCCTTCTCTACCTCACTCCCTCCAATACATAAAATCTTTAAAAAGATGTGCTTCATTTTTCCCTTAATAGTTTGGAAGTTAGGGCTTAGTTAAAAAATGTATTTTAAAAATGTTTCCTAAAAATGTCTTAAGTTTATTTTTATTCTGAACAGAAAAAATCTTCAGTTAGTTTTTAGTTCCCTTTGAGCTAGCTCTCCAAAGTCTCCATGTTAATGAATTTCAAAAATTACGTACCAACCTGTTGTTATCCCTGTGAAAATTGTCATTTATTTCATGTCTTATTCCTAACTAGCCACAGATTATAGAACTTTCGTTACATATTTTTATTGTGTATTCTGCTTCTAAGCTTGTCTTTCTTGTGGAATATATTCTTCTGTAGTTCTATCATTGGAGTTTGTGAAGATAAACTTAATTTTTCAGTCTTCATGTATCTTTAGTCCTCATTCTTGAATGACTGTTTTGATGGATATGGAGTTCAACGTTCTGAGTTACTTTGCTCACCATTTTGAAGATAAATTTATCCATTGTCTTTGGATATCTAAAGTTGCTAGTGAAAAAGCTAATAATAATGTGATTGTTCTTTGTAGGTAATCTGTTTTTACACTCATTGTTTTTTATACTTAACTATTCCAAAGGTTTCACCATAATGGGTGTGTCTGTGTGTCTGTCTGTGTGTCTGTGATTGGAAAAAGTAGTCCTCCTTGGTATGCAAAACCTTTTTCAATATTTAGGACTTGGGCTTCTTCAATAGTGGGAATTCTTGGTACTTTTCTTTAACCGTTGCCTAACTGCCACCATCCTACTGTCTCTTGAAAGTCCTATTAGTTATATTGGAACCTTTGGTCCTATTCACTTGAATTCCTTAATTCTCTTTCCACCCTTGTTAAAAAAAAATCTTCATTCAATTTTATGAAAGGCTGCCTCCATTTGATTCAATTTGGATTTGCCACTAACTTTTTATTGAATAGATATGTATCCTTTTACTGATAGTAAAATTTTTGTTGAAAATGACTCATTTCTAAAATTTTTAATGGGTTCTCTTATAACCAACCACTCATTTTTATTACCTATTTTTTCATTAGCCTTCTGTCCTTTTATTTGCTTCCCATTGACTACTTTAATTCAGAAAATGTTAAAAGTATTTATCCTAAAGTTTTCAGAGTTCTCTATTCTGATTTCCTAGAGTTTTAAGTGCTTCTGTGTAGGTGAATATTCCTTGATTCTTATAGTGCTGCTTTACTTTGCTACTTAGTGATTGTTAGTTTTATCTTCACTGGAAGGTATCATAAGCATGTGCCAAGAACCTGCCGTGGTCTCGGGGGGCCTTAGTATCTAACACATGGGGCATGACTTCAACTAGCCTTGAGTGTATTTCTTAGCTTGAGGTTTCTGATCCTTGAAGATGACCTTTTATTTCTAGATCAGGTGACTCCTGTGCTCACATTCTCTCCTGGCTGGGTGACAGATCCACTTTTGATGGCTTTACCCAATTGCTGCCCTCTGTGTCAGCTGGGGATGGGCTGGGAAATGTGGGCTCTGCTCCAAGCACTTGGTCTGATTCCATTCATGGTCCACAAAATAATAATCGGTGTTCATCCCTTTTAACCACAGTGGCTTTTAGAATGACCACCCCTTTTTGGGAACAAGGACTTTTCCCTTGTTTTTTTAGAGAGCTTAGGTGTTACAAATTAACCCTATGATCTTAAATTGGGAATATTACTTTTAATATTTACATTTAAATCTATTAATAGGATTTATTTTTGTATGCTAATACAGGGATCCAGTTTTGTTTTCCAAAATGGCATACTATTTGACCAGGAACCATTCATTCATTAATCAAACCCTCTCTAAATGCCAATTTTATTAAATATTCCTATCTCCTAATTCTTTTGGTCTCATTATAGACCTTTTTTTTGCAAAACTTGTCAATCTCTGTGCGTCTACCACACTCTTGGAATTATTGTATAATTATCACCTGTTTGAATATAGAGTAACCTTTCCTTCATGACACTTGTAGAATTTTTTCAGGCATTCTCCTATGCTGATTCTTTAAGCTAAAATTCAGAATAATATTGTCATTTAAAAATATTCTTTTGGTTTTTGATGAGTATATACTGTTTATATGGAATTGAGTGCTTAAAGAGCAAGTATAAATCCTTAAAATCAAATCTATTGTGACCTTTATTACAATTTGATAGTTTTTTTCAGATACTGAGGTGATTTCTAGGAATTTTGGTGGTGGTTGTTACAGTTGCTGTTATAAATAGGATTTTATTTTAAATTATCCAAGTTATTTGTCATCTGTATACATTTGTATTTAGCTAAATACAATAAAATTTTTCTAATTGTTTCATAGCTCAGAATTTTAAATTTCGGATTGTCTACTTACCTCATCTGTAAATGATGATTTTCTACTTCTATTGGCTAACCCTTACAAAACAATGTGAAATGGTATTAAACAGCTGGTATCCTTTTGTTGCTTCCAAATTTAATGGGAATGCTTTTAATGTTTTTGCCTTTTGATTTTTTTTTCCTGAACCAGATAAAGAGAATGTATTAGCTATGATTGCATAAATAACAGAAGTCCAGCTAAAATTTGCATGAAAAATGAGGAAAAGCTGTCCTTACATAATACATTGAAAGACAGAGTTCTCGAGTGAGTTTGGTGATTCAACTCTCATCAAATATGCAAGTACAATCTGGTCCACCATCTTGAGTTTGTTGTGATGTCATGCCTGATGATGAGATGCCTATTAAAATTTCTGTTATCACATAAAGGCCCAAGCACATCTGGTAATAAGAAAAAGTGGGTTTCTTCCCCCATATTTTGTTAAGGAGGAAAACGTTTCCTAAATCTCCAGCAGATTATAGCCCATTGGCCAGGATATTGTTGTGTGTTCACCTACAAACTCACCCATGGCACAGGAAAAGCAACCACTCTGATAGATACTAAACTAAACCATGATTTACTCTCTGAAGCTGGGGAGGGTGTGGTCACATTCTCTGAGCAAATATAAGGGTGAAGAACAGAACCACCAAATGAGGGTTGTGTGTATTAAAAACAAGGGTGTGGGGGTAGAATGACTGTTGATAGGCAGTGGTGTCTGTTGTAGGGTGTTCCCACCTCTGTTTTCCTGCAGGGGTCATCCAGTGGTCAGTGTTGGTTTTCTCCAAAAGCCTTTAGACAACAGTCAAGTTGATCATACCATTTTTTTTCATTGCCTTTTAATAGGAAAAAAGTTTCTAAAATTGAACGCTTTCATTTCTTTAATGAATTTAATTTGGTGTTTAAAGGTAACTTAAAAATTATTTCTGGATTATATTTGCAAAATAGTATATAAAATACTTAAAGTGTCGGCATCATGGCAGCATAAGACAGCCATCATTTTTGAAACCTCAACAAAAATTTAGCATCCATCTACAGACAGCTGTGACTTTGAGGGAGCTGTGGGATTTAGCAACAACCACCACAGGACCAGGGGGAATCTTGCCTACTGGAGCATTTGGATAATAGGCAGGCAGACCTTGGTTCTAGATGTCAACTCTGCAGTGGCCCATAAGCCAGCTCCAGGCACTTTGGGCTGTAGTGCAGGTGCCCCTGGAAACACCATCTTAAATAATCAACTGTGGACAAGCGAGCCTTGTAGAGTTTGTTTCCAGAGAAGTTGCAGCAAACCATGGGCGCAAAACACATGAGTTGGAGTACAGTGGAATACATGAGAAGCACAGTTTTACTTTTCCCACACCCATTCCCCAACAAAGCACAGCTTAGGGCCAAGAGAGCTCTTCCTCTGCCCATGATTTCTCCCACAGGGGAAAGAGAGCATGTGAGTACCCAGCTTCCCTGTCTGTGCAATATGTTGCTGAAGGGGCTCTTTTCTCTCCCCTTCTATCTGGAGTACTGCATCATGAGCTGTGTGACTGCGGGCAGGAGAGGACAGGGAGAGTGGCAGATGGGATCCTCAGAAGGCATTAAAGGGACGCGGACCCTACCGGTTACATGCCAGACTCCATCAAGGAGCTGCCAATGAGCCTCACCATGTGCCTCCTCCGCGTTCTGCGACTCTCCCCGTGCATAGTCCCAAAGGCGGTGGTGAGCGTGAGCTTTGGCACGAAGCTGAGCCATGACTCAGCTGGCCTGACTCTGGGCCAGGGCAAGAATGCAAACAACTTGGGCTTCAGACTATCTTTTTGGAAAACAAAAGAGTGGATCTATCGGCATATGGATTGGTGCAATTTAGCCTCCAGCAAAGGCATACAAGCTTAAGAATTCTGCCCCAGGAAGGAGCAGGAAGTGTGGAGCGCATTACTCTGAGGAGATAGGAGGTAACTGCAGAATCCTGGTATTCCAGGATTCCAGAGTAGCTCTCTCCCAAAAGCAGTTAGTAAAAACTGAAGGAGCGGACTGCTTCAAATGCAAAGATGCCAACATAACTTGGAGGAACATGAGCAGTGGAAGGAATAGCACCTCACCAAAAGATGACTGTCATCTTCGGCTAAACCCAAGGACATGGAGATTAGTGACTTATCCAATGAAGAAAATATCTGTTTTTCTTTTGATTTTTAAAGACTGATTTGAGAGTGTGCTGCTGGAGAAGGAGGGGCAGAGGGAGAGAAAATCTCAAGCAGATTCCTTGCTGAGTGCAGAGCCTTAAATGGGTCTCAATACCAGGACCCTGAGATCACAGCCATGGCCTGAAACCAAGAGTCAGATGTGCAACTGATTGCACCACCCAGGTACCTGCAAAATAGCTGTTGTAAGGAAACTCCACAGGCTGCAGGAAAATACAGAAAGGTAATTCAACAAAATAAGGAAAACAACTTAGAAAAAAAATTAAATTTTACAAAGACCTAGAAGTGATGAAAAAGTGCCAAACAAGATCCGGAGATAGAGCTGCTAACACATCCCAAGGCATGAGCAATCCTCACTCTGTTCAGCCCTCCCGCTGCGTGTTCAGCCCTCCCTGGATGGGTTTTCAAGGACTGCTTCAGCCAGGCTTGCCAGATCAGTAGAAGTGGAGAACCACATAGGAGCTGAAGATGACTCCCCATAGGACCATAAATACTTAAAGATGGGGAGAGTTACTCTGAAGTCTGTCCTTTTCAGCAGTTTGCCATAAAAGAGAAGAGGAGGAAAAGTGATCAATTGCAGTGACTCAAGTGCTTAATTTCATTCTTTGTGCAACTTGTACAAAACAGAAAGGTAGAACTGTGTATGATCAGCACCCCGTATTCACGTATCAGGGAGGCGAAGGATGGAGCCATAGAAAATGAAGGCAGTGTGGCATAAATGGTGTAGGGATAGTTTTTTGTGCTGAAGGGTGTGTTAATTTCTTAGGGCTCTCATGTCAAATGACCTCAAGCTTGAGGATCTAAAACATCAGGAATTGATTCTTACTGTTCTGGAGGTCAGAGGTCTGAAATTTAGGTGTTGGCAGGCCTGTGCTCCCTGCAAAGGCTCTAGAGCAGAGCATTTCCTTGCCTGTTGGAGCTTGTGATGGCTCCCGGCAGCTTAACTCCAGTCTCTGCTTATGTCCTCACATGGCCACCTTTCTTGAGTCTCTGTGTGTCCTTGACTATCTTTTAGAAGGACACTGTCTGTGGATTCAGGGATGACCCTAATTTAGTATGATTTCATCTGGATCCTTACCATTACATCTACAAAGATCCTATTACAGGTGCACATAAATTTGGGGGACACTATTAAACCCACTACAAAGGAATTGCTAAAATAAATTGAGCCCACTATTTCTTGATTTCCCCCCCAAAACCTGACTAGGTTCTCTGCTTCAGGTCCCCTAAAACAGAAATTAAAGCATGTGCTGAACTGAGCACATACCTGAGGTTGCGGGGGAGAATCCATTTCCATGCTTATTTGGGGTGTTGGCATAAATCGTGACTGTGGTTGGTGGAATGAAGTCCCATTTTCCCAAAGGTTTTTGGTTGGGAGTCCTTTTAGGTTTCTAGAGGCTACCTGTGTTCCTTTGCTGCTGGTCTTCTCCCTAGACTCCCATGGCAGACCGGGTCCTTCTCACAGTTGGAATCTCTCTTTTGGCTTCCTCTTCTGATTTGTCCACGTTCCCTTTCCACCACCTGTTTCTGTCTCCTTACACTGCATCTCTGAGCCAGAGAATTTTCTCTGCTTGTAAAGTTCATGTAATTACATTGGGCCCATCTAGACCATTTAGGAGAGTTTCCAACCTTGATGACCATAGAAAATCCTTTTCTCATTAGGATGTATTTGCCCAAAGTATCCAGCAGATGAGGGTGTGAACATCTTCCGGGGAGTAGAGGGCATTTGAATTGCACGAAAATCTAAAAAGTACAGAAATATTACTGGATGTTTAACGGTTATATGGGCAAGCACTGAGCAGCTGTGAGCTTTTCTGACAAAATGGCAAACTGGCCAGCATTGGGTTACGTGGTTATTGCGGAAGAGAGAACTAGCATGTGTTTTAGATAGTGTTCGACTTCTTTGGCATAGAAGACACATTTCCTATTGTGGACACAAAGCTTGGTCAGACTATTTTTGGTGAGAAGCTCAGGGAGATGGGGGTGATCCCAAGGTTGTGGCAGAACTAGTACATATGTTATTTTGAAGGATACCTTTGAATACTCCAGCTAAGAATGTGAATGAAAGGCAGAGTTACTAGAAAAAGTGTATTGTGTGTCCAGCTGGAAGAGGAGATAACAGATAGTAAAAAGGCAGTGAGGTAGGTAGCTAGAGGATTTGGGGGGGGAAAGAGTAAGACGTAGATCAGATGAGTTGAGACTATTCAGGAACAAAATCTAAACACTAGGGATGAAGTGGGAAGTTTCCAGGTACACAGAACTTGAAAATATTTGCCAGACTGTCAAAAAAATCTTTGAAGACCGAACATGGGCTTTCTGAAGAAGAAAGTCTTTTCCTAGGTTCTGTGTCTCTTAATAAAACATTCATTTATCTCCCACTAAATAGTACTAGATACTGTGGGGATGTTGGTGAAGCAGAATTATAAGTGTATTGGGTGGCGCCTGGCTGGCTCGGTCAGTGCAGCGTGTGACTTTTGATCTTGTGCCCCATATTGGATGTGGAGCCTACTTAAAAAATACGGTCAGAATACAGGCGTATTAACATTCAAGTAGTTGAGTTCAGTTCCACATTTTGTGACTGTCCTAACACTGATGATGATTTGTAGGAAGCACAAACACAAAAACCTGTTTCTAATCTCCTTGGGAGAAAAGCACCTGGAAAATCAAGGCAGGCATTGAATTAGGCACATCAAAGGCTAAATTACTTTGTTTTTGTAATATTTGAGAGGAAGAGCACTTAATTCTCAAAAGTAATTATATAATTATATAGAATAGCTAATATATGAACATATAATGAAATTTTAATTAAAATATATACGACAGTTGTAATTTTTAATCATTATAATAAAACATATACATGTAAAAATGAGTATACATGCCACAGTGAAAAATGTTCCTGGAGGTTGCTTTCTCCATGCTATGGCGCTTCTATGTACTTTTATCGTATTTTTTTTTAAATTTTTTATTGTTATGTTAATCACCATACATTACATCATTAGTTTTTGATGTAGTGTTCCATGATTCATTGTTTGTGCATAACACCCAGTGCTCCATGCAGAATGTGCCCTCTTTAATACCCATCACCAGGCTAACCCATCCCCCGACCCCCCTCCCCTCTAGAACCCTCAGTTTGTTTTTCAGAGTCCATCGTCTCTCATGGTTCGTCTCCCCCTCCAACTTACTCCCCTTCATTCTTCCCCTCCTGCTATCTTCTACTTTTTCTTTTTTCTTAACATATGTTGCATTATTTGTTTCAAAAGTACCGATCTGTGATTCAACAGTCTTGCACAATTCACAGCACTCACCATAGCACACACCCTCCCCAATGTCTCTCACCCAGCCACCCCCTCCCTCCCAACCCCCACCACTCCAGCAACACTAGGTTTGTTTCCTGAGATTAAGAATTCCTCATATCAGTGAGGTCATATGATACATGTCTTTCTCTGATTGACGTATTGCACTCAGCATAACACCCTCCAGTTCCATCCACATCGTTGCAAATGGCAAGATCTCATTCCTTTTGATGGCTGCATAATATTCCATTGTGTATATATACCACTTATTCTTTATCCATTCATCTGTCGATGGACATCTTGGCTCTTTCCACAGTTTGGCTATTGTGGACATTGCTGCTATAAACATTGGGGTGCACATACCCCTTTGGATCCCTACAGTTGTATCTTTGTGGTAAATACCCAGTAGTGCAATTGCTGGATCGAATGGCAGCTCTAATTTCAACTGTTTGAGGAACCTCCATACTGTTTCCCAGAGTGGTTGCACCAGCTTGCATTCCCACCAACAGTGTAGGAGGGCTCCCCTTTCTCCATATCCCCGCCAACATCTGTCGTTTCCTGACTTGTTAATTTTAGCCATTCTGACTGGTGTGAGGTGGTATCTCATTGAGGTTTTGATTTGGACTTCCCTTCCCTGATGCCAAGTGATGTTGAGCGCTTTTTCATGTGTCTGTTGGCCATTTGGAGGTCTTCTTTGGAAAAATGTCTGTTCATGTCTTCTGCCCATTTCTTGATTGGATTATTTGTTCTTTGGGTGTTGAGTTTGATAAGTTCTTTATAGATTCTGGATACTAGCCCTTTATCTGATATGTCATTTGCAAATATTTTCTCCCATTCTGTCGGTTGTCTTTTGGTTTTGTGGACTGTTTCTTTTGCTGTGCAAAAGCTTTTTATCTTGATGAAAGCCCACTAGTTCATTTTGCCTTTGCTTCCCTTGCCTTTGGCGATGTTTCTAGGAAGAAGTTGCTGCGGCTGAGGTCGAAGAGGTTGCTGCCTGTGTTCTCCTTTAGGATTTGGATGGACTCCTGTCTCACATTTAGGTCTTTCAACCATTTGGAGTCTATTTTTGTGTGTGGTGTAAGGAAATCGTCCAGTTTCATTCTGCATGTGGCTGTCCAATTTTCCCAAAACCATTTGTTGAAGAGACTGTCTTTTTGCCATTGGACATTCTTTCCTGCTTTGTCAAAGATGAATTGGCCATAGAGTTGAGGGTCCATTTCTGGGCTCTCGATTCTGTTCCATTGATCTATGTGTCTGTTTTTGTGCTGGTCCCATACTGTCTTGATGACAACTTTGTAATAGAGCTGGAAGTCTGGAATTGTGATGCCGCCAGCTTTTCTTTTCTTTTTCAACATTCCTCTGGCTATTCGGGGTCTCTTGTGGTCCCATATAAATGTTAGGATTATTTGTTCCATTTCTTTGAAAAAAAAAATGGATGGTATTTTGATGGGGGGTGCACTGAATGTGTAGATTGCTCCAGGTAGCATTGACATCTTCACAATGTTTGTTCTTCCAATCCATGAGCATGGAACGTTTTTCCATTTCTTTGTGTCTTCAATTTCTTTCATGAGTATTTTATAGTTTTCTGAGTATAGATCCTTTGCCTCTTTGGTTAAATTTATTCCTAGGTATCTTATATTTTTGGGTGCAATTGTAAATGGGATCGACTCCTTGATTTGTCTCTCTTCTGACTTGTTGGTGTATAGGAATGCCACTGATTTCTGTGCATTGATTTTATATCCTGCTACTTAATTCCTATATGAGTTCTAGCAGTTTTGGGGTGGAGGCTTTTGGGTTTTCCACATACAGTATCATATCATCTGCAAAGAGTGAGAGTTTGACTTCCTCCTTGCCGATTTGGATGCCTTTGATTTCTTTTTGTGGTCTGATTGCTGTGGCTAGGACTTCTAATATTATGTTGAATAGCAGTGGTGAGAGTGGACATCCCTGCCGCGTTCCTGACCTTAGGGGAAAAGCTCTCCGCTTTTCCCCATTGAGAATGATATTCGCTGTAGGTTTTTCATAGATGGCTTTTATGATATTGAGGTATGTACCCTCTATCCCTATACTCTGAAGAGTTTCGATCAAGAAAGGATGCTGTCCTTTGTCAGATGCTTTTTCTGCATCTATTGAGAGGATCATATGATTCTTGTTCTTTCTCTTGTTAATGTATCGTATCATGTTGATTGATTTGCAGATGTTGAACCAGCCTTGCAGCCCAGGGATAAATCCCACTTGGTCATGGTGAATAATCCTTTTAATGTTCTGTTGGATCCTATTGGCTAGTATTTTGGTGAGAATTTTTGCATCCATGTTCATCAAGGATATTGGTCTGTAATTCTCCTTTTTGTTGGGGTCTTTGTCTGGTTTTGGGATCAAGGTAATGCTGGCCTTATAAAAGGAGTTTGGAAGTTTTCCTTCCATTTCTATTTTTTTGAACAGTTTCAGGAGAATAGGTATCAATTCTTCTTTAAATGTCTGCTAGAATTCTCCTGGGAAGCCATCTGGCCCTGGGTTTTGTTTGTTGGGAGATTTTTGATGATTGCTTCAATTTCCTTAGTGGTTATAGGTCTGTTCAGGTTTTCTATTTCTTCCTGGTTCAGTTTTGGTAGTTGATGCATCTCTAGGAATGCACCCATTTCTTCCAGGTTATCTAATTAGCTGGCATAGAGTTGCTCATAATATGTTCTTATAATCGTTTGTATTTCTTTGGTGTTGGTTGTGATCTCTCCTCTTTCATTCATGATTTTGTGGATTTGGGTCATTTCTCTTTTCTTTTGGATAAGTCTGGCCAGGGGTTTATCAATCTTGTTAAGTCTTTCAAAGAACCAGCTCCTAGTTTCGTTGATCTGTTCTACTGTTCTTTTGGTTTCTAGGTCATTGATTTCTGCTCTGATCTTTATTATTTCTCTTCTCCTGCTGGGTTTAGGCTTTATTTGCTGTTCTTTCTCCAGCTCCTTTAGGTGTAGGGTTAGATTGTGTATTTGAGACCTTTCTTGTTTCTTGAGAAAGGCTTGTATTGCTATATACTTTCCTCTCAGGACTGCCTTTGCTGTATCCCAAAGATTCTGAACAGTTGTGTTTTCATTTTCATTGGTTTCCCTGAATTTTTTTTAATCCTTCTTTAATTTCCTGGTTGACCCATTCATTCTTTAGTAGGATGCTCTTTAGCCTCCATGTATTTGAGTACTTTCCGAATTTCCTCTTGTGATTGACTTCTAGTTTCAAAGCATTGTGATCTTTAAATATGCAGGGAATAATCCCAGTCTTTTGGTACTGGTTGAGACCTAATTTGTGACCTAGGATGTGATCAATTCTGGAGAATGTTCCATGGGCACTAGAGAAGAATGTGTATTCGTTGCTTTGGGATGGAATGTTCTGAATATGTCTGTGAAGTCCATTTGGTCCAGTGTTTCATTTAAAGTCTTTATTTCCTTGCTGATCTTTTGATTATATGATCTGTCCATTCCAGTCAGGGTGGTGTTAAATCCCCCACTATTGTATTTTTGTCAATGTGTTTCTTCGCTTTTGTTCTTAATTGCCTTATATAATTCGCTGCTCCCATGTTAGGGGCATAGGTATTTACAATTGTTAGATCTTCTTGTTGGATAGACCCTTTAAGTAGGATATAGTGTCCTTCTTCATCTCTTATTACAGTCTTTGTTTTAAAATCTCATTTGTCTGATATAAGGATTGCCACCTCAGCTTTCTTTTGGTGTCCATTAGCATGGTAAATGGTTTTCCACCCCCTCATGTTCAGTGTGGGGGTGTCTTTGGGTCTAAAATGAGTCTCTTGCAGACAGCATATTGATGGGTCTTGTTTTTGAATCCAATCTGATAGCCTGTGTCTTTTGATTGGGGCATTGAGCCCATTTACATTCAGGGTAACTATTGAAAGATATGAATTTAGTGCCATTGTAGTGCCTGTAAGGTGACTGTTACCGTATATTGTCTGTGTTCCTTTCCGATCTATGCTGCTTTTAGGCTCTCTCTTTGCTTAGAGGACCCCTTTCAATATTTCTTGGAGGGCTGGTTTCGTGTTTGTAAATTCCTTTAGTTTTTGTTTGTCCTGGAAGCTTTTTATCTCTCCTTCAATTTTCAATGAGATCCTAGCCGGATATAGTATTCTTGGCTCCATATTTTTCTCATTTAGTGCTCTAAAGATATCATGCCAGTCCTCTCTGGCCTGCCAGGTCTCTGTGGATAGGTCTGTTGCCAATCTAATGTTTCTACCATTGTAGGTTACATATCTCTTCTCCCGAGCTGCTTTCAGGATTTTGTCTCTGAGACTCGTAAGTTTTACTATTAGATGTCGGGGTGTTGACCTATTTTTATTGATTTTGAGAGGGGTTCTCTGTGCCTCCTGGATTTTGATGCCTGTTTCCTTCCTCACATTAGGGAAGTTCTCTGCTATAATTTGCTCCAATATACCTTCTGCCCCTCTCTCTTCTTCTTCTGGGATCCCAATTATTCTACTGTTGTTTCGTCTTATGGTATTGCTTTTCTCTCGAATTCTGCCCTCGTGATCCTGTAGTTGGTTCTCTCTCTTTCTCTCAGCCTCTTTATTTTCCATCATTTGGTCTTCTATATCACTGATTCTCACTTCTGCCTCATTTATCCTAGCAGTGAGTGCCCCCCGTTTTGATTGCACCTCATCAGTAGCCTTTTTGATTTCGACTTGGTTAGATTTTAGTTCTTTTATTTCTCCAGAAAGGGTTTCTCTAATAACTTCCACGCTTTTTTCAAGCTCAGCTAGTATCTTTAAAGTCATGATTCTGAACACTAGGTCCGGCATCGTACTAATGTCCGTATTGAGTAGGTCCCTGGCTGACGGTACTACCTCTTGTTCTTTTTGCTGAGGTGATTTTTTTCGTCTTGTCATTTTGTCCAGAGAATAGATGAATAAGAGAACAAAATGCTAACAGGTTAACAATGTCCCCAGCAAATATACTGTATACAAATCAGAAAAGACCTGAAACCAGGGGAAAAGAAAGGGAAAGAAAGAAAAAAGAAAGAGAAAAGAAAGAAAAAGGGAAAAAAAACCCCAAAAAGATTAAAACAAAATCAGAACAATACAAAAAAAACCAGAATATGATCAAATATGATCAGGCTAGTGCATAGATCAGTGCCACACACTACATTGGGCGTATTTTGGTCTGTTAGAAAAAGTGCCTCCTAAAATTTTAAAGGAAGAAAGACATATATATGTACAAAATAAGGGTTGCTACAATGAAGGGATGGAATATAACTGTAAAGATGCAAATTATAAAAGACTTTATAAAAGGAATAGATAAGAAGTTGTTTGAAAAAAAGATTAAAAAAAAAAAGGGAGAATGTGATCAGGCAGGAGACTAGAACAAAGTCATACACTAGTGATTTAGGGTATAGTTTGATCTGATAGAAGAAACTGTATCTCAAAATTTTAAAGAGAACAACTTATATATATATATATGGCAAAAATAAGGGTAACTGCTATGAAGGGATAAAATATGACTCTAAAAATGAAAAATAAATGTTTTTTTTAAAAGGATTGATAAGATGTTGGTTGAAAAAGGGGAAAGGAAAATTAACTTTTTTTTTAATTTAACTTTGAAAAACTAATGAATCATGGTAAAAAAAAAAAGCCATGAATTCTATGGGCAGTATTCCCCTAGCGCTGGAGTTCTCCCGTTCTCCTTGATTGGTAAACTTGGTCTTGGCTTGCTGGCTGTTCGTGCTGATCTTCTGGGGGAGGGGCCTGTTGCCGTGGTTCCCAAATGTCTTTGCCGGAGGCGGAATTGCCCCGCCCTTGTCGGTCCGGGCTAAGCAAGCTGCTCGGGTTTGCTCTCAGGAGCTTTTGTTCCCTGCAAGCTCTCGGTACAGCTTTGGAGGATGAGAGTGAAAATGGTGGCCTCCCAATCTCCACCCGGAGGAGCTGACAACTCGGGGCCCCCCTCAGTGCACCCCCAGAGAAAAGCAGTCACTCCCGTCTCCCCAGTCTCCGGCCGCACTCCGTGCTCACCCGGCCTGTGACCGAGCGTTTCTGTCTCTGGCCCCCGACCCCGTGCGGAGTCTCCAAACCCAGCAGATCCCTGCGGTGCGCTCCCGCGCCGCTCCTCCCGGGGGAGGAAGGGGAGTCTCCCCGGATCTGCTGCTTGTTGGGTCCCTGCTGGAGGAGCAGTGGCCCGACTGGGCCGCGGATCACAGTCTATGGCCACCCCGAGCTGAGAGCCCGCGCCTCGGCTCCGTCTCTGCAGCCGGCTTCCCCGCTCCGATCCCTGGGAGCTCTGCCGCACTCAGGCACCCCCGGTCTTTCTGTGACCCCGAGGGTCCTGAGATCCCACTGTCCCGCGAGGGTTCCACCCCCCACTTAGCCACTGGAGCGACGTCCCTCCGCGGAGCCGGCTTCCAAAAGGTCCGATTTTGTGCTCCGCGGCTCTAGCACTTGCCAGAAGCGGCCGACGGAGGCCCCCTCCCCCGCCGTCTATCCTCCCGAAGATCGCCTCGGATTCACTTCTCCGCACGTCCTACCTTCCAGAAAGTGGTCGCTTCTCTGTTCAGAGAGTTGTTACTACTCTCCTCTTCGATCTCCTGTTGAGTTCGTAGGTGTTCAGAATGGTTTGATCCCTATTCAGCTGAATTCCTGAGACCAGACGAAATCCAGGTCTCCTACTCCTCCGCCATCTTGCTCCCTCCCCCCCCTTTTTTTAAAAAGATTTTATTTATTTATTCATGAAAGATAGAGGCAGAGGGAGAAGCAGGCTCCGAAGGAGCAGGGAGCCCGATGCGGGACTCGATCCCAGGAGCCTGGGATCATGACCTGAGCTGAAGGCAGACGCTTCACCATCTGAGCCACCCAGGCGCCCCTGCTTTTATTGTCTTTGGATCATGATCTTTTTTTTTTTTTTTATAATTTTTTTTTTTGAAGATTTTATTTATTTATTTGACAGAGAGAGATACAGCGAGAGAGGGAACACAGGCAGGGGGAGTGGGAGAGGGAGAGGCAGGCTTCCCGCGGAGCAGAAAGCCCGATGCGGGGCTCGATCCCAGGACCCTGGGACCATGACCTGAGCCGAAGGCAGACACTTAACGACTGAGCCACCCAGGCGCCCCATGATCTTAAGACCTAAAATACTCTTACAATGCACACTTGAAAGCGCCTAAAGAACTCGTACAGACTTAAGATATGCCTCAGAAGCTGAATATGAGCTGAATACTGGGGAAAAGTGTTATGGGTGATCTCGACCCTGTTGCTCATTTTCATGAAGGACTTGCACTCTTCTCTGAAGTGTGAACAGTGACTCCTGGCTCCCACTTGCTCCTCCCCTTGGGAGGAATGACTATCACCCAATATATTGGTCATGCAAAGCCAGGAGGTAGGGCCATTCTATGGGGATGTGGGCAAGATGAGCCATTGCTCTTGCTTTGTCAGTCCTCCTTTAATGGTGTGTGTTGTTCCTTGAGATGGCAGATGAAATAGGTCTCCTTTCCGGCTGGTCAGCTCTGTTCTCCTTGCACCCTCCCCACCCACTCGCCCTTTGGTGGAGACTTTTACGACTTGTGCATTGCAAGGATAGGTTTATGGAGGGGAGAGGGAGGCCCCACTGTGCTGCTCAGTTTAGCTTTGTTAGCAAGCAATACTTGTAAACATATTTTGGCCCACCTGTTCGATTCCTCGGGTTTATCTGCCCTTGCTTAGCATCGAAGTGGAAGGACGGAGTGATGGGTGAATCAGTGTCCCCTGAACTTTCAGCACAAAATACAAAGTAAGTTTTAGCCTTGACTTTGCCCATGCTCTCTGTGAGATGTTGGACAAGTTACTTCCATAAGCCATGTGTATTAACAAAAAATAGGGCATGATGCAAGTGAAAATGGCCATCCCAGTTAGCTGCTCTCAGTTAGATGTTCATAAAGATTGTCCTCTCCCTAGCTTGTGTTCCCTTCAACTCCGTCGTGGTGGATCTACCCATCCATGAGGGGTAGAGGGAGCCCTGTTTTTCAGTGTTCTCTTTGCATTTAGGAATGAGCAGCTGGAAAAAGTGAACTGTTTCAGACCTCTGTGCAGTGCGGTGCCATGTACATGGGAGGAAAAATAATCCAAGAAACCAGTAACAGCCCCAGACTACTTGTTAAAAATAATATTTAGCTCAATTCCAATTTCTGACATCTTAAAGCATTTTATTTTATCCCCAAGCTTCCTAGGGTAATTCAGTGCTTTAAATTCTCACAATAGATGAATATGATGATATGTTGGTAAGATGTTCCTTCAGCTGGAACTGGAAAGTCACTGAAAGCTGATGTAATAACTGATGTGAGCATTGAATCTTTTTGCTCTTTCTTTAGAAATGAATAGTATAGAAGGTATTGCTCTGCAATAAGAATACTATCATTTTCTCTGCAACCACAATTACATTGTTTTTCTAACTTCAGGATTGAAAACATTCTATTTAAAATCAGATTAATTTCATGGAGGGAGGGCTAGGATTAAGTTCTGTTTCTCCATAAAAAGGTAAGAAAACCGTAGTGTTCTCACAAATGCGTGGGTTTATTTGGGGATGGTTTTCTTGGGGTAAGCCTTCTTCATCTGAAAGAGTCCATCTTCATTTACCAATGTATCTAAACCTGTCCATTTTCCAATTCTAATTAAGAATTCATTTCTTACATGAAACTTCGATTGCAGGCCAACTGATCTTCAGCTGAACTCCTTGTGCAACTGATTATAGGTTCAAAAAGAATGGTCCAGCAGATTAGGTATTTCTAGTCAGATCTGTGTTCAAATCTTAGCTTTCAGTTTACTAGCTATGGGTCTTGGAGAAAATCAACTCAAAATGATTTCTTCAAGTACAAAATAGAGATAATAAAAACTATTTTTTTTGGCACAGTGGGGGCAGGGGGAGACCTTTGCTGTAGGAATTAATGACATAATATATTGGAAGTACCCAGAAGAGTTACTCATCAAAAATGATTGACCCATTTCAGTCATTTATTAATTTATTCATCCTATAAGTACTTGCCAGGTAACTATGTGCTACATATTATACTAAGTTAGTGGCACGAAGTTAAAATAGGAAAGTCCTTCTGTTCAGTAGCTCACCATTTAGCAGAAGATAAATTAGTAAACAAGAAAATTAGAGTATGCAAGGATCTATGTTAGATCTATGATGTATTAGAGATTAACAATCGAGGATCTATGACAGGTGAATCATAGAGGAGCCAAAGGAAGAAAGGAGAAGGTTATTATGTGTAAAGCACATGGCTTATATACTAAAAAAGAGCCTGTTCTATTCTGTGAGAATTGCAAAAATTTTAGCATGGTTAGAGCATGGTGAAATTGGCAGTAAATGAGATTGGAGAGGTAGGCAGGAGGTAGTTCATGAAAGGGCTTAAAAGTCACGTATGGTCTTTGAATTTTACACTAATGAAAAATATTGATGGATTTTAAACTGGAGAGACTGTGTTGGACATGCATTTTAACAGTGATGAGCATTAGATTGGTAGAGTATTGATTAAAATGGAGTAAAAGTACAGGTAGGGAGATGAAATTGTTAGGCTTGAGGTTTGAACGGGGAGGGCTTGGCTTAAGATACAAACATTGGGAACGGACAGAAGAGAGATTCCACAAAGAATGAAGTACTGATGAGATACAGGGGAGAAGAATGAGGGAAGGAAAACTCATATTAATATTACTAGATGATGTAGGTCAGACTACCAGAGGTCAGCAGTATCCACCCTCCCAAATCCCCAAATTCCTGTTGCTTTAATTCAAGATTGCATCTTCAGTTAATTCTGAATTACTTGCAGTATTCCCAAAGGGAGAGGAGGTGCTAGTGACGGTGATTCAAATAGCCATTGTACTTGACCGTTCTTACTGCACATGAATAAATCTTTATTCTGGCATCATAAATTTGCCTTGCAATCTGGTGTAATGGGACATTGCTCACGAGAGACTTAGCCACCCTTGGTATGCTGACAGTAGCATTTTGTGAGCTACTGAGGTGGACCCACCAACGTTGTGGTATTCTGTGAGGTGAGTGTGAGAGGCTCCAGACGATCCTCCCACTTTCATTATTTGTCAGTTGAGGTGTTGTCAACATTGCAACAAATATGAATGCAATTTTAGGCATACCAAGTGGGAACTGTAGGATCAACATCTCACTAACAATATGTACCAGGAAACTAGATAAAGTGTATGTTAGTTGGGGGAAGGAACACTGGGTGCTCTCATAATCTCCCTAAACCTTGACCTCTTAACCCAGGAAGAGTTTATTTCTTGCTCATGCAAAGACCAATGTAGATATTCCTGGTTGCCAGGTGGCCTTCCTGGCTTCTCCAGTCCTGTTACCATACTACTTCCTACATGATCTGCCTCAGCCAGCAGACGGGAGGAGAGAAGGAATGGAAGCACACACACATGGAAAGTGTTTAATGAGCCAATCCTACGGGTGGCTTGAGTACATTGGTGCTGTATCTCATGGACAGAATTCACTCACCTTGCTGTATGAAACTAAAGGGAGGATGGGAGAGGAAGCTTAGCAGCGTAGCAACGAGTCTGTGGGTGGTCTCACAGCTGCCCCTGCCATCAGGGGTTTACGATTCAGAAATGTGATCTGGACCAGGGGTGTTGAATCAAACATCAAACCAGATAGAATGGGTGATGGAGGCTACAAAGTAGATGGGAATTTACAGAGAGTAGACTTAAGAACAAGACATGGAACTCTGAGGAATATTTAGTTTTCTCAATAAATATTTAAGTGACAGGTGAACAAGGAGAAGAGAAACCAAATAGTATTAAAATCTAGTTATGTATTGTGTACTAAGTATATGACACTGCAGTACTAACAGTGATTTTTTTTTTTTAAAGACTTGTTTATTTTAGAGAGAGCACCAGTGGAAGAGGGGAAGGGAAATAATCTCAAGTACACTCCATGTTGAGTGTGGAGCCTAACATGAGGCTTTATCCCATAACCCCAAGACCATGATCTGAGCTGAAATCGGGAGTTGTATGCTAAACCAACTAAGTCACCCAGGTGCCCCTCACAGTGATTATTTTTACACAGTCTTCATAATCTGATGAGGAAATATCTTTAAATCCACATATTTTTCATGAAGAAATAAGACTGGGGAGTTCAGTATGTATCTGGATCATGAAATTAGTGAATAAAAGACCTTGAATTGGAACATTGTTTGACTCCAGAGTCTAAACTCCTGATCAGTGTACTACCACTGTCCCTTCACCCCCACCTCACCAGGAAGGCATGGGAACATCAATATCAAGGGAGAAAGGGTTCCAAGAACGGGGAAGTGGTGAACACCTGACGCAGAGAGGTTAACTGGATAAGAACTGAAGATTGGCTGTAGGAAGGTCACTGTTGCTTTAAAAAAATTTTTTTTTTTCCCCAACAAATGCTCATTGAGCACAGACTCTGGCAGTCCCAGTTGTAGATGCTTGGGACACAGTGGTGAGCAAGATTCCCTCTCTTAAGGAGCTTACAGTTGGGTGACAAGGCTAAGAGGGTGATGGCAGGTGCAAGATGGCAGAGAGAACTGAGTGAAGTAGAGAATATTAGTTGACAAAGGTAATAAGAGGTGGAACTGGCATTTGGATTTCAAAGTTGAATTTCCATATTGTTGTCTAGTACTAAGTAAGCAATACAAGCTAAATTTGAACTCCTTATTTTAGTACTAAAAAAATAACAAAGATATTCACATAGCATATAGAACTGAGGGTGGGGGGTGGGGAGAGACCATGAAGGGAATGACTGTAAACCATACATTTGACCTTCGCCTCTCCCAGAACTGGGCTCCAGAAAGGCAGAAACCCATATCCCCTGTCCCTTTCTCTCTCTCTTTTTTTTTTCCCCCCAAAGATTTTATTTATTTATTTGACAGAGACACAGCGAGAGAGGGAACACAAGCAGGGGGAGTGGGAGAGGGAGAAGCAGGCTTCCTGCCGAGCGGGGAGCCCGATGCGGGGCTCGATCCCAGGACCCTGGGACCATGACCTGAGCCGAAGGCAGACGCTTAACGACTGAGCCACCCAGGCGCCCCAGTCCCTTTCTTTCTTAAAGCCTCATGCTCTGAGCCTTCCCTCTTGAGTCTGACTTTTTAAAAACTTACTTGTAGGTGGAGGATGTGATAAACTCAGGCTCAGTAGGATGTAAGTGACTGACAAAGCTTAATATACTGGCTTCCTAGGGATGTTTGAAATGTGGGAAATGTAGGAAGCCACAGCTTAAAGGAATAAATCTGTGAATGTTTAGACCTTATTAAGCAGATGGAAACCTAATTTTATGAGGGTCAGTGATGCCTCCTTGTTGACCCTGAAATTATATCACAAAAACAGCTGCTAAGGCTCCCTGTTGTTGTTGGAACCTGCACTTTAGGGACTAGTCAAGATAAGACTAAGCTGTGGAATTAGACAACCTCTGGAAAATCTTTGATGTGAGGACAACATGGGACAAGCCTCTTGCCAAAATAGCTCAGAAATCTGTGTCATGCCGTTACAGTGAACACCCAAGAGACTTCGGCATAAACCACAGCAGCTTTCTGAGGACAGATGGAGGAGAATGAGAAATAGGGGTTATGGCCTTTGAATAGAAGGGATATAGCAAGAGGCTGTCCAGGCTGGGTCCCCAAGGACGGCAGCTTTCTGGTGGGTCCAGTATGTTCTGAGCTGTTCTTGAGTTGGTCATTTCCTTAAATTTACCTGATTGATATATTAGATTTGAGGGAATATATGGGGTCTGAAAAATCAGGTTATCTCCACTCACAAGGGACTGTTTTACAACCCGATAGAAGTGTTTATTTTACAGAGACTATGGCTGGCCAGAGGACCTGAATACTAATGGCAGTTGGCCAATGCATTCTTTCCCTGGAAGGAAGTTCTTTGGAGCAGGCTGCATAAAGGAACTTGTCATTCAGGAATTTGTACACAGTGTTACAGAGCCAGAGAATCCTGGCTTTGCAAACCACTGGCTACAAGACACAGGGTCTATCCTTACCTTCATGAGCTGTAGCCTTTTGTCTATAAAATGGATTTAGAAAGAGGAGGGTGAGAGAAGAGAATGAATATATGTGTGCAAAGTAATCATCGCATGACCGGCAACTAGCTCAGTATTTTCAAAATCAATAATGAATCTGTAAGCAGACCCAAAGGAATTAGGGAGAGCACCTACATGGAGTGTCCTTGTTCTATACTCTACACAATCACGCTTTTTAAGGGATGCTGGTCTTGTCTGCTGGTCAGCTTCCCATCTTCTCTCCTATGTCAAAGACCCTGGCCTGTTCTTGCTTGTTGATGTCTGTCTTTTGAGACCCTTGTGCCGACCACAACACATTCTTAAATGTGTTAGATTGGATTGTCCACTTTGTCGAATGCCAGTTTTTTTTTTTTTTTAAGATTTTATTTATTTGACAGAGACACAGCGAGAGAGGGAACACAAGCAGGGGGAGTGGGAGAGGGAGAAGCAGACTCCCCGCTGAGCAGGGAGCCCGATGCGGGGCTCGATCCCAGGACCCTCAGATCATGACCTGAGCTGAAGGCAGATGCTTAACGACTGAGCCACTCAGGTGCCCCTCGAATGCCAGTTGTAAGCTTGCAACAGAACCACGCTGATGGGCTTTGAGTGACTCCAGATTACTGACAAACACCATATTCCCAAACCATCGGAAGCAGCATTATTTAAGCAGTCCAGTCTGGCCATGGTATGCTCATTCTTACTATCATTACATGTGGTGAGTGGCTTTATCTTATATTTTAGTGCTTGATGTACTGACTGTGGAGCCTGGTCTATATTTCTGACAAACTCAGTTTGGTTCAAAAGACGGCAGTAAGGTTTAGTTACAGGTGACAGAAATGGTCCCAGCTAGTTTGAGCGGGAAGGGACTTCATATAGGGCATTAATTTGCTCTAACATTGTTGAGAATACTGGAGAAGCAGCCCTTTGGCTGAGCCTCTGGGAAGAACTGCAGAATGGGAGTGATATTGAGGAGCTGTCCCACCAGAATTGCCTCTAGTCCTGTCACAGCTCCCATACCGGGAGATTAGGAAGCTGCTTTGCAAACTGCTGGCCCCAGGTTCATCCTCCTTGGCCATAATCCAGCAAGTCACTGCTGGAGTTCTTGGCTCCAGCCCCATGTGCCTGTTGAAATCCACACCGCTAAGGGATGGGACTGCTGCTCTCTCCATTCACCTCATTTCTAAAACAACTCTTAGGTTATGCCAATAACAAGCAAATAAAAAATCACATTCATATCCAGATAAGAGAATCTGGGGAACGTCGTTCTTAGCTTTCCAGACTTGAAGGATAATACAAGGAGGTTGGACTAGATATCGGGTGAGCCAGTCACCTGGACACAAGCCAGGCAAGTAGCTGTGTAAAGTAATAGGTCAGGTATGGAGAATGTAGAGACGAGTAAGCCAGATTCTATCATTGAGAATTATAATAGGGGAGAAGAGAGCAGTTCAGTGTCTTGATATCATGGAAACGCTTCCTTGTGAATCTGGGAGGACTTCTTTTCTAGGTAGTTGCCAAGCCTATTTTTCCTGTCACAAGTATCACGCAGGATTGTATCACACAGCTGGTTATCTCATCTGTGCACTCAATGGGCTGTGATCTGTAAAAGATGGGGCCCATACGTAACTTGCTTACTGTTAAACACCTAATGTTTAATCCTAGGCCATTAAATATTTGTTAAATGACTGGATAAAGGAAAGGATATTTTTAAGGAGGAGTAAAAATGACAGCCTCCAAGGATGTAAGTGCTCCTTTATGACAGCCTGTTTTCTTCCTGCCAGATCTCTGCTTTCTCTGTAGGCTAAACTTGAAGAGCTGAAACAAGAAATGGAACACTGATGTTAAGAGAATACATTTCCTCAAGATGGTCCACCAGTCCTCAATTCTCCCTAAAGGACAACCCTGTATTTGTGGCTGGAGAAGCTAGCTACACTTAATTTCCTTTTGGTATTAGCGTGAGAAGTTAACACAGAGAAAACTTTTGAGCTACGTTAATGAAGCCACTTGATAGTTGATACTAAAATTGATTTCATCATCAAGGTTTCCCATTCTCAGTTACTTCTTGGGAACATGCAATCCCAGATACTTCTGGATCTGGGATGATGCTCTATTTCTAAATACTACTGGAAATGTCACTTACTGCAGCATCCACTACTATTAACATTGGGAATATATAAGAAGCGTTAATCCTGGGGCTTGATGCTTTATACTCATGATCTCGTGTAACATAATTGAAAATCATACCAGCTAATGAGGTGAAGTGCTCTTTTACCCCATTTTGCAAATACTAGAGCTGAGGCTTGGGAGTAACTTGTCCGATATTAAATGGTGAGTGATTTAGAAAGTGGCCTCTCAAAGTTGGGTCTCTATGATCCCAAAGTCAGCATTCTTAACTCATAAATGAATTTAGCTACTAGTTTTCCTTACTCTGTAAGAAAACTCTTCTTATCACAAACATTGAGAACATATAGGGATGTCCAACATACATGATGCTTTTCTGCATGGTAACTGTTAGGAATACTTTTTACAAACATTCTGAGGATTAATATCTCCACAGATCCTAACATGGAAACTTAGAATGGGTAGAGTTGAGTCTTCAGTGAACTATTCTGATTCTAAATGCTGATCTTGAGGTTTTTCATGACTGTCCCTCCCACAATGTGCAGTAAAGATCTGCAGGCTCCCCATGTCTTCCAGATGGCTCCCTGGGACTCTGGGTCCACCAGAGCTGATGAGCTGATTCTTGGTTGCTGTTGGGGCAACCATCATGGCACAGGGAGCCTTAGAGAGGGATGTGTACGTTGAACTTCAATTTTTTAAAAAAGGTTCTTCTCTAAAATGACTTGCTGTCTTTTTCATCCAGAGAAGACCCTTTCTGTAGTCTTTTCAGTGCAAAAAAACCCCATTATTTTAAAGTAAATTTGGTCTACATTCCTTTTTTAACATTCTGTATTTCTCATTGAAAATACAGAATACCCAGTCACTGCCATTAAATATCTTCTTCCTGTATGCTCTTAAAGATAACTACCAGTTAAACAGAGCTCACGCTCTGGGAGTGACTTTTGAAATAAAAACATGATTGTCTCAGTATTTTGGAGGATATTTGATGTATGATCCATCTTAAAAGATTGATGGTAGATGGTACTGGTTAGATTCACTGAGTTAAGGAATTGAGACCAACTCGAATTTCCTAAAACAGGGAACTTGCTATATGAATATACAGGCATGGGACTTGAGAAAGAGCCAGACAAACTGAGAAGAGCAAGAGTCTGAGGGTCGTTCTGGGTCCCATGTAGGGGGCCCTGGAGATATAAGGCTTTTCATCCTAGGACTTCAACTTAATGTTATGTCCCGTGTGTCTTGGCTTCCTCTTCATCTTACATTTTACTTGACTATTTACCATATTGTCTTTGTATTGCTTAACTTTTATTCCCCTGAGCAGCAACATGAATTTTTTGAAGATAGACTTTATCCTAGCCTTGGGCCGCATATTCAGTCCTCATCTCCTATGATGCCTCTTTTACAGTCCCCTAGACCTGCTGGGTGGTGGGATCACAGAGCAGAATAGGGTGGTCTTTTCAGCAGAGGCCATGGGAGAAATTATTTCCATTAGAAGGTGCTGAGGATGGCAGGAAATGTGCTAAGAAAAGGGCAGTTGATATAAATCACACACACAGAATTAATAAATTCTCCCTTGCATATAAAGCATGCGTCCATCAGCATCTTTCGATCGCCATCATCGCTGCTATAGTTGAAATCGCCCTCACCTCTTGTTCTGATGAAGCAATAACTTGCTCAGGTACACCCCCACTTTCTGTGCTGTCCCATTCCATCCATTTTCAATTCTGCAGCCAGAGAGAACTTTCCAGCACACAAGGCAGTCTGATTCTTTCTTTGCTAAAAGGTCCCAGTCACTTGGGTGAATCACGCATTCTTGGACATAGCTTGCAAGATCCACACTCACTCTGCCGAAATCCCCAACCTCCTCTCTAAACTCCTCTTCCGCTCTATAGTTCCTTCATCCTCCCTCTCTACTTTGGATCTTCTCCTAATCTGTTACCTTGATTTGTAACATAGCCCCTCCCCTTCACCTGGCTAACACTCACCCACTTTTAGGTCCTGGCTGGTGCTTTCCTGATCTCCCAGTTTGGGTTAGGTGTCCTCTCTAGGTCTGCCTCTAGCAACCTGCATTTCTCTATGATAGAATTGAATCTTAATTACTTGTCTGTTGTGTTCTGGTGGAGACTCGAAGTCCCCTCATGCAGAGACCATTACCTGTTCACCAGCTCCCCTGGCACTTACTATATTGTGCCTGGTAGGTGATGAGTGCTCTGTCAATATGTGTTAGAGCAGCAGAAGAAGGTAAATGTATCTTCCTAAGATAGTGATGAAAATCCATTTGTGGGCTGTCTCCTCTCATCTCATGCTATCCTATCCCTGTCTTGGTTCTTTTTTTCTTTCCTTTAAATTTTTTTATTATGTTTATCACCATACATTACATCATTAGTTTTGGATGTGGTGTTCCATGATTCATTGTTTGTGCATAACACCCTGTGCTCCATGCAGAATGTGCCCTCTTTAATACCCATCACCAGGCTAACCCATCCCCCCACTCCCCTCCCCTCTAGAACCCTCAGTGTGTTTTTCAGAGTCCATCGTCTCTCGTGGTTCGTCTCCCCCTCCGACTTACTCCCCTTCATTCTTCCCCTCCTGCTATCTTCTTTTTTTTTCCTTAACGTATATTGCATTATTTGTTTCAGAAGTACAGATCTGTGATTCAACAGGCTTGCACAATTCACAGCGCTCACCATAGCACATACCCTCCCCAATGTCTATCACCCAGCCACCCCGTCCCTCCCACCCCCCACCACTCCAACAACCCTCAGTTTGTTTCCTGAGATTAAGAATTCCTCATATCAGTGAGGTCATGTGATACACATCTTTCTCTGAGTCGATCCCATTTACAATTGCACCCAAAACCATAAGATATCTAGGAATAAATCTAACCAAAGAGGCAAAGGATCTGTACTCAGAAAACTATAAAATACTCATGAAAGAAATTGAGGAAGACACAAAGAAATGGAAAAACGTTCCATGCTCATGGATTGGAAGAACAAACATTCTGAAGATGTCAATGCTACCTAGAGCAATCTACACATTCAATGCAATCCCCATCAAAATACCATCCACTTTTTTCAAAGAAATGGAACAAATAATCCTAACATTTGTATGGAACCAGAGGAGACCCGAATAGCCAGAGGAATGTTGAAAAAGAAAAGTAGAGCTGGCGGCATCACAATTCCGGACTCCCTGTCTTGGTTCTGTTTTGGCTTCCCTGTTTTTTGTTTTTGTTTTCCCCTGAAATTCTTTGTTACATACTCTTTTGTGCTGCTTTCACTGTCCTGTGTTCTTTCCTCTTCTGGGAATACTTTTCTTTGCCTGGGTGGCTGCCACTTACCTTTCAGATTTCACCTTAGTTGTCGCTCCTTCTGGAAGCATTTCCCGGCCTCACTACCAGGACTAGATGAAATGTCCTCATTATGTGTTGCCACAGCATCACAGAGTTCTTCAAAACACTCATCCCAGTTCTAATCTTTAATGCATTTCTGCAGTGATGTCTGTTGGTGGATATTATTCAGTCCTAGCATCACACCTAGTAAGAGAGGAAAAATACTTAATAAAATAACTTTTAAAGTAATGCTGCCAGATAAAACTTACCATGGACGTGGTAAATGAGATGATGAGTGCATCAAAAGTCTTCAGAAGTCATTGACTAGGTGTAGTAAAAAGACTAGCGAGAGTTAGACATCAAGGGTTTCAATCCCTACTCGGCAATAAGCTGGTTTTGTGGCTGTGAGCAGGTTGCATCATTTTTTTGAATTTCAGTTTACATAGTGGTAAAATAGAGATGATAATATTTTGCCCTTTTTGAAAATCAAAGGAGATGAAGCAGGTAAATATCCTGAAATCTGCCATATAAAGCCCTGATACCGTCATGACAAAATTCAGCCTCTCTCAGGGTAAAGTATAAGGATGCATAGATTGAGAATATATATTGCTTAAAATTCAAGCTTTGCCCTATGGTGAGACAATCAAAGCTGAGAAAGTGTTTTTTATAGTAAATTTTTTTTTGCATTATGTTCTAGGACTTTTTTGCATGCCAAATCTGAATTAGACCATTTGAATTACTTCAAATGGACAATGTAAATGTGTTGAGCTCTTTGATAACCCATTTAAGAAAGTAAAAATGTAAATGAATGCTTAATGCACATTTCTTTGTTACTGGGGAAATGAATGGCATCTGAGAATTCCTAAGAGGTTAGGTGTGATTGAGAAATCTGCCTCCCTTGGCCTTATTAGAACATGGCAGGGTATGAAATGGAAAGGGAGAATTTAAGAGTAATATGCCTTTAAATTACCCTTAATTTGAAGAGTTCAAAGCACTTTATATTAATAAAGCAACTTATTGAAGATGCTAGACCTTTAACTGGGTGATTTACATTATTCATGTGGTTTAATTCTCACCAATCCTTAAAAGTGGGCACTATTATCATTCCAACAGCACATGGAACTGGTAGATGAGAGAGGAAATAATTTACCCCACTTCAGGTCACTCTTCCGTGTCCAGGGCTCAACCATCTCTGGCAAGTAGTAAGTAAAGAGGAACTTTTGTGTGCTTACCCTGTGTTCACTAATGTGAGAATTAGAAAAGGCATCTCCAACAGCCTCACCTGGAGTTCTTTCACACCCTTCCAGTCAAATCCTATGATATTCATGTTGCAGAAGGAGAAACTGAAATCGGGTAAGTTCTATTGACTACAACTACACAAAGGCCAGAAGGTGCACCTGTCCTATCTAGAACAGTACATGGTGTATAGTAGGGAATCAAATAGGTCTTACTTGATGGATGCAGCTGTAAGTTCAACTTACAGAGAGCTCTGGGATCTAGTGAGATCTAGTGTTACTATCTGACAGAGTCAGGGCCCCTGGTTCCCATGTTCTCCGTGTAAGTGACTTTCCTCCTGGATTCCCACATACCCAGGCTGATGTCAAATGTGACACAAACTTCAAATCTGGGCTTTGTGAGTCTTCCTTTCAAAGTGTTGTATAGCTCCGAGGTGCAGTGATGGTTTTCACATTAAAACTAGACTCTGAAGTTTCTGTGATGCCAGGAAGGCATGCAAATAGCTTTTTGAAGGTGCCGTGAAATTCACATTTATCAGTGTTCGCTGACTAATTACACAGTAAAATTGGGTCCCAGTTTTACATAAACAGGTGAATCCATTTTAGCAATCACCCCTTTCATTCAAGGAACTCTGCATATTATAAACAATATATCCCTTTAGGGGTGGGGTGGGGGGGTGAGTGAGTCTGATCCAGTTGTCCTTCTATAACTGATGTCTGGCCTTCAGCAAGACTGACATGAAATGGAATGGGATGGATGGTAAAGCAGGTGGTTTATATGGGAAATGCTCAGGCTCAGTGGTCCACTAGATCTCAGTTCACAGCTCCTGAGTGATTAACTTACCCACAAAGAACCTCAGTTCCCTCTTCTCAAAAAGAGAATTATAATAGTCCTCTCATTAATACTCTGTGGGCTCAATTAGTTAATCCTATAACATCCCTGGCCGTTGGTGGGGACTGTTACTGAGCTTCTGCTAGGGAAGGCCAGTATTCCTCCAGAAGGGAGGTAGGGGCTGGGACAATTTGGGGTGAAACGTCTGGGGGCCCAATACCTCCATTCTCTGCTGGATTTTGTGTTCTAAACCTGACAGTAATGCACTATGTGAATGATATTTTGATATTTTTCATGTTACTTAGAAGGCAGAAGTAATGAAGAGTTCTTGCAGGGGTGGGAAAATTCTCACTCAAATGTGTACTTCCAGGGGGCCTGGGAACTCCCAGCCTGGGGGATCCCAAATCACACTGTAGCTTCTCCTGGATCAGCTTTCCCTTCTCCCCACTTGCAGGGGTGGGATGGGAATAATTCATCTTCCTCTCTCCTTATCCATCATTAGTTTTTCCCTTCCTATTGGGTTATTCCTGTCAGCACACACTATTTCCCACACATTAACATAATGTTTGTTGATTTCACTTTGTTTCAGTTGCCGACATATTTCTTTATTGCCTTTCACAGCAAAACTTTTGGGAAAACCTAGTTTTATTCACTGTCTCTAGTTTTTCTCTTCCCTTTTCTCCCCCGTGGACCCCTCTCAAGCCCTCACCCCTACCACTCTACCAAAAAGCTCTTGATGACCTCCACATGGCCAAATCCAGCAATAAATTCTCAGTCTTTTGCCTACTTAATGAATCAGAAGTATTTAATTGAGTTGATTGCTCCCTTATCCTTGAAACAATTGATTTGGCTTCTAGGACACCCTTCTGGCTCCTTCCCCTTTTGTGTTGAAGTGTTCTAGGGCTGTATCTTCAGAACTTCTCCCTTTCTTGGTGATCTCATCCAGAATTGGGCTTTAAGCGACCCCTATACATTGATAACATTGAAACTGAATCTCTCGATTCATACGTATGTGAATATATATATAAATTTGACTCCTCAACATCTCTATTTGGATCGCTGATATATCTTGTCTCAAACTTGACATGTCCCCAATTTAAATCTTGAACTTCTTTCCCCAAATCTTGTCCCCACTGTTTTTCTCAACATAATGACAACAGCAGGAGCAAACATTTATATTGGGCTTTCTATGTGTTGGGTACTCTTTGAAGAACTTTATTAGCACTAATAATCATAAAAAACTTCATATGAGGTAAATACTATTATGCCAGCTTATAGTAAAAAATGGAGAGAACTATTAACTTGCCCTGTGTCACAGGTGGCAGAGCTGACAGAGCTTAATTTCAGTCTGTGCACTAGCATCCTTCCAATTCCTGAAGCCAAATATTTTGAAACCCTCTGTAAAAAGGATTTCTCTTTGATGTCCACTTCCGATCCAATAGCAAATCCTGTTGGCAATACTTTGATAACGTATCCAGAATCTGACCACTTAGCTCTGACATTGCTACAGCCTTGGTCCCATCAATATTCCCTTTTGCTTGGACTATTATAAGTATTCCTCTAATGGATCTTCCCTCCGTCTTAGCACAGCAGACAGGGAGAGGCAGATCATATTACATCTTCTGCCCAAAGTACCCCAGTGGTTTTCCATCTCACTCAGAGCAAAAGACCACATCTGCACAATGACCTGCAAGCCTTTAATCCCTCAACTCCCCTTTCTCCTCTCCAACCTCATGTTCTACTGATCTCTTTGCTTGTTCCACTCTACTCTTACTAGGTTCCTAGCTGTTCCTGGAACATGAACACACTCGCTCTTGTCTGAGGTCGTTTTCACTTCCAGTTGACTTTCCCTACAGTGTTCTGCCTTCAGGTTTCCACGTGTCTCTTTTCCTTACCCCCTTCGCATATGTGGTTAAATGTCACCTTTTTAGTGAGGGTTTCTATTTAAATTGTCACACCTTACTCCATCCAAGTCATTATTTTTGCTTCCTCGTTTTGAATTTTCTGCTTAACACCCTCTGACTTTATTCCCCGCACCCCCCTGCCCCAGTAAGAATGTCAGTTTCAGGGCAGCAGAGATGTTTGCTATTTGGGCCATGCATTGCTAAATATCCGGTAACTATGTGTGTAGTGCATATTAGGTGCTCAATAAATGTTTGTAAAATATATAATAACTGTAAACATGTCCGAAAAAGAATGGATAAGCAAATATCCTTCAGAGATGGAGAGATTAAATAATTAGGATTCCTAATACTTGAAGTAACAGTATAATTTGGAACCAGATGGAATTTTATATATTTTTAGGGATACCTCATTTATAAAAGTGAAGAATGTAAGCAAGCAAGGGGACCTACTCAAAGCCAATTTGCCAGTTAAACCTCATATTTCATGGACCAAAGTTGAATCATCCAAGGATGGTCTTTCCTGTTACTTCTCATAATTCTGCTTCTAAAGTGAACATCAGATACTCTCATTTACAAAAACAAACAAAAACAACCTTTTAAAACATTTTAAAATAGGTTTGTTTAAAGATTACCTGTCATATTTGTCAATGGATTTTCTTTGTGTTTGTAGTCAAAAATAACCAACTCGCTCCTGATAGCTAGACATCAGTTACATAGCAAAATTTGACAGCCCAATTAGTCCAAATCCACAAAAGGTTAATGTTCTAGGTTACATAACAACTTATGTTAAATGATTTGTTGAAATAGATTCTGGAAGGAGACCAGGAGAGAGCACATGAAATTTACAGTGTTCAAATCTTCAAATACACTAAATATAGAATTCTTCCCGATCTGATGTTTGACTTTTATCCTATAGACCATGAATTCCCCTGGCTTCATTAGCTTTAGATACTGGGGTTTTAAAATCTAGAGCAAGAGCAAAGATCCGAGCTCTTATCTTTGCCAGTGCAAGCCTTTAGGTGCTCATTAAGGTTTTTAGATCTATTTTAGGAAACTGGCTTTTTATGGGTCAAAGTTGTTCCAAGTTTGGTGGGCTATATACCTGGATGATACAGCCTAAAACTATAAGGTGTCCCTGTGAGGACTATCTTCCCCAGATTTTTACTTTAATGTGAGCCTCGAGAGATTTAAAAACGGGCACCTAGGTCATGTATTTGGTTAAGCGACTGACTCTTGGTTTTGGCTCAGGTCATGATCTCAGGGTCTTGAGATTGAGCCCTGTGACAGCCTCCATGCTCAGATGCGAGTCTGCTTCCTTCCCTTTTCTCCCTCTTACTGTTTTTTTTTTTTTCCTCTCTCTCTCAAAATGAAGTATTTTATTAAAGAGATTTGAAAACATTTTAAGTGTTCTTATATAGCATCATATCCTAAACAGAATTGGTTCTAGCTCATCTTTTTTCCACAGAAAATATCACAGAATAACATTTCAGATACATTCTCCACAGTTTGACCTTTCTCTACAGTTATTCCCTAGGCTTGATGATCAAACCAACACGTGTTACATATTTTTTCCTAGTTACTATTTTTCTTCTTTAGATCTACCTGTGAGAAACACCTACCTATGAGGCAATGCTTAAATTCCTCTAAATGTTGCAGTTAAAGTTTTAGAAGAGTGTGTGCCAAAGGATTGGTTTTGGATTTACTCCTTGTTTCTGATAGGATCTGTCTGTCTTTGTGGAGAGGAGCCTATACCAGGAGATTGAGTACAGAAATCTAAGGGAGGGTTTATATGGAAATCATCAACCTAGAAGGAAAAAAAAGCGGGATTTTTGTTCTAATTCTGATTAATGTGTTCCCAAAGTTATATTTTAGACTTGGTCTACTTAACAGTCTTATTCGACCATAAAATTACCAAGTCAAATAGATATTTCTCTTTGTTTTCAGTAGACAGGCAACAAAGCTTAAGAATAGTTACCCTAAGCCACATCTAATTTATGACAGAACAAGTAATCAAATCCAGCTCAGTTTTGCTCCAAAAGGTAAGGCCTAATCTACTACATTGTACTCTTTCTATCAACATCTCAACTTTACTTTCAGGTCACACAGGTGTTTTAAGCTTTATTAACATAGTGGAACTAATCTTAGGCATTTTCCTCCCCCCCCCCCCTTTTTTTTTTTGGCTCTAGGTGTCCATGCTCGACACCTGAACAAATGGGATGGCCCCTTGAGGTAGGGAGACCTCTGTCTTCCTCTGTGCCCCTTGAGCTCTTTTTATAAAATTAACTGGTTTTATGAAGACACCTAGAATTTTGCATTATTGTTACTTGCATGTCCAAATGCCTCACTTGAATTTGAGCTTTCCTGGAGGCAAAGGATTATGACTGAGTCCTATTGGTGACACAAAGAGAAATCACCAGGAGCCGCTATTGGAAACTGAATTGATAGCTGAGGTCATAGTGTTGAACTGGTATTATGAATACTTTTCTCATAGACACTCAGAAGCGATAGTGAGGTCATACCCAAGCTACAGTGCTAGTTTCCCCACAGAGCTGAAATTGTCTCATATTTAACACTTCCTGAATTCCCCATTGAAAAGAGATCAGGGTTATCAACGTGGTAGAGTCTCAAAATAGACCCAAGCTGTTCTCCATGTCTCCAAAATAGAGAAGTCCAAGAATTTTCTCCTGTGTTTAAAAATGGCTACTTACACACAAATTATTTGGAATTATCTTGAATTGTACAGTGTTTAATCTGGGAAAGACCTAATCATGACCCTATTAACCCAAAGTCAAAACTGAATTCCCAAAAGGTTATATTCTTTGTGATCACACAAGCTCTTCACACACTATTCTCCTTCCTGTTGTTTCTGGAAAATTTATTGGTTTACTATGCTTTTGAAAGTCATATGGTTTTTCTGGAATCCTGTTGTGGATGCTAATGTTTCCTATTGGGAGCCTCTGTTTTAATTTATTAATAGCTATGGCTTAGCCATCAGAAAACCCTTTCTGATCTTAGTTGATCAAATTAAAGTCAATTTAAAAATTGCTACTTTTGTGTCTACTAAGCACTGTACCAGGCACAGGGAAGATTATAGAGTTGAATATATTTTAATACTTCCTGGAGATTATCTTCCCCCTCCCTACTTCATTCTACTTGCCTTGGTGTCTTTACATAGTTAGATTTAACCTTTTAGAATCTATGTTGTATTTGAGGTAAAATTCCACTTACAATTTCTTCTCTACTATCTGAGACCTGCCACCAACTCTAATTATGACCTTGAACATGTTGCTGCAAATCTCTCACTGTGTTCCATTCCCATGGTGGCAGGATGAAAAGGACCAAACATAGGATGCTGCCATGTATGTGGATCCTGTTGGATTGTTGGAGGATTACACTGAAATCTTTGCTGCAAAAATATTTGTTGGCAACAGTGAAAACATGATAGGAGCTAATAGCTCACTAGTGCCCTAGGTATTCTGTGTTCTGAAGAGAATTGAATATATATTCTTCTCCACATTCACTCAAAAATATATATATATATGTGTGTATATATATATACACACACAGGAGGCCCTGCATCTAATAGGTAGTCAGAACCTTGTCTTCCTGATAGCTTGCTTTTCTCTACTTTTGACTTCTATGAAGTCATGCAATTTGTCAGGCTCTTAGTTTTTGATGAAGTTGCAGGAGATCTAGGAAAATTCATACCATCCATCATCAATTGACTGCTTTACTACTCTGGGATTCATTAGTCTCAATCATGAAAAGGGGAATAATAAACTCAACCAAAACAAGATTTAGGGTCATGTGATATGGAGTCCTATTCTATCCAAATAGTCTTAAAATTGAGAGATACTACCTTTGATGCAAGATCCCTTAGCCTGATATTTTTCCTATTTCAGTCTCTAATGTATAAAACATTCTTCTAAAAAATCAGTATAAACAACTCAGTGTTAGAATAGTTTCAGGGGTGCAATATAGCGCTCATGATAGGTGTACTTAATTCCCATCATCTATTTCACCCATCCCCCCCTTTGGTAACCATCAGTTCTCTATATTAAGAGTTCATTTGTCTTTTTTCCTTTGTTTTGTTTCTTAAATATGAGTGAAATCATCTGGTAATGGTCTTTCTCTGACTTATTTCACTTAGCGTGATACTTGCTAGATCCATTCACATTGTTGGAAATGGAATGATTTCATTTTTTATGGCTGAGTAGTATTCCATTGTACATGTAGACCACATTTTTATTTTTCCAGTTTTTTTTAATTTTTTATTGTTATGTTAATCACCATACTAGACCACATTTTTAACCATTCATCTGTTGATGGACACTTGGGCTGCTATTGTCAATAATGCCACAATAACACAGGGGTGCATATATCATTTTGAATTAGTGTTTTTGTGTTCTTTGGGTGAATACCCAGTTGTGGAATTACTGGATTATATGGTAATTCTATTTTTTACTTTTTGAGGAACTTCCATACTGCTTACCAAGGTGGCTATACCAGTTTGCATTCCTACCAACAGTGCATGAGGGGTCCCCTTTCTTCACATCCTTGCCAACACCTGTTGTTTCTTGTGTTGATTTTAGCCATTCTGACAGGTGTGAGGTGATATCTCCTTGTCGTTTGATTTGCATTTCCTTATCTATAGGACACAATAAGTGAGTTAGTGACAATTCTGGTTAATGGAATCTTTCCTGACTTCTGTACAGGTCTAGGGATTACTTCCTGGAACTGATGGGAGCATGATTTCCCAGGTTCTATTGATGTGTTTTGGACTGAGCCAGATGTTCCAGGCACATGGAGGGAAAGACTGATGACATGCTCCCCAGCCAAGATCTTGCTGAATAGCGCAAAAAAAAAAAAAAAAAAATTCAATTTAATTTTTATTATGTTAATCACCATCCATTACATCATTAGTTTTTGATGTAGTGTTCCATGATTCATTGTTTGTGGATAACACCCAGAGCTCCATGCAATATGGGTTAGCCTGGTGAAAAAGAAAAGAACTTCTAAGACTTGTACGGAATTCACTCAGTTTGATATTGCCTTAAAATTCCAAACATTGTTCATTGATGTTGTGCTGCTGAACTTCTCAAGTTGTGGCAGGGAGCCTGGAGTTTGTGTTTTCCATCAGCTGCAAGAGCACCTCGAAGTAGAGAGGGCTAGGAAACAAGTATAGCAGAATGAATGAAAAACACTAGATTTGAGCACTTTAAAGTCTTGACATTTCTTTGAGGAACATCAGAGGCACTTGTTGAAGAAGTAATCTATTGAGGACGGCAGGAGAAAGTCACCTTGATAAAATGTGGGTTTGGTGTTCTCCTAGCTTCCTTGTCACAGTCCTTTGCTTTCCTTGGCACCAGAGTGTCTGCCCTGTCGCTTATTTTAAAATCCCAATTGGTTGTCAAATCCCCAACGGTGTTAGAGGATGAAGGGCTTATCAATACACAAGAATGTATTATGCTGTCAAATGGAAGCCAAGTGTTTGAATTCTTATGCATATTGTGTTGTCTCCCTCTTTGGACTAATTTCAGAGAGTTTTCATTTCAGAGGAGACATGGAGCTTTGGAAGGAGGCAGTAGCTGTGGGAAAGTGAGGAACAAGGGGAGAACGTCTCTGCCGGCATTCCTTCAAATCTCTTGGGCATCAGTGGACAGTGTCTGCCTTTCTCTGCTTCTCGGAGTGGCTCCACCCACATAATTTCCACTGGATCTCCTCAGTTACTGAGGCAGAAAGTAATCAGCATTTTGGAGCCATTGTTACCACTTGTACAAGTGGTACCACTTGTACAATTGGAGATAATTTTGGGAAAATATATTTATCCATGATGGTGAATAAATTTCAACTCAGTGTCCCTGAGACACACAAGGCTGTGTTGGAGCTCAGCAGAAGCTTATCCTAAAGGGTAACTGACGTCTGAGTTCTGTGTGGAGGAAGCCTTAAGGTACCGGCAGTGTATGTGTTATTGCGGACAAATAGAGACCTACTGTATGAGCCTTAGGATGGGTCCTCAGAGATAGTAATCTCCTGGCTTTATAAATGGGAGAACCAAGACCGAGAGAGGGAGGAGACTCATCTCAATCTCACTGCCCTGGTGCTGTGTCATGGAAAAGCATAGCACCGTTTTGATCTGGTATTCTAGTTTGATTCCTTGACTTCAGGGCAGAAATGCTGGCAACTGTAAAGGAATCCATGGTCTTCATCCTCTTCGGTTACCTTTGAAGTTATTTTGCTCTGCTGATCTGATTTCCATACTTCTTAGATTCCAGCTTTCTAGAACTCTTCTGCCTTTTCCCCGTCACCTGCTTAGGTCACCTGAGCTCACCTTTATGTACAATGCCTCCTACTCCTGACCTACCTTCTCCGACCATATCCATCAGGACCCATCTCTCTTAGGTCCCTTATTATTAGGTCCTTGCGTCATACACACATATATTAAAAGACAACTGTTACTTAATACCTTATTCTTCCTGTAGGCTGATTCAGTTATAGAAATGGGAGAGAGAAATCCCAAATGATTGGAATTTGGTGTACCAGAGGAGGCCTGTCCTTGGGGTGTATGAGATACTTGGGAAGAATGCCCTAAAGCAGTAGTCATCAAGTCAGGGCTGGTCCTGATTGCATAAATATGTCAATGACTTCTGTTTTCTCACCTCACATTCACTGAACCATCTAAATCTTTGATGCCCTTAGTTTTGTATGGCTCACGGTATCACTGAAGAGTTGTCCACTTTTGACAGCTAGAGAAATCAAAGACCTGCAGAAGGGATGATGTGCCCTCAGGCTCTTGGAAAGATAGAGGCAGGGTTGGGATGAAGGACTGTGGCTTGCAGGCACAAAGCTGCCCCTCCCTGCTCCTTAGCCCACAGAGCTCTCCCGCTGTTCCTCCTACTTCTGTCAAAACCTGGTTTTGCTCATTGGTTTGCTTTACAGAGGCTTAGCACATTTCACTATGATCTGAAGGTATTGTGTCCCCATAAATGATGCTTAATTTTCAAAACCTACAGTTAGAAAACCTACAAACTCTTCAGTGAATATAATGTTTAGTTTAAGCTTCTACTTTTTATTTAGTCTTTTGACAAAGCTTCCTTCCAGTATGAAAACATGGTACTAAAACCTAACCCTTTATGTCATAGTACTGGAACAGGGTACAAACGAGCAGGCACGGTGTTAGCCCGTCAGCCGTCAGAACCCCCTGTATAGAACAAGTTCTATACTTGTGTGTGTGTGCGGCTGTGGTAGGGTGTGTATTTCTGCAGGGATCACAGACCTTGAGTTAATGTCAAAGATTATATGCCACAAAACTTTGCATTCACAGCAGAGTTTGTGGGAATGGGGTAGGATCTGCTAACACTAAGTGTTTACAGGTCATCCTTGGAGTAGGTCTAGAACCAAAAGACCTCACTTTAAACTTACAGCGTAGGTAAATAGAAAAAAGCAAATATGTAGTGTCCTGAGTTAGCATTAGGGGCTCCAAAATAACCATATTTAATAATATTTTCCACATGCTGCACTTTGTAATAGAACCTGTTCACATAGATATTTCTAATTCAGGTAGAAACACATCACAAACTACATGTATCGATTTAAAATATGAAGAACCAAACTTCAGGGATGTTACACTGACTAAGGATTTCTATTATCTATTAAAAATGGATTCATGATTTGAACTCTGTACTCTTGGATCCAAAGTCCTTGTTTCATTTTGTTGTTGTTGTTGTTTTGTTTTTAAGATTTTTTTTGAGGGAGGGAGGGAGAGCACGAGAAGCGGGGAAGGGCAGAGGAAGAAGGAGAAACAGATTCCTCGCTGAACAGGGAGCCCGATGCTGATGCTGATAGATTCAGGGTTTGAACTCCGTACTCTTGGATCCAAAGTCCTTGTTTTGTTTTTTGGTGTTGTGTTGTCTTTAAGATTTTTATTGATGGAGGGAGGGAGAGCACGAGAAACGGGGAGGGGCAGAGGAAGAAGGAGAAGCAGATTCCTTGCTGAACATGGAGCCTGATGCTGATGCTGGGCTCCATCCCTGGACCCCGGGATCATGACCTGAGTCGAAGGCAGACACTTAACAGACTGAGCCACCCGGGCACCCCATGAAGTCCCTGTTTTTTCATACTAAAGTACTCTGACTCCTAAAATCTGTATGCTATGTTTTATAATCCCAATGTTAAAAGAACAAAAGAAATGCTAGTTTCCTGTATTATATTTTAAAGAATTAATTACTCCTCAGCATCCTGTGGGCCAGAATGAGCTGTGAAACATAAACAGTGCTGAGCAAGGTTGAACCAAGAAGAAAATGATGAATGTGGAAATCTGTGTGATGCAATTGAGTACCAATGGGCAGGCAACTCTCTTCAGAAAAGCCCCTCCTGTTACCACACCTGGGACTTCCATAAAGCTGACTGTCAGAACGGGAAGAGACCTCACTTATTACCCATTTTGTAAGTGAGGAAGCGAGGCTCAGATCTGCAAAGTGACATCTCAAGATCGCATAACTACTTAGTGTACAAACAAGAAGTCGTGGCTTAATGCATAATAAAGATGTTAGGTATGTCAGAGTCCTGATGAAAAATGCAAGTACCTAAGATGAGCACTGAAAATAGATTTCCTCCTATGCCAACTCAGATTCACAGGTAGTAGCTATTTGAATTATTATGTTGACAAGGATTTGGAGGTTGCATCTGGAATCGGTGGGGAAGAGTGCCATGATTAGTAATTGATGTTTGCTGTACCTGTAGGAAGGGGAATTTAATAACACATGTACTATGTATTCTAGATTTCTGATTGATGGCATGAAAAACTCCTTAGCTCCTTTTTAAAAATTTTTTTATTATGTTAATCACCATACATTACATCATTGTTTTTGATGTAGTGTTCCATGATTCATTGTTTGTGCATAACACCCAGTGCTCCACGCAGAATGTGCCCTCCTTAATACCCGTCACCAGGCTAACCCATCCCCCCACCCCCCTCCCCTCTAGAACCCTCAGTTTGTTTTTCAGAGTCCATCGTCTCTCATGGTTCGTCTCCCCCTCTGACTTACTCCCCTTCATTCTTCCCCTCCTGCTATCTTCCTCTTAAAACTCCCTAGCTCCTTATCAGGAGAGTGGAAAATGTCTAGTCATAGCATCAGAAGAGCTGCTTTCATGTCCTGATGGGTCTGTGTCCTTGAATGAATCGCTTGGTGTCCCTAAACCTTGGTTTCCTGTTATTTTTAAACTGATTATTGCTGCTCTTCTCCCTAATTCAGATGGTATCTGTGATGATTAAAAAGAGGTAGCACCTGAGGACATATGTTGTAAATGTAGGAACTCTTCTTTATAATTGAAAGCTGAGAAATTACCAGGCCCAGAAGGAGGGGAAAAAGCTCAAATTGAAGGCAGGAAGAGGAAACTTTCAAATTCTACTGGAGGTAGTCATGTTTGCCAGAATTGATCTGAAATACAGGCTTCTCCAAGAAGGGACAGAATTATGATTGTCGGTGTCAAGAATTTAGCCCGACTGAGAATGCTCTAAGTTTTATCTGATCAAAGAGTAGGAGAAAAAAAGACTTTTTGGGAGGTTTGATAAGTTCTTGGGATTCTTTTCAATATAGACCCTAATTTCTTTAGGAAATTGACCCTTTCACTCCTTTCTTACGTGGAGGGTGGGGTGGTTGAGATTCTTCTTAATGTTCTAATTGGAATGAAAGCATGCTCTGCTGTGACCTGGCTGTCCAAGCCCACTAGCGTCTGCGTCTGGATTTTCTTGAGTCCTTCACTTGCCACACTCTCTTGAAAGAGGCCTCCATTGTTCCCACACCTTCATCCTTTACTGATGCCCTTCTCTCTCCTTCCCTGTGTTCCAGAAAATTCAAAATCAACCTATTTGAAACAAAACCCAACAAGGTTCTCTCCCCTCACTATAGATCTCTTCCAGTCTTCTCTATCTTTGTTGAGAACTTGAGAGAATAGAGCTACTCTCATCCCCCACACTGCTCAGTCCAGTCAATTACCATGTTCTGTTGATTTTTTACTACCACTAATACCTCCTGAATCTTTCCACTTCTCTCCATTACCACTGCTATCACTCTGGTCCTGGACCCCATGACAGGTCATCTAGACACCTGAATGACTTCCTAAACCTCACTGGTCTCTTGGCTTCCTAGAGCTGGAGTGCTCCTTCGCAAATACACCTCTGATGGTGTTAGGTTGTCTCCATTGCCCTCTGGGAATCGAGCTGACAAGTCCATCCAAGATCAGTCTCCAGTGATCTCTCTTGGCACCTTTTCATGCTTTTGAGCTAGAATTCTGAGTTTAATTCCGTTGCTAGAAGTCACATGCTCTCCTTCATTTCTGGATGTTTGAGTAAATTGTTTCTTCTGTCTGGAATATTTTACCTGCTTCTCTTCATTTGGGTAACTTCTTAATCTTCAGGTTTCAGCTTAATCATTAGGTACTTGAGTTGGCCTTGTCTGATGCTCTAAAATCAATTTGGTCCTCCTATGTTTTCTCAAAACACCGTTTATTTCACTACTGGCATATTTTATTATAATCACCTATTCATTATTGGTCTTTGTCACTTAGTCCATTAACTCTATTAGGGCAGGGAGGTATGTGTGTTGTGTTGATCACTGTATCCACAATTTCTGGTTGGTTACTAGGGCTCAGTAAGTACTTACTGAGTGAGTGAATGAATGAATAAATAAATGAATGGATTCTTTCCAATTCCAGTGAGTCATAATCCTCTTCAAAGTTCATCTTAAAAGTCTAATGTATAAACATTTACTACAATTCCCCATCCTTATATGATAATTATGTAGATTCTTAAGTATGTGATTGGTATCGTTTGTATGATAGTATTTTTTTTCACTGTCGTGACTGTTACTCTTTGTCTAAATTACCTTGATAGACTCTCCCACTGCCTACCTCAGAGCCTGGTACATAAGACGTGTAAGGAATATATGATTGCATAAATCACCCTCAACTGCTCAGGTAGGACAAATGAATCACATGCTTACAGAAGCTGAACATTTTTAGGCAAATATTTTTTAGTACATAAATATGACTGGAATTCAGATCATACTGCTAAAACATTTTTCCTGATTTTGGAATATCCATAACTGTCTTAGACAATATAAAAAAAGGATGATTACACTTTGAAAATAGACATTCGAATATGGAACAGCTCCCCAACTCAAAAAAATAATCCTAAGAATCAGCAAGTACTTTTTTCCCCCTACTTATCCAGGTTTATTCCAAAGATACCATTTCTAATAATTTTTCTTCACCTGAAAATGGTTATGAACCTTCATGCATACACAAGGTAGTCCTGTACAGAATATTTTATTGCTCATACTTAGGTGTATCTAGAGACTAAATGAGCTCCAAAATCCCTGCTACGAGACCAGGATTCTACACACTAATTTATTCAAGCAGGAAGCTATCCTATGCATTTGGAATGCATACCAGAATCAGAAGACAGGAGTTCAACCCCCAAGTCTGCTTACTATCATCTTAATCTTGGCTAAATTCATGCACTTGTTAATTTTTATTTTGACACACATACGCTGATCTGGGAGTTGGGGTTACGGTGGTGTACAGATAGTTGACTGACACAATAATGTCGCCTCTCTGAAAATTAGTTTTCTGACCTGTAAAATTGATTTGAAATGACACGTGGGCTCCCCTGCCAGGCAGTGGACTAACAGGGCTTTTAGATAGGCTTACAGATGTTTGGGAATAAAAACATGCAGCTGTTGAATTAAAATAGGGGCTTGCTAAGTTATAAAGCAGTATAGCTGGGTCTGCTAGTGTTTTGGGGTCCTACAACTAAGTTATTGAGTCCGCCTCCACCCCCCAACCAAGAAGCATGATTTTCTCAATAACATATGCAAACTCTTGAGGTAGGGACTTGATTTATTTTGCTGACTCTTGTTTATGTCTAGTGTTCCAGTAGATGATCCCATGTATAATAGGCATCTCGTACTTACTGGGGAAGGAAGAGTGGAGTTCTGGCATTCATGCAGAGCTGGTATAGGAGATCTATCTTCTCTTGCTCTGCTGTGAGCCTGACCTCAAGCACATCAGGAAGCTTGAGTCTTCTCAGACTCAGCTGCTTCTATATTCTTGTACCTCTTTTTGCCTAAAGAGCAGCAGTCAGAGTAACAAGTACTCTGTCTCATGACGAGGAGGCAGCACAAAATAAAATAGCTTTAACCTAGACAGCCCGGCCAGGGAACACTGGGGTTGGCCACCTCTGCCTTGAAAACTCTCATTGTGGGGACTGATGGCACCCTCGTACCTGTGATTTCTACTCAAAGGGGACTTTGCCCACGTTCCTGCTTTGGACATGATACGCCTAGATAGGCTGTTAGCAATCTGTGTCCTTCAGCAGTGGCCAGTTAGTTGATATGCTGAGATGGCATGTGACTGTCCTTGGGGACACCTAGCAAAAACAGAAGAGTGGGAGCAGATATATTGGACTTCTGGTTTTCAGCCGGAGGTCTAGAGGCTCAGAATGGGCAATGCCAGAGATCAACTGGGGCACATTGTTTGGACACAACTATATAAAATGACTCATACAAACAGAAACAATAAGAAAGTGCTGTACTAGCTGCAAGGTGGCTTACAAATCTACAAGAGTAAGTTGGGGTCCACTTAATGGTGACACTGAGTTATTACTATCTCCATCTCAATATGGTACCATCATCCTGCACCTCACCATCTCCTGCCCTCTTCAGGGCATAAATGCAATTATGGACAGAGAGAAAGATGTGAAGCCTGTGTGCTAAAGAAATAAAACCATTTTTTTTCTGGCACAAGTTATTAGTTAAGGTCATTTCTTCTTCAGTTTCTAGAGTTCACAAAACTTCAGTGCCTCTGAATTTTTAGGCTACCCTGAGTGTTTTAACTTCTGAATGGTTTTAGTTCATCCCAGTTGATTTTAGCTGTGAGGAAATGTGTTGACCTATTTCTGTTTCAGTGGTAAAGAAAATGGGAAAATCCTCACATAAAGAGTAAAGCTTATATTTTTCCTGCTCCCATTTTTTTTTTACATTTATTAGTGTAATTGTTGCAGCAATCCTGCTGCATTGGTATTATCATCTTTATTTCCCAAGACATTAAACTGAAGCCCTGAGGGGGTGTGTTGACTTGCCCATGGGTTACACAAATGCTACGGAGCACGAGGGAGATACACACCCACAGCTCTAGTCACTGTTTGAGTCCCAGGCTTTTATTGAATCATAGCCTTTGTTGAAATTGTTCATCATAAATCCACATCAGCCAATGAGAAACTCTCTACCTGCTCTTTGCTTTGGCTGTCAGTCTTAGAGGATATGACCTTGGCCGTGAGGAAGGAGAAAGGAAAAATCTTGCCAGCTACTGAACCCTAGTTGACCTGAATGTCTGGAGACCAAAGTTACAGGGAAAGCACTTGAAGCTAGCTGTCAGCAATCTGGAAAAGGAAATTTAGCTGACAGGGTCTGACACAAACCAGAGAATCAGCAGCTTCCCATGTCCAGGGATATTGGGACTGTGGGCATGTGACTTCCTGTGACAGAGAATGTCACTGAATTTCTCTAAGCTTAAAACAGATTAGAGACATAACAGAAAATGGGGATATTTTAAGTCAAATAAAAGGACTTAGGAAGTAGATGGACATGTATAATTAAAAAAAAAAAAACTACTTTGAAATCAATTTAGAGACTAGGGCCCATTTTGGAAAGTGGCTGTATCTTGAGTTCAAGAATAATAGTAAAATATATCTTTTGGTTCAAAGGCATTTGAAATGTCATTCTTTTGAGCATGGCATTAAATTAATTTAGGTACAGAAACTGAAAAAATACCTTCCTTTTAGTCTCCTTTCACTCTTAACTATATCATGTATCATGAAAAGGGACAAGATGGCCAAGTTTCAAGGCTCTCCTTCTCAAACATAACTTCTGAGTAGCTTCTCTGCATCTTTAATGACCCAGTTTTGAAAATGAGGATTTAAAATATTTTTAATAAAGCTAGCCTTTCCAAGTATCAAGAAGTACAGGCAAAGTGAGAAAGCACTCTTTAAACAGCAGAGAAGCTGTAGAAGATCTTTATAGTCCATTACATAGAGGAGAGTTCTAATTTAGAACTTAGGAGAAACTTGCTGGAGTCTGGCAGTGCTGAGCCCCCATGCAGAACATAAAGGAATAGAGGATACCATTCCTGCCATTGCATGGTTTATGGTCTATTTACATGCACATGGAAATCATTAAAAAGTAATGCCATGCAGAACTGGATTCGATTTTAGAGAAACTACATGCAGTAGTCAGCAGAGACCAGGGATGTGGCCATTCTTGGAAGCAGGGGAGGAATTCTTCATGGATCAGGATGGTTTCAAAGGAATCTTGGGGAAAAAAAAAAAAGATAAGGGGAAGAATGAAGGGGGGGAAATTGGAGGGGGAGACAAACCATGAGAGACGATGGACTCTGAAAAACAAGCTGAGGGTTCTGGAGGGGAGGGGCATGGGAGGATGGGTTAGCCTGGTGATGGGTATTAAGGAGGGCACGTACTGCATGGAGCACTGGGTGTTATATGCAAACAATGAATCATGGAACACTACATCAAAAACTAATGATGTAATGTATGGTGATTAACATAACAATAAAAATTTTTAAAAAAATTAGGTGTATAAATTAAACATTTTCTATTCTAGTGAGTGGGGAAAAAAAATAAGGAATCCTGAAGGAAAGGTGAGATGAAGTCAAAGAGAGAAAAGAACTTCTCAGGCAGGAGGATACAGGATCCAGAAATAAGAATGTTCTAAAATGGGTGGTAGGCTGGTTTGAGTGAAATCGCACGTTGGTCTAGCCCATGGGGAGCAGCAGGGTATATATGCTTACACAGGAGGCACATGGTGAGCCCTCATTATGTGTTTGTTGAGTGAACATGTGCCTCTTACACATTTCTTTCCTGGGTCTGTGTGATCTTGGAAAACTTAAGCTCTTGGTTTCTCTGATTCTTCATTTGTAAATGAGGATACCAATAAATTCACTTCATGGTGCTGTTGTGTTTAGCAAATCTACGCAGAGTATTTAGTGCAGTACTCTGGTCTAAAATACTCAACAACTGTCTTCTTCTCTGCTGTATTTGTGGTCCTACAGAGCTTCCTGACACTTGCCCCAAATAGTTTTGTTAAATAAAAGCATTCAAGAAGCAAGCAAAGGCAGGGAAATACGTATCCTCCACAGGGTGAATAAGTTAGTCTGGTGGGTGGAAAGGGCTCGCAGGGGAGGTATGGAAGATCAGATTTCAGGGATTTGATTTGGAAGGACTAGGCCATGGACATCATGGAAGACACTACATTAACAAAAGGAAGTACTAGAAAAAAAATAATCGGACATGGCCCAGAAGCAGCCTCCAGTGGCTCAGGAGCACTTAAAAGAGCAGAAAGATGATGCTTTTAGTTCAGAGCAGTTTTGGTTTTATTGGGTCCCAGCGGTTCCAGAGGTCAGCTCCCCTCTGTCCAGCTCAGGAAGAACAGTATAGCATGGGCATATGGACCTTCCTCCCAGAATACAGCTATGTTAGTATTTATCCCTCTTCCCCACAGTTGAGCATTTTAAAATTTCTTCTTGGGACCTACCATGCTGTTGTAGGTCATTCCTAGTTGTGCAGATTTCAGCTGTTCTTGATTCTATTCTCCACTTCTGAGTACAGAAATCCCTTGGGTGGGTGTAAACACTTTCCTGTGCCCTCCTCCGCCTCCTACTCCGCACAGGATGTATATCCAGTAGGCAGCCCTGAGCTGACCCACACTTATCACCCTTCCCAGCAGTGCTCACCCCTTGGCTCAGAGTACTGCTCTGTACTTAGTTACTTCTGTCAGTTGGCCCAACATGGAGCCTTTCAGGGAAGCATGGCGCAAAATGAGTTACAAGTTTGCCATTCTTTCACTCATTCTATAAATTCTACAAAAATATTAGTAGAACAAACACAGACTGCTTTGTGCTGGTGTGGGAAAGAGAATAGGGAATAAAAAGAGACACCTTCTCTACCCTCATGAAGCTTATAGTCTTGCTGGAATCATAAACAGTTGAGTAGATTATAATAAATGTAAATTTGCAACTATATTTATTAAAAATTATAATCTAAAAAATTGGCTATCCCCAGCCAAATGAATATAAGATTAAAACTTCATTGAATTCTAAAATGGAATTTTTGTGCCATTCTTTAAATATGCATGCATGTTGGGTCTGAAAGGAGAAATCAATAGAACTTGATGGATTGGATTTATTAATCCAAGATGATTCACTCAACTATCTTCCAGGCTCTGTGCAAGCACAGATGTGTAGAATGAGAAGAGAGGAGGGTCTGCAATAGGATCTCTGGGGTTGTAAGCTTTTAGGGGGAAAGATGTCAGAAATAGCTGGAGAACTCTTGTGTCATGGAAGATGAGAAAAGAGACCTTGTCCAGAAATGAATAGATTGCTTTATCAAATATTATGTAAAACCATGGAAACATGAGCTGAAAAGTACCATCTGGATGAACAGCTTGGAATTCATTGGTAAAATAAGAGTATTAACCAAATGGAATTTTTTGTCTTATCAAAGGGAAGGTAGAGATCACTGGTTGATCAGATAATCAATTCTGATTAAAGAATTGCAACTCAATGATAAATCATCCACAAACCTTAAAAAAAAAAAAAAAACCTTGAACAGGATTGTATCTTGTACCACCTGTGATTTCTTAGAGTGATTACATAGAGCAGATCATGATTCACATTTTGAAAGGAACTATGTTTTAGCAGGGCTGAACATAATTTAAAAAACTGTGTCCCAAAACTTCTTTTTGATCTTCACCATCGTTTGTCCTTATTTCCAGGTACCATTCCTCTTTTCCTGTCCAAGCTTCCTTCATGATATTGTTTCATGAGTGTTAAGAAAAACCACCCTATAAGTTACCAGATCTGTAATTACAACTTAGGGAAATTCTGGATTTAAACTTGCTTTCCTCCTGACACATTTTAAACCAATATCTACTGGAAACATATAGCCTCTTGGTTCATTCTCTTGATTTCCATAGTTTCCCTCTCACATAAATATGCTATGTGAATTTAATGAGCTGTTGACTCCAGTTTCTTAGATGGAATGATCGGTCTTCTACCTCCTGCTCAGTGGGTGTTTCCATAAATATATTTGCTCAGAGGGGATGCCTAGCACCCACTGTATCTTCTTTGTTTCCTCTTCTATGAGTACCATTCTTGGAGGGTACCAAAAATGAATAGTTTTTACACCGTATGCCTGTTAGCATCTAGAGCAGGAAGAAGCACACATACTCCTTAGCAGGATGGTCTTGACAACATTTCCCACTTAAGGCAATCTAGAAATGTCCTCTTGCCTTGGATGCAGAGAAACAGTTAATTTTTCTTACTGGGTTTGACTCATGTGCAAGCATTCAGATTAAGAAATGACTCCACTGCCCCCCCCCCCCCAAATAATTGTTTTCCAGTGTTTACACTGATCTATCCATATTCTCCTTCACTATTATTCCTTTCTCCTGTATGGTCATCGATGCCACCATGAATGCAGTTGGCCTAGGATTGGAGGAAACAGTGTGCAAGTGGTGATGACTAATTGGAGAGTTCACCTCTGAGTAGAAGAAGAGGAGGGGGTGAGACTTGAGGGTCAGTTAATCAGTGAAGGGTTGGTTGTTTGATGGTGCAAATTCCTGTTCTCTCTCCATGACCATTATTCTTTCTCTGAACATGGTTAGGGTCTCCATATGTTTTATAATCCCATCACTATTTGGCTTATTGTTAATGGTCACTATAAATCCAAGACATCCAGCCACAGCTCATTCCTATTTCAGAGAAAGAAGCCCCAAGTTGGAGGCTTCCTTTAGTGTCTGCCACCAAATGTGCCAAGTTATTTAAATTTGAACACATCCTCTTTTTCTTTTCATCCCCCTGAAGTGAAAGAGCCATCCTTCTCTGTTTTGTGTCCCATATGCTTACAGTTGCATAAGGAAAAATTCAGTGTTTGCCAGACATTGTTCTAGGCACCAGAGACAACATCACTGAATGCGACAGGTAAGATTGAGGAAGGAAGCAAACATACCCGTGAGAAAGACAATTGCACAGAGTGCTAAGGGGCTATAAAGAAAATGAATTTGCTCCTTTGTAACAGAGTAATAGTTGTAGAATGAGGGAAACCCCTTCCTAGGAAGTGACCATTGAGTTTGTGAGACCTTAAGATGCAAATGCGCCAGCCGTGAAACCTGGCGGCAGAGCTCTGCCAATAGAGGGATAAGTGTCCTCAGTGAGGCAGAAATGAGCTTTGCATGTTTGAGCGCAGAACTAAGACCAGTGTGGCTGGAGTGTACAATGCGAAGGGGAGAGTAGTAAGCAATGAGGTTAGAGTTGCAGGGAGGACTGGATTATTCATACGGGTTTTTTTTACATTATGTTACTTTTACTTTTAAATGCAATGGAAAGCCTTTAAAGAACTTAAAATGCCAGGTTTCACGCACGTAAGTGGCATGATCTAATTAAAAAAAAATCACTCTTGGCTTAGTGAGGAGAATGGATTTGTAGGGATGAAGAAAAGAATCATGACCATCCGGTAGGAGTCCACTGCACTAGCCTCGGTAAGAGATAATGGTAGCTTGTATAGGGTCACTGTAGTGGAGATGCACGGAATGTATAGAGCTCTATCTTGTGCAGCAAACTTAAAATATAATTGCAATGGGTAGGATATTGAAAGGGAAAGAAAAGGGGAAGATAAATCAAGGATGCTATAAAGTTGGCTTTAGCAAATGCTCACTGGTGAGGAGGTTCACTCAGATGACGACGACGGAGGGAGGGCTAGGTTGGTGAGTCATGGGATAATCACAAACCCTGTTTTGGATAAGTTACATCTGGAGAATCAATGAGACAACTCAGTGGTAATGTCAAGTAGGAGAACAACTATGCTCACACAACTGTGTGGAGAAAAACCCAACATTTTTTTTTTAAAGCAAGTGTTTATATATTTTTATTTTATTACGTTAATCACCATATATTACATCATTAGGGTTTTTTTTTAAATTTTTTTATTGTTAATCACCATACATTACATCATTAGTTTTTGATGCAGTGTTCCATGATTCATTGTTTGTGCATAACACCCAGTGCTCCACGCAGAACGTGCCCTCTTTAATACCCGTCACCAGGCTAACCCATCCCCCCACCCCCCTCCCCTCTAGAACCCTCAGTTTTTTTCTCAGAGTCCATAGTCTCTCATGGTTTGTCTCCCACTCTGATTTTCTCCCCTTCATTTTTCCCTTCCTACTATCTTCTTTTTATTCTTCCTTTTTTTTTTAACATATAATGAATTATTTATTTCAGAGGTACAAGTCTGTGATTCATCGATCTTACACAATTCATAGCGCTCACCATAGCACATACCCTCCCCAATGGCTATCACCCAGCCACCCCATCCCTCCCACCCCCCACCACTCCAGCAACCCTCAGTTTGTTTCCTGAGATTAAGAATTCCTCATATCAGTGAGGTCATGTGATACATGTCTTTCTCTGATTGACTTACTTCGCTCAGCATAATACCCTCCAGTTCCATCCACATCGTTGCAAATAGCAAGATTTCATTCCTTTTTATGGCTGCATAATATTCCATTGTGTGTGTGTGTGTGTGTGTGTGTGTGTACCCCACATCCTTATCCATTCATCTGTCGGCGGACATCTTGGCTCTTTCCACAGTTTGGCTATTGTGGACATTGCTGCTATAAACATTGGGGTGCACGTACCCCTTCGGGTCCCTACATTTGTATCTTTGGGGTAAATACCCAGTAGTGCAATTGCTGGGTCATAGGGTAGCTCTATTTTCAACTGTTTGAGGAACCTCCATACTGTTTTCCAGAGGGGCTGCGCCAGCTTGCATTCCCACCAACAGTGTAGGAGGGTTCCCCTTTCTCCACATCCCCACCAGCATCTGTCGTTTCCTGACTTGTTAATTTTAGCCATTCTGACTGGTGTGAGGTGGTATCTCATTGAGGTTTTGATTTGGATTTCCCTGATGCCGAGTGATGTTGAGCACTTTTTCATGTGTCTGTTGGCCATTTGGAGGTCTCCTTTGGAGAAATGTCTGTTCATGTCTTCTGCCCATTTCTTGATTGGATCATTCGTTCTTTGGGTGTTGAGTTTGTTAAGTTCTTTATACATTTTGGATACTAGCCCTTTATCTGATCTGTCATTTGCAAATATCTTCTCCCATTCTGTTGGTTGTCTTTTGGTTTTGTGGACTGTTTCCTTTGCTGTGCAAAAGCTTTTTATCTTGATGAAGTCCCACTAGTTCATTTTTGCCCTTGCTTCCCTTGCCATTGGTGATGTTTGTAGGAAGAAGTTGCTGTGGCTGAGGTCAAAGAGGTTGCTGCCTGTGTTCTCCTTTAGGATTTTGATGGACTCCTGTCTCACGTTTAGGTCTTTCATCCATTTTGAGTCTATTTTTGTGTGTGGTATAAGAAAATGGTCCAGTTTCATTCTTCTGCATTCTTCTTCATTCTTTTCCCCACACCATTTGTTGAAGAGACTTTTTCCATTGGACATTCCTTCCTGCTTTGTTGAAGATTAGTTGGCCATAGAGTTGAGGGTCCATTTCTGGGCTCTCGATTCGGTTCCATTGGTCTATGTGTCAGTTTTTGTGCCAGTACCATACTGTCTTGATGATGACAGCTTTGTAATAGAGCTGGAAGTCCGGAATTGTGATGCCACCAGCTTTGCTTTTTTTTTTTTTTTTTTCCCCCCAACATTCCTCTGGCTATTCAGGGTCTTTTCTGGTTCCATACAAATTTGAGAATTATTTGTTCCATTTCTTTGAAAAAAGTGGATGGTATTTTGATGGGGATTGCATCGAATGTGTAGATTGCTCTAGGTAGCATTGACATCTTCACAGTATTTGTTCTTCCAATCCATGAGCATGAAACATTTTTCCATTTCTTTGTGTCTTCTTCAATTTCTTTCATGAGTATTTTACAGTTTTCTGAGTACAGATTCTCTGCCTCTTTGGTTAGATTTATTCCTAGGTATGTTATGGTTTTGGGTGCAATTGTAAATGGGATCGACTCCTTGATTTGTCTCTCTTTTGTCTTGTTGTTCGTGTATAGAAATGCCACTTCTGTGCATTGATTTTATATCCTGCCACTTTACTGAATTCCTGTAGGAGTTCTAGCAGTTTTGGGGTGGAGTCTTTGGCTTTTTCCACATAAAGTATCATATCATCTTGCACATCTTGACTTCTTTGCCAATTTGGATGCCTTTGATTTCTTTTTGTTGTCTGATTGCTGTGGCTAGGACTTCTAGTACTATGTTGAATAGCAGTGGTGATAGTGGACATCCCTGCCGCGTTCCTGACCTTAGAGGGAAAACTCTCAGTTTTTCCCCATTGAGAATGATATTTGCTGTGGGTTTTTCATAGATGGCTTTTATGATATGAGGTATGGACTCTCTATCCCTATACTCTGAAGAGTTTTGATCAAGAAAAGGATGCTGTACTTTGTCAAATGCTTTTTCTGCATCTATGGGGAGGATAATATGGTTCTTGTTCTTTCTTTTATTAATGTATTGTACACATTGATTGATTTGCAGATGTTGAGCCAACCTTGCAGCCCAGGGATAAATCCCACTTGGTCGTGGTGAATAATCTTTTTAATGTACTGTTGGATCCTAGTGGCTAGTATTTTGGTGAGAATTTTTGCATCCATCTTCATCAACGATGCTGGTCTATAATTCTCCTTTTTGGTGGGGTCTTTGTCTGGTTTTGGGATCAAGGTAATGCTGGCCTCATAAAATGAGTTTGGAAGTTTTCCTTCCATTTCTATTTTTGGAAACAGTTTCAGAAGCATAGGTATTAATTCTTCTTTGAATGTTTGGTAGAATTCCCCTGGGAAGCCATCTGGCCCTGGGCTTTTGTTGGGAGATTTTTGATGGCTGCTTCAATTACCTTAGTGGTTATAGGTCTGTTCAGGTTTTCTATTTCTTCCTGGTTCAGTTTTGGTAGTTGATACATCTCTAGGAATGCATCCATTTCTTCCAGGTTATCTAATTTGCTGGCATAGAGTTGCTCATAGTATGTTCTTATAATTGTTTGTATTTCTTTGGTGTTGGTCATGATCTCTCCTCTTTCATTAATGATTTTGTGGATTTGGGTCATTTCTCTCTTCTTTTTGATAAGTCTGGCCAGGGGTTTATCAATCTTGTTAAGTCTTTCAAAGAACCAGCTCCTAGTTTCATTGATCTGTTCTACTGTTCTTTCGGTTTCTAGTTCATTGATTTCTGCTCTGATCTTTTTTATTTCTCTTCTCCTGCTGGGTTTAGGCTTTATTTGCTCTTCTTTCTCCAGCCCCTTTAGGTGTAGGGTTAGGTTGTGTATTTGAGACCTTTCTTGTTTCTTGAGAAGGCCTTGTATTTCTATATACTTTCCTCTCAGGACTGCCTTTGCTGTATCCCAAAGATTCTGAACAGTTGTGTTTTCATTTTCATTGGTTTCCCTGAATTTTTTTTAATCCTTCTTTAATTTCCTGGTTGACCCATTCATTCTTTAGTAGGATGCTCTTTAGCTTCCATGTATTTGAGTTCTTTCCAACTTTCCTCTTGTGATTGAGTTCTACTTTCAAAGCATTGTGGTCTGAAAATATGCAGGGAATGATCCCAGTCTTTTGGTACCGGTTGAGACCTGATTTATGACCTAGGATGTGATCAATTCTGGAGAATGTTCCATGGGCACTAGAGAAGAATGTGTGTTCTGTTGCTTAGGGATGGAATGTTCTGAATCTATCTGTGAAGTCCATTTGGTCCAGTGTGTCATTTAAAGTCCTTATTTCCTTGTTGATCTTTTGCTTAGATGATCTGTCCACTTCAGTGAGGGGGTTGTTAAAGTCCCCTACTATTATTGTATTGTTGTCAATGTGTTTCTTTGCTTTTGTTAAAAATTGCCTTATATAATTGCCTGCTTCCATGTTAGAGGCATAGATATTTACAATTGTTAGCTCTTCTTGTTGGATGGACCCTTGAAGTATGATATAGTGTCCTTCTACATCTCTTATTATAGTCTTTGGTTAAAATCTAATTTGTCTGATCTAAGGATTGCCACCCCAGCTTTCTTTTGGTGTCCATTAGCATGGTAAATGGTTTTCCACCCCCTCACTTTCAATCTGGAGGTGTCTCTGGGTTTGAAATGAGTCTCTTGCAGACAGCATATCGATGGATCTTGTTTTTTTTTTTTTTATCCAATCTGATATGCTGTGTCTTTTGATTGAGGCATTTAGCCCATTTACATTCAGGGTAACTGTTGAAAGATATGAATTTAGTGCCACTGTATTGCCTGTAAGGTGACTGTTACTGTATATTGTCTGTGTTCCTTTCTGGTCTATGTTACTTTTAGGCTCCCTCTTTGCTTAGAGGACCCCTTTCAATATTTCTTGTAGGGCTGATTTCGTGTTGGCCAATTCCTTTAGTTTTTGTTTGTCCTGGAAGATTTTTACCTCTCCTTCTATTTTCAATGACAGCCTAGCTGGATATAGTATTCTTGGCTGCATATTTTTCTCATTTAGTGCTCTGAATTTATCATGCCAGTCCTTTCTGGCCTGCCAGGTCTCTGTGGATAGGTCTGTTGCCAATCTAATGTTTCTACCATTGTAGGTTACAGATCTCTTGTCCTGAGTTGCTCTCAGGATTTTTTCTTTGTCTCTGAGCCTTTTAAGTTTTGCTATTAGATGTTGGGGTATTGACCTATTTTTATTGATTTTGAGAGGGGTTCTCTGTGCCTCCTGGATTTTGAGGCCTGTTTCCTTCCCCAAATTAGGGACATTCTCTGCTATAATTTGCTCCAATATACCTCCTGCCCCCCTCTCTCTTTCTTCTTCTTCTGGGATCCCTATTATTCTACTATTGTTTCGTCTTATGGTATCACTTCTCTCTTGAATCTGCCCTGATGATCCAGTAGTTATCTCTCTTTTTCTCAGCTTCATTTTCCATCATTTGGTCTTCTATATCACTAATTCTCTTCTGCCTCATTTATCCTAGCATTTAGAGACTCCATTTTTGATTGCACCTCATTAATAGCCTTTTTTATTTCGACTTGGTTAGATTTTAGTTCTTTTGTTTCTCCAGAAAGGGTTTCTCTAATATCTCCATGCTTTTTTCAAGCCCAGCTCGTATCTTTAAAATCATCATTCTGAACCCTAGTTCCGACATCTTACTAAAGTCTGTATTGATTAGGTCCCTGGCAGTCAGACTGCATCTTGCTCTTTTTTTTGAGGTGATTTTTTCCATCTTGTCATTTTGTCCAGAGGAGAATAGATGAATGAGAGAATAAAATGCTAACAGGCTAACAATGACCCCAGAAAAATATACACTAAACAAATTAGAAGAGACTTGAAACTGGGAGAAAAGAAAGGGAAAGAAAGAAAGAAAAAGAAAAAAAGATACAAAAAAAAAAAAAAGGAATATGATCAAATATAATCAGGCTGGTGCATAGATTAGTACCACACACTAGATTTTGGGCGCATTTTGGTCTGTTAGAAGAAAGTGCCTGCCAAAGTTTTAAAGAAAAACTTATATATGTACAAAAATAAGGGTAAATTCAATGAAGGGATGGAATATGACTGTAAAGATGAGAATTCTAAAAGATTTTATAAAAGGAATTGATAAGGTAAGAAGTTGGTTGAAAAAAAGAGGAATTTATTTATTTATTTTTTAGAAGAGGAATTTTAAAAAAAGGGCTGGGGGCAGAGAATATGATCAGGCAGGAGACTAGAACAAAGCCATACATGAGAGATTTAGGGTATATTTTGGTGTGTTAGAAGAAACTGTATCCCAAAATTTTAAAGAGAGAACAACTTCTATATATACCAAAAATAAGGTTAGCTACTATGAAGGGATAAAATATGACTCTAAAAATGAAAAATAAAAAAGATTTTGGTTGAAAAAGGGAAAAAGAAAAATTAAAAAAAAATTAACTTTGAAAGACTAAAGAATCAGGGGGAAAAAAGCCATGAATTCTATGTGCAGCATTCCCCTAGCGCTGGAATTCTCCCGTTCTCCTTGATCGGCAAACATGGTCTTGGCTTGCTGGCTGTTCGTGCTGATCTTCTGGGGGAGGGGCCTGTTGCCGTGGTTCCCAAATGTCTTTGCCGGAGGCGGAATTGCCCCGCCCTTGTCGGTCCGGGCTAAGCAAGCTGCTCGGGTTTACTCTCAGGAGCTTTTGTTCCCTGCAAGCTCTCGGTACAGCCTTGGAGGATGAGAGTGAAAATGGTGGCCTCCCAATCTCCACTCGGAGGAGCCGAGATCTCAGGGCCCCGCTCCTCAGTGCGCCCCCAGAGAAAAGCAGTCACTCCCGTGTCCCCGGTCTCCGGCCGCACTCCGTGCTCACCCGGCCTGTGACCGAGCGTTTCTATCTCTGGCACCCGACCCCGCTCGGAGTCTCCAAACCCAGCAGATCCCTGTGGTGCGCTCCCGCGCCGCTCCTCCTGGGGGAGGAAGGGGAGTCTCCCCGGCTCTGCCGCTTGTGGGGTCCCTGCTGGAGGAGCAGTGGCCCGACTGGGCCGCGGATCACAGTTTATGGCCACCCCGAGCTGAGAGCCCGCGCCTCGGCTCCGTCTCTGCAGCCGGCTTCCCCGCTCCGATCCCTGGGAGCTCTGCCGCACTCAGGCTCCCCCGGTCTTTCTGTGACCCCGAGGGTCCTGAGACCACACTGTCTCAGGAGGATTCCACCCCCGCTTAGCCACTGGAGCGACGTCCCTCCGCGGAGCCGACTTCTACAAGTTCCGATTTTGTGCTCCGCGGCTCTAGCACTTGCCAGAAGCGGCCGACGGAGGCCCCTCCCCCGCTGTCTATCCTCCCGAATATCGCCTCGGATTCACTTCTCCGCACGCCCTACCTTCCAGAAAGTGGTCGGTTCTCTGTTCAGAGAGTTGTTGCTACTCTCCTCTTTGATCTCCTGTTGAGTTCGTAGGTGTTCAGAATGGTTTGATCCCCATTCAGCTGAATTCCTGAGACCAGACGAAATCCAGGTCTCCTGCTCCTCCGCCATCTTGCTCCGCCCCACCCCCCCAACAGTTATTTGTACAGGTGAGATTGCAAACCCTGGTGGATTGGAATGTGGATGGAAAATGAAGAAGGTCTAGGACTAGTTTTGGGGTACTGTGTTATGTAAAGCCTCAGCAGAGTGATGGAGAAGGATCAGGTAGTGAGGTAGAAGGAGAACCAGTACTTGTGGTATCCTAGAAGTCAAGAAAACCGAGTATTTGAACAGGTTCTGTTGTTGCGAAGTGTTTGGGATAAGGATGGCAGAGTGATTTCTCATTGACTTTGATGAGGTGGAACCCCTGGTGCCACAATGAAATGGTTTCTGGGGAGTGATGGAGGCAGATTGGAATTAAGGAGCCAGTATAAGGAGGACAAGGGGAAGCAAAGATTGTAAATCCTTCCTGTGAGAAGTTTTGTTGTGTAAAGGAGCAGACAAATGAAATGGTAATTGTAGAGACATTGTTGGGGGGACTTTGGTTGAAGAAGTTTTGAGAGTTCTTCCAACTCTCCTTGTCTTGAGAAATTGGGCGGGGGGAGAGAAATTGATGAAGATACTTTCTGCTTCTGAGGTTTCCCCCTCTCGTCTGTATTCATCCTCTTCTTGTTTTGGGGCAACTTTCTATGAGAACTTAACCCTATGCAACTCTTTCCTCTGTTCAAGAGGAGCAGCTTCTCAAAATGGCAGATGATACTGCCAGTTTTCATTTCCTCACCACCTTCTTTACTTGCTCTGTTCCTCGGTCTTCTAGCTTCAGCCCCTGACAAAGCACTGAAATTAATAGTTGCTAAATGTAGTGCTAAAGTTTCATGCTAAACTTTTTGGTGTTTATTTTGCTTAATACCTCAATATTTTAATCGTACTCCCTTAAAAACACCTTCTGTTTGCTTCCTTCTCTCTTTCCTTTTAGGGAAAAGTAACTCTTTTCTCTAAACCCTACCTCTGGTTCTCACCCAGCCTTCTTTGTAGGGTTTTTCTTTCTCATATGTGCTGCTCCTCAGACTCTGTTTTCTCATTTCCCACATTCTCCTTGGACAGAAAATGACTTCAAGAATAGTCTATAAACTGGAGCCCCCTAAATCTATATCTGAAGCACAGATATTTTTCTAAACACACACCTGCACACACACATACACATTTTCCTACTTGCCATCTCTATTTCAATCTCACACAAGTACTTCACTCTTCTTCCGTAGTCAGTACTTCAGAGAAGGATACCACAATCTAAATAGTTGTTCTAGTCTGTAACGGAGCCATCTTGTGGTCTCCTCTTTGTTCATCTCATCCAGGCAACCAGCCACAAAGCCTTGTTAAAGCTAATTCCTATATATCTCTTGAATTTGTCTATTGCTCAATCTGAAGTAAAAGGGGGAGGACTAAGGGTAAGACCTATTTTTCCTGTGGGTCCTCAGAGTTAAAAAACAAACAAACAAAACAAAACTGATAAATGCTGGTCAGGCTACCTTCTACATGCCTTTCAACTTGCAGGGGGATAATAGTACAGAAATAGGAAAGAAATAGACTTTTAAATAAAGACTGTAGTATATTTTCAATGAATAATAAAGTACAACTTAATTTTTAAAATCTTTGTATTTATGGGGAGCCAAAGAAAATTTAAAGCGTGGAATGATGTACTTGGATTTTGACCAAGAAGGATGTCATTGTGTGAAGAATAGATTGGAATGACTTTAGGGAAAAGAGTTACTTGACAAAGAGACCACAACAGTAAGAGGGCCTGAATTAGGGCATGAGCAAGATCTTTGGATGTATATAATGGAAAATTTCCTCTTATTTACATTAATATACTTAGCATAGAACCCATAAAATCTTTTCATTTCTGGAAGACACTTCTGAGAAATCATTACTTTTGCTAGCTTTCTTTGAGATGGGTAGATTTTATCTTGTTTAGCTAGATACCCTCTCCTACCCACTCACACATACACACTTTGAATAACTGTTGAGTGAATGAAGACATTTTAATTTTCTGAAGAAAATCAGAGAACATAATTGGAAACCCATAGCTACTGTGCAAACTTTTGACGCTGCCTCAAAGACACCTCAAATAAATGATCAGAAAACATAAATATATTTTTATCTGAAGCCAAAGTACACTCTAGAATTTCCCCTGTATTGTGCTCATTCTAAAAGTTTAAATAAGCCCTTCTCAGCATCAGTAATAATTTTGTATGTTAAAAACTGCACAATTTTTTTATGTTGAACTCTTATGAACTCTGAGTACACTAGTGCCCAGTTGTTTAAAATTCAAAGTAAAGCTTGAGAAAAGAGGCACAATAGGGTGTAAATTCCTTTTACTTAGATTGTTAGAAGACCCAGGGGCTCCAAGCATTGAAGGAACAGTGGGCGGCTGGGTGGACAAATAAGGAAATTAGCACGGGAGAATCGAACTGTGAATGAGAAATCTCTGAGTTGGGAGTGGGTTTTGTGCAGAAAATACTTAACTCCCATCATGCAGTGTTAAACTTGGACTCTGAGGAAAATTTCATTACTTATTGTGAGCTCAAAATTAGAGATCTATGTCACACTGAGCACTCTGTGGAATATGAGAAAGTAGTCCAGTCTACACCAGGGTCCTATTAAAATTTCTGGATGCAAACATTAAAGATTTACACCAGAATACTCCAAGTCCACTGAGGGGGTTGGTGGTTGGCGCACACTGGGTCTTGGTACCCGGAAACTGAAGACCGTTACCACCTACCCGCTCCCCTCTAATACATGGATGCAAGGAGGCTGTGGGCTTGGGAGGGAGATGTGTAGGAAATGGGGCTCAGGGTAGTGAGATTTTTAAAAAAATTTTATTATGTTCGTCACCATACAATACATCATTGGTTTTTGATGGAGTGAGGGCGGTGGGGATTTGAGAGGCTGACATTACAAAAACAGGGCGAGCCTTTGGATGATGACTCAGAAGCACAGTTAATAGTTGAAATACCAGCAGTTACCTTCCATAGTTCTGATGAAGTAAATAATTATGACACTTTACCTCTATATTTATGCTTTCTAATAAATTTTACTATTGATTTTACTTGTATGTTTGAATTAAGTCGTCAGTTTTAAACCTGAGACTCCCATCTGTGGACAGATGCCTAGTGAATGCTTGTTGCTTGAACAAATCAGGTATAACAAAAGCAGAATTAATCTTTTTCTGCTTCCCTTTTGAATATACTGGCCAAACCACCTGTTGCCCTCTATACGGGGCAGGGTCCAGTCAGGGAGACAAAAGCTAGATGAAGCGTTTCAGACAGAGGGGATCCTGATGCAAGGAGTTAGTTACACAGGATTTGGAAGGCTGGAAGAGAAGGGGAAACCCTGAGGGAGGACAGAGCGTAAGTGCTGGAAGCAGCTAGGACACTTAGGAATCCCCTAAGGAGTGGGGTGGGGTCATTGGAGCTTAGATGCCAGGGCTTCTGAGGAAGAGACATCCCTGACTGTCGCTGACGCTCTGAGGGTGATCTGAGGCTGGTCTGGAAATGCTTACGGAAGCCAGAGGCTGGAAGGAAGCTGATAGGAACAGGAAAAACTGGGAAGGAAGTTCCTTCCCTCCACTTCCCGTTCGAGCCCACTCCAGGGTTTCCTGTTGGCAGAAACGAGGATCAAACAGCTAACTTCGAAGTCAGTGAGCAGTAGTGTGCGGGGTCACAGCAAAGTAGAGGAAGGAAGACGGGTTTGGAGCTGGAGAACATGTGTGAAATCCTGCACACCTGTTGTGAGAAGGGGACATGACCACCTTGAAAATCCTACCAGCAATAAATTGCATGTGAGGTAGCACCTGCCTCCGGGACTATTTTGTGGTTGAATTATCCCAGCTTCCATTAAGTTGAATTACCTGTGCTATTAGAACCCCCAACATGAATTATTTAGTGACCTTGACTTGCTCTCCAGGCATAAGGGCTCTTTGTGCAGAGACAGCGGTCTTTTTCTTAAATCCTAACATCTTCACATGGCCACAGCACTTAAGTTTCAACCACTCTTCTGGGAAAGAAAGGTCACTTCGGGTTACAGTATGCTTAGAAGGAAATTCCCCCTCTTCAGGTTGTCCGTAGACAGCTAACAGTCCTTTCCAAATTGTTGAACTTCTGATACCACCCTCTCCTCTCGATTTTCTAGCTGTAGGAGGCTAACCATGTCTGCAGCTGTCTCTTTGGGTCCAGCCTTTACCTGATCCAGCCCATTCACAAGTCTGCTGGACATGGCTGCTTTCTAGAACTTAGTTCCCCGCTCCCCCCTTTGGAAGTACAGCACAGCTGAATAGATGAGTTTAATAAAACTCGACATTATTTCACTTTCCAAAATCTCCAAATCATTTTGTATTCTTTCTGGGCCTTCAAAATATTATGCCTTGCATAATTAAAACAAGATGTCCCTTCTAAGGGAAGGATTGCCTTGTCAGACTGAGGGCATATTCTGTCAGTTGTCTGGCTTTGCACTGGTAGAAATGGACAGGCAGGTTGGGTACAAGCTACGGTTGATCTCCCGTCCCCATTTTACGTAATACATAATTCCATCCCATACACAGAAACTCCGGGACTTGTATCAAGATGATTTAATACTTGGCAATATGGTCCATTGGTCTTAACTGATGTGTAAACTGATTGACTCCCTGAAAATAAAGATGAGGTACATTTAGATTTAAGGATTTCTTCTTTGTGTTAAGCTTTCTGAAAAGGAATATTTTCCAAAGCCCATCTGGTCCCCAGAATTAAAACCAATGGTTTTAAATGTTGGTTCAGCATCAGAATGATACATGGAGCTTTTCTAAGAATAGATGTCCAGTCTTCATCCCAGACCCACTAAGAGAGTATCTGAGTGTGGGGACCCAAGTGTACATGGAAAGTTGTGTAGATGGTTTTGATGTATAGTTGAAATTGAGAATTGCAGGTGTCTTTCCCCAGGGAAAGTGTAAGCTTTATTTAACTAGTATTGACAGTTCTTTATTGTTGGTGTCAAACAACTAATTGAACACATGTTAGACTAAGGATCTTAACCCCTTTCAGCCAGCTTTAAGTACCAAAGACCATTTTCTTTATCGGTTTGTTTGCTTATTCCTTGTGGTACTACTGTTAGCTTTCACTTGGAGATGGCTGAGAACGAATCATGCTCTGATCCATATTCCACTTGGTTCTTCTGCATTCACGAAAGCTCTCAGGTGGGAAGGATGGAGGGTAAAACCTTTATGTAGCAGCTCTGGACTCCCTGATAGGAACAGGAATATAGGCTGCATTACTCAGTGGGTGGTTGATCGGCACTTCATGAGCTCTGCAAAAGCTCACAGTTTAAGTACAGAGCCCTTCAATCCCCAAAGGGAAAGCCATTTCTGCTCTGGGAAATAATGGGACATAAATGTGGCAAGGGACCTGCTTGGTGTCCAATAAATGGAGACCAGGCAACCATTTTGAAGGAGTTGAAGAAGAGGGCCTCTTATGAAAACAGAGAACCAAAAGCAGCTGCTTTAAAGAATAAGGGAAGGTATGTAGCATCAAGAGGATGAAAACAAACAGATCCACATGAAGGACTGGGTTCTGGGAGGAGAGGTGTTTGGGAATCTGCTTATGTCTGGGATTCACCATTACTCACTACAAACCACTGAGCCAGCTTCAGCAGCAAATACTCTAAATTATCTGTCCTGTTCAGGGGTGTGAAGGTGGTTTAATAAAAGGAACTCAGTGCATATAATACAGATGAAACCAATGTTTGTAAGACTTTAATAGCTACTGAGAGACATTTGCTAAAAGTAATTTGCTGATTTAAAAAATTCCATCAGGCAGTGCTCACAAGAGTAGAGTGAAATGGACTTTCATTCACTGGTTTGACAACTTTGGAAAGCATTTGAATATATAAATCTCATACAATTTTTTTTGGACTGATAAATCCGATTTTTTTCATTCTTATTTTCTAAGGGAAAAGAACACAAATGAAGATAAAAGCTCTAAGCAGAGACAGAAGTTTGAGAATTACTTCTTGTGATAATGAAAAATGAAAAGCAAACAAGATAAATTATATCCAAACTATTTGAGCATCTATGCCTTAGGGGGAAAGCAAAATTTGAGCATTCATCTCCTTTACATATCTAGTTACTTACATGTACTGACATGGTAACATGGATAGTATACAGGCATACAAAATAGAAGTTGGAGGATGAATTAAAAATATTGTCAATACTATTTTTTAGTAAGATCATTGTGATTGACTGTATCTTAAAAATTTTTAAATATTGGTATAACATTTTATGTTTTGGCAATTCCGTGGTCTGCTCTTGATATGACTCTCAGGGTAAGTGTATTGAAGCAAAATTTGCATACAGTAAAATTCACTGTTTTTAGGAGCACAGTTTGTTTCGAGAGAGATCTGCAGATCTGTAACCATTACCACAATCAAGAAAAAGAACATTTCCCTAACCTTATTAATACCTCACCCCCTCCCCACACCTGACCTCTTTATAGTCAGTGACCTGTTCCCAGCCAAAGCCCCTGGCAATCTCGTTTGAGTTTTTATCCCTGTAGTTTTGCCTTTTTCAGAGCCACATCCATTGTACTATCTTCTGTATGTCTTCTTTCACTTATCCTTTGTGTTGGGCTACTTTCAAAAACACATGCTGTTTTTGATACAATCCAAGTTGTTGAATGTGTATTGGTACTTTGTCTCCATTGAGGAGCACTGTTGCTTGTGTGGATAAACAGCAATTCATTGACCAGTTGATGCATACCTTGGTTCTTTGAAATTTGGGGCTCTTCTGAATGAAATTACTATAAACATTTGTGTCTGGTATTGATGGGAAGGTATGTTCTAAACGCCCTTGTGTGAATAGTAGGAGAGATCTTGTTGGTTCATATGGCAAGTGTGTTTTCCAGAGTGGGCATCCTATTTGGGATTCCCACCAGAGTAGATGAGAAACCCATTTCTTCTCATACTCCCTAGCACTTTGTAGGTCCGTTTTTCTTTCCCTTAAATTTGTCATCTTAGTGGGTGGGTCTTACTCGCTGAAATGTGTGTCTGACCACCTTCCCCCTCCAAGTCACATGTGCAGATCTTACTCCCTGGACTTGGTGAATGTGGCTGTATCTGGAGATGGGGCCTCTAAAGAGGTAATTAAGGTAAAATGACGTCATAAGGGTGGGCCCTAATCCAAGGTGACACTTACCCTCATTAGAAGGGAAGATTAGGTACACAGAGGGGGAAGACCAAGTCAAGACACAGGGAGCAGTTGGTCGTCTACAAGCCAGGGAGAGAGGCCTCAGAAGAAACCGACCCTGTTGTGTGCTTCCAGCCCCCAGAACTGGGAGAAAATAAATTTCTGTTGTCGAAGCTCCCCAGTCTATGGTATGAAAACTAATAAAATGTATGAAGGTATCTTACTAAAGTTTGATTGATTGATTGGTTGAGAGTGTGAGCAAGGGGAGGGACAGAGGGAGAGGGTAAGAATCTCAAGCAGACCCCCGGCTGAGCGCAGAGCCCGATGCAGAGCTCAATCTCACGACCCAGGAGGTCATGACCTGAGCTGAGATCGAGAGTCAGATGCTTAACCAACTGAGCCACCCAGGCACCCCTACTCATACTGATTTTTAAATGCCTTTTACATATTCTGAATACAAGTACTTCATTAGATGCGTAGTTTACAACTCAGGGTTTGTGGCACATCCTTTGAATTTCTGAAATGTCATTTGAAAAGTAGGAGGTTTTAATTTTTATTAAATCAAATTTTTTTTGCATTTATGATTCATCTTTTTTAGTATTTTGGTGTATTATTACAACTTTACTGAGATAATTTTTACCACTTTGAGATAAGCTAAAGTGTGTGATAATTTGTGACAAAGACACCCTGAAAACCATCACCACAGTAAAGACAATAAATATTTCTCTCACTCCCTCCAAAAACGTTTCTTCCTGCCCCAGCCTTCCTTCCATCCCATCTCTAGGCAACTAATGACCTGATCTCTATCACTATAATTTGACTAGATTTTATACAAATTAAATCACACAGTATGTACTTTTCTTTCTTTTTCTTTTTTCTTTTTTTGCATGGCTCCTTTCATTCAGATAAGTGATTTTTGAGATTTATCCATGTTGATGCATATATCAATAATTCATTTGTTATATTCCATTTATTACCATGATTTGTTAATCTAATCATTTGTTGATTCACGTTTAGTTTTAATGCTTGTCATCCTTGAAAGAGTTATCTCACAAAAAGTTAAATTGACTGAAATGGAATGTAATACTGATTCCATTTTCTGAGTTCTACTCGTTTGCTAAACTATTCACCAAACAGATAATTGGTTTTGTTGAAATTTCCATCTTCCCTCTTGTCAGTTTGTTGACATTACAAATTAATTATAAGTCATTAAATAATTACATTTGAGATTAGTATGTAAAGTCCACTAAAGCTCTTTATTGAAAGATATTTCCTACTGAAAGATTTGTAGGCAGATGAGAAAATTCTGCTGGTGAGCATTTTAAGCATATAGACAAGAGACATTTTATAGGTGATACACATTGTTTCGGGCATTAAAATCACTTAATGATTAAAACATTTCCAAACATCCTTTCAAAAACTTATAAATGTCTTTTGAGAAGCAGCTATTCTCTTTTATTGGTAAAATGTCATCTTGAAGTTTCATATTTAGTATTTGTTTTTCTGAAATTATTTGGTAGCAGATTATATACTTTTCATTATGGAAATTAAAAAAATTATGACTTTTTATAGAACGAAAATTAGTTATGCACCTTTGTTTGCTTGAAAATCTCTTAAGTAGTGACACACAAATCAGCCAGAAAACCTCTTTGTTATAGAAAATTTAAGGGTTTTTTTCCCATTTACTATTATAAGGATTCTACTATAATTTGAAGACCTTTAAAAAAAAAACCCATACAATTAATTACATTGGTAACATCCTGTAGCACTTTCTAAATGTTGGTTTGCAAATTGTGTGTTGAAAGGACTATTGATAAAATTAATTTTAAATATACTATTACAGCTACAATTTTATTCAGAACAATTTTGAAAGAAAACTTGACTGAAATCTGTTGTATCAACAGTAATGACACTTCCAGTTTTTAATAATTTTTTTACTTTGATAATATATCCTCTCTAATATCTTTCCTTTCATAGTTCAGAAAAAGCTATTGCATTCTTAAAACAGTATCTAGCAAATATCATAAGCTGAGACTTTTTTAAAACTTTGAGCTAACTCTACAGCAAACCTCCCACACTGTAAATGTTCCAATACACATTTGTTCACATCTTTAGCAATGTTTTCTATGAATCTTCAAGCACTAATTCACAACCAAAGAAATGTTTGACTATATTATTTTCCACTTATCTAAGCCATTTTTATAAATCATGACATGACAGGAAAATACATACATCCCCAGGGGTATGTAAATTTTGTCTGTAATTGAGGAAGACCTCCAAAAGAAGGTTCTAAGCTTTATTTTTGAATTTCACGTAATTTTGTAAATACTGAATTGGATTTTGCATGACTACAAACAATGGTGGGGAGTTTTTTTGGGGGGGGGGAATTTTTGTTAACTCTTACTAGATTATTGTTGGTTTTTACATATGGAATGTGGCTGAAGAGTTTATATTTGGAGTAAAACTGTCAGCTTTGCTGTTAACAGCAACTGCTGTTAGCAGTTGACCACAGATCAAGAAATTCAACAGGGAGGAAGGAAGTGTGTGTATCCATTCTTTGGCATCTTATTTAGCTAATATAATTACAGGCATGTTGCTACCAAGAAAATGTGTGATATAAAGTGCTAGGTCAAAAAATTGGTAAATTTTATGTGCATCATAATAACTATCTAAAAAACTAGAGTAGAATATATATTTTAGGACTCTACAAGAGTGTTAGGATTAAAGATATTTTGCTTTTTTCCTTAGTTGTCAAGCATTTTAGGGAAGCCTGGGTGGCTCAGTCAGTTAAGCATCTGCCTTCGGCTCAGGTCATGATCTCAGGGTCCTGGGATCGAGCCCTGCATCGGGCTCCCTGCTCGGCGGGGAGTCTGCTTCCCCCTCTCCCTCTGCCCCTCCCCCTGCTTGTGCTCTCTCTCTCTGCCCCAAAAAAATAAGTAAAATCTTAAAAAAAAAACAAAACAAAAAACCTACAAGGGTGTTAGGATTAAAGATATTTTGCTTTTTCCCTTAGTTGTCAAGCATTTTATATTTAGTTTTATTTAGAATTTCAAGGAAACAACGTTGTTATATTTGCCTCTTATAGAAATTTCTGAATCTGTGGGAAAGTTAATTTACCTTCCATATATAAGCGTTCACTTGACTCTGACCAGTAATAGATTTTATAATTGCTTTCAACTATTAATTTGGGGAAGGAAATTATATTGCAATATTTTCTTAGGCATTTCCGTGAATACTAGTGTCTTTTTTTCCTTGTACTCTTCTTTTTAACTGAAGTGTATAAGACGCTTCATTTTCGGTGTACAACATAGTGATTTGATGGTTATATACATTATGAAGTGTTCACCGTGTTAAGTCTGGTTAACCACGCCTGTCACCATACATCGTCCTTACAACATTATCAACTACACTGTCTATGCTCCACTTAAAATCTCGTGGTTTATTTTATAGCTGTAAGCTTACATCTCCTAATCCCCATGACCTATTTTAACCATCCTTCCACCCACCTCCCCAAACCATCAGTTTGTTCTGAGTCTGTTTCTGTTTTGTTTTTTGTTTTTGGATTTAGATTCCACATAGGTGAAATCATATGGTATTTGTTTCTCTCTGTCTGACTTATTTCACTTAACCTGATACTCTCTAAGTCTATCCATGTTGGCACAATTGGCAAAATTCACTCCGTTTTTTATGACTGAGCAGTATTGTTTTTCAGATTCCACAAAAAAGTAAAATATGGACTTGTTTCGTGTAGCATAAAATCCCCTAGGTTTATTTATATTGTTGCAAATGGCAACAATAGGCAGTAACCTCTTAGATGTTGGTCTCAACAATATTTCTTTGGAATGGTCTCTTCAAGGAAAGGCAACAGAACTTAAAATAATCAATTGGGATTACATCAAACTAACAAACTTTTCACGGCAAAGGAAATCAAGAACGAAGCAAAGGCAGGCTACTGAATGGGAGAATATATTTGCAAATGATAGACCTAATAAAGGTCCAAAATATATGCAGAAAACATATATAAGTCAACTAAAAAAAGAAACAATCTGATTAAAAATGGACAGAAGATCTGAACGGGCATTTTTCCAAGAAGATATGCAGATGGCCAACACACACAAGAGAAGATGTTCATCACCACCAACCAGAGAATTGAAAATCAAAACCAGAGTAAGATACCGCCTCACACCTGTCAGAAGGGCTAGTATAAAAAGACAAGAAGTAACAAGTTTTGAGGAGAAGTGGAAGAAAGGGAATACTCATGCCCTAATGGTAGGGAGGGAAGTTGGAAAACAGTATGGAGGTTCCTCAGAAAAGTTAAAAATAGAAATACCGTGTGATCCAGCAACTCCACTTCTGGTTTTTATCTAAAGAAAATGAGAAAACTAATTCAAAAAGATATGGGCATCCATGTTCATTGCAGCATTATCAACAATAGTCAAGATATGGAAGGAACATAAGTGTCCATCCACAGATGAATGGATGAATGGCAAGATCTCATCCTTTTTATAATTCTCCGTGTATATCTATATATAAAAACATGCCACATATTCTTCATCCATTCACACCTAGTGTGGCACGAATGTAAGGTGTGAAGGTCTGTGCCCCCCCCCCCCATGGTGACCTCACTGCACCAGCCCCACTCAGTGGGTGAGCACCCCGCACTTAGGGAGGGGGGTGCCTCTGTGACAGACTGAGTATTTGAGGCCCTGGGACCTGCCGCTGGGCTCTGTCTGCTCTGATGTGGCATCAGTTTCTGTTTTAATTATTTTGAATACTTGACAGGTAAATCCCCCTTTGAGTTTTTTAAAAAAACTATTTTGGTTCTTCCTGTATTCTTAGGAATTTGAGGGGCATTTTTCCATGAAAATAAGCACATGAATGGGAATAAACTGTGCATGCGTGAAATACAAGTCTGAGCCTTCGGCAGAGACTGTACCCCCTGCCCTTGAGCTTGTAGGCTCTGGGCTGTGTCCTAGGGCCATCCCCTAAAAAGCACGTTCCGGAAATGCTGCAAGCTCATTCCCTAATACCTAACCTGTTCTATGGGTTTTCGGTTTTTGTTTCTAAGACTGATGAACTTTCGGGGTTGTTGGAGGGATTTTTAAGTTGAAAATTTCATGACTTTTCAGTAACTGCCTGTTTTTGTTTATGGAGAATTTTGAAAACTCATTTTCTTTTTTCTTCATTTCAAATAAACTCGAAGATCGCTGAGCAAACAGTAGAGTCCTGGGAAATCTCGAGAATGCCTGGTTTGCCCTGATAGCTCTGACTAGGTGCTTCTTAGACCCAAAGCAGATCCCCAAGACTGGTCCTCGATGAAACCTTTGATGCTAAATGTAGCCAGCCAAGGAGAGGTGAAAAGGGCCTGATAAAGCCATTCCCTAGCTTATTTGGGTAGGCATGCAAGAACACTGGTCCCTCCATGCCCAGGGAAATTTCCTCCATGGTGTGTTGTCTTGCTTCCACTTTTAGGTTAAATCCTAAAAGTTCAGGAGTGTTCACTAGAAAAATGTTCTTCCATCCCTGGAACCATCTGACCAGGTAGAAGGGGCATGACCAGTACTCCAAGTCCCTTCAGGACACCTTTATTCGAAGTGTTAAAATATTTGGACGTTTCTGAAAGAGAGGAAAGACCGGCCATTGGTCGGTATGTGTTTGGCAATAGGTCCCATTAAGTATGACGCAGAGGTTTCTTTACTTAGGATCTCTCTCTGACATTGAGATTTATAAATACCACATAAATCTCACAAATATGCCCACAGTTTTATGTTCTGCTACATTCCCCGTGAGGCTTGAAGTGACCTCCTGCGGATTCCAAATCAATCGGGCCCATTGTTTGTTGCTTTGATTTTTCACACTAAGACCTAAAGTACTTTGTCATAACCTTTTTTTTAATGTCTTAAAAAAAATCATCCTTTCCTGGCTTCCTTCTCCACGAAGGCCTGAGAGACACAATGATGGCAGTGCAAATAAATGAATCTAAACGCAATTCTTCAGTACAACAATGGCCTTGAAAACTAATCCCATTCAGCTGAATGGACTGTCTTTAAGTAGACTCCCATTTCCTTCCTTGCTGCTTGTCACCTGCGTTCTGTCCCTATTGGCCAGTCCATGCCTGTGGTTATCTTAATGTCTCACAGCCCATCAGGGGGCCCTGGGGCAGCTGCCTGGGCAGGAGGGACTAGGGGCTCAAAGGAAACTGGGGGCCTGGCCTTGCACATGAGGTTTTATAAAAATGAATTTGGAGCAATGCTTGTTTTTCATGGTTTTTCTTTCCCATCACCCCCACTTTGTTTCCTCTGCGGTATGTACCTTCGTTCAAACGGTGTCTCTTATTCCAACTTAATCTGTGCTTTATTACAAAGTCTTGGTTCTGTTAGGATGTTCTAAACAATCCTCAGGAAATGAAAGGCCATGGTCTCCTGAATTCTGTTCAGGAGCAAATGCTTGAGGGATTTTCATGTATAATAACAACAACAAAAAACAGTCACTAAATCAAAAAGTCCACCTACCAACAGCTTAGTTCATGTACTCATGAATATTTATTGACTGCCCGTGATTTTCCAGGCACACTTGTTAAAAATCAAAGGGTAAGAAGAGCTCATGAACTGAGCTCGTCCCCTTTCTCTGGTTTTACTCTTGACTCCCTAGAGAATGGGAGAAATCATTGCTACTTATAAATTATCTCCGATACTTGGTACAAGCAGTATAAAATATCCTATCCCATGAGTATTTGGCATTTTCTGAATTCCTTTAAAATCCATGTCAGCTGGATTCATCCTTAGGCTCATCTTCCAGGGACTTTGTTTTCTCACTCAGGTTGGAAGCTCACCTCGAACAGGTGAGCTCTGGGCACACTTACTGCATTTCTTCTCCCCTCTCTGCTCTCCTGCCCCTTCTCCACACCTGGCTTCATCACACCAACCACCTCCTTTTTCCTGGAACCCATCCTCTGCTTCAAGGTCTTTGCACTTGGTTTCCTCTTTATTGAGAAAATTCTTCCTGCAAGTGTCCCTCCCTGGGGGAGGGACAACAGTGCTCTATTGGAGAGTCCTCCATCACCACTTGATTTAAAATTTTGACCCTGCTATCCCTCCCCTTGCTCTGGACACAGCCAATCCCCTTTTCTGCTTCATTTTTCATGATGACCTTTATCAACATCAGGCATGATTTAGCATTTACTCATTTATCAGCTTACTAATAGACTCTGTCCCTGGAAAGGAAGCTCAGCGAGGGGACGATTTTATTTGTTTTCCTCATTGTGGTATCTCCAATGCCTTTAACAGTGTCTGGCCATTAAATTTGTTTAAAACAATAACAACAACTTTGTGCATCAATTCAGATGCACTCTTTAAGAAAAGATTTATTTCGCTGTATATGTTTGGAATGGGTTATGATTCTAACAAGAAAAAAAGTAACCAGATCTCTCTGAGCTCTTGGCCTTTTTATAGGAGCATCAAGATGAATTCATGCTACTCTGCTTTTACAACTTAATGGCCTGGAAAAAGTTGAAGATGATTGGTAACAGCGGTGTCCAATAATAGCTATTATGACTTCATAGGGTAGAGACAGAGGTAATGGAAAAATGGTCCCATCAACCTGATCTTTGTAAGTAGAAACAGGAAGTGGATTGAACAAGAATAGAGGTGATGCTTAAATCTTTTATTAATGAACTATTATGACATGCCCTCCTTAAATCCTAAAACTGATAGGAAAAAACTTGACATGATGAAAATGAAAATGATACTAGAAATGGGAGGACAAAAACTACTTTGAATATTCTATTCTTAAACTTCTGTGGGACATTGTCCCCTTGGAGGACGATGGGCCCCCTCTCCAGAATACTGAACACATAAACACATATTACACTCAAATTAAAACACTGCATGGGTTTCATGGATCCCTACAAGTCTGTTTGTCCCAGTGTAAATATCTCTGGTGTAGAGGAATAGAGAGGTATAACTCAAGGCAAAGTTAGTATAATTACTGTCATTCAGCATTGAATTCTTCTTGAAGCCTACTAACAAATTAAAACAAAACAGAGGAGTTATATAAGAGAAATCATGGAAAACGAACGGTTGTTATGCAGCTAGTCTATACCTTATTTTACGCTAAGCTTTTAAAACACATACTGTCTCTCTGAATTTCCATAACACTCATTTGAGGAAGTTCTTATCTGTATTTTATTCATAAAGGATAAAAGAGCAGAAATGGAATTTAAATCCAGGTCTCTCTAATTTCAAAAGGCTATGATGTTTTTATGGTGAACATAAGTGTGCTAGTTTGTCAGTGAGGAAAGACACAGAGTGTGTGTGTGTGTGTGTGTGTGTGTGTGTGTGTGTGTGTGTGTGTGTGTGTTGGGGTGGGGGCACAAAGTCCTGACAGAGACAAGAACTTTCTACAGGCTAGGAAAACAAGAACATTTCAAGTTTCCTCTGGTGGTCTTCTTTTCACTGGGCAGGTTACAGACCTAAGATCTGGGGGCTTCTAATATTTTATCTGGCAATTAATTGTGTGCTTTGTTGATAAGTACTATGTTTTTGTTTCTGATATATTTTCTGCTCTATGAAAATATCCTGCTTTGTATATAGAGATCCTTCAGGACACAGTCGACAATGGATTGATGATGTTGCGATCATTTCAAATGGCTCTGAACCCAGTCTACTTTCAATAACTGAGTAGTCTCTTACGTTTGGAATGGGTCTTGAGAAATCCAGATATATAGCCACAGTTCATAGCAGCCAGCATGTACATTCATAGTTAATGTTAATTGAGCACTTACTAAGCTTTAGGCTGTGCTTTAAGTACTCTCCATGAATTTTTCTAGCAGTTTCCAAATTATTTGTCAGTTGGGCCAAAACGGACTGGTCAGTCCTTCCAAATTTTATTCACATCCTCTCAATCAAAATCATCCAATAAAAAATGGAAAATAGGTACAATCTTAAACATATTTCCAAGAGGCCAGAGTAGAACTCATTTATATAGTGAAGTTGAAGCTCTTTTGCTAAGACCCTGGTTTCAGATGACCCAGATGATGGCAAGGCTATGTTAAGACATCACCCTGCTTCACCGAGCTGGCTTGTCACACTTCTTTGTTGCTAGGAGTCTGGCATCTCTTTAAGCAGACTGTGAAAGATCAATCAAAAGTAGAGCAACTGAGGGCGGAGGCTCCAGGGGGCCTCTGAAATACCAGGTTTCCATGAGCGCAATCTGGCAGGTGACGGGCTTCCTCTGGAGACTTGGCAACCCTACATTGAAAAGGGCAATTGTCACGTTGCAGGGTGGATTTCAAAGGATCTTGGCATTTTGTTATTATATTAAGAGGAAATCATTAGTGAGTGTAACCTTTTGATATTAACATATGCTATAAAACTAATTAATGCTGAAATTCAGCCCTCTACACTGTAAAGGCGTTTGTCTTTGTTTTTGCTAAAAAAAAAAAAAAATGGAGTTCCATCATCTCTGTATTTGGCTTCAAGTGAGACACGAGCTCTAGCTGTCTAACCACCTACTATGCTCATTTACATGCACAGAAAGCAATTTCGGGTGGGAGATGTCTTTCCAGTTTCATGGATTCCTGAGAGACTTTGTGAGCAGAGACAGCACTGAGGCTGTGTTGTTTAATTGAGGGATTTCTAGAATCACCTGGGGTCATTTCTGCCTCTTTCTGATTTATCTTGCAAATCCATGCCCTTAGGATCTGGTTGGCCTCAGCCATAGATCCGCAGACCCTCTCCTGCCTCGCTTGAACAGTCACAGATGGAAGCCTAGGGGGCGCCCTGGGGAGGAGTAGGGGGTGGCAGAGCCAGGTGAGGTGAGGGAAGGGGGAGCTGGGTTAGAGATGGGTCTGCCTGTGACAGGAGGAGCAAGGACTAAGGGACAGAGAGCTCACTGGGTAGAGAGACGCTGGTAGTCCTGCAGACCAGACTGCTGATAAAATATTCTAGCTGCTGGGGGAGGCGCTGCTCAAAGCGGTATTGTCAAGCTTCAAAAAATTGTCGGCTTGAAGGATCGCGGAGGAATTTTATCGTAGTGTGTGATCCCTTCTCTAGAGCCGATCCAGTATTAGGAAGAAAGGATTTCACTTTCTTTAGACAACACAGGATCAAGTTATACTTGGATGTCTGAGCAGGAAGTTTATTCTTTTAAGCATAAGCAGAGTAGATGATTGATTTGGAAGAAAAAAGGCTGGAAGGCCTGGGATTGTGTTACTCAGGTGTATGATGAGGTGGACAAAGGAGGAGCGGAACGCCATTGAAAAGACAGTTTACTACTCGTGCCATTTGTTTCAATGCCTTTGGAAAGGTCCCAAGAGGGAGGGGGTTGGGCACAGCATGCAGGGCCGGGCTAGAGAGCCTGAGGTTGGCCACGGGCAGAGAGCAAGGGCACTGTGGAAAAGCCTTTCCTGTGGTTTTTCTGGGAAGGAATGGGAGAGGCCTGGTGAGCATGCTATGCAGGGGTAAGATTGGGTAGTGTGAATCCTTTCAGGCATGGTTGGGGGTATAGGGGTGGTAGAGAAATTGCCCCTAGTTGTCAGGTGTCTGGCCTGGAGTGATCAGGGCAGAGAAGGAGTGTCTTACAGTCAAGACCAGGTAGGAGGAGAGTATGAGTGTTGGGTAGTTACTTTGGTATAGAAGGCGTATGTCCCAGGAAGAATCACTTGGCTATCTCTAGAACCTGATAACCCTGGGAGGGACAGGCTCTCCCGGGTCAGCAAGGCACCCCCCGCCCCGTGCCAGACACCTGGTACAGGAACTAGATAACTAGTTAATCCAGCTACGTGCAGCCTTCCCCATTCCGTCTTTACACGAGGGAGTGTGTAACTAGCAGAATAAACGTCACTGCCCCCATCTCCTAAGGTCTCTTGGGTGTCTGTGGAAGGAGCAAGCCAGAGTTGAGTGGTTTCGTGGCAGAAGAGTGACAGATTCCCTCTGACTTACCCAGAGGGTGAGCCGGTATCTGGGTTGCTGTTCTGGGCAATTTGTAGAGGAGAGGTCTTTGTTAGAGGTTGGGAGCTGATGGCTGAGGTGCTGTAGGAGCAGGGCGCCTTACAGACGTGGCTTCGGCAGGGACGCTGCCCCTTCCATCTGAGACCCGCCAAGCAAACCCTTATGTTGCCATCATTACGGAATTATCAGGAAGTATTGGAAAGACACTTTTAACCCTAGGCTTGCCTTTTCCTTGGTATCTCCCTCCCATGCTCACGCCCCTTTCCCCATCCCATCCTTAAGTCATTGTGTGGTGTTTGTTTCTCCAGTTGCTTTTATATATATTTACATGGAAGATTAATACATTCCATTACTACCTAAATTCTATCCATCTTTCCAGATAGAGCTGGAAGTTTGACTTCTTTGGAGCTGTTCATTTATTCCCTTGATGCTCACTGAACGCCTCGCCTGAGCCAGCACTGTTTTAGGGTAAAGCCAGGAACAAAGCAGACAAAAGATGTTCCTATTGGGTGGTGCTGACATTCTAAGGGAGCAGTCAGACAATTAAACAAATAAGCAGATATATAGGGTGCCAGATGGTTAATGCTATAGAAAAAATAGAGTAGCTGGAATAGAGAATGTAGTTTGGAAGGGAAATTCTATTTTTATAGGATGGCAAGGGAGGGTCTTGCTCATAATTTGAGCATGCCTGTGTTGTAGTAAGCTCTTCATTCAGAGGGAAGACCATATGTAAATGCCCCGAGATGGGAATGCATTTGGGGTGTTCCAGGAAAAGCAAGGAGACTCCCGTGACTGAAACAAGGTAGCAGAAAAGGAGAGAAGCAAAACATAAAACCAGAGAGTGATGGGCAGCAGATTAGAAGTGTTGGGCCTTGCAGTCCTTTAAGGGTAGCTACCTGCAGGTTTTGAGCAGTAGAGGAGGAGGGAGAAATTCACATTTGAACAGGGTCATGCTGGCCTTAGAAAATAGTCCACAGGGGTTAAGGACACAAATTAGGGGGCTTTTGTAAATTTCTAGGTGAAAGATGGTGGGGTCTTGGACTGGTGGTAGAAATGGAAAGTGTTTTCAGAAGGAGGGAACAATGTAAAATGCTGCCTTAAGATGAGGTAGATGTAGGAAGCAGATTGACCATAGGATTTAGCAACACAGATTATTGGGAACCTTGATGAGAACTGTTTTCACCATACAGAGAGGGGCTTGAAGCCTATGTGGAGAGAGTTCAAGAGACAATTGGAGAAGAAATGTGGGGTATAGGAGTTTGGTTTTTTGTATTTTGGGGTGGGGGGCATGGTTAGATTTTCCTAGAAAAGGGAGCAGAGAAAGGGGATGGTTGTTGAACTAAGCATGTGGGGGTCAAGAAAGGAAAATCTTCCTTGAAGATTCTGGACCACGTTTCTCTTTAAAACCAGCCTAGCATAGATGCTCAGTAAATGTCTATTGTGAGAATAAGTGGGGGCGCCTGGTTGGCTCAGTCGTCAAGCATCTGCCTTCGGCTCAGGTCATGGTCTCAGGGTCCTGGGATCGAGCCCCGCATCGGGCTCCCTGCTCCGCGGGGAGGCCTGCTTCTCCCTCTCCCACTCCCCCTGCTTGTGTTCCTGCTCTCGCTGTCTCTGTCTCTGTCAAATAAATAAATCTTTAAAAAAAAAAATAAGTGGTTATGTTGTGACCTATATTTCATAGTATGCTATATTGTACTACTCTGAGGTTGTTTTATGGATATTTTTCTTGTGTAATCAATACTGGGTTGAGAGTCACTAATCTGACAATGTACGGAAAATAGGAACAAAGTGGGTGCTAAAATTTCATGTGGCATATTGATTGTGCAACATGATCCTCCTAGCTAGTCCAGAGAGCAAAAGGAAGATGCTTGGCTTGCCTGCCCATCTTCCTTCTGAGTCTGTGGTTCCACATTGACAAGGGCCATGCCTTCTTGGTCTCTGTATCTTCAGTACACAAACAGTACCTGGAGATTAGAGGCCTTTGAAAATTATTATTGGCAAACATGAATTAACAAATGATTGAATAGCAGGTGGTACAATGGTCTGTGCAGAACCTATCATCATTTGAAAGAATACATAATTCATAAAGAACAGCTCCTTGAACTCTCAGAAACTGAGAGCTAGTGATAATACTGCAGGGGCAGAATCTTTGAAAAAGATTCATAAAACTTGAGGAGGTCTTGTAGACTTGAACTGGTTTATGAACACCACAAATGAAGGAAAAGTGATTTTTAAGAGTCTAAGAGATTGTTTTCTTTAAATCTGTCAGACTTTGAAAATTCTAATGTATTAAGCACTTGATTATAATTGTCCTTCACAATTCACCGATCATAAATGATTTAATTATTAATAGGACCATCACTCAATGTAGTCAGAATCCCATTATAGTCCAACACTAATAAATCATTTGCCATGAAAATATCACCAAAACCTCTAATTAAACAAAGTCAACCCTCATATCCAATCTTGGTCCCTTAATGATGGAGTGCTTTGGTGCAAGTCCAATTTTATGACTTTGTGATCAGCTAATACCCAGTTCAAGAGGAAAAATCTCCTGTTTCATGTTCACTTTTCAGCTTATGGGTAGGCACTGACTCCCCCCAAACCTGAGAGTGGTTAGGAGTTTTTTTCCCTCAAAAGAAGTGTTATTCACCAATAAGGGCATAACTTAGCCACAAAATTCCCAGGAAACTACTTCGATTCTTCCGGTGGTGCTTGCTCCCTGTAGCATTGAGATCTGCTACAGATTCTTGAGCCCTATAGGATCAGCAGTCTCCTGGGTCCCCAGCGGTGGAGTTGCTCCCTAGGGTCTCAAACACCAGGGGAGCTCCTCTTGCTCGTGGCACACGGAGCTAGTCTCCTTCACTTAACTAACTTTGGACTGATGTCTTAATGACAATACAACCTTGACCTCCCTTTTCTTATAGCGTTTACTCAAGAAAACGTGTAATTATAAATTTCCTCTGCCCCTTTGAGATACCAATTTTTTCCCCAGTCCCCTAGAGTTCTGCCATCTATGAATGTCTTTAGAAGGACCTGGGGGCCGTCACTTAGAGACGTTATCTCCTTCGATGATTCTGTCTATCTCACAGCCTCTGTGGTGGGTAGGTGCCTGACTTTGATAAGCAACAATCAGCAAATTTAGAATGTCTAATCACAGGGACCAGCCTCCCCACTAGTGTCTTCTAGTATTTTTCCACTGACTTGCCCCAACTCCTTTTGTTTCAAGGGTAGAGTTGTCTCCTCTCCCCTATTCTAATAGCCTTGGATAAAATCTTCTTGCCTATATAACTCCATCCCGTATAATTTGTCTTTGACAGTGTTGAGAGCTCATCTGTTATTTGGTAAATGGGTCAAAGCAGTACCAGTGAATGTTGTATATGTGGCCGAAAGGTAAAAACAAAATTTAAAAAGCCCGTCAAGTACTGTAACAATTCTGCTTGAGCAAGCATATTGAACCCAGAATCTGTGCCAAGTTCCATACTGATAAATTCTGCTCAATGTAAAATTACCTTCCTTCCTCCTTTGTGCAACACCCTCAGGATCCATCTTCACGTAGTTTCTTGGTTTCTACTGCTACAGATTAGCAAATTTACAGGTCTTTTGTTGTTGTCTGTCCTCTCCTTAGAGGAGGGGACTCTGTACTTGCTCCTTTGGGGCGTGTCTTGATCTGATTGGACATAGGACTAGAGAAATGAAGGTGGTTTTTAGGTCTAAGAGCAGTTGACATCCTTGGGCAAGAAAATTATTAAGGCAAGATCATTGCAGAGTTGGAAGCAAGGCAAGACCATACTAGTCACATAGGAGAGAAGGGGTGGTTTCTGCGGATAAGGGGGTTCATTGGCTCAGAATATTTGGATTCCTTTGGATTATCTCAAATCACAGGTTCACATTCTTCCACCAAAACTGTTTGCCTTTTCGTGTTAGGGACCTGCAAGGTAGTGAATTCTGCTTATGTTGTAGTGACACACTTTTGATCCCACTCTTCGTCTAATTTTGAAATGACGTCAGCCCTCTAACTGCAAGAAATAAGAGGCTTTTTGGGGAAAATGATAAAACCTCCCTGTACTCTCGACCATGCCTTGAAGCAAGAATCCTAAACCTGACATTCACTGTTTGCTTAGCTCTGAGTGCATTGTGAAGCAGACAGTCACCCCACAGCCTTTATGTGTTGCATGATAATTGTCTGTCCAGTGTCTTTTTAAAGCACGTGTTTAATTGACGGGGCCATGGATCATAATTAAACTGCTTTGCCGCTTTAGGCCTTACACTGCTTATGTCCTGTTACCTATCAAGGGCTGGACTGTCACGACCTTCAAACTCCATCAAGCAAGGTAACCAAGGAAAAATTGAGACTGTTCATTACAAGCAAGTATAACTAAGATAATTTTTAAAAATGAAATACATTTTAGGAATAAGGAAATGATCTCAGAAGGAGGTCTGAAAGACAAAAAGGAATAGTGAGGAATAAAGGGCGTAAATTCTATGTAAATATAAATATTGGTTGGAAAAGAAGTATAATTTGAGGGATTAAAAATCAGGAATGAGACACTGTGCAATAGTACCATGTAAGTCATAAGTGTGATTAGAATTTTATGTTCCAGCGTCCTTGTGTAATTTGGGAGGCTAAGATATTTGTTACCTTCAAACCTGGTTAGCTACGCATGGCAATGTTTGAGGGAGAACCACTAAAATTTTAGAAACACCATATAACTTCCAAATCAGCGAAGGAAAAACAAATATGAACTCAAAACCATGTTTTAATTGATCCAATAAAGCCAAGAAAAGAGGGAAGAGAAATGTAAAGAAGGAAAATAGGGAGTGCTAAGATGGTAGAAACATCACCAAATTTATCACTAATTATAATAAATGTAAAGATAGGAAGCTCACAACTTTATTTTTGAAAAAGAACATGAAAGGGGGGTAGGGCAGATGGAGAGAGATTCTTTTGTTTTTAATATTTATTTATTTGAGAGCACATGAGCAGGGAGGAGGGGCAGAGGCAGAGGGAGAAGCAGACTCCCCGCCGAGCAGGGAGCCCGATGTGGGACTCGATTTCAGGACCCTGGTATCACGACCTGAGCTGAAGGCAGACACTTAACCGACTGAGCCACCCAGGTGCCCCAAGGTCATATTTGGAAGAAAAAATGCTTAGCTCTGCCACTCACTAGTGTGACTATAAAGCAGGCCATGTACCTCTCTGATTCTTAACATACTCATCTGCATTTCATTTTTCCATTCATAATCTTAGGTAACATTTTTTTTCACTCCTGTGAATTTTATGAGTCCTTTTAAAATGAATACACTTTGACACTTCTCTTAATTACCCAAAGGAGAAATGACTTGCTTTTATTTGGTACCAAGCTGACGGTTGAACATCATAAAACCCATTCAACAGAAGTCATTTGCTTCTTTTCCTTACCTTTTATTCTCCTTAGTATTTTTCTCCAGAAAAAAAAAAATTAGCTCAAAATGCATGTATGTTGGAATAAGTCTGTGTTACCATGGCAATAACCAGAAATAAAAGCAACGTGAAAAGGTGGTACAGCCTTTTGATTAGAGTAAGGAATGAGGTGTAAGGAGAATTATCCTCAAAATTAAAAACCTTCCCAAAGTAAAATCAAATTTCTAGTACAGTATTTTTACACACAGTCTACCTTTCTCATCCTTAGTTTTGACAATCCAGAATTTCACTAAAGAATCAGAAATGATTCAAAATTACTTTTATATATGAAATATAAACAAAGTATGCTCTGTGGGTGTGCTTTTCCTCCTCAAATTTGTATGGAGAATCTCTCATCCAGGAAGAGGCACTGAGAGTCTCTGTTCCAAGAAAGTGGAGGCTTGGTACCATGTGCAGCTGCTAAATTCATGCTCGGAGCAACACCAAGTTAGATCATGTTTTTAGTCTCTTCTGTAGAATTACCAAAAGTGAAGCCCATATAAATGCACAGTGTGAGATCTCAGGCTGTACTGCGGTTTGATGAAATGCCAAACACTGTGCTGTAAACAGTGCGTGCTATGATAAGTAAGTGCTGGTTCTGCCCTCGAGGTGCACACGTGGAGGAGAAACATTCATAACACGGTGTGGGACAGGTCTCTGTGCACAGAGACCCAGGGCAGCACAGGAGGAGGAATAAGGAAAGAAGGCCATGGAACACTTTACTGGAATGTTGAAGCCCAAGTAGGATTCCCCTAGAAAAGAAGTGTACTTAACATCCATCATCTAAGTCCAGAAAGACAAAAATTTGTCCCCTGTGATGAGGGCTCTTCAGATCTATTCTTAAAAACTTTCACAATCTACCAGACCTCAGCATTAACTATTTTCATCATGTTGTACATTGCATCCCTCGCATTTTTATCTTATCTTTTAAGTCGAAGTTGGTACCTTTTGACCACCTTCTTCCAGTCCCCCTTCATATAGTTCTTAGAACATGGCCACTTTTTTTTTTTTTTCTTCAAAGCAGTAGGTGAATCTCTCTCAAGTAGTGAGCATATGGGGCGCCTGGGTAGTTCAGTCAGTTGAGCCCCCGACTCTTGATTTCAGCTCAGGTCTTGATCTTGGAGTTGTAAGACTGAGCCCCGTGTCAGGCTCCACATCCAGCATGGATTCTCTGCTTAAGAATCTCTCTCTCCTGGATGCCTGGGTGACTCCCTGCTCAGTGGGGAGTCTGCTTCTCACTCTCCTTCTGCCACTCCTCCTGCTTGTGCACTCTCTCTCTGACAAGTAAATAAAAGCTTAAAAAAAAATAAAATGACCCCGTGAATGGCAAAGAAACAGTATTTAAAGAGGCGTGGCTGCATTTTTGTGAGAAAGGGTCAGGCTGGTTTATTTGCATATTGATGTATTCATATTAAATGCTTACTACGCTCCAGTCCCCATACTAAATTCTGGGATTTAATAAGAAACCAAACAATCATGGCCCCTGCCTTCGCGGACCTTAGGGTCAAGTAAGGGAAACAAACATATACTTAAAATTACTCAAATACGTAACTAGATACTATGAAAAGAACACAAAGGTAAGGAATCTAGAGCTAAAGAAGCAGGTAACTAGAACTAAAGAAGCAGTTAAAACAACCCAAGGAGTTAGAAAAAGTCTCCTTTGTAAAGTTAAATCTGATAACCTGCGCAAAATTAGCCAAGTGCAGAGTCAATGGAAGAGCACCCAGGCAGAGGACACTAGGATAAGGTCCTTAGAAGGGACGAGTGTGGTGTAACTGGCACAGAGTTCTGGAGCATGTACATGATGAGTACTGGACAGAGTGTTAAGAGATAATGTTGGTTGATAAGAAGCTGAAGCATCGGAGGGAACAGATGGCATAGCATCCTTTGGGTCATATTAAGGATTTCGATTTTGATCTTGAGATCATTCAGAAGCTATTGAAGAGTTTCAGGTAAGAGAAAACGAGGATCGTATTCATGGCTCCAGAATGCTCATGCCGGCTGCTGGTCTGGGCAGGAGTAGATGTAAGAGCCAGTTAAGGCATTTTTTTTTTCAGTAGTCCATGCAGTAGCTGAGGTAGTCCATGAGTAGCTTGAGGTCACAGTGGCATTTTGTTAGGGGCAAATGATGCTCAAAGACTGAGATTGTCTTTGCCAGTGATTGATTTAACACGGGTTCACTGCAGGAATCAGAATGTTTCACAAGGCAGTAGCGTACAAGATAATGTCTCTTAGGACAAAGAAATTTTGTACCCCAAACAAATGATAGACTAATTGCACTGTTTTTCCAGGCAAAGAGGAGATAAAAGAAATGAAGTCTAAATTTAGTCAAGGGGCTTCTTCTTCTTCTTCTTTTTTTAAAGATTTATTTATTTGAGAGAGTGCATGCATACATGTGAGTTGGGGGGAGGGGTAGAGGGAGAGATTCTTCAAGTAGATTCCTTGCCGAGCATGGAGCCCGATGGCATGGGGCTTGATCTCATGACCCTGAGATCACGACCTGATCTGAAACCAAGAGTCAGATGCTTAAGGGACTGAGCCACCCAGGTGCCCCTGAGGTGTGCCTTTTTATGAGTTGGTTCTCAGTAGAGTTCATCCTTTCAACTAGCAACTGGGTATGAGTTATAGGCTTAGGTCCCTGACTGCTGAGACACATAGCTGGTGGATGATTATGACATTAGTGTGGCAGGCAAGGTGGACTGCTTTGAAGATCATTACTCCAGGAACCATTACACAGCTTGCACTACTGTTGATGAGAAGTAGTCCTGCCAAAGCATAAACAGGTGTTCTCTTCCTGAGACTGCTGATGACCAAGAATAGCCTGGCCGTGGCAGGTATCTTGAGATTTTTGGAGAGCTCTTACCATCAGCAAACAGTAGCTTTAGTCAGACTGAACACTCTGAAGTTGCTGGTCAGATGTCATGGTTTTAAGAACTTATAGCTCCAACACAGGACCACAGCACTGCCATGACTATGGTGTCCATGACATGGTGGTCCTCTCCTTCCAGGTGCAAGAGTTAGATGAGGAAGCCCTAATGCCCAACTTCAGAACGATTTGATAAAAACATTATTCAAACCTGTTCAAACTATAAACAACTTTGTCCAAAACAAGCTTCCAAAACATGGATATGAAATGATGTCAGTACACAACAATCTACCTTGGGATTTCAGAGGACTTACATTAAATATATATATTCTAGATCATAATGTAATCTAGATTATTTATAATCTAGAATCTAGAGTATATCTAGAACCTAATATATAATCTACACACACACACACACACACACACACACACACACACACACATATTCTAAAGACCTAATTTCCTTAACAAACCTAAGTTCACGTATGTATTCGTTCACCGTGGGATTCTGAATCATTTATAATTTTAATCCCAAACCTTTTGTTATATTTTGTGGGTGTTTTCCTTTGACACACATTCTTCTACACTTTAGCGACCTGTTTAAACAACTGTATTCCTGGTGTTATCAATCCAAGCATAGTAGAGAACTCTTTAACATGATGCCATATCCCATCACCAAATGGCCGAAGGTTAAGCTGCTTAAACCAGTCAATTTCCTTGACAATTAGGTTTCTGAGCAAATATTTTTTTAAAATTCCACAGTTAGAAGCTTGCATAGCATCTCTAAGCACAGACTGAATTGCTATTATATCAGAATTAAAAGCTGTCATAACTTTGGGAGAAGCATGCTTTTGTTCTTTTTCCAATTTCTGCAAACTTTTATTAGTCTCATCTTCTATGTTCTTCTACTTGTGTAAAGTTTTCTAATGTATGATTTATATTTTATTACGTCAATTTTACGAGGCTCAATGTGGAATATGTCTCGAGTTATTTTGTGTTCCTCTATTTTCTGTTGACTTCAAATAATATCTTTCCCTTTCTATTGTCATACTCCTTACCTGTTCTATTTTTCCACATCCTACCGTGTTTGCCCCTTCTAATAGGTTTGGGTAAGGTTTGACCTAGAGGATACTACTTTGGTCCAATTTGCCCTATTACATACAACTAGTTGAGAGGTATCAAGGGCATAGTCACGGGTACATGGGTCTATCCAAATGTCTTGAAATGAAAAAGATATTTTGGCTCTATTCCACCAGCATATCCTTAGGAACACGTTGTTCTACCATAAGGGAACGCTCTGTGGCCTGTAGGTTCCACACTCCCTTTTGACACTGGGGAACTGCAAAAATGTGGTAACACAATATCCTGGTCCTTCAAGTGCCAGTATTTTAATTTCATGGTTGCCCAGGGAATCACAGCCATTAGGATGTGTGCTATCTACTGCAGTTCTGGTGGGGTTGTCTGTTACCTCAGGTGACCAGTATTGCCCCAAGATTACAGCTGTTTCAAAGACTATTCTATATACCAACCACTCTTAACTGCACCAATTGACAGTCTACACTTAGACAAACATCTTTTATGTCATTGCTTTGTATTTCATTATTTTTAGTCTTTTCTCCACTGCTTTATGTAGAGTTTACATTGTTCTACTTCCATCTGTAATTTTTTATAATATACTGCTGATTTTTTCCATCTGTGTACCCAAAGAGGACAGGGATGCTAATTGCACACGTCTTAAATTGAGATGGCTTGGTTTCAAAGTTTTTAAAATTCAATATGATTTGATCAATTTGGAATTGAGAAAACATAACTGCCATTGTGTCTCCAATTAAACCTACCAGTTCAACAAGAAACTGTAAGGCTTTCCTTTTTTTCAATAAAACTATTTTTGGTATAGGTTGTAAACTGAGCATAAATAAAGATGGATAAAACTGAGCACAATTTGAGGATCTGTGTCTGGTTTGAAAATCAAATTAAATTTCAAGTTACAGGCTACTGTTGTAGGTTCCATGAGAAGCTATAATAGGTTCCCATATTCTTGCGGTAGAGCTCTATGGTGTGAGGTAGAAGCCTGATGTATGCCACCATAGATAATGATCTGTGCTAAGTGCTTAGTTTCATATGTGACCTCAATACACCTTCAATATATCCCTCTTTTTTTTTTAACATCTGGACATAGTGTCTATGGATCTATTGCTAATTTTCTAAAAAAGGACTATAGATTAAACAGTATGTTGGGGGTGTAGTAAATAGTCATTATTAGGCGTATTTATATTTAAAGATATAATTGCCTAATTGTCATGTGGATCTGATTTGACAGTGTCTATTCCTGAAGTATTACTACCGGTGGCTGGGAGTACATATTTAGTATTCCATGTGGCAAATGCATCTTTATAAGTTTTTAAGTTTTTCTAGGTTGCCCCAAATTTTTGTATTTAATATTTTACTTCTCTGGGTTTCTGCTAGTCATCTATTCTTGACATGTTCTGTTCCATAAATCCATCATGATTCTGCTCTGATTGCTGATTTTTAGTGTATTATTAGTATAATAAATGTTTTATACACTGATATGACCATGCTCCCACCCCTCATCTAGTAATATTTATATTGACATTGTTCTTTGTACATCCCAGTGCATGTACATGCATGTTCTGAGATTTCTCCCTCATCACTAGAGAAACCCTCTGCCTGTGATTGATGCTTGAAATGTCTGTACATCATGTCACACGTTCTGTTCAAGAACATGTTTGTAAAATTTAAAAGTTTGTAGTGACCTTACTCATGGGCCGCCATAATGTCTGGCTCATGATTGCGTTGTTTGGTGCATCCCTGCATGGTGATTTAGTATCATTTTGTAAGGTAAAGATCAAATCTTGGTCTATGAATGGCACTGAAGTATTTATATGTGTTTTGTTACAGCACCAAGTTAATAATTTATATCCCTTCGGTCTGAGAATGAAAGGTCTGATCCTCTCTGGTCTTAGAGAAACATTTATATAGCATCAGTGCACATAGAGGCATTGCATATGGCAATTCACTCTTCTTTCCTTGGCTCAGCTTCATTCTTCATTACTATGCTACTATTTGTCTGTGTATATACTACTGGTCTTCTTCCTGGGTTACCAGACGGTTTTGCCTTGGTCCTATCTCCTGGTCTACAGTCATCTTGGTAAAATTTGGTAAATATGGTACAATTTGGAGTGGTAGAACAACTGCTGTTGCTGCAACTGTCAGAGGAGTATCCACAGCTGTGATGAGTGTGGTATTCAATAGTGAGCAATAAGCAAAATGGTGTGATCAATAGGTAATAGGTCCTACTGACCCACTTAACACTAGTTGTAGGGTTTACGGTGCATAGTGTGTTCATTTGTGCAAATGCTAAAAATGGTGTTTTTATAAATCTCTGCCCCCTCCTTGTTCTTCTTGCTATTAAGAGAGGTCTATGACAAGAATGACTGCCACTGCTGATCCTCTTCCCAGCAAGAGAGCCGTGCACAAGGCTGTGCAAAATACACCCCCTACTACAATGCCTCGTGTGAATGTCTCAAGTATCCTGCAGTCATAGGTACACATGCAGGTATCAGGCCGTTCTATCCAGTGTTATCAGTAAGCAACAGAAGTTTATATTCTTCATGCCTGTAAGTTTTATGGAGGCATTAAATTCCTTTGTCTGGTGTAGTATACCTTTATTTTACCCTCTGTTACCCAGTAAGTATTATTGGTAACTGGTGCTAAAATTTCACTTATATGTGCCATGTTTTTTTAATTATCACTTCCTTCTTTCACTTAGTATTTAGGGTGTTATTAGTGGTTGTTTTATTATCTGTGCGAGGTTGCTGTATTGATCCTATAGGTGTTTTGCCATTATTTCTGTAGCTATGGTTTAGTGAACTTGATTCTTCCCATATTGCTTTAGTCCAAGCTTTCATGTCTAGATTATTGGTAAGTAAGCAATGCTTTGGTTCAACAAACCATTATATTTTCCAATTGTTCCAGAGGTGGTAGGATTATATGGGAGGTGTAAGTTCCACATTATGTCTTGGTCTTGCCTCATTCTTGTGCTGGCTTTCCGGTAAAGTGAGTGGCCTGATCTGATTCTGTGCCACAATAGGCAATCCATAATTTTAGCACTTTGACTATTGACCTTTGGTCATACTTCTTGCAAGGATAGGGTAATCCTTTTCCTGACCATGTATCTACTATGAGGCATGGGTATATTTTGTGATACTGGCAATGGTCCTTTGTAGTCAGTCTGAATTCTTTGGAAGGGTTTATCAGCCTCAACTTTGGAGTGTTGATTAAAGATTTCTAAGGTTTATTTTTTTAAAGATTTTATTTATTTGACACAGAGCGAGTGGGGGGAGACAGCAAGCACAAGCAGGGGGAGCAGCCGGCAGAGGGAGAAACAGGTTCCCTGCTGAGCAAGGAGCCCGATGTGGGGCTCTATCCCAGGACCCTCAGATCGCGACCCAAGCCGAAGGCAGCCGCTTAACCAACTGAGCCACCCAGGTGCTCCATACGATTTCTAAGCTTTAAATTTTCCAAAATTCTCAATTTTTTTAGTGTAATACTGTAGATAATGAGTTGGTATTATATGTTTCTGTTTTCTAACAAGGTTTTAGCATTATGTATGCCATGTTTTAGTGTCCTCTTTGATGATGTGCCCATATAATAATTCTGTCGATTGGCATATCTGTGCTTTCCTGTTTTAATTCCCATTATTGCTTTGGTTTATACATAAGTATATTTTGAATAGGGTCTTTTTTAAACTGTGAATTGACGTGGTTTTTTGAGATGGGTTTTAGGGATTCTAGCCTTATTGGTTTGCTGGTGAGTTTGTCTACCTGATTATTACACTTAGCACAGAGTCATCTCTCCGGTGAGCTGAGACATGCGTGATAAATTTGGAAATATCAGCCTGTGCTGTTTTCTGCTACATGTCCTTACCCACATATCCTTATTTCTTATTTTCTAGTCATTTTCTTTCCATGTTCTTGACCAAATAGCTATTCCATTAGCTACTGTCCATGAGTCTGAGAAAAAATACACCTCAATATGATTTTCCTTAACCAGTTGTTCAATGGCCAATTTTATGTCTATTAGTTAAGCATATTATATGGATTCTCCCAAGCTTGATTCTGTCAGGGTTATGCTATCATTAATCCTCAAGGCTACAGCCTACCATCATACTCTGGGTGGTGTCATGGAGAATGATCCATCTAAAAACCATTGCATTTTTGCACACTATGAACATGAGTGATCCCCGTTGCTTGACTGCTCCAGCTTGGATAGGCTCACCCCTCAAGACTCTAGCAAGTAGACTATTGGCTGAAGCAGAAGGTTGACCATCCATCTATATGTACCATTACAAAATATACCATTTCCATGTTAGGGCTTTATGGTCAGGGGTAGCTCCCCTCTACTTGTTAAGAGGTCTGCTGTACCCAGTCTAGAATAGGATGTTGGAGTTTAAGAATAATTGGCTTATTTTCTATTAGTCGCTCTGCATTTTGTAGGGCTTCAGAGAGTGACCCAGGTTAGCTTTTCAGTTTGTTAGTATCTATTCTTGGGCCACAAGAACTTTTGGCCCAAAATGCAGTCAAGTAAAGTTTGGGGTCATGAAGTGTTTTAGTCCACTGTAACCATGTTGCAAACTCTTGTGAGTATAGGCCTTCTAGTGTATAGTCAGAATCTTTATTAGCCAATGCCGATAAGTTTAAAGTTGTGAAAGCATTTTTCAAGTAAGTCAAGTCTGCTTCTTGAGTCTGTCCATCGAAGTGCCCTATTCTTCCTAGTTACGTCAAGGATGGGTTTTAAAATTATCCTCATATGTGATACATGCTTTTACCAATACTCAGATAGTCCTATCAATTTCTAAAATTCTATTATGATAGGAGTTGGGATGCAATCAATCTTGTTTGTGACTGGGTCTGTTATTTTCCTACCTTCAGAGGACCAAATTATGCCTGAAATTTTACTGTAGTTTGGGGTCCTTGGAACTTAACCTGAGTAAATAAAACATCCTTTGAGTGTAAGGAATTCAATTAACTCTATCTTGACCCTAGTCTGGTCTTCCAAGTTATCACTATAAATAAGGGTGTCTTCAATATAGGAAATCATGGTTTGTGTTTGTGTTATGTTTTCCTGAAGGGCTTGGATGTCTTGTCTATAAAGGTTGTGGACTCTCACTGGTTTGTTAAGATATCTTGGTGGTGAGCTAGTAAACTCATATTTTCTACCTTTGCATGTGAATGCAGTCACGGGTTGGTCCTCTCATCAATGTGTGTAACGACATGTCAGAGAAGTCTATCATCACATAAGAAGTTCTGATCCAGTGGTTATACTCTTTGTATTACTACCTGTATCTGGGAGTGCTCTTTCAGTTTGGGGAGAATGTTTAAGTTCCTATAATTTACTGAGTCTACAGAGGGCACAAAAATTTGTTCCTTCAGGAGTTCCTGTCTTTTTTCCTTGAGTGTGTCCTCCCCTAAGATTATATTGGAGTATATTTGTTAGAGAGGCGGGTAGCTGAATTGCAGTCATTTTCCTGTAGCGAAGCCATTCTTTGGGGTGGCTATATCTTAGTTGTTCACATGTTGTCCTATTACATCCATCTCCGGGATGTTTTCTAAATTGGGTCATATAAGGCATTTTGACTTTCCTTATGGTGGTCACCATTTCATCAGTTGGGATCTATCTACCCATGTTCCTGGAGTTAATTTTCCTCCTAATCCTTCACTTGGCCCCGTCATGTTTTTAAAATTTTCTGTCTTGTTGGGTTTTCCTTGTATCATTGTTACTTGGAACCGTGTGTACAAGAGCGTAGTATAGTATACAAAAAGTATTTTTGTTTACAAAAGGGTTTCTGTTGAAGTGACCATTGTAACATAAGGCAGTTTTCTCTGGCTTGGACCAAGAGACAGACTGCTGAGCCCCTATAGGGGGGTTCTTTGAACTTTCTTTACTTAATTTGTCAGTGCTTCATCTATAGGTTTTGTGAAGGGCTGCCATAAATGGGTTAGTGGGTCTATTGCCTCTAAAATTTGGTTGGTTGTTTCTTTGCCACTGTAAGTAGTTTCTGGGGTTTCTATTTGTGTTTCTATTTTATAATTAGGATTAAAGGGTCGTGGTCTATATGGTTTAGGTGGCCAAAAGGGTCTGAGAGGTTTTGTTCAATTAGGTTTATTTACATTAGGTGTAGGCCTTTTATGTCTATATACGTTAGTGTTAAAGCTGTAACTTTTATCTTGATTCGGTTCCTCAGCTGTTCTGATCAAGTCAATGAGTTCTGTGTTTCTGGCACCTCCAAATACTGTAAATAGGGTTGTTCTGTCCTGTGGGGCACAGCTTTTAGGGTGACCTTTTAAATTTGTTCTCTTTCTTTAGCACATAACATGTCTGTCCTCTGTCATAAATCATAGCCAGTAGTCTTAATTTCATTATTGTTAGCTTCCCCTGCTGCTGTCCACCGAGATGTTTTAAAGGATAATATACTGGGTATAGGCTATTTTAATTTCCAGTTTGCTGCGACCAAAGATCTTTGTATATCAGTATAATTTTCTCCAAATGCTCAAAGGTGTCTAGTAAATTCAGCATCAGTGGTAATGGGTCTGAGTTGCACAGTCTCTGCTTCTGTGAGCATCAAGTTTTATTCCCCTTTGGCCGATAATTCTCATAGCTACTGGTTTTCAGTGTCCAAATCAGTTTGTTGGAATTCCATCCTAATTTTTGTCATTTCTTGTCTAGTAGAGGCTTTCTGTTCAATAACTCTGATTAGTTCCATATTATCATTTGTTATATTTTTGTTTATTCTCATGGGCTTAATTTCTAGTAAGTTAAAGTTACCTGAGTCAAAAGAATTATAATAACCATCATCTCTGGGGTGTCAGTTGGTGCCCTTGGGAGCAACAGGTCTGGGTTTCCTCCTACTCTGGAGAAAACATTTCAGGCTATAGCCTTTACTTTGTTTGTCTGCATCGATGTTGTCTGCATCCTAATGAGAGCACTGGGATTTCTTCCTTATTTGTTTTTAATATAGGATAGAAGCCACTGGGTTAGTTGATTAGGTTGACATCTGGAGTTTCCTTAATTTTAAGTTTTGTCTGGGCTAAATCTTCACTACATCTCCAGAGATCCTCTGAAGTTAATAAATAATACAGTCTATCCCTCAGCTACTTCTTAAGTAATTTTGGTGAGGTCAGTAAATGAAGCATATTTGCTGTTGTCCTCCTGCCTTTCACAACACTCTTCAAAGTCTATTTTATTATAGAGATGTTTAATAGAATGTTACAAATTGTCTATAATATGGTGTGAAGCAGTATTAAGATAAATATTGTGGGCAGTGTTAGCATCCAAACTATAACAGCTCTATCAATTTTGTCCATTTATAGGCTGTTTGTAATTTCAGTAGGATGCCATAAATGGTAAATAGTATGTTAAGTTTCAAGTTTGTCAGTCCAGCAATGAGCTTTACCAGATTTTCGTTAATTACAAATTTAACATAATTTATCAACCTGTTTTTCTAATATGACCTGCAGGATGGTATATCCCCTAGCACTGGCAAATTTTAATTATTAGTTTGGGTCACGTTGAATTGCTTTCTTCTGGGCAAAATTATGCTCAGGTACTGAGATTGTGTTTGCTAATAATTTACTTAACACAGGCTCACTGTGGGCATGACAATAATATTTCACAAGTTAATAGCATGCAGGATAATGCCTCTTAATAAGCCAGCAAAGAAATAACATAGCCTAGAACAATGACAGACTAATCGCACTATTGTTTCAGGCAAAGGGGGAGATGAAAGATAGAAAGCCCAAATTTAGTCGAGGTATAATTGTTTACAAGTAGGTTCTTGGGAGAGTCCATCCTTCTAAAAACTGGGTATTAACTGCTGGCTTAGGTCCCTCACTGCTGGGGCACATAGCTAGCGGGTCACGGCACCAGGGTTGGCAGGCAAGATGGACTGCATTGAAGGTTGTTACTCCATGGACTGTTATATGGCATGCAGAACTGCCTATGAGGAGTAGCCATGCCAAGGCAGGAACAGATGTTTTACCAACACTGCCAACCATGAGTAGCCTGGCCATGGCAGGAGCCAAGGGTCTTAAGACCTTTGGAGAGCTGCTGAGGTGAGCCAAACATTCTCAAGTTGCTATTCAAACCTTTTGGTTTTTAAAGTTGAAAAGTCTTCATGTGAAGGACAACTGTCCATACTATGATGGCAATGATGTAATGATCCTCTTCATATCAGGTGGGAGAGTTTGATGAGAGGGTCCTAATATCCAACTTCAGAATAATTTTATAAAAACAAGTTATTCAAAACAAGTAGAAACTATGAAGAATTTTGTCAGAAGCTTTCAAAACGAACTTTTAAAAATTTAAATTCAATTTAATCAAAATATAGTGTATTATTAATTTTAGGGGTAGAATTTAGTGATTCATCAGTTGCATATAACACCCAGTGCACATTACATCACGTGCCCTCCTTAATGCCCATCACCCAGTTACCCCATCCCCCCACCCACTGCCCCTCCAGCAACCCTCAGTTAGTTTCCTAGAGTCTCTTATGGTTTGTGTCTCCCTCTCTGTTTTTGTCTTATTTTACCTTCCCTTCCCCTCTGTTCATCTGTTTTATCAAAACATGAACTTGAAATCATAATAAGTCAGTACACAACACGTGGAGAACAAGTTAATTGGATGAATTAAAAAGGCATTTTGGAAGTAAACAAGACTGTTGTGGAGTAGGGGAAAGAAATCACACCAATAGGGTCTTTTTCATAGTCAAACAACCTGGACAATAGGGTCAAAGTTGTTCTAAATCCCTTAGCATTTTCTTGATTCTAAAATGTGGGCACAACTTATCAAGAGAATTTCTCATTAAGACCTTCCTGGAAATTGCTATTTAGCTTCTGAGTTGGTATTGTCAGGAGAAAGGATGGGTAATAAACCTTATGCTAATGTATATAAATACTGTTTAGGAAGTAGAGTTAGCAAAAGCTTATTACTGATGCATGGATAAACCTGTTAGGTATCCACTTGTTTTTTTCCAGGAACCCTCTATAGTAAATAGCACACCAAACTATTAAATTCATTTTTTATCATCTTCCATCTTTCAAAAAAATTTTTTTGAGGTGTAATTGACATACAACATTATATTACTTTCAGGTATACAAATAATGATTAGATATTTGTATATATTGTGAAATGATCACCACAATACATCTAGTTAGCATCCATCACCATACATCGTTACAAAATGTTTTACTTGTGATGAGAAGTTTGAAAATCTACTTTCTTAGCAACTTTCAAATATGTAATACAGTATTAAGTATAGTCACCATGATGCATATTACATCCCAGGACTTACTTATTTTATAATTGGAAGTTTGTACCTTTTGATTTCCTTCACTCATTCCACCCTTACCTCTGGCAACCACCAATCTACCCTCTATGAGGTTGGTTTTCTATATAGAGCAGTGGTTGCTCAGCGAATACAGTTGAATGAATGAACTTAAGACTCAGGACACCATTTCTTCCTGGAAAACCTCCCTGGACTTCCCTCTCCCCTCTCATAGGTTGAATGCCCCCCCTAGGTGCTCTCACAGTACTTCCCCTACACCTCTCCTATTATAGAGCATGTATCATAATTTACTGGAATTGTGATTTATGACGGCAAGCATTTGTATATTTTGTCCACAACTGTATCACTTTAATAAATATTTGTTGAATGAGTGAATCATGCTCGGAATTTAATGTAATTAAAATAGTGCATATTTCTGGAATCTTTGTGAAGGGATAGCTTCAAAGTTCTGTGGATGTTGGTTTTGTTTTCAGCATGCCAGCCCTTAAATCCTGGGAAGTAATTTCTTATATGGCCTCTTGACTTAAGCCCTTTGATTTTGACCTGACCCAATGCTTGCTTTAAGAGTCTGTTGAAAAGTTATTTGAGCATCAGTCTTGAATGTCCTATAAATGATGTAATAAAAGAGCTAACCTATAGGAAGATGGGTGCACTCGCTTTATGCAATCTCCATGTAAGGGACTTGCTATAAAACACATTTCACAGAGTATGGTAACTTCAAGATACCTTATAGTAAATCTACTACAAAATAATCTTTGTAAAAAGCAGATACTGTTCCATATCTTAACTTTTATGCAGATCTGGATTTTTGGAATAACAAAAAATCACAATAGTCCATTCCAATTCACTCTGTCCAGTCATACCAGTGACAATACATCCAACATTTTCTATTGTGTTTTTCTTTAGTGTAAATCTCCGGATTCACATGTTAGTTCCTCAAAGTGCTAATTCATTATTATTTCCTCAGTTCAGAGCCTCTTATTAAGTTCTTACCGTTCATTTATAATTTGAAATGATCTATCTATTCCTCAAACATTTGTTCACTGCCTGATAGGTATCTCTGAGGCACTGGAGATTCAAAGATAAAACACAAAGCTTATTTCTGAGGGAACTTTGTTCTAAAATTAAAGCAGATACCTGGATGTATAATTTTCAAATTCAGTGAGTTTGATGGTCTGATAGGCATAGATTTAGGATGGGGCACCAGTGAGGGAATGCTCAACCTTCCGGTGGTAATAGTGAACAGAGGGGAGGAGGTCAGGGAGAATGTCTAAGAAGAGAGAAGAGAGAGTGGGATTTCTTTTCATAGAGAAGGACAGTGGGGGTAGATGACGGGCGAAGACATAAAGCCGTGCGATAAGATGGTACATACCCATGGATGTTACATTCTCCCCGGGCCTGTGAAGAAAAGGCAAGTAATGGGATTAGACAGGCAACCAGAAGCCACGTCAGAAAGGTCCAGAGAACTTTGCTACAGTTTTTAACCATAAAGAAATTGTAAAGTTTTAAGTAGGGAGGGAACACGAGGGAATTAGCTGTGGCTTTGGTATGGAGGATGAATGGGAGGAAAGAAACCGTGAAACCAGGAATACCTCTTAAGAAGTGATGGCACTGTCTGGGCCATTATGAGGGCCTGATGTAGCACATCGTGGGGTAAGTTGAATGGGAAGAACTTGAGGAATATGGTAAAAAGGAGAGAGAGGAATCCAAGATGACCTCTGGACGCCTTGCTTAGGTGGGTGGAGTTAAATGGTGGTACCAGTTCCCAGCGTACGGATCATAAAAAGAAAAGCAGATTTAGTTAGTTCTCCTTCTACAACGTGAAGTGTCTCGAGATAACAGGTACTGGACAGTTGGATACTAGTTCTGAATAACAGGAAAGAGATCTGTGGTGGGGAAGTGTATAGATTGGAAGTTTATCAGGGTGAAGGTAATAGTTAAGTCTCTGCACTTGGGTGAGATTATTAAAGTGAAAAGTTAGCCTAGGACAGAATCTTGGGTACCACCACCATTTATAGGGAAAGGGAAAGGAACAGAAACAGCGAAGATTTTTGAAAAAGGATTAAATGTGGGAGGAGAACCCAGATATCATGGCCCGATGCACTCAAAGAGAAGACAGAGCTTCAAAGAAGAAATTTTCATTTGTGTGAAGATGTTAACTAGAATAAGAACCAAATTGAGTCCATATTAGCAACAAAGTATAAATGAGGAAAATGAATTAAAGTCCTCATCAAGAGTAGCTTCAGTCGTGTGTTGGGTTAACAAGTAAGACATGAGAAGGTGGAGGTCATAAGCAAACTGTTTTTCCACGTGTCCTGGCTGTATGGGAGGAAGTGATCTTGATAGATACAGATGTGCCTGTCTCAGAGCAGACAAAATGTAGCTACGTGTGTGTCTATTTGTAATTTAGGAGAGGTTTTAATTGATTTACGTGGAGAAGTTTGTGGAGAAGCTCACACACACAGCAGTGGGGGGTGGAATATGAGGAAAGAGAAAAATATATTGATAGAATGAGTCTTTTTTTTTTTTTTGGTTTTAAACAACAGAAATTTATTATTTCACATTCTGGAGACTAGAAGTCCAAAATCAAGATGTTGGCAGGGCCATGTTCCCTTTGGAAGCCTCTAGGGGAGAATTCTTCCTTGCCTCCTCCAGCTTCTGATAGCCTCCAGTATTTTTTGGCCTCCTGCAAGCATAACTCCAATCTCTGCCTCCACCTTTTTTTTCCTATTTTTTATTGTTATGTTAATCACCATACATCACTAGTTTTTTGATGTAGTGTTCCATGATTCGTTGTTTGTGCGTAACACCCAGTGCTCCACGCAGAACGTGCCCTCTTTAATACCCATCACCAGGCTAACCCATCCCCCCACCCTCCTCCCCTCTAGAACTCTCAGTTTGTTTTTCAGAGTCCATCGTCTCTCATGGTTCGTCTCCCCCTCCGACTTACTCCCCTTCATTCTTCCCCTCCTGCTATCTTCTTCTTTTTTTTTCTTAACATATATTGCATTATTTGTTTCAGAAGTACTGATCTGTGATTCAACAGTCTTGCACAATTCACAGTGCTCACCGTAGCACATACCCTCCCCAATGTCTATCACCCAGCCACCCCCTCCCTCCCACCCCCCCACCACTCCAGTAACCCTCAGTTTGTTTCCTGAGGTTAAAAATTCCTCATATCAGTGAGGTCATGTGATACATGTCTTTCTCTGATTGACTTATTTCACTCAGCATAACACCCTCCAGTTCCATCCACATCATTGCAAATGGCAAGATCTCATTCCTTTTGATGGCTGCGTAATATTCCATTGTGTATATAGACCACATCTTCTCTATCCATTCATCTGTCGATGGACATCTTGGCTCTTTCCACAGTTTGGCTATCGTGGACGTTGCTGCTATAAACATTGGGGTGCACGTACCTCTTCGGATCCCTACATTTGTATCTTTGGGGTAAATACCCAGTAGTGCAATTGCTGGATCGTATGGTAGCTCTATTTTCAACTGTTTGAGGAACCTCCATACTGTTTTCCAGAGGGGTTGCACCAGCTTGCATTCCCACCAACAGTGTAGAAGGGTTCCCCTTTCTCTACATCCCCACCAACATCTGTCATTTCCTGACTTGTTAATTCTAGCCATTCTGACTGGTGTGAGGTGGTATCTCATGGAGGTTTTGATTTGGATTTCCCTGAGGCCCAGCAATGTTGAGCACTTTTTCATGGGTCTGTTGGCCGTTTGGATGTCTTCTTTGGAAAAATGTCTGTTCATGTCTTCTGCCCATTTCTTGATTGGATTATTTGTTCTTTGGGTGTTGAGTTTGGTAAGTTCTTTATAGATTTTGGATACTAGCCCTTTATCTGATATGTCATTTGCAAATATTTTCTCCCATTCTGTCAGTTGTCTTTTGGTTTTGTGGACTGTTTCTTCTGCTGCGCAAAAGCTTTTTATCTTGCTGAAATCCGAATAGTTCATTTTTGCCCTTGCTTCCCTTGCCTTTGGCGATGTTTCTAGGAAGAAGTTGCTGTGGCTGAGGTCGAAGAGGTTGCTGCCTGTGTTCTCCTTTAGGATTTGGATGGACTCCTGTCTCACGATTAGGTCTTTCAACCATTTGGAGTCTATTTTTGTGTGTGGTGTAAGGAAATGGCCCAGTTTCATTCTTCTGCATGTGGCTGTCCAATTTTCCCAACACCATGTGTTAAAGAGACTGTCTTTTTGCCATTGGACATTCTTTCCTGCTTTGTCAAAGATGAGTTGACCATAGAGTGGAGGGTCCATTTCTGGGCTCTCGATTCTGTTCCATTGATCTATGTGTCTGTTTTTGTGCCAGTACCATACTGTCTTGATGATGACAGCTTTGTAATAGAGCTGGAAGTCCGGAACTGTGATGCCGCCAGCTTTGCTTTTCTTTTTCAACATTCCTCTGGCTATTCAGGGTCTCTTCTGTTTCCATTCAAATTTGAGGATTATTTGTTCCATTTCTTTGAAAAAAGTGGATGGTATTTTGATGGGGATTGCATTGAATGTGTAGATTGCTCTAGGTAGCATTGACATCTTCACAATGTTGGTTCTTCCAATCCATGAGCATGGAACGTTTTTCCATTTCTTTGTGTCTTCTTCAATTTCTTTCCTGAGTATTTTATAGTTTTCTGAGTACAGATCCTTTGCCTCTTTGGTTAAATTTATTCCTAGGTATCTTATGGTTTTGGGTGCAATTGTCAATGGGATCGACTCCTTGATTTGTCTCTCTTCTGTCTTGTTGTTGGTGTTTAGGAATGCCACTGATTTCTGTGCATTGATTTTATATCCTGCTACTTTACTGAATTCCTGTATGAGTTCTAGCAGTTTTGGGGAGGCTTTTGGGTTTTCCACATACAGTATCATATCATCTGCAAAGAGTGAGAATTTGACTTCCTCTTTGCCGATTTGGATGCCTTTGATTTCTTTTTGTGGTCTGATTGCTGTGGCTAGGACTTCTAATACTATGTTGAATAGCAGTGGTGCTAGCGGACATCCCTGCTGCGTTCCTGACCTTAGGGGAAAAGCTCTCCGCTTTTCCCCATTGAGAATGATATTCGCTGTAGGTTTTTCATAGATGGCTTTTATGATCTTGAGGTATGTTCCCTCTAGCCCTATACTCTGAAGAGTTTTGATCAAGAAAGGATACTGTACTTTGTCAAATGCTTTTTCTGCATCTATTGAGAGGATCATATGACTCTTGTTCTTTCTTTTGTCAATGTATTGTATCACGTTGACTGATTTGCGGATGTTGAACCAACCTTGCAGCCCAGGGATAGATCCCACCTGGTCGTGATGAATAATCCTTTTAATGTACTGTTGGATCCTATTGGCTAGTATTTTGGTGAGAATTTTTGCATCCATGTTCATCAAGGATATTGTCTGTAATTCTCCTTTTTGGTGGGGTCTTTGTCTGGTTTTGGGATGAAGGGAATGGTGGCCTCATAAAATGAGTTTGGAAGTTTTCCGTCCATTTCTATTTTTTGGAACAGTTTCAGGAGAATAGGTATTAATTCTTCCTTAAATGTTTGATAGAATTCCCCTGGGAAGCCATCTGGCCCTGGGCTTTTGTTTGTTGGGAGATTTTTGATGACTGCTTCAATTTCCTTAGTGGTTATAGGTCTGTTCAGGTTTTCTATTTCTTCCTAGTTCAGTTTTGGTAGTTGATACATCTGTAGGAATGCACCCATTTCTTCCAGGTTATCTAATTTGCTGGCATAGAGTTGCTCATAATATGTTCTTATAATTGTTTGTATTTCTTTGGTGTTGGTTGTGATCTCTCCTCTTTCATTCATGATTTTGTGGATTTGGGTCTTTTCTCTTTTCTTTTTGCTAAGTCTGGCCAGGGATTTATCAATCTTGTTAATTCTTTCAAAGAACCAGCTCCTAGTTTCGTTGATCTGTTCTACTGTTCTTTTGGTTTCTAGTTCATTGATTTCTACTCTGATCTTTATGATTTCTCTTCTCCTGCTGGGTTTAGGCTTTATTTGCTGTTCTTTCTCTAGCTCCTTTAGGTGTAGGGTTAGGTTGTGTATTTGAGACCTTTCTTGTTTCTTGAGAAAGGCTTGTATTGCTATATACTTTCCTATACTTTTTTTTTTCTCCTATACTTTTGTCGTCTTGTCATTTTGTCCAGAGGAGAACAGATGAATGAGAGAACAGAATGCTAATAGGTTAACAATGTCCCCAGCAAATATACTCTACAGAAATCAGAAAAGACCTGCAACCAGGGGAAAAGAAAGGGAAAGAAAGAAAAAAGAAAAAAAAAAAGGAAAAAAGATAAAAACAAACAAAAACAGAACAAAACAAAACAAAAAAAACCAGAATATGATTAAATATGATCAGGCTAGTTCATAGATCAGTGCCACACACTAGATTTTGGGTGTATTTTGGTCTGTTAGAAGAAAGTGCCTCCTAAAATTTTAAAGGAAGAAATACTTATATTTGTACAAAATAAGGGTTGATACAATGAAGGGATGGAAGATGATTGTAAAGATGAAACTTATAAAAGGTGTTATAAACGGAATTGATAAGAAGTTGTTTGAAAGAAGAAAGAAGAAAATTAAAAAAAAAAAAGAAAAAAAATGGGAGAGACTGTGATCAGGCAGGAGACTAGAACAAAGCCATACACTAGTGATTTAGGGTATATTTTGATCTGTTAGAAGAAACTGTATATCAAAATTTTAAAGAGAGAACAACTTATATATATATATGCGCCAAAAATAACTACTATAGTACTACATAGTAACTACTAGGAAGGGATAAAACATGACTAAAAATGAAAAATAAAAAAAAAATTTAAAAAAGGGATTTATAAGATTTTGGTTGAGAAAGGGAAAAAGAAAAATTCAAAAAAAACACAAAAAACAGTTAAAAAATTAACTTTGAAAAACTAATGAATCATGGTAAAAAAGCCATGAATTCTATGTGCAGTATTCCCCTAGCGCTGGAGTTCTCCCGTTCTCCTTGATCGGTAAACTTGGTCTTGGCTTGCTGGCTGTTCTTGCTGATCTTCTGGGGGAGGGGCCTGTTGCCGTGGTTCCCAAATGTCTTTGCCGGAGGCGGAATTGCCCCGCCCTTGTCGGTCCGGGCTAAGGAAGCTGCTCGGGTTTGCCCTCGGGAGCTTTTGTTCCCTGCAAGCTCTCGGTACAGCTTTGGAGGACGAGAGTGAAAATGGTGGCCTCCCAATCTCCGCCCGGAGGAGCCGAGAACTCGGGGCCCCGCTCCTCAGTGCGCCCCCAGAGAAAAGCAGTCACTCCCGTGTCCCCGGTCTCCGGCCGCACTCCGCGCTCACCCGGCCTGTGACCGAGCGTTTCTATCTCTGGCTCCCGACCCCGTGTGGAGTCTCCAAACCCAGCAGATCCCTGCGGTGCGCTCCCGCGCCGCTCCTCCCCGGGAAGGAAGGGGAGTCTCCCCGGCTCTGCCGCTTGTGGGGTCCCTGCTGGAGGAGCAGTGGCCCGACTGGGCCGCAGATCACAGTTTATGGCCACCCCGAGCTGAGAGCCCGCGCCTGGGCTCCGTCTCTGCAGCCGGCTTCCCCGCTCCGATCCCTGGGAGGTCTGCCGCACTCAGGCACCCCCGGTCTCTCTGTGACCCCGAGGGTCCTGAGACCACACTGTCCCGCGAGGGTTCCACCCCCCGCTTAGCCACTGCAGCGACGTCCCTCCGCCGAGCCAACTTCTAAAAGGTCCGATTTTGTGCTCCGCGGCTCTAGCACTTGCCAGAAGCGGCCGACGGAGGCCCCTCCCTCGCCGTCTATCCTCCCGAATATCGCCTCGGATTCACTTCTCCGCACGTCCTACCTTCCAGTAAGTGGTCGCTTCTCTGTTCAGAGAGTTGTTGTTGCTACTCTGTTCTTTGATCTCCTGTTGAGTTCGTAGGTGTTCAGAATGGTTTGATCCCTATTCAGCTGAATTCCTGAGACCAGGCAAAATCCAGGTCTCCTTCTCCTCCACCATCTTGCTCTGCCCCAATAGAATGAGTCTTATGGTGAGATAAAAAGGGGTGGGATCAAGGATACAGCTGAAGAAATTAGTTTTGGAAAGGGGAAGGGACATTTCTCCATATAAAACCACCGAGAATATTGGTATAGAACTAATACAGATATGTAATGGTATAACATCATTTGATTTCCTGTAACTTGAAATGCCCTGAATTTCACTGCTATCTTTTGGGGAAAGTTTAAAGGAAGTTAGGTACAGGTTCGCTTTTTCACTTTTCTTTTCCAAGATATAGTCAAGTTGATTAATTTCTTGCACAGCAGCAAGTCACATGCTCTTCCTTTGACAACTTTCACTTGTTTTCTCATTATTATACAATCTGAAGAGGTGGGTTGTATCTTTGTTGATGTCACTCAGCAAAGATTAAAGTTCAGTGCAAGCCTTTTTGAGCTCTGCTAGGTAATGCCCTCAAAACTCAGGCTTGTGACTTGAATTAACTTTTCAGATTTTCAAAAGAATGATTCATAGCCTTCAAATACATACCCTTTCCTCCTCCAGTTTTCCAAGGGCAGAGTTTGGAGATGTGTCCAGGGGATGCCTAATAGCCCCTACTTTTTTCCTTTAGCTTTAATTATCCATCTGTTTTTTAGACAATTTAGTATACTGTGAAAAATCTGAACAGATGGGCTATAGCAATTGGAAATGGGGTAAGCATTGGGGAGTTCAGGCAAAGCAAAGGCTGAACCCAGAGAGCACATAACACGTAGGATATCACCTAATTCCCACAGTATCTCAGAAGTAGGCATGATGATTATTGCTGAAGCCAGGCACCAACTGTTGGAATCAAGGTGACTTAAGTACAATTTGAGGATTGGCAGGGCAGGCACGTGTTGGTTCCCATGCAGGGAATGATGCTTGTTGGAGGGTATATTGATGCCGGACAGGGACATAATAATGTATATTATAGGAGTATAGGAGAAATAAAGGTATGGTAGAGTCTTACTTAGTAATTTGGCATACAAAATATGCTTTGGACTCAGTAGCTGAAGAATGAGGCATGAGTTTTCACTTCCTCATCTAGACCATGCAACAGCTAGGTCCCATGTCCTGGATTTCTGAATGCTCTTGTCTTGAAGGAACATTGAGAGCTGAAAATTGCCAGATAGGGCCAGACTACAAAGATAACTTTGCCTTGCAGTCTTTATGGACAAGGTTTAGGCCAGGGAATCTAGTGACTACAGCGGCCAACCAGGTAACATAAATGAATGGAGAGAGAGGAATGGAACACAGTAGGGAGTAGTGAGGACTGTGGAAGAGCGGAGAGGGTGTGCCCCAGACGGAAGTGTTGCTCAGTTACGGCTCACTCTTAACATGCAGGAATGTGAGCCCAACTGGGCAGCTCTTTTGATTGATGACAGGAATCACAAATCATGAAATCTAAAGCTAAAATCTTCTAATTTTTAATGACTTTTCACATGTCATAAACTACTTTGTGGATGAAACGGGTGTATCTGTGTTTAACTGACTGATTCTGTGATTTCTGGTCTGTGCCCTGCACCTTGGATCATCTGAGGCAGGAAGGAGGTGGTTATAATACTCTTTGCAAAGGGGAGAGAAAGGGACCATGAGAGCGTGGAGTGGTCAGGAAGCTCCTTGTAATTCAGAGGACTGAAGAGGGGCAGCCTCTGTAAGTGGCTTCCCAAGTCCTACCCTCCTCTAAGGGCACCTTCAGAGGTATAGGTACAAAACTCTCGGGAATCTCAGCAGACTTCCCCAGTCAGAGATTGGCTTAGCCAGAACAGAGCTACTACAGGAAAGCAGTCAGCCACCTTCATATGACTCTGTGGACCTGCATAAGACACAGTGAAGTGTGATGCCCTGGCCTGAAGACCAGGGCTTTCCCTGGTTTCTCTTGAAGTATGGAAGCTCCCAGATTCAGAAACAACCTAGGGGAAGGAGAAGTATCCATGAAAAAGACCGACCCAAATTTCTTGATAGCTTTGGGCCGTGGTGGGTCTTGCTTACACTCCAAAGTTAGAGCTCAACACTCCAAAGTTTGTGGCAGCTCCTCGGTGGGCCAATCCCGAAGGACTCACTGTGAGCTTTGTGGAGAAAGGGATTGTGGCAGAAGCTGGAAGAGTGAGTTCTTGTTGGAATCTGTGAGACAGGAACCCACACTGGGCTGTCCAGAGTGATAACAGTTGGGTGGAAAGAGTCTTCTCAATTGCCCTTTGAGATGCCCTGAGGCACTGAGGCCTTGAGGACACAAATGAAGGAATGTTTCACTTGTACTTGATACTCTGGATTCTCTGGCAGCTGGAAAGGCTGCAGTTTTTAAAATGCTGGGAGGGAGAAACTTCGGAATGGACGTGAGGATTTCACCAGCAGTGCTGTGTGCACGGGAGCTTCAGAGAGCACAGAGGGGGGGGCAGGGTACTACTTTGGGCACCACGCCAAGCAGACGTGCGCTCGGTCCTGTTTGAGACCCAGCCAAGGACTTCCATAAATGACGGGATGAGAACTTGGTGAGGTCTTCTAAGAAAATGGAGGCAGAATTAGTGAAATATTAGTGATTAGTCAATGCAGAGCAATTGTACCTACACACAAGTGACATCAGAGACACTTGAGTAATATTTTCGTTTATAGCTGAAGAAACGCAGCCACTACGGTTAACGTGCTCGTCCAAGGTGTCCTCAGTGTTTGTGATGAAACTCAAACTTAAATTCTGGGCTCTTGACTTCAAGTTCACCACTTACTTCATTATACCTTTGCTGCCTTTCAACCACGTTTATCAATTATTTTTTTACATCTCAGAATACTTCCTTATGAAATGTCTTATAAATAGAGGTATGATCATAAATACCTGGCGATCACTTAAAAACTCACTGGCTCTACCTATGGTAGTATGTGTTGGTACAATTGGAACACTGTAAACAAAATGGTTTATTTACAATTTAACAAAGAAACAGTAAGTAAGTGGGGTGTCAGAAGCTATAGGCCCTGCTTCCAGAAAAATAATTGTAATAAACATGAAATGACACGTTAGCATAAATAAAGCAGGAGATAGAGATTCTTAAACACTTCAAAAGGTGAGCAGTTGTGATCAGTGTGCAAATCCAGATTCGTCTCTCACAAAGGAAGGGAAGACATCACAAGTCCTCTCTCCTAGGCTACCCAGCTGTGGTTTAGGTGTTGACACTCAGGGAGCAAATTCCTTCTCTTCAAATAAAAAATGTCCCCCTTTTCTCTTAGGTTTAGTCAGTCCTCTCCCGCCTCAGCAGCCCCGCCTTCGCGCAGTTCGCAATGAACATTTCTGTTGTTGATGCTCGGGTGCCCAGCTACATTCTTCCTTCCCCTCATAGATGCTTCCTGCTCCAAGACGCAGCTAAGGGCACTCAATGAGGAGTGGCCCCCACGGTCACTGACTCTGGTTGTCTGTAATTCACATTCCGAGGCCATGAAACCTTGTTGCCCAGAAGTGTCTTCATACTTACCTCGTACCATAGAGGCACTTGGCACATGGCTGAACAATCAGTAGGTGCTTGCAATTCAGAGTTACACTCCTTAGATTTTTTGACATTAAACAGTGTCCTGAAAGAGGAGGGTATTTAGAGGAAAGCAGATAACAACCTGTCTGTTGGAAAGTTACACAAGAAGAAGTAGCTTTTCATGTTTTAGGTATGATTGTCACCAAGGTCCGTTCCATCTTTTTAAGCTGACAAACCATATTCAGTCTCCTACTGCATATTGTAAGATGGGAAGCAGTCTCACCCCACCAGCTTCTGCAGACTGAGGCCGGCTATTCATGTGATGGGCCAATTGCCAAACATTGTGTCTCCCATTGAGACCTTCTATAACGATACAGATGCCTAAGTAATTACACTGCCTTCCTCTAGACTGAATATAGATAATCAATATAGGAAGTTTTGGAAAAATATAAACAGTAGAAAGAATGGAAAGAGAATCTCAGTCAAAAGACTTCTCCAGATGTCAGTTTCTTTATAAAGTATGATGACTGGTGCATAGTAGGCTCTCAACATGTTTTGAATAAACAGACGAATGTATTATGGATGAATGAATAATTCATTCAATTATGATTGCTTGGCTTAATTCCAGGGCTGGGATAAGGATAAACTGAAATAAAAGTTGAGCGTATATTGAAAAAATTAAATTTCTTGCCAAGGGACTTGGATTGAGATCCTGCTTCTGGCATTTATAAGCCGTACCACAATGAGCAAGTCACTTAACCTTCACACAGGACCTAGCCCGTGATGAGCGAGTGCTCAACAGGTGGGTGCTCTCATTGGCGGAAGGGCTGATGATGTGTAATGCAGGGTGGTTTTTTTTTTTTTTTTTCCTCGTATTTGTCATCTGGCACTTTTGTAATACATATGTTTCTCTACAGGTCTAGCAATCCCTATTCCAAACACTTTTTTAACTGACAGAGAAAGAATATATTTTATGCTATAAATATTGATCCCCCTGAGCACAAAAGTGAAACATTCTAAAAACGAAGATAATAACCAGGAGATCTAAACCACTAATGGCCTGGTTGTATGCTGGCTATCTGGATTTAGTAAATAATTCTTCGTGAAGCCCGTTATAGGTGGGGAGCTGTCGGTCATTTCTACAGCTCGGGTGTTTAAGGAGCCGAGTCTGGTGCTTTAGCACCAAACATTCAGGAGAGCCCGGCTACGTGGCTTTGCATGTCCCCTCATAAATATGCCATATCCATTAGAGGTATTGTTGAGCACAGTGTCATTCACATGAACTCATTTGTCATTTTAAGCCATTTTTAAGAAAAGAATAAGGATTCAACCTATTGCACAGGTTTATTTCTAAGCACAGAGGGCATTTGAAACAAAATGGAGCCACTGGTACACATGGGTGGATATACACGTGACCCGTTTCTGTCCTCCTCCGTTGTCCCATGAATTTTCCAGTTTTTACTGAAGCCTTTTGAATCTTCAAAGACATTCTTTCTACTTTATTATTACAGTGCTGCCCCAGTTATCGGGAGATGTCTGTAAATAGGCTGTGTTATACATAATGTTTGCCATGTATCTGAAATGAACCCCTTTGGGGGTCAGTTTGTAGAAGGAGAAAACCAGTTAATGCAGGTAAACGTGGCTTTTCCGTATCGCACGCCACCAGCAATCCTTCCACATTTTGAGCATAATATCTGGTAGGGACACAGGTGTGGCATGTTTCGTTGCTTTTTCCTATGACAAAGTAGTCAAGTAAGAATCCCAAACAATCCAAATGCTGTGACTTCAAATTATTGTTTGTGCCTTCTCTGTTTTTCTTTTTGTGTTTGTGTTTGTTTTTGTTTTTCCTGACTGCTCTCTCCACGTGAGGCTGAGGCTGTAAGTCATCCCCTTTGGCTCCTGCCAGGCCGTTTACTGTCTCTTCCATGCCGCCTTCCCTTTCCTGCTTTACTCCTTCCTGTGCCTCCTTGCTTCCCTCCCCTCTCCTCCCCCACTTTCCTCCCTACTCCACAAACTTGTTGAGCGCCCCCTGTGGGCTGTGCGTGGTTCCGAGCGTTGACCCCACTCCTGGCTCCTGCCAGACACAGTCCTGAAGGGGGCGCACCTGCCATGGACAGGCAGCAGCCTATGTGCTAATTGATTCTAGAGGCAGTCAGTGGGGGAGCAGACTTCAAATAGATAATTAAAATACCATAAATTAATTGATTACGGAAGTGCATATCAAGTGATAAGGCAGCATATGAGAGACAATGTGTCTGGATAATACGTCAAATAGGAACAGAAATGTTTAAAGAGCTAAGAAATTTTTGTCAGATTAAAATACCACCTTTAGCACATAGGTGTTAGGATCACTCTTTGGTCTGCTTCATCTATTTTGCTTTGCTCATCTTGCGAGTTGTCCAATTTCCTGGGTTCTGTGGGGTTGCGCAGTTGTGATGTGATGTTATACCTTTGGTTTGCAATAGAGTTGCAATCTCATCCTTCTTTTTCTTTGCCATTGCCCACCAGAAATCATGAGCCCCATTAGCCAGTAGGCTTGCCTCTGGGGGTGATGTGTTTTAAGGTCAGAAAGTCATGCATCTGGTGTCTTTTGTCACTCTTCTGGGACAGAAGATGTAAAGTAATTGCGAATTATGATAATTCCTCACAAGTCCTAGAAATTACAAAAAGTCTAGTATACATTTCATTTTCTTCTGTGTGTTTTACGTTTTAGATGTGGTATGAAAAGTCATTTTAATTTTACATTTCTCTAGATAGTTTTACATTTTGAAAATGCAGTTATAATTGGCTTTTTAAGGAAAACCAGTATGGAACACCATCCTGATAAGAGACCATTTAATTGTGCCATCCAGTTTCAACGCCTGATGTTTCTTCTTCCAAATCGTGCTGAAAGCATTTTAAATAGATGTCTTAGAAATCCTGTGGCCCTGCAAAGCAATTCTGGGTTTCTTGTTGTTAGACTCAGTTCTGATTCCTGGCATTCCAGTATCCCTATGAAGGAGATGGATAGGTGGGAAAACAGAAAAATGGTCTATTCTTATTAGTTCCTTCCAGTTTTTTTGGGGGGGGACTTTTGATCTGTTATTCATATTCAGATTTAGCTAATAACTTTCCAGTCATTCTTTTATTCTAATACTTAAGGTGATATTTTCCTTTACTACCTTTACTGTGTTCTCCAAGTTTTGATGTTCAGAGCTGTCACTGGGGCTTAATTCCTAAAATTAATTTCCATTCTGACTCTTTTGACACAAAAACTTTTCAAAGAAGTGCTCCTTTTGATTTTGATTTCCAATTTTAGTATGCTTTGTTCAGACAACATGATTTCATTATATTCTCTAGTAGTTCTTGAGAATTTGTTTTGTGATCGAGTATACACTTTTTAATTAATGTCCCTTGGGGTACACGGTTTCAGATGCATCCAGTCGACTCAGATATTCCACAAACTTGATATTATCAAGATCTTGAAATTGATCAGGCTCAGTCTTCTTTAGGCTATATTAGTGAATGAATCACTTTCCCAAGAAAAGCAGGTGTCGATCAGTGTGAAATGAAAACTTTGAAGGCCATAAAAGACGAGCGAATTTGTAATGTCACTGCAGTGCCTCCGACCCGGGCCTCTGGTCCTTCTGTGCTTCTCTGTGTGATGGGGGATGAGGCTTCTCTGAAGCTTACCTGTAAAATGCAAATAATGACATTTGCTCTGTCTTCTTTACAGGACAGTGAAACAAAAGACAAGCACCATTAGCCCAGTTTTGTGAGGATAACTTAAATAGCAAGGATGTTTTGGGGGCATTTTCTTCAGTATTTGATATGCTTTACTCATGAAAAATGAGACACCATTAAATTGTACATAGACATTTTCCTTAGGACTTTTAAAAACTTGTTTTCTACTTTGTTTAGTGAGGAGTAATACAGTTAGCCAAGATCAAAATGCTGCAAAGTTCACATCAGTCATTCTCATGAGGGACAGGTGATAAGACACCTTTGTGTTTTAATGCAGGTGGAGGGGAATCACATCTGATCCACAAATACAAATAGAACTTTATTTGCAAATAAAGAGTCATTGCAGATGGAATCAAGTTAAGGTGAGATTGTCATGGATTAGGGTGGGTCCAACAATGATGTTGTCCCCGGCCAAGGGACACTAAAGATTGCCAGTAACCACCAGAAACTAGAAGAGGCTAAGTGGATTCTTTCCTACAGCTTACAGACAGCATGACCCGCTGACAGCTTGATTTTAAACTTGCAGCCTCCAGAACTGTGAGAGGCTATTTTAAATCACCCTGTTTGTGGTATTTTGTTAGGGCATACCCATGAAACTAATGCCCCAGTGACCTGCCCTGAACATCTCTTAATCCGCCCCCCTCCACCCTGAAAATCTAATCTGTTCTTAGGAGTTCTAAAGCTCCAGTTCCATATTTTTATCTCTCTCTTCAGTCTCCTCATCTAGATTTCCTACTGGGGCATCACCTTGAATATATGGAGTCCATCCCCATTCTGTCATATACCTGAACCCGAGTCACCCATTTCTGTTCGTGGCTTTGCCCTCCTTCTGGTTCCCCAGACTTCAAGTGGAGGGGTCCTCCTTGACTCCCTGTCTTCTTTGGCCCATCCCACTCACGCACTTGGTGTTCAGGTCCTTATGAACCGTAACACACCTGAACTCATTCTTTGCTTTTTATTACCACCTTCATTGGGCTAGCCCAGCGGCACTCTAATGGTTTCACTTCTGTTTGTCTCTCATGCATTATCATACATGTCCTTAGAAAATTCTGTGACGCCACAGCTCTGGCTGTGTACTCCCTTGCTTAGATAACTTCAGCGCCTCATCCCAGACTTCCAGTAAGGTCCACCCTGACATGTTCCCACTTCCTTCAGTGCATTTTCCTCTAATCGCTTCATGTGCACTGTTTAGCTCAATTAACATGATTCTTCTTGTCGAAGTTTTCATATCTTAGTGTGTTGTTTTTTTTTTTCTTCTTACATCTTTCTGGATCACTCTTTGCTTCATTATCCACACGTTAAAATCTGACCTATCATTCAAGTTCAAAGATCACCTCCTCTGGTCCTTATCAACACTGTTCCTATTTTATGTTCTATGTACATGTCTTATACACTGTGCTAAACTATAAGCTCAGGGAATGGAAAGACAGGCTTTAATATACACTTAACCCAGTGCCTTGGACCTAGCAGACTCTCAATACATACCTTTTATTCAAAATTAGTACCTGTTTAAAATGAAAAATCATCAATTACTTATTTGATTATTTCTCCCTCTCTCTACTGATTGTGAACTTCTTTTTTTTTACAATCTGTATATTTTGGGCAGGCAGCTCTCTCCCTCCCCCACCCCCCAAAAAACCCCTGCAGATCATTGTGTCTTCTGATTCCAATTATCACAATAAAGCAAATTAAGGAAGTCTCTCTCAGTTAAAGCATGTTACTGTCCTGAGACACTGCATGCATAATGTTTATTAAATCTTCTTGGGAAATTTTGTGTCTATGTCACAACACACAGGCCATCTAAGGGATTAGCCTCCAGCACATTTGCTGAATTGTGTGTGCTTAGTGATAGGCAGAATATTCTTGGAGATAACCTGTTAACCATCTTAGGGTTGGGTGCCGGTGCTCCTTCACCGATACGGAGGACAGGGAAAGTGTCTTTGTGCCCCAGGTTTGGAAGAACCCCTTGGAGCTGGGCCAGGGTTCTGCTCCTCTGTGCTCAAGGCAGGTAGTTTCAGGTGCTAGCTATAAGCTTCCCAAAGAAGATGTTCTCGCATGTGGACATTTACTGAGAACCCCTAGACTGCTCAGCGTTCTCCAAGGTAACATTAAACCTATTGTGGTAGTTTCAGAGGCATCGAATACTATGTATTCATGATACAGAGATTCAAAGAGTGGCTCTTCTGAACTTAGCATATTGTATATTACTTAATGCCCAGAATGGGTGGATTTTAAAGCAATGCATACTGGTGTTGTAGATCATTTTATGTCCTCTATTTTTTTGTATTCACCTGAACTTTCTTGCTAAAATAAATATTTCTTATGAAGCTAATATATATCTGTATAAGGAATTAATGGAATTCATTAAAGGAAACCCCAAATTGAATAAGATGACATTCTTTATGTTGCTTCTTCAAAGATAATGCTTCAAGCATGGAATGACATTAGAAAGGCCAAGAGTAAAAGAGTAAAATTATTTTAAAGTGCGTACTGTTTATAGAGAAAAGGCTCAGGTTACCAGAGGCAAAGGAGAGGTGACTTGGGATGATTTTATTTTGCATTAACTTTCACAACAAAATTTTTTACGTTATGTTCATCTTACTGCTTTAAAGAGACTTGCCGTTTAGGGGAAACACACACTGCTCTAGGTGTCCTAACAGGTTTTCCTTTAGGCAAGGTGACTAACCTCCAGGGCGCCTCTGTGAGCAGACCTCAGCTCCCTCACTTGGGTGTCTGAAGCCAGGTGCAAGTCTGAGCGGCTAGGATGCGGACTGAAGAAGAGCGGCGGCCTCTCTCTCACTGAGTGCTCGTGACGTGCCAAGCCCTGAGCTGAGCACTTCCTGTACATCACACTTGATCTTCCCTGAAACTTTGAATGGCAGGAGCTCCAACAACCTGCTCTAGTCCATTCAACTGGCAAGTGCCAGAGACAAGATTTGAATAACTACACTGTGCTGTAAGCACGGTGGGGGGAGAGCTGACTTGAAGGATCAGAGGGTTTTTTTTTTTAATTAAAAAGGGCGCCCCTTGTCTTTTTTCACTAAAAAAAAAAAAAAAAAAGAATAAGTTATCCAGGAAAACCTGTATTTATTGAGGAGTTGAAGAGAATTAATATATGCATGAGACTCAATAGCAGAAAATATACTAGACTAGGATTCAGGACGCCTGATATCTCTTCCCGAATCTGGCATTAACAAGTGTTGGTATTTGGGGAAAGCTAAGTCTCTCCTCCATGCCTCAGCCTCCTCAGTTTTGTAAAATTGAAATAATTTTGCCCTGTTGAACAAAATGAGGCAGTGTATACAAAATAGAAAAGGTTGGAAGTGTAAAGCAGTAAAGAGGTAAATATTTGAACACACATTCCCTCTTCATCCACCCTCTAATTCCTATCCAATTCCTTGTGACTCCTTTCAGGAGAGAATGGAGCATTTGCATGGGGGACCAAGGTGGGTAGTATGAATATCTGAAAAACTGGCTCTGATTTTACCTGTGTATCTGGTGCATTAATCTCAGTGGGGCGGGAGTTTCTGGAGCGCTTTAAGTTTGGATCACAGTAATGTGATGCAATTAGATGTCCAGTGACAATCTTTTGAAAGGAATAATTTAACTTTGCTAAAATAAGGCCTGGAAATAATGAAAACATCAGGAGGAAGGGAACCGGGAGTGATGACGTCACTGCATTGCACCCATTCATGCAATTTCTCTATTTTTCTTTGCTCTTCATGGATAAAGTGTGTGTAATACAGGCAGACCTCAGATGACGTGTAAAATCTCCTTAACAAGTTCCTGCTAGAGAGCGGATGCTTCTGTCCCCCCCTCCCAAATTCGTGGGATGAAACCTAATCCCCAGTGTGATGGTATCTGGAGGTGAGCCTCTGTGTATTAGGAAGCAGGCCCTTACCGAATGCCTAATTTCCTGGTGCCTTGATCTTGGACTTCCCAGCCTGCAGAACTGTGAGAAGTAAGCTCCTGCTGTTCACAAACCACCCAGTCTATGGTAATCTGTTAGAGCAGGCCAAATTGACTAAGACAGTTCAGCAATCACCCTAAAGTTTTCATGTGGACTGGGTTTTATATAATAACAATAATATAAATCATATTTCTCAGCTACCATAGCTAGAGATAAAGCTAATCTCAATCAAATATCGCACTGAATTGACCAGTGACATGTGAAGATCAGCCCTAATAGGGGAGAGGGGAATGTAATGGCCCATACCATTCCCAACTTTTTCTTCCTTAGGGTTTGTATTCTTCTCTGAGGGCTGCTGTATCAAATTACCACAATGGTTTAAAACAACAGAAATACATTCTTTCTTTGGTTCTGGAGGCTAGATGTCCGATCTCAAGCTTCTTCCAGTGCTCTGGGGGGACAGACCCTTCCTTGTCTCCACCGGACTCTGGTAGGCGCACACACATTTGGCCTCGGGCAATATGCCTTCTTTCTCGGCCTCTGTCTATGTGTTGGCTTCTTTTCTGTGTCTCTACTTGACCTTCTCCTCTGCATGTATCTCTGTCCACATCTCCCTCTTCTTATCATGGCACCAGTCATACTGTATTAAGGCCCATCCTAATGACCTTGTTTCAATCTGATTGAATCTATAAAACCCCATTTCCCAGTAAGGTCACATTCACAGGTAAAGGGGTTAGGATCCCAACATAGCTATTGTGGGGACACAGCTCAGCCCATGACAGAACTTTCTGGAAGTTTTTTGGTTTACTTCCAAATATGGGGGTATGGGAGAGTTTAAGAAAGTTAACGAAAGAAGATATGAAGGGACTTCAAGGTAAAACTACCTTTTGGGCAGACAGAAATAAATATTTCTTACGTACCACTTAGCTTGACTCATTCTCTCCTTCCTGGCCTACATGGAGTCCAGAGACAAAGTTTGCAGAGCACAGCTGGAGGCAGAGAATTTGCTATGAACGTACCTCCAAAACAGTTGAGGAAAGGGGCTAAGAGAATGAGACTGAGTGTCTGGTAGATCTGGGGACCAACGCTGCCGTTACTTAGATGTGTGACTTTGGCCAACCTAACCAACTTGTCCGAGTACACCTTTTCTCATCTAGTGAGGAGGTAGTTAACAATGTGTACCTGTGGGGTATTTTTATAAGGATTACTTGAGACAAAGTATGTAAAATGCATGTAATAGTGCAATAATTCAAGCCCTAAACATGTTGCATATAATTATTTCTCTGGACCCTCTAGTAGGATATGGATTTCACCTTCTGTGTGTTGTAATTCGTTAAAACACAAATTCAACTGTTTAATAATTTTTAAAGTATTGTAGAATATAAACATGACTGTTAGAATTCATGGGATCATAATTTTTATAAGAAAATCTGTTGAAAAGTCTATTTTATTCGATGTGAATTCAGAAAGTAAATGGGATAAACAACACTTAAAGCTGTTTTTTTTTTTCTTTTTCTTTTTCTTTAGTAATACTTAAATCAACAGTAGCAAACAAAAGTAATTTATCATGGGACGAGTATTTCTCTAGAGGTATCGTGTCAGTTTCTTGTTCCCTGTAATTTTGAGAAACAGTGTTATGGTTTTTTTCAATTTCCACTTTCTTGGGCTACATTATATGAATGACAAATACCATTTCATTGTGATCTTTATTCTGTCAGATAAGAAAGACAAGCTTTGCAAAGTTCTTTTGAAATAAATTATTTCCAGAAGAAGAACATAAGTGAATTTTAAAATTATAAATTATTACCCCTATTGAAAAGGCTAATTTAGTCTAAAACATAAAATTATATTCATTCATGATGTTTCAAAAGGTACTTATTAAAAAAGATACATTCTGACTGTATTTTGTCCTGAGGAAAAATTAAATTTGTCAGAAGAGGGATATGCTTTTGTAGATAAATAATTAATAAAGAGAAAAGCTTTGCGCATCTATCAGGGGCTATAGAGAGGAATTTTAGGATGCAGAAAAATCTAGCAACTCCTATTACCTAATTCTGTCTGAGCACATTAAGATGTCATTGGTATTCCCTGCATTCTCTGAAGCCAAAATTGCTTTGAGCTGAAAGATACAGTCGTCTTTCCCAGAGCGATGTGTTCTACCAATTTTCTTCTTGTTTTTGCATCTCTTCACTTGGAATACAGAGCTATTCATGACACAAAGAAAAGAGAAAATTCATCTGCTTTTAGGAAAAATCCTTTAGATAGTTAGTAATTCCATTTTTCATGGCAAATAGGTTATATTCTTGATTCAAAAAATACATACTTCTTTATTCTCATTTGAGAAAAAAAGTTTCTTGTCATTTGCTTTGATTTCTTGACTTAGGGATTATGGAAAGATTTTTTTTCCTCCTGAAAATCACCGATTTTCCTTTGCCAAAAAAATCTTAGGTGACACCACATTACCTTTTTTGAAAGGATATTATTAGGAACACACGAAGCTCAAAACTAAATAGTGTGCTTAGGGTCCTGTGACCCTCTGGGTTCAGAGGTGAACAGGTTCTTCCCGTTCTTTTTCCCAGAATCTCATTTTCATGATCAATAGTCTGTGCTCCATGAAGGCAGGGAGCACGCCTATCTCGTTTACTAGCACAGTGCTCACACAAATTTGAATCTTAAAAAAGTATAATTTACATCTGTTCTCTATTTAAGGGCAAGAATGCCTGAGCAAAGCTAAATTATCTTTAAAAATCATTTTTGTAAGTAACTTTATTTGGAGCCATGTAGGAATAACAGAATATTGGATTACTTAGTTACCTACAGTGTACCTGACTTTTAAATTCATTCTTTCTTCTTTTGGGGGGGGGCTCCCCTTCTTTTTTTCTTCCCTTCTCCCTTACCCTCCGTCCCCTCCTTCATCCTTCCTCCCATCCCCAACTCTAGAAAAGATTCTATGGACTGAAAAAAGCCCCGGGCTGAAAGGACTGGACTGCCTTGATTGACTGACGTGGGGTAGATGGGGAAAGGGGTTAGTAGACTCTGTGTATCTGGGCAGCAGAGGCTGCAGCCCAACCTGTGGTTTTAATGACCAGCACGCAGGGCAAAAAGCATTTGCACAGTGTTTGTTTTCCTGTCTTGCACTTAAAAATAAGCTCTATGGGAGTAGCATGGAAAACGTTTGCTGTTTTTCCCTTTTTTTTTAAATTGCTTTTGTTTAAAATTTGATCTCCTTAACTACTGTAAACATAGCCTATTTTTGTGCTTTAAGATACTGAGTGGAAAACTCCATTGTGTGTTGCAGGACTGTTTTGGAAATATTTGGTCAAATGTGTGTTAATTTGGCTGTAATGGCACTTAAAGCAAAGAAACAAACAAAGCTGTGAAAATGACCTTGGAGCATTATCTTTAGTTACTTGAAGAGTTTCTAGTTTTTTTAAAATACAGTTTATGTTAAAAATAATTATTATTAATTTAGAGGAGACAATGTCTGAGAAAACAGTTTCTTTTGGTTTTTCTTTTTGTGGTCATTGTGAGTGATTGCTTTTTTTCCTCTCATTAGTTTCACATTCTTCCTTTGTTCTAAAACTTAGTCTGACATGGCCGCGGACGACTGGAGAAGTCCTGCTGCAACGACAACGGCGGTCACCGCGTTGGCCGCCCGGGTGCGGCTGGGCGTGGGGGGCGTTAGGGCCGTCCAAGCCCGAGGCTCCAGCTCCGAGCGGGTACGCCGGCAGTAGTGCCCGCAGCCCCGGCCCCAGACGCGGATTCCAGCTCCCGTTCGCACCCTGACCGGCGTTCTCTCCTCTGCCCGCAGTCAGACTCCGGCGCGGCCTCGATCCGGGAGGCAGGTGCGGCCTTGGGAAAGAGAGAGCAAGCTGAAGAGGAACGATACTTCCGAGCACGCGCTAAAGAACAACTGGCAACCTTGAAGAAACACCATGAAGAGGAAATCACCCATCATATAAAGGAAATGGAACGTCTGCAGAAAGAAATTGAGCGGCACAAGAAGAAGATCAAACAAACATCTAAAACATGATGATGATGATTAAACATACACACTTCCCACAGCATAGCTACATATCATTGCCCGCTGCTATGGAAGCAGAGTTGTGGTTTTATTAATATCTTATCTGTGTACTGCCAACAGATTATAATAAATTGTCATCAGTGGGAAAAAAAAAAAAAAACTCAGTCTGACATCTAGCTTTGACAATCATGGTATGTTTTATTTTCCTGAGGGGAGAATATCTTATAATGCTGTTTAGTTTTGTACTATTGGTGGGCTGGTGAATTTTTAAACTGTGTGCTAACTGCAATAAATTATATGAACTGAAAAAAATAGAATATTCAATTACTGACACCAACCGAGCAATAGTTGAGTATAGGGCCAGTAAGTAAAGGACTGCGCCTGTTTTCCACGTGTAAGAAGTGGGGAAAAAGACCATTTTAGACTCCTGAAGGGCTCAGGTTGTTATACTACGTAATAGCAGTCAAATTCACTAATTGCCCCTCACTTGATGAAATTGGACAGAGGACATACATTCCATTGGAGGGCCAATGACCTATGAAGGATAGTAAATTCTTGAACAACTCTGTACAAGGCCCTGTAGATAGAATGAAGAAATACATTATGGAACATTGACATAAGTCTTTTGTATATTCTCCAATTTCCTCTTCCATTAAGCCCTTCCTAACCTGAGAAATGCCAACACAACTCTGTGCCACAGAATAATATTTGTCAAGAAAAGGTGTGACTCAAACAATGAATCATGGAACACTACATCGAAAACTAATGATGTAATGTATGGTGATTAACATAACATAAAAAAAATAAAAATAATAAGTTAAAAAAAAAAAAGCTGTGACTGTCCAGGTGTTTTGATTGAAAAGACTTAGGTCACAGTTCCTGTGCCTCATTAGGCTGTTACCATTAATATTCATGGAGACAGGAATCAACATTTTTTTTTAAGAATTTTTTTTTTAAATTTATTTGACACAGAGAGACAGACAGCTAGAGAGGGAACACAAGCAGGGGGAGTGGGAGAGGGAGAAGCAGGCTCCTGGCTGAGCAGGGAGCCAGATGTGGGGCTCGATCCCAGCACCCTGGGATCATGACTTGAGCAGAAGGCAGACTCTTAACGACTGAGCCACCCAGGCACCCCTTAATATTTTTTTTCTTTCCCAGTAAAGCTTGTTTCAGAGTTGAGAGTTGGAGAACACAGAACTGGGCTGAATGAATAGCAAATATCATCAATGTAATATACACATAAGTCATTAATTTACCTTCCAGGTGGATTTTCCCTTCAGTTTTAGACACTTGTAGAAATCAAGCATTATCTCCATCATGTGACTGCTACCAGAAGGTAAGGGGTAAAAACCACCACGACTTTCAGTACACAGGATTATATTACGTGACTAACAGTAAGTGTGCTTAACTTTTAATATGAGTTTCTGTTTAAAAAATAAACCCACTGGAGAATATTTTTTTTTTATAGCTCCCTCTTTTCTATTGAAGCTCCTAAACTGAAAGCTTGTTGTGGATGGAAAAATTTTCATCTGGGCAACATGATATGACACAAGTCTTGCCCAGAGGCTGGATGTTTTTATGTGTCTGTGTTCTCCAAGTCTGCCATTTTAATGGTGGTAACCATATCTAATAGAAAGTCTAAAACCTGCTGTGGATATCTTCATGATTATCTTCTTTTCTAAAAAGTTGTGAAAGAAAGGCACTTGGGCAGTTTCCAGAGTCTAATGTTTTAGGGAATGATCTTCCAGGTAGCAGTCTTGAATTTCCTTTTCTTTGTCACACAAGGGAACTGAAGCAATGGAATTTTCCAGTTTCAATAGTAGATTGGTTTGTTGAATCTTTGAAGGCTATTTTCTACCTTGGAAAATGAAGACACATTAAAAGGCTCAAGCTCTTAGAGTTAATCCTGTATCTCTGGACTATTAGAACCTTTGAGAAAGTCACTTGAGGGGGTTACCATTGAGGTTGCTAACACTGATGGACAGCTCCTTCTCCAGCTCTATTGAATAACATTGGCTCCATCCAAGGGCATTCTTCTGCCTCCAAGAATTGCTTGTTAGGTTAGAAATGACTTTAGAAATCATATCATTTAGTGGAAGAGGCAGCACAGCTAAGGGAAGTGAAATGACTTCTCTCAGGTTACAAAAACTAGAAAGTAGAGCAAAGACTGAAACTCAGACATCCTGACCAGTTATGTGGGTTCTTCTCATATTTGTCGTAGATGGTAGGATCTAGACCCATCTTTACTTCATTTTAATGAGATTGTTTTTCTGTGCTTCATTTGTAATCATTCCATGAGCATAGTTCAGTCAAGTTTATGGTGACTCCTTGTAAATATTGATTAGTCAGTGGCTAGTTCAAAATGTCCATAAGGGTGGGAATGAGAACTAGAAAGTCAAAAACACAAAAAAGTCACAGGGCCTCTTGTCAAAGTCAATTAAGGATGGTAAGGTGACAAGGTTTATAAGGGCTTACACTTATGTGTCAAATGCTGTGTTTTGAGTTTGGGCATTTTAATTTGACTAAATATCGACAAATGGTACTCTGCTGTGTCGTACCAATTTACACTCCAACAAGGTAATCTTTATTGTGTGCTCATTATGTGTTCAAATTGTACTAATTATTTTTGTACACATCAACTCCAGTTTTAACAGTCTTACAGGTTTGGGTACCATTATTATTCTCATTTTAAGTATAAGAAGATGAGGCACAGAAATTAAGGAACTTGTTCAAGGTCCCTCAACTAGTAAACGATAGAGCTGAGATTTGAAGCCAGGCAGTTTGATTCTGGATTGCATACATTTACTTCTCAGTACCAGCTGCCCTGCCCTCTCTAACAGTTGCTATTACCCAAATTTTTAATTTTTGAGGATATGATGTTTGTTAAGTTGTATTTAATTTTGCATTTTGCTAGTTAATAGTGAGGTTGAATTTTTTCTCAAAAGTGTATTGCCTTTTCCCCTCTATTAGCTGTTCATATTTCTGTTGGATTGTTTGCCTTCTTGTTACCTGAAAGAGTTCCTTATAAATACTAAATATTCATTCTTTCTTGGTCATGAACATTGCAAATTCTACTAAAATGTAGCTTATCTAATGAACTTTTTAAGAATGTGTTTGCTCTGTATAAGTTTTTAATTTTAATAAAGTTGAACTTGTCCATATTTTTCTCACTGTCCTTTTGGGGTCTTAAGTAATTTTTCCATGTTGTAAGAGTCAATATATTTACTTGCATTTTTTATTGAAAAGTTTAGCTTTCACATTTAGAATTTTTTATATCTGGAATTCAGTCTTATTTTGTGAGGTAGGGATCTAGTTTTTAAAGATAAACAAATATAAAAATTACTACAGGAGCATTTATAGAATAGATGATCATTTCCATGCTCATTTGTAGTGCTACTTCTATCATATATATGCATCAGCTCTCTTGTCTATCCCTAGAGCAATGACATCTTTATCATAACTTTATATTAACTCTTGATTGGAGTCCCAACCATCTAGTTCTTTAAATTGTCTTGGTTATTTTTCCCTATTTGTTCTTACATGTGAATTTCAGATACTATTGATAACTTCAGTAAAAACACCTGTTGATATTTTGATTGGAATTGTATAGGGCTTGTAGAAAAACATGCAGAAGACTGACATCTTTACACAACTCATGAATCGTTGAACACTACATCAAAAACTAATGATGTACTATATGTTGGCTAATTGAACGTATTTCTACTGATATTGTTGTTATATCTTTATAAAGCTGCATTCCATAATCATTCTTTTAGGACACGTAAGAATTAAGTTGAGGGGCGCCTGGGTGGCTTGGTTGCCTGAGTCACGATTCTTGGTTTCAGTTCAGGTCATGATCTCAGTGGTCATGAGATCAAGTCCTGGAAATGGTCCATGCTCAGCGGGGAGGCTCCTTGAAGATTATCTTCCTCTGCCCCTCCCCCCTCACTCATGGGCATGTTCTCTCTCTCTCTCTTTGTCCCTCCCTCTTTAAAATAAGTAAATCTAAAAAAAAAAAAAAAATTGAGTTTGTAAATACATATTATTGCCCAGCATCCTAGCTGAACTCTTAAAATTCTAAAAAATTTTTTAAAGTTTAGATTCAGGACCATAGAGACCCCCTTTTAGTAGTAAAGCTAAAGACCTTGGGGCTCTCTCTGCTCTTTTAAATGGATTTATTTACATTCAAAAGGGTAAGAATAAGGATTTGGGATCCTGTCCAAGGAGCAAAGAGTTTTCTCCCTTCCTTTTAGAGGGGAAAGGAGATGATTGTCTCTCTCCTATATTAATGCCTAGGTTCATAGTCTTATGGTTTCTTACCTACAGTAGCCCCCAATATGTGTAAGATTTATTATCTGGCTCTCATTGTGTCACCTCAGGGATAAGAATTGACGCTAATAGGAACCGGTACAATGATTTGTACTGGAGAGGGAGAGACTGGGGAAGATGGGAAGAGAAAAGTAATGTTTCTTCTTAGTAACTTATTGGTTTAGGGGTTCCTGGGCCCCAGATGTAGCATCTATAACATAGTATCCTACTTTAAAATCATGTGAGAACAGGTCTGTGATTTTTCCCAGGGAGGCCTTTAATTTTATTTATATATATATATACACACACACACACACGTGTGTATATATATATATGTGTGTGTATATACATATATACACACACATATATGTACACACACACACACATAAATAAATCCACATATATATGTATATGACCAACTGCCTTTCCTGAATAGACAAACTTCTCTGATAACAAATGTTGTTATGGATGGTCTACTCTACTCCTTCAGTGGAGTTACAGCATTTCAGGGGCTAAGAAACTTTCTAGACATTTCGGTTCCAACTCCTGATCTTGCTCAAAACCAAACCTTATTTTCTTATCCTCATGTAGCCACCACAAGCTATGCTCCTTGGTACCCAAGGCTGGAAAAATCCCCAGGGTGGTGCCAATGTTAGTTCATCCTAAATCACTCCACTTTTTTGTTCCTGACTCTTAGGATTTCTCTTGCTTTCTTGACATCCACACTGTGCATTTAAAAAAATGTGTGTCATGTTTTATCCAGTATTTTGAAAGGTGCTTTTTGGGGAGTTCAGTTTATCACATTTCTAGAAACAAAAGTCCGAAAGCATGTATCAAGCATTTTCTCTGTGTCAGTTACTGGGGAAACAGATAAATGATAGATTTTCCTTGCTTGATGTAACACAAATTCTAAGGTAGATGCAGAAACACATAATTATGTTCAAGAGTGATCACTACTCTGTGAAAGGCTAGTAAAAACTGCCATGTGAACAGAATACAGGTAGATATTCATCCCACTGGACCAAAATAGGGGAAGGCATTACTAAAAATGTAATGGCTGATCCAAGCCTAGAAGAATTGGTAGCAGGCTGCCATATGGAGGAAGAGGGCTTTTGTGTTCCAAGTCTTGGAGGCATGAAATGCATGCGTGGGAAAGAGTGTGTAGACTTAAATGCTCCAATGGTCAGGTCTTGGGCTGTCGCATGGTCCGTTGGCATGGCACGAAGGGGGAGGGCATGGGAATATCATGTGCTGAAAAGATGCAGAGTGGCAGGACGAAAAAGACAAATTTTCTTATTTAAAATTTTATGACAGTCTCACCCTGCATGTCATTAGAGTTTAAAGGAAGCTTGCTTTTTTTAGAGAACAAGTTCCACCCACTGTGGAATCCAGCATGTATGCCAATATCTACAAGATTCTTCCATAACAACCAACTTGAACTATCACTGAAAAAGATGTTGAGTTTTTTTTTTTTTCCCAGAGTTTTAAGCCTTGTCTACTGTGATTCTCCCTAGGATAACCAACCATCTTGATTTACCCAAGATTGAGGGGATCAACTAATGGAAATGGAAGCCACTGTAGAATTTAGTGTCTTCTTATGTAATTTAAAGATTGGAGGATTGTGAGGAGTTTTCCTCTTTCCAGAACATTTACATTTCTATTGCCCTCTATTAAGTGCTGCTAGGATATGAGTAAGTCACAACAGGGTAGGGTGAGAAGAGAGATGTGCAGGGTTTATCCTTGGCCATAGCATATGCATTCCGAGTTGTTCAGAGGAGGAGGTGCTTTAGGAGAGTTAGGTTTCAAAATGGGACTTGGACCCTCGTAATAGGAGGGTCCAAGGAGAGATACACTGGTGATCCCAAATTGTACTTCAAAATCATTCTATAAAGGTGTAAAAGAGTGAAGGGAAATATAAAAAGGGAAGTAGGATTCAGTTCAGCCCTGTTTGTCTCTCTAATGCTGAGGATTCCTTATTTACCTGCTCAGACATTATTTTCTTTTTACGAAATAATGTTATCCATTTGTACCATTGCCAACTGGGACATAGTCCTGGTTCTTAAAAAGAGGGCCCTATTAATTTGGATGGTTATCTATGCTTTGATTTATATTAATATAATTCTGCTTGTGAATTATATACTGCTTTCTAGGATGATTGATACTGAACAGCAGGAAAGGAGGATTAATTGCCACAATTTAAAAACTTCTCAACTCATTTAAAGAGACCAAATAAATCCTTTTCTCATTTATGTTTTTTTCCTGAAAATCATTCTCTTTTTTCATCATAAAAAAGATGTCCAATTTAAAAAAATGTTAGACATCTATAACACACAGAAATGTGATGAGTCCTACAGCATGCTACATCCCAGAAATAAGGCTGTGCTTCCTGTACAGGGTAAATGGATGTGTTGCAAAATCCCTTGTGAGATAACAAGGAAAACAGAGTCAGAGCTGAAATGGAAATAGTGTTTAATCAAATACAGATAGTGAAAGAAAAAATTCCATCTATAAACCATAACAGGGTGGCATGACAGGCTGGGTTTTAATCTTATTACATGGAGAGAATGTACATGCTAAGTTGGAAATTATTGTAATTACCTAAGCTGGTGATTTACAGGATGGATGAGAAAAAAAGTAATGAAACCAATTTCTCTCTCACTTGAACTTGAGGCTTTTTCTCAGGTCTTTGAATGTAGAGAATGGTAGACAATTACAGCAGAGGAATCTCATACTAAAAAACACTGCAAGCTTGTTAAGAAATCGAACAAAATAATCAGAGCAGAATAGGAGAAAGAGAGTCAAGTTACAAATGAAGGAAGTCCTGTTTATGAAACCCTTTTCTACAAGACTTTCTTACAGGCCGTCTGTCTGTCTGTGAGCTGCTTCTGTTTCTCCAGTCCTTCATCCAACGGAGCGTGTAGCATTCCATCAGAAAAGATGGTGTGGTGGATGCTCTTGGGGCATAACATCATTTGTCTCTGTGGATTTGACTTAGGAGGGTCATCTCTCTCTTGGCCACTGTTAAGATTCCTAAAATGGACTTTATCTTTTTGGAATAAAATCTTGTATTTTCTAAGCTTGGCTTTTCTGATGAGATCTTTTTATATATTTTTAAATCCTTCTTTGATAGGTGGGGATTAAGCAGTACTATGTGAAATGAGTCTGAGTTGAAGGGAAAACAAGTGGCTACTCTCCGATGTCGATCCTATTGCTCTCTTAATCATCCCCATCCTGGGGCACCTATCTCTGGATCCTAATTCCTTCTGTGGCAAACTGCCTCTTTTATGACTGCAAAACCTTGTGACCTGCTAACTTTACCCCTCTGCTTTGGTTCCCGTATATACACGTTCCTAATGTTAATTCTCCTTCCCGTGACTGGTATGTATTCTTCTTGGAGATCTGGCCGCTAGCAGTCTACCTCCCTACTCCGCCTTTCTCTTTCCTCCCTTGTCTTTCTTTTCCTCCCCCTGTGCTTGGCCAGCACACTGATTCCCTCACTCACAGGGAACCCTTCATAGACAGCTAGCATTCTTCAGTTACGGTCAATGTCTCCTCTCGACAAAGTCCTTTTACAGGCTTTGCCTTTGCTTGGATGTGTTTGGAGAAATACAGAATAACTATTATTTGATTGTATGAATTTATAGTTTTTTTGTTCATAGAGGGTCTCACCTGCTAATGTAGAAAAATAAATTAGCAGGGAGAATATGGTGTAAACCAAGAGCTCCTGAATCCCTACAGTGGTTGAAAATTCCATGTCTTTCTACTGATTCTAAACTCACCGATCTTCCCAATTAGTCTCATGTCACACATGTCGTAGCTCACTTAGAAGAAATTAATACCAAGTTTGAGTATGGTTGTGTAGTTAGAGGAGGATTAATAATCTGCCTCTGGGGTTCTTCATCTTATAAACCTGACTACAGTCTAATTACCATCGACTGTAGGACTCCAAGTGATTCCTGGCTTACTGCAGTAACCAAACCTGTAGCTTACCTGTACCCCAAGCTGTCAGTTAAATGACAAAGGCTCTCTTGAGAGATGATTGCCCCTGGGGGATTGGCGGCGCCCCTGTTCACCTAACTGGAGCTTTTGTGCTGCCATTTTGTTGAGGAATCTACTCAAGATCTCCCCAAGTCACCCAGCAGCCACTCCCTTTTTGCCCTCCAAGCTCCTTAGGTACAGGGACCAGGCAGGATCACACAAGTCAGTGAGGTAAGGTGGTTTTGTAGCTCTTTTTATTGTTTTGCTATTGTCTAGGTGGATGCAAAGACTAAAGATGCTTCACTTCTTTTATTTTGGTGGAATATTTCTTTGGATCACACTTGTCTAACCCATCCCAAGAGACTTTATTAAGATCTGATTTAGCAATAACAGGAATTGAGGAAATTTGAAACTTAAATATAATAACTACCTGTCATGACTGGTTAAAAATATGACAGATGCCACAGTGCCATGATATTTTGCACTAATCAGAACATCTTCTTCCCTAACTTCTGCAGTCTAATTAAAATCATCCTCCACAGTGATTGTTATACAATTTCTTCCTCCTATCAGGTCATTGCATCTGAACCTCTGAGATTCTAAAGCAGCTTCAGACACCAAGGCCAAGGTATGCTGCCCTAGCCCAATTATTCTCACTTGCTTGCTCACATGCAATTATAAGACAGTGGACTTTCACCTAATTTGAAAGAGGCTGTTTGGTCCATCAAAACTACCTTATGCTTAGAGGAAATAGACAAACTTTTCAAAATATAATGTTACATGAAAGCCTATTCTGAAGGAGAGAAATACTTTGTGAAAGTTGTAATGAAAGTTCAAAAACAGGACTGAATTTCCTGTGTTTTTTTTCTTTTTTTCATGGTGAAATGGTTTCCTCACCTTCTGAGCTTCAGAATCCCCACATGATGCTAATTATATTTAAATTCCCCAGGCAAGGGGAGGGTGGGATGGAAAGGAATAGGGCTCTGTCTTGAGCTGGGCTTATGGATGCTTGAGCGTCACCTTCTAGGGAGTGGCATTAAGTAGGGTGCCCAGAGTAGAAATTAAGTAGATCAAGTCAATTAAGTCAAATCACTAGATTGAACAAAACATTGGTCTGAAGGCAGGAAGGAAAACTGATTAAAGGCCCATGGACTGGGATTGGAGACAATATGATGGAGCGAGTGGGTTTTGGAGAGTGGATGGTAGGCAGAAGAAGACTCCTTTTTGAAGGGTGTCTGTGGCTACTCTTGGGAGATGAGTGAGCTTTAAGGGTACTGGGAAGATGAGTTTCTCTTTTATTTGGACTCCAGGCTTGAGCTGTTTAAGAGTGAGATGTACACCAGGGAGCTAAGTTCAGCTTGAAGTCCGACCTTGAAAGCCCAGTAGCATAACTGTCCTTGAGAACACGTAGGAGCACTAACAGACTGAGAGACTCATTAGGAAGATTGGGCTTGGGGAGAAATGTAAAGTGGTGAGCTTTTTGTCAGAGTTGCTCTCCCACCGTCCTCTTGATTCCTCAACAGCATGTCGCTTGGGTGGAGGCACGGGGCGGGGGGCATCCACAGGCAATTTCTCATCCTTTAGGTGAGTGGTCCTTAAAGCATGGCCCCAAACCTTGAGTATTCCTGAAACCTTTTCAGGGAGCTTACAAGGCCAAAGATGTTAAAAATAACACAAACATGGTATGTACATTTTTCTCCTTCTCAATTTCTCATCAGTATACAGTGGAGTTTTCCGGTGTGATATGCTAACAGATTGAATACAGAAACAGATGAGAATTTTACTCTTTCCAATAAGCCTTTTATCATTTATAAGTTGTAAAATAATGTCTCCTCACTGTATTATTTTGCTTTGATGAACATTCATAAATATATATTGTATGAACACATTATTTATTGTTAGCTTTAAGTAAATTTGTAAAAATATTTTTTGGGGTTTAACTTCAAATATGGTTTGGTATGGTTTACCATACCAAGCAAAAGCTTTTGGAGTCCTCAGTGATTTTTGTGTGTACAAAGAAGTTCTGAGACCAGAAAGTAGGAACATTACTTTAGGTCTGTGTCTCCCTATGCTTCTTATTCTCATGTGGGTAAAGTTGACGTCTGGTTCTGTGATCTAGTGTTGAGGGCTCCATGCAAGCAACTCTTGGAACATCACCCAATCAGCCCATTACTGATGTCTAATATACCGCTATTTGCAATGTCTTCATTTGGGGTAAGGGATGCACCATGCAGAGGACCCTAAAAGGTAAAACCTACCAAACCTCATCAGCAGTTAGCATCCTCAACATCACCAGCACCAGTGTAATAAGGCCTCAGGTCAGCAGTTGGCAAACTTTAGAGGGCATTAAATGGAGGCTACTTACCCCTTGTTCTTTGGAATAAGGTTTGGAGGATGTAGCTCAGAAATCTGAACGTTCACATGGTCCTTGGGTTATTCTTAAGTAGGCAGTTGGATGTGATGTGATGGCCTATTTGTCATGCTCACTCCATCATCACTATAGCAAAGTACATGACATATAATGAGGTTTGAAGCTCCGCCACTGGGAAGGATGAGGTAGCACCACCTCAGGTGCGTTAGGGTAGGGGATGGCGGCAACTGTCTGTGGGTCTGACTTCAGGGGGAAGGTGAAGATGTTGAAGTCCAGAATCCAGGGCAACTTGAGGACATGGTGAGCCTCGGGAAGAAAGGGGAAAGAGAACAGGGAACAGAGGAGACAAACAGAACCAATGCTGGTGATGGAGTCCTTACTGTAGGTCTGATGTTAGGCTAAGACCTTACACACTTGACCTTGTCTTAATTCTTACGACAACTTTGAGAGAGTATTCCTATCTCCATCTTTCTGGCACAGATATTCTCTCCCCACCACCTTCCTTTGGGTTTTCCTGGAAGTACAAAGGGGAGATGCTTGACTGTAAAAAAAAGACAAGGTTTGACTCACACCTCTGAACCCATCCTCTTCATCTACCAAACTGGGAGAGGGTTCAAAAGTAGATGGAGGAATTTTGGAAATGTTTGGATGTCTTCCAAACATGCATTTTTTCCCCCATTTTCCCTAAGCTTGTGTGCTAGTTTTCTGGCTGTGAACCTGTGCATCACTGTTGCCAAGACCATGGGTTCCGGACACTGTTCTGAGTCCATCCTTGTCTGTTGGGTTAGACTGACCGCTTGTTCCGCTGTAGGTGCCAGATGGGCGATCTGCTCGGTCCTGTGCTGGGGATGACTCATTTCTTACTGTTTCTGTCTCCTCAGTTACGGTTCAAACCAGCCCAAAGAAATCTACTTTCTTCTCTCCTTCAGATAAGATTGCTATAGTTAGCAAAACAATAACAAAATTATGAGTTTCAGATAAACAGTATGCTTTTTTAGTTTGACTTTGTCCCACACAACGTTTGGGACATACTGTACTAAAAAATACTATTTATGTGAAACCTCAAATTTAACTGTATTTCCTATATTTTGTCTGGCAACTTTACAGGAAAAAAAAATCAGTGTTCTATAACTCCTGACTTTCTTCCGAAGAGCAACACCAATTTCCCTTCTTATCCACATTCTAAAAAGAACCTGCACATAAAAAAACATATTAAAATAAAAAGAACCTGCACGTGTTGGGGAGAGATATTTACCATGTTATTCCTGGGGAAATTGAGGATCAGAGAGGTTAAAATGGCCAAAGTCAGACACTTAGCATGTGGTAAACCTTGGATTAAAATCTGGTTGTGCCTCTAAAGTTTATTTTCTTTCCACTACTCTTTTTCCATACCCCCATATGCCATAGGGAAGAGAAAGTGTGTCAGTCAGATTTCACCTATTTTTCATAAAGTTTCCCTTGTCTCTGTGTTAACTGGGGCATATTTGAAGTTGCTCCAAGAGACCAAAATGAGACATTAGAATGATGGGTGGGCAGTTCAGGCTTCAGGAGATCATCCAGATTTCTTTCATTGTGTGGCTTCACCTTCCTTTGGGTTATCACCACGCCCACATTCCAGCTCAGGGAAGGAGAAAAGAGAGAGCAAGTCTAGAGTGAGCAATTTTAATTTAAAAAGTTGTGCAGAAATTACACTTTGCACTTAGGAGACATACCATCTAGTTACATGTAATTGTCCTCTTTAATCTGTTAATGTAATTAAATTGATTAACATATTTTCTGGCATTGAACCAATCTTGCATTCCTGGGATGAATTCAAATTAATTGTGATGCACTATACTTTTTAAATTATAGTTCCACATTTAATTTGCTAATATTTTGTTAGTATTGTTGCACTTGTATATGTAAGTAAGATGGTCTTTCCTTTTTCATATTGCATGTAACAAATTTTGCTAGGTGAGCAGCCTTACAGTTATGTGGTGGAATATTTTTTCTTGTCTCAAAAAGGGTTTGTGTCCATTGAATTTATTTTGAGAGTTTGGTGTAAGTTCTTTTGGACGGCTTTTGAATGCCTAATTTTCTTTAATGTCATATAAGAATTTGTCTTTTTTCTAATATTGAGTCTGTTTTAGAAATTATTTTTTTAAGAATATGTCTGCTAATTTATGGCATGAAGGCTTTTATAGTATTAACTTATTTTTAAAATTTCTTTGAAATCTTTTTTATAATACTATTGAAAATCTCTTTTAAATCTTAATTATTTGTTGTTTATATGTGTCATTTCTCTCTCCCTTTTTCTCTTACATTCTTCATTTTACCTGAGATTTGTCAGACAAGTTTTATAAATGTTTTCAACATATTGACTTGGGTTGCTTGGTCCCGTCTTTGTTTTTGTTTTTTTTCTTTTTTATTAATTATTGCCCTTCTTTATTTAATTATCTCTGCCCTTTTTAGCTGATATTTTTCTAACTTCTCAAATTGTGTGCCTAGCTTACTGACTTCTGTCCTTTCTGCTTTTCTCATATAAACCTATAAGGTTGTGAATTTCTTTTAGTATTGATTTAGCTACAGTTCAGAAGTTTTGCTATAAGGTTTTTCATTATCTTTCCATTGTAAGTATTTTGTAATTGCCTTATGATTTCTTCTTGGCCTTTGAGTCAGTTGGTTGTATGCTTAGAGATTTCCAAACTAGGAAGGATTTAAATCTTTTTCTTGTCACTAATGAATACCCCAGTCATATTAAGAGCAGAGACTGAGGGTGTATAATACTGGATCTTTAAAACCTTTGCAGGTTTTGGCCCAAACTTTGATTTATCATTTTTTTAAAATGACTCTTTCATTTAGAAACATTTATCTCAAAAAGGAAGGCGTATCAGTTCAAATTCCCATGAAACAGTTGTAAGCAGTGTTTGGGCTTGGGGACGAACAACTACAAGATTGTTGGTTTTCTCTTTGCAGTCTGCAACTTAATCTTGTCAATTGTTCCCTCATTTTTTTTCTAGCTTTAGTGAGATGTAACTGACAAATAACACTGTGTAAGTTTAAGGTATACAATGAGTTGATTTGATATACTTACATATTGCCATATGTTTACTACCATACCTTTAGCTAATAACTCCATCACATCACATAATTACTATAGTTTTTGTGTTGAGAACATTGAAGATTTACTCTCTTAGCAGTTTTCAGGGGCATAATACAGAACCATCTTTATTCTGTATAGCAGCATTCATAATTTTTGTGTTTTTTAATGAAGTCTGATTCACATACGATGCTATATTAGTTTCAAGTATACAACACTGATTCAATAATTCTCTATAGTAGTGCTCATCATGCTAAGTGTAGTCATCATCTTTCACTGTACGATGTTATTAAATATATTGACCATATTCCCTTTGCTATACTATCCATCTCTGTGACTTATTTGTTTTATAACTGGAAGTTTGTGACTCCTGATGCTCTTCATTTCATCCCCCCACCTCTACCCACCTCCCCTCTGCCAACCATGAGTTTGTTCTCTGTATTTAAGAGTCTGCTTTTTTTATTTGTTCATTTGTTTTGTTTTTTAGATTGTACATTTAAATGAAAACATATGGTATTTGTCTTTCTCTGACTTACTTCACTTATTTCACTTACTGTAATACCCTCTTGGTCCATCCACGTCATTGCAAATGGCTAGATCTCATTCTTTTTAATGGCAGTGTAATATTCCATTATATATATGTTTTATATATATATATATATATATATATATATATATATAATGTGTGTGTGTGTGTGTGTGTGTGTGTGTATCCATTCTTCTATTGATGGACCCTTGGGTTGCTTCCACATCTTGGCTATTGTCAATGATGCTGCAATAAATACAGGGGTACATATATATTTTTTTGAATTACTGTTTTTGTTTTCTTTGAGTAAATACTCTGAAGTGGGATTTCTGGATTATATTTCTATTTTTAATATTTTGAGGAACCTCCATACTGTTTCCATACTAGCTGTTACCAATTTACATTTTCACTAAAAGTGCACAGTGTTTTCTTCTCTCCACATCCTCACCAACACTTGTTACTTCTTGTGTTGCTGATGGGAGTTGAGATCTCACTGTGGTTTCTGATTGGCATTTCCTTGCTGATTGGTGATGTTGAGCACCTTTTCATGTACCTGTTGGTCATCTGTATGTCGTCTTTGGAAAAAGGTCTATTCAATTCCTCTGTCCAGTTTTTATTTGAATTGTTTAGTTTCTGTTGAGGTATATGAATTCCATATGTATGTATGTGTATATTATATATGTATACATGTATGTGTTTATTTATATACATATGTATATATAAACCCCTAATCAGATATGTTTACCTAAACCTTCCTCCCATTCTGTAAGTTGTATTTCTATTTTGTTAGTTGATTCTTTTAGCATACAGAAGCTTTTTAATTTGAAGTAGTCTCATTTATTTATTTTTGTCTTTGTTGCTTGTGCTTTTGTTGCCATATCCAAAAAATCATTCATCATCCAGATCAATATCCACGAGGTTTTCCTGTTTTCTTCAAGGAGTTTTACAGTTTCAAGTCTTAACATTTATATCTTGGATCCACTTAAAGTTAATTGTTGTGACTGTTGTAAGATAGAGGTGTGATTTCATTTTTCTGTGTGTGGTTGTCCAGTTTTCCCAACACCATGTATTGAAAGGACTCAAGGGTGCTCTACTGTCAACATTCTTGTTGAACATAGTATTGAAAGTCCTAGCCAGAGCATTCAAGCAAGATAAATAAAAGGCAGCCAAATCAGAAAGGAAGAAGTAAAATTTTCTTTATTTGCCAATGATAAGATCTTACACATAGAAAATCTTAAAGACCCACCCAAACAGCTGTTTGAACTAATCAACAAATTAATTAAAGCTGCAGGATATGAAACCAGCATACAGATATCAATTGCATATCTATACATGGACAAAATACATGAAAAATACTAAGAAAACCCATTCACAATAGCATCCAAAACAATAAAATATGTAGGAATAAATTTAATCAAGGAGGTGAAAGATCTGTATACCTAAAACTACAAGACTTTGATGAGAGAAATTAAAAATGACAAAGAAATGTTAAGACAGCCTTTGTTGATGGATCAGAAGACTTGATATTGTTATGATGTCCATACTACTGAAAGCCATCTGTAGACTGTGTGTCTGTCAAAATTTCAATGGCATTTTTCACAGAAATAGAAAAAAATCCAAACATTAGTATGAAATCACAAAAGACCCTGTATAGCTAAAGCAATTCTGGGAAAGGACTTTAGGTCTCACTTGTCCCTGCAGAGAGATAAGGAATATTCCTGGTTATGGGCCTGAGCAACAGTCTGTCCAGATGACCAAATTATGGGCAATGCAGGAATGATGTCTTCCTGTATCTGTGCCAGGTCCTGGACCAGTCTTTAGACCTGTCCCACAACTGAGCTAAAATCACCCTTATGCCAATTCTGACACCTTATGTAGAGTTCAGTTGCAGTGTATTCCAACATGTTTTGTTTCCAGAGATTTCTGTTAATCAAATCCTTTCACCACAAGGCATACCAGATAATCTTTAATGTAAAACTAATTATTTTCTTCTCACTACTTAAAATTTTCAAAGTCTTCTTAAGGCCCTCAAGGTAGATTACAAATCTCTTAAGAATGCTCTACAAGCCTCTGCACCATCTACTCAAGGCTTCTCTCTGAGATCGAGTTCTACTCCATTGGTTAGTGCTTCTGCTCCATCCCTGTTGAGTTCTCTGTAGTGCAAGCTCAGCACCCTGACTTTTCTTTCCTTTCATGCACATGCTGATCCTTCTGCCTGGAATGTCTCTCCTTACCCATCTACCTGATGACTCCTACTAATCCTTCAGATCTAGACCTAGACATCATTTCCTGCAAGAAGTTTTCCTGATACCACCTCTCCCCACTGGGTCTGGAATAGGTAACTCTCCTATGTGATCTGGAAATACCTTGGACCTTCCATATCAGTGTACTTAATACACAATACAAAAATAGGATGCTCAGTGCCTCTGTGTTGAACTCTAAGCTCTGTGAAAGTAATTCACTATGGTTGCCCTTGTGTTTGGCACACAATAGATGGCAAATCCTTGACAAATAAGTGCTATTTTCCCAAAATTCTAATTGTTTAATATGGTATGGGAAAAATTGGGTTAATCAAATTCAGATATAAAAGAGTGAGGGTACTTTTGTTCTGGTTCAGCTGGATTCAGTTTTTAATCACCTAATCACTGTGAACCTCTGTTTCTTACTCTATAAGATAAGGAAATAAGTGATTTCCTCAAAGGGATATTGAGAGAATTGAACAAGATAGCGAATACCTTTATAAAGTACAAAATACAACTGGAAGGTGTTATTCTAATCAAACATTCTAGTTAACTGATTGACTGATTGCATTTAACCAAAAGAGTATTTGCACCTAAGTGCTTCAAAAGCCAAGCATTTCTATTTTTTTCCTGGAATTACTAATTAAAAAAATGAAAGGTTTAGCCCTTAAGAGAATCTTGGGCATTCGAGAGGATTTTTTTTTTTTTTTTTAAGTAGGCAGAATAGATTGTGGAGATCAGGAAATTGATGTAACTCAGCAGTCTGACATTAGAAGATTTTGGGGGAAGAAGAAGATCTCTTCTTCCAGGGCATTGTTTATGTTCTGCCCCAGCACTGATGGGTCAACCGACCTCTTATGTTCTTGAGTGCTTTCTTAATCTTTCTCTTTGTGAATGGAGCATAGAGTTTTCCTTCACGTCACCTAATTGTAACCACCTGTTCGTCATTTTTTACCCTATTCCATCTCCATCTTCATTCACTATAGTTTTTTGTTTGATTTTTTTAATTAAAAAATTAAAGTGTGATTGACATGTAATGTTATATTAGATTCAGGTGTCCAATATTGATTTAACAATTCTATATATTACTCAGGGCTCACCCGGTAAGTGTAGTCACCATACAATGTTATTACAATATTATTGACTATACTGCTATGCTTTTCATCTCCATGACCTATTCATTTTATAGCTGGAAGTTTGTCCCTGTTAATCCCCTTATCTATTTCACCCATCCCTCCACTCACCTCCCCTCTGCCAACCACCAGTTTGTTCTCTGTATTTAAAAATCTGGGTTTTTTGGTTTGTTCATTTGTTTTGTTTATTTGGATTCCACATATGAGTGAAATCATTTGGTATTTGTCTTTTTCTAACTGGCTTATTTGACTTAGAATAATACACTGTAGGTCCATCTATGTTGTTGCAAGTGGCAAGATCTCATTCTTTTTTATGGCCAAGTGATATTTCATTGCATATATGTACCACTTCTTTATTCATTCATCTGCTGATGGGCACTTAGGTTGCTTCCATATGTTGGCTATTATAAGTAATGTAGCTATTAACGTGGGGTACATATATATCTTTTTGAATTAGTGTTTTCATTTTCTTTGAGTAAATACCCAGTAGTGCCTTCCCTGGATATTCTGAGATACCAGTATCAGTATCTATATTCATTTGATATTATTCAAGATAGAATTTCAAGATGTCTTCTATTGTTAGCTCCCATATTTGATAGCTTAGGACATACCCCTGTGCTTCCTTTTTTTTTTTTAAGATTTTATTTATTTATTTGACAGAGAGATAGCGAGAGAGGGAACACAAGCAGGGGGAGTGGGAGAGGGAGAAGCAGGGAGCCCGCTGAGCAGGGAGCCCGATGCGGGGCTCGATCCCAGGACCCTGGGATCATGACCTGAGCCAAAGGCAGACGCTTAACGACTGAGCCACCCAGGCGGCCCACCCCTGTGCTTCTAATACAAGTTCTTCTAGTATCTATCCAAGGATTATTTTCCTTCAAAGACAAATTACAATGCTGTAAATATTTATCACTTGGAACCAAGTGGAACCTCTGTGTCACAGTAAAAGCAAAACCTACTTTTGGTTTTGCCTTCATCACAGAAACTCCAGAGAGAGGAATGTGACAACTGGCTTTACCCCACTGCTCTCTCCCTCCTCTTCCCTCTCTGATTCAAAATAAGGGGAGTCTGGGCCTGAGAAGTATGACGTTCCTCCCTTGGTCCATGGCTATCACTTTAAGACTAAAAGTTTCTGTGGGACTCTCTTATCCCTTCACCCTTCGGTTCTGTGGCTTCCCCTGTATGGCAGACTTCAACGCCCAGTAGTTCATGGTACGGTTATCAACCGTGAAATGAGTGACTTATGGGTATGCAGACATGTGGTTTATCTCCAGCTCCATGGTGGCTAGGAAGGCATGGCCTGGGGTTTTGAGAGCCTGTTTACTGTGGTACTCTGTACACATATAGTACCATTTTCTGTGTTTTTCTTGAGAACAATTGCAGAGCAATGCTTGACTGTCAATACTTATGTGGCAAGTGATTCAGGAGATCCTATTTGTATTTCTGCTTTAGCAGCTCTGCTGGGTTATAATGGGGCACCAGGTGTTCTATTTTTATGATAATCCTACATGTTGGCTGGAAGAAATGCTGAAGCAGGCTTTGGAACCACAGGCTGAGCCCTAGAACACTGTGGATTAAAATCCTATGCAAAGACCTGGCATGACACTTGAAATTTCGAGTCTGTTGGATAGACATGGAATTGATTCCAACATTCAGTAAAGTAGAGGTGTTCGAACTCTGTCTTTGGGCAAATGTTGGGGCCAGGAGGAGGAGTCCTATTTAGTTAGGCATTTGCTGATAGAATGTTTATATTCTACGACCCAGTCCTGGGATACTTTGCTCCAAATTATGTGTGGGGGGGAAAACCCCAAACAAATGAACAAAAAGAAAAAGGTTGTGAGGAAACTTGCAGTCAGACTGTCTTTGGAAAACCAAGTAAAAGCGCTGCAATGCTCGTAGGGATGACTCTTCATTTTGGAGCAAGGTGTCTCAATCTCCACACTATTGACAGGTTGGACCAGATAAGTGCCATGGGGCTGACCTGTGCATTGCAGGATGTTTGGCAGCATCACTGGCCTACTCACTAAATGCCAGTAGCGTCTGTCTGTGTGTGTTCTCCCCTATTCTAGACACTGGCAGGTATTTCCCGGGGAGCAAAATTGCCCCTCTGTTGAGGAGCACCGGTATGGAGAAAACGGCAAGATCTCACTGGGGAAGCGCCGTCTGTGGGGGCAGCTATACTAGCAGTGCTGGTTGAGATGACCACATCAGGAAGGTGAGAGAGAGAACATCCACAGCACCAGGGGCAATTTAAATCACACTGAGGAAAATAGATGAGCCACAGAAAACTTGGTGGGCCAAGAGGGGACACACAGAGGTTGGGTTCCTGTAACCATGCTAGGTGAGGTTCTGGAATCAAACACCTATGACCTAGACTAACAATCCGTTGTCCCCTCCCTAGCACTATGGCCTGGGGGCATGAGGGTCACATACTTTCTATCACTCATTCATTGAGTATTGAACACCACTATGTTTCAGTCACTGTGTTAGGGACTGAGGCCAAAATGAATGAATAGGACTTTTGTACTTAATATGAACCTGCAAACAATCATAATCTATATTAATAATTGACATCATGGTGGTTTATATAAGGTACAATGGTAAAACGAGTACAATACCCCCTTCTGCCTGAAGTCATCAGGGAAGTGTTTGAAGACCATGTAGTTCTTGACCTGAGACCTGAGAAAGATGAATGGTGAAAATTTGGCAGGTGGATTTAGAAGACCTGGAAAGGGTACTCAGGGTAACAGGGACTAACATATGAATACTACTGAGAGGTGGCAGAACACTCTACATTCTTGGTTCAACACATAGTTTTACACTGCAAGACGGTCATCTTCATGAGGGACATTTAAAATGTATGGGGTTAGGTGGGTTATCTGGAATTACTATTCAAGCTTTTACTGTTTCTGCCTTCATGGGAATATGTGGTCTCCTGGAAAGAAGCATTGACATGGACTCTGTGCTCCCTGGCTAATGGAATACCAGATGCTTATGTGGTGTGGATGGGGAATGGGCATATAAAAGGTAGCAAAGCCAAGATTCTGGTGTGATTTTGGTCACTAGGGCAGGTCATTGTGTTCTGAAGTTGCCACATGATTCATATACAGGGACAATGGGAGAGCAAGGCGTCAAACATCAAGACAGAACCATCTTCACAGAGAAGGGATCCCACGAGGATCCAAGACCTTAGTGACAGCAGGCCAGAGTTCACTCTCAGCGTAGCCGTTGGCTTTCTAGCCAATGTTTCTAAAGATATTGCAGCTATTATGGCTTTTTAAGGCAGGTCTGGCACTCATGTTTTAAAGAAACTGCAGACTCATTTGCCAACTTTCTTTTATTTCTCAGTGGCCCTCTTTTGTTTACTTTGCATTGGTATGTTAATATCTTTCTCAAATGAGCCAGGAAAGATGAAAATGTTAAATTCATTCAAAAGACTTAGTTACATAGCTCTGAAGAAAAGTACCTGTATCCTGAATCAGCACAGAAACTTGGGGGAAAAAAAAAGGTCCCTGCTTTTATCCACTCTGATGAGGGGAAATTATAGGATATTCTAACAATGGAACAGGAAAATACCCTGACCTCAATAGAGTCACATAATGATCCACTGCCACGTCCACTCAGTCATCCCATAGGGTCCTCATAATTCATGTTTACTCAGGGATGGAGAAACTAGAGGGACCTACCTATAGGCAGGTGTTATTTTCTGACCTACTTTTCTGGTTGGGGGGAGATTGGTACTTACTTGTCTCTAGCCTGCCTTCATTATGTTACCTTGTAACAGTTAGGGGAGGTATTTCAACACCCTAACTCTGGTGCTGAATATAATTCAGGTTGGATTTGGTCATAAAAATACATTTTAAAGATAAACCTCAACGTAATTTCTAAATCAGTTTCTCCACACATAAACTATTTACTTTCAAAATGCACAAAGGATGAGAAGCCTTAAATGAAAAAAAATCAGAAAGGGAAAGACCATGCAGGGTTAAAAATTAATTAGGTTTTACTAATGGTTGTCATGTTTCTGTGTCTATTTTCAGGCAATTTTCACAATAAAATTGTCTATCACAATATCTATTTTAGAATTTTTTTTTTTACAATAGAATTCATTAAGTCTAATATTCTGCCTCCAAATATATTTCCATATTTATTCAGAAGAGTTTTGAAAGCTCTGTCATATAGCTGATTTTTTCCCTTTACAGTTATACTTCCTAATATTGAATAAATAAGATTTTTCTCAACTTCAAATTGATTTTTTTCTCCTTTAAAGGTTGTTGCATGCAATATGGTAAAATATGTTAGAAGAGATTTGGGGCTTTGACAAAAATTATGAAATAGAAAATCCAGTACTTCTGTTCAGCTACCCCATTGTCATGTCAGCCTCCCGTGCTCTCCTTCTGAGACAGCCTTCTGTCATGTGGATCCTCAGCTTCCAGGATTTTCCTACCGTTAGAATTATTTTAAATGAGTATCTCTCCTAGAAAATAGTCTGCTTCTTGCCTTTGAAAATCTCAAGGCCTATGTGCCACTCTGCACTCCCTCCTGGGGGCTCTGTGGTGGAGCACTCACGTAGCTCACTGTACTTACTGTGAATAGAACAGGCTGCTTTTGAGTTGCTCTGTGCCAGAAGCAGAGTGAATATGACACCCGTTTGTGGAAGGGGACCCGTGCACGTTGCCCACACACCATCCCTGCTGGGGCACCGATCTCCCTTCCTTAATCTGTCAGCCACTGATAGGATTACTTCCTAGTCTCATTGGTGAATCCCCAGCACCTGGTATAGAATAAAGAGAATTACTGCCTGTGTGTGTGTGACTGGTTTTGCCATTTGAGCGCTGGATACACTCATTCCTTATTCTGTAACAGAACCATAAATAGGGAGTTTCAACTGAAGCATTCAGATACAAAGATATGGAATTGCAAGATTAGGTGCCTGGCCAGCATACAGATTTTCAAAGAAGTATTGAACAATTGGTTTTACAATTCTAGAAACAATCATCCAGAAGAGGGAAATAAAGAGGTGTAGAGAGTGAAGATGAAAAGAGCATCCTGGAAGGTGATTTCCTAGGTGAGGGAACTGTGGGGAGGGGAAGGGGTGCTGCCCTTGGTTCAAGCCTGGTGGCTCATCAGGCGTGTCACTGGGATCTTTGAAAAGCTTGACAAGTGTTCCCTGCAGCTGGCAGGTGCACAGACTGGTGGTGTCTCATGGCTAGTGAGAGCAACCGAGGAGAGGATGGTTCCAGAGAAGGTCCCACACCTGGAACATCACTGAATTCTCCGGGTAAGAGAATTCTTACGTCAGAGCCAGAAGACCTAAATGCCTCTCCGGGTCAGAGGCATTTAGGTCCCAGAGAGCAGATGTGGAACCACCAACGGGAGGTTAACCCTGAGGTCTGTTTAAAAGGTCAGGGTAAGGGGGACCTTGGAAACTATGGGTTTTCAATCAAGGGTGATGCTGAGTGGATGGAGGAGGGGCCAGCTGATGGAGAGGCCCCAGCTACCACAAAGAACTGCAGCGTGGAGGCCCCAGCACCAAAGAACCTTGGGATGTACCCATGAGACCATCAGAGCCAGAAGTGAGACCCAGAGTGCAAGCCTACCCTGTTCCTTCCCGAAGGCTCCCCTCTGAAGGCAGGACAGCTGTCTACACCGTGGGGCACCCTTGACAGGTCTTACCTTTGAATGGAGGTTGAAGTGTGGGTTGTGTTGAATTGAAGTCTTAATTTCTCAGTTAAAAGTCCATTCTATGATACAGTGTTGACAGTGTCTCCGTGACATAGTTAGGTTAAGAGTGATCAGAAAAACCAATGGATAGTCTGAGGTTCCATCCAAAGTACAGCTAGCTTCACGAAGGGGGTTTAGAGGGCGAGTGGGAGCAAGGGTGGAAGGCCAGAATAAATGTGCTCTATTGGTTTTACACCAGGAATCCACTTGGGCATTTTTTTTCTTGTGATACTAATTTGATTCTCTGCCTTGCATCTTCATGTCTCAAGAACCAGGGACATAAGTTCCTAGGGTTTTGAGACTCTGCATTGAGCAAGACAGAGTCCTATGTACATAAGCCAAGTCCTGTAAAACCTGCCCAGTATAAACCACACCTGATGAGCGGTGCCTGTTTTCAGGAACAGAGGGCCAGGAAGGTCTGAAAGGCACATCCAGAATCAGTTGCTATTAGCAGGCATCTAGGAAAGAGTGCTAGGAACTTGATTATTATTTTTTTTAATAAACTCTAAGAATACATGCCTACAGATGAAGTCTAAGCACAGTGATTGTAAGTCACTGAAAAATACCTTCCCCTCTAGGATGGCATTTTCCTGGGACAAGTTCTTCCCCTCCCCTTCTGGTCCGTTCCTCTCCTCCACCTGCATCCCAAATTTGGTGTTCAAATGGGCATAGCCAGGGCTAGAAGTCAAAGGTGTGGTAGAAAACAGATGGTGAACCAACCCCTTCAGAATTTATTTCCAACAAGTTTAAAGACCTTGTGCTTTTTTGCCATGCCTAGGACAGGAACTTTATTTTTAACGGTAATAATTAAAAATCTTTATATATATTTAGTGACAGAAAACTGTTGAAGACAACTTGGGGACCATGTCTCCTCCTACTGGAGCTCTGGCATTTTGAAGGGCTTTAAGGGGCAGCTTACAGTTTCAGCCACCGCGAGTGTGGGTAGCACCCGTGCCCTTGCTCCATGCTCCAGCCCAGGATACTACTGGAAGGAGCTGGCGTCAGTGTGGGAGGCCGTGTGTGGTTCAGAGTTGGAGTACCAGAGCTCTACAGCAGGTGTCAAATTCTGGCTGCGCAACCTACGTCTGCAACTTACATAAATTCTGTGTCCTTGTTTCCTCATTGGCAAAATGCATGTATTAATAGTAGTTCATGACTTTGGAGAGGTTTAAATGAAAACCGTTACAAATGCTCTGGCCCCTCCTGAAATGTTCTTTTATCATGGTTCTGTGGCATCTTTCTCTCAACCAAGTGAGGTAATGAGAGGAGAAATGGCCTGCTGGATTTTGACAAAATGGAACCCTGGGGGAAGAGCAAGGAAAGGATGACTTCTAGGATTCTTTATGTCAAGTGGACTGCGGAGCTTGGAATGTGCCCCTGGAGGGAGACGTGAGGCCACATCAAACTGGACGGAGCTACAGATGTCTGCAGTAAGGCTTGGGGACTTCTGAGAAAGATAATGCTTTGTCTACCCGGTGAAGAGGAGACAACTGGCCTGCCAGGGGTCTTCTAAGACACCAACACAGGAATTTGAGAGCCTGTCTAATACTTCATCTTTGTATCTTAAACTCAGCTTCCAACTAATTGGTGTGTTTTCGTTTTGCAAGAAGTCTCATCTGCTATCACGACTGCTTCCATGGAATGGTGAGGACGCTTTCTCCAAAATATCACTGAAAGCTCTGGGTGCCTTTTGTTTCATTTCTAACTACTTGTGCAAGCACTGACTGACTATCCACAGGCTACCCGGAGGGAAGGACAGCTCGATCCACTGCAGGTTTTCAGCCAGAAAAGGAAATGAAGGTTTGCATCTGGCAGCATCTGTTTGAATTCATGTGGAGAAGCAAGGTTGGAGCTGCTCAGGGGGAAATATTTATAACTCTATATCCCCCTTGCAGTGTCTGGCATGTCCCTGCTCAATGAATATTTGTGGTCTATTTGTGGCACTTGAGTAACTGAGAAAAGGATGAAATAGGGTGGAGGTGGGAGGCAGACTAGGAAGAATGTCAGGGTGTGGGAACACAAGGAAACGGAAGCCATATTTCATGAGGAAGATGCTCATGTCTGAAAAAGTAGGACTTCAAGTATCCCCGCTGAGCACAGTGTGAAGGGCAGAGCAGCTGCTCGGGGGCCTGTCAAGGAAGAAAGCCCAGGGAAGCAAGAAGAAGACAATGAGGAAAAGCACAACTCCATTTTGGAAAGACCTCTGAAATTTCCGCCTGAATTTGGAATCTGAGAAAAGAATAGTGTAGAATCTGCAACAAGGGGCAGAAATGAAGTGTTCAGGGGAGGCGAGACTGAGCATTTCCTTGGAGCGAGAGGGGACAGGGAAGTTCACAGGAAGGCTGCGTGGAGCTGCTCTGAGAGGGCGAACACCTCCCAGGCACAGTGCTCCCTCTAGGAGGCCGCCCGTGGGGGACACCAAGAGAACCGTGAGAAGAAAAGAGTTAGAGAAACAAGAACGAAGGCAGCAAATAGTACTTTATTATGTTTTGTATGGTCGGCGGGGATCAGTGGATCACATATTTCCCTCTTTCCCTCCCTCCCTCTTTCCCGCCCCTCCTTTCCTTGTGTTTGGGAACACTGCTAAGTTTTATTCTGAATAGATAGTGTGGAAATTTAGCTTCCTAGAGTCACCTATGCACTCATGAGGCCACATGTGTGACATGACTTTAATGAGTACAAATGTGAAGGTGCAGCCTGGTTATTAAGCAAGGTCTGAAGACCTTCTCATCTTTGTCAGCTCCCAGAGAAGGGGTGTCTTGGGTTAAGTCCACAATGACCTAAGAAGAGTCACATGTAAAGTGCTATTGTTTTTTTATTTTCACTGCAAAAATCACTTCTGAGTGAAATTGTAAAACAAAAAGCTGAGCTCCAAGAAGGCCTCTGGGTGTAATATTAGCAGTGTGATGGTTTATGAAAATACTTGGGGGCAGCTGTGTTCTGGCCAGCTGCCTGAATCCACACATCTCCCCCTAGGGTCTCTGAGTCGGACCTGACTAAACTAATTTACTCTGAGCATGAGGCACACTATTCACATCAAAAGAATATACTTAAGTGGATAGAATGCAGCCTTCCCCTGGGGCTAGTTTTGCTTTGCTCTAGACAGGAACTTGGCTGCCATCTGGAAATATGTCCTAACTTTACTGTTGAGCCAATAAAGCCCGAATAATGTGAGATGGCATAAGCTTTTAAGTAAGTCCATTGGCGAGGAAAACTTGCAGTGGGGGGTTTATCAGAAGCAAGTAGCAGGAGAACATTAGAAGTGCAGCCCCAGCCAGGCCGGAAACTTAACCGAATTCCACAAATGGGAGCACTCCTGAATCGAAGAAGAATGCAGTGGTTATGGCAACAGACTTTTTTTAAGTCTTTAAGATGCGGGTTCAAAGCCCCAGCATGGCCCCTTTCTCACGTGGCCAAGTTACTAACCTTCTCTGGACGAGTTTTCTCCTTAAGTGAGAAAAATAATACCGACCTCACCGGGTTTTTTAAGGTTTAAAGAAAACACATATGTAAAGCATGGGGAGCGCTTCGTGGTTTTCAACTCTGGCTGCACCCTGGATCCACTGGGGAAGGTTTAAAGCAATTGTTGCGTCCTACCTCAGTCCAGACAGACTCAGAATTTCTGAAGCTGGGACCTGGGATTTGTAGGTGCCAAAAGCTCCCAGGTGATTCTCATGCACTCTGAGGGATGAGAACCACTGTGACCATACAGGAAACACTGAAGAAAGGGTAGACACAGGAGAGGGTCTTTGGTGACACAATGTTGGCAAAGAACTTCACACAATGCTTAACCTATCGTAAGTACTCGGAAAATGACAGCTATATTCTACTCACCCTAATTTTATTAAGCCATATGAATAATGATTTATAGTTGCTTCTCAGTATAAGGGTAATGAAGCTGGGCAATTACAGAATACAGAGTATAGATTTCACTCTGGGGAGTGTCAGGTGTGGTAGGAGAAAGCATACCAAACTTTAAAAATTTGGGCTAAGGGGGTATATTATTTCTAAGTGCAGTGCCAAATTGCTGTCATAACAAGTCAGCATTCATAGTTTTTATGAAATTGATTCTTAATGGAGGGACAGGGAGCAGAGTGGCTAACGGTGTGAGATCTTCTGAGGCTCACTGTCCATGTTCCAACCTCAACTCAGTCAGTTATTAGCTGTGTGAGCCTGGGCATGGTATTTGATCTCTTTGTCTCTGCATTGATAAAAAAGAGATGACAATAGTACCCATATCAGGGACGTTTTGACAAGTAAATGAGTTAATAGAAGTAAGCCACTCTCAACAGAGTCTGGCATTTAGTGGTTACAAAACATTAGCTAGCAGTAGTAGAAAGTGTTCTTGAATTTTCCAAGATCTCTGTGTCAGAAGGTGATTGAAGTATGAAATAATATGATATGGTTCTCATACTTTGGTACGTTTCACAATTTTCTGAGAGTCTTGTTAAAAAAAAATCAGAATTCTGGGTGAATCTGATACACACAAAATTCAAGAATTTTTGCTATTTTAGAAATACTAGATGTTTTAGTCTTGGTTCTCCAGGGGAATAGAGCCAGTAAGAGACAGCTTGATTGTTCTGTGTCTGTCCACCCTGTCTATCCATTATCTATCTTATCTCTCTGTCTATCATTGAAAGAGATATTTACTGTAAGGAATCAGCTCACATAATTGCGGGGACTGAGAAGTCCAAGATTTACCATTGCAAACCTGGAGACCCAGGAATGCTAATGGTGTAACCTTCAGTTCCAGTTTGAGTCCAAAGTCAGGAGAAGACAAATGCCCCAGGTCAAAGACCACCAGACAGAGAAAATAATCATTTCTTATTCAGGCTTTTCGTCTATTCAGGCATTCAGTGGGTTGGATGAGGCCCACTTACATCAGGAGAGGCAACCTGCTTTCCTCAGTCTTGTTAAACGTTAATCTCATCCAGAAACAGCCTTATAGACACACCCAGAAATAATCCTTAGCCAAATACCTGCATACCCTCTCACCTAGTCATGTTGACATGTAAAATTAACCCTCACACTAGTTAGGAATCACAATTTGGTTTAGGATCCCTAATGTCCTTAAATATGTAAGGACATTTTAATCTATTGGGCCCCAATTTCTCTTTTGGGAAATGGGGGTGACATTCAGCTCTAACTTAGGTTCTTGTGAGGAGTAAGTGAGATAATTACAGTTCATGCAAGAAACAAATCTGTATTTTCTGAAAGACCCTAGGAAGTTAACAGTGTTTTCTTATTGTTTGCATATAATAAAATTTCTTGGTTGTAATTATTTGTTATCTACCTTGTTTTGATAGAGTACAAAGTAAAATAACCACGCTGGAGTCCCAGTAGAATGATGTTTCCACCTGCACATACACACTTGATTATTTGGGTCTGATAGAAATAAAATCTTTGAGAACAGAGAAAGTCAAGAAAAATATGAAAAGTTTGGAAGACGAAGATTGATTAATACCTTTTCTTGAAATGTAGGAACTTTGTTGCAACCTCAAAGAAAAAAATCTTTTAAACTGTTTTTCTTGGTTTATACATGGAAATAGTGCCTGCTGTTGAGGAATAATAACAATTATGGAATTAAAATATAATGGAAAGAAAACTGGGAGTTTTAACCTTGACTATATCATCTCCCCAGTTCACTGCTAGAGATGTGATGTTTTCAAGCACCATAATTGGAAAAGCTATTCCATCCTATAGTTTAATTTTAGAATTTGCCTAGTGATGCTTGGCATCGGTTCTTGGTTTTTTGGGTTTTTTTTGCATGTATGTGTGTGTGTATACTTGTGTGTATGTGTGAGAGAACCCAGTCTCATAGATAGGCCATATTTAGGTAACCTTGTCTTCAAAGATCAGTGCCAAACTAATCATTCCCGTGATATAAAAAGAGCCAGAACTCTGGAAATTAGAGCATCAGGGACCTCTTCTCTTCCCCCGCTCAGACGGAGAGTTCCGGCGGGGGGCGGGGCGGTGGGGTGGAGGGAGGAGAAGTCATGGTAATTTGAGGCTTCGAAAATCTTTCGAAAATCTTTCACTGAAAAAGGTGTATGACCTCACAGGATGAAGAAAAATCTTGAGGCACCAAAAGTTTCTGAGGAAGTTTTCCAGAAGTTCTTCGCTTCTTTCTATATTCTTTCAAGTTACCTCTGGGCCCTGGAGCCATTTCTATAGGTGACTAGTCCCTGGCAGGAATAATAAATACTTCCTTCTGCTTCAAGATCTTCCCTGAGAAGGTGACCCGTAAGTTCCCTTTCGCTCAGTAGGAATTAGGAGGGCAGCGAGAAGGCTGGATCCTAATGCGTGTCAGAGGGTCTGCCTCACTGACTGAGTGACGCTGAGCAGTACAGGACATGATGATTTTATCAGAACAGTGGAGTTGAGGGAGGTCATGTACCCCTTCCCCCTACCCCTGCAAACTTCACAAAAGGAGAAAAAAAGTCTTTCAACACCAATATAGAACAACCAAAATGATATAAAACACTCTATGTAAATGGTGAAGCATAAGCTACAAACCCATTCTGGAGCAGTATGTGAATCATAAATATTTCAAGATAGAAAAAATGATGAAGAATAATTCAGTAAAAATTCACTGAAACAATAATTCAATCCTGCTGCTTATAGAAAGGCCCACCTTACCTGGTCCATGTTATGTGTCTTGCCAAAGGTACATCCTTCCTTGCCAAAAATTAGTCATGCTGCACCTTTGGAATATAGAAATTCCTCTAGAGATGGCACAATCAATATTTTTTGATCTGAAATTTAATTCAATAGGGGAGGTTAATTTAATAAATGTCACCAAAATTCCTGATATATCATTTTGTTTTATTTTAATGTTATATTATCTGTCAGAATTATATTTTTATATTTATAGTATCATATGGGATTGTCAAATATTTGTCATTTTACTAATTTTGAATCTTTTGTTCTGTGTTTTATCACTAGATGTAATTCCTTTTTATTTTTCCCCAAATTCTGAAGGTCGTAGGCTTTTTCTTGAACTCTTTGAAAAAGTCTGACACCTCCACTATTTCTGAGTGAAATTGTACTGGCTGGAGTGCCACTGAGCTTCTGTTTGCCCCCTTTTTCCCAAACCCTGGAAGGTGCTGCCCTCTCTCTATTCACATGGCTGGTTTAAAAATTATTAATCTTGTTTTCATAGAATCCTGTGATTTCTGAAAAGGTAGAAATGAAGACTTGCCTTTCCCTGCAACGGTTCATGGAAGGCTATGGTAAGAAGAGAGAGGTTGATGAATCTCAAAACTTACTGTAAAAACTCAGGTACATCCATAAAGAGAAAATGGTTAGGATCCTAAGTAGGGTCGAGATACCAACCCAGACAGAAAGAAGGCAGGGGCCAAGCACGGATAACAGTCTGGGAAAGGCTTTCTTGTTCTCACTTTTTTCCTGTCCCACTTTGCCCTGGACAGGGTAGCACCCACTGCCATGATGATACAGAGAACAGGAGCCCCAGCCCACACCTGAAGTCCCGCTGGGCTGGAAGATGGTTAACAGTGTGTGCTGATGCCATGATGTTTGTCCTGGTCGCCCCGCCATGAAGTACTCATCCTCCAGTGGTTGGGCAAGTTAGGGGTTGACATTTCACGCTTCCCTCCATTAGGACGTCCTTCGGTGGAAGGCTGACTTCTGTCTTAGGATCTGCTTCCTTGGGAGCCCAGCTTGATTGTAGTTGGATCTGCTCGCTCTTGAACAAACCCCTCCACCACTTCTATGTCCCAGGCCCGGGGATTACAAATCAGGGAGGTAGTTTATTGGAAAAAGGAAGTCCGTGGCGTAGGGTGTTCCTCTGAGGGACTGGGTTAAGATTTCCTGATGATTAAGTCATAAAACAAGTTAGGCCCAAACTAACATGAGAGACTCTGAAAGCACATCTTCTACACTCATGTCCTGTATTTCCAGGAAACACAAGCCAGGAGCAGGGCCTCCCTCCAGTGAACCAGTTTGGGTCCAATAAATTCACTATAATTATCTTAACTCTCTGAACCTGAGGTTAAAGAAAAAAAATTTATGTCTAACTCTAGTTGATCTCTTTTTACCTTTAATTCACTTGTTTGCTTTCAACTGTGGATTTGATAGTGACTCTATAGTATTGTGAAGTATATGCTACAAACACTCTAATTCATAATTAGCCATTTTGATAAGCAGATGAGTCTTTTTTCAACTCCCTGCAGCTCTGAATAATACCTGTTCTGTTCAGAGAAAAAAATATATTTTAATACAGAAGGACAAGTCTGAGTACGGTTTACTAAAGATTGTTTTTCACGGAAGCAGTTGTAGATTCTGGATGATTCTATGGTTCCTAAATCCAAAAGCCATCAGAATGGAGGCACTTCCAACATCAAATAAACTTTTACACGAGTGAACTTCTTCATCATTTTAGTTGATGTTCCATTATTTGGAGTACTAGGTCAGATTACCTCTCACCTGAATTTTTGCAGGTGGTAGTGTCAGAAATGAGATGGAAAATTTCATACCAAAGCCCTTTACTTGAAGGGGCATGGCTGAAGCAGCCATGCTTCAGGCTGGAGTACCAAATGTTGGGTAATTATCAAATGGGAATAGGCCCCACCAGGCCCCTCTAGAATGAGCTTTGTGTAGACAATCTGCCCACTCTAATAACTGGGTGTCTATGGCTAGGGCTGCAGTATCTCTTCTACACCATACATGAAAAGATGCTTATCACAAGACTCTGAATGAATATTCAGTTAAGTATACCATGAGGACGACTAAGCTTGTATTGTGCAAATGGCTCTATACTAAATGGTAACTTTCCAAATGTATAAGTAAATGAATAAAATGATGCTATATATTTGGGATTATCTGCTGACTGTTTTTGGTTTTCCTTTGATATAATAAAACACCTGGGAGAAGCTGTTATCAGGTTTCAGCTAATATGAATAAATCTGTTGTGTACAGGTCTTTATGAGGACATGTTTTAAAAATTAAAGATGTATTTTGGAAGAGTTTTATATTTACAGCAAAGTTAGGACAGTACCAAGTGTTCCTGTGCAGCCTTATCTCACCTTTTCCTAATGTTAACATCTTATATAACCATGGTGCCTTTGTTCAAACTAAGAAATTAGCATCCACGTAGTACTATTAACTAGTCTAGAGGCTTTATTCACATTTCACCCGTTTTTCCAGGGATGTCCTTTACCTGTTCATATCTTCCTAGGCTCCTGCAATCTCTGATGGTTTCTCTGTCTTGCTTTTCTTTTGTAGTCTTGACAGTTTTGAAGAATACCGGTCAGGTCCTTTATAAAATGTCTCTCAAGAAGGGGACTTGGTCTGATGTTTGCTCATGATTAGGCTGAGGTTATAGGTTTTTGTGGAAGATGCCAGAGAGGAACAGTGTGACTTTCTTTATAGTATCATATTAGGAGTTATACAATAGCAACATGCCTTCTTATTGGTGACGTTAATTTTGATCACTTGGTGTCTACCAGATTTCTCCACTGAAAAGTAATTTTCCCCTTTCCACACTCTATTCTTTAAAAGTACGTCCCTAAGTCCAACCTATACTCAAGGGTGGAGGAACTAAGCTACTCATCCCATTGGGCAAAATATCTGCACGTGTTACTTAGAATTGTTCTGTAAAGAAGATTTGTCCTTTTTCTCCCCCATTCATTTAATAACTTCTATCAGTATGGATTCATGATATTTATTCTATGGGTTTTCATTAGTTTCCCTTTTGCTGCTATAAAAAATTACCACACACTTAGTAGCTTAAAACAATACAAATTTATTATCTTATGGAGGTCAGAAGTCTGAAATGGGTCTCATTGGGTTCAAGTCTATGGGTTGGCAGGGCTGCGGACCCTTCTGGAAGCTCTAGTAGAGAATCCATTTTCTTACTTTCTTAGTTTCTAGAGGCCACCGGTGTTTCTGGGTCCCTGGCCCCCTTTAATCTTCAAGGCAACAATGTCTAGTTGAGTTTTTATCACAGTGTAATGCTCAGACACTGACTCGCCTGCTTTCCTTTTCCACTCATAAGAACTTCTCGATTACATTGGGCCTATCCACAAAATCCACGATAAGTTCTCCATCTTGAGATCAGCTGATCAGCAGTCTTCATTTCCTTTGCCATGTAATGGAACCTATTCACAGATTTTGAGGATTAGGATATGGTCATATTTGGGAGGTCATTATTTTGCCTTTTATGGGGTTATCTAATACACCACTTATTTTGCTGCTTTAATCATTCCAGCTTTGGCTCCTTTGGGTTAGTTCCTTTGTCCTTAGGACATATCTCCATCACTTCTCAAAAAGTCCTTTCTTACTTCCTGGCATGGCAAGGTGCTGCTGGTGTATCATGTATTTTCCCTATATCCCAGCCTTAGAATCAGCTATTTCTCTAAGGTGTCCTGATTCCCTTTGTTGGAGGATGGTATTTAGAAACCAAGATCTGGAAACTAGGTATGCTCGTTGCTACTGGGGTGTCTGTCCTCAGTGGACAACTCTAGAATATACATGTATGTGTGGAAGCCCATGTATATACTCACATCTGTAATTATTTCTGCATCTGGATATCTGCACGTATGTTAAAAAAAAAAAAAACTTGCATTCATAGTTACTTTTCCAACTCTGACTCACCACTACAAGGTTTATTTCAAACTTCTCCCCTTACTTGTACCTTCTTTCTCTGACAGTGACAAATCTGGCTACCATTATCTATAATTTATTTACTTCTTCAGTCCTAGTATATATGTAATTTCAGAATTGCAAACCCAGACCTCTGTGAGAAAAAAAAAATCAAATATAATACAGTGTTTATATACAGTTCTTTTGTCTTTAGCCATACCATTTCTTTTTAAAATTTTTTTATTGTTATGTTAATCGCCATACATTACATCATTAGTTTTTGATGTAGTGTTCCATGATTCATTGTTTGTGCATAACACCCAGTGCTCCACGCAGAACGTGCCCTCTTTAATACCCATCACCAGGCTAACCCATCCCCTCACCCTCCTCTCCTCTAGAACCCTCAGTTTGTTTTTCAGAGTCCATCGTCTCTCATGGTTCGTCTCCCCCTCGGACTTACTCCCCTTCATTCTTCCCCTCCTGCTGTCTTCTTCTTTTTTTTTTCTTAACATACATTGCATTATTTGTTTCAGAGGTACAGATCCGTGATTCAACAGTCTTGCACAATTCACAGCACTCACCATAGCACATACCCTCCCCAATGTCCATCACCCAGCCACCCCATCCCTCCCACCCCCCACCACTCCAGCAACCCTCAGTTTGTTTCCTGAGATTAAGAATTCCTCATATCAGTGAGGTCATACGATACATGTCTTTCTCTGATTGACTTATTTCACTCAGCATAACACCCTCCAGTTCCATCCACGTCATTGCAAATTAGCCATACCATTTCTGACCAAAATACCATTGCTAAAGCTTCTTAGGTCCTTTTTTCTCTAATATTTTCAGTGCCATTATTTCATGTTTTTGTGATACGGTCAGATTTATTTCTCACTGTTTGCATTTTACCTTCGTATCCCCTCATTTCCATATTTTTTAAAAATATGCCTACAACAGTGTTCATTCTTTTTAATGTAGAATTCTGTGGGCCTGACAAATTCGTAAAGTCCTATATCTGTCTCCCCAGAACCAGAGACAGTTGTTCCATCATTGTAAGGATTGCCCTGTAGTAGTCCATCACTTCTTACCACTTCCAACCCCTAACAGCTACAAGAGTGATTTTCTATCCCTGTAGTTTGCCTTTTCAATAATGCCATCTAAATGGAATCGTACAAGAAAAGCCTTCGAATCAAGCGTCCTGCACTCAGCAAAATGCATTAAAGATCTTTCTATCATGTTACATGAATCAACAACTTGTTCCTTTTTACGGCTGTGTAATACTTCCATTGTGTAGTTTACCATAGCTTGTCTATCATTTTCACTTATGGATGAATTTCTAGGTTGTTTCCAGTTTGGGGTTATTGTAAAAAGCTGTTATAAACATTTGCATGAAAGTTTTATTACTCTGATGATGATGATGTATGTGTGTGAACATGGGTTTTCAGTTCATTTGGATAAATACCTGGGTGCATGATTGCTAGGTCGTATGGTAAGAGTATATTTAACTTTATAAAAACTGCTAAACTCTTTTCCTAAGTGGCTGTACCATTTTGTTTTCCCCACCAGCAATGAAGGAGCATTTTTGTTGCTTCACGTCCTTGGCAGCATCTGGTGGTGTTTTAAAATCATTTAGATAGATAGCAGTATCCCATTTTGATTTTAATCTGCGTTGTCCTAATGATGACTGATCATGACCAGCCCTTTATATGCTTATCTTTCCATTTTCATACAATTTTTTAGTGAAGTCTCTTTATATCTTTTATAACTTTTTAAATTGGTTTTTTTTGCTTGCTAATTGTTGATTTCTGAGTGTTCTTCCTATATGCTGGATATGAATTCTTACTCAGATATGTGGTTTGCAAATACTTTATCCCACTCTGTGGCTTATCTCTTATTAACTCAGACAAGGCTCAGTTGATGAGTTTTTTTTCTTTTGTGGATCATGCTTTTGGTGTCGTATCTAAAAAAACTCATTGCCAAACTCGAGGTCTCAGAGATTTGTTTTCTAATACAAATTTTTTAACTTAAGTTTTACATTTAGGTATATGATTCTTTTGAGTTAATTTTTTGTATGAAATGTGAGATACATCTCAAGCATATTTATTTTTGTATGGGGATTTTCAATTATTCTAACACTGTTTGTTGAAATGACTGTTCTTTCTCCATTATATTGCCTTTGCACCTTTGTCAAAAATCAGTTGTCTCTGTTTATATAGGTCTATTTCTGAGTTGTCTGTTGTATTCTATTGATCCGTATTTGTTAGCATCATGCTGTCTTGCTTAAAGTAGCTTTATATTAAGTCTTGGATTTAGGCAGTGTAACTTCTCCAATTTTGTCCCTTTTCAGAATTTTTAGTCTTTTAAGGTTCTTTGCCCTGCTGTGTAACTTTTAGAATCAGCTTGTCATTATCTACAGATCCTTATTGGAATCTTACTCTAATTGTATTGAATTTGTGAATCAAATTAGGGATCTTAATAATATTGAGTCTTCCAATCCATAAACAAAGTATGTCTGTTTAGATCTTTTTTGATTTCTTTAATATTTTGTAGTTTTCCGCATACAGATCATCATTATATTTTGCCTATATCCTTGAAATCTTGAAGAGCAGAGTTACCCAGGTGAAATGAGGGTACATTATTAGACAAAAACTGAGTATCAGATCTTGGCTACCATGCAATCACTTGCCCTCAAATTTTCGATCGTTTTCCATTATACTGTCGGAAGACTTCAAACTCCTTCAAACATAATGTAAGTATGAAACTTACATTATGACCTCTAATTAACTTCCCATTCTTAAAATTCTATGTATTTTCACATACTTGGCTGTAGTTAATATGATTGATTTGATAAATAATTTTGAGTGCTAGTATAATTTTTAAGACACCATGTAAATCTTTGTCTTCTGTCATTTCAGTTCAGTGAGTCAACAGATAAAATACGTACTTAATATTAGTGATCACAGTACCATTTACTGAGAAGGCGCAATGTAAATTTGCAATCTAATTAACAGAATCCTGCAAAATAATTTTTGAGTTATTTTGGCAAAAAAACAAGGTTCAGAAAAGTTTGGTAGCTTGCCCCAGGGCACATGCTAAGTGATGGATTTTGTATTCTAATCTAGATCTGTCTAACTGAAGCCTGTAATCTCTCTGTAGGGCACACTACCATTCAGTACGTGTAAGAACTGAAAATACACTTGGGTTGACTTGGGGGACTCTGAGATTTCATAGAAAGTTAACACTTGAGCCTCTGGTTGAAAGGGATGAAATTTTTGGCAGATGGGCCAGAGTGATGAGGACAAGAGCAGCTCAGGAAGTGAGGATTGCATGTGTTTACATTCAGAGGCCTTGAATAGCATGAAATGAGAGAACAACTTATCATATAGCCTGAGTATCATACTGTGCAGTGAGGAGAGTCAGTTAACCTGAGTCCAGGAAACAGTGATGGGTCACACGCAAAGAGGCACTGTGTGTCAAATAGAGCTAGTGGCACTTTATTCTGTAGTTAGGACACAACCATAGAAGAGTTTCAAATAGGGGAACTACTTGAATAGATACGTGGTTTGGAAGGCTATCTCTGGCAGCAGTATGGAGGGCAGGAATAAAAAGTGAGGCCGAAGTTAGCAGATGATTTAGAAAAACCATGAAAATACTGCGGTTTGAACATCATGATCAGATCTTGTAGGGATGGAGGAGAGGACAGATTAGGGAGGTGAGTGAGAATTAGTATGACGAGGACTTAAAGTCATTTGGTGGTGAAGGCGTGGTTGAGGGAGAAAGCTTGAGTGATCCCAGGTTTGGCCTCAGGAACTGAAATAAGGGACAAGGAGTGGATTTGAGGGGTACAGAGGAAATGGGATGGCTTATTCACGTTAAGCTAGTGGCCCCTGTGGTGTATATACAGGGAGAAAGATGTCCAGCAGAAAGTTAAATACATGATAACGTTTTAATCCAGTCTTCGCTTTTAAACTTAAAATAATGCCCACTCCATCAATGAAAGGTATCTATTCTGAAGGCATATTTTGGATTTAGAAATGTAATCACATAAGGTACAATAATATAGGGCTTGAGCTTGCACTGCAGTAGATAATTTCTCTCCTCCTAACAATACTTTGTCTATGGCCAACTGACGCTACCTTTTTCCCTCAGCTTGTGCCCAGACACTCAGTCCTCTGTGGAGGTGGTCGGTCTTAGTCCTTATGCTCCCTGATCAACCTTCCGTATGCCTAGACAGCGGGAGACCCACAAGTAAGGTCTTCACCTTATCTGAGCCCAGATCCAAGACCATCCTTGGGCAGCCTGCCCTTCCATCCTTACCTCACTTATCCTAATTGAGATATATTTTACTTAACTCCCTACTTGTTCTAGGATAATTGTATTCAAAGGCACTTTATGTCTAAAGACTGAGTGGATCTACATTCTCCTTAATGGAGCTGGGATGTCTTAGTAAAGATGCAAAACTGTTCGTGTCACTTTCCTGATTAAAAAACCTTTTAGTGGCTCCCCATTTCTCACTGGAGAGAGTCCACAGTCCTCAACACTGTGTGTAATCTCTGTGAGAGTCCCTGGCTTTCTCCTCCAGGCTCAGTCTTACTAATGCTATGCTATGATCCAGTCAAATGAATTTTCTTCTAACTAATACAAGATTGTACTAAGGGCTTGTCTTAAGGGTCCCTTATAGTCTCTGTGCTCACTCCTATTTTAGCACATTTCCGAATTGTGATTTTTAAAATTTGTCTGTATCCCTTCTACACTGTATGTTCCCCTTGGACAGAGGCAGTGTCTTATTCCCTGATACGTCCTCAGGAGCTGTCCCAGTGCCCGGGAGTTAAACACATTCAATTTTTGAAAATGCTTGAATGAATGAAGACATCATTGTTGTTATTTTCACAAGGTTCTATAACCCAATATTTGTAAGGATTTTTTATTACAGTTCAGCCCTTCGGAGTTTTCAGTCTGCTGCAAATTCATTGCAGGAAGTCACACACATAGAGAAATGAAAAGTCCAGAAGCATTTTTATAAAACAAGACTACATTTTCAGTGCTCCCGTTATATTACATGACACAAAAAGAGCAATAATAGCTTAACTGGCCACCCACAGAATGAACCTGCATCCTTCTTGTCAAAATGACCTTGTAGGACTGTGCGGAGCCATACTGCAACCATAATAGCAATTGAAGAAAGATTGAAGGCCCAGGACTCATAAAGAATAGATGAGGCATAAATTGGAAGCAGGCATGTGTGGGCACCCATATTTAAAAGGAGCACAGAAATGAATTAAATAAGTAAAAATGAGATCTGCTAAACTGTCTGTCCTGTGGTTGGCATGCCTGCAGCCAAGAGTCATCTTAGAGTCGTCATGACAATGCTGCATAGAGACTGGTTGAAAAACAGTGGGAAGAATGGCTCCTCATAATTAATTAGGATTAGTCTTAGTTGAACTGAAATTTTATAGTTGTTTTAGGTTTCAAGGTCCAAAGGTTCATGGACACAAGTTTCCTGAAGGCATAGCAGTCTCTACCCTTAGGTGTATAATCAGATAGACAAACTCATATATGACACCTTTGAAAATATTTGACCGAGTAATTGTAAAATTCTATCTAGCTTAGTGAAGGTTTTTTAAAGATAGTTATAAATTTTGTCTCTACTCACTAGTTGTGTAACATTTGAGCAAATTACACAACCACTCTTGGTTTTGTTATCTGTAAAATGGGACACAGCAGATTTCCTTAATGGTCTCTTGCAGTAATTCTGGGAAGAAAGTACCAAACACATGTTGTTATTGTTTTAAGCTTTTATTTACTTATTTTAGAGAGAGAGTGAGCGAGTGGGAGCAAAAGCAGGGGAGGGGCAGAAGGGGAGGGAGAAGCAGGCTCCCCACTGAGCAGGGAGCCAGACATGGGGCTCCATCCCAGATCCATCCTGGGCTCATGACCTGAGCCAAAGGCAGACGCTTACCCAACTGAGCCACCCAGGCACCTCCAAACACATATTCTTATTCAGAGCGGACACAGCAGAGAAATATCATGGCAGTTGCAACCATTTCTTGTAACTTAGCTATTTCTGAATCTTTTCTTTCTCCATCCCTTATAAGGAAAACAGACATGTTCTCCAACAGCAAAAGTTTTCCCCCCGAACTTATTTGCATGGATGATAAAATAACATCATATGGAGAAATTGAGTGTTACTTAAGTTTAATGCTTAATATCTGTTAGATCTTTATTTATTTTTCTTTGTTTACCGGTCTTTCGTAACACTCAGCATGTGAACTAGTTCTGTCCATAATTCCCTGGGGCATTTTTCATTATACAATGAGGGCTAACGTAAACTCCTATTAGGTTAACCTTACTTGAAAAAAAAAAAAGTGCTATAGGTTCCTGATTCCTGATCCTAATAACCTTTAAGCTTCATGTTCTGAGTTCTAGAAAATGTAAAACCAGCTGAAGCTATTGTTAGTTATTGATTTTTTAGTACAAATCAGTTTCTGACAAATTCTTAAGGGCTGCTTTTAATAGACAATATAGCAAAGGGCACTGGTGGAGAAGGGAGTCACCCCCTTGGACATGGGAACTCTTCCACAGGTGATCAGGACCCAACCTGGTGCCACCTGCAGGTGCTGTATGGTGTTGCTCTAGGTTCCTCCATTCACAGCTGTATTTCGATCCCTGTTCAAAATAACAAGCGCAAAAACTGGTAAACAGTTTATGGAATTATGAATCAATTAGTATTTTGCAGAAAAATCTTAAAGCTACAAACTTTCAGTTTACCAGCAGATTCTCTAATGTTCGTAGAGTTTGATCTATCTTTAAATTTTGAGGGAGGGTTGTTTTCTTTTTAGAATGGCAACAGTTGTATATTTCCCTGTTTTGCCTTTGTCTGGCCCATTATTCAGGTAAATACACATCTAGGTAATTCCTATTCGTGTATTATCACGTAACCTGAGAGCATGCCATATACTGAAAATTCAGACTTGAGCCTTAGTATCCAGAATTTGGGCTTTACCCTTTGGTGATACGCTCTATTTTCTAACAGCATTTTATTGTCCACTTATGTTGTTTATCTGTCAGAAATGTCCTTTACATTTTCAAATCTCCAAATCTTTAACCCATGGTGCAATCGAGTGTAATCATGTGGCTTATCACTTATGCTCCTGGTTATCTTATTGTATAGCATATAAAGGATTATATTTTGTATGTACTGTGAATCTCTTAACACTCAACCATATATACATTTAGTAAAGTATAGATGATTTATCACACAACATGTGAATAATTTTTATTGTTTATATGTATTAAAGGCAAGATTGTGAATCCTAGAGAAAATAAAGTTCAAAATACCAGCATTACTGTATTTTAATTGACTCTATATCTGAGGACAGGATAAATATAATAAATAGCAGGAATAATTTTTTTAAATGCAAATTAGTCTTTCAAATCAAGCTATACAGATAATTGAACATAGAATAATTTGCAGCTTTCTAGTGCCTGATTTTTTCTTATATTTGCAGTCATTTTTCTTTTTTAAAGATTTTATTTATTTATTTGAGAGAGCGAGAATGAGAGAGAGAGAGCACATGAGAGGGGGGAGGGTCAGAGGGAGAAGCAGACTCCCCGCCGAGCAGGGAGCCCGATGTGGGACTCGATCCCGGGACTCCAGGATCATGACCTGAGCCGAAGGCAGTCACCCAACCAACTGAGCCACCCAGGCGCCCTGCAGTCAGTCATTTTTCATGTAAAACTTAGATACTAATATCAGTTCAATTCTGCAGAGGAATTAGTGATGTGTATCCAGTGATCAGTAAGTCTATGAACAGTTTTCTGTTCTCCTTGCTGCCCTCCTTCCCCTGCAGTGCATACTCACATTTCACCCGCCATGTCTCTATATACCCACCCCACCTCAACTCCCACCCACCTTAGCCTGGAGCCTCATATGCCTTCTCAGCGTGTCTCTGGATTTTGATGAACAGGTGTCTCTGGAGTTCCATATGGACTTCACAAATAAGTAGGGGGTATAATCTCACTAACTCTAGGGACATAGAGTTTTCTGATGGGTTTGGGAGAGACTAAATGACATTTCCAGGACACATTTTCTGAGAGGGTGACCAACAGCATCTCAGGAAATCCCTCAGTCCCTAGCAAACTTGGAGAGTTGCTCACCCTATCTACTAGGTATTGTGATAAGTTTTACAGAAAAGAAACAAAGATCAGAAAAATTAATTGATCCAAAGTTACCACTTACCTTTTGCTAACCAACATATTCGTTAGGAACCCACAACATCAATCTAGGCAGATAGTGACAGAGACAGCTTAAAAAACTCTTTCCAGCATATTTTCTATTGGCTGATCAAATGTGGTCACACCTCCTGTGAAGCTTGTTATTATTTACTTTAGTATGGAACATATAATGGGCTATCATTATTGACACGCTTATATTTTCTCCTTTTCTGGGTCACATGTTATTTGAAAGAAGAATTTTTTTTTTCCTCTCTACTTGGGGCCTTACAAATGTCTTTTTTAATTGAAATGATCATGACTAACCATGCATCGAGTGGTTTTAACATTTAAATATATCTTTCTCTCCATACCTGTTCTCTTAGTAACAAACTTACCCCTACAGGTTCCAGGGAGGATTGTCTTCATCTCCAAATCTCTCTTCAACTCTTTGCTTTCCATCTCTTCCTATGGCCACTCCTTTCCTTCATTTCTTAAGTGGACTAGAATGATGGTCTGCTCCTGCATCCCCACATCTTAAGCCTCTCTCTCCTGTTTAATATCTACTGGCAGAACCATTATACCTCATTATAAAGCCTTTCACAATCATCATCACCACCACCGCCATCATCACCACCATCACTATCACCGCTACCGCCATCATCATGAACCCCACAGTTTTGGCCTTATCATTTCTTCTACCCCCATACAGCTCCCCTTCCATCCACACTAAATTGTTCCCTTTCCTTGAATGTGCTTCGTTTCTTCATGTCTCTGTGTGTTGTCTCTTTGTCTTTCATTTTCCAGGAAAGCTCCTTGTCGCTTTTCCCCCCTTGAACCTAGATAGTCCTGTTTTTCTTCACCTCTCTGGTTAAATGTGCCTGTTCTATAGAAGCTCTCCCTAATGCTCTAGTCAGTGCCTGACATGTTTTCCTCTCTTTTCATATTTCCATGACAATCTGGATATGTTTTATATAGGCATTAATCTTTTTGGTTGTTTTTTTCTTGCCTCTTGGGATCACTAAAATATGAACTCTTAAAACACAGGAGCAGTGTTTGGTCATCTTTGCCCTTTCCTTGAGGAATTTGGTGCACACAGGGTGAACAGGAGTGTCAGAATATACCTACTGAGGCCAAGAACTGGAATAACACATAATTTCTGTGATGTGTTTATTTCTCCCCAAGCTCCCTTTCCTCAGGTACACGGTGTTTTTTTCCCCTTCAGTCTGAATTAAAAAAAGAATCAACATAATCCGTAATGGAAAGTAGCATTAGAATGATACCAAATTTCAACTTCCTACAGAGGATATGATGCTCCAGAGATCAAGGTCATCTGAAATTTGATTGTCAGTTTTGAATTAGTTTTTAAATTACTCTTTTAAAAAATAATTTAAATTTAAATTACTCTTTTAAAAAATAAATAAACGAAGTAGATTTTCTTATGAATAATGAGCACTTAGAAACATTGCAAAATCCATATTGTCCCCCCATTTTTTTTTTTTATCTGTATGAAGTAAATTATTTTGCCTGAGACATAATTTACAGAATAGACTTAACAATTTTTGGTGAAGTAAGACATGCTCCTAATTGGAAGGTTTGCTCAAGATACATATTTGAACAGAACCGGTGAGTTGAAACCTTAAAGAACTTCCATTATTTTTGGGTTGATTGCTTTTTAATTTTGTAAACATTTGCCGGTTGTTCACTTCTTGTAGGGTTTAGTATTCATTCTGAGTTCTTGAAACTAGAAGAATAAAATACCATGAGCAACTCCATTCCTGTTTAAACTTACTGTTGTTGCATAGGATATTATTGTATTTGATCGTGTGCTCCCCAACACAGCAGGGACCCCTGGCCACCAGAGTTTATTTAGCCCACTTCACAGAATAACCCATTTCAGTCAAGATCACCGAGCCTGTAGTTGCCATGTGAGGGGCTAGGATGGGGGCACAAAGACAAGGAAGCCCGGGAATTTCCACAGGAGCCTGGCACCCGCTGTGGGAGACCAATATGTAAACAAATCCTGGTGAAACTGTATGAGGCTTCTCTTGGCCTGATGGAAAGCAGGTCAGTAGCTCAAGAGAAGACACAAGTGACCTTTAACTAGAGAGGAGAGGAAAGGATCTTATTTGGTAAAGGGCAAACCAACATGATTTGGGACTAGAAAAAGAAAGAATAAACTGAGAATCTCTTGAGAGTGGCTTCTCAAAAGAAAAACATGTCCTCACCAGAGAAATCTGGGAACAGAAATCATAAAGGAGTCTGCAAAGATAAGGAACAACAGAGAAGCATAATTATATAAAAGGACCTCAGGGAGATAGGCCTGAAATTATGACTAAGGATTTGGGGGAGAAATATATATTCTGGAAAGGAGAAACTGTGGCCCTGAAACCTACCTTTTATTCTGAATGAAGAGGAACTGACCGGGCTGTTTCAGCAGGCAGAGACAGAGGGCAAAGCAGTCTGGTGAGCTGGAGAGCCCAAGGCTCATCTTCAGTAGAAAAGATCTAACAGAAAAGGTTCTCATGAACTAGAAACCTAATCATAAACTTAGATATAACAAAAATGGAAAATTATGCTTTCCTTTGCACCTCGTTAAAGGGGGCAAGGCTTTTCCCTCCTAATCGGGGACATTCTTGCCCATTGTATTGCCCAGAAGGCCCTCAGTCCTTTAATTTGCACTTAAAAAATAATCAGGTTCAGACAAGGGGAGCTGAGATTGTAGTTCCTCCCTAAATTGTAGAACTTTGCAGTTCAGGCCCTTCTCCGCTAAGCTCATTTCTGCACATAGCCCTTAGAAATCATTTCACAATTCTATTTGAACTTGATGGGATTAGCAGAGTCACAGTTGTTTCCAGATTTTAAAATTAACTTTTCCTTGAACTTTGAACTGGGAACCCTTTAGATATAGAACAATAGATTTTTAGCAAAGCTATTCTCATCTTCTGAATCAGCAATATGTGATCTTGTAGACTAGAAATAATAAGGTCAGTTCTTCCTACACTGTGAGCTAGAATTGAATGTAACAGGGCCCCTGGTGTCCTGCTCTCAAAGCTGGTAGAAACTCACATGGGCTGTAGCCAGTGCTGATGGGTCACAGGTGGTGCTCAGGATGGGGAAGCATGGCTGGGGGCTGACAGGTCCAGAGAGCCAACCAATTGCTGTTCACAAGAGCAACATGCCATGGCCTCTTGGCACTTGAGCCACTTGACTTGGTATATTTGAAACAAGGGCACAGAGGGATTTCAGAGCCAGAACTCAGGAGTATGAGACAAAAAAGTCTTCTATTTCTGTGTGGAAGAGTTAGCCCCATAATCACATAAAATAATCTATAGCTTCTTTGTGCCAGGCACTATTGGGCACTGGGAAGAAAACACTACATAGGGCAGAATTTCTGCCAACAAGGATCTTAAGTGTAGTGGACTTGTATAGGTGAGGAACCAAGACCTTTACATTGTGTCCTATGAGGCACAATATAAGGTGTCAGTATGTCACCTAGGTGAGTCTTTGGGTAAGGAGGAAAGCCCTCCTAAACATAGTGGTATCCCACACAAAAATGAAGAATAAGGTGTTAGTTGGGGACAGGTGGAAAGAGGGTGCTAAGCAAGTCAAAGGTGAAGAAAGGAGAGAGATCATGGTACATAGAGTCAAGGGACCTAGTACCAGTAGACCATTGTGGCTACACTCAGAGTGGGTCTGAAGGTCCAGCAGGTATCACTTTTCTTCCTAAGAGAAACTAAGAGGTCCTGGCTGTGAGTGCTGCAGGCTAACCATGAGCTGAGATTTAGATCCAGCACATATGAATCGAGTACATTGGAGGGGTTAGTCCGACACAGAGAAGAGCAGCATACTAAGCCAAAGTCTTTAAAGGAAGATAAGCCTCAAAATTCATG